>NC_060143.1:459694458-462194458 GCF_021461385.2 Schistocerca piceifrons
TAAACGAATTAAGTACTTTCAATACGTTATTCTTGTGTCAGACAATCATTATGTTTACATAGAGGCTAATAAAATTGGATTTCTTAAAAGAACTCTCAATACTGATTCTGGATGGTCACGCAAATCTCCAACTCCTGTTCTGGAAATGCGGTTCTAGGTGCAGAAACTCCTCTAAAGGTGGAAGAATCAGCAGTGATGAAAGGTGATGAAAGGCATGAGGTGCAGAAGGCAATGGAAACCGTTGTGTACCTGCGGGACATATGGGCTGTAACTGAAAGATAGTCATGATGATCTCTCCATTGACAAAAGATTCGGAAATAGTCCCCCATTCGGATCTCTGGGAGGGGACAGGCAAGGAGGAGGTGACTATCAGAACAAGATTGAATAAGCAACAAAAAGGATAACGTACTACGTATCGGGCCGTGGAATGCCAGAAGCCTGAACGCGGTAAGGAAGCTAGAAAATCAAAAAAGGGAAATGCAAAGGCTCAGTCTAGATATAGTACGGGTCAGTGAAGCGACATGGAGAGAAGACAAGGATTTCTGGACAGTATAGGGTAATATCAACAGCAGAAGAAAATGGTAATGGCCTAGGATTCGTTATGAATAGGAAACTAGAGGAGAGAGTGTGTTACTGTGGACAGTTCAGTGATAGGGTTGTTCTTATCAGAATCGACAGCAAACCAATACCGACAACTATGGATCATCTATACATGCCGACGTCGCAAGCTGAAAGTGAAGAGATAGAGGAGGTGTATGAGGATACTGAAAGGGCAAAACAGTACGTAATGGGAGATGAAAATGTAATAGTCGTGTGGGCTGGAATGCAGTAATAGGGGAAGGAGGAGAATAAAAAGTTACAGGAGAATATGAGCTTCGGACAAGGAATGAGAGAGGTGAACGACTAATTGAGTTCTGTAATAAATTTCAGTTACTAATAGCGAATACTCTGTTCAAGAATCACAAGAGGAGGAGTTGTACTTGGAAAAGGCCTGGGGTTAAGGAAAGATTTCAGTTAGATTACATCAAGGTGAAATGGAGATTTCCGAATCAGATACTGGATTGTAAGACGTACTCAGGAGCAGGTATAGCCTCAGATCATAATGTAGTTGTGATGAAGAGTAGGCTGAAGTTTAACAGAGTAGTCAGGAAGAATCAGTACTCAAAGAAGTAGGATACGGAAGTACTAAGGAATGAAGAGGTTCTCTAAGGCTATAGACACTGTTACAAAGAATAGGTCAGTAGTACAGTTGAAGAGTAATGGACCTCTCTAAAAACGGCAGTCACAGGAGATGGGAAGAAAAACGTTGGTACAAAGAAGGTAACTGCGAAGGAATTATGAGTACCAGCTGATCGATGAAATAAGTTCAATAATATTCAGGGAAATTCAAGAATACAGAAATACGAGTCGCTGAGGAACGAAAAAAAATATTAAATGCAGGAAAGCTAACACGAAATGTCTGCAGAAAAAATTTTGAAGAAATCAAAAAGCAAATGTCTGTCGGAAGGACTGACTTGGCATATAGGAAAGTCGAAACAACCTTCGATGAAATTAAAAGCAAGGGCGGTAATATTAAGATGGAATTCCACTGTTCAAAGCAGAGGAGAGAGCGGATAGATGGGAAGAGTACACTGCAATCCCCTGTGAGGGGGAAGATATGTGTGATGTGATAGAAGAAGAAACAGGAGGCAATCACAGGTGATTCAGTACTAGAACCAGAATTTAAAGAGCCTAAGATAAAATGAGGCAGATGGGATGGATAATATTCCATCAGAATTTCTAAAATGATTGTGGGAAGTGGCAACAAAACTATTCAGTTTGGTGTGCAGAATTGCGAAAAACCATCTGACTTTCGGATAAATATCATCAACACAATTCAGAAGAATGCAATAGCTGACAAGTACGAGAATTATTGTACATTTAGTTTAACAGCTCACGCATCCAAGTTTTTGGCAAGAATAATATATAGAAGAATGGAAAAGAAAATGGAGGATGTGTTAGATGACGATCTGTTTCGCTTTAGGAATGGTAAAGGCACCACGCAACCCGTTCTCACGTTTCAGTTGATAATGGCAGCAAGGCAAAGACAAAGAAAAATCAGGACACGTTCATAGGTTCTGTCGACCTAGAAAAAGCGTTCAGCAGTGTCAAATGGTACAAGATGTTCGAAACTCTGTAGAACATAGGGTTAAGCCATAAGGAAAGGCCGGTAAGAGCCAAGCGGAAAAAAATCAGATGGAAGACAAAGAAAAATAGCTCAGATTAAAAAGGGTGTACGTCAGGGTTGCAGTCGTTTGCCCCTACTGTTCAATCTATACATCGAAGAAGGAGTGATGGACAAGAGAGAGTGGTTCAAGAGTGGAATTATTATTTAAGGTGAAAGGAAATCAGTAATATAATTCTCTGATAACATTGCTATCCTGAGAGAAAGTGAAGAAGAATTTCGTGATATGCTGAATGGAACGAACAATCTAATGAGTGCAGAATATGATTTGAGAGGACATCGAAGAAAGACGAAAGTAATGAGAAGTAGCAGAAATAAGACAGCGAGAAACATTCCATCAAAATTGATGGTCACGAAGTACACTAATGGCAATTAAAATGGCTACACCAAGAAGAAATGCAGATGATAAACGGGTATTCATTGGACAAATATATTATACTAGAACTGACATGTGAACATATTTTCAGGCAATTTGGTTACATAGATCCTGAGAAATCAGTACGAAGAATAACCATCTCTGCTGGGCATTAAGTCAAACAGAGCTTGGATGGCGTGTACAGGTACAGTTGCCCACGCAGCTTTAACACGATACCACAGTTCATCAGGAGTAGTGACTGGCGTATTGTGCCGAGCCAGTTGCTCGGACACCATAGACCAGACGTTTTCAGTTGGTGAGAGATCTGAAGAATTTGCTGGCCGGGCAGCAGTTGAACATTTTCTGGATCCAGAAAGGCCCGTACAGGACCTGCAACATGCGTTCGTGAATTATGCTGCTGAAATGTAGGGTTTCACAGGGATCGAATGAAGGGTACATCCACGGGTCGTAACACATCTGAAATGTAACCTCCACTGTTCAAAGTGCCGTCAATGCGAACAAGAGGTGACCGAGACGTGTAACCAATGACACCCCATACCATTACGCCGGGTGATATAAAACCTGGGAAAGACCGCTCGAGCCCTAGTAGCTACCGTAGTATTGCCCTCACTAGTTGCATAGGGAAGACCTTGGAGCGGATGGTCAACCGCCGCCTTGTCTGGATGTTAGAATCCCGGCAACTACTTAGTCGCTTTCAGTGTGGGTTCAGGAGGTTTCGTTCCACCTTCGATAACCTTGCCCTCCTGGAGGCGGCTATCCAACAAGCTTTCCTACGCCGTCATCACCTTATAGGTGTATTTTTCGACATCGAGCAGGCCTACGATACCACTTGGCGGCGTCTCATCCTGGAGCAGCTTCACGAATGGGGTTTTCGTGGTTGTCTTCCTCTTTTTATTCAGTCTTTCCTCTCGCCACGATATTTTAGATACCGAATTGGTGACGTCCTGTCTGATCGCTTTGAGCAGGAGAATAGTGTCCCTCAGGGTAGCGTTTTAAGTGTGACTCTGTTTGCCATCGCTATTAATAGCATTACGTCGATGGTGAAAAGTCCTGTCCAGTGTTCTTTGTTTGTGGATGATTTCTCTTTGTTCTGCTCTTCTTCAAGCCTTGCAACGACTACTCGTCAGTTGCAACTTACGATTAGGCGTTTGGATGACTGGGCGCTGAAGAGTGGATTTAAGTTTTCCACCGAGAAGTCTGTATGTGTTCTTTTTAACCGTTCTCGTTCGATTTTCACCTTTCCTGAGTTGCGCTTGAGGGACACTATTCTTTCTTTTAAAGACACGGTGAGATTTCTGGGTGTCATTTTTGACTCGAGGCTCACGTGGTTACCTCATCTTAAAGACCTGAAACGGCGGTCGCTTCAGGCTTTAAGCATTTTAAAATGTCTTAGCCACAGTACATGGGGAGCTGACAGGACTTGTCTGCTCCAGTTTTACAGGGCGTTTGTGTGATCTCGGCTCGATTATGGGTGCACGGTGTATGGGTCTGCGAGGCCTTCGTACTTAAAGATTTTGGACGTTGTCCACCATGAAGGGCTGCGGTTGGCCACTGGGGCATTCCGAACTAGCCCCATACCAAGCCTCTGTGCAGAGGCTGGTGAACCGCCACTTCATATGCGGCGACGGCTACTTACGGTACGCCAGGCGTATAAAACTTTGTCCACACCGTACACACCTGCATACCATAACGTTGCTCAGCCTCCTCTGGCACGGTTATTTCATAACCGGCAACGTGCGACGCAGCCCTATGGGATTCGCGCACAGGATTGCCTCGCTGCAATGTCTATGGCTGGTCTTCGTGTTTTACGTCGCGGTTGGAGCAGATCTCCACCTTGGCTCCTCCGGAGACCCAAACTTATTTTAGATTTGACTCGTTTTAAGAAGGATGGCACGCCAGATTTTACATTCCAGTCACTTTTTTTTAACATTTTAGATGTGCATCCCAGTTTCACTGTCGTTTACACTGATGGCTCCAAACAGGAGAATTTCCTTGGCTGTTCTGTGGTGTTCCCTGACCATGTTACCCGGATTCGCCTCCCTGCTGAATATACCGTTTTCACAGCGGAGCTCCACGCGATCCTGACGGCACTGGAGCAGATGCATCGAGTTCGGGGCGATCGCTTTCTTCTCTGCTCCGATTCTCTTAGTGCCTTACAATCGCTGCAGAACCTGTACCCGACTGAAGAGATGGTCCAGCTGATACATAGCCAACTGTACTTGCTCCAACAGCGGGGTCAAGAGGTATCCTTCTGCTGGGTGCCTGGTCATGTCGGCATCTGGGGCAATGAACAGGCTGATCGGGCTGCCAAGGAGGCCTGCAGAGAGCAGGATGTGGTCCAGTGTCCTATCCCCTTGCAGTCAGTCATCGCTGCACTCCACAGGAAGTGCATGGAGTTGTGGGAGGACGAATGGCTGGCGGTGACGGCCAATAAACTGCGGTCGGTAAAGTCAACCACTCGGCCATGGCGTTCCTCCTGTCGGTTGCTCAGGCGGGAAGAGGTGGCCCTCACACGTCTTCGGATCGGGCACTGTCCTCTGACGCATAGCTATTTATTACGGCGGGAGGATCCTCCGTTTTGTGATGCTTGTGGTGTGCACATCTCTGTCCGCCACATTTTAACAGACTGCATTTTATACCGTGATGCAAGGGCAGAAGCACAAGTTGATGGGGATCTGCCTTCTGTTTTAGCTAATGATGAGACGTGTGTGTCTAGGGTTTTTAAGTTTTGTGATGTGTCTGGACTCTGGCCTAAACTTTTAGGCTGGAGGTTTTAGTGTATTGCAGAGTGGCTGACACCTCCCTTTTTTTCCTTGCGGTCAGCCGGCCACTTCCATCTGCTACATTGTTTTAGCCCCCTCTCTCGTTTTCTTCCTGTGTTGTCCATGTTTTACTGCTGACGCCCTGCTTCATCCCACGCTTCGGTGTGGGTGAGCACATCTTTTCCGATGATTGTTTCCCGTGTTTTATGTTCCGTTTTATGTAAATATTCTGAGCTTTTTTTTTTTTTTTTTTTTTTTTTTTTTTTTTTTTTTTTTTTTTTTTTACACCCGTCTCACTATGATACTGAACGGGCGCTGAAGACCTTGTTGTTGTGCGCCCACAAAACCCCTCTACTACTACTACGCCGGGTGATACGCCAGTATGGCTATGACGGATACACGCTTGCAATGTGCGTTCACAGCGATGTCGCCAAACACGGATGCGACCATCATAACGCTGTAAACAGAACCTGGATTCATCCGAGAAAATGACGGTTTGCCATTCGTGCACCCAGGTTCGTCGTTGAGTACACCATCGCACGCGCTCCTGTCTGCGACGCAGCGTCAAATGTAACCGTAGCCATGGTCTCCGAGCTGATAGTCCACGCTGCTGCAAACGTCGTCAAACTGTTCGTGCAGATGGTTGTTGTCTTGCAAATGTCCTCATCTCTTGACTCAGGGGTCGAGACGTGGCAGCACGATCCGTTACAGCCATGCGGATAAATGCCTGTCATCTCGACTGCTAGTGATACGAGGTTGTTGGGTTCCAACACGGCGTTCCGTATTACCCTCCTGAACCCACCGATTCCATATTCTGCTAACAGTCATTGTATCTCGACCAACACGAGCAACAATGTAGCGACACGATAAACCGCAATCGCGATAGGCTACAATCCGACCTTTATCAAAGTCAGAAACGTGATGGTACGCATTTCTCCTTCTTATACGTGGCATCACAACAACGTTTCAGCAGGCAACGCCGAGCAACTGCTGTTTGTGTATGAGAAATCAGTTGGAAACTTTCCTCATGTCAGCACGTTGTACGGGTCGCCACCGGCTCCAACCTTGTGTGAATGCTCTGAAAAACTAATCATTTGCATATCACAGCATCGTCTTCCTGTCGGTTAAATTTCGCGTCTGTAGCACGTCATCTTCGTGGTGTAGCAATTTTAATGGCCAGTAGTGTAGATGAAGTTAAGTAATTCGACTACTTAGTCAGCAAAATAATCAATGACGGACAGAGTATGGAGGACATTAAAAGCAGACTAGCACTGGTAAAAAGGGCATTCATGACCAAAAGAAGTCTATTACTATCAAGCATAGGCCTTAATTTGAGGAAGAAATTTCTGGGAATGTGTGTTTAGAGCACAGCACTGTATAGTAGTGACTCATGGACTGTGTGAAAACCGGAACAGAAGAGGATCGTGCACTTTAGATGAGGTGCTACAGACAAATGTTGTAGACTGATAGGATAAGGAATGAAGACGTTCTGCACAGAAGATGAAAGGAATATATGGAAAAGGCTGACAGCAAGAAGCGATAGAACGATAGAACATCTCTTAAGACGCCAAAAGTTCTCTTCCATGGCGCTAGAGGGATCTCTAGAGGTTACAAATTGGAGAGGAAGACTTAGTTTAGAATACATCCAGGAAATAATTGATGGCAAAGGTTCCTAGTGCTACTCTGAGGTTGGCAATGGAGAGGAATTCGTGGCTGGCCGCATCAGACCAATCAGAGGACTGCTTACCAAAAAAAAATCGATTTTTAGCTCCCGTGTGGACGCAGAACCGTTTTCGAAATGAGCTGGCTTTTAAAAATTGTCGACTAATCTGGACGGAGCATTGTGCTGTGGGAGAAGTAAAAAATATTAAACTGATCATCAGTCTCCCTACCTCTAATATTTAAACGAAGAGAAGGTGCGATTGTGCTGACTGAATGAGAAACTGGAATAGCTGATTTCCAGACTCTATTTGTGTAAAAGCACTGACGAGCGGAAAATCGATGTTTGGTTGACCTGTACTCCGACTGAAATACTGAAGTTTCAACGCCTGGAATGGTAGTGGACAGCCGCCAGGCATTCGTAATTTTGTCACGAGCTCCACGTATTCGCTATTTTGCCAGTTTTGTCGGTACGTGCGGAGCCTTGCCTAGAGGGATTGGCTGCACGCGGACGGTACTACCCCCAAAAACTGCAATCTGTCGATCATGAAGTTATATTAATTACAGCACAGCAAAACAACTTCAGGCCTGAATACGACAGCGAGATGCTATTTCCAGAACTCTGTTTTCGTCTGAAGTGGTGTCACATGTAATAATAGTGAGAGATACGGTTTATCCCTGGGCCTCAGTATCGACGTTCATGATGTTTCGTGAGGAGTGGTAAAAGTCTTATGCGGTAGTATAAAATAATTTGAAAACAATTTTGTATAAGATGATTTCATATAAAATGATTTAGTCCACAAGGTGATGTTCATTAGCACCTCAAATGTCAATGTTACTTTAAACTGTGTTAGCGACGCAGTGTGTAGTTCTTCAGTGGTCATCTTGGAGTAGCGATCAAATCGTCTCTTGCGTTTGCGTCTCCTTTGTAAACTTCACCCCTGACAGGTAGCATTTTAAAGTGGACCTTCCTGACCAAGAAAGGTAACAGTTTCTACCGATCCATGATCCTAGAAACGTCAGGTTTAGGTGTGTCACATGAACACTATAATGTGCACCGTTCCTTTGATGCTGGAAGAATATATACTAACATGTAGCGAAAGAAACCTCCTCTAGTAATGCTGGAAGTTCGTTTTCGACGAAGTGTACATAGCGGGACCCTGTAACCTGTAAGACGTTGCGGTACCGCAAGACGCCCAATCAACTTATCGTCTGCGGTAACATACAACGCATTTTCCTATAAGCGTTCTTTAAACTGTGTCTTCACAAAGGAATGTGGGTTTTCGTAGGAATATCAATCGGTGTTCGAATAACGGGATAAATGAACCCATAGAAGCTGGGGTACCGACGCACGAAATGAAAACGTACCTCTGTACGTTACTGTTCAGCAACCAATGGAAATTATAGATGTGTCATATGGAATGTTTTATCCAAAGTAGTCAATACTACAGCTTGTAACATATTTAGTTGAGGTCAGAGTTGGTCGTGGGCTCACAAATGGCGTAAGTCAGCTGTATACAAGGCCCGCCCGCTGGCGGTTTTCTGTTTGTAAATACGAGGGTTGGAACTTTAATAGTGGCAACTATTTATTTTGAGCTCGTACAAAATAGATACGTGTTTCAAAGTTGTACTGACCTACAAAGTAGACACCAGCATTGAGTAGAACCCATTGCCAGCGATGTGAAAGTCGTAGGATACTCTCAGCAGTGCCAGTTGTGTTGACAGTCCGAGCGGCGCGGTCTATTGCCCGACGAATTTGTAGGAATTCTGAAGCGAATGCCGTGAAGTGTTTCCTTCAGTTTAGAAATCGAGTTGAACTTGCTAGGGCTTCACTCAGGGGAGTGCAGTAGGTGGTATACCACTTAGCAGCCCCATCAGTCAAACAAATCAGTAACGCCTTGCACTGTAGGTGCTTGAGCATTGTCCTGCAAAATGATAGTCAGGTCCTGCAGAAAGTGTCATAACTTCTGCCTCTGTGCTGTTCATTTTTGGAATACAACCTACGACAAGCTTAGAGACAGAAGTGTTGACACTTTCTGCAGGACCTGACCATCATTTTGCAGGACAATGCTCAAGCACCTACAGTGCAAGCTGTTACTCATTTGTTTGACTGAGGGGGCTGCTAAGTGCTATACCATCTGCTGCACTCCCCTGACTTAAGCCCTCGTGTGTTCAACTCGACTTCTAAACTGAAGGAAACACTTAACGGCATTCGCTTCAGAACTTCTACAAATTCGTCGGTCACTAGACCGCGCCGCTCTAACTGTCAACACAACTGGCACTGTTAGGAGCATCCTACGACTTCCACATCGCTGGCAACGGGTTATACACAATGCTGGTGGCTACGCTGAGGATCAGTAAAACTTTTAAACACGTATCTATTTTGTACGAGCTGTAATTAAATAGTAGCCACTATTAAAGTTCCAACCCTCGTACATCACTTGTCTGTCGTCCCATGAAGCCTGCCATTTGCGACAGTGTTCCATCACTGCTATTTTACAGTTTTTCTCTTTCGGTATTCGTTCTGGACTGATCTTGTACACTTATGGCGATCTTACTGTGTTATGGAATCTGGTGATGATGACGACGATTTTTGGGTGAGGGCGCTAAACAACAAGGTTATCAGCGTCCTATCATTTCAGTCACGACTAGAATTAAGTCGTCACGGACCACTCGTAACAGCCATTGTTTCAACGGCCTCCACAGCATGCAAGCCGAGTAAAACTTAACCTTGTGCTACCGAGGCCTAGTAGGACAGTAACGTTACCGCATGATTCTGGATGTAGCCAGAATCAAAACTGTTCAGTAAGTTTTCGAATTCAGTAATGAGTTTGTTGAAGACAGTGAATAGTTTGTTGAAATCGGTGAATTTTGTGGCAAACTATTTTCATATTTTTTGGGGCAAATGCAAATTTCTCTTTCACTTTAAATAAAGCAGGAGAAGCTGCAACGTGGCCTTTCGAGACTATTCTGGTATGATTAGTCACGTATAGTAACCTACTGTAATCTGTCTGTTAAATATTAATGTTTATATAAAACAGAGTTTAAATGTCTGTCCTTATTACTCGATGTAGCTGCATTTGTGAATGGAGTCTGAATGCAAGGAAAAATATTAATAGATTCTGCGACATGCAAACAACACTGACATCTGAAGTCCCTATCTTAAAAAGCAGTGTTATTCGGCCGAAGAACTGTGGTGCAATTCATGCAATAAAATCAGAATTTTGTTTCCGTAAAATGAGACTGAGTAGCGACAGAGTGCATTGATCCTTCCCAGATGTAAATTTTTAGGCAAATGATTCAATGAAATAATAGAGACCTACAATCATGCCCTTTGTATTATCTTTTATTATTTCTACTGTTATGTAGATATGCAGTTATTACCTATGCAGTTATTACCTATTACACCACATATTTTCACTATGTTGCACTTTATCAAAAATAATACTATTTGAGTAATCCTATATTCAGTATGCAGCACTCTTTTGTTAAATAGAGGTTCAGTCTCGAAAGTGTTAATAATCTTATTTCCGCACATAATTCGTCCACTCTCGACCGTCTTCACTCCCGAAATCCGCCAACAGCCTTCCCATTATACACGTCAGACCCTAAACTACTCAGCGCTAGGAATCATTCTCCAACGGTTTCTCTTGTTGGCTGACAACAGTGGGTAGCGACCCCACGCGGTGTTGATGATTTTCACTTACCACGACATACGACTTTACATGATCTGACGATGTATGCACTACTCTCACATTAAATTCACTTTCTCAGTGGTACTTTTAATAAAACTTTTTCATATCCTGGGGTTGTAGTGCAGCGTTAATTTACGTGCTACTTTGCATACATCAAATTTAATTGTTCGTCCCTGAATGAAATGTAAGATAACTTGGGAGGTTTCCACGGGAATGTTCACATTACAGTGTTTCATGGCACCTGATGTAAAGCGGAAAGGTAAAATACTATCGATACTAGTGAAAAACTGAGATCAAATTGAGGTCAAGTTTGGTTGCAGTATGGTCAAGCCAGGTAGAAAATGCAGTGACCTTACGTCAGTGCTACAAGCAAAACAAGGCTCCCAGCTAAGCGTTAAACAACATAAAATTTGTTTTAACAAACATACACTGCTGGCCATTAAAATTGCTACACCAAGAAGAAATGACCATGATAAACGGGTATTCATTGGACAAGTATATTATACTAGAACTGATATGTGAATACATTTTCACGCAATTTGGGTGCATAGACCCTGAGAAATCAGTACCCAGAACAACAACCTCTGGCCGTAATAACGGCTATGATACGCCTGGGCGTTGAGTCAAACAGAGCTTGGATGGCATATACAGATACAGCTGCCCATGCACCTTCAACACGATACTACAGTTCATCAAGAGTAGTGACTGGCGTATTGTGACCAGCCAATTACTTGCCACCGGTGACCAGATGTTTTCAATTGGTGAGAGATCTGGGGAAAGTTCTGGCCAGGGCAGCAGTCGAACATTTTCCGTATCCAGAAAGGCCCGTGCAGGACCTGCAACATGCGGTTGTGCATTATCCTGCTGAAATGCAGGGTTACGCAGAGATCGAATGAAGAGTAGAACCACGGGTCGTAACACATCTGAAATGTAACGTCCACTGTTCAAAGTGCCGTCAATGCGAACAAGAGGTGACCGAGACGTGTAATAAATGGCACAACATATCATCACGCCGGGTAATACGCCAGTATGGCGATGACGAATACACGCTTCCAATGTGCGGTCACCGCGATGTCGCCAAACACGGATGCGACCATCATGATGCTGCAAACAGAACCTGGATTCATCCGAAAAAATGACATTTTGCCATTCGTGCAGCCAGCTTCGTCTTTGGGTACACCATCACAGGCGCTCCTGTCTGTGATGCAGCGTCAAGGGTAACCGCAGCCATTGTCTCCGAGGTGATAGTCCATGCTGCTGCAAACGTCGTCGAACAGTTCGTGCAGATGGTTGTTGTCTTGCAAACGTCCCCATCTGTTGGCTCAGGGATCGAGACGTGGCTGCACGATCCGTTACAGCCATGTGGGTAAGATGTCTGTAATCTCGACTGCTAGTGATACGAGGCGTTTGGGATCCAGCACGGCGTTCCGTATTACCTTCCTGAATCCACCGATTCCATATTCTGCTAACAGTCATTGGATCTCGACCAACGCGAACAGCAATGTCGCGATACGATAAACCGCAATCGCGATAGGCTACAATCCGACCCTTAACAAAGTCGGAAACGTGATGGTAAGCATTTCTCCTCCTTACACGAGGCATCACAACAACTTTTTACCAGAAAACGCCGGTCAACTGCTGTTTTTGTATGAGAAATCGGTTGGAAACTTTCCTCATGTCAGCACGTTGTAAGTGTCGCCACCGGCGCCTACCTTGTGTGAATGCTCTGAAAAACTAATCATTTGCATATCACAGCATCTTCTTCCTGTCGGTTAAATTTCGCGTCTGCAGCACGTCGTCTTCGTGGTGTAGCAATTTTAATGGCCAGTAGTTTAGAAATCTTTCTTCACATGAAATCCACTGATGCTACTAATTGTCTGAATAAAGAATATATCGGAGTTTCGAAATTATATTATTTCTCTCTTAAGTTTATGAATAACTGGCAGATGTAGAAGTTACACGTCCGGTGCAGATCACTATCCCTGTTGAGTGAAATCAGAGCGAGCTCAAAGTGTAGACCGATCACAAGGGAACAGCTGTCCGTTAATCAGAAGCATTAATTTCAGTAACCGGCTGATACGAAATATTTGCACGTGTGTCCACAGGGCCAAGCCGCCGAGGCAGAGGCTCGGTGATTGACTGATGGCTGCTCGTTGCTTTGGTTGAAGTGTCAACTGGAACCAGCATTCCGAGACCTTTCGGCAGCCCAAATACTGCATGGACAGTCTGCTATGTTCTTGACACTTGCCGGCACATCGCATAGTGGAAACAAGCTATGCTGTGTTCGCCGCGCCTCGCACTGGTGATGTGGGCGCCGCATGTAGGCGGACTGAGTGCTAGTTCGCCTACAGACCGGTGATTTTGCAACCCGCTACACTTGCGTGTTACGTTGGTGGAATACTGCACAAATAAAGCACAAGCATGAAAATGGGTAATAGGAAGACGAAGAGACTGGGTTGCTTATTTTGTTCGGACGAACAAGGCATCATAATGCTCCCATATTAATAACTTCATTGTTGGAAAGAGCTTATGGACTCATAAAAGAAATGGGCGCTTGTTGTATCTCGAATATGGCTGACTGGTTTGGTTTGAAAAAAAAATTGCTCTGAGCACTATGGGATTTAACGTCTGAGGTCATCAGTCCCCTAGAACTTAGAACTACTTAAACCTAACTAATCTAAGGACATCACACACATCCATGCCCGAGGCTGGATTCAAACCTGCGACCGTAACGGTCGCGTGGTTCCAACTGAAGCGCCTACAACAGCTCGGCCACTCCGGCCGGCCTTTCCTAATCCGATGAGACCGATGACCTCGCTGGGCTCCACCCCCAAATCAACCCAACCCAACCAATTGAAGTAATCATTCCATCGATGCACCAAATTGAAGATAACAGTTTGATGAAACACCCTGTCCTGCTGCGTGAAGAATGCTGTATCTGCCTGTTGCACTTCCTCGGTCGACGGGAACCGCCAACACCTTAAGGCCTTTTTTAAGAGATCAAAGACGTGGTGTTCGCATGGAGAGAGATCTCTGGGCTATAGGGTGAATGCTAGCATGTCTCTCTATTACGACATTTGCGATGTGTGGACATGCGTTTATCATGAAGCAGTTGCACTCCATGTCTTGCACGATTCCACAATGGTCGTTTTCGATAGACATGCTACCCCATACACATTCCTTATTCTTCAATGGATGTCTACCGCTGATTTTCCTTCGGCAGCCAAGAAACAAATAACAGCACATTGGTCCTGTTTGTATGCATTCTGATTTCCGCATTTACCGCACGCGTGACAGAATGATAGGATTGACACAATAATACCTTCCATACATGTTAATGCTTATATACCCGCATCGGAGTCGGACTACGTTGCATATACACTGCAGCAAAGCCCTCAAAACGAAATTTTTTATTCCCATCAGTTCAGTGTTAACTAAATTTCGTATTAACTTTTTTCTGGACACTGTTCTGACTGACATGTTGCCATGATATCCTTCTGTACATTCTAGTCCTCGTCTCACAGTAGCACCTACATCCAGTTTCCTCAGTTATTTGTTGCATATGTTTGAAGTTATCTGTTATGTTATAAGTTGTTTGCTGAAATTGTGCGTAACTGAATTCCTCTCTAACAATATGAAAACTGTAATTTCTGAATTCTAATTACAGATTCTGATCTAGAAACGCCAGATCAACCCAGTTTTTGAACATGAACTTATTTATTCAAATTACTTTTTGGAAATGTTATTTTAATATGAAATATATCTGACGGTCTGTAGTGTTGATTGCATAAAATAATGATTCATAAGTGTACTTAGAATTACTAAGTTTTACGTAATTTAAATATGTCTCGTTACAGTAACACTTGTGTTGAATTTACATGAAATTTCACTGACTGAAAACTGTTCCTAACTTTCTGTCAAAAATGTTCATTTAGGCCCTACAACAAATTCTTCCATTTCAACAGATTACCTTACTCTTCTTCGGCGGCATTGAAAATGATGATCTGAAAGAAATCACCGCGCGGCAGTCTACATTCTTATTCTTATTTCTTTAAAACTGTAATTTTAGCAAATTAGTTTTGATTCTCTTTTTAAAATTATTAATTACTGTTCACGCAAAAGTCAAATAGTTACAATACAAATTTTACCAATCATGATTTCCTTTCAATAGTGAGCATATGTTTTTTGAATAGTTACAAAGGACGAAATGAAGTAGTTTGAAATTCTATTCAGTTCTTTTAATGAAGCAAAAGTAATCTGAAACTAATCTGAACAATCAGCATTGTCTCTCGATTCGTTGTCGTACATCATAATTTCTGCTTCTACAAAGTATTTCCGCTACAAAAATTTGTTTTCTTGAATTCCTAATCCAATTATATGTGACCAATCTAAATAAAGGAAGCTTACTTAGATTACTGAACACATGATTACCAACTGATAGATATTATTGTACACGATGAAATCTTTGCACAGCAATAATTACTGAACTCGCACTTGCAGCTTACAAACTTAAAATAAGTAACCTCTTTCTGAAGTGCTATCTTTTCTTACAATCGTCTTAAAAGTTATCCTTAATTACAAGGTTACATATGATGGAACATCTGTAATAAAAATCTCGTGCGGCACATCCACGTTTTAAGCTGCTGATTCTGCCACGATGTAACAGCCTCCACGACTCAACAACAACAACAACAACAACAAGACTGCGACTCGAGTCGACTGTTACTTGCTTGGCCGCGCTCTATTCAATAATGCAACCTCTGGAAACCAGAGACTGTGTATCGTTAATATGTTCAGCATGCAGAAATATTTATAAAGTGTCAAAATCCCGATGAAACTGATAATCTTCATTATATCTCCATTCAAAGATGCACCAAGCGGTAATACACCAAAGAAATGCAACGTTCCTATCTTCTACAATGTTTTCGCAGTGGCTGCCTCTATTCTCATTGAAATTACTGCTTAATGTGTTGACACATCTCCACTTATCCTTGGCCTTCTTCTAGTCAGCATTTTGCAAATATCTCTTCCTTGGCGGTCCTGCACGGAACCACCTCGTTTCTTATTTTAGCTATCCACCCAATTTTCTACATTTTATAGTACTAAATTTCAAACGCCATAATTCCCATCTTCCTTCGTTTTGACATTAATAGCAAGATTTCGCATCAGTCATGACAGTATTTTGCCATTTCTCTATCTGAGAATCGTTAGTTGACAGCCACAACACAGAAAGGCCCTGGTCATGGAGCAGTTTTTCTGCAGAGGTTCAACGCCATTTCTATTGCACTCTCCGACTTCCTTACGCTGACGCGAAGTGCTGGAATTTTAAATCGCGCAGAATGCCTTCTGCATCTGTTCGTACTTCAAGTTACATGTGTACACTTAGTTGACAAAAGTCATGGAATATCGATATGCGCATATGAAAATGGCGGTAGTACCACGTACACAAGATATAAAAGCACAGTGCGTTGTCGGAGCTTTCATTTGCGCTCAGGTGATTCATGTGAAAAGTTTTGCGACGGGATTATGGCCGCACAACGGGAACTAACAGACTTTGAACATGGACTGGTACTTCGAGCTAAACACATCTCGAAGATCGTTAGTCCGAATCCGCAGCGTCAAGAGTGCGCCTAGAATAGCAAATTTCAGGCATTATTTCTCACCACGGTCAACGCAGTGGCCGACTGCCTTCCTGGGTAGAGTTATCCGTGGAATGACAGCAGAAATTAATGTGGGGAGTACGTCGAATGTATCCGTTAGGACAGTGCGACGATATTTGCCGTTGGTGGGCTAAGGTAGCAGACGACCGACGCGAGTGCCTTTGCTAACAGCACGACACCGCCTGCAGCGCCTCTCCTGGGCTCTTAACCATATCGATTGGACCCTAGACGACTGGAAAACCGTGGCCTGGTCAGATGAAACCTGAATTCAGTTGAAAAGAGCTGATAATAGGGTTCGAGAGTTGTCAACGAGGCACTGTGCAAGCTACTGGTGGCTCCGTAATGGTGTGGACTACGTTTACATTGAATACACTGGTTTCTGTAGCCCAGCTCAACCGTTCATTGATTGGACACGGCTGCGTCTGGCTACTTGGAAATCATATGCAACAATTCAGAGATATCACCTTCCCAAATAATGACCCAATTTTTATGGATGACAATGGGCCACGCCACCGGGCCGCAGTTGTTAGTTTGAATAATGTTTTGGAGAATTCGAGCGAATTGTTTTCCTCCCACATCGCCCGACACGAATCCTCGTGCATTTATGGTACGTAATCGAGATGTCAGTTCGTGCACAACATCCTGCACCGGCAACACTTTCGCTCTTATGGACGGCTAGAGAGGCAACATGGCTCTTGGCCGGCCGCTGTGACCGAACCGTTCTAGGCCCTTCAGTCCGGAACTGCGCTGCTGCTACGGTCGCGGGTTCGAATCCTGCCTCGGGCATGGGTGTGTGTGATGTCATTAGGTTAGTTAGGTTTAAGTAGTTCTAACTCTAGGGGACTGATGACCACAGATAGTGATTAGAACCATTTGAACCATTTTAGAGCAACATGGGTCAATATTTCCGCAGAGAACTTCAAGCGACTTGTTCAGTCCATATCACGTCGAGCTGCTGCACTACGCAGCGAAAAATGAGGTCAAACACGATATCAAGAAGTATCCCATGACTTTTTTCACCTCATTTGTATGTGCAAAAAATTAGAAATTTTTGTGAAAATCCAGGTACCAAAAATTTCTAACGTTTTACATAGAAACTGTACCTGCACCTACTAATGGAAACAGTAGGAATTCAATTCCTATTTAAGTTACGGAATTTCGTGTACAATGAATGGAGGTTTGTGACCGCAAATTAAAAGATACTTAACTCCTAAGCAACCAGAAGAACCTCCATGACCAGAGCTATTACTGGTAACATTCCTCTAAGCATTAATTTAATCGCTATCAGTAGTGATTACAACACCCATCTAAAAGTTTCATATTCTTATACGACGAAATCCGTGTGTGTTCTAGTGTCTACATTACACAGAATTCGCTGTTACTGATTTGGAAGCTCATACACGTTCGAAAGCTTTTTAACCAATCTTTTCTAAAAACTACCCCGACAATAGCTTTATTCTTTAGGCTGTCAATCCGGCACTGGTGTGCAAATTTGCGATACCGATTCTTGATTTTTTTGTGCTTCGAAAAGCTTTCTGTTGTTGACTTCAATCAGAGCTGGGTCTTCGCTGTGTTTTATGTAGTCTGCCCCGGTAGCTGAGTGGTCAGCGTGACAGACTGTCAATCCTAAGGGCCCGGGTTCGATTCCCGGCTGGGTCGGAGATTTTTCTCTGCACAGGGACTGGGTGTTGTGTTGTCCTAATCATCATCATTTCATCCCCATCGACACGCAGGTCGCCGAAGTGGCGTCAAATCGAAAGACATGAACCAGGCGAACGGTCTACCCGACGGGAGGCCCTAGCCACACGACATTTCCATTTTTCCATATAGTCTGCAGGTGCACACTTCTCCTCTCGCACTGTCTCCCTCGCATGCAGGGCCTGTACGGTATACGTTTCTGGGCAACTATAACCTGTCGACATCAGTGCGAGAGTGATTCTTCTTGTTTTCTTGTCCAGATTACTCAACTCTACTTGTGCCAAATTCACTATTCATGCCATGTATCTGATGGTGGATATGACCCAGTTATTGGTTGCCTTTTTGGTATTGCCGTCTCTCAGTTTGTTCTTCAACATTTTTCTGGCCCTTTGGGTGTACTCTTTGCTGGCCTCACGTTTTACAAGCACGGGTCTAATGTTGTGGAAATGCAAAATGTCTAGGGATTTGTAGGCTTCTGGCTGTTACCACACGGTAGCTACTAGATACTATTTTTTGTGCTACAGTTAGTGCGGAAACATTATTTTATTTAGTTGAGCGCACAACAGGCGGCAACAATGAAGTAATTTCGGTGCAGAGCAGTAGTTGATATTGCATTAAGTTGAGCAGACGGCAGTGATTAGTACTGTAGTCATTGAACAACTAGCAGTGACTAGTACTGCAGTAAACTGAGCGTGTATTTGTGACTAAAGTGGAGGGTTTTCCGTTTCAGAGGAGCCGCGCGGCTGAGGCGGAGCGATGGTTCAGGAGGGCGCTGCAGCTGGCTCCGGAAGACCCCAGCGTCCACCAGCACTTCGGTACGTACCTCGGCTTGTCTTAGTGCACTGGAAACACGCTCGCTACTGCTAGTGTCCGCGGTTTTTCATCCAGGACGTTTTGGAATTACAGTCATTATGAGATAAGCTGTTGGGGTTTCGAGAAGAACAGTCAACATTCAAATATTTCACGAATTCATATTTTATGCTAATTCGAATAGAACGTTCCATGTAACATGTGCTCAATTTTTATTCGTTGCAAAGACACGTATACTTAGTGAGAAAAGCTTGCATTTCGCTTGTTACACCAGTTGCTATAGGTTTATTTATTGATTTTTCGGCTATTATGCTATGGTTTAAGTATGACGCGTAGGTATTTAAAAATTCTAAGTATGTCGATATAGTATTTCTATAACGGGGTGTATAAAGGAGACGCTGCTGCTTGTAGAGCATTAGCTGGATTTCTAATACTGTCGGTACTAAGGAGCAGTGTCAGCACTTGTTAAGGTAATCATTATAAATATTTTAGCACGCAGCCACTAATGTTAGGAATGTATTCATCAGCAGCTCGTTTTTGGAGTTAAGCTCTCATCATCTCGCTATTTGAATTAATCCTAGATAAACAATGTGCCAGTAATTGAAGCAGTTTGGTTAAATGGATTAAACATTATTGGACAGCTGTTTTCAGAGAAATTCATGAATGCATAAATAAAAGTCACAAGCGAACCTCCCCATCGCACCCCCCTCAGATTTAGTTATAAGTTGGCGCAGTGGATAGGCCTTGAAAAACTGAACACAGATCAATCGAGAAAATAGGAAGAACTTGTATGGAACTATGAAAAAATAAGCAAAATATACAAACTGAGTAGTCCACGCGCAAGATAGGCAACATCAAGGAGAGTGTGAGCTCAGGGGCGCCGTGGTCCCGTGGTTAGGGTGAGCAGCTGCGGAGGTCCCTGGTTCAAGTCTTCCCTCGAGTGAAAAGTTTAATTTTTTATTTTCAGACAGTTATTATCTGTCCGTCAGATGCGAGGTATCTGCGCCATAGTATGGGGACGCTACACCTAAACAAACATCGAAACACACGACGTCAGTCGACTACAGCGCACGGAAGAGACAGTATTCCTGACAACGAGGCTCCCTGGCTGGCAGTTGACTGTTCGCTACTTTGGACGAGAGTGCATTAAATACGTGAGATTTATTCCGCGGGCAATATGAATCCAGCAAAAATAGCTCGCGACTTCAATAACAAGGTCGATGAATATTTTCTGAACTGTAAGGGATCGGAAAGTTCCTTAACGGATCGAACGATTATCGAACATTTGTATGATTATTTGCTACATTTGTTGATAAACAGTGCGTGTGGTGATGACGATACCTTGCTGATTGCTGCGGGGCTTTATGTAGCAGGTGATGAGACTGTTAGCGATCCGTACGAAGAACACGAAGAGGAAATACTGCGACTTCAATCTGATGGTATTTCTTTGGGTTAGATGAAGGAAATGCTCCAGTACAGGTTACTGTCCAAAGCAATTAAAAGACGCAAATATAGATTATGGAGTAAAGTAACCAATAAATTTAAGAAATTTAAAGGGATGAAGGAAAAAAGCACAATTAAATATTGCAAAGAAGTCGTGGAACGAGGTACAACCCGAAGAAAGAAGTGAACAGAGACGTCAATGAACGAAGGGACAGATCATAACTTTGTAAAAATAAAGAAAATAAACTTTTCACTTGAGGGAAGACTTGCATCGAGGATCTCTCATTCCGTAGCTGCTCACGCTAACCACGGGACCACGGCGCTCCTGAGCATACGCTATCCTTGATGTTGCCTATCTTTCACATGGACTACTCAGTTTGTATATTTTGCTTATTTTTTTCATTCTTCCACACAACTTCTTCCTGTTTTCTCGATTGATCTGTGTTCAACTTTTCAAGGACTATCCACTGTGCCAACTTATAACAAAATCTGAGGGGGTGCGATGGAGAGGTTCCCTTGTTAGGAATTAAATTAATAGGATGTGCCGGGAAGATCAGGCGAAATGGCTGCGTGAAAAATGTGAAGAAATCGAAAAATGAATGATTGTTGGAATGATTGACTCAGCATATAGCAAAATCAAAACAATCTTCATTACAATTAAAAGCAAGAGTTGTAATATAGATAGTGCCACAGTAATTCCAGTGTGACATGCAAAGGAGAGAGAGGATAGATGGAATTAGTACACTGAGACCTCAATGAGGTGGAAAACTTGTCTGATGACGTGATAGAAGAAGAAACAAAAGCCAACAGGGAAGAGATAAGAGATCTAGTATTAGAACCAGAATCTGAAAAATCTTTGGAAGACTTACGAACGAGTAACGCAGTAGGTACAGATAACGTACTATCTCTATTTCTGAAATTATTGTTGGAAGTGGCAACAAAACGACTATCCACATTGATGTGTAGAATGTATGAGACTGGTGCTATACCACTAGACTTCTGGAAAAAACATCGTTCACACAATTCTGAAGACTTCAAGAGCCGACAAGTATGAGAATAATAGCATTATGCGTTTAACAACTCATGAATCCTAGTCTCTGACAAGAATAATATACGGAAGAATTGAAAAGAAACCTATGTGTACGTTAGATGAAGACCAGTTTGGCTTTAGAAACGCTAAGGTCACCAGAGAGGCAGTTCTGATGTTGTGGTTCATAATGGAAGCAAGAAAGCAAGAGTAAAGAAAAATGAAGACCAGTTCACAAAATTCCTCGACTGGAAAACACGTTCGATAATGTCAAATGATGCAAGGTGTTCGAAATTCTAGAAAAACAGGGCAAGCAACGGAGAAAGTCGAGTAATATACAATGGTTGACTGAAAAGTAATGCCTCCACCTTCGTAACTCTTCAACAGTTGGCAGCTTTGGTATGCGGCAGGTACTGGCTTGTTCCGTAGCCTCTTCTCTACAGCTACAGTTGGCGGGAAGCCTTAGCATTGAACGGTTGTGTTGTTACAGTGTTAGGTATGGAACCCTGCGCTGACGGTCGTTCAATGCGATTTAAGCAATGTGCAGTCATTGAATGCTTGACAGCAGAAGGTGTCACCCCAAAGGAGATTCATCATAGAATGAAAGCAGTTTATGGTGATTGTGTTGATGTGAGTACTGTGCGTCTTGGGCGAGTAAGTTTAAAAATGTTGAGGCGGGAACATCTGACCTGCGTGGCAAACAAAGAGTTATACGTCCTGTGACAGCAACCACCGAGTTGCACAAGTAAAGCATTGACAGATTGATTCAGGATGATCTGCGTATCACTCACAGAGGAATTGCAAGTACAATCGGCATTTCACAAGAACATGTGGGTGATATTTTTGCTTTGCTTGGCAGTCGGAAGATCTGTGCACGATGGGTACCCCGGATGCTGACTCCTGAAATGAAAGCGCACAGACTTGAAATTTGCCAGGAAGTCCTCTCCACTTAATGAAGGTGACGCCTTTCTCCACTCAGTGTGACAGGAGACAAAACGCGGGTACATCATTACGACGCGGAGACGTTGAGAGAACTGTGAAACCGTGGTTGCGGAAACAGAGTGTCCACTTCTTCCGTGCGGCTTCAGAAAATTTGTTCATCGTTGGCAAACATGTATCGAATTGGCTGGTGATTATGTGGAAAAGTAAATATTCGTAATTAAAGATCACGTTCTGAGGATTATTTATGCGTTTGATTTGTTAAAATATTCCCATCCGAATCCAATTAACGAAAGTGGGCGCATTACTTTTCATTCAGCCCTAGTACAATGTTACAAGAACCAAGGGGGAACAATATGACTGGAAGAGCAAGAACGAAGTGCTCGTATTGAAAAATGTGTAAGACAGGGAAGTATCCTTTCGCCCCACTGTTCACTCTATACATCGAAGAAACAATAACGAAATTAAAGAAAAGTTTCAAGAATGATCCTAAAATTCATGGCGAAATACTGTCAATGATAAGATTTCCTGATGACATTACCATCCTGAGTAAAAGTGAAGAAGAATTACCGGGTCTGTTGAAATGAAAGAACAGTCTGATGAGTACAGAACACGGACAGAGAGTAAGTCGAAGGAGGATGAAAGTTATGAGTAATATCAGGAATGACAAAAGAGAGAAAATTGACATCAGAACTGGTGATCACGATGTAGATGAAGTTAAGGAATTCTGGTACGTAGGCGTCAAAACAACCCATGCTGCTTGTAGCAAGGAGAACATAAGAAGCAGACTAGCACAAGCAAAAGGGCATTCCTGGTAAAAAGAAGTTTAGTGGTATGAAACACAGACCTTAATTTGAGGAAGAAATGGTAATGAAACACGCACTGTGGGGAAAGAGGAACAGAAGAGAATAGAAACATTTGAGAAGTCGTGTAACAGACGAAAGTTTTAAATTGGGTGAACTTGCAAGGTAAAGAGGTTCTGTGCAGTATCGGCGAGGAAATAAATATTTGGAACACACTGACTAGACTAAGGGATGGATGAAAGGACATCCGTTAAGACAGCGGGGATTAATATTTAGATACTAGACGGAGCTGTAGAACGTGAAAACTTTGGAGGAAGAGAGGGATTCGAATGCCCCAGTAAGTACAGGGTTATTACAAATGATTGAAGCGATTTCACAGCTCTACAATAAACTTTATTATTTGAGATATTTTCACAATGCTTTGCACACACATACAAAAAACTCAAAAAGTTTTTTTAGGCATTCACAAATGTTCGATATGTGCCCCTTTAGTGATTCGGCAGACATCAAGCCGATAATCAAGTTCCTCCCACACTCGGCGCAGCATGTCACCATCAATGAGTTCGAAACGGTAAGGCTTCTGCTTTAGCCTTTTTCGTAAGATTTTCCAAACCGTCGGCTGTGGTACGTTTAGCTCCCTGCTTGCTTTATTCGTCGACTTCTGCGGGCTACGCGTGAAACTTGCTCACACGCGTTCAACCGTTTCTTCGCTCACTACAGGCCGACCCGTTGATTTCCCCTTACAGAGGCATCCAGAAGCTTTAAACTGCGCATACCATCGCCGAATGGAGTTAGCAGTTGGTGGATCTTTGTTGAACTTCGTCCTGAAGTGTCGTTGCACTGTTATGACTGACTGATGTGAGTGCATTTCAAGCACGACATACGCTTTCTCGTCTCCTGTCGCCATTTTGTCTCACTGCGCTCTCGAGCGCTCTGGCGGCAGAAACCTGAAGTGCGGCTTCAGCCGAACAAAACTTTATGAGTTTTTCTACGTATCTGTAGTGTGTCGTGACCATATGTCAATGAATGGAGCTACAGTGAATTTATGAAATCGCTTCAATCATTTGTAATAACCCTGTATTTGAGGATGTCGGTTACTCGTGCTGAAAAGTTCGGCACTGGGGATGAATACGTGGCGGACCCTATCAAATCACTCAGATGACTGATAACTGAAAAAGAAAAAAAAAGAACCACAACTAGCAGTAAACAATGGATTACGATGCAGAGCTGGTAAATAGTCCTATCCATAGAGGCAAGAAGAAGTGGAAAGAAGAAACAGCAAGCGATAAGGGGATCACCACTACACCAGATTTTGGAAAAAAAATTCTGCCATACAACATCGAGTTTTCGATCATGGCAAAAACGTAATGATATATATAGTTAGAGCATGAAGTCGAATAAGCAAATCTGAACAGGAAGGTATTTGTAAAGTACATTGTGTGAAGCAAATTATACATGACACACAAGTAGGAAATTTTCAGCAAGATATACCGCCCTTGCAGACGGTTTTAGAATGGGCAACTGCGGCAGAGGGGTGATTTTCAACTACATGTATGAGACTAGTCACCACTTGAAAGGCGCAGAAGAGAGCTTAATGGTGTTACATATAGATAAGGAAGGAGGGTAAACTGAGCCGGCCGCAGTGGACGAGCGGTTCTAGGTGCTTCAGTCTGGAACCGCGCGACCGCTCGAGTCGCAGGTTCGAATCCTGCCTCGGGCATGGATGTGTGTGATGTCCTTAGGTTAGTTAGCTGTAAGTATTTCTAAGTTCTGGGACTGATGACCTCAGATGTTAAGTCCCACAGTGATCAGAATCATTTGAACTTTTTTTTAATTTTATTTTAGGGCAAACTCAACCGACGAACTTGAAATAGCAATTCGACGGTGTGTAATGTAATTAATATTCATAATGGCGTGAACGGTAATGCTCTCTTCAATGGTTATTTGAATATTTTTAAGGATGACGTTACAGTGATAAATATGAACTATTTTGCACAGATAATCACTGACATTGTATGTCTCCACGTCCGTGGCTCAGTCCAGTCTATCAGAACCATACACATGTTCTAACAGAGCACTGGAACGCGGTTGATGTGACCTTTGTTCACCACTTTACGAAGTAAACGTTTTTGTGGATGGGCAGTAACATGGATAAGAGGAGCAGAGAGTCTGGTGCTGCCATTTTTAAAGCAAGACAAGGACTTCATTTTCAAAAATATTTGTTTTTACACTTTGACCTTGTGTGCTTTTGAAAGGCCTGTTTAACTTAGACTGCTCAATATTGGGAGATTCACTAATATTAGTGGTTGCATTCTGAAATACCCGTACAGATGATTTAAAAATACCAGATTATTTTATTTAAGACTTTTTACATAAGTTTTCAGTAAACTGTGTAATACTGGTGCAGGCTTGTCTCATATGAACGTACAAATGAACATAGTGTGGATGAAATAGAAGACATTCAGTTGGTACAACGTACTACTTCAACAAGCACTCACAGAATTTCTACATGTATCGGTGTTCCGCAACAATGTGACAGACATTGAGCATGCAACGTCTCTATCTATATCATTTACAGCTAGATGGAGGTGAAGGTAACCGACTGAAATTTTGACGCGGGCTAGTTTGCAAATCGGCGAATAATCCCATTACAACTGTTTGCTAATGAAGCCACATTCATTTGTCAGGGTATCAATAAGAATCATAGCTCAGGTCGGTCGCCCGACTAAAACCCACCTTCGTGGAACGCTGCCCAGAAAATGTATGGTAAGGTATGACAGATAATGAGGTGAATGGTCCTATTGTGTTACCGAAACAGTCTTACAGAGCACCATAGTCTGAACTTCTTGAAATCAGGCCTCTAGCATTGTTAAAAGAGGTTCCTTTGGCTACAAGTATGGATATTCTCTTAAAGTATGAGAGTGCTCCATTACATTGTAGTCATCAGGTGACACATCATCAAACCTAAAATTCCCCATATGATGAACCGACAGAAATAGTCATCTTTCAGGCTATGAGTGTCCCAAGATCTTACCTGGTTACTTTTTGATCGTTGGGATTATGAATAGCGCTGTCCGTATGGAAGAAGGCAGAGGCGCCCTTGCAAGAGCTACATGTGGTGTTTTACTACAATTCCAAAGTGCAACGAAGTCGTAGACGTGAATTTTGAAAATCAACTTTGAACGCAATCATTTGGTTGACACCTTGACTAAGTATTTTTTTGAGTTACATTCGAACAGCTGTGCCTCTGTAAAACAATTAACACTGGACACAAGTTATATGGAATGTTATATTTAAACTGATTTATTTTACCACCTCCTAAAATGTTTACTATCCCTGAAACACGTGTGTGTGTGTGTGTGTGTGTGTGTGTGTGTGTGTGTGTGTGTGTTTGTGTGTCATTACCATTCATAAGTAGTGACAAATAAGCCCTGAATACTTTCATGATATGCAGAACGTATACTTGTATTTCTAATGTCCAACGGAACAATCTTAGTGACATGAACTGACTCGTGTAGTGACTAGAAAGTAGTCACGCAATATACACTTTCATAAATTCAGCGCAACGAAGAGAAATGGGGTCCTCAATCTATCATAATTGTAAGTAACACATGATGACAGCAGGTCGTAGCTGCAAAAGTTTAAGCATGTGTTAGCTTTCTGCTTGTACTGCCCAGCTGTGGAATGGGGCTGTCTCCCAACTTGTGCACACATAAATTCAGAATGTCGAAAATAATTAATTAATTAGTGGAATCATGTAAAAGCCATAACTGCCTGTGTACATAACATTGTAACAGTTAAGTGAGGCTACACAACACGATGCCTCACAGCCGCACTATAGTATACGCTGATCCACCAACTTATTATCAGCGCCTGAAACCGAATTAACATGCAGAGAAATTCTCCTTAACATTGCTCATAATTCTCGGTGGCAAGTCCGTTGTTGAGCGGCTATTAATCGGAATGACTGTAACTCACATTAGTTACTTACGGAAGACAACAAGATGGTGCCCAGAAAGAGTGGCAGTTTCAAGTACATGAAATACGACAACTTATAAGCTTTTCTAAAAAATGAATTCGTAAAAAGTGAGTTTAACAAGGAATGTATTGATAATATATTGATTTAGATAGAAGACAAAAATTTTACAGCCCAAAAGTGATATTTCATAATACATTTCCAAGATTCAACTTTGAAACCAAGGTAACATCTTCTAAAATACGTGATCCGTTTCCGTGAATAATTTAATTTTGCACTTCAGGAGAGGTTCACATCTCTGAATCCATAATAGCTCAGAGTGAAGTAAAGCAGTAAGTGATAAAATAACCAGCTTCTAAATAGCTGATGACAGCAACCTATGTGCGCTTATTAAAGTGTGTGGAAACACGTGTCTGGGTAGCGACGCTCGGAGTGATACGAGCAAACATTCCCGCTCCAACGCCGCCACTAAAACTTCCTTTCATCACAGTAGCTAAATTTAGTTGGTCTGACACGATCGATTATGCACTGAAGAGTCTGCTCAACAGTGTGGACCTCTGTCAGTAAAAGCATCTTTCTCCTTAACGTCAGAATACAGCACAAAGTGCCTCTTCGACCAAGTCTGAACAACAAGTGCCCAAGAATTGATGGCGTACTACTCTTAAACGAGAAGGAACACATGTCTATACCCTCGAACGGATACTATAGGTCCAGAGCAAACTGACTCGCCAAAGACCTAAAATGATCTATCAAACACAGCGGTTCATAAACAGCTTATATCGATAGATCTAAATCGTTTATAGACAATTCTTACAGATTATAGCAAGTATAAGCATTACTATTCACATTAAAGGCGAAACATACTGTTTGGAAATGGAAGTGCTGTGTAAACAGACTCATTGCAATGTCAACCTACATTTACAATGGTTAGAAACTTTCTTCCACTGACGGTTTCTCAGAGTCTGTTATTGACTTCTGCGTTGTACTGAATTACATACGTCTTATTTCTAAAACACGCTCTTAATGGTATGGTAAGTACTTCACTTTCATTAACTTCTGTTAATCAGTTTACAACATACCAGCATCGACCCTTCAGTATAGTATCACAGTGTAGTTAGCAGCTTTCCTTATTCTTGTGCACACTGCCAAATTTCAGTGTTACACAAACCCCCCCTTCTCAGCAACGTTTATCACTCTCACCTTAATTTTTTTCTCTCCTTCTATTATTTAGTGTGTTCAGTCTACTATCCTGCCACATCTTTTGTATTTTTGGCTAGATAGTTAGCAATATTTTTTTACAAAGATGATGTTGGCTATAAATTTTATGACGTGAGACCCGTTCTCTGAACAAAAGCTGCACAAATGTCCTTAACCAAATTCTTAATATTACTTGATACATGTAATGTAGTTACTTGTAACTGAGTTCGTAAACCTCTGTGATTTAAAAGAAAAGTTTTCTCATCATTTTGCAACACTAATTTCAAAATCATAATTCTGTTTGTAATACACTTATGTTCTGTGATAACTTTATCCTTCGTAGATTTTCAAGTAGGGTTAATAGAGCGCCTACCATCTCGAAATGTGTTGTGTGATTCAGTTTCAGGAAGCGAAAATACTTTTTCTTTCTTCAGTACTGTTTTGTGAATACCTTCCTACTTTCAAATGTGCTATTAACTACAAAGATTGTTAGTGAACAATTCGTTAATATTCCCAGTTACACAGATTCTTATAAGGTGTGGTTGTGTGCATCTAACACATAATTATAATTACTCTTTCGTGAAGTGATTAACATTCTGTAATAGTAGCTAAGTCCTAAAATATGTCAAACATGTTGTAGACTTACATATCAGAATTTTTAGAGTTGTTGATATGGCAAAAGCAGCAGAATATAAAACTGTTAGCTGGCCTGCAAAATGGATGTTTAGTTCAAATTTTGGTCAACATGTGGGCAATTGGTTAATAGTATCCGGAAACTAATTATTATTGGTTTTGGTCACGGTGCTGTAATCTTTATGTTAGCCGCAAAATGGATGAGTTTTGCCTCGTGACTGATTTAAATTTTGTGGATCACCTCGACAGAATAAGGAATTGACAAAGTATCTAACCCTGTGGAACGGAAATTTCAATTCCTCACTGCTTTTGAATGACTGCTGCGCCTGTGTGTGTACTGAGTGAAAAGCCTAGTACAGCTATCGACATCCATCATTTCAGTTATTAACTAAACCAAATTGACCCAGTATCGAATCATGTGGAATGACACTTGCTATCTTTCCTAGTTTTTAAGATGACTGAAGTATCTGTGTCTGAACTTATTGAAAATTCTAGTATAAATATCGACATCCTCGTTATTATTTACTAACTAAAGCAGTCATGGGCTGATTGTAGGACTGTAAGGAATAACACTGATGTACACCCTTCATAACGCTGAAGTTTCCAACTGAACTATTTTGTACGCTTTGGCGACTTTCATCCATACAACCATCAGTCATTTCCATCATTAAATTATGTGACTTCTGTTAAGTACTGAGCCCGGGTATGTCTGCAACATCTTCCTCCGTTATAAAAGGACTTAGCCAATATTCAGCAGGTTGATTCAAACGATTTTCCTCAGGTCTGGTGGTCCTTCTCGTGGTCTGTCTCCGTCTTGGAAGGCACCGGCTTTGTCCCTCTGGCAATGTGGCCGGCCCTTGCCGTTTCATAGCGGGTGTTCGCTTTAGGATACCTCTGACGTCAGTGACTGATCTAATGTTTTCTAACCTATTTTGTCTTTCCTAGTAAATTCCAACATAGACCTCTACAAGCCTCTCTGTGCAGTTTTGAAGTTTCCGACTCGTATATTCCTCATGCGTCCAGGAATCACAGCCGTAAATCGGGAAAGACACGTTAAGGAAAAAAAAGGTTTTTTTCAGTTATAGTGCAATGTTTTACTTCAAGACAGCGGACTGCTTCCCAAATATGGCATAGCTCAGCCTGATACATCGAAAAATTTTAGATATTATTCCTCCCGTCGTATTTACAAGCTCAAAAATGTATATGTGCTCTCTGAAGTATCCAGTAGTGTGTTTTTGAGTTGTTCCTACCATGTTCTATTTTGTAACATAAAATTCGTATTGTTTTATGTTTTATTTATTTATTTTATTTATTTATTTGTATTGTTTTATTGTTTTATGTTCAGTCCCACAGTCTGACTTTCCCGATGCGACATCTGATACGGACATTTCCAGTTCTTCAAAATCGTTTCCAACAGTACATCCCAAAGTTTCTTGCTGTTGATTCTAGTTCCTTCATTTTCCCAGTTCAATACTGACATTGTCATTTTCGGGACGGCAGTGAGTATCTTGGGACGGATACGATCCCCTTGTTTGACTCTTCTGTGAATTGGAAACTCTTCAATTGGTTCTCTGACACTAAGAAAAGCTAAGTTTCGAGAACATACCTTCACCGAAGAGTCAAGCAGTATATTGCTCCCTCCTATGTATATCTTGCGAAGAGACCATGAGGATAAAATCAGAGAGATTAGAGCCCACACAGAAGTATACCGACAATCCTTTTTTCCACGAACAATACGAGACTGGAGTAGAAGGGAGAACCGATAGAGGTACTCAGGGTACCCTCCGCCACACACCATCAGGTGGCTTGCGGAGTATGAATGTAGATGTTACTGGATTTTAATATAGGCCACCTCCACCTCCAGCTCACGTAAGGCTTCGACGACTGCATGGTGATTAACTGAAACAAAAGCCTTTTCAAAATGTACAGAGGCTATACAGTGAAGGGTCCGACATTCATTTGCTGAGCATGTTACTTCCCTGAGAACAATAATACGGTTTGGTGTGCTAAAGCTGTTGCGGAATCCATTCTGCCCAATAGGCTGAGCTGCGTCGTGGACGGGACTGACACGATTTAATAATATTCTCGTAAAAGCTTTGCACAAAAGGCAGACTGTAACTAAGGGAAGACAATTCTTTATGTCGTGAATGCTTCCTCTCTTGTAGAGCACTATTACAATTGTGCTGTGTCGTCCGAAGAAGACACAGTCAGGGCAAAAGCACCACAGGCGGAAAGATGCCAGATGGTGCCAGTGACATAGAGACTCGGCACTTAGCTGGGCGGGGTAGCCGCGCAGTCTGAGGCGTCACGGTCCCAACGGCTCCCCCCGTCGGAGATTCGAGTCCTCCCTCGGGCATGGGTGTGTGTGTTGTCTGTAGTTTAAGTTAGTTTAAGGGGGGTAGGACGTCAAACGGGCCGACTTGGAGCAGGAGAGGCACCACAGGACATTTTAACTTCCACTGTCTATACTTTTACAATAAGTTCATAAAACTTTGTCAGCATCACCAGGAAGAATTCAGGATTCACACTCGTAGCAGCGGAAGTTCAAAAACATAACAAAATAATTTTTTTACATGTGAAATTTAATCATTTTTTCACTTACTATTGGCTGCATTTGTTGCTATAGGTACACTTTTCTTCATAAGTAAGAGAGACTGTTCGATGAATTTTGCACAGCATACAAACCATACTTACAGGTGTCCGAAACTCGAGAATCTATTTAATTTATGAAAAAATGAATGAGCTGTTACGTTTTAAACTTTACGCTTAGAAAAAAATCAAATTTTGTAATTAATTATCTCAATTTTTAGCACAGTTTTAATATATTTGGAAAATTCTAGAGTTTCATACATCTGTAAGTAAGGTTTGTATGCTGTGCAAAACTCATCAAAGAATCTCTCTTACTTGTGAAGAAAAATGTACCTATAGCATCAAATGCAGCCAACAGTATGTGAAAAAATGATGAAATTTCGTATCTAAAAAAATTTATTTTGTTATGTTTTTTCACTTCCACTGCTATGAGTGTGAATCCTGAATCCTTACTGGTCCTTTGTAAAAGTATAGACAGAAGAAAATAAAATGTCCTGTGGTGCCTCTCCTGCTCCAAGTCGGCCCGTTTGACGTCCTACCCCCCTTAAGTTAGATTAAGTAGTGTGTAAGCTTAGCGACCGATTACCTAAGCAGTTTGGTCCTGTAAGACCTTACCACAAATTTACAAATTTTACTCGCCACTTGCACTAGTTCCACGGGCGCCATGCGTGACGCTGAGGATGAAGACGTCGACTTCGCCTCGGCCAATTGCCGGACGAGTACAATCCGCCAATGACCGGACGTCAACGGACAGAAGCTACTCGGAAGATAAAAGAGTAGCTCTCGCCCAGTTGGTTACAGATCATCGTCCAGTGCTGACGTAGACAGGAAACATCGTTCAGTGAAGTCTTAGAAATGAGCAGAATTTTTAACAAGTGCTCGCAAGTTTCTTATTTCATCATATGTATTTCAGTATTTTCGAGTATCTCATTTCATATCAACGAGCTGACTGTTTCCTCTAGCTGATCCTCCTTGGTACACAAAACGGGTTAGAACACTGTTGCAGGAACAACGAAACAATCATGACAAATTTAAACAGACGCAAAATCCCCAAGAGTGGCGATCTTTTACAGAAGCTCTAAATTTAGCGCGGACTTCAATGCGAGATGCTTATAAGAGACTCCACAACGAAACTTTGTCTCGAAACCTGGCAGAAAATCCAAAGTGATTCTGGTCGTATGTGAAGTATGTTAGCGGCAAGAAAAAATCAATGCCTTCTCTGCGCGATAGCAATGGAGACACTATCAAAGACAGTGCTGCCAAAGCAGAGTTACTGTACACAGCCTTCCGAAATGCCTCCACAAAAGAAGACGAAGTAAACATTCCAGAATTCGAATCGAGAGTAACGTAGAAGTAAATATCCTCGGAGTAGTGAAGCAACTTAAATCACTTAATAAAAGCAAGTCTTCTGGTCCAGACTGTATACCAATTAGGTTCCTTTCGGAGTATGCTGATGCATTAGCTCCATTCTTAAGAATCATATACTACCGTTCGCTCGACGAAAGATCCGTACCCAAGGACTGGAAAGGTACACAGGTCACACCAATATTCAAGAAAGGTAGTAGGAGTAATCCACTAGATTACAGGCCGATATAGTTAACGTCGATATGCAGCAGGATTTTAGATCATATACTGTGTTCGAACCTAATGAATTACCTCGAAGGAAACGGTCTGTTGACAAACAGTCAACAAGGGTTTAGCAAACGTCGTTCTTGTGAACCACAATTAGCTCTTTATTCACATGAAGTGCTGAGTGCTATTGACAAGGGATTTCAGATCTATTCCGTACTTGTGGACTTCCGGAAGGCTTTTGACATTGTACCACACAAGCAGCTCGTAGTCAAATTGCCTGCTTATGGAATATCGTCTCAGTGCTGTGACTGGATCTGTGATTTCCTGTCAAAGAGCTCACAGTTCGTTGTAATTGACGGAAAGTCATCGAGTAAAACAGAAGTGATTTCTGGCGTTCCTCAGGGTAATGTTATAGGCCCTTTGCTGTTCCTTATCTACACTCCTGGAAATTGAAATAAGAACACCGTGAATTCATTGTCTCAGGAAGGGGAAACTTTATTGACACATTCCTGGGTCAGATACATCACATGATCACACTGACAGAACCACAGGCACATAGACACAGGCAACAGAGCATGCACAATGTCGGCACTAGTACAGTGTATATCCACCTTTCGCAGCAATGCAGGCTGCTATTCTCCCATGGAGACGATGGTAGAGATGCTGGATGTAGTCCTGTGGAACGGCTTGCCATGCCATTTCCACCTGGCGCCTCAGTTGGACCAGCGTTCGTGCTGGACGTGCAGACCGCGTGAGACGACGCTACATCCAGTCCCAAACATGCTCAATGGGGGAAAGATCCGGAGATCTTGCTGGCCAGGGCAGTTGACTTACACCTTCTAGAGCACGTTGGGTGGCACGGGATACATGCGGACGTGCATTGTCCTGTTGGAACAGCAAGTTCCCTTGCCGGTCTAGGAATGGTAGAACGATGGGTTCGATGACGGTTTGGATGTACCGTGCACTATTCAGTGTCCCCTCGACGATCACCAGTGGTGTACGGCCAGTGTAGGAGATCGCTCCCCACACCATGATGCCGGGTGTTGGCCCTGTGTGCCTCGGTCGTATGCAGTCCTGATTGTGGCGCTCACCTGCACGGCGCCAAACACGCATACGACCATCATTGGCACCAAGGCAGAAGCGACTCTCATCGCTGAAGACGACACGTCTCCATTCGCCCCTCCATTCACGCCTGTCGCGACACCACTGGAGGCGGGCTGCACGATGTTGGGGCGTGAGCGGAAGACGGCCTAACGGTGTGCGGGACCGTAGCCCAGCTTCATGGAGACGGTTGCGAATGGTCCTCGCCGATACCCCAGGAGCAACAGTGTCCCTAATTTGCTGGGAAGTGGCGTTGCGGTCCCCTACGGTACTGCGTAGGATCCTACGGTCTTGGCGTGCATCCGTGCGCCGCTGCGGTCCGGTCCCAGGTCGACGGGCACGTGCACCTTCCGCCGACCACTGACGACAACATCGATGTACTGTGGAGACCTCACGCCCCACGTGTTGAGCAATTCGGCGGTACGTCCACCCGGCCTCCCGCATGCCCACTATACGCCCTCGCTCAAAGTCCGTCAACTGCACATACGGTTCACGTCCACGCTGTCGCGGCATGCTACCAGTGTTAAAGACTGCGATGGAGCTCCGTATGCCACGGCAAACTGGCTGACACTGACGGCGGCGGTGCACAAATGCTGCGCAGCTAGCGCCATTCGACGGCCAACACCGCGGTTCCTGGTGTGTCCGCTGTGCCGTGCGTGTGATCATTGCTTGTACAGCCCTCTCGCAGTGTCCGGAGCAAGTATGGTGGGTCTGACACACCGGTGTCAATGTGTTCTTTTTTCCATTTCCAGGAGTGTATATAAACGATTTGGGAGACAATCTGAGCAGCCGTCTTCGGTTGTTTACTGATGACGCTGTCGTTTAACGACTAATAAAGCCATCAGAAGTTCAAAACAAATTGCAAACCGATTTAGAAGAAATATCGAGATCGTGCGTAAAGTGGCAGTGGACCTTAAATAACGAAAAGTGTGAGGTCATCCACATGAGTGCTAAAAAGAACACGTTAAACTTAGGTTACACGATAAGTCAGTCTAATATGGAAGCCGTAAATTCAACTAAATACCTAGGAATTGCAATTACGAACAATTTAAATTGGAAGGAACACCCAGAAAATGTTGTGGGGAAGGCTAATCAAAGACTGCGTTTCATTGGCAGGACACTTTGAAAATGTAACAGACCTACTAAGGAGACTGTCTATACTTGTCCGTCCTCTTTTAGAATACTGTTGCGCGCTGTGGGATCCTCACCAGATAGAACTGACTGAGTACATCGAAAACGTTCAAAGAAAGGCAGCACGTTTTGTATTATCGCGAAATATGGGAGAGTGGGTCACAGAAATAATACAGAATTTGGGATGGACATCACTAAAAGAGAGGCGTTTTTCGTCGCGACGGAATATTCTCACGAAATTCCAATCACCAACTTTCTCCTCCGAATGCGAAAATATTTTGTTGATACCGACTTACATAGGTAGGAATAGAATTGGAAGGAGAATCAGCGTTTTTCCCTTTGGACAGGCTAGCCTGTCCAAAGGGACAAACGAGAGGTACATCATCATGTCGGTTAAATATGATGACAAAATTCCAGAATGAGATTTTCGCTACTCTGCAGCGGAAGTTTGATAACAAAATTGTTTATCCACACCCACAAACTTTTTTGTAATGAACATTGTGTTTCACGGTATTTTAATTATTACGTAATGGCATTTTGGTACTATTACTATTTTTATATATTTGACTCCTTAGCCTTAACGTAACATTTTACGTAAATCACGAACGTAGTACTTCTAACTTCCCACGCCAGATGGTGGGTATTACGTTTTTTAAAAAACCTGTGTTATACCTCATTTCATGTTATTCATATATTATTCTTTTTCATTGTCATTTTCTCTTTTACTTGTCCTGCACTCTGACAACTTATTGCCGATCTGTTTTATGTTTTGTAAGTTGGTTTTTTTTAAAAAACAATACGCCAATGTATGTTAGATCATTCCTTCCGCCTTCGTCTGATATGTGTTTTACGTACATTTTAAATTTGAATTACTTCATGATTCACAAATGCACAAGAGTTATTTTGTATTAATATCTTGCAAAACCAGTAATATTAAGTCTTCACTTTACACATGTCACATAGAGGGCGTTCCAAGCCTTGTCACACTGAGGAATGCTGAACAGGTGCATGTAAACAGCGGCCTCAGTTTATGTGATCGCTCTAAGCCTGTTGATACCAGTGCCTACCAATTTTAATTGTATAGTACAGGTATGTTCCTACATACTGTTATGTTCATACGCACATGTAGTTGTGATTTCCTGTTTTATACTCTCTGATCGTTATGTAAAATTTTTAACTTCTAGCACTGAGGATGGTCACTCCGCCTTGCCTTCCGCATAAGCCTCCCGTCCCTCTATGACCTCATTCCTTTCCCCCATCTGCTCCTATTCCTCGAACATATCTGCATCCTCTACACCTCCCGCCACCTTGATCCCCCTCACCCCCTGGTTGCTCCTCTCCTCTCCCATCCCCGCCCCCTGCCATGTCTTCACTGTTGTGTCCCCCCTACCCTCCATCTCTACACCCTTCATCTCCTTTCCTAAGGTGGCTTCCATCCCCCTCCCAGATGATGCCCTCTCTCCCTCCATTTATCAATCCTATCACCTCTGAACCTCACTACCCCTCCTTTCCTCTGTCCTTTTCCCGGGCTCCCTTCCCCCCCCCTTCCATCCTCTTTTTTCCCCACCTCCCCTCTCTCTTTCCCCTTCTCTCCCCCGAGTCCTTTGCATTTCCCTCCTCTGTCTCTTCTCATTCCCTCTCACGTCTGCCCTGCCCCTCTCCCCCCTCTTATGAGTCCTCTCACTCCTTGGCTCCCCCCCTTTAGTTTTTTCCTCCTTGTTTTTCCCCCTCCTCCAGGTCCCCTCCCCCCCTCCTTCATCTGCTTTTGGCTCGGGAGTGTCATCTTTGTGCCGTCATTTTCGTGCAGTGTTTTACAGTGAGTGTTTTACAGTGAGTGTTCCGTGTTGTGTCTTTTGGGAAGTGTTGCGAATGGCCATCATACTGTCGCTGGGTGTGATTTTTTATCTCTTGCGAACAGAAACCAGACTGTCGCCATGTTTTTTAATTGTGTGTCTACTATGTTACTTGTCTGATTCCTGTGTACTTTATTAACATTGCCAACCCCTTTTTGCTTTCTGTTTTAACTTTCCGCATTTTTTCGTCATTTTACTCTTTAAGTCACCATTTTATCGCCTGTTTTTCTTGTTTCTTTTCTTCTTCCTTTTTTTTTAAAAAAACGTCTCTAGGCTGTAGAAGAGCGTACTAATCTGCTGCCAGCCAGCCCCCTTTGGGGGGAATTGAAAATCAATAAGGAAAAAAAAAGTCACCAAGTGGCCGAAAATCGATTTTGCGGATAATAAAAACAAAAAAATACGACCAATGCTGATTCTCCTTCCAGTTCTATCCACTATTTGGTCGTGGTGCATGGAACACCCCAAGGAGTCGTCAATTTATAGGTAGGAATGATGACAAAGATAAAATAAGGGAAATCAGAGCTCGTACGGAAAGATATAGGTGTTCATTCTTCCCGCGCGCTATACGACACTGGAATAATAGAGAATTGTGAAGGTGGTTCGATGAACTCTATGCCAGGCACTTAAATGTGATTTGCAGAGCTTGCATGTAGATGTAGATGTAGAACCAGCATAAAGTGTCGAGATATTCTTCATTCCGTCGCTACAAGTGCTACGCAGATTCCCTTTGGCCGAGCCGCCACTGCAGCGGTTTTGTTGATGTGGCAGGCCAGTTCCTGTCGGGCCAGCAGCGGCACGCGGAGGCGGCTCTGCGCTTCGAGGCGGCGGCCGACCTGCTGCCCTCGCGGCTCGACCTCGCGCTGGCCGCCGCCTCCTCGCTGCGGGTGGCCGGACTCACCGGCCGCGCAGAGCGCTTCTACCGCCGCGCCGTCCAGCTGCGGCCGCAGGTAACCAATAAACACTCTTGTTTCTCGCTGTATCTACACGGTACGGCCAGGCGCTTGTTTGCAGTTGTTCTGTTGTATGACACAGCTGGCTGGATAGATTGTCCTAAAACAGGAAGCCAGCCCTCACATTAGTTGATATTTCTATTTCCAACAGTAAGATGTGGAGATATATAAAACTGTAATCAATATCAACATACCGGGTGATCAAAAAGTCTGTATAGATTTGAAAACTTAATAAATAACGGAATAATGTAGATAGATAGGTACAAATTGACACACATGCTTAGAATGACATGGGGTTTTATCAGAACCAAAAAAAAAAAAAAAAAAAAAAAAAATACAAACGTTCAAATAATGTCCGACAGACGGCGCTTCATCTGATCAGAATAGTAATAACTAGCATAACAAATCAAGACAAGGCAAAGATGATGTTCTTTACAGGAAATGCTCAATATGTCCACCAGCGCTCCTCAACAATAGCTGTAGTCGAGGAATAATGTTGTGAAGAGCACTGTAAAGCATGTCCGGAGTTATGGTGAGGCAGTGGCTTCGGATGTTGTCTTTCAGTGTCCCTAGAGACATCGGTCGATCACGATACACTTACGACTTCAGGCAACCCCAAAGCCAATAATCGCACGGACTGAGGTCTGGGCACCTGGGAGGCAAAGCATGACGAAAGTGGCAGCTGCGCACACGATCATCACCAAACGAAGCGCGCACGAGATGTTTCACGCGTCTAACAATATGGGGTGGAGCGCCTGGTTCTAATAATACCCCATGTCTTTCCAAGCATGTGTGTAAATTTTTAAGCTCTATCTCCATTATTCCATGGTTTATTAAGTTTTCAAATTTATACTGACTCTTTGATCACCCGGTATGTAACTAGCCTTTACCTTGTTGAGATCCGCTGCTATAGCCGCATGGCAGGACAGTAGTTCAATTTGTGGAAGGGGGCCAAAATGAGTGGGCATCACTTGCACTCGAACATACTACTTTATTCATTTGACAAACATTACAAGAGTAAAGAAAACATTAAGAACAGAGCAAGCCAAACATTAATGTTAGATCTTAATTCCCGGCTAAATTCGCCATTCAATCTCACGCCTCAAGGGCGAAACTTTAATTTAAAACCGGCTGAAGGCCAATCACTTAAGACTCAAAAACAAGAATTTGAATTTTAAAAGGCAGAAGGCCTCATCTTAAAACATTTCTCTAAATTAGGCTGAAGGGCCAAACAATCTCACGCCTTAATGGCAAAACAACTTTAATTTAAAATCGGCTGAAGGCCAATAACTTAAGACTCAAAAACATGAATTTGAATTTAAAAGGGAGAAGGCCTTATCATTTATTAGGCTGAAGGGCCAAACAATCTCACGCCTTGAGGGAAAAACCACTTCATTTTAAAATCAGCTAGAAGCCATACATAAATAAACAACAAGGACAAATAAGAAAAGGCAGCACATCAAACGGCGCTCAGAAGTTTCCCACGGGTCGGCCTAGAATTCAAACACTAACGCTCGTTTAGGTGAGACAGGCAGTCGGCTCAACAATTCTCAATCCGACGGCAACCCAACCGACAGACAGTCAGCGGACTAAGCGACAGAATAACTTCCGCTCCAAGCGACCAGCACACAACAGGGAGTTCAGTGAACAACGCACAAGGTATCGGCTACCACAACGAATTACGCATTCAACTGTCAAACTACACGCCGTGCTGGACAGCCAGCAAACGATGGGGAAAATACACTGCCTGAATTTACGTCAACGACCAGGGCATGTAACCGGAACGTTAACGGCCACAAGGCAGAAGATTCCGCTGGTGCACTTCAATTCAAAAATGATCAAGTTAAACTCCATAGGAAGGCGGCTAGAATTTCGCCAACTTCAAAATAAACGTTGTTGGTCGCGGGAATGTCTCAACAGCCCACAACGAAATTCAAACGACACAATGTGAACAGTTGGGGCTGGCTGGTAGATTAAGTAAATACTCAACTTTCGTGTCCAGGATCGGTGAGCCACGGAAGTCGTAGTAATGGGAACAGCACCACACACTCCGACCACGCGTGGACGCCGCCAGCGGGCCCCGGCCGACATGCGCCACGGAGACTTCCTCGCTGCACCACGCCAACCAACCAACTGCCCAGGCCCAGAAATAGTAAAAGGACCAAATATATGTCGGCCGACGAGACGACCAACCGAGCGACCAACCAACTGTCATCCTGCTCCAATATCCCTCCGTCGGACAGCTGATGTGTGTCGCGAGCAGTCGGCGAGCAGTGGCTGTCGGCGCCTCACCGGCACTCCGTCCCCGACTTCCTTGCTGCTGCGTCGCGACAGCAGTGCTGGTCCGTCCCAAACTGACTGCCAGAAACATGACGACCCAGAAACACTATTGGTCGCTTTAGAGATGGCACGAGAGTACACTTATCGATATGCGCTGGTGCTGCCACTGATGGGCAAGTACAGCAGGAAGTTAGTGACGCCATTGAAAAGAATAAGAAAACGAGGCGGCAATACAGTAATAGAAGATGACAAACAATAAATGGGATAAACACGAGCCCTGCGCGCCTCACATGTGGGTTCGCCCGCATTTTGTGTCCAACACATACGTTGAAGGCAACTTCATCTCCCCCTCTCAGTGTCACCACCTTAACGCTCTACTTGTCCACCTCCTACAGCCACATCTATCTTCACGTCGCCCTTTCCCTTTTACACCTACCTACCAACCTCCTATACCATCCACTTCCTTCATGCATCTTCCCCTCCTCCCTTCTTTCTGCCCACTTCCTCCCAAAAAAACGTTGTCCATACCCTATTCTGTCCATCTCAACCTGACCCCAGCCATGTCCATCAGAATGTTGAGTTCCTGTAATACAGTTCTACATCTACATCTACATCCAGACTCCGCAAGCCACCTGACGGTGTGTGGCGGAGGGTACCCTGAGTACCTCTATCGGTTCTGCCTTCTATTCCAGTCTCGTATTGTTCGTGGAAAGAAGGATTGTCGGTATGCTTTTGTGTGAACTCTAATCTCTCTGATTTTATCCTCATGGTCTCATCGCGAGATATACGTAGGAGGGAGCAATATACTGCTTGACTCTTCGGTGAAGGTATGTTCTCGAAACTTTAACAAAAGCCCGTACCGAGCTACTGAGCGTCTCTCTTGCAGTGTCTTCCACTGGAGTTTATCTATCATCTCCGTAACGCTTTCACGATTACTAAATGACCCTGTAACGAAGCGCGCTGCTCTCCGTTGGATCTTCTCTATCTCTTCTATCAACCCTATCTGGTACGGATCCCACACTGCTGAACAGTATTCAAGGAGTGGGCGAACAAGCGTACTGTAACCTACTTCCTTTGCTTTCGGATTGCATTTCCTTAGGATTCTTCCAATGAATCTCAGTCTGGCATCTGCTTTACCGACGATCAACTTTATATGATCATTCCATTTTAAATCACTCCTAATGCGTACTCCCAGAAAATTTACGGAATTAACTGCTTCCAGTTGCTGACCTGCTATTTTGTAGCTAAATGATAATTGATCTATCTTTCTATGTATTCGCAGCACATTACTCTTGTCTACATTGAGATTCAATTGCCATTCCCCGCACCATGCGTCAATTCGCTACAGATCGTCCTGCATTTCAGTACAATTTTCCATTGTTACAACCTCTCGATACGCCACAGCATCACCTGCAGAAAGCGTCAGTGAACTTCCGATGTCGTCCACAAGGTCATTTATGTATATTGTGAATAGCAACGGTCCTATGATACTCCCCTGCGGCACACCTGAAATCACTCCTACTTCGGAAGACTTCTCTCCATTGAGAATGACATGCTGCGTTCTGTTATCTAGGAACTCTTCAATCCAATCACACAATTGGTCTGATAGTTCATATGCTCTTACTTTGTTCATTAAACGACTGTGGGGAACTGTATCGAACGCCTTGCGGAGGTCAAGAAACACGGCATCTACCTGTGAACCCGTGTCTATGGCCCTATGAGTCTCGTGGACGAATAGCGCGAGCTTTGTTTCACACGACCGTCTTTTTCGAAACCCATGCTGATTCCTACAGAGTAGATTTCTAGTCTCCAGAAAAGTCATTATACTCGAACATAATACGTGTTCCAAAATTCTACAACTGATCGACGTTAGAGATGTAGGGCTATAGTTCTGCACATCTGTTCGACGTCCCTTCTTGAAGACAGGGATGACCTGTGCCCTTTTCCAATCCTTTGGAACGCTACGCTCTTCTAGAGACCTACGGTACACCGCTGCAAGAAGGGGGCCAGTTCCTTCGCGTACTCTGTGGAAAATCGAACTGGTATCCCATCAGGTCCAGCGGCCTTTCCTCTTTTGAGCGATTTTAAGTGTTTCTCTATCCCTCTGTCGTCTATTTCGATATTTACCATTTTGTCATCTGTGCGACAATGTAGAGAAGGAACTACAGTGCAGTCTTCCTCTGTGAAACAGCTTTGGAAAAAGACATTTAGTATTTCGGCCTTTAGTCTGTCATCCTCTGTTTCAGTACCATTTTGGTCACAGAGTGTCTGGACGTTTTGTTTTGATCCACCTACCGCTTTGACATAAGACCAAAATTTCTTAGGATTTTCTGCCAAGTCAGTACATAGAACTTTACTTTCGAATTTATTGAACGCCTCTCGCATAGCCCTCTTCACACTACGTTTCGCTTCGCGTAATTTTTGTTTGTCTGCAAGGCTTTGTCTGTGTTTATGTTTGCTGTGAAGTTCTCTTAGCTTCCGCAGCAGTTTCCTAACTCGGTTGTTGTACCACGGTGGCTCTTTTCCATCTCTTACGATCTTGCTTGGCACATACTCATCTAACGCGTATTGTACGATGTTTTTGAACTTTGTCCACTGATCCTCGACGCTATCTGTACTTGAGACAAAACTTTTGTGTTGATTCGTCAGGTACTCTGTAATCTGCTTTTTGTCACTTTTGCTAAACAAAAAAATCTTCCTACCTTTTTTAATATTTCTATTTACGGCTGAAATCATCGATGCAGTAACCGCTTTATGATCGCTGATTCCCTGCTCTGCGTTAACTGTTTCAAATAGTTCGGGTCCTTTTGTCACCAGAAGGTCTAATATGTTATCGCCGTGAGTCGGTTCTCTGTTTAACTGCTCAAGGTAGTTTTCAGATAAAGCACTTAAAAAAATTTCACTGGATTCTTTGTCCCTGCCACCCGTTATGAACGTTTCAGTCTCCCAGTCTATATCCGGCAAATTAAAATCTCCACCCAGAACTATAACATGGTGGGGAAAGCTACTCGAAATATTTTCCAAATTATCCTTCAGGTGCTCAGCCACAACAGCTGCTGAGCCAGGGGACCTATAGAGACATCCAATTACTGTGTCTGAGCCTGCTTTAACCGTGACCTTCACCCAAATTATTTCACATTTCGGATCTCCGTCAATTTCCTTGCCAAAACTTGTCCCACAACATGCTTGTCATATAGGTCAGGCTGAACATCAAGGATCTGAAAATGATGAATTTACCCCTGGCAATCAGGCCGCCTTGCAAAGCACACGAATAAAGCAGAGTGATAGTACTCAAATACGACATGCATGTTTTGCAGGGCAGCTTACATCTTGAAGCCAGGAAAACTATTTCTTGTCCCTGATATGTAGTTTGCTCTGCAAAATAGTGTGACGTGGCAGGCCAACGCTGTTCCCACACAAAATTCCTGTCGTTTAGGCAGCCAGGGGCAGGAAAAACCACGTTTTTGCCCACGTCTCCACTCCTGTTGCAGTTAGAAGGCTATAGACCGCACAGTGATGATACTTTTGATGCCTGCTGTTTCTGTAACAAACATGATAGAAATCAATCCAGGAGTTTGGGAGGATATCCTGAACATATACACATCCATACATAAAATCTGCTTTATATACATAATACCTAAATCCAAGCGTGGGTTGTACATGCACGCCGCTATAGAAAAGCAATCTATTCCTGCAGCGCGAAAGGGGTGTATAGTATGATAAACCTCCATCTCCAATCGATGAAGAAGGTGTCAGTCTGGAAATGCAGGGGTTAGTTTCTAATATGTGACTGTTGAAAGACGACATTAAGGGGCTCCGGAACGCCCTATATTTGCAATGTTAAAATAAGGCTTATAAATTACATCTTTCCTCACAAAGTATTTGAGGTAGGAAGTTGAACTTTTTACAGATTATTTATTGGAAAATGGGCTACAACTTAACACGGGATTTTACAAAATTTTAGTTCAGTTATTAAAGATGATTTTTTTTTCAATTGTAATGAAAATCCACAAAATTTTTTTCCAATTTTTTATTTATATATTCAAAAATATACAGTTTTTTTGGAAAAAGGCTGTGTTAAATTATGCAGAAGGTACTGTCTAACATTTACTGAAAGTTTGAAACAAATATGTTTGGAAGATCCTTAGAAAACATGTAATTAGTATGAGAAAATAAAAGTTTTGGGACTCGAGCGACAAAGATTGGATTAACTTTTTAGTGCATTCCAGGTCCATAGGATGGATTATCTTCATCCTCTGCAAACTCCTCCTCCAGCTTCCTCTTGTTCCTCCCCCTGTTTACTCTTGCTTGTATTTCTAGACTCTTTACAGACCTGTCTGCAGCCTGAAGGCGTTCCTTGTCTAAAGCAAGCATCGCTCGTTGTTGTGTTCGTAGATTTTGCTACCATTTTCTTCAGTTGCAGTTACTGCAACACTGTTCCAAAAGGTGGTCATGTATGAACACTTATCACATTTCAGTTGTATTTCACTAGCAAGTCCTACGTGCTTTATTATGGAGAGTTCCAGACCAACTTCACTACAATGAATACATCTTACACAGTTTGAAAAAATTCCTTTGAGAACCGACATATCAAATATTTCATTCACATCCGATTCGCCCATAAAACATTCATAGTTTTCACTCATTGAACCAAGCTTCTTCTGTTAAGTATTTTCTTTCCAACTTTGACTGCTATGGGCAGGTGTACTTGAGAGGTTAGGTTCATTCACTTGGTTATCGTCTTTATTGTTTGCAGTAATAACACATACCTTTGGCTTTCCAACATTTCTCCTTTTCTTAAAAGCCTTCAGAGGATTTCTAATAACTTTACTTTTACTCATTATTATACTTCAACAAAACAGAGACTCAAGAAACAGAATTAATTACGAATATTTTCGAGATAACGACAGAGTAAATAAACATGAAACAATCGACAATCACACCAGCGATATATATTGAACCATCACAGGTTAGCCACAACACATACTTTATCTCACATCACTAAAATGTACCTGATGAACACGGACGTTAATAATAACGCCATTTGACAGCAGTTTAACAGCGCCACAGTGGGTCACGCCCATGTAGAACACATTTCAAAAAAAAAAAATTTAAAAATAGTTGTAGTCTTCGGAATTGAATAAATTATATATCTATTAAAAGGTAATAGTCTGCAGTTTCAGAAAACGCAAAAAAGTAAAAATTGAACTTTTCATGATATTGAGCCTTTCCGGAGCCCCTTAAACCAATGAACTTCTTTTGGGAAGGTCCTGAAGCATCTAGGCACTCTGTGTGCAAGCAGTCATGATCGCCTGATGTGCTGAGTAATATTGTAAAAAGTTCCAGAAAGTAAAACAATCATCCAGAAGATCGAAGAATGTTCCAGAATATTCTGCGACATCCTAAAACGTTCGATGATGTTTGAAAACACTCTAGCATGTTTCAGTACGTTTGATAATATTCTCGAAAGTTCCATTACCATCGGTATCTATTTGTTGTATAATCTTAGAACATACCTTCAACTCCAAGTCAGTGAGACCAGCATGGAGTCTAAAAATATCGATCGTACCAAATTCAACTCACACTTTCCTCCCGTGTCATGCTGAAAGCTTTACATCAAGGCAGTCAGGTAGACGCAGTATTTCTTGATTTCCGTCAAACATTTGACTCAGAACCACGTCTGTTTACTATCAAAAGTACGCTCATGTGGGGTATTAAGATACATTTCTGATGGACTGAGGATTTTTTGGAAGGGAGAGTGCAGCATGTTATCTTGCTTGGCCCGAGACTCATCGTCTGATGTAGAAGTAACAGTGGGTGTGCCCAGGGAGGTGTATTGCGATCCTTGCTGTTCATTTTCTACTTTAATGACCGTCTGAACTATATTAATAGTAACCTCAGTCTTTCTGCAGCTGATAGAGTTGTCTATAATGATATACTGTCTGAGAGATGCTGCGTAAGTATTCAGTCAGATGTCGATGGGATGTCAAATTTGTCCAAATAGAGGCTATTTACTTTAAGTGTTCAGGAACGTAAAATTTTGCACTTCACAAAAATGCAGTTTCCTATGGCTAAAATATCAGTGGGTCGCGGTTGGAATCAGCCAACTACTACAACTACATGGATGTAACATTTTTTAGGCGTAGTCGTGGGTGAAGCAGATGGTAGACATGTTTATTGATAGAATACTGGATAAGTGCAGTCAGTCTACAAAGGAGATTGTTTATATTTCTCTCACACGACCCATTCCAGAATAAGGTCCAGGTGTGTGAGATCCGTAAATAGGACTAACCGTGGATACTGAACGTAAACAGAGAAGAGCAGCACGAATAGTCACGTGTGTTTTTGACCCAAGGCGGGGTGTCAGAAAGACGGTGAAGAAACTCAACTGGCAGACTTTAAGATAGATGTGAAATATCAGGAGAAAGCTTACGTACAAAGTTTCATGAACCGGTTGTAATGACGACAACTTTCCACGTATTGCTCCCATAGGGATCATGAGGACAAAAGATTCCGATTAATTACAGTACTCATAGAGGCATTTACATAATCATTCTCCCTGTGTTCGATGCGCGAATGAAACTGAAGAAAACCTGATAACTGGTTCAACCCTCTGCCACGCAGTTCACAGTGGCAAAGTACTGATATACACTGATGGAATGATAATTTCACATCACCCAATGGTAATTATTGTAGAGTAATGAAGTTTATGGAATAAATTTGTCTAGAAAACATATTTAAGTGATCAATATTGCAAGCAAGGTTAATGTAAGCACGAGGTAAGCCACCGCAGAGGTGAAATGGTGGTACATCAGTAACTGGCGTAACCACTAGAATGTTGCCTGCAAGCTCGCAAATGTGCTTGCACTGCATTTTACAGGTGATCGATGTCAGTTTGTGGAACGGAGTTCCATGCCTGGTGCACTTGGTTGGTCAACCCAGGAACGGCTAATGCCGTTTGTGGATGATGCTAGAGCTGTCGTCCGATGGTGCCTCATTTGCGTTCGGTTGGGGACAGATCTGATGATCGAACTGACCGAGGTAACATGTCGAAATTCTATGGAGCATGTTGGATTACAACGGTTGAGTGTGGGCGAGCGTTATCCTGTTGGAAAACACTTCTGAAATGCTGTTCTTGAACGGCAGCACAATAGATCAAATCACCAGGTTGACGTACAAATTTGCAGTGAGAGTGCGAGGGATAAGCACGAGCGTGTTCTTGCTGTCATAAGAAATCGGATACCAGACCATAACTTCAAGTGTAGGCATAATGTACCTAGCACAGCCATCACTGGGACCAGCTTTCATTAGAAAGCGCAAAAGACCTGCACCGTGCCCTACAATGAACTCTCGTTTGGCACCACTGAAGCTGCAAATGGTGATGGTTTGTGGTCAGTGGACAGCACGGTACAGTGTTCTGGCTCGGTGCTGTCTTTGACGTAATCAATTTGTAACTGTTCGTTGTGTCGCTGTGGTGTCAACTGCTGCTCAAATTCCTGCTGCCAACGCAGTACGATGCGACAGAACCACACGCCGAACACGATGGTCTTCCCTCTCCGTGGCCGTCCAGAGCCCAGTCTCCTTGCGACCCTACCTTACCGTGGCCACAGTGGTCAGCAATCATGTACTCCTACCAAGTCTTTCTGCAGTATCGCAGAAAAAACTTCCAGCAACTCGTAGCCATATTACACGGCCTTCCCAAACACAGTCAGGTGTAGATAATGGCTTCTTTGTCGCCGTAAAGGCATTTTTGACTAACATCAAATCACCACGTCGAATATCGAAGGTAACTAACTCTCCCGACCGTTACTTCCGTGTATTTAAAGCAAACCTGATTTGCATCCTCATAGAGACGGTACTAGAGCCATTCTCACGCGACTGGCGCGAAATTTGAATAGACACCATCTCTTAGATGTAGTACCACACCAACCGACTTTCGGTTATGTTGTACAATTCCTTGTTGGTTGGTTGGTTGTTTTGGGGAAGAAGACCAGACAGCGAGGTCATCGGTCTCATCGGATTAGGAAACGAAGTCGGCAGTGCCCTTTGAAAGGAACCATCCAGGCATTTGCCTGGAGCGATTTAGGGAAATCACGGAAAACCTAAATCAGGATGGCCGGACGCGGGATTGAACCGTCGTCCTCCCGAATGCGAGTCCAGTGTCTAACCACTGCGCCACCTCGCTCGGTACAATTCCTTGTAAATGTAGCTGTAGAAGTAGATATGCTCCAGTTCGGATTGGTGTATGTGGGCACTGGTGAGACCATGTGTCCTTATATTTTTGGAAATCGATTAGAGTGGTTCAAGGTTCAAAATGGTTCAAATGGCTCTGAGCACTATGGGACTCAACTGCTGAGGTCATTAGTCCCCTAGAACTTAGAACTAGTTAAACCTAACTAACCTAAGGACATCACAAATATCCATGCCCGAGGCAGGATTCGAACCTGCGACCGTAGCGGTCTTGCGGTTCCAGACTGCAGCGCCTTTAACCGCACGGCCACTTCGGCCGGCAGTGGTTCAAGGAAAAGTGAAAATGATACACAGTGAAATAAGCTTTTGTGAAAGTGAATTTCGTGAAGTACTGAACATTGTATTACACGAATTTTAGCGTGGTAAACAAGATTAACATTTATCAAAGTGACTACACGTAAAAAAAGGACGTCTTGGCGAGTGGCGAATGGGAAAGCTGAACACAGAACAGTGATAAAGTAAGCATTTCACGAGAATGAATAGATTGAGAGAAAACACATGAAGTACGCAATTAGAATTGAGGAGAGAATAGAGTGAGATAAAAAAAATGGCTCTGAGCACTATGGGACTTAACATCTATGGTCATGAGTCCCCTAGAACTTAGAACTACTTAAACCTAACTAACCTAAGGACAGCACACAACACCCAGCCATCACGAGGCAGAGAAAATCCGTGACCCCGCCGGGAATCGAACCCGGGAACCCGGGCGTGGGAAGCGAAAACGCTACCGCACGACCACGAGATGCAGGCAGAGTGAGATACTTAGCAAACTGACAGAGGGAAGTTGCTGATGAAACAATATTGTGAAATACACTAAGTAGTGTTACAATGAGTGAAGTTCATGAAAGACAAAGACCGCAAGCGCAGAAAAAAAAAAACATTTGTGTATGAGAAGTGCAAACGCAGAAGCAATGATTACAGTTTGGCAGATGGATCATTCCGTTATGATCCCATTTCAGAGCACAATAGACAGAATCACGTTATCAGTTCAATCATGCTAAAAATTCTTTAGAGAAACACCAGGAATGTAGCAAGAGGGGAAAAATTCTATTAGCACCGCTGGAGTTGCTAATAGAATGCTTGCATGTCTAAAAGAACTTTGCATCATAATTCATAATAACACAGGCACTGCAGTATCGTAATTATTAATTTATTCCATTTGTCGAGCATGTCTCTACCCATATTAACCTATGGGAACTATCTGCTTCAGTTTCGCTATAGGGTAAACTAATTATAACAACAATAAACACCGCACCACCAGTACTATTTACTCTATCCATTCCGAACATCGTTAGATCCTTTCTGTAAGTTTTGGTTATCTCCGGCTTTTGCCAGTTTTCAGTATGTATAACGATTGTAGCTTCAGCGTTTCCTGTTAGCGCTCGGATCTCTGGATATTTCCCAACACAGCTATAACAATTTAGCACTATAATACCTATGGTTCCTACGTCAACCCTTTGTACCCTTTGAACCGCATTTTGCTCTTCCCCGAGACCCTCTAAGCTAAAAAAATCGCCTAGTAAACTCCATACAATCCCCGCTACCCTTGTAACCGCCTCCTGTGTGTAATGCACCCTTCACCTGTTAAGGGTAACTCGATACCTTACGGCGCAAGTTAAGGGATCTGCAACCGTCACTGTCGGAGAACCCTCTGAGCCTGTGATTCAGACCATCCACTCGGTTCTTTAACAAAGATCCGCAATGGGTCCTGTCGACGATGCTACGGATGGTGAGCTCTGCCTTCACCTTGCAAGCAGGACGGATAGTCTTTAACAATAGCCGCAGCCGGAAGGTGTGGCCGAGCGGTTCTAGGCGCTTCAGTCTGGAACGACGCTACGGTCGCAGGTTCGAATCCTGCCTCGGGCATGGATGTGTGTGACGTCCTTAGTTAGGTTTAAGTAGTTCTAAGTGCTAGGGGACTGATGACCTCAGAAGTTAAGTCCTTTAGTGCTCAGAGCCATTTGAACTATTTTTGAGTAATATCCTCCCGACACCACAGAGAATCTCTTCTGATCGAAACCGACACACATCGTTAGCACGTTAGCACCGACATGAGCCACTGCTTGCAGTTGGCTGCACCCTGTGCTCTTCACGGTATCCTGAAGGACCCAATGCACGTTGGGGTGGCTCTTCGATGTATGAAAAGAGGGCACACTGGATTTCCTCCCCTGCTAAGCAGCCGTCTGATCTGCATAAAATGATAAATGATTTAACTACTTGGTCGGTGCGATATAACTTGCAACAGAAAGCCCAATGTGCTCTCTTCTGTACAACTACCTTACACCAGCATTTTGCTTAAATATTCATTTGTATTATTCTCATAATGTGGATGTAGTTATCAGACACAGACTGTAAGAGAATACCCGTAAGGGTGTAGTTATAGTGAGAAAAGGAAGAAGAAAAGATTCGTCTAAGAATGTAAGAAAACTATGGACTTCCTAAAAGTGGATACGGACCCAGATGCCCAAAGTACTTATGCACAGCTTTGCCAACACTCATAAAATATCCGTCGGTATAAATAAGTTGCGCCTTCGTGGGATAACTTTTCTTTCGGTTCTTTGCTTTTGACGACACATTTTAAATAGTGTTTTGGAGAAGGATTTAACAATTTCTTGAACACCGACATATTATAAGAGCCTTGAATAAACGCTTAACAACTTCTCTCTGCGAAAACTTCGACGGTCGTTTTATTTAACATCGCTGGTGAAACTCAGTTATTCTCATGGCGGGCGAAGCGCCTAAAAATAGAATAGCGCAGTCTGGAAACGTAGTGCGCTTCCCCTCGCCCGTTGGAGTGTGAGAACGGCCGGTTAGGGACGCTCGCCGTGTTTGGTCTGGCGTGGTGGGTAATTCGATTAGAGGCGCGTTTGTAGCGCGCGGTGCGCTGCGGTGGAGAATACCGGCGAGCCGTGACTGACCGCGCCGCTGTCGCTGTATCCACTGCACGGCCAGCGAGGCTGCGTAATGACCACAAACAGCCGCACGTAAGAGCGCTCAGCCCGTCGTGTCGCCTGAGAAACTACACTACTGGCCATTAAAATTGCTACACCAAGAAGAAATGCAGATGATAAACGGGTATTCATGACAAAAATATATTGTACTAGAACTTACATGTGATTACATTTTCACGCAATTTGGGTGCATAGATCCTGAGAAATCAGTACCCAGAACAACCACCTCTGGCCGTAATAACGGCCTTGATACGCCTGGGCGTTGAGTCAAACAGAGTTTGGATGGCGTGCACAGGTACAGCTGCCCATGCAGCTTCAACACGATACCACAGTTCATCAAGAGTAGTGACTGGCGTATTGTGACGAGCCAGTTTCTCGGCCACCATTGACCAGACGTTTTCAGTTGGTGAGAGATCTGGAGAATGTGCTGGCCAGGGCAGCAGTAGAACATTTTCTGTATCCAGAATGGCCCGTACAGGACCTGCAACATGCGGTCGTGCATTATCCTGCTGAAATGTCGGATTTCTCAGGGATCGAATGAAGGGTAGCGCCACGGGTCGTAACACATCTGAAATGTAACGTCCACTGTTCAAAGTGCCGTCAATGCGAACAAGAGGTAACCGAGGCGTGTAACCGATGGCACCCCATACCATCACGCCAGGTGATACGCCAGTATGGCGATGACGAATACACGCTTCCAATGTGCGTTCACCGCGATGTCGTCAAAAACGGATGCGACCATCATGATGGTGTAAACACAACCTGGATTCATCCGAAACAATGACGTTTTGCCATTGGTGCACCCAGGTTCGTCGTCGAGTACACCATCGCAGGCACTCCTGTCTATGATGCAGCGTCAAGGGTAACTGCAGCGATGGTCTCCGATCTGATAGTCCATGCTGCTGCAAACGTCGTCTAACTGTTCGTGCAGATGGTTGTTGTCTTGCAAACGTCCCTATCAATTGTCTCTGGGATCGAGACGTGGCTGCACGATCCGCTACAGCCATGCGGATAAAATGCCTGTCTCTCGACTGCTAGTGATGCGATGCCGTTGGGAACCGCAAGGGCGTTCCGTATTACCCTCCTGAACCCACCCATTCCATATTCTGCTAACAGTTATTGGATGTCGACCAACGCGAGCAGCAATGTTGCGATACGATAAACCGCAATCACGATAGGCTACAATCCGACATTTATCAAAGTCGGAAACGTGATGGTACACATTTCTCCTCCTTACACAAGGCATCACAACAATGTTTCCCCAGCAACGCCGGTCAAGTGCTGTTTGTGTATCAGAAATCGGTTGGAAACTTTCGTCATGTCAGCACGTTGTAGGTGTCGCCACCGGCGCCAACCTTGTGTGAATGGTCTGAAAAGATAATCATTCGCATATCACAGCATCTTCTTCCTGTCGGTTAAATTTCGCGTCTGTAGCACGTCATCTTCGTGGTGTAGCAATTTTAATGGAGAGTAGTGTATGTGATGATGAAAAAGAACTATAGTATCAGTTGGATGATATGAATGTGATAAATTTTTCACGATTAGTATGTATCACGGGGTGTTAAGTCAGTTTCTAATGCTTTGAAAGTGTAGTAGCTTTCTGCGTGGCAGACGATCACGTGGTTCAAGTGAGGGGAGACCAGTATCTCCAGCTTGCGCCCTATCACCGGAAAAACTATGATTTCTTATCAAGTCTTGGCCGTATTTTGTCGAAATCGTCTCTGCTTTCGGTGGTTTCTAAAGTAATTTAAAGTGATTAATTAAGGTACTGGACAGAAATTAGAGCACACAGAGGAAATTTAGCATTAAACTATATCTCTTTATTACTGAGCTGCTAAAATGGTCACACGCTCACCGGCTTCCAGGGGGATAAAAATTTAGATTTTCGATAATTCATACATTGTGTCTCTCCTAAGAGACGTCGGCAGCATTTTCTCTGGTGTTTCGTAAGATACCTGCAATTTAGTTTCTGCATTGCGCATCTGGGAAAAGATCAAACAGATAATGTTCATCACGCCTTTCGTGTGACGTCCATTGTTGACAGAAACCGTCGGTCTGTTTGCCGCTGCAAAAAAAAAAAAAAAAAAAAAAAAAATTGAACTGTGAATTGGGACTTTAGATGCCCATTCGACATCTAGATGTACAACAACGTGATTATTCTGCTATTCACAATAAAGTGCCTGGCAGGGGGTTCAATGAACCACCTTCAAGCTGTCTCTCTACCGTTCCACTTTCGAACGGCACGCGGGAAAAACGAGCACTTAAATTTTTCTGTGCGAGCCCTGTTTTCTCTTATTTTATTATGATGATCATTCCTCCCTATGTGGGTTGGTGCCAACAGAATGTTTTCGCAATCGGAGGAGAAAACTGGGTATTGAAATTTCATGAGAAGATCCCGTCGCAACAAAAAACGCCTTTATTTTAATGATTGCCACTCCGAATCACGTATCATGTCTGTGAAAAACAGAGCGCTCACAAATCAGTCTGATGCGCCAATTGTTTTACCAAAATGTGTTAACAATCACCGTGAAAGGGTAAGAGCAACCATTACTCCAGTAGTGAAAGCACCGCCCTGGCCCCCACTGACTGCTTCCAGTACCTGTATGCACCAGCGGTGGTCAGTCGCTGCTGGAATACTGCGTTATCCTTCGTGTTTCATTGACCCTGTTAATACAAAAATTTGAGGTTTGTCAGTGACAGCGTAATTCTGTCAGAGACAGCAAAGGACGAGTAGCTGAACAGAATGCACAGTCTCTTGACAGGAGTATATAAGATGAACCTTAACAAAAGCATGCATGGATATGGAATGTAGATGCATTGGATCAGGTAATGCTGATGAAATTATACTAGGAAAGTATGTGAATTTTGCTATTTGGACATCAAAATAACAAATGATGGCCGAAGTAGAGAAGATATACAATGTAGACTGGCAATGACACGAAAAGCGTTTCGGAAGATGAGAAACTTAACATCGAATATAGATTCTACTGTCACGAAAAAAAAAAAAAAAAAGTGAGAAAAAAAATGGCTCTGAGCACTATGCGACTTAACTTCTGAGGTCATCAGTCGCCTAGCACTTATAACTACTTAAACCTAACTAACATAAGGATATCACACACATCCATGCCCGAGGCAGGATTCGAACCTGCGACCGTAGCGGTCGATTCCAGACTGTAGCGCCTAGAACCGCACGGCCAATCCGGCCGGCCGTGCAGCTTCTCTAGAATAAATTATAATTAAGTGAAACCCTCAGCTGCCGACAGGTGTTGTTGATACACCCTTATGGGGACAGATTAAATGGATGTGCAAGTATCTATTAGGCACATTACGTATGTAGATTGTGGACAGTTAGAAATGTGGGTCTCACGGGAAGCGTGCAAGGGATAAGTCCCTGCAGTCGTGTTATTCATCTGTGTCCTCGGTTTCTCAGATGAATAGAGCGTCTGGCTAGAGGAAGGGATCGGTTGGTAGGACACATTCTGATACACCAGGCGATACCAAATTAGTGTTGGAGGGGAGTGTGGGGGATAAAGAACGTAGAGGGAGATAAAGACATGAATACCGCATGCAGATTCAAAAGATGTAAGTTAAAGTAGTTATTTAGTTATTCGGAAATGAAATTTGCACATGATAGCGTAACATCAAGAGTCGCACCAAAGCAGTCTTCAAACAGAGACCACAACAGCAACAAAACAAATGTCGCACTAGACTCATGAGGCACAGCTCTATCGAATGGGCACGTAAAATTCCACTTTAAAAAGCGGTTTGTTTGTTATGGCAAACAAACCGTCGCTTTGAGTCGACACTCGGCGTCACTTGAAAGACATGACGAACAATATTTGTTTGGACTGATTCGAGATGCACGTTGCTAAAACGATATTGCAACTATATGCTGAAGTACCAGGCAAAATACACCTGATGACTCTTACAAGGGAACCTCCCCATCGCACCCCCCTCAGATTTAGTTATAAGTTGGCACAGTGGATAGGCCTTGAAAAACTGAACACAGATCAATCGAGAAAACAGGAAGAAGTTGTGTGGAACTATGAAAAAATAAGCAAAATATACAAACTGAGTAGTCCATGTGCAACATAGGCAACAACAAGGAGTGAGCAAGCTCAGGAGTGCCGTGATCTCGTGGTTAGCGTTTGCAGCTGCGGAACGAGAGGTCCATGATTCAAACCTTCCCGCGGGTAAAAAGTTTAACTTTCTATTTTCAGTTTATGTGACAAACGCTTATATTTTCATCACTTTTTTGGGAGTGATTATCACATCCACAAGAAAACCTAAATCGGGCAAGGTAGAAGAATCTTTTTACCCATTCGCCAAGTGTACAAGTTAGGTGGGTCGACAACATATTCCTGTCATGTGACGCACATGCCGTCACCAGTGTCGTATAGAATATATCAGACGTGTTTTCCTGTGGAGGAATCGGTTAGCCTATGACCTTGCGATCAAATGTTTTCGGTTCTCATTGGACAGGCACGTCCTATCGTCTACTAATCGCACGGTTTTGCGGTGCGGTCGCAAAACACAGACACTAAACTTATTACAGTGAACAGAGACGTCAATGAACGAACGGACAGATCATAACTTTGCGAAAATAAAAAAAGTAAACTTTTCTCCCGAGGGAAGACTTGAACCAATGACCTCTCATTCCGCAGTTGCTCACGCTGACCACGAGACCACGGCGCTCCTGAGCTCATATTACCCTTGATGTTGCCTATCTTGGACATGGACTACTCAGTTTGTATATTTTGCTTATTTTTTCATAGTTCCACACAACTTCTTCCTGTTTTCTAGACTGATCTGTGTTTAGTTTTTCAAGGCCTATCCACTGTGACAACTTATAACTAAATCTGAGGGGGATACGATGGGGAGGTTCCCTTGTTAGGAGGCCGGCCGCTGTGACAGAGTGGTTCTAGGCCCTTCAGTCCGGAACCGCGCTGCTGCTACGGTTGCAGGTTCGAATCCTGCCTGGGGTATGGATGTGTGTTATGTCCTTAGGTTAATTAGCTTTAAGTAGTTCCAAGTCTAGGGGACTGATGACCTGAGGTGTTAAGTCCCATAGTGCTTAGAGCCATAACTCTTAGGAGGAGCGCCAGTTTTAATTATGGCCCTAAATTAAAATTTATAATGCTGTCATAATCTTCACATTAAGATGCGTAATCTTACATAAAGGTTTAACACAGTATGGTAGTAGAGTTAAAAACTGTGCATATGTCTTGAAACACAATTACTACTGGCGCGTATATCACCCAGACTATATTCGTCCAATAATTGACAATTACAGTACTTATCGACCTCCAACAACTTTACACGTATCTTCAAACTTTTCGGAACTTTTTGATGGTAACAACCCCCACAAAACGATGAAAGGAAAAAGGTTTATCGTTTAATACATTTCCACAGTTAATGCAGTAAAACTTCATTATCAGGAATTGCGTCTAAACTTACAGGGTAGCGCACGATAAGTCACCTGATTTGTTTCATGAATAACACATTGGTTGTGGAAAAGATCTGTAATGTATTGATGTAGAACTAAAGAATACAGCGTGGAAACACAGCCTAATAAATCACACGTTCAATATGACAGCCGTTTTGGTTTCCAATCTCTTCAAGTCGCACATGTGCTTTTGTGACGACTCTCCGACACTAATGTTTTGGAATGGCACGGCATAACTCCACATTGATGGCCTTAAGTTGCACTCCATTTTCAGGTGTTCTGTGGTGCACCTTCTCTTTAAGGAACCCCCAAAGGAAGAGCTCACATGGACTGTGAGGCGACCACATTCGTCCTCCTGCATAACGTTCTGGAAATCTATTTGACAATACCCTAAGGCCAAGTCTTCTGTGCAGGAAATCAAGCACAACGTTGGCAGTATGGGGGCGTGCTCCATCCTGCATGAACCATTGTGTCTGCAATGGAAGACATGAGGCCATGAGGAAATAACTGGTTTCGCACCAAGTGTAAATAGCGTTCACCGTTTACTGTAGCATCGAAGAACAACGGACCTATGGTTCCATGGCTTGATATCGTGACCCAAACGCACACTTTCTCCTCGTAGGTGTCTTTCGTGTGGATTATTCGAGGAGGTTCACATGGCCAGAATCGAACATTATGTTTGTCCACAACTCCGTTCATGTAGAAATAAGTTTCGTCAGAAAACCATGCGTTGTGTACATCTGCCTCTTGGTCTTGCTCGATTGCCGACCTTGCAAACTGCAGTCCCTGCTCCTTATCTCTGGCAATAAGTACCGACTCTTCTTGTTGATTTACTCGGACTACGCTTCAAATCCACTTGTACTGCATGTTTTGCGGCGAACGTACGGTACGTGCATGTGGCCGCTAACACTACAAAATCGATCCAGTACCATCAAATTTTTTATGTAATCTGCATATTGCCTGTGGGCCGGGAGCCCCCCGTGTGCCTAAATGAGCACGAAACCTTCTCTGTGTCAGTGTAACGCTGTTGGTCGCCGCGACGGTAACACAGTCTTCGTTTTCTGTGCGACGGTCAACCGTCCTCTGTCCGACTTCGCGGGAAAGTGAAATGGCGGACTCACAATGGAAGCGATGAACTCGCAACGACATCTAGCGTAATCTCCATGAACTGCACGAAGTTGAGTGCACCATTTTGAAGCTATTGCCCATATAGTATACTTGTAGGATCAAAATTCAATCGGGTGACTTGTCGTGTATCACCCTGTATTACTAATGTACTGCTAACTCTATTTGCAACAGAGTTAATGAGGCGTGACGTCATAAACAATGAGGCACCGACACGTAAAATGGATGTTTTATATGTGGGAGTTCGATTCTTGTCTCATCGTATGGTATTCCTACAATGGAGAGACTGATTTTGGACATGACTTGTACACTACCGGCCATTAAAATTGCCATTAAAATTGATACACCAAGAAGAAATGCAGATGATAAACGGGTATTCATTAGACAAATATATTATACTAGAACTGACATGTGATTACATTTTCACGTAATTTGGGTGCATAGGTCCTGAGAAATCAGTACCCAGAACAACCACCTCTGGCTGTAACAACGGCCTTGATACGCCTGGGCATTGAGTCAAACAGAGCTTGGATGGCGTGTACAGGTACAGCTGCCCATGCAGCTTCAACACGGTACCACAGTTCATTAAGAGTAGTGACTGGTGTATTGTGACGAGCCAGTTGCTCGGCCACCATTGACCAGACGTTTTCAGTTGGTGAGAGATCTGGAGAATGTACTGGCGAGGACAGCAGTCCAACATTTTCTGTATCCAGAAAGGCCTGTATGGGACCTGCAACATGCAGTCGTGCATTATCCTGCTGAAATGTAGGGTTTCGCATGGATCGAATGAAGGGTAGCGCCACGGGTCGTAACACATCTGAAATGTAACGTCCACTGTTCAATGTACCGCCAATGCGAACAAGACGTGACCAAGACGTGTAACCAATGGCACCCCATACCATCACGCCAGGTGATACGCCAGTATGGCGATGACGAATACAGGCTTCCAATGTGCGTTCACCGCGATGTCGCCAAACACAACGACCATCATGATGCTGTAAACAAAACCTGGATTCATTCGAAAAAATGACTTTTGCCATTCGTGCACCCAGGTTCGTCGTTGAGTACACCATCGCAGGCGCCCCTGTCTGTGATGCAGCGTCAAGGGTAACCGCAGCCACGGTCTCCGACCTGATAGTCCATGCTGCTGCAAACGTCGTCGAACTGTTTGTGCAGATGGTTGTTGTCTTGCAAACGTCCCCATCTATTGACAGAGGGATCGAGAAGTGGCTGCACGCTCCGTTACAGCCATGCGGATAAGATGCCTGTCACCTCGACTGCTCGTGATACGAGGCCGTTAGGATCCAGCACGGCGTTCCGTATTACCCTCCTGAACCCATCGATTCCATATTCTGCTAACAGTCATTGAATCTCGACCAACGAGAGCAGCAGTGTCGCGATACGATGAACCGCAATCGCGATAGGCTACAATCCGATCTTTATCAAAGTCGGAAACGTGATGGTACGCATTTCTCCTCCTTACACGAGGCATCACAACAACGTTTCACCAGGCAACGCCGGCCAACTGCTGTTTGTGTGTGAGCAATCGGTTGGAAACTTTCGTCATGTCAGCACGTTGTAGGTGTCGCCACCGGCGCCAACCTTTTGTGAATGCTGTGAAAAGCTCATCATTTGCATATCACAGCATCTTCTTCCCGTCGGTTAAATTTCGCGTCTGTAGCACGTCATCTGCGTGGTGTGGCAGTTTAATGGCCAGTAGTGTATATAGTCTGAGTATTTTAAAGTCTGGCGTGCTGATGCAAAATCTTTTGCAGCACCACTTGAAAATGGTCCAAAGGCCAAAACTGCAGTTGTAAAGTAAATAATTTCTGCAGTCAAAAGCGAATATGATGTCCTTTAAAAATTCTACATGACTGTGAATCCCGACCATGAGAATATGATTTTAATTAACTGGGGTCTCTAACGTCGTTATTTGATCGCACATCGCTTATGTACATGTTTCCGGGCATGACGAGGTTGGCTTGAGTTGCAGTGATACTGAACTACTCATAAAAGCAAGAGAAAAGAGTCCTATTAACATTGATCTACAAGTGTGTAACTTGTGAGATTGGACAATTGTATGCTTAACTTAAAAGCTGAGTACGTTACTCAGTTGAAAAGTTCACTGTGATGTTTTGTGATGAACTTCACTTCTTAGTTTATTGTTTTGGAGGTGGTTTTTTACTTCACAAGAACCAGACGGTTTCATTCTAACGTACCTTTTCTTCACAACATTAACAGGTAACTATGTACACTTTGGTTATAGTAATGTACCCACATTTTCTAATTGTGTTTTACTTGGACCTTCTCTAACCGACGTGTAATTTCTAGGCGTTACAAACTCCTTCCGAAGAAGGATTCTAATAAGGTTGTATTATGGAACTGATTGACTTACATTTTTCATCAAATATTTTCAACCATCAGTTCCGGGCTCCAGTAAATATACCACGCTATGGCAGTTAAAATTGGTGATGCTGACGTGACAACAAGAATTCGTGACGACAGGCGAAACCATGCCCGAGGATCGACTGGAAGCTGATGAGGTTAACATCAAAATTCTATCTATTAGAAGTGAAGTTTGGTTCAGTCAAGTAGAGGCACAATTCAGCGTTGCAAAAATGTTACAGAAGAGGCTAAATTTAACCATCTAGTGTCACAATTAGAACCGAAATAGATTGAGAATATTTGCGACAGTCCAGAATGGAATTTTCACTCTGCAACGGAGAAACTTTCTGGTAGATTAAAACTGTGTACTGGACCGAGGCCCGATATCGGGACCTTTGCCTTTCAAGGGCAAGTGCTCCACCACCCTTTGTTTCGTTATTGTTCGTTGCATTTGTTTTCGGGGGACGTTCCATGATACTCTTCCAAGTTCGTCGTTAATCCTTTCACTCAGTTTTTTTATTACAGAGGGTAGCTAACCCTCTGACCGAACACGCTGAGCTACGGTGCTGGCTATCATCTGAGCTACCCAGGCACGACTCACGACCCGTCCTCACAGCCTTACTTTCCCCAGTACCTAATCTCCTACCTTCCAAACTCACAGAAGCTCTCCTTATTCAGGACATTACTTGCAGCACGGAAGTGAATAAATATGCGTTGGCTAAGGAACGTCCGCTGAACATATTCAAAGAATGCGAAGAAAGGGCATTAAGAGACTAATCACAGGAATTCATTTGGGAGACCTGAAACCTATCCTTTTATTAAGCTTGTGATGCAAGCCTTTGGAGGAGTTAATGTGCCGGATAGGTCCTTAAGAAACTGTGCCTAGGTAAAACTCCGGATACCGTCAAGAATATTTCAGTTGTCAGTGAAGAGGGACTCGAAGAAGAGAATATAGTGGTTGACAGAATGATAAAAATGAATCCCCGTAACGAACTGTTCGTCATGAAAACCGATGCTTGCAACCAGCAGGATATTCCGGTAGCAATAAGTGACAACAGCAACAAATAACTGCATTGTCAACTGGTTATCGAAGCACATTTCCCACAGAAGCTACGACGGCCGACGTAATAACAGCCTAAGTAAAGCTCGAAATAAATACAGCCCCAAGGGCAAGTATTATTATTACCAGTTTCTCTTTGGACCGCACTGTAAATCTGAAAACTGCACACCTCCTTGTAGCTGGTCCAAAAAGAGAAACGTGACACAGCAGCTGAATTAGCTGCACGTTCTGCTGCCCAAGGCAGTTACAGCAAAATCAGTCTATTTGTAACCAACAAAACAAAACGAGACTGCAATTTCTAGATGCCAATGAGGTTGATGTTTCTGTGTTACGACGTAACTCCAAGTCTGATACTGAATCACCACACAAATTTTATGTTACTAATGGTACGAAAATTCCTACATTCCGAATCGAACTTCGTACCACCTATTTCGGACTGCGACGTCAGTTTCAATGCCTGTTTATAGTTGCGAAAATCAATAAAGCTATATTCGGAGTCCATTATTTTAAAAATAAGTTCCAATTATTAGTAGATGTCCATAATAAGAGATTAACAGACGGTGCAACCAAGTTCAGTTAATGACGGCAAAGCTATGACAGGTTCAGAGAAAAATGTTATAAGTACTATGAGTCGATACATAAAATTCACAAACCTGTTATTACAGTATCCAGACATAGTTAAACCTAGTTTGGTACCTGGCGAAATTAAACATGGCGTCAAAAACTACATTACCACTGAAGGACTGAGCAACACCAGAGGGATCCCGTCCGCTGCCTGAGAAAGTGCAAGCAATTTTAGAATACTAGTTACCTGCAAAATTCCATGAGGTTCATAAGTTTCTTGGTATTGTCAACTATTATCGTCGCTACCTTAAAGCTGCGGCGCAAACTCAGGCACCTGTGCGTGACTACCTTAAGGGAGTAAAACGGAAGGATAACAGACAAAGTTAGTGGACTGAATAACCGAAGAAAATGTTCGAGAAATGTAAACAAGATACTTCAAACGCTGCCTAGCTCGAAGTTAGCCTTAGCATAATGCACGGGACGAATCAGATATCGCTATTGGTTCTGTATTTCAACAACTGTAACAGGGAAATGGGAGACCCACTGCATGCTTCTCACGGAAACTGAGTCAATCGCAGAAGCTTTACGGCACCTATCACCGAGGACTGTTGGGAATTCACCTCTCTGCAAAAATATTTAAGCATTTACAGGAAGGAAGAGATTTCATAACCTTCGCTAACCATAAGCCACTCACATTTGCTTTTGACGAAAGCCATATCTCTTCGACAGATAAGACAGTTTTCGACTGATATTCGTCATGTCAGTAGGCATGACAATACTGTTGCGGATGCCCTATTCAGAGCTGATGAAGTAACGATGATGAATGGACTATGATGAAATCGGCAAGGTCAAGAATTGAAGCAACTTCGAGCAGGTAACAATTCCTTAAGGTTTAAAGCTGAAACAAGTTCCACTAGGAAAAACATAGCGCTGTAACACTTCAACTGCAAATAGGCAACCGTAGATCCCTCAAGTTTTTGGTTACCAAATATTTATCAATTTTCATGGTTTAGTTCATCTTGGTATAAGGACTACAGTGAAACTGCTATCTAATAGAATTCTTTAGTCAAACATAAAAAGTAATTTGCGACAATGAACTAAATCCCGTCTTAGCTTGGCAGGAAACCAATCCACTCGCCGCACAAGATCACATTTCGAAACATTTGTAGAACCTGATTTCGACGAAGATGGTGAGGATATAGCAGTCATACATGAAATATTCACTCACGATCCTCCAGCACAGGCGTACGGTCTGAGCGGCGCCTTTCAGTGTAGGTCTATGTCGTTTGATCTACAATGAAACCGTTGCCTCTAAGACGGTGCAAAAGTCGACCGAACAGGTTGTCCGATAATAGTCTACGACGTGGTATTCTTTTTTCAGGATAGAGAGCAAAGGCTGACAATCTACTTCCATTTGCTAAACTATAAGAGAATATCATATCCATCGTACCAGTAACGTTCCACCGATAATAAGTGATGCATAGAAAAAACAACATCTGCTGAATCTTTCGTACGCATACGGAGCAGTCAAATGTAAACGAGACACAATGGTTGGTTGGTTTGGGGGAGGGGACGAAACAGTGAGGTCATCGGTTCCATCGGAGTAGGGAAGGGTGGGGTAACCTAAATTATGCCGGCCGGTGTGGCCGTGCGGTTCTAGGCGCTTAAATCTGGAACCGCGTGACCGCTACGGTCGCAGGTTCGAATCCTGCCTCGGGCATGGATGTGTGTGATGTCCTTAGGTTAGTTAGGTTTAAGTAGTTCTACGTTCTAGGGGACTGATGACCACAGTAGTTAAGTCCCATAGTGCTCAGAGCCATTTGAACCATTTTTTGAACCTAAATTATCCTAAGGACAAACACATACACCCATGCCCGAGGGAGGACTCGAACCTCCGCCGGGACCAGCCGCACAGTCCATGACTGCAGTGCCTTAGACCGCTCGGCTAATCCCTCGCGTTTGAACCGTCGTAGTCCCGAATGCTAGTCCAGTGTGCTAACCGCTGCTCTACCTCCGTCGGTGAGACAGAATGAGAGTAAGTAAATTGTTTATTATTTCAAAAGTAATCGCCATAACTGTTAATATACACTCCTGGAAATTGAAATAAGAACACCGTGAATTCATTGTCCAAGGAAGGGGAAACTTTATTGACACATTCCTGGGGTCAGATACATCACATGATCACACTGACAGAACCACAGGCACATAGACACAGGCAACAGAGCATGCACAATGTCGGCACTAGTACAGTGTATATCCACCTTTCGCAGCAATGCAGGCTGCTATTCTCCCATGGAGACGATCGTAGAGATGCTGGATGTAGTCCTGTGGAACGGCTTGCCATGCCATTTCCACCTGGCGCCTCAGTTGGACCAGCGTTCGTGCTGGACGTGCAGACCGCGTGAGACGACGCTTCATCCAGTCCCAAACATGCTCAATGGGGGACAGATCCGGAGATCTTGCTGGCCAGGGTAGTTGACTTACACCTTTTAGAGCACGTTGGGTGGCACGGGAGACATGCGGACGTGCATTGTCCTGTTGGAACAGCAAGTTCCCTTGCCGGTCTAGGAATGGTAGAACGATGGGTTCGATGACGGTTTGGATGTACCGTGCACTATTCAGTGTCCCCTCGACGATCACCAGTGGTGTACGGCCAGTGTAGGAGATCGCTCCCCACACCATGATGCCGGGTGTTGGCCCTGTGTGCCTCGGTCGTATGCAGTCCTGATTGTGGCGCTCACCTGCACGGCGCCAAACACGCATACGACCATCATTGGCACCAAGGCAGAAGCGACTCTCATCGCTGAAGACGACACGTCTCCATTCGTCCCTCCATTCACGCCTGTCGCGACACCACTGGAAGCGGGCTGCACGATGTTGGGGCGTGAGCGGAAGACGGCCTAACGGTGTGCGGGACCGTAGCCCAGCTTCATGGAGACGGTTGCGAATGGTTCTCGCCGATGCCCCAGGAGCAACAGTGTCCCTAATTTGCTGGGAAGTGGCGGTGCGGTCCACTACGGCACTGCGTAGTATCCTACGGTCTTGGCGTGCATCCGTGCGTCGCTGCCGTCCGGTCCCAGGTCGACGGGCACGTGCACCTTCCGCCGACCACTGGCGACAACATCGATGTACTGTGGAGACCTCACGCCCCACGTGTTGAGCAATTCGGCGGTACGTCCACCCGGCCTCCCGCATGCCCACTATACGCCCTCGCTCAAAGTCCGTCAACTGCACATACGGTTCACGTCCACGCTGTCGCGGCATGCTACCAGTGTTAAAGACTGCGATGGAGCTCCGTATGCCACGGCAAACTTGCTGACACTGACGGCGGCGGTGCACAAATGCTGCGCAGCTACCGCCATTCGACGGCCAACACCGCGGTTCCTGGTGTGTCCGCTGTGCCGCGCGTGTGATCATTGCTTGTACAGCCCTCTCGCAGTGTCCGGAGCAAGTATGGTGGGTCTGACACACCGGTGTCAATGTGTTCTTTTTTCCATTTCCAGGAGTGTAGTTATCCCACTTTTACATAAGATGGTCGTTGCCCTCAGAGAAAATTTTGTCGTTACCTACGGAACCATGATTGTACCCTGGCGTGCACCTCTTCGTCCGAAGCAAATTGACGGCCATCAATGCCATGAATGTCTATATTCAGGGTCCGTCTACATGTTACCATGGCTGTACGTTGCGTAGGTTCGCTGGGAGGCCCTTACATGTCCTCCATACGGTCCCGATCCCTCCCTATGCGACTACCGTACCTTTGGAGGCCAGAAGAACGACATTCGGAACCATCAGTTTGTTTAGAACGGAGAGGTGCAGGAGTGGATACAGTCATGGTCCCCTAGGCTATCGGAAATACATTTCTGTGAAGGCATTGACAGCACTTGATCAGTGGGATAAATGTATTAATATCTTTGATGATTAATTCTGAAGTAATCTGTTTCGTTTTCATTTCACTGCCCCATATACAAGAAGAAGAAACGTCATATGCAATTCTGGATGTGACTAATATTACCTATTGGTGGAAAAGATCATACGAAAAAAACATAAACAAGAAGGAGATACCCCTATTGAACGTCTGCAAAAGTATGGAAATCTCATGGGAGGGATCGGGACTGTATGGAGGATGCGTAGATTCTTCCCAGCGAGACTTTTGCAATGTATTGGAAATGTTGGCTACGTGTCGACGGGCATACTACCCTATAATTATTAGATTTCTATCTCACATTATGTACTGAACCTCCCGTTCGATATCATCATTCTGCATCTCTTCATCTTCCGCTAGTGACGTCAACACGTGCGCATGTTGAAAGTGGTTCGCTGCTGATTCTGTTGAGCATAATCCTATCCCTGAAGTATTCATATTAACTCTCTGCCATACTTTCCAGTCCATCACAACTCCTCCTCCCTTTATATCGTTTTCTGATGCTGTCATTACCCTGCCTTCATTTGACCAAACATCCTCATTTTCATACTTATCTTTCACATACATATAATGAACTTTCGTATTCCCCTTTTCAGTTTTTCTGCCTTCCCTACGACACCCAGAAATCTACCATTCCATACCCCATTACGTAGAATATTACCCCCTCGTTGGTTATTCAGTCTTTTTCTTACTGTCATGTTGCCCCGGAGGCCGGATTGATGGACTAAAGGAAAGGGCATAACGAGATTTTTTTCAGTCACACATTATGTGCCTTTGACGCAGTGATATCCACTTACTTCTGCACCCTGTCATATTAATCATGGCAGATTTTTCCGCTTTTAGGGACATTTTCCTACTTCGAGGGCGAGAGGGCGGCGTGATCCCATGTCCGTTTCTCCGACCTATTTGACAAGGCCGTTGGCAGAACGAGGGTAAATCCTTATACCAGAAGTCTAACACCACCACCACTGATGATTCTATGCAGATTATAAGTGGTGGCTCGGATCGAACACGAGACCTAGGACGTTTTGATTACGAGTCGAAGGCACTACACCTAGATCCCTATCCATTACAGTAATATTTTAAGCAACTTTATAAATTGTTATGGAGGTTACACAGTAGTTCTCCTGAGTCACAGGGATGGCTTCAGAAGCTATACAGTTCGTTTTTGGTCTTTCCCTTCAAAAAACTGCCACTCGTTGAATCTTCATTATGTTATTTACAAAAATATTTTGAGATTATGCACCTATGTGAGAAGAATCTGTGAATCTATAAACAGCTCAACGTTTTTGGTGCTCTGTTTGAGACCTAAAACATATTAGAAAACGCGATGCCCTATCCGTCCGCCGTCTTTCTATAGGAAGTGCATCTATTTCCTCTTTGCATCTTACGATAGCACTATTGACTATCGGAGAGAGCGCACATGTCACAAGCTCCATTTTATTCGCCGGGTAACCGGGTCCGTTGATCAGCTCTAGCACAGCTTCTTCACTGAGGATTGTGACTTTCGTGTCGTTCCTGGAATTGTCTTACCATCTCATCTAGTGGTGTAACTGCAAGCAACTAAGCAGTGTCTGTTTTTTTTTTTTTTCTTCTCTATATATTCAAAGAAAAAGTCCCGCCCGCCTGCTTCAAAATTCAGTATAGTCCAGCCCACACCACTAAGGATAAAGACTTGAAATTTCGAGAGCACGTTCACCTTACACTGGGGGCATAGTTGAAGAAGGGATCTTACGAAATTCCACCCCTACGGAGGTGAGATAGTGGAGGAATAGTTTTCTTTAAATACCTTCGCTATTAAGGAAATTTTGTAGCTGGAACCACGAAATTTGGTAACTGATTTCTCGGTCATAAATTAAAAGAAAATACGTGTTTCAGCCTTTTTGGAATCTCAACCCTAAAGAGATGAAATAGTGGATGGAAGTTTGTCTGGAAAGAAATCATTAATACAGAACTACTTAAGTATTTTTACGTTACATCTATCAAAATTGGCGTTTGACTTATGGGTAGAAATAAAAAAAGTACCTATTTCAGTTTTTTTGAGCTTCATCTACCAAAATTGGCGTTTGACTTACGGCTAGAAATTAAAAAAAAATACGTATTTCAGATATTTTGGAAATTCTGCCACAAGAGGGTGAAACAGGTGTTCAAAGTTGTTACAGAAATATTTCATTACGAAAGCATTTTTGAAGCTTCTCGGTTAGAAGTAAAGTATTCGTGTTTCCGTGTTCCTATAAATGACATCTGCGATGAATATTTTTATGAAAATACTGTGTTGTCCTAAAACATTTTTAACCAAAGTCTATGAAACATATGTGTTAGGACAGGAACGTTTCTATGTAAATATCTCCAAAAGAGCTCAGAAGGCAGGATTATCAAAAGCCTCCGACACCAGATACCAGAATCGCTTTTTGGTCAAAAGTACATTCGGAAAAGACAATGGTTCTGTGGTCCTAATTGCCATGTAAGGTATAGAAGGTGTTGCACTTCGTGAAATAAATCAAAGAAAGCTATTTAACAGTCACACGACAAATCAGCCTTACCAGAATACATTAATCTTCAGTAGGCCTAATAAATGTTTGTAAAATTATTTTTGTAGTAATTGCTATCCAAACAATAGCAGTAGACGCTAAGCTATTTGCCGTCACTCACATCCGTTTCCTTACAGGATGGCTTCTCTTGTGGTCCAGTCTCGTAACACCCATGGATCAGGACAGCATCATCATCTACAGAAGTTTAAGCTCTCTCGTTTTTCTGATTTTATGGCCAAGGGCATTATTTAATGTAACATTACGACGAGTTTCATTAATTACGTTATCGATACAGCATAACCTATTTTGTTAACTGATTCTTTCGTCTCTTGGCAGAACAACATTGTAATAAATGAAAAGCAATACTTTGCTTACGTTCTACATGCGTAATTTATCGAATTCGGCTTGCAAAACCATCATTAGAGTTTAATCCTGTAAAACATAAACAATACAGTGCTTTTCAATTACTACATTCTTTTCATACTGATGCTGTTCTCTTATTTCTGTCGTTTCGGCCGGCCGCGGTGGACGAGCGGTTCTAGGCGCTTCAGTCCGGAACCGCGCGACTGCTATGGTCGCATGTTCGAATCCTGCCCCGGGCATGGGTGTGTGTGGTGTCCTTAAGTTAGTTAAGTAGTTCTAAGCTCTCGGGGACTGATGAGCTCAGATGTTAAGTCCCGTAGTGCTCAGAGCCATTTGAACCATATTATCTGTCGTTCCGTTTGAGCTGTCCTCAAAGCTCGTTTTCAAAACTCTGTCATCAGTAGTAAAATCTTGAAAATTGATAATATTCTCCAGTTAATACAACCTTAATCTGACGGAAATACTGTATGGGCTGTATTGAATAATATTAATCCCTTAATCCATGTATGAGACTTCAAGGAACGCAAGAAGGTCAAAACCACACCTATTTTGCTAATAAAACATAATGGCTCCAAGGTTCCCATACGAAAATACATCGAAAATTAGGATAAGTACATTATTTAGGCCCAAGACAATACTCGAATTTCCTGAGGCAAACTAGAGATTGGATGATTTCGACTGTTTTGTAAGTTTATACTGAAATTGAATTCTTAGGGGTCACGAAACTGTCACGCCCGATAGGTTCTTCATTACTATCAGTTCTTATTACATTTTCCAATAACACTGATCACGACTTCTCACTGACACTTCACGATATACACTGAAGAGCCAAACAAACTGGTACACCTGCCTAATAACGTGTAGAGCCCCCGCGAGCACGCAGAAGTGTCGCAACACGACGTGGCATGGTCTCGAATAGTGTCTGAAGTAGTGCTATAGGAAACTGACACCATTATTATTGCAGGGCTGTCCATAAATGCGTAAGAGTACGACAGGGTGGAGATATCTTCTGAATAGCACGTTGCAAGGCATCCACAGATATGCTCTGGAGATATCTGGGGAGTTTGGTGGTCAGCGGAAGTGAATAAACTCAAAGAATGTTCCTGGAGCCACTGTGTAGCAATTCTGGACGTGTAGGGTGTCACATTGTACTGCTAGAATTGCCCAAGTCCGTCGGAATGCACAATGGACATGAATGGATGCAGGTGATCAGACAGGATGCTTAAGTACGTGTCACCTGTCAGAGTCGCATCTTGACGTATTAGAGATCCCATATCACTCCGAGTACACACACTCCACACCTTTACAGAGCCTCCACCAGCTTGAACAGTCCCCTCCTGATATGCAGGTTCCATGTATTCATGAGGTTTTCTCCATAGCGTACACGTCCATCCGCTCGATAAAATTTGAAACAAGACTCGTTCAATGGCCCATCACTGAAATCTGCAGCTATTTGCACAATGGTTGTACTTCTGCAACGTTGAACAGTTTTCTTCAGTCGTCGCTGATCCCGTTCTTGCAGGATCTTCTAGCCGCATCAATGTCGGAGATTTAATGTTTTACCGGATTCCTGATGCTCACGGTATACACGAGGAATGATCATACGGGAAAAATCACCACTTCATCGCTACCTCGGTGAAGCTGTGCCCAATCGCTCGTGCGCCGACTAATACCGTGTTCAAACTCATTGAAATCTTGATAACCTGGCGTTGTAGCAGCTATTACCGATCTGACAACTGCGTCAGACACTTGCTGTCTAGACCAGCCGGGGTGGCCGAGCGGTTCTAGGCGCAACAATCTCGAACCGCGCGGCTGCTACGATCGCAGGTACGAATCCTGCCTCGGGCATGGATGTTTGTGATGTCCTTAGGTTAGTTAGGTTCAAATAGTTCTAAGTTCTAGTGGATTCATGACCTCAGAAGTTAAGTCCCATAGTGCTCAGAGCCATCTGAACTTGCTGTCTTATATAGGCGTTACCGACCGTAGCGCTGTGTTCACCCTGTTTCTATATCTTTGCATTTGAATACGCATACCTATACCACATTCTTTCTCACTTCAGTGTTTTGCAGAATAAAGTATTTCTTAAAATGTAGTCTGTACGGCAAATCTCTAGCAAGCCATGAGTCTTCTTGTGAAGGTACATGTCCAGGTGAGGAGCAGTTTCTCATCATTCATTTTAACCAGACGGCGTTGTTTTTATGGCTTCAGTGCGTGAACGCTAGAACACTGGGCTGGTAACGGGACAAAAATATCCCGCTGCACGCGGCAGATATGAAACGGGCTCTGGAAACCGATGAGCAAAGTGTCTGCTCACGGTGAGTGTGCCTTGAAAAGCGAGAAAGCCAAACTACCACCAAGCGTGTGTGCAGAGAGCGAATAACGTTCCCCCACTTCCGGGAATGCCTTTATGGAAACAAGGCTTCCCGCGCAGGCCTGAAAGACGAGACGAGCCCGGCCGACCCGCCTCACCTCGACCGCTTTGGAAACAAATTTACGTCGCTGTTAGTCGATCCGCGAGCGGTGTGGGCGAATTTAATTAGGGCGCAGTGGCAGAGGCAGTGGAGAGGGGGAGGGGGGTGCTGGGGATGGGCCTAGAGAGACGAGCAGAAGCCAACAGCGCTTGCCTCGTACACTCCTCCGTTTGCACGACTGATGTCGAATGTATCTACGAGTGTTCATTAATGCCTCAGACTAGGTGATACAGACCGCACATGACATCATTATCTTGAAATCAACTTCTCAATCAGTTGTTTAGTGGCGGAATCCAACTGCACACCACCTCTGGGGTACTGTTCAAGTTATCCTTGTCTGAAATGTACGTCAGCCAACAGGATGGTGTCAGTATTTAAAATAAGTAGTGTATCATCCCATATACAGGCAAAATTTCAGGTAACCTCGCAAAGAAGTTCAAATCTCGCAACTACACACCTGCGTTTGTTAACATCAACAGCTTGACAATATTTTTAGTCAATAGTAAAGTCAAACTGCAGCTCTTGCCACAGAGTGCTGTGTATAAGATCACACTCAAGCACTGTGGAGAAGTAACCAGGGTGAGCATTAATAAAACTGGTAACCTGCAGGGACGGGTTCCTGACTGTAAAAGCCGGCCGCGGTGGCCGTGCAGTTCTAGGCGCTTCAGTCCGGAACCGCGAGACTGCTACGGTCGCAGGTTCGAACCCTGCCTCGGGCATGGATGTGTGTGATGTCCTTAGTTCGGTTTAAGTAGTTCTAAGTTCTAGGGGACTGATGACCTCAGATGTTAAGTTCCATAGTGATCATAGCCATTTGAACCATTTGACTGTAAATGGAGGAAAAAGATCCTGTGTATTGTGACTTGGCAAGACAGCCAAGCCACTAGGAGGTGAAGCCGAAAGGCACGCGTTTAAGCTCACGCAGGCTGGCGTGAGGTCTGGAACAGTTACAGGATTTGAGTCTAGCAAATAAAGTACGTAGCTGTTGGAATACTTAACTTTAATCCATAAGTGGTGAACATAGCTCTTGACGGTACATGCATCACAAGATAAATAGCAAATGATAATGGCGCCTTGCTAGGTCGTAGCTAATGACGTAGCTGAAGGCTATGCTAACTATCGTCTCGGCAAATGAGAGCGTAATTTGTCAGTGAACCATCGCTAGCAAAGTCGGCTGTACAACTGGGCGAGTGCTAGGAAGTCTCTCTAGACCTGCCGTGTGGCGGCGCTCGGTCTGCAATCACTGATAGTGGCGACACGCGGGTCCGACGTATACTAACGGACCGCGGCCGATTTAAAGGCTACCACCTAGCAAATGTGGTATCTGGCGATGACACCACGCTGTGACCAGGTGTCCGGAAATGGACGGTGTGTATCCAGCGACAACATATCGTCCCGGGACACTGTACGTAGCTGCATCGCATCTACGTCACAGCAGATGTACAAAGTAGCCTCTATGGGACTGCAGGTGACAGGAATAGTAGTGGTTGTCATGCAGGATACACATACTCATACTGTGGGTTACACTATATTGGCAGTCCACTTCTCTGGAGTTTGTTCTAGGGTTCGTCTCAATGTTCTGTATAACCCGGATCTCTGAATCTGACGTACACACAGTCCGCCGCCTCCGTGCACGTTCCTCTGTCTGAGAAGACCCATGATGATCGTTAAGTCAAGGCCGTAGGACACTGCATTGTCTGTTGTGAGAAGTAATGCCTGAAACTGTGCATGCTCGCCATACTCTTTGTGTACCTAGGAAATGAATTCCCTAACGATTTCAGAAATGGAATGTCCCATACATCTAGCTCTAACTACCATTCCAGACTTAATAGTCTGTTGATTCCCGTCTTCAGGCCAGAATCACATCGGAAACCTTTTCAAATGAAGGACATCATCTTTACGCCAGTGACTGTTACAACTTTTTACTACACACTATTGCAATTTCGGCTTCAGGCCATTATCAAGTGCTGATATTACGGCTTTTCAAATGAATCACCTGAGTGCAAGCGACAGCTCCCCCTAATGCATCGCCCTTTTATATCTTGTGTAGGCGATACCATCGCCATCTGTATACATGCATACTACTGTCTAAGACTTTTGTCATCTCAGTGTAATTTGTAACGTAGTGAGTCAATACGTGATAACTTTACTGCAGCAAGCTGCTCTGCAGAACAGCCTTTGCATTGGAGACGTCGGCTGTGAAGGAGACAGCCAGTTGTGTCTGAGCAATGACTCATTCGCACCTGTCTCTTTGCTAGCTGTGGGAAGCGGTATCTGTGTCACTTCAAGTGACTGAATAATCAAACCCTTAAGTTTCTAAATAAACTATATTAAATATTATGTAATATTGTTTAAGGTCGATACACCGCCTTTTGTTATTCAGGAGAATATGGTATAAAAATTTCAGTCTTCTACCTGCCACGGTTTCAGAGTTAAAGGAAATTACCTAAAACACCACAAACAGACACTTAGACTAAAAAACTAAGTTAGGAATAATAACAGTTCGTCTTTTAGTATCATTTGAAATCATTTCTCAAGTTCACAATATGTCAGGTCAATTTATTTGGATTTTCATATTAAAAAGTGGTTCAAATGGCTCTGAGCACTATGGGACTTAACTTCTGCGGTCATCAGTCCCCTAGAACTTAGAACTACTTAAACCTAACTGACCTAAGGATATCAAACACATCCATGCCCGAGGCAGGATTCGAACCTGCGACCGTAGCAGTCGCGCGGTTCCGGACAGAGCGCCTTAACCGCGAGACCACCGCGGCCGGCTCATATTAAAAACGTTAATTACTTTTCATTTTCGTAATATAAAATCCAGGAAAGATTATTATTTAATTAATATCTATTTGTTTCGTTGTTGTAGAATGAATGAGAATCAGTGAGAGTGTGTAAGTGGGGGATACACGTAGAAATTCAACATTATATAATGCACCGCATTAAGTAACTGTGCAGTGGGAAAGTTGTGTTTTCCCCTCGTTCCTGATGACGTATGTCTAAGAGTACTTGCTTTTGTAAGAAGGCAGACAGAATATCCGTTTGCAGAGTAATACTTTTCTAAATAAATTCCCGGATTAGTTTTCCTTTCGTTTGGTTTTGTTAAACATTATATTAATAGTTGCATATTGAAATGACGTGAATACAACTGGGAATAGTGATTGGTATAGGACAGTTCTGGCGCGAGAATGATCTCGAACGATTGTTCTGCTTTGCTGGTCATTTTGACCAACCAATCAGAGTTTAGCAGTTCCTGCGCAGCGCCGGGTAGTTATAGGCTGCGGAAGGAGCAGCATTGAGGGGTCGCTGGGTAGCTACTGAACGTGCAGGTCACGTTGAACGTGTCCGTCTGCACAATGTGTAAAATGAAGAAGTTATTGGTATATCTCGTTGCCGTATGAGCAGTTGCATTTATGGACAGTTTTGTGAAGTTTGGAAGTTCTAGAATTGTTTTGTTTGAAAGATAAACGCGTGTGAACTTTCGGCCTTTGTAAAATTCCGCGTGGCATGTTTCATATCCGTATATGGAATACTTGGCGAGCAATTTCTTTGATAGAAATCCTTTGAAAAGGACTGAATGTGAAACTCAGATATTGTGGCGGAGTATTGACTGCGAAATCGCGTAATTCTTCGGATTGGTACATTTCTGGCTGCCTTGAGTGTGTACTGGGTTGCATGAATTGTGAACTTAGGACGGTGATGATGTTCGCTAATTACATGTGGGCTGATGGCAGGTATTTTTTTAATTGAAATGGAATAAAAGACTCATTTCAGAATTTTGACATTTTACTGAGAGAACGAAGCAACCACTTTCCGTCAGAAAAGTATTATAAGAATTTACGAGACTGATTGCTACCAGAGTTTATGCGGACTTTGCAACGTAAGAATTGACGGCGTTTTCTTCAACGCTGCTTTTACGTCGTCAGCGCAGTACATACGCATGCAGAGAAACGGGCGGGTGATCTGCTGCCGTACGGAGGTAGGTGGAACTATTTCCAATGAACAGTACGACGAACGAGTAAACTTTATATAGACCCGTCCCGCCGCAAATTCCATGACGTGTAAATTTAGTTTATGATGTACAGCTTTTTGTCTACAGAAAGCGCTCAGATGTATATCGAGCGCTTACAATGAGAATCAGAATCAACAGAATTATGTTACAGAAATTATACTGCATTTTTCATTGCATTCGTCCATCATAAAACTGCTGCAACAACAACCTGTTCTTGAAAGTGATAAACTGTAACATTTCTCCTTCGTACGGCAACGACGAACGCTCACGTAACCCCGTTACATATATTTTCCCTTACTATAGGGTTCCAGTGTCCCAAATACTGTTTGAATGTTGCACAATTACATTTCCAATTAAGTACTGAGTTAGTATAATATTACGTGAATCATTTGCACACTAATTACAGAGACATTGAATGCGTCATTTAACATTCAAATAAAAAAATAATTTATAAATACAGCTGATTTTGACGATTTTTGATATACAATTGTGAGTTAGTAATTGCTACCAACCACCTTTTACCCAGTAACAGAAATTCTTCTACAGAGTAGAAGGAGTTGTCAACAGGAAACTTTTCCAGGTGGTTTTCAAATTCTACTTTGCTGTTTGTCAGACATTGTAATCACTGACCAAGTGATTAAGCATTTTCGTTGCAACAGCGTACGCTCCTTTTTCACCTAAAAACAACCTTAATGTTTAGTAACGAATGTAATTCTCTTCTGGTACTGAATTATGTACATCATTGTCCCTTTTGAACTGAAGTCGATTATTTACAACAAACTTCATGAGCAAAGGATAAAATGTGAAGCAGTAGTCAAAATAATAAACTTGTTTAAGTTTTTATCAATAAGGACACATAAATAATCTGCAGTTTCTACTCTGCTTGTTATTTCCTCACGATTGATCCGTTTAGAAATCGTGTAGTACCTCTAGATGTACAGAATTAAGTATGCTTTTAGAAATTGAGAGTGAAACTATTCACAGAAAACCTGCAACGAATACTTTTAAGAACATTTTTTACCGTTTCTTGTGTTGCTGTATTTATACTTGGACTGATTACAACACTAGCGTCACCGGCAATTGTTGTATATTAAACGGAACGTCGTTTGCATACTTGAGTAAGAATATCAGACCTACGACTGGGCCATGGGGAATGTTGTACATGATTTTTCACCAGGTAGGAGTATCTCTCGCTATTACATTGACAAAATTACTAAGCATAACTACTTTTGGGTAGATATGACATTATTCGTTGGTTGGCTATACCACAAATTACATGAAACCTCAATTTATCGCGGAGAATTTGTGATTCACACATCAAATGCTTTGGATAGGCTGCAGAAAATAACATCCATTAATGTTTTGTTATTTAATGCTTGTAAATTTGGTGAGTGAACGTGTAAATGGCACTCTGATTTGAGCAACTCTTCCAAAACCCAAAGAATGATTTACTGAGAGTATTATTGACGCTCTCAAGTGTTTGGGTAAATTATGTGAGTAGTATAACAGATCGATTGTTATTGACATCTCTCCTATCCCCTGTCTTAAAGCGGAGTTTAAAAATACCGTATTTCAGTATCTCTGAAAAAGGTGCCTTGAGCTAGACATGCATTATACTTTTTAGATAATACAGTGTTTACCTTTTCCAGTCTACCAAAATTCTACCACACCATCTTCTTCATCTCACGTCGGCTTGTAAAGAAATACGTCGCTGCTGGTAATCTGTTGCAGATATTTTAAATCTGTTTAATCAAAGCGTATTATGATTTTCGGGAACCTAAGACTCCCCTGTAGCAATCGACGAGGACTCGCGCAGTAGAAACGATCGTGTAAACCACAGGCCGTCCTACACGCCCAAGGAACGCAGACGTACGTAGAAACCGGCGGCCATGTTCATAGTGTGTTCCTTGACTTCCAGAATGCGTTAGGTATAATAGGCACTATTGGTCAAATGAGCAAAATACGTTCCTGTAGAATAGTACACATTTGTTAATGGATTGAAAAAATCTTACTAAGTAGCACACGGCATGTCATATCTAACGCAGAGACATCTTCACACCTAAAAGTGTCTTCAGGTCTACTCCACTTATGTGTAGTAGGAGCTTTGTTGTTCGTAATACATGTAAACAATGTAGGGTATAATGCTGGAACTCTAGGCACATCTACTGGTCTTACTCATCTAGGCATGGTGTCGGTTCGCTATAGTTAAGCCTCGATTTTCTCCAAGAGAGCACTGGATAGATTATCGGTCTACTATTACTCTAAGGACGTTGTAAACAATTTTGTCTTCTAAACCCTACTTAGGAGGCCCCTCTATATCCCATTTCCATAGGACTTGACACTGTGTGCCCTGTTCCCCACAGTCGCTGCTCCCTATTGGCCTCCTACCAGTTCTGTTAAGATATGTAGGATACCATTCATGTTAGCAAGGGTGTTGAACCAGTCCCCTCGATGGCTCCTCACAATGGACTAACTAAGGCCTTACGTTTAAAGCAGGAAGAAACTGATACCACCTCCTTCTTTAGTCTGAAGATTATTCATCTCTGCTGGTCGTCTTCGAATATCAAATTTTGCGTCATTAACGAAGTATCGTGGAAGACGAGTTGAAGAAAGGAAAACCGGTATTTACTGCATTTGTAATTTTGGAGAAAGCTTGGTACTTTTGGAGGAAACCGGGATAAAATACAGGGAGCGCAAGTTTGTTACATTTTTTATAGGAAGCAGACTACAGTTATAGGAGAAGGACATGAAGGGAAAGCCATAGTTGTCACGGGAGTGAAACAGGGGTGCAGCCCATCCCCGTACATTGGGCAGGCTGTGAAGGAACCCAAACAGAAATTTTCGAAGGAGAAAGCGAAGAAACATAAACCTTGAGTTTCTGTCAGACGTACCAGAGCTCTTGAAAGAGGCGTTGAACAGAATAGATAGTGTAATGAAAAGAGATTGTAGGATGAAGTTAAACGAGGATAGTGGAACGTAATAGAATTAAATCGGCTGATGCTGAGGGAATTAGATTAGGAGATGAGACACTAAAAGAAGTAGATTAGTTTGACTATGAACTGTTGATGGACCAAGTAGAGAGGATGTAGGAGGTAGATCGGCTGTAGCAAGAAAAAAGTTCTAGAAAAGAGGAATTTGTTAAGATCTACTATAAATTCAAGTGTTAGGAAGTCTTTTCTAAAGGTATTTGTATGGGTGTAGACTTCCATGGAAGTGGAACATAGATGATAAGCTGTTCATGCAAAAAGGTAGAAGCTTTCCAAATTTGGTGTTACAGGAGAAAGATTTGATGTGTACATCTACTAACAAATGAGTATCTACTGTATGGAACTGGGATATAAAGTTATGGCAAAACTTGACTAAGAGATCGCTTAGTAGGACACAGCTGAGGCATCCAGCAGTGGTCAGTTTGATTACGAAAGTAACTGCGGGTGAGAGAGGAGGTAAAAATTGTAGCTTTTTTCCTATTTTTAACGACCAATATAATTTATTTGCTCAAAAAAAGTGGTAACCCTATTTGCAATTCACCGTAATAATACTGTTACACCATCTATAACTGTGGTGCTGAAGGATCCACAGCTGCATAGGAGCGCTTCCCCGTGTACTTCCTTCACCGCACGCTCGGAAAATCTGGACAGTTCTGAGTCTATTAGGTTGGAGTATAAGTTCGTAGCGTTTTTGTTTTGCACGTTGGTATTCTGGCTGGCATGGTTTTATTTATCGACTATCATTTTTTATTTGTAGTCACTGTTGCTATTTGAGTTTACATATTGTCATTTGGTGGTAGTGAGTGGAGCTGGAGATGCTAGAAAATGGAGTGCCAACTGGAGAAATGGCAACATTGCCGACTTATTCTTCTGTTTGAGCTCAGTAGAGAGGTGACAGCAGCGGAATAAGCTAGAAACGTTTGCACCATGCACGGCGATAATGCCACTGAGCAGACCAAGGCAAGAGAATTGTTTTCTCTTTTTAAGGAGGATCGTTTTGACAGTAGTGACTCTCCACGTTCAAGAGGACCTATGGTGTTTCATTTAGATCGTTTAAGCGCATTAATACACAATGATCCACGTCAGTGTACTCGAGAACTGGCGAATGTGATAAATTGCGATGATTCCCATCTTTTGACATTTTCATGCAATAAGGAAGGTTAAAAAATCGGGTATATGGGTACCGCCCATTCTAAGCCAAAAACACAAATCAGTGGGTGGCCATATTTAGGTCTCTGCTTGCTCCTCATCAATTGGCTCATGAACAACTTTGACCATTCCTATCTAAAATCGCTCCTGGTGACAGGAAATGGTGTCTTCATGCTAACAAAGGGAAAATGAAGGAATGGCTGAGGCCATACAAAGCTGCAGTTCTCCTTACTAAGACATGTCCGCGTCCAGAAACGACAATGTCACGCATCTGGTGGAACTACGACGATGTGGTGTTCTATGAATTGCTTCCCCGGGATGCGGCTTTTCGCGGATGATGCTGTAGTATACAGAGAAGTTGCAGCATTAGAAAATTGCAGCGAAATGCAGGAATATCTGCAGCGAATAGGCACTCGGTGCAGGGAGTGGCAACGGACCCTTAACATAGACAGGTGTAATGTATTGCGAATACATAGAAAGAAGGATACTTTATTGTATGATTATATGATAGCGGAACAAACACTGGTAGCAGTTACTTCTGTAAAATATCTGGGAGTATGTGTACGGAACGATTTGAAGTGGAATGATCATATAAATTTAATTGTTGGTAAGGCGGATGCCAGGTTGAGATCCATTGGGAGAGTCCTTATAAAATGTTGTCCATCAACAAAAGAGGTGGGTTACAAAACACCCTTTCGACCTATACTTGAGTATTGCTCATCAGTGTCGGATCCGTACCAGGTTGGGTTGACAGAGGAGATAGAGAAGATCCAAAGAAGAGCGGCGCGTTTCGTCACAGGGTTATTTGGTAAGCGTGATACCGTTACGGAGATGTTTAACAAACTCAAGTGGGGGACTCTGCAAGAGAGGCGCTCTGCATCGCGGTGTAGCTTGCTGTCCAGGTTTCGAGAGGGTACGTTTCTGGATGAGGTATCGAATATATTGCTTCCCCCTACTTATACCTCCCGAGGAGATCACAAATGTAACATTAGACAGATTCGAGCGCACACGGTGGCTTTCCGGCAGTCGTTCTTCCCGCGAACCATACGTGACTGGAACAGGAAAGGGAGGTAATGACAGTGGCACGTAAAGTGCCCTCTACCACACACCGTTGGGTGGCTTGCGCAGTATAAATGTAGATGTAGATGTAGATATAGCCGTCACTGCTGATATTCATTCTCAATAACTGAGACGTCTTGCAGACGAAATTCTGGAACAACGACCAGGAAGTCTGCGTGAAGTCACGCAACTCCACGAAATTCTGCTAGAATGACAAGAAACACTGTAGAGTAGTTGAATTGAGGAGTCATTTCGCACATACCTTATTCACCAGATCTTGCGCTCTCATATAATCACCTTGTCCGCTCTCTATCGAACAGCCTTCAGGGAACTTCCTTTCCGGATGAAAATGGGCTCCGAACAGGACCCGACGAGTTTTTCACGTCAAAACCACGTGATTTCTACAGTTCCGAAATTTACAAGTTACCCCAGCGTTGTCTGACTGTTGTAAATAGTGGAGGAGAATATATTTTTGATAACTAAAGTCTCATATGTGTATCTATTGTGCTTTTTATACTTACGGAAAATGCTGAGAACTCACGCACCACCCTAACACAGTGCACTTGCTCAGTGCTGAGGCTGCCTGGTGCTCGTGTTGCAGAGCGCGCGGCACCACCTCAACCTGGGCGCCATTCTGCACCTGAACGGCCGCTACGACGAGGCAGCCGCCTGCTACCGCGAGGCGCTGCGCCTGCAGCCGGATGACGCAACCGCGCTCACCAACCTGCAGAAGCTGCGCAGCCTCATGGCGGCCCGCCGGCCCAGCAAGCTGTGACACCTGCAGCCGCGTGACGTCACGCCGCCCAGAGCACAGCCACTGGCGGCCACCTGAAGACCACCTGCGCCAGCTGGCTGCGGGTCAGCCGCGCCACTTGCAAAGGAGTTCGCGAGACCTGGCAGGTGTCCCACTTGGCGTCGCTAAGACGACCAACAGTAGGCGCTGCGGGTTTCCCCAGCTGGGATTCTTGCGATTAACATCACGGTCAACCAGTCGGGTCGTGATTATCCCGTCGTTGCCTCGACACCCATTTTAGTGAGTGCCCTCTTACTGTAAAACAGTTTTCGTGGATGGCTAACTCTATCACCTACAATCGAGACGCTGGAAACTACCAGCATCGCAAAGTGTTTGTTCCCGATGAGAACTACCCACTTAGTTAAGCTGACATTGGTGACCCGTGAAATAGAGTCGGTTCTGATTTATCTGCCAGTTACATGTCAGTGTTCGCATGACGCTGCAGTTCCCCCTATTTCTTCGTCAACGTGCGGAATGAGAAATATCTCCGAAATGCTTGGCAAACGTAGAGACTTCGCTCAAATGTCATGACATGAGGTCTGTGAGGAGTGAAGTTTCAGCACTAGCTGCTTCAGTTAAGGAAAGACTAAAATTCGGTGGCAACGAATAAGTGTCGGAAATAGACGCTATGTGCTTGTAATCATTCTAAACACTTACCTGGGAACCGTTTAATATAAATGAGATTCTTCAGAATAATCTTAAGTAATGCTCTTCTCAGTACTTGCCCCTGTACTGACTCATTGTAGGTATCTAATTCGAGGACACGTGAGACATAAGGTCAACAGTCACTTCTTTTCTATAAACCAAACACACACACACTGAAGACGACTAACGACTTGCAATATACTGGGCCGTTCGATTTGCTTCTTTTCAAAGGAAAGTACTCTAACTTCTTACTAGTTTACCTGTCATGAAAAATAAAACAAACACCAGTAGCATGTACAGCTCAGTATTCGCTGTGATGAGTACTAATGCTTCAAACTTTGTTAGGAGCAGTATCGTGTTGACACTAAAATGCTATCAAAACAACAGAATATGGACTTCCGTTACTAGTTCTGTACGTGTACATAACTTACGCGTTGGTCAATTTTCAACAGTGACACTAATGCGTTCCATATTTCGTTTTGAAATCATACTGTAACGTTAGCGTACCAACGCTATAATCAGAGAGTCTGAGAAAAGTATTCAAAAACAGAATTCAATTGGCAGCTGACTTTGTTAAAAACGTGTCTTCTTAGGTTGGATCATGCACAGTAAGCCTTACGATCATTGTATCACGATATGGTGAAAGGATTGCAAAACGTTTCTCTGCACGCGATTTGTCAACGAAGGTCTACACTGCAAGGCAGAGAAAGGCTCATGCGGCCAAAAAAAAAAAAAAAAAAAAAAACCATCACACAATTTGCACTTGTTCTGTGGGAAGGAATCACTATTCGTTTCATTCAACAGAAGCGTTATGGAGTCCAAGATATGCACCTGTAATAACAATGAACGTGCTACTTCCTTACTTCACGACGATTCAAAGAATTATGCATACTACCTTGCAACACTTGCTACTGGTTTCGTAGGTGAACAGTGTGCTTTGAAGCACACCTTAAAAATGACTCACGTTCCTAAAAGTGTATGTTTGGATCAATTAATGATCATCGGTGGGTTCCTGTAACCAGTATAATATCTTTGCGTACAGGAGAACCCCTATATATTCACACAAATATATACGACAAGCTTCGTTAATTCATGTCGCGATAAATAATCAACATGCCACACTGAAAGTTATTTCTCTTCGAAATACATATTTGTCTCTAACGACCCAGTTGTGCATGTTATAAAGCTCCAAATAATTATAGGATCAATGCAGTATGTTTCGATTAATATATAGGCGAATAAATTGTTTCCCACTTAATACAACTAGCAGATTCTGCCTGTGTACTGCAGCTTCCTTATTTATAATATGACAGAGGACTTTTCCTGTGAATGTACATAAGGGTAAATTATTTGTGACACAATGCAATGAAATGTGAATATACAGCTAAAAAGACAACAAATTAACATTGTAGTCGATTTAGTTTGCATAAATGCTGAGCTATCATCTTCTAACACAGAAAATTTGAAGGCAAATTTTCTTAGTGTTTTTTGTCCTAGCTTCCTGCTTCAACGACAGTGACCATTCATGACCGAGTCCTTAGCTCAAAATTGTACATAGATCCCATAAAATGTTGACTAGCTTTTTCCCCAGGGCCTACCATCTCCCATGAATGATAGGTAAACGTCGTAACATGATACGCTTAAGAGAAAAATAAAAATGTAACATAAAACTTTCAATTTTTTGAAGACGAGCTATTTTTATAGGACACTGATTAGAACGATACACGATAGTTATATCTGATCTAAGGTAAAGGTTCCTTTATCCGCTTAAAACAAGAACTTTGTGTTTACTTCAGTTATTGTGAAAACAGACCCATTTTTCTGCAACAGCTCCCCTAAGACCTGCATTCTTAATGTCAGTCAGACAGCGTGCACAATACATTCTGAAGACTTTTGCAGATACGTGTTGTGGGTTTAGAAAACCAGGACTATAATCTGCAACTGTTATGTAGACTAAAGTGCATTTTTTGACCTGACCAGAGAATATGGATAAAAAATGTTTGTCTACAGTTATTGACTGATGTTGTTCAATATCATCTTGTTATTGTTTTAAAATTATAATTTACTTTCTCACTCCATAGTTTCAAATGAACTGGAAATTTTGTGTGAGAACTGAAAAAGAGACAAGGAGGAGATGCATCAGTTGCTCTCAATATTGTTAAAAATTTCAGTACATGACAGTATAAATAAATGACATAATTTGTAATTCTAAAAGTATTACATTAGTTTTTTAAACAATCTAAAATATTAGATTTGCATGCCTGTGCATAATGTACATTACTTTATTTACCATTTATATCTTGAAATGCCCACAAACCTCTTCATATTATTTATTAATAGTTTTTTGCCAGATCCTTATGTTACGGTCTTGTCGGCTTTGATCTTTGTTCTACAGATGGCTTAACTAGTCAAATATATATAATGGCACTATTTTGGTTGGTGGGAAGGATTGGACAGTAAGGACAAGGTACTTGCCATAACTGTCATTTCTACGCATATTGCAAGACTGTGTAATACTCAAAGCTGTTAATAACATAAAATAATGTAGCTTTTGCACCAAAATACATGGTATAGTGTAAGCGTTAGTGGCAAGTACATGTGTTCCTGAACTTCAGAAATACCCCCTGTCCCATTTGCTTCTACAAAAGAAAGATGTAACACAGTGTCATTAGGAGAAGCTTATTCCATGATTTGTTATTATACAAAATATAAAATGTCATTTGGAGGAGTGTTGGGTATTTTATTTTTAAGTTTCATCTTGGGAAATTATTGCACATATTCAATGTAAAATGTATTTTTCTGGTAGTTTAAGTGAAATTATATATAATTTAACTTGCAAACCTGTTAAAAATCTACTCCAGTTAATGATGTTTAACGTAAACTTCACTGGAGTAGTAGTTAGCAATGTGTTATATACAAGGATTGAACCATTCTAATGTCTTGCTAATTGCAGAAGTTTCATATTAAGAAACTTAATTAAAATTACTGTCTTCCAACAAGATATTGTTAGTAAGGTGTTTCTGTGTTAATAGAAAAAATTGAGATATGCTACCCAGCACTCTTTTTCGCTGTATTCACAACGAAATTAGTTTAATTTGCATTAGATATAATATCATAAATATAATCTTTATAATATTTATCAAGACAATACAGATACATTTGTAAATATAAAAGCTCTTGTGTTTCCTTTGACACTAACGAAATGAAGAAGAATGGCTGATCATTAAATATGGATTATTGAATTTTTACAAATGGGAAAAGAATGGGTATTTATGTGTTCAGTTATCAGATACTTTCTTTACCTTGTAGTTTCTGGCTTTATTAATGAACATCTTCAAAATGGACTTCAGTTCAAAATAACAAGTGATATAAGAGAAATACACCACACTCTCTTATGTATCAGAATAACAGTTTTTGTAATGGTTTACAAATATTTATCGAACATCATACACACATGTATGTCCATTTGATTAAATTGTTTAATTACTAACTGTATAATACTTATATTACAGACTGTTGACAAAGTATTTGCTAGAGCTTATCAGAATACCAGTGCCTGTGTATTTAGGAGACTGTGAAAGAAATTATAATATTAAAATGGAATTGTGTAGAACTGTAGAAATACTTCCATTAAGGAAGAATGGAGCTCATCAAATGAGATAGGTTTCAATTTATAGTTAACATAAATAATTTTAGGAAATACAGAACACATAAAAAAGTTTGCATACAGAACCAACACAATAACGGACAGCACATATGCAAGAAAATAAAAAGCAGATCCGTTAGATTACAGTTATTATCGAAAGAGAGTATGATAAATCAACAAGAGATATAAATGTTGAACGGTAGTACGACACTGCAGAGAAGAGATACCAAATATACCATTAAATTCCTGTCCTGCACGTAAGTTAGATCCTTTGAAACTGGACTTCTACTACATTTACCAGACATATATCAGCAAAATACAAAGTGTAATTAACATTAACAATACAAAAAGCAACTCTAACAAAATTTTCAGTAGTATGTTTATCTAATGACCAATGAATAAATTCACAGTTTCAGTAAACGAATGAAAACCATAATGCAACGGAGATAAAATGCCTTCTTAATATCAAGCCTGGATGCAGCTCCCTTTCGATAAAACAGATCTTTCAAATAATACAACTGATTTATTTAACACATTACAGCTACAAAAAAGGAGTCTCCAAAAGGGTTTATTTCGAATAGGTAAGTGATTTAGATAATAAATGTAGCACTTAATTCTATTATGAGGATTTAACAGTGTCAGCTAAGCGACAGACCCTACAAAACTATTCTTTACCAGAACATTACAGTCTAACACTTAGTTTTCACACTTCTCGACTCAGTCACATTGCTTCCACAAATGTCTGTAAAATTCCTACGAAAACAAATTACATTGAACACAAAAAACTTCTGTATATCTAGCATGAGCAGAAATTCAGGCAGATCAAGAGAGAGTTCAGTCAAAGGCCAATGTTGCTCCCAGAATTTCAGCAGCTGAATAAAATACCTTAAACCCCTGTATTCCATTTATGAAAGCATTGTGTCATAAATATGTTATTTATTATTTTGTAACTCACTGTATGATTTATCTGTAGACATCTGAACAGATTTTAACCAATGACATCACATTAATGATTTTCCATTGATCAATCCAATGTGGAAGAGCTAGCTGCTTAAAAATGAACAGCCAGGTGGTAGGGACGCATGGTAATGATGACCTGTAGAAGCAGCTTCACAAATATTATATTTAAAGCACAAGTGCTCTGCCTGCCAGGTACCGTTTTTCGTCATCTTCAAATAGTTGTAATATATACAATGAATCTTTTAGGCACATGTGTGTGTAATTTGTGGTTTTGAATTATTCACAGACTCTTTTCATTCTTACATTTTATTTATTATTTGTTTGATATATCTCTGCTTTGCTAGATAGAAACAAAAGCAAAACTACAGTAATATGAGAATAAGAATAAATTACATAAAGTACATAAAGAAATAAATTCTAGCAATAAAAATTGACTCTATTGGAAAAGTATCACATTAATCTCATTATAAATTAAAACTATCGTTTAATCTGTGCATCTGCCTCAGTATGTTCATTGTATCAAAGCACAGTCTAATGGTCTGTTTCTCTGTTACACATAAAGCTGTTCCCTGATACTTTGCCTATTATTGTACACTATATACCCTATTTTCCATCTAATCATCACTTTCGTGAAATTAGCTTTAGTGATATGTTGTACAGCAAAATGGCTGCCTTGGTTTATCACATCTTGCTATCAGTTTGCGCACTGTATCCACCACGATGCGCCCTCACAAGACTCTCTGATTCCCACAACCCGTGTAGGCTGCTTTCATGACTTAACATCAGTTTCATATCTCTCATTTATATCTGAAACGTGTAGGGTGCGGTGACCTGGAGTGGGCATATAGGTTCTTTGTTTATGTGCATTCAGATGCACTGCGAATATTTACTCACTGTTGCATATTACTGCTTAAAACTTATATAATACCTCGAATTAATGACAGAGATATCTTTTGCATGCAGTGTGTTATTTAAGACACACTATTTATTATAGTACATTGGCTGAAGTTCGAGAAGTTACACAGACGATGTCGTTCATTGGTGCTTTGAGTGGCGTCTTGTTATTTCTAAATAATACTACGTTTCTTCTTCCTGTCTTACAGGCGTCATATGCCGTCTCACTTGTGCTGGCTATCTGCTTGGAATCTTCTTGTGGTCGGATCTCGTTTTGCCAAACACATTTCCAATGCACGCTTTGGCTCATTTTTATATAATCTGTAAATTAATGTGAGTAGCATCTCGTAAAATCCACAGTCCCTAAGTATTTGATAAGCTCTCGAATTTATCACTTGTTCTCAGTCATCATTTGTGATATTCGATGTGTGATCGAAGAGAATACCTTCAGGCATCTCTGTTAGTGTATAAATACAAGTGCCCATTTCGTTCTCTTTATTCTTTTCTGTTAGTTGGATATGGCCCAAGTCCACTCTTAAAGTAAACCAAACTTCTTGGGCAGTGAATGTAATTAATTAGCAATCTATCCTCAACATTAGGAAACAATTCAGACACTATTCTCCCAGTAACGCTGTATTCTCACACTTCCTGCCACTCTGTTAATCGTGTGTTGTTTATATTCAACTGAGTATCTCGTTGACAGCTAAAATATCGAGTAATATGTTTCAGTTTTCGGATGGTTTTAATGGAATTTGACAAAGGCTACGAAAATGTGCTTCTTTGTTTTGGTACTTGGAATGTACAGCGCATCCGGAATAAAGAACAAGAACAGCACAGCACTGATGTAGCCATGCTTTCCGAAGCAAAAAAACTATGACACGGATTGTGAATATCTGCTGGAGTTCGTCCAATATTTTAGTGGAGTGGCCGGAAGCAGTAGGGCGAACGCAGGAATAGCAAAAACGGTGGTCAAAATATGTAACCTCGTGGGAAGCAGTTAATGAAAGTTTGATAGAGCTTAGTCTGAGAACTAGAGCCATGAATATTGTAATAGTGGGAATGTATGCCTCTACTGAAGACTCACTGTTGAAGGTAATAGAAGATTTTGAACAGGTTAACAGAGACTACAGAAGCCACTCCAAGAGGTCATGAACTGATATTGCGACGATATTTTAGTAGGAGAGTAGGAAAAGTAAGGAACAGTAAGTCCGTTGGAATGTATGGGGAGGATGTTATGAATGAGAATGGAGAAAGGTTGGTGAATTTATTCAGACATTATGAATTACGAGAGGAAAATACATTCCTTACTCACAAGGATACACAAATTTACATGGTATTATAATACAAGGAGGCTGAAATCAATGATTGGTTATCTGATTTTGAGGCAAAAGGCCAGTTTAATAATTCGGGATGTGAGGGTTAAAAGAGGGGTAGATGGTGGAAGTTATCACCATATGGTCAAATGTAAAATTTATAACCTCTATTCTCTCAGGAGTAGTGGCGAACAGAAGAGGGCACAACATGCTGACCAGCCTGAGATCATAAGGTATAAATTGGACAGTTTAAGGGAACACAGTTCTAAGTATGTATACCAACAGTGACTGGCAAAAAAAAAAAAACAAAAAAAAAAAAAAGAACACTGGAGAGTGCAGAGAGAATAGCAGAAGAGGAATATGAGTATATAAAAAAGACAATAGATGAAGTCGCGAAAGAAACACTTGAAGAACACGAGAAGAAACTGAAATTAGTTTGATGGGATATAACAATAGCAGAGATGATAGAAGGGGAAAATGAAGGTTGGTTGATGTTCCTGAATGTGAATCACAGTGAAGGTAGAGATAGATATACAACAATAAATAAATTACAAAGAGAAGTTTTAAAAAGGAACAGCAAGACTTGGAGAAGCAGATGTTGATAAGCAGAGAGGGTAACTGGTGGGGCTCAGTAATATTAGTGATGGTCAATGAACAACGTATTTTAAGGGTTTATTCCTGGGAAATCGGCCTAAAGTTTCACACGGATGTGAGGTGAGGATGCAACATGAGGAGTTCTGACGTTTAGATATAAATGCGGTTCAACAGACTACAAGATAAAGATAGCCAGAGCTGGCGAAGTTAGGTCCACCGACATTGATGGACAAGCTAAGGAGAGTATTAAATGGAGGAGATTTGTACACCTGAATGGAAAACATGATACGAGGCCCGGTGTATAAGAAAGGGTCACGTAATAACCTACATATCTATAGAGTATTAGCAGTGATCCCTTTCGTTGGAAGACTGTATTCGAAGGTAATGAAATATCTGGTAGAGAAAGGAACAAGCCACAAGCAGCAAGAAGAGCTAGCAGTATTCCGAGCAAGAAGGTCTGTAATGGACAACATTTTCACAATGAAACTAACACATGAAAAACGCACAAAGTTTGGATTGGAGACGCATGTCACGTTGGCAAGGCGTCTGGGAATGTACACACCAACAAAGTGTGGGAAAAACTGAAACATATAGAATTGGATGAAAGCCTGATGAGGGCTACATGAAAATAACACAACAAGAGTAAGACCTGGGACTAAGTGGACAGAAGAACTCAAAGTGGAAAAGGATCCGCGGCAGGGATGTGAGCTATCGGCAGCCCTTTTTAAACTGTATCTAGTAGCAGTCCTCCTCATTTGGCGTAGAAAATACCAGGTTATGGGAGTGACAATAGAGGACAGCTAGATATTTAGCCTGCATTTTGCAGATGACCAGATTTTAGGAGGAAAAGATGAAGATGCTCTCAGCTGTGTGATAAGAAAGCTTAAAGAGGAATACAGTAAGGCTCGGCTGAAGATGAAGAAATGTGAGTACTTGTCCGCTGGAACGGAAAAAGTAAATAATTTTTAGGTAGATAGAAAAGTAATTGAAGGTGTGGAAAAGGTAAAACTCCTTGGGGTATTATTTAATAAACAGGGCACAATTGCTGATGAAACCACCAGTAGGATTAATAAAGGACGAAGGCAGTGGATTATGTTCTGTGGAGGAAAATTATGACAAGACTAACGACGAAGGAATGTATAAGGCTGTATTTCAGAGAGACGATTTGTACGCTGCGGAAGTCTGGGACGTTACCAAAAAAATAAGAATAAACTACTGCCGCTGAGATGCTTTTTTTAAGACGAAGCTCAAGTTGTACTAGGATGGCTAGGATAAGAACTGACGTAATCCGAAGAAGGACGAAAATGGACAGAGATATCTGTGACGACATCCAACAAAAACAGCTGATGTTGTTTGGCCATGTGAACGGGATGAATGAAGACAGGATACCAAGTGGGATACTAAGACTGATACCATCCTAGCGGAAGAAAATGTGTCGACCACCACGCAACTGTCAAAATGCCTGCTGACCCATGAGCACGTCTGTCCAATTTATATTCTGTACACTTGTTACACCCATTATGGCACATTCCGCCTCTACATTCCTTTTTACTGATTTTTCTTCCACTGAGAAGTCCTATCGGTGGCTCTGCGGTCTCCTCTTAAATTTAACGGACACTTACTACTCCCCGAAACATCTCTAGTATGCCGCTGTATCCCTGTCGATGACCTACACCTGCTCTACTACCATTCCCTTTAAACTGTTGGTAAGACTTGATAGCACCATCACTTCTTCGTGTCTTATAGCACTGCCTTTGCATATGCCTCGTTCGGCCACATTAAAACACTTTATATGAGTGAAATTTACAACTTTTTCCCTGCGAATTAATTGTTCGAAGAGATTTCGGGATTACAGCCGGTCGTCGTAAACTTCAGGCCACGATATTTCCACTGGACACCTACTAATCATCTTCAGGTGAGCCATCGGAGACTGAGGAAGACGTTCTCCACTCCACCTCCTATAGCGCGCCGTGAGAAAGCTGCGATTCCGTCGGTCACGGAAGTAGAATGACCACTCTGCTCAGCTGCGGGGCCCTCGCTAGTGGAACTGCGAATATCAGCTGTCTCTGCGTTGCTGCTCGTCGCAATCGTAGGAGTATTTTGACGTCGTTCTTCTGGAGCAAATCTCGAAGGTGATGGGATTCCACATAATGCCAATCTAAGAACACAACTGCAGGAGCAGTATTCCCTTACTGTACATCTCTTATCAACACTTGTAAATATTTATCATGGAGGTAAAAAATTGAAGGTAGATGACGCTTTACACTTACGCCCTATTTTGTTTTGAAGGCAGTGGGAGGGGCCTGCCGCAATCTTAAATAGCCAAGCAGAATACTATTTGGGATGGTTTGTTGTTCATTATTTCAGTCGTATGCACGCAACAGCTGTTTTAAATATTACAGGGCTTACATAAGTAAGGTAGTGTAAGAAAGGCAATATCTAACGTTTTACTGTTCTTGAATGTGTATTTGCTCTAGTAATACGACACATTTGACCTCGTTGTTGTAATTTGTTTTTGTTGATATATACAGGGTGGCGCACAATAAGTCACCTGATTTGTTTCTTGAATAACAAATTTGTTGTTGACATTATTTGCAATTTATTGATGTAGAAGTAAAGAATACAGCTTGGAAATACAACCTAATGATTCACATGTTCAATATGACTGCCGTTTTGGTTTACAACGTCTTCAAGTTGCACATGTGCGTTTGTCACGACTCCCCAACACAAATCTTCTGGAGTGGCGCTGCATAACTCCACAATGACAGACCTAAGTTGCACTGCATTTTCGGGATTTTTTGGTACACCTTCTCTTTAAGGAACCCCCAAAGGAAGAAGTCACACGAATTAATGTCCGGGCTGTGGAGTGGTCATTCCTCCTCCTGCATAACGTTCTGTAAATCTGTTTGACAGTGCTCTAAGGCCAAGTGTTTCGTGTAGGAAATCAAGCACAATGTTGGCAGTATGAGGGGGTGCTCCATCCTGTATGAACCATTGTGTCTGCAATGGAAGGCATGAGACCATGCGTTCAGGAAAGAACTGGTTTCGCTGCATGTGTAAACAGCGTTGACCGGTTACTGTAGCATCGGACCAATGATTCCATGGCTTGACATCGCGACTCACACGCACATTTTCTCCCCGTTCGTGGATTTCATGCGGATTATTCTCGAAGATTCACGTGCCCAGAATAGAACGTTATGTTTGTTCACAACTCCGTTCAGGTGAAAATAAGTTTCGACAGAATACCATGTATTATGTAGCTCTGCCTCTTGGTCTTGCTCGATTGCTCATTTTGCAAACAGCAGTCTCCACTCCTTATTTCTCGCTGTAAGCTAATGCGCCACAGTCATCTGGTATGAATACAAACGAAGGTAGGATTGAATAATTCTTTGTACCGATCTGCGTGAAATTCCCAACTTGGCACTAGCTCTTTTTCTTGATTTACTCGGACTACGAGTCAAAGCCATTCGAACTGTTTCAGTTATTTGTGGCGAACATACGGTACGTGCATGTGGTCGCTGACACTCCAAAACAGATCCAGTACCTTCATATTTTTGATGTAATCTGCGTATTGTCTGTGGGCTGGGAGCCCACCGTGTGCCAAAATCAGCACGAAACCTTCCCTGCGTCAAAGTGACGCTGTTCGTCGCCGCGAACAGTAACACAGTCTTCATCTTTTGTGCGATGCTCAACCGTCCTTTGTCCGCCATCGCGACAAACTGAAATGGCTGACTGACAACGGAAGCTATGAACTCGCAACGACAACTGGCGTAATTTCCATGAGCTGCATGAAGTTGAAGTTGAGCGCACAATTTGAAAGCTATTGCCCTAATAGTATACTTGTAGGGTCAAAATTCAGTGGGTTAATTATCGTGCGCCACCCTGTATTTTGAGCAACCAAGAAGAGAAGGATGTGACGTGCAACGGTCGCTTTCAGAATGCATTTGAATCCACTTTTACGATATTTGTATCGATAGCAAATGAAACTGGAACTCCGAAACCAACGTTTGTTTGCCGTACTGCTTCCCGTTTACCACAGTTTAAACTTTCAAATCGTATGCACAACATTTTTAATGTTTATCAAAACTAGACATGATTGTCTTAATGGGAAATCCGCGATCGTTCATTAAATAAAAATATGGTGTTTCAGTCTTTGATCGCTATTCTTTATTTTCAATGACCGGTTTCGGGCTAGCTGCCCATCTTCAGATCTGTTAGACAAAGTTAAAAATATAATTAACAAGCGAGATACAGTTAGTGATAGAAATATCTTAGTTTACAAAAAGAAATTTTGGAACGTATTAAATGCCAACATACCATATATTGCAGTTCCAGAGTAACTTTTCAGTACAGAACAATCGGTTCGATGTCATAAATGAAGTAAATTTTAGTCTGTTAAAACCTTACATCGCAGTTTTAGAGAAACCTTATTGGTAACAGTAAAAAGTGCCCTCTACCTATAAGAATTGTGCATCCGTGCTTATTTCTTTGTCTAACAGATCTGAAAATGGGCGACTAGCCCGAAACCGGTCATTGAAAATAAAGAATAGCGATCAAAGACTGAAACGGCATATTTTTATTTGTAATGTTCACGTTTGCAAAAAAATTTGGCTACTCATGTGTTCTTTGCTAGCCCATAAACGTGTGCAATCAGGAAAGAAGCAAGGTATGCTATCGTATCTTGAGGATGTCAACAAAGTGAACGATTACTGAAATGTGAAAGATACAGAAATGCATAGAGGTATGCCTTCATACAGAATAGAGATCTCGATTTATTAGATCGTCAGTGAATTCCGTTACTGTATTTTACACATGTTATCGCTGTGAAATATTGCCTATGATGCCTCATTCAATGTGTGGCCAATAATAGCAACTTAAAGCACAAAAAATATATAATTTTTAAATATCTTCTAGCACTGTGGAACGCTATTAGTGCGATTAAGAGAATGGTCTCAAACACTTAAGAGCCCGTAAAATGGGTATGTTGCTTTAACATGTATATGAATTATGTTTTAGAAATGACAGCTCAACCTGTGTAAGATGTACCCCTACCTTTCCAACAGTAGCCTATTTGCTTCTTTTCTCGGTTTATTTCTCTCCAGTAACTCTGTCAGTTTTTCAGGAATAACCAAACATGGCACAATTATAAAGTACGTCTACTTTGATATATGCTTCATTTTACTTTTGAATTTCATTTTGAGTTTGCCATAGTATATGAAGTAGTCAAGGCAGCAGAGGATCAAGTAGGTAAAAAGACGAGGGCTAGTAGAAATCCTTGGGTAACAGAAGAAATATTGAATTTAACTGAAGAAAGGAGAAAATATAAAAATGCAGTAAGTGAAACAGGCAAAAAGGAATACAAACGTCTCAAAAATGAGATCGACAGGAAGTGCAAAATGGCTAAGCAGGGATGGCTAGAGGACAAATGTAAGGATGTAGAGGCCTATCTCACTAGGGGTAAGATAGATACCGCCTACAGGAAAATTAAAGAGACCTTTGGAGATAAGAGAACGACTTGTATGAATATCAAGAACTCAGATGGAAACCCAGTTCTAAGCAAAGAAGGGAAAGCAGAAATGTGGAAGGAGTATATAGAGGGTCTATACAAGGGCGATGTACTTGAGGACAATATTATGGAAATGGAAGAGGATGTAGATGAAGATGAAATGGGAGAAGAGTTTGACAGAGCACTTAAATACCTGAGTCGAAACAAGGCCCCCGGAGTAGACAATATTCCATTGGAACTACTGACGGCCGTGGGAGAGCCAGTCCTGACAAAACTCTACCATCTGGTGAGCAAGATGTATGAAACAGGCGAAATACCCTCAGACTTCAAGAAGAATATAATAATTCCAATCCCAAAGAAAGCAGGTGTTGACAGATGTGAAAATTACCGAACTATCAGCTTAATAAGTCACAGCTGCAAAATACTAACACGAATTCTTTACAGACGAATGGAAAAACTAGTAGAAGCCAACCTCGGGGAAGATCAGTTTGGATTCCGTAGGAACACTGGAACACGTGAGGCAATACTGACCTTACGACTTATCTTAGAAGAAAGATTAAGGAAAGGCAAACCTACGTTTCTAGCATTTGTAGACTTAGAGAAAGCTTTTGACAATGTTGACTGAAATACTCTCTTTCAAATTCTAAGGGTGGCAGGGGTAAAATACAGGGAGCGAAAGGCTATTTACAATTTGTACAGAAACCAGATGGCAGTTATAAGAGTCGAGGGACATGAAAGGGAAGCAGTGGTTGGGAAGGGAGTAAGACAGGGTTGTAGCCTCTCCCCGATGTTGTTCAATCTGTATATTGAGCAAGCAGTAAAGAAAACAAAAGAGAAATTCGGAGTAGGTGTTAAAATTCATGGAGAAGAAATAAAAACTTTGAGGTTCGCCGATGACATTGTAATTCTGTCAGAGACAGCAAAGGACTTGCAAGAGCAGTTGAATGGAATGGACAGTGTCTTGAAAGGAGGATATAAGATGAACATCAACAAAAGCAAAACAAGGATAATGGAATGTAGTCTAATTAAGTCGGGTGATGCTGAGGGAATTAGATTAGGAAATGAGGCACCTAAAGTAGTACAGGAGTTTTGCTATTTGGGGAGCAAAATAACTGATGATGGTCGAAGTACAGAGGATATAAAATGTAGGCTGGCAATGGCAAGGAAAGCGTTTCTGAAGAAGAGAAATTTGTTAACATCCAGTATTGATTTAAGTGTCAGGAAGTCATTTCTGAAAGTATTCATATGGAGTGTAGCCATGTATGGAAGTGAAACATGGACGATAAATAGTTTGGACAAGAAGAGAATTGAAGCTTTCGAAATGTGGTGCTACAGAAGAATGCTGAAGATTAGATGGGTAAATCACATAACTAATGAGGAAGTATTGAATAGGATTGGGGAGAAGAGAAGTTTGTGGCACAACTTGACCAGAAGAAGGGATCGGTTGGTAGGACATGTTCTGAGGCATCAAGGGATCACCAATTTAGTATTGGAGGGCAGCGTGGAGGGTAAAAATCGTAGAGGGAGACCAAGAGATGAATACACTAAGCAGATTCAGAAGGATGTAGGTTGCAGTAGGTACTGGGAGATGAAAAAGCTTGCACAGGATAGAGTAGCATGGAGAGCTGCATCAAACCAGTCTCAGGACTGAAGACCACAACAACAACATGTAGTTGGAGAAGTTGCGACAGAGAAACATTTTGAGCTTAGTTTCAAATTTTATTTTGCTGTCTGTAAGGAATTTTATATCAGTTGGTAAGTGATCAAAACTTTTGGTTGCAGCACTGTAAACCCCTGTTTGTGTTACAGGCAATACTGATGTGGCGTAATGAACGTCACATTTTTTTCTGGTATTGGAATTACGTAGCTATATTGATCAGTGTTCTTGTTGAAATGCAGTGGATTTCTTACAACAAACTTCTTGACGAAATAACTATAATGTAAAACGGATAGACTGCTATTCACACGCCGACTAGCATTCAAGCACGACGAAAACACAGTTCACATATGTTTTCAGCCAAAGTCCTGTTCAGAAAGAGGCAAAGCACCCATACACATTCATACATGTAAAACTCACACACACATATGACTGCTGCCTCTGACTGTACTAGCCAGAATCTTTCTTAAGGGCAGAGGAAATGTGAACAATGAATAATTATGGGTGGGAGGAATTTAGGGCATGAGATGCTGCACCAACCATCAGCTCGGTTACGTAGCCATGTGTTGTGTAGGAACGAAACCGTAGATAAAGTGTGTCTCGGATGATGGAAGACATCTAAAAACACAGGGAACTAGACAAAGAACGTAGAGAAAAGCAAATCTAAAGTGAAAGGACAGAAATAAAACCACTGCAATAAAAGTGAACAGTGCAACCATAATTCATATAAACGAAAAGAACAGTTCGTTGAACGGTTTCACTTACGAATACAATGTGATTCCTCTAAACTTTAGACTAAGATCGTATCGATTAGTGCACCAATATACAAAGCAAGCTGGCATTTTTGATGGAACAACTACGTCTATGCGCAATCAAAGCTCCCAACAATGTCGAAACTCACTGTCACTTCAGAGTGATGTCACAGGCTAGTATCACTACAGTGAACCACAGAGGTACGAATGCGATGAACCTAATGTTTTCGCCTACTTAAGGTGGCCGATGTCGGTTTCAAGTCTGTGACATAATGGCAATAAAATACATCCCTGGCCAAAGATCATGATGTAAAAAAGAGGGACATCTATTGTAAATATATACTTTGTACTTACATTAATGATTACTTATTGTACATAAATGTAAAACCAAGTACTGCTAACAACTGTATATGTGTTTGTGTATAACATGATAATGCACATTAACAGATCTGATTTGCCATGGATAATACAAAGTAGTACAGAGTCAGCACGCAAAAGGTCTGGAACTTTTCGTTTCATAAATGTTTAGTTACCTGTAACTAAATTTTCGTCATATCCGCCATCATCAAGACCATAGCGTCTGTCTGCACACGGTCCGAAAGCTAATGTTCCTATAACACGTCCATTTAATTATTTGCCACCTGTGTCTCGAAAATTTAGTGAATGATACAGGAAACAAACCGTACCAAAAGTCCACAGAAGCTACTACTTGCGCATTTACATCCAAATAAATAGTCGTCTATATCTTCAGTGAACTGAAAATAATGACATGTTATCACTAATTCGATACACATATCGGTTAATTCTAAACTACAGGTCTGTTCATTAGAAAGCTTGTTAGCTACAGATATCGATAATCAAGGAGCAACTACATCTGTAACATCGCCGTGAGTATGTCAACACAGCCAAATTTAGACAGAAACTTGGCTGTGATAGACACGAATAAGAGAGTTGGCATCTTACAAGCTAAGAAAGTAGCAGCGCAGTTAATCTCCAGTTAAAAACATTCGTAGCTGCCTTTCGATATGGATCTTCTATTATTATCCAAGAAGTAGTACCTGCGTTTGGGATTGTATCACCCTTCAAGTTTGGTACGTGAATGGATGCTGCGTCAAAACACTTTTTTTCTGTTCCTTTACATAATTCGGTCACGACTGTACTTCATCTCGTGGTGTTCAATAATAGTCTGTGATTACAGTTACTAACAATCTCTGTATCGTAAATACACCTTCCTGTTAGTAATAGCCGGCCAGAGTGGCCGTGCGGTTCTAGGCGCTACAGTCTGGAGCCGAGCGACCGCTACAGTCGCAGGTTAGAATCCTGCCTCGGGCATGGATGTGTGTGATGTCCTTAGGTTAGTTAAGTTTAATCAGTTCTAAGTTCTAGGCGACTGACGACAGCGGAAGTTAAGCCACATAGTGCTCAGAGACATTTGAATCATTTTTTTTTTTTTTGCTTTGTAATAGGCTTTGAGATGTAAGTTAGACGCCCATGAGCCTGTACAAGATCCTTGCATTCACTGTCAAAATCGTTGTTGTATTTCCAGATTTGGTCTGCGCCCGCTGGTGTTGGAGAAGTTACAGTTTCCCCTGCTGCGGGCTCATCTCACAACACTCCTTAATGCTATGAGTAGGAACCATCTCTAGTGTCACAAGCCTCATAGCATCTTTATGGTGACTGTATGTAACATGTGGACTGACAGTCTTTTGAAACATTTCACGTATTTCTTCATCAGTACAGTCTGGACATAGATTGGTTAATATCTGTCGAACACCTTTAGTACTTTCCAGTTCTCACCCTGAATTATTTTCTTTGAAGTAACTTAGCCTTCACATCCAAATTCCCCTAAGCATTCTGTTAGTACTGGGACAAAGCAGTTTCTGGCGCACTCTGCATTGTTGCCAGACACATGCATGATGGTGGCGATGACGTCATCCAAGATGGCGGTGTGTAGACTTGGCAACAGTGCATGACATCATCAAAGATGTAGGCCATGACGTCATTCAAGATGGCTGACTTTGGCGGTAAGATTGAATTTTGGTGGGAAGATAGGTCAATTGAGCTACCTTCAGTAACCTAACCTCCTCCCCCAGAAAATGGCAGGAAGTTCAAATTCCATCAGGACAATGCAACACACCTCTACTAACCTAAGAAAATGGTGTGAAGATAGGTCAATTGGTCCATCTATACTAACCTAACCCCTTCCCCCGGAAAAGGGCGGGAAGTTCAAATTCCAGCTGGACAATGCAACAAACCTCCACCAACGTAAGGAAATGGCAGGAAGATAGGTCAATTGGGCTACTTCCAGTAACCTAACTCATCTGACAGCCACCTCTTCCTAGGGATTGGTGGGAAGTCTGAATTTTGTAGGGAAGATAGGTCAATCAGCCTATCTCAACTAACCTGAGAAAATAGCAGGAGAGGAACAGCACTTTTTCTACCTCCACTAAGCTAAGTCACCCGATTGCCACCTCTTCCTAGGGATTGGCGTGAAAATGACTCAGCCTTTGCTGGACTGTAGGATAGAGGAAGGTGTGTACTTTATTTATTTTGCATCATTTTATTTAGGTATGGATTTTGAACAATAGTATATTTATAACAGTGATCCAAAAAACCATCTAAAAGACTCTGCAAACACGCTAATCATCAACTGTCGAAGTGATGCACCAGTGTTTATTTAAACAAACTGAGGCACAACCACAATCCAGTGTTTCCCCATGGGGTCCAGAGCCCAACCGACCTAGTACACAGTACCACCACCAGAGGGCTCTGTTGTTAATTCCATGATATAATCCAAGATGGCGTCCATAACGTCAGCTGGTGGCACAAGTACCATTATCCAAGATGGTGAATTTTGGCAGGAAACAGTGTGTTCACCATGAGGTCTGGACTTATTACATAGTACTGCCACCAGAGAGTGCTCTCATCTGTTCCATGATGTAACCCATGTGGGGGGAAAATGGCGGGAAACAGTGTGATCACCATGAGGTCTAAACCTAGTACACAGTACAATAAAAAGAGGGCCCTGTTGTCTGTGACATGACATAACCCAAGATGTCTGTCTGGAGGGGGAAATGACTCAGCCTGCGCTGGGCTGCTGGAGAGTGTAAGGAAGGAGTGTACTTTACGTATTTTGCAAGAATTTATTCAGGGAAGGACCTTGAGGGATAGTATAATTATCACACTGGTACAAAACACATGCTGTGACATGCTTAGGATCATGCCGCAAGCCCATGGACCTGTAAACTACTCCTAAATAACCCTCTGGGCACATACACAAACAACTTCTAAATTACCGAAATAATTTCAGTACAGACATGCAGACTCCTCATAAATAATGCAGAACACAGATGTACAGATACAAAATCAACTCTTAAACTGTCCAAATAATACACAGCATAGCCTACAGACCGGTGCACAAAATAATGCAACTGAGACATAGACAACGTACAGAGGCACCATCCAACACCCTCTTACCACTGGAACGTACGAGCGGCAAGTGATAGCCCCCATGAAGTGATGTGACCATCAATTGCCAAATGACGCACAGATGCCTGTTCAGATCCCTCAAGCATGAGGCGGTGGCATCCCTTTCATATTTGGCACCTTAAAAATTCCTCTCGAAATACGTAATCACCTAGGTCCTACTGGTGATGCGGTTGGATGGGAGCAAAGGCCTGGAGCATGCAGATGCTCCAGGTGCGTGCGTGCATTGAGGCCACTGCTGGACACAAACCATCGTAGCTCTCACGCCGCTGCTGCCTACAGCGACCGGGTGAAATTTTGGTCTATTTTCGGGTATACAGTTAGAGATCCTCAAGTCTTGTACTGATGTCACAGAACTCCAAGTTGCGCTCAAGCCATCCCCATATGCGAGACACCTCTAGACAGCAAGTGTGTTTACCGTTGATGATGCAATACCTGCAGATACTGACATCACAGAGTAGCACGGGGTGCATTGTTTCTAACGGAGCATGCTAGCTACATCTAGCCGTGTTTACGTGCTCCAGCGTGGCTGACGTCTTTTTGCGAAGGTGACTCACCATCTAAAAGGTTTTCAATGTTGTACTGATGTCACATGGATGTGTAAAATAAGAGCCAAGTCAACTTCTCGGAAATTGTAGTGCGTCCCAGAAATAGTTAATGGTCATTTTTGTAGGAGCTTTTATGATGTCTCGGCTTGTATGCACAGAAATTCTTGCCCTAACAGAACCTGTTTAAAAAATAGCGCGGAATAACGTCAAATGCATTCTTCCTCACGATCTTAACGTGGCACTCCGTTCATCAGGTGTTACCCTTCCTGCATTAAACATACGTTCTCACCACCCTTTGCACAGTCGTGAAAACACCGTCAATTGTAAAAACATACTTGTTGTTTGGAAAGAGAGCACTCTCTAAGCACAGACGGGGGGGAAATCAGAACAATTACACAAACAGAATACGAAGCACTGTCTTACAGAAGATAAGAAATGTGGCTGGAATTTTCGGAATCCTACAGCTACAGGTCTGGTCATGTCCTAATGACACAGTGGCGGAAGGGTGATGGCATCCCCACCAGAGATGGATGGTCTGTTTCAACTTGTCTTGGAACACTTGCTTTCTCAGGACTTTCTGTACATACCTTGCCTCTAACATGTTCGAATCAGTTTGTATACGCTCCTACATCTTCGCTAAAAAGGATATCTTGTAACTGAATAGTGCATTATGATTGTACCATATTGCTTCGACAATTAAACACTGCAACGTGACCTACGAATCGTAAAATACGGAAATACTCTTACTCAGTTACACTGGACTTCCACAGAGGACGAGAGACTGAATATAAGTATGTGAAGCAAATCTCCAGCCCAGCAACATATTACCATGTACTGCGCCGATGTAGTAAACATACAATTCGTATCTTGTGCCATACAATATCAGTCCCCTTACATCATTCGTACATATACCACGAATACAGACAGCACCATATACACTCCTTGCAACAATAGATATTTCACCAGCGAGGTCGCCACTCATCCACCCCCGATGGGTGATCTGAATGCACTCAGCGGTCCGAAGTCACTCTCAGAACTGTTCTACAAATTAAGGCTCTTTTTACCCTTGGCACAAACGCATTACGGTTTCTGGTATAGAACTGCTTGCTTATTGCTTTTCTACACCCATCGCCAGACTCTGGGATTACAAGAACACACGTGTTTCCAAATGGTTTGCAACAATATTATACCATTTTCGCGGTACTTTTCGATATCATGCACACAGCATTATCCTACAGATCGCTTTCGCAGTATAATTCCGAATGAATAGACTATAAATTTTTTCTCTACAAACCCGAAACTTTAGCGAGGTTGAATGTGCTGTAGACCACTGAGTAACAAGAAACTTATCCTGTCTGCGAAGACCCTTATGTGAGAACTCGAAACAAATAGAGGAAACTGATATCTCCACATGTCAATACCGACGTCTGTTATGTAACAGATTCCAAATCATCCCTATAATTTACAAAGTCAACTAATGTGTTTCTCTTGTCTAGAGAACCAGCAAACGTGTCTTAAACCTGATAGATGCACTCACCACATTCGATGTTCCCTCAACTAAATAAAGGCGTGAAATGTGCAAAAGCAGTCAGCCAAACAACTTACATGGGAGTGAATAACGGTTCAGTGCAGACACACTTCCATTTCAAATCTCCCCAATTTTCTACATGATCACGAAAGCTAGCCAACACATTCTAAGTATTAGTTCCTTATTCGTTCGTCTAGGGGACAACACAGTTAGATCAACTACTTTCTACACCCCAACAGCCCTCTCCATTCAGGGCAAAACCTGCCGTTAATGGGAAACGTGAATCATTCCCGTCACCTGTGGTGCATGCCAAGCACACATAGGCAGAATCATCCTAGATAACCGGTCACATATATGTTTTATCATTGTACTTACAATTAATTGTTACGATCGAGACCTCAATTGAACAACATTCGACAAGGAGCGAACTGTCGGAAATACACCCTGTTGATGGCTGTGGGCCTGGAAATAGAAATATCTGTACCATTCTTATGACTTGCCATACCCTTCCCTCTGCTATTACAGCATTCCATAGTCATCACCTTTGCACATGTTGGAACACAAACACATACTTTATAAGTCTGATGCTCAAGGTTAACCTGTCACGCACCCCTTACTCCCCTACTACTACTAAGTATAATACTTGGCCAATTAATGATTCCAGACGATACAAAATAATACAGAGAGAAAATCAGCGATGGGTGGACAGGCCCCATAAGTTTTTCTTGCGAGTGTTATCACTGTGTCGTAGAAAGAGAGCAATAATCGGCCAGATATTAAAAACCCCAATCGCAGCAACAGTATATTATTGTCACAATCGGTCTTGGTTCTACAGGTGCACAAAAGTATCCGTGTTAAAAGGTATACTGGCTTTATGAATCGACGTATGGCATTATCTCTGAGTGAATTGGCTTTTCCGGACAAAAATCACTGAATTTTGAAATTGATTCAGTTAAGGAATGTGGTATGAAACTCCTATCTGCAACTCTAGATATTTCTCCAGTATGTGTAACATGTTCCGTCTCGATACCAACTCAGACGTTCTGTCATATATCCACTGAGTTACAGGCGATGACTGATTGAGAAGGATCACAAACAGTAGTAGATAGTATGCTGACTGAGGTTGTCAGAAATGTACAATAGCTTTTCAGATATCTAGTGTTACACTATCCACTAGAAATGATGTCTATGATTTGGAATCAAGTCCTTCCATTCAACCCCATATCTACGTTGGACCACAGCCACAGGTGAATCATATCTCTGGCACCCCCATATCTCAAAATGAGTCACCATTCTCGAACCTATATGCTACAAAATTCCAAAGTGGTTTTAGTCAGTTCCTGCGCATCGTGCAACTGCTCCCATTTCTCCAGATTTGCGCATGTGATACTTCCAATTCAAGTCGGAACTGAGGAGAAGTTGGAGATAGCCATATCCAGCATCTTCTGCAACCCGTGTAGAAACAGAACAACCTGAGCTAGCGCAACAGGACCGTGTTTTCACCATTTGGTGGAAATGCGCGCTGTGGTGCGTCTCCAAACTAGATACAGGTGCTACAGTATGAAGCTGATCTGTGTCCATTCACATCTATCAGCCCAACATGCTATCATCGTTATTCTGTACTATCCAACACAGAAAAATTACGAACTATACAAGTTCCACTAACTTCATCCAATATAGAGCTCACCTAGGCGCCGTTGCTGGCCCGATGATGTATAGCTGTGATGTGGGTCCAGTGCAGAGAGAGAGCTGTTGTGATGCTTCCCAGAATAGCATTCCTGCTAGCAACAATAATGGGACACCCATCAACCACAATTTACATGTCAAACTGTTGCTGCTGCTGGTGTGGGACGATCCTACTAAATATACATATTTTGATACCCTGCAGAGGGCAGTGTAAGGTTTCATCACCTGTACTGTAGGAGGATGATCGCTTTCCGTGGGCTATACTGTAAATCACAACAGATGCTCCCTCTGTTAATCTTTCCTGGTTTGAAACATTATTTTTTCTGCTGTAACATGGTTTGTACACTGCAACGACTTTGAGGTCTCTGTCAGGCTCTAAACTGTCATTGAGACACTCTGATCCATGGCCTCTCACAGAAATCTAGACGTGGCACGGTGTAGCTCACATTGTTACTGTGGCTACCATAACATGACACAAACACTGCATGTTTCCAAATAAAAAACTGTTACAACAATATAAGCAAATTGGGGGAGTTTTGCGGTCTTGTGGATGGTTTGCAATCTACAATCCATAAGTGATCCATGGGCTCTACATTTAACCTCATCTGTCATAGTCATGGAATAGTTGACAACTCTATGTTAGGTTTCGACTGATTCATCATATTGTAGCCTTGTATGCAATCACTGTTTCGGTGCTATCTACTCCAGAAGGTGTTGTCTCTCCACCAAAACTCTTTCCTAACTCAAACAAGCGATGTCAGTCAATCATTATATGGTTACCAACAGTGTACCAGTGGACGAATAGGATGGAAAAGACATCATCGATGTACTGCAACAATAAGCATCACAGTTGATAGTACGAAAAATTTTAGCAATTTTGCAGTAGTTCCAACACCGACCAATGATGCAACAGAATGTTCCCAATTTCAATATCATTGCTAAACAAGCCCCTCTCCACTTTGCGAGTATCATTGTGAACATGGATAGATGACTGTGCAGTACATCCATTCATTGTTCACTCTTGAGAACATACACCATCAAAATATATAACACAGCACTCTATATATTTTTAACATCTCGATCATGGTGCCTAATTCACGATCTACCTCTCTGTGTATGAGAGTCACAGAGCATTGTCGCTGTCTTAGGGTAAAATTAGAGAGTGAAAGACCCTCCTCCCACTGTCATTGACCAACCCGCCCTGCAGCACCGTTACCGATTTAATCTAAACCAACCAGAAGTAGGGCGCTACATTCCAAGTCTTGTGAATGAATGGAGTTTGCCGAGTCCTCACCCATCTAAGTGCTCAAGGTTTCTTGAGATGCACCCATGTCGAGAAGGTTAGCACTCCTTATCGATGTATAGTAACAAATTTCAAAGTGTCATGATATATTAGCAGACGGTTAAGAAGAACATTAAATGAATGATTTTTATGCAAGGTGGAGCTTCAGACAGATGGCGTTCGACGCATTTTTACGTAAATCAACCAAGCTATCAACTCTAAAGTATTGTTCTAGTGTCTACGATTAGTATCTGGAAGGTATCGGTAAGAGAGAACATAAACACATGCACTCTTATGGGTACAACATTCTGCACTTAAAACGGGCTATAATGTTAGATCGCTTGCATTTCCGACGTATCAGTCGTATCCAATGTAAAGCTGTTAATATTCCATTCTAAGAAATGTATTGCAACCGGATGACATACATCCTTCTTCCCTAGTTTCTCTACGATAAACTATGTTATTGAACCGTAAAACGAAAAAACTACTTCCATAAAACATTGGCTCTGTGTTATACGAGTACAATATAGTTTTCTGTAGATGTATAGCACCCGCTGTTCACATTCGATCACAGTTCAGAAATTATACTATGCCTGCATCAGGCCTATATAATATGATCGTTAGTAATGGCGAATTCGTCTTACAAGGAAACAGATAAACGCATAGCAGCAGCGTCCAACATGTGAAAATTACAAGACATTCCGCCACTAACTCTGTAAACAACACATCCGTCAGGTAAACGTATACATGGGGTTTGCAATGCTCCACAAGCACCTATCGCTAACTTAGTTATGAAGCTGAACTCTCGATTTTATACCGAGATGCGACATGGGGATAGAGCACATCACAGAAATGAAAGCTTGTATAGGGCAATGTGTCCTGTTTCATCATGCATGAGATGGAAGTCTTCTGATGACCAACAGGTTTACCGTTAACAATATAAAGTAGTGCTTTGAAGCACATATAGAACATTTGTCTGTATATGAGCCGGCCGGAGTGGCCGTGCGGTTCTAGGCGCTACAGTCTCGAGCCGAGCGACCGCTACGGTCGTAGGTTCGAATCCTGCCTCGGGCATGGATGTGTGTGCTGTCGTTAGTTAGCTTTAAGTAGTTCTAAGTTCTAGGGGACTGATGACCTCAGAAGTTAAGTCCCACAGTGCTTAGAGCCATTTGAAACATTTTTTAGGAGACCCCCAAATAGCGGGCTTAATTTGATAAAGGTGGACCCAGCATTGCATACCGGTATGGTTGTCCTTGACCAGAAGATTAACTGGGCCTAAAATCCACGTAATTGAACACAGACCCAGAAAACGTGGAGTAAACTGACCAATATTGCCAAGACGCACCTTCCTCCTGGGAAAATTACGTACCTGATCTCCGGGCTTAACCCTGAAGGCTGGCCGATTACGATTATAACGGCCAGCTTGTTGTGGGCCCTGAGAATACTGTCCCTCACACAAGTCCAGTTTTCATTGACGACTTGAGGGATGATCTCCACAGGAATTAGGTCTTGAATACTTCTTATGTGGAAAGGTTCGAATCCTGCCTCGGGCATGGATATGTGTGATGTTCTTAGGTTAGTTAGCTTTAATTTGTCAGTCTAGGCGACTGATGACAGCAGAAGTTAAGTCGCATAGTGCTCAGAGCCATTTTGAGCTGTATATGAGTCGACTGATGCATCCTGACAGAACAGTGGAAAAATTGACCCGCAGCAACTTCCCCCTCTCTAGAATGCCTAATCATTCTACCATTAAATCGTACCTCGTTAAAGCTCCATCTCAAGTGATTACCCCATCTACTCTTTGTTATCCTTTAACACAGATGCAAGTAAGTTTAGAGACGGATGGCTCTCTGTCGTTTTGAAAAGCATCAAATACAGTAGTCAACTCGTGTTTATCACTGGTACCTCAACAGACATACAATATAATGCTACCTTGACGGAAAAAAATTGACTGCTTCCCTGATTCCCTGATTCTCTTCACTTCCATGTCGACGTTTTCTCGGATTCCTCTTGCTGCCACATACTTGTCCCAACGTACAAATCGTTCTGCACAAACCAGAAGCTACGCAAGTACTTCCTCACTTTCCCCACATTTTGGTGTATATTATGTGAATTTATATCTATTCCTCATTATTTTTCGAAATTCTATCGATTTTATGTTAGTTCTATGCAAGTGATCATGATGTAACCTTTAGTTTTGTGTTCCAAAATTGCTTGTAAATGTAGCACAGCAGCCAACATCTGGTCAAAATGCACTGATCGGGGGAGTTCAGTATAGCACTGTACTGTTTTCTGTATCTCTGTGTACATGCATGTGTTATGGAAGACTACCAAGACCTTGTGATTTGGGTATAAAATCAAGACTTCAGCTTCATAACTAAGTTAGTGATAGATGCATATGGAGCAGTGCAACCCCATGTATACATTTACCTGACAGATGTGTTGTTTACACTGTTGATAATATCAACACAACATTATCTAGCTGAAGTTCACATGCACAAACCTCAAAGTGCTGATCAACACAAAATTTAAAAAAAATCGTTCAAATGGCTCTGAGCACTATGCGACTTAACTTCTGAGGTCATCAGTCGCCTAGAACTTAGAACTTATTAAACCTAACTAACCTAAGGACATCACACACATCCATGCCCGAGGCAGGATTCGAACCTGCGACCGTAGCGGTCACGCGGTTCCAGACTGAAGCGCCTTTAACTGCACGGCCACACCGGCCGGCAACACAAAATTTGCTTTCTTCAACAGTTCTGTATTTATACCCTTGTTATATGAAAATGGCAACACCTCCTTTATCCATAAAAGATCTACAAATGTAAGATGCTAAATTATACACATTTATACTGACATTTTCCATCTCCACAGTTACATGATGCTCAGACAGACAAAGTATAACAATATCATTCTTATTTCTGAGATAATCTAAACACATTATCAGCTCATCTACTTTATTTTTTATTCTCCTTATATTTTGGAGAAGTAAGTTGATACCACCCTTAGCTTTATCCCTATTTGCTGTGCATGAAGTTTCTTTTCTTCTATTTTTCTTGGTTGTTATCTTTCTGGAATTTGGCTTTAACCTAAAAAACCTGTCTGACTGGTCCCAATAACCACAGGGATCACCCCTTGTGTGACTGTGGCCCCCTTAGAGTATCTGCTGATAGAGAAGCTAACTTGCCTTTCCGCTTCCTATTAAGGTGTAGGCCATGTATAGTTTAACCCCACCTACCAATAGCATCAGCAGGAACAACACTCATGGGAGACTTTGCAGGTGTCTGGAACATCCCGTTCAGCTCAGTATTAACACGCCTTACAGCAGTGTTTAACCATGGCTGATCATGGCGCTGAAAGACCACAAACGCCATATTCGTGTGCCCAGTTTCTGCTCCTATTTTATCCAGGTCACTCCTAATACTATATCTTGGATTAATAGCGAAGCTGTTTCCTGCTCCCCCAACTGTGTTGTTCTCTAGACGACCGAATAAGGAATTAATATTTAGAATGTGTTGATAGCTTTCGTGATCGCATGGAAAATTGAGAAAATTAACAATAGAGGTAGCTTTGCACTAGACTGTTATTCCGTCCCATGTAAATTGTTTGGCTAACTGCTTCTGCACATTTCACACCTTTATTTAGTTGAGGAAACATCGAATGTGTTGTGTGCATCAATCAGGTTTAGAACACATTTGCTGGTTCTCTAGACATGAGAAACACATTAGTTGACTTTGTAAATCATAGGGATGATTTGGAATCTGTTAGATAACAGACATTGGTATTGACATGTGGCAATATCAATTTTCTCTATTTGTTTCGAGTTCTCACGTAAAGGTCATCACATACAGGATATGTTTCTAGTTACTCAGTAGTCTAGAGGACGCTCCACCTCGTTAAAATGTTGCTTTTGTAGAGAAATAATTTCCCCTCTATATCTTCGGATTTATGTTGCACACATGATCGGTAGAATACTGCTGTGTGCTTGATATCGAGAAGTACCGCGAAAATGGTACAATATTGTTGCAAATCAATCGGAAATACATGTGTTCTTGTAATTGCAGAGTCTGGCGATCGGTGTTGAGAAGCAAGCAAGGTTGCAGGTCCGGACCAGAAAATGGGGAGAAGTTCAAATTCCATCAACTAACTTAAGTCGACAGATGGCCACCTTTTCCTAGGGATTGGCAGGAAAATTACTCAGCTTGTGCTGGACTGCAGGAGAGAGGAAGGAGTGTACTTTATTTATTATGGAACAATTTAATTATGAATGGATATTGAAGGACAGTATATTTATCACAATGATACAGAACAAACACTCTGACATGCCACACAGAATACAGACCTGCAAACCACTCATAATGCAAGACATTTATGTCCAATGAGCCAAACAACTTGTAAATCATGCAAATCACCAACAGTCGAAATCATGCACCAGTCTTTATTTAAACAATATGAGGCACTACCGCAGCCCAGAGCCCAAATGACCTAGTACACACTACCATCACCAGAGGGCGCTGTCATCCATTCAATGACGTAATCCAAGATGGCGGCCATGATGCCAGCTGATGACACAAGTACTATTCAAGAAGAAGGCGAATTTTGACAGGAAACAGTGTGTTCAACATAAGGTCTGTGCCTAATACACAGTACTGCCACAAGAGGGTGCTTTCGTCCATTCCACGGTGTCTCCCAAGATGGTAGGGGAAATCGCGGGAAACAATGTGGTCACCACGAGGTCTTGACCTGGTACACAGTACTGTCACCAGACGAAGCTGTCATCTGTTCCATGTCATAACTCAAGAGGACTATCTGGAGGGGGAAGTAACTCAGCCTGCGCTGGGCTCCTGGAGAGTGTAAGGAAGGAGTGTACTTTATTTATTTTGCTGCAATTTATTTAGAGAAGGATTTTGACAGATAGTATATTTATCACACCGATATAAAACAATTGCTGCTGGCCGGTGTGGCCGTGCGGTTCTAGGCATTAAAGTCTGGAGCCGAGCGACCGCTACGGTCGCAGGTTCGAATCCTGTCTCAGGCATGGATGTGTGTGATGTCCTTAGGCTAGTTAGGTTTAATTAGTTCTAAGTTCTAGGTGACTGATGACCTCAGAAGTTAAGTCGCCTAGTGCTCAGAGCCATTTGAACCATTTGACAAAAGATTCAGTTTAATTACAGCAAACGTAGCAATACGTGGCTCATCACACTGTGCAATTATTTGTTTTGTTGGTTTTCACTGTCAATGTACTCTACCATTAACAAATATTAATGGGATGACCAATTCTACAATGAGAGACGCAGTTCCACCAACGAAGCGTTTATCTATTATACTACAATTCCTTGCTACTACCAATAGTTACGATGACTTGAAATTTGCAAAAGCTTCTAACGTTAAAGTATTTGAGACATAGTTACACAAACCTGTCATGCAGTAATATGTGCACTAAGAGATTACATTCGTATAAGTAATATATACACACATGTAAATATCTTTGCAACAATTTGAAAACATATTCCTTCATGGACGTTGCCTCTATTCTCTGAGCATCAAATAATACGAGGCATTCTTAATGTTTCTCTTTTGTTATTCATCTTCCCTTACATGTCACAATGATGGCAGTGATTTACACATTTCCATGCACTCTGATAATGACGGTCTTCCGTCTGCCTTTGGATCAATTTCCAACACAACAACACCGTATAAAAAGACAGTTCAAGTCTGCAACACGCAAGAGACTGGCAAGGATATTGGCACAATTTTTCCACGCAGTTCATTTCAAGAGTTTTTGATCTGATCAGTATTTTTGTGCAATCTCTCAGTCACCCCCACACATTCGATACAAAAATTGTGGATACGGAAATATAATATTTATGGTCTCCTAATTCAAAATTGTCCGAACAGGCCTTGGAATCCCAACGATAGCGACCGAGTGTCGTGTCATTCTCAGCCGATAAGAGTCACTGGATGCTGATATGGAGGTGCATGTGGTCAGAATACCGCTCTCCCGGCCGTTGTCAGTTTTCGTGACCAGAGCCGCTACTTCTCAGCTAAGTAGCTGCTCACTTGGCCTCACAAAGGCTGAGTGCACCCCACTTGCCAACAACGCTGGGCAGACCCCGACGGCCACCCCTTCGAGTGCTAACCAAGCCCAACAGTGCTTAACTTCTCTAATCCGACAGGGAACGCTGTTACAACTGTGACGATGTGGTTGGCAATATGAACGGTTCAGAGGCCGCTTTATTTTTCCGTGAACGTTGTAAATCGCTTAAGGCAAATGTAAGGATCTTTCTTCTTTATTCGTGTCAGAGGTACACTAAAATGAACACATAAATACATACAAAGAAAACTACGCAGTATTCAGCCAGAATTGGGCAACTTTGATAGCAATTGGCGCTGAAGACGTTAATGCTCTAGTTGGTTGGTCATAAATTACATTTGAAGAGATGCCGGCTTGTTTGCAATTCACAGCATTCGCACAGTGTTGTGTTGGCACTTGGCAGTTGGAAGTTCCATTTAAGGAGAGTGTCCCTCGATCTTGCAACTTTGGTCCGTAATCTGTTCAAGGACTTCCAGATGAGCCTCTTCTCCATGTGTCCAGGCGGCAGGGGTTCTTGTGGTGTCATCCAGTTTGACAGGTGTTGGCATCGTTCTTTCGACTTGGTGAGCCAGGTAGCTGCAGCTGATCCTTATGAGGGCTGTGAAGTTGTTAGGAAACTCTTCCTGGACTTCAGTCTTGGATTGGCAGGTTGATGTCCAAAGAGTGGATGAGAGGTCACTGTATTTGATTTATGCCTCTCGATGTTAGCGGCGACCTCTCTTCTGATGTCGCATGGAGCAATCCCAGCGAGGCATTGAACTTTTCCCGTGGGGGTTGGCCTTAGGCAGCCCGTAACAATCCTACAGCTGTCATTTAAGGCTACATCAACCTGCTTTGCATGTACTGAATTGTACCACACTGGGCCAGCATACTGTCCTGCAGAATAGCATAAGGCCAGAGCTGTTGTTCTTAATGTTTGTAGGTGTGTACCTCAGTTCGATCCCGCCAGTTTCCGAAGAAGGCAGTTTCTGGAGGATACTTTCTGCTTCAGTTTCAGACAATATTCTCTGTAGGTTAGTGTACGGTCGAGAGTGACACACAAATACCTGGGGTGGGAACAGTATGTAGTACTACTCCGTTCCAGAATATTTCAAGTTTCCTGTAAGCTTGTTTATGTTTAAGATGGAACGAACACACTTGCGTTTTCTTAGGATTGGGTGAGAGTTGATTCTTTTCATAGTAAGTACCAAGCTTTTGTAGAACGTGTGTAAGTTATCTCTGCATCTTCAAACCGATTGCCCTGGGCCGCAAGAGCAAGGTCACCAGTATATATGAAACTTTTGCGTCCTTGTGGCTGTGGTTGATCGTTAGTGTACACATTAAATAGAATAAGTGACAGTACATTTCCTTGAGGGAGCCCGTTCTTTTGAGTTCTCCATCGGCTGTGTGTTCCTTGGAAGTCCACGAAGACACGTCGACTCTGTAGCAGTGTTGCAATTATCAGGATAGTTCCTCCGGATCTTTTTTACCCTTTTTTCACTAATCCGAGCTTGTACTCCGCCTCTGAAGACCTCGTTGTCGACGGGTCCGTTGCCTAATCTTCCTTTTTTTTCCTTCGTCTGATGAAAATGACAAATTTCAGTACAATTCACGTCGTGACTGTCACATATCTGCAAGCAGGTCCAATGTTCTCAGCCAATGTACCCATTTATCACTCTTTCTATGTCATTGCAACGCCTCTGTTGTAGAGTACTCATTCTTCATACGGAATCGTTTTTGTTGATTAGCGGTCCACACCCGGAATATAATAATATAAAATTATAATATAATAATGTATAATAATTCCAATCCCAAAGAAAACATGTGTTGATCGAAGTATCAGTTCAATAAGTCACTGCTCCAAAATACTAACGCGAATTCTTTACAGACGAATGGAAAAAACTGGTAGAAGTCGACCTCGGGGAAGATCAGTTTGGATTCCGTAGAAATGTTGGAACACGTGAGGCAATACTAACCTTACGCCTTATCTTAGAAGAAAGATTAAGGAAAGGCAAACCTACGTTTCTGGCATTTGTGGACTTAGAGAAAGCTTTTGACAATGTTGACTGGAATACTCTCTTTCAAATTCTAAAGGCGGCAGGGGTAAAATACAGGAAGCGGAAGGCTATTTACAATTTGTACAGAAACCAGATGGCAGTTATAAGAGTCGAGGGGCATGAAAGGGAAGCAGTGGTTGGGAAGGGAGTGAGACAGGGTTGTAGACTCTCCCCGATGTTATTCAATCTTTATATTGAGCAAGCAGTAAAGGAAACAAAAGAAAAATTCTGAGTGGGTATTAAAATACATGGAGAAGAAATAAAAACTTTGAGGTTTGCAGATGACATTGTAATTCTGTCAGAGACAGCAAAGGACTTGGAAGAGCAGTTGAATGGAATGGACACTGTCTTGAAAGGAGGATATAAGATGAACATCAACTAAAGCAAAACGAGGATAATGGAATGTAGTCGAATTAAGTCGGGTGATGTTGAGGGTATTAGATTAGGAAATGAGACACTTAAAGTAGTAAAGGAGTTTTGCTATTTGGGGAGCAAAATAACTGATGATGGTCGAAGTAGAGAGGATATAAAATGTAGGCTGGCAATGGCAAGGAAAGCGTTTCTGAAGAAGAGGAATTTGTTAACATCGAGTATAGATTTAAGTGTCAGGAAGTCGTTTCTCAAAGTATTTGTGTGGGGTAAAGGAGTTTTGCTATTTGGGGAGCAAAATAACTGATGATGGTCGAAGTAGAGAGGATATAAAATGTAGACTGGCAATGGCAAGGAAAGCTTTTCTGAAGAAGAGGAATTTGTTAACATCGAGTATAAATCTAAGTGTCAGGAAGTCGTTTCTCAAAGTATTTGTGTGGAGTGTAGCCTTGTACGGAAGTGAAACATGGACGATAAATAGTTTGGACAGGAAGAGAATAGAAGCTTTCGAAATGTGGTGCTACAGAACAATGCTGAAGATTAAATGGGTATATCACGTAACTAATGAGGAGGTACTGAATAGAATAGGGGAGAAGAGGAGTTTGTGGCACAACTTGACAAGAAGAAAGGACTGGTCGGTAGGGCATGCTCTGAGGCATCAAGGGATCACAAATGTAGCATTGGAGGGCAGCGTGGAGGGTAAAAATCGTATAGGGAGACCAAGAGATGAATACATTAAGCAGATTCAGAAGGATGTAGGTTGCAGTAAGTACTGGGAGATGAAGAAGCTTGCACAGGATAGAGTAGCATGGAGAGCTGCATCAAACCAGTTTCAGGACTGAAGACAACAACAACAACTCGGAACGCTGTTCATAAGGCCAACACATCATTTTATAAATCATCTTTAAACTACTCATTTTATTAAAAGTAACCAGCAAAACCAATACTTTTAGTGTTTTTAATAAATTATAGTTGTATTCAATAACTACAAATTGGCGAGAAGAGTAATGAGTATTTCGTTCATAATGCAAGGCGGAGAACGTGCAATGCTCCCTCCATTAGACACACTACTTAAACCACTTTAATTCCTATTGGTACCCTTTAATATCCACTCTCCCAACAATTATTTTTGGTCGCCAGCCTCATATAAATGGTTCATCTCGTCAGACAAAGGGAATTATTCCGAACGGGAAACACTGACAGTCACAAAGATACAACGTCCGTTCTTGAGGACCGTCAGGCCGTAGGGAAACCAATTCAGCCACACTGATGCTGTATACACTCCTGGAAATTGAAATAAGAACACCGTGAATTCATTGTCCCAGGAAGGGGAAACTTTATTGACACATTCCTGGGGTCAGATACATCACATGATCACACTGACAGAACCACAGGCACATAGACACAGGCAACAGAGCATGCACAATGTCGGCACTAGTACAGTGTATATCCACCTTTCGCAGCAATGCAGGCTGCTATTCTCCCATGGAGACGATCGTAGAGATGCTGGATGTAGTCCTGTGGAACGGCTTGCCATGCCATTTCCACCTGGCGCCTCAGTTGGACCAGCGTTCGTGCTGGACGTGCAGACCGCGTGAGACGACGCTTCATCCAGTCCCAAACATGCTCAATGGGGGACAGATCCGGAGATCTTGCTGGCCAGGGTAGTTGACTTACACCTTCTAGAGCACGTTGGGTGGCACGGGATACATGCGGACGTGCATTGTCCTGTTGGAACAGCAAGTTCCCTTGCCGGTCTAGGAATGGTAGAACGATGGATTCGATGACGGTTTGGATGTACCGTGCACTATTCAGTGTCCCCTCGACGATCACCAGTGGTGTACAGCCAGTGTAGGAGATCGCTCCCCACACCATGATGCCGGGTGTTGGCCCTGTGTGCCTCGGTCGTATGCAGTCCTGATTGTGGCGCTCACCTGCACGGCGCCAAAAACGCATACGATCATCATTGGCACCAAGGCAGAAGCGACTCTCATCGCTGAAGACGACACGTCTGCATTCGTCCCTCCATTCACGCCTGTCGCGACACCACTGGAGGCGGGCTGCACGATGTTGGGGCGTGAGCGGAAGTCGGCGTAACGGTGTGCGGGACCGTAGCCCAGCTTCATGGAGACGGTTGCGAATGGTCCTCGTCGATACCCCAGGAGTAACAGTGTCCCTAATTTGCTGGGAAGTGGCGGTGCGGTCCCCTACGGCACTGCGTAGGATCCTACGGTCTTGGCGTGCATCCGTGCGTCGCTGCGGTCCGGTCCCAGGTCGACGGGCACGTGCACCTTCCGCCGACCACTGGCGACAACATCGATGTACTGTGGAGACCTCACGCCCCACGTGTTGAGCAATTCGGCGGTACGTCCACCCGGCCTCCCGCATGCCCACTATACGCCCTCGCTCAAAGTCCGTCAACTGCACATACGGTTCACGTCCACGCTGTCGCGGCATGCTACCAGTGTTAAAGACTGCGATGGAGCTCCGTATGCCACGGCAAACTGGCTGACACTGACGGCGGCGGTGCACAAATGCTGCGCAGCTAGCGCCATTCGACGGCCAAGACCGCGGTTCCTGGTGTGTCCGCTGTGCCGTGCGTGTGATCATTGCTTGTACAGCCCTCTCGCAGTGTCCGGAGCAAGTATGGTGGGTCTGACACACCGGTGTCAATGTGTTCTTTTTTCCATTTCCAGGAGTGTATAAACATAGTCTAACACCACACAGAGGTTACGCTGACCACTGAAAAAGAAACGACGGCACATAGGAAATATAACAGGAGGAGAGGCTAACTGTTAAAGAAAGTTGGCGATCTAAATTAGAAGTGATACCATTTTTATTCACATCCTTTAATAACTATTTCCATCCTTTTACGCTTTGACGTGTAATGTTTCTCTTTTTACATCGTTAAATATACTATGGCAGATAAGTTGCGTTGAAAGTTTCAGGTTTGGACGTCTAATTACAGCTGAATGACATCCAGTTTACGTGTCATACGCGTTTCACCTTTATTCTGTGTAAGACAGCTTCAGTGGCCTAGAATGTATATCCATTATTATTTGCACTGTTTAGTTGGCATTTTGGATATATATAGATTATAAACTGTTGTGGAATTTGCTTTCGACCTAACAGAATCACTTCATCCCGCTGTCGAACTATAGATAGCTTACTACAGCGCTTTACCTTTGACAGTGGGCGCTGCGCATCTCCGTTTCCCTCCGGTCCTTGCTGAACTGCCACGCTCGATCTCAGGGCTACTTCCAGCTCTTCAAGCCGCTGTCGCCACTTCGCAATTACACGACCGCCCTGTCTCACTGTCTTCCCTATCCTTTTCAATCCTGTACCCCGATACACAAATCGTGGCCTTTGCCCTCTTTTGATTGCCTATCCCATAAACAGACACTGCTACGAGAATGAAATTTTCTCTCTGCAGCGGAATGTACGCGGATAGGAAACTTCCTGGCTGATTAAAACTGTGTGCCAGGCCGAGACTCGAACTCGGGACCTTTGCCTTTCGCAGGCAAGTGCCGCCAAGTGAGCTACCCAAACACGAATCACGACCCTGGGCAGCTGTTGGTAGAGCACTTGCCCACGAAAAGCAAACGTCCCGATTTCGGGTGTCGGTCCGGCACACAGTTTTAATCTGCCAGCAAGTTTCGAACATTGCTACGAACTGTCATTAGTGACTCAGTTCCCCACTTCCCCCTCCGCCTCTCTTGTTCCTGTCAGATAAATTTCGCGGTTAAATGGTGGACTGTCAATCATAGCTATTACCGTCTACGTGTCAGCTGCCTACATATTTTCACTCCACATTTTTTTTTTAAATTTATTGTCTCTTGGGACGTGCCTATTCAGCCATCTCATTAGTGGAATGTCGTTGATGACGACGCAATACCCAGTCACCAAATGGAGAAAAACCTCCAACGCGACTGGAAATCGTTCATTCTGTATTTGCAAAATCGCCCCGGAGTACCCAGAGCCGCTATGGTTCCACAGCGACTCAATGGATCGCTACGTGTCGTGACATACACTTCCAGAAACGGTTTAACTTGGCTGTCTCTGCTGTTTGGCAGCTCCCACCACACTCCGCTCTACGTTTGCGAAGTAACCTCGGAGTTCCCACAGCCACTACTTTTCTACAGCGATTCCAGGGATCGCGAGGCGTCTTGACAAACGTTTCGAGTACGGTATGAATTCTCTGTTCAGCGTTCCTAGGGCTCTCGTCATTGAGCGAGCGGCGTCACAGTTCCCATCGGCAGACGCCAGTATGCTGCCAGTTGTTTTCCTCCCTTTGACTAAAACCTGACCTTGACTGAGCTCAAGTAAATCTCCAGACTGTAGAAGCGCTAACTGTGCCGTCACAAATAGTAATGAATAATTTCTTTCCTTCTACGGTAATACACTAGTATAGGCATGTCTCAAAGTCACAGAAATTAAGAGTGACTGTTTCGGAGGTAACAACTAATTTGTCGAATCTCTGAGCGTAAGATTATGTACTGAGCAATATCGCTTTCAGACGATGTGACTCCGCTTGAAGATACAAAGAATTTTCCCATTTCGTGTCATATGCACAGTAGCTACGCCTCTACTGCCCCACAGCAGATGCAGCTTGAGCTACTTCATTTGTTCCACATTTTAGAAGTTAGACGAATAAAGGTAGGAGCCATCTTGTATGCGGTGCACTATTGTCTATTGAAATTGTGACTGAATTTGTCTCTATGATGCATGTTCTGCGCATGGATAGCGTACAAAAAAGTGTCCCGTTCAAAATTGTAATCTGTGTATTGAGATAATAAATAAATTTATGTATTCATATACGTAATCATTGTGGTGATTTGTTTTGAAATCACTGCAGCTGTAAGGGAAACATGACTACTGTGGTAGGTCTTTGTGCTTCCAGCTGCACACTATGTACTCTCGCAGAATAAAGAAAGACGAAATTCAGGCCTGCCTTTTGTAATGGACTTTTTGTAATGCCGACTGAGAGATTGAAAGTAGCAGTGGAACTGGGGACAACGTGTTAGGTGAAGGCAGTGACCACGATTTGGGTATAATATACAGGGTGTTACAGAAAGGTACGGCCAAACTTTCAGGAAACATTCCTCACACACAAATAAAGAAAAGATGTTATGTGGACATGTGTCCGGAAACGCTTAATCTCCATGTTAGAGCTCATTTTAGTTTCGTCAGTATGTACTGTACTTCCTCGATTCACCGCCATGATTTCATACTGGATACTCTACCTGTGCTGCTAGAGCATGTGCCTTTACAAGTACGACACAACATGTGGTTCATGCACGATGGAGCTCCTGCACATTTCAGTCGAAGTGTTCGTACGCTTCTCAACAACAGATTCGGTGACCGATGGATTGGTAGAAGCGGACCAATTCCATGGCCTCCACGCTCTCCTGACCTCAACCCTCTTGACTTTGATTTATGGGGGCATTTGAAAGCTCTTGTCTACGCAACCCCGGTACCAAATGTAGAGACTCTTCGTGCTCGTATTGTGGACGGCTGTGATACAATACGCCATTCTCCAGGGCTGCATTAGCGCATCAGGGATTCCATGCGACGGAAGGTGGATGCATGTATCCTCGCTAACGGAGGACATTTTGAACATTTCCTGTAACAAAGAGTTTGAAGTCACGCTGGTACGTTCTGTTGCTGTGTGTTTCCATTCCATGATTAATGTGATTTGAAGAGGAGTAATAAAATAAGCTCTAACATGGAAATTAAGCGTTTCCGGACATATGTCCACATAACATATTTTCTTTCTTTGTGTGTGAGGAATGTTTCCTGAAAGTTTGGCCGTACCTTTTTGTAACACCCTGTATAACAGTAGTTTTCCAGACTAATCAGATTGTCTTGAACGTCCATCACCGGAACCATTCACAAACAAATGCAAAAATCTTGTTCCAATTGAAAAACATCCTACGGAAGCAAACCATCTACCGATACAGGGGACTTCAAGGCACTGTGTACATTTTAGCAAAAACGAGAAACCTTACAGAAGTAGATGAAAGTGTGCTCTCTGGAAGTAGTCCTACGCCTATCTGCAGCAAGGCAATGCATTTATCTTACTACCAAAAGTAATGACGTGTCATGCAGTGTGGCTCCATTTGAATCAACCCCGCATGAGTTCATTTAATATGTGTAGCACCTGTTTTTCAAACCGTTCTGTCTCAAAGTACGTCTAATAATTTAATAAGAATTAAAAAGAAACTAATTTTTAGTTTTTCGAGTCTGAAAGGGCTACAATGTAGCATTCTCGTTCCTAACCCGACTCACAATCGCGTGTAATTACACTAAGTGGGCGAAGATATTAATTATGAAAAGTTGAGTATGGTAGGCTATGTTGGATAACTTGGAAAGAAGATCCTAACAGTCTCCATTCAGTGTTTCAATGACCACTTGAAGTGAGGTTTGCTTACCTCGTATCTTCCAAAGCAGGCTAGTTACTCCACTGGACATCCCGTAAGTAGGTCGCAGCTTCTGATCTCTGTAAACTGAACACTGACAATACGTTTGGCCAAGGTACGTAGACTAGAAGACGTATGGCTACAGGGATTGTTACTATTGTTCAGAAATTCTCACATTTTATTAATAGTGGATGTCACATTATTTTGACCTGAGAGCCATTTGGTTCTAAACAAGGAAAGTATACATACAGCTGAAGTTGAAATAGCGTTAATGTCGCATGAGATACGGCATGAGCAATGAGCGAACATTCAATCATTTCTAACCAGAGACCCAACTGCGGCACATATCATACATAGCCAATACCACCGACTTTCATTAGCGAAATACGCTTTGCATTACATGAAAAGTTTTCGGAGGCACTTATCACAGACCGAATAGGTTTTGAACGCAAAAAGTCTGACATATTCACACTGTAATGATCCACACGCTTGCTTCAGAGAACACCGAGCGAAACTGCCCAACAAATTCTGCTAGTTCCGTACTTTGGTGCTCGCGCCAAAGTGCGGTTCGTTGATGATCGGCGATCTCCACTGATTTTCGTAATGTTAATGTCAGTCTACTGCTTATTTACGAATTTTTCAAAATAATATTATATTGGAAAAACGAACATCAGTTTGAATAAAGTTTTCTATATGACCAGCAACCCTTTTTATTAATGTATATTATTAATAACTGATACTCAGAGTTACCAACACTGCCACATGTACTTCGGGATAACCCATGAATCTCCCAACTCAAGTTTCGCGCATTTCAGTTTACATCCACACCGTGCCGTTAAGCCTGGATATCGCTACCCACTAGCAGCACTAAGGCAGCGAATAAGATCTTCAAACAAACGTAATGAACACGTTTCATACTCAAACGAACATAATGAACGGATTTTACAAAGTATAAGTTCCACTATAAGTCATTAACCACTACTTTCAATGAAGCAGATTACTCTACCTGCGAGGAGTAGTAGGTACAAAGTTACTGAAATTTGCAACTACGCCAGCAGTGATCCCAGTCACATTTGTGTAGCTAAATATTAAAATCCTTACTGCGAGAGAAGCAAGAAAGATAGTTTCCTGGGGGCCAGGGGTTGGTGGTGGGGGATGGGAAGAATCACACACGGGTAGAAGGGAAACTGGTCTTTGAACCTGCCAAGCATTAATATGGTGTACTGCTCTAATCTGGGCTGTTTCCATTCTTTTTACACCATTAAGATTTCGTGAGTGCGACTAATACTTACGATCACACGTGCAAACGTAACATTACTATTGTAAGTTAAGTGACCTTTCTTACGTCAGGAAGCGCATTTAACTGTCCACTCGTGAATTAGTGACATATGTCAATTACGGGCTACATGCTATCGAAAATAAAAGTGTTCTTATGTAACGTTACAATAGCAGCTGAAAGGCACAGGGTCGTACCCTTTGATGTTAAAAACACCGATTACCTTAGCAATAAAGGCATGGGGAAAAAGAAACACGAAAGCCGAAAGTGATTAGTGAGCTTTGGGTTTCTCAGGTAAAGGCGTTATGAATCAAGTCTATCCTCAGCCAGCCAGTAACATAACAGACTATACTTATTTCCTGAGATTCGTACAATGTTTATTCAGTTTGAAGCGAAATAATATATAGACGTAGTGATAAATTCCTTAAGAAAACGCCTAAAACACTATACATATCTTAAGAAAACACCTAAGACAAGGGGCCGCGTAACTTAATTGTTTAGCACACCAGAGGTGCAATTTTCTATCAACAACGGACTACTTGTTACCACGCAAGGTTAAATGTAGTACCAGCAAAAATGACGGTGCAGGTGTGTTTTCGTTGGAGAAAAAGAGAAAGGGGCGTTGTGATTATTGGCTTAGTTTAACAAATGATTCAAATGGCTCTGAGCACTATGGGACTCAACTGCTGAGGTCATTAGTCCCCTAGAACTTAGAACTAGTTAAACCTAACTAACCTAAGGACATCACACACATCCATGCCCGAGGCAGGATTCGAACCTGCGACCGTAGCAGTCGCGCGGTTCCGGACTGCGCGCCTAGAACCGCTAGACCACCGCGGCCGGCGCTTACTTTAACAAGATACACTAATCGGTTAGTCAGTGACTACTAAGCTTCTGCTTACCACGGAAAAATCCGACAGCAAACAGTAATAACAGCATTTCGGCCGGAGAAATTTTTTATGGTGTTGACCGAAAAATCCTAGTGCCAAATTGTGTATTCCAGTCCCCTACTTTTTACCTAGTTCAAGCGATCCTGGGAGTACCAAGAATTTTTATTCACCTGTGTAATTCACTTTCTAGGAATTTATACAGAATAAGTGTTTTCTCTTTAACGATTTAGTTGAAATTTTCTGCATAGCTCTCCAAATACCTAGCACAAATAACACAGTGATTAGTACCGTAGCACTTGGGATGCGGGGATGTTGTCTTCATTGGGTACCAGCTCCATGGGGGTGAAAAAACATACTAGATTCTGTGGCACGAGTCGTAAATGAATTTTATTTTTCATCGTTTCAGTCCTGAGATGGGAGCGGGCTGGCAGCTCGTGGAATAATGTACTAGACCTTACACTTTTACATGCATACGCGTGTTGTACCGCTAAAATAGCGTGCAGACGAAAATTATTGCCACACAGACCTTCAGGCAGTGTTGTCAGTGATCTTAATCTGATGTACAATTCTTTGGTTCACAGGGCAATGTTAACATAGTTTCTCAGTCATTCAACTGGTATTGCAAGTTGTTTGTGCTGTGAAGGATTTCATGTCGTAATTACTTTGTTGTAAGTAGAGATTCCAGCTTTTAAAGTATTTAAAAACACGCTTTTATTAGCGAACACATTCTGATGGTAAAAATGGTGAGGTTGTGGACAGAAGAGACATCCGATTTCAGGTCTCCTGGATTAAAAAAACGTTTTTACGCAAAATTTGTAGCTGAATACATATTCCTTGAAATCAGGTGGAACGCCTCAGCTTCACAGTTGACGAGAGAGACTGGTGCTCTAGCCATCTTTACTTGTTCACTGTTTCTCAGAACTCAAACGTGCACGTGAAACGATCGACGGGCTTACTGGAGATACTACGCAACACATCTCTGCAAAGGTTAATCGAATTTTCGATGTGGTTTTAATTTCGCGACTAATTGCACCGTGAAAAAAGTAACCCTCGTGTCAAACTTCTCTCTCTCTCTCTCTCTCTCTCTCTCTCTCTCTCACACACACACACACACACACACACACACACACACACACACACATACACACACGTTTGAATCGATCACACAGAAATGTCATGTTCATTGTCACTTGTTCAAATTATAGACGCGTAATTGCCTCCTTTAACTATTACTTAAAACATCAAGTATGAGACGCCAAGATTTTGACCAGACTGTTCTACACACATAATGTGAATGCCATCTTAGTTTAGGAAAGCCGAAGAATTTTGCCTTCTTGCATCTGTATTACCAAATGCCTAAAATGACCACCTGGTCCTCTGACGGCTTCCAGAGGCAACAATAAGTTGATTTTCAGTATTCATACGATTATTGACCACATTTAAAAATTTAAAGTGCTGTCATAGTCTCCTCATTAAGAGATATAGCATAACCCAAGTATTGAAGTAAGAAACTGTGAATTATGCCTTGAGAAACCGTAACATATGTCACGCTATTTACCCAGACTTTATTCATCCAGTATTTGAGAATGGGGGCACTAAGCGACTTCCAACAAACTATACACGAAACTGAAAATGTTTTGCAATTTTTTTCTCGCCGACGTCCTCTCGAAATAATGAAAACTAAAATGTTTATCGCTTAGTAAATTTTCATTGTTGGTGCAAAAAACTAAATCTTCTGGCACGATGTTTTAAGTTTTTAGCTTTTTAGTGCTAACGTTATTTGCAAACACAGTTTTATGGCAGTGTACAATAATGCTCCTGAATGGACCTTTAAAATTATGTCATTGTACGACACATTCTTCACGGGGTATGACGTTATAAGTACATAAATACGTGAAAAAAAAGTTTTACTTAAGAAAGAGCTATTGAAGCTCATTTATATGTGAGAGTTCAATTGTTTAAAGGAGTAGGGGGGGACAAACTAATTTGTACACAACCTTCCTCTTTCCAGCACCTTGGGCTTTTTCCCGTCATTTCCAGCTAGGTCGGTTTTTTTGTCGGAATGCCCATCATTTCAGCCTGTAATATTTTCCTAATTTTCCTGCGACGGCAGGGGATACCATAGCGACAAACAGTAAATACGATTGTATGCTCAAAATGCAAACACGAGTCTTTGGACGGAGTTTCATATAACGAAATCGTCTGTTGTTGCACAATAAACTGCTACCCGTAGCAAGCGACCGTGGTGTGTAGCAAATCATCTAGCAACAGACGCTACTTTGCATAGCGAAGTCGACATACGAAGGGGAAAACATCACTAAGCAACTGTTAACACTAGATTTTTATATCATGTAAATTTGTATACTAAAACTGTCCGTAAACATCTTGTAAACAGTGTCCAATAATGCTCCAGAATGTACATTTGAAATTATGTGTGTACGACACATTCTCTAGGGGGTATGACGTTATAAGCACAGAAATACCTGAAAAACCACGTAATCTGTAACCTATTTTACCACAATTCAGGCGATTGCGGCATATGTGAAAATCAGTTTTTAACATGAAACTTCCTGGCAGATTAAAACTGTGTGCCCGACCGAGACTCGAACTCGGGACCTTTGCCTTTCGCGGGCAAGTGCTCTACCAGAAGTAAAGCTGTGAGTACCGGGCGTGAGTTGTGCTTCGGTAGCTCAGATGGTAAGCCCTCTGTAATAAAAAAACTGAGTTAATCGATCAACAACGAACTTAAAAGGATGTCATACGACATCCGCCCCGAGCAGATTCAACGAACAAAATGAGATTTAAAAAAAAAAAAAAAAAAGAAAAAAAAGGATGGTAGAGCACTTGCCCGCGAAAGGCAAAGGTCCCGAGTTCGAGTCTCGGTCGGGCACACAGTTTTAATCTGCCAGGAAGTTTCATACCAGCCCACACTCCGCTGCAGAGTGAAAATCTCATTCCAGTCTTTAACAGTTTTCAAGTCTTGTGCTATGTTTCGAGCGAGACGGAGTTCGGCATTCACTGGTTTCCGCGGCAATTAATACTGGTTCAAATTGCCCCTCGAACCAAGGCAGCAGCGGAAATGTTGCATTTATGTCACGCCAATGCACATGATTTTTTAGCCGCCTAACTACCATGGACGAATGCTGGCTGTATCATTATGACCGTAAGATAAAGGACCAATGGCAACAGTGGAAATGTGTGGATTCACCACACCCAGTAAAGGCGAAGACCTGCTATCATCGGGGAAGGTGACTGTGGGTGTTTTTGGGACTCTCATGGAGTGGTGCTAAAATATTTTTCTTATAAGGAGCTGAACCTTCACTGGAGCATTGGAAGACTAATGTACTTTGGAACACTTTTCGGACTTTCGCCTCTATCGGGCTATGTAACTCAAGTTTAATACAAAATGTCAAATAAGAAACCTTCAGCCATCTAAATTTCCAGTTCAATTTTATTTTGCTGCAGTTTCAGCATTACACTACACCATCTTCAGGCGCTAAGACCGATTTGCAGGAAGATTCCTACCTCCTGTACAGTCGAAATAGATACCACCATATAGTCACATCCATAGACTTCTGTTTAACAAATTGATGTCTTCGATCGTTACTTGTCGACTCAGGTGATGATCGAAGCGATCGCTTTGTTAAAAAGAAGTCTACAGATACCAGTGACCGTGCTCTGGCGCATATTTTGACTGTATAACAGGTGGGTATCTTCCTACACTTCCGTTAGAGTGCCTGAAGAAAGCGTAGTGTAAAGCTGAAACAGCAAAATAAAATAAAATAAAATGAAACTGGAAATTAGGATGGCTGAAGACGTTTTTATTTAACATTTATATTGAGCAGCTGAAGTCCTGCAACCATCCAGTATAAAAATGGAATTACGGAGAGGTTTAATGTAATTTCTTATTCCATTCTTACAGGGCGGGATTCACATTTTATGTGCAGCAGGCTTTTTCTGAAATTGCAAAATATAACTCCGGGAAAGTGAGATTTTCTAAATGTGAAACATTGTTCCAAAGTACAACATGGTCTTGTACCTAGGAACAAATATTCTATTGTAATTTAATAGGTCTGCAATCTAGAAAATCTTGCCAAAGCTGTATTTAACACACTGCTTGGAAAGTACTGAGAAACATCTGAAACTTGCTAAGCAACAACTGCCAATTACTACGGAACAACCGACAATTGTAACGGAGCAGCCGATCAATGACCGTAAAAGGAAATGTAGAGGGTGGGACGAGTTAACTGTAGTGAAGCCTGTGCATGCATTTGACATTTCATGTACCACGGTTTTTTACGAAGGTTGTCGTGGAATCGATTAGTGCGACATTCTTTGCGATGCGGCTGTCTGCGAGACATCATTTCGCTTCTTGCGATCGTGGACGAGCAGCTGAACAGTTCGGAACTGGCCAGTGTGTCACTACCGTGGCCACAGTAATAAGCCACAGCAATAAGATACAAAGTCCAAAATTGTTGTCTCGCTATTAAAAAAGGCTGCAGATGGTGGAAGTGCCATGCGAAAAGCATGCCGGTGGTTGCAGGCGGACGAGCCCACCGTAAGAGGATCGATATGTAGCTCTAATTATGAGAAAGGAACATATCTTTCACTCCTAGGCAGGTCGCTGTGGATCTTGCTATCGCTACCGATTTCTCTGCCAGTGCCATTTTGTGGCGATTAAATCGAGCTGATCTGTATGTTCGGAAGCTTGTTGAATGCATTGCACTACAACCAGTCCTCCGTTAGAAAGAGCTGTTAGTGCAGGATTCCTGATGATTACAGTGGTTCACGGTGATATTCTCCGACGAGTCTCGCTTCACTGTGGCAAGTGTAGAGAGAGAGCTGAGCACATTACACTCCACACAATGTCCATAAACGCCATCGGTATGGTCTAGACTCTAGGTGATACTACGTGAGCACAATGGCCGAACATCGCTGCATATCTTTGTGCAAGGAACAGTTACAGCACAGTGATAATGCTGGGAGATTATTCTGTATCATGTCCCTCTGTTTAGGGAAGCGGTAGGTCCCGAATTTCTGCTTATGAACTACTATTCCCGCCCACACAGGACAGCTGATGTTTCGCAATCACTGGAATGTGAAGGTACTGAACGTGTGGAATAGCCTGCGTACTTTCCGAAACTAAATCCTGTAGTGCATGGTTGAGATGCTCTTGCAGACGTATATCTAAACGAACACACACTCCCCGAACCGTGAAAGAACGGAAAATCGCCTTGGGAGTGGGACACTGTCCTCTAAGGACTCCTCAAGATTTTCATAGCCAGCGTCAATAACAGGTGCAAAATGGGAATTAGCGCCCAAGGAGGGCATATTCCTTATTAAGAGTCCGACATCGGCCTTTATATTGGAAGTCTCATCTGAGTCAAACATGATCGTTATTTATGTCTGTTATACTGCTTCCCCATGTGATTAAATATGTACCATTTCTCGTTATAGCCTAAATATATCACTCAACTTCTGTTACATATGTACTGTGTTTCATTGCGTCTATCATTGCATGTGATTATTCCTGTCCGATGGTGTCTCTCTTTCCTAGCAATTGTCAAGCAGCATAGTGTGTTATATTATTAATTTGGAACAACCAATAACCAGAAACAGAAATCAAATTAAGTAGAAGTATTGTCAAATACCATTTAAAAGTTATTATATTCTGAAATAGAAGCTTTTGAAACCTATCACAAATTTGCATTTTCAAGAGCTAAATTGGTTAAAACATTGAACAACCTCACGTCATTTTCAAATATCCCATGTTCCATGGTAGATAGCCTTCTTCTGTTTCAAGGTACAAGTCGGTGTACAGCCGGAATGATATGGCTTCACCTTCCATAGCAGACAGCAGATGTGAACAGTGTATCTAACAAATAGCATGGGAACATTTTCGGAAACGCACTCAAGCAGTTGTGATAATCAGTAGTGATTTCAGTCATGCGGTGCAGCAGGAGAAGGCCTTTTTCCTCGAATTGGTGGCACAGATGAACAGACTCCCATTAGAGGAAAGCGAAGTTTGTGAAGACGCTAGAGGTGTTGAAGCAGATTGGAGTCCAAGATGGTTCAAATAGTTCTGAGTACTATGGGACTTAACATCTGAGGTCATCAGTCCCCTAGAACTTGAACTACTTAAACCTAACCAACCTAAGGACATCACACACATCCATGCTCGGGGCAGGATTCGAACCTGCGACCGTAGCGTTCGTGCGGTTCCAGACTGTAGCGCCAAGAACCGCTCGGTCTCTTCGGCCGTCGAACAGGGGGTCACACCAAACATAGACTAAGGTGCAGGTTGAGCAGTGGAGTTCATAAGGGTAACGCTCTAAAATATTTTTTCACGAAAATATTTCGGAACTACATGAGGATCCGACTCCGGAATTACAAAAAGAAGTCAGGTCAGCTACATGTGAGGCAAAATTTTTAATCAAATCTTTTTATAAGAAAATGCTTGTCAGCATGAATCCTCAGCCCCCAAAACTTCGTTCTCCATTCAAAACTCATAAACCTAACCATCCGATACGCCAGATTCCTAATATTACGAACAGCGTTTACGATGGTTTAGCCAAATTTCTGCATGAAACCGTGAAAAATTCATTCGTCTTCGAGAACAATTATTCCATCCCCAATAGGTAACGTCTTCGTAGTCCATAAAATGAAAGATTTAGAATGCAGCCCATAAAACAAGTTTTTTTCACTAGACATCAAAAATCTTTACACAAACGTTCCCGTACAAGAAACACTTAGGATCGTAGAAAAAAATGTACATAATTTTAAAAAAGGACTTTCACACGTAGAAATCACTCACTTTATGAATTTAATCACTGTCGTAGTCAAATACAACTATTTTGAATTTAATGAACAACTGTATCAGTATCCGATGGTCTCCCTACGGGAAATCCGTTAGCCGGTATCCTTGCTGACGTTCCCATTGACTCTTCTATTTCAGATACGTCGATGATATTTTAATCATCTACAAAGGACCTGTTGATGGCACTGATCGTATTTTGAATCTCTTAAATGACCTTCACTGGAAAATATCCTTCACCAGTGAACTCGAAAACGAGGCCCGTCGGTTGAACTTTCTTCACTTACAGTAGAAGAAAATAAAACATCACTTAATGTTTTTCGTGATGAAACATATACCGATCATATCGTACCTGCGTCTTTCATGCATCGAAAATCTCATAAAAACGCTTTCTTTCACTCAGATATTCATGGAGCTACTTCTATTCCACTCTCGAAAGACAAATTCTAGGAAGAAACTAAATTAATCAAAACGATAGCAGTTAATAACGAATACGAACCTATCATAGTGGATGACATCTTTAAAAAGAAAACTGCTAAAAGAGTTACTTCACTCGGCACCTGTATCATTGAGTCCAGCCGAAAGTAGTTTCTTTTTTTTCTATTCCTTTCTTGGAGCCCATCTCCTATCAGATTCAACGTCTTTATCGTAATAAATACAACTGTAACGTCGCCTTTTCAGCCAATAACAGTTTGAAAAAAAAATGTTATTCATTATTTAAAATCGACCCGTTCCTCTTTGGAAAGTTCTGGTGTCTGTAAGATTTTGTGCGACAATTGCTCTCCTTACTACATAGGACAAACAGGACGTGCCTGTACAGTCAGATAGAGAGAACATTTTTTAAGATAAATTGTCAGTAGAAACCAAAATTCGTCTTTTGCCGACCACCTTCTGATTACATGTCGCGCCTAAAGCTGTTCACGATATCAACATTTTGCACACTGAGAAGAAAGGGCATAAATTAGATGTTCCCGAGAAATTAGAAATTTTTAAACACCTTTCTCGAAATGATGGCCTCATTGTTAATGAGCAGCAACAATTACGTAATAAAAGCTTCTTCAACGGTATAAAGCAGTTACTTGATATTTGATTTCGTGTTACCTCGAACACTTACCGAAATATTTTTTCTATCTAAGCCGACTCATAATTTTTTTTTATTAAATAGTTTATATTGACTGCAGTTTATGTATGCCCTTTTTCTACTCGCTGAGATATTCAGCTCTCTTTGTAATTCTATAATGGCGCTTTCAGCCTTTAAACTGTACTTCTAAGTTCTTATGTAGACGGAATGTTACCATCGCTTCTGCTGTCAGATAAAATATTGCATTTTACTTCATGTGTTAAATAATGTTCATCATAATATTCGTCTGTCTATATTTTGAATGTTAAGTAGCCTATTTGTATTTGCGGCTACTAGATGGCACTCTTGGTGTAATGTTCACCTACCCGCAAATGCTAACGCTCGCGCCTCTGTCTGATGCTACCTGTACTTCGACATGTGTGGGCAGCCCCTAGTAGCTTGGGTTCTACGTATTGCATTTTAAAAGTTTTGTGACTAAAGCTTTATCGCTTGATATTTATTTTATATGTGACATATAAGTAATGTTTCTTTATTGTATTGTTAGCCAGTACTTACACCTAAAATTTTTTTCTTGTAATTCTGTACTTATTTGTTTGAGTATTTGAGCATTTTACTTCCGATGAAGGCACCCGTAGGAGTGCCGAAACCTAAGTCAAAAGATGCCTTTTTGGACACTGAGGGCTGTTATTGCTTTAATTTTACTTTGTAAACGCTCGCTGACCACGCAGCCATGTTCAAAACTTTCCTTTGAGGAGTTTAGCTACATAATAAGAAGTTTAATCAGCATTAAGAAAGGATTTGTTAATTTTATGATCCATTTCGAAGAATTTTAAATACTACAATTCGTGTTCATTACTCTGGTTTTTCCAGTCGGTGGTTCTATCATAACGTAACTACGTTTTAATATGGAGCTGTGCTCTAGCACCAGTTTCCACTAAGGACCTAAGTTCAGTTGTATAATAAGAAGTTTCATCTGTAAAATGGAAAAATTTGCTGTTTCACGAACTTTTAAAAAGATTCATTTTGCTCATTCCATATTGCTTTCGCCAATCGCCGGTGACTAGGGCTTCAATATTGGATGTGCTGTCGCACTGCTAGCGCTATGAATTTAATTTATAACAGAAATGAAAGAGCACAGTATGTAAAACAATGTAATACTGTTGTAAACGGCTTGCCTCTCGGTGATTAATTGTGTGCTGGTTGTTTATTTATACGTTTGAGTAATGCCTCACTTTCTGGCCGTAAGTTACTCTAATCAAACATAATTTTTGTTTACTGTGGGTAAAACTGTTTTGCTGTGTTTAAATGAAAGTAAGACACTTCTCTTCTCCGTTAGAGGACTAAATACAAACCAATGTAGTACTGTTGAAATGCTATGTGTAGGGGACGGTCTTCTTGTAAATTGGCAGGTTAATGTGTTTTTGAAGCGGGGGCCGCTGTACTTTTTGTACTTGAGCTGTAGTAAAGAGGTGTAGCTTTTTAGGGACTTGACATAAAATATGTGTAATGCATAACAGCATAACTACTGAACGTAGCTCATGCAACTGTAGCATCCTCTGCCTGTGACATCACGCTATGACGTAAAGCACTGGACACTAATGAGTATTCTCAGCAAAAGAATTCTTTGACGTTATAAGGTTTTCAAGCCTATATTAAGTTAACAAAACAAAAGAATATTTTGCTTAGTCAGTAAAGGTTTTGTCTTCGACGTGCGCCGCTGTCGGCCGCCTCAAGGGTTTTATCTGGTAACCATTGCACGCCAGTTCTCCCATGTCTGTCCTGTGTTGTCTACTTACTGTTGTGGAGTCAGCCATAGTGCCAGTTTGATCATCACTACAGGCCAGTTTTTATACGCATGGTTTCGCCTGTATTCTCACACTTACAATACGGTATGTAACTAGTAAGGCAAGTCATAAAACTAAATAACCATGACAAATTTATATACCTTACGTATATCAGTGTAATACAAATCTGCAGCAAACATGTATCCCATGGTTGTATAAAATTGTCATGCCCGGTGTAATTTGCATTATAGAACGATTTGAAAATGGACGTAGGTGTCCGAAACTAGTCACCATCAACAAATATAAAAGGCACCTCTTGATGTGACTTATGACGGAGCTACAACCATTTGTTTTAGTTATAAAACAAGTTGCGGACCTATTTCTCACCTGCAGCATGCTGCAAGTTCGAATCAGTTTGTTTTCTTTGGTCGAATCGCCCGACGTTCTCATACACGACATATGGACAGTGGGAAACAGCTGTGTTTAGTAAAAAAAGAAAAGGGGATTCTGGCATCCTGAGAATGAAAAATATGATACTTCGCATACAGTTCCTAACCTATGGACTGAAATAACAGGTTTATTGCAAACCACAAGTAGGTAAAATCTTTATGGGAAACATTAGGTGTAAATTATAACTTCTACAAAACAATTTGTGAGAAAGGTGGATTATCTTATGCTTAACGTTAGTGTAGTGGATCTTTTTGGGTTGTGGTAGGAGGGTATTAGGTGTCTACAGATTATTATTACTGCTTACTGGCATTCTCATGTCAACAGCTGGCGATCCTTTTGTGTGAAGTGGTTTGCAAATGTGGCGTATGTGCTTTCACTTTTCAGGGCATTACGTGTTCAGAGTCTCTTTTTGTTAACATCATGTTTGTCTTTTACACATATGATGAATTGTAGTTTAACTGACGTCTGTGCAACTTAAAATAAATACAGCAAAACAGAGTTAATGCAGTCTTTCTTTTTTCAAGATCACCAAAAACTATCGCTGGTACGTAACAGAGCATTTCTGCCTCCAACTCATGTATTCGTAAAAGTGGTCTGGGTATTCCGATATCTGAAGACAGCGTGCACAGTGTGACCGAGCTGTCGGCCGATGTTATCGGGTGACCTCTGGGATAGCATCTGGCGAAGATTGTCGGTGTCACTGTTGACGCAACCTAAGGAGACGGCGAAGCTATCTCGATGAAGGCCGAAACGAGCATGACAAATGCGTGCAAGTGGTAAGAGGCCACCTATGTATTTTGAGGTTACAATTGTAAGTAGGCTGTTTAGGTTTTTTTATTGGTAACGCCACCTCTGTATGAAAATCACTGGCTGTGCTGTGTGCAGTCTGTGTCTAGTTTGCATTGTTGTCTGCCATTGTAGTGTTGGGCAGCGGCAGCTGAATGTGAACAGCGCGCAGCGTTGCGCAGTTGGAGGTGAGCCGCCAGCAGTGGTGGATGTGGGGAGAGAGATGGCGGAGTTTTGAAATTTGTCATGAACTGCTATATATATTATGACTATTGAGCTGGCAGTAGTGGCGCTCGCTGTATTGCAGTAGTTCGAGTAACCAAGATATTTGTGAGGTAAGCGATTTGTGAAATGCATAGGTTAATGTTAGTCAGAGTCATTCTTTTGTAGGGATTTTTGAAAGTCAGATTGCGTTGCGCTAAAAAAAAAAAAATATATATATTGTGTGTCAGGTTATGGACAGTCATGTATAATTTTTCAAAAGGGGACGTTTCACAATTAGTGGCATGCTTTTACAACAATAGACGGAAAAATTCGAGGTCTGTCCAAAAAATTCCGAAACATTAGTAATTTCGCGTCGGTGGTGTACTGGAGCGAAATGTGGCTGGCATTCCTGCACAAGCCTGTGTTTAATGTGTAACTACCGGAAGTTTCGTTGTTGTACGTGTATCAGTCATCGGTCAGTACTGTACCGAGTACAACGTTGTGTCACACAGTTTGCGCATTTCGTAATGGCAGAGTCAGAGGAGCAATGGGACGGCATTACATTTTGCGTGAAACTCAAAAAGACTTTTACAGATGCACACCAAATGACGAAGGAAGCCTATAGCGATGAGAACTTAAGCCGTTCAGTCCTCACAACGGATCGGGAGTCAAATGTCAAAGCCACGCTATTGGTTTTCTTTGACTTTGAAGCATTAGTTCATCATGAATTCGTACCATAGGGACAAACTGTTCAGTGGCGGTACATGATGACAATTTTTGAACTATATGAAAATAACGTAAATCAATTACAAACTACGGCGCGCACACAATCTATTCAACATGTAAATGTCACTAGAGATATTCGGATATAGGTTATGACACGTTCGATATGCCTGCCATCTTTGGCGATGGGCGATGATGTGGCGCAACCGAATATCGGAATTCTGCATGATCCGCTGAAGTGTCGGAACGTCGATGCTGCCGACCGGAGTGGCCGAGCTGTTCTAGGTGCTACAGTCTGGAACCGCGCCTCGGGCATGGATGTGTGTGATGTCCTTAGGTTAGTTAGGTTTAAGTAGTTCTAAGTTTAGGGAACTCATGACCTCAGAAGTTAAGTCCCATAGTGCTCAGAGCCATTTGAACCATTTTTTTGAACATCGATGCTGTCGATCACTTCCTGAATGGCTGTTTTCAGCTCAGCAATGGTTTTGGGGTTATTTCTGTACAACGTGTCTTTAATGTAGCCCCACAAAATGGACTCGCATGTGTTCAGATCCGGAGAATATGGCGGCCAATCGAGGTCCATGCTAGTGGGCTTTGGGTGCCACAGAGCCAGAATGAGGTCCCCAAAGTGCTCCTCCAAGACATCGAACATTCTCCTGCTTCGATGCAGTCGAGCTCCGTCTTGCATGAACCACATCTTGTCGAAATCAGGGTCACTTTGGATAATGGGGATGAAATCATCTTCCAAAACCTTCACTTTCGGTTAGGTAGTCACCGTGCCATGAAGGAATATAGCACAGTTATCCCGTAACTGGACGTTGCACACAACACAGTCACTTGTTGATGGTGACGAGACTTTTCGTTCGCGAGATGCGGATTCTCAGTCCCCGAAAGGCGCCAATTTTGCTTACTGACGAACCCATCCAAATGAAAATGAACCAAATCAACATACTCATACTATTTTCCATCACGCCCCGCGGCCAACTGTGCAGTTTGAACGTCCTCACGCAAACCGTTCAGACGTTTTGACGATTTTATTTCACACAGTGCAATAGCTGTCACCTTGTACTTTCGGGATGTGTTGCGGCGCCTGCGAGAAAATATACGGCCTGAAATGTGGCTAGAGAATTCATAGCTCTTCCATCACGATAATGCACCTGAACATTCATTGTGGAATCGCCGCCAGACACCACACTTGCTAGGTGGTAGCCTTTAAATCGGCCGCTGTCAGTGATTGCAGACCGAGCGCCGCCACACGGCAGGTCTAGAGACACTTCCTAGCACTCGGCCCAGTTGTACAGACGACTTTGCTAGCGATGCTACACTGACAAATACGCTCTCACTTGCCGAGACGATAGTTAGCATAGCCTTCAGCTACGTCATTTGCTACGACCTAGCAAGGAGCCATTACCAGTGTATATTGAAATGGAAATTATGTACAGTCAAGAGAGATGTTCTACAATTATGGATTAAAGTTAAGTATGACAGCAACTGTGTCCGTTTTTCTAAGTTCTCATTTCCTTGTAATGTTCCAGAACTCACGCCAATCTACGTGAGCTTAAAAGCATGCATTTCGGCCTCCTCTAGCAACACGGTGTTGGCTCTTCTGCCAACATTTCATTCATCCCTGTTCGTACGTGACTATTGCGCGAAATCACTGTGCTGCCTCATCCTTCGTACTCTGCAGACCCGGTCGCTACTAACATTTCTTTATCTACAAAGTTGAATAGCCAGTTGAAAGGACTAAGATATGACACAATAGACGAGATAAAAGAAAATTCACAGACGGCGCTTGGTGCGATCCAGCAAGAACTGAATATGGCGTTGGGAGCGATGTATCAATTGTGAAGTGCAGTATTTCGAGGGAGACCGTGCACAATAAGTAAAAGATAATCTTAAAAAAAAGAAAACGCCCCGTAATTTTTTTAAACAAATCTAGTATCCAGAATGAGATTTTCACTCTGCAGCGGAGTGTGCGCTGATATGAAACTTCCTGGCAGATTAAAACTGTGTGCCCAACCGAGACTCGAAGTTTGGAAGGTAGGAGACGAGGTACTGGCAGAAGTAAAGCTGTGAGTACCGGGCGTGAGTCGTGCTTCGGTAGCTCAGTTGGTAGAGCACTTGCCCGCGAAAGGCAAAGGTCCCGAGTTCGAGTCTCGGTTGGGCACACAGTTTTAATCTGCCAGGAAGTTTCATATCAGCGCACACTCCGCTGCAGAGTGAAAATCTCATTCTGGAAACATCCCCCAGGCTGCGGCTAAGCCATGTCTCCGCAATATCCTTTCTTTCAGGAGTGCTAGTTCTGCAAGGTTCGCAGGAGAGCTTCTGTAAAGTTTGGAAGGTAGGAGACGAGGTACTGGCAGAAGTAAAGCTGTGAGTACCGGGCGTGAGTCGTGCTTCGGTAGCTCAGTTGGTAGAGCACTTGCCCGCGAAAGGCAAAGGTCCCGAGTTCGAGTCTCGGTTGGGCACACAGTTTTAATCTGCCAGGAAGTTTCAAATTTAGTATGCTTTTTAAATGTTTGTCACATTATTATTTGAAACATGTACGGTGATTTTTGACTGTTGGATGACCTCAGGTTGATACTGTATACTCAACACGTTGGCTAGTTGGCAAAATAAAAATGCGGATCTAGTTTACAACCAACACTTTCTCTGTAGTTGTTGGAGTTCCAACCAGTAGTATATCGGAAGTATGTAGCAGTCATTAGGAAACAGTGCACGAAGATCGTTATTCAATTAGGCAAACTACTGTGAATTCAACAACGCAGTTTCAGGTATTCCTCTTGCCAGATTGGTTAAGTGTAACAGTGTTAGTAGAAGTATGCAGTCTCAACCTACAGAACTGTATCTCTCTCTCTCTCTCTCTTTTTAGTACAAAAGATTTCCGACGTTTGTACATACAACAGTTTTAATTTTGAAAATTGACACCTGACAACTGAAACGGGCATTTGAAATAGGGACGGCAGTTATCGCTGAAACTACTGCGGTTAGAACGGTTCTTTTCGTCTCCAGTTTAACTTGACAGTTGAAGCTGCTCAAAATAACTGGTTTCTGAAATACTTCCAGCAACAAACGTAGACTTCGTATAAAGTTTGAGAACTTATAATGAAGGCGAAGGAGTACAAGATCACGGTCGATATGGGGTTGAGGCTGCCTCAGAAATCGATCCCATTGTCTCCAATGAAGATTACGAAGGTAAAGCAGACGGGCGCAGAGACAGCGAGGGTGAAAGGTCACATGTTGAAGATTTCCTTGCATCGTAACTTTTGGTTGGTATCAGCGTTTCATCCTGAACTGGCCACAAAATTATGGGTTTTGTTATTATTTCAAGTCAATAATATTATAGATATATCAATCAAATTAACTTTTTTTACCAAGGTACATTGTCGATACTTTCTCTTTATAAGTTGCAATTCCGTTGGGCCTCCTCCTCATTCTAATTTTTCGAAGCAAACGGAGCATTGTACTTCATTGCCACCGCATTTCGTAAAAAACTTCCAACCAAGGGGTGGTGCTGTTCTGCAGTACAATCAATGTCCGAGGTCTGCAGCGAGTAACTACCATACAGATCAGGTGGGTTGAAATCTTGCACACTGCACTTACACGCCTACTGTCTGCTAAGCCATGCCACACGCCAACAGGCTCATTACTGATTCCGAATACGATACCGATGTAATGTGTCTGTTGTTAGTTTCCTGCTGTAGATGTTGTTATTAAAGTAGTGCTGACTGTTTCTTCCCAGCGTCTGTAATAATCCAATATTTCAAAGTAATCGGAATTTTATGAATCAACACTACTTGCTTTTGAAAAAGAAATTATTTAAAAGCCAAAAACTTTAACACTTCTGCAATGGCGGATTTATATGTCTTTTTTTTACCCGGTTATTGGTAAAAAATAACAAAACCTGTTATACCGAGACCAAACAAATACCGAACGAAGCCTCAGTTGGTATAAATAATCTTACCATTACATTTTACCACCGTTTTTGCAGTCTAATTCTCTCTTCACTCATAGCCTATGGGCCGTTGCCTTGCTCCCTATTACTGCACATATATTTACAAGTGTGTGAGGTTTAGGCTTATTTTTCTCTCATTCATTTAGCTGTTTCGCTTCTTAGCCATCTTTCCGTAACTGTTTCGCCTCTTAACCATATTTCAGTACCATTATTCTTTTGTGTAATGTAGGGCTCTCAGTCTCATCATTTTCGTCTGTTATTTCGCTGCTTACATTAGTGCAATCACATTTGCATGGTTTTTACACATTTAATTTTACGTCACTCGAGCCCATAATGTATCATACATGTGACGACCTATCTAGCGTTATGTATGTTACCATTAATCTTTCATCATTGCTGTTACTGTCTTCATCTCTTGTTCATTCATTCTGCCCATGTACCAATGCCTTGTTGCGTAAAAACGGCACATGTTGTTACATGCCTCAGAGATATTTATACTAACGATATACTATAGCTCATTGATATTCTATTATGTTTTAAATGAAGTTCTGTATGGCCTCGCACCAGTCAGTCTACATTTTCCATATCTTCACTAGTAACGGCAGTTTACTGGGTTGTAAGGCCTGCACCTCACCACGCTTGCACTCCACTCAGTCATGGTTGGCCCGACAGCCGATAGTTTGAATACAGTCTTTTTGTCTGTTACTGTTTCCTTCATCCCACCCAACCGGACGGTACATTTAAAGATAATTTTCATCATTTTTCCCTATCCCTTTTTCTAGTTCGGCCAAGATGCATTGATTGTGAGCTATTGCAAGGACTGGCGTGATCGTATGTTAATGCATTAGCAATCAAAATAAGTGAGTCGCCTTGTTTCGGTAATCTACTCTTCTGGCTTTCACAGGTATGTCTCACTATATTTCTTCCCTCCACTACTTTGTATGTTATTGATACCTGGTAAACAAGGAATGCAGTATTCGGTTACAATTGTGGATGGGGCTATAATCAGTTACTCTTCGCGCCGGTAACAATACTATCAGCAACACGAACCCAAGTTACTGGAGAACCGCAAGATCTCACAATGGTGGAGGTTTCTCTACTTGAATCCAAATGAACTCAACTTCAAGCTTGCAGCATCCAGTTTACGATGAGGTCGTGCACCCTTGTGACCACAGGCCTTTGATCCGGCAATCCATGTGCACCGTCAGCTGTCCTGGCGTGTTCCCGCAATGTGTGGACCTGATTCCTCCTGAGTCCCCAACCGAACTGCACACTGACATGACCTGGAAGAACCACGAAGTCGCCCCAAAGGTAGGGCCACAGTTACTACATATCGATAACCGCCGCTGCTGCCACTAGCGGACGGGCAACGCTTGCGAAACCAAGTGGCGCCACTCAACACGAGAAGAAGACAAACAACCGCAACCATGTCAACTAAACAATACAGTCTGGCCTCCATCAATGCGAGCCGCAGCACAGCTCAACCTTCCCCTGTCAAGGAGAAACTCCAAGGAGGGGGGGGGGGGGGGGGTTGTTAGGAGACTGAGCTAGCGGTCTTAATTTGATTAAGGTGGACCCAGTATTGCTTACCGGTATGGTTATCCTTGACCGGAAGATTAATTGGGCCTAAAATCTACATAATTGTACACGGACCCAGAAAACGGGGAGTAAACGTACCAAGATTGCCAACACGCACCTTCCCCCAGGGAAAATTACGGCATACACCTTACCTCCTGGCTTACCCCTGGAGGCTCGCCGATTACGGTTTAGCAACCAGTTTGTTTGTTGTGGGCCCTGAAAATATTGCGCCTCACACGATTCCAGTTTTCCTTGACGACCTGAGGGGTGATCTCAGCAGGAATTAGGTCTTGAATACCTCCTAAGTTCGAAAGGGGGCGGGGGGGGGGGGAATTAACAGGATAAGCAGACATCAAGTATACCAGAGTAGCCTTCAATGTCTCATGGCTGGCGGTACTGAAGGCAAAGCTAAGCCAAGGGAGACTAGAATCCCACTTACTGGGAGATTTCTGACGAAGGATAATCAGTGCGGATTTAAGGTTACGATTGATGCCTTCCACAAAGGATCCCTGCGATTAATATGGAGTGGTAGTTTCATGCTAAACACCGCTTAACATATCGATAACCACCCCTGCTGCAACTAGACAGGCAATGCTTGGGAAACCAAGTGGCGCCACTCAACATGATAAGAAGACAAGCAACTGCAGCCATGTCAACTAAACGATACGGTCTGGCCTCCAACACAGGACGGAAACCTATCAACAGCAGCAATGTGACCCACAGCACAGCCCAGTTATAGCATTAAACAACTGAAGATGGGATTTTAAAATTCCGAAGTCGGTAGTTGTTTGGGAAATTAATTAGAATAGCTAAAGCGAATCTCTCTAAATTGATTAAAATACCGAGAAATACTGGTTACTCAGAACTGAAGTACCGTTAATTGTTTCAACTGGTCGGCTATTTCCCATCCGCACTTTGAAGAAGAGCGGCGCGTTTCGTCACAGGGTTATTTGGTAAGCGTGATTGCGTTACGGAGATGTTTAGCAAACTCAAGTGGCAGACTCTGGAAGAGAGGCGCTCAGCATTGCGGTGTAGCTAGCTGTCCAGGTTTCGAGAGGGTGCGTTTCTGGATGAAGTTCAAATGGTTCAAATGGCTCTGAGCACTATGGGACTCAACTGCTGTGGTCATCAGTCCCCCAGAACTTAGAACTACTTAAACCTAACTAACCTAAGGACATCACACACATCCATGCCCGAGGCAGGATTCGAACCTGCGACCGCAGCAGTCGCACGGTTCCGGACTGCGCGCCTAGATCTGGATGAGGTATCGAATATGATGCTTCCCTCTACTTATACCTGCTGAGGAGACCACGAATGTAAAATTAGAGAGATTCGAGCGCGCACGGAGGCTTTCCGGCAGTCGTTCTTCCCGCGAACCATACGGGACTGGAACAGGAAAGGGAGGTAATGCAGTGGCACGTAAAGTGTCCTCCGCAACACACCGATAGGTGGCTTGCGGACTATTAGGCGGGCCGCAAGATGAGACGCAGGCCCGTGTGGTGACGCAGGGGGGCTCACGCCAAATTCCTCACGGAAGTGTGAGTCACGGAGACAATCATCGCAGGTTGGATCGCAGTTTCAATACGCAGTTTGCTGAGGAACTTTGGCTCTGGCAGAGATGGCGACTACTTCTGCTATGTTAATAGATATAAGTTCAGAATGGGATTCCGATTCTGAATTTGAGTTCGAAACGGTGTGTTACATCGCTTTGATGAAACAAAAAGCAGAGAAAGTGCGTACATGAAAAGAAGACTAAGTCATGGGGAATTCGCTTTAACTAAGGAATGTGCTACAGAGTTTTAACAATGTCAATGTAGAATACCAGATGGCAGTTATAAGAGTCGAGGGGCATGAAAGGGAAGCAGTGGTTGGGAAAGGAGTGAGACAGGGTTGTAGCCTCTCCCCGATGTTATTCAATCTGTATATTGAGCAAGCAGTAAAGGAAACAAAAGAAAAATTCTGAGTAGGGATTAAAATTCATGGAGAAGAAGTAAAAACTTTGAGGTTTGCCGATGACATTGTAATTCTGTCAGAGACAGCAAAGGACTTGGAAGAGCAGTTGAACGGAATGGACAGTGTCTTGAAAGGAGGATATAAGATGAACATCAACAAAAGTAAAACGAGGATAATGGAATGTAGTCGAATTAAGTCGGGTGATGCTGAGGGAATTAGATTAGGAAATGATACACTTAAAGTAGTAAAGGAGTTTCGCTATTTAGGGAGTAAAAGAACTGATGATGGTCGAAGTAGAGAGGATATAAAATGTAGACTGGCAATGGCAAGGAAATCGTTTCTGAAGAAGAGAAATTTGTTAACATCGAGTATAGATTTAAGTGTCAGGAAGTCGTTACTGAAAGTATTTGTATGGAGTGTAGCCATGTATGGAAGTGAAACATGGACGATAACCAGTTTGGACAAGAAGAGAATAGAAGCTTTCGAAATGTGGTGCTACAGAAGAATGCTGAAGATAAGGTGGGTAGATCACGTAACTAATGAGGAGGTATTGAATAGGATTGGGGAGAAGAGTAGTTTGTGGCACAACTTGACTAGAAGAAGGGATCGGTTGGTAGGACATGTTTTGAGGCGTCAAGGGATCACAAATTTAGCATTGGAGGGCAGCGTGGAGGGTAAAAATCGTAGAGGGAGACCAAGAGATGAATACACTAAGCAGATTCAGAAGGATGTAGGTTGCAGTAGGTACTGGGAGATGAAGAAGCTTGCACAGGATAGAGTAGCATGGAGAGCTGCATCAAACCAGTCTCAGGACTGAAGACCGCAACAACAACAATGTAGAATGTTAACGTATTACAATGCAACTTACCATTTCGTATGTCCGTTTCCTTGGCCACTTCCTCCCACTTCTCAGCTTTCAGCTTAGTTTTCAAGCAATCTTCATGGCTTGTATCATAGAGAACTTTGCGAACACGAACGGCTTCAATTAGCTTTTCTTCCATTTCGAACTACCAACAGCCAGAACGACCGTGAGCCCCGCAGTAAACTGCGCACAGGAAACTGCGGTCCGCAGGGTCACCAAGCGCAGGAACTGTGTCACTTCACGCTGCGCTCTAATGTGCGCAGGACCATTCAGTTGTGTGGTTCGCAAAAGCTCACCGTGAGTCACCCTGCGTCACCTCACGGACCTGTGTCTCATCTTGCGGCCAGGGTAAATGTAGATAGATGAAAGATCTTACCGTGGCATTGCGACTGTGTACTATACAGAATTTTCCCTATTCCATTTTGCTCCTTTACTTGTCGGACACTATTGTAGACCCGCTTCTCAGCTTGCGTGCAGTCCTGCAGTTTAATGTCCAGTTAGTATTTCACGTGAGTCGTAGAAGCGCCCCATTTTACGACTGGCGAGCTGGGCTGCAGTGGCAAACGGCAGCCGGGCCGTTACGCCGCGGGGTCGCCATTGCGCGCCAGTCGCACACAGGCAAGGGGCGGCACGCTGGCGAGCAGCGTCCGAGGTGCGGCCGTGCGCGGCGCTGGTCGACGTGCGCTGCTCCTAATGCCGGCAGAAGAGGGCGGCGCGATATTGCGGGCCGCGGCTCGCCTGGCCCCTCCCCCGGCGGGCACAATAACCAGAAGCAATAACCCGGCGGCTTGTCTGCGCTGCTAAGTGGATTTACGGCCGCCGGCCCTCGCAAATTGCTTCTCGCTCGCAGTCCGCCCCGGGCCTCGCACCGCCGCCGCCCACTGGCGGTGCCGCGCCGTCTGTGGTCCCAACCCACCTAACCGTCTGGGACACTCTTTTCTCCAATTGAAACGTAACGAGCACAATCGTGGAATGTAAGTTTCCACCGTCGGTATTTGTGTAATGGCTGATATTTGTTTTAAGAGCATTAGGCCGTCGTCCAAGCCATAATTCTCTGCCTAACGCTTCGCCTCGCAATGTTGGAGTCATCATCAGAGGCCGTCAGTGCGAGGTAGCGAAAGGCCAATGATGTTTACGGCATTCGACACGCCCTCATACAGGGTGTTACAAAAAGGTACGCCAAACTTTCAGGAAACATTCCTCACACACAAATAAAGAAAAGATGTTATGTGGACATGTGTCTGGAAACGCTTAATTTCCATGTTAGAGCGCATTTTCGTTTCGTCAGTATGTACTGTACTTCCTCGATTCACCGCCTGTTGGCCCAATTGAAGGAAGGTAATGTTGACTTCGGTGCTTGTGTTGACATGCGACTCATTACAGGCATTGGGCAGGCATTGTTGATGTTGTCTTGATTGGGCCCCATGTTCTTCCCCCTACGCTCAATGGAGCACGTTATCATGATTTCATACGGGATACTCTACCTGTGCTGCTGGAACATGTGCCTTTACAAGTACGACACAACATGTGGTTCATGCGCGATGGAGCTCCTGCACATTTCAGTCGAAGTGTTCGTACGCTTCTCAACAACAGATTCGGTGACCGATGGACTGGTAGAGGCGGACCAATTCCATGGCCTCCACCCTCTCCTGACCTCAACCCACTTGACTTTTATTTATGCGGGCATTTGAAAGCTCTTGTTTACGCAACCCCGGTACCAAATGTAGAGACTCTTCGTGCTCGTATTGTGGAAGGCTGTGATACAATACGCCATTCTCCAGGGCTGCATCAACGAATCAGGGATTCCATGCGACGGAGGGTGGATGCATGTATCCTCGCTAACGGAGGACATTTTGAACATTTCCTGTAACAAAGTGTTTGAAGTCACACTGGTACGTTGTGTTACTGTGTGTTTCCATTCCATGATTAATGTGATTTGAAGAGAAGTAATAAAATGAGCTCTAACATGGAAAGTAAGCGTTTCCGGACACATGTCCACATAAAATATTTTCTTTCTTTGTGTGTGAGGAATGTTTGCTGAAAATTTGGCCGTACCTTTTTGTAACACCCTGTGTATCGTCTACTATGCAAGCCTACTATTGGCTGTGTTGTGTCCATAGTTCCGCGTAGTCAGCGCGTACACAACTTTCCCATCAGAGCGCGCCCCGCTAAGCACAATGGCGCAGGCGCAGCGCTCGTCCGTCTCCGCACTACGAGATGGCGCTGTCTTAGACACGGACAAAATTCTGCTTCCGCCGATCCGCGTATTAATATGTAACGCAGCCAATGAGATTGCTGCTAACGTAGAACCTTTTCTCCTCGCGGATCACACTCGCGCAGTGATACCTGAACGCGCGACGTATTATAGCAGGTGTACAGACCTCCGATTAGTCAGTCTACATTTATCTGCACCTGTCTCTACCAGTCTACATTAGTCTGTACCAGTCTATAGTCAAGTTTCAGTCTGCGCCTAATAAGATTACCATATTCCTGTACATAGCCATGAAGATAAATGACTAGACACTCTGTCAAGTATCAGAGATATGTGAGAATAAGATTAACGTACCAAGATCTAAGGAACTTCAGATTGTCCATTGTAAACAGCATCTAGAATCAAGTTACGTAATGTCTATGATTTTTATTATTTTAATAAATGTGTGTGAAAATTAATCAAGTTGTGTTTAAAGTTGGTCACCGTCAATCTGCTACTCTAAGCGTGCAAGTGGCATTTCTATCGTCTGACCTAACGGCAGAATATAAGCACTCCACGTTAAGACCACGAGACTTATTGCTGACACTCGCCTACTTCGTTAGGGCGACAAGTCAAATAATCTGATGGTGTGTGTACCGATGGTCTTACAGTTCGCACACCGGCAACAGTGGGTGGGACTTACGGCAAGAAAGGAAGAATGAATTGACTGTTGGTGTTAATAAAGATCATCCTCCTTTACCTCCTCTGCATTACCGCAGATGACGTGTTACTGAGCACATTTGTTCTGTGCTTACAGTACACGTGAGGTGCCTAGTTGTTTCTACTGCACCGTGTGGAATAGGAAGGTTCTGTTATAGTTCACTAACCTGCTGTCTTCAAGTTGATGTCCCCAGTGCAGAAAACAGCGCGCAGGTCGTAGGTTCTGTATCTTGAGGCTGAAACAGACTTTTAGCGAGGTTCTGTTCTGAAGTAATGTATCACTTCTTTGGGATGCCACTCGCGTATTTTAATATAGCCACACGACAAGACTACATGATCTTAATACAACATCTTCTGACACAGCAAAGTACATGATCAAACACAGTGTCTACGAAAATGTATCTTTACACCATTTGTGGCACGTGTCTGTGCCTCATGACTACCGGAGTGAATCTTTTAAGGAATACTGGCAAACACATCCTGCCACAAACAACATGACTGTACATCTCGACTGCCTAATCCAGAGTGACGAACAGGAACTTAACTAAAAATTGGACACACATCCTACGACAGACAACATATCTGTTCTTCTCGACTGCCTAATCCATAGCGACGAACAGCCCGAAACACTGCGCGCGCCTACCCGAAAAGGCGTGACCCGAACGCTTCCAAAATGCTTCGTCTGCAATTTCGTCAGTCTTTTGTTTTTCAACTAACTTGTTTTTAATCATTCTAAAATGGCTGATTGATAGTCGGCTGTTGAGAGATATGTATATTATAAAGTGAAGTCATTCAATGAGCAATTGAACTAATAATAATTATTATTCTTTAATGTTTTGGCGCCCTTGCTCCGAACACAGCAGCCAATCACACAGCAGTAGCATTATGCAGACGGTCTTCCTCACGGTAATGGTACCTAATCTATCATCTGTCACAGGTACCTCACACCACATTTCGCCATCTATGTACTCCTTGCATCTCCACTGCTCTGGCAACAGCTTCTTGGAGCCTAATATGATGGTTGACTAAGCCAGAAGTATTACAGACTTGAGTATCCTATGGTGAGCACAGCATGAGACTACTGAGAGTCGTTGAACTGCTTAGTTGACGAGTAACTCACAACAGAGCTACAGTGCTATTAGTACTGATACACAGCAAAGCAACGGTAACGATAAACAAAGCAACCATTGCAATGTATGTACATCAGCTGCCGAGGTTGACAGTTCGTCAGAAAGGAATCCGAGGAATTTCGCAGTGTGAGAAAGAAGTGGCTGACAAAAAATTACTGTTTCTACAAGATGTATCAGAGGAAAGTGTGGTGTCCTATAAGCGCGACTGTGCGGTCATTGTGCATGAGGCGTACAGTGATGACGATAAGTGCTTAGCAACTGGGAGTCATCTTGAAGCGCGTGTCGAGGCATGTACTTCATCATACTTATCGGACATGGAGCCACAAATCCCGTCTCCAGAGAAAAGCACTAAAGATCAATCGTTGTCCAATTAGCGAGCAACAGCATAATTACGCCCATGGAAGACCAGCCGCAGAATTCTACAAAAGCATATGTGAACGGATTTCAAGTAAAATGATCGTGTGGAGCATACGAAAAAGTACAGGTATTCAAGGGAGGGGCAACGGCCTTGCCGCAGTGGATACACCGGTTCCCGTGAGATCACCGAAGTTATGCGCTGTCGGGCGTGGTCGGCACTTGTATGGGTGACCATCCAGGCTGCCATGCGCTGTTGCCATTTTTCGGGGCGCACTCAGCCTCGTGATGCCAACTGAGGAGCTACTCGACAGAATAGTAGCGACTTCGGTCAAGAATACCATCATAACGACCGGGAGAGCGGTGTGCTGACCCCATGCCCCTCCTATCCGCATCCTCCTCGGAGGGTGACACGACGGACGAATGGTCCCGATGCGCCGCTTGCGGCCTGTAGACCGAGTGTTTATTCAAGGGAGTACAAGGCGCACTTGTTGCAAAAACTGGTGTTAAGGCGTTTCAAGGATTTTCGATACAATTTACAGAAGGTGCATGCCAGTGACGTAGGAGGGAAGCAGTGGGTGGATGCATAATTTCATACAGTGCTACAGAATTGGAAGATGTAAGATAATGAAACTCCAAGCAAAGAGTCAACTTGATGATGCACAGCAAAATGCGGAATTGGCCCGAAAATTTATTGATGAAATAAACAAATTGATCTCATCGTTCAGTAAGGGATTTGTTTTCAACTCCGACCAATCGGAATTCGAAGAGGAAGTGCGTATGAATGAAACCCTGGAAACTAGAAGTACCAAGGTAGCTTTATCGAGATCAACTGAATTCTATGCCTTAAGTCATTCCTATGCAATTACGCCGTCTGTTACACTGGATGATAAATTGGCTGGAAAGTAATTAACTGTGCTGCGAGAAGTTGGAAGTGCTGTGCTCCCTACGATTGTGATGGACGTGATATTGCAAGGGCCCTAGGGAATATTAACGTGACAGCAAGTAATTGTGAGAAAATTGGCGCAAGAAAACTACAAATATACTATCAGTACTTCTTTTGGCCAATAGTTAGTCAAAACAGCTTGATTTTGTTTGATTCCTGGTCTGCGTATAAAATTTATGCGCCTTTGGAGCAAACTATCTCTCCTGAAAGGTGTGTGATATTGTAGTTCATACCACGTTGAACCACTGGACAAATTCAGCCTCTGGATGTTTGTTTCTTCCGTGCCTGTAATGCACAGTATCGCACTAGCAGCAGCTATACCTTAAAGGATGGACAGTTTCACTATGAGCTTCACGACCGTTCCGCTTTCGTTTGTATGAGATCACATTCCATCATTTCTCATTACTACACCACAGGCCATCAAAATTGCTACACCACGAAGATGACGTGCTACAGACGCGAAATTTAACCGACAGGAAGAAAATGCTGTGATACGCAAATGATTAGTTTCTGAGAGCATTCACACAAGGTCGGCGCCGGTGGCGACACCTACAACGTGCTGACGTGAGGATCGTTTCCAACCGATTTCTCATACACAAACAACAGTTGACCGGCGTTGCCTGGAAAAACGTTGTTGTGATGCCGCGTGTAAGGAGGAGAAATGCGTACCATCATGTTTCCGACTTTGATAAAGGTCGGATTGTATCCTATCGCGATTGCGGTTTATCGTATCGCGACGTTGCTGCTCCCGTTGGTCGAGATCCAGTGACTGTTAGCAGAATATGGAATCGTTGGGTTCATGAGGGTAATACGGAACGCCGTGCTGGATCCCAACGGCATCGTATCACTAGCAGTCGAGATGACAGGCATCTTATACGCATGGCTGAAACGGATCGTGCACCCACCTCTCGATCCCTGAATCAACACATGGGGACGTTTGCAAGACAACAACCATCTGCACGAACAGTTCGACGACGTTAGGATGGACTATCAGCTCGGAGACCATGGCTGCGGTTACCCTTGGCGCTGCATCACAGACAGGAGCGTCTGCGATGGTGTACTCAACGACGAACCTGGGTGCACGAATGGCAAAACGTCATTTTTTCGGATGAATCCAGGTTCTGTTTACAGAATCATGATGGTCGCATCCGTGTCTGGCGACATCGCGGTGAATGCACATTGGGACCGTGTATCCGTCATCGCCATACCCGGCGTGATGGTATGGGGTGCCATTAGTTACACGTCTCGGTCACCTCTTGTTCGCATTGACGGCACTTTGAACAGTAGACGTTACATTTCAGATGTGTTACGACCCGTGGCTCTACCCTTCATTCGATCCATGCGAAACCCTACATATCAACAGGACAATGCAAGACCGCATGTTGCAGTACGGGCCTTTCTGGATACAGAAAATGTTCGACTGCTGCCCTGGCCAGCCCATTCTCCAGATCTCTCACCAATTGAAAACGTCTGGTCAATGGTGGCCGAGCAACTGGCTCGTCACAATACGGCAGTCACTACTCTTGATAAACTGTGGTATCGTGTTGAAGCTGCGTGGGCAGCTGTACCTGTAGACGTCATCCAAGCTCTGTTTGACTCAATGATCAGGTGTATCAAGGCTGTTATTATGGCCAGAGGTGGTTGTTCTGGGTACTGATTTCTCACGATTTATGCACCCAAATTGCGTAAAAGTGTAATAACATGTCAGTTCTAATATAATATATCCGTCCAATGAATACCCGTTTACCATCTGCATTTCTTCTTGGTGTAGCAATTTTAATAGCCAGTAGTGTAGCATAATTAGTAGATGGAAGATCAGCCGCAGAATTCTAAAAAGCAATTATGAACAGATTCAAATAAATCCGCAGCATTATAATCGTGTGGAGCATAAGAAAAAGTACTGGTATTCTAGGGAGGACAAGGCGCACTTGTTACAAAAACTGGTGTTTATGCGTTTCAGGGATGCTAGATACAATTTACAGAATGTGCATGGTAGTGACCTACGTTATGCACATCAAACTGCGTGCGACGTAGAAATTTAACGAACAAAAATGGGGAAAACATACACCACAAGGAAAAGTAGAAGAAGGTATTAAAACCATAGAGCATATGCTCTGGCTGGCTGATCACAATAGTAAAAGAGGATGATTACAGTCATTTCGAGGGAAGCTGTGGGTAGATGCATAATTTGAAACAGTGCTACAGCGCTGGAAGATGTAATATAATGAAACTTCAAACCAATGGTCAACTTGACGATGCACAGCAAACTGCGGAATTGGCCCGAAAATTTATAGCTGTGATAAACAAACTGATCCCATCGTTCAGTAAAGGACTTGTTTTCAACTCCGACCAATCGGAATTTGAAGAGAAGATACATATGGAAGGAACCATGGAAATCAGAAGTACCACGGGAGCTGTATCGAGATCATCTGACATCTATGCCTTAAGTCATTTCAATGCAATTATGCCGGCTGTTACTCTGGATGTTAAATTGGCTGGAAAATTATTTACTGTGCTGCGAGAAGTTGGAAGTGCTATGATCCCTACGATTGTGATAGCGTGATCTTGAAAGGGCCCTAAGGAATATTAACGTCACGGCAAGTAAGTGTGATAAAATGGGCGTAAGAGAACTAAAACTATGGTATCAGCACCGCTTTTGTCCAATGGTTGGTCAAAAAAAAACTTGCTTTTGTTTGATTCCTGGTCTGCGTATAAAATTAATACGCCTTTCGAGCAAACTGTCTCTCTTGAAAGGTGTGTGATATTGCAGTTCATACCACGTTAAACCACTGGACAAAATCAGCCTCTGGATGTTTCTTTCATCCGAGCCTATAATGCATAGTATCACACTATCTGCAGCTAAACGTTAAAGGATGGACAGTTTCACGATAGGCTCCCCGACAGATTCTTCTGCTTTCGGTTATATGCGACCACATTCCATCATTTCTCATTACTACATTAAACTAGTACGATTCTATATGCATTCTTTAAGAGTGATTACCTAGCTGAATATCCTGTACGGTTTGTAACTTCCTAAAGTTCACATTCGACCTCGATGGTGCGTACCTTTGTGCTCACTATGGAGCGCCACCTTTCATTCGATCTGCCTCGGGGAGTAGCCGCGCGTTTTGGGGCTCCTTGTTACGGTCTGTGCGGCTCTCCACGTCGGGGGTTCGAGTCCCTTTCCTTGGGCATGGGTGTGGGTTGTCCAAAGCGTAAGTTAGTTTAAGTCAGATTAAGTCGAGTGTAGGTTCAGGGACCGATAACCTCAGCAATTTGGTCCCATAAGACTTTACCACAAATTTCCAAATTTTTTTCATTCGATCTTTATGATGATCGTCTGTCATTCGGTCTCGTTAGTGGTTGGTTTCGAAAATTTGTTGACTGTCTACGATGTTCATTTTGTTAAGTGAAATACGTACACAACATAGAAGGTTGTTCTCTGTGCTCCCCGGATACTCATTTTCTGTCGCCCTCCTGATGCACATGCTGACTCACTAGCAGCTAATATTTTTCCTGTCGTAACTGTTTCCATAACACTTTCAAATGAGCCTTACTGAAGACTGAATCTGAGACGTTGCACTCAATGGGTTTCATGTCAGAATGCAGTTACAGTCTCCAAGAAGCTCAGCCAACGAAACAGTTTGCAGGTATCCACACAACGGCCGTCGTATGACATCAAACTGCTTCTGAGATCCGTGGGAAAGACAGGCCTCGGTTAGTACGTCACAGCATATGACAGCGTACGTCTTAAGTGTCAGCAGCCGTATCCAACTGGGAGCAAGCAGATACTACAGACGAGTTTAGTAATTCTTAAATGTGCATTTAAATGTATGCAAGCTTTCGATAGCATAAAACAAACTTAAGACCTTCAGCAGGTACATTTTCATTGACTTATTGGTTTCCAACGGACCCTCACAGAGCCAGGCATTCGCCAACTATGGCGGACAAGGCAAGTAGTGAGACGTCACCAGTTCGTTGTGAGCCCCGTATATCTCGCGAACCCCGAACGCTATCTAAGATCGCGGCGTTGCACCGACGTTTGCTGGGGAGCCTTTAGTGGGGAAGAGTTGGGGCAGTTGTTTTATTTAGCCCTATGCCTAGCCGGCCGCGGTGGCCGAACGGTTCTAGGCGCTTCTGTCCGGGACCGCGCGACTTTTACGGTCGCAGGTTTGAATCCTGCCTCGGGCATGGATGTGTTAGATGTCCTTAGGTTAGTTAGCTTTAAGCTGTTGTACGTTCTAGAGGACTGATGACCTCGAATGTTAAGTCCCATAGTGCTCAGAGCCATTTGATCCGGTACGTTCTAGAGGACTGATGACCTCAAATGTTAAGTCCCATAGTGCTCAGAGCCATTTGATCCGTTTTTAGCCCTATGGCAAACAAGTATTCTAATTTCAGTCCTTCTTCTTTTCTGTTGAAATTGTTTCTGTGCTACTGAATTTATTTGGCCATTTGAAGTAGTACTTATTAGGTCTTGCCCAAATCACATCGTCTGAGAAACGAATTTGATGGTTTCCCAGTACTAGCGCATGATCTACAACTACGTCTACATCTACCTGATTACTCTGTTATTCACAATAAAGTGCACGGCAGTGGGTTCAATGAAACACCTTCAAGCTGTCTCTCTACCGTTCCACTCTCGTACGGCAGGCCGGAATATCAAGCACTTAAATTTTTCTGTGCGAGCCCTGATTTCTATTATTTTGTCGTGATGATCATTTCTACCTATGTAGGTGGGTGCCAACAGAGTGTTTTCGCAATCGGGGGAGAAAACCCCGTTGCAACGAAAAATGCCCTTGTTTTAATGATTGCCACTCCAATTCACGTATCATGTCTGTGACACTATCTCCCCTATTTCGTGATAATACAAAACGAGTTGCCCTTCTTTGTACTTTTTCGATGTCATCCATCAGTCCCAACTTATGCGGATCCCACACCGCACAGCAATACTCCAGAATAGGGCAGAAACTACTGTTGGTTTATCCGTCGTACCTACGCGACAATGGTCTTTTGGGTCCTTAACGTGGGTGTTAATGCTTCTTTTTGCAGTTCATACAGTAAACTTGGCCACCAAATACTACTCCTGCTGCAACAAGTGGCGGGCTTAGGTCCGTTGCAGTGTTCAAATATTAAGCACCTTTTCTGTTGGTTTAAACACTGTATCAAACCGTATTTCCTATTTAATAATCTGTATCTGTAGTCATACATATGGTAAACATATCTGAATATGGACGCTACATTAGGTTGCAAGTTCTCCAAATTAGTGCTTATTAGATCTTGCTCCCAAAATGGTAAGGTAGAAGTAGTTCAAATGGCTCTGAGCACTATGGGACTTAACATCTGAGGTCATCGGTCCCCTAGAACTTAGAACTACTTAAACCTAACTAATCTAAGGACATCACACACATCCACGCCCGATGCAGGATTCGAACCTGCGACCGTAGCAGTTTTGCGGTTCCGGACTGAAGCGCCTAGAACCGCTCGGCCATCACGCCCGGTGGGAAGGTAGACTTAGATTTTATTCGTACTGAAGAATGTAGCTAAATCAAATAAAATTCTACTAATTCTTGTCTGTAACCGTCCCAAGTGCCCCAGTTTACTCATGCAGCAAGCTTCAGCAGAAACACCTGCAGTAAAACAAGGTGTCGGATGTTGCCACGGTAATGGTGAGACAATATACTCCTCGGAGATAGGACATTACTCGTCTGCGATTATGGGAGAAAACTATAGTTATGGAAAGACGAAGAGCCAAGTTTTACTAGTGGGAATAAACATTTTCTTTATTTTTCTGGATTTACAATGTGAGTACATTTTTCCAGCACCTATTCTAGATTACAGTAAGTCACTAATTATTGTTCTCCACTCTTCTCTATTTGTCCATAAATCTTCAGGAATGTTGTTCTTCCTCATTGCTGACTGAACTCCCTGTATCCATGTATCAGGTGGTCGTCCCCTTTTTCTTCTTCCAATTGGTACCCAGTCGATTATGCATTTTGGTATCCTTTCCTGTTCCATTCGTCTGATGTGTCCATACCATTTAAGTTGTTTGTGCTCGATGAAATCAATAATTGAATTTTTACATTTCATCTTGTCTCTGATTACTTCATTTCTTATTCTTTCTCGTCTTGATATTCTTGCTGAACGTCTCCAGAAATCCATTTCTGTGACTAATAATTTTGATTTCAGTTGCCATTTTGTTGTCCACACTTCTGAACCATATGTAATAATGCTCCTAACTATTGTTTTAAAAATCCTTTTTTTGTTATCAGTTGTTGTGTGTTTGTCCCAGAGAATTCCATTCAATAAAGAGATTGTCGTCCTTCCAGAATTTATTCTTGATCTAATTTCTTTGTCCTGTTTCCCATCATTTGTAATTTACACACCTAAATATTTATATTCCTCAGTAGCTGTTATTGTTCCCATCCCTTCTTCTAATATTAAGTCTCCATTCACTCCACCAATTACCATGTACTTTGTTTTATTCATGTTTACATTTGGACCTGATTTTTTATATTCTTGAATCAATTTTCTGATCATATACTCTATGTCCTCATAGTCTTGGGCTATAATCAGTTGGTCATCTGCAAATTGTAACGAGTATATTGTTCTATCATTTATTGGTATTCCCATAGCGTGACATTTTTTCTTCCAATTCTGTAAAGTTACTTCTGTATATATTTTATACAATGTAGGTGAGATGCTACATCCTTGACGTAATCCTTTTGTGACTTGGAATCCATGTGATAGATATTTACCAATTTTTATTTTTGAAATAGAATTTTTATATGTATTTTGAATTGCTTTAATTATTCTTGGATTTATTCCTATTGATATTAAAGCTTTCCATAAACTGGATAAAGGCACACTATCATAGGCTTTTTCTATATCTATGAATACTAAATGTATAGGTTGTGCCTGAACCATTTTTTTCAATAATTTGTTGTAGACAAAAGATATGATCAATTGTTGATCTTCCAGCTTTAAAACCTGCTTGTTCTTCAGCCTCCATTTCTTTGTGTTCTTGTTCTAGCAAATATTTAATAATTCTTCCATATAATCTACTGAAGGTATTGGTCACTGTTATTCCCCTATAATTTTTACACTCATCTTTCGCTCCTTTTTTATGTATCACTGAAATATATCCTACTTTCAAATCATTTGGGACATCTTCCCCATTTAAACATCTTTCGAAAAGGTTTCTTAACAATTCCATTAATTTCTTTGTTCCTAATTTTAATAATTCTGCAGGAATACCTCCAATGCCTGTAGCCCTTCCATTCTTTAAAGATTTTATTGCAGTTTTTACTGTCTCTATTTCCAAACGGATGTAATTCTCTGCTTGTAGATCTATCATTTCATTATATTTAGGGTTTCCCAAGTATTCTTCCCTGTTTTCTGTTAATAAACTTTTAAAATATTTTTCCCAAGAGTCATGAGTAATATATTTAATATGTGTTGTTTCTTTGGAAAAATGCAGCAGTACAGAAGGCAGCAGCTCCAGTGTAGGCTTGAAGAGATACATGATTTTGGAGATCTCCTCCCTGACATTCGTCTCTCTACACCACTAAGTTGCACCCAGTATTCACCTGAAGAAGATTTGAAATGATGAGTACCAATTCGATCGCCACATCACTCTCAACTACTCGGGTGCTTACGGCTTCGTGTGTATGTTATGGATTACATTCAGCGACATACACGTCATGAATATTTTACCGTTAATGAAAGGAAACTGGGGACATAAAGCTGAACTCTATCAAGAGCGAAGTCTGATGCGTCTAAAAAGACCACTCGATACAGCTGCATTATTCAGTGGTGAGAGGCCTGCAAAGGGGATGAAAGCTTAATGAATTACTACTCTCTTTGGACCGGATTCATCAAAGCTAAATTCTGATTCCGACTGCAAAGGACTTCCTTGGCGCTCTTCATCGGCTCTGTATTCATCGCGTAAACCCCCCCCCCCACGCTCCCCTTAGGAAGAGGATTACGGGCAGGTTCCGACGCAGACCTGCTGGCAAAATCGCGCCTGCAGCTCCTCAATGATCTGCTGCTGCCAGATGACGGAGTAGGAGAGTTGCAGAACAGGCACTCGCTATAAGGGCTACTTCTACGTATTACCTGTCTCTCTGCTGGCTCTGAGAGTCTATACAGTATAGCAGAAATTTTAGAAAAAGCCCCAATTGATATGAATCAGCGAACGAGTAATTTAGTTCAGAATATCATTGCAAAGGAAGACCTTGGAACAAATAAAATGCACTGCCAGTCAAAAAAACTGAAGCGGTCACAGGGGAAGGATAAAACGTGTGATGTTATTTCATTGGCCATAGAATCGAGTCAAATTTACAAAGAAATAGGGAGTAATGACCCCAGCTATCAGTATAACGCTTGGCCTGGAGGCCTGCGCTGATTCGATTGGAAAGGGTGTCAGAAAGCTATTGAAGCTTCTCCGGAGGCTAGCTGTCCTGCAACTGTTGTTAGTGGTCCTTGAATTCCTCGACAGTGGCACGGCGAGGGAGTTGACGTCCTAGCCGGTACCAAACATGTTCTACCGCGAACGGATCTGCGATCTCGCTGGTCACAAGGGCACCATCGTATTATCACTTAGCTGATGTTGATACCTTGTTCAGTGACTTATAATTGTGCTAACAGCCATTAAGTAGCATTTGTTACCTGATTACTTAGTTTATTTGTAATTATGAAAATTTTATCTTGTGTTCTGGTTTTCTCAATATTGGGAACAGTGGTTTTTTATCTTGTTATATCAGTTACATGTACATGAGAAAATTCGGTGAATGTTGCTATGTTCAATACATTTAGGGTTTTTCTTACTATTAACTGTTACACTGAAGAGACAAAGAAACTGGTACACCTGCCTAATACCGTGTAAAGCCCCCGCGATTTCGCAGAAGTGCTGTAACAGGACATGGCATGGACTCGACTAATCTCTGAAGGAGTGTTGGAGAGAGCAGACATCATTAACCCTGCAGGACTGTCCATAAATCGGCGTAAGAGTAAGAGGAAGTGGAGATCTCTTCTGGACAGCACGTTGCAAGGCATCTCATATATGCTCAATATTGTTCGTGTTTGGGAGATTTAGTGGCCAGCGGAAGTGCTTAAATTCAGATGAGTGTTCCTGGAGCCACTCTGTAGCAATTCAGAACGTACTGGGTGTTGCATTTTCCTGCTGGAATTGCACAAGTCTGTCGGAATACACAATGGACATAAATGGATGCAGGTGATCAGACAGGATGCTTGCGTACTCGTCACCTGTCAGAGTCGTATCTAGACGTATCAGGGGTCCCATATCACTCCAACTGCACAGCTCTATACCATTACAGATCGTCCACCAGCTTGAAGAGCCCCAAAAAATTTTCAAATGTGTGTGAAAACTTATGGGACTTAACTGCTAAGGTCATCAGTCCCTAAGCTTACACACTTCTTAACTTAAATTATCCTAAGGACAAACACACACTCCCATGCCCGAGGGAGGACTCGAACCTCCGCCGGGACAAGGCGCACGGTCCATGACTGTAGCGCCTGAGACCGCTCGGCTAATCCCGCGCAGCTGAAGAGCCCCCAGCTGACACGCAGGGTCCACGGGTCCATGAGGTTCCTCCGTAGCCTTTACACGTCCATGCACTCGACACAATTTGAAATGTTTCCAGTCGTCAAAAGTCCAATTTGATGTGCGCGGGCCTAGGCGAGGCATAAAGCTCTGTGTCGTGCAGTCATCAAGGGTACACGAGTGGGCCTTCGGCTCTGAAAGCCTACATCGATGATGTTTCGTTAAGTGGTTTGCACGCTGACACTTCTTCATGTTCCAGCACTGAAATCTGTAGTCATTTGCGGAAGGGTTGCACTTCTGTCACATTGAACGAGGCAGCAGCGATGTCGGAGTTTTAATATTTTACCGGATTCCTGATACTCACGGTACATTCGCGAAATGGTCCATAGGAAAATACCCACTTCACTGCTACCTCGGAGATGCTGTATCCCATAGCTTGTGCGCCGGTTATGACACCATACTAAAACTCACTTAAATCTTGATAACGTGCCATTGTAGTAGCAGTAACCGAAGTAACAACTGCGCCGGACACTTGTTGGCTTATATAGGTGTTGCCGACCTCAGCTCCGTATTCTGTCTGTTTACATATTTCTGTATTTGAATACGCACCCTCATACCACTTTCTTTGGCGCTTTAGTGTATTTTGTATACCTTTTTCTCCTCCTACATCGCTTGTTCCAGTACAGTTTTTATATGTTGTCCCATCGTTCACGTCATTTATAATCCGAATGTTTTGTCAGCGCTAGCCGCTGATGGCCGAAAGGTTCTAGGCGCTTCAGTCTGGAACCGCACGACCGCTACGGCCGCAGGTTCGAATCCTGCATCGGGCATGGATGTGTGTGATGTCCTTAGGTTATTTAGGTTTAAGTAGTTCTAAATTCTAGGGGACTGATGACCTGAGATGTTAAGTCCCATAGTGCTCAAGCCATTTTGTTTTGTCAGCTGTAACCAGAGGCTTGGGTTTTCCTCCATTTATTTTACTGTGTGGATTAGAAATGTAATTAGCTATAGTTTCATGGTACAGTGATGCTTAAGTTTAGTTTTTTTATTATTAACGTGTTTGTATTTTTATTTGTACACAATTTTCTTCTATATATGTGATTTCTTTATATGATTGTCACAATAAAATACAAGTGACACAGGTATTTCACTATGTATTACCAATTAGACGCTTTGTTTTTATTATTAGCGTTATGTTTATATCGCTGTTGTGATTTACAATCAATTACACCCAGTTTAGATTACATTCATATCAAGAGATTTAGGTTTTATGATTGTTGGTAGCCCGAGGTCTTGGCTTCATCTTCATTTTAAATGGGGGTCTACATTGTGCTACATGCATCTCTTATCGGTCTATAACGTAGTGTATTATCTTATACAATTTCCTCGCATCCCCTGTTCCTCCAATTGCATATTAACTTCTTGTATTGTATATACAATAATTTGACCTCACAGTTTTTGGGAACTCAATGTCTAAGGTGCATACACATAGGTTTTAGTTTCGTGAGTTTACATAATAGCTAATTTTTTCCGTCTAATATCTGAGCTGAGAAAAAAATTCACTGCCATTATCTGTTACGGTTGTTGACCTATCATTTTACAGATGATAAAGGTGACACTTGATATTGTAATGAAAATGTGTAACCTCCAGATTTGTTCATAGAATGATAAAATAAATTATTGTAATTACTATTTACAAATGTCGTTTATATAATGTCATTTTTCATATCGTTGTATGACTGTTACAAGACATTATTTTCGTTTGAACATTTTACTTGATTCCTATCTTTTGCAAATTTGTGTCGTTTAACCACTGTTTTCCTTATACTACATCCATAGAATGTTGTTTGTTGATTAAAACCACATGATGCCTACATCTATCTAGTCTTATTATGTAGTGTTCCCTCTGTCTTTACCAGCAATTGTATTATAGATCTTTTACTGGCTTTATTCCGGAGTGTTAAGTTCTTTGGTCTTCTGAGGATTGCAGTTACCTGTTAACTGCCAAGAGTGTATGTGGAGCTTACCTAAATTTCTCAAGATACTATCAAAATCTGGTTATTTTGCAGTCCGCATTCTGTCATTATTTCACTGGATATACGAGATTGTTTTCTATGATAAATATGCGTTTTTATACCAAAACATGTCATAACTTTGGAAGTACTATATATGATGTTGATGTTTAGAGGTACATTTACATTTCGATTTCTTTTGTCTGTGTGTATTACATATGGTTTCCTCTGTTCGGCCTACCGGCTGATGATACCGAAACCGATCAAAAATAAATATAATACGTACAGCTGACGGCAAATAAAAATACTTTTCGATATCAAGCACACTGTTCACAGAGACGTTTGCCGTGTGTGGACGAGCATTGTCATGTTGAAAAATGGCACCACGATACTGTCGCATGAGAGGTAACACCTGGGGATGTACGATATCCTTGACGTTACGCTGTCAGAGTTACCTCAGTCACTACATGCCGTGACTTGGTGTCGTACCAGATGGCCCCCCCCCCCACTCCATGACACCAGGAGTGTTAGCGCCGAGCCTCTACAAAACATCGGAAGTATGGGTCCCCTCATTACGTCGCTGCTATACTTAACCGACGATGGTCACCTAAGGTTGTGCGTGACCGCTATTCGTCGCTGAACACAATTCATCAGCTGCCCGTGCTTCCCGGCCGCGACACCACTGCAAACGCAGTCATGTGTGATGTAGTGTTAATAATAGCCTAAGTAAGAGACAGTAGTTCCCCACTCCAGCTGCTAGTAGCCTTCTAACAACGGATACGACCATCCACCCAAACGGAGATCCTCAGTTTCTTTCAAACTCTGTCAGTAGCTGATAATACTGCCTCACACAAGTATGCGAAACCTCCTAGTAGTTCACACTGTTCACTCAACATCTAACAATGTCGACGCCCTTCTAGTTCCCTACCAGGCCTAGCAACTACACTAACACAAACAATGCTAATGCAGACTGGTGACCATTCTACCTGTAACAGAGAGTTGCAAATAATCATTTACATACCCGCCGACGGTGTACACGTACATGGAGTTACATTGTCATCCGATTATGTCTCCTTGGTATTGTGGTTTTTTTATGTAGTGAAATTTAGGTAATTTTGTTCTCATGGAGACCTGAGTTTTGCTTTCGATTACGACTTCTAAGCCTGTGGCAACTTCATCGGCCCAGAGAAGTACTTCCTGTACCCCCAAGTGTCTTTAGTTAGTTGAATATATTTCAGTCTCTACAACATAGTGATCTGCGAAGTAAAGGGCTTGTCATTAGACTATCTTCATACCTGACTAAAGCATTTAGTGCCTTATATTATCCTAATATAATTTAGCACCTCTTGAAGGTGACACTATGACTTAGTTCTGTTAGGATACAACATGATTTCGTATGTTTTAATCAGATCTGAAGATAGTCACTATGGACTGTTATCGATAGTCGTATGAATTTTCTTCCAATAATGAAAGAAACTAACTCCAGTCACTGTTTCCTCCTACAGGTTTGCCTTTATGGCAGTCTCTACTACCGTGGAACGTATTTTTTGATATCGTAGCTCATGCCCAATAGTCCTGTCCCTTATTCAAGATACGTACTTCTTTCCCCGCAGATTCTGAGGGGAATTTCCTCATATCTTAAAATTTACCAACACACTTAATTTTCAGCATCCTTCTGATTCGTGGTAAGTTCCTACTCTATGTCACTTGTCATTGATATTAGGTGGGTGATTATTTGTCTTCCTTCCCAGTACGTTATGAGTGCTACATTGCGCAAGGTAATTGGTCCAGTACTTAGAGAAAATGAACGTTTCATTACTAAGACTAAAAATAATCCCCGATTGCGCTCCCTAATTCGATCTTCGGGTTATTTAATACTTACAACATGGTGGCACCAAGTTTTCGCACGTAGAGAATACCGAGGAGCATATGTGGAATATCGACATCAGAGAGATTCTGAAAGATCGACAAAAATGAGTAGAATTTCGTAAACGTGTCGTGTGCGTGAGGAAAGTCACTTGACTGATGATAATGGGAAGAAATTTCTGTACATCCGTGGTCGCCAAGAAGGGTAAAGACACTTGCAAAATATAATACAGCGCAACAGTACACATTTCAGAGGGATATAGGACAATTATTGTCTTCTTTAGCTATTTGTTCACAGAAAGTAGCACATAATGTAGGATACATTAGATATCTGACTAACCGACGGAGGATTATACATTATTTAGTTAGCGCACAGTAACTGTTGTGGTCCCATCTATCCACTGACAGCAAAGCTTTCGATCAGAACATCAATGCGACAAAAAAGCAGCAGTATCAGACGAATTTGACAAAGTGATTATGAAGTAAAAATAGTGGTAGCTAGTTCTTAATGTAGAGAAAAGCGATATTGGGCAGTTTACCGGTCCTAAGGAATAGCAGCCGTTGACAACTGGAATAAGCTGCCACAGCTGAAGTCTGTCGTGGTAGATGAGGATTTGGGACAAACAGTGAAGTGATTGCATTACGTACGCACTGTTATAGATAAATCAACTACCTGAACCAGGAAGAGAGTAACTGCAATTTGGTAAGGAGAAAGACTTTTTATAGATCTTTATACTACCAACACAACGATCCTGCCCAAGCTACAGGGTCCATATTACAAGCATGGACACGTAACTGTTACAAAGAATATTGTGACTTGTCGGCGGCTTGTGTACCCACTGAGAAATGGTAAGAGAAATACTGCAAATTGTAAGTTGGACATAAGGAAAATTTCAGAAGATGATTTTATAGTGTCTAATACATGAATATTCTTCAGCCACTTCGGCTTCCTCCCGCCCCTTCCACGCTTCGCACGTTCTTCACGTAGAACCTGAAAAGAGAAGTGAGGTCAGTGCCTACTCGCAACGAGACATTTTAACAACTAACTTTGCCACGTTCCGTCCGCGAATAGAACTGCAAGAAACGCACTACCCTGCACAATGGAAAGAGCATTCAGCCACGCATTTTATGAATTCAGTATTAAATACGGTGATGGGCATAAGGATCACAAGTATTTACAACACGATGAGAAAAAAACGTAATTTTTTCCATACATCACAGTCGGAGGTAATCTACGAATAAACTTTCACATTAACACAAAGTTTTACCACTATACGGCATATTTTTTGTTACATCTTCGCTTAGATAACATTTGTGAAGTCATCGCGTGTCCCAGGTGCTACGTACTGCCGCTATCGATCTAACCGTGACACTAGCTCCTTCTGACACAATTCATGAAATACGCGTAGCATAATTAAGTGTTATCGCCTTATGAGTGATCTCTTAATAATAATTTCAGTGGTACGACATATTAGATATCGTATCAAAATATGTGTGGCATAACATCGTTTGCCTAAAGGGTCTCTAACACGTGCAATCACAAAAATACCATTCTATTATACAGAAATGTCTGAATCCACATTTTCTCAGCAAACATTACAACTATCGTAGAAGATATACATCTACATGACTACTCTGCAATGTGCATTTAACTGCCAGAAAGAGGGTTCATCGAACCACCTCCTGGCTATATCACTACCGTTCCACTCTGAGGCAACTCTCGGGCAAAACGAACATTTAAGTCCTTCCTTGCGAGCTTTGAATTCTATTATTTTATTATGATGATCATTTGTCTTAAGTAAGCGGGCGCACACAAAATATTTTTGCATTCGGAGGACAAAGTTGGTGACTGAAGTTTCTTGAGACGATCCCGCCGCTACAAAAAACGTCTTTGTCTTAGTGATTGCGACCGCAATTCGCGTACCATATCTGTGGCACTCTCTCCCCTACTTCTCGATAGTACAACACAAGCTGCCCTTCTTTGAATGTTTCGATGTCCTCCATCAACCTATCCGGCAAGGATGCCATACTGCGCAGGAGGGCTGCAGAAGAGGACGGACAAGCGTATTGTAGACAGTCTCTTTAGTTGATCTGCTGTATCTTCTAACAAGCAACACTACCCAGGGACACTCGCCGGTTCCGATACACTTAGAATCTGTTGTAGTCCAGGTCAAAATATCAGACACGTATTTTCTATACGTCCGCATAAGGCCGTTCAAATGGTGAAAACCCTCCCGAAGAAAATCTGGTTGTTATCTTTCTGAGCACATATTGTCAAAACAGTAGAAGATATAACAAAAAAGTTGAAACGTAATTTCCATGATTGCTATTGTACTTACAACTGTGCAATGACATCTTTAAACATTTTGATATCTTTCGAAATCGTCCCCTTACCTCACAATTTTTGAACCGGTAAAACTTTATGTGTAGTAAATCTAATAGTACATTTAATAACAGCTTCAACCGTGTATGATAAAGTTGCATTTCGAAGTCGCAGTAGTCAGATATACATAGGTTGGAAGTACCCCTATATACCGCGATACGCGCGCTCTGTCCGCCGAATCAGGCTTGTCATACATGGCGATACTGTTGTTGTAATTTTACAGTGCAACATAAAGGACGAGCTCCTGAAGAATTTAACTGAAACAAGAAGGTCTCAGTCTCTGTCGACTCCGGGAATATCCAAAGTGGAAGTGGCGAGAGGCTATTCCCGTTTTGTTTTTTCGTGGTCTTTTGTTTTGTTTCTTGTTTGTTTCTTTGGTTGTTCCGTTTCACATTTACTTCGTTATTTTACAATATAAAGGTTGTGTTGTTTTATCTTTGACAGTCAGTGCAATAACGAGGGGACGTTGTATTATCCACTGCAAAGAAGGGCAGCATACACATACATTTTGTGCACGACGCACATCTGATTGTTACAGTATTATTGCTCAATTTACAGCATGTATCACAATTTTTAAAGCTATATAGAATAGGAGGTTCACATTTATCAGGTCTTTCTGTGATGTATTTGCTCTTGAACAACGCATGGCTTAGGATGTTCTGAAATCGAGAGGGTGAAAACTGATTATGAATCAAATATTGAATTTTCAGGATATTATCATCCAGGTGCAAAGTTAAATAATAGCTGTATAACTGGCCGGAGTGGACGAGCGGTTCTAGGCGCTACAGTCTGGAACCGCGCGACCGCTACGGTTGCAGATTCGAATCCTGCCTCGGGCATGGATGTGTGTGATGTCCTTAGGTTAGTGAGGTTTAAGTAGTTCTTAGTTCTAGGGGACTGATGACCTCAGAAGTTAAGTCCCATAGTGCTCAGAGCCATTTGAACCATTTGATAGCTGTATAGTAGCATTATACCAGGGAACTCTTTTACAAGTTTCTTCCACGGTCTGAATAGCTAAATATCAAGTGCCTAGATTATGTGTTGTGGAGCAGGAATCGTCATATATTGTACTGCGTTATTTCCTTATCCCATACATTTGCGATAGATCACCAGAAGAGGGTATTACGGGAAAGATCAATCTACACAGGGTGGTCCATCTGAAGTTTCAGATGAGATTATCTCAAAAATTATACATCGGGTAAAAATAGTGGGTAAGACGAGTTCGTAAGCTCAAAGGGGGACATAAAATGATACTACATGTGACTGCCAGCCCCCACACCCTTGGGTGAGGCCAGGCTTTTAAATCTTAAACGGAAACACACATTTTTTATTGCAGATTCGGATTCTCCAGAAAAAAGTAATAAAGTTTTGTCTGAAACATTTCTTTAAACCATTGACAGATGACACTGAAATCGAAAAAAAAATTAAAATTGGGGAAGAACCCCGATTTATTTAGAAGTATCCGAGAAAGCCGCATCAAATCGATAAAAATGTGCACCAATTCTTTCCTTACGCCAAATTAAGCTCTTTTTTTGCAAAATGTATACTACCCGCCACAGTTTTCGATGGAGGGAGGCGGAATAGTATTAAAATCTCGTTAGGGAGCTCTTCACAACTATATTACTCACGCGACTATGGCGCTACCGCGGCCAAATTGCGAACTATGGCTCAGTATAAAGATCGGTGGAATGCGATGAGACGTCACTTCACTTTCAGATTGTGAACCGTAAACATCAACTGACGAAAGTAAATGATTCTTTAGCGAAACATGGCTCACTATCGTCCTATAGAGATTGTTGATATGATGTTAATTTTAGGTGAATGCCATAACAATTACGCTGCAGCTGCGCAATTGTATGCGGATCGTTTCCCAAACAGACGACACCCAAACGAAAACATTATTCGAAATTGGACGAGCTCGAAATGGATACATGCACCGTCCACTTCGTCATCACAAATACAGTGAAAATAATGCTCGTACCCTTACCATTCTCACCTGTTGTCAGCTGGATCCGAAAATGAGTAGTCGCGCGATTCAGAGACAAACTGGAATACCGAAATCAACTGTTTTGAGGATTTTGAAGGCACATAAATATCATGCATACGTATGACACTGACACAGGCACTTACGCCGAAAGATATGCAAATACGTGTGCATTTCTGCCAATGGGCCTTGGAAATGATAAGAGGTGACAATAATTTTGTTTTAGATACGTTATGTTCACCTATGAAGCCACAATCAAAAACAATGGCAAATTAAACAGTAATGATTGTCATTATTGGTCCCCTGTCAATTCACACTGACAGAGACCCAATGACAATCAACACAAATGGTCGTTAATGGTCTGGTGTGGAATTTTGCACTGTTACTTAATAGGACCGTATTTTTTTGACCGAAATGTTACTGGAGAATCTTTTTTACAACTTCTCCACGATGATTTGTTTGATCTAATGCAAGCTGTTGGTTTAGAAACTAGGCAACGAATGTGGCTTCAACATTCGAAGAGCACGTGCAGCCATACCACGGGATGTGCTACTCAAAACTGTGGACAACTTTCGCAGACAATTGCCTTTACGCATTGAAGCATATGGGGATAATTCTGAACAATGTCTTCGTGGCTAGTTTCATTAATTAAGCACCCCAAATTGAGACAGGCAAGGGGACACAAACTAATGAAGCACCCCAACATGTGAGAGGAAAGGGGACTCACACTAATGAAGCACACAACAGGAACCTAATTTTACTACATCCATGTCATTTTTCCTGGGTAACGCTAAAAGTAGGATACAGTACAATTTGTAAAAAAAAAAAAGTAGCTTAATTTGGCGTATTGAAAGAATTGGTGCACATTTTTATTGATTTGGTGCGTCTTTCTCGGATAATTCTAAATAAATCAGATTTCTTGGCCAATTTTACTTTTTTCTCGATTTCAACGCCACTTGTCAATGGTTTAAAAATGTTTCAGACAAAACTTGATTACTTTTTTATGGAGAATCCTAATCCGCAATAAAAAAATGCGTGTTTCCATTTAAGATTTAAAACTTGCCCCACCCAAAGGGGTGGGGGCTGGAGGACACGTGTAGAATCATTTGATGTCCCCCTTTGAGCTTACGAACTTGTCTTACCCACTATTTTTACCCGATGTATAGGTTTCGAGATAATCTAATCCGAATCTTCAGCTGGACCACCCTGCATATTGCGACAGTGTACCCTGGCGGGAGGGCTGTGACGAGAGCACGATGCCCTCGGTCTACGTAAGACCACACACGTGCGCAAGGTTGGTTTGTGTTTACACCAACGACGTCACGCAGCTGGGCGGGTATGGACATAGAATCGTTCGGAGTAAACACGATGACGAGGAAGTGTTCGATGGCCGGACAGTAGAACAGGTATGCATTAATATGTGCATACACTTCAGCTGCGCTCGTTCAGTTGCTCGTCGGTTGGTTGGTTGGTTGATTTTGGGGGATTGGAGTAAACAGCGACGTCATCGGTCCCATCGGATTAGGGAAAGATTTGTGAATGAAGTCGGCCGTGTCCTTTCAAATGACACACCCCGGCATTTGCCTGAAGCAATTAAGGGAAATAACGGGAAACCTAAATCAGGACGCTGGTGTGAACCGTCATGCTCCCGAATGTGAGTGTAGTGTGCTAACCACTGCATCACCTCGCTCGGTATGGTGCACATACTGTCATTCGGTAATCACGGCTCCCGCAAACAGGCGGCCGCAATGTGCAAACCGAACGTCGGATTGAAATCGAACATCATATACAGAGTGTAACGCATTGAGTGCATACACTTTTATTCCGAATACAGCACGGTGAAGCCAAAGAATGTATTACACCTGTTACACAAAAGCTTCTATCATCCGAAATCCGATGTCGCCTCTGTCATTACCGACGACGAAAGATCGGTCGTATTACATTTAGCGAATCTGATTAAAGAGAGAATGAACACGTGGCGTATTTGCACACGGTTACAGTACTTTGACCTTTGATGACGAAAGGGTATTTCCTGACGCTGTAGCAGTGGAAGAGGTGTTTGAAGAGGATTATGCAAATGTTGTGGAAGAATGTAAGAAGAGTAAAATTGTAATAGATTTGGAATATAAAAAAAAGGACAGTTACGTTTTGGCGTGGAAATAGGAGGAAGAAGAGTTTAAAAACAGTCTATCATAATTTCAGAAAGGTTCAGGAGACAAAATCACTATGTAGATGGGAAACACAAGTCATTGAAGGTGGGACACAAAGCGACAAATTTTATTGATTGTCGACTCCATGGAGTGTCCTGTGCACCACGACCATATAATGGGTATACTTGGAAGGAGAGACAGCATTGGTCGTATTTTTTGTTTTGTTTTATTAAACGCAAAATCGATTTTCGGTCACTAAGTGACCATCTTCAGTGCTGTAATACGTAATTTAAATTGATAGGCACTGGTGTCAACAAGCTTACAGCGATCACATAAATGATGACCGAAAATCGATTTTGCGTTTAATAAAACAAAACAAAAAGTACGACCAATGCTGCCTCTCCATCCAAGCGACAAATTGTTACAGGTTTCCAAATATGTATTGTATGCCAGAAGGCATGCGATAAATCACTACCCATTCATAACCTGGACCTGAAACGATGGGCTTTAAGAGCGAGAGATGAAGTTGATTTGTCGTGCCACCTGTTCAGGGCACAACGAAGCGGGTTTACCATTTTAAAGTAAGGCAAGCAATTATTTCCAGAAAGATTAATAAATTTGTCTCTCAAAATTAATTAACCAATAAAGAACAATTTACAGAACAAGCTAATGCATTTGTGGCAAACGCAAAATCGAATATTGCATCACCGCCAGACACCACACTTGCTAGGTGGTAGCCTTTAAATCGGCCGCGGTCCGGTAGTATACGTCGGACCAGCGTGTCGCCACTGTCAGTGATTGCAGACCGAGCGCCGCCACACGACAGGTCTAGAGAAACTTCCTAGCACTCGCCCCAGTTGTACAGCCGACTTTGCTAGCGATGGTTCACTGACAAATTACGCTCTCATTTGCCGAGACGATAGTTAGCCTAGCCTTCAGCTACGTCATTTGCTACGACCTAGCAAGGCGCCATTATCAATTGCTATTTATCTTGTGATGCATGTACCGTCAGACCGATGTTTACCAATTAAGCATTAAAGTTAAGTATTCCAGAAGCTACGTAGTTTTTTTACTAGACTAAACTCCTTTAACTGTTCCAGACCTCACGCCAGCCTGCGTGAGCTTAAACGCGTGCCTTTCGGCTACCTCATAGTGGCTTGGCTGTCTCGCCAAGTCACAACAGCATCATTAGGAAAGAACAGTGTTTACAATTCGGAGTAATCTGGATTTAATTTGGAGACACACGCAGGTCGTAAAAAAATGTTCAAATGTGTGTGAAATCTTATGGGACTTAACTGCTAAGGTCAGCTCTCCCTAAGCTTACACACTACTTACCCTAAATTATCCTATGGACAAACACACACACCCATGTCCGAGGGAGGACTCGAACCTCCGCCGGGACCAGCCGCACAGTCCTCGACTGCAGTGCCTGAGACCGCTCGGCTAATCCCGCGCAGCACGCAGGTCGTACCCTATCCTTTAAAGGAACACACAAAATTGAATGTCTTGCTCAGTCGTTGAATTCATTAAACCGTAGCTACACGATACAGCCAATCCTTTCTGCAAGTGGTGTTTTATAATCCCCTTTGGTCATAATCAGGCAGAAAATGGCCGGACCCAAACTTCCATATAGTCTCAACGCATTATCTACGACGTATGGAAGTTTGGTTCTGGCCAAGAGCCGTGCACGGATAGCGAAATGGTAAGGCGACATTTCGCGATAAGTGGGAAATATTGGTTCGAGTCCCGTTCTTCATTCCATTCTATAGCTAATGGTGACCGTTATTGGCAATTGCGAATACATTGAATGTATTTAGTAACAGCTGTAGTCTCCACAGTGCCTGTTTCTTTGGATACGCATGCATATCCAAAGTAACATGTCATTGTTATCAGAACAAAACAGGCACTGCAATATCGTAATTATCTACCGATACCGGGCAAGCAACATTCAAGTACAATGTCTGACCTGTACAGGAATATACATAATGGTGTACGAATATAGGTCGTAATCGCATGGTTGACGACATATGAAACGATTCCTGCTGGAACAACCAGCCTAATCCCACCACTTGACGTTTCCACCGTGGAATAATTGTTTAAAGAGATCTCTGATGTAATCCTACTATACGGCTGTGCTGTAAATTTGCACCCGAGGATTAATATCCTGAAAATTCAATTACTGATTCATAATCAGTTTTCAGTCCCTCAACTGGTGAACATGTTTAGGTATGTGAACCGTGGATTTACTTTCAAAATCTTTTCTTAAAGAATTTATTTTATTTACTAGCGATTCATCATGAACATTAACACATTTAATCACACTATGTGAGCGTGGAAGTAGTTGCCAGTGGGTAACTGATGAAAACAAATTTCTTTCCACAAATGGAAATTTTATTCCTAAAAACCTTTTCCCTTTTTTTAAAAAAAAAAAAAACAGATTTAAAAATTATAATCAGACACCTCCCCCTCAATATCAAGTTACAATTTATTCAGAGGCAGAAATAACAATTTTTTTTAACAGTATGAGCTTTCGGGCTGAGAAACTTGCCGCTCCCGTTTAACACGGCCGTAGTCACGACCGCTCACAACAACCTCTGAAAGACTACACTGGTGCAAATCGGCAACACACCAGATTACTTTAAACTAAAAATTTTAACAACTCACACAAAGACATAAAATATGCACCTCGTAGGAGGGATGAAAATGGTACAAAACAATCACATTAAAAAAATATATTACTTGCCACAAAAAGTGCAACTTGTTTTTAAAAGAAAACTCTTACGGTGGAAGGTAGACGACCTTACATACTAAAATGACCATTAATTAAAAACCCATGAAATGCAGTCTTACATAAAATGTACAAACATGCTCTGCATTACACATATACCGCCTCTCAAGATGATAGCAAGATAAAAACATACTTCAGTAAGCCGTGAATTTATTTTCTTTCAAAAACTTTTTAAAAAGAATTGACTTTATTTACTGGCGATTTATCAAGAACATTGACACATTTAACCACACTAGGTGAGCGTGGAAGTAGTTGCCATTGGCTAAAGGCAAGGAACAATATTAACAGTATGAGCCTTCGCGCTGAGAAGCTTGCCTGCTCCCTTTCAACACGGCCGTAGTCATGACCGCTCACAACAACCTCTGAAAGAGTACACTGGTGCAAATCTGCAACACACCAGATCACTTTAAACAAGAATTTTTAACAACTTACATAAACATGTAAACTATGCACCCCGTAAGAGTGATGGAAATGGTACAACACTTAAATTAAAATTATTTGCCACCGAAAGTGCAACTTATTTTTAAAGAGCTCTTACGGTGGAAGGGTGGTCACTTTACACACTAAAGTAACTATTTAAATAAATGCCATAAAATGCAGACTTACATAAAATATGCAACATTGTCTACATTACACATATACCGCCTTGCAAGATGATAGGCGAGATAGAAACATATTTCAAGAATTCGGGCTTTAAGGAATAAATTGGTTAACACCGAATCCGACAAACATGACAGAGGCAGCTATTAACGTACGGCAGACCGACAGACAGACAGACACTAACTGCCTAACAAATGCGGACGAGAGACAGACGAGCAAGCTGGTGACGAGTGACTGACCAAGAAAAAAAGTAGAATTTAACAAGTAAATGAAGCAACATATCTCCAGTCACTTAACTTCTAATAAACTGCCATTTCTGGCGAAGACCTGGCGCAGCACCCCCAACGCTCTCCCGAACCGTCCGCTGCCAGCCGCTTCAACGGACGCAGGAAGGCGCGCCGATCTCCCGTCTCACGGCGTCGCAGCTCGCCCCGGCCAGACCGATGTCGTGGTTTCGCTCCTGTTGCTCTCGCGTCGACCGCGAAGCCACTACTCGTCTCTATACGGCGCAGCCCACTGGACTGACGTGGCGACCTCACATGCGCCGACGTTCAAGAGGGACAAGTCATCTTGTGTCCCAGTGCGCGACCGACCAACCGATCGATCCAACCGCCAATGCCCATTGCCTGAGCAAACTCGAGCAGACTGGCGGCCTAACACATACCAGCACTCCGGACGACAGACAGGTACTGACTGCCGCACACTGACCCGGCTGATCAACTGACCAGACTCGCCCCTAGCGAGTTTTTTTTTCTTTATTGTCATTTTACACCTTACACAAGGTGGGCTGGCAGCGGGAACTGTACGCCGCTCTTCAGTCACAGGTAGTACAAAGACAGAAAAACAATGAAGGCACAGAAGTAACATAACATAACGGTGGACAAAAAGCGGTAGACACAGTAATGAAAAAACACGAAGCCGTTCACACGCGAAGAAAAACAAAGAAACTGGCAGCACTGCACACAAACACTGATGAATGAGATGACACACGTGAACGATGGAGCGTGGGCGGCGTAAACACTGAAGCACAAACACGACGGCCCCCTAGCGAGCTCATAGCGCCCCTTAAATACACGCGAACAGGCAACATTTCCCCTTTTCCACCAGAGGGAGACACCAAAGCTGCGATTGCCACAGCGGCGCCACCGCCAGAAACGGAGGGCCACTGCTTTACACTACGCGCTGCGGCGCGCTCTTCAAAACAGCAAATTTTTTCCACGGCTCTGTATGCTTGGTTCAAGAGCGGATATATCACAAAAACACATGATAAATGTGAACCTCCTGTTAATTTTTGCTTTAAAAATTGACAGGTGCTGTAAAATGTGCAGTAATATTGCACTAATCGAATATTCGTGGTGCACAAAGTATGTGAATGCTGTCCTTATTTGCAACGGATAATACAACGTCCCCTAGTTATTGCACTGACTGTCAAAGAAAATGTGACACAACCTAAAACTGTAAAATAAGAAAGTAAATGTGAAACGTAATATCGGAAACCGAAAACCAAAGAAACGGAACAAAACAATAAATAAAATAAAGACCATGAAAAAACAAATCGGAAATAGCCTATTGCCACCTTCACATTGGTTATTCTCGCATTCGACAGAAAGTGAGAACTTATTGTTTCAATTAAATCTTACAGGGTCCATCTTTTTCGGCTACACTGTGAAATGCCAGACAAGAGTATCGCCATGTATGACAAGCGTGATGCGGCGGACTGAGCGCGCGTATAGCGGTATGTAGGCGTACTTCCAACTCACATCTGACTTCTACAACTTCGAGTTGCAATTTTGTCATACATGGTTGACGTTGTTGTTAAATATACTATTAGATTTATTACACAAAATTTTTTATGGTTTCAAAAATTGTGAGGTGAGTGGAGAATTTCGAACTATATCAAGATGGTTAAAAATGTGATTGCGCAATTGTAAGTACAGTAGCAACCATGGAAATTACGTTTCAACATTTTTGTATGTCTTCTACTGTTTTGATAATATGTGCTCAGGAAGATAATAAATGCGTTATCTTCGGGTTTACACCATTCGGAAGACCGTATGGTGAAGTATAGAAAGTACTTGTCTGATTTTTTGACCTAGACTACAACATATTAGAAGTGTGTCGGAAACGGCGAGTGGCCTTAGGTAGCATTACTTGTGAGTGTTCAGCCAATAAAATGTAGTGTTTAGTTAGTCTTCCTTCCCCAGTGCTATATGTGATCGTGCCGATTTAAGTTAACAGTAATTGTAAATCCTAGTATTCAGTTGAGCTGAGTGTTTTTAGATTTGTCTGATTTATCGTGTACCCGAAATTTAGCGGTTTTCTTTTAGTACTGAAATGGACGATTTCACACTTTTCATTACTTAGAGTCAAATTACATTTATCACATCATACAGATTTCTTGCCTCAATTATTTTGTAATTGCTTTTGTTCTGGTAACTTTACGAGGCGTAAACGACAGCATCGTCAGCAAAAAATGTAGGACGGTTGCTCAGATAAGACCCGTTGTTGATATGTCACAAGTGCTTACTATTACTGTCTACTAAATGTGTTAGAGCCCCGAACAAAATTCTTTTTTCCATTCCGGACTGAGATTAGACGGATTGACCGTACAATTCTGAGTATGGAAAAGTGATTCTGAATGGTCTTGATGCAGAAAAATTTACCCACCTTGTAGCAAAACCACAACCACAACTTTCTTATTTATCATATCTAACTGAAAGTAACTACTGCATTGCACATCTTTCAACACTGACAATTATTTCAGTAAAATGCAACGAGACTTAAAATAAAATGTCCTTTCGTTAATTTTCATATGATATATTAGTCACGTCTACATGTGATGACCGTACGCCCAGCGACAGCTAGCTTGGCGGCAGTAGAGAAATGGACTATAGGAAGCACGTGTGTCGCGAGGGAGCAATATTGTGCTTTAGTGCTGTAGTTGCTTTTAGGAGGAAACGTACGAACCAGTCAACAATCCTGCCTCTAACCTTTCCCCTGTTGGCAGATAAAAGAATTCTCACCTGCCAGTCTTCTCTCCATTGGCTGTGAAGACATCACACATGTTCTCTTACCGCTGATAATATAAGAAATGAACTGGTTAAGAGAAGCATGGAAAAAAAACCGAAGTGTGTTGTTCGTCTAAAACAGAATAGCTGAGAGGCAATTTTGTTACACAATTGAAATGATGATGATCTACATCTACATTTACATTTATACTCCGCAAGCCACCCAACGGTGCGTGGCGGAGGGCACTTTACGTGCCACTGTCATCACCTCCCTATCCTGTTCCAGTCGCGTATGGTTCGCGGGAAGAACGACTGTCTGAAAGCCTCAGTGCGCGCTCTAATCTCTCTAATTTTACATTCGTGATCTCCTCGGGAGGTATAAGTAGGGGGAAGCAATATATTCGATACCTCATCCAGAAACGCACCCTCTCGAAACCTGGCGAGCAATCTACACCGCGATGCAGAGCGCCTCTCTTGCAGAGTCTGCCACTTGAGTTTATTAAACATCTCCGTAACGCTATCACGGTTACCAAATAACCCTGTGACGAAACGCGCCGCTCTTCTTTGGATCTTCTCTATCTCCTCCGTCAAACCGATCTGGTACGGATCCCACACTGATGAGCAATACTCAAGTATAGGTCGAACGAGTGTTTTGTAAGCCACCTCCTTTGTTGATGGACTACATTTTCTAAGCACTCTTCCAATGAATCTCAACCTGGTACCCGCCTTAACAACAATTAATTTTATATGTTCATTCCACTTCAAATCGTTCCGCACGCATACTCCCAGATATTTTACAGAAGTAACTGCTACCAGTGTTTGTTCCGCTATCATATAATCATACAATAAAGGATCCTTCTTTCTATGTATTCGCAATACATTACATTTGTCTATGTTAAGGGACAGTTGCCACTCCCTGCACCAAGTGCCTATCCGCTGCAGATCTTCCTGCATTTCGCTACAATTTTCTAATGCTGCAACTTCTCTGTATACTACAGCATCATCCGCGAAAAGCCGCATGGAACTTCCGACACTATCTAGTAGGTCAGATGATGATGATGATCGTATGGCATTGTTGGCCGGGAGGCCCCATGCGCGGAAGTTCGGTCGCCGTATTGCAAGTTATTTTTAGGTGACGCCACTTCGGCGACAATAATGATGAAATGATGATGAAGAACACACAACACCCAGTCATCACGAGTCAGAGAAAATCCCTGTCCCCGCCGGGAATCGAACCCGGGACCCCGTGCGCGGGAAGCGAGAGCGCTACCGCAACACCACGAGCTGCGGTTACAATTGAAATGAAATACGCTTATCACCTAAAACATTATTCCATCTGGTTAATAGTTTGTTTATCACAACTGCTTAAGAAACACATCAGTGTTTCTGCGTATCAGGAAACCGACAGTTTGTTCGTAGATTTGTGGAGGTATGTGGCATTCTACACACAAATCATGTAATTCGCGTAATTAACGGGCCGCTGATTTCCGTACGCACTGATGCCGCCCGTTAGCGATCCATATGGATTCCATATGATTTATATTATGCGAATTTGGTAGCCGAGACATCAACGTGGGTTCATTATAATGCTCCTCAAACCACTGTAGCACGATTATGGTTAGGAGACATAGGCAATTATGCTGCTGAAAGGGATCGGGGAAGACATCAAGCATGATGGGATTCAGGTGGTTCGCAGCTGTCAGCATGTCTTCAGCTACGACCACATATCCCACGCAAGCTGATGAGAATGTCTCCCATAGCGTAATACAGTGAAGCGCCAAGGAAACTGGTATAGGCAGGCGTTTTCAAATACTCAGATATACGGCGCTGCGGGCAGCAACGCCTATATAAGACAACAAGTGTCTGCCGCAGTTTTTAGACCTGTTACTGCTGCTACAATTGCAGGTTGTCAAGATTAAAGTGAGTCTGAATGCGGTGTTATAGTCGGCGCACGAGTGATGGGACACAGCGTCTCCGAGGTAGCGGAACTGGGGATTTTCCGGTACGACCATTTCTCGAGTGTACCACGAATATCAGGAATCCGGTAAAACATCAAATCTGCGACATCGCTCCGGCCGGAAAAAATATCCTTCAAGAACGATACTAACGACGAGCGAAGAGAATCTTTCAAAGTGACAGAAGTGCAACCCTTCTGCAAATTGCTGCAGATTTCAGTGCTGGGCCACCAGCAAGTGCCACCGTGCGAACTATTCAAAGAAACGTCATCGATATCGGCTTCCGGAGCCAAAGGCGCACCCGTGTATCCTTGATTATTGCACAGCCGAAGCTTTACGCCTCGCCTGGCCCCGTCAGCACCGACTGGTCGGATGAGTCTCGTTTCAAATGGTATCGAGCGGATGGACGTGTACGGGTAAGGAGAAAATCTCATGAATCCAGGGGACTGTTCAAGTTGGTGGAGGCTCTGTAATAGCGTGGAGCGTGTGCAGTTGGAATGATATGAGACCCCTGACACGTCTATATAGGACTGGGACGTACGTAAGCATCCTGTCTGATCACCTGCATCCATTCATGTACATCGTGCATTCAGCCGGACTTTGGCAATTCCAGCAGGACAATGCGGCACCCTACATCTGTGGAATTGTTACAGAGTGGCTGCAGGGGACTCCCCAGACATGAGCATATCTGGGATGCTTCGCAACGTACTGTTGAGAAGAGATCTCCACCCCCTAGTACTCTTACTGATTCACGTACAGCCCTGCAGTTTTTATGGTGTCAATGCCCCCGAGCCTTTCTTCAGACATTAATCGAGTCTCCTTGATGACGACGTCTGTGGAGACGACCATCGACGTAGTGTAACAAAAATGGTATCAGCTCGAAGAGCTGACGCATTTCCATTGATCGGCGGCGAATCCCAGTGGTCCCGTGCTCACTGCAGCCGTAATCGACGAAATCGTTGCGTCAGCATGTGAAGACGTAGAGATGGTCTGTTGCGGATTTCCTTGTACAACAAGGTACGATGAACTGTATATTCCGAAACACTAGTGCCATAGATGCTTACGTGAACGTTTTACCAGCTTCGTTATTTTCGAGATACCCGTTCATAGTCTATGCATAATAATAAGTCGCTTATCTCAACGGATTTCCCCATTTGTAGCCCGTATCTTCGCTAGTGTGATCGCTCGTCAGTCCCTGCTCCGATTATATACTTCTGTTATCGCGCCATATACTTGAAACGCCACAGGCGGCAATCCAACGTCGTGGTGGTCAGTGGCCAGTGTTTCGTCTGATTAGTGTAAATCCACAATTCTGGATTATTTGGCAAGCAGTTGTCCTCGCTGTAGGACAGGATGAGTACACACGATGCCCAGTCCGTAGAGAGTGATATTTGGAGTGTTTAGATCTACTCGTGGAGATGAAAAACGAAGAAGGTGGTTAATCATGAGGAGTTACGGATGCGAACGCACAAACGGGGGCAGTGGGGCATATCTTACCACGGCAGCATTGAAGAAATAGTACTAACGGGCGCTTGCAGTGCAAGCAACAAGTTCCTGCCATTTTTACTGTACATCATCTTGGAAGCAGCTTTGTACAGTTACAATGCATCGCAATAGAATGCTAGCGGCTACCACGGTCCTTTTATTGAACAAGTCGTTTAGAAAAGCGGAAGGCAGGCTGCGGTGAGAAATAACTGCCAAGAAAAAAAATCGATGCGTTGCGCCGTTTCTGAGTAAATTAGCACTGAAGTTAGCCAATCAAGCAGTTGCACGCTAAAGTTCAAGTGGCCTGCCAGATATGACTAACGTTAGTTGTTCTCATGGCGTAGAAGACAGTGCACGAGACTGCTCCACCTTTGGTTCGGGTTCGATTCTTACTACCGTCCTATGTCCATTTTTGTATCGCTCTCTTATTCAGCTTTAGGAAACCAAACGAAGAACACGTTTCGCGACACCGTCTTGGCAGGTCGCTCATCGGGCTAAATGGCTAACTTTAATGCCAATTAACTCGTAAGTGGCGTAAAGTATCGAATTTTTTCTTAACAATTATTTCACAGCACAATCTACCTTCTCTTGAAAGCTTATCAAACTGTTTTGATCACTTTGCATGTTCAAAAAATGTTAATCACTCTACGATTTGCCACCAGACGCTTGAAAACCCTTCATGGATACATCATAGCCTATTAGACTCTTCAGCAGATCTTGTAATTCATTCGTAATTTCACTAGGGACAGAAGCGTTATCCGTGAATGTTATCATTGATAACATTTCATACTGAATTTTAATCCCAGTCCGGAAACATTCTTTTATGTCCTTCATTGCTGCTTGGATTTAGAAGTCGAACAGTGGGGAAGAAGCACTGCATCTGTGCCTCATTTCATGAGAACTCTTTTTTTGGCCTTCCATTCTTAAAGTTCCCTCTTGGTTTTTGTACTTATTGTGTATTAGCCGTCATTCCCAGTAGCCTGCACGAGTCCTTGAGAGAATTTCAAACACCCTGCCCTGTTTCACTTTTTCGATCGCTGGTCAGAAGAACCTTGATTATTGTTTCGCTGCTATATAGGTGCAGGAGAACCCCTGCATTAAATAGAACGGAATAATATAATTGCCACAGACGTGCTACTTCACGGGAAACTCTTTCATGTTGGTTATTTGCATTAACTGTGTTTACTGGACTCGCAGATACCAGTATTACCTACTAATGGATGTACTGTAAGCTGAATTCAAGTAAAAGCAAATAAACTCAGCAGAAATGACGGTAGTACTTTTTGCTTTCGATGCTGTTACCAATTTCCACCGGCCGCTGGCTAATTGCTATCAATAAACAGTGAGTTCAAACATTTACTTTCCTGTAGGTAATTGTAAGCATTTACTGGACCGAAGCCAAAAGCATGCAGCAAATATGTGGTAATTGCTGACTATGATTCAACATTCCGAGACATTCGCTAATGATATTTGAAGTACTAAGTATAACTTTGCAGATGTTCAACGGATCACTCGATATGTAAACACAATACGAGATCAGTTGTTTATTTTGAACTCTGAACATAATTATATCGCGCATTTTACCTTCACCTTCGCGGGAAAAAGAAGCTTAATTATCTGCAGAATCATTCACCCCGCATTCGTAGAAAGTGTTACCGGTAGAAGAACCGACGAAAAATTTCAAGAGTCGCTTTCAGCTGTCTAACTGCAAAACTAATTCTCGACCACAACTTATCTGAACATCTTCGCAGATATGAATCAGCTACTGAGGTGGCTCTACAAAAGGAACTTGGCAGGTCCTGTCAGCGTGGAATTGACAGATTCTGTCTGATTCACGCCTGTGCTCCGCAAATGCCTAACACTAGTGGTGGAACAAGTTTATCGCAGTTTAATTCACAGATGAAGAGCTGAAACAGTGTTTGCTTATAAATGTGATTGAAAATGTATTAATTGCGTGAGACACCATTTTACAAGCACAAACACACAAACACACAATTTTTTGGAACGATGGATGACATTATTGTGGAAATAAATTAAAAATACTCCCAATTCCACTGTTCCTGCGAAGTTTTCTAGACATCAAGCCTGTAATGCAAATACTAAATTAGTGATTTCCCTCCCCCCTCCCCCCTCCTCCTCCATTTCATCCTAATTTGGAATCTTGTCTTTCTGGTAGGTGGCTGAAATGGACTGCGACTCTACATTGGGACGGATGTCAAACATCACGCTCTTCTCCTTGGGGTAGAGAACGGAAAAATAGTTTCAAAAATAAAGAAAAGCCACGTCGAATTTATTAAGTAAGTTGTCTAGCTAGAGATATTTGGCATCTTTTTTCGAGCATGTGTTACAGCACATTTCCATGCTGAGAGGAAACGTTCCAGTTGCCCTTTTTGCCCTTTTTTCCTATCCACTCGAGTAACATCAACAAAAGTTTTGCATCTTCCCTTTATCTCCAGTTCATGGAACAGAAAACGAAAATTAGCTTTGCGGGATGCATATACAGGGTGAGTCACCTAACATTACCGCTGGATATATTTCGTAAACGGCATCAAATACTGACGAATCGATTCCACAGACCGAACGTGAGGAGAGGGGCTAGTGTAATTGGTTAACACAAACCATAAAAAAATGCACGGAAGTATGTTTTTTAACACAAAACTTCGTTTTCTAAATGGAATCCCGTTAGTTTTGTTAGCACATCTGAACATATAAACAAATACGTAATCAGTGCCGTTTGTTGCATTGTAAAATGTTAATTACATCCGGAGATATTGTAACCTAAAGTTGACGCTTGAGTACCACTCCTCCGCTGTTCGATCGTGTGTATCGGAGAGCACCAAATTACGTAGAGGTACAAAGGGAACGGTGATGGACGTTAGGTACAGAAGAGACTGGAACAGCACATTACGTCCATATGCTAACACCTTATTATGGGTCTTTTTCACTGACGCACATGTACATTACCATGAGGGGTGAGGTACACGTACACACGTGGTTTCCGTTTTCAATTACGGAGTGGAATAGTGTGTGTCCCAACATGTCAGGCCAATAGACGTTCAATGTGGTGCCCATCATTTGCTGCACACAATTGCAATCTGTAGCGTAATGAATGTCGTACACGCCGCAGTACATCTGGTGTAATGTCGCCGCAGGCTGCCACAATACGTTGTTTCATATCCTCTGGGGTTGTAGGCACATCATGGTACCCATTCTCCTGTAACGTAAGATCAGGAGAACGGGCTGGCCAATTTATGCGTCCTCCACGTCCTATGAAACGCCCGTCGAACATCCTGTCAAGGGTCAGCCTAGTGTTAATTGCGGAATGTGCAGGTGCACCATCATGCTGATACCACGTACGTCGACACGTTTCCAGTGAGACATTTTCGAGCAACGTTGGCAGATCATTCTGTAGAAACGCGATGTATGTTGCAGCTGTTTGGGCCCCTGCAATGAAGTGAGGACCAATGAGGTGGTCGCCAATGATTCCGCACCATACATTTACAGTCCGCGGTGGCTGTCGCTCTGCCTGTCTGAGCCAGCGAGGATTGTCCACGGGCCAGCAATGCGTGTTCCGTAGATTCACTGCCCCGTGGTTTGTGAAACCCGCTTCATCGGTAAACAGGTATAACTGCAAAGCCTTCTCTGTTAATGCTCATTGACAGAACTGCACTCGATGATTAAAGTCATCACCATGTAATTGCTGATGTAGCGACACATGAAACGGGTGAAAGCGGTGACGCTGCAGTATGCGCATGACACTACTTTGACTCAGTCCACTGGCTCCCGCAATGTCCCGTGTAGTCATGTGTGGGTTCATGGCAACAGCAGCTAACACACTAACTGCACCCGCTTCTCCTGTGACGGGCCTGTTACGGACCCGTTTGCTTGCTACGACCAAACCTGTTGCACACAGTTGGCGGTAGATGTTTTGCAATGTGCGGCACGTTGGATGCTCTCTGTCAGGGTACCGTTCTGCATACACCCTGCAGGTTTCAGCTGCATTTCGTCGACACTCGCCATAGATGAGTATCATCTCCGCCTTTTCAGAGTTCGAATACACCATGGTCACAGTTCCTACAACACTACACTATCACAGACGTCTGGTAACACGGTGTACTATAGTTGGCCTGTGTGCGGAGACGAATGCGGAATAACAATAGCAGCAAGCGCTACATGCGGACACTGCGACAGCTAGACCAAACAACAACAGTGCACTACAGCCACACTCGTAAACACGGTCGTCATCGTAAACAAGTCCCTGCAGATGCTGCTCGCCGACCGTGGCCCGTGTTTGTTACAACACGCAACTGAACGTCGGAGGTTTCAAGCGTCAACTTTAGGTTACAATATCTCCGGATGTAACTAACATTTTACAGTTCAACAAACGGCACTGATAACGTATTTGTTTATATGTTCAGATGTGCTAACAAAACTAACGTGGTTCCATTTAAAAAAACGTAGGTTTGTGTTAAAAAACATACTTCGGTGCATTTTTGTATAGTTTGTATTAAACAATTACACTAGCCCCTCTCCTCACGTTCGGTCTGTGGAATCGGTTCGTCAGTATTTGATGTGGTTTACGAAATATATCCAGCGGTAACGTTAGGTGACTCACCCTGTATATTCATTTTCAATGTGGCTATGTCACCAAATCAAAGAAACCAACATTTGTGAAGCAAAAGTTCACTTTTTTCCCACGGGGTTTTTTCATAGCACTCGTGAGCAAGTCACTACGTTGTGGATCATCCCCTTGCCATACCATCGATAAGATATTCAGTACTGTCCCACTCTTCAACGGCGATTCTGTGTAACTGGCGCAGAGTACGTGGTTGCTACCGACATCCAAAAACAGCTCGTTTCAGTCAATCCAAAATATCGATGCCATACATGTTCGATTGGGTTCATGTCCGGGGAAAATTCAGGCCACTCCGTTATGGTGAGCCAAGCACGCTGAAGGAACGTGTTTACGACAGCAACACGATGAGCACGCAAGTTACGATTCATTTTAGTGTGGTATCGTGCCACTATTGGTTGCGGCAACTCGTCTCTGTTCCTTACAGCGGTGACGTTGCTCTCAGGACCCACGAACGCTGTACGGTGGCCCCATGAATGCCATTCTCCACCAATACCTCATTGCACTTGCGTGACGCAAAGTTTGACGCGTTCGATATCATCGGGTTATCTGCAAACATGGTACTCCAGTTATCAGTGTACAAACAACCGGCGACAATCTAAAGGCATCCAAATCTGCAATATTTCTGGTCCATCTGTAAAGGGTCGATTGCATTGTGGTGTGCAAGGTCGTCGGGAATGGAGATTCAACTCATGTAGTCATCTCCTGACTCAAACGTCGTAGATATCGACAATCTTGCGCATCTGTCGAACGTGGTCGTGTTATCCGCTGCAAGTCATCAACACTAAAATCTCAACTGGAATCGGTTCCACCTCCGCATCGTTCACCTGGGCTCCGTTGCACACTTTAAGGGGCTTTCCTGGTCGACAAGCCTACGCGTGAAGTGATCATATGGACCCGATCATTGGTCGCGGCTGTCCCTCGTGGCATGAGAGGTGTTTACTCCACTGCTCCCCAGACGTCAATAAAGCGTCACTACTGGTGCTTCACTTTCAACTGAAACGCTGCAGTCTACCCAAGTCCCACGTTCGATACATAGGTAAGCTCATGGTAACTGTTTTATCATACACACTTCAGCAGTATGTCAGCACAGACGGTACAAGTGTTTTATGATGAGAAAACTCTTCCTTAAATAAAAACAATCGAATCACTACATGAGAGCCTTACTTCCTAAAGCGGATACCGTAATGTCTTAGTTGAGAACACCTATTCAGACCCATGTAACTGTGATCTAGGTGAAATATCAAAGTCAGTAGGAGGATATCTCAGATACTGCATGGTTATCCATTAGAACTAGGAAGGAAAAGTAACTACGAATAACTACAATGAAACACAAATGGGCCTCTGACTCTGTTGTGCTTCATGTTCCCAACACTGTTCTTCATTTTTTAACCAAGTATACTTGTGACATTACTGGTTCCATTTATTTGTGATTAATCCTTATGGATTTTATCAGAATTTGCTACATCTTTACTAGTGCGATGAGTACGAAAACAGGTTAGCCAAGTGACATAATTTCAAATTTGGGCAAGAAATAACAAGCAAAAGTACGAGCGAACAGCGCAATATATCATTTGTGACATATCTAACACCGTAATTAGTATTGTGTGCCAGTGTATAAAACTGACAGCCGTAAACATACATGTATCGGAGGAAACAGGAAATTCCCCACCAACGGGGAACAGCTCTCAATCCATATGCTGTGTTGAGAACGACATGAATTCAAAACAGGCAAGTTTCCTGGACGACCCCGAAATGTGAGGACACGGGAAATCATCGACGGTGTACGATCATCAATTTGAAGAAGGCCTTCACGATCGCTTTGCCGCAGATTCCAGGCGCTAAACATGAGCTACTATTAGTGTACGGCGCATTTTACTCCTAGATTTTCATTCAAGGCCCTACAAGATAACAAGCAGTGCAATGCTTAAGGCTCACCGACATGGTCATATGTGTTTGGTTTTGCGACAATTTTCTGGAAATGTGGGCAGCTAATCCAGGAATTGTTGACAGCTTGATGACGACTGACGAGGTACATTTCGTATTGTCAGGGGCAGTTAACAAGGAAAGCTGCCGTTTTTGGGACCAACAACAAGTCCTTGAGCAGGCGCTACACAGCTCAAAATTAACGGTGTGGTGTGGACTCACTACAGCTGGGATTGTCGGTCTTATTTCTTTCGGGACAGCAATAGTGCAACATACTATGGCTTCCGAGCCATATGTTTCCACGTTTCGGATTCCTCTTGTTCCTGCCTTACAGCAGCATCCCCATGCAACCACGTGGTATCAACAGAACTGCGCAACTGCACCCACACCGCCCGTCCGACACTGAAGGAACTGCGTGAACCGTTTCGTGGACGTCTCATTTCCCGATTTGGTGATGGGGCTTGGCCGGCACATTCACCCCATCTGATGCCTCCCAACTTCTTCCTCTGAGAGTATCTTAAGTCCAAAGTGTTACAAAATCGCCTTGCAGCCCTCCAGGTGCTGGAGGCCAGAATCGGAGGTGAAGTCACCGGAAACCCTTTCGCTGTTCTGGAGGCGCTGCAGATTCACAGCTCGTTTACGTGGGTGCTCCGATGAGCGCTACACTCGTCTAAGTGATGTGATATTCACGAGCGAGTGCTGTATTCCACATGAGACTTTCAACACCCACTGACACATCTGAATTTGTAAATAACAAAGACGTGTGTTAATAAAGTTTTCTAAAAAGTTGAAAAGAGGCCTTCTTTCTGGTTCGGCCTGTATTTTTTCTAGTGGCTGTCGTTGTGGTTCCGTAAGTTTGAAATTTTATACTCGCCAAATAGACATTACTATCTTTTATGCCATTTTCTGTCCTTGTTTCTACTTGTTCGTTGTCGAAGAGAGCCATGCGGACTTACGTCGTGAATACGTATTCTTTAATTTACGTCTATGGTCACAAACTTTTTGATAACAGATTACCGGTTTCGGTCTTTAATGACCATCATCAGACCGAAACCACTAATCTGTTACCAAAAAGTTTGTGACCATAGACGTAAAAAAAATGGTTCAAATGGCTCTGAGCACTATGGGACTCAACATCTTAGGTCATAAGTCCCCTAGAACTTAGAACTACTTAAACCTAACTAACCTAAAGACATCACACACACCCATGCCCGAGGCAGGATTCGAACCTGCGACCGTAGCAGTCCCACGGTTCCAGACTGCAGCGCCAGAACCGCACGGCCACCGCGGCCGGCATAGACGTAAAATAAAGGAAACTTATTACATATACGGGTCACTGTTCTTTTCGCGACGATGTCTCAGCTTGTGTTACTTCGTGAAGATTATATCTAAAGGCTTCCCTCTTATGTGGACCACCACTTCATAACTGGGGTTATTGGGTGGTGGGGCCGCACTTTCTACCAAGCTACTCAGTCTTCTGTCGCTGCTGTTTTCCTCAGTCGAAAAGTTCCAGTTTTAAAGTAACAGAGACTCGCCTTTCAACCTTTATCGTGTGCTGCTTTTAAACCGATTGCGTTGCCCGTGGACTATGGCATGGTAGTACGGTTTTTGAAGCTAATAATGGTAATAATTTAGTGTGGTTCAGAGTCTGGAGCAAATCTTTCAATAGGGCTCCGCTTCGGCTACCTCCGTATCTCTAACCTACCCTAGTTATCCTACTGGGCAAAGGGATCTGCAGCTTAACTTGGAATCCAAACCATGTATCATTTCTGCCGAGTCATCACTTCGTAGAGAGATGAAGACTAGGTTAATGGCACACTGAAAAAACGCGTGGTCCGAAGGGGATTTGACTCCGCGGCCGTTTGGTTTCCGGGCACGCGTTTTGCAGCTAGACCACCAGGGACGAACTTTTTACCTCTTCTGAGAAGTCCTATGGTAATGGTGACTCCTAGCAACAATTCACGCAGCCATCGGCTGATACTGACTAGTCTGTGCAATTCATGTCAGCTGCCGAGAATTCTTCCGGGTTGTATGGCCGCGGTCCATGGAACTCTTCTATCCCTGACGTTTCGTCGAAAGCTGCATTGGACACCTTCGGAGGTGCTCCTGGTTGTGCTGAGTCTTGCCTACCGACGAATTGGACGTCGAAGAACGGATTAAATTCCATGGAAAGTGGGCGTGGTCTGAATTTCACGTGATATCAGAGGTAAACCGTGTCAAGGATAAAATATAACTGGTACATCAAAGATAAAAACTTCTCATCAATTCTGTAGCACCACTGACCATATATCGCTGAGTTCCATAGCTTCTCCTTTTCTGTTAATATTATCGCCATGTTTATATATTTCGATGGCTTCTCTATATAGCCGTGGATAATAGTTCGTCATAGTACATGAAACTTCAGTTTCCGAAAATTTGACAAGGTGATCACCCGACTGCAGAGCATGTTTCCCCACGGCTGACTTGTCTGTTTTCCCTTGTCGGCAAAGACTTTTATGTTCCTTCAACCGTGTATTCACACTTCGATCGTACGTTACGTTTCCTTGAAATATTGCCGATTTGATCCGTTACTTTTTTGATGAAAGGCAGAGGAACCGTGTTCTTCCATCGCTATGTCCTATCGATGTCCTTCGGCCCCGTGTTATTCGGTCGCAAAACTCTATTTCCTTACTAGAGTACCCATATTTCTCAAAAGTCTGCTTTAGATGTTTTAACACGGCGTCTAGGTATTCCGGCGCACAAATCCTTTTAGCTCTGTCCACTAGACTTGTAATTACACCTCTTTTCTGTTGTGGATGATGATTCGAATCCTTATGTAAGTATCTGTTGGTATGTCTAACCTTCCGAAAGACTTTATGTTTCAAGCTGCCATCAGTCTGTCTCATAACGAAGACATCCAAGAAGGATATTACATTGTCTTTCTACATCTCTATGGTAAACTGGATTTAAGGATTTATACTATTCTCGGCAGCTGAAACATCCGGTTGTGAAAGCCTTCAATTCGTGTCATCGTTGACTGAAATAGACTTCTTAGTTAAAAGTAATGTGAACATATTTAGTTTCTACATCTGCGTTATTACTCCGCTATTCTCAATAAAGTGCCTGGCATAGGGTTCAATGTACCACCATCAAGTTGTCACTCGAACGGCGTCCAGGAAAAACGAACACTTAAATATTTCCGTGCGAGCTCTGATTTCTTCTCCTAATAACACTGCGAACATGACAAAGGGGTATTTTTACTGTAGCATACACTCTATGTCTGAGTTAATTTAGTTAACAATGAGAAAGCTTCTTACGGTGCAGCATCAGTAACAGAATTTTGTCCTCTGTACATAGGTATCTCTTTGCGTAGACTTCCATAGCGTATTGAATGTCAGTTGGTGTCCATGTCCGCCAGAGAAAACATTCTGCCGGCTCGTAAAATTGCAACACCACTAAGATGAAATGTAACAAACGTCATACTGTCATGACACAAACTGTACAATGCTTGTAGGAGTTACGTCACATAGATTCTGCATATAAAGGAAGATTAACCAGCTGGTTTCTCTTTCGGACGCCACGTTTGAAAGTTGTTTGTTTGTGAGGGGATCGTATTACGCTTCGTGCAAAAAGAAGAATCGTCTACGACCACCTGTCTGAAATTGAGAGCAGCAGGATCGAGGTTACAGGGATTTAACTCTATAATTCGGCCATACTGCATGTCACCTTAGCTGAGATAGTGCGACAGCTATTTTTTTTTTTTTGGATACATGAGTTCCGGAGGCCATGCTTAAAGCCCTGCAGGACCTCAGTGGCTCGTCGCTACTATCGTCTGAGATGACAGACGTATTGTCCGTTCAACCATGCAGGGTCAAACAGCTAAGACATGTACAGTCGATGGCAGAATTCGCGAGACCGCTAACTACATCTTTATGCTGAATTGCACGGCTGTACTATCTGTTCACGGAGCATAACGTGTAAAAAGACGAAATGCTATCAACATATTTTCTACAGGCGTCGATGCGAAAAACTTTTCGAGCATTGGTATAGATTATGTGGGAGACTCTGTTGCTATTGATTAATTTATCTCTTATTTTTATCTGTTGTATTCAGTTGTTGTATTCAATAGTTTAGACAAGAAGAGAATAGAAGCTTTCGAAATGTGGTGCTGCAGAAGGATGCTGAAGATTAGATGGGTAGATCAGATAACTAATGAGGAGGTATTGAATAGAATTGGGGAGAAGAGGAGTTTGTGGCACAACTTGACTAGAAGAAGGGATTGGTTGATACGACATGTTCTGAGACATCGATTGATCACCAATTTAGTATTGGAGGGCAGCGTGGAGGGTAAAAATCGTAGAGGGAGACCAAGAGATGAATACACTAAGCAGATTCAGAAGGATGTAGGTTGCAGTAGGTACTGGGAGATGAAGAAGCTTGCACAGGATACAGTAGCATGGAGAGCTGCATCAAACCAGTCTCAAGACTGAAGACCACAACAACAAACATTCAATTAACGAATGAAAAAATACTAATTACTGTGCACTGTACTAACATAAATTAATTACAATTCACCATGATAACTTTAGGAAAGAAAACCGTTTTTAGTGAAACAAAATATCCAAAATTGTCACGATTTAGCAGGACAATATGGACTTTCGGCTTCGAAATGGTCTTTGTCTAAGTTCAGTCGACATTCATATAGAAGTAGAGTCAAAGGGCTACCACGAAAGTATACGAGCGTAGCAGTAGTGATAGATGCATAAAGAAATCCATATAACTAATCATTCAGTGACGCAATTAAGTCACAATATTTTGCAGAACCAGGAAGACCAGGCACGAACAAGCATGCAATTCGGTAACTTTATCAGCTTTAGATCTGCAGGGTACAGAACCGAGGCATGGACAACACTTTAGGGAGATAAGTTGTCTTACGATTTAATTACTGACTGTCAATCTTGTCAATCTGCCTGCTAGTGGCTCTTTCATAGCAGAGCTCAGACCAGAGAAATAACACACCCTTCCGTTTAAAGGGCGAACACTTTGTCGTTAAACCACCATGCAACTACATCACACAGGCCCTCATTTTTGCCTAAATGAGCTCTAAGACGGAGAATAATTCGCAACGTAAATGGTAAAGCAAGCTACATTTTCTGTTGATAATTTGCTACCTCTGCGCCATTCCTTAGGACAGAATAATTCAGAAGCCTAGGCAGAATGATAACGAAGTATCGAGTGAATTTATCAGGACGATTCTGATACAGTCCAGGAAGAAAATCATCGGTCGCATAGTTGCCAAACGTATTCTACAATGGTTGGGTTGGGTTGTTTGGGGAAGGAGACCAGACAGCGAGGTCATCGGTCTCATCGGATTAGGGAAGGACGGGGAAGGAAATCGGCCGTGCCCTTTCGAAGGAACCATCTCGGCATTTTCCTGGAGCGATTTAGGGAAATCACGGAAAACCTAAATCAGAATGGCCGGACGCGGGATTGAACCGACGTCCTCCCGAATGCGAGTCCAGTGTCTAACCACTGCGCCACCTCGCTCGGTATTCTACAATGTTGACAGTTCTCCGTTAGACTAACGGCAGGCAAAATACAGTTGCTCAGTAGTTTGCGTTTCGTGAACTGACTGGGGTTGACTTACCGGGAGACTCAGTGAGCAGTTCCTAGTATAGGCCGATGAGTTGTGTTCACTGGGTCTAAGGCGTAGTTACTGATACGCCCACTAAACCCGCTGGGCAGAACAGGTGATTAGGATTGTACAAGGGCCAAATAAGGTGTCGGTTGCAATCACTCAAAATTGTAAATTATTGTAATTTAATAGCACCTTTAAACCAAAACGGCACACAGCCGAACCTTTAGAACTACGAGTTTCAAGAAGGCAATTATTTCACGGCGGAAGGCCTCCCAACACGAAATCTTAAAGCACCAAGGTAAATCTCAAGTGGTAAAAACATGCAGTTAAAATTGCAAATAAAATAATTAACGTATACACAGCAGGGCTGGGAGCCTCAAGGCAAGGGTGAATAGACAAACATAAACAAGATGTAATACAAACGGCTGAAGTACCACAGTAAAATTTTCAAGATTTTAAAACAAATTACCATAACCTTTCAAAGGGAGAACGCCGCTATGTTTTTTTTTCTTTTCTTTTTTTAGTAAGGATTTAAGTGGCTGAAGGCCCACAATTGATTTTCCAAAATTCAAAAATACATAAAATCCAATAAAAGCAAGAATTTTTTAAACCATTGGCTATGATAGATCATAAACAGACAATTAAACAATCGGTGAGAAGGACAATAAAAAACACGGCACTCAGAAGCCTCCAGGGAGGTCGGTCTGCCCTTGTTCACTTATGTGAAACAGGTGGTGAGCCCAACTACACTTCTTCCGTCGGAACCCAACCAGGGGACAGCCACGGACCGACCGACAAAACGACTTGCTTGCCACCAATCGGTACATGAGAACTCAAATACAAAAGTTACCAACATGATTGTCCACAATGGTGAAGAAAGGTCGCTGACTGAAATTACCATAGTGGCCAGAGCAGGTAACTGGAACACTAACGGCCACAAGGCAGAAAATTTCGCTGGTGTACTTGACTTTTTGGCCGGCCGGTGTGGCCGTGCGGTTAAAGGCGCTTCAGTCTGGAACCGCGTGACCGCTACGGTCGCAGGTTCGAATCCTGCCTCGGGCATGGATGTGTGTGATGTCCTTAGGTTAGTTAGGTTTAATTAGTTCTAAGTTCTAGGCGACTGATGACCTCAGAAGTTAAGTCGCATAGTGCTCAGAGCCATTTGAACCATTTTTTTGCACTTGAATTGTAGTCAACCAATATAGTCAATTGCACCGCATCGCCGCAAAATTTCAGCAATAGAAACACTTTGTGTTGCTCACAGTTAAACCTTCCCAAGAGCGAACCACCGAAACGAACCACACAACATGAATGGACGTGGCTTTTGTTGTTGAAACCACTACTCAACTTTGACGTCCTGGGTCGGTGAACCACGAAGCTCGTAGCGATCGGACAGCTCTACACACGCTCCAACACTGCAGGGACCGCCAGCGGATCCAGCCGACTACAACGCGCGGAAATAACTTCCAGGGTCCGCAGCAACCGACCGACTGACGCAGAAAGCCGACAACATCTAAAATGGTCTTCAGTGGGAGTAGCGCCAACTACACACAACCTGACAAACACTTGCACGAAGACCTGAACGATACCAAACACTAACTAAACACACATTAAGACACATCGGGAGTCCATGCACACACACACAGCCGACTCATGAATGATCGGCGAGCCAAAACGCGTCGACCGGTAGGACGACCAACCGACGATCCAAGAATACCGTGGCCCGTCTCAAGTGACGCATGGCAGCAATGGTCGGGCGAGCCATGTCGACGCAGATCTCACAGCTGCTACAACCCAACTGTACTAGTGTAGCATTGAAACTCCCCGACTGGCATGTCCAGACAGCGATCCAGATGAGTTCCAACCGAATTGCAGACCCGAACTCGCGACTCGAACTCCTTACGACAGACAAGGACCGAGAAGTAACAGCAACGGAGCAAAGATACTACGAGAGGGGATATATCGATACGTGCTGTTAACCCCGCTCACGGTCAGGTAAAGATACAACTCAGTGACAGTAGCAATTTAAATAAACGTAGTGAGGTGGAAGTACGTTAAAAACAGGGTGTGAAATACATGAGGGTGGGAACACGAGCCACGCACGGCTCAGTTACGAATACTATCCAGATGCTGTGACTATAAATCTAACGTCAATAAATAAGAAGCATGGAAAATATTTGGGTTCCTCTTTTCAGCAGCAGCCGTAGGAATTTTTGTTTTTCTAAGTGAACTGCAAACTATGCTCACGATAATAGTTTCAGAAAAATTAGCGAAATGTGGAATAGGAGTTGGTAACGAGAGATGTTGACTATTTACAGAAGATGGTGCAAGCAATGATAGGATTACGTTTGATAAACAGGTGCTACCGACGCCTTAGACTGCTTAATAATGTCTCCCTCAAATGAGAGTTGCCGTACATTTCGATGAAATAATATCCCATCACATAAAATTATTTCAGATATTAGTACACTGGTGTGTAAAGCTTTAGGACGAAAGTAATTTTTGCATCACGTCTCACTGCCTAGAATCTGGAAGAAACGTAGATAAAACTTCGCTAGCTGAATGAAGAAGGAATCTGAAAGAAATATGCAGTGAGATGAAGAGAAATTATACTTTTATTCAAAGACAGGCATTACAATGAATTCACCGCGGTTTGTCATGGTCCTCTGGACATTAAACCTGACGGGAGCATGTTTCTTAACAGACTGCGTGATCACTACTGATGGCAGTGCTCCTATGCTGCCCTTAAGGCTGGTAACGAGTTCTTGTGGTTCCATTCCTCCACCACCCCACTTGATGACTACTAGATGCTCGGTGGTTTACGAGGAAGTTCTGGGTCTCCCCGATGCATCCCACATGCCTCCGATGGTACTGACATCGGGTATCGGGCATCAGGCAGGCCAGTCCATCCACCAAATAACCTCTCATTGCCAGAGCTCCTCCACCTGTGCTGTTGGATACAATCGTGCAATGAAGGCAGGGCCGAATCCACCCCTGAAAAGAAGGACTTGGGGAAGGAGTACAGTGTGACATTAACATTGACCATTGAGTGTAACGTGTTGAAAGATTTGACTTCATGCAATGTTATGCCTCCTCAAACTACAACTCGTAAACCACCAGACTGATCGACAATTTCCCTGTGTACATTACGTCTCCCCACCTCTCGCCATTGAGAGTACATTCAGAACCGCTAGTCATACTGAACCTGCCCTCATCCAAAAGGAGGACGCGACCCCAATCCTTGTTGGTCCATTCCCTGTGCTTATGGCACTATCGCAAACGCTGCTCCCGATGTGCGGTTGTCAACAGAACACAGTGTACTGATCCTCAAGCAAAAACACTGCTGCGATTCAGTGACCCTGCGACTGTGCAGCGTGAGATTATTGCAGTGCAGTCCTTTCGAAAGTGGTAGCAATAGAACCCGCTGTGTAACGTGGGTTCCTTTTTGCCTGTTTCACAGTGTAGCGGTAGTCTTTAGCTGTAATTGACCATGGTCGACAGCCCGCTCTTTTCCGGGCAGCAGTGCCTGTCGCTTGGAACGCTCCCTCATGCACTTGAAACAATGCTGTGAACAATACGAAACTCCTGGGCTACAGTCGTCACACTTCGTCGTTCTTCCAGTTTCCCGATGACACCGCCCCGTGCGAAGTCATCCAGACTTTATATCCTGGCCATGTTGTAATGAAGAACACCACCAAAATAACTGCCCACTGACTGACACACACCATCTTTTCCCGTTCTTTCAACTGTCACATGTTACGGGGCAGGCCCCACTTGACGCTATAATCACACGCCTCTTGTCAAGATGTGTTACATCTGCAACGAGTGGAGAATAGTTCATAGGTTATCCGTAAGAGGCGCTTCTGTAGCCATGGCTTATCGATAACTTTCCTTCGGTCCGGACCAATACTGAGATTTAGCTCATCTTATCAATCGGGTAACTACCCTGACGCCATAGTACTATTGTTACATGCTTCTTTCCCAAAGGTGTTACAACCGGAACGAGTACAAACTAGTTCGTAGATTATCCATAAAAGGTGCTACCATAACAGCCATTGCTTAACCTTGCTCACTTTCCCTCATTCTGGACCAATACTGAAGCTCAACTGATCAGGCGAGAAATTACCGCGTGGCCTGTATAGGTTGTTTCCGTAAGAGCGTGCAAAAATTTAACAGCACATTGAGGATGCTCCACTGAACAATCTGAGGTAGGGAACCTGGCGTCGGAGAAGCTAGCTTAAGGACGTAATAGGAAGAAAATCACATTACTGTGTACTTTTATATTTACATTAGTTAGCTGCAAATACCATAGCTGACACAATGAACGTACCATTTGTGCTGCATCTCACCAGAAGTGGTGAAACTGACGGCCATCAACCTCAAAGCAAGCATAACACCGGCGAAGAAGATTCTGACGCAGCCCGACTAATGTCCTGGTGTATTTCGAATCACATCACAAGCAGCCACAATTCTGGCAACTAAATCCTTCTTCGTGTCCGCTCACACACACAAGTGACTTCAGATACCCCCAAGGAAATAATCAAGGGAATTCAGGTCAGATGATCTCTCAGGCCATGGACCAGTACCTCCCTTCCAACCAGCGACCAGGAAATACTGTACTGGCGCGGCTCCGTATTATTGTACTGTATGCAGCACTTGAAACCTGGTTTCGCAGGATAGAGCGGATCAGGTTGTGGAAAGGGGCCAAGGTCAATTACTGTTAGTTATACAAGAACACATACAACTTTATTCCTCAAACCAATGCACAGTTTTCTCTTTAAAACAACAAAAATCACTTAGTGGCTGAGGGCCCAAGTAACTTCTCCATAATAAGTTTAGAGGGTTGCTTTTAAAACACCAGGATTTAGAGTAACGGCTGAAGGCCTTACTTAAGTAAAATTACAATATCTTCTAAAGCCGAAATTATATTTCAGATCAGTTAAGGAAATTCTTTAAACGACAAGCATTTACAAATTATGGCTGAAGGCCATATTAAAGAAAATTCAAGTTAATTCTTCGGCTGAAATCCCAATTTAAAAAAAAAATCATAATAAAAGAGAGAGAATTTAAAGATAAGCTTTTACACAGTACAACAGGAAATCATTTTAAGAAACCCTGAAGTATCTTGTCGGCTGAAGGCTCAAACAATTACTCAAGAATAATTAAAGACAACCTTAAGATAAACATTTATAGAACATGGCTGAAGGCCGTTTAAAGAATTCAAGATAATTAAAGAGAAACCATACAGACAAGGATTTACATGTTAAAGCCACAGATTCTGAAACAAGCGTGGCTGAAGGCATAAATACAGAGCAACAAGAATTTTCAATGAAACATGGCTGAAGACCTAATCTCAAAGTTCTTCTGAAGTTCGGATGAAGGCCATATACTAAACATAAAACAGACAATATTAATACACGGCTGAAGGCCTGGCAAAGTACCTGTGACCAAATAAAATGACAATCACAAACTACAAACAGTGGTGCTCAGAAGTTTTCCAAGGGTCGGCCTGGGGAGGAGGCTCTAACCACACTTTAGGTGAGACAGACAGCCAAGCGTAGCACTAAACAATTGGGTTGCAGCAAGACCTACGGACGGCTGACGAACCAACCAACCGCCTAATCAATTCGCTTCCACCCGACCAACAGCATGACAACCAAACGTATCAACGAAGACGAGGATCGCTGCAGGATTATGTCTTACTAATAACTGGCGTATAAAGAGAGTCAAGGCACAATAAACACTCAAAGCGAAAAAGAGAACAACACCAAGCTTTCGAGCTACACGCCATGCCGGACAGCATCAACACGGGGAGGAAAACACTGCCGGAAAACTACGCTAACGGCCAGGGCAGGTAACCGGAACGTTAACGGCCACAAGGCACAAGATACCGCTGGTGCACTTCACTAATAAACTATAACCATTTCAAAGGTTAAACACCATACAGGGAGGCGGCTGCAAAATTTTGCCGACTCCAACACACCATCGCGTTGCTGCTTGCAGGGACAGCCCAGGATGCAACAACCAGCAATCAACGAAGAGATGTCACAACGGTTGAGCTTTCATGACAGGTTCACTGATTACTCAACTCCAGGATAGCGGTGGGCGACGAACTTAGCAGTTCTTGCTGTTAGGCCGGTATTACACTATCAAATTTCTTTGTCAAAGATTTGATCAAAGATGTGATCAAATATTCCGTCAAATATATTTGACAAAGATCTTTCACGTAGCGCTAGAAGGGGTATTACACTGTCATCAAATTTTTCGTCAAAGTTCAAGATGGCTGACAACAACTTGTTATTAACCGCAGGAGTTGTACGTACCCCAATTGCATTGTGTGCACATGCGGAAAAGAAGTGGGGGAAAAAATGGAACCGTACATACGAGGTTGACAGTCTTAAAAGTCCTGGGACTACAACTTGATAATAAATTCGGTTGGGAGGAGCACATCCCACAACTGCAGAAACGCCTTAACAAATGTGTTTGCAATTCGAGTACTAGCAGACATAGGCAACATATAAATGAAAAAGCTTGCATACTTTCATTCCATAATGTCATATGGTATAATATTTTGGGGTAAATCTTCAAGTCAAACAAAAGTTTTCAGAGTCCAAAAGCGTGTAATACGTATTATTTGTGGAATAAGTTCACGGAAGTCCTGTAGAAACCTCTTCAAAGAACTGGGAATACTAACTACTGCCTCTCAGTATATTTACTCCTTAATGAAATTTGTCGTAAATAATATATTTCTTTTTCCAACAAACAACTCAGTTCATACATACAATACCAGGAACAAAAATGATCTACACAAGGACTTAAAAGCACTTACTTTAGTTCAAAAAGAGGTCCACTACTCAGGAACACACATCTTTAATAATTTGCCAGCAAACATATAAAATTTAGTTACAAATAAAGATCAGTTTAAAAGGAGCCTGAAAGACTTACTAGCGGCCAACTCCTACTCCACTGACGAAATATTTAATAGAAACAAATGATGTATTGTATTTATTCATACTATTAGTATTGTTATTTCAGCTTAAAAAAATTGACATGTTCCACACCCACGAGGATCTCCTCAGCACGGATCTATGGTACGAAAAACTAATCTAATCTGGGTGAAGCCGTGGGTTTTACGACGACACGATAAAAGCATTTAACAAAACTTCTTACGTGAGCTTACAGTGGAAGACGTCAAGTGGTACATCAATTACTTAAGAATGGATGAGCATACATTCCTGTATGTGCTCAGTGAAGTGTATCCTCATATCACAAAGCACAATATTCACTTAAGAACTGCTACGTCTTCAGAAGACAGGCTCACTGTAACACTCGAATTCCTTGCTACAGGAGAGGGTTATGTTATGTAAGGTTAGGTTAAGTTAGGTCAGTTCAGGTCTCGTCTCCAATCTTCTTATTTTATTTTTGTATTCAGGGTGCCTCACGTTGTAAAGCGCCTCATCAGCATCATACATCTCTATTAATTTTGTAGTTGTCGGCACACACCAATTGTATTTACCGGCAATGTTTATAAAAACACTACAGACGACAGAACGCTGCAGCGATGCTAGCGCTCCGTGTGGTAACATGTCACATTGCAGTGAACAGAAGACAAGCGATTTCTTTGATTAAATCTACAGCGAGGCCCTAGATTTGATCAAATATTGGACGACATTTGACAAAGTTCCTATTACACCATCAAATATCTTTGACAAAGATTTTGGACAAAGATATTTGACAAAGAAATTTGATAGTGTAATACCGGCCTTAGTGCCACACAACTCTGACCCCGCATCCACGCCGCGAGCGCGACCGGCCTGAACACACGCTGCAGAGACTTCCTCGCTGCCCCGCCGCAACCGACCAACTGCCACACACACCATGACACGGAAATATAACTGCCACACCAAATAAGTTACAGCAGGACTATTATCGATAAACGCTGCTGCTGCCACTGACGTAGGCAACTGAGCAACTCGTTCAGATAGTAACTGAGGTAGGAATAAGACTCTACTCGACGGTGACAAAATGCCCAAAAGGAAAAACGGCATTAACGCGAGCCGACCACGGCTCAGCACTGAGTAATGAGTGGGTCTATTGTTGAATCACAGCACGTTCTGTCATGGGATAATGTAAATACCATACAACAGAGCCACATTGTGGACAAGTAAAGTAAACAAAACCTGGATCACGACTTCCTGGTAATCAGACTTTCCCCCTTGTTTCCTTGCAGGAAATAAAGACTGTACATGCAAATAAACAGCACAGTACGAGTAAACTTGTACGAATTCTAGTTCTAAACACTCTGGAAAACAGTATAGCATGACAAAGCGATGGACAAGTTTGCTTCCCTGTCTCCTTAAGCTGCCTTCTCCGACCCCAGGTTCCCCACCTCAAATTCTTCAGTGGAGCATTCTCAATGTCCTATTTACGAGTATTACATTTTTCCACGCTTTTACGGGAAGACCCTGTAAATGCAGCTCCATAGCGGACCATTATCTTTTCACTCGCAACTTATCAGTTGTGCCACTGAAAACTGTACTTCTACAAAGCTTAGAGCTCATGCGATAGTTTACCTTCAGGATGTACACTCGGCGCGGAAGGTAAGGATATTAGGTAGCAATATCTGTAGTTGGGACTCTGGCTGTCGCTGGAAGACGGAAGAGAGCGCCATCGGATATGAAATTACGGTATCGTATTGCTGTGGGCCGTAATTTCCTGGCCGGGCCAGACATAATGTTATTGGCCGCCGCTGGGAAATTGAAACTCGCGTCGCCCGGCGTCGCCAGCGGCGTGACGGCTGAGCGTCGCTCCGCAATTTCCCGGCGCGGACGCCGCTTCCGGCCGGTCTTACGAGCGCCGCGCACGTCACGTCACGCTGGCGAGGCGGCAGTCGCGCGCGGGACACGCCCTCCCATAAAAACCGCCGGCAGAGCACAGTGGCAAAGCACGCAGCCTCCGGGCGGTCTGGCGTACGATGCGCTCCGTCTCGATACCTACCTGTTAATTTATCTTACTGCATAAAGTAAGAATTTTTAGATCACATGAATACCAGTACATACAGAGTGATCGGAAAATCCCATAACATACTCTTAGTTCTTGTAGAGTGGAGTGAGTACATAATATTTTGCATCGGAACCCGTGCCCGGAAACGTTATCCTACGACGCTTCAGAGCGTCGAAGTTAAAGGTGCTGGTGCCTCTAAATGTATGTACAGTCGTGGACAAAACGAGCGAGACCCCTCGCCTTTTCGTTATGCTGATCCGCACAGCTTTAAAGTCTGCTGCACAGCATAACAGGCAAGGCGACGAAGTGCTACCAACATACTATGCACAGGCATGAAATTGAAGAACTATCCGAACTTTGTTAAACTGTTTTCAATTTTGTATTAGACTATATTAATGCTGATTAATGTGTTAAACATAATACGCAAATACAAGATATAAATAAAACAAGAAACGCTAATTAGTATGAACTGTACTAATAAAAATGAATTTCAGCTTATCGAGATAACGTAACTTTTTAAGTAAGACTAAGTTCAAAAATGGCTCCGAGCACTATGGGACTTAACTTCTGTGGTCATCAGTCCCCTAGAACTTAAAACTACTTAAACCTAACTAACCTAAGGACATCACACACATCCATGCCCGAAGCAGGATTCGAACCTGCGACCGTAGCGGTCACGCGGTTCTAGACTGAAGCGCATTTAACCGCACGGCCACACCGGCCGGCTAAGACTAAGTACCCCAGATCGTTATGAAGAGGCAAATCGATTTTATTTGCATTCCTGTTGGATCTAAAGCGTAGCTATGATTAATATGCTGATGTATCGACTGCAACTAGAACACTTCGAATAAAGAGCAGGGGGAATTATTTATGCGGCCCTCATCTTCAGTAACTGTCGTAGCATTTTCGTTGCTAGGATTTCGTCACCTAAATTGGTAAAAATGGAAACCTACTAGTCTCACTTTCTTTACTGTCTATCTGTATACCCAACCCTTAAAACCCGTTTACCTCGAGTACGGGTATGCGGAAATGTATCGCACTTCCTGCGGTAAACGGACCCTTGGTTGTCTAAAACAGTGAGCTTTTATGTCAACGCTGTCTAAAGATATGGCCGTTTATGTGAAGAAAATTTACGCGAAAGGTCAAAAAATGGCTCTAAGAACTATGCGACCAACTGCTTAGGTCACCAGTCCCCTAGAGCTTAGAACTACTTAAATCTACCTAACCTAAGGACATCACACACTTCCATGCCCGGGGAAGGATTCGAACTGACGGCGAAAGCAGCCGCGTTGTCCGCGATAAGACGCCGTCGAACTAAAATATATAAAAATATACTGAAATATATCTAAAATATATTTGATGTTACGGAAGAGGAAGGACGCCTAATTAATTTCCCCTCGTCTTTATTCATGATGTTAGATTCACAATCTGAGCATACGTACTATCCATAACCAGACTTCAGCACTAAGTCATAGTCACAGATATGCAAATACAACACATTGGCTTATACTTGAGGTATTTCGTTTCCCACGAAGTGGTGTCAGACGATGTTGTGGCGTCTTTGAAGCGCGAGCTTCGCCACCTATCTCAGCACATCAGCTGAGCGAACGTTTTCTTCCTGCTGCTAGTCTAATGGACAATGGCAACACCGTAGAATATGTTTGACAACTATGTGACCATCGATTTATGTTCTTGACTGGTTCATAATTATGTTAGTAAATCCACTCGGTATTTTATAACCATCAAATTACATTTGCTACATGATTCGCACTGAAGACGTAGGAAATGTATGTTATTTGGTCCAGGTAGCATGTTCCAACAGAAATTCCTGCTTACATTGACATTTATGTTGTGAATTACCCGTCTTATCCATCACATGGACAACGAGAATGCTCTGTTTTGCTACAATTATTTCATAGCTTAGTGTTATTGTTTTCTGTTCTAATCTCGATGGAGGCAGATCGACTATAAATAAGCAATTTTAAGAAATCCTCGTGCCCCCCCCCCCCCCCAATACGTTTTTCGCTACCTTTATTTTGTACCGGCGCCCTGTGGATGTCAATATGAAACCCTTGTAGAATTCCGTACTTGTTACTGACTACTTTTTCCGCTTCTGTCAATAATTGAATTGACTTAAGTGTGGCACTGAATGATTTTTAACTGAATTTCGTTATGAATCTTCAATCATTGCTAAATTTGCACACTTTAATGGTAGTTCAGCAACGGTAATCCAGTATGACTGGTCTGAAGTTGACACAGACCATTTCGCGGACTACTGCGCATAATATCATGCTAATTCGTAACGATCTGGGGTACTTACTAAAACAATTATGTTATCTCAATGAGTTGAAATTCATTTTTATTAGTAAGTTCATACTATTTAGCGTTTCTTCTTTCATTTATATTTTATGTTTACGTGTTGTGTTCAACACACTAATCAGCATTAATATAGTGTTACACATGATTGAAAACAGTCTGACAAAGTTCGGATAGTTTTTCAATTTCACGCCTGTGTATTGTATGTTGGTAGCACTTCGTCGCCTTGTTATGCTTTGCAGCAGACTTTAAAGCTGTGCGGATCTGCATAACGTAAAGGCGAGGGGTCTCGCTTGTTTTGTCCACGACTGTACATATAGGCTGATTCGGTATCGATAGGGTGTATCAAAACGAATCACCCGATTTGGCATGTGTACAGGGTGATTCAGGAAGATATGAAAATATTTTCATACGTTAGTCAAATAGTAAAACTAAATAAAAAAGTTCATATACACATAGGTCCGCTAACGTTTATAGTTACGGGGTTACGGATAATAAAAGATTTTGGCTGAAATTTAGCAACTTCGCTAATATGAAGGCATCGCAAAACCGTACGAGGTTAGAGTAAAGCACGATTTCCATTTATCTTGTCGTTATTGGTCTGGTGAATCTAATAAAACATGCCCAACACGTGTATCTGCTGTAGTTTCCCGGAACATACAGAAAGAAAAATTAATAACAGCCCTGTGAAACTGAAACGAGCCACAAAATCTGTTCATACACGTGCAGCTAAATGCATTGAATTCGGTGGAGACTTTTGAACATTTATTAAGAATGTATTATGAAATTGTGTGTACACTGTACAACGTTCTTAACACTGAGTTTTTTTCCGGTTTAACATGAATTGACGTGTGCTATAGTATTAATAAATGCAGATTATTTGACAAATTCATACAGTTTCAGCTAACGTTATTACCATCATTTTTCCAAAATTAAGTTCTCCACCTCTCCTATTGAAATTTTTGTGAAATTGTCTGGAATTTAAAAAACAAACTAGGACAAGTAGTTAATAAATTAAAAATTTTCGAGATTACATCGTTGCTTCTCTGGATGTTCTGGAAAACTACTGCAGATACACGTCTGGGACATGTTTTATGAGATTCACCAGATCAATAACAAAATAAATGGAAATCGTGCTTTACTTTAACCTCGTACAGTTTTGCGATGGCTTCATATTAGCTAAATTGCTAAAATTCAGGCAAAAACTTTTATTAGCCGTAAATCCGTAACAAAACATTTGCGGAACCATGTTTATTTGAAGTTTTTCTTTAGTTTTACTTTTAGAATGTTGTTGTTGTGGTCTTCAGTCCTGAGACTGGTTTGATGCAGCTCTCCATGCTGCCCTATCCCGTGCAAGCTTCTTCATCTCCCAGTACTTACAGGAACCTACATCCTCCTTAATCTGCTTAGTGTATTCATCTCTTGGTCTCCCTCTACTTTTAGAATAACTTATTAAAATGTTTGCATATCTTCGTGAACCACCCCGTATTTCTGAAACTAATAAACACATAAAATGAATTTTGTCTTTTGATGAACTGAAAAAAAATTTTTCATACCTTTCCATATGTGTTCAGTATGCCCGGCATGAGATGCACGGCGTATGTCAGTGCGGTATTCAAGTTGTTCCCACACTGCAGCGAGTATGTGTATATTACAGCTTTCAAAAAAAATGGTTCAAATGGCTCTGAGCACTATGGGACTCAACTGCTGTGGTTATCAGTCCCCTAGAACTTAGAACTACTTAAACCTAACTAACCTAAGGACATCACACACATCCATGCCCGAGGCAGGATTCGAACCTGCGACCGTAGCAGTCGCACGGTTCCGGACTGCGCGCCTAGAACCGCGAGACCACCGCTTACAGCTTTCGCAGCTGCTGTTATGCAATGTCTGAGTTCATTCGTAGTTGTTGCTAACGGAAGCACATAAACTCTTTCAAAAACTCCCGCAAGAAATAACCACATACAGTCAGATTCGGTGTGCTCGGAGGCCAGTAATGTAAGGCTGAATCATTTGGTCCGGTGCAACTGATCCATCCTTCAGTTCGATTTAAAAGTTAGCGAACTTCCTGATGCCAGTGTGGTGGTGCCCCAACCTGTTGGTAAATGAAGTCGTTCTAATCAGTCTTCAACTGTGGGGAAATAAAGTTCTCAAGCTTAATGAGGTATGTGCTTCCTGTATCAGTGTAAGGTGCCAGGCAAATCCAACACCTTCCATGAAAACCCTGACATGATAGCAAATCCGGCAGTATGTCACATAGCTCCGAATAAATCCTGTCATTAAAGTAAGCAAAGTAATACGATCAACGAGTGAGCAAATGGAATACCACAGACTGACACAAGAACGCTTAAATGCATGTCATACCTTCCCACTGTGAAACAGACGCAGTTCCAAGGGGAGAAACGAGAACAGAAACCGAGAGCAGAGTCGTGTAAGCCAGAAGGCCCTACGACAAGGGACACCCACATCGCCCGCCGACCGCCAAGACCACCCCCCAGCCCATGTTAAAAGATAGAGCCCTCCAGAAGAGCAGTATAGATCTTACGATAACACTAAAAAGGCCACACCAGCTGCAAGTTTTACCGTGAGACTTTACGCGTCTTTGTTACGTTGCAAACATTAAAAACATGGCCCCACCACGAAAAGGATAGACAAAATTTTTGTAGTCGGAGCTTAAAGTTAACATTGAGATGCTGATTGGTCAGTTGAAAACACAGCCAGATACCATTTCTTAAAACAAGTTCGGCAAATTGTAGTAAAGAGAAATTCGTGAGAGTTGCTTCGGAGACGGCGAGGTGTGTGCAGTTGCGCCGCCCGCTGCCCCCTGAAGTTGCCTAACCAACGACAAGGTAATGAAAGCACGCGATGCTGCATAAGAGCGCATAAGGCTTCACTCAGAACTGCAGAAGTCTCATCTGTTACATTCCCTTTTTGCGTAATACTCGTGTCGATCGTCAATTAAACTTCGTGGTATTCGCATTTGCTGCTGGAAGTTAAAATCTGAAACGCGATGATTTTTCTGTTATATAATTATTGAGAAGCTACAACAGCCACTGTAATTTATGACAAGTTAAATAAATAATTAAAGATAATTGAGGGTCACTGTAGACCATTTTGATAGTTTTCTCCTTTATGAAACTTAATTTAAACCTAGACTATAGATGTGATATGGCATAGGTCATCCTTCGATCCATTATAGAACTTGGAAACCCATTCAGAGAATATTCGTTCACATTTTGTTGGTTTTTATCATTCTGTATTAAGATATTTCCTTTAATCAATAGTGCAATTTACAAACAATGTTTTGTGAGTAGAATAAAAATTCCAATGGTAAACTTAACTGCTTTTTCGACGTTATTTTACCAGCTAACTAAAAATAGGAAAGCCATGAACCCATTCCACTAAATTTAATTAGTATTAAGATTCTTTTACAGGGAGTGCAGTGGAGCTGACGCTAAAACCATTAAGTATTTGATTATATCATCGCTAGTCTCACTGAACTCTTCTGAACTCTACATGTCATGTGTGGTCTGGCTTCTCCTTACCAGCAAAGGTCACAGGTTAAAACTAGTCGCGCGAAAGTGGTAGAGAGACACGACTTAGAACAAATAGACACCACACAGAATGTTAGAACAGTGATCTCGGCCGCGAAAAATGGACCATGCACCTATTCACGTGAAACACATTAATTTTCGGAGAGTTCCTCTCATGTTTTACAACTGCACGTGGTTGTTCCGTATCCCGTATTCTCACATTATATCGGTTCACCTTTCCATTTCAGTGGAATATCATCTTATCACCAAACATTAAGTGTGGATGAAAGCTGTCATCCTCCATCTTGCCAAGAACGAAATTGCAGAACTCCACACGTTATTGTTTGTCACCATCACGAAGAGCTCTCAGCAGCTGAATTTTGTATGGTTTCATGTGAAAATGCCGACGCAACACACGCCAGACGGACATCGGGGTCATGTTGAGCTGTCGGGCTGCACGGCGAACGGATTTCTGCGGACTCCTTGTGAAAGTACGGTGGATGCGTTCGACGTCTATGCCAGACTCTCGGGGACGGCCAGGCGATTTGCCTTTACACAACATGTTTCTCGGAATAGTTCATGCCATCGTCTAATGCACTGTGCTGCAGGAGGATCCACATCATACCTAGTACGAAAGGCACGCTGGACAGTTATTACTGACCCATACTGCGCAAAACGTAGAACACAAAACGCTGTTGTCCCGACACTATTTTTACTAGTAGTGAAGTGAATACTGCTGCTGCCTAGCGGTAACCATGTATAACTCGAGCATTTTCTCTTTCCATTTATACGATGTTCACACGCATGTCTCAAATAACATAATAATTATGATCTTTTTTTAATCGGAAGATTCTTTTCGATACACCCTGTGTTATAACGTTTCTGTCGTGATGGTAGAAGAATAAATGTATCGATCTGAGGTAACCATGTATAACTCGAGCATTTTCTCTTTCCATTTATACGATGTTCACACGCATGTCTCAAATAACATAATAATTATGATCTTTTTTTAATCGGAAGATTCTTTTCGATACACCCTGTGTTATAACGTTTCTGTCGTGATGGTAGAAGAATAAATGTATCGATCTGAGGTAAGGGTCCCTATACCGGAAACGAACGAGTCGAAAGTTAAAGCGAAAACGGTTCTGATAATTCTAACAGAGGAATACCGTTGCTGCTAAGATTGTAGGATAAGCAACTTCCAGAGATGGCAGTGAGAACCAAAACAACAAAAAGTCTAGTAAACATGGGTTTCAAAATGCATACCTTAAAAGGTATGAGCCCTTGTCCAATAGAGGAGATGGGTTTCGCAGTGGCGAAGATGCAAATGTGCTCACATTCTCAAGTATGCATTTAGGGCCTATGTTTACTAGACATTTTTGTTTATTTCTTTTTTTGGTCCATTCAACCACCTTGAGGGTTGCCTACCCTGTATTCTTAGCAACAACAGCACCAGTACATGAGATCCAAAGTCAGACGTATCTGAACGTATTTTTGCTTATAACTTTCTCCTCATTCGTTTCCGGTAGAGGGAACCTTACCCCAAATTGATACATTTATTATTCTCCGTCATCCTAGAAAGTTTTTAACACTATCACAGAATTACCTTGTATATACATATAGTCACGCAGATGACTGTAAATTTGTCTCTCCCTTGCCGGCCGGAGTGGCCAAGCGTTTCTAGACGCTGCAGTCTGGAACCGAACGACCGCCACGGTCGCAGGTTCGAATCCTGCCCTGGGCATGGATGTGTGTGATGTCCTTAGGTTAGTTAGGTTTAAGTAGTTCTACGTTCTAGGGGACTGATGACCTCACAAGTGAAGTCCCATAGTGCTCAGAGCCATTTGAACCATTTGACTCTGTTGCGTCGTTGGATGACATTTTCTGACACGGGATCCTATTCAAAATGTTATGTACTCGTTCTCCTCTACAAGTTCGTGGCTCCCTCCATCGCTAATGCTGGAATTCTATATGGTGTTGGCCCACCCACAGAAATGATGACAGCTACCACTCTCGCAGGCGTACGTCCAGTCAGGTGCTGGAAGGTTTATTGGGGAATGGCAGCCCATTCTTCACGGAGTGTTGCACTGAGCAGAGCTATCGATGTCGGTCGGTGAGACTTGGCACGAAGTCGGCGTTCCAAAAGATGTTCCATAGGGTTCATGTCAGGACTCTGTGCAGGCCAGTCCATTACAGTGATGTTATTATCGTGTAAGCACTCCGCCACAGGCTGTGCATTACGAACAGGTGATGGTTCGTGGTGAAAGATGCCATCGCCATCCCCGAATTGCTCTTCAGCAGTGGGAAGCAAGAAGGTACTTAAAACATCAATGTAGGCCTCTGTTGTGATAGTGCCACGCAAAACAACAAGGGGTGCAAGCCCTTCCATGAAAAACATGACCACACCATATCACCACCACCTCCGAATTTTACTGTTGACACTACACTCGCTGGCAGATGATGTTCACCGGGCATTCGCCATATTCACACTCTGCCATCGGATCGCCACAATGCGTCCCGTGATTCATCAGTCCACACAACGTTTATCCACTTTTCAATCGTCCAATGTTTATGCTCCTTACACCAAGCGAGGCGACGTTAGGCATTTACCGGCATGATGTGTAGCTTATGAGCATCCGCTCGACCATGAAATCCAAGTTTTCTCACCTCCCGCCTAACTGTCACAGTATTTGCAGTGGATCCTTATGCAGTTTGGAATTCCTGTGTGATGGTCTGGATAGATATCTGCCTACAACACATTACGACCCTCTTTAACTGTTGGCGGTTTCTGCCAGTTAACAGACGAGGCCGGCCTGCACGCTTTCGTGCTGTACGTGTCCCTTCATGTTTCCACTTCACTATCACATCGGAAACAGTGGACCTAGGGATATTTAGGAGTGTGGAAATGTCGCTTACAGACGTGTGACACAAGTGACACCCAATCACCTGACCACGTTAGAAGTCCATGGGTTCCGCGGAGAGTCCCATTCTGCTCTATCGCAATGTCTAATGACTACTGAGGTCGCTGATGTGGAAGTACCTGCCAGTAAGTGGCAGCACAGTGCACCTAATATGAAGAACGTATGTTTTTGGGGGTGTCCGGATACATTTTGTCACATAGTAATACAACAGTACCACCTTCACGCACGACTAGTATGTGCATTTATGTTCAAGTATGCACTTCTCGCGGTGGTTCCATATTTTTGTCAACCTTGTGTATCAACGTCTCAAGACATCTCTCCAGCATAATAAAACACAAATGACAATACTTATGTCTGTAAATCTTCGAAGGTAGTCTACCCTGATAGGCACGTGCAGGTTGCACCTGTACGAGGACATCCACAAAGGAGACATATCATTTGCCCCCCCCCCCCCAACTTCTCTCCGTTTCCTTGGGTTCTTGTTAAGAGCTTTAATAATGAATTAATATCTAGTGACTGCAGAATCTGTTTTGTTTTCTTTTAAAACATAGACCAGGGCTGGGCAAACGTACTAACTGCTTGCCCAAGGGCACCGTGAGCAAGCTTTTTCCCTCTCTACCTCTCTGTTAACATCGTTCATTGGCTCCGCAGCTCGTGGTCTAGTGGCTAGTGTTGCTACCTATCGATCACGGGGTCGCGGGTTCGATTCCCGGCCGGGTTGGGGATTTTCTCCGCTCGGGGAGTGGGTGCTTGTGTTGACCTCAACATTTCATCATCATCCTCATCAATCGTGACAGTGGCTAGAATTGAGTGTGAAGAAAAATTGGTCTGAGAATAAATTGGAACTTTGTACGGGCTCTGATGACCGCGTAGTTGAGCGCCCCAGAAACCAATCATCATCAACATCGTCATCGTTCATTGGTTACCGGCGCACGTGTGGTGAAGCGTGCCTAATCCGGACGTGCGACTTCTCGACAAGATGCGTGATAAAAGAGACGTGTACTTTGCTTGATATTTTGTGTCGTGTTATATTTGTGACCCGGAAATTAAGTCGCCGAGAGTGATACTTAATTCTCATTTTCTTGATCACTGAACCGTCTCCTCTCTCCCCTCCCCCCCCCCCTCCCCATCGGTTCTGCACTGAAAGAATTAGGAAATTTACATCACGTCGTACTGCTTGTACCTGTGTTAACCTATGCACTGCAATCTTTGCAGCGCTTCTGTACCTATTAAAGCATTAAGAGGTGAAAACATCGTTCATTATTATGTTTCTTTGTCACTATGCTGTGCCTCAGTTGAACTTCAGACGGTCAACAGCTTTCCTACAGTCTGCTGGTCTCATCTGAACGTATACCTGTCTTCAGGTAATAACAATAAATCCCACACTGACAAACATAGGAAAACAACAAAAAGCTATTTTACAACCTAGTAATTGACAAGCAAAGACTTAAGACACGAGCTGGCTCATAAAATGGAGCACACTATCATAAATTCATCTTCTTTCCGTCCTGACAGTACGGTTATAAGCTAAATGTTGTTACTTTTTCATTCTGGCACAATTTTGTAACACAGGGGATGCCATTTTTCTACAAATACTACGTTTATATTATACTTGTATCGTCCTACTGCACTAATTACTACGAGGAAAAGAATACTTCCAACAACATAACGTTATTACAAATTCGAGCCTCAGTTGTCAATCGTGTACTGTCGGCAGTCTTCGGTCCTACTCGCGAGTAGAACGCGCATCGTGCCCGCACGGCGATGCAAATGTTCACAGTGGCCGCGGGAAGCTTCGCGAGCATCTCACGCGCCCACTTCTGACGTGGACATTCTTCCTCAACGTTATTCCTGTGCCAAATATTAAGGAAAGAAATAATTCATTCCCATCTAAGCTAATTTCTAAAGTGTTAAGAAGTTTTGGTATAATCAGGTCTGCAAAGAGCCATTTCGGAAATTACTGCAGATGTGTGTACTCGAGCCGCCGCTAATTTCAGTGTGAAATGGTGTCGTAATAAGTACAAATATATTTCAGATCCTATCCTTTCGATACTTGCCCCATCCAGTTATGCTAAAATCTCACCTGTAGCCTACCTTACATTGCGCAACGTTGAGGAGTGTAGTTTATGCATGATTTGTCACAAACACATTTTGCTCCAGATACAGGACAACATCTAACTCGCCAACATGAGCCAAGATTGATACAATGAGCACAGAATTCATCTTTACCTTCAGCAGCACGTGAACTTAATCTTCTGGATTTTCCCGTCTGCGGCCATCGCAAATTTGAAGAGCAGCTGAAGAAAAATTGAGGAACTGGGAACGTTTACGAGATGACCTGGGGTTGTGTGAAAGAATTAATAATTTTCTGCAGGGCCAGCTGGGGTGGCTAAAGTCTGGAACCACGCGACCGCTACGGTCACAGGTTCGAATCCTGCCCTGGGCTTGGATGGGTGTGATGTCCTTAGGTTAGTTAGGTTTAAGCAGTTCTACGTTCTAGGGGCCTGATGACCTTAGAAGTTAAGTCCCATAGTGCTCAGAGCCATTTGAACCATTTTCTGCAGAGGAAAGTGCAGTTTTGTTTTGTCGTTCTTCGGACTGGTTTGATGCAGCCCGCTACACTCCTGTCACAACATTTTCATTTTAGAGAAGCAGCTGCAACCTAAGTCCTCAATTATTTCCTGAATGTCCTAATCTCTGTCTTCCTCTACAGTTTTCACCCCTACTGCTCCCTATAGTGCCATGTAAGTCATTCCCAGATGACTTAATACGAGGGTTGGAACTTTAATAGCGGCAAATATTTAGTTACTGCTCGTATAAAACAGACATCTGTTTCGAAATTTTACTGATCTTTAAAGTAGTCACCAGCATTTTGCATAACCCGTTGCCAGCGATTTGGAAGCCGTAGGATACTCTTAGCAGTGCCAGTTGTGTTGACAGTTCGAGCGGCGCGGTCTATTGCCCGAAGAACTTGCAGCAGTTCTGAAGCGAATGCCGTGAAGTGTTTCCTTCAGATTAGAAATCGAGTTGAGCTCACGAGTGCTTCAGTCAGGGGAGTGCAGTAGATGGTTTAGCCCTTAGCAGCCCCATCAGTCAAACAAATCAGTAATAGCTTGCACTCTACGTGCTTGAGCATTGTCCTGCAAAATGATGGTCAGATCCTGCAGAAAGTGTCATCACTTCTGTCTCTAAGCTGGTCTTAGGTTGTGTTCCAAAAATGAATAGCATAGAGGCAAAAGTGATGACACTTTCCTGCAGGACCTGACCATCATTTTGCAGGACAAAGCTCAAGCAAGAACAGTGCAAGCTGTTACTGATTTGTTTGACTGATGGGGCTGCTAAGTGCTATACCACCTACTGCACTCCCCTGACTTAAGCCCTCATAAGTTCAACTCAGCCTCTAAACTGAAGGAAACACTTCACGGCATTCGCTTCAGAACTGCTACAAATTCGTCGGGCGATAGACCGCGCCGCTCGAACTGTCAACACACCTGGCACTGCTCAGAGTATCCTACGACTTCCACATATCTGGTAACGGGTTATACACAATGCTGGTGACTACATTGAAGGTCAGTAAAACTTTGAAACACTTATCTATTTTATACGAGCTGTAAATAAATAGTTGCCACTATTAAAGTTCCTAACCTTGTAGATATCCTATCATCCTTTCCCTTCTCCTTGTCATTGTTATCCATATACTACTTTACTCTCTGATTCTCTGCAGAACCTCGTCATTCCTTGCCTAAGCAGTCCACCTAATTTTCATCATTTGTCTGTAACACGACCTATCAAGGCCTCCATTCTCTTCTGTTCCGGTTTTCCCACGGTCTATGTTTCACTGCCATACAATGCTGCGCTCCAACCGTACATTTCAGAAATTTCTTCCTCAAATTAACGCGTAAGTCCATTTGTAGCAGACTTATGTTGGCCAAGAATGCATTTTCTGCAAGTGCTAGTCAGCTTTTTATGTCCTTCTTGCTCCATCCGTCATGGTTTATTTTGCTGCCTAGGTATCAGAATTTCTTAACTTCGTCCTCTCGTGGTCCCCAATTCAGATGTGAAGTTTCTCGCTGTTCTTCTTCTTTACTGTCCATTAATTTCTTCTTGATCTGATTTATTCTCAGTCCATATTCTGTACTCATTAGACCGTTCGTTCCATTCAGCACATCCCATAGCTTCTACTACACTTACATTCAGAATAGCTGTGTCATCAGCGAGTGTTATCACTTATATCCTTTCTCCCTGAATAATCACCCTATTAAAACTTTCTTTCATTTCTCTCATTGATTCTTACATGTATAGTTTAAAAAATAGGGGCTAAAGAGTACACCTTTGCCCTACACTTTTTTTTTTAATCCGAGCACTTCGTTCTTAGTCATCTACACCCATTGTTCCCCGTTGGTTCTTGTACATTTTGCAAATTACCGGTCTTTCCATATAGCGTATCCCCATTTTCCTCAGAATTTTGAACATCTGGTGCCGGCCGGTGTGGTCGAGCGGTTCTAGGCGCTTCAGTCTGGAACGGCGCTACCGCTACCGTCGCAGGTTCGAATCCTGCCCCGGGAATGGATGTGTGTGATGTCCTTAGGTTAGTTAGGATTAAGTAGTTCTAAGTTCTAGGGGACTGATGACCTCAGATGTTAAGTCCTATAGTGCTCAGAGCCGTTTGAACATCTGGTACCATTTGACATTGTTTAACGCTTTTTCCTGGTCGACAAACGCTATTAACATGTCATGATTTTTTTTTCGCTCTTGCTTTGTTATTAGCATCAATGTGAGAACTGAGTCTTTGACGTCTTTACTTTTTCCAAAACCAAACTGATAGTCATCTAACACATACTCCATTTTCTTTTCCAGTCTTCTCCGTATTATTCCTGTCAGCATTTTGGATGCGTCAGCTGTTAATCTGACTTTGTGATAATGCTCCCACTTGTCGGCTCTTGTAACCTTCGGAATTGTGAATAATCGTTTTATTGCCGCTTCCCGCAATGATTTTAGAAATTCCGATGTAGTTTTATCTATTCCTTCTGCCTTATTTGATCCAAGTCTTCCAAAGTTCTTTTAAATTCTGATTCTCACACTTTATCCCTGTCTCTTCCCTGGTGACTTCTGTTACTTCGTATGTCACATCACTGGATAAGTCTTACCAATTGTAGATGACTTGAATATACTCCTGCTCCCTATACAATCTCTTTTCTGTAGTTAGCAGTGGAATTCCTATTGCACTCTTAATGTCACAGCTCTTGACTTTTCTACATACTGAAGCAGTATTAATGATTAATGAAACCCCCACTAGCTGTATTATTACATATATATTGGGTTTCGTTCGTAGAAAATTTTCAAGTTGCTGAGTTGTGCTGAAATCATAACACAAATGGTATAGTATTATATTTTTTTCTAAAGTAGACAATGGGTACAGTTGGAGCCAAATTAGACAGTGACTCAACTGAAACATTTGCATTTCAAATATATTTCTACTTACTAGGACAGTATTTAATACGGAAGTCAGATCCAGCTCGTAAATAATCAAATTTACTTAGTAAACGGTTCGTTTGCCGACTCTGTTTACTGTAACTGTTTTTCTCCTGTTACTGTATACTTTCACCGGTGCTAGTTTATGCTACTAATTATGATGAGCGCTGGAAATTTTGCTCTCTTAGCTTGGCGCCAGAAGCGCCCATGTGTATCTCTTGGACATTACACATGCTTTCAGTGGAAAGAGTGCTATGAATACGACGTAATCTTTATGACAGGAAATTTTCTCGTTGTTTCAATTAATAGCTTTAAAATAGTCACCAACAAACACCTCTTGTCGGAAGTTGCAACATTCAACATTGCAGTAGATTGAAACAAAACCACATTGACTACATGTTGTCTGTTTGACCCAGGTTGTCAGGGTGTTTCTGGAGTAACTGGAACGGAAGGGTAAAAAATTATAATGTCGATCCGTCACGGGTGTACCGAAAAACAATCATCGGAAGGATTCATTCCACTTAGTCCAGTTTTAATGTTTTCATTTGTATCATCCTTGCGAAATACCTTTTTTGATGAAGCATATGACATAAATTCGAGAAGTGTAATTGACCTCAGCGAGTATTCGGTATTCGTTAACAGAGGACTGGTTTGGAAGGCCGACAGTCACAGGCCCTCTGCAGAGACTTGTACTTCTGGCCCAGAACAACAAGAGCCCTACTTGGCCAGAGTTTGTCCTTGTCTCCATGGCGACGGCGGCCGGTCCTCTGCGACACTTGTCCTTGACAGCTGCAGCTGTGGGGTGCCCAGACCGCCAGCAGCGTCGTCTTATTCTGTTTCCGTGGATGACGCTGAGAAATGTGCCCCGCTGGACAAGATAGTTCTTGCGAAGCAACACCACGGGTCACTAACGCGACGTTAGATACATATCACCAACCGACCTAGCCAAAATGCCGCCAAAGTCTAATGCATACAGTCGCTATACCCCCCCCCCCCACCACCATTTTTTATGTACACTAGGGTAGTAGCGCGCCAAGTGTACAGTAAGCTACGCTACTCAATATGATAACCGATGAGTTCGAATATTATTTTTTTATATCGATTTGTGCAAATAGGAACATACATAGAGTAATAAACTGTAGCAACAACACAAAGAAGACGTCAACTTCATTATTCTTTAGAAGTATCAAACAGCACATTGCGGGACTCCTTAGTTACGATTTTCTCGTAACCTACAGACATTCATGAATAATGTTTCTTTTGATGAACAAGAAATAGACAGCAAACAGCAGAAGACATGATAAATTACAAAAATTGTAACTACACAGACCCGTTAAGACTGTGTAAAACAGAAAACTGGCATGGAATGCAGCACTTGTGTTATTTAACGTAAAAAGGAAGCACAGTTGGTGCTACAATAGATCCACAGACGTAGAAATCGTTCAGTACAAACGTGTTTCGAAGGAGAAGTAATGACATTAAGGAATTATTAGCGCATTAGAAAGTCGAACGAAGTGGAATAATGAGCAAATCCATACACATTGCCTAAAATTGTTGCGTGTCAACGAAAGTGCACCGCCCGTTGTGACCGAGCAGTTCTAGGCGCTTCAGTCTGGAACCGCGCGACCCCTACGGTCGCAGGTTCGAATCCTGCTTCGGGCGTGGATCTGTGTGATGCCATTAGGTTAGTTAGGTTTAAGTAGTTATAGGTTCTAGGGGACTGATGACCTGAGATGTTAAGTCCCATAGTGGTCAGAGCCATTTGAACCAAAGAAAGTGCCTCACATTAGAACAGTTAGCAACAAATATCTATGCTTCTTATGGTAGACGTACAGTGTTTAAATTCCCCTGGTTCCGGAGAAAAAGTTGCAGTTATATGCAATTTCGAGAACATATTGTACTAAGTCACCCTACAATACGATCACCTTCGCAAATAACGAAACCATTGGACGTTACAGAGGCACAGTGACACATAAGGGGACAGCAAAGTTGCACAATAGAAATGAAAACCTTAGTTTCGATCATTTGTATTTGAGATGCACCAACACAAGAATTTGCTATGTTAGCTCTGTTATGGAAACACGTCGCTCGACTTCACAGGTAACACTACTCCTAAGATAACCAGCGGGCGTAATCACCGGTATTGGAAATATCGTCGGTTCAGACCACAACGCAGACACTTTCACTTGGATGTTGACATTCTGTCTATACAGCCCACGCTACGTACCACCACGAGACGTTGCGGCCTGTAAAATTGCCAGAGATACTATTTGTGGTTTTATGGACTAGTAGTAGGTACCGGTATATTATAATAATGATATTAATATCTCATTTGAATCAAAAGATGTACCATGTTCGTACGAAAAACTATCACCAAAGACGATTTCAAATTTACTGGAAAATGCTATGCACTATAGCATACGTTGGATAGAAAATCAGACACTCGACCTCACCACTCACAGCAATAAAAAAAAAAAAAATCTTCCATCGTGCAAGTCTACTATATGCAACACACCTCGCTAAGCAACGGAGTAACCGAAACGTTGAACTCATTTATAGAAAAAATGCGAGCTCTCGTGCTCGATAATACCGCATAAATACGTTTCCAATTCAAAACCACACCCAAATTGCGTACAGTAGGATAATTGCAGCGTGCTTGTCTGCAATTTTAAATAATATTTATTTTTCGTCGTGGTTTCAAATATATAATTTACTCGCTTGTTTAACTCATGTTATTAACCAGACAAAACTCCTGTACGTAGCAGCCACTTTGTAACTATATCGTTGTGTAATTCGAATACAACCGCGTTAATTCGTTGTAATATTCTCATACTCTCAGACATAAGTAAATCACCTTTGATTCAAGAATTAATTATCTTTCCCTTTAAATAAAATCCTGGAGATAATTTATCTCTTTTTTAACTTAAGAGATATGAAATAATTTGTCTCCGTGAAAATTAACGTATCTGAACAAATATTCCTATATCTTTGCGAATTAATGTATTTGCTCTATATAACACTGCAGTCTATATCTGCATCTACATCCGCAATCCACCTGACGGTGTATGGCGGAGGGTACCTTGAGTACCTCTATCGGTTCTCCCTTCTGTTCCAGTCTCGTATTGTTCGTGGAAAGAAATATTGTCGGTATGCCTCTGTGTGGGCTCTAATCTCTCTGATTTTATCTTCATGGTCTCTTCGCGAGATATGCGTAGGAGGGAGCAATATACTGCTTGACTCCTCGGCGAAGGTATGTACCGAGCTACTGAGCTTCTCTCTTGCAGAGTCTTTCACTGGAGTTTATCTGTCATCTCCGTAACGCTTTCGCGATTACTAAATGATCCTGTAACGAAGCACGCTGTTCCCAGTTGGACCTTCTCTATCTCTTCTATCAACCCTATCTGGTATGGATCCCAGACTGCTGAGCAGTATTCAAGCAGTGGGCGAACAAGTGCACTGTAACCTGCTTCCTCTGTTTTCGGACTGCATTTCCTTAGGATTCTTCCAATGAATCTCAGTCTTGCATCTGACTTACCGAAGATTAATTTCATTTGGTCATTCCATTTTAAATCACTCCTAATGCCTACTCCCAGTTAATTTATGGAATTAACTGCTTCCAGTTGCTGACCTGCTATATTGTAACTAAATGATAAAGGATCTTACTTTCTATGAATTCGCAGCACATCACACTTGTCTACATTGAGATTCAATTGCCATTCCCTGCACCATGCTCCAATTCGTTGCAGAACCTCCTGCATTTAGTACAATTTTCCATTGTTACAACCTCTCGACATACTGCAGCACCATCCGCAAGAACCCTCAGTGAACTTCTGATGTTATCCACAAGATCATTTATATACACTCCTGGAAATTGAAATAAGAACACCGTGAATTCATTGTCCCAGGAAGGGGAAACTTTATTGACACATTCCTGGGGTCAGATACATCACATGATCACACTGACAGAACCACAGGCACATAGACACACGCAACAGAGCATGCACAATGTCGGCACTAGTACAGTGTATATCCACCTTTCGCAGCAATGCAGGCTGCTATTCTCCCATGGAGACGATCGTAGAGATGCTGGATGTAGTCCTGTGGAACGGCTTGCCATGCCATTTCCACCTGGCGCCTCAGTTGGATCAGCGCTCGTGCTGGACGTGCAGACCGCGTGAGACGACGCTTCATGCAGTCCCAAACATGCTCAATGGGGGACAGATCCGGAGATCTTGCTGGCCAGGGTAGTTGACTTACACTTTCTAGAGCACTTGGGTGGCACGGGATACATGCGGACGTGCATTGTCCTGTTGGAACAGCAAGTTCCCTTGCCGGTCTAGGAATGGTAGAACGATGGGTTCGATGACGGTTTGGATGTACCGTGCACTATTCAGTGTCCCCTCGACGATCACCAGTGGTGTACGGCCAGTGTAGGAGATCGCTCCCCACACCATGATGCCGGGTGTTGGCCCTGTGTGCCTCGGTCGTATGCAGTCCTGATTGTGGCGCTCACCTGCACGGCGCCAAACACGCATACGACCATCATTGGCACCAAGGCAGAAGCGACTCTCATCGCTCTCCATTCGTCTCTCCATTCACGCCTGTCGCGACACCACTGGAGGCGGGCTGCACGATGTTGGGGCGTGAGCGGAAGACGGCCTAACGGTGTGCGGGACCGTAGCCCAGCTTCATGGAGACGGTTGCGAATGGTCCTCGCCGATACCCCAGGAGTAACAGTGTCCCTAATTTGCTGGGAAGTGGCGGTGCGGTCCCCTACGGCACTGCGTAGGATTCTACGGTCTTGGCATGCATCCGTGCGTCGCTGCGGTCCGGTCCCAGGTCGACGGGCACGTGCACCTTCCGCCGACCACTGGCGACAACATCGATGTACTGTGGAGACCTCACGCCCCACGTGTTGAGCAATTCGGCGGTACGTCCACCCGGCCTCCCGCATGCCCACTATACGCCCTCGCTCAAAGTCCGTCAACTGCACATACGGTTCACGTCCACGCTGTCGCGGCATGCTACCAGTGTTAAAGACTGCGATGGAGCTCCGTATGATACAGCAAACTGGCTGACACTGACGGCGGCGGTGCACAAATGCTGCGCAGCTAGCGCCATTCGACGCCCAACACCGCGGTTCCTGGTGTGTCCGCTGTGCCGTGCGTGTGATCATTGCTTGTACAGCCCTCTCGCAGTGTCGGGAGCAAGTATGGTGGGTCTGACACACCGGTGTCAATGTGTTCTTTTTTCCATTTCCAGGAGTGTATATTGTGATTAGCAACGGTCCTACGACTCTCCCCTGCGGTACACATGATATCACTCTTATACGGAAGACTTCTCTCCATTGAGAATGACATGCTGCGTTCTGTTATCTAGGAACTCTTCAATCCAATCACACAATTGGTCTGATAGTTCATATGCTCTTACTTTGTTCATTAAACGACTGTGGGGAACTGTATCGAACGCCTTGCGGAGGTCAAGAAACACGGCATCTACCTGTGAACCCGTGTCTATGGCCCTATGAGTCTCGTGGACGAATAGCGCGAGCTGGTTTACACGACCATCTTTTTGGAAACCCATGCTGATTCCTACAGAGTAGATTTCGTCTCCAGAAAAGTCATTATAGTCGAACATAATACGTGTTCCAAAATTCTAAAAATAATCGACGTTAGAGATACAGGTCTATAGTTCTGCCCATCTGTTCGACGTCCCTTCTTGAAAACGGGCATGACCTGTGCCCTTTTCCAATCTTTTGGAACGCTACTCTCTCCTAGAGACCTACGGTACACCGCTGCAAGAAAGGCGGCAAGTTCCTTCGCGTACTCGGTGTAAAATCGAACTGCTATCCTATCAGGTTCAGCGACCTTTCCATTTTTTGAGCGATTTTAATTGTTTTTCTGTTCCTCTGTCATCTATTTCGATATCTACCATTTTGTCATCTGTGCGACAAGCTAAAGGAGGAACTACAGTGAAGTCTTCCTCTGTGAAACAGCTTTGGAAAAAGACATTTAGTATTTCGGCCTTTAGTCTGTCATTCCCTGTTTCAGTACCATTTTGGTCACAGAGTGTCTGGACATTTTGTTTTGATCCATCTACCGCTTTGACATAAGACCAAAATTTCTTAGGATTTTCTGACAAGTCAGTACGTAGAACTTTACTTTCGAATTCGTTGAACGCCTCTCGCATAGCCCTCCTCACACTACAATGCTTTGGCTATGTTTACGTTTAGTTAATTTCCCTTTGCTTCTGTAGCAGTTTTCTAACTCGGTTGTTGTACCAAGGTGGCTCTTTTCCATCTCTTACGATCTTGCTTGGCCCATACTCATCTAATGCATGCTGTACGATGGTTTTGAACTTTGTCCATTGATCCTCAACACTACCTTTGCTTGAGATAAGACTTTTCTGTTGAGCCGTCAAGTACTCTGAAATGTGTTTTTTGTCACTTTTGCTAAACAGAAAAATCTTCCTATCTTTTTTAATAATTATATTTACGGCTGAAATCACCGATGCTGTAACCGCTTTATGATCGCTGATTCCCTGTTCTGCGTTAGCTGTTTCAAATAGTTCGGGTCTGTTTGTCCCCAGAAAGTCTAATATGTTATCGCCACGAGTCGGTTCTCTGTTTGACTGCTCAAGGTAGTTTTCAGATAATGAACAAAAATTTTCACTGGATTCTTTGTCCCTGCCATCTGCTACAAACGTTTGAGTCTCCCAGTCTATATCTGGTAAATTAAAATCTCCACCCAAAACTATAACATGGTCGGGAAATCTACTAGAAATATTTTCCAAATTTTCCTTCAGGTGTTCTGCCACAACTGCTGCTGAGCCAGGGGGTCTGTGTGGTCGGTCATCCAGTTACCATGTTTGAGCCTGCTTTAACCGTGGACGTCACCCAAATTGCATTTTTATCGCTATAAACAAGCCTCCCACTTCACTGTCCAGCCTGTCTCTGAGGTATACATTCCAATATGAGTTTTTTTTAATTTCATTACTGTTTACATCTGGTTTCAGCCAACTTTCCGTCCCTAGTACTATGTGGGCATTGTGACCGTCTTTTCTATATCTAATCTATGACTTACTTTACCAATTTACTTTACAGTATTTGCCAATTATTCTATTGCTGTAAAACTGAACTTTGACTTTAAAACGTTTTTGAATAATAAATATGGGGCAAATGAGACTGATTTTAAAGCAGAAACTGTTCTGTGTTTATTGACTGTTTTCTTTAATGCACAGATATAAAGCAGCATTGATTTTGAGAGTGGTGGTGGCCAGTCAGACAAACTATTGAACCGAAAAAAATGGATGCTAGGACAAAAACAGACAGAAAATTAATCGAATTTAAGCGTTGACTTTCCGCGAACCCACAACTGAAATGGTTTAAAACACGGCACTCACATAATACGAGGCACAATTAGCATGTCCTCAGTAATAGAGGTTCTCGCTTTGTCGTTTAGGGTTTTACAGGAAAAGCCACTCAATTCGAGAACGCACGTACAAATCTCCTACTAACTTAGATTGATTGTGACTGTATCAGATATAACTGTAGGACGTCCGTTCTCCTAATCACAAAGAAAACACAGTGCATGTATCTATACAGAGATTTCCAAACATTGACTGAAATACATCGACTCTCACGCTGAAGTTGCAAGATAAGCCATAACACAATATCGAAAAGTCACTATTTCCTAAGTGCTTACTTTCACCTTCAAATCCACTGACGCAATAACGCGGAGGCACTTTTTCCTTAGTGCGTGCTTTCTCCACCTTCAAATTCGAATAAAGTCTTCACGTGATAACGTTACTGGTCGCCCACAACAAAATGAAAAAACTCCAATGTGACCGAGATACTGATGGCCTACAAACGACGCTTTCAAGCTATAATTCGTTCAGTAACTATTTTGGCATAAAATTATTAGCCACGAGAAACCAGTCCGAAACTACAATATACCGCAGCCACTTGTGCTACCTCACACAAAATACTAATTTCCCACTCAAATCAGTCGCTTGACGCTCCCCCATCCTTCCCTAATCCGATGAGACCGATGACCTCGCTGTTTGGTCTCTTCCCCCAAACAACCCAACCCCCCACCCTCACAACCTAGCAGGGAACGAGATGCCCGAAATACGAATGAAAAAAATTAGAGCATTGTTGGTTTTACTGTATCTTATGGATACAACGAGTTCATATAGGAAAAACACACATCAACTGAGGGACAATTCCGAAGGCAGTTGCCTGGAATCATGTTACTTATCGATGAGTAAACAAAGATTTTGCTTTCTCTTACGCTCCTTACGTTTTGATGATGTAAGAGACAGAAAACTGATAAAGGAAACTGATGAGAGAAGTGTTTGAAATAATAGTACATAACTTACAGTACTTCTTGTCAAGTGACTAGCTTACTGTAGAAGAACAAATGCTAGCCTTTAGCGGTAACTGTCTTTTTCGGCTGTTCATACCTAGCAAACTCGCTAAATACGGGATGAAAGCATTTGATTTAGCAGATTCTAGGAGAGATTGATTTTCGACGTATTCTGATGGTCTCAAAAATAAGGGTCTTACTAACGTGGGATGCTTGGCCGAAACAAACGCAAAGTGTCTATGGACTGTCTTCCAAATGAAGAGAGAACAGAGAAGTCTTCAACTTTCTGCTTTCAGAAGTCCAAAATCCTTTCGTTGTTTTGTCGCAAGAAGAATAAAGCTGTTCTTGTACTTTCTACAATGCAACATGACGATGTTATAGACAGTGGTACAGGGAATGCGAAAAAGCATGACAAAAATTGGCGTATACTTGGTTAACAAGCTGTCTCAAAAAGTGAAATGGCTCTAAATACAAGGCTCTGGCCTGTGATAGTGTTCTTTAAACTGTTAAAATTGGCTGCAGTTATTGCATTTTGCATTAATAAATTCAATAAAAATGAAGATAAAGCACCAGTCCCGCGAGGGCAATTACAAAGCTCTAAATAGAAACCAGATGTCAACCCCCACTTGTTCTTGTGGAGATCAGGTGGCGTGGACTTCTACTGCTTGGAGTAAAAGATTCTGTAACAAGACCGCAAGAGGAAAGAAAAGGAGAAAGAGGAAGATGTTATGAGGGTGGTAGTTCACATCACAAATTAACCAGAAAGCTGAGTGTTAGCTGCGACGAGTGGATTTACCCTGATCATTTTAAGGAAAATGGTGTCAACGGTTTGGACAGTGGGAACTGAAATAATACATGTGTCAGAAAGTAATTTTGGAAATATTAGTTTAATTGTGGTTTCAGTGGAGTTCATTTACAGGTACTACACTGTATGGTTCACAAACTACACCTATTGTTCATTTTGGCATTAGTTTTTTATTTTTTTTATTTTTTTAACAAGATATGCTATATGTGAGTATTGTTATAAAAAGTAGCACATTCAAGTGTGGCGTTGAGTAATTATTGAATCTTATACCGTCATGCGAGTATAGGCCGTAATGTGCTTCATCGTGGTTAAAATAACATTGAAAACAACGCTGGCTGGCAACTGTCACTCAAGCGACCAATAATAATTCACGCGACTACTGCAGGATTACGCGACGAATCGCTTTCTTGCATCTAGGGTCGCTAGTGGGTCTCCAAGTGTGTTTCGGAAACAACGTTAACAGCAGTGACTGTGTCCATTAGACTGTGATGCCACATAAAAATTCCCTTCAAACACTATCCTCAAGGCTAATGTGATTTTCCGTGTTTTGACATACACATATTCTTCGGTTAACATTCTTCTTACTGGTTTCATGCAGCTTATCATGATTTACAGTCTTGAACCAACTGCATTATCTTACAGTAGGATACAAAGTGCTATTCTGTCACCAGCATACACTAATATAATATAGTAGTTAAAAGCCGTGCATCTGAGTGGAAAGTTTGCATATTTCAGGAAACTAGGAACTGACAGATCAGCAACATTAAATTTGTTCATTGCACTGTGTTTAATGAATACCACTTGTAGATCAAGAACATACTGCTGAAAACCCAGTTCTGAAGGAACTTAAGACCAGTTTTGTGACATTTCTTCAAATTTACCAAATTTACAACTTTCTGTTTAAGCGTTATGCAATTACATTAACTGTACTTATTTATGACCATCTTACAAGTAGCCATGTACAGTTTCAGAAATAGTTCAAATGTAACAGTTTGAGAGAAATGTGTATAATAAGCAAAAAACTGGTTCAACAGACTGTAAACATTGTTTTAGATTCCACAATAAATGAAAACAGGGACAGGGACTATTGATTGAATTTTAAATTATTGGATGTTACGCTTTATTCTTGAATGTTGTGAAAGTTAGGGCTACAAAACTAATCTGAGGAAGTGTAAACTGCGAAAAAAATACGTAATCGATCATATTTCAGAAAGTCTGAGAGCACTATGCAGTTACAAATTTGCTAGACATTAAAGTATTTATACTTTGAGGACAGAACAAGAACAAGAGAAGAGATATATTTTAGGATTGTAACACCATAGAAACTGGATTTAATTTATTACTGTTAAAGGTAAGTCGTATTGAATACAAGTATACGTAAGTGTAGAAATGGTCACTAACTTCAATAAAATCGCGCAATAAATTTATATTGTTTACATATTTGTTTGTTTATGCTGGTGGCTTCTTTATTTGCTATAAAATCATTTCTTTGTAGTCCTTATTTGCAAGAAATCTCACATTTAATGTAATTCATATCGTATATCGAAATTTAGATTTCCCAGTATTGTGAGCTGAATTGTTTTCAACAGTTTTCTTTGGTTTAAAACTGGTTTGTATTCTCCTTTTTTCAGCTCAAGTACTGCCTTCTTAGCTGGACATTAATGTGTTGAAAACTGATTACAAGTAAATAACACGTTCCTTAAGGTTGAAGTTTGTGATATCTGCTAGTGAGAAGAACAGTATTCTTGTTTTTGCTGTTTCTGGTGATTTTACTGCTATTCTAGTGGTGATTCAATAATATATGCCGCCAGCAATCCAATTTGCAACACCGGGAAGGAAAACAAATAACGAAATTTTGCGTGTTGTGCACATATATTAGAACAGGGAAACTATTAAATCTGTGGATGGTTTTGGTGTATTTGCAGGCGAGTAATACTACAAGGAGCTCCAACTACTTATAGCAACAACGGATCCAACACGATTAGGTATTTGAGTACAAACTATCTTGGATGACAGATACAAAGAGAGCATTTCCTGTTGCTTCAAATCTTTGCTCTTTGACAGGTGCTGATGTGCAACTCCCTTGGCAGCCCATCACCAGAAGTTATCTACGGATGTGAGGACGTGTGAGCCAAAGAGACAAACTTCTGTATCGACACAGATTGGAGCCGCAAAAGCAACAATATGCAGCCCTGAGTTATATTGTTGAAAGATAACGTCACAGAGACTTTGTGAGGTACCCTTTATTTGCAGATAAGAGCACATGTTACTTTATTTCCAGTTTTGCTATTTCATATCCGCGCAGTGAATATACCAACGCCTGCAGTACATGTGGAATAAGGAGCGAGCGGTAGGTTCCCACGCTGGCCAGCAGAGGCTGTTGGTCATCTGACACTTTCACAGCCTGCGGGATGAGGTGACAATGCGACGCCCTCAAAGAGATACGTAGCGAAAGTACAGTTATTCTGGCGCGAATCAAGTAATTGTTATTAATAAATATTAGCTAATAAAACTTGTCTTTTGCACCAAGACATTAGGAAGAGTTCTGGCTCATAAATACTACCTTTCAGTGATTATACTACGCAAGGAAGCATTGATATTAAAACACAAACGAAAAACTTTGTCATGACCGAAGATGTATGATCTTATACGAAATGTACCGATTGTACGCTCAAGTTACAGGCTATGCGCAATAGTCGGCAGTCGTCGATAGGATGGCTTTCGATCTAGTCATGCAGTAGACCACGCTGTCGTACAATTAATAGTTACTTTATAATCACTGTGAACAAGTTCATTTTACGGTCTACCTTAAATAAACATACCATAATTGAATCAAAAATGGTTCAAATGGCTCTAAGCGCTATGGGACTTAACATCTGAGGTCATCAGCCCCCTAGACTTAGAACAACTGAAACCTGACTAGCCTAAGGACATCACACACATCCATGCCCGAGGCAGGATTCGAACCTGCGACTGTAGCAGCAGCGCGGTTCCGGACTTAAGCGCCTAGAACCGCTCGGCCACAGCGGCCAGCATAATGGAATTCTGTGTAAAAATTATTGGCACAGTCTTCTTCCCGCTTCATTGTAAAACATATGCAGTAGTGTCGCATTTTCAGAATCCGACGACGCTATTACGGCTCTGCCAGGGGACGTAAAACTACGAGAGCATCTCCACATAACAGGTAGCAATAATTCCTACGTGGCAACCAGGTAAAGCAGTTCGAGGACGTACTTGCTAGATTGTCGCAAATCTCGGGTACGAAACCGTGGTCAGTTATACCTTACGCCCATTATAGCGTCATCTACGGACTCACTGGCTAAAGTGTGGCATTTCAGGAGGTTTAGTACGAGTGGGAAGTTCTTGCATTAGGCATCCCTTGTGAGGAGACGAATTACTTGTAAATTTGGATAGATTACAGCGGATTCATCTTGCAGTTTGCATCTTGTGAGTGAAATACGACGGAGAAAACTGTTTATTGCAAATTTATAGGCAGAACAGGAATTTTTGATGAAAACCGCGGTAGGAAAAGAAACGGGAAGTGAACAATTACTGTTAGAAGCGATTGCAGTATGTAACTTTAAAACTGTGTGAGTCAAGTAAGGCAGGAAGTCTGTCAAGTAATGTGATAATTTTCACATAGCGAAAAACACAGTTCCTGTCACTGGAGCACGAAGATATCGTGAGTAAAGAATAGTCAACGAACGTCGACAAGAGATCGTAGCAGAAGAAAGAAGATAGCAACATTCAACTTGGCAGGGCAAGCTGCGTAATTGGAGGAAACAACGCGACGCTATTGGCATCGCGTAAATAGCAACACACCGCAGCACAGCAACAAACGGGTGCGCTAAACGCCCTCTAGCTGAGGTCCGGAGTTCGACGCATGGCGAAGCAGCGGATCATTACTGCTCCCAATTTTCAAAGCAAGTTAAAGTGACAGTATAGTGTTGTATACAGTTTATGTTCCTTAGAAGCGGTAGTACAACTAAAATTAAAATGACCCAAGAATATGGCTCAGGAGCTCTGTGACACATCAGAACGCTGTAACGTTCTTAAATTGATACTTTGGTCTCTGTGCACACAACAAGTAAATAAAATTGTCTTACCTCTAAGGCAGCAACGTGGATCGTGTTATATTCTGCTCTCTCATGAAGGCTCAGTGGTGTGCAATGCTAGCCGCAATACTTTGAAATATACATGAAATACTTTTGGCTGATAAACGAAAACAAAATTGTCTTTACAAAACATATGACCTGGTCAGGGAGGCGGTAGTGATTTGGGTGGATCACTAACACTGCATTCAAAGTTTGACTTTTCAAAACACCTGCCAGTTGAAATTACATTGCTCAGAAAAATTACATCTTCTTTACTAAATGAAAACCTTTCTTTGCTTACTTAGTTACAAATAATGAGAGTTGTAGGGCAAGTATTATCTAACATTACTAATAATCATAAAGACATAACATAAAATTAAGTATACATACGTCAACAAATCTTAGAAATATTACAAAAGGGAAATATCTAACTAGCCTATACATAAAATCTGTTTTAGTTTATTTTGGGGTAACTCAAAATAGAGCCCACTGTCGCCATTTATCAGTCAACTCATTTGCACTGGCAAAAGGAAAGTAATAAAAAATTAACTTCCTTACCTTAACGGCGAGAGGACTTCAGTTTCCACGTGCGGTGGAACACAAAATATTGGTATGAAAAAAATTCCTACATTGTAATCTAACACTTGGTGGCTTTACAGAGTACACCACAAAAATTGCCTATTTTTAACGGAAGAATTACTGTCAATAATAAAACATTCCTTTAGTTTACCTTGCAAATGTATAACTAACTTGTGCTGAGCTCTCCCTATACTATTTACGATTAGTTGCAACTCGCGAGTAAGCACTTTCTTGATGGATTTAAACCGCTGCTAACGATCACATAACGTGTTTACCGATCTCTGCTAAAATCGGTGAATGTGCCGTTTTCCTCAAAATATATTTTTCTCCGCTGAGGTTCTGGCATTTCGTATCACTGTTTTTTTTTTTTTTTTTCGTGGTCTTAAAACATGTTCCTACAGCTGGTGTTCCAAAAATGGTAGTTCTATGTTAAGCAGAAGGTTCTCACTTTTATGTTGTGATGTAACTTTATCCATTTTATTTTGTCTTCTGCACGCTAAATCTTGAAACGTTCTTGTAATAATTACTTCTGAATGAGTTCGTGTACTGAAGAATAGATACTTAAATCGAATTATCGTATAGCGTGTTGTAACTGCAAATGGTGTGCTTACTCTTTGTTATTGTTAGCAAAACTATATAAGAACAGATTGGGAAATGCAACTCCCAATACCAATACAGAAATACAGTCACTGCAGAATACATTCAGAGCCCTAGGCGCTGAATCCTCTGGCCGTGTTCAAAAATGATAACTTTCGTCCCTATGCACATAATAGATAAATTAAATTGTCTTACCTATAAAGCAGCAACGGTGGAACGCGATATATTTTGGTCTCTCATAAAAAAATAAATATCCTAACTACAGGCTCAGCGGTGTGCAATGCTGACCATAAAACTTTGAAATGCACAAGAAATTCTTTTGGTTGATAAATGAAACATTTAAGAAAAATCCAATGTATTTGAAAAACATATGACCTGGACAGGGAGGCGGTACTAACTGTGGTGAATTACTAACACTGTTTTTTATTTGTGAAATTTCAATGAAAGTTAAATTTGGCTTTTCAGAACATTTGACAATTGAAATTACATTACTCAGAAAAATTACATCTTATTTACTAATTGAGCCACAAGCAATGAAATTTATACAGCAAGTATTATCTAACCTTACTAACAAAGCAGGATATAAATCATCAAACTACATATACCCGTGTTAACAAATGTTAGAAACATTACAAAAGGGAAATATCTAACTATCCTTTTCATCAAATCAGTATTCGCACATTCTGAGGTTACTCAACAATTTCAGTTTTCAGCCAACTCATCTACACTAACGCGCTTGTAAAATGAAACTAGTAATTATTTAACATCTTTACCATGGTTGTATGAAGACTTCTGCTTCCATGTTCTCGTAATTCCTACATTAATGTTACACTTGGTGGCTTCGCGGAGCACATTGCAAAAAACTGCCTACTCCATTGTCTTTCTCTCACATACAGCTACCTACTACACTCTTACTCTAAGTCTCATACCAGAAACAGTACCTTTGGCTCTGCGGTCGTGCACAGTCAGCGTTCCGCACTATAAAGCCTATCACAGACATCCATCTTTTATAGTATACTAGCTTCATTTTAGTTTACATTAAAATTATGATCATATTCGGATGCCAAATGCAAGGGTGCCCCAGTAGGCTTCTTTCAATCAATGCGCAGTATGACTTTGCTGCATAAATGATTTACAATTAATCGTGATCGGTCGCCTTCCCAGACCTGTACGGGAATATGAGTAATGGATGTACGAGTACAGGTCGTAGACGCATGTGTGACGTCATATGGAAGTTTGGGTCTGGTCGTGTGTCGTGCTCGGGTAGCCAAATGGTAAGGCGATCGCTCGGGGTAAGCGGGAAATCCGAGTTCGAGTCCCGGTCCGCCACAAATTTTCATTGTCATCATTCCATTCTACAGCTGATGGTAGTCCTTATTCGCAATTGCGAATTCATTTGATGTGGGTCGTAGCGGCTGTGGTCGCCTCATTGACTGTTCCTTTAGACATAGATGCATGTCCAAAGGAACAATGCATCGTAATTCGAATAACACAGGCACTGCAATATCGCACCTGCTTATGGTTCTTCTCAAAGTTAACCACCAGACCTGGACTGCAGTAACTGCGTAGAAGTAAAGGTGCCAAGCAGAACTTTCTCACTCGGCGACGAGACATAGAATAATATGGTATTGTTGAGCTTCTGTCCAGTCACTGGTGTCACCGGACCGACTCCAACAAATGACTGACTTGTGAGCGTGAACGACCCACCGAAGTTGCCGAATCGCCGTCTGGTCTCGGTGGGAGCGAGGGTTTAGACGTTCCTGAGAATCAGGCAAAGATTTAGTGTGAAACTATCGATCCCCCATTTTGTACTAATCATTCCTTCTCCCTGAAAATTAAAACTTAGGAAGGAATCTCCGTTTACCAAGTAGACTAACTATCCCCTACGGAAGCTCCAGTTTTACCTGGTTCAAAAAAACTCTGTTTGTTACATTTTCTTAAATTTTCGTAACCTAGCGGGGCTGAACATGTCAGTGACCTCACAGGGTTCTACGAAATGAGGCCGAAACTTGGGTGAGATCTTATGGTTTCCCTTACTGTGCGCCCATAGTTTCTTGACAAAACCAACAAGAGCAGACACTACTTCGTTTGTACGTCTGAGACTTTCGGCAATCTTCGGAGCAAACATTAGAAACCCTTCTCTTCCAGTTCTGCTGATGAGTATGGAGTCTGCATACTCAGGAAAATCATTGGTAGACCAAAGATTAAATATTGGCTAATTTATGGGGTAGGCAAACATGAATTTAGCTCATGTAGTTTTATGAGACTCACGTGCAGCAGAACTGAATTCGAAGTTTATCCAAGCAATGGAGTTATCCCAGCTACCTTGGGCTTGACTGTATGTGGTAAATAATAAGTGCACGTTTCAGAGTTCTACGAGGTGCATTCAAGTTCTAAGGCCTCCGATTTTTTTTCTCCAGACTGGAAAGAGATAGAAACATGCGCATTGTTTTAAAATGAGGCCGCGTTCATTGTCAATACGTCCCAGAGATGGCAGCACCGTACGCCTGATGTAATTTTACCGCCAGCGGCGAGAATGAGAACTGTTTTAAATACTTAAAATGGCGACGTTTTCCTTACTTGAACAGCGTGCAATCATTCGTTTTCTGAATTTGTGTGGTGTGAAACCAATTGAAATTCATCGACAGTTGAAGGAGACGTGTTGTGATGGAGTTATGGATGTGTCGGAAGTGCGTTCGTGGGTGTGACAGCTTAATGAAGGCAGAACATCGTGTGACAACAAACCGAAACAACCTTGGGCTCGCACAAGCCGGTCTGACGACATGATCGAGAAAGTGGAGAGAATTGTTTTGGGGGATCGCCGAATGACTGTTGAACAGATCGCCTCCAGAGTTGGCATTTCTGTGGGTTCTGTGCACACAATCCTGCATGACGACCTGAAAGTGTGGAAAGTGTCATCCAGGTGGGTGCCACGAATGCTGATGGACGACCATATGGCTACCCGTGTGGCATGTTGGCAAGCAATGTTGACGCACAACGGCAGCATGAATGGGACTTTCTTTTCGTCGGTTGTGACAATGGATGGGACGTGGATGCCATTTTTCAATCCAGAAACAAAGCGCCAGTCAGCTCAATGGGAGCACACAGATTCACCACCACCAAAACTTTCGGGTGACCGCCAGTGCTGAAAAAATGATGGTGTCCATGTTCTGGGACAGCGAGGGCGTAATCCTTACCCATTGCGTTCCAAAGGGCACTACGGTAACAGGTACATCCTACGAAAATGTTTTGAAGAACAAATTCCTTCCTGCACTGCAACAAAAACGTCCGGGAAGGGCTGAGCGTGTGCTGTTTCACCAAGACAACGCTCCCACACGTCGAGCTAACGTTACGCAACAGTGTCTTCGTGATAACAACTTTGAAGTGATTCCTCATGCTTCCTACTCACCTGACCTGGCTCCTAGTGACTTTTGGCTTTTTCCAACAATGAAAGACACTCTCCGTGGGCGCACATTCACCAGCCGTGCTGCTATTGCCTCAGCGATTTTCGGGTGGTCAAAACAGACTGCTAAAGAAGCCTTCGCCGCTGCCATGGTATCTTGGCGTCAGCGTTGTGAAAAATGTATACGTCTGCAGGGCGATTACGTCGAGAAGTAACGCCAGTTTCATCGATTTCGGGTGAGTAGTTAATTAGAAAAAAAATCGGAGACCTTAGAACTTGAATGCACCTCGTATTAACTTCCTCAGCAGAAGAGGGATGAGTGTAGGGATGGTTGTAACGTGGGTTACGGCATTCCCAAAACAGAATTTCCTGACTTTTCGTGATGTAAAGGTAAGACCATTATCACTAACCAAGGTTTTATGTGGCCCCAAATTAGAAAAATTCTACTCAAATTGGAAATGGTTAAACTGATCATCACGCCCCCGTTTGGCGTCGACGAAAGCGCTTATTTAGACATCGCCTTTTAGCTAAATGTACTTATTCTGTCGTTTAGCCTGCAGAAATGGCCCCAAGTAATCTGTAAAATCTTGTCCATTGGCCTCTCTCCTCGACTGGACTGCAAAAGACCCGGACAGATATTTTTAGGGTTTAGGTTTGGCTGCCAAACACTCCTGACACTTGTCACCATTCTGACATCAGAAATTAAACTGGGCCATTAAGATGATACTTACTCATCATCATTGCTTTAAAGGTTCTTAAATAGTGGCTGCAAGGAGAAGAAAGAAAATATTGAAGAAGATCGTGGAAGGTTCACTGGAGAGACATATTTTAAGCTTCCATGATGTTTAAAGCGATAACACAAATATCCTTATTCAAACTATACCCTTGGACAGATTGAATTTGAAGGATCTGATATTTAATGCCACCAATCCTCTGATCCTGGGCTCCCCTTTGGGCAAGATTTTGGAAAAGAGAGGGAATGTCTGTCAAAGTCGCCTTAGTGAACTCAAAATACCATTCTTCCTGCAATGGTGACAGAAAAATGGAACTCTGAAAGCCGCATCGCCCAGTGAGGTATCCAATGATTCTACGAGGCCAAGCTAAAACCCAATTGAGGGCCTGGTTGTCTGTCTCTAGACTAAAGTTTCCGTGCACAAATTGGAATCAAAATTTTTCCAAGCCAGAGTGAACAGCCAGTGCCTCGAGCTTTTCACCACATAATACTCTCAATGGCAGAAAGAGCTCTTAACGTGTAAACCATTGCCCGGCGGTTTCTCTTTAGTATTACAAGATAATGATGTCAATACCTGAACGTTTGGCATCAGCCTGCAAATAATTTGATTTGAAATTCGTGTATACCATGGACCAGAGCATTACTGAAAGTTCTTTTACGGATTCGAAAGCTGCTTACTGACTATTGCCCAAACAAAAAAATGCTTTCCCTTGGGCCGAAGCTGATTAAGAGATCATCCAACTCAGCAAACCCTGGAATAAGTTTTCTAAAAAGAAATTCACCACTCACATAAAACATGCTATTCCTTTCTTGTCTACTTAGGGATTGGGGTGGCGGTATTATAAATGGTTCTAGTGCGTCAGTTATCAATATTTATTCCTTGGGCAGACACAAGATGACCATGAAAAAGTATTTGCATGTCAGTGAGATTGACCTTGGGGGTTTTTAGAGTCAGTTCTGCATTACTAGCGAATTAAAACTTTACGAAGATGTTCCAGACGTCAGAGAAAAGATTGACTATAAATACAACACCATCCAGGCAGTTGTAGACGTACTTGAACGTAAGTTGTCCAAGTGCACTGTCCAACAGACAAGATAATACCGGTGCATTGGCAGACAAACCTTAAGCAGCCTGTTATATTCAAACAAATTGTAACCAGTAGTAAACGCACCCAAAGGTTGAAACTGTTCAGCAACCAGAATTTGATGATATGCCTCATTAAATTCAAGTACTGCGAAAGAACATTCCCCAGAAAACAAGGTAAAACAGTCGTGGGTATCAGACAAAGCGAAAGAACATTCCCCAGAAAACAAGGTAAAACAGGCGTGGGCATCAGACAAAGCAACACTGCAATTATTTGGTAGAGGGCACGATACCCAACCACCGGCCTATAATCATCTCCCTTCCCTTTCAGCACCAGAAACATTGGCACTCCCTAAATTATCGTATGAAATATCACCAGCTAAGGTAATAACTTAAAAATACAGTGCAGCCCTTATCATTCGACCCTGAAAAGAAAAGGAAAACGTCATGACTCACAATAATTAAAGCTGACGAAGACACTCATGAAATATTAACCATGCTAAGGAGCAATATGCAAACGTTCATTGTCATTTTCCTGTGAAATCCACACAACAGTTTTGGCATAAGGCCCTAATCAAATAATATTTTGCTCTGTGATCGTCTTGGAGTAACGGTTTCATAGCCCTCCACGTCGCATGCCTAAAAGTGAATCACTTAGGATAACTTCCTTCTTATGCCGCTTCTAAAGTTCAGCCGTGATTCCTGGAGTGCAGGAGCTGCCAGGAGGTAAAATCCACCTTCCCAATGTATGTACTAATCAGGAAAAGATAACTTAAGGAACTATATATTCCGATCCTTATAGGGTCAATTTCATTTTAGTGTTATGGCCGTTAGTCATGTCATGATATAATATTGGGTAATCCATTGTTTTTGTTATTACAGAACTTTTTTGTGCTTTCACCTTATCTATTAGCCGGTATTTCATTCTCTTTCTTTCCCTTTTTCTTTCCACCACGCCCTTTAAGGCGTTTGCCAGAAAGCAATGTTTTCTTAAACCGAGTCCTAACCAATACTATTTTGCGCTTAAAATATGTTGCAATATTTTTCACTTTATACCTCTTCAGTCTTAACTTTCTCTGTGCAGCTTATCCATTTCATCCTCTTCGATATCGATATGTCAAAAGCAATCAAAATATTTTCATCTTCCTCCATTAAAGTCTACACTTCTACATCAAACCAAACCAAACCACACAACACCAAAAATGTTAACCGTCCTTTTCTGAATTTCCTGTTCTGTTTTGTACACTGTACCTACAACTGCCTACTGACTGTTTGCTTAGCCATGCCGTTATTCTTTTAATTTCTTAAATATTTGCCACGTCCTTTATTGTTAATGTGAGTAAATATTTTAATATTTTTAATTTGTTGAATTCTTTCGGGTGTCTCCTTTTCTGTGCATCAGTTCCCTTACCCTTGATTTGCTACTATTAATTCTCATCGCACACTCTTGGCAAGGTCCGTTAAAATCTCAATTTTTTCATCCTCTACATCTACATCCTCACTCCACAACTTACCCGACGGTGTGTGGCGGAGGGTACTTTGAGTACCTATATCGGTTCTCCCTTCTATTCCAATCTCGTATTGAGCGTGGAAAGAAAGATCGTCTGTATACCTCTATGTGGGCTCTAATCTCTCGGATTTTATCCTCATGGCCTCTTCGCGAGATATACGTAGGAGGGAGCAATGTACTGCTTGACTCCTCGGTGAAGGTACGTTCACGAAACTTCAACAAAAGCCCGTACCGAGCTACTGAGCGTCTCTCTTGCAGAGTCTTCCACTGGAGTTTATCTATCATATCCGTAACGCTTTCGCGATTACTAAATGATCCTGTAACGAAGCACGCTGCTCTCCGTTGGATCTTCTCCATCTCTTCTATCAACCCTATCGGGTACGGATCCTACACTGGTGAGCAATATTCAAGCAGTGGGCGAACAAGTGTACTGTAACCTACTTCCTTTGTTTTCGGACTGCATTTCCTTAGGATTCTTCCAACTAATCTCAGTCTGGCATGTGCTTTACCGACGGTCAACTTTATATGATTATTCCATTTTAAATCACTCCTAATGCCTAATCCCAGATAATTTATGGAATTAACTGCTTCCAGTTGCTGACCTGCTATACTGTAGCTAAATGATAAAGGATCTTTCTTTCTATGTATTCGCAGCACATTACACTTGTCTACATTGAGATTCAATTGCATTCCCTGCCTCAATTCGTTGCAGATCCTCCTGCATTTCAGTACAATTTTCCATTGTTACAACGGAAAAGTCCCCTTAGAAAAATTATACATGACTGTGCTTAAACTGACACACAGTACTTTTAGCGCAACGCAATCTGACTTTCGATAATCCCTACAAAGGAATGGCCCTGACTAACAATAACCTATACCTTTCATGAATCACTTACCTCACAAAAATCTTCGTTACTCAAACTACTGCAGTACAGCGAGCGCCACTACTGCCAGCTAAATAAAAGATTCTAACTGCTGAAGGCACTAACTACTGATATATATATCAGTCCATGATATCCAATACTACAAAATTACTCTTTCTGATGGACACACGTCCAGATCGTCCGCACTCTAAAATTCCGCCATGTCTCTGCCCACATCCACCACTGCTGGCGGCTCACCACCAACTGCGCAACGCTACGCGCTGTTAACAGCCAACTGCCCAACACTACAATAGCAAACAACAATGCAAACCAGCCTCAGACTGCACACAGCACAGCCAGTGATTTTCATACAGAGCGCTACGTGGCGGTGGCGTTACCAATATAAGAACCTAAACATCCTACTTACACAACCTCTCGACATACTGCAGCATCACCCGCAAAAAGCTTCAGTAAACTTCCGATGTTATCCACAAGGTTATTTATGTGTATTGTGAATAGCAACTGTCCTACGACATTCCCCTGCGGCACACCTGAAATCACTCTTACTTCGGAAGACTTCTCTCCATTGAGAATCACATGCTGCGTTCTGTTATCTGGGAACTCTTCGGCCGAAAGCACGACATTTTCAGCGAATTTTACAGCCTACCCTGAGGTAGCTTGCAAATGCGTCGCTGAGAAGATCAGAAATTTAATCACCTTCGGAAGACCTTAATGGTAACGAAAGAACTGTAATTCACATTAAGCGTTCTAGGGAGAATTTTGTAAGCTACTTCGAGTTGAGCGAACCAGTGCCAAATCTCTGCTACATCCTGATTTTGGTCGGCTTTTCCTTGCCGAATCAGGTGCTTTGTGACTAGTTCGAGCCTAGATGTAAGCAATGCCGTGCGTCGTGCTACGCCGCAGTCCGGCCGGACAGCCACAACAGCGAAGAGACTGCAGGGTGGGGTGTGGTGCGGCGTGGCGAGGCGGAGCGATCTGCCGCCGGCAGGATTAATGCCCATCGATCTTCATCTGTCTTGTGATGGCTGCTGACGCGGCCTGTTTGCAGCGCGAGGCCGCTGCAGGACTGCGGCTAGCTCTCCGTCGGCTCTGCGAACAGTTCAGCAAAGAGCCGTATCTCACCCTACTTGCGTGAAATGCACTTTGCTCTTCAAACTCACCCTGATACAGATTAATTTATTTTGTGACGCAAGTAGCTTCCGAGTATGCAACATACGGCTGAAACCATTGATGAACGATATCATAAAAGCCGGCCTGTGTGGCCGAGCGGTTCTAGGCGCTTCATGTCTGGAACCGCGCGACCGCTAAGGTCGCAGATTCGAATCTTGCCTCGGGCATGGATGTGTGTGATATCCTTAGGTTAGTTAGGTTTAAGTAGTTCTAAGTTCTCGGGGAATGATGACCTCAGATGTTAAGTCCCATAGTGCCCAGAGCCATCTGAACCCTTTCTTTTTGGTATCATAAAACAATGAAGCAGACATGCACAAAATACTTTGATTGATGAACAGCGTATTTCCCGTTTAGAACCGTACCTCTGGTAGAGTCTCTGTTGGAGAGGGCTGCAACTATTCTGAAACAGGGGAGAAATCAGACACCCTTGTTCAAAAATGTTCAAATATGTGTGAAATCTTATGGGACTTAACTGCTAAGGTCATCAGTCCCTAAGCTTACACACTACTTAACCTAAATTATCCTAAGGACAAACAACCACACACATGCCCGAGGGAGGACTCGAACCTCCGCCGAGACCAACCGCACAGTCCATGACTGCAGCGCCTGAGATCGATCGGCTAATCCCGCGTGGCTCAGACGCACTTCACTAGACAATAATGCCGTAGGTGCCTTCTGGAATGCCATTAAGGTTCGAGTCGAAGGGACCTGTCCAAGGCCTGTTGTCATCCTGTACATTGGAAATAACACAAAACAATGGAACCTGAGGACATAATAATTCACAGTCGTGTACAGTCATCTGAAACACATAGTCCTGTAGATATTGCGACGGGATGCGACGCCCATTAATTGCAGTTATAGCCTGCTTTGCAGTGGACGCAGCTCCCGCTAAGTACAGTTGCTTTCATCGGTACGTCGACAACACGCACGGAGGTGAAAAGGTGGGAGAGTTCTAGAACTACATCAACAGTTTCAATGACGAGATCAGTTTCAGGATTGACGTACAGACGGACTGTGCCTTATTTCTTGACGTTCTTGTCCGCCGGAGAGCAAATCGACGTCTCAGCCATACTGCTTACCGAAAACACAGGCATGCAGAGCGGTATCTGCACGCTACCAGCTCCCTCCACTGAATCCACACAGCACAGAAACGTTCGGTTCCGAGAAACTTGATGCATCGAGGGGAAGGCGTTTCAGATGCTGAAAACTCACCGAAAGATATGTTCCACTTAAGATAATAAAATAAGTTTTCTAAAGAACAAAAAAAGAATAAAAAGCAGCTGCAGCATCTAACACACATGGACAGTCACATTAATGTTACAACCTGTCATAACCCTGAATGACTAACTTTTACAGCGCACAAAAGAGTCGTTGAGGTTCTGGAAGGTACCGCTAGGGATGTGGAGTCACGCCGACTACAGAGCAGTGGTAAACAGCGCTACATTTCTCAGTTGAGCAGACATGGCGCGAACTGCCCGATCGAGGTGGTCCCATGGTCAGTCCCATAGAATTTTTATTGGGCTTAAATCCGTTGATTTTGGTGGCTAGAGAAGTACGGTGAAGTCATCCTGGTACTCTTCGAAACCTGCAGGTGCACTGAGGATTCTGTGACGTTTCGCATAGTCCAGTTGGTTCATACCATCGTGACGAGATAAAAGCTGCATTTAGAGATGGAGACAGTCCTGAGGACCAGATGCATACCTGCGCTGATCAGTTGTGCTTTCCAGAATGCCACGAAAATATCCCCGGGCTCTAACAATTCTCCCTCCATCATGGAAGGCTTTACTTTCAGACATTTCGCTCCTTACTCGCCAACGGCCATCTGTCGGATGCAAAATACAATGCGACATCTGAAAAAGTCATCTGTCGGCACTCAGTGGGCGCACATTTGCAGTACTAATAGTTCAAATGGCTCTGAGCACTATGCGATTTATTTTCTGAGGTCATCAGTCGCCTAGAACTTAGAACTACTTAAACTTAACTAACCTAAGGACATCACGCACATCCATGCCCGAGGCAGGATTGAACCTGCGACCGTAGCGGTCGCTCGGCTCCAGACTGCAGCGCCTAGAACGGCACGGCCAATCCGGCCGGCAGTTTCAGTACTAGCTTGCAAATTCTCGCTTCAGTCGCCGAAGAACTGCAGTCACCAAACGTGCATGAACCAGGCACTTCCTACACTTCGCTGAACTGACGTTGAGGAGACAGTGTTGGTAACCCCTTAATTCATTTGGGCTTAATAGTCGCACGTCTGTCATGTATGGTCCTCGATGCACCACACTTGCCTCGGCACCAGTTTTGGATAGCGTCATTTTACCAAGCACGGTATTCTTTAACTGTGGCAGCAAGCGAACTTCAAAATGGTTCAAATGGCTCTGAGCACTATGGGACTTAACATCTGAGGTCATCAGTAACCTAGAACTTAGAACTCGTACTTAAACGTAACTAACATAAGGACATCACACACATCCATGCCCGAGGCAGGATTAGAACCTGCGACCGTAGCAGTCGCGCGGTTCCGGACTGAAGCGCCTAGGACTGCTCGGTCACAGCGGCCGGCTGGCAAGAGAACTGTTTACAAACAAAGCCGTTTCGTAAATGCTTCCACCCTTGGTCCAAAACCCGATAACCATGCCCATTTGTACGTCACATAAATCACTTCATTTCCCCATTACGACAGCGGCTGCACTGTTAGCCACGTCCCCCGTCATAGTTTATATAATTTCCATTCCTAGTGCTCCAATTCGCCGTCTGCGAGTGTTTACTGAACACTGACGTCGAACACAGGCAGTGGGCGCATTAAGGTGTATTTTGCAAGCCGTTACACCGAAGACACGTAAGCCCGCATCTCGTGGTCGTGCGGTAGCGTTCTCGCTTCCCACGCCCGGGTTCCCGGGTTCGATTCCCGGCGGGGTCAGGGATTTTCTCTGCCTCGTGATGGCTGGGTGTTGTGTGCTGTCCTTAGGTTAGTTAGGTTTAAGTAGTTCTAAGTTCTAGGGGACTGATGACCATAGATGTTAAGTCCCATAGTGCTCAGAGCCATTTGAACCATTTTTTGAAGACACGTAAGCAGAAATCCCCCTGCACTAAACGCAGAACCTTCTGTGTAGGCCGTTTGTGTCGCAGTAACAGGGAACAGTCAGTCGGCTTCAAAAAGAAAAAAAAGTTCAGGGGTAAATTTCATATATACTTTCAACAGATTTTAATTTACTGCTGTTGCATATAAACCTTGTATAGGACAGTAAAACATATAAAATTTTCAATGTCCCAGAGCGAAACTATTTCGCTACATTACGTCAAAGTCGACATGAGGCGACCACAATGAAAATGTTTCGGCGCCAAGACTGGGTCAGGCAAAACACAACATGAGCTTTTCTGTGGAGCCAAGCAGCACACTTCAGCAGGATGTAGGGGGGCACTTTCTTTATGTGGCGAAAGAAAGACGAATGCAACAAACAGTACCAAGGGCTTCTGCGAACCAGTTCTATATTGTGGTGTCACTGCCAGACACCACACTTGCTAGGTGGTAGCCTTTAAATCGGCCGCGGTCCGGTAGTATACGCCGGACCCGCGTGTCGCCACTGTCAGTGATTGCAGACCGAGCGCCGCCACACGGCAGGTCTAGAGACACTTCCTAGCACTCGCCCCAGTTGTACAGCCGACTTAGCCAGAGATGGATCACTGACAAATTACGCTCTCATTTGCCGAGACGATAGTTAGCATAGCCTTCAGCTACGTCATTTGCTACGACCTAGCAAGGCTCCATAGCATTTGATATTGAGATTATAACATGTACCGTCAAGAGCGGTGTACACCAATTGTGGATTAAAGTTAAGTATTATATCAACTACGTACTTTATTTGCTGATATTAATTCCCTTAACTGTTCCAGACCTCGCGCCAATCAGCGTGTAATTAAACGCGTGCATTTCGGCCTCCTCTAGCAACACAGTGTTGGCTCTTCTGCCAACACTTCATATATTATAACAAACTCGTTAAGCAAGGACAGCAGAAGGAAAACCACTGATATCTTGATAACAGCAAAGCTTATGCGGTCACCACCAATGTCATCAGGTAAACGTTGACCACTACTTCGCTCCATAAAGACTCCAGCAGTTCAACTCGTAAGGCAGTCAGACAGATCGTTGGCGTACGCGCACGACTTTTGCCCTCGATTCCATGACTGCAGTGAAGTGAAGTCTGGTACAAGCATGTTGCAGATTTCCTGCACACTATGGAGAACAACAAGTGCTACTGGGAGAAATGGCTACCTTGCCATAATCACCAGTCGCAGAGTTCTATACCACAGTCTACCTCTATCGCAGATTTGCGGATCTGGAGGTCTTTCCGAACCACCAGGATCACGACACATTCCGTCAGACTGAACAGGTCCTACCCAGATGACAGGCCACTTCGTCGAACTTCACGGCTACACACCAACCGTTATCGCGGTACGACGATGACGAATTAGTGAGGTGAACAAGAGGGGCCAGTGGACGGAGCATCTCCCAGGTAGGCCTGTGTAAGTTTAATACACTCGCTGCCGTCACTTACTGCCGCAGCGTCGCGGTACAGCCGGTTCCCGGCGGGGCCAGTGCAGCAGCTTCATGGAATGAAGTGTGCGGTGTCAGCTGCCTTCACCGACCTGAAGGTCGCTTACGACGCGACTCCTCAACGGGCGTCGATAGACTATCCCAACAACAAGAACTAACTGTATTTTTAAGGAAATAACGGGTCGCTACTATCTTTTCGAGGGAAACTGACAAGGAGCGAACTGGGAGAGTGCCAGCTGACACAAAACCAACTCTACTTATGACCTCCCAATAATCGCCTCTTGTACTACTACTGTATTGAGATATTTAACACATTTTTCTGTATTTGGTTTTACGAATAACTGCGAAAAACCAATGGAGGATGCGTGAAAGTTCACTGAGGTGAAATATGAGGTCCAGGAACTTTGCCTACCTAAAGATAACCTAGAGCTTCTGCAGTATTGAACAGCTATAACTCGACCAATGCAAGAAAACAGAATAAACTCAGCCTAAAATCGTTGCTCCAAGAACTGACATCGGTGAGAAGTATTATAACTCTTACCATGAATAAGACATAAAAAATGTTACATTCGACCGGTAAAGAAACGAGAAAACTGTCCATCAAGAAGTGTTATAGCTACGCCTACTTCTTTCTGATAGAGCATTATCAATAAATAACAGGTCACGAAAAAACGATGTTAATACTGCCATTATACTAACAATAACTGATACTAACACCGTTCAACAACATTTTCGCCTGAATGCTTCTTTGTTTTTTCCAGTTTTTACTATTGCGATGTAAGCAACCTGACAGAAAAAGTGACACAGCCAAGTAGACTTGGAGGAAACGAAATGAAAATGTCGCAAACAGTCCATTACTTTTTCTCGGCAGGCAGGTGCAGACGTGAAGAGACTACGATGTCCTGGTGATCAACTTTCCCTGTGGGCAGATGTGGTCGACCAGAACCGTGACTATGAATATGCTTGTCCTCACGTTCCCATGCAGTCCAACATTGCGCCACTGATACATCCGAATTTGCAAATAATCTGGGTATTAAACTATGAGCCGTGCGTGGCTCGTATTCCCACCACCGTGTATTTTACACCATGTTTTTAATGTACCTCACTATGTTAATTTAAATTACTACTGTCACTGAGTTGCTGCTTTGCCTGACCGTGAGCAGCGTTAGCAGCGCGTATCGATAAATCCCCTCTTGTAGTATCGTTGCTCGACTGCTGTTACTTCCTCGTCCTTGTCTGGTGGTGGTGGGTAGTGTTTAACGTCCCGTCGACAACGAGGTCATTAGAGACGGAGCGCAAGCTCGGGTTAGGGAAGGAGTGGGAAGGAAATCGGCCGTGCCCTTTCAAAGGAACCATCCCGGCATTTGCCTGAAACGATTTAGGGAAAACACGGAAAACCTAAATCAGGATGGCCGGAGAGGGGATTTAACCGTCGTTCTCACGAATGTCGTCCTTGTCTGTCGTGAGAGTGCTCGAGTGGCGAGTTCGGACTACCAGTCAGTTGGAACGCGTCTGGAGCGCAGTCCGGACCTGCCAGTCGGGGAGTTGCAATGCGGCACTAGTGTAGTCGGGTTGGAGCAGTGAGCACTGCGGCGACATTGCTCGCCCGACCTTTGCCGCCACGCATCACTTGAGCCGGGCCACGGTCTGAGCGGGTCGTCGGTCGGTCGTCCTATCGGTCAACGCGTTTTGGCTCGCCGATCGTTCATGAGTCGGCTGTGTGTGTGTGTGTGTGTGTGTGTGTGTGTGTATGTGTGCATCGACACCCGATTCGTCTTCGTGCGTGATTCGCTACTGTTTGGTATCGTTCTGGTCTTCGTCCAAGTGTTTGTCAGGTTGTGTCTGCAGTTGGTGTTATTTCTACTGACGACTTTTGGATGTGGTCGGCATTCTGCGTGAGTCGGTCGGATGTTGCGGACGGGGGAAGCTACCTCCGCGAGGAGCAGTTGGCTGGGTCCGCTGGCAGCCCCTGCGCAGTGTCGGAGCGTATGTAGAGCTGTCCGATAGCTACGATCTTCGTGATTCATCGACCCACGACGTGAAAGTTGAGAAGTGGTTTCAACTACCCAAGCCACGTCCTTTCATGTTGTTGTGGTTCGTTTCGGTGGTTTGCTGTTGGGGAGGTTATCCTGTGAGCAATACCGAGTGTTTCTACTGCTGAAATTTAGCCGCCATGCGGTGGAATTAACTATTTTGGGTGACTACAATTTGAGTGCACCAGCGGAATTTTCTGCCTAGTGGCCGTTAGTGTTCCGGTTACCTGCCCTGGCCACTAACGCAATTTCACGCAGTGTACTTTCCTCACCTGTTGTCGCTGTCCAACATGGTGTGTAATTTTGACAGCTAATGTATACTCCATTGTGGATTATCACGTGTGTAACCTTTTCTGTTTGAGTTCTCATGTACTGATTGATGCGAAGCAAGTCGTTGTGTCGATCAGTCCGTGGCTGTCCCATGGATGGGTTCCGAAGGATCAAGTGTACTTGGGCTCACCACCTGCCTCGCCTAAGTGAATGAGAGCAGACTGACCTCCCTGCAGCCTTCTGAGTGCCACCGGTGTTTAATTATCTGTTTTCAGCTGCTTAAAATTTAAGGCTTTTCTTTTTTCTAAAAAAATTTGCAAAATTAATTTTTTTATTTATCTTTCAAACTTGAACAGTGCGGCCTTCTGCCTTTAAAAGATTATGGTAATATATTTCAATAGTTCAAAACTTAATAGTGGCCTTCAGCCATTGCTGTTGCACCTTGCATATGTTTGTTCTATCTGCTTTACCTTGAGGCTTTCCACTTAGCCGTGATATGTTTTTTTTATTTTTTTTATTTGGCTTTACTTGAATTTTTATCTTGTTGATTTCTAAGATATATTGTTTTTAAACATTGTGGCATTCAGCCATTAGTATTGAACCTTGTATATGTTTGTTCTATCCACTTTGCCGTAATGTTCTTTTTAATCATTTGTTTGTTGTATTAATTGAATTTTTATCTTTTTGATTTGTTAAGATATGTTGTTTGGAGGCCTTCAGCAGCGAAAGAGTTGCATTCGCTAAAGATCCGGCTATGTGCCACTTTGGTTGTAAAAGTGTTATTAAATTACAATAAATTACAATTAGAAGGCGAAACTGACCCCAACCTTATTTAGTCTTTTCCACAATCCTAATTACCTGTTCTGCCCAGAGGGTTTAGCGAGCGATCAGAATATTTTACGAGCAGGCGAAACGGAGGTTCTAAATGTGATAATTTACCAAATCTTCAGGTGCTGATTACGATGTCCGACGCGAGTATCCATTATCTCCGTGTCGCTCACCGTGATCGTTGAACGTCTGATGGTGTTCACTCTCTTCACATACCGTAAGAGGTCTGACAAACGGCACCAATGCACTGTAGTTGCCGTTTTACTTGCACAAAGTACTACAACTCTCATGAATAATTTACATGTCAGCCAGTGGTATGCATGTGTACGAAATTACATTGACATCCGACCGTGTCTCCTGAGCGCTTAATTTTTTTGACTGACAGCACTGGCTAGAGAACTGAACTACTCACTAGTTCGCAGTTCAGGTTTTCCATCAAAGATTCCTCGCGGTCACCAAGCGGCCTTCTTATAGTGGGCTACGGAGTGTCTTCTTTTCTGCAGGGAAACGTTCGCCTTCCATATGATGAATGTACTGGCATTAAGACCATGGGTGAAAACGGGTATGCTTGTTTCATAAAATCGGGTTCCTCTAGAGTGAGCATTTGATTTTGGGCATTACTAGCGGTCGCTCTGAGGCCGCCTCGAAAAGATTAAGCGTGTTGCACTCACTCCTCTCCAGTACAGTAAATGCAGAACGGCTCAAAATAGGTTTTAGGAAGTGTTTGTCTACTATGGTTTGCTCGCATACCATAAATCATTCTCCTTGTGATACTGCCGTATTGAAGCTTTAAAATTTCTGTAGCTCACTTACTGATGTCTCAATTCCCGTTTCAGAATGGAAGCACTAACACTGGAACAGCAGTACTGTGAATCCACACGTTCAAGCTGCTGCCGCACTTCATCTACAGAAAGATCACAGTTTCGTGCGCAACCAGTGCACAGCGCATTGAGAGTCACGGAAGACAAATACAGAAAGTTCATGGAATATGGAATTATATCAGCTGCACAACAATGCCGAATGCTCTGAAACTACTGGTTCATGCAAGACGGAGCACGTCCATACCGTATTGCAGACGTCCTCCTACAATTTTCTTCAGCAGACCCTCAAACATCAGATCGTCGCCCCCACACTGTAGCATTCATGGGAAAAGTTATGGAATGGCGCTCCTATAATCACGATCTCAGTCGTATGATTACTCGTATTCTTATGGCGTTATCTAAAGCACAGAGTCTTAAAAGTTATTTCTCCAGCACGCCAGGGTCTTCGTACCGAAATTTCCAGAAAGATTCGGGCAACCGAAAATGTACTTGAGAAAGTAATAACGGAATTCATTTCAAGGATCTACACATTCACTGATACAGAAGGAACCCAACTTGAAAACCTGTATTAAATTTCAGGTTGTCTACCACAGCATAAATATGATAAGAAGTATTACACTTTATTACTGAGCCGTATGAATTGCGGTGTTAGTTCGCCCCCCCCCCCATTATATATATACACAGGGTGAGTCACCTAACATTACTGCTGGATATATTTCGTAAACCACATCAAATACTGACGAATCGATTCCACAGACCGAACGTGAGGAGAGGGGCTAGTGTAATTGGTTAATACAAATCATAAAAAAATGCACGGAAGTATGTTTTTTAACAAAAACCTACGTGTTTTTAAGTGGAACCCCGTTAGTTTTGTTAGCACATCTGAACATATAAACAAATACGTAATCAGTGCCGTTTGTTGCATTGTAAAATGTTAATTACATCCGGAGATATTGTAACCTGAAGTTGACGCTTGAGTACCACTCCTCCGCTGTTCGATCGTATGCATCGGAGAGCACCGAATTACGTAGGGATCCAAAGGGAACGGTGATGGACCTTAGGTACAGAAGAGACTGGAACAGCACATTACGTCCACATGCTAACTGTGGTGTCACCGCCAGACACAACACTTGCTAGGTGGTAGCCTTTACATCGGCCGCGGTCCATTAGTATACGTCGGACCCGCGTGTCGCCACTATCAGTGATTGCAGACCGAGCGCCGCCACACGGAAGGTCTAGAGAGACTTGCTAGCACTCGCCCCAGTTGTACAGCCGACTTTGCTAGCGATGGTTCACTGACAAATTACGCTCTCATTTGCGGAGACGATAGTTAGCATAGCCTTCAGCTACGTCATTTGTTACGACCTAGCAAGGCGCCATTATCAGTTGCTACTGATATTGTACAGAATGTACAGACAAGAGCTACGTTCAACATTAATGGATTAAAGTTAAGTATTCCACCAGTTACATCCTTTTTTTCTAGTCTAACTACCTTGTCCTGTTCCAGACCTCACGCCAGCCTGCGTGAGCTTAAACGCGTGCCTTTCGGCTTCCTCCAAACCCCGTGGGTTGGCTCCTGCCAATCCACAACACTAACACCTTTTTATTGGTCTTTTTCACTGACGCACATGTACATTACCATGAGGGGTGAGGTACACGTACACACGTCGTTTCCGTTTTCAATGACGGAGTGGAATAGAGTGTGTCCCAACATGTCAGGCCAATAGATGCTCAATGTGGTGGCCAGCATTTGCTGCACACAATTGCAATCTCTGGCGTAATGAATGTCGTACACGCCGCAGTACATCTGGTGTAATGTCGCCGCAGGCTGCCACAATACGTTGTTTCGTATCCTCTGGGGTTGTAGGCACATCACGGTACACATTTTCCTTTAACGTACCCCACAGAAAGAAGTCCAGAGGTGTAAGATCAGGAGAACAGCCTGGCCAATTTACGCGTCCTCCACGTCCTATGAAACGCCCGTCGAACATCCTGTCAAGGGTCAGCTTAGTGTTAATTGCGGAATGTGCAAGTGCACCATCATGCTGATACCACATACGTCGACGCGTTTCCAGTGGGACATTTTCGAGCAACGTTGGCAGATCATTCTGTAGAAACGCGATGTATGTTGCAGCTGTTTGGGCCCCTGCAATGAAGTGAGGACCAATGAGGTGGTCGCCAATGATTCCGCACCATACATTTACAGTCCACGGTCGCTGTCGCTCTACCTGTCTGAGCCAGCGAGGATTGTCCACGGACCAGTAATGCATGTTCCGTAGATTCACTGCCCCGTGGTTTGTGAAACCCGCTTCATCGGTAAACAGGTAGAACTGCAACGCATTCTCTGTTAATGCCCATTGACAGAATTGCACTTGAGGATTAAAGTCATCACCATGTAATTGCTGATGTAGCGACACATGAAACGGGTGAAAGCGGTGACGACGCAGTATGCGCATGACTCTACTTTGACTCAGTCCACCGGCTCTCGCAATGTCCCGTGTAGTCATGTGTAGGTTCATGGCAACAGCAGCTAACACACCAACTGCACCTGCTTCTCCTGTGACGGGCCTGTTACGGACCTGTTTGCGTGCTACGACCGTACCTGTTGCATACAGTTGGCGGTAGATGTTTTGCAATGTGCGGCACGTTGGATGCTCTCTGTCCGGGTACCGTTCTGCACACACCCTGCAGGCTTCAGCTGCTGCATTTCGTCGACACTCGCCATAGATGAGTATCATCTCCGCCTTTTCAGAGTTCGAATACACCATGGTCACAGTTCCTACAACACTACACTATCACAGACGTCTGGTAACACGGTGTACTACAGTTGGTCTGCGTGCAGAGACGAATGCGCAATAACAATAGCAGCAAGCGCTACATGCGGACACTGCGACAGCTAGACAAAACCACAACAGTGCACTACAGCCACACTCGTAAACACGGTCGACATCATAAACATGTCCCTGCAGATGCTGCTCGACGACCGTGGCCCGTGTTTGTTACAACACGCAACTGAACGTCGGAGGTTTCAAGCATCAATTTTAGGTTACAATATCTCCGGATGTAATTAAGATTTTACAGTTCAACAAACGTCACTGATTACGTATTTGTCTATATGTTCAGATGTGCTAACAAAACTAACGTGGTTCCATTTAAAAAAAACGTAGGTTTGTGTTAAAAAACATACTTCCGTGCATTTTTGTATGGTTTGTATTAAACAATTACACTGGCCCCTCTCCACACGTTCGGTCTGTGGAATCGGTTCGTCAGTATTTGATGTGGTTTACGAAATATATCCAGCGGTAACGTTAGGTGACTCACCCTGTATATATATAAGCCCTTACAAGCGTACTTGCTGTCATTGTTTTTACATTTGTTGTATTCCTGGTAGCCACCATCGTGCCTAATTCAAAAATGTTTCAAATGGCTCTGAGCACTATGGGACTTAACATCTAAGGTCATCAGTCCCCTAGAACGTAGAACTACTTAAACCTAACTAAGGACATCACACACATCCATACCCGAGGCAGGATTCTAACCTGCGACCGCAGCAGTCGCGCAGTTACGGATTGGAGTGCCTAGAACCGCTCGGCTATCTCCGTCGGACGTAGCTTAGTTCTTTTGTTTTGTTTTGAAATAATTGTAGAATGTCTTGCTCTGTTTCTATTAAAGTGTTCTTTTTTAATTCTTCTAAAACGCAATACTTATTAGAATTCTGGGGCTCTGTAATGATCTTGACGTTGTTTTAATACTTACAAAATTTAAGTCAGTGTGTAAGCCTTCTGTTGCTTGGTGATTACTGATTTTGATCTTGTTGTAATTTTTTTTAAAGTGATAAATTTTAAAGCAAATTTTGAAGCCCTTCTGGCGTTATGTGATTATTGGTTTGTAACTGGCTTTTCGCTTCATTCCATTGTAGGGGGAAAATTTTCAATGTTTTCACGAAATAAATCTAGATGTCGTCAAACACAAATGATGTTGAATCTGGGGCTTGGCCCTTCCATGAATTCCTACTGCCACCAATGAAAGTTAATTTCATTACTTCTTAGCAGACAAAAACTCTCTAACACTTTTTTTGCACCATCCTGTAGCTGATTCCTTACGCCGGCCGAAGTGGCCGTGCGGTTAAAGGCGCTGCAGTCTGGAACCGCAAGACCGCTACGGTCGCAGGTTCGAATCCTGCCTCGGGCATGGATGTTTGTGATGTCCTTAGGTTAGTTAGGTTTAACTAGTTATAAGTTCTAGGGGACTAATGACCTCAGCAGTTGAGTCCCACAGTGCTCAGAGCCATTTTTTTTGCTTCCTTACATGTATTTATAAGAATTGGCAACTTGAAGTCGGTTCACATATGGAATGCAGAGACAGCTTCAGTGTTGAGATTACTTCGGCCATACTCCGTTTCCCGATTCCAAACAGTTGAACGGCAGATACCGTACGTTGTTTCTTTCCATGTGTAACTAACTACCATTTTTAAGAAACAGAAAGTAATTGTTAGGTCATTACTCATAACTTGATGGACCTACTTGTACAGCATTTAAGAACTGCAACAAAATCTAATTATATACCGAGTGATCAAAAAGCCAGTATAAATTTGAAAACTTAATAAACCACGGAATAATGTAGATAGAGAAGTTAAAATTGACACACATGCTTGGAATGACATGGGGTTTTATTAGTACCAAGAAAAGAAACAAAGTTCACAAAATGTCTGACAGATGACGCTGGACAGCAAAACGTCAGTAACTGCTACCGTGACGAGTGAGAGGTACGCCGATATGTTACAGAATCGCATCATCCCCAGCCTGGCTGATAAACACCTACTGGAACGTACGATGTTTATGCAGGATGGCGCTCCACCCCATACTGCTAGATGCGTGAAAGATCTCTTGCGCGCGTCGTTTGGTGAAGATCGTGTGCTCAGCCGCCACTTTCGTCATGCTTGGCCTCCCAGGTCCCCAGACCTCAGTCCGTGCTGTTATTGGGTTTGGGGTTACCTGAAGTCGCAAGTGTATCGTGATCAACAGACATCTCTAGGGATGCTGAATGACAACATCCGACGCCAATGCTTCACCATAACTCCGGACATGCTTTACAGTGCTTTTCACAACATTATTCCTCGACTACAGCTATTGATGAGGAATGATGGTGGACATATTGAGCATTTCCCGTAAAGAACATCATCTTTGCTTTGTCTTACTTTGTTATGCTAATTATTGCTATTCTGATCAGATGAAGCGCCATCTGTCGGACATTTTTGAACTTTTGTATATTTTTGGTTCTAATAAAACCCCATTGCATTCCAAGCATGTGTGTCAATTTGTACCTCTCCATCAACATTATTCCGTGATTTATTCAGTTTTCAAATTTATACTGACTTTTTGATCACCCGATGTTTTCCTTGGTTTTCAGATTCAACCTCGAGTTAGCCTATACGTGGATCACCACTTCATTGGCGTTTACATGTAAAATTGTGGTTGAGCGTTTCTTAGCTTTCACAGAAATGGATCAAACATCTGATCCTGAGCACATAATAGTAAAATGAACCATGTGGTCAGATTGTGAAAATATTTTTGAACTTACAGCATACTGGAGCAGCTTAGATCTGCATGCACATTTTTATCATTTTGGGAAATTCCATTTTCGACTTTGTTATGATTATTTGAAAATGGTTATCGGCCCGAAACCAGTTATCGAATGAACAAAAAGTAAAAATTCTCAACTTGGACTGGTTTATCGTTCTGCTGAACATACACTACTGGCCATTAAAATAGCTACACCACGAAGATGACGTGCTACAGACGCGAAATTTAACCGAGAGGAAGAAGATGCTGTGATATGCAAATGATTAGCTTTTCAGAGCATTCATGCAAGGCTGGTGCCGGCGGCGACACCTACAACATACTGATATGAGGAAAGTTTCCAAACGATTTCTCATACATAAACAGCAGTTGACCGGCGTTCCCTGGTGAAACGCTGTTGTGATGCCTTGTGTAAGGAGGAGAAATGCGTACCATCACGTTTCCGACTTTGTCGTATCGCGACATTGCTGCTCGCGGTGGTCGAAATCAAATGACCGATAGCAGAATGTGGAATCGGTGGGTTCAGGAGGGTAATACGGAACGCCGTGCTGGATCCCAACGGCCTCATATCACTAGCAGTCGAGATAACAGGCATCTTATCCGCATGGCTGTAACGGATCCCTGAGTCAACAGATGGGGACGTTTGCAAGACAACAACCATCTGCACGATCAGTTCGATGACGTTTGAAGCAGCATGGACTATCAGCTCGGAGACCATGGCTGCGGTTACCTTTGACGCTGCATCACAGACAGGAGCGCCTGCGATGGTGTACTCAACGACGAACCTGTGTGCACGAATGGCAAAACGTCATTTTTTCGAATGAATCCAGGTTATGTTTACAGCATCATGATGGTCTCATCCGTGTTTGACGACATCGCGGTAAACGCACATTGGAAGCGCGTATTCGTCATCGCCATACTGTCCTATCGCCCGGCATGATGGTTTGGGGTGCCACTTGTTACACGTCTCGGTCACCTCTTGTTCACATTAACGGCACTTTGAACAGTGGACGTTACATTTCAGATGTGTTACGACCCGTGGCTCTACCCTTCATTCCATCCCTACGAAACCCCACATTTCAGCAGGATAATGCACGATCGCATGTTGCAGGTCCTGTACGGGCCTTTCTGGATACAGAAAATGTTCGACTGCTGCCCTGGCCAGCACATTCTCCAGATCTCTCACTAATTGAAAACGTCTGGTGGCCGAGCAACTGGCTCGTCACAATACGCGAGTCACTACTCTTGATGAACTGTGGTATCGTGTTGAAGCTGCATGGGCAGCTGTACCTGTACACGCCATCCAAGCTCTGTTTGACTAAATGCCCAGGCGTACCAAGGCCGTTATTACGGCCAGAGGTTGTTCTGGGTACTGGATTTCTCAGGATCTATGCACCGAAATTGCGTGAAAATGTAATCACATGTCAGTTCTAGTATAATACATTTGTCCAATTAATACCGCGTTCTCATCTGCATTTCTTCTTGGTGTACCAATTTTAACGTCCAGTAGTGTATTAAATGCCTTAATTCTTCTTGGCTAATTTCCTTAGGTAAAGTTACTTCCCCGCTTTAGAAATCACGATTACGGCGGAATGAGAGGCAGTAAGGAAATTTTTCTGCTAACACAGATAGAAAAGTCGGTAGTAGGTAGTACAGGTTAGCTATCCCCCGTTTACAGCATTCTTCTGTTACTTCACTTTTATTCAATCAAACTGGTGTAAACTGATTCTCTATTCTTTAGTAATCTCTTACGTGGTGACAGGTTATCTGCCGCATTTCCGATACAACTCCAGAACTTTAGGATCTGTACCCTCTCGCATTTATACAAGAATCGCCCATGTTTTTACACGTTGTTGACATTTCACGCGGTGGAATATTTGCTTTGAATAGGAACTGGAGTCGCCTGTAAAACCAGAGAGCTTACAGAAGTAGAAGTTTTATTAGCCACGGAAATTGTATTCTTGCTCATAATTTCGCAGTAAATTTACATTTTGTACTAATTTGGTAAAAGAAATAAGATGCACAAATATCAAGAAGGGACAGTGTTTCTTACTGAATAGCTTCCATTGCTACCATCCGGTACTCGATGCGTCTTACGCTCTTTTCTTTTTCACTGTCTTCTTGCCCTTTTGTTCTAACACTCCATCTTTTCTGTTGCCGTTCCCCCATTTATTTACTTCATTGGACCCTTCAGGTTCTGCCAATAAGCATTTTCTCTCGCCTGCCCGCACGAAATTATTTTCCCATCAGCGTCAGCGCCGCACACACGCTGCAGCCGGTGGCCTCGCCTAATATTTTACGCCCGTCTGCCCTTTCCCCACCCCTTCCCCCACCTACCACCCTGTGGAGCCTTATATTTCTCTCGGCGGCATTTAACGGTGGCCACAACTCAACCAAACAAATAGCCGCTCGTTGGCGAGCGTTTCTGCAACTCAACCCACCAGCTTCCCTTACCTACTCGTTCCGTGATTACGACGGCTGCAGATATTTCAGCCAGGTGCCCAACTCTCTCCATAATGTTAGCTTCTGCAATCATATTTAGGATAAGATTTTTTTTTAATTATTAATTTTTCTTGCAGTTTCCTCTGGGCATAGAGGATCCGCAACTGTCAATAAAATTTTTTTCAATCGCAGTACTGTTGCGTGAAGCAACTCTGTAGGTCGTCAGATAAATAAGATGCTTTGAAAGATCCGTTTCAGATGTAGAAAACGATTCTCATGCAAAACTGGACTTTGTGTATAAAATATTGATGGGCGTGCTTCAGGAAGTGAAAGTGAAGAAGAATTACATGATCTGATGACTGGAATGAACAATCTAATGAGTACAGAATATTGGTTGACAATAAATCGAGAGAAGACGAAAGTATGAAAAGTGGCAGAAATGAGAACAGCGAGAAGCTTAACATCAGGATTGATGGTCACGAAGTAGTGAAGTTAAGGAATTCAGCTACCTAAGCAGTAAAATAATCAATGACGGACGGAGCAAGGAGGACATGAAAAGCAGACTATCAATGGCAAAAAGGGCGTTCCTGGCCAAGAGAAGTCTATCAAACACTGGCCTTAATAGGAGGAAGAAATTTCTAAGAATGTACGTCTGGAGTACAGCACTGTATGGTAGTGAAACATTGACCGTGTACAACGAAGCATTAGAGATGTTGTGCTACAGACGAATGCTGAAAATTAGGTGGCCTGATAAGGTAAGAAATGAGGAGATTCTGCACAGTATCGGAGAGGGAAACACTGATAAGGAGAAGGGACAGGATGATGGTACATCTGTTAAGATATGAGGCAATGAGTTCCAGGGCACTAGAGGGAGCTATAGAAGGCAGAAACCGTAGAGGAAGACAGAGTTTGGAATACATCCAGGAAATAATTGAGAATGTAGGTTGCAAGTGCTACTCTGAGATGAAGAGACTAGCAGAGGAGAGGAATCCGTGTCAAAAAGCTGATGACCTCCCCCCTATCTTCTTTCTTTCCTTCTTTCTTTGTCTGAGCCTTGTCCCACAGTTACGCAGTGTCGGCCATGGTTAATCGGATGTGGAATGTTAAGGTTAAGGAGTGGCCGCATGCACTTGCTGCCGCCACCCCATACCCCCTGGGAAGGAATTAGTGTACACCAGCCGTCTGTGTCTAATGTGAGACATGGAATAATGCGAATGTGTTGCAAATGTCTACAAGTCGTGTAACTGAGGCGGAATGTGGGGACCAGCTCGGTATTCACCTAGGGGGATGTGGAAAACCGCCTAAAACGACGTCCAGGCTGGCCGGCACACCGGCCCTTCGGCGTTAATCCGCCGGGCGGATTCGATCCGGTGCCGGCGGGCCTACCCGCGTCCAGGAAGCAGCGCGTTAGTGCTCTAGCCTACCCTGGCGGGTTGCTGATGACATCCCCCCCCCCCCCCCCAAAAAAAAATGCATCTCAATGCAACGTATAATACGAACATCTGTTATTGAAGTCAATGATATAAATTGCTTTTTGATTGCACTGGCATCACAAAAAACCACACTGCGTCTCCCACCATTTAACTTTTCCTACCATTCTTCGCTAAAGCACTCGTAGAATTTAAACACATGTCTTACTTGACTGTGACATACTTGTCACATTTGTCCATCACCGCCTTCTATAAAAGGGCTGTAATACTTCCTAAAATCGAATGGATTCCATAAAACTCATGAGCTTGATCAGATATAGCTCCACCCTACTGCCTGAGGCTCGAATGAAATAAGCAGGTATTTCAAATCACAGATATTTTTTCGCTCCAGAGTTCGTACATACCTATTAGAAATTTATAATAAGGCCTGAATATTCCCTAACTTTCCTTACACTGTGTCCTCTTTTTCGACTGACGTAACTACCTCTAGACAACTGGAACAAAGTATTGTTTGCATTGTGTCGATTTTTCTTCTGGCACCAAATTATCTTTCTCATTTCTAATCACGCTGTTCCTCTTTCACTGACGCCACGAATGACTGTGTGTTACCCATGTGCAACGCCTAGGTTAACTTGTTGAGATTGGACATCTAAATCACGATATGTGCCATCTCTCCATTCGAGAGACAATAACTGAACAGAGCAAATCAGCAGTCAGCCCAGTGAAACTACAACGCTATGCAATAAAAATAATATTTATGGTTTCACTAGCACGAGAGAAAAATGAATGAAAATTTACGATACGTCATGGAGTGCTTTTTATAAATATAAAGATATGATTCACTGAAAATTAAAAACATTCTAATAGAAGTACATACGAAAACAATAATTTCATTTTAAGACTAACTTCCATGTGACCCAATGCAGCGATAAATTGACAGCATTCCAGAAATTCTGTGGAAAATTGAACTAGTTACGATATCATAAAGGGGAAGTTCACTCCGTAAGATGAATTCTTGTACAATTCATTGATCTCCAGAAGCAAGATAACGTATTCCACAGTTCTGTAACTCACGGTACAGTTAAGTGCAACAAGGGAACGTTCACCGGCGGGACTGCAATACGCTGCGTATACCATCATTAGGTTTGAAAATTATTTAATCATATACTCACGCAATATGGTCGATTTAATCTGCGATCTGTGTTTCATCCATGTTTGAGAATACATCTGACACTGATATTTATGTAATTATTTGGATGAACGAATTATTGTTGCACAGTATGATGTAATGTACAGTGACCTCACATATGAGCAATTCGTTAATCCGAACGCCACATAGAGTCTAGTCGATGCAGAAATCTAGTATATTACAAAACAGAACTTTGCAAACAGTTTGATAATAACTTTACTATACACAGAAGGAAATTCAGCTGTAAATAAAATCAGAAATATTTACTGGTAATTGTTTTCTACCTTGATAATAACAACACTCCAAAATACCATCGTTTATTCACCGTGAAGACACCACACTAACAAAAAACAAATCAAAAAGCAGAAAGTGATCTCGTTTACCGTTCGAACAAACACTTTGAATCTCATATTTGAAAATGATAATCATAGATTGACGACAGGAGTACGAAATGCTACCACCGACATAAGAATCGCACATATTTGTTAGAAAGCGTATTGAGGCTGTCTGTTACTTGAATAAAATGTTTCATTTGTCACTATTGGCCATTTTAGACACTTGGTCACTATTGATGACTGTGTATCCCCGTTTAACATTTAGTACAGAACTAGAGACCTCACACTATAAGCTGATATGCTCTATCGGAACGTTTTGCATTCTCATCGTAAAGGTCTGTCAAACAATTGAAAATAAGCTGCCGCAGTGTCACGTGAGTCTGGTGACAAGTGAATTAGTCGAAATACCGGCTGGTTATAATTAAAATGCAGCTATCCACGGACGTTCGTTGTGGGCTGTAATAATCGTATGGAAAGGAAACCTGGGAGATACGCAAGTCCGTTAATGCCGGAGAAAAAGCAGTTCCAATTTCGGTTACCAGGTGCAAACCTGGCGCTGTACACTGTTTGACGGTATGACATACACGCTGTCATTTGACAAGCTGTATGAGACATGCGTGGCTCATGTTCGCGCCGTGATGTATTTTACATCCTCTTTTTAACGTAATTCCACCTCACACCGTGAGCGGCGCTAGCTGCGCGTATCAGTATACCCCCTCTCGTAGTATCTTTGCTCGACTGCTATTACTTCCCGGGCGTTGTCTGTCGTAAGCCAGTCAGGGTTGCTAGTCAGTGGGAACGTGTCTGGAGCGCAGACCGGTCCTGACAGTCGGGGAGTTGCAATGCGGCACTGGTGCAGTCGGGTTGGAGCAGCAGTGAGGTCTGTGTCGACATGGTTTGCCCGACCATTGCCGCCACGCATCACTTGAGCCGGGCCACGGTCTTGGTGGATCGTCGGTCGGTCGTCCTACCGGACGACGCGTTTTGACTCGCCGATCGTTCATGTGTCGGCTTTGTGTCTGTGTGTGTGTATGTGCATTGACTCCCGATTTGTCTTTATGCGTGCTTAGTTAATGTGGGCATCGTTCAGGTCTTCGTGCAAGTGTTTGTCAGGTTGTGTGTGTAGTTGGCGTTATTTCCACTGACGACTATTTTAGATGTTGTCGGCATTCTGAGGGCAGTCGGTCGGTTGGTGCGGACCACGAAGGACATCTCCGTGCGGTGCAGTCAGCTGGGTCAGCAGCCGGTCCCTGCGCATTGTCGTAGCGTGTGTGGAGCTGTCCGATCGCTGCGAGCTTTGTGGCTCACCGACCCAGGACGTCAACGTTGAGCATTGTTTTAAGTAGCCGAGCCACTTCCGTTCATGTTGTGTCGTTCGTTTCGGTGGTTCGCTGTTGGGGAGCTTTTCCTGCGAGCAACACCGAGTGTTTGCAGTGGTGAAATCGAGCCGCCGTGCGGTGGAATTAGCTATATTGGTTGACTACAATTCAAGTGCACCAGCGGAATTTTCTGCCTTGTGGCCGTTAGTGTTGCGGTTACCTGCCCTGGCCACTAACGTAATTTCAGGCAGTGTCCTTTCCTCACCTATTGTCGCTGTCCAACATGTTGTGTAGTTTTGACAGCTTAATACATATTTCATTGTGGATAATCACGTCCGTAACAGTTTGATCTTTGAGTTTTTATGGTCCGTAATGGTTCAAATGGCTCTGAGCACTATGGGACTTAACTTCTGAGGTCATCAGTCCCCTAGAACTTAGAACTACTTAAACCTAACTAACCTAAGGACATCACACACATCCATGCCCTAGACAGGATTCGAACCTGCGACCGTAGCGGTCACGCGGTTTCAGACTGTAGCGCCTACAACCGCTCGGCCACCGCAGCCGGCTTTATGTACCGATTGGTGGCTAGCAAGTCTTTTGTTCGCTCAGTCCGTGACTGTCTCTTGGTTGGGTTACCGACAGATCAAGTGTAGTTGGGCCCACCACCTGTCCCACCCAAGTTTCGAGGGCAGGCCCATCCCAACCCTGGAGACGTCTGAGTGACGTTGTCTATACTGTCCTTATCATGGATGTTTAATGATCTGTTGGTAATCTATTATAGCCAATGCTTTAAAAGAAAAAAATTATTGTGTTTTATGTAAATCAAATTATGTAAATCAATTGTGGGCCTTCAGCCACTTAGAACTTTATTCTTAAACTTACTTATTGTTGTTGCGTTGCTTTTTCATTTAGTGGGCGTTCGGCCATTGAAACCTTAAAGGTTAAGGTATTTTTGAATTTTAGAAAAATCAACTGTGGGCCTTCAGCCGCCTAAACCCTTATTCTCAAAATTTCCCCTAAAGCGAAAACACTGCGGCCTTCTGCCTTAAAAGATTATAAGAATTTGAAATTTAATTGTGGCCTTCAGCCGTCTGTATTGCACCTAGTATATGTTTGTTCTATCCACTTTTGCCTTGAGGCTTTCCGCCTAGCTGTGATTTATATAGATATATTTTAATTATATTATTTGCAATTTTAACTGCATGTCTTCAGTCACCTGATATTTATCTTGTTGTTTTTTAAGATTTCTTGTTTAGAGGTCTTCAGCAGTGAAAGAACCGGATTTTGAAACTCGTCGTTGTTAAGTTTCGACTATGTGCCGTTTTGGTATAAACGTATTATTAAACTACAATAAATTACAATTTTCAAGTGAAACTGACCGACACCTTATTTGGCCCTCTCCACAATCCTAATCACATGTTCTGCCCAGCGGGTTTAGCGGGCGTTTCACTGTAATGTGAGTGAACAGTGCCGGCCAGTGTGGCCGAGCGGTTCTAGGCACTTCAGTCTGGAACCGCGCGACCGTTACGGTCGCAGGTTCGAATCCTGCCTCGGGCGTGGATGTGTGTGATGTCCGTAGGTTTGTTAGATTTAAGTAATTCTAAGTTCTAGGGGCCTGATGACCTCAGATGTTAAGTCCCATAGTGCTCAGAGCCATTTGAACCATTTTTTTGAGTGAACAGTATGTCTATCGAAAAGAGAGACTGTACGCTGTTAGTGAAACACAAATGAACAATTACAGTGCTGCAATGAAAAAGTATCACCGATTGAAATGTCTGAGGAGAGGCTGGATGTTATTAAATGATGTGAAGAAGGTGACAATAAAATTTGAAAACATGGGTGAGCTTTGTGTGGCACCTGGTAAAGAAAGGAGTCCTATGCCGGTGGAAGTTATTGATGAGGGTGCTCTGATATGAATTCATGTGACATTTGGCTCTAGGAATATCTAAAAGAACGTTTTTACCAAGGACAGATTTCGTCTATACCTGATCTGAAAGACAGTATACAGGAATACGCTGCTCGGGTTCCATTGGAACGGCTGCGATCAGTTGTTGATCACGTCGTTTTACGGATGCTGCAACTCGTCGACGTCTCCAGTGCCCATACGGAACAAATTGTGTGCGCGGTGGTTAATAATAAAATTAGTATAAACCCTTATCATTTGCGTGACCTTTTCTGCTCACGTCCCGTTCCTAATCCTTCACATTTGGAAATACTTCTATACGTCTTTCTTGCTTACACAGCGCCAAATTTGAACCTGGTGGTCAACACTGGAACTAATGATTTTCCAACATTAATCGCTTCAACATTAACGCTACCAAGGTACGATAATGACAGTTCGGTTCAGGGCAATCACTGGTGCGAGCACACGCATTTCTAGCCGAGGCGGCTAATGCCGTGACTCGAGAGAAGGGAGGTTAATTACTGGCGGTTGTGATAAATACAGTCGAACACGTCATAAAAAATTGCTTTTATTATGACTAAATGATTAGTTAGTTCTGTTGGCCATTGCGTAAGTGCTAGTGATGGCTTAAACTGTATGCCATCTAGCGAGTGGAAACTTATTAGTATACACTGTTGGGGAAAAAAATGAAGCACCGAGAGATGGAGCAGAAAACGAACTACAACTTCACGGTTTGAGAGGGAACTTGCTGTTATTATAGTAATAGCAAAATTGAGTCAAGTTAACGAAGAACTTGACAGTATGTGCTCAACTATCAGTATAATAAAATGGAAATGTCTTGTGGCTAGGGCCTCCCGTCGGGTAGACCGTTCGCCTGGTGCAGGTCTTTCAATTTGACGCCACTTCGGCGACCTGCGCGTCGATGGGGATGAAATGATGATGGTTAGGACAACACAACACCCAGTCCCTGAGCGGAGAAAATTTCCGACCCAGCCGGGAATCGAACCCGGGCCTTTATGATTGACAGTCTGTCACGCTGACCACTCAGCTACCGGGGCGGACAACTATCAGTATGACGCTGTATGCCAACTAGCCTGGATACAACTTCTGCTGTGGTTGGGAAGGGAGTCATAAGGCTATGATACCGATTCCTAACACTGGGACGAAACTTATTACCGAGCTGGTGCCAAAATCCTCTCTTATGGACCCGCCCGGCTACCTTTTGGCCACGAGTGTACGTCAACGACACTTAGACTATCCATAAAGACGCGTGCCATGCGTAAAAGCGCATTGTCCTGTATAATAATGACACCACGATACTGTCGGATTAGAGCCAACACACGAGGATGCAAGATGTCCGTGACGTACCGTTGTACCGGCAGAATTCCCCCAACCACTATCTGCCATGACCTGTAATCGATGGCTCTGAAAACCATGAAACCAGTAATAATACTGCTCTGCCTCTCTAGTAGCGAAGTCGATTGGTGGTGCAGGATTCTCATTCATCGCTGAAAGCAGTTCGACGCGATTAATCATCTGTCCGTGCTTTCTGGTCAAGTAACCACTCAAAACCCAGCTGATTGTGTTCTGGTGTTAACGGCAGTCTCTGCACGGGTCGATAATTACCTAGTCCGACAGCTGCTAGTCTGCGACAGATCCGTGACTTGCAGCGACCCCATTACGAGTTTTCGGATGGCAGGTTCTGAAGTCACGGGCTTGCGATGTGCTCGGTGCCCAATATGGCGGTTCTTACTAGCGGTGGTCAGACTTGGTCTACCGGGAACTTGACGTTTAGTGTGACCGTCCTCACCGGACTGAATGCCTCACAGGTAAACTGAAGTAAGGGGGAGGAGGGGGTGGAGGGCGGAATAGAGGAAAGCAAATGGATTAGCGATGTCAGGTGCATCAGGACATTACGCAAATTCAGTGGCGACAAGTGTAAACGTGTGCCATACCGAGATTCGAATCCGGAATCACCTGATTACTGGGCAACTGCGTTAACCACTGCACCACTCGGGACACATTGCTAATCGCGAGGATTATCTGGGTACGCCTCACGGCAGACCCCTGTTCCCACCGAGCGCCACCTGCTCGCAGTTCCTGTCAATTTCCTCCATGCTCATTAGAGATTCCTACAGGAGGTCGCACATACTTCTGCATCAGCACTGAAGAAGTTGGATCTATTGCCCATCTAGGCAGGTCAGTTACATGAATCTTTCGTCTAAAAGAACAGACACCAGTCATTCACATAACACCTTAATGCCCCAAGAAACAGGATAGTGCACGACTAGACCAGCAGGCCAAATGGAGACCCACGATGTGACCACTTTTCCTACCCTGTTGGGTGCATATAAGGTTGTCTCTTAAGAGTACACTGTATGTACGCGTCCCTCACAATGATAGCTTAGAATCTGACACTGTTCACAACGCTTGTATAATCAACAACAAGTCGGCTGCTGTGGCCGAGCGGTTCTAGGCGCTTCAGTCCGGAACTACGCGGATGCTACGGTCGCAGGTTCGAATCCTGCCTCGGGCATGGATGTGTGTGATGTCCTTAGGTTAGTTAGGTTTACGTAGTTCTAAGCGTAGGTGACTGATGACCTCAGATGTTAAGCATGGCTTAGAGCCATGTAAACCACTTTTTAACGAACAGCAAAGACTGTGGCAGCCTTCCTATCTGTCCCAGAGAACCGCAATTGTAATCATTGCCACATCTGCCGGTAGTGTGCACTTGTACATAGGTACATTGACATCCATCCATGTCTTCTGGATGCTTCACGTTCTTTGTTAGGCCGTATAAGTAAGGTGCTATAGTCTAATGATAGGCGGTGTGAGTTGCTCATATATATATATATATATATATATATATATATATATATATATATATATATATATATATTACACCAACGACAACCTCGCAGTTCACAATTTTTACAGGTACATATTCACAAGCCACCGTATGGAGCGTGGCCGAGGGTACCCTGTATCACTACTAGGCATTTTCTTTTTTGAACAGAATGACAAATCGTAACACCTTTCAGCCATCTAAATTTCCAAATTGTTATATTACTTAGAAAGCGTGATTCTTCAATTTCTCCAGACGTATTTTATGACGAAATAAATCTCGGGTGAAAAACCTAGTATGGGTGTGCATAGGACACAATATTTCGGCAATCGACCACGTTGCCATCATCAGGTGCGATGATGGCAACGTGGTCGATTGCCGAAATATTGTGTCCCATGCACGCCCATACCAGGCTGTTCACCCCAGATTTATTTCGTCACTTAGAAAGCTGTTTCGACGTTATATAACACCATCTTCAGGCACCCTGACTGTCGTATAGGTACATTCCAACCTCTGGACCAGTCAGAACAGGGACAAGGATTCAATGACTGGTACCCGTAGATTTTTGAGACAGCGATTACTTCAAACATCACTTGCCGACAACATGTTTGTAGTGATCGCTGTCTGAAAAATTTATGGATACCAGTCCCTGAATGCTGGCCCTATTTTGACTAGACCAGAGGTGGGAATCTTCCTATATGTCAGTCAGGGTGCCTGAAGAAGGCGTAATATGTCGCCGAAACTGGTTGCTCAATAAAATAAACATTTGGAAATTTAGAAGGCTAAAAGGTGTTTTCGTTTGACAATCTGTACTGAAGAGCCGAAATCCCGCAACCATCTGTAAAACTATGGACATACAGAGACTTTCTTTTCTGTTCAACTCGTAAACAGAATGAGGGGAAAACGACTGTGTATATGCCTCCGTAGGACCCCTAATCTCTGTAACAAAACATTCATGGTCCTTACGTGAAACAAACGTAGACGGCAGTAGAAACGTTCGGCAGTCAACGTCAAATGAGAGTTCTCTAAATATTCTCTATAGTCCTCCTCGAAATGAACGTCGCCTTCCCTTCCATTTAGCTTCCCGTAACATCTCCGTAATAGTTGTGTGTAGTTCGAACTTATACCGATAACAAATCTAGCATCCCGCCTCTGATTGTTTCGATGTCTTCGTTTAATCTGTCCTGGAGATGATTCCAGACCGTCGAACAGTACTGAACAATGGGTTGCATTAGTGTCCTATATGCTGTCTCCTTTACGGATGAACCACAGCTTCCTAAAACTGCACCAGTAATCCGATGTCGACAATTCGCCCTTCTTGCTATCATCCGGATTTGCTCATTTCATTTCGCTTTGCAACGTTACACCTAGGTGACAATGTCCAGCAGCACACTATAAATGTTGTATTCGAAGATTATGGGTTTGTTTTTCCTACTCATCTGCATTAACTTACATTTTTCTACATGTAGCGCTAGTTGCCACTCATCACACCAACATCTTGTATCCTCCTACTGCCACTCAACGACGACACCTTCCTATACTCTACAACATCATCAGTAAACACCCACAGACTGCTGCTTACCCTGTCCGCCAGATCATTTATGTATGTAGAAGATAACAGTGGTCCTATCACACTTCCCAGGGACGCCTCCGGCGATACCCTTGTCTCTGACGAACACTCGCCGTCGGCAACAACAAGCTGGGTTCTGCTGCTTCAGTAGCCTTCGAGCCACTCACGCACCTGGGAATCTATTCCGTACACTTGTACCTTCGTTAACAGTCGGCAGTGTGGCATCGTGTCAAATGCTTTATAAAAAATTTGGAATATGGAATCCGCCTGTCGCCCTTCATCCATAGTTCACAGGATCTCATGTGAGAAAAAGGCAAGCTGAGTTTCGCGTAAACGATGCTTTCCTAAATAAGTGCTCATTTGTGGACAAAAGCTTTCCGTTCTCAAGAAAATTTATTATCCTCTCGCTTAGAATATGCTGCATCAAACCGAAGATAAAGTCTGTAATTTCGTGGATCCTTTCTTTTACCCTTCTGGTATTCAGGCGTCACCTGCGCCTTTTTTGCCACTAGCTTGGGACTTGGCCCTGGGCGAGAATTTCTTACAGTGGTTCCCAGGTTAACTAAATAAATAGCATAGAGAACTCACCTTTTCACATACGGACAATGGTTTAAAACTACAGGAAATTCATTCAATAATATAACTGCCTGTTTCTTTCACTGTAATGTAACATGTCGCCAGTACGATTTATAAGTGATATACATCAGTTGGAGCGAGAACCATTGCTTCCTATCTTGTCGAGAATTATCGAAACGAACGTGAAAAGTTACTGTTAATCTAGAAGAGGCACCATCCCCTTGAGTATGTGACGAAGTTAACTCCTGTGGAGCCTGCTATTGCGAAGGAGATAGTTTCAGGCGAATGTTCTGCAGTCTCATTATTCATGGAAATAAAAATAGTTTGTGTTGTAAAATACATAATGAAATATCTGCTTTGTTTTTCTATGCCACTGTCTTTATGGCTACATTCAGTAAGTAAATTAGAAACAGAACAGTAGAAAGGGTCTTGTAATTGTAGACTGATCTCTTTGTAATACTGAAGGAGTTCACAGAAAGAAATGGAGCATAGAATGTGCGACAATTTCAACAGACGATTTCCGGGTTAGTGAACTATAAATCTAATCTGAAAAGAGAGACCTGACGAATATAAACATGGTAAGAAGTGTTGAAATGAGACTCTTGTCGGTTTACAGGTTTCCTGACGTTTTGCAAAAGTCGTAAAATGATTTCTATTCAGTCTGCTCGTCGCTAAAGTTAGTTTAAGTAATTATTATCCCATCTTGTAGGACACGTTCTCTTATCGTTCGAGTAGCGTAATTAGAAATTGCAGCAGTAACTGAGACGTTATAAGGAGAAGACTGTACTGAATATGGTACTTCGGGAATTTCAGGGGTTGTGAATAATTTCTTGGATGTTTAGTTACACATATTCTTAGCATCGAGAAAAGCTGAAGCGAAGAGACAAGCTCTGCCTGTGAGTAGGTTTCTAAATGTAAATTCTGAAAGAATGAAAATTGTTGAGTTTTCACTTGTTTATTATTTTCCATGACTAATGAATTATTTGGACGTATTAAAAAATGTAACGAGCTCATGAGTTACATTGTCTGAACACTGACCTTGCTAAGAGTTTAATAGTTTTATGTCAAATTTAAGAGTTGCCTGAATTCCAGATATTTCCAAACTAGAGAGTGATTCGGCTCCTACGTGATCCACAACAGACTCTCATTCACGTTTAGTTTTTCCGATTATCTTTGATCCTGAATTACATGGTTCCTTCTTTAATGAAGAAATTATTCCATTTGAATACTTTTTAATTATGCTGTTTAATGCTATGTAAGTGTATCATATGAAAGTTTCGTACGTTAATGATTAATTATTAAAACGAAGTATTATAGTCGACGTAATCGTCTTGAGAGATTCAGCAACTGGATAAATATTTAAAGATAATTCCTATTATCGTTCCGTCTCATTTAAACACATTTAATTATATTACGTGCTTCGATGACACTGGACCAGCTTCAGAGCTAAGTGGTTGCACCAGAACCCGTCTTGTCAATTCAGGACCACAAATCAGAATCATCTGTTCAGGATGACACGGCGGTCGGTTTGTGCCAATGGGCCCATCGAGGCCTGTTGAAGATGTATAGCTGGCAGTAAAAAACACAAGATCTACCCCAATAAAGCTAATTATTATAACCTATTTTTCTAAAGATTCTAACATATCTATCGATTAAAATTTGTACAAATGTGCGTACTATGGACTAATTACATTGCAATACATATATGAGCGACCAATTTATCCAAAGAAAACATGGAATAATATTCAGTTTAAGGCAATGTAATCTAGGACATCGCCGCGCGGAGTGGCCGCGCGGTTAGAGGCGTAATGTCACGGATTGCGCGGCCTCTCCCGCCAGAGATTCAAGTCATCCCTCGGGCGAGGGTGTGTGTGTATGTGTGTGTTGTCCTTAGGATAAGTTGGTTTAAGTTAGTGTACGTAGTGTGTAGGTCTAGGGACCGATGACCTCAGCGGTTTGATCCCTTAGGAGTTCACACACTTTTTTTTTTTTTAATCGAGAACTTCAGGAACAATATGCCTATGTTAGTGCTTGCCTAAATATATCTCCTACTACCAGACTTTACAATCTACAGCGCTCAGGGATCCATGTCAATACACATTCCATACTGAGGCTGAAGCGTTGAAAAACAGTCTCGGAATTACCACCTGCAGCGTTGCAGACAGCGCAGTTAAACTGACGAATGACAGCTCGCCTATCCATGTTTATTTTCATTTATATAGGTGACGAAAATAATGGGACAACAACATGCACAAATATAGATGGCGGGAGCAGAGCGTACACAAGGTATAAAAGGGCAGCACTTTGATGGAGCTGTACTTTGTACTCAGGTGGTTCATGTGTAAGGTTTGCGACTTATGACCGCACGACGAGAATTAACAGACTCTGAACGCTGCTAGACACATTGCACATACTACTTCTGAAATTGTTAGGGACTTCGAGATCCACAGAATCAGGACTCACCGAGAACACTAAATTTCGGGGATTACCTCTCACCAGGACAACGCAATGGCCGACGCCCATCCTTTAATGATCGAGAGCAGTGGCATTTGCGTAGAGTTGTCAGTGCCAACAGACAAACAGCACTGCGAGAAATAATCGCAGAAATCAATGTGGGACGTACGTATCCGAAAGGACACTGCGACGAAATTTGGCGTTAATGGGCTATGGCGGAAAAAAACGACTGACACGAGTGCCTTTGCTAACAGCAGAACATCGCCTGCAGCATCTCTCTTGGGCTCCTGATCTTTTCCGTTGGACCCTACGCTACTGGAAAACAGTGGCCTGGTCAGATAAGTCCCGATTTCATTTGGTAAGAACTGACGGTATGGTTCAAGTGTGGCGCAGATCCCACTAAGCCATGGTCCAAGTTGTCAACCAGGCTCTGTTCAAGCTGGTCGTGGTGCCTTCAAAAGGGTGTTGGCTGTGTTTACATGGAATGGACTGGGTTCACTGGTTCAACTGAACCGATCATTGACTGGAAATGGTTATCTTCTGCTAGATAGAGACACATGCAGCCATTCATGGACTTCGTGTTCTAAAACAACAATGGAATTGTAATGGATGGTAAGGCGCCATGTCACCGAGCCAAATTAGTTCGCATTTGGTCTGGAGATCATTCTGGACAGTTCGAGCGAATGATCTGGATACTCAGAATCACCCAATGTAGGACATAATGCAGTTCGTGCACAAGATCGTGTACCGGCAACATTTTCGCTATTATGGACGACCATAGAGGCAGCTTTGCTCACTGTTTCTGCAGGGGATTTCCAACTACTTGTTGAGTCCATGCCACGTCGACTTCCTGCATTACGCCAGGCAAAAAATCTCATGGACTGCGAGATACAATACAAAACATTGTAGGTGTACATTCCAGCAATCTGGCTGACATGGATATGATTCTTGCAGTCACTGACGCGTATCGGTCTCTTATACACAGGACCTGTTAAGAGGTCAGTACAGCTGTGAACTGCAACCACTTCGAAACTTTGTTTAGGTATTGTATGCCAATGTGTTGAGAGTGTCAATTTTTTTTTGTGAAAGATTTACTTAAGTATTGCTTCTGTATTTATAATTGAGTTACCCCATTTATTGTTTGTCATCTTCTATTACAGTACTGCCGCCTCGTTCCCTTATTCCATTTACTGGCGTCACTAACTTGCTCCCTTATTTGCCCGTGAGCGGCAGCAGCAGCGCGTATCGATAAGTACACTGTCATACCAGCTCGGAGCGACCGATAGTATTTCCGGGTCATCGTGTGTCTGGCAGTCAGTTGGAGACGGACCAGCAGGACAGTCGGGACGCAGCAGCAATGAAGCTGGAGACGGAGCGCCGGTGAGGCGCCGACAGCCATTGCTGAAGACCGCTGTGACACACATGAACTGTCCGACGGATGGAGATTGGAGCGGGACGACCGTTGGTTGGTCGTTCGGTTGGTCGTCTTATCAGCCGACGTAAATTTGGTCCTTTCACCGTTTCCGGGCTTGGGGAGTTGGTCGGTTGGCGAGGAGCAGCGAGGAAATCTCCGAGGCACATAGAGTGGCTGGGCCCGCTAGCGGCCTCTATGCGGTGTCGGAGTGTGTGGTGCTGTTCCCATTGTTACGAGGTTGGTCGCTCACCGATCGTGGACATGAAATTAGAGCTTTGACTTAATCAACCAGCAAGTCACCACCGTTCACAGTGTCGTTTCGAGTTCGTTGTCGGCTGTTGGGATATTCCTTCAAGCAACAACGTGTGTTTTCAAGTTGGCAAATTTTAGTCACACTCAAATGGAGTTTAACTGTACTTGGTTATCTGAATTGAAGTGCACCAGCGGAATCTTCTGCCTTGTGGTCGTTAACGTTCCGGTTACCTGCCCTGGCCGTTCACGTAAATGCAGGCAGTGTACTTTCATCATCGTGTTTGTCACTGTCCAGCACGGTGTGTAGTTTGGCAGCTCAATGTTTAATTTGTTGTGGGCTCCGATACCTTCTACGTTGTTCCATTGAACTCCCCATTGTCTGCTTATCAGGTGAAGTGGAGGTTACCTCGTCGGGGGTCTGTTGACTGTCTGTCAGTTGGGTTGTCGTGGGATCGACAATGGTTGGGCCGAATGTCTGTCTCACCTAAGCGAGCGTTAGTGTTTGAATTCCAGGCCGACCCTTGGAACTTCTGAGCGCCCTTGGGTGTACTGCTTTTCTTGTTTGTTGTTGTTGTTTGTACTTGTATGGTTTCTAGCCGAATTTTGGATTAAGCTTGTTTTGTTCTTAAGGCGTCAGATGGTTTGGGCCTTCAGCCCAATTTAAGAACTGTTTTACATATAGTCTTTGGCATTTTTAAAATTAATGTTATTGAGTCTTAAGTGTTGGGCCTTCAGCCGCTTTTGAATTTAAGTTGTTTGCTCTTAAACTGTCAAATTCTTTGGGCCTTCAGTCTAATTAAGGAACTGTTTTAAGATAAGGTTTTGCCTTTTAAATTTCAGATTTTGGTTGAGCTTTATGTTATTGGCTTTCAGACGTTTTTAGATTAAAGTGGTCTTGCCCTTAAGGCATGGGACTGTACGGAGCATTCAGCCACTAATTACCTTCCAAAACTGAAGCTGTGTTTTTTAAATTTTTTCTTGGCTCTTGTAATGTTTGATCTAATAGAAGGTTCTATGTTCAGGTGTAACTGACAGCTGCTTATTTTGTCCCCTTTCCACAACTTAAACTACCCTTCCTGTCCTGTGGGTTAAAAAAGGCTTCTCATGAGTATTTCTCAAACAGCAAATTAACAGTCACCTGCAGAATACATATTTTAAGGGCTGTTACGAAAATGAGAGGTGCCTCGAATAACACAATTTAGAAACGACTGAGGAAGCTGCTTACAAAATATAGCCGTAAATATTAATTTGTAATTATTTAGCACAAATATTTTGTAAGGATACAACAGAATAAGTGAAGAGAAATCTCGAATATGGCGTGAGTAGGCTGCTTTCCTACATCACCCTCTATTTAATTTTTTTTGATGTAAATTAAAATAACATTAATTACAAAAAAGGGAAACAAAAGTACAGCTTAACTCCGTATGAAAATGGAAAAATAACTGAAATTTAAACATTTAGAAATATTAAAAGAATAATTTTTACCTACTCCAATTATTTAGATTGCTGGCATGTTCACTGCCTCTTAAGCAAAATTGCAAAACCGATCAGAACATCTATATCATACATAAATAGCAAGTCTGCAAAATTCATGTCACTGATGGCTTGCATATTAAATTATTCATGAAACAAGTATTAAACAGACGGCATGATACTGCCCGGAAAATCATTCAAAATTTTTAAGTAGTTTCGACAAACAATAAAACAATTTGGCATACTTATTACCCCAAATACATAAACACATAAACGTGTAAAATTACGAAAATGTCTGGCTCAAGTTTCATTTAATTAGGTGAAAATCTTAAATTTATTAACTTGTCTGTAGATATTTTTACACACATAGGTACAAAGAATATTACAAGGTTATTCCTGTTACATAAATAAATAATAAAATTTTAGCAGTCTTTAATAACTAAGGGAGGGTCACAATGTGGATATATACATTTTACTTCTAACTCGTTACTGAAACAAAGTTAACGGAACGGTTTTCTATTTCAGTCTCATGGTTACTTTACTGTAATTTAAATTGCTAAACAAATGGCTCAATACGCTATTAATCACGTATTAAATAAAAATTTATGCTCAAGTCATATAATCACGAAAGCTTTAAATCTCAAATTATGGTTTCTGGGCTGGAACAATGAACCAATTCTCAGTACATTCCTGACACATCTGTATTTATTTACAGGATGACTCATCGTCATCTATCTCATTCCTAGAGATGGTTGAGTATACTTAATTATTAACTGTCATTCTTAGCTTCTCTGTACATTTGAGTAACTTATTGGTCATTCGTTGCTGTGTGAGTTCCACATTTCATTGAAGTTGAATTATGCTGAACTATTAATAATACCACGTCTGCAGCTATGTTATACAATTACGTTGCTAAAAAAATGGTTCAAATGGCTCTGAGCACTATGGGACTCAACTGCTGCGGTCATTAGTCCCCTAGAACTTAGAACTAGTTAAACCTAACTAACCTAAGGACATCACAAACATCCATGCCCGAGGCAGGATTCGAACCTGCGACCGTAGCGGTCTTGCGGTTCCAGACTGCAGCGCCTTTAACCGCACGGCCACTTCGGCCGGCTTACGTTGCTAATGTATGTACTTATGTAATACGCGCTCTATTAACAATTTAAGGCACAGGCTAGCATAATGGATTTATTTCTATGGTGTATTGCAGCTGATCAGTTTGCTCACATGGTAATCCATTTCCACTCGATCGGATGCTGAAACCACAGGTAGGCTCTCTAGACTTACCACTGAAGTGCATTAAGTAATCGTGGATATGCGTTGTGCTAAATTCCTTAAACCTATAGGACACCATGAGCTGTTTTCTCTCATCTAACATAAGGGTACCTACGGTTGCATTCACGCCTCCAACTCATAACCTTATTACGTGTATGCGTGTCCTAGCACACACTACACCAAAATAATGGCCAGGTCCAGCCTCATAAATACTTGAAGGACGTGTCCTTCACGTCTCAGGCACAGACACTGTTCAATTCCATTATTATTTCCATTCCTTGCTATACAAGGTGAGTTCATCAATACAATTTATCTGCATATATTCCATAGCCCTAAGCAATCTCTTCTACTATTTACTAGTTAGCTCTAATGCTGACAATAGGTCTCATCGCCACTTCAGCTCCTGCTTACAAACGAATTTGCATATCTTTTAAATTTACTGTGGAACCATTTCCAGCAAAACAACACTTCGTACTTATAATATTACCGATGTTCTTCCTAAAACGTGTATATATATATATATATATACTTGTTACTCAGATACATTTACGTCTTCATTACTTCATACCTCTCTGTTGTTCACTTGTCACTATTACGTTTGTCACATCCAGTAGTTGCTTCACTAATCGGTGGATAGAATGGTTACAGAACTCGCGATTTGTTACTGGCAATATTCGCAAAATTTGTTATAGGAAGAAGAAATCGAAATTTTAGTGGATAGGAAAGATGAAGAATGACTGAGAACTGAAATGGGGAAAGAAGATCTCACACAGCTGGGACTGCATAACTGCCACACTGCGTAGAGGTTGCAGTACAACCTCCTCCCTACAGAATTCATTGGACTGTTACTGGCTTGATAGCCATATCGGAAAATTTTAGTATTGAAAAGAAGGGGTCGAAACTTTGGTGAATAGGAAAGATGAAGAATGAGTGAGACCTGAAATGGGGAAAGAAGATCTCACACAGCTGGCACTGCACAGCTGCCACACTGTGTAGAGGTTACAGAACAACCTCCTCCCTACAGAATTCATTCACTACCTATGAATTTCTTTAGGTCGATCACGTTTCTGAGACCTAATACTTTTTTGTTCTTTGGGTACTCCAGTCTATACGCATTTGATGTGGTTTTCCTATACTCCAGAAAGGTCCTTGGTATACGAACATGAAGTTCCTTGTTTCTGCTTCTGCTGTGTTCAACCTACCTTTACTAAGTTCGACATCTTCGTCCCAGAACTCGTATACGCAGCTCCCAAGTCTCATCATAAGTTACTATGTGTTTGTCAATAAATGGTACCGTAATTACTCCAGTTATTGGCAAGACCATTTTTAACTGGCTTCTTTCAAAGTCAACAACACCTTGAAACTTTGACAAGAAATCTATGCCAATTAGGACCTCGATACTGAGATTGCTTACTATTGAGCATGGATGACCAATTACATTGCCATTAACATTAAAGGGCAGGAAAGCTTCTTCCTTTACCGTTTTTGACGCCTTGCCAGTAGCACCAATTATTCTCAGTCCTGATACCCTCATTACTGTAATCTTATCTTTACTAGCTAATGCATCAAAGAAGGACTGAGACAACGCATTCACCTCACTGCCACTGTCTGAGACAACGTACATTGATACCTAATATATTTACTTGTATTATAGATTTGTACAGGTTGTACAGGTCATTCCTCAAATTCATCCAACAGCTAAAGTGATCGACATCTGTCTTCATTACATTTAGGTCAAGCTGTGTAGGGGTTTCCAGTCGATCTACTAATTTCAAATCAAAACACCGCACAACTTCATTACATTTAGTTTGCTGAACGTGACCCAAATTATAGTGGTCAGAGCGACTCTGCGCCTCCAAACCGGGCATAACACTAGTTGCAGCTAAACCACTTTCATTATTATCGTCGGGTTCCTTCTCAAGTGACAACTGGTCACAGCCACTGGGTTCATCGGCCCACAACAGGCTACATTTTCACTTACCTCCTGCCCTGAATCTATCTGAACAGTATCAACATTCTGCACAGGCACTTTAGATAAGAGCACATCATTCTCATCGTAAACATCAGTATGAATGTCTTCTGCTTCTTCACCTAACAATTCAGTACTTTGTAGCTCTTCCCTAACATTACATAGCTGCACCTTCTCTTGCTCTTCCCACTTAGAGAGCGTCTCTAACACGGTATCAACTAAATACTGTGAGTTGTTTAATGTTTCTGCTGTATCATTGGAGGCTACCGACTCATCATCCGAATGCTCGGTTTGAGTATTTTGATGTGTCTTACCAATAGCTGTAATTACTGGCTTAGGAAAAGTAGCCGCCCGGTGAGCGCCATTGTCCTCATTGACGGGAACTAGTTTCCTGCCTCTGCCAACTATTGTTTCCCTTATTACCATTATGGTTAACTGGAATAGCATTGTTTTCAACACTGTTGTTTACCCGCACATTTTCGTTACGAACAAAATTACTACCATCAGGTCGCCATTGTTGGTTATGGTTATTATTTCTCCATCTCCTACCTTTCTTAGGATAACACCTAAGGTTCGGATGTTTACATTGCCATTCTGTTCATTCTTAAAATTGCTGTTAGTGCTATTACTATTTCTATTATTATGTGCCTGCTCCTTATTGGCAGCAACACGCTCTACAGTCTACACGTTCTAAATATTCAATGAAACGGTCAAGATAGTCTCTAGGGGCGGATATGATTCTAGTTTGCCAGTACCATGGCAATTTAGCTTCGAGACCTAGTATTATGATTTCAGGTTTCAGCTTTTCCGTCAAATGTGACAGACATGAAATCCAAGATCAGGCAAGCTCTTTGACTGATTCCCTGCCTGAATTGAAGCCGTTCCCCACTCAAAAATTCTGCTTATGACTAGACCAGCATTCATTAATGAAAGTTGTCTTAAATCCCGCTAATGTGCTTCACTTCATCATGACATCAGCTGACCAACGCATTGCATCACCTGCCATGTGACGTCTAATAAATGAAATTTTCTCGCGTTCAGACCAAACTGATGGAAACACATTTTCAAAATCGTTCCATAAATCTAGCGGATGAATATTTTTGTCTAGATCGAGCCGTAAGAACTGCCGACACCCGATAAAAGCGGCGTTTGCAGCTACAACTTGTTGTACACTACCATTACCAGAAGCTACTTTACTCTCAATTTTAGCAATGTTAGTGATAATCGTTTCTTTCATTTCAAGATTACCTACTCTTTGCACAGCATGAGTAGTATCAGTCTTAATTACTTCTATCTCTGCTTGACTTATGTTCACTTTTGCATTACCATCTTTAAATCTATCTGAGCACAGTTCAGATTCCGCCTCTTTCTTTTCTGTTAACTTTTGCTCCAGTTTCGCATCTTCCTTTTGGAAGTTTTTGCGAACCTCGGCAACTTCGGACTTTAACGTTTTATGCATCTCAGATAATTGTTGAGCAACCTTTTCCTTAATGTCAGCATGATTGTAATCAATCTTATAATTTAAACTGTTCAGATCTGCTTTGTGCTCAGCTTTAAAATCTTCTTTCAACTTATTGCAGCCAGCCTTGAAGGTATTGTCCATTACCTCAAACTTTTTAATAAAATTGGTTTCGCTGGCCAAAATTCTGTTATTTAACTCCGTTATATCAGATTTTAATTCAACCATCATTTTAGCATTACTGGCTGATATTGCCTGCAATATTACATTTAAATCAATTGCCCCAGTATCTTTGTGTTGCTCATTAGCTGGTTTCCTATCACACGCAGGTGACGAAAAACTAGACGCAATACCAGAATCACCAAAACTAAATGAAACATCTGATTGATCTGTTACATCCAACTTCTCCTTTTTAAACATTATCACCTCCGATGACTGTTTTATTTTTAAATCATCAGAGAAACTATCATCCAGTAAATTAACAGTCTCTGATTTCTGCTTTACTACAGGGGTTTCTGTTATTGAATTGTTCCCTCTTTTCACATTATTGTCATGATGGGCAAATGGTTCAGATTTCACTTTAAGATCACTATTTTCAAGCAGATTAACATTTGAACCGTTGTCTGGATTTGCACTTTTTTCATCAGACATTGGTTCTGGTTTAATTTTAACTTCAGATTCTTTTAGCGGTTCCATCGCCGACAGTCTTATAGCGAAGGTTTGTAAAAAGTAGAACAGCTTTTCACTTAACTTAGTTCCTTCTGTACAACGTATGGCGATGCCGGCGCTGTGTGTGTGTGTGTGTGTGTGTGTGTGTGTGTGTGTGTGTGTGGTCCGTAACAGCAGGCACGGCTCCGGCCGCAACGGACGACTGCAGTGGGGCGAGACTGGCTTCTTGCGATGCTGGCAGCACAGCTAGATTCAGCGCCAGCTTCGTCAATCCAGATGCATTGTAATCCAAGTTGTCGTTAATCCAAGTGCGTCTTCAATGTGCACACGTAACACTGTTTACCACTGTAATATTGTTCAGTTGCGTGTCGCATTTCACTTCCGAGTCTGAATAATTAAAATCAGTTTCACTCAGTTTAACAGTGCTTTTCCCGGCTGATGCACCACATGTGGGGCGGCGGGTGGAAAATAAAGTTATCATATATTTTTATTGTATGTTGCTGTTCTGAATACAGGCTCTCTAACTACAATGTTGGCAACCAGAAAGTGATTAGCAAAAACTTGATGCCTGCAATTAGAGTTCACTGTGCCCATTCTGATGGAGAATTTAAGTAAATGATTATTGAAGTTCATTACTCTGAGGATTTAGGATGATGCCTTGGACTCATAGAAAATCCAGTTTACTATAACAAGTTTCACTATATTCTTAAAACGATAAAGCGTAAAATTCCAGACAAATGATTACCCATACCAGCTATTGTACTATCAGAGCGGTTCACAGTCTATTGCACGGATTCTATTATCCCTAGATAACAAAACTGTTCAATAATCGTTAGCGATGTAAATGTTCAAAGTTGCGAACTCATTGTTACGTGCATACTGAGTTACCTAATACGGCATCCAAGGCTGTTCCTGGCAACTGCTCAAATGCGACCCGGCTTCCGACACGGAGTGCGCGCTGATGCGAATCTAGAAGAGAACTTACTCTAGCTTGCACACTCTAATTTATCTAGCCGTGGTGCGGACCGCTGAAGGCGCAGCCGACAACATTTGCCTTACTGACCAGCCGCTCGGGCTAGAAGAGCACCACTTCAAGTTACTAAATAATTATTCGCTGGAGGCCAATTAAGCTCTCGATTTAATTGTGCAATCAGCACACAGGTAGATATCTGTAATAAAATTCTAATGTGGCTAGGTTAAATACTTCTGCCACATTCGTGACGCCATACCTAGTTACAGTGGACTAGGCTGGCACACAATGGAAAGCATATGAATTTTATATGATGTGAGTAGGCTGCTTCCCTACAACCTGTTCTGATCTCTCTCGTCCATCCCTCTCTTACCAGGTCAGCCTAATGCCCCCCTATATATTCGGTCAATAATAAACTTTTTCAGCAATCTTTTTTCTATCATTAAGTCAACATGAACCTTCCATTGCATTCAATCTTGTTCTATGTTGTCATTACCTGTGAAAATCTGATCTTATTGTTTCATACCTTATTTATTTATCCATTACATTACAGCACCTTACATATCTCATGAGCCTCACTTATACTGCCGGTATATGCGATATTTCTTTTTCTGTTACAGTCCATGATTCTAAACCATACATAAGTGTAGGTACAGCCATAACTATATGGAATTTCATTAAGATTCATTTCTTGTTTCTCTTTCGAAAATTCTTCCATTTTCTCTGCACATAGCTTGATATTTTCTGTCATACTTAAGACCGATATCATTTCCTACATAACTGAACTGGGATACTTGTTATAAGATTTTCTCATTTATCATTACTTTCGATCTGAATGGATTCATTCCTTTAAAAACAATTATATATTTAAGTTGTATTATATTGCGTTTTGGCAAAATTTATAGACTGCTCTTTGCAAAATTAACTGTTGATCAGCATATAAAAGAGTATTTAAAGATATACTATATCCTATTTTAATTCCTAACTGCTTTTCATCTTGTCACTTCATAACTAGGTCGTCAATAAATAAATGAAACAGGCGGGGGACAGTCTACACCCTTACTTAACACCTTCATTTATTAAAATTTCATCTGACGTTTTCGAACCTGAACATACAACTATTTTTATGATTACATGAACACTCTCTATTGTTTCAATAATTTTAGGAAAAATATTTATTTCCAAAATTTGCCACAAAAGAGGTCTTTTTATCTTATCAGAGGCTTTCACGTAATCAATAAATGTTAAATGTGTTTCTAAGCCAAACTGCCCACGTTTGTCGATAACACGTCCTAATCTCAATATATTATCGGTACGTCGACATCCCTTTCTAAAGCCTGACTGTACTTCTGGATTAATGCATCGGCGATAGATTTTAATCTTTGATTAAGAGTTTTCCCCATCAATTTTATATCCTACATTTAGTAAACTTCTGCACTGTGTCGTTCCTACAGCCTTTTCTTTAAGAAAAAATAAAGAAATAACTTCAGCTTTGTTCTGTTCTTCAGGTACGGGAAAATTTTTCCAGCCCATATTTTAAAAACGGAGTAAGTAAAATTCTAAAATTAGTACTTGAGTATAAAAAATCTGAATGAACATAGAAATCCTAAACAGCATGTTTATGTAATATCATAGCACTGTGATAAACCAACGCTCACGATTAACGAACTGAAATTGTCGAAACAGCGTACGATGTCCTATCTTGCCTGGACCTGGAAGCTTTTACTGCACACAAAGAAAAGATTATTATTACTAATGCCTTGTGTAATCATAGCTCAGTATTTGATTTTCGACATGTCAGAACATTAACTGATCATGGAGCGATTCTACGAAGTTCAAGAACATGGCAACCGTGCAGCGTGGCTCAATATTATCCAATTATACCGAAGAATGACTGGCTTTGGACCGAAATAATTAAGGAAGAAGTATACTGATAAATGCACATATTGCTACTAAACATGGGTAAATGATTTACAAAGCCACATGACCCAGAGTAACAGGTGAAAGATTCAAGCTCACGGCAAGTAATCAGAACATACATTACCAATTCACGATTTTGAGCAAAGCAGAAGTTGACTACTTTGAATTTACCCCGCACGACGAACTGGAAAGACAAAGTAACACGCTAAAATTAGCTTCCATTCAAATAAGACCGTTTTACTTCATGAAAGAACACTAGCGGAGTAATCGCGACCAAGTAACGCTGAATAATCTAAACTTTTTAATGAAACTCAACAACGGCAAGTAACTGAAATGGCCACACGTGATTGCAGTCTCCACAGTAGTACAAAGCACCACGAGACAAAGGCAGACTTCTTCCTAAACACGGTTCCACGAACGAGTCTCCAACAACAATCGGAAAAGAATATAGAATGATGAATACTACTTAAAACAGCTTCGTGGTTTCAAACCCGCAAAACTCGAAAAACAAACAGACCCGAAATATGTGAAATCGCTATAGCGAACATGCAAGTGTGTTGCTCGGAGTGCTTACATCGATTAACCGAAACTGGTAGTAATCGAAATGCATGAAGTAAAGCAAAAAATAAATGTCGCGATACACACTATTAGCCATTAAAGTTGCTACACCACGAAGATTATGTGCTAAGGACGCGAAATTTAACCGACAGGAAGAAGATGCTGTGATATGCAATTGATTAGCTTTTCAGAGCATTCAAAAACGGTTGGCGCCGGTGGCGACACCTACAAAGTTTCCAACCGATTTCTCATACACAAACAGCAGTTGACCGGCGTTGTCTGGTGAGACGTTAATGTGATGCCTCTTGTAAGGTGGAGAAATGCGTACCATCACGTTTCCGACTTTGACAAAGGTCGGATTGTAACCTATCGCGATTGCGGTTTATCGTACGCGCAACATTGCTGCTTGCGTTGGTCGAGATCCAATGACTGTTAGTAGAGTATGGAATCGGTGGGTTCAGGAGGGTAGTACGGAACGCCGTGCTGGATCCCAACGGCCTCGTATCACTAGCAGTCCAGATGACAGGCATCTTATCCGCATGGATGTATCGGATCGCGCAGCCACGTCTCGATCCCTGAGTCAACTGATGGGGACGTTTGCAACACAACAACCATCTGCACGAACAGTTAGACAACGTTTGCAGCAGGATGGACTATCAGCTCGGAGACCATGGCCGCGGTTACCCTTGAAGCTGCATCACAGACAGGAGCGCCTGGGATGGTGTACTCAACGACGAACCTGGGTGCACGAATGGCAAAATATCTTTTTTTCTGATGAATCCAGGTTCTGTTTACAGCATCATGATGGTCGCATTCGTGTTTGGCGACATCGCGGTGAACGCACATTGGATGCGTGTATTCGTCATCGTCACACTGGCATATCACCCGGCGTGATGGTATGGGGTGCCATTGGTTACACGTCTCGGTTACCTCTTGTTCGCATTGACGGCTCTTTGAACTGTGGACGTTACATTTCAGATGTGTTACGACCCATTCCTCTACCCTTCATTCGATCACTGTGAAAACCTACATTTCAGCAGGATAATGCACGACCATATGTTGCAAGTCCTGTACTTGCCTTTCTGGATACGGAAAATGTTCGACTGCTGCCCCGGGTCAGCACATTCTACAGATCTCTCACCAATTGAAAACGTCTGATCAATGATGGCCGAGCAACTAGTTCGTCACTATACGGCAGTCACTACTCTTGATGAACTGTGGTATAGTGTTGAAGCTGCATGGGCTGCGGTACCTGTTCACGCCATCCAAGCTCTCTTTGACTCAATGCCCAGGCGTATCAAAGCCGTTATTACGGCCATAGATGGTTGTTCTGGGTACTGATTTCTCAGGATCTATGCACCGAAATTGCGCAAAAATGTAATCACATGTCAGTTATAGTATAATATATTTGTCCAATGAATACCCGTTTATCATCTGCATTTCTTCTTGGTGTAGCAATTTTAATGGCCAGTAGTGTGCTAACAGCAAAATGTAATCGAAAAATGAAAGTGGCGAAGGAACAGACAACTTTCAGTAGTATTTTGGTTCCTTCGCTGGATATCTAAATGTACCTAACAGCGATTTACAAGAACAACTTCCCCGTTCCCTCCAGTGGTTCTAGATTAAGCTTCTCTTTCGCTTAGTGTACACAGACCTACTAAGACCTAAGTACCGAGGATAGGAATTCTAGCGCTTTCACGGTCACAGCTGCAGTACGTCAAATGTTGGTTGAATACAATGTAGCATGATGCAGTATGGTGTACCTGTGGTCTAGGGGTAGCGTCTTTGTTTCACAATCAAAACGTCTCCGGTCCCGGGTTCGATCCCCGCCACTGCATAAAATTTGATAAATAATCAGCCTTGGCGGCCTTGGCGGCCGGCATAAAAAGTCAGCCTCCTTCTGCCAACGGCCTTGTCAAAGAGGGCGGAGGAGCGGATAGAGGTTCAGGGCACTCTCTTGTCCTAGGGGTGGGAAATTGCCCCTAAAGGCGGAAGAATCAGCAATGATCAAAGACATGAGGATGCAGAAGGCAATGGAAAGCACTGCATTAAAGACACGTAACGTGTATCCACAGGACATGTGGCCTGTTATTGAAGAAGTGTCATGATTATCTCTCCATTGGCAAAAGATTCTGGAATAGTCCCCCATTCGGATCTCCAGGAGGGGACTGCCAAGGGGGAGGTTACCATGAGAAAAAGATTGAATAATCAACGAAAGGATAACGTTCTACGAGTCGGGGCGTGGAATGTCAGAAGCTTGAACGTGGTAGGGAAACTAGAAAATCTGAAAAGGGAAATGCAAAGGCTCAATCTAGATTTAGTAGGGGTCAGTGAAGTGAAGTGGAAGGTAGACAAGGATTTCTGGTCAGATGAGTATCGGGTAATATCAACAGCAGCAGAAAATGGTATAACAGGTGTAGGATTCGTTATGAATAGGAAGGTAGGGCAGAGGGTGTGTTACTGTGAACAGTTCAGTTACCGGGTTGTTCTAATCAGAATCGACAGCAGACCAACACCGACAACGATAGTTCAGGTATACATGCCGACGTCGCAGGCTGAAGATGAACAGATTGAGAAAGTGTATGAGGACATTGAAAGGGCAATGCGGTATGTAAAGGGAGACGAAAATCTAATAGTCATGGGCGACTGGAATGCAGTTGTAGGGGAAGGAGTAGAAGAAAAGGTTACAGGAGAATACGGGCTTGGGACAAGGAGTGAAAGAGGAGAAAGACTAATTGAGTTCTGTACCAAGTTTCAGCTAGTAATAGTGAATACCCTGTTCAAGAACCACAAGAGGAGAAGGTATACTTGGAAAAGGCCGGGAGATACGGGAAGATTTCAGTTAGATTACATAATGGTCAGACAGAGATTCATAAATCAGATACTGGATTGTAAGGCGTACCAAGGAGCAGATATAGACTCAGATCACAATATAGTAGTGATGAAGAGTAGGCTGAAGTTCAAGACATAGTCAGGAAGAATCAATACGCAAAGAAGTGGGATCCGGAAGTACTAAGGAATGACGAGATACGTTTGAAGTTCTCTAACCCTATAGATACAGCAATAAGGAATAGCGCAGTAGGCAGTACAGTTGAAGAGGAATGGACATCTCTAAAAAGGGCCATCACAGAAGTTGGGAAGGAAAACATAGGTACAAAGAAGGTAGCTGCGAAGAAACCATGGGTAACAGAAGAAATACTTCAGTTGATTGATGAAAGGAGGAAGTACAAACACGTTCCGGGAAAATCAGGAATACAGAAATACAAGTCGCTGACGAATGAAATAAATAGGAAGTGCAGGGAAGCTAAGACGAAATGGCTGCAGGAAAAATGTGAAGACTTCGAAAAAGATATGATTGTTGGAAGGACAGACTCAGCATACAGGAAAGTCAAAACAACCTTTGGTGATATTAAAAGCAACGGTGGTAACATTAAGAGTGCAACGGGAATTCCACTGTTAAATGCAGAAGAGAGAGCAGATAGGTGGAAAGAATACATTGAAAGCCTCTATGAGGGTGAAGATTTGTCTGATGTGATAGAAGAAGAAACAGGAGTCGATTTAGAAGAGATAGGGGATCCAGTATTAGAATCGGTATTTAAAGAGTTTTGGAGGACTTACGGTCAAATAAGGCAAAAGGGATAGATAAGATTCCATCAGAATTTCTAAAATCGTTGGGGGAAGTGGCAACAAAACGACTATTCACGTTGGTGTGTAGAATATATGAGTATGGCGACATACCATCTGACTTTCGGAACAGCATCATCTACACAATTCCGAAGACGCAAGAGCTGACAAGTGCGAGAATTATCGCACAATCAGCTTAACAGCTCATGCATCGAAGCTGCTTACAAGAATAATATACAGAAGAATGGAAAAGAAAATTGAGAATGCGCTAGGTGACGATCAGTTTGGCTTTAGGAAAAGTAAAGGGACGAGAGAGGCAATTCTGGTGTTACTTCTAATAATGGAAGCAAGGCTAAAGAAAAATCAAGACACTTTCATAGGATTTATCGACCTGGAAAAAGCGTTCGACAATATAAAATGGTGCAAACTGTTCGAGATTCTGAAAAAAAGTATGGGTAAGCTCTAGGGAGAGACGGGTCATATACAATATGTACAACAACCAAGAAGGAATAATAAGAGTGGACGATCAAGAACAAATGGTTCAAATGGCTCTGAGCACTATGGGACTTAACTTCTGAGACCATCAGTCCCCTAGAACTTAGAACTACTTGAACCTAACTAACTTAAGGACATCACACACATATCCATGCCCGAGGCAGGATTCGAACCTGCGACCGTAGCGGTCGCGCGGTTCCAGACTGTAGCGCCTAGAACCGCTCGGCCACTCCGGCCGGATTTTCTGTATGTTCCCAAAACATTTTAGCCATCATTCACGGATCAAGCAAGATGTCACGCTTTGGTCCCACTTACTCTCGTTTCTCGGTATTACCTTTAAGCCCTACTACTATCACGGGACTTGAAAACGCAGGTGGACGAGAATCTGGTGACGCCACAGCGTGAAATTCCACAACGATGTGGAGCGTAAAGTACAGTATTTGGCATGTAAGACTTTTTCCTCTGGAGAGGGATGTAGCCAATGAGATTTGACACCGTTGTAGGCCACAGCAGGACGTAGCAGTCGCCATATTGTAAAGTGTTATACATTGTATTTGGTTTGTTTTATTTCTCACAGAGTAACGTGGTATGAAGATAAACTGTTTCAGAGCACCAGCAAATTGACGAACTCTCAAAAACGCGTCGTTTCAGCTACAATTTGGTATCATAAAATGGCAGGATACGACTTCTCAGTAGGTAAATGTTCCTTGTAATTAATGTTTTTAGTCTTATAGCTTGTGTGCTACGAAAGTATACCATTCAATGCTGCGGCACAATAATGATGTATCAAAAACGTGTCTTCTTGCTACAATTTCCCATTAAATATCAAATAATAACATTTGAAAATGCAGTCGTTAGTATCTGCCGTATGCGGAGGTCCCATCATTGTGATGTAGCTTTAGCGCAATTGATAGCATCATGAGTTGAAAAGTAGCAGGTTTGCTTCCACCTCCTTCCAGATTCTATGTAACATCTTATTTTCAAAAGATTCTGGTACTTTCTTATCCATTTAATAGAAGTGTTATGTCTAAAGTCGAATTTATTCATTATAAATTTATGTACTGTCTGCAATTCTTGCTGCAAAGGTCAACGACTGGAATGTTTTCCCAATGACCAGAAATCTTAACCTGACTGCCACTCCATGTCTGAAGGCAAACACAAGTTACACACTGGATGTGTTTGACTATATGAAACTGTCAGTAAAATATATATAGCCATCTCTGGGTTTATGTAATGGCTAATGTTTGTATCTTGCCGGTAAATATCATATTCAATGAGGATGAGTGATCTCGAAAAAAATCTCCTGTTTCATTCGAATGAAATTACGAAATGAATTTCGATGTTGGTATCCGTGTGATGAAGTACGTTATTTCAGAATGCTGGTAGTGAATACAACATCGAGAATATTTATATTATGCATTCGCCACATGAGGTTAGAGACACTACCTTAACACCATTCAATTTAAAAGAGAAAATGGGTTGAAAATTCAAATGAGTTAATGAATGAAGTCTAATAGTTTGTATCTCAGATCGTTGTTCAGCATTATGTAGTGTTCTTCTACCAGCAATTCACAATCGACGACTCCAGAATTACCATCGCGATTTTCTCCGCTTTTCTTCGACAATCGATAACAGCGTTAAAGCAGCTATTTTACCCACGTCAATTTTCGCAAGGAAACTATGTAGTCTGCGAGCAAAATAAAGCCGACAACGGGCGCTGGAGACGGCTGAGAGCGTAAATCACGTTAACTAGCTCGTCCCGTGTGCCGATGGCGCTGCGTATGGTGAGGCCGCGTGTCAAGTCCGCGTCCACGTTAACGTTAGTTGCCTCGCCCCGTGTGAGGACGGCTTTTTTATTATTATTTATTTATTTCGACTTTTGGGAGGACGGCTTATACACTGGCGCGCTCCAGTAGCTCAGCACGCTCCACTAGATTACTAATAACCTTGTAATCCTATCCTATAAGTTTATATGTCGTGAATAGTCCCACAAATTGAAGTTTATGTGATTATATCAGAAATCTTGCTAAATCTCGTTGGCTGAACTCTGATATTTTCTTGCACCCGCGCTGCAAAAGGATGGCAACAAATTGTCCCCTTTCTCGCCTGCCTCTTTGTACGTACTTTGCGCCGAGCGCACAACTTGTATTTACGCCGCCGAGTAGCAATTTCCCTGCAAAGTTTTCCGCAGGTGGCGCATCCCGGCTGGAAAGTTTTGCCCGCCCAGATTGCCTACTCTGTGCGGTGCACGGGAGGGTTGGGTGCAATATTGCGTACACCTCTGGCCGTAGTGACTCGCAGGAGCGTACGCTTCCCTCGCAGGTGTAACGCATTTCACATAAATGCACAATACACTGTAAAGCTCGTCACTGTTTCAACTGTAGTGAGAATGGAGAGGCTGTAATTCTACAGTGCCGTAGACGGACGCTTCGATGGCAGGCGGGATTGCAGCATAGAAAACAGAGGTGTGCTACATTTACTGTCGGAAACAAAGAGACGAAACCCACGAGTAAATATAAACGGATTGGCACACAGACAGGATGAACAGCTTGCGAAATGTGTCTGACAATGGACAGAGAATGAGTGAAAGATGACAGAGAATGTCGCGTAGGTATTAGACACTAATAAATTCCCGATTCTTTAAAAAAACTAACTATGTGCGTAAAATAGCTTCAGACGGCTGCCTACTTCAGAAATTGTAAGTAGGCTGTTTAGGTTTTTATGTTGGTAACGCCACGTAGCGATCTATATGAAAATCACTGACTCTGCTATGTGAAGTCCGTGGCTTGTTGGCATTGTTGGAATAGTCGCTATTGTAGTGTTGGGCAGTTGGATGTGAACACCGCGTAACGTTGCGCAGTTGGAGGTGAGCCGCCTGCAGTGGTGGATGTGGGGAGTGAGATGGAGGAGTTTTTAGAACGGATGATCTGTACGTGTGTCCAACAGAGAGAGTAAATTTGTAAGACTGGATGTCATGGTCATGAACTGATATATATATATATATATATATATATATATATATATATATATATATATATATATATATTTATATAGGGTGTTACTCTTTCTTTGTGTGTGAGGAATGTTTCCTGAAAGTTTGGTCGTACGTTTTTGTAACACCCTGTATATATATATATATATGTATTATGACTTTTGAACACTATTAAGGTAAATAAATTGCTTGTTCTCTATCAAAATCTTTCATTTGCAAACTACGCCTATCGGTAGTTAGTGCCTTCAGTAGTTAGCTGGCAGCATTGGCGCTCGCTGTATTGCAGTAGTAACGAAGATTTTTGTGAGGTAAGTGATTCATGAAAGGTATAGGTTATTGTTAGTCAGGGCCTTTCTTTTGTAGGGATTCTTTAAAGTCAGATTGCGTTGCGCTAAAAATATTGTGTGTCAGTTTTGTGATGATCAGAACAAGTAAAGAGAGAAACGTCTGAGTACGTTCAGTTGTGATCAGCTGTTTGAAAATCAAATAACGTAAGAGGTTTACCAGCACAGTAATTCATTAACTTTTCTAAGGGGATGTTTCAAAATCAATAACTGTGTCAGATATCTGAGGTTAAGCATGTTAACTGCTCCCATTATCAAAGACCGGATGAATATAGTATGTGCAATTTTCTCTCCATTTTAAGCAAATCATAGTTTTTCATGCTTCTCAACTTCTCAATGTTTATGATATCGTATCTTTTGAACTATGTGTCAAAAAAAATGGCTCTGAGCACTATGGGACTCAACTGTTGTGGTTATCAGTCTACTTAAACCTAACTAACCTAAGGACATCACATACATCCATGCCCGAGGCAGGATTCGAACCTGCGACCGTAGCAGTCGCACGGTTCCGGACTGCGCGCCTAGAACCGCTGAACTATGTGTCAAATAATGATACAATTTAGCAGGTATATTCAGAGGTATATGCGGGTACTGCTTGCAAAACGTGTTACGAATGCAGACAGATTTAGTGCATCAACAGCGAAAATGCAGTAAGCTTTAAATGTCTTTCCTTTCATCGTTTCGTGGGAGGTATCATAGAGAAAAATTTTCGGTGAAGATCGAAAATACGTGTAAGATTTGTTGGTAGTCACTAAGTGCTCCCCTTCTGAAATACTGGATGGCTACAGTACACTGCCTCGACACATATTCACGGTTTCCAACATCAGTACTTGAATTATTTTGTTAAAAATTTACCGTGGGTCAGTGATTCAGCGATCTAGAATATTGCTATGTATTTTATTACTGAAAGTCCATTGACTACGTGTAATTCACATTGTTAGGTTTTAAACACGGATACATATTTTGGAGCCAGGGCTCCATCATCAGAGTTTCTAAGACGAGGCTTTTCGTCGTGACCTGGTAAAGTATTCACAGCTACATACGAGGGCTATTCAGAAAGTTCTGATCGGTAGCGAAATGGAAACCACTGTGAAAATCCTATGAAGTTTTGCGCAGATGTGTTAGGTAGTGTGTCTAGTATGCCCGCCGACTGTGGCAAATTGCTCATTTCAATTCTGAGCGCAAAGTGAATATGTAAAGATGCCTAGAAAATAGTATCTCCCGCCAAGTATGAGGGCCTGGTGAGAGATTTCGCCTCATGTCGTGCAGTTCACATAATGAAGATGCTCCTGCAGCGTTTTCGATTACAAGTGTTCGATCGCCCATACCACAGCCTGTAACCGGCTCGTCATCAGTATAATCACTGCTCACATGATCTACTGGCTATGAAGACAACATTTTGACACAGACAACGATCTGTAGACGAGCGTAGAGAATTGGCAGAAAGCACAGGTGGCTGCCTTCTATGACGAAGGTACTGAAAACTACGTACATCTCTACGAAAAATGTCTAAGCCCGAGCGGCGACTATTCAGTGAAGCAGCTGTAAGGTGTAGCTTACTATTACAACTAACGTACTGTATTTTTTATTTTCACGGTGGTTTCCATTTCGTAACCTATCGGAACTTCCTTGTCGAGTAGCCCTCGTACTACGAGAATCGGTCTCTGTCTTTGGTGAAATTCCTGTAACATACCTCATTATGTTCTCAGTGAAGCTTGAAAAAATACAAAAAGGACATGGTAATTATCAGTTCTGTAACTAAGTCTAAAATTGAAACTACATGTTTTCTATGACTTGTACGTCAAATTCCGCATCCAAGCTCCGGTACAACAGGCATTCTTTTCAACATGAGGACCTATTAAAGAGTTTGGGATGACACACACATGAGCACGTTTCATCCTTTAAAAGTAACTGCCACAAAGGTAGTACAAGCATTTCATTTTTCTCAAGAGAAATGCATTGCACGATAATTCTCAAGAATAAATGTTAAATAATTATCGACGTCGTCGTAGCCTATAATTTGAAAATAGTAGTGGCTCAGTGGCTGGCACACACGAGTCGAATTCCGGGATGATTCGCTTGGAAGGGACGCAGATTATGTCTTTCCCAGTCGTTCTCCTCTGAGCTATTTCCCCTACTTCCCTTACTTTACCTGTTCTAATTTAATAGGTACCTATTCTTCCTCTGTTTCCCTTTAGCAACCATTCCAGGCACCTGTCGATAAAATCTTTTTCTGAACCGGCACGTCACGAAACCCAGTCAATGGAAACAAAAGCTTGTACGTACTGCCATGTTAAATGTAATCCAGAACTATTTTCAGTCGATACGAAAACAATAGCTCATGATTCCACTAGTACAAAATCATACTCGGTTTGTTAAAATACTAGAGCTTTCCATTAAGGGGGAACGACAGGGTTAAGGACGAAAGAGCCGGCCTGGTGTGGCCGAGCGGTTCTAGGGACCACAGTCTGGAATCACGCGACCGCTACGGTCGCAGGTTCGAATCCTGCCTCGGGCATGGATGTGTGTGATGTCCTTAGGTTAGTTAGGTTTAAGTAGTTCTAAGTTCTAGGGGACTGATAACCTTATAAGTTAAGTCCCATAATGCCCAGAGCCATTTGAACCATTTAAGGACGAAAGCATTGCTCAAATGCAGGATTTCTTTCTCCATACTGAAATGTAGTAGACAAAAGAGGTTTGTTGCAATGAATAAAGCATACACTGAACTTCTATTGGTATTTTTGTATTGAAAAATATTAACATCTTCACTTTGTGATTGAGATTTTCTCGAGGCAGCACTGAAAGGACGATTGTCTCTGTAACTCCGTTTGTGGTTATCTGAAACATAAAGTTAACATATCACCCTGGTACTTTCAGATGTAATTTTAGTTCATAGTAAGGATTTGCAAAGAAAAGAAAAAGAAAAAACCCTTTTCGTCGACGAACGCAGAATTGACGCATTTCGTCGCCGATTTTGGTTTGAAGGGCATTTCCCATGTGCATTAATGCAGCATGATCTATGCTGAATGGACATACGGCCGAATTTAAAGCGATGTTGACAATTATGCTTCTGCTGGATGTTGTTATTGGAGCGTACCTCCAAACGAGATTATTGAAACTTTCGATGACATTTTGAGTGAAACCGCCCAAGCAGTGCTCTAGCATGTCAGGTTTACTCAAAATGGTCATAAATAGGCGGCGTGAGCACGGAGCAGATTCTCTAACGCCGAACACTAACAGAATCGTTACTGCTTGCAGCTCGCGCATAATATTTTGGGGAATAATTCTTCAATATATATACAATCGAGTTCCGTAATAAAAAAGATTCGAGTTCTTCGATCATCACCCTGTCGTCCCCCCTTAACGTAAATCTACAACATAACGACTCATTGTTTGCACTACAAGCCGCTTCTGAAACATTATCCAAATGAGAAATGCGACACAACTGTCCATTTTCCCCCATGACGATAGACATACCACTGGAAAATTGTACTTATGACCAAAAATGATTGTGATGATTAAAACTGGTGCTGCGACTTCTTCCCATTTAGTACTACCATTGCGGAAATTCATATTCCATTAATATAAATTAAAATCCACAACCGATAACTAGCTATCTAGCAACATGTACGACGAATGACAACGCCTGAATACAGATACCATCAGCGATGACAGAAGCATTATTACCACTGTGTAGTTTGATGGTCTTTTAGGGAAACACCATCATCCAGACAAACGGCAGCTCAAAACATGCACCGCGCCATAGCTGCAGATCGGCATTATTCTACGGGCGACGTTCACCTGAACGTTCATTGGACCTGTAGTAGTAATCGAACGCGTCACAACAGCCATAGACCACGTGAACATTACATGGGTTCATTTCCCGCTCCCCTTTCACAGCTTTGTACATGTTTCATAATTAATTATGGTATGATCTCGTTGCCGCCAGTTTTTGCTTGTTTCAAACATACACTCGTTCTTTGGAGAAGAAATACACAGTTCTATTTTATTCTGTGCGTGAACGCTGCAGTGTTCTCCCTATAGTCATATTTTGATTCCCTCCCTACCGACGGTTTGAAAACATGTCAGCGTATTTTTTTTAATGTACTGACGTGTAAAGGTTCGTTAAGTTGTCAGCAGTGTTAAATCCTGTTCAGGGTCCTAGGCGTTACCCACTCCTGGGCTGTAAGGAAACTGTGTAACTTCGTTTGACGCTATAAAACAATATTAATTATTGTTTATACTCTTATTTGTTATGCCCTTCATTCAGACAATGTTCGGCGACGGCAGGCTTTTCAGGCTGGAGAAAACGTATGTGACGCTGATGTTTCACATATCGGTCATCAACAGTGCGAATGGTCTGACCAATATAGGCCTTTCCATAATGACAGGAAATTTTATAAACTCCAGACTCTCTCAATCCCTAATCATCTTTATCAGATCCAAACAGGGCTCTAGTCTTGGCCAAAGGCAAAAGAACGCTTGTAATATAATATTTTCTGAGAATTCTAGAAATTTTTGAAGAAATACTTCCATCAAAGGGTAGAAAAGCAACTGATTTAGAAGTACCCGGTGTTTGTTCACTTGATGGTCCAAACTGAAAAGCACGATTATTTTGATGATCAGTATACCCGTTGAGCTTGAAGACAGCCTTCAGAGTTCCCGTGTCAAAATTTCGGATCAGAGATGGCATAAGCTCTCTTGACCAGTGAACGTACAACTCCCATGCGCTGATGTGGTGGATGACAGGTCGTAGATGAAGATAGCGGTCCGTATGTGTGGGGTTTATAGCATATGCCATGTCCCAAGGTATATTTTCTTTTTTGTGCAGAATTTGTCTTCTTTTCCAATTTCCATCGAACTTGATCGTCTGAAGGCCCTGTTGGGATCTGTTAAAGATGATTTAGGGTTAAGAAAGCCTGGTGTTTATAAAATTCCCTGTCATTGTGGAAAAGCCTATACTGGACAGACCATTCGCACTGTTCATGACCGATGTGGGGAACATCATAGACGTTCGCTCCAGCCTGAAAAATCTGCCGTCACCGATCATTGTCTCAATGAAGGGCATAATATATCTTTTAAAGAGACGCAAATTGTTGATCCGGCTTCTCGTTGCCGGGATTGTGTCCTGAAGGAACCCATCGAAATACGATTACCTGATGACATTATTAATAGAGACAAGGGATTTACTTTAAGCATGATATGGAAACCTATTTTATCTTATATAAAAAACGGTCTGGTTTTCGACCTGCTACATCTTTATTTGCGATTTATCACATTTTCCAGTTTCTCACCGCCGGCGGCGCTGCAATTATTCGCTTCGCAGGGGGCAGCACTTCCGCTTCTCGCTCAGGCGCAGTTTCCTGGACCCGTGGTGTAAATGAGCCGCCGTTTCGGATGATTATTCAGTTCCGGCGTGACTGTGTACTCAACATTCGCACCTGATAGATGATGACCAGATGGATCGCGGAAATATCATGTGTTGAGGACGATGATATGGGCAGCACACCCGTTGTACGGAATTACAATATTAATTATTACTTCTGTTTTCCTCAGAATACGTCTTGTCGGCGTGACTTTCACCGTGGGTGGCGGTTCCAAAAGCTCGAATCCTATCTGCTGAATCCAGAGGCTGACTCGGGGCTGCTGAAACCTGGCGGAGGAGGGTGTCTCAGCATGTGGTGGGTTCCCGCTTGTCGGCGCTTCCTGTCGGCTGGTTCGTACGGATGAGGAACTGACCATGTACGTGGGTGTCTGACTAACACACCATCCTAAGAGTACCCTATCTCTCACAGTTCACTGCCCATTTTTGTCCCATCAGATGGACCGGTATGTTGGTTGCTGTGATGTGATGAATGCTGATCTTGGCTCGCTGGTTCAGTAGGCTGTGTCCGCAGCTCGTGGTCTAGTGTTGCTGCCTCTGGATCACGGAGTCCCGGGTTCGATTCCTGGCCTGGTTGAAAATTTTCTCTGCCCTGGGACTGGCTATATGTGTTGTCCTCACCATTCCATCATCATTCATGAAACTAGCTAGACTGGACTGTGCACAGATTGAGAATGTGTACGGGCGTTGATGACCATGCAGTGGAGTGCCCCACCAAACTAACATCATCATCATAGGCTGTCTGATGCAAACGATGCTGGAGTTTCAGAGCACTTGGTGCCCTGAACTGGAAAGGTGTCAGTAGACTCGTGCGCTACCCATCAGTGGCAGTATCCTTACTGGCGCTGGTTTGTAGTCATCCATCACTACAAACTCTTGAACATCGCATCAGACAGAAAGAGCATTACCAATACTAAAACAATCTCACATGATATGTTATGATTCAGTAACCAGAGAATAAAGTGCGAACGACATGAATGTGATCGATTCGACTGGTAGACTTTCTCTTGACTAGGAAGTGAAGTATTTACGGCGTCGATGAATGGCTTTGCTGCACGAAGTCATAGGTGATGACCAAATCAGTTTCGCTCAGTAGTCGTCCGTTTTGCTGCATTGGCTTAATCAAATTTGTTCCAGTATTATAATTGCTCCATATAGTCATAACTGCTCCGCAAAACCCTTGATAGGTTTGCTGTGTCCTATATAGTACTTCTTGCATAATGTGAAACTTCTTTATTAAAATTCTTTTCTGCTTCTATTGGTGAATGAAATCGGAGGTTGAAGCTTCTACGTTATATAATCCTGAAACAGCTAAGTAAAACTAAACGTACAGAGCCTGCTTTCTCTCTACTTATCGTATCAACACTGACCCACAATATTCTAGCGCAACGCAATCTGACTGCTCAAAGAAAGATAACCTGACTTCAAAAAACTAATTCAAAAGAATGACCCTGACTAAAAAGAAATCCTAACAATAACCTGTCCATTTCATTAAGCACTTAAGTCACAAAAATCTTCATTACACGAACTACTGCAATACAGCGAGCGTCAGTACTGCCAGTTAAATAAAAGATTCTAACTACTAAAGCCACTGACTACTAATAGGCATGTGGTTAGCAAAGGAAAGATTTTGTTGCAAACCAAATAATGTATTTTTTACCTTAATAATGTGGCATCCATTTCAGAAACTAATATAAATTGTCATTGACGTCTAGTACAAAGGTATGTAATCATGACTAATATTCAATCTCCAAGTCGAACATGTACAGATCGTTAGCCTACGCTAACACTTCAGACCTCTACCCTCGATCAGTGTTAACTTCTCACATCTAACATCCATCACTGCTGGCTGTTCACCTCCAACTGCCCAACAGTACTTCCATCACTGCTGGACACTAACTTCCAACTGCCCAACACTACTGGAGATTAACTTCGAGCAACGAGTCCAACCAGCCACAGAGTCTCTTACAAAGAAAGCGCAGTCAGAGATCCAATGCAAAGCGCGACACAGCGCTGCCAACACAAATATTACGAGATTGACAGTGGCAGGTTGGTCTGGAAGAGATATATGTATTAGGGGGTAGTATACCCCATTTTGGGATGTGGGCTTTCGCAATTTTGTGACTAAGGCTGTCCGCGAAGCACGTAGCCACTTTTGTAAGGTCCACCACTGCACCTTAACATATCCGTTGCCTAAACAAGCAAGTGACGCAAGGCACATGTCTTCTTCGAATCTTGATAAGAGTCCTAGACGGAAGGACTTCATAATAATTGATCAAACGTATGTTGTAAGCAATCTCAATATTAGTGTATTACAGTTCACTGGAATTACTCCGATTAATTTAACAATAGCCACACTCAACAAATTTTTTGAGTTACAGCACTGATTACACGCTCACCAAGTAACCAACGGATGAAACTTCCTGGCAGATTAAAACTGTTTGCCCGACAGCGCACACTCCGCTGCAGAGTGGAAATCTCATTCTGGTAACCAAAGGATGTTTTATGTTCTCGTCTACTTACATGCATTACAGTACATTTATTTACGTTTACAGTCTGCAGTCAGTCTTGGAACTATCCGCTAATTCACGCACGTAATAAGTCTAGAACGGTGTCACCTTTCTTGCACACAATTTCTTCACTTCCTATCTGCCACATTTTGATACGTTATCCTACAGGTCATTTATAGTACATGTCGTCAACAGCAGTGGCTCTGTCACACTAACTTCGTTTCTTATGATGCCTCTACGTACATAATGACTGCCTGTCTGTAGAGATAACTTCACTCACATATCTGTTCCTATACTCCATATGCATGTAATTCCTGTACTGTGTGACTGTCGAAATGAAAGGTGCGTGGGGCATTTTTGGCCGGGAGCCCCCCATTCGGGGACATTCGACCGCCTGGTTGCAGGTCTTTTTTCAGGAGAAGCCACATTAAGTGACTTGTGCATTGGTGATCATGAGATAATGATGAAGACAACACAACACCCAGTCCACGAACGGAGAAAAATCTCCAAACCGCAAAGAATCGGGCTCTCTGCATGGGAGGCAAATACATTACCACCCACCTAAGTGGTGAAGTGTATCAAAATATTTCTCACAGTTAAGAGCCACAGCGCTAGCCTGAACTCGGCGACACGTTGTCGTCTCGATTTGCTGTCTGTCAGTCTACCTGCGCCCAATTTCTTGAGACACAGATATCGTGAGAGTAGCAAATACGTATTCCTTGGACACAGGAATGGCTGAACACGCAAAAATGAACGAGAGGGATCTGTAAGACCCCTACCTGAGAACAAATACAAAAAACTACATGTTGAAATAGTATTGTCAAGTTATGCTGATACTGGTGACACAGAATGAATAATAAAGCAATTATAATAACAATGTGACCTTCATTTTAGTACATGAAATAAGATATCACAAATTACGTTGTTACTGTTGTGACATTCAATAACAAACTTACAGTTTTAGCTGGTTTGGTTCAAATGGCTCTGAGCACTATAGGACTTAACATCTATGGTCATCAGTCCCCTAGAACTTAGAACTACTTAAACCTAACTAACCTAAGGACATAACACAACATCCAGTCATCACGAGGCAGAGAAATTTAGCTGGTTTACCCCACTAGTTCTGCACGTTACTAATAACATTTTTTGTACATTTGATTCATGTTTGATCACTTTTCCTGTCTCATCATTGTGCGCTCGCAGAACTTCTTCTTTTAGGTGATCTTCCAGATCGTAGACTCTTCGGGAGTCGGGAAGCAAATCTACTACATGCCAGGGCTTGTAGAACATCTTTTTGGAAGCGTCGGTTGTTGACTGTCTTCTCCATATGTCTGAATTCACTGAGAAAAATTCTTGGTAGTTGGCGGCGTTGCTATGAAAATAAACACAGAGTATTTGTAGGTGCTATATACATTAATTTGTGCGTTAATCAAAAGACTATCTTTCCGACTGTCGCTCGCATTTCTGTCCATAGAAGTTCTCTTCGAGAGGGTCCACTCCTGCTTTAGTTTTATTATTTAACTAAACCATCTTCTTCATACTTCCTTCATCTACTGTGGTACAATCTTCAGTAGTCAAATTGTCCTGAAAACCATATATGAGAATAAAATTTCTCCTGGCTTGGGAGCTTTCATTTCTGGTGGAATTACCCTGTTTTGACTCCAAGTTCTCATTGCTGCAATATTTTACTGAATTATTTCCTCAAGCAATGGAACGCTTGCAAACAATTATCCATTATAATGTTTCTTGAGATTCTCCCAAAGTCTTTGTTAGCATCTTTATATTATAGTGGCAGTGAAAATGCTTTGTTTTGTCTGATCAAGGGCATAGAACGCATTCATTTCCTCAGACGTGACTTCCTGTTTACATCGTTTTCTTGATTATAGCAAAGAGCCTAGCTTCGAAATTCACTGCACGAACTCCTCCAACACAGCCTGCGAGATAAAGTGGTTCCACACGATCTTAAAGTTACGGTTACACTACCGTTTACTGGCTAAGGTGGAATTTTCATGATATTGTATACTCGTATTTTGTTGCATAGTGGTGTTGTGTTACTCCACAGTGTTTCGTGGCGGTCATAAAAGAAGTTACCACTTCGGTAGTCTGTCTTCACTTCGAATGTTAGAGAACGCAGATTCGTTATCCTGGGAACAATCAAGGTCTGTGTCTTTGTCATCTTCCTAATGACATCTACAGTCCTTTCAGGATTCGTTGGAATCAATTCTAACTATAGTTTGTTATTTTTGCTTCTAACAGATTAAATGGAATGTATTCAGTAATTTGAGGTTTAAAGTTTTTTGTGTAAATATTATTCCCCTGAAACTAAATTTATGCTGCACTGAAACAATTCTGGTGTAAACAAATAAATATCTTTCAAAAGAATACTTAATTGCAACTTTTGCAACACTTCGGACTTTTCAACAATAAGTGTAAGAGAGCCAAACTATTAATTGTTGTTACTAACCTTGCCAATATAACGTGCCATTCAGATAAAAAATAAATCAACTATTCGAAAGAAGGCTTGTTCATTAAAGGGTAACGACCCCTGCCGCAGAATTACAAAATTAATTAAAGAATAATTATTTTGGTTTCCACGAAATGTTTTCCCAAAAGAAATTCAACTGTATTTCCAAGGATTCCACAGAACGTAAACAAAAATAAACAACTTCTGAGATATTTTATCTATGAAATGAAAGGTTGTCGGGTCCTCAAGGCCCCTGTTATGCATCCAACGATTAATGGCGATCAGCCTGACTGGCCTTCACTATTCCATCCCACACAACAGGGACGAAATTATGGGACCTGGAAAATGAAACTTCCTTGTTAATTTCGCTACCTTTGGCTCGATCTGGGCTGCAAGATTACTATATAATGGCACCATGTCTTCAGACTGCTTTCATGAGGCCCGCCGTAGATGCCTCTCCTATCATCTTGTCCCTTTTTCTTGTCAATGTTTTCCATGTACTCCTCTCCTCGCTCATTCTACGGAGATACGAATTTCTTATACGATCTGTCCGCTTTTCAATTAAGGCTGATGTTTGGTATTAAGAGAGTCGTTTTGACCAGTAAAGTGGCTTCTGCTATGCTAGTCCTCTTCTTATGTCCACCTTGCTTCATTCATCAGTGGTTATTTTCGTAACAAGGCAGCAAAATTCCATACCTTCGTCTGTTTACTCCTCTTGAGTTTCGATGTTAAGTTTATCTCTAACGTCGTTCTTTCTACTTCTCGTCACATTCATCTGCCTTCGGTTTACTCTAAGCCCATGGTGTGTCTGCAGTTCTTCCCCATTCTCGCTGAAGATGGAAGTGTCCTTAGCGAACGTTGAATTTTCGTTTCACTCCTGACTCTTCTATCGACGTATTGCTTATTCGATATCTAGACTAAGCAGTAAGGGCGAAGCACTATGTACTTATATATCCCTTTTTATCCAACCAACTTTTTATCGAAACACTACGTTCTTGGGTCACTTGTTTTATTTTTCCCCTCTTGATTCTTGTAGACTATGTAATGAATTTCATCCAACGTCCCCTATAGCCTACACGTATTTTCTGAGAAATTTTAGATTTTCATCGTTTTAGGTTGTTGAACAGTTTCATAGTTCGACGCATCCTGTGGGTGTGTCTTGATGTTTCGATAGTCTTGTTCTTATTACCGGGCACAACTAGTCAGCTGACTAGTTTCTTTTAGCTAAACTATTCTTCAGCTAACAGATTGTCAAAAGTCTTTCAATTCTTCTGTTTATTAGCCACGTCAGCAGCTTGGATACATAACTTGTTAGCGAAATTATGCGAGAATTCTCCTAATTACCTGCCTTTTCTATCGTCGAAACTGTGTGGGTGACATTTTTCGCCGGCCTCTGTGGCCGAGCGGTTCTAGACGCTTCAGTCCGGGTTCACGCGGCTGCTACGGTCGCAGTTTCGAATCCTGCCTCAGGCATGGATGTGTGCGACATCCTTAGGTCAGTTAGGTTTAAGTAGTTCTAAAATGGCTCTGAGCACTATGCGACTTAACTTCTAAGGTCATCAGTCTCCTAGAACTTAGAACTAATTAAACCTAACTAACCTAAGGACATCACACACATCCATGCCCAAGGCAGGATTCGAACCTGCGACCGTAGCGGTCGCTCGGCTCCAGACTGTAGCGCCTAGAACCGCACGGCCACTTCGCCCGGCTAAGTAGTTCTAAGTCTAGGGAACTGGTGACTTTAGGTATTAAGTCCCATAGCGGTCAGAGCCGTTTGAACATTTTTTTTTTTTTACATTTTCCAGAAAATGCAACTACAAGCAACGAAAATACGAGCAAATGGGCTATTTAAACCAAGGTCGTGACTCGTGTAGGCGACGCAGCTGTCAATAGCATGTCATGCTTCGTGATGCTATCCATGAACTTCATGGACGCAGCCATTATCCTGTCATGGAGTGCCCTCGTAACGTTTTGACAGGATATATGACGACAGCAAGAAGTGAACCATTAGGGTACATTAATCAGTGAGAAAGAACAATCCAGGCAGCTTCTAATTTAGATGATCTGTAGAATGTGTGTAATAAATACAAGATTATGATGTGGAGAGATGTGTAACTTTAGGCTCATTTGCGCACTCTCTCGTCTATAGAAAGCTCGGACAGGAAGATCAGTTACAAAATAGCTAGTCAAATGCATATGATGGAGCTGGTGACAATACGTCGCTTTCTGTTAGACGGGCGTTACATTTTCGCTTGAGCAATTACTGCTGCCCTGTAATAGGAATAGTGCTGACACTATAATGCATGTTGAAATGGTCAAATGTGTGTGAAATCCTAAGGGACCATACTTCTGAGGTCATCGGTCCCTAGACTTACACACTACTTAAACTAACTTATAGCAAGAACAACACACACATCCATGCCCGAGGTAGGACTCGAACCTCCGGCAGGAGGGGCCGCGCAATCCGTGACGTGGTGCCCTAGACCGAGCGGCCACTCCGCGCGCCCATGATGCATGTGTATGGAGTGAACGTCAAGAATATGTCACATACATGACCAGCAGATAATGAAAAAGTAACTTTGTCATAGCGTATCGCGACAGCCGTTTTGCCCTCATAGGCCTAACGGGATGAACAGTCCTGTCGACACGGATATCTCGACGTTCGATGCTACAGAATTGCCACTGCTGTAGTCTGATCTGTGTATCTGGCTCTACGGTGACTGCTTGTTACACAAACCAATCCCTCAGATAAGACGAAAATTACGAAGTGAATGCAACCATGTCCTGTCACAATGACGACAGCCAAGTAGCGTGCATTGACTTCAGCTTCTTTTTATTTTACTAGTTATCAGTTTTTTTTACTAGTTTTATGCTGCCTTTCATCTTTTCCTATTTTGTGCTAATCTTCTCACTGTAACCGCTTACATCAGGGATGGCTATGACTTCCCAAACTGCACTCGAGTCCAATGTGCGGGCCGAAGCTCAGCTCATCTCGGCTTTACTCGGAACTCCTTGGTTCTCGGAAGCATATGATCCAGCGCGACATTTCATAGAACCTACGTGGTGCAGTATTTCAAAGGCAACAGTGCTTTCAGTTCCGCAGAATCGTGGTGTCAGCTTTATTTACCCGTCAGTGTGCGCTGCCAACGGCCTTGCTGCAGTGGTATCACCAGGTCCCGTCGAATCATCAAAGTTAAGCTCTGTCGGGCTTGGCTAGCACTTGTGTAACAGTTGTGATACTAAATGTAACACTTCTTCTACTAAATGTAACTGAGTTTTCTCTTTTGATGCTAGTCAATTGTCAGGACGAGCATTCTAAAGCATTATGTCAGGGTGAAAATACTAGATAAATTTAATTTTCTCTCTTAACAACATGTGGGCATGGTGGGTTCTTCCTTGGCTCGGGTATGAGGTAGAATGAAACAGCATTTTTACATAAGATAACTTTTATTGCAAGTTTCGTACATCTGTTTTCTTACTCGATGCTCTTGCTCGGAGAACGGCAGCTGTGTCGTTTGCGTAGCCTTCTGCTGCGGCAGCGGCGGCGTCTGATTACGCGTGGCAGTGTGTATCTCGTGTCGCCGTCTCGCCCAGCTGACTGGAGACGCGCAGCGCGAGGTGGCCCGTTTAATTATTGCGAGCGAAGTCGTGCATCGGATGGTGATACCTTGGATGTGGCGTCCCAGTGTTTCTCTTCTCTAAGCGGCCGCGTGTGTTGTGCGTCGGCCAGCGGAGCGGCGCGGTGGGGGAAGGCCAGTGTCCCGGACTCGAACAACGGACTCCCGCTTGCCAGTCTTCGGCTGTCAGATCTTCATCCCAGCTCACAGGTGACTGCTGATGTGAGGCCGTCTCCTTCCCTTCCTCACGAGTCAGCCGGGTACGTAAAAATCAGACTTCAAATACCTTTTAACTTCTGTCTTCTGGCGCCGAGGCTGCTGCTTGCTATTCCATTACAGCGGCGGACTTGGTGCGTCTGTGCATGATGCAGTCTCTTCTTGCATGACGCTCTTCAGCACCGAAACTGACTGAAAGCTACTGCTACTCTTCTCTTCTTCCTTCTTCTTCCTCTCTCGTCTGTCGGGCCCACTGCGTCTCGCGTATTTATTCACTTCAGTTTACTGGAGGTGAACGACTTCACGGTCATTGCCTCTTCTGTCACGTTGAAAAGCTTCTCGAAGAATCTTCTTAACGTCGGTCATTGGCTCTTGGAATGTAGCCGAGGGCCTTTGCTCACATGTGACAACTGAGAAACACGTGAGCCGGTCGGGCGATGCCCTGACGGCTGAATCGACAGCGTCCGCTTATGTGGAACTTGCTGACTTCACGGTCATTGTATCTTCTGTTCTGCTGTTCTGCCCGCTGTTTGCCAGTATGTAACTCTCTAAACTAAACCCAGTTTTTCATTTATATTCTAATTTCTACTTCACTTTGATCTCACTAATTTATTTACTTAAGTACCACTCAACACTTGGATGAGTCACCGTTCGGTCAACCAAATGCTGTTGGCAAGCGGTGAGCACTCAGCCCTTGTGAAGCCATTTGAGGAGCTACTTGGCCGAGAAGTAGCGGCCCTGCTCACGAACACAGACAGCGACCAAAAGAGCGGTGTGCTGACCACATGCCCTTCTGTATCCGCATCCTGTGACGGTTATCGGGTGTGGAAGACACGGCGGCCAGTCGGTATCTTTAGGCCTCCAAGGCCTGTTCCGACGGTGCTCTATCTTCTTTTATTTTTGTTGGTCATGGGATAAAAGAAGTTGTTTGGTGGATGTGTGTACAAAAAGAGGCAGTCTAATGATATATCGTCGCAAGCCGTTAAAAGTCAATGGGAATATAAGAGAACAGTACGAATTACAAGTACCTATTATGTGATAAACAGTCGCTTAATCGATTGGTACCGCAGTTTTGCTAGCAAACAACATTACTACACAATGCAGAAAGAATTTAAAGATTTAGCTGACAGTAACAGAGCAGAAAATTACAAAGATCGATCAATGAAATTCATTGTTCTGTACAGGAAGGAGCACTTTGTGCTAAATTTTCAGGATTGGAGGACATGATGAAGTTGGTGGTACGAAGGGTAAATTATCTGAAGTCACATGCATTGTCAGTTTCAGTTACAACAGTTATTGATGCAACTGAATGACTAGCAATGAAATTTTTTATATTAGTGCAAAGTATGTTGGTTTCGCGAATAAAAACACGCAATTTTTAGCTTATAACGGAAAAAGCAGAGCAGGAATGAAAAATTCAACATCCGAAATGTGTTGCGGCCCTCGCATTTTAAGTCGACTTGACAAAACAGTACTCAGTTTGACACTACAAGGTGAAAACATTTTACTTCTGATTTGACAGGGATGCATTTGAAAATAAAATCGCATTGTAGAAGAGACACATTCTGACAAAAAAATGTCCATTTTCCTAAATTCACTGGCGTTAAAGAAAAGTTGAGGCTTGAAGTATTCATTAAGGCTTTGATAAAACTACAAGGACAGATCTCTGAACTTTTTGAGCATTGTCAATTTTACATCTGTTTTCGAGATTGTTTCCCGGTTCAGTTAAAAGTGCCCCCGTGCGTGTGAAGATGGAACTGATTGATTTATGTAATTCCTGTTTACGTAAACTGGTCCACGATGTCTATGTTGCTTTCCTCAGGAAGATTTTCCATGCTTCCATAATGATATTGCAAACGTAATAGAATAATTCCATTAACATATACATGTGGAAGCCTTTTTTCGATTGTGATCTCAAATAAGTCACAATCACGTGACACCCTGAGTGCGAAAATCTGTGGAACTGTCTACTCCTGTCCGTATGCCGACAATTTGGACCAGATAAAATTATTTTCTTGGCGCTCCAAAAATAATCAACACCATCAAGCATGCAGACGAGCTGTTAGTGCTGGCCAAAAATCAGAGGCAGCTGCAACACATGATGAACAATTTGGTGGAAACGGAAAGAAAATACGGCATGGAAATCAACATCGAAAAATTAAAAGTGATGCGTATATCAAAACGTGAGGAACACTTGAAGACAACTGTTGACAATCGGGAACTGGAAAATGTGAATCAGTTAAAGTACCTGTGAAGTTTTATCACAAAGGATGCCCACTGCAAATCCGAGGAAGACTCGCCATGGCCAAAGCTGCTTTCAACAGAAAGAGGACTCTGCTGACCATCAAGTTGTGTTTGCCATTGAGGAAAAAACAGATGAAGTGTTACATTTGGAGCATTCCACTGTATGGAGCAGAGACATGGGCCATGAGAAAGAAGGAGAAAAAATACTTAGAGAGCTTTGAAATGTGGTGCTAGAGGAGAATGGAAAAGATCAAGTGGACAGATCGCATAAAAAATGACGATGTACTGCGAAGAGTAGGAGAGAAGAGAAGTATTCTGAGCACAATTCTTCAGAGAAAGGTCAACTGGATTGGACATGTACTTAGACACGAGGGACTCATACATTATGTCATCGAAGGGAAACCCAGAGGAAACGCAGGACGAGGAAGAAGAAGAATTCAACATCTGGACGACATGAAAGACTGAAGGAGATACAACAGACTGAAGGAAGAAGCTGAAGATGGGGAACAGTGAAATCAGAAGTGCTCCGTAAGAAAACATGGACCTGGCACTAGGCAGAATACTACATAATAAATAATAATAATATTGATAATTTTTTATTTGTATTGTTGATAAATGTGAAATATAAAACCAAGTCGTATGCAATGAGATTGCATTGACTTTTAAATGCACGACGTTCGCAGGTTGGCCCTCTTCCCCCCTCCTCCCACTCAGACAGTGTGGTTTGGCGGTCGATCAAGTGAGTAGCGAGGTGAGAAAGCTGTGGTACTCGTGCCAGATCGTGGCTCGCGTGCCACATTCTCAACCTCCCCTGGTCTGCCTCATACGTGACCTGTTTCACTTATAACTTAGGTCTGCCATTATTGATGTTTCATTATACTGCTCCTTCAAGGACCAAATTCACTGTTCGTAGAAGATTTGCACCTGAAGTATCCCTTTCTTTCATAAGGTCCATTTGTCATTCTGTAGGATAGTTCTATTATCCACCTAGTAACTTTCTCTCTTTTGCTGTGGCATACATTGATTAGAATCTACACGTATCGTAGATTTCGGAGAATGCTTGCAAACTGTATCAGCTACTGCTTGCCATCAGGTTTCTGGAACGAAGAATGTAAATTTCATATCGCATTGAATGCATGATTTTATTTCTTGGGAAACTGATGAGATGTTCGCTGATGTTGAAAAAACGGCACATCTTGAGCTCATATTCTACTATACTATAGCACGCAGCATGTGGTCCACAAAAACGACCTGTGATATCACAAAATCTCATTCCCGAGATGTGTCGCACCATATTTTGTTTTACTCCTGAGTTAACTGGGTACGAGAATCATCGTCATTAATGAAAACGTCTTGCATTCTCATTTACATGACAGCTGTTTGTACTAAGTCGCCTGCTATGTGAAAGAACGTATATGCGCTGCCACCCAACGTCTAGCTAAAAATCCATGTCTTATATCAATCCACGAAAATGGTGTCTTAACACGTCACTTCATTCAAAAGTTTTTTTCAATTTATCAAGTGACCGGGTCTGTATGGAACATGTTTTCAGTCGCTCGAAATATCAATTCAATTTCTGTATCGTAAAAGGTTGAACTTCGTATGGAGGTGTGCGAGCGGACGTTCTGAGCCCTGATAAACATGCCAAATGCACATTTCTGACCTCCTCTGGCGACCCCTATAGCAAGGAGATGAAAGGAAAACTTCGTGAGTCCTTGTGAAGTCCATTTTTTCTTCTCCTTGTGCTCTGACGAAGTTCGTATATGTATACAAATAGATTTGTCTGTAAGTTCGTCAGTATTGAACGGGTGGCAAGTACGCAGATGTACGTGTTGCATCGCGTAATGACAGACAGTTGTACGTCAGTATTTCAAACCGAATAGATCAAGAGTTACATTGCCGTTTGTCGCCAAATAATGTTGTGTATGCTGCAAGCATGGATAGGTATCACGTATCAAAGTACATTTTATTACGAACTAACTTCTGGAGCGACACTAACTCAAAAAGTGAGAAACGTCAACGGTTTCCTTGTTCCAGTCTGCACGCGATACAACTCATAGGTATGCAAGAGATGTGAAGTTTCATTGAGTGGACACCTGACAAAAAAGCTGAATTTTTGTCTTCAGGAGAAAAATTTCGCCCCGAAAGCTAAGAAGGCTATTGAAGACTATCTTCCCCCAGACATACATTTGAAGGCTAGCACAAGAGGTAAAATCTCAAAAAAACATTTAAAATCCTTTTTCATGAATGTTGTGAACGACGATGTTGCAGATAACCGTATGTGTAAACTACTTTGTCATTCTTGGAATGCTTACGGGACACAGCAATAGTAAATGATTCATTTGCAGGTAAAGATACTGAATGCCTGATTATTCCGCCAAAAACAACAAAGTACGTTCAGTCTTTTAATACATATTCCTTCTGGAAATGTACAATATATGAAAGAAGGATAAGAGACTCTAAGTACTCCTTCCGAGACTGAAGTAGGGAATAGATGTTTCACAATGAAAACGCATTCTATTATTCGTAACCTCCTATCTGCCACAGTGTATCAGTCTATGCTTCAATATTCCTGACAAGCGACTGGGTACTATAATACCGCACATATTGCTGATTTCAAGGATGTGATTCAAGTCTTATTTGACTTTGCAGTTCAAGAATGTGAATCCGAGATGATTGTCCATGTACTGCTTTGACCAACTGTGACTATTGTGTTTCTACATATTGTTTTATGCATCTTGTCGAGGAACCTCTTGTACAATATTAATGTCTGATAACGGGAAAACTGAGAGTAACACAATCGAAAGCTGTCACCGTCTTAACCATAGTTGCATGCTAAGTTTCTGAATACTGTTTTTGGAACACCGAATTCCTGTTCGAGCCGAGAGACTTCCCTTGTAAGTGACTTCCGCCTCACTACTGTTGCTGAGCCACTCTAATGTGGACGTGTGTCGTGTAGTGCAAAGGGAAGACTCGATGGCCTGATATATCATCCAGGAAGGGATATGGCTGCTGCTCAATTCCGCAGGTTTAAGCTTTAGTTTCTCTGCAAATGTGCCCTGCGTGGTGCTATCAGCTACCAGATAATCCTCGAGATCTCCTGATAAATGCACCACACATCAGAAAATGAGAGAGTCAACAAATGGTTTCTCTGAGGACTACGCCTCTAGAGAGCTAGAACAATGTGCAAGAGTTTTTCAGCTGAATATTGAATGTAGTGAGAGAGATAAATGGCAAGTCTTACATAAAATCTTGCTTGACAAATAAACTCATTCCGATGAATCCAGGAAACCTATGCAGCAAACAAAGCTCAACTTCGTTCAGGAGGAAAAATACCTGGATACGACTTACTGGGTTCTATCGATGACAATGTTTATGGTATGACGACATATATCAGACAACATAGAAACTGCACATCTTCTTTCTATAACCTATGTTGCTGGAATTCAAGAATTTGTCGCAAGAGTTGGAGAACGCCAGAAGTCACTTCTGTTTTACTCGATGACTTTCCGTCAGTTATTACGAACCTTGACCTCTCTGAGAGGAAATCACGAATCAAGTCACATAACTGAGACGATATTCCATAAGCACTAAATTTTACTGCAAGCCACTTGTGTTGTATAGTGTCAAAAGCCTTCTGGAAATCTATAAATTCGGGAGAAATCTGAAGTACCTTGTCAATAATACTCAACATTTCCTGTGAGTAAAGAGCTAGTTGTGTTTTACAGGAATGATATTTTCTAAATGAGTGTTGACTATGTGTCTATAGACCCTTCTCTTCGAGGTAAATCATAATGTTCGAACACAATATGTGTGTGTTGTGGCGAAGAGCATGTCGTTCATATTATCTTTGATGCTAAATATCGGGGCATTTTCAGATCTGGTGCCTGGAACACGGATCGCAATCCTGATCTATATGTCGCCCTGTCTGACGGTAAAGGTGAGCCACTTGCAGTATCAAGTCCTTGGTGATGTCCCACACTGCCAAATTTTTCCTGAATTAGAGATTGCCATCCTTTTAATACAAGCATTTTCTAGGCGGAGATGGGATTTTCCAGAGGGCGACTGGGACATCTTCTCAGAAAATCTGGATAACTGTGTATGATGCCACCAGCTAGGCGTGTAACAACGACACAGCTAGGCATACAAACTGGACTGAGACCATATAATCCCTGGACCTCCGTTTATGAAGCAGGAAAGCTTGGTCTTTGCTCAGAAAACAACGTGGTAGCATCCAAACAGATTGCAATGATGATGCTGCTACCCCCAACCAAGTTGCAGCCAACACGGTGTCGACTTCCAAAGCTCTAAATAGATTGCAAACATGAAGCTGAATACTCTCTAGCATTCAGAGTTGAAGAAGTAACGACTGCCATAAAAGAAATGAAACCAGGGTGGCATTAACGCAAAAGTCCTTTTGTGTTGAGGCAGGTATGTAAAAATGTGACTGGCTGAGTTCTACACTACTATTCTGCAAACTAGCAACATACCGCATAAAATGAAATGAGCAGAAATCATTTTCTTGGTGAAACTGGGTAAATCAAACGACAAGCCGTAGACTTAACTTCCCATAGCTTTATTTAATGTGCGATATAAGTTCGTCGGAAAGAATATGTACGATAGAATTTGTAACAAGATGTACCTGCTGAACAGGTAGGATGAAGACCTAACCGCAGCTGCACAAATTAAGTTCTGGCCTCAACAACGTTCACAGAAGCTGGCTTCGAGAATCGAGAGAAATCCTCAGTCGCATTCATTGGTTGACAGCTGCATATGATACAGCATACGGAGACAAGGCGTCTTATAGAAACTTCTGCGTGTGATCCCAAGACTAAAACCTGGCCGTCTCATCAATGACACGCTCAGTAACCAATGTTTTAGTTTACAGATGAAGCTAACCAATGGGATACTACAAGAATCTATCCGAGACCCTGTCCTGTCCAGTTTGTACATATTAGGTATGTCTGGAACCATATTGATAATGTTTGGGTATGCTGAGGACAGGGCACTCGCAATGGGGCATACAGAAGTTACCGAAATCGTATTGATCAATGATCTATCACCTATTGTTAAATATTTGCAGACACATAGATTGCGGCCGGCCAGAGTGGCCGAGCGGTTCTAGGCGCTTCAGTCAGGAACCGCGCGACCGCTACGGTCGCAGGTTCGAATCCTGCCTCGGGCATGGATGTGTGTGCTGTCCTTAGGTTAGTTAGGTTTAATTAGTTCTAAGTTCTAGGGAACTGATGACCTCAGAAGTTAAGTCCCATAGTGCTCAGAGCCATTTGAACCACATAGACTGCAGACAGGTGCTTCTAAATCAGATGTCTCGATATTTCAACTAAACAGTAAGATAGCCAACAAAGAGCTCACTGTCCAATTAGAAGCCAGATTACTCAGACATTTCAAAAACCCAAAATATCTACGGGTCACGCTTCACGCAACTTTCAGTTAGAAACGACATCTATTAAGAGCAGCTGCGAAGATCGCCCTCGAAATAACATCCTCCAGACACTCTGTGGAACATCATGGAGGGAATTCGGGAGGAAGACGGCTGAATCCCGAGTCCGGCCATCCGTGATATCCCTAAATCGCATCAGGCAAATGCCGGGATGGTTCCTTTTAAAGGGCACGGCCGACTTCCTTCCCCATCCTTCCGTAGTTCGATGAGACCAATGACCTCGCTGTTTGGTCTCTTCCACCAAATCAACCAACCATCATGGATGTCAACTGTATGAACACACGGGGATTACACTGTTGCTGATAAATTCAAATGGCTCTGAGCACTATAGGACTTAACATCTATGGTCATCAGTCCCCTAGAACTTAGAACTACTTAAACCTAACCAACCTAAGGACATCACACAACACCCAGTCATCACGAGGCAGAGAAAATCCCTGACCCCGCCGGGAATCGAACCCGGGACCCCGGGCGCGGGAAGCGAGAACGCTACCGCACAACCACGAGCTGCGGACTGCTGACAAGTGCTCAGCAGCGTGGATGAACGGAACTCATACAAAACTTGTTGATAAACCGCTCAACCATACCACTAATTTTATAACCGGTACCATCAGACCCAAACCAACTTTTCCGGCTACCTGTACTTAGCCACATACCACTTCCATCTCTGAAGTGGACCTCCACGTTCACGCAGACATTCCAAGCATAAGCAAAGGTAGCTATGCTCTCGTCATCCACCCCTGGAAACCACAAGAATGTTAGTTGGGAACGGCTTTAATACTGATGACTGACGGAGACACATATGACAGATTAACGCTTTGAAAGAACAACTCAAGATGCCACGCATATCGACCACGTGGCTTTGAATTACTCGCAATATCTGATCGGTTTCTTTGCGCAGATAGAAGAAAATTGTCAGAACGCCTTACTCTGGCGATGAAAAGCAGACCGTTCTCCATATTATTAAAAAATTTCCTCTACTAGCGTCCAACTTGAGATTTTCCATGACGATCCAACAGAGTTCCTGGTGATGATGGATGTATCAATAGACTATATTCGTAGCCTGGGTGTTAGTCTTTAGTTTCAGATATTTGTAATATTATTGTCTGTGACGTAGCCGTAAGCTAAATAAACAAATCGTCGACTAAAATGCTCTGAAATGGTCTTTACATACTAAAAGGAAAGACTGAACGAATAGACCAGGAACAGTATCCCCGCCGACAGCAAAATACCATAAACTACATATATCAAATAATGTTTTGCATCACCTCGATTCCGAGAGTTCCTGAACCTGTACAGATAATTGGAATACAGGTCAACGTAAACATCATTTCCGCTCTTTTTATTGCTCATGAAACCACACATTGCATGGTGTACCATCACACAGCGAGACCTTCAGAGGTGGTGGTCCAGGTTGTTTTACACTCCGGTACCTCTAATACCCAGTAGCACGTCCTCTGGCATTGATGCATGCCTGTATTCGTCGTGGCATACTATCCACAAGTTCATCAACGTACTGTTGGTCCTGACTGTCCCACTACTCAACCGCTATTCGGCGTAGATCCCTCAGAGTGGTTGGTGGGTTACGTCTTCCATAAAGAGCCCTTTTCAATCCATCCCAGGCATATTCGATAGGGTTCACGTCTGGAGAACATGCTGGCCGCTCTCGTCGAGCAATGTCGTTATCCTGAAGGAAGTCATTCACAAGATGTGCACGATGGGGCGCGAACTATCTTCCATGAAGACGAATGCTTCACCGATATGCTGCCGATGTGGTTGCACAAAGGATCGGAGGATGGCATTCACATATTGTACAGACGTTATGGCGCCTTCCATGACCACCAGCGGTGTACGTCGGTCCCACATAATGCCACCCCAAAACAGTAGGGAAGCTCTGCCTTGCTGCACTCGCTGGACAGTGTGTCTAAGGCATTCAGCCTGACTGGGTTACCAAACACGTCTCCGACGATTGTCTGGTTGGAGGCATATGCGAAACTCGTTGGTGGAGAGAACGATGTCAATTCTGAGCGGTCGATTCTGCATGTTGTTGATCCCATCTGTATTGCGCTGCATGGTGTCGTGGTTGCAAAGGTGGACCTCACCATGGACGTCGGGAGGGAAGTTGCGCATCATGCAGCCTATTGCGCACTGTTTGAGTCGTAACACGACGTCCTGTAGCTGTACGAAAAAGCATTGTTCATAATGGTGCCTTTGCTGTCAGGTTTCATCAGAGCCGTAATCCGTAGGTAGCGGTCATCCAATGCAGTAGTAGCCCTTGGGCGGCCTAAGTCAGTTCCTGTCTCTCTGCATCCTGTCCATGTCCGAAAAACATCGCTTCGGTTCACTCCGGGACACCTGGACACAGTCCCTTGTCGAGAGCCCTTCCTGGCATAAAGTAACAATGTGGACGCGATCGAACCGCGGTATTGACCGCCTAGACATGGCTGAACTACAGACAACACGAGCGATGTACCTCCCTCCTGGTGGAATGATTGTAGCTGATCAGCTGTCGGACTCCCTCCGTCTCATAGGCGCTACTCATGCATGATTGTGTCCATCTTTGGCTGAGTTTAGTGACATCTGTGAACAGTCAAAGAGACTGTGTCTGTGATACTATATCGACAGTCAACGTCTATCTTCAGGAGTTCTGGGAACCGGGGTGATGCAAAACTTTTTTTGATGTTTCTATTTACAATAGTGTTTCGTGGTTTGAGTGATCCAGGCTTGTTTAATCGAACGAGTGACTACTGAAGAATAGTGTGCATAGTGCATAAATTGGCTTTGCGGAAACAAGTGTTCAACACTGCTGAACATCCATAAGTCACACTGAGAACCTAAGTGTGTGCTGAGTGACTGTGACAGATGGTTGTTGAAGACGACTGTGGTGAAAAAGTAGCTGCAAAATTCAGTGCATGACCGAATATCACACTCACGAGCCCTATCAGCACCAAAACAAAACTAAGGGACTTCTTGATGCAATAATGGATCAACGAAGATTAAAACTAAGGGAGGTCCATAAGAAATGAACTGCAGAACGAGCTGGAATTCCGAAACAACACATGATTGATGCAAATGCCGGTAACGGAAAAACGTGATGCTGAGGCCATAAAGCCTGGAGTCAGGGCTATGTAAGAGTGTCGCTGGCCCGGACGAGTCTTGCTGCAGACTAACTTCTGCTCGAGTTTACGGCTCAATAGTGAAACACGGTGGGGGTTCAATGAAGATATCGGCAGTCATATGATGGATCTCATGGTTACTCTACAAGGTCGCATTACTACCAAGGATTAAGGAGTTATTGTGATCGTTTCATAGCTTCTGTTACTGCTAATAACTAGACACCAGTGCCTACGAGCTTTAATTTGTACGTGAAAGCACTGAAGATGATCATTATGTGATCGAAAATCGATTTTGCTGTTGATAAATCATCAAAATTACGGCCAATGCTGAGCTTCCTTCTAATTTTAATGATTAAGGAGTTACGATTTTGGGTGATCAGGTCTAACTCATGGTACGATGTTTGTTCCCTAATAGTGATGCTGTGTCGCGAGACGACACAGCTTCTGTTAACACACCTGGTGTCGTTCAGGACTAGTTTCTTAAGGGCGAGGATAAATTATCACATCGCCCCTGACCATGACGGTCAAAGACAACGATATTAATGGGCCGGCCGCTGTGACCGAGCGGTTCTAGGCATTTCAGTCAGGAACCGCGCGGTTGCTACGGTCGCAGATTCGAATCCTGCCTCGGGCATCGATGTGTGTGATGTCCTTAGGTTAGTCAGCGTCAAGTAGTCCTAAGTTCAGGGGCTGATAATCTCAGATGTTAAGTCCCATAGTGCTCAGAGCCATTTGAATCATTTTGATGTTTATGAGTATTCGTGGTCCACTTTGGAGCGAAGGCTGCGCGATCGCTTTCCTCCTCCACTGTTGTTACCTGAAGTTTTGAAGAAAGAATGGTATAAGATTGCCTTCAAAACCATACACTACCTGTATTTGCCAATTCAGAGAGAACTGGGAGCTGCTTTTAACGTCAATGGTTTTCCTTCACTGTGTTAGGGATGGCACTGTGCTGCATTTTTCGCATTTCCATATTTTTGTCCACTCGCCGAACAGACTCGCCTCTGCGGCGATGGTTTCTCTCTGGTTTGTCGCTCAGGCCACCACAGTGATGGGTTTGTCATAATAGTGTTCCATCTCACTTTCGCAGAGGTCGTCTAGCCACATGGCTCACCCAGTCACCGGACTTCAAGCCCATACATTTTTCCTCACTGATGCAAAAAAGAGACATAATGTCTCCAGGGATTCCGTAATCACTTTTTATACAATGTTACTTATAATCCGTCTTGATTGCAAAAATGGTTATTCGCATGACTGGTTTCAGTTCCTCTAGAACCATCTTCAGATCTGCAATTTCGGTTACAGGAGCAACCGAAATTGTGTGACGCGTGACGCAGCTTGTGAAGGTTATTGGGTGTGGGCGGGCTACTCCTGTAACCGAAATTGAAGATCTGAAGATGGTTCTAGGGAAAACGAAACCGGTCATGTGAATAAACATTTTTGCAATCAAGAAGGATTATAAGTAACAATTACTCACTGAGACCGTCAGGAGTTACGAAGACAGACTTTTCCCGGTCAGCATCGTCCACCTAGATTTCCAGCAGCCTGTTTCCACGTATAGAAAGTGAAGCGAAATTCACGCATTCAGGCTTCGCGGCGCGACTCCTCACATGACAGCGATAAAAAAAAATGTCTCTCACAAAATTTCGTCCGGCGAGTACATCTGGCAGAAAATGGACGCTAAAGAGTGGCAATCTGGCAACACTGTAGCCACATGTATGGCAACTACCTGTGTCAGCATATATTACTCATGCTATACAATTGGTGCTGTGGAAAGAGTTTTAAGTTAGCGTGCATGAGGTTGATGGTTCGATGCTGGTTTCGTAAATGTATTCCGGATTGTACAAGTAACTGGTATTTTAATCGTCGACAGCGATTGCAGAGGGTCACCTAGAAAACATTTGCACTTACAAACTATTATCGTAGAAACGGAAGACTGGTTAGCTTTGAAACAAGCCCTTTCCACGTCGAGAGAGTGAATTTATTCGCACCACTTCACCTACTAGATGCGAACATGGTTTCTTTGTACCCTCCTCCAGTGGTCCCATAGATTAGTACAAACTGTTATTCTTGCCTCGTTCAGGTCCACTACATTTCGTTAGGGTTTTATGTTACCAGTAGGACTAGCAACATGCTTCGCGAATAATGTTCAAACTCTGTTACTACTTATATGTGTTTTCTCCGTGGTCCCACTAATTATGCCTTTCAGTACTGAGTCTGGTAACCGCATTTAGTACATATCTCAGTGAATTATTGTTATTATTATTATTACTTTCCTATCGATGGAATTATCGAAACATCACGTCTATTACCGTTAGGGAAACAGTATAATTCGAAACCGAACATTTCACAATCAGCGTTGTCAGGATGAATCATGCAGAACAATATCTGTCAGAGGGGTAATGCGTGTTAGGTTGAAGAGTGATCAGGACTGACGGCGTGTTTATACCGTATGCGCTGTCCACCAGACACGGACTAGTTGCGAGCGGAGTAACGCGCCCATGACAGACTCCAATGCACACGCGTACACGTATTAAATTTTCTCGTTGTAAACCTCTAAACCATTGTGACAGACCTATGGCATACACAAACGATGAATATGTAGGTATGCATATGGTCCTCGGTGCATCTAATAACCGGTCTTGCGTAGCCGCTCGTGAATATGCTGCAAGATATCGTCGCCGACGCCGTTCAGAAAAAGTGTGTTTCGTCATCCGCAGCTGCGCCTTCAGGAGTCAGGTTCTCTCCTTCCACCATCGCGTGACTGTCGTCGCTACGGACTCTCCGTACTCCAGCTACTGAGGAAGCTATTCTGGAGGTCACATACCAAGAACCTCAGCGAAGTATACGTAGCGTAGCACTGCAGCTGCGTGTCTCGCAACGCACGGTCGCTAACGTGTTGCACGAGCATGGGCTGCTCCTCTCATTATTCTATAACGCAAGGTCTGCATCCTGCAGATTGCCATCGGCGGATGCAATTCTGTGAGTGGTACCAACAACAACAGGTAGCCAACGATGACTTCGTGAACACCGTAATATGGCCGGATGAAACAGCATTCACTCTTGACAGTGTCTTGGCTCTGAGAACTATGCGACTTAACTTCTGAGGTCATCAGTCGCCTAGAACTTAGAACTAATTAAAGCGAACTAACCTAAGGAGACCACACACATCCATGCCCGAGGCAGGATTCGAACCTGCAACCGTAGCGGTCGCTCGGCTCCAGATTGTAGCGCCTCGAACCGCACGGCCACTCCGGCCGGTTTGACAGTGTCTTCAATACGCACAGTGCCCACCATTGGTGTGAGGTTAACCCGCACGTCACCCACGACAGTCGATATCAAGTTCGCTTTGTTACCAATATCTGGGCTGGAATATTGGGAGACAGGTGTCTGGACCGCTACATGTTACCTGACTGGTCGACTGCACGAAGGTACCATGTATTTCTCTCAAAGTATCTGCCTGATGCTCTGGAAGATGTTCGGCAGAGGATATGGTTCCAACATGATGGTACACCTCCATATTCTGGAATTAATGTGCGACAGTATTTCGACAGAATTTTTCCAAGGAAATGGCTCGGACGTGGAGATCCAGTTGTATGCCCACAACGCTCACCTGAATTAAATCCCCTGGAGTTCTTCCTGTGGGGACACCTGAAGGAGCACGTGTATTCTACTCCGTCAACATATGTGGAAGAATTAGTAGAGCGTGCTCATGTTGCTCTTGTTACTACGGACGCAGCTTTGCTGCGAAGGGTCCGGAGCCGTTTGATACGGCGAGTTGCGCAATGTTTGGACGTGCAGGGAAGTCGCTTTGAGGATCTGCTGTTCCGAGGACAACGTCTTCTGTTGTGTATGTCATGAAGTAATTAATATGGACATTATTATTGTCAGTGGTTGCTAATGGTTCAAATGGTTCAAATGGCTCTGAGCACTGTGGGACAACTGCTGACGTCATCAGTCCCCTAGAACTTAGAACTACTTAAACCTAACTAACCTAAGGACATCACACACATCCATTCCCGAGGCAGGATTCGAACCTGCGACCGTAGCGGTCGCGCGGTTCCAGACTGTAGCGCCTAGAGCCGCTCGGCTACTCCGGCCTGCGGTTGCTAATGTCAGATATCTGAGCGCTCATATTACATGTAGTATACATGATAAGTAGATGTTGTGCTATTGTACTGTGCTGTCATCTTTAGCATCTCGAAACTGATATTGTTTTTGTTGTTATTGTGTCCTACGACAGGTCATTTGTTTCAACTGTCTATTTCATATTTGTCTAACCACGTATTTGTTATATTCAGCGTTACAAAATATTGTAAATCTAAGATACATGTGACCAAAGAATATTACAATGCGATATGTCAGAATGAAATTAGCAAAGAGAAACAAGTGCCCCAACCCAGAATCGAACCCTTGACCTCCTGCATGCTAATCCAAAAGTCTAGCCACTCCACCAACTGCACAGCACGACTAATAAAAGCTGACAGGGTGTAGTTACCGTACATGTAGTTCCAGTGTTCCCAGACTGCCAGCCTTTTTCTGCCGGACGAAATTTTGTGACAGACATTACTTTATCGCTAGCATGTAAAGAGTCTCGCTACGAAGCCGGAGTGCACGAATTTCGCTTCACCCTGTACAATTAAGAAATACTTTGATTCTCTCAAGCAGTCTAGAGTCATTAACGCGCGGAAACGGATGGAAATCCTACTTTGTGACTTCCTTCAGACGTCGGCAGTCGACGCACAAGTGCCATGTGCCTCCTTCTTCTTTACAATGACCACAGGAAAGAACCAAGGACTCTCTGGTCTTCTAGGAGTATCTTCTGCACTTTGTCCCGGATTATCTGTCATTCAGCCGACAATACCTTAGAAGAGCTTTGTCTTTGGATGATGCTCCACGGTACTAATACCATTTTTTACAACGGACCGTTTGGTCTGTATTTTTCTTCACTGTGGATCTGACAGTATCCAAAAACTGGCGCAAAAAGGCTAACACGCCCCGACGTTTCTCCGCAGTTGGGCCAGATCCTATAGGCAATTCGACAGTAGTTTCCTCCCCTACGTTGTCTTTAGCGATTGAGGTACACGATTCTCCGTCGGTGGCATTAAACTTCCCTTACTGTACGCGTATTTCCTTTTCGGTGTACAGTAGAGGGCAGAGGTGCATTGAAACACATTGGGGTTAATTCTCTTTCTAAGCTCTCGTTCAAGGCGTGCGTCTTCCAATCGTGCCCGGGTTTCTAATTATCACGCACACTGATGACGGGCTAAAAACACTTTTCTGTTGTGTGTGAGGCGAATGGGCAGTGAAACGCAAAGTCTTAAAGACTTTTGTATTAGATAGGATAGAAATAAAGCTACGTTCAAAGATGTGTATAATAAGGCAATCAATATAACTAGATATATGCCAGCCGGAGGTTTATCATCATCAGTACCTGACGCAATTTGGTGGAAACTTTATCATCTCATCAGTTCAAACTACGCTGGTCATCCTCGATCGCTGTATGTTGTACATTAATTTTCCCGAGATCATCACCGGCTATTTTTTCCGACAGTACGTGATATAATACTTGACGGAGTCTGTAGCTTCGACAAATCAGATCCAAACCAGCTGAGAATTTTTGTATGTTCAGCATTTGCATTTCTTTCCAGGACGTCAATAATTCGTTGACACTGGGATTTAATATTCTGAACAGCGTTATCAAAGTTTTCATTACAGATAGTCATTTTGATTTCTTGTCGATTTATTGGAAGTTTAAATGTTTCTGATATTTAATCTGGTATAATAGTTCGGCTGCTTCCATTACTTGCACTTGTTTCCAGTAATATTTTCGAAGAATTATGCTGAAAATTGATCATCCAGGGCGGATTTTGCAAGTTGTTGACGATCAGATTAATTTAAATAAAATAATATGGTGAGAACAGTCGTATGTATTTATTTTCCTTTGCACAACACAGATGTTTACAGAATCGGTCCCCAGCTCCGTTTGGACAGTCACACGTGGCCATTTTACAATCAGTAATTTACATATCAGTCATTTCTTTGACAAAGTAGGTACTGTCTGTCACGTGTACAATTCCTTGATCACTGGCACTTGCTTGGCCAAATTTTTCATAAGCTAACGTAAGATTACTCTCTTTCCCATTGACAAACTGAATCAACCTTTTCTTGTGGTATCCTTCCAGGATCTTTACGATAAATTTCACTAACGCGCACATATTAAAAACTATAGCGCTGCAGCACTACATCTTTAAAAATTCGTATTGAGGATTCACAGTAATTACTTGCTTCATCCCGACGTGTTAAGATGTAGGTGTGATGTGACAAACATTCAATCCCACAAATATGTCACGTATTTTTCCATCTTTTAACTTTATTTTCATTTTCTGCTAATTTAATAAATCAGACATAATGACTTCGTCTTTTTGCATTGTATTGGCACACATTACAGTTCCACATTTCCTCATAAATAACGTCATGATTACTTTGTAAGTAAGCTGTTTAGGTTTTTATGTATGTAAGTAGGCTGTTTAGGTTTTTATGTTGGTAACGCCACGTAGCGCTCTGTATGAAAATCACTGACTGTGCTGTGTGCAGTCTGTGGCTGGTTAGCATTGCTGGAATATTCGCTATTGTAGTGTTGGGCAGTTGGATGTGAACAGCGCGTAGTGTTACGCAGTTGGAGGTGAGCCGCAAGCAGTGGAGTATGTGGGGAGAGAGATGCCAGAATTTTAAGAGTGGGTAATCTGGACGTGTCCGCTAGAAAGAGTAAATTTGTAATACTGGATATCATGAACTGATATAAATATTATGACTTTTGAATACTAGTAAGGGAAATACATTGCTTGTTCTCTACCAGAATGTTTCATTTGCTGACTATACCTATCAGTATTTAGTGCCTTCAGTAGTTAGAATCTTTTATTTAGCTGGCAGTATTGGCGCTCGCTGTATTGCAGTAGTTCGAGCAACGAAGATTCTTGTGAGGTAAGTGATTCACGAAAGGTATAGGTTATTGTCAGTCAGGGCCATTCTTTTGTAGGGATTTTTGGAAGTCACATTGCGTTACGCTAAAAATATTGTGTGTCAGTTTAGTGTGCATCAGAATAAGTAAAGAGAGTAATGTCGGAGTACGTTCAGTTTTGCTCAGCTGTTGGAAAATCAGTTAACGTAGAGGTTTATCAGCACAGTAATTCATTAATTTTTTGAAAGGGGATGTTTCAACTTTCTCACAACCAACGTGAAAGAGCTTGATATGAAGTATGCAGAGCAGTAACCTAGTGTACAGCTTGTAAGGCTTTCCTTTCTGCGCTGCTGTCGTTTGTCAGATGTTTTTGACTGAAATAATCTTCTGGAAAGACTCCTCTAAATAATCTTTTCCGTGCTGAAAGGTATGTATGTAGTTTTTTTGAGACTAACTTGTGCGCAAAATGACAACGACAGGTCACCTTCACATGATAAAGAGCATTTAATTTTACATTGGTAATTGCAGTTGTCTCCATCATATTTTCATATTTTACAATCGTCCACAATACCAACAAGTACGTCCTCCTAAAGTTCCATATTAACTGAAAGCAAAGAAACGTAACCTAAAATCTGCACAATAAAACATACACGTGACTGACGGACGAAACGCAAGCGGCATGACATAAGCGAGTGAACTGCATGCCTATGTTTCATGCATCGCCTTCATCACGTGTTTGGAAAACGGTTTGCGTTTCAAACCCGTGCACGCTTGGAGGACGCGCGTCTTGGAATGAAGCCGACTTTAGACAGGGAATTAGCGTAGCAACTAGTGCGTGGTTCAATTCACTACTTTTATCTACTGAACACGCAAGAGGAAATAATGCTTCCTGGACTGGCTCGGGTGAATTGTGGCTGCTCCTTAAATTATTGATTCACAGTCCTCCTTTTCAATCTACAGGGCTTATGATTGTTGCTGGCCCGTATTTTTCTTTTGCGAGCCTGAGCTCCATGGTTGACTGAGTATCTCAAATGACAACTCGATCTCGTCTCGTTGATGATGGCGTGGGGCAAGAACGTCTTCAACAGTAAATAACCGTTTGGATCACTTTCTGTTATGTGCGCTTGTAGAAATAGCTTCGTCAATTATCTCTTATCTTCCATAGGCAGTTACTGCTTATGACGACTGTGATAAGTCCCATCCCAGAATAGCGTTAAGACTACATTTCGAGAATACAACAAATTCGAATGCGGTGTTCTAGCATTAATAATTATTCTTGCAATACACATTCCTGGTGTCCACAACAGGCACAGGATTCACAGTTCTCCTTTACAACCTACGATGCTTATGACTGTCGCTAGCACGTAAATTTCTTTTGTGAGCCTGAGCTCCATAGTTTACTGAGAATCTCGAATGACAACTCGATCTCGTCTCGTTGATGATGGCGTGGGGCAAGAAAGTCTTCATTTAGGAATTGGTCATACTTCTTTCCTCCAATTCCTTACTATTGCATTTCGTCGATGCGTTGGCATCACTTATTGAATGCATCTGTAGGTGTGACATCATTTACCGGAAGAGTTTGGTACGTGTCTTTTGTGACTCCTGTCATGAAGTGTCTCATACTGACGCTTCTGTCGTATTCGGATTCACAGTGTGGCATAGGGCTGAGACATGCAGCATTAGGACTGTGCCTTTTCCCAACGACGTTGGATCCTTTCCTTTTATTCTTACTCCGCTAAGAGGTCTTGCTCCTGCTCGTCTTCATTTCGATGGTGAATTTATTGCAGCTTTAGAGCTTGTCTGCATCTCGCTCGAGCATGCATTTGCCAAGCACACCATGGGATCCCACCCGCTGTATTCGGCGACTAGATGGAATTCTTTCAGCCATTTCGTCGGGTCCTTGCCACCGCCTCCAGAAAACGCTAATTGGTGAGTCACTGACATCTGAGTTGTTGTTCTTATGGAATCAATTGATCTCCAGAATATACGGTCCGTGGGAACGATGCACTGCTTGCATTATGGTTTCTGTCTGTGTAGGCGAAGGCTATTACGTTGCCTAACTGGAGCCCTGGTGGTGTCTCTAGCAAACAGTCACAAGTTGTAAGCAGAATGAAGTCCAAATCCGAAAGCGGTAAAAGTACAACATAACACGAAAAAAAGAGTTTAATACGAGCACCATTGTACAGCCGGCACAGACTGTACTCTTTAACGGACAGTGAAGCCATTTATGCAAAGATCGAATATTCCAGAACGTTAGAAACAGCCGCGCGAAGTGGCCGTGCGGTTTGAGGCGCCATGTCACGGATTGTGCGGCCCCTCCCGCCTATGGTTCGAATCCTCCCTAGGGCATGTGTGTGTGTGTCTGTGTGTGTGTGTGTGTGTGTGTGTGTGTGTGTGTGTGTTGTTCTTAGCGTAAGTTAGTTTAAGTTACCGGAGGTTGCAAATACCGCTTCAGTTGTAAAGTTCTTTTATTATCACACGACCGGTTTCAGCCTCTTATAAGCCCATCTTCAGGTGTTGTAACTTGGTGTTGTGGGCCCCGAGCGCCGGGGTGGGACTCCCTGTTCTGAGCTCATAGATAGCACACCGCACCTAGTACACGTCCACCGCTGCGCTCGGGGGCCGCAACACTAAGTTACAACACCTGAAGATGGGCTTAAAAGAGGCTGAAACCGGTTGTGTGATAATAAAAGAACTTTACAACTGAAGCGGTATTTGAAACCTCCGGTATAATGCTCAGTTGCGGATGTTCCCCCAACAGGATTGTTAGTTTAAGTGTGATTCAAATGGCTCTGAGCACTATGGGACTTAACTGCTGAGGTCATCAGTCCCCTAGAACTTCGAACTACTTAAACCTAACTAACCTAAGGACATCACACACATCCATGCCTGAGGCTGGATTCGAACCTGCGACCGTAGCGGTTGCGCGGTTCTAGACTGCAGCGCCTAGAACCGCTCTAGTTTAAGTAGTGTGTAATTCTATGGACCGATAATTTCAGCAGTTTGGTCCCTTAGGAATTCACATACATTTTGAATATTCGTTAGAAACATAAGAAATTTCGAGAAAATTTCAGAACTGACGTATACCAAATTGCTAATAATTACTTGTGGTCCGGTCTAGACTGTCGACCCACAGCAGTACAGGCAGCAATATTAACCGCTACGTCGTGCTTCATATTCGCAAAAAAAGTGTGGCCAGATCAGCGGAGGAAACGCTTTCGTGTCACTTAATGATGAGAAGTGGCTTCACGTGGGTGGAAAATTGGTTGAAGTCAGTCGCCATAACGAGGAATGACACTGAAAAGTGTTCAGTGTCAAGGCTTAAGATGCGGTGTACTAGGCACTAATGAAGTGAACCATTCACTGCCTTTTTGAGCAATCCAACTCACAAACTGTTTTACGAGCAGGACGTCAAGCGGGATCTAGTAAACGATGCCCAGTTCCTCTGGTTAACACACCTCTCGGGGAGCTGTACACAGTATCACAGAATGTTACAAAAGAGAAAAAGGATATGGAAGACCTTTTGGTTTCCACCCCAACAGTTTATCACCACTACTTTGTGCAGCTCTTATCAAAACAAGTCTTATGCCCTACACACAAGACAGCAGATAACGAATCCCCTACTACAAACAATTGTTGCTGTACAATGTGTGACGATAAAGGTTATTTTCCTGTATCATTATGGGCCTGATCGCAGATACGACATATGCTGAGTACCAGTAATCGCTTGTCAGTTTAAGAATCTGTTGGTAGATGAAACTGTTCTTTAAGTAATATCCAGTTTTGCTTAGAAACTCCAAAATATATGTATTTGTTTTCCGTTTCATGAGGGCACGCAGAAAGTAATTGGCGGCCGAAGGTGATATTCACCCGTATTCGAGTCGCTGGCGCCGCCGGACTCAAATCTTCTTCGAGCCGACGGCCGCGGGGAAGAAGAATCCGTCAGAGCCTACACTTATTTTCAGTGTCCGCTGTTTTTAACAATGCGAAAGCGTGAAGAAAATGTTATGGAGCATTTTCAGTACTGATAGAGTTTTGCATTAGGCAAGATCGGAATGAGCCAGAAATAGCTCCCTTTACGAGACAACTGATTTTATTCTTTAGGTGGCAAGGAATGTATAATGTCATCAGAAATAAAAAAGTGTTAAAAGTGTTTGAGCGAATACTAACGTTTTTGTGAAACTGTTTTATGACAAGCACTACTGGAAATACTTTGAGGTTAAAATATTGAAGCATTCTTAGTATTCTTCAAGCAAATGAAGTCAAATAATTAAAGATGACGCTCGAGAACATTTAGACTACTACAGCTTGTCATTGGAAATTACATGCCACAGAAGTGACGTTGAATTTTTTAGAAATTATAGCCGCAAGCCAGTATTTAAAAGTGGAAAGTAACTCAAGTGCATCTTCAGTAAGTGACTATAATTTGCAAAGGATTTAAGTAAATAAATTGAATTTGACGACGTAGAACTGTTCCCTGTATCAGTAAGTGTGCTAATTGATACCTCGCAGTTAGGTATTATCTGTTCATAGGAACGAAGGGTAGAGTTTACTCTGACTGCAAATCGGCAATTTATGGTGGGATAAGACTATACACCCCCCCCCCCCCCCCCCCCCCATGATGAACCATGGACCTTGCCGTTGGTGGGGAGGCTTGCGTGCCTCAGCGATACAGATAGCCGTACCGTAGGTGCAACCACAACGGAGGGGTATCTGTTGAGAGGCCAGACAAACGTGTGGTTCTTGAAGAGGGGCAGCAGCCTTTTCAGTAGTTGCAAGGCCTACAGTCTGGATGATTGACTGATCTAGCCTTGTAACAATAACCAAAACGGCCTTGCTGCGCTGGTACTGCGAACGGCTGAAAGCAAGGGGAAACTACAGCCGTAATTTTTCCGAGCATGCAGCTTTACTGTATGATTAAATGATGATGGCGTCCTCTTGGGTAAAATATTTCGGAGGTAAAATAGTCCCCCATTCGGATCTCCGGGCGGGGACTACTCAAGAGGATGTCGTTATCAGGAAAAAGAAAACTGGCGTTCTACGGATCGGAGCGTGGAATGTCAGATCCCTTAATCGGGCAGGTAGGTTAGAAAATTTAAAAAGGGAAATGGATAGGTTATGGTTAGATATAGTGGGAATTAGTGAAGTTCGGTGGCAGGAGGAACAAGACTTCTGGTCAGGTGACTACAGGGTTATAAACACAAAGTCAAATAGGGGTAATGCAGGAGTAGGTTTAATAATGAATAGGAAAATAGGAATGCGGGTAAGCTACTACAAACAGCATAGTGAACGCATTATTGTGGCCAAGATAGATACGAAGCCCACACCTACTACAGTAGTACAAGTTTATATGCCAACTAGCTCCGCAGATGACGAAGAAATTGAAGAAATGTATGATGAAATAAAAGAAATTACTCAGATAGTGAAGGGAGACGAAAATTTAATAGTCATAGGTGACTGGAATTCGAGTGTAGGAAAAGGGAGAGAAGGGAACGTAGTAGGTGAATATGGATTGGAGCTAAGAAATGAAAGAGGAAGCCGCCTGGTAGAATTTTGCACAGAGCACAACTTAATCACAGCTAATACTTGGTTTAAGAATCATGATAGAAGGTTGTATACATGGAAGAACCCTGGAGACACTAAAAGGTATCAGTTAGATTATATGATGGTAAGACAGAGATTTAGGAACCAGGTTTTAAATTGTGAGACATTTCCAGGGGCAGATGTGGACTCTGACCACAATCTATTGGTTATGACCTGTAGATTAAAACTGAAGAAACTGCAAAAAGGTAGGAATTTAAGGAGATGGGACCTGGATAAACTGAAAGAACCAGAGGTTGTACAGAGTTTCAGGGAGAGCATAAGGGAACAATTGACAAGAAAGGGGGAAAGAAATACAGTAGAAGAAGAATGGGTAGCTTTGAGGGATGAAGTAGTGAAGGCAGCAGAGGATCAAGTAGGTAAAAAGACGAGGGCTAGTAGAAATCCTTGGGTACCAGAAGAAATATTGAATTAAATTTATGAAAGGAGAAAATATAAAAATGCAGTAAATGAAGCAGGCAAAAAGGAATACAAACGTCTCAAAAATGAGATCGATAGGAAGTGCAAAATGGCTAAGCAGGCATGGCTAGAGGACAAATGTAAGGATGTAGAGGCTTATCTCACTAGGGGTAAGATAGATACTGCCTACAGGAGAATTAAAGAGACCTTTGGAGATAAGAGAACCACTTGTATGAACATCAAGAGCTCAGATGGAAACCCAGTTCAAAGAAAAGAAGGGAAAGCAGAAAGGCGGAAGGAGTATATAGAGGGTCTATACAAGGGCGATGTACTTGAGGACAACATTATGGAAATGGAAGAGGATGTAGATGAAGATGAAATGGGAGATACGATACTGCGTGAGGAATTTGACAGAGCACTGAAACACCTGAGTCGAAACAAGGTCCCCGGAGTAGAGAACATTCCATTAGAACTACTGACGGCCTTGGGAGAGCCAGTCCTGACAGAACTCTACCATCTGGTGAGCAAGATGCATGAAACATGGAAATACCCTCCGACTTCAAGAAGAATATAATAATTCCAATCCCAAAGAAAGCAGGTGTTGACAGATGTGAAAATTACCGAACAATCAGTTTAGTAAGCCTCAGCTGCTAACACGAATTCTTTACAGACGAATGGAAAAACTGGTATAACCCGACCTTCGGGAAGATCAGTTTGGATTCCGTAGAAATACTGGAACACATGAGGCAATACGGACCTTACGACTTATCTTAGAAGAATGATTAAGGAAAGGCAAACCTACGTTTCTAGCATTTGTAGACTTAGAGAAAACTTTTGACAATGTTGACGGGAATACTCTCTATCAAATTCTAAAGGTGGCAGGGGTAAAATACAGGGAGCGAGAGGCTATTTACAATTTGTACAGAAACCAGATGGCAGTTATAAGAGTCGAGGGACATGAAAGGGAAGCAGTGGTTTGGAAGGGAGTAAGACAGGGTTGTAGCCTCTCCACGATGTTATTCAATCTGTATATTGAGGAAGCAGTAAAGGAAACAAAAGAAAAATTCGGAGTAGGTATTAAAATCCATGGAGAAGAAATAAAAACTTTGAGGTTCGCCGATGACATTGTAATTCTGTCAGAGGCAGCAAAGGACTTGGAAGAGCAGTTGAACGGAATGGATGGTGTCTTGAAGGGAGGATATAAGATGAACATCTGCAAAAGCAAAACGAGGATAATGGAATGTAGTCGAATTAAGTCGGGTGATGTTGAGGGTATTAGATTAGTAAATGAGACACTTAAAGTAGTAAAGGAGTTTTGCTATTTGGGGAGCAAAATAACTGATGATGGTCGAAGTAGGAAGTATATAAAATGTAGACTGGCAATGGCAAGGAAAGCGTTTCTGAAGAAGAGAAATTTGTTAACATCGAGTATAGATTTAAGTGTCAGGAAGTCATTTCTGAAAGTATTTGTATGGAGTGTAGCCATGTATGGAAGTGAAACATGGACGGTAAATAGTTTGGACAAGAAGAGAATAGAAGCTTTCGAAATGTGGTGCTGCAGAAGAATGCTGAAGATTAGATGGGTAGATCACATCACTAATGAGGAAGTATTGGTTGGTTGCTTGGTTTGGGGAAGGAGACCAGACAGCGTGGTCATCGGTCTCATCGGATTAGGGAAGGATGGGGAAGGATGTCGGCCGTGCCCTTTCAGAGGAACCATCCCGGCATTTGCCTGGAGTGATTGAGGGAAATCACGGAAAACCTAAATCAGGATGGCCGGACGCGGGATTGAACCCTCGTCCTCCCGAATGCGAGTCCAGTGTCTAACCACTGCGCCACCTCGCTCGGTGAGGAAGTATTGAATAGGATTGGGGAGAAGGGAAGTTTGTGGCACAACTTGACCAGAAGAAGGGATCGATTGGTAGGACATGTTCTGAGGCATCAAGGGATCACCAATTTAGTATTGGAGGGCAGCGTGGAGGGTAAAAATCGTAGGGGGAGACCAAGAGATGAATACACTATGCAGATTCAGAAGGATGTAGGTTTCAGTAGGTACTGGGAGATGAAGAAGCTTGCACAGGATAGAGTAGCATGGAGAGCTGCATCAAACCAGTCTCAGGACTGAAGACCACAACAACAACAACAAGACTATACATTGCCCATCAGTAAAAAGTGATGAGATTTAACGATTAAAACGAGTTCATGTCGAACGCAGGACTTAGAGTCGTGTTCATTTTACGCCAACTTTCATATAGCAAGGGCAGAGACGTATTATGCAGACATACGCGGCCGATTATGAATATCTTTAGTTGCAATGGTAACCTCCGCATTATGTGACGTAATGAAACTGATTACACTTCGCTATCAGAGATACGAATTCCACCGCTAGCACGGAAAGATCCCGAATTAACTTACGTAGGCCTACTCAGATCTTCGGAAGTCAGTTAGGTGCAATCCTCGTAACTAAGTACCGAAACTCAGTTTGAATTCTTCGATAAGTAACACACGTACCACCATATCATTAAATACGCTATTATTAATACACGCCATTGTCTCAAAATACAAGGTAGCGCCGTTGCAGCACAAAGGTAGCTGGCTTGCACGTTAGCAACAGATGTGATCACAGGGAGCTACATTTAAAAACAAATAACATGGGCAACGCAGACTGAAATACCAAATAAACAGTTACGAAAGGAAATTATTCAGAATACTCAACATGGCTGTGTAGTTGAAGTCCTACCTACTAATCTACCCTCTCGTCGTAAAAGAGAAATACCTAATCTAAAGAGGTTCATTCTGGAGTTTATATGTCTGCCTTTGATTTGAGACACTCGGCGATTATTGTTCGACGATCAGTCATTTGTAGCGGATGGTTATGTATAATGGCGGCTACAAATGCTCATCGTCGGTTGGCGACAGCTCTATACTAAAAGTGTTGTTGGCGATGGACTGAAACTGTTGGCAACTGCAACTGCTGAACCGCAGCTGGCTAAGTGTCTGATTCGCTCCTCCATTTACTTGCGACCGACGGTGTGAAGTTCACGTGCGCCCTGTAACGCCCGCTTTGAAGAATTATACACGACTGTCCTTAAACTGACGTACAATATTTTGTTAGCGCAACGCAATTTGACTTTCAAAAATCCCTGCAAAAGAATGGCCCTGGGTAACATTAAACTATACCTTTCAGAAATCACTTATCTCACAAAAATCTTCATTACTCGAACTACTGCAGTACAGCGAGCGCCACTACTGCCAGCTAAATAAAAGATTCAAACTACGGAAGGCACTAACTACTGATAGGGATAGTTAGCAAATGAAAGATATTAATAGAGAACAAACAATGTATTTACCTTGATATCATCATATATAAATATAGCAGTTCATGACAAATTACAAATCTCCGCCATCTCTCTCCCCACATCCACCACTGCTGGCGGCTCACCTCCAACTGCGCAACGCTACGCGCTGTTCACATCCAGCTGCCGCTGCCCAACACTACAATGGCAGACAACAATGCAAAGCAGCCACAGACTGCACACAGCACAACCAGTGATTTTCATACATAGGTGGCGTTACCAATAAAAAAAGCTAAACAGCCTACTTACATAGCCCCCATGCTCCCCACAAAAAATTTTACAAATTGTTTTGGCCAGTGGCCAATAATGAATTGAAAAAATTTTTCATAATTACAATAACAAAGAAATCAAATGCACACACTTATTGATACAATGTTGGTCAAAAGCTAAAATTTTCTCACAGTCTATAAAGACAGTCCTCATCATTCGTCACAGTAAAATTGCAGTGTTTTTCTCAAAGTCTGAGCAGTAAAGGAAAATGCACACAGAAGTAGCGGATTTCCATGCAATCTTGAAGAAGTAGTGTTGTCCTTCCAACGGAACGACAGTGCTGACTCTTGACATACATACAGGGAATGGGCCACAACAGAGCAAACCCACAGCAGAGTCAGTCGAAGTTTTGAGGAATATTGGTAGGTAGGTCATCGCAGAGCAGACCCACTGTAGTCCTGGTAGAGATTACGGTTTTGGTGGGCCATCAAAGATGCAGACCCACGGCAGTCCTTGTAGAAATAATGGTACTGGTGAGTCATCAAAGGTGTAGACCCACTGTAGTCCTTGTAGAGACGGCTAGCAGCCATCTGTTGCGACATGTACTTGAAAAGAAAATTATGTGTCCAGTTACTGTTACTAGTCCCTTCTTATTGTTCTTTCCATTCCAAGTGCTCCTTTTTTTAAAGAATGTGGATTACAAAATTATCATTTAATAGATCTTGATATCATCATATATAAATATAGCAGTTCATGACAAATTACAAATCTCCGCCATCTCTCTCCCCACATCCACCACTGCTGGTGGCTCACCTCCAACTGCGCAACGCTACGCGCTGTTCACATCCAGCAGCCGCTGCCCAACACTACAATGGCAGACAACAATGCAAAGCAGCCACAGACTGCACACAGCACAACCAGTGATTTTCATACATAGGTGGCGTTACCAATAAAAAAAGCTAAACAGCCTACTGCATGGGGGCTTAATTAAATATATGATTGAAAATATTTTTTTTTTTTGTAGCAGTATGTCCGTCCGATTACGCAGTGTCTCGTAATCGGTTGGCCCTGACTAGTATTATTACGCTATCTGACTGCAACAAACAATGTAAGAAAATTTTCGTGAACACAGTTAATTAATTATGTCCCCAGCAACTATAAAACCTACAAAATCCAAGCACAAATGTAACTGTTCTGTATGTAGGAGTGTGACTCAACGTCCACATCTGGCACGGTTCTTCTCCAACAAGACAAGAATTTTTAAATACCAACTATACTGACGTGACAAAAGAAATTTAGAAAAACTATAATTACGCAAGAAAACCAAAATTCACTCTAATACCAGAACACAAGCCAGATGCTTTGTTGACTGAACCTGTAGTGACGCATTATTTCAGACACACAATTAATAAAAGAACATTGTAGTTTTTACCTTCATATATATTGACGAAATGCACTCATTACAATAACATCTGCTATCTCTCCCATCAAATAACTGCATAAAACATGGAACAACACTCTCCACTATTACATCTTACTCCGACTTCACGACAAGCAGTGCCCACTAGCACATCTCGGTACGAACTCTTAACACATACTGTCCTCTACGAGCTCTCTACTAGCACTGACTGCTATGAACTCTCAACAACCACTGACTGCTGCGAACTCTTAACACGCACTGTGGAGGCGGCTTAATAGTACTCTTTGGCGCACTCTCTGGCGCAGTGGCACAGTGTAGCCACCTTTCACTACTTACAGCCCTATTTTCAGGAAGAGGAAAGTATTTCCGGTTTTCAACGTTCTCGGTGGCGTCTGACGTTACCAAAGGCGAGCGGGGTATTTGAAGGTCTCGTTGCGAAAGCACAAATTAGATCCAGTTTGCGTGTGCCCTCTAGCTGGTGACTGCTCATAACTTTGAGGCGCCCGGCGTAGAGGGTGCCTTGTTGGTGCCGCTGTCTGTGGAGATTACCGTGTACCACATGACAACGTGAACATCACTTTCAGAGGCCTCTTCTCTTCACAACGCTGAGGACTATGGACATCCCGGTTGAAATGATGCAACTGACGGTGAGTAACAAACATTAAGTGCAACCACTGGAAAAATACTATCGTAGAACAAAAAAATCAGAATAGGTTCCCGTTTGTTTAAAAGATTCTGACTGAAATCTGGGGTACCAGCTACCTCATTCCACCTTCTTCAACATTTTTAAGAATGTTCTCAAAAATTTTGACATACGAACATATTCGCTCTTTTTTTAACACGAAACTCACAAACTCCCCACAACCTACCCTAACTGTAACTCACTGTTTATCGCTTTAATACACTTACACCCATCGTCTCTGTTGCCCTTTCTCGCTCACTCATTGACTGCAAGTCATAGTCATTATCTCTTTGTGCCTCTTTGTCTTTGTCTCCTGTGTCACAGTAAAAGTCCCCTTCGTTCTGTCATATTACTACAGTCTCCTCTCAGTATTACTGTCTCTCTCTTGCTCTCTCTCTTGCTCTCTTACTGCTACTATCTCAGTCCTTCCTACCTACTGCTGCTGTCTCTTCTCTGCAGACACCAACATGTGATACCATTTCAGTAAAAACAGTCCATCTGTGGCACCCAGCAATGTTGAGTAGGTGCAGACACCAACAAGTGACACCATTTCAGTAGAAGCAGTCCATCAGTTGCACCCAGCAATGTTGAGAGCAGGTGCAGACACCAACAAGTGACATCATTTCAGTAGAAATAGTCCATCAGAGGCACCCAGCAATGTTGAGTAGGTGCAGACAGCAACAAGTGACTTTATTTCAGTAGAAACAGTTCATCAGTTGCACCCAGCAATGTTGAGTAGGTGCAGACACCAACAAGTGACGTCATTTCAGTAGGAGCAGTCCATCAGTTGCACCCAGCAATGTTGAGTAGGTGCAGACACCAAAAAGTCACATTTCTCAGCAGAAGCAGTTCCACAAAATTCACTAACACTGATCACACTGTTCATCAGAGTTTATGAGCAGAAATTAAACATGTCCTAATGTCACACATCATGTTCAAAAGTGCACGTAACAGTTCAGAATATTTATCTTCACTAATCAGACAGTTCAGGCATGAACAATAGTTTGAATGCACATACAAATGCTTTTACAGTAACATACAAATCATAACAAACACACAAATGATGTCAGATAATTGTCCTATTAACTATTACAATACACAAATACCAGTAAACCTATAATATTCATGGGTGTCAGTGCAAGCCACTACAAACAAATAAAATAATATTTAGGAGATAGGTGGTTAGGATTAGTAAAGGAAAACACACAGAACACACTCACTCATCTTTCATTCACATTAAGTACTACTGTGTAATTGAATAGTGTTAACTGTGTAAATGTAATTCTGTCAAAATCTGATGTTCATCATGTGTATCAAGTAGTACTGGCAGCAATGTATAACAGTCAATAATAGTTAGTCAACGTCATAGTCATCATGTCAAGACCAATGTTTGCCAAGCCAGATCAAAATGTACTGTTGTTGAACAACTGTCAGTGAGCCAAGATATGCAAATTACTTCCTCTCTTCAAAAAAAAAAAAAAGTATATACTGCTTAGTTATTTAACAAAGTGTGTGTATAGACTATCTTCCTTCTATTTTAGTGTTCTAGTCTGCTATCTTCATCCTCCTTGTTCCATAAGACCAACAAAAAAAATATGCTCCTCACTTACTTTACCTCTTATACACCAAAATTCCAATAATCATCAACTTAATCTCAATACGTCACTAATACTTCTTCAATACGTCGATACATATAACTCTTATCATCAATATCATTTACCTTACCTCTTGTCCACAAAAAACTCCAATAATCATCTACTTCATATACTCTCAATACCTATAATAATACGTCGATAAATATAAACCTCAGCACCAATATCATTTCACTTCCAACACAACTCTTTCCTCTAGTCAGTCTCCTCGAACAAGTACAGATAAAATCCTAATGCAACTTCAATTCAGCATCCCATACAATCCGAATACACAGTGTCCACACACAACCTCTGTGTAATCCATCTGACCCAAATTTTCTACTCATTATAAATTATAAGATACATTTTGGTTCCTTGTCCATCATTAAATAAAAGAAATGCATACCTGACCTCTAACAGACTTAGTTCGAATAACTCTCAGTAATTAAGTACGATTACGGAGTGTGAATGATCATAATATTTCACAGTGTGTACACCACTTCAAGAATTATGGCAAACAGAAGCAAACATGTGGAGTATTTCTTGTATCAAGTGTCACTTCCTATTTCAATTGCTCACGAAAAATGCAGTGTAATAACTGTTAATGGTCTAAACATAGTTTTGGTATGTCATGTGGTTAGCTTCCTTTCTATTAGCATACATTTATACAGCTTTCATAAAACCTCAGCTCATGTGACTTCAACGAAGTTCTTTGTACCAATGTCGTTCGTGGAATTATAGCAGTTAATTTTCTTATCTTAAAAATGTAAGGCACTTAGCGTAAGCAAAACAAGCAATAGCGAGTAAATATACCAGTGGAGAACAGAATGTCAACAAGTGTATGCAGCACAATTCTTACAACGAGGCTCTGCCAAGCGAACAATCTATAATTAATCCAATAGTGTGACCTAAACTCTATGTTTATACACTGTACATCAGCATTGCTATATTCTAAATTGAAGAGTAGTTATGACAACAAAACAGAAATGTGTAAATATGCAATACATACGCATAGCAGCAAACATATACCTTACGTAATAAACAGGTCATTATCATCATATCAGCATACGCAAATAAATGTTCATAAGTCATCTTAATAAGTAAACATGAAGGCGCAAGCAGATAAATCACAAAGTATAACTTACATACCTAACCACATCAGCACAATAAATCAGGTTACAATTATAATTTAAATAAATAAGCACAGCAGGCACATAATTAAAAAAAAAAAAAATATGACATCAGTGAAAAAGCATAGCAGCCAAGCGATGCATAATATATACAAGTCACAACCCAGTTCATTAATCATTGTCAAAATCAGTTAACGTACGCAAGCACGTCGCTTCACACGTAAATTCATAGAACATGAAATTTAGCACAAAGTATGAATCACGTAATCGCGAGCAGCAAATTACGTCTAAAGTACGTACCTAAGTGAATTTATGTTACCTGAAAAATAAACTCAATTAATAGTTACCTTTTTTAGTTAATTAGTTTCTTCTTCGAAATTACATTCTTCCTGAAATTTTCTCGATAGCAAGTCGCCTTAACGTCGGACACGCACAGAATTTACCTGAAGTTCTTAAATATTTTATAGAACCGTATCCTGAAAAATACTGAATGTTAATAACAGAATTCATCAAGTCACTATAGCTTTATACTGAATTTAGTCGGAGAAATTAGACTGTGTATTTGTTTACGGCTGTCAGTGCATTCGCACTGAGCGCTCGATCAGCTGTGGGCGCGTGACGTAGGAAGCTATTGTTCGCGGTCAACGACTGCCTTGTGCGGCGCGCAGACTTGACTGTTGCTTTGAGTATGTGCCGCCGCCAAAACACAGCGCGGTATCCTTGTACTCTCTGCGTGTTTACATGTAGCTGTTAGTTTCTCACAAGTATGTCATTCCACAAAAATTTTAACGTTTGATATATGATGTATTCCTTTAGAGCGTCGAGATTTAAGAGTTTCTACTTCGACAGTGTTATCATGAATAATTTTACGAATTCTATATGGACCGTTATAAAGCAGAAAAAATTTGCGACACAAGCCTTTTCCTTTGTGAGACAAACGGTGGGACTTAATTAACACCTTCTGACCAACTGACAAGATTTTTGAACGACCAGGACGCTTAGCTGATTTCTCTCTTCTAGCAGCCGCAGATGCAATATTTCGTAGAGCCAGGTTGACAACCTCAGAATGCCGTAGTTTCCGTGAAGGCGGAAAAGGAACTATTTCAGAAATGCGATTTGTTGGTGCTTTATTTTTTAATGTCAGTAAAGGCGGTAAAGAAGTTGAATCATTAGGGAGTTCATTCAGAATGTTTTGAAAAATATGAAGATACTGATCCCAAGTTCTGTGATTCTGATGACAATAAAGACGACACAATTTATTGATTTCCTTTATCCATCTCTCTGAAGCGTTTGATTGAGGGTGAAAAAGTGAAATGAAAATTGGTTTAATTTTACGACGGTGTAGAGTACGAAGCCAAATTTTAGAACGAAACTGTGATCCATTATCTGATATAACCTTATCAACGTGACCGACTTCTTTAAGAAAATGTTCGATAAAAGCGTTAGATACTGAACGAGCTGTTGCTTTGCGTAAAGGTGTAAAACACACATATTTTGACGTCAGTTCCACTGCTACGAAAATGTACGCAAAACCATTAGTAGAACGAACCACTGGACCAAACAAATCGACTGCAGCCATCTCCTTTAATTTCGCTGGAATGATGGGAAACAACGGTGCTCTGTGAGAAATCGTTGGAGGCTTAACCTTTTGACATAATTTGCATTTGGCCAGAACAGATCGAATACGTTTTTCCATATTACTGAAGTAACAATTTTCTCGTAATTTATGAAAGCATTTTCTGGGACCAAAGTGTGCATAACTGAAATGCGTATACCAAATCAATTTATTGACCCACTCATCAGGAATACAAACTAACCAAACGAAGCTGTCGACCGATTTTCGTGTAAAAAGAATGTCATTGCGAACTGAATAGCATCTAGTTTCTCTGGATCAGGAAGAATACCTTCTCTAGCAATAATGTGACCGAGAAATTTCTCCTGAGAACGACCAAATTCAGATTTTTCTAAGTTCACTGTAATACCAACTCTTGCAAAAATACGTAACAATGAATCCAAAATTTTGTTGTGCTCACTCCAAGAACGTTTAACAATAAGAATGTCGTCAACATAAGAAGTAATATTGTCACGAAGATAAACAGGTAACATTTCGTTTAAACTACGAATGAATGCTGCAATAGGTACAGTAAGTCCAATCGGTAATTTCCAAAGTCACTTTTGGGTAAATTAGTCATATCCGGTTATTGTTCACTTACTCACTAGATAGATTGATAGTCGAAGAGTTGTTTTGACAGATGCAAAGAATAGTAAAAGAGTAGGCAGCGGTGCAGAAAACTAAAAGAGAAATAGCACCACTACAGCTCGGGGCCCTATGCTCGCTACGGCACATATTCACTTTGAGTAGTGAATCCCCTGAGGACATTAATAAGTTCAAACAGTAATTTTCGAAATCTCATTTGGGTAAAATCGTCATATCAGGTTATTATTTACTTACTCTCTAGATAGATTGATAGTCGAAGAGTTCGTTTGACAGATGCAAAGAATAGTGAAAGAGTAGGCAGCGGTACAGAAAACTAAAAGAGAAATAGCACCACTACAGCTCGGGGCCCTATGCTCGCTACGGCACATATCCACTTAAGAGTAGTGAATCCCCTGAGGACTTTAATAGCCGCACATAATTTCCAGTTTGTGACTTAATGGCAACTTTGGCGGAAGTGCGTACATAAATTGATCTAGCCATGAACATGGATGTATGTCATTCTTAGAATTGCGGAAGATCTTAAATTTCCGAACAGTCAAAAAGTGTTTATAGTCAAAGTTTTCGCCTCGTGGCGACAAAGACCTACCGCGTCTGTCCCAGTCCGAATGTCGATTATTGTAAAGTTCGCGCGCCTGGCGCTCTCTTGTTACATCCCGTAAATGAAACAAATTATTTTCTTCAAACCCCTCTGCTATCTGTGATTCCAAATTTCTTTTGCTGTCTTTTCCTACAATTTCGCCTTCGATCTGTTTGACTTGCTTTCGTAATGCCTCAACTTCTCTTTTAACGCGTTCATTAAATTTTCCCTGATTTTCAACACGTTTATTTATGTTCTGATACTCTTCGGTTTCTGCAAATGACAATGGTACTGTATCATCCGAATCTCTGTCCCCATGTAAACTAAGATTTGTCAGTTTATCTGAAATTTCCTCAACTCTTTCCGATAAGTCACCTAATTGTTCTTTCTGTTTATTTACGTCTTCCGTAAGTGTCGCGACTCGGGTTTCGGTATTGTCACATTTAGTAGTTAACTGTTCACACTGTTGCGTTAAGTTATTTATTCTGTCATTTGGTACGGATTCCTCGATTCTTTCAATTATTTCTTCCTTACCGTGTGCACGTTGTAAATTTAATTCTGAAAATTTCTGTACTATCACGCGATCTCTTTCTTCCTGTTCTCTATCCTGTTCCCTTTGTCTGATTTCTACTGCAATTAATCTATTATTGTGAGCATTCAAAATTGGTTGCACTTCTTCTCTGATTTCTTTCTTTAATTCATCTTTCATATTTTTGAAACATGTTCCTATTCGTGTTTCTATCCGAGTTTCCATTGTTCCCATCCGTGTTTCCATTGTTCCCATCTCAGTTCTAATTGTTCCAATCTCTGTTTTTAATTCAGATCGAAACTGCTCCATTATTCCCCTATCTGTTTTTATTTCAGATCCCAACCGTGTTCCCATTGTTCCCATATCAGTTTTAATTGTTCCCATCTCTGTTTCTAAACGTGTTGCCACTGTTTTTAATTCAGATCCCAAATTTAATATTGCACCCATCAACTGCTCCATAGTAGCCGGTTCGCAATTCTTTTCGCGCCTAACATTTCCCGCAAAACCAGTTTCCTTCGTAATAGCTGTAAAGCTATCTGTGTTCGATACTATTCCAGAATCTTCTATCGTTACTCTCGTATTCTGTGAATTTTCTGATTGAGAAAAATTTTGAAATGGTTCCGGACTATTTTCCCGACTTATTACATTGTTTTCCACTTCATTATCCATCATACTGTTTTCCTCTGTTGGCGAATTCGCCATGTTAACAATTTCGTTATTCTCACTATTCATCATTTTTGCCTTTTTCATTGATCGCGTAATCATTTACAAAACATACGAAAGATTCGTCACTGTACGAAAATTACACACAATGACTCTTTATCTCCAACAATACTATTCACATGAAATGTCTCCCTCAGACACGATCAATCGAACAATTGAAATAATTGCACTAATTTGTCAAACGCGTATACAAGGCAATAATTTAAATTCTGAGAAAAAAATATCATTAGAAGAATGCCAATTACCAAATCTACACATGCAATATAACCTACAATTACTAAACTACAAATTACTACAACAATACTACAGTCTACAATTTTCACAATCAGAAGAATCCAAGGGACGATCCGAAGCAGCGGTCGCCACGTGCATGGGGGCTTAATTAAATATATGATTGAAAATATTTTTTTTTTTTTGTAGCAGTATGTCCGTCCGATTACGCAGTGTCTCGTAATCGGTTGGCCCTGACTAGTATTATTACGCTATCTGACTGCAACAAACAATGTAAGAAAATTTTCGTGAACACAGTTAATTAATTAAGTCCCCAGCAACTATAAAACCTACAAAATCCAAGCACAAATGTAACTGTTCTGTATGTAGGAGTGTGACTCAACGTCCACATCTGGCACGGTTCTTCTCCAACAAGACAAGAATTTTTAAATACCAACTATACTGACGTGACAAAAGAAATTTAGAAAAACTATAATTACGCAAGAAAACCAAAATTCACTCTAATACCAGAACACAAGCCAGATGCTTTGTTGACTGAACCTGTAGTGACGCATTATTTCAGACACACAATTAATAAAAGAACATTGTAGTTTTTACCTTCATATATATTGACGAAATGCACTCATTACAATAACATCTGCTATCTCTCCCATCAAATAACTGCATAAAACATGGAACAACACTCTCCACTATTACATCTTACTCCGACTTCACGACAAGCAGTGCCCACTAGCACATCTCGGTACGAACTCTTAACACATACTGTCCTCTACGAGCTCTCTACTAGCACTGACTGCTATGAACTCTCAACAACCACTGATTGCTGCGAACTCTTAACACGCACTGTGGAGGCGGCTTAATAGTACTCTTTGGCGCACTCTCTGGCGCAGTGGCACAGTGTAGCCACCTTTCACTACTTACAGCCCTATTTTCAGGAAGAGGAAAGTATTTCCGGTTTTCAACGTTCTCGGTGGCGTCTGACGTTACCAAAGGCGAGCGGGGTATTTGAAGGTCTCGTTGCGAAAGCACAAATTAGATCCAGTTTGCGTGTGCCCTCTAGCTGGTGACTGCTCATAACTTTGAGGCGCCCGGCGTAGAGGGTGCCTTGTTGGTGCCGCTGTCTGTGGAGATTACCGTGTACCACATGACAACGTGAACATCACTTTCAGAGGCCTCTTCTCTTCACAACGCTGAGGACTATGGACATCCCGGTTGAAATGATGCAACTGACGGTGAGTAACAAACATTAAGTGCAACCACTGGAAAAATACTATCGTAGAACAAAAAAATCAGAATAGGTTCCCGTTTGTTTAAAAGATTCTGACTGAAATCTGGGGTACCAGCTACCTCATTCCACCTTCTTCAACATTTTTAAGAATGTTCTCAAAAATTTTGACATACGAACATATTCGCTCTTTTTTTAACACGAAACTCACAAACTCCCCACAACCTACCCTAACTGTAACTCACTGTTTATCGCTTTAATACACTTACACCCATCGTCTCTGTTGCCCTTTCTCGCTCACTCATTGACTGCAAGTCATAGTCATTATCTCTTTGTGCCTCTTTGTCTTTGTCTCCTGTGTCACAGTAAAAGTCCCCTTCGTTCTGTCATATTACTACAGTCTCCTCTCAGTATTACTGTCTCTCTCTTGCTCTCTCTCTTGCTCTCTTACTGCTACTATCTCAGTCCTTCCTACCTACTGCTGCTGTCTCTTCTCACTGTCAGTATCTATCTCTTCCTCGTTGTCATTGTCATATACGCTGCCTCTCGTTACCATTGGCTGTCACCCACTTCTACTTTTCCTTTCTCTAAATTCCTCCCCCGCCACCCCCCCTCCCCTCCGGCACTGTCTTCTTCACTCTTTTGCTAGCACTGTTCCGTCACTCTCAGCAATGTTCCATTGCCACTGTGTACCTCTCTTCCTCTCACACTGCCATTATCTTGTTCGTTCTTTCTGTAACACAACTGCTGCCTACTATCTTCCAGTATTTACTACATTTCCGTCTCTTTGAAACCCACTGTCCACTTCTTTCTCAGTATAAAAAAGCGCGAGTATGTTCGCATGCCAAAAATTTTGGGAAAACTTTTAAAAGTGCTGAGAAAGGCAGAATGAAACAGCTGACACCCCACTCTTCAGTCAGTTTTGTAAATAAGGAATAGGAAAATAGTCAAATTCTTTCTGCTACGATAGCAGCGTTTTTCCGCCTGTTCTCTTCTTTGCCCTGCAGCAGCAGGGCATGTAACTCATATGAAAAAAGATGTATGATCAGTAAAACTACATATTCTATTTATGTGAAATTGAAGTAACGTGAAACTAATTTTGCACCTAAGACCGGATTTTACGTGCAGAAATATTTTTCATGTACTTTCATACTACAATATGGGGTTCCCAGACGATAACGAAGACACTTCACAGGATATTGCGTGCATATTTCACGTTTACAAGTAGGATAACTTTGAACCTCTGTATCTCGGCAACGGATAAGGATATGAACAAAATTTTCAAGGTTGTTAGAGATCACGATCTTAGGAATACATTGTTACATTTTCAGCCATTTGCTGTGGGTAGCCATCAAAGAATCTGCGGCTGGGTCTTGGTCCCCAAAAAAAAAAAAAAAGTTCTTTTTATGGTTCTCGATATTGGGTAAAGAGTTTTGAAAATGGGGAGATGGTTCTTCTAGATAAATGCCTAGAAAATATGCCATTAAAATTTGAGAAATTTGCTGCGGTCATTTATTAGGTTTCGCCTCATACTGGATTTTAAGTGTAGAAGTGGAGTAACTTTAAACCTTTGTATCTTTGAAACGGATAAAAATATCATGAAAATTTTCGAGGCTTTTCAAGATCGGGATTTTAGAATGTGTCCTAAGAATTTCAGACATCTGCTGTGCATAGCCACCTTGGAAGCCTCGACTTTGTTTTAGTCCGCCGTTGACGGCGAAAGTAAATTTAAAAAGTTCTTTTTCTTTGGGGGGGGGGGGGGGGGAGATTTCGAGGAACTGCCCATAAACTAATGGTTCACCCACAAGCCCAATCAAGTTCATCGCAGACCGCACCAAATACAAAAAGAATCAACCGATTTGCTCTATTTGCCCAAGCATGAGAAAATGTGTAACATTCTTACTTAGGCCCTGTACTCTTGGATAGTCACACTAAGATGATCCTTCTGTTGGGAATCCAAATGATTCCTGGCCCAAGGGATATCCAAAACACTTCCCTCTACCTTTTTGTCACCAACAGATCCTGAGTATGAGCAACAGAAAATCCCGTTTTATGCCCAACGTTCTGGAACATATTAGGCGCGCATGTTGTCGCATACATACCGATTATGTAAATTTGTTAACTGTCGTCAATATTTTTACAGTAATTGAAATACTACATCAGTTTAGTGACAAGTGGTGTGACTTCACTTAGGATCCTATATCAGGTTCATAACTGTATATGATTCATTAAAGTTATTAATTTCAGTACGGAAGAAGCTATTCTGATAATTCTATTTTGCATCAATATTCTGCCGGTCAGCTGAGGCCTGCCGCGATTTCTTATCCTCTGCCAATCTTGTGTTTGCAGACTTCTCAGTTCAATTTTCATCCTTCACAACTTCCTCTAGAACAATGCCTTAACAAATGTTGTATCATTCTCCCCTGTTTTTTAACCAGTGTTTCTTTCGTCGCCGTTTCTGTAAGGAATCTCTTCTTTCCTCAACAGCCTGCCTAATTTTCAACGTCATTTGATAGCAGTAAATCTCAAATTCTTGAATTTTGTTCTTTTCTCGTTTTCGCAATGATTCACTTTCATACAATGCCGTGCTCCAAAAGTACATTCTCAGAAATTTCGTCCTCAAACTAAGGGCAATATTAGATATCGACTTCTTTTGTCCAAGAATACTCTCCTCTCCTGTTCTGGTCTGCTTTCTATGTCCTCCTTACTCCGTCCATCAAGTGTTACTTTGCTTCCAACGTATCAAAATTACTTCACTGGTCAACAATTTTGATGTTAACGGATTTATAGATGCACTTTTGTCTTTTTTCAGTTTGCACTCAATCCGTATGCAGTACTAATTGGACTGTTTATTCAATTAAAAACGTTCTGTGATTCTTTCCTTTCATGGATGACAGCAATGTCAGCAACGAATTTTACCACTGATATCCTTTCCACGTGTATTTTTATCCTACTCTTGAATCTTTGCTTTATTTCTGTCATTAGTTCTCCCATGTATAGACTGAACATGTAGCAAATGTTTATTGGAATTAGATGACACGTGACGAGGAGTAGAGTTAATGAACTGTCTGTTACTAATTCCCTATTAGCTGGAAAATTAACCTTACCTGTCAATCTTCCGTTCTCTCGACTGTGGTGATACCGGGCTTCTAGTTGGGGTTTCAATTGCTAAATAAAAATTTAATGATATAGAGCAACAAGTGCACTCTACAGACCAGCAGACAGACAGATCTAATATATAATTCGGTTATATTCACCATAAAGCACATGAAATATGAGGCAGCCTGTTACATTGTACAAGGGATCGATCCGCTCACAAAAGAGCACATGACGGACATGCCAACGTCTTGTAGCAGGTCAATACGAAACACTGAACATAGGAATTGAAAAATGAACTCTACCATCCCCTTTCAGAGAGTGTCCTAATAGAAAATCAAGAAGAGATTTTAGAACTTCTAATTTAAAGGGGAATGGTTAACTGCCATGACATCTTCGTTCGAGCGATATCCCAGACAGAGGCAGCACAAACTTTCTAATCGTGTCAACTGGGAAAGACCTTTCATGCCCGTCGATCCTGAGGTCAACTTATAAGCCGCGATCGAAAACAATATTTACGTATTAACAGTGTCCTTATGACAAAGAAAGAACCATCCACTTTTTCAGTGTGGTATGACTCCTGCGTTTGCATCTCTAATAAAATATAAGCATACGCCTCTAGATCCCACAGTCACCTTGGTTTATTCCCTGAGAATTTGCATGTTGTCAGTAAAGAATAAAGTAAGCCCTTTTATAAGACATCAAGGAAATGGGGAAGTGGTGTCTAGGCCGATGGAGTACCCACATAAAGGGAGACAACAGATGGCCATTTTTCGTCATTTGAGGAAGAACTTTGTTGTATAGAGAAGGAAGGAAAAAACAAATCAATTGTCACAAAATACATACGAATAACGGTGTGTTTTTATATTCATGCCATTCTTATACCTGTTTAATGTGATTTTTTTTTTCAATTGTCGACTTCAGAGCACGGTTGCATTGTGACAAAACACTGACAGAAAACGATGGAGGTCGTATATGGATTTAGTGTCCAAATGACCATGGGATTAAGTCATTGCCAAATAAGAGTACTGAAAGAAACATCTTTTCATTAGCCTGTATTATACGTCTGCAAGTCACTTGAATCAATGTCACCTCTGGAGTGATTTAAGATACAGAGATTACATAATTATAGACGTGTAGGTGATAAATGACAGATTAGGTTTTTCGGAAGTATAATTATTTCCGAAATGTGGCTGCAAACAATAATATAATTTTTCGTATATTTAAGCAGTAAAGAAATTCAGTGTCCCATTCTGATACAGTATCCACACAAAATCGAATTACTATATAAAAATGGAGAAAATTGTAGAGCATAGAGAAATGGTATCCATCTCCAGTGCTAAGTGGCACAGGACAAAAGTACAGTATTCACTGACGGGCATCATTTAATATTAAATATAAGTTACTCTATGATTTTTAAAATTAAAGTCACTTTTATACTTCAAAATCTATACAGATTCGAGAGAGGACATTTTCGGCTGAAGTCGTTCGTAAGCCCATTAATATGTAGATTTATTGAGAAAGTAAATTATTGGACGGGATCAACAATTAATGATAAGCTACGTCACAAAACAGGAAAAATAGCACTGATTAACACTATTTGTTTGCTAAGTAATGGGTGCTGAATTCCAGCTGAAACCAGTTTTTGGCTATCGACCTCAATTTTCTTCTGACTCTTTGTCCACCGAAATCCTTGAACACGCTGCATGTTGATTATATCTTCGCTGCTTAGTTCTGCAATTTGAACTGTTGAAAAACAATCGAAATATGTACAAGGAACTACCACAGACGACCCTCAGTTCAGAAACCTACCGCCATCAAACCTCAAGGTGGGTTGGCAGCGGTGTCAGTGGAGCGAGACTTTTGGTATCATTTTGAACAACGAAAAATGGGGTAGTTCATATATATAGTAGACAACGGGGTGCGAGAGGTTCGTATACATGTGAAAAACGAATCACATCGTTCCCAACTGTGGCTGAAAACCGAGCATTCATTTCATACGGCGGTCAACGACAGACGTGAACGGTATGTGATTCATCCGACATATACTCACAAAACTGCACAGAAAAGCTATTACAGCATCCTCGCGACATTGCGGGTATAAGTGTGGCAACTGTAACGTCTCCTGGCAAAACACTTATTATATGTGGTTAAAAAGAAAAGAATAATTAAACTGGATCAAATTGGTACAAATGGCTCTGAGCACTGTGGGACTTAACATCTGAGGTCATCAGTCCCCTAGAACTTAGAACTACTTAAACCTAACTAATCTAAGGAAATCACACACATCCATGCCCGAGGCAGGATTCGAACCTTCGACCGTAGCTGTCGCGCGGTTCCAGACTGAAGCGCCTAGAACAGTTCGGCCACTCCGGCTGGCTGAACTGGATCATTGTAATTGCATGGACAATGATTGTGTGAACTTTATGTAATAAAGAGAAACCATTATATGTCATATTTTATACTTGTATATAATTATGTACCTATTTTTTTAAAAGTTAATATCTGTGTCGGCGAGTACTGAAACCGCCACAGACGATACTTATTAAATATCAAACACAGATGAGAATATGTCACAACGAGTATAAATAGTAGTGACCGAGCATCAATTTCTGTCGTCTTCTTGGAGTTACGCGAGTATGAAGAGCCTCTGACACTATATTGTATGCTTGTGTAGCATTATTTTTTTTCCAAGACTAAGAGAAGGACGCCATTAGGTATTGATTTGTAAAGGTGTGTAAGAATTTAATCTGTCTAAATGTTTTGAATAGAGTTACTTAGTGAAAACTTGCATTATGATTTGTAATAAGCTTGCCTGCTATTTTATCGCATCCTTTTAAGATATTTTCCGCTATTTAAATATTATTCGTGGTGCAAAGCTGCGCTACGAACGGACGAGCCGCTGCCGCGGCGCATTCAAACTGCATTAAATGAAACCAATCATATCGCAACGAAGCGGACAGATAATAGTCAACTAAAATTATTTCTTTCAGCTTTCGGAATTGGAGGGCAGAGCAGCAGATTTTATGATGTGTTTTACAGGTGGACACGGGCTGCGGATGATATATTATTAACAGTGCAAAAATATAATTTACCTTCATGACGTAAAAGAAATCTTGCTGTGCGTAGTTCTGGTCTGGCAAACATTACAGTAAAAACATTTTTTCTCTGACAACAGTCTCATGTTCTCGTGTTAGTCGTGGTACTTATTGGTGTTTTACTGTTAACAAAAATCCGCTGCAAAATTTTTGTGTTGAACAAACATTGAGTACTGTAACATCAGTATTAATAACCCAATAATTTTCAGTAACCTTTTCAATAGCTGTAAAGTAAGGAAGATACGTTGAACTTTATAGTGAGTTATAGTAACGAGACAATGTTTCGTTTATAGAAAGCCAGATCCAGAATAATAAGAACATAATGTATTTTGTTTTGTTGAAAATTAATGATCCAAAGAAAGTCACAGCACAACATCCCTAAAAAGTATTTGAGGTCTCTTTTCGTAGCAACATATTTTATCTCATATACAGGGTGATTCAAAAAGAATACCACAACTTTAAAAATGTGTATTTAATGAAAGAAACATAATATAACCTTCTGTTATACATCATTGCAAAGAGTATTTAAAAAGGTTTTTTTTCACTCAAAAACAAGTTCAGAGATGTTCAATATCGCCCCCTCCAGTCACTCGAGCAATATCAACCCGATACTCCAACTCGTTCCACACTTTCTGTAGCATATCAGGCGTAACAGTTTGGATAGCTGCTGTTATTTCTCGTTTCAAATCATCAATGGTGGCTGGGAGAGGTGGCCGAAACACCATATCCTTAACATACCCCCATAAGAAAAAATCGCAGGGGGTAAGATCAGGGCTTCTTGGAGGCCAGTGATGAAGTGCTCTGTCACTGGCTGCCTGGCGGCCGATCCATCGCCTCGGGTAGTTGACGTTCAGGTTTCATAACTAACCTTTTTCGTAGGACTCTCCATACAGTTGATTGTGGAATTTGGAGCTCTCTGCTAGCTCTGCGAGTCGATTTTCCTGGGCTGCGAAAAAATGCTTGCTGGATGCGTGCTACATTTTCATCACTCGTTCTCGGCCGTCCAGAACTTTTCCCTTTGCACAAACACCCATTCTCTGTAAACTGTCTATACCAACGTTTAATACACCACCTATCAGGAGGTTTAACACCATACTTCGTTCGAAATGCACGCTGAACAACTGTCGTCGATTCACTTCTGCCGTACTCAATAACACAAAAAGCTTTCTGTTGAGCGGTCGCCATCTTAGCATCAACTGACGCTGACGCCTAGTCAACAGCGCCTCAAGCGAACAAATGTACAACTAAATGAAACTTTATAGCTCCCTTAATTCGCCGACAGATAGTGCTTAGCTCTGCCTTTTGTCGTTGCAGAGTTTAAAATTCCTAAAGTTGTGGTATTCTTTTTGAATCACCCTGTATTACTTGTTACTCGAGCAATAACAAAGCACAGACAGCGAAACAACATACGCGACAGTGGCTCTGGGGCGTGTGTCGCACTCCACAGTATTCGGGTCCAACCGTCAGCTGACCGCTTCAGAGAGGACACTGCGAGAGAAACGGGATCCACTTATTTCTTAGCATCGCTAATCGCTCTATTAACGGTTAGTATGACAGTAGGAAAGACAGCGGTAAACAGATGAGAGCGCAGATAGTCACTCATCGTCTAAACCTTCCGATGCTGTTGAAGCCGTAGGAGCTAAGGAAGTCACAGAGATACCAATCGCTGACGAAAAAGGCGAACCTGTGTCACTGCCCAAAGACCCAATACAGTTAGCAGGAAGCAGCAGGCGTAGAAAGAAAGATCAGAACAAAATACTAATTACGCAAGACGTGTCAGTGGATTAGAAAGACGCCGCAAACAATGTCACTGCGAAAAGTGTAGCTGGGCATGTTTTTTAATCATAATTCAAATCAGTGATTCCAAAATTAACAGTATGCTATTGTTTTCTACGCCGACACATTGATTATTTTTCGATGTTTTCTGTTATGTTTTACTTGGATTACATTTTACCTTGGATGAAATGCACGGTTTCAAAAAATCATAATATTTCACATATGTCAACTAACTACAAGCAGGGGGCAAACAAACCGTCTAAGTTTACTGAGGAACTAAAATTTTATGTCTCTTAAAGTTATGATGCAACTTTCTGGTGCAGTCTCTAATCGACCCAGACGGGAATGAAATCCTTTTAATAAACACCAACAAAATAAAGGCCCACTATAAAATAATGACCATAGTAGACATAATTGTCTGTAATAGAGGTGAAGCCATATTATTACAGAAGTTGATAAAGCACGGTTTTTCAAAATGTACCAGGCTACTGCGTCCACTTCAATATAGGCCGAAAAACCAGACGTGCAACAGTGATTTTAGCAAAATCGGAACTAGACATCGCAAATCCAACTTCCTTACCTTGCGGACGAGGGTTAGCATCCACGATGGAACTTACAGTTCTACAAGCAGTGCCTGGGAGACCCCAGAAAGACACTCCCCCCCCCCCCCCGGGGAGAAAATAGCATTATAGTGTCAAAAAGGAAAAAAGATCAAAGTGAAACTCGTACACATGAAAAAATTAAAAAAACACCAGTGATGACATCTTCAACTTTTGTAATTCTGTCTTCCTCATTTGCTTATAATATTACGGTATATTGTTAATTTTTACTTGTAGACCGTCTAGCTGATAAGATAAAATTTATCCCTCTTACACATGCAGCCACATTAAAACAAATACATACCTTCCTAACACTCTCTCTCTCTCTCTCTCTCTCTCTCTCTCTCTCTCTCTCTCTCTCTCTCTCCCCCTCTCCCTCCCCCTCTCTCCCTACGTCCCACCTTATGCTCACTCCCACCAACACACACACACAATCACATCAAAATGAATGAAAGAAAATAAAAATAAAAAATAATATTATACTCGAAAGTTGTCAGTAGCGTTCGATCTTTGGCAGACACAAACGACAGTCGGCAAAACAAACCAAAACATCGCATCAAAACAAGTGTTCATTTCCTAGTGCTGTGAAGAGTAGAAAACAGAAACCTAAATGGCAATTGTAAGAAGGAGAACAGCGCCAAAAGCGAAACTATAGTAGAACGTGTAGAAAATCATCCTCGGAACAATTTAAAATATTACTACGCCATAGAAAAACCACCCAACGGAACTGTTTATAATCTATATGTACATTGTCCCAAAATGTAAACCAAATAGTAAGAACATGTAAGCATACCAGGTCACTAGCAGAGACTAAATGCGAAATTCGTATAGCACGAAAATTGTGTTTCATTCAGTTTTAGTTAGATGGTCAGCAAGTAAAAATTAACAATATACAGCGATAAAACGAGTGATGACCCGTATACGTGTACTGCTACGTCCTCTTGCCGATGAAGACGTTTCGATATTTCAGCAAGATCGCGAGGGCACCAGGCAAAGACAGAAGTAAATCATCGTCCTACACAAGTGCAACGAGAACACACCGAGACACGGCATGGCATTAAATATGAAATATGGCAATATTTTAAAGAACTTCTCCGGAGGAAAACCTCTGATAAGGATGCGACTGCTCGACTCCTGCGCGACGTGCCACGAATCCTAACGTGAGCAAGCAGACAACAACCTATGTCATGCAGTGAAGGGTAGACCAAAACAAAGGTCACCTGGAACGGACGGCCCGCCGTTTGAACTCTGCTTAGTACTCTGGGACATTCTCACCAAAGGTCACCAACGACGTTGCATATGAAACGTATGTCCCACCATAACTCCTAAAGAAAGTCAAAAAAAAAAAAAAAAAAAAAAAAAAAAAAAAAAAAAACTACGACCCATCTCAACCCTGATTATAAAACATTAGTCAGATGCTCTGCCGTATTCTTTAAGACAGTCATGAACTAAATTATGAGTACGACAGAAACCTGGGCTGCACCAGGCAGAGCTATATTGGACGCAGTTTTGACATACCAAGACTGTATACAGGGTGGTCCATTGATAGTGACCGGGCCAAATATCTCACAAAATAAGCATAAAACGGGAAAATTACAAAGAACGAAACTCGTCTAGCTTGAAGGGGGAAACCAGGTGGTGCTGTGGTTGGCCCGCTAGATGGCGCTGCCGTAGGTCAAACGGATATAAACTGCATTTTTTAAAAAATAGGAATCGTCATTTTTAGTACATATTCGTGTAGTACGTAAAGAAATATGAATGTTTTAGATAGACCACTTTTTTCGCTTTGTGATAGATGGCCCTGCAATAGTCCCAAATGTATAAGTACGTGGTATCACATAACATTCCGCCAGTGCGGACGGTATTTGCTTCGTGATACATTACCCGTGTTAAAATAGACCGTTTACCAATTGCGGCAAAGGTCGATATCGTGTTTATGTATGGCTATTGTGATCAAAATGCCAAACGGGCGTGTGTTACGTAAGCTGCTCGGTATCCTGGACGACATCATCCAAGTGTCCGGACTGTTCGCCGGATAGTTGTGTTATTTAAGGAAAAAATGGTTCAAATGGCTCTGAGCACTATGGGACTTAACATCTATGGTCATCAGTCCCCTAGAACTTAGAACTACTTAAACCTAACTAGCCTAAGGAAAGCACACAACACCCAGTCATCACGAGGCAGAGAAAATACCTGACCCCGCCGAGAACCGAACCCGGGGACCCGGGCGTGGGAAGCGAGAACGCTACCGCACGACCACGAGCTGCGGACGTTTAAGGAAACAGGAAGTGTTCAGCTACATGTGAAACGTCAGCCACGACCCGCAACAAATGATGATGATGCCCAAGTTGGAGTTTTAGCTGCTGTTGCTTTTAATCGGCACATCAGTAGCAGACAAATCGCGCGAAAATCGGAAATCTCAAAAACGTCGGTTTTGAGAATGCTACATCATTATCGATTGCACCCATTCCATATTTCTATGCACTAGGAATTGCATGGCGACGACTTCGAACGTCGTGTACAGTTCTGCCACTGGGCACAAGTGAAATTACGGGACGATGACAGATTTTTTGCACGCGTTCTATTTAGTGAGGAAGCGTCATACACCAGCAGCGGTAACAAACCGGCATAATATGCACTATTGGGCAACGGAAAATCCACGATGGCTGCGACAAGTGGAATATCAGCGTCCTTGGCGGGTTAATATGTGGTGCGGAATTATGGGAGGAAGGATAATTGGCCCCCATTTTATCGATGGCAATCTAAATGGTGCAATGTATGCTGATTTCCTACGTAATTTTCTACCGGTGTTACTATAAGATGTTTCACTGCATGACAATGGCGATGTACTTCCAACATAATGGATGTCCGGCACATAGCTCGCGTGCGGTTGAAGCGGAAATGAATAGCATATTTCATGACAGGTGGATTGGTCGTCGAAACACCATGCCATGGCCCGCACGTTCACCGGATCTGACGTCCCCGAATTTCTTTCTGTGGGGGAAGTTGAAGGATGTTTGCTATCGTGATCCACCGACAACGTATGACAACATGCATCAGCGCATTGTCAATGCGCGTGTGGACATTACGGAAGACGAACTACTTGCTGTTGAGAGGAATGTCGCTACACGTATTGCCAAATGCATTGGGGTTGACAGACATCATCTTGAACATTTATTGCATTAATGTGGTATTTACAGGTAATCACGCTGTAACAGTATACGTTCTCAGAAATGATAAGTTCACAAAAGTACATATATCACATTGGAACAACCGAAACAAAATGTTCAAACGTCCCTAAGTTCTGTATTTTAATTTAAAAAACCTACCTGTTACAGCTATTCGTCTAAAATTGTAAGCCATATGTTTGTGACTATTACAGCGCCATCTATCACAAAGCGAAAAAAGTGGTCCAACTAAAAAACATTGATATTTCTTTACGTACTACACGAATAGGTAATAAAAATGGGAGTTCCTATTTTAAAAAACGCTGTTGATATCCGTTTGACCTATGGCAGCGTATCTAGCGTGTCAACCATAGCGCCATCTAGTTTCCCCCTTCAAGCTGGACAAGTTTCGTTCTTTTCAGTTTTTTCGTTTGACGTTTATTTCGTGAGATATTTGGGCCGGTCACGATCAATGGACTACCGTGTATATTTTGAGTTGCTCGCAACGCAGCCAAATTCCTACATTTTTCTAAGAACGCAAAAAACATGCTATGGCTGTAGAAATCTCTTTATTAAAACCACGACCGTTTCCACCACAATTTAGGAGCCTCTTCAAGCGGTTTAAACAAGGATTAGAATGGAAGTATTTTCAAATTTTTTTTCTTTGTTACACAGGCTTAGTAATGGTTCAAATGGCTTAGAGCACTTTGGAACTTAACTTCTAATGTCAACAGTCCCCGAGAACTTAGAACTACTTAAACCTAACTAACCTAAGGACATCACACACATCCATGCCCGAGGGAGGATTCGAACCTGCGACCAAAGCGGTCGTGCGGTTCCAGACTGAAGCGCCTAGAACCGCTCGGCCACACCGGCCGGCGCACTGGCTTAGTAAATATTGTTATAGGGAGTAGAAGTAGATTAAGTACTTACATAAACTGAGTCTACAATATTATTTTACACTTTCCTGGAGTCTCTGTACTTCCTTCACGTTACTGATAAATTAAAACCCGCTAGAAGCGTTTGGAAATTGATATAAGGGGCGCAACCCTAAAACAAAATAAAACGAGTATTTGGTGTTGAGAGAACGAAATCACCCTTGCAATAAGCACCAATAAAAACGTAATATATGATCAGCTTGACGCGATGGGGGCATGGCGATAACGAACACTGAACTAACTAGAGCCCTACAGAAGCAGCCATCAGGAAAACTGCATTAGCCGTGGTGTTCGAAAATTCGGCGAGATGGCGATAGAGAAAAAGGGCCTAACCCACGGAACGGTGAAGCGTGAAAGAGGTTGAGGTTCTGAACATATAAGTAAAGTACAATTTAAATCAGCAAGTAATATGAAAATGGACTAATACGGTAAATCCAGTACTATGCAAACTACTAATATTTATTGTGGGTGTTATTCCGCTCAATTTGAAAACCATTGGAGAATTTATAAACAGAAAAGTTTTTACACGCAGCAAAATACGTTGCTGAAAAATATTAACAGTGGACTTTCTGGTTAGGTAATCAAAATAATATTCTTATGTCTCAATTCTCTCTGGCTGTTTTAATGTGAGCTCTGGATACGTCTGTAAGCCTCAGAAAATCGATGTCTCTTCTAAAAAATTAAGGTTTTTGATGTGTGGGTAAATGTGCCAACACCTTGTAGATAGAGGCGGCCTAAATGCACGCTATCTAACGCAGACGGGCGTGAATTCTGGAACAAGATAAGGAGTGAATGCTAATAAGAAAAGTATGCAGTTCCTCGAATACTTAACTTTATATCGTCCTTGTGGTACATCGCTCTTGATAATACAGATAAGACTATCTTCAGATACGGTTAATGGCGCCTTGCTAGGTCGTAGCCATGAACTTAGCTGAAGGCTATTCTAACTGTCTCTCGGCAAATGAGAGAAGGCTTCGTCAGTGTAGTCGCTAGCAAAGTCGTCGTACAACTGGGGCGAGTGCTAACCCGTATCTCGAGACCTGCCTTGTGGTGGCGCTCGGTCTGCGATCACACAGTGGCGACACGCGGGTCCGACATGTACTAAATGGACCGCGGCCGATTTAAGCTACCGCCTAACAAGTGTGGTGTCTGGCGGTGACACCACATTCCTCCCCCGCAAATCGGCGAACGGTTGTGTGATAAGGCTTCTGCCCGCCGTGGGGAGGACCCCATGTTGACGTATGCGATGAGGTGGGGAGCCTAACAACAGGCGAGGCTGTGCCACCCGCACCCGGCCATTCGGTCCGAGGGGAGCTAGGAAACGCGTGAAAACCTAGTCCAGGGTGCACGTCAACATGCGGTGTATGCGCCCGTAAAAAGACAGGAGGGGCCGAAGGGTCGACCTCCATTGCGTCGGGGTACCCGACGCGCGAAGACATCATGTGGTCCGGAGCGGGCAAGAGTTCCATGGCGGAGGACGGCTGGTCACGGGAAGCGATCGGCGGCGCGTGACCCAGGGAGGCGCTTGGCGGCTGTCGCGAAGCGTCGAATGCGGGCGACGCCGGCGGGAGAACAGGCGGCGGCGGCGGCTGCGGCGGCGCGTCGCCATGGGGCAAAATGGAAGGCATCGTCGGTAACACCTGGGGATGAGGCGAGCCAGTAGATGGGTCCCCAGGGCGCTGACCGGACGGCACCGTCGCTGAAAGCAGACGGGGAGCGGCAGAACCCGTGCGACGACACAGGCGCAGCTGATTGAGATGCCGACGCACCTCACCAGAGGCCCCCAAAACCAAATACATTGCGCGGCCGAGGCAGCGAAGAATGCGCCCTGCGAGCCAACGCTGTGAACCTCGATAGTTGCGATAAAATACAACGTCGCCTGGAGCAAAAGTAGAAGTCTGCCGCTGCACTGGAACCTGATGCGGCGGATGCAGCAAAGACATCAAGGTTCGATGAGGACGACCGTGGAGCAACTCAGCCGGCGAGTGACCATCTCGGGGCTGAGAGCGATACGAAGACTAAAAGAGCAACAACGCGTCCTCCCGCGAATGCGACTCTTTCAACTTCAACATCTGTGACTTGAAAGTCCGGACCAATCGTTCAGCGGCACCGTTTGACTGAGGCGAAAACGGCGTGGATGTCAGATGTTGAATACCATTGGCCTGGCAGAATGACTGAAATTCTGTCGGAAACAATAGTCTGCGGAAGACCTTCAATGCAAAAGATAGCAGACAACGCTTGGATGGTGGCAGAGGACGTCGTGGAAGACATCCGGACAACAAAAGGAAAATTACTGAAGGCATCTACCAGAACCAACCATCGAGCATTCCAGAATGGACCAGCAAAATCGATGTGCAAGCGTTGCCAAGGGGAAGTGGCTTTTGGCCATGCAAAGACTTTCCGCGGCGGTGCGGATTGTTGTTCGGCACACGCCATGCAAGAAGAACACATATTCGTAATCGCAGCATCGATTCCGAACCAAGTACGGTGCTGACGAGCAAGTCGTTTCGTTCGCACTATACCCCAATGTCCTTGGTGAAGAAGCCGTAAAACAGAGGACTGTAACGAACGTGGGACCACGACTCTGGACTGATCATTATCAGAACGCAACAACAAAACATGATGTCGAACAAAAAGTCTCTCCTTGTGAGCAAAAAATCGGCTAACCAACGGATCCTCGATCCGAGACTTTGACAAAGGCCATTGCGTAGCAACAAAACGCAAAACGGTAGCAAGGACAGGGTCAGCAGCTGTGGCTGTAGCTACACGACGAAAATCAATCGGAAACGATTCGACCACTTCATCGGTTTCCGAATCAATGAACATGCAAGCAAGTTCGGAAGAATCGAATGCTTTATCCTCAGCAACAGACAAACGGGACAACGCATCGGCGTTTCCGTGCTTAGCAGTGGACCGATACAAGATATCGTAGCGGTACTGCGAGAGGAAAATCGACCAGCGAATGAATTTCTGCGCTGTACGCGGAGGTACAGGCTTGTTCGGATGAAAAAGCGATGTCAAAGGTTTGTGGTTTGTTATGATGGTAAAGTGACGACCATACAAGAAATCGTGGAACTTTGTAACACCAAAGACGAGAGCCAAAGCTTCTTTCTCTATCTGTGAGTAATTTCTTTGCGCAGACGAGAGCAATTTGGACGCAAAGGCAATAGGGCGATCATGCGAGCCAACTTTGTGCGCAAGCACAGCACCGATCCCGAAATCCGATGCATCTACCATCAACAAAAGGGGTTTCTGGGGATCGAATGGCGTAAGACAAGTATTTGAAAGCAACGCCGATTTCAACTGGCGGAAGGCGCGTTCGCATTCCGTCGTCCAGACGAACGGTATACCTTTACGGCGTAAGCGATGAAGCGGAGCTGAAATAGAAGAGGCATTGCGCAGAAAGCGATGATAATAGTTAATTTTACCCAACACATCCTGTAGCTGCTTCACATTTTGTGGCGAAGGCAAATCTTGTATGGCACGGAGGTGCTCTGGACTCGGATGTATGCCTTGGGCATTGATGACATGTCCCAAATACGGCAAGTCCCGAGCAAAAAACACACATTTGTCCTTCCGCAAGCGAAGACCATTTTGTCGCAATACCTGAAATAATGTTCGTAGGTGTGCTAAATGCTCGTCTGCCGTCTTTCCGGAGATCACAATATCGTCCAGATAGTTCGCAGCAGTAGGGACCGACGCACAAAGAGTTTGTAAATATTGCTGAAACAATGCAGGGGCGGATGCACACCCGAATGGCAGTCTTTTGAATCGGTACAAACCAAGATGCGTGTTAACAACCAAGACGCGCTGGGAGACGGAGTCCACTGGGATTTGCAAGTACACATCAGCCAGGTCCAAATTGGAAAAGTATTTACCCGGGCACAGTTTATCAAAAAGATCTTCCGGGAGGGGTAAGGGAAAAGTTGCAGTCACTAGTTGTGGATTCACTGTTGCCTTGAAGTCCACACAAAGTCTCAGTTTTCCAGAAGGTTTTGGCAAAATTACTAAGGGTGAGGCCCAGAGAGAAGCTTGCACACGTTCAATTACACCTTGTGATTCTAAATTGTTTAATGTTCTTGCGACCTCATCACGCAATTCGTGGGGAACATTGCGCGCTCTGAAAAATTTCGGTTGCGCGTTTACTTTCAGTTCCAAATGTGCTTCATAATTCTTAGCGCAACCCAGGCCCGGTGCAAAAATGTCTGCAAATTCTTCACACAGACGAGAAACACTGTCTGAAGGGACAGTCTGATTCACTGATAGGACCTGATTTACAATAGACATGTTAAACAACTGAAATAAATCTAAACCAAACAAGTTCACTGCAGTAGAAGAACGAAGAACGTAAAATGACACAAGTTTTGTTTGTCCCTTATATGTTGCAAGAAGGGTGCACTGTCCTAACACAGGGATCTGCTGTCCTGAATAACTTTTTAACTGAACCTTTGCGGCACGCAACGGAGGATTGCCCAGTTGTTTGTACGTGTCGTGATTGAGCAGTGAAACTGCAGCTCCGGTATCAAGCTGGAATGGTATGACCTTGCCATTAAAGTCCAAATCTACAAAAAGTTTATTGTCCTGCTGACGACAAGAGCGACTGTCTCGTGCAATTTGAACTCATACAGGTACAGCATCACTTGCGACTTGACGTGATTTCCGGCGACGTCGACGCACACTTTTTGTGGGATGAACACAGTCACTGTTAGAGTAAGTGGCACTGGACGAAGCGGAATTAACTACATGAATGTCCATGGGCGAAGGTTCACGAGTCAGAGTAATCTTGGTTTGATTCCAGCGCGAAGCAAAGGGCCTGGAATGATTAAGAGTGTCTGATCTGAGCTTTTTCTGGCAAACACTTTGAACACGTCCTTTCTTATTACAGAAAAAGCAAATAGCTTGGCGTGACGGGCAATTTTCATGCGAATGTCTAGTAGCACACCGCGGGCATGATTTCACTGCAGTTGTGTGCTGGCACGGCACACCTGGTGTAGAGCGTGGCGGCAGCTGCGCAGACGTGCGCGAGGGCAGGTCACCGGGCCGTGCAGCGCGCCCGACCGGCCGGTTAATGTTACACACTGCTGGCGAAGTTTCAAAAGATTCCTGAGCACAGTCAAGTGTGTCTTGTCTATCCAATGTGTCTATCACTTGCTGAAGGGAGGGATTAACTAGTTTCAAAATCTGTTCCCGTATGCAAACATCAGAAACGTTCTGTGCAATTGCATCGCGTACCATGGTATCTGAATAAGGAAGGCCACAGTCACATTCAAACGCACAATCCCTAGTAAGGCCTTGCAAAGTTGCAACCCACTCCCTATTAGTTTGACCGGCCGTACGTTTTGTACGAAAGAAAGTATACCTTTTTGCCACTACATTAACTGTTTCTTTGAAATAGGCGTCCAATGCCGACAAAATTTCCTCGTAGGACAGAGTTGCTACGTCGCGGCGGGGAAATAATTTCACTATCACACGGTAGGTGGACACACCTACACACGGAAGCAAAAACGGCTGCCGCTCATTACCTTGAATTCTGTAGGCGGCGAGATGGAATCCAAATTGGCGTGACCACTCAGTCCAGGTCTCGTGCTGTGCATCAAAATTGCGAAACTGCGGTGCAACTGCATGTTGTGGCTGCGGGAGCGATGAAGCGGCGGCTGCCGCATCGGTTTGAATGGCACGTTGACCCTGGACGAGCTGTCCAAGGGCATCCAATAACGCCTGCGTCTGCTGATTCTGCAAGCGATAAAATTCGGACAGTACATCTGGCGAAGCCATGACACAAGTAAATGTAAGCAATTAGAATGAACAAAACCCTTTCCGTTGCCTCGTCGCCAATGATGTGTTGGTAAATGTGCCAACACCTTGTAGATAGAGGCGGCCTAAATGCACGCTATGTAACGCAGACGGGCGTGAATTCTGGAACAGGATAAGGAGTGAATGCTAATAAGAAAAGTATCCAGCTCCTCGAATACTTAACTTTATATCGTCCTTGTGGTACATCGCTCTTGATAATACAGATAAGACTATCTTCAGATACGGTTAATGGCGCCTTGCTAGGTCGTAGCCATGGACTTAGCTGAAGGCTATTCTAACTGTCTCTCGGAAATTGAGAGAAGGCTTCGTCAGTGTAGTCGCTAGCAAAGTCGTCGTACAACTGGGGCGAGTGCTATCCCGTATCTCGAGACCTGCCTTGTGGTGGCGCTCGGTCTGCGATCACACAGTGGCGACACGCGGGTCCGACATGTACTAAATGGACCGCGGCCGATTTAAGCTACCACCTAGCAAGTGTGGTGTCTGGCGGTGACACCACAGTTTTTACCCTTATTCTCCAGGTATATGTTCTACATACTCTTGTGCATGCCCATGATCTGATGTCCTATGTCACGTAAATGTTCACTTACGTTAGTACTGATCCTGAATTCGCGCAGTTGCTATGCTATTTGAACCGAGTTGAAAAGCAGCTGCCTGTTTAATTCATGTATTTGGCCTTGATTGTATTGGTTACGCAACAGTCACCCACACCTCTTCAGCAATAACATCAATAGATTACAGACAGTTATTCGACAGTCGGCTATTCATGACTCATTAAAGTCATAAATACTCTTGCATTTGAGAATAGATTTTAAACTGACAATTTATAGCTCTCGAGTGATCGTCATTGAAGAAACAGGATGGGTGGTTATAATTAAAGTTAAACTTTCACACCGCTGGTCGGAATGACGTCAAATTGCAACGGAGTATTATCGGAAAAGGGCGAAAACGCATCGCAGAAGAAGAATAAATAGTTGCAAAATGTAGCAATAGATGGCGCTCTAAGCATCCTTATTTATAAGTGGTCTGCAAATGACAAATGAATCCTACAACAATGCCTAAGGTATACGTTTGACGTGAAACAAACCGTACTACTCATTGTGGATGGGTGTACAGGTGTGATACTGTTAGTTACGTAGGCCCATCCACCACGGCAAGGTCATATCACATCAGATGGGAAAAGCCAGTTTTTTTAATTGTCCTGAGGCCAAAAACCACATAAAAAACATCAATCAAAATCAAATCGGATTATTAATTTCTGTGTGACTGACGCAAAACATATTCAATATGCTGTTCAACGTTTTCTGAAACAAGTTGAAATTGAGGAACAGCATGTTCCACAACTGATCGAAGTGTTTCCGGAGTCACTTTCAGAATGTGTGACTTCAATGCAGCTAAGTTTGCAGTCGGAACACTGAACACAACATCTTTCAGACAGCCCCACAGCCAGAAGTCACACTGACTAAGATCATGCGATTGGGACCGCAAGGCTGTAGGGAAATGTCGGCTGATAATTCTAGCATTTCCGAAATGGCGATTCAACAACTGCTTAACGGAGTTTGCAATGTGCGTAGTTGCGCCATCTTGCATAAAAATGATCCCATCCACACATCCACGCTGTTGGAGAGCTGGAATGTCGTGGTTGCGCAAAATACATTCATAGCGGTTACCAGTGACTTTACAGGTAACAGGATCGGAAGCAACTGTCGCTTCGAAAAAATACGGCTCTATGATAAATGATGCCGTAAAGCCGCATCACACATTGACCTTTTCAGAATGACGAGGTATGGGTTAATTTGTATGTGACCTTCCCGTTGCCCATATTCGACAATTCTGTGTATTGACATATCCTGTCAGATGGAAGTGGGCTTCGTCTGTCCACAAAATCTTCCACGACCAGTCGTAGTCCACTTCAATGCGAGCAAAAAAATTCTGAAAGCAAAGGTCACTCTTGCTGGCAGGTCAACAGGAAGCAACTCGTGCACACGGGTAATTTTGAATGGATAGCAAACAAGGATGTTTCGTAGGATTTTACGCACAGTGCTCACGGGTATATCCAATGTGCGGGCAATTATCCGTACACTACAAGTTTCCACACCTCCGCTCGTCTCCCCCTGCACTGCTGTGGCCACCGCTTTCACTCTCGTCTAATCAATTCGTTTCCTCCCTCTACCAGGTTGCACACCAAAAGAATCCGTCTTTTGAATTTCCGAATCAGTTTTACAAGCAGAGCGCGATCCTGCATTGAAACAGTCATGGTGAACGTCGCAGACGCGAAAGGAGGAAAAGCCGTTTTTTTCCCTTTATTGAGTTTCTATTCCACCAAAAGGGGGCTGGCAGCAGCTTAGTACGCCGCTCTTGAGCCTACAGAATTTTTAAAACAGAAGAAGATAATAAACAATAAAAGCATGTGATAAAACGGTGACTTAAACTGTATAATGGCGGAAACTTGTGGAAGGTAAAACATAAAACAAAGGGGCGATGCTAATAAAATACACAGAAAGCAGACAACTAAAATAGTAGACGGACAATTAAAAAAACACTGCGACAGTCTGGTTTCTGTTCGCAAGAGATATAAAGATCACACCCAGTGACAGTATGATTTCTGCTCGTAACACTTCGGAAAAGACGCACAACACTGAACACTCACTTAAAACACAAACACTGCACTAAAAAGTTGGCACTGAGATGTCACACCACAGCCAAGGGCAGATTGGGGGGACCTGGACAGATGAGAGGAAAAAGGGGGAAGGAGAGGAGAAACGAAGTGGGGAAAAGCCGTGTAACCGGCGTGTTTACACCAACTTCAATGGGTCGTGCCCATGATAGGTGTTTTCATTTACGTATTCTGACACATTCAGCTCCATCTACTGATCGATTTTCACATTATTTTTCTTCTGCCATAAGTTTTTCCCCTTCTCCGAAAATATTCCGTTGCAATTTGACGTCATTCTGACCAGCGGTGTTATTTCCACAGCGTTTTGAAAGTTTAACTTTAATCACTCTGTATTTCCGATGAAGAGCTCAAAAACATACAAGCATCTATGGCTCTATTAGTCACATCGCTTGACCCATTACTACACAAAATATTTTCATCTTGCATCGAAGGCTCCATTAGTCATATCGCTCGACCGATTACTGTACAAAATCTCTAAAGGTTACGAAGATGAACTAGGTATACTACAGATGTCCATGACTTCGACAGACTAAAAAAAAAGATTTAAATCGGTACCAAAGAGCATCGCGTGTAGTTGTAAACCATACGAAAACTGTGTTCTTGCCCATATAATAAAGCATAAGACTGTTTCAGCAGCCTTGGCATAGAACAAAAGAGAAGTAAGTCAATATTCAACATATGGTAGCTTACAACAAGCGGACATTGTTATAAGAGGCATTGAAATGACAAAGAGGCTGACAGAAGAAGAGTAAGTAAACTGTTTTTTATTTCAAAGGTACTAGTTACAACTGTTAACAAATTTATCCCACTGTAATAGAAGACTGTCAATGACGAAAAATTGCTGTTGCAGCAGCGTACTCGATACAATTGTGGCAACATGTGGGAGGACACGAGCTGCAGAAGTTTCGCTGGGAAGTCCTTACTCAACCTTCAGACAGTCCCGATCACTACCCATGTGATTTCCACATTTCTGGAGCCCTGAAGAAAGACACCCGTGGCCGTCGATTTGCTTCCAATTAACGGGTGCATTCCTGGGTACAATCATGGTTTATCAGGCAATCTCAAGCATATATCCACAAAGGCACTGACCGTCTGGTCTCACAATGGGTAACTGTATCTACATTTATGTCAAGTGCTTTTTCACGTTCTAGGCGCTTCAGTGTGGAACCGAGCGACCGTTACGGTCGCAGGTTCAAATCCTACCCCGGGCATGGATGCGTGTGATGTCCTTAGGTTAGTTGGGTTTAAGTAGTTCTCAGTTCTAGGGGACTGATGACCTCAGATGTTAAGTCCCATAGTGCTCAGAGCCATTTGGACCATTTGAGCTTTTTCACGCTATGCATACTACACGGTCGACTTTATCACTTCGCTGACGCAAGTTGCAACCCTCTGCCACTAGCTCGTTCCATATAGCATTTAACATGGAAGTGTGTAACGTAACTATGTTGATGCGTGAGTAAAAGAAAGAACGAACTTAGGATTTCGTCCACACATGACACACATGAGCGCTGCGACATCTGCAACAATCCGTCGCCTTGGGTTCGCTGTCACCGATCATCCTTCATACAGTCCCGACTCGGCCCCATCCGATTTTCATCTGTTTCGCGGATCCTCGAAGACTTCAATTTGATAATGATGAATCGTGTAATGTAATAAAATAAAAAAAATTGTTATTTTGTGACTATTAGTGTAAGGTAATAAAATAAAATATGAGCCGTGACTTATACAAAAAAGAAACACACATTAATGCAATGGCTCAGCATAAAAGAGAAATAACTAATGTAGGAATATTATTCACAGTGTAATATGTTGTTTAATTTATCCCGACGTGTGTAAGCACTCAGTAAACTAGCTCAGTTCTCAGGGTAGTTACGTAATCGTGTATAATTAATTGTCCTTTTCTTATGTATCCAACACTAGGCCCGTGAGAAGTAGTGCGCTTATTGCACCAGAGAATATTTGCCAAGTCTGTTCGATGTACACTACTGTAGTACGTAACTTAATGTTGTGGTTTCGTTCCGATTGCCCAATATAAGATAACATGAGTAGCATCTACAAGTGAAATCCTATAATTTAACTGGAATCTTGTGACCAGACCTTTTCTGCCTGGGATGTTATCTCGTTGTATAGCGAAAATCTGTAAGTAAAATTGTTAAATAATTAGTAGCTGCCTCCGGTCTCGTGGGATCTGAAATAAAGTTAATTGTCCTAACCGACGGCACGTCTCGTAGATGAGCTAAAATAAAAATGTCAAAGATTTTTCTAAGATGGCGCCTAACAATGAAAATTCTTTGTTAAGTCCCATATCTACTTAAGATAGTCTAGATATCAGACGATCAATTAATTGACCACATACACAAATTCTTTTGACAAAATAACCATTATATTTTTCGGGTTTTAAATACAACTTACATTATAAGCTGGTACAGCAAGATGAGCTTTACACAAGAACGTCCTCTTAGGTCCGAATCCAAGCAGATAAGATAAGCGAATGACAAAGGAAAATATAGTTCATGCCTAGAAGCGCAAGAGTCCATGGAATAACATGTTCATTGTAGTTCTCTCTCTTCTTCTTTGGCGTACTTGTCGATTATTTATAAAATCTATCGTAATATTTGGTTTACATTTTCTTTCCAACCCAAGTCCACCCAGGAGAAACAGTACAATCGCTGCAGGCAGAGGTAAGGTTGTGGCTCCGTCAACGAAGTCAAATATTCTACAGTGACGGTATCAACGGTCACTCGTTGAGAGAAACGTGTTCGTTGCCAGGGTGGCTACGTTCAGAAATAAATGTATATAAATATGAAAACATCAGGAATAAATATGTAGAATGTTAATAAGATTTGTTTTATTTAAGAATCCATCAGAGGTACCACATAAAATATTCGGCGGTGTTACTTTCCAGCATGCCCACGTGTATTCTACCAGAGCACTAACTAAAGCAAATGCAAGAAACTTGATACTCTCAGAGAGGGTTGAGTAAATAAATATATTTTTACTGTCAAAATCTTGATACTTGGACCAAATTCGAAATATGCTCAAGGTAGCTGGATTAGCTGTAATATAACCGGTCAACTGGCTACTGTGCTGTGCACACACATTCGAGTTCACGCATGCCGCATGCCCTCTACATACAGAAGAAGAAGGCTTCGGCGTAATAGACTTTACGGCAAAGTGCTCTGCTCTACTGTTCCAGCATATCCATAATGATAGAACACAACCCGACCAGTCCGAAAGAAGTCTTGTTCGACAAATTCTGACCAAAGTCCACAACAATGTCCATGGCCCACACGACGAACCCACTTACAGTAGGCTTCATGAAGCAATATTACATACAGCGAAGCTGCGTAATAGGAAGCACACACAATCCCAAAGAGAAGAATATAAAGAAAACAATAACATTATCAGAGACAAATTACCAAAATGCACAGAAACATGAGTCAGTAAATCAAAAATAGCCTATAAAAACAGTGGTGAATGTTAGCATTCAACCCCGTTAACAAGCTGTTTAACAACAACAAACCTACGGACCCTTATCAGCATCAAGATGCAGCAACACAGAGCGTCAAGACAAAGGAAAAAAGCTGCAGAAATCGAACGAGTGAGGTATCCGCAGAGCACACAACCAAACTCAGCCTTCGTATTGCACGAACAGACAAGATTACAACTATGGAAATTGAAAGGCTTCTGATAAGTATAATTTGTGTCAAGTGTCCAACCATTTTCAATTTAAAATGTTCGATTAATTATATAAAGTAATAAGCTAATGCGAGGACTGATAATCAAAGACTGAGATTGAATTTTTTCTGTCGTTTCCATGAGAGTTTCCTATCTGTACCATGAATGTTTAAAAAGTGTGGGTTTCTACATATAATACCCATAGGTGGAAGCACTCTCATATCGTTTGGTTGTTAGTAATGTTCTATTTTGAGGAAGTTCTTTGCATTTTGCATAACAAACAATGGAGTTGACGTCATAGATATAGTACGTCACAATAAAATTCTACGTTCGTTTAAACCATACAGCCACTGAAACTTACGAAAAACTGCAGGAAGCATACAGTGAAGATGCGCTACTTCGTGCAACAGTGTTTAGGTGGTTCTAGGATTTCAAAGACGGCCGACTTGTCTGTGTTCAATAAGGTGGCCTTGCTGTAGCGGCTATTGTAGTGACTGATGTTAAAATCAACATAGCTGCTGTGATTGCCCGTGAGGATCAGTGCATAACATTAGGTAAACTCAGTGAGGTATTGAGAATTTCATGCGGCAGCGTCTTTAGGATAATGCGTGTTCGTCTCCGTATGACCTGTGTTTGTGGTTGTTGAATATCACGTCTGTTGACTCCCGAACAAAAGGCTGTACTAATGGAAACAACCATGAGGTGCTAGTTCTCTTTGCTGATTGAGATGCGTTTCTGGAATCGATTGTAAACGTTTAGCCATGCTGTGTGGCCGCGCGGTTTGAGGCGCCATGTCACGAATTGCGAGACTCCTCCCGTCAGAGGTTTGAGTCCTCCCTCGGGCATGGTTGTGCGTGTTGTTCTTCGCATAAGTTGGTTTAAGTAGTGTGTAAGTCAAGGGACCGATGACCTCAGCAGTTTGGTCCCTGAAAAATTCACACACATTTGAATATTTTGAACATAACCAGTTATGAATCATGGCTGCATCATTATCATCCTAAAGGAAAATGAGCAGGCATATAGTGGAAATCGCCAGGATCTTCGGCAAAAAATTGAAAGCTGTCTGCATGGAATGTTGTGGTGATAAAATTTTTTATTGTCATGGAATGATTTACCAGCATGCAGTTCCCTATTACACTAACATAACAGCAGGATCCCACACGTCGGTAACGGCTAAACTGAGGGGCCACATTCCAAGGAATCGACCAGAACTTGCTCGGACTGTGTGACGATTTCATCATGACAATGCGCGGCCTCATGTCGCAGATCTGCGTGTGTACCAAATCCGCACTATAGCCCCACTGTTTCACCCTGTGAAAATTTCCCTTCAGTAAAGGCAAACCTTCGGGGCAGTCGATTTGAGAACTCTGAAGCAGTGCTCAAGAAAAGTGAGGCGGTTTACAAAGACCTGAGAAAGATTGGCCTGCACCACGTTTTCGAGGACAGGCAGAGACGCTATGAAAGCACATTCAAGTAGGAACGGAAATTTGAAAAATATGGAATGGAGTATCAAACATATATGAAAAAAATCTGTCTCAGCCTTTGTTGAACAGCCCTCGTAATAAAAGTTTCTTTAGAAAACACTTGAACTCGTAGAAATGAGGTTGCGTTCTTTACCACTTGCATCTTGGCCCTGAGATTCTGACAACTGTTATGAGTGCTTGTTGTTGTTTTCATGCTGTGCAGGAAACAAATTGACTATGAAACTGTGTTTTCTGTCCGACAACAGTAATGGAAGTCCAATCTTCTCCTCTAAAAGTAGGAGAGCCGTCCAATATTCTAATATACCGCCTGAAATAAGGCCTGTACTTGTAAGCGAACAGATTAGAGATTAGATTAGATTAATACTAGTTCCATGGATCATGAATACGATATTTCGTAATGATGTGGAACGAGTCGAATTTTCTAATACATGACATAATTAGGTTAATTTAACAACATACTTAAGTTAATCAAAATATCCACGGGTATGCTGCCGGTCTATAGTGTCCAACGGGCACAATATTTCGGCGATCAAACTTGTCGCCATCATCAGGTGAACTGACGGACTGAGCTCCTGTGAACGTGCCGGCACGGAGATCCGTACGCTATGGCTGCTCAGAGGGAACTGGGTTCGGTCGCGGCGGCGGCCGATTTAAATACCCTCCGCCCGCGGCGCGCTCCCTCCGCCGTCCGCGCCCAGCGCCACGGTCGTGCGGTGGAACAGATTGCGACGGCGTCTGAGATGACGTCGGTGTGATGGCTCTGTCCGCCGTGGTCGTCACAACTATACGTCTGCTCGATTTACTCTTGATTAACCCGATCGCTGGTTCCCAAGCCTTGCTAAGATTATAGCCACAGTCACGGTTTATGAGGTCGTCATTGGTGCGAATTTCGATGGCCTCTCTAACAACGCTGTCCCAGTATCTCGACGTCTGTACCAGAATCCTCGTGCGGTCATGCTCCATGGCGTGATTTTCCGACAAACAATGTTCAGCGACCGCCGACTTGCTCGGATACATCAGTCGAGTGTGCCTCTGCTGTTCACGGCATCGATCCTCGACGGTACGCATCGTCTGACCAATATACGACTTGCCACATTGACACGGAATCTGATACACGCCGGCCTTCCTCAAACCGAGGTCATCTTTGGCGCTCCCCACCAGTGCACGAGTTTTATTTGGAGGACAAAACACAGTTCCGACCCGGTGTTTCTTCAGAATGCGGGCGATTTTTCCCGAGAGTGCGCCTGTGTATGGAATAAATGCAGTGCCTACCTCCTCCCTCGTGACTTCATCCATCTCAACAGGTTGTGCTGCAGTGGTTGGGCGGAGAGCACGTTGAATCTGCCACTCTGAGTACCCATTTTTTCGAAATACAGTTCTCAGATGTTCCAATTCCTGGGGTAGACTCTCTGCGTCAGAGATAGTGCGCGCCCTATGTGCTAGAGTTTTAAGTACCCCATTCTTCTGTGAAGGGTGGTGGCAGCTGTCTGCATGCAAATACAGATCAGTGTGCGTAGCCTTCCGATACACCCCATGACCTAGGGTGCCATCAGCCCTTCTCTTGACCAAGACGTCAAGGAAAGGTAATTTACCCTCCGTTTCAGTCTCCATAGTGAATTTGATGTTGGGGTGTATGGAGTTTAGATGTGTAAGGAAGTCAAGGAGTTTATCCATACCATGTGGCCAGATGACGAACGTGTCGTCAACGTAACGGAAAAAGCAAGTAGGTTTCCATACGGATGACGACAGGGCTTCCTCCTCGAAGTTCTCCATGTACTAATTCGCTACCACCGGTGAGAGTGGGCTACCCATGGCGACTCCCTCCGTTTGTTCGTAGTATTCTCCATTAAAAAGAAAATACGTGGAAGTCAAGACATGCCTAAAAAGTTCAGTGGTCTTCTCGTCAAACTTTAATCAATTCTAGTGACTCTCGCAGGGGTACCCTCGTAAACAAGGAAACGACGTCAAAACTCACCATGATATCTGACTCATCCAACCTGAAGCTATCAAGGCGTTTAACAAAATCCACGGAATTACGGATGTGATGAGGGCATTTACCCACATAAGGACTTAATATTCCCGTCAGGTATTTGGCCAACAAATATGTAGGTGCCCTGATGTTGCTGACAATGGGGCGTAATGGTACCCCCTCTTTGTGAACCTTCGGGAGTCCATATAGTCTAGGCGGTACCGGACCTTGGGGTAACAATTTCTTAGCGTCACCCTCCGGTAAATCTGCGTCCTTGAGAAGCGCCCTCGTCTTGTTCTCCATCTTCTTTGTAGGGTCAACGCTGATCTTCCGGTAGGAATCGTCATTTAGCAGGCTCTGCATCTTATCAGTGTAGTCCTTATGGGAGACAACAACTGTAGCATTGCCTTTGTCAGACTGTCATCAATTTGAGTGGCATGGTGTTGAGTGAAGATGCGGTCTCGGTTTTGCAGAAAGGTCTCAACTTCGCTCCCACCCCCAAGTTCACTCCGGTCGCAGAAATTGTTAGTGCTGTTGAACAGGTTGCAGCTCGACTTCCGCCAGAATCAGCCGAGGAAATACGTCGTGAAACTTGTCGTGCGTTGACGAAATCCAAGCCGATGAAGTCAAATATCAGCAGTAAAGAGAGGGCGGCCATTCGTGATCTGAGGGAGCGCTCTGAAATTGTTGTCTTACCGGCTGACAAAGGCAATGCTACAGTTGTTGTCTCCCATAAGGACTACACTGATAAGATGCAGAGCCTGCTAAATGACGATTCCTACCGGAAGATCAGCGTTGACCCTACAAAGAAGGTGGAGAACAAGACGAGGGCGCTTCTCAAGGACGCAGATTTACCGGAGGGTGACGCTAAGAAATTGTTACCCCAAGGTCCGGTACCGCCTAGACTATATGGACTCCCGAAGGTTCACAAAGAGGGGGTACCATTACGCCCCATTGTCAGCAAAATCAGGGCACCTATATATTTGTTGGCCAAATACCTGACGGGAATATTAAGTCCTTATGTGGGTAAATGCCCTCATCACATCCGTAATTCCGTGGATTTTGTTAAACGCCTTGATAGCTTCAGGTTGGATGAGTCAGATATCATGGTGAGTTTTGACGTCGTTTCCTTGTTTACGAGGGTACCCCTGCGAGAGTCACTAGAATTGATTAAAGTTTGACGAGAAGACCACTGAACTTTTTAGGCATGTCTTGACTTCCACGTATTTTCTTTTTAATGGAGAATACTACGAACAAACGGAGGGAGTCGCCAAGGGTAGCCCGCTCTCACCGGTGGTAGCGAATTTGTACATGGAGAACTTCGAGGAGGAAGCCCTGTCGTCATCCGTATGGAAACCTACTTGCTTTTTCCGTTACGTTGACGACACGTTCGTCATCTGGCCACATGGTATGGATAAACTCCTTGACTTCCTTACACATCTAAACTCCATACACCCCAACATCAAATTCACTATGGAGACTGAAACGGAGGGTAAATTACCTTTCCTTGACGTCTTGGTCAAGAGAAGGGCTGATGGCACCCTAGGTCATGGGGTGTATCGGAAGGCTACGCACACTGATCTGTATTTGCATGCAGACAGCTGCCACCACCCTTCACAGAGGAATGGGGTACTTAAAACTCTAGTACATAGGGCGCGCACTATCTCTGACGCAGAGAGTCTACCCCAGGAATTGGAACATCTGAGAACTGTATTTCGAAAAAATGGGTACTCAGAGTGGCAGATTCAACGTGCTCTCCGCCCAACCACTGCAGCACAACCTGTTGAGATGGATGAAGTCACGAGGGAGGAGGTAGGCACTGCATTTATTCCATACACAGGCGCACTCTCGGGAAAAATCGCCCGCATTCTGAAGAAACACCGGGTCGGAACTGTGTTTTGTCCTCCAAATAAAACTCGTGCACTGGTGGGGAGCGCCAAAGATGACCTCGGTTTGAGGAAGGCCGGCGTGTATCAGATTCCGTGTCAATGTGGCAAGTCGTATATTGGTCAGACGATGCGTACCGTCGAGGATCGATGCCGTGAACAGCAGAGGCACACTCGACTGATGTATCCGAGCAAGTCGGCGGTCGCTGAACATTGTTTGTCGGAAAATCACGCCATGGAGTATGACCGCACGAGGATTCTGGTACAGACGTCGAGATACTGGGACAGCGTTGTTAGAGAGGCCATCGAAATTCGCACCAATGACGACCTCATAAACCGTGACTGTGGCTATAATCTTAGCAAGGCTTGGGAACCAGCGATCGGGTTAATCAAGAGTAAATCGAGCAGACGTATAGTTGTGACGACCACGGCGGACAGAGCCATCACACCGACGTCATCTCAGACGCCGTCGCAATCTGTTCCACCGCACGACCGTGGCGCTGGGCGCGGACGGCGGAGGGAGCGCGCCGCGGGCGGAGGGTATTTAAATCGGCCGCCGCCGCGACCGAACCCAGTTCCCTCTGAGCAGCCATAGCGTACGGATCTCCGTGCCGGCACGTTCACAGGAGCTCAGTCCGTCAGTTCACCTGATGATGGCGACATGTTTGATCGCCGAAATATTGTGCCCGTTGGACACTATAGACCGGCAGCATACCCGTGGATATTTTGATTATCAAATACGCCGGGAGAAACTCAAGAATCATACTTAAGTTAATATAACAACTTTATTTTTTTGTGTTTTCTGTTTTTCTTTTTTTTAAATTTATATCTTAAAATTCCTCTATGGAGTAGAAGGAGTTGTCATTCAAAAATTCTTTTAATTTCTTCTTAAATACTTGTTGGTTATCTGTCAGACTTTTGATACTATTTGGTAAGTGACCAAAGACTTTAGTGCCAGTATAATTCACCCTTTCTGTGCCAAAGTTAGATTTAATCTTGAATAGTGAAGATCATCCTTTCTCCTAGTATTGTAGTTATGCACACTGCTATTACTTTTGAATTGGGTTTGGTTGTTAATAACAAATTTCATAAGAGAGTATATATACTGAGAAGCTACTGTGAATATCCCTAGATCCTTAAATAAATGTCTGCAGGATGATCTTGGGTGGACTCCAGCTATTATTCTGATTACACGCTTTTGTGCAATAAATACTTTATTCCTCAGTGATGAATTCCCCCAAAATATGATGCCATATGAAAGCAATGAGTGAAAATAGGCGTAGTAAGCTAATTTACTAAGATGTTTATCACCAAAATTTGCAATGACCCTTATTGCATAAGTAGCTGAACTCAAACGTTTCAGCAGATCATCAATGTGTTTCTTCCAATTTAATCTCTCATCAATGGACACACCTAAAAATTTGGAATATTCTACCTTAGCTATATGTTTCTGATTAAGGTCTATATTTATTTATGGCGTCATACCATTCCCTGTACAGAACTGTATGTACTGTGTCTTATCAAAATTCAGTGAGAGTCCGTTTACAAGGAACCACTTAGTAATTTTCTGAAAGACAGTATTGACAATTTCATCAGTTAATTCTTGTTTGTCAGGTGTGATTACTATACTTGTATCACCAGCAAAGAGAACTAACTTTGCCTCTTCATGAATATAGAATGGCAAGTCATTAATATATAATAAGAACAACAAAGGATCCAAGACTGACCCTTGTGGAACCCCATTCTTGATAGTTCCCCAGTTTGAGGAATGTGCTGATCTTTGCATGTTACGAGAACTACTTATTTCAACTTTCTGCACTCTTCCAGTTAGGTACGAATTAAACCATTTGAGCACTGTCCCACTCATGCCACAATACTTGAGCTTGTCTAGCAGAATTTCATGATTTACACAATCAAAAGCCTTTGAGAGATCACAAAAAATCCCAATGGGTGGTGTTCGGTTATTCAGATCATTCAAAATTTGACTGGTGAAAGCATATATGGAATTTTCTGTTGAAAAACCTTTCTGGAAACCAAACTGACATTTTGTTAGTTGCCGATAAAGCTGCTCCCCGAGTAGTGTGGCCGTGACTGAAGACATTCAGAGGAGAACACCCTAAAAGACACCGAAGAATTCCAATCCAACATTTCAAGGTAACTGGGAATCAACTAAGGTACAGTTTTTAACTTTTCATACCTGGGATTCGCTGTCATGTAAGAACTTTATAAAAGACATCATATTTATGCCAGTGCTGTAACACTTTCTTTTATTCACGACTGCCATTTCGGCCTTAGGCCACTATCAAGTGCAGATTTTTGTGGCTTTACGCCATGTGAACTTTTTGTCATTACAAATGTATTTGATAGTAATGACAATGACGTATAAATGTGTCAGCTCGTTTTAAGTTGACATGGCGTAAAGCCACGAAACTCTGCACTAGATAATGCCCTAAGGCCGAAATTGCAATCGTGAAATAAAGGAAGTGTTACAGTCACTGGCGTAAATATGATGTATTTTATAAAGCCACAAGTTTTGTCTGGAAGTTACCGCAGCGATTTTGTTCGTGATTTACATTTGCCAAAGCAAGAGCTCTCAGGATCGTGACTAAAAGCACCGAATATTCGGAACACAAAAGTCTGTGTTTATGGTGATAGTCATGCTATTTTTTCTGTTTATTCCTCCAAGAAACTTGACACGGTTTTTAATAATGACATCGAGTCCGTTATGATCGATCAGGAGACACTATTCCGATTAGCAATGGAAGCCAATAAAGTGGAATAGATCTGATTGCGCTACATATTATGCGCATGGTAATATTCAGCTGGGAGTCCAGAAGCGTTGAAAAACACGTGCACAGTACTCAACACTTGAGTTCACCAAACTCAAGGTCGAAGTTCGGAGGGTGGTTGCTGAAGATCCCCAGGCAGTTCCGCATAGCCTATGGAAGACGAAGCTTCGGGTTTTTAACTTTAGAGACAGGTTCAGAAGGTGCTGTTTGCAGGATGGTGTACAGTCCAAGACGACACCAAGATATTCTGGGTTCCCATTATGACGAAGTATTCTACCTCTGAAACTTATATTTAGAGTCACATTCGTCAAACGATTAAGTCTCCTGATTACGCAGATCTACTGACTTTACGAGGGAATCTTAAACGACTAAAATCGCGCCACCCAGCCCAGCATGATTTTGCCGACATGGACGAACGGAAACAGCGGTCAGAAGCAGTAAGAGATGCACGCCTGCAGAACATCTTTACAATGGCTAGACTTCCATGTGGCTCGCACGTACCACGCAAGACCTGCAGTGCCCGATCGAAATCAGAACGCTACGGCCGCAGGTTCGAATCCTGCCTCGGGCATGGATGTGTGTGATGTCCTTAGGTTAGTTAGGTTTAAGTAGTTCTAAGTTCTAGGGGACTGATGACCACAGATGTTAAGTCCCATAGTGCTCAGAGCCATTTGAACCATTTTTTGAAAATCAGAACGGGCTTGGTTGGTGTAGAGATGCTCTTCAAGACTGGAAAATCTTCCTACTCCAGAATGTGACTGTGGAGCTCTGCGCCAGACTATTAATGACATTGTCAGCGACTGCCTATCGCAGTGATGAAGAGGACTTTTGCTGGCAACTCCAGATGCTGTGAACTGGATTGAAGGAATGGGTATTCAAATGTAAAGCACAGACTTCATTAAGTTTCTCGTCAATAAATATGTATATGTGTTTATGTAATCACTGATATGTCTGTAGTAAGCCATACGCTAAAGAAATATGCGAAGTTTAAACTGATACGTATGCAGTATGAGAATTAGAAATGGCATATACGTTGCAATGTCAAGATACTTGCAGTTCTTTCTCGAAATGTAGATTTCTGTGGGAGCAGGACAAAAGAGAGAGAGAAAAAAAATCACTATTATGAGAAATGTAAATAACCTGGACCGAAGAACGTAGTGAAAGCTCCTCTAGCTGATCCCCAACAAAAATGTATCTTCTTAACGCGTGCTGTTGGTTTCCAGTTTACACAACAATTCGGTAGAACATCCAGAAGCACACTATTAATCAATCGCACCGAGAAAACCCGAGAAATCACATGTATGTACTTAGGCTTTAATTAAAATGGGACACTTCAAATCTTATATGAAGATGGTATCTCTTCTTTGGGACATGTCCGAAAGAACAGATACAATCTTCATATAGTTAAAGCTAACTGGCCATTTACCTCCTTTTTCTGTGCTGGATGCACACGCATTGCCCGAACTCTTATGGGATTAGGTAAGATTGTCTGCCACAAGTAATGAGTGTAATGGGCAGCGGCACGACGAATGTAGTGTGTGGACATTAAGTTGGTAATGTTGGTCTCACGGGGAGCGTGCAAGGGATAAATCCCTGAAGTCGCACTGTCCTCTGTGCCTTCGGTGGCTCAGATGGATGGAACGTCTGCCATATAAGCAGGAGATCCCTGGTTCCGGGCACACATTTTCAACTGTTCCCGTTTCTGTATATGAACGCCTGTCGACAGCGCAGGGCATTCGTTTAATTATCATTTCTTAAAATCTTTGTGAAAGCCATGCCCAAAATTTAAAGTATATTTATGAACTAGTGAGAGTTGATTCAGAGGATTAACGAAGCCGAATTGAAATAAGGAATACATTTGCGACGGCAGATTTTGGAATTAATATGTTATGAAAATTTCCTTGACTTGCTGATTGGGGTTGAAGGAATGGTTTGGGTGTCTTCCACAATGGACTGAATGTAGAATTTGACAATTATTGGAAAGAGAACTATCGCGAAATCGTAGAACTACTGTAGTGAATCTAGAATTCTTTGATCTCTTGCATAAAATGACAAGTGGATTACTAATTACAGTCTCCAAACCTGTGAGCCAAACAACTGCTGAATTCTTCAAAATTCCCAGAAATATCACATAGCACGCCAATTACCTTGACATCGACCTACGCTGCGATTAAATAATTAAGCGATATCAATAATTATGTGGACGTAAACGGCAAAATTATATGAGATCAAGGGACTGATGTAAGAATGGAATAGATTGTTATGATGGTTAAAACATGAAATAACTGCATTTATTTCACACACTCACACAAAAATTACAAGTCTCAGGGCCGATTCGAATACGCGTGGTCGTGTCTCAGTTATTAAATGAGGGAGGAGGAAACGAATTGTTTGAAAGAAAACAGTCTCGGTTGCAAAATTTACGGGAAATGATACGTTTCGTCATTTTGGGGCATCGTCAGATTGACGTAAAAATCAATGTGGAATACCAACATTCGACCATGAATGCCCACGCATGGCATTCAGATAAAATTTTATAAGGAACCATCTTCCTATCGTCACGGGATGCATAGGATGATGGTTCCTTATAAAATTTAACTGAAACTGGGAACATGCACCGTTTTTGCCGTTTACAATATAGGTTATATTAGTAATTAGGAATAAATGGGAAGAAAATTGACGACTAGGTGCAGCTGAAATCGTTAAAAAGTCATGTCGTATTAATGAATGTAGCTAAAAACTTTGGACTCTGCTTGGTCTTTGATATGATTATGTTGAGGGTTTCCAGACGTGCGGAAATTCCCGGACATGCACTACATTTTAACCGTTTGTCCGGCGTCCGGTGGGAATTTTTTGAAAAGTCTAAATTCCTACATTTTCAGAAACAAACATTGATAGTTAGAAATGAACTGGCAGCTGTGAAAATAGAAATGAATAATTGTTTATTAGCCGCAACTGCAAGTCGCTATGGCAACGCAGCTACAGTGATACAGCATATACATCCCACAGTAACAAAGAACGAAGGATGTGGCTACACAGCATTTGAACTCTGGGTTAAAATGGACTTCGGTGTCGGCGGTGTCTGCGTGCTGTGCAGACGTTGGTAAACGTGCGATGAATCACGGGAAATCGAGACAACGAATCATAATACAGATGTGAAGAGCCAATGACGTGATTTTCTCTCTCTTCCATTTGCAGTTTGGTTATGAAGATTAAGATTGTGGAAAGTCAACAGTTAATTCGCAGTGCTTTTTTTACAAGCCGAAATGCCGAAACGAAAATGCAAATTCAGTGACGCATTGTCGTTAAAGTATAAGTGTCTCAAAGCAGAGAGAAGCGAATACGAAGCACAATGCCTTATTTGTCCTCCAGGAACATATGTTTCTGTTACACACAAAGGTAAGGTTATCAAACAGTTTTTTTTATCTTTCGTCTGACTCTGATTGGCATTTTGCTATGGGATTATTTAGAGAGTTTTAATTTATAATTGCCAATTTTGCTATAGTAACAATATATTAAGACGGAAACGTTTCTCTTGTAGCTGCATAAATTTGGAAGTACAGCTGTCTTCTCAGAAACATAAAACATCTCAAAATTCTGCCGGTACTTTAGATATTAAAGGTTTCTTTGCTCAGCCCACACAGTCAGTATATCGTGTGAGCGCTGCAAAGCCAACTCTTGCATTTCACGTTGTTAATCACCACGCACCATACAAATCCGTGGACTGCACGCCGAAACTAAACGCAAAACTATACAGTGATTCTCAAATCGGGAAGAAAGTTTCGTGCGTAAGAATAAAGACCGAAGTGATTATTAACAAAGTCCTTGCACCACATTCTGTTGAGGTGGCGATACAACGTTAGTACCGACAGCAGTAATCATTGTTCCCAGAAAGTACTCCATATTTTAATATAATATTTTTACCTTAAAGCTGGCGGTATGGAGACAAATGTAAGTGCAGAGAAAAATATCATCATATGTTCGAGAGTAGAATGTACGAATATAAAAGAAATGTCTCATTTGGTACTCACAATACGAACACAAATTTTAGTTGTATAAGTGGATCAGATGGACAAAATGTATTCACCAAACTAAAGTCCTATATTAATGAAAATTTTGTTGGAGTGGGTTGCCCAGCCCACATTCTGAACAATACCATTCAGCATGGGTCGGATATTTTACGTGTAGATTTAGCGTGTAGTGTTTTCAAGCTCTACACTTACTTTTCTACATATACAGTAAGAACTGAGGAACTCAAGCATTATTGTCAGTATGTCGAAATTAGTTACAATCAGCTTCTTAGTCACAGCAAAACCAGGCGGTTATCTCTGTTGCCTGCACTTGACAGAATAATTGAAATGTATAATGCTTTAAAATCTTACTTTTTGTCTATATCCGATGCCCCTAAAGTTCTAAAGGTTTTCATTGAAAACAGTTTGAGCAAAGCTTATTTATATCACTTACATTTATTGAGTATGTGATTCACCATGGGATACAACAACTTGAAAGTGAACAAACATCCATTGTTGAGATGATCGCAATTTTAGATAATGTGTCTTGTATTCTTATGAATAGATTAGAGAGTAATTTCATGGTACTAAAGACGAACAAGGTCTTGATAAGTGCTAAGGAGGAGTGCCTTGATAAAGAAGCTGACAATTTTGAGCAGGAGGCTGTTTCGTTGTATGGGGAATGTCGTGCTACTTAGATAAATGGTTGTGTCCTTTTCAGAACTCATTTGTTTTAGGTGGTTAAATTTAAATGATAAAGTATGAACAGATGATGTACAAAAGTGTGTACAGCTCTTGAGTCATAAAGGCATTGTAATAGATGATGTCAAGTGTTTTGATGAGATATGTAATGTGAACCAGTTTTAGCAGCATCATAGCTCTGACCTTGTGAAATTGTTCTGTAATGAAAAGTGGGTTAGATATTTTAGTGGGAGCAAGAATGAAGACTGCCATTCTGATCTGCTGAAATTATTTCAGAATTTTTTTGCTGTTCCTGCACATAATGCTAATGTTGAAGGAGTATTTTCACTAATAAGAGCACAGTGGGCAGGTGAAACGAACAGATTATCTGTTGATTCGGTCAAAGGTATCGTTTTTGTAAAGTATAGTTTTAGAAACTTCAGTTGTTTGGAATTTTTTGATTATATTTCAAACAAGCTTAATGTTTTGCACACGATTAGTTGTTCAGAGAAATATAACTGACTGCAGTTGATTATCATATTTAACATTTTCTGTGGCAGAATTTAAAAAAATATTCATATATATGCCTGTGGGTATTATAAATAGCATTTAAATTTGAAATTTATATAATTTTTTTCATTGACCGATAATGCCCTACATTTTTGACAAATGTCCTACATTTTTTACCAATGTGTCCTACATTTCCATTTGATAATCTGTATTGAATAGGATTGGGGAGAAGAGAAGTTTGTGGCACAACTTGACCAGAAGAAGGGATCGGTTGGTAGGACATGTTCTGAGGCATCAACGGATCACCAATTTAGTACTGGAGGGCAGTGTGGAGGGTAAAAATCGTAGAGGGAGACCAAGAGATGAATACACTAAGCAGATTCAGAAGGATGTAGGTTGCAGTAGGTACTGGGAGATGAAAAAGCTTGCACAGGATAGAGAAGCATGGAGAGCTGCATCAAACCAGTCTCAGGACTGAAGACCAAAGCAACAACAACAACAATCTGGCAACCCTAGTTATGTCGGCAAAACAACGCAAACACTACATCCGTTCTTCCAGCATGTACATTTAGGTATAGTTTTATTCTTGTTTTACCATCATATAGATAGTTGTGTGGGATTTTTGTAGCGTTTATAATAATTCTTGTTCCCTCCAAATTTTTTTATCAGTAGATAATATGGTGACGACCACACGCACTTCGGGGGATTCGCAGACAATAGATATCGTTGTATAAGGGGCAATCAAATGAAAACGAGGCGTATGGAAAAAATTATTTCAGCCAAGGTGGCTATACGTACATTCTGTAATTAAGTTAACGCACGGTTGCTGGACATCAGCCTTCAACAATGTTTAAAATTTCGAAAGAATTATTTGTTATTTCCAGAGTTATCATCATAAATGCTGTGACATTTACCCCACTGTGAGGCACGACTGTCAGTGTCTGCAGAAAAATGTTAGCGGTTGCCTATGGAACCATGATTGAACCTAATCCTGCACCCCTTCGTCCCTCGGATATTTTGCAAAGGTTGGTTCGAAGACGCTGCAGAAACTTCGCTGGTAAACCCTTATGCACCCTCCATACAGTTCCGCCTCGTCCCCATTCATCAACACTATTTTATAAACAAGAATAGTAAAGTAACACATACGGGATACATTTTACAATAATATGTAGACTTGTTCTTTGTTGCGCAATACAGTTGATTTTGAGAACGGTTATATGGATTGCGGGCAACACGCAATATTATTTTAATCACATGATAATATACTAATGGCTAGTTACAGGGGAAGGCATTCGTGTTATACATTACCCAGCTTTTAACTATTTTACTGACGTATTTAAGTCGCGTATGCCATTATCTCACTTTAACATTCACATAAATGAATGCATGCCGTGCAAGGCATCGCTAATATTTACTAACGAACTGGATAACCTTATTTTCTTCACGAGCTGAATAATTTACATCAATCATGCAACCTCAGCGTGTACTGGAATAAAGTTAAAATGAACTTTGGAAGCAATTTTCTTGTTGCAGTAACAAAGCTACGTCGAAAACCGGCAACCAGCTTTGAATATTATCTAATTCGTAAAGTGATTTTCGGATCGTTAGCTCGCCGACACTGCTCCACTGTTTCATTATTATGGGAACGCGGAAAAACAATTCAACATCAAAAGAAAAAAAGAAACGGTATGAATAAAGAGCAACGCAACGTCGGTAAATTTGCATTTTTAACGACGCAACGACTAAAGCAGCCACATTAAGTCAATTTCCCCTAAAAGCTCCAGTAGGAAGACTGCCAAGCAATTATTTCACTCGGCCTAGCCTTAAACTGGCATTATAATTAAGTTTAACGACATATTAGTGAGACTGGGCGCCACACCAGCGCCTTCATCCGAAATCTGTGGCCGACTCCACAACGACCCGAATGCCAGAAGAACGGGAACAGAGACTGCAGCGTTATAGAAGGTTCAAATGGTTCAAATGGCTCTGAGCACTAAGGGACTTAACATTTATGGTCATCAGTCCCCTAGAACTTAGAACTACTTAAACCTAACTAACCTAAGGACATCACACAGCACCCAGTCACCACGAGGCAGAGAAAATCCCTGACCCCGCCGGGAATCGAACCCGGGAACCCGGGCGTGGGAAGCGAGAACGCTACCGCACGACCACGAGCTGCGGACCGTTATAGAAGGAGAAACGCACACCGCTATGACAAGCACATCATCATCGCTCGATTAAATTTCTCTTATCCCTCTCATTGCTGCGCATTTCCGTCGGAAGTTAAACAGAAAACCTTGTAATCATACAGTTGTTCTAAACACTGAAGAATACCGTGCTGTACGGTGAAACATTTCCTACCTTATGAGCGACTAAAATTTCGCCAAAATAGACCTTAAAAGAGCTTTCGATATTTTATGAAATAATGTAAGAATCGAAAGGACAATTAGGACACTATTTGAAGCGAGTCCGAGCGCTAGACACTTTTTAACATGGTGAAAGACGACGAAGTCGAAAAGTCTGACTAAATCGCTGCGTTTGCTAGCGGTGCAAGTACCAAACAAAAGATATTCGGATGAATATTGTGTTAAAATGTGGTGATAGTATAGCGAATGATATGTATGCGGATAATTTCATTGCATAAAATGATTTGAATACAAACAGTTTTCCACTTTAAGATATAGTGAACTGAAATAAAAGTGAAAATCGAAAATATATGGGATTACAGGTCTTGTTACTAATTTATAAATTATAATTTTTTTAGAGATCTAGCTCATGCTTTTATAGTATGTAAAAAATAAAAACACTCGGTGTTTTTATTCACTCTGTGTAGAGCCCCCGCCCCCCCCCCCTCTCCCATGAACCATGGACCTTGCCGTTGGTGGGGAGGCTTCCGTGCCTCAACGACACAGGTAGCCGTACCTTAGGTGCAACCACAACGGAGGGGTATCTGTTGAGAGGCCAGACAAACGTGTGGTTCCTGAAGAGGGGCAGCAGCCTTTTCAGTAGTTGCAGGGGCATCAGTCTGGATGATTGACTGATGTGGCCCTATAACACTAACCAAAACGGCCTTGCTGTTCTGGTACTGCGAACGGCTGAAAGCAAGGGGAAACTACATCCGTAATTTTTCCCGAGGGCATGCAGCTTTACTGTATGGTTAACTGATGATGGCGTCCTCTTGGGTAAAATATTCCGGAGATAAAATAGTCCCCTATTCGTATCTGTGGGCGGGGACTACACAAGAGGACGCCGTTATCAGGAGAAAGAAAACTGGCGTTCTACGGATCGGAGCGTGGAATGTCAGATCACTTAATCGAGCAGGTATGTTAGAAAATTTAAAAAGTGAAATGGATGGGTTATAGTTAGATATAGTGGGAATTAGTAAAGTTCGCTGGCAGGAGGAACAAGACGAATACAGGGTTATAAAGACAAAATCAAATAGGGGTAATTCAGGAGCAGCTTTAATAATGAATAGGAAAATAGGAGTGCGGGTTAGCTACTACAAACAGCATAGTGAACGCATTATTGTGGCCAAGATAGACACAAAGCCCATGCCTACTACAGTAGTACAAGTTTATATGCCAACTAGCTCTGCAGACGAAGAAGAAATTGATGAAATATATGATGAGATAGAAGAAATTATTCAGGTAGTGGAGGGAGACGAAAATTTAATAGTCATGGGTGCCTGGAATTCGAGAGTAGGAAAAGGAAGGGAAGAAAACATAGTAGGTGAATATGGATTGGGGCTAAGAAATGAAAGAGGAAGACGCCTTCTAGAATTTTGCACAGAGCTTAACTTAATCATAGCTAACACTTGGTTCAAGAATCATGAAAGAAGGTTGTATATGTGGAAGAACCCTGGAGATACTACAAGGTTTCAGATAGATTATATAATGGAAGGACAGAGATTTAGGAACCAGGTTTTAAATTGTAAGACATTTCCAGGGGCAGATGTGGACTCTGGCCACAATCTATTGGTTATGAACTGTAGATTAAAACTGAAGAAACTGCAAAAAGGTAGGAATTTAAGGAGATGGGACCTGGATAAACTAAAAGATCCACGGGTTGTACAGAGTTTCAGGGGGAGCATAAGGGGACAATTGACAGGAATGGGGAAAGAAATACAGTAGAAGAGTAATGAGTAGCTTTGAGGAATGAAATAGTGAAGGCAGCAGAGGATCAAGTAAGTAAAAAGACGGGGGCTAGTAGAAATCCTTGGGTAACAGAAGAGATACTAAATTTAATTGATGAAAGGAGAAAATACAAAAATGCAGTAAGTGAAGCAGGCAAAAAGGAATACAAACGTCTCAAAAATGATATCGACAGGAAGTGCAAAATGGCTAAGCAGGGATGGCTAGAGGACAAATGTAGGATGTAGAGGCTTAACTCACGTGGGGTAAGATACTGCTTACAGGAAAATTAAAGAGACCTTTGGAGAAAAAGAGAATCATATGCATGAATATCAAAAGCTCAGATGGAAACCCGGTTATAAGCAAAGACGGGAACAGAGAAAGGTGGAAGGAGTATATAGCGGGTCTATACAGGGGCGATGTTCTTGAGGACAATATTATGGAAATGGAAGAGGATGTAGAAGAAGATGAAACGGGAGACATGATACTGCGTGAAGAGTATGACAGAGCACTGAAAGACCTGAGTCGAAACGAGGCCCCGGGAGTAGACAACATTCCATTAGAACTACTGACGGCCTTGGGAGAGCCAGTCCAGACAAAACTCTACCATCTGGTGAGAAAGATGTATGAGACAGGCGAAATTCCCTCAGACTTCAAAAAGAATATAATAATTCCAATCCCAAAGAAAGTAGGTGTTGACAGATGTGAAAATTACCGAACTATCAGTTTAGTAAGATACAGCTGCAAAATACTAACGCGAATTCTGTACAGACGAATAGAAAAACTGGTAGAAGCCGACCTTGGGGAAGATCAGTTTGGATTCCGTAGAAATGTTGGAACACTGGAGGCAATACTGACCCTACGACATAGAAGATTAAGAAAGATTAAGGATCGACGAACCTACGTCTCTAGCATTTGTAGACTTAGAGAAAACTTTTGACAGTGTTGACTGGAATACTCTCTTTCAAATTCTGAAGGTGGCAGGGGACAAATACAGGGAGCGAAAGGTTATTTACAATTTGTACAGAAACCAGTTGGCAGTTATAAGAGTCGAGGGACATGAAAGGGAAGCAGTGGTTGGGAAGAGAGTGAGACAGGATTGTAGCCTCTCCCCGATGCTATTCAATCTCTATATTGATCAATCAGTAAAGGAAACAAAAGAAAAGTTCGGAGTAGGTATTAAAATCAATGGAGAAGAAATAAAAACTTTGAGGTTCGCCGATGACAAGGTAACTCTGTCAGAGACAGCAAAGGACATGGAAGAGCAGTTGAACGGAATGGACAGTGTCTTGAAAGGAGGGTATAAGATAAACATAAACAAAAGCAAAACGAGGATAATGGAATGTAGTCGAATTAAGTCGGGTGATACTGAAGGAATTACATTAGGAAAAGAGACACTTAAAGTAGTAAATGAGTTTTGCCATTTAGGGAGCAAAATAACTGATGATGGTCGAAGTAGAGAATATATTAAATGTAGACTGGCAATGGCAAGGAAAGCGTTACTGAAGAAGAGAAATTTGTTAACATCGAGTATTGATTTAAGTGTCAGGAAGTCGTTTCTGAAAGTATTTGTATGGAGTGTGGCCATGTATGGAAGTGAAACATGGATGATAACCAGTTTGGACAAGAAGAGAATAGAAGCATTCGAAATGAGTTGCTACAGAAGAATGCTGAAGAATAGATGGGTAGATCACATAACTTACGAGGAGGTATTGAATAGAATTGGGGAGAAGAGGAGTTTGTGGCACAACTTGACTAGAAGAAGGGATCGGTTTTTAGGACATGTTCTGAGGCATCAAGGGATCACCAATTTAGTACTGGAGGGCAGCGTGGAGGGTAAAAATCGTAGAGGGAGACCAAGAGATGAATACACTAAGCAGATTCAGGAGGATGTAGGCTGCAGTAGGTACTGGGAGATGAAGAAGCTTGCACAGGATAGAGTAGCATGGAGAGCTGCATCAAACCTGTCTCAGGACTGAAGACCACAACAACAACAACAACAACTGGGGAGAGGTGTCATAAGAAACAGCAGTGTTAAACCTATTATGTTTCTAAATATTGGTCTTTGGATTGAATAGGGCCATGGCCGAATCTCTTCTGGATCTGAGAGAAACTGGAAAACAAGTGATTAGAATGTTTTTCCCATGAAGACGAAAAATAATACATAACTGTGCATTTTTAGTCTGTTTTCCAAATAAGAACTTGTGTATCTAGAATTACTTTATTTTGAGTATTCATCATTGCCTATGTTTGTATTTTTTCCAGTCTTTCCTTAGTCCTTCTCCTACTTCCCCCATCTTAACCCGTCTCCTCCTTCCCCCCTTCTAGCCATTTCCTCCACCATGTCTCTCTGTTCACTTTCAACACCCCACGATCTCTGTTCGTCTCCTCCTACCAATCTCTCAATCTCCTTCTACCGCTGTTTCTGTAAATATGGTCGTTTCCCCTCTCTCTTTGTCCATCTTCCCCCCCCTTCCATCTTCTCCCCCCTCCGTCTGTCCATCTGCTTCTTCCCCTTTGCCAATTTCCTCCACCCCCTAACTATTTCCATCTCAGTCTCCTCCACCCCTGACTCGTGCTCAACTCCTCCTGCACCTCTCTCTGACTCCTCCTATCCTTGTCTCTGTCTATCTCCACGTCACTGTCTCCTTGTCCATCTTCTCTTCCCACATCTCCCTGTACATATATTCCTCTACACTTTCTCTCTCTATCTACTCTTCCTTTTCTATTTTCTCCTCCTCTCTGACCTTTTCCTTATCCCACCCTCTCTGCCCATGTCTTACTCCCTGTCTCTGTTCAACTCCTCCCCTTCTTTTTCTCTGACCATCTTCTCCTCTAGCCTCTCTGTTTCTCACACTTCTCTCACTGTCCATCTCCACCTTCAGCTGTCTATGTCCTCCTCCACTTTCACCCTCTCTGTCCATCTCCTGAGTGCTCCTTCATACCACCACACCCTCAATAAAAGGCTGGCGATTTTTAGCCCCACAGTATTTCTTTCCAGATGGCAACAACATGTGATTCAAATAGGGTGCAATTGTTCCTAGGGTTGAAGTTGAGCTTATTAGGGTTGGTTCTGCCTGCATTTAACATATCCCGCTCGTACTGGTACATATATTTCAACTGTAGGTCTACAGAATTGCGCACTGTACTTCCATTTCCACACAGCTCCATGTTTATGATGTGTGGCTACCGAATTACGTGTCGTACTGTGATACATTTGTACAGGTCTATCCAGCGCCATATGTGGCTACTGTCTGCGAAATGTGTTGTGAACAAAGTTAGCAGTAAGGAAGTAATAAATTTAAACTTCATGCATGATGCGACAGTTTTTCACGCATCTCTGTGTTTAAGACGTCATATCTCTTGAATTGTATGACATAGAATGATATTATTTTGTTTGTACATTTAGTGGTATGTATGAATACCGCCCGCAGAATGTGTTGCGAATAGAAGTGGTAGTAAAGAAGTAATAAAAGTGTCATGCTTCATGTGTCAGTTTTACTGCATGAACAGCGAAAATGTAGTAAGCGCAAACTTTTTTCCTTACATCAGTTTGTGAAAGTTGTCAGCGAGAAAAAGTTTCGTAAAGGTTTCAGATCATGTGTAAAGTTTGACGCAAGTCACTAACCTGGGTACCCGCGCGTCGTGGGCTACACTTCTTTTTCACCTTCATCTCCACTTTGACAATCCAGCCAGCAAGTGACATGTGTACCACGTTTGGTTAAAATCACTCCTGTGGTTTATGAGATGTGGTACATACATACATACAAATGGTGTCCCATCTGATTCTGCCGCCTCATGTATTCCCGCAACGAAACAAAAAAAAGAAAAATGCTCTTGGCTAGGGGTGCTCCTTTGACGGGGTCTCTCACAATGGGCAGGAATGCACAATCCATAACAGTAAACAGGCATCACTTTCCACAAGAAGTAACTATTTTTTAATGTTAAATATGTTTTTACTACAGAAATCAAAATCTTTACTACAGAAATCAAAGCTAGAGGCACAGTTAGTGGCGGCAGACTTGTTATCATAACTTCTGAAATACGTAGACTTTAAAGGAGAACAACGGCGCCCAAGTTCCTGCCGTAATGCGCAGAACAAGGGTTGGCTGCAGCAAATTCAGGACACTGCAGGCAACTCGCTGTACGGCATCAAAGCATTCCAGCAGAAACTGTGGCACTGTTTCCATTATTTGCATCTGAGTATTCCAGGAGGTATAAGGTTTAGCCAGCTCAGTCATCACTAACTTAAACTCTAGTTTACAGTTCAGTGGGTCAGACATATATGTACCATTAATAAAAGGAAAGAAAAAAAGGATTAACTTTGTGCAGAAAGTGATGTTTGTTTACTTGTAGGGATTGTGCATTGCTGAGGATTATGTGAGCCCCCGTCCTAGGTGCATCCCGTGCCTTCTGCGTTTTTCACATTTTGTTTCTTTTCTGAAATAGCCGAGGTGACAAAGTTAGTATGAGTACATCCGTACCTACACACATTTTTAGAATATGTATGGATTAAATTGGTGACTTGTTTTGTTCCTTAATAAATGATGTCATTGACGTCATGTTAAAATTATATCTCTAATACTGTAAGTCACACCTCCAGATCTAACGAACAGCTTTAGATCAATATCTCCTTCACTAGGAATTGACTCTTCATCTGTTAAAATAAACGTGCTTAATCGGCTTCGTTTTTTCCAAAAAAAGCACCATCAACATAACCTTTGCTTTCTAAGTAACAAATTTTACATATGTACAATGTAAATGGCTTCTTCCTTGTTGTATACACTTAAATCACAACAGTACCTCCTGGGTTGGGAACAGTGCCAGATGGTCCTTCATTTTCGTCAAATTCTTGGTCTTCTTCTGGATAAACACTGACGGTAACTGTTTATATTCAACCCACACATTCCGAAAAACAACCCTACATTTAGCTGAAACATGTCAGTTTAAAGAATACATTAAAACGGAACTCTGGTTGATGAAAAGGTATTGTCAATACGTTTACCATGTGATTAAACTAAAACAACACAGTTCACATTGGTACTTACAAACAATATTCGAAGTAAGCAAATTCAGCAGCACGTACGATGTTTGTCATAGAGTGAACAAAGCACCAACTGATAGTGTTTAAGTCTTTGAAACTTATGAATTGCATGTTAGATTGCTTAATTACCAATAATTACCGATCCAGAGAAACAAATCTCTCAATGAGATTACTATTTTCTTTCCAACATTAAAGCATAATTTGTTTTGCAAGTTTCGTTCCTGTTCATCCAGTTGTTTCTGTTCACTAAATATTGGAACGTATGTTATCGACGCAGTTTACGTACTTTTAGAGATTTTTTGTAAGAAAAACGGATACGATTTTAGCGAGGGAGATGGCTGGTAACAGCACCGCGTGTATGTACCGACACGCTGTTTTGTGTTGCAGAAGTGATAGAAAAGCTGTTATGTTCAAACTCAGCGAAGAATATGGGGACATGGTCAACGTCAAGCCTCGTGCAGAATCCAACATACTATCAAACTTAACAGACACAAATTCTTCTGAAGTTTCTGTGGAAATAACGTGCACATGGCTCCAATTGTGTTGACAACCTGGAAGCAGCAGATTGTCTGCAGTCAACATGCGAAGAAACGCCAAGAGTTTACAGTTGCTGTGAAGCCGTCTCCATGAGGATTGGGCTCTCTTTCCGACGACGATGCGTTCGCCATTGACGTCTGTGTCACCACAGCAAACAATGTCGCAGTGTGCGGGTAAGTTATCTGTGAGTAGGAAAAGCTTAGCACAACTGTTTATTTTCTCGCAAGTTCGTCAGTTTTATCATTAATCACCTCAAATATCTTGCCCTGACAAAGTGTTGGAAGTTTGCCCACATCCTGCAATACCTGCTGGCGATTTTAATAATCACCACACTGCCATTAAAAATCGAATTGCAGACGAAAATGGCGAACACTTTATAAACTAGGCCGTTTTCAATTTTTGTTGCCAAAGAATGTAATTCTTTCAGATCAGCTGCATGGATTGCGGGAACGAATCCCGACCCTATGCTTTGCCTCAGAGGACACTCAAAACCGCCAGACTCCAGTTTTGAGAATACTGGGAGATTTACCGCTCAACCAACACCATCCCATTATCATACAGACTGGCATTCAAATCGCCATCATCCATTTTACACCAAGACTCAGATGGAATTTTGGGGGGACCCAGTGGAACAAATGTGCTCCTGAGCTGGACACAGTCATCCGATGGATCCCTCCAAAAGGCGGCAACTACGGCAGATTTGTCAAAGCTGTTATAACAACAGCTAGAAGGCATACACCTCGTGGTTTCCGAATGGAATACGTTTCGGAGTGGAACGATGCTACACAAAGGCTATACCAAGAGTTTCAGAAGAGCAGAGAGTATGAAACCAGGTGGTTCCAACCCACCCGTAAGCCAACCTCAAAATATACCGGCGAACCACATTGCAGCGCGACTTAAAACAGTCTCTAAGATTCCAGACAGTAAACAAAATGACAAAGATATTAAAAAACAACCTAAAATACTCCACCTGTCAACAACAGCTCACCCTGGGTACTCCAGGGAATTTACTGTCGGTAATGTAAATAAAGCCCTAGAAAACACTAAGCGACGCTAAGCTTCTGGATTTAATAGAATCCACCCCGAATTCCCCAGAAATCCTGAAAACATATAAGGATATGGCTAAGAAAATTCTTATCTTACATCCTGTAACAGGATGTATCCCCACAGGAGCTCAAGAACCTGAATTCATCGCACTGCAGAAACCGAATAAACCAAAGAACCCACCTGAAAGTCATCGTCGTATAGACCTACATAGTCCATGTTACAAACTCCTAACAAGAATGGTTCTAGAGCGAACAGGTCCGTTGATACTAAAACATTTCCCCACTGAACAGGCTGGTTTCTGACCCCACCGCAGTTGTATCGAGCAGGTGGTCAGCCTAATAACACACAATGAGAATGACACAGTTGGAGGGAAGGTGTTATTTACAAACTTCTCAACGTGATACGTTTCGGTCGAGTAACATCTTTATTAAATAATATGATTTGCAATCGACCTTCCCAATTTGTAACAGGAAACAGTAAGAGTAAAATGAGACACCTGAATTATGGGCTGCCTCCAGGCTCAGTACTCGCTTTACTCCTGTTTTACCTATATATTTAACCTACATATTTCGGATGTACCAAATACAACATCTACAAAATTTGATTATACTTATGACCTTGCCTTGCCACCCAAAGTAACTTTGTACACGAATGCAGCAACATCTTATCAGAAGGCCTTGAAAGTGTGTAGTGTAACGATGCAAGTTTTGTATACATGATTTTCTTTTGACATATGACCATGTGGAGACTTCGACACCTACGTCAGTTACATCACACTTCAAAATTATTTAAATTCTTTTTAAATTGTCTCTGAAATGTTCTTGAACGAAACTGTAAAACATAATCATAGTCGCATGGGCAGAATTACGTCACTCAGTCCAATTGATTTGCGCAAACTTTTTCAATTTAGATGTCGTTTTGTTTCTTCTCAGAAATTATATTAATGCAAGTTATCTGATTTAACAAATATTAGAACCACATCGAATAAACTTTCCAGATTCAAATTCGCGATGAACGTTCTCAAAATTAATAATCAATTCATTCACATAATTCTTCATAAATAAATTCTCGGAACACGTATTTGAACTTTAGCAGTATCCACTAGATTATTATCTTCCTACATGTAGACGTGAACCTGAGCCTTGACAAGACAGAACTGAACATTTACAACAAGATTAAACTTTCTATGACGTCATTGTTGTACAAAACATTACAAATTCCTATGTTTTCGATTTCTAGAAGCACGACGCAACAACTAGGTTTCAGGATCTTCTGTTGCTCTTTGGCTGTTGACCCGCGACGTATAGTGGCCAGCAATTTTCTCTCTGGTCTCGGCAGCGAAGATGCTGTCCGTTCGTTGCGCCGCCCTCTCCGTACATGAAACATAAAGAGTAAATACAAACTTTAGTCAATTCACAACCATTACAAATATTACAAAAATACATCAACAAAAAACTAAATTAAACTTATATTCACCTGCAAACTGGCTGACACTGGTGGATGGGTGACGCTTCAATTTCGCGTACCACTACAAGTGCTGGGGAGATACTTTTCCGTCTCGAGACTAATACTAAATAAAAACAGAACTGAAGTGTCGTGCTTTCACCTCAGTAATAAACAAGTACGTCTAGGCGCCAAATATACTTCCACAGCAATACAGTTCGCTATAATCCTTTCCTAAAATATTTAGGGATAACAATGCACCGAACACTGTCTTTGTAAAAAACATCTGAACACCAGGAAGAATGTAATCTGTGAACTGTGCGGTTCCACTTGGGGGAAAACGCAACCACCGTCAGAGTCTCAGCACTTAGTCTTGTGTACTCGATTCCTGAATGCTGCGCTTCGGTCTGATTTAACAGCACAAGAAGAAGATTGACACAAAAGTGAATGAGAACATGAGAACAGTTAGTGGCCGTAAGTAAGGCACTCCTCTTCCTTGGCTACATGTTTTGAGCCATATCGTCCTTCCTCATACTCGCAGACAGGAAACATTGCTTAAGGAACACAACAAAATGGTAGTCAGTCTGCACATCGCACTGCGGCTAATGCTTCTCTGCAGAAGCAAAAGTCTTGATTTCCCCTTCCAACTCCCTCACCCCCCCCCCCCCCCCTGCCATTAGCAGAACTACTTCTGAGGGACAGTTTCCTAACACAACCAGGTATGGAAACGGCTCGCCACATATGGAAAACACTCAACAGAATAATAACGTCACATGGCATCTGTCATGTCTCATTTTACAAATGGGGAATTACGGAATCGGCTCGTCAGACTGTCTAGCACATTGTGACTGAATGCCGCCTTATAGCATATCCCGGAGAAAAATGTGATTTCTTTGAAGCTTTGAGATCTCCACTGGACTGATTTGACGGTCTCACTATTAAAACATAAAATTATGTGCACACTGTTAGTATATAGTATATTCGGTTTCATCCTTGCGACTACATTTTGAAATTTTATCACTTTGTTTCATTCATATTATTTTTATATATATTTTACTTTACAAATATATGACTCCGAGATGTGTCATCATCATTGATAACTGTGTACGTTGATACAATAGCGTAAACAACAGGCAGAAATTACTTCGTTACAGTTTCACACACAAGAAAAATCAGCTAAAGTACACTCCTGGAAATGGAAAAAAGAACACATTGACACCGGTGTGGCAGACCCACCATACTTGCTCCGGACACTGCGAGAGGGCTGTACAAGCAATGATCACACGCACGGCACAGCGGACACACCAGGAACCGCGGTGTTGGTCGTCGAATGGCGCTAGCTGCGCAGCATTTGTGCACCGCCGCCGTCAGTGTCAGCCAGTTTGCCGTGGCATACGGAGCTCCATCGCAGTCTTTAACACTGGTAGCATGCCGCGACAGCGTGGACGTGAACCGTATGTGCAGTTGACGGACTTTGAGCGAGGGCGTATAGTGGGCATGCGGGAAGCCAGGTGGACGTTCCGCCGAATTGCTCAACACGTGGGGCGTGAGGTCTCCACAGTACATCGATGTTGTCGCCAGTGGTCGGCGGAAGGTGCACGTGCCCGTCGACCTGGGACCGGACCGCAGCGACGCACGGATGCACGCCAAGACCGTAGGATCCTACGCAGTGCCGTAGGAGACCGCACCGCCACTTCCCAGCAAATTAGTGACACTGTTGCTCCCGGGGTATCGGCGAGGACCATTCGCAACCGTCTCCATGAAGCTGGGCTACGGTCCCGCACACCGTTAGGCCGTCTTCCGCTCACGCCCCAACATCGTGCAGCCCGCCTCCAGTGGTGTCGCGACAGGCGTGAATGGAGGGACGAATGGAGACGTGTCGTCTTCAGCGATGAGAGTCGCTTCTGCCTTGGTGCCAATGATGGTCGCATGCGTGTTTGGCGCCGTGCAGGTGAGCGCCACAATCAGGACTGCATACGACCGAGGCACACAGGGCCAACACCCGGCATCATGGTGTGGGGAGCGATCTCCTACACTGGCCGTACACCACTGGTGATCGTCGAGGAAACACTGAATAGTGCACGGTACATCCAAACCGTCATCGAACCCATCGTTCTACCATTCCTAGACCGGCAAGGGAACTTGCTGTTCCAACAGGACAATGCACGTCCGCATGTATCCCGTGCCACCCAACGTGCTCTAGAAGGTGTAAGTCAACTACCCTGGCCAGCAAGATCTCCGGATCTGTCCCCCATTGAGCAAGTTTGGGACTGGATGAAGCGTCGTCTCACGCGGTCTGCACGTCCAGCACGAACGCTGGTCCAACTGAGGCGCCAGGTGGAAATGGCATGGCAAGCCGTTCCACAGGACTACATCCAGCATCTCTACGATCGTCTCCATGGGAGAATAGCAGCCTGCATTGCTGCGAAAGGTGGATATACACTGTACTAGTGCCGACATTGTGCATGCTCTGTTGCCTGTGTCTATGTGCCTGTGGTTCTGTCAGTGTGATCATGTGATGTATCTGACCCCAGGAATGTGTCAATAAAGTTTCCCCTTCCTGGGACAATGAATTCACGGTGTTCTTATTTCAATTTCCAGGAGTGTAACAGATACAGGTTTAATGCTTCGTCAACAGCTACATTTCTGGCGGTGAGGCTATATTCCGTGATTTACGCACTCTGACCAAAAGTATCCAGACGCCAATTAGTGGACATTATTAAGATAAAGTTGTCCATTCTCCGCCTTTATGACAGCATGAACTTTACTGTGGAGAAATGGCAGCCCATGGAGACAGAAGCTTCGATAGGTGATACTGCAGAAGAATAGTGATAAGCTTTGAAAATGACATTGAACTGAATCAGGGAGAAAACAAAAGAGGTGAGTAGATCTGTATCAAACGTAATGACATCAAATATTTTTAATCATAAAAGAAAAAAATATAAACAGACTTAACGATTTTACCGACATTAATGTCGGATATCGAAATTAGTGCGAATGACCGAGCTAGGTATTCTGTTGCATTCACGAGGGCGAAAGAAACTCTCGAGCGTTGGAGAATAATTCTCTGTCGAAACGTAACATTGTTTTAGCGTAATTGTAAAACGCCTCACTTTTCTATTCTGAACAGCCTCATGAGTTTCCAATCCCTTTTCCTGGATTTGCTAGTTACTCTGTTGATATACTTCGTTCAACGTAGTCTTTGTGTATCGTGACTTGATTATCTGAGTTTTAATTTAGGAGTCTGCTTCACGGGATATGCAGTTTTCCCATTACTTCCTGAATCCATAAATGTATCCACTTTATAAATGTTAAATATGCTTAGACTCTTTCAATGTGGTATTCTACTTCGTTGACAGATTTCTAGTCTTATAAATGCCAAGTGCTGACATATTTAAATCGTAGTGGACATGGCAATAAATATTATGCTAATCATTTGAAATAAATTATCTTTCATTGATGCTATCAGTGATTGCGCTATTTTCGTATTGTGTATAGGTTTGTTGATTGGCTGTATTATCATATGGTGGTCAGTTGAAGGACTGAGTCGTACGGTTATTACCTTCTTTGATATTGAGTCTTGGCCGAACAATACCGCATGCTCTTTCAGTTTGTATGAAGACTCTAGTTTTGTTTTTACTGTGACGAATACAGCTGCATCTTATGTCTCAAGATGGTGAACACTTACTGAAACTCATTAGCACCTATGGTCCATGACTGGAATTACGAGGGCTATCCACAAAGTACATTACGTTTTGGAATTAAAAATAAATAAAGTATTGTTCGGTACTTGTTAGACCATTCCACTGGACAGATCCAGCAATTCTTCTTCTCTTTCACTGAATCTTATCAATGACTTCCTCTCATCCTGTATTTCAAACGTATTCTTGAACCTTTGTTTAATTTCCGTCATTGCTCCTTAACTTACTGATAGAACGATGGTGGTTGAAGACCACATCCGAGTCTAATATCCCTTTTAATCCGAGCACTTCGTTCCTGATCTTTCATATGTACCGTTATTTCTTTGTTCTTCAACATATTGAAATGGGCTCGGATAAAATTACGGAAAAACTCCAAGGGTTGCATACTTGAACATAAATGCAGATGCAGACCACATCCATATGTATCTGATCACTAACGGCACATGTACAATTTCCTCAATATGTCATTAATGCCAGTTAGTGGTCATTACGCACTACTGAGTAGTGAGCTAACTAAATTCGAACGTGGATAAATTGTTGGTGTTAGTTTGGTGGTTGCTTCAGTAAACAAACGAACCGAAGTGTTTGGTGTTTCAAGGGGCGCTGTACCAAAGATTTATACCACCTAGAGGGAAAGTGGAAAAACGTTGTCCGATAAGTCACTACGCGGACGAAAGTGTGTTTTGAGTGATCGTGATAGAGGGCACCTGAAGAGAATTCTGAAATATAAGTTGATAAAGTCACGGTAGAACAGAAATTCGCAGTCACGAATCCTCTCAGAACCAAAATAACCTGTAGGGAACTCCATCAGCAGTGAACTGCAGTTTCAACTGGAATTCAAAAACAGTCATCAGAGAAGTATATCACTGTTAAAGGTAAACATGGATTCGAAGCAATAATTACTAGACTACAGACCAATGGAAGAAGGTCATTTGGAGTCGAATAAGCCAAGATTCACACTGTTTCCGGCTTCTGATTGAGTTTACTTCCGAAGATGAAACATGGCAGGATCTCGGTGCCATTTATGGCCCCATATCGCGGTGTTCGTATGGCTACTCAGCAAGATTGCAATTCTACCAAGGATTATGTGACAGATTTGGCTGGTCATGTCGATCCAGTGGTTCAATATTTTATTCTCCAGTGGTGATGCTGTGTTTCCAGAGGAAAGGGGCCTTGTCTACACAGATCGCATAGTGGAGAACTGATTTCGTGAGCATGAGGATGAGCTGTCACATGTCAACTGGCAACCGCAGTCAACATATTCAAGTGTTATTGTTTGTGGTGTACTTCGGAGAGAATGGTGCATTACCGCTATCGACATAGATCGGTTTTACCTGAACTTGTCACTATTTTTTAGGAGTAATGCCACAAGATTCCCCAAACACACTGGACCTGTCTTTATCCATTCCGAGACCACTGGAGGTTGTTTCCTACACTGCGTTACGCATGGTTATGTTTTGTTTTTGCTGATCCCTTGTTATTGTCCAACCTGTCGTTCCGCACAGGTTACTCCTGTTTCTCTTCCTTCTACAGGAGCTTTATCGTACCTGGTAGACTCAGTTGACAAAAGTAATGAGATACCTCCTAATATCGTGTCGGACCTCCTCCTGCAGTTAGGCGTGTCTTGGACTCAACAAGTCGTTGTAATGCCAATTATATTTTTATAGCAATCCACAGTTTTGAAAGTGTCGCTGGTGCAGGATTTTGTGCGCCAACTGACATCTCCATTATGTCTCATAACTGTACGATGTGATTCATGTCGGGCGATGTCGATGGCCAAATCATTTGCTCTAACTGTCCAGAATGTTCCTCAGACTAATCGAGAACAACTGTCGCCCGGTGACAGGAATCATTTTCATCCACAGATATTCCATCATTGCTTGGGTACATGAAGTCTATGCATGGCTGTAAATGGTCTCCTGGTCGCCAGTCAGTGATCGGGTTTGAATGGGAACCCAGTCCATTCCATGTGAATACAGCCCACACCATTATTGAGCCAGCATACACAGTGCGTTATTGACAGCAAGTATCCATGGGTTCATGGGGTCTGCGACACACTCGAACCCTACCATCATCTCTTACCAACTGAAATTGGGACTTATCTGACCATGCCACGGTTTCCCAGTAATCTAGGGTCCAACTAATACAGAATCACAACATGAGGAGAAGCTCTGTAGGTGATATCGTGCCCTTGGCAAAGACATTGCATTGGTTGTCTGCTTTCATAGGCCATCAACGCCAAATTTAACCGCACTGTCCTAACGGATACGTTCGTCAAACATCCCACACTGATTTCTGCGGTTACTTCCTGCAGTGTTGCTTGTCTGTTAGCACTGACAACTGTACGCAGACCCCGTTGGTTCAAATGGTTCAAATGATTGAGCCGGCCGCGGTGGTCTCGCGGTTCTAGGCCCGCAGTCCGGAACCGTGCGACTGCTACGGTCGCAGGTTCGAATCCTGCCTTGGGCATGGATGTGTGTGATATCCTTAGGTTAGTTAGGTTTAAGTAGTTCTAAGTTCTAGGGGACTGATGACCACAGCTGTTAAGTCCCATAGTGCTCAGAGCCATTTGAACCATTTGAAATGGTTGAAATGGCTCTGAGCACTATGGGACTCAACATCTGAGGTCATCAGTCCCCTAGAACTTAGAACAACTTAAACCTATCTAACCTAACGGACATGACACACATCCATGCCTGGGGCAGGATTCGAACGTGCGACTGTAGCAGTCGTGCGGTTCCAGACTGAAGCGGCTAGAACTGCTCGGACACCACGGCCCCGCAGACCCCGTTGCTCTAGGTCGTTAAGAGAAGGCTGTCGACCACTGTGTTGTCCACGGTATGGGATAACGCCTGAAATGCCGTATCTTCGGCACACGCTTGACTCTATGGATTTAGAAATGTACTAGTGATTTCTATAATGGGTAGTCCGGTGGGTCTACCTGTGAATAATATTCCGCGTTCAAAGCCTGTTAATTCCTGTCGTGAAGCCATATACGCGCCGGAAACATTGTTCAGATGAATCACCTTGGTAGAAACGACAGCTCCCCAAATACATTGCCCTCTTGTACCTTGTGTACGCGATACTGTCACCATCTGTACAGGGTGGTCCACTGGTAGTGAACGGGCCAAATATCTCTCGAAACAGGCATCAAACGAAAAAACTACAAAGAACGAAACTCGTCTAGCTTGAAGGGGAAACACGATGGCGCTTTGTTTGGCCCGCTAGATGGCGCTGTGATAGGTCAAACGGATATCAACTGGGTGTTCTTAAATAGGAACCCCACGTGTTTCTACAAATTCGTATGGTACGAAAAGAAATATGAATGTTTTAGTAGGACCACTTTTTTCGCTTTGTGATAGATGGCGCTGTAACAGTCACAAACGTATAAATACGTGGTTTCACGTAACATTACGCCAGTGTGGACGGTAATTGCTTTGTGATACGTTACCCGTGTTAAATTGGACCGTTTATCAATTGGAGAAAAGGTCGATATCGTGTTGATGTATGGCTATTGTGATCAAAATGCCCAACGGGCGTGTGCTATGTATGTTGCTCTGTATCCTGGACGACATCATCCAAGTGTCCCGACCGTACGCCTGATGGTTACGTTATTTAAAGAAACAGGAAGTGTTCAGCCACATGTCAAACGTCAACCACGACCTGCTGCAAATGATGATGTGTTTCAGCTGCTGTCGCGGCTATTCCGCTCATCAGTAGCAGACAAATTGCGCGAGAATCGGGAATCTCAATAACATCGGTGTTGAGAATGCTACATCAGCATCGATTGCACCTGTACCATATTTCTATGCACCAGGAATTGCACGGCGACGACTTTGAACGTCGTGTACAGTTCTGCCACTGGGCACAAGAGAAATTACGGGACGTCGACAGATTTTTTGCACGCGTTCTGTTTAGCGACGAAGCGTCATTCACCAACAGTGCTAATGTAAACGGGCATAAAATGCACTGTTGGGCAACGGAAAATTCACAATGGCTGCGACAAGTGGAACATCAGCGGCCTTGACTAATTAATGTATGGTGCGGCATTATTGGAGGAAGGATAATTGGCTCCCATTTTATCGATGGCAATCTAAATGGTGCAATATATGCTGATTACCTACGTAATGTTCTACCGATGTTACTACAAAATGTTTCAGTGCATGACAGAATGGCGATATACTTCCAACATGACAGATGTCCGGCACATAGCTAGCGTGCGGCTGAAGTGCTATCGAATAGCATATTTCATGACTGGTGGATTGGTCGTCGAAGCACCATACCATGGCCCGCACGCTCACCGGATCTGACGTCCCCATATTTCTTTCCGTGGGGAAAGTTGAAGGATATTTGCTATCGTGATCGAACGACAACGCCTGACAACACGCGTCAACGCATTATGAATGCATGCGCGAACATTACGGAAGGCGAACTACTCGCTGTTGAGAGGAATGTCCTTACACGTATTGCCAAATGCAATTGAGGTTGACGGACATCGTTTTGAGCATTTATTGCATTAATGTGGTATTTACAGGTAATCACGCTGTAACTGCATGCGTTCTCAGAAATGATTTGACAAAGGTACATGTATCGCACTGGTACAACCGAAATAAAATGTTCAAACGTACCTACGTTCTGTAATTTAATTTAAAAAACCTACCTGTTACCAAGTGCTCGTCTAAAATTGTGAGCTGTATGTTTGTGACTATTACAGCGCCATCTATCACAAGGCGAAAAAAGTGGTGCAACTAAAAATTTCATATTTCTTTACGTATTACACGAATATGTAATAAAAATGGGGGGTTCTATTTGAAAAAACGCAGTTGATATCCGTTTGACCTACGGCCGCGCCATCTAGCGGGCCGACCATAGCGCCATCTGGTTTCCCCCTTCAAGCTAGACAAGTTTCGCTCTTTGTAGTATTTTCGTTTGACGCTTATTTCGTGAGATATTTGGTCCGGTCAATGGACCACAGTGTATATGTACACTTCTGGAAATGGAAAAAAGAACACATTGACACCGGTGTGGCAGACCCACCATACTTGCTCCGGACACTGCGAGAGGGCTGTACAATCAATGATCACACGCACGGCACAGCGGACACACCAGGAACCGCGGTGTTGGCCGTCGAATGGCGCTAGCTGCGCAGCATTTGTGCACCGCCGCCGTCAGTGTCAGCCAGTTTGCCGTGGCATACGGAGCTCCATCGCAGTCTTTAACACTGGTAGCATGCCGCGACAGCGTGGACGTGAACCGTATGTGCAGTTGACGGACTTTGAGCGAGGGCGTATAGTGGGCATGCGGGAAGCCAGGTGGACGTACCGCCGAATTGCTCAACACGTGGGGCGTGAGGTCTCCACAGTACATCGATGTTGTCGCCAGTGGTCGGCGGAAGGTGCACGTGCCCGTCGACCTGGGACCGGACCGCAGCGACGCACGGATGCACGCCAAGACCGTAGGATCCTACGCAGTGCCGTAGGAGACCGCACCGCCACTTCCCAGCAAATTAGGGACACTGTTGCTCCTGGGGTATCGGCGAGGACCATTCGCAACCGTCTCCATGAAGCTGGGCTACGGTCCCGCACACCGTTAGGCCGTCTTCCGCTCACGCCCCAACATAGTGCAGCCCGCCTCCAGTGGTGTCGCGACAGGCGTGAATGGAGGGACGAATGGAGACGTGTCGTCTTCAGCGATGAGAGTCGCTTCTGCCTTGGTGCCAATGATGGTCGTATGCGTGTTTGGCGCCGTGGAGGTGAGCGCCACAATCAGGACTGCATACGACCGAGGCACACAGGGCCAACACCCGGCATCATGGTGTGGGGAGCGATCTCCTACACTGGCCGTACACCACTGGTGATCGTCGAGGAGACACTGAATAGTGCACGGTAGATCCAAACCGTCATCGAACCCATCGTTCTACCATTCCTAGACCGGCAAGGGAACTTGCTGTTCCAACAGGACAATGCACGTCCGCATGTGTCCCGTGCCACCAAACGTGCTCTAGAAGGTGTAAGTCAACTACCCTGGCCAGCAAGATCTCCGGATCTGTCCCCCATTGAGCATGTTTGGGACTGGATGAAGCGTCGTCTCACGCGGTCTGCACGTCCAGCACGAACGCTGGTCCAACTGAGGCGCCAGGTGGAAATGGCATGGCAAGCCGTTCCACAGGACTACATCCAGCATCTCTACGATCGTCTCCATGGGAGAATAGCAGCCTGCATTGCTGCGAAAGGTGGATATACACTGTACTAGTGCCGACATTGTGCATGCTCTGTTGCCTGTGTCTATGTGCCTGTGGTTCTGTCAGTGTGATCATGTGATGTATCTGACCCCAGGAATGTGTCAATAAAGTTTCCCCTTCCTGGGACAATGAATTCACGGTGTTCTTATTTCAATTTCCAGGAGTGTACATGACGCTACCCTATGAGATTTGTCACCTGTTTGTATATATGCACAATGCAAATATCTGCCACCTGGGTCGCTCTCTCAGTATCGTCGGACGCACTGGAAAGCGGACGCGCGAACCTCCCCGGCTGAGCCGGCTCTCTGGCCCGGGGCCAGCCAGCTATTGCCCCGGCGCGGATCAGTCGCGTCGATCACCATCGGCTCAGAGGCCCCGACCGGCGCCTTTCATATTTTACGCAGACTGCGCCAGCGCAGGGTCGAATGTCCTCCCGCCGAAACGCCCTTTGTCGGCGCGGGCTGGAGGGAAACACGTCGTCTCACCAGAGACGAGATATTGGCGGAAGGCGCAGCTGGTCGGCGAACAAAGAGACATTACGGCGGACTGGAGGCTGAGACGGCCCACTCTTTCAGAGCGGGGCAGCACCTCTTCTCCTATCTCCTCCCAAAGTTAATAACGCCACGGCGAGAGCGGGCCAGGCGAGGCCATTATGCGCGACCGAGTATGCGGGAGGCTGGACGCGGGGCGGATTTACGGCGCTTTCATACACTGGGCCGGCAGACGGAGGCGCGCTCCCCCTCGCGGCAAACTCGTAAACCAGCAGCCGGCCCCAGTGTTTGTAGAGACCCCCCTCCGCAGAAATATGAGGGACGCGGAGCTCTTGTTCTACTCCACAATTTGTGGAACTATGTGGCCGGTCTATTCTGTAGCACGACGATATTTTGTAGGACAAGTGGACAGAATATATCATCTAGTACACAATCAAACTTGCACAGCACAATTCATACAGTAATTGAGTTCCAATCAGAGACAGCTGTCGCCTATCCATCGCTGTGGTACTATTGCTACTTTTGTAATCCGTATGTTGTTTCTAAGTTACGATGACTACGTACTCCAATCCTAGTGTTAAAAAAACTGCGATATTATTTCTGCTTCAGAATTTATACTAGAACCCTTTCTGTAGAATCACTTCTTATTGCAGTACATTTTAAAATTGACAAGAAGATTTACAGAAAATGTACCCTACTGGCCATTAAAATTGCTACAACAAGAACAAATGCAGATGGTAAACAGCTATTCAGTGGACAAATATATTATACTAGAACTGACATTTGATTACATTTTCACGCAATTTGGATGCATAGATCCTGAGAAATTAGTACCCAGAACAACCACCTCTGGCCGTAATAACGGCCTTGATACGCCTGGACATTGAGTCAAACAGTGCTTGGATGGGGAGTACAGGTTCAGCTGCCCATGCAGCTTCAACACCATACCACAGTTCATCAAGAGCAGTGACTGGCGTATTGTGAAGAGCCAGTTGCTCGGCCACCATTGACCAGACATTTTCAATTAATGAGAGATCTGGAGAATGTGTTGGCCAGGGCAGCAGTCGAACATTTTCTGTATCTAGAAAGGCCCGTACAGGACTTGCAACATGCGGTCTTGCATTATCCTGCTGAAATGTAGCGTTTCGCAGGGATCGAATGTAGGGTAGAGCCACGGGTCGTAACACATCTGAAATGTAGCGTCCATTGTTCAAAGTGCATTCAATGCGAACAAGAGGTGACCGAGACGTGTAACCAATGGCACCGCATACCATGACGCCGGGTGATACGTCAGTATGGCGATGACAAATACACGTTCCAATGTGCGTTCACCGCGATGTCACCAAACACGGATGCGACCATCATGATGCTGTAAACAGAACCTGGATTCATCCGAAAAAATGACGTTTCACCATTCGTGCACCCAGGTTCGTCGTTGAGTACACCATCGCAGGTTCTCCTGTCTGTGATACAGCGTCAAGGGTAACCATAGCCATGGTCTCCGAGCGGATAGTCCATGCTGCAGCAAACGTCGTCGAACTGTTCGTGCTGATGGTTGTTGTGTTGCAAACGTCCCCACTGTTGACCCAGGGATCGAGACGTGGCTGCACCATCCGTTACAGCCATTCGGATCAGATGTCTGTCATCTCGACTGCTAGTGATACGAGGCCGTTGGGATCCAGCACGGCGTTCCATATTACCCTCCTGAACCCACCGATTCCATATTCTGCTAATAGTCATTGGATCTCGACTAATGCGAGCAGCAATGTCGCGACACAATAAACCGCAATCGCGATAGGCTACAGTCCGACCTTTAGCAAAGTCGGAAACGTGATGGTACGCATTTCTCCTCCTTACACGAGGCATCACAACAACGTTTCACCAGGCAACGCCGGGCAACTGCTGTTTGTGTATGGGAAATCGGTTGGAAACTTTCCTCATGTCAGCACTTTGTAGGTGTCGCCACTGGGGCCAACCTAGTGTGAATGCTCTGAAAAGTTAATCACTTTGCGCAACACAGCATCTTCTTCCTGTCAGTTAAATTTCGCGTCTGTAGCACGTTTCTTCGTGGTGTAGCAATTGTAAAGGCCAGTAGTTTGTTTCCCAACTTTAAGTATTAGCAAAAACAATGTCAGTATTTTAAATACGGATATCGTCTTCAGTTTATACAAAAATTCAATTGGGTAGTTCACTTTGCGACAAAGTTGAGAAGACGAAATTTTTTAAAATTTAGAAAATAGTAATAATTTTTGCTAATACTTATTGTTACACGTTACGAGTATCCACAGGACATGTGGCCTGTAATTGAAGAAGTGTCATGATGATCTCACCATTGGCAAAAGATTCCGGAATAGTCCCCCATTCGGAACTCCGGGAGGGAACTGCCAAGGGGGAGGTTACCATGAGAAAAAGATTGAATAATCTACGAAAGGATAACGTTCTACGAGTCGGGGCGTGGAATGTCAGAAGCTTGAACGTGGTAGGGAAACTAGAGAATCTGAAAACGGAAATGCAAAGGCTCAATCTAGATATAGTAGGGGTCAGTGAAGTAAAGTGGAAGGAAGACAAGGATTTCTTGTCAGATGAATATCGGCTAATATCAACAGCAGCAGAAAATGGTATAACAGGTGTAGGATTCGTTATGAATAGGAAGGTAGGGCAGAGGGTGTGTTACTGTGAACAGTTCAGTGACCAGGTTGTTCTAATCAGAATCGACAGCAGACCAACACCGACAACGATAGTTCAGGTATACATGCCGACGTCGCAAGCTGAAGATGAACAGATAGAGAAAGTGTATGAGGACATTGAAAGGGTAATGCAGTATGTAAAGGGCGACGAAAATCTAATAGTAATGGGCGACTGGAATGCAGTTGTAGGGGAAGGAGTAGAAGAAAAGGTTACAGGAGAATATGGGCTTGGGACAAGGAATGAAAGAGGAGAAAGACTAATTGAGTTCTGTAACAAGTTTGAGCTAGTAATACTGAATACCCTGTTCAAGAATCACAAGAGGAAGAGGTATACTTGGAAAAGGCCGGGAGATACGGGAAGATTTCAATTAGATTACATCATGGTCAGACAGATATTCCGAAATCAGATACTGGATTGTAAGGCGTACCCAGGAACAGATATAGACTCAGATCACAATATAGTAGTGATGAAGAGTAGGCTGAAGTTCAAGACATTAGTCAGGAAGAATGAATACGCAAAGAAGTGGGATACGGAAGTACTAAGGAATGACGAGATACGTTTAAAGTTCTCTAACGCTATAGATACAGCTATAAGGAATAGCGCAGTAGGCAGTACAGTTGAAGAGGAATGGACATCTCTAAAAAGGGCCATCACAGAAGTTGGGAAGGAAAACATAGGTACAAAGAAGGTAGCTGCGAAGAAACCATGGGTAACAGAAGAAATACTTCGGTTGATTGATGAAAGGAGGAAGTACAAACATGTTCCGGGAAAATCAGGAATACAGAAGTACAAGTCGCTGAGGAATGAAACAAATAGGAAGTGCAGGGAAGCTAAGACGAAATGGCTGCAGGAAAAATGTGTAGACATCGAAAAAGATGTGATTGTCGGAAGGGCAGACTCAGCATACAGGAAAGTCAAAACAACCTTTGGTGACATTAAAAAAAGCAACGGTGGGAACATTAAGAGGGCAATGGGAATTCCACTGTTAAATGCAGAGGAGAGAGCAGATAGGTGGAAAGAATACATTGGAAGCCTCTATGAGGGTGAAGATTTGTCTGATGTAATAGAAGAAGAAACAGGAGTCGATTTAGAAGAGATAGGGGATCCAGTATTAGAATCGGAATTTAAAAGAGCTTTGGAGGACTTACGGTCAAATAAGGCAGAAGGGATCGATAACAGTCGATCAGAATTTCTAAAATCATTGGCGGAAGTGACAACAAAACGACTATTTACGTTGGTGTGTAGAATATATAAGTCTGGCGATATACCATCTGACTTTCGGAAAAGCATCATCCACACAATTCCGAAGACGGCAAGAGCTGACAAGGGCGAGAATTATCACACAATCAGCTTAACAGCTCATGCATCGAAGCTGCTTACAAGAATAATATACAGAAGAATGGAAAAGAAAATTGAGAATGCGCTAGGTGACGATCAGTTTGGCTTTAGGAAAAGTAAAGGGGCGAGAGAGGCAATTCTGACGTTACGGCTAACAATGGAAGCAAGGCTAAAGAAAAATCAAGACACTTTCATAGGATTTGTCGACCTGGAAAAAGCGTTCGACAATATAAAATGGTGCAAGCTGTTCGAGATTCTGAAAAAAGTAGTGGTAAGCTATAGGGAGAGACGGGTCATATACAATATGTACAACAACCAAGAGGGAATAATAAGAGTGGACGATCAAGAACGAAGTGTTCGTATTAAGAGCGGGAAAGACAAAGATGTAGCCTTTCGCCCCTACTCTTCAATCTGTACATTGAGGAAGCAATGATGGAATAAAAGAAAGGTTCAGGAGTGGAATTAAAATACAAGGTGAAAGGATATCAATGATACGACTCGCTGATGACATTGCTATCCTGAGTGAAAGTGAAGAAGAATTAAATGGTCTGCTGAACGGAATGAACAGACTAATGAGTACACAGTATGGTTTGAGAGTAAATCGGAGAAAGACGAAGGTAATGAGAAGTAGTGGAAATGAGAACAGCGAGAAACTTAACATCAGGATTGATGGTCACGAAGTCAATGAAGTTAAGGAATTCTGCTACCTAGGCAGTAAAATAACCAGTGACGGGCGGAGCAAGGAGAACATCAAAAGCAGACTCGCTATGGCAAAAAAGGCATTTCTGGCCAAGAGAAGTCTACTAATATCAAATACCGGCCCTAATTTGAGGAAGAAATTTCTGAGGATGTACGTCTGGAGTACAGCATTGTATGGTAGTGAAACATGGACTGTGGGAAAACCGGAACAGAAGAGAATCGAAGCATTTGAGATGTGGTGCTATAGACGAATGTTGAAAATTAGGTGGACTGATAAGGTAAGGAATGAGGAGGTTCTACGCAGAATCGGAGAGGAAAGGAATATGTGGAAAACACTAATATGGAGAAGGGACAGGATGATAGGACATCTGCTAAGACATGAGGGAATGACTTCCATGGTACTAGAGGGAGCTGTAGAGGGCAAAAACTGTAGAGGAAGACAGAGATTGGAATACGTCAAGCAAATAATTGAGGATGTAGGTTGCAAGTGCTACTCTGAGATGAAGAGGTTAGCACAGGAAAGGAATTCGTGGCGGGCCGCATCAAACCAGTCAGTAGACTGATGACCAAAAAAAGATTGTTACTGAAAATGCTAAATTAGACACGTCTGAATTTTAACTGTGCACCCATGGTCTACGAGAAGTTCCGCCTCGAGCGCCGAACTGGAAGATTGTTAGTTTCCGCCCTGTCACGCCCGCCTGGACAGCGTTTCTTGTCTATTTTGTGATTTCTTGTGTGTCGGATCGTTGTCTGGTACGTAGCGTTAGTTATTGTGTGTATCTATTTGGAAGCAGCGTAGTCCGCTCATAATGTCTGCCGTGGCTTCCAAGTGTGTTCCAAAATAATGTACAGTCAACTTTAGTGTCGACAGATCAACGCGTCCCGTCTAGCCCGGATCTTTGGAGATTCATGATTGGCTCTTTGATACAATTTATGTAACAGCTGATCAGCTCCATTCTGCCTATTATGATTGTGATTTCCTCTTCGTAATGTTTTTGGAGCCACTACGATTAGGTAGGTGCTTTTGCATCGGGTTCCCAACTTTCCTTTACATATCGTTGCGGATCCATTAATAGGTGCTTCTTGGTAACGCTGAAATGGATTTTGTCAATGTATCTCCCGCTGGAAGTTGACGGCAGTTTACTTAAGGAAGCGTCCCTCCTTTATGGTGACGGATATACGACGAGAAGGCTGGTCCACTCAATGCTGGTTGCAATGTTATAGCGGAATCCGTCTAGTGGATATGCTAGTCAGACGTATCATTCCTTCCCATCTACAGGTCTGTAGTATCACCTATAGTATCACCTATAGTGGGCGTGGGCCAATGGAAACGTGAATGCAATGAAAGTGGCCACATCAGATTGAAATTATCGCAGAGAGTATTTGTATTTAAGTCCTCATTTTAAAGGAGCAGAGAACTGACGTTAGCGTATCTCGTTTCTACTGCGCATGAGATTGGTGATGTTCCACGGGTGCAAAGGAACAAAAGGGAGGCGCGTAAGTTACTGGTCCCGACTTCCTACCTTTACCCTCGCAGCACGGTCCTGAATCTGCTGTTGCGACATAAAAGACGTAGTACGCTAGATTGTGAGAAGCTGGGTATGTCTACTCCTCAGCCACCTCTCCCTGAACTAGCTTTATCGGTCGATGCATCTTATAGTGCTGAGTCCTGCATTCCTGATGGGTTCAGTAGTGCGAAAACAACTTTTGTGGTCTTTAGTGTTTCTCTTAGTATTCCTCCAGCGGTTGTGGTAGCTTCTCCAGAACCACCCAAGAACGGGGAAGTTTTTCAGTCTTCTGTTGTTCCAATCACTCAAGTGCAACAACCTGAGACGTCCTTGAAATTGCCTGTTCCCTTAATGGCTCCCACTCAGGTGACGTCAGAACGACCGATTGTTGTTACCCCAATGGGGCGACTGGTGGCCGTTAAATCCTATCTGATGACCCAAATGTTGTGGTGTCTGACCTCTGTCTTGAGTGTCGATCTGAATATGAAGAATCCCATAACACAAAGCGATCATTTGCGGCTCCTTGTTTGCCACCTGTTCTCGTTCATGTTCAAGAACCTCCTACCATTCCGACTGCCGATGTTGTATTGCCTCGTAGTCGTTGTAAACAACATGTCCAACATGAGTGGGCGGTGGCTCGTAAAAAGAATAAACATAACGATTCCAGAGGGTGGGTGGAAACCCTTCAACCCTCTAACTCGTCAATGGAGTCGACAGTGGATCTTAACATTCACTGATGACGTAATTCAGTTGCTCAGCACATCGAATTTCGTTTATTGTTAAAATATACAGTTTATACATTCTTTCTTTGAATGTTAATGTGGAATCGAATCTGTGGCTTGCTTCGTTGCGTCAATTTACCTATGACACATGTGCAGATGTTGTTTTCCCACATGAGGTAAAATTTAGTGGTTTTTCTCTTCTTGATTTTTGCGCTGTGTTTAATGTGGCTCCCGAATGTTACACGGGGACAGCGTTGATTTGTAGGAAGGGCATTCCTATTGAAGGGAATGAAGCTCTTGATAATGATAGAGGAATAGGATGTACTTTTTTTTCATCTGACCTCGATTCTCCTTTAGGCACCACCCAGCACCGGACGCACTTTGGACTGTTCCCAATTTTATAGGGGAAAGATGGTTTACTTGTTCTACATCTATATCTAAATCCATACTCCGCAAGCCACCTGAAGGTGTGTGGCAGAGGGTACCTTGAGTACCTCTATCGGTTCTCCCATGTATTCCAGTCACGTATTGTTCGTGGAAAGAAGGATTGTCGGTACGCCTCTGTGTGGGCTCTAATCTCTCTGATTTTATCCTCATGGTCTCTTCGTGAGATATACGTAGGAGGGAGCAATCTACTGTTTGACTCCTCGGTGAAGGTATGTTCTCGAAACTTCAACAAAAGCCCGTACCGAGCTACTGAGCGTCTCTCCTGCAAAGTCTTCCACTGGAGTTTATCTATCATCTCCGTTACGCTTTCGCGATTACTATATGATCCTGTAACGAAGCGCGCTGCTCTCTGTAGGATCTTCTCTATCTCTTCTATCCACGCTATCTGGTAAGAATCCCACACTGCTGAACAGTGGGCGAACAAGCGTACTGTAACCTACTTCCCTTGTTTTCGGATTGCATTTCCTTAGCACTCTTCCAATGAATCTCAGTCTGGCATCTGCTTTACCGACGATCAACTTTATGTGATCATTCCATTTTAAATCACTCCTAATGCTTACTCCCAGATAATTTATGGAATTAACTGCTTCCAGTTGCTGACCTGCTATATTGTAGCTAAATGATAAGGGATCTTTCTTTCTATGTATTCACAGCACATTACACTTGTCTACCATGAGATTCAATTGCCATTCCCTGTACCATGCGTCATTTTGCTGCAGATCCTCCTGCATTTCAGTACAATTTTCCATTGTTACAACCTCTCGATATACCACAGCATCATCCGCAAAAAGCCTCAGTGAACTTCCGATGTCATCCACAAAGTCATTTATGTATGTATATTGTGAATAGCAACGGTCCTACGACACTCCCCTGAGGCATACCTGAAATCACTCTTACTTCGGAAGACTTCTCTCCATTGAGAATGACATGCTGCGTTCTGTTATCTAGGAACGCTACACTCCTATCACACAATTGGTCTGATAGTCCATATGCTCTTACTTTGTTCATTAAACGACTGTGGGGAACTGTATCGAACGCCTTGCGGAAGTCAAGAAACACGGCATCTACCTGGGATCCCGTGTCTATGGTCTTCTGAGTCTCGTGGACGAATAGCACGAGCTGGGTTTCACACGATCGTCATTTTCGAAACCCGTGCTGATTCCTACACAGTAGATTTCTGGTCTCCAGAACAGTCATTATATATTGTTATGGAAAAAGTCCGCAGAATATATTGATAGGTGATGACTTTAACTATGTGTTGCGTCCTGCAGATGAGTCCCCCAATTTTAATTTCTGTCGGAAATTTAATATTTAGTTCGTTCCTTGAAATTGCAAAATGTTTGGGTCAATAAATATACGACTCTGGTGAAACATATCTATCTTACTGCTACTTCTAGCAGTAGGCTTGACAGATTTTATTTATCTGATAGGAAATGTGATAGGATTTTCTTGGCTTGCCTATAGATGTCATTCCATCCAGCTTCAGTTACCACCGTGCTGTAATTGTTACAATCGGTGAAATTAATGTTTCGAACGCCCTGGATGCTGAATGTGGTGCACTTCGAGGATCCCTCTCTCGATGAAGTGATCTGGAAAGTGTGGGACCGTAGTCGGAATTCAACTGCGCGATACGCCTCTATTTTTTTCATGTTGGGTTTAAATTTCAACGCCGAGACTCAGACAAACATTGACACTATTCTGAGCTGATAGAAAGGATTCAAGTATTTCACTACTTCGTCTTACACGATCATTATGAATGTGAGCGTCAGGCTCCGCAGACGTCAGGCATATGAAGGTCCAATTGATACGAATGAAGCAGAGTCAAATGGAACTGTTAAGGATGCGATCCAAACCACGCTCTGTGGTAGCTGATGAACTGACTTGTTTATATCATCTCATTTGATGTGTGTGTGTATCACGCCTCTCAACACAGAGGACCGCAGCGTTGTGACGACACAAAAGAATGGTTGCACGAAGATCAGTTTTATGTTTGGCTATATGAGGTACCCACCCCCGTGGATACTTCATCCGATTTATTTGTTCAGGTTCTAGAACGTAGACTTACACCTGCGCCCTTTTTAGAAGTTTTTCAACGGGACGATGCTTATGATCTTATTGTCAGATCGCCTTCTTCAGGGTTGGATGGTCTGCCTAAGGAGTTTTATGTGCGTTTTGGCCTTAAGTGGGCGCTACTTTTACGTTTCTTTTGAATGAAATTTTGAGAGAAGTATTTGTGCCGGGCTCGTTTAAGGTTGGAAAAATTGTATTAATTCCTTAGAGTTCTGGTCAGGCTGCAGCTGATATATTTCGCCCGATTACCTTATTAATTTTTGTTTATAAGACCGTGGCAAGGGATGTGAACAGTTGGCTTATGCGTTGGTTGGAATAGTGGTTGCTGACCATCAAAGTTGTATTACTGCTGATGTTGTTCTGACCCCAGTGGTAGAGTATCTTGATATCACATCGGTGGCCGCTGTTACTCCTGTTCCTGGTGTTCTGGCATTTATTAATTTTAACCAAGTGGTCTAATGGGTAAGCTATGGCTTCTTGTTGCAGGTAATGGGAGCTATTGGGTTCACAACAGCGCACACAGGGACTTGTTTACGGTTATCCAAGCTATGTTGGGTGTCAACGGCCAACTGACGCCCCTTATCACCATCTGTAGGGGTTTTCTTTAGGGAAGTCGCATTTCAATGTCATTGTTTGTTCTGTCACTTAAGCCCCTTCTTCGAAGAATCGTGTCTCAGTTACAAGGATGGACACTCTTGGGAGAGACAGTCCCAGTTCACATATTTGCGGATGATGTGCTGGTGTTATTCCATTCTCCAGCTGAGATTCCATTGCTCACATCTACGATGGATGTGTTTTATCTTACATCTGGTGCCTGCATCATCGCAGGCTAATCTCGATAGATGAAATTATGGAGTTTTAATAATGCTGTCATTTCGTGGGCGACGTTCGTCCATAGACATAAATCTTTGGGAGTCATAACTGACCGTTCTACATTCCAAATAGCTGCACTGAGAGAGGACAAGTCACTCTCTCGGTTATCTCCACATTCAAAGCTATTGTTATTACACCCCAAACATAATTTTCTGTGAGACAACAGGAAGCTATCAACATGGGCAAACATTGATCGGAGAATGCACATTCTTAACGCATGCGAGATCTTTACGGTATCTCTCCTTCAGACAGTGGAGCTGAGAACAAGCAGGCTGTTTGGTTATATAACAGTTAAACTTGCATTTGGGACTTGGAATCCATGTGCAGCTGTTAGGGAAAGGAATGTTTCAAAGCACTTACCAAGGACAGGTTGCAGGTCCAAAGAATTTCTCACACCAGTTTCCAGACAATGCTTTCGGCTGAAGAGACTAAAAACAGCGTACGTGGATGTACCCGTTAGGCTTTCCTGGCCTAGCCAGGAAAAGGGGCAGGGACGGAAGTAGGTCGCCCAGCCGAGGCGTTTTGACAGTGACGTAAACACCCATTGCGTGCCAAGAGCAAGTTTCCATGTTCGCCTCGGTACGGATGCTGTAGACGCAGCCTTCACATGGTGTCGGCTCTTTGCCTGACGAGTGTTTTTGCTAAGCCCTGGGCCATCAGAAGAATTTCAGGATGGAGCGCAACATTTATGGCGGCTTCAAAATGGTCTATGTTAGGAAACAAAAGTACTTCTCTTAGTTTAGCCGAGGCCTCTGGTCGGACATGCTGTAACGTTCGGTCCTGCAAGATAATGGCCTCTGTGATAAATGTGTTGTTCACTTTAGGCCAAACCGAAAACTTTTCAAACATACTGCCAAAAGTCGCCCTTGGAAACACAATGCGGGAGCGTAGCGTCTTCGCCTCCCTGCGCAGAAATTCAAGAGTCGGAGATTGGTCGCTTCTTGTGAGTCCATCCTTGGGCCAGGATGTCTGGGGACTACGGCTGTTCGCTATTGTATGAAAATGATACACCTACAGCCGTCCTTATGTTGTCATTTACTGTGTAGCTACCAGTTTCGGCGCTTCAGTGCACCATCTTCAGGTCTTAGTTGATGCTGAAGGGGTTATCACGATCCCTATATACGATGCATCCGTAGCCAACAAATGGTTTACGCAGACTACTTGTAACCGTGATGTCGTCCCTCCAATCACCAACTGACAGTTACACTGACGGTGTACTCAATGGCCGCAGCTGGCTGATACACAATAAATGACAACACAAGGAGGGTTGTAGTGTTTCATTTGCTCATAACTATTAACTTTAGTTAGGAGAGAACGGGAGGTTGAGCAGAAGAGCTAGAGGGTATATGTTGCGCTCGTGGAGTCTTGTGACTCACATGAAACACGTGTCCTAGCGGTTTTCTACACTTTTCGAGCTTGCCAAGTTTTGATGTAGAGCGATGGGAGGGAGAATACTCCACTCTGGAGAGTGGGCTGCTCTTGGGACAGTGCTTTGGCACTATCCATACCAAGAGAGCCTGTGGTGAAGTCTTAGCTAGACCGACGTTTTCAACTTCAACCATTTCGGACAGCTATTCCATGGACAGTCGTATTTGTAACAGGTCAGCGCCTTCATGTTTCCATCTCCTTGTGTACACTGCCGAATAGGAGACTCAAATTGGCTCATGGAAAGACTGGCTAATGCGAGTGTCAAACGCTGGAATATGCCGAGATTTCAGGGCTCCGTTAGAGAGTAACTGCGACCCGCCTGACAGATCGCCAGCCCGTGACTTTGCATATTTCCTGCCCGCGATAACAAATTACAGGCGCTACACATCGCTACTCTGCCGACGCTTACTCCACCATCGTCACCTGAGACAGAACTACGCAGCGAGGAAGGGGTATAGTTTGCCGCTCATCTTGTTAGGGCGTGTAGCATCACAGTCTCGCCACTTGTTCTCAGCTGCACAAATGTAGTGTAACTTCTGTTTAGAATAAATCCGTCAATGTCTATTCAGCGTTAGATTATTTCAGAATGCGTTATCTACGTTTCGAGCCGGGATAAGTAGATTCACCAGATAAACCTTAGTTTTTCCAACCAAGCGTCACACAGTGGAGTGCTAATTCCTTGTTGCCTCTATTTGTGTTTCTAATTGCTCATGATTTATTTGTCATCTCTCTTACCTTGTGTTGCTTCTCCTACTTTATGATTAATAAATCTTTCCTATTTTTATAAAAAAACGTATTAAATATGGTTCCCGTAATAAAGCTTAGAGATTAAGAGTCAGAAGTACACAACAAGTTATCAGCAGATATTATACGGCGAAAAACTTTGTATGGTGCGTAAGGTATTTTATCTGCATTTTCACTGTAACATGTTTCAGAACAACCGATCAGGGTTACCACCTTAAATTTCTCTCACAATGCACAAGAGATTATAAATCAAAGAAAAAGGAAAAGCCTTCTGGATTGAACCCCAGGGAAAAGCTAAACGAAACAGTTAGCTGCATATTTAACGTTTACTTAACGAATGAAGCATACTACGATACTGCATTTACATGGAACAGATATAAAATACAATAATCCTATGGTTTCATAAGAGCAAACGATAATACTGTATTGATCATTATTATTCAGAAAGAATGTGGTATAAGGAAACGCAACATCGCCGTCCAATTATTCACACACGAACATCCAAAACTATATTATTCATTTTGCATTAATAAACGAATCATCAAAGCCAGCATGTAACTCACAGTGAAAGGAATAATGAAAGTTAACTGAGCAGACGATGTATGAAGTGAATTGTGACAAATTAAGTTCCATCTGAATTTACGTAAAATTATACTGAAATCATCACTCGCAAGATTTCCGCACTACTCCTAGCGATGAATTTCATGAATACAGAGAATTCTAACTCAAAATTGAACTATCATCCAAAAATCACTGTTCACGTGTCTACAGAAACAGAACGTCATACGTACTTGATCACGGAGTAGTGACCGCTTGATGCAACTGGCCTGATCCGCGCTCCGGTAAGTTCTGTCTAAAATTAAACTGTCTCACCTCTGTTTACAAAGAGCAAGAAAACTTGGTGGGGAGGCAGTAACCAATCACCAAGATGATATTTCATGTAATATTAGAGGTCTCCTCCACTCAGCAGAGATGGCACCTGTTTCCGTCGAACTAAAATCATTCACACGGTTAAACGCTTTCAGTTTTGAAAATGGCGTTCCAATTAAGATGGCCGCACACCTAGGGACGTACTGCCGTATGTGGTGACAGTGTCGTGACAGGTTGTCGCCACTGGAGCTATCTTCAAAAATAACCTTCAGCTGTTCTCCCATGTTGCTACTGCAAAGCTAGATATTCACCTGAATTTTCCTAATTCCATATCGTTGTAATTACACCCACATTCGTTCAGAACGAGCGATCACCCTTGTTTGGGACAGATGTTATAGGTACATACTATGGTGACTATCAGTTGTAAGTAAGATGAGAATAACCAAACAATTTATGTAACCAGCGCGAGCTTCCTCCTTGGCACGGAAAAATATGAGCAATGCATCCGTAGAGAAGATTCTGTGCCGAACATGAAATGTAAAACTATAAAATAATATAAGGGGCGGAATGATTGACGCTTTTCGAGGTAAAATGAACGGCAGATCTCTACCTAAATATGCTTCCGCGCCATTATCACAAAATAAAATACACTCAGTTAAAACGTGTCGCAAAGTGGTTCGCACGCAGATGGGGCGGTCCCCTTGCCGGAGTAATAAGCCATACTTTAGGGGACACGGCACAATCTGGAGGTGGTCCACGGCCGTTTCATCCCGCTGGCTTGACCGACATGAGGAACGCAACTGCCAGATCGTTGATTTTGTGAGGGGTCCACTTGTAAGTGGAGCCGGATTTTGTAATATAATTCATGAAAAATGACCTGAAAAGATTGTCATATGTTGAAGAAATTGTATTTTTTACACCAAAGAGAGAAAGATGTTGCCTAAGTGGCAGAATCGATTGTAAGCAGGGACGCGCGGAGCACAGTTTCAGCTGCCATTGCACACTGTCGTAGGTTGGATGTAAGATCTAAAGCTTTTGGCTAGCTGGTAGAATTTAGTTGTTGGTCTATGGACGAATGTTATTTTTTATACTCACACAGAGTCCGTAAATGTTAGGGCGTAGTTATATCTATAAAAGTGTAAAGTGTATCATTTGTTTGTAAGGTTATAAGATTAACAATAATTGCAGTGATACTGATCGTTAACAGTATTGACCACTGTCCATGGCAATAGAGAAGAGTAATGAATTGATATTGTTACTCAAAGGTAAAGCAACTGGAACAACTTTGTAAGGTGATGAAATCAGGTTCAAAATGGTGGAAATGGCTCTGGGCACTATAGGACTTAACATCTGAGGTCATAAGTGCCCTAGAGGTTAGAACTACTAGAACTAAACTAATCTAAGGACATCACACACATCCGTGCCCGAGACAGAATTTGAACCTGTGACCGTAGCGGTCGCGCGGTTCCAGACTGAAGCCCCTAGAACCGCTCGGCCACATCGGCGGGCAATGAAATTTGGTATATTTAGTTTTAAATATGCAGCAACACAATGCGGCTTTCGGTAATTTTTATTGTGCTGAACCTTGAATGTAGGAATCAAGTACTTTCCATCAGATGTAATGTATAAGTTGTTTAGGTATATCGGATTTCTAATATTTTGCGTGTTTTGTAATCCTGATACAGAGAAGTAGAATTTTGGAATCATTTTTGCCAAACGATGTCAGACCTTGTGTCATGTAACAATCCAAGTGTTTTTAATTACAACAGTACGTGAGAATTGTAGAACAGTTGAGATGTTTACTAATTTTTAAGTCAGTATAAAATGTTTCATATCACATATTTTTAATGAGAAACTTTATTTTGAATACAATTTTTAATCTGAAGCATTTGGTATTAGGATATCCTCGTATCAGTACCTCATCGTCTTCCATGTCGTGTTTATTTGAACCCAATGAATAACTTTTTTTAAAGAAATCATTTTTTATCAGAGTCAGAAAAATATTTATGTGCCAGAATCTGAAAAGTGTTAATGTTTGTAACAGCTACAATGCGGGCAGCATTGTACAGTGCTGAGCCAATACCCAATATTTTCACTGAACATTTTCAAGGTTTTTTATTTATCAATCAATCTACTGATATTATCTGTATGAAGCTATTTTACGGCCGGCATTGCACTTCGCTGTGCCTAGATTGAATATTTTCTATGCCTAGTGTGTAGAGCACAAAATACCAAGATTACATCCGTTGCAACTCTGGAGCTAAGGAAAATGTATTCCATTCTGTAGTTGCACACGAAATTTTATCAGTTACTTCCACAGGACCATAGAACTCAATGCTCACGAGACTCGTTAAATTTAAGAGCGATTGATTTCATTACGAAAACTGCGTATTGGTTTTGCAGATTAAGTCATTTGCTGAACAACACATCACGTAGTAAATTTGCATGACACAAACATTACGCATTTCACATTCATTGGCAAAAAACAAAAACAACAAATCTTTTTAAAAGAACGTTACAACTTAACCATATACAGCTTACACAGAGGTGACAGAAGTCATGGGATACCCCTAATATCACGTCGGACCGCCTTTTCTGCGGCGTAGTGCAGCAAGTCGACGTGGCATGGACTCAGCAAGTCGTTGGAAGTTCCGTGCAGAAATACTGAGCAATGCTGCCTCTGTAGCCGTAGATAACTGTGAAAGTGTTGAAGGGACAAAATTCTGCGGACGAATTGACCTCTCCATTACTTCCCATAAATGATCGATGGCTTTCATGTCGGACGATCTGGATGGCCAAATGATTTGCTCGAATTGTCCAGAATGCTCTTCAAACCAATCACCAATAAGCAGTGGCCCATTGACACAATATACAGTCCTCCAAAAATATTCCATCATTGTTTGGGAACTTCACGTCTGTGAATGGCTGAAAACTGTCTTTGAGTAGCCGAACGTAACCATTTCCAGTCAATGATCAGTTCAGTTGGATCATGGGACTCAGTCCATTCCATGTAAACACAGCCTCACACAATTACGGAGCCACCACCAGCTTGTACAGTGGCTTGGGTCCTTGGCTTCATTGGGTCTACACCAGACTCGAACCCTACCATGAGCTCTTACCAAACGAAATCAGGACTCATCTGAGCAGGTCATGGTTTTCCAGTCGTCTGGGGTCCAACGGACGATTTGGTTACGATCCCTGGAGAGAAACTGAGGATCTCGGAATATACAGTACCCTAACAATTTCCGAAATGGATGTCTAGCTCCAACTATCATTCCGCATTCAAAGTCCGCTAATTTCCTTCGCGCAGCCATAATCACGTAGGAAATATTTTCACAAGAATCACTTGAGTAAAAATGACGGTTCCATCAATACACTGCCCTTTTATGCATTGAGTACGTGCTACTACCGTCACCTGCAGACGTGCATTTCGCTATTGCAAAACTTTTATCACCCTATTGTATTGCCCTTGGTTGCCAGCCATTTCTCCTCCCATGACAGCATGGATTTGCTACTTAGCAGGGAGATGGCAGTCTGCAGAGAAATAGCACATTGTATAACGTTATTTTCTCTGCAGGCCTCCTTCGCAGTTTCGTCTGCCTGTTTATTTTCCCAAATTTCCACGTGACACAGCACACAGCAGACTGTCAGCTCCTTCCGCCGTCGCTGTAGGTCGTACAATTGCTACCGTATGAGGTAGACCATTTTCTCTTATGGGTACATGTGCTGCAAGGATTGCACGTGCGAAAGCCCCTGCACCCTCACTAAACGCCCAGAAATGTCTCAGTTTAGCCGGTGAGTCCGTAGATGGTGGTGAAAGAGTCGAACAGTATAACTGGCCATGCTTTCCCTTCCGAGTGATGCGATAATTAAGTCAGTCCGTCCTTGAACTGACTTAGTGAGCTGCCGCGTAGGAATTCTTCCTATTTGTTATATGCACATGTTCTCGCACTTTTACGTCCCCTTGCAGAGCCATAGCAGCGCCGTCAGTATCTGAAAATGCAATTCTACTGTCCTTGTTTCACGTAAGAAACTTTTTGGGCAAGTAATTTTTATACGGGTTGCTATTGTTGTGCGTTTATTTAAGAAACACCGTAAAATGAACTTGTTCACACTAATAACAAACTAACTCTTAACGGTAAGAGGGCACGGGCTACCGCATGACCAGATAGAAAAGCATCCTATCGATGACGGCCGATTATGGTGCACAGTCTGTAACTTGAACGTACAACTGATATAGTTTGTATAAGATCGTATATTCGGTTATGTTGAAGTTATTCACCTATTTGTTAATATCAACGATACCTGGCGTTGTAAAATTACTGAAAGATAGTGTTTATTACCTGTAGGCTCAACCTAATATCTGAGTGGCAAAACACAACGTGAGTTAGCAAATATTTATTAATAACTATTTCCTGATTCACGGTGGAATAAATGTACTTTCCCTGCCCATCTCGTTGATGACGTCAATAGCGATTTCTGCTTTTGCATCTCATTCCACTGGCTCAGAAAGCACCCGATGGCCCACCGCCTGTGCTAGCCAGCGTCGGAACCTACCGCTCGCTCCTTACAAGGGAACATCCCCATCGCACCCCCCTCAGATTTAGTTATAAGTTGGCACAGTGGATAGGCCTTGAAAAACTGAACACAGATCAATCGAGAAAACAGGAAGAAGTTGTGTGGAACTATGAAAAAATAAACAAAATATACAAACTGAGTAGTCCATGTGTAAGATAGGCAATATTAAGGACATTGTGAGCTCAGGGGCGCCATGGTCCTGTGGTTAGCGTGAGCGGCTGCGGAACGAGAGGTCTTTAGTTCAAATATTCCCTCGACTGAAAATTTTACTTTCCTTATTTTCGCAAAGTTATGATCTGTCCGTTCGTTCATTGACGTCTCTGTTCACTGTAATAAGTTTAGTGTCTGTGTTTTGCGACCGCCCCGCAAAACCGTGCGATTAGTTGACGAAAGGACGTGCCTCTCCAATGGGAACCGAAAACATTTGATCGCAAGGTCATAGGTCAACCGATTCCTCCACAGGAAAACACGTCTGATATATTCTATACGACACTGGTGACAGCATATGCGTTGAATATGTTGTCGACCCACCTAACTAGTACACTTGGCGAATGGGTAAAAAGATTCTTCTACCTTGCCCGATTTAGGTTTTCTTGTGGATGTGATAATCACTCCCAAAAAAGTGATGAAAACATAAGAGTTTGTCACATAAACTGAAAAAAAAATTTAAACTCTTCACTCAAGGGAAGATTTCAACCGAGGACCTCTCGTTCTGCGGCTGCTCACGCTAACCACGGGACCACGGCGCTCTTGAGCTCAGATTGTCCTTAATATTGCCTATCTTGCGCATGGACTACTCAGTTTGTACATTTTGCTTATTTTTTCATAGTTCCACACAACTTCTTCCTGTTTTCTCGATCGATCTGTGTTCAGTTTTTCAAGACCTATCCACTGTGCCAACATAACTAAATATGAGGGGGGTGCGATGGGGAGGTTCCCTTGTTAGTGTGAATAATATATTTCAGCGCTAATACATTCACTTCACATATGTGGAATATCAGAACTGGAAATAAACTAAAATGATCTCTTATATGCAAAGATGGGCAGTATGGGAATCGGAGCAAATGAGAAGCTGTTTGCTCTGATGAGTCATCTGCTCCAGTGTCCAGGATTTGTAAGGTTCATCAAATTTTGTTAGCTTCTGGCACGTCAAGTAACAGCCAACAATTATTTTTAAATGTATTTATGGGGGTCTTTTCGGTTCATATGTAGCCTCACTCTTACAGTACAACCCCTGTGACCCCATTACCTTTGGCAATGGGGTGTGGGTCAAAAAGCAGAAAAGGACAGATTATCACAAAATACAGAAATATACAGCTTTACATTAAAATAAACAATCTCTGAACTCAAAAATGACTACTGTACACATGTATACTGCTCTCTTCAGTACAATTTTTGCAATAAACCGCAAAAAAGCTGTTATTTTCCCTTAATGAAAAAGAGAAATGCTGTACAGTATGTTTTTACTGTACTGTACATACAGTTTATATCTACAGCACTGCAAAAACTGAAGACAGGTGATACACTAGCAAAAAAAGAGTTAGGGAGCGTCAGTTACAGATTTTTGTGTAGAAGATGAAACTCTAGACTTATCTGCTGTGTTGCTCCATTTCTTGATCCACAGAATATCTGTATGCGTAGCGATTTAGTTTTGCTCGATATACTGAAGGGCAATATCAAATTCGTTCTTGACTCAGTGTGTGAAATCTAGGTAGACAGATCATCATCATCGTCCGAGTCCTCATTCACAGTTTCTTCACCATTTTTTACGAAAACTGCGGCAGTAATCAAGTTGTCACTGAGCTTTTCGCTGGTTTCAGAGTCTTTGTCACATTGGGCAATCCACCCTTCAAATTCACTGCCTGGATCATTCAGCTGTACAATTTGTAGATCTTCAACGATGTCCTGAGCGTCGTTGTTTTGCTCGCTTTGGATCTGGTCACTGTATCTGATTACTGTTGGTCATAGCCTCCGGTCAAAGCTTATGCCAAGATTTTCGCAGCGTATCAGGTTTTAGTTCCTCCCGTGACTCAACACTCTTTGACGTTGTGGGATTTCATAGCTTCAAGTACTTTATAACCTTCTTGGGACTTTTTTGAGTTTCGTTCCTCCTACAGTTTCATTTGATGCAGCAAGCGTTTCGTTTGGCAGCATTTTATAGTTTAGGCCTGTCTCGTCTATTTTATAGACTTGGCAAGATAACGGTTCATTTTCTTCGATAATTTATTGAAACTTTACGAAAAATTCCTTAGCCGCCTAGGCATCAGCAGATAGTTTTTCACCATAAATTGAAAGAAACCGAATGCCATGACGGGTTTTCCAGCGATAAATCCAGCCTTCACTAGCTGCGAATTCAGCTTTGGCTTCCAGTTTTCTCTGTGGAACCGCAATGTCTTCTTTTTATAATGGGCCCAGATACAGACGTTCCTTTCCTTCTTTCTCGGTGGAACCACATCCACAACACGTTGTCAAACAGTTCTCAAGTTCATCCCTTGCACAATGTTTTGCTAATATTAAGAGCGCTTTCACTATCTATTGTCGCTGTAAAGAATTCGATGTCCTTCCGATTTCTTTTCCACTCTTTTACTGACGTAATGCCTGCAATGAGTTCCTTGGCAATTTTAGGACTGATTCACCTTTGTCTAGTGTTCGTAGCATTGCTAATTTTTCATTTAATGAAAGAGTAAAGTGCCTATGTTTCATCCTCGACATGCTGAAAAAACACAATTATACAGTACATACAATGTAAAACATAAATATACAGCTCCGAAACGAACACAGAAGGACAATGTCATAAAACCATGGGACAGTAAGAACTAAAAATTTCTCAGACAACGACAGAGACAACACCAGAGGTGATGGAGCACTAAAACGGACATACAATAAGAACAGTTACCTGCGAACAACACTAAACAACCATCGCACGAGCCGGGAAGTGAGTCACCGCTACGAGTCGTGGCAAGTCCGCCTCGAGCACGATCGGTCGTACCAGCAGACTGCGGTCGAGAAGGGATCTACTGTATATCCAGCCCGGAAGAAAAGTATTTCCAGCAGTATAATATAAAGACGGACGAAATAAACATGTCAGTCACAAGTATTCACTAGGCTAGCACTACTCTAAAACGAATACGTTGCCAATGTTTAAAATTTGAAGTAAAATAAGTAATAAAATACCTTGAGCACTTATGTGATATTCCAGGCTCTGGCCGCCAGTATTTTATTTTGCTAGAAGCTCACCTTGATTCAGCTTGATACACGTGAAGTAGCATATGGTACAAAAGTGGAGAGAGATACAATTGACACATGGTACAGTGTGTACCAGCCAGGTGGGAGAGTCCGGCAATTGGTCGGCACACTCAGGTTTTAGGCGCCAAAACGTCAAACTTGTCTTATTAATTATTTATATACTTTTCATTGTATTTAACCTAGATTTTAATATGGCCATCTCTCATGACTGCCCTACGAGTGTATCGTTTTTGTTTATTATATTTCACTAGTTTTCAGATATATAGGAGTAAAGATATTGCAACCGATGTGCATCGGACACCTTCGCGTTACTTTCGCGCCCCTGGGAGACGAAGTACTTCGTTGTGCTACTCTGTCCGTTTCGGGCATTCTGAAGGAAAGGACACGTCTCTCGGTTTCGGGCGTTCTTCAGAGCCGGACATGTAACTCTGTTTCGGGCGTCCTAGAGGGACGGACGTGTAACTATGTTTCGGTCGTTTAGGTGGGACGGACATGTTCAAAGTTGTTAAAATAGATCTGAGCACTATGGGACTTAACATCTGAGGTCATCAGTCATCTAGAACTTGTAACTACTGAAACCTAACTAACCTAAGGGCATCACACACATCCATGCCCGAGGCAGGATTAAAACCTGCGGTCGATCGGTTCCAGACTGAAGCGCCTAGAACCGCTCGGCTACACCGGACGGCAAGACGGACATGTCGTACTCTATATCGGACATTGCATGGAACAATTACCGTTTATTTAGGAAAGCTATCTCGAGTGTTGTAAAAGACAGTGTAAAATGTGTGATTATTTAAAATATAAACGAACAGGATACATTAATAAGAGGAGTCGTCTACCATCATTGTCAGTACTACAGGTCTTGCCCTCTGTAGATACAGAGACTAAGCTGGTCAATTGGCATCCCATAAAAAGCACTATCACGGGTTCAAGTTAACAGCGTAGTAGCCTCCGCGGAAGAAGATCCCACGACCGACGACCTGTCTTCTGCGCTGGGGACACAACTTTAGAAGACGGCAGTTTGGTGGAAAGAATGGTTAGGGACACCTATTCAATCTCTCCAGATCTCTCCAGGTTCCAGATCTGACAGAGAGGACAAGCATAATTTGTACATACAAATTAATATCTTCGAGATGGGTAGTGCGCTTGGATTCTGCACGCCCTGTAGCTCACGCATACATTTTCAAGTTTATTACAAGAAGCCAATATTTAAGTATACCGATGCATATGAGGAAACTCTATAAGAAATCTGTCTGTATAATCGAACTGGTGCAATCCTTTAAATTAGAGGAGAAGACACCACTTCGTCACAAAAACTGAACGAAGAGTTTACACATACAAAAAAATAATAGTGTAAAACTGTATGTAAAATTGTGTTGATAATGAAATCAGAAACAAGGGCAAAATAGTATCTTGATGTCGACCTTAGCAGGGCGTTCCTGGACTTTATTCCTAATTAGCAGACTAAGATTACTTTGTTTCGAAACTTTCTATCACATCTGAACAGTAGGACAGGCCGAGCCTCGAACCTGTAACGTCTCCTTCAGCAGCCAATGCCGAACCTGCTGAGCTACCCAGGCACCATTATCCAACTTCAAGTTGTCATTCTAGCAGCTCTTCAATTGGAATCACGAGGCTGAGTGTATCCTATTTTAGTCATTCATCAAAGAAAAGTACCTAGCTGTATCAGGACTTAAACCCAGATCTACCACAAGGCAGTCAGAATGATTATATCGCTCTAAAGCTGTTAGAATGGGTTTTGGGTAGCGCCAGAGTAGCTCAGACGGTAGAGGATTGCCCGCGAGAGATGTATGCGTTTTTGATTTCCTGTTGGGCACTTAGTTTTGCTTTGCCAGGATATTTAACAAAAACTCAAACCCCGCTGTTAAGTGACAGAATCATTCTGGCTCTAATGCGACAGATGTGGGTTCAGTTGCCGGTACTACCAGGGATCCTTCCTTGGTAGGAGGACTGGAATGCAATACGCTGCCTCGTCATTCCAGTCGAGGCGCTACTTGAATGAGAAGTAGCCGTGTGAGGTCTGGAAGCTGACAACGGCTTGAGAGTCGCTATGCTGACGCAGCGCTGTACATAACACTTCTGAATGACGCCGCATGGCAAAGGGTGATAAGGCAGCCGGTCGGCTTCGGGCGACCATCTGGGCCTGATGATGTTTAGTTTCATTTTTATTACAATCTTTTTTGTACACACTTCCACGGAATCTTTGAGCTCCCTACGTTTGTGCCCTGTTGCTGTGTGATATTTTGAAACTTACTGCCAAAATCAACATTGTATGTGTTAACAATGTCGCAAAATATATGTAAAATTAATTGTCCTACTCTGTTCTTTTGAACAGATAACACCGGATGGCCCAGTTGTTTAAATGCTGTTTGTTGATTTACATACGACTTTTTTAAAATGATGGAGAAGCAAGTGTTAAGGTTTATTACCTACAATTAGGAATAAGCTCTACTTCTTCCACTAGCACACTTGCTATTTAAAATTTGTCTAACCCAGAGTCAATAATCCCACGTGATTCAAGCTTTATAAGTAACTTCCTCATTGCAACAAAAAGAAAATCATTTAGTCCTCAGTCCATATTTTTGTGCAGCCAAAATGTACAACAGTGACGGTACACACTTTGTTTAAATTGCAACGCCAGGTATTGTGCCAACAGCATCACTGAAGCTAACGGTCTCGTAAGGTACCCGTTCTGTTCAAACCACATTCTGTTTCCTTATTTTCCAGTTTTACAATTTTGTATAGCGTTTGCAGATATCATGTACCATTCAGCGAGTAAAGTGGTACTGCAGAACGCATACCATCGGGAGTAGATTCAGTTCTACGCTGACTGAAGGAGCTGATGGAGCTTACGGCTTTGCCAGTGAACGATGGTATGAGGTGCTGTTGTCAAACATGAGAAAGGCCGTTACGTCAATAGTGAGGTACACAGGGAAAGCAAGGTCATTTGGCGCGAATCAAAGAATCTCGCTTAATAAATGTTTCCTAATAAAAGTCGCTTTCCCAATACAGATATTACTTTCTTACAACAATATCATAACGGTGGAAATTGATCATCTTAATTAGTAAATGAATTATGTTTAAGGTACTGAAAGTGTAGGAACGGCTACGAAATATCACGAATCTACGTACGAGGTAGAGGCTGTGCGCCATAGTCGCCATTCGCCGATATGGTGCCTTCCGACCTGGTTATAAGATAATGCTCTCTGGAAATCGTTAGTTTTCGGTTAATCAATATTAACTGTCTCAATATTATCAGCTTATTATGCCTAGTAAATCAGTATTAATTGTGTCAATATTATCACTTTATAATGTTTAGTAAATAAACACGTAATAATGGCATCACTTTTGAACGTTATTCCAAATATTATAGCTTTCCGCTTCGTCACCTGTAATCACAGGCAGTATAAATACCTTTTACAGATAGCCCAAGGATGCTGATACAGCTTGTGCGAAGTAGATGAACTTCGAGACTTTCTCAGCAGAAAAGGTGGAAAGACCCTACACGACGGCTCACTATGACAGTCCAAGGACGGGTTGTCTTAATCTCTGTAAGTCCTCGACCGTAAAGCACGGCCAGTCATACAGTACACCTCTTATACCATCGTCTACGGACTCACTGGCTAAACTGAGACATTTCTCATGGTTTGTACAAGTGAGGAGTTTTTCTAGAGTGAAAGCAATTTGATCCCTAGAGAGATCAGTCAAACAGTAGGACAATATTTTGTTATCTCAGTTGCCACGCGAAGAATACCGTAAAAGGCTGTTGTCTGCAGTGCATGGAGGAAGGTATGCGCATATACCACATGGGGTTCAGACGTCCGCCATAGATTGTTGTGACAGAAAACCAAAGGAGTAAAACACAAACGCAAACTGCGTAATCACTGTAAATGCCAGTTACAAATCAAATTTTGGCTCTGTGGCCGCCAAGGCGCATGAGTGTTCTTAACACATTACGGTTGAGGTGGTGCAGTAATTAACGCACAGGACTCGCTTTCCGGTAGTCTTCTTGGTAGGTCCAAGTGAATATCTGGAGAACAATGAATTTCTTTTTGATTTTGCTGTACCCTATTACGTACCGTCAACAAGAACATTCTTTCGGAATAAAAAGGGCAGAGCACATTAAACGGAGAGATGGTCGTAACATCACGAGCAGTATTAATTATTATTACAATTTCCCGAAAACTCGACACCTAGACACAATAGTAATGGACGCTCTCCTTGGGCTCATCGATGGGAAGATATACACTAACGCAAAAAATTCCCAAGAAATAATTAACATATACTGATAAAACTTCTGAACTACAGTGGCCTAGGTAACATATTTAAATGATTAACATTGCAAGATCACAGGTTAATGAAAGCGCGAGAACAGCCAGTGCAAATGTGAAATGCTATACAGTAATAACCGGTGTAACCGACAGAATGTTGAAGGCAAGCATGCAAATGTGCATGCATTGTGTTCCGCTGGTGAGGGGTGTCGGTTTGTGGTATGAAGGTCCATGCCTGTTTCACTTGGTCGGTCAATACAATTACGGTTAATGCTGGTTATGAACAACGCTGGAGTTGTCGTCTAATGATGTCCTACACGTGCTAGATTGGAGACAAAGCTAGTTATCGAGCAGGCCAAGGCAACATGTCGACACTCTTTAGAGCAAGCTGAATTACGACAGCGGTATCTGGGAGGGCGTAATCCTGTTGGAAGTACCCCATAGAATGCTGTTCATGAATGACAGCACAGTAAGTCGAATCACCGCACTGACGTACATATTTGCAGGCAGTGTGCTTGGGATAACCACGAGAGTGATCGTGATGTCAGACGGAATCTCACCCCAGACCATAGCTCCAGGTGTAGATCCAGTGGTGGATGCAGGCGGGCACCTGGCCTCCTAACAAGCACACCACTCGCCATCACTGGCGCTGAGGCACACCAGGCCTTCATCGTAAAACACAGACGTCCAACCTGCCCTCCTACGAGCTCTGCTTGACACCACTGCAGTCGCAAATGGTAGTGGTGGACCACATCTTAATCACGAAGAAAACTGTCATACCTGGACACATCCTCCTCCGCACATCACTGATGGCGCTAGCTATGATGGCAGGGAACTTTCTCCAGGCATTCAACAAACCCAAACCATTCCATTGGATTGTCACGAGGTATAGTCAGATTCATCATCCAAATCATCATCTATTGTCCAATGAGGTCACTCTTTACACCATGCCACCACCTAGAACTGACTACTGAAATTTATGGCTTGTGGGGAGTTGCTCGACCATTGTAGCTGACCTGCTGGTAGCACTTGGGAACTCACTAGTGATTCCTTCCTCTGATTTAATGTAATGCTTTACAGCCAATCAAAACAACACTCGACGGTCCCTGTGTGCCGGTACGTGAGGTCGTAATTGTTCTGGTTGAGCTATAGTTCTTCCTACGCGTTTCGCTCTACGCTTACGTCACCAAAAGTCAGGTTGTGCACCTTTAACGTTTCACATTCTGGCCCTAGTCTGACCCGACCGACGGCCTTGTCATCCTCTGCCAATGACGTCATTAGATGCAGTAAAGGGGCACGTGATCAGCACTCAAGTCTCCCGGTCGTTGTCGGGTTTCTTGATCTTGGAATCGCTACCAAACGGTCGAGTGCTTTCTCTCCTGGCCACAGTACCAGTACCCCCACCAAGGAAAAATCCCTGGTAGTACCGGAAGTTGAACTCCGGTTCACCGCCTGGCAATCAGACGCGATGACCATTTAGTTACGGTGGACTTGGGCAGCTTTAAACTAGTTAAATTCCCCTTACGGATTTGTTACCCAGTAACATCCAGTGACCAGCCCACGTCAAAGTGACTGCTGTTACTTCTCCGCTGACAACACAATACTGCTCGCGGCCTTTTATATGCTTTGAATCGGCGTTGTGCGACATCTGGTGGTGAAGTCCTCATTAAATACTGATTTTAGAATACTTTTGATCAATAAAATGAAAAGAGTTAAGAAGTAAACGAAAAATACATAAAAGAAAAAAAACGAGAAATCCTTGTTTCACAAAGCATATAGCATCCACCACACGTTCATCTATTTATTGTTCATATGATTTTGAAACGTATCCTTGTTGCTTTTTGAACATTTTTGAACAAGTTCTAAGCTGATTTCTGAACGAATCAGAAGTTCATTCTTGAATTCGCGCATAGTGTACGTGATATATCAGCCAAGCGAATCTCCGTTGCATCTAGAAATAAAAGACTTCCCCGCAGACAAGCTGACGAGCTGAGCCAAATATATCCGAACGGGTGACTGCCGATCGCTGCTTCCTTATGTGGTTGACTGGATGTGTGAATGATAACCGTTGTTATAATTATCTGCCAAATCCATAGATTCAGACTACCAGAGTGAAAATGAACGACGTACACGAATAACAGACAAGAAATGTTACGTATTATCTTCTCGGTGTATCCAAGAAAATGAAAATCTGACACAAATTTTTTTCCAGAACGCTACACTATTAAGGACCAGTTATACAATCCCAGGTTAGCAGCCGCTTAGTTCTATTCTCGGAATAGCGCGGTAAACGCGTTGTACGAATAGGTAATAATGCCTAATCGAAGAATAAACGCGGAGTAACTAAACCGGTTATTCTGGCGGGTTAGTGAGTTAACCGGAGAAGAGTTTTTGGCAATGGCAGGAATAGTTACAGATTGGTTTTTAGAACGAGGAAGGAGAAGGAAGGGGAACATCACACAAATTATACGGAAGAATACGACGATTCCAAATTTATATAAAAAATTTTTACTACTACTGTTTCTCACGCCTGAGAAACTGGAGCATATAATAAAATGTGAAATTATTTCCTAACATAAAACTTTTGCTTGTAGTAGGCTTAATAGAGATTTGATGTTTGTACTTCGTGAATTATATTCCGTCGTGTTATTTATGTAGATGAGGTAGATAAAAATGACCATTTCTACCAGAACAGGCTCGCTTATTTGGTGTGTGTTACAGTTGCTGCAATATTGCAAAGGCCTATTTCGTTTTACGAAATACTCTCTAGCAGACAGTGACAAAACCAACGTAATCAAATCGAGAACCTACACCAGTCTTGGGTACTATTCGTATTAACAGCTTTTCCAGTATTAGACAACTACATTTTGATTTTTCATGTAGAAAAACGTTCGACGAACTTCGAAGGAATAATTAATTCTTTCACAGAAAGGAAAGCACGTCGTATAGAGCTGTAGCAAGATTAGGGAGAAAAAATGCTGGGATGTAAGGATTGGGGAAATATGTACTGTCTTCCTTGACTCTTCTCGTTACTGCTTTTACGTTTCCTATATTTAATTTTATGTCACACAAAAGAGAAAGTTATTAGTTGACAGGCAATAAAGGGTACAAATTTTCTGAAGATTTCGTATTCTCTCAGTTATAAATGATTCCACCCAGTATTAATTTTGAGGGTTTTTTGCGAGGAAGTAGGACGTCAGACGCCGACTGGGAGAAGGAGAGGCAGCACACGGCATTTTAATTTCCACTGTCATGAATATAAGTTCGATGGGTTCTATTACAAAACATACACTTTTGAATTCCACAGAGAGAAATACAGTGACGTGCGACAGAAGAATGCTGTGTAAAGAGGCGTGGCGCTGCACTTTGCACACCTTCGACCCAATAATATGCCTTCCATTTCCTTGGACATAGATGTTTTGTTTTATATATCAAACTCTTCAGAAAGATGTGCACTACAAAATGAACATATTTTCGAAAAGTCTATTTCTTTTTTTTTTTCAAATGAAACGCTCGTGGGAGGAGGGGGGGGGGGGGAGGGAGGTGTCACTATCAAGAGTTTTCCCCAGTTGGGAAACAAGGTAGATCCGGGGCCTAGTAGATTATAAGACGAACATTTAGAAATGCAAATGAGAGATAACGGAGTGTGGTTGAAGTAAACATTCGGAGGCAAATAGAGCAAAAAATGGTTCAAATGGCTCTGGGCACTATGGGACTTAACGTCTGAGGTCATCAGTCCCCTAGAACTTAGAACTACTTAAACCTAACTAACCTAAAGACATCACACACACCCATGCCCGAGGCAGGATTCGAACCTGCGACCGTAGCGGTCGCGCGGTTCCAGACTGAAGCGCCTAGAACCGCTCGGCCACTGCGGCCGGCGCAAATAGAGCATATCGCGATTTATTAGACTAGAATTAATCAAGGTAACTGCATAACTGTGAAGATCATATGAAAGGCGAATAATAGTGAGCGTGTGCTGCACGCTGCAGTTTCCTAGGGGATCCCGCAGAGCGGGTATACTCCCCCTGACAGACGTGAGAGAGGCAGCCAACTTGGTCGACGCCAGCTCACACTTCTGAGAAGATTCCCGCGACTCTCCTGACAATCCCGCTAACAAGCTGGCACCACTCAGCTGAGAACTTTGCTGTCGTACTGATCTCCTCGACTCAAGCTTGTTACCAGCAATAAAATCGTCCACACGCCTCTCCTCAGTGACCATTACGCTAGTGCCATCCCGTAGGAGCTTCCATGACAGTTTCTCTCATTATAAACAAAAAAAAAAAGAAAAAGAAAAAAACATGACGGAGATTTTAGACAGTTTAAAGCGAACGGAAAGGTCGTAAGACGAACTGAATCAAAAGTATAACTAGGGTAATCTAGTTGAATAAAATGAGTCGGTGTGGAGAGAATTAGATGAGGAAATGAAAAGAAAAAGTAGCAGATAGGTTTTGCTTTTCTGGTAGCGAAAGTAAGATCACAATGGAACAAGTATAGAGGACATAAAATGCAGACAAGGAATAACAAGGAAGTGTTTATGAAAAAGAGAAAACTGTTAACATTTAATGCAAATTTAAGATTTTGGAAATATTTTGTGGATGTATTTGGAGTGTAGGCTTGTACATATCTGGAACGTGGAGTATGAACTGAACGCGGAAGAAAAGGATAGAAACTTTTTGTGACGGGGGCCTGCCGCTTGGTTACCTTGGGAATGGAAGAACTAGCGAAACAGGGCTCGGACATCATTCGTGACACAAATAAATTTTAAATACACTTTATTACAATCACGAAGTTCCCTGACAGAGTAAAAATTTACAGTGCAATAAAAAAAGTGTCAGCTGAAGGTTCAACTCCGACGTCGCCGGTTAATCGGGACCGCATCACATGCTAGACTGGTCAAGGAACTCAGACACCATCTCGCTCTAAAATACAGAAGCAAAACATCATTAAAATGCATACAAAAACAATATATCGTATTGACACTTTACACATCGCTGATTCCAACCAACCCCAAGGGTTTTCTTCAACGCACTTGCGTTTAAACGGCGAGCAAACTCCACACCTGCATCAGTTATCCATCAGTTCAGAAGTCAACTTAAATCTGTACAAGGATTAGCATTACGTCAAAATTTGGGGAACGCACGTGCGCTCAGACGACAATCACAACAAATTCTTTAAATAAAGTAATGATCTAGTTCATTAACAAGGTGAGCTAAACTCTTAACAACATGCATGACGAGGTAGTAAACAAGAAAGAAGGTACGCCCACACGCTCCGTCGCATTAAGAATGAGTGGAGCCTACGATACCTCACACTTTAGAGCCAAGAAAAAATTACAGCTCCCGCCAAATCACACAGGATGGCAGCAGAATTTATTCACTCTATTTCACAAGTCGCACAGCTTAAATAGTCCATATAGACGAAGTGAAAGTCGTGAGTATATTACGGAATACAGAACTGTTTTATGAACCACAAAGTTTCAAAGTAAAAGTTCTTACAAAACATAATAATATAGAAATACACATTAAGGGTGGCTGAATTACACCGTGCACAAATTTAACACGCTCGTCCCGTCAAGACAACCCAAATTTAAACCAGTTAGTACAAGAGGAGCACAATACGTAGCATCATGGGTTAAAGCCACGAAAAGTATAGAAAGAATTGGTCACACAGCAAACTGTCTTGCCCCAAGCCACTAAGTGTGTTACAACAAAATTAATCACAGGGTAAGTTCCGAAACGTGCTCTACCGTATTTAATGTGCAACATGTTACTAAATAACACAGGTTGACATCGGTATAAGACTAGATAGGACGGTCATCTCTGAAACAACCTGTTGTTGATGATACCGGTTTCTTCCACCGCCATTTTAATGGGATTATTGAAACCGTTTCTGAAATAACCAATTTGCCGTGTCTTATTCCTACTGTTTTCTGAAATAAACGTAGAAATCGAACAAAGACTGAAAAATTTTGACTCCCTCAATTTCGAGATAAATAGAATTAAAATTTTAAATCAGATAGTCAAATAAAAGAAAACTTAATCCGTCCACCGTTTGATTACCACAACAATGCACCAGTAGTCTCCTACTGAAACTCTGTTCAAACGTCATGCTATAATGGAGATTATGCCACTACATGGGCATTACGAATAATCCGTTCCAAAGGGTGAAAACATAAGTTGCAGAACTATTTTTCGTGTTAATTTGTCCGTTCTGAGTGGCCGCAAGCAGTTGTAGGCACATTAGGTAGACACAGGCAGGAGATCATCCACATTTTATTATTATCCTAAACTATGAATGAATTATTAAGTCTTAAGTTTTCTCTTCATATGACACAGCAAGTTTCTTGTATCTCCTCCCGTTTTAATCTTTTAACGCAAACTACATGTCGTATTTCATTGATACCGTACTACGTAAAATACGTTCAGACTAGGAATGGGTGCGAATAACATTAATGTCCGACGGCGACAGTGAGAAACTACTGTTGCGTATGGTGCAAGTCTTGCACACTGAATGTACGAGGGTTGACTGAAAAGTAATACCTCCACCGTCGTAACTCTTCAACAGTTGGCAGCATTGGTATGCAGCAGTTACTGGCTTTTTCCGTAGTCTCTTCTCTATAGCTACAGTTTGCGGGAAGCCTTAGCATTGAACGTTTGTGTTGTTGCAGATTAAGCTATGTAACCCTGCGCAGACGGTCGGTCAATGCGATTTAAGCAACGTGCAGTCATTGAATTCCTGACAGCAGAATATGTCACCCCAAAGGAGATTTATCAGAGAATCAAAGCAGTTTAGGGTGATTGTGTTGATGTCACTAACGTGCGTCGTTGGGCGAGTAAGTTTCAACATGTTGAAGCGGGAGCATCTCACCTGCGTGACAAACAAAGAGTTGGACGCCTTGTGACAGAAACCACCACGTTTCACAAGCGAAATGTTGACAGATTGCTTCAGGACGATCGTCGTATCACTCAGGGAGAAATTGCAAGCACAATCGGCATTTCACAAGAACGTGTGGTTTACATTTTTGCATTGCTTGGCTATCGGAAGATCTGTGCAAGATGGGTACTCCGGATGCTGACATCTGAAATGAAAGCGCACAGACTTGAAATTTGCCAGGAACTCCTCTCGCGTTACGAGATTGAAGGTGACGCCTTTCTCCATTCTATTGTGACAGGAAACGAAACGTGGGTACACCAGTACGAACCGGAGACGAAACGTCAGTCTATGGAATATTGACACAAAGATTCGCTACAGAAAAAGAAATTCCAGACGCAGCCCTCAGCTGGGAAAATCATGGCCACAGTGTTCTGGAACGCAGATGGTGGTATTCATGTTGATTTCCTTGATTGTGGAACCACAATAAATTCAGAGCGTTACATCACAATGCTGCGAATTCTCAAACGACGGCTAACAAGGGTCCGAAAGGAAAAGTGAAATGTTTTGCCGCAGCATGACAGTGCCAAATCACACACCTCACGTGTCACCACAGCAGAATTTCAAGGTCTGAATCTCACGACCATACGGCAGTCTCCATACAGTCCAGATTTAGAACCGTCTGACTTCCATCAGTACCCGATAACGAAAGGCGGTCTGCGGAGACATCATCTGTTGAAGACGTTGAGAGAAGTGTGAGACTGTGGTTGCGGAAACAGAGTGTCGAGTTCTTCCGTGACGGCTTCCGAAAACTTGTTCATCGTTGGCAGAAATGTATCCAATTGGCTTGTGATTATGTGGAAAAGTGAATATTGGTAATTAAAGATCATATTGTGAAGATTATTTCTGCGTTTGATTTACTAAAATATTCCCATCCAAACCCAGTTAACGAAGGTGGAGGCATTACTTTTCAATCAACCCTCGTCCATACGTATCAGCTAACAAGCCACGCCACATGGTAACAGGTACATGATTGTTTCAGCAACGGAAGTACAGATTCTTATACCATTTATTTGCTGCACGATTCTGTAGGCATTGTTATCAAAACAGCACCGACAGCTGTTCCCATTTTCTGTAATAACGCAGTACTTCATAACAAAGGAAATTTTACGAAAAAATATTCGTTTTTTAAACAAGGTTTATTTTTAAAAAGTTAGCACTACTGCAATGGCTAATTGGTATTTCAGATTCTTACCCGGCTATTATTAAACAATAAAAAGCACCTCCTACAACCGAGGCTGGTCAAATATCGACGGCGATAACCACAAGGCGGCTTGCTACGCACAGGCGGATCCAAGCTTGTACGTTACGTCGCCACGGCTAGTACGCCCACGTGCACCAGGGAGGACTTTGGCGGCGAACTACGGACCTAGAACACGAGGCCACTCGAGTTAACACGGAATAAACTTGTGAGCACTCCCAATTCGGTTCATCAACAAAACTTCCTGTCCGAGGGCCGAACTTCAAGAGAGCGAGCCCTCTTCCAGTGCAGCGTATCAGGCAGCCAGTGACGCCCTCTGGCCAAAGACGAAAACATTTGAGAGCGTGACGCGATCTATCAATTCACGGCTCTGCTAACTATAAATGCCCTGCGACAAACGTATTTTGATGATTAAATGAGTTGATTGAAAGGCCAACGATTAATTACCGTATCAAACTGAGGAGAGGACTGTATGATACAATTTGGCTATATAATTTGACTAAAAGAACGGGGCCGCTTCATAGAACCGTAACTGATTGATAGGAGACGTCCTGAAGAATCATGATATTTTGAAATTGGTTATGGAGGGAAGTTTTCGGGCAGAATCTTCAGATGGAGGCTACTTCATGCAAGTTCGGATAGCTGTAGTTTGCTGGCGAAAAGGTGGTCAGACAGATTCACGTTTGGGTTTGAATCCGAAAAGTTTGGAGGCCAGGGAGTACGATAAACTCATCCTGGTGCCCTTCGAAAAACGCACGTAAACTGCGAGCTGGGTGGCTCGTTGCATTGTCCTGGTGGTAGATGCCACTATGTAGAGGAAAAATAAACTGCATTAGTCATGTATATGACCCTCAAGGTTAGATGAATATTTGTGCCGATCAATTGTGCCTTGCAGAATAGCAAGATCACCCAGGGATTGACAATAAAATATTCTCGAGACCCTAACCCTCCCTCCTGAGACCTGTAGCATTCCGAAGAATTTTGCTGGGCCGTACACGCCAACGGCCATCTGAAACGAAGAGGCCATCTGTCACAACTCAATGAACGTCCAGTTATGGATTGGGGTGTAGATTGGAAGACGACAGTATTTTCGACCTGAACAGTGAGCGGGTGAGGCTGAACGGTGCGAGTTCTGGCCGCAGACATGCACTTTGACATGGCGGTGGTTCCCACAAGACGACACAGCCCAAAACACGGGAGGTCACTGGACACACAGAAAAGACATCAGCAGAGACTTGGCTGTAATGTCCCTGTAATCGGAGGAGAAATGCACATCTTATTCCGCAGAAGTTCCGTAGAAATGTGAGAGCGGTAATTGTTTCTGGACGAAGCGAGGTGCACTCCACGTTTCAGAAGGCGGCCTCATATTGTCTCCTGTTTACCCTAAGATCGTTGGCGAGAACATTTTTCGGAAACATTCTGGAGGCCCGAGACTGGGTAACCGAGAAGGCTGTGGCACTTTTCCCAATTCCGCGCAGTTTCCTACACTCGAAAAATAACAGTGTTTTGATTGGACCGCAGCCGTGACATAAGAAATCGTCACAGTGGACGACGGTTGATTTACTGGGATTGGAGGAACAGTTTTTCCCCAAATTATAGCGGGAGGGTATACAGTACGTGAAGTGATGCGGAGATGGCGCACGCAAGTTCTCCGAGCATTCGAGTGGCGATTTTAGTTTGTGGGCGAAAACTCTACACGGAACATTCCGTGGCCTGGTGGATAGTGTGTGGAAAATCAAATTGTATCGTGGTCCACCCAAGGGTGAGCTCAGAATTCGAGGAAGAGAGCGGGTAAGATTCGGTCCTGCTCCACAGAAGAGTGCGGACGAAACGTCCACCGTCTGACCCGACGTTGACCCCCACTGCGCGCCGCATGTTGAGTTTTCTGCTTGTATGATGAGCACTGTGCAACACCGGCTGTAAGGATCTTGAGAGAAAATTCGTTTGTTTTACCCCTCGTCCACGGAAATAGCAGCTGTTGTTCGATCGAAGTGCATTATAGTAATTTGTTTCAGAGTGCAGTTCACAATCGCTGTCAGTCGCATTGATCTTAGATAGATTTAACCCTTTAAAGTCGCAATTAAAGCCGAGTCATCACCGTTGGTTCAGCTTTTCCAACTGCCAATCAGATCATTCAACTTTTGAAAATTAGATAGTATATAACAGAGATCTTATGTTGAGCTGCTTTCCTATTTTCAGATGAATTTTTTATGAATAAATCTGTCATGATATTTAGTTCTTCCTTTCATTCATGTTCACGGGATACTTTGATTACGTTTAATAATTTTATTCACTTTTCTGGGAGATAATGCCAATAGTCTTGTAGTGAAAAATACAATGAGTCGGCTGCAGTGACACTACACAGAGCCACCTTTTCGCGGTTATTTGCGTTCACATCCCTGTGCACAGTTTCCGTAGAAGTGCCTCTGAAAATGGTTCAAATGGCTCTAAGCACATCTGAGGTTATCAGACCCCTACACGCAGAACTACCTAAACCTAACTTAACCTAAGGACATTACACACATCCATGCCCGAGGCAGGATTCGAACCTGCCACCGTAGCAGCAGCGCGTTTCCGGACTGAAGCACCTAGAACCACTCGGCCGCAGCGGTCGGCTTAGTGCCACTGAAATGGTGGCTCTGTGTCTTAGAGGCAGAGGTTATTAGAGGTACCCACATGCCTGCCCGATAAACAACAGTCAACATGGTTGCATGAACCAGGTGCCTGCTGCGGAGGTCCATATGCAGCAACGTTCGCTGAATGAGCGTTGTTGGTTCGTTTGAACGGTCAATTACTCAACAGTTGCACGTCTATTCGTCTATACACATTTTTGGTGTTGCCGTTGACCCTTGTCAATTATGGCCCGTAATGCACCACAATCGCCTCGTCGCCGGCCTTGTATAGTGTCATATTGCCTTGCACGGTATATTTTATCCACGGCGGCACGCGATAAATTACAAACTTAACCGTTTTGGAAATGCTTCCGTGCGTGGCCTGAAATGCGGCGATCATTTTCTTTTAGATGTGGTATAAATCTCTCCGTTTCCGCATTATGTCAATTACTGCACAGTTTTCCGTATCCCCCTGCACGCTTTATATATAGGGTGTCCCAGCTATCTTGTCCACCCAAAATATCTTTGGAACAATAACAGCTATTGGAAAACGACTTTCACCGGTATCAATGTAGGGCTGGGGCCAATGAATGTACATATTTGGAAACATTCTAAAACGAAAGCATATGTGTTTTTTAACACAAACTTATGTTTTCTTAAATGGACCTCCTCTATTTTTCCTTCAGGAATCCATAGCATGACAAAGCACATACACAATGGCGTTGATTGCATCGCAATATTCCCCTTACATCCTGAGATATTGAGACGCGAAGTTGACGCTTGAAACACACGACATGCGCTGCTAGCGCGCGTCCTGAGGCTCAGGTGTGAACCCCATGCTGCCCGTAATCGCGATGTGATTGACATGCGTAATCACACCTCCATACTTATCAAGAGGTCCGAAACGAATAATACGGTCTGCTACCTTCAACTCTCATAAGCACATAATGGTTTCCCTATTGCACGTTTTACGTATCTACGACACAATATGAACCAGTACCGATCGGTGTACACCCGTCAGGTTGTCTTATTTATCCCGCACACCCAAAATAAGGTTTATCTAATGCGTTATATGACCCATTGTGCCTGTCGCGCAGGGCCTGGCTCTATCTAGTCAAGTGTCCAACGTAGTTCCCACTACTTCCACAGTTTCCACTTCGCCTTGTTTATGATTTGCGACCCATGCAAACTCCTGTACTCCACCACTCTCCGAGCATCCCATTTGTTGTTGCTTTGGCGTGCAGTACACCGCTTGCCAGTGTAGTCGTGCGTCAGATTAATCTAGTGACGGCACGGAGGTAGTACACATTGTGAATAAACGTTGTGTTGTGGAACTTATACTGTACAGTATAATGTACCCACATGAAGATATGGTAGAAATGCTGCTGATCTATGGAGAATGTACGTTGACGGGAAATACGTTATGAGATTGCTTGTTTGTTGATAGTACTGTTAGCGAACATTATGAATATTAAGTTAATATGTCTGTTTTCTACCCTACTCTACATACCTGTACTGTACCCTGTTGTAGGTGGATGAAATGCTGTTCAGGGAGAACGACTGACAAGCCATCGCCTTCGCGCCGGATGTTTGGTCGTCTCACATCTCGTCTACGTGACACGGGAAGCTTAAATCCAAGATCTCGACATCGTCCTAGAACGCGCACAGATGAACGTGCTGAAGTTGCTACCATAGCTGTGAATCCTCAATTCAGCACACGTCAAATTGAGCGTGAAGTTGGTGTGTCGAAATAAACAGCGTATTCTTAAACGTCATAAATTTCATCCTTACCATGTTCATTTACACCAGGATCTTCATGGAAATGACTTCCGCAATAGGGTAACATTTTGTCGGTGGGCTCAGCAAAAACTTCTGACTAATCCAAATTTTTTTGCAGATGTTCTGTTTACCGACGAGGCATCATTCTCCAACAAAGGAATTGCCAATATGAGGAATGTGCATTATTGGTCCGCACACAATCCAAAATGGCTCCGTCAGGTAGAGATCTACGTCCGTGGAAAGTTAATGTTTGGTGTGGGATTATTGGAGATACCATTATCGGACCTTTCTTTATAAATGGCATCCAAAATGGCAGACAATACTCCAGATTTATACGACACAATCTTCCTGCTCTCTTGGACACCGTACCTCTGAACCGGAGAATGGTCATGTGGTATCAGCATGACGGATGCCCTGCACATAACGCCTTACGAGCACGACGACTTCTGAACCGTAAGTTCCCTGGTAGGTGGATTGGACGAGTTGGCCCAGTTAGGTGGCCTGCGCGATCTCCGGACCTTACACCGCTGGATTATTTTCTTTGGGGAGCAGTGAAGGATGCTGTTTACCAACATGAACCAACAACACCAGAGGACATGAAGCAACGCATTACTGATGCTTGTACAGCCATCAAAGAGGAAACAGTAGCACGAAGTTGGGCATCCTTCATCCGCAGAGTGACCCTATGTATGCAAGCCAATGGGCATCACTTTGAGTATGAGATGTGAACGCTATGTTTAGTATGTAGTGCTGGTATCACAGTGGAAGTTTCTACAAAGGGACATTTTACCCAGTGATGTTAAGAAACATTTGTTTGCAACAATTTGTCATTTAACGCATTAGATAAACATAACATTGATAATTATGTGATAATAAAACTAATTGGTTAAACATGTTTACATTCATCTTCTATGTCCTACCTGAACTTCCTAAATCAAAACATTTTTACCTAAACAACGGTAAAACTTTTAGTCCACTTGCTCGTTTCACTAAAACCATCAACATGAATTTTACTATCACGAGTGAATGATTAACTGTCACTTGCGCTATATCTACAGTAAAGTTAAGTTTTAACGTTGAACGGCATTACCTTTTTAGTAACGGATTAACGATAAGCGAAGTTAACTTTGTGACTAACTTTGCGGTACACAGATATGTTACAGAACCGCATCACCCCTAGCCTATGGGATAAATACCTGCTGGAACGTACGACGTTAATGCAGGGTGGCAGCAGACCGTATTATTCGGTTCGGACCTCTTGATAAGTAAATGAAATGAAACTTCGTGTGGCTAGGGCCTCCCGTCGGGTAGACGGTTCGCCTGGTGCAGGTCTTTCGATTTGACGCCACTTCGGCGACCTGCGCGTCGATGGGGATGAAATGATGATGATTAGGACAAACAACACCCAGTCCCTGAGCGGAGAAAATCTCTGACCCAGCCGGGAATCGAACCCGGGCCCTTAGGATTGACAGTCTGTCACGCTGACCACTCAACTACCGGGGGCGGACTCTTGATAAGTATGGAAGTGTGATTACGCATGTCAATCACATCGCGATTACGGGCAGAATGGGTTTCATGCCTGAGCCTCAGGACGTGCGCTAGCAGCACATGTCGGGTGTTTCAAGCGTCAACTTCGCGACTTAATATCTCGGGATGTAATGGGAATATTGCAATGCAATCAACGCCATTGTTTGTTTGCTTTGTCATGCTATGGATTGCTGAAGAAAAAATATAGGAGGTCCATTTAAAAAACATAAGTTTGTGTTAAAAAACACATATGCTTTCGTTTTAGAATGTTTCCAAATATGTACATTCATAGGCCCCAGCCCTACATTGGTACCGGTGAAAGTCGTTTTCCAATAGCTGTTATTGTTCCAGAGATATTTTGGGTGGACAAGATAGCTGGGACACCCTATATATATATATATATATATATATATATATATATATATATATATATATATATATATATCCTCCACTGCTGGTGGTGCCACCTGCCGTCTGTGAGTGGTTTTTGCACGTTGACGTTGAACGCAGTAGATGGTCACACTAATGTGACTGTATGCTACCCACACTCCCGTCTTCCAGGATAACAACAACCATTTTCATAGAGCTGAATGTATGCGATTGTGACTTATCGAACACAGGCACAGTATCGCACCTCGATTGCCCCTAGAAACCAATCGCTCAAAATCCGATATAAAATGATTGGGTCTATTTGGAACCTCATGTGAATCTTAGTAATCAAGATCCACTCAGCTCTTGTGGATCTTATCTTTGGTGACTCAAGTTAGTTAGAGCTGGCATAGTTGAAGAAATTTGTGTCCTTTCTTTTAACGGAATTGAGGGCATTATCGAAGCGCTGTTAATCGGTATTAGCTTCATATCCTGTGAAGTGAGAAGCTGGGGGAGGGGGCTGGAGACGAAATTTTTGCCTCCTAAGTCGACGGTGAGGGGTACAGACACCACTACGTTCCTCACTCTGCCAAGAAAACAGACTTGAATCTTAAAGAACAGAGATACAAGAAGAATTTATCTTATCTGAGACTGCCGTTATTCAGTCGTGACAACACGTTTTGTTGCCACCATCAGAGGATACTTATTTTCTATACATTGTCATATCTCCTTATTCAGTAATTCGTTATCAGTTCATTATTTATTAATTCATCAATCTTTATTGATCTTTTTTGTTTACTTGACGGATTAGTCACTGATTTCGTCTCTTCACTGCCCATCTCTCCTTAGGTCTTTGAAGATCTGTTCCAACGGTTGATTTATAAACTGCACCTCGTTTGGAAAGTTTACTATACCCTCTGCGTAAATCTTTGAGGTAAATCTTGTGTGGTCTCAGTGGACGCCAGGTGATTAGGTGTCACTTGAGTCATACATCTATACGCCAGATTTCCAAACTCTTAAACATCCCTAGATCCACTGCTTTCGATGTGATAGTGAAGTGGAAACGTGAAGTAACACGTACAGCAGAAAAGCGTAAAGAGCAACCTCGTCTGTTGACTGACAGAGACCGCCGACTGTGGACGAGGGCCGTAATATGTGAAACTTCTTTATTAAAATGTGTGTGCCTGTACTTAAACTGCTGAATGACTGAGAAGATGAAACTTCTACGTTATTTGATTCTGAAACAAATGAGTAAAACTGAACCTACTGAGAATACTTTCTCTTTACTTTTTCTTATCATGTCAACACTGACCCACAATATTCCAGCGCAGCGCAATCTGACTGTTCAGAAAAAATTACAACCTGACTTCAAATAATTAATTCAAATGAATGGCCCTGACTAAAATAAAATCTTAACAATAACCTATACATTTCATTAAGCACTTACCTCACAAAAATCTTCATTATGCGAAGTACTGCAATACAGCGAGCTTCAGTACTGCAAGCTAAATAAAAGATTCTAACTACTAAAGCCACTAACTGCTAATAGGGGTGTGGTTAGGAAAAAAATTACGTATTTTTTACCTTAATGATGTGACATTCAGTTCAAACACGAATATAAATCGTCATTGACATCCAGTACAGAGATGTATAATCTTGAATAATTTTCAGTTTTCACGTCGGATACTTGCAGTTCGTTAGCCTTCGCTAACGCTTCAGACCTCTACCCTCCATCAATGCTAGCTTCTCACATCTTCTCACATCTAACATCCATCACTGCTGGCTATTCACCTCCAAATGCCCAACAGTACTTCCATCACTTAACTTCCAGCTGCCCAACACTACTGGCGGTTAACTTACAACAACGAGTCCGACCAACCACAGAGTCTCTTACAAAGGAAGAGCAGTCAGACATCTAATGCAAAGCGCTACACAGCGCTGCCAACACAGAAGCACCCCACTCACATGTGTAATAGGCAGATATCTATCCAGACCATCACACAGGATTCACTGTACAAGTGCAAGTACTATGGCAGTTAGGCGGGAGGTGAGAAAACTTGGACTTTATGGTCGGGCGGCTGCTCATAAGCCACACATAACGCCGGTAAATTTCAAACGACGCCTAGCTTGGTGTAAGGAGCGTAAACATTGGACGATTGAACAGTGGAAAAACGTTGCGTGGAGTGACGTGTATAGTGCCAACTGTAAAATTCGGAGGCGGTGGTGTTATCGTGTGGTCGTGTTTTCATGTTGGGGACTTGCACCCCTTGTTGTTTTACGTGGCACTATCACAGCACTGGCCTACATCCATGTTTTAAGCACCTTTTTGCTTCCCAATCTCGAAGAGCAATTCGGGGATGCAACACGATCGAACACCTGTTCATAACGAATGGCCTATGGCGGAGTGGTTACCCGACAATAAGACCCTTGTAATGCACTGGCCTGCGCAGTCCTGACCTGAATCCTATACAACACCTTTGGGATTTTTGAACCGCCGACTTCGTACCAGGCCTCATCGACCGACATCGATACCTCTTCTCAGTGCAGCACTCCGTGAAGAATGGGCTGCCATTCTCCAGGAGACCTTCCAGCACCTGATTCAACGTATGCCTGCGAGAGTGGAAGCTGTCATCAAGGCTAAGGGTGGGCCAACACCATATTGAATTCCAGCGTTTCCGATGGAGGGCGCCACGAACTTGTCATTTTCAGCCAGGTGTCGGATACACTTGATCACATAGTGTACATCATCCATAAAGGGAATTCACACAGACGGCTTGAGTACGAAGTCACGGTGAACCGGGGGCAAATCAGCCTAACGGGAACATGTTCAGCACCGAAGCACATGTGCCAAAATCTAGAAGTACCTTACGCAAATCCGAATAGTCAATCGGGCGCAACAGTGTAGAGCCCAACACTCCACACTAACAGCCCCGTACAGATAGCCGCCCACTAAGACGGGCAGCCTCCGACGAGGCCCTGCAATGGTACGCTTACAGTTCGTCATACGTTTCTCTCTCTCTTTGCCCCATCGCCCGTCAACAATCCCCTCCAACCTCCGACTCCCTCTAACCAAACAGCCAACTACAAGAACGCTGAAGCGCTACCCGGTGGCGTGCCAGGGAAACGGATTGCGCCAATAAGCAAAGATGTAACAGCTTAGAAAACAAACTGACAGGCTCAATACAAACGTATAAGCGGCAGTGAGATGAGAAAATACACGTGGAAAAAAAAGAAAGTAAAATGTTTGTTATTTCAAAAGTAATCGTCGGAATAGTTAACACAAGTATTCCACTGTGAGACAAGATAGCCAGTGCCTCCGTGGAAAATTATTCTCTGTTGCCTACGGAACCGTGATTATTCGCAGGCGTGCAACTGTTTGTCGGAATCAAATTGGCGGTCACGAATGTCTTTCTTCAGAGCCCCAAAAATATAGAAATTGCTTCGGGAGAGATCGGGATTATGTAGATAATTTGTAAGGATTCCTCATCGAATGTTCTGCAGCGTATCCGAAACAATCTTGCAACATGTGAACCTGCCCGCCAACCTACTCATAAATCACTTATTAATGCCGGCCGTTGTGGCCGAGCGGTTCTAGGCGTTTCAGTCCGGAACTGCGCTGCTGCAACGGTCGCAGGTTCGAATGCTGCCTCGGACATGGGTGTGTGTGCTGTCCTTAGGTTAGTTAGGTTTAAGTAGTTCTAAGTTCTAGGCGAGTGATGACCTCAGATGTTAATTCCCATAGTGCTCAGAGCCATTTGAACCATCACTTATTATTGTTTGGATAAGACGTCAGTAACACCCTTGGGGATGAGGCGGAGATGTGAAGACTGTTACATGTAAAAATAATCGAAAGCGATATGTGGGCAGGTTTCAGCAGGTTTCATTCGTCTATCTATCTGCTATACATCTTTGTACGTTCTGAGAGACTGTAAATTGTGGTGTTTGCTTGGTGAAAAATAAATTTTTCGCTACATAATTGTCCTATCTGACACATGGGAGATGTATTATCACATGAGCGATTAGTCATCAGTAAATACACTGCAGGATAAATGTCGCTACACCAAGAATGGGATGTGTGACATAAACGAATGTTGACATGCTTGTTTCTACATCTGAAAGTCGCTGATTATTCAGATTTCACGCCTATCGCGTAAGAGTGGCGCTACCTGCGCCACCATGGGGATCCAAATAGACCTAAGGTTTGTTTTAAATACACGTTATAGCGGTAGTGAGGGTTACTTACCTTTGATATTACACGAGATGAATTAACGTTAGTGTAAACTGCTTTAAGGCGACAAAGATACCATTATCAACATCTCACTGCGTTTGAACGAGGTCATGTAATAGGTCTACGACAAGATGTAAGTTCCTTCTTCGATACTGCAGAAAGACCTGACAGGAATGCAGCCACAATACATGGCAGTGGTGTTCATGGGAAAGTACCGTCGCCGGACCACGCACAGCCACGTGTCGTTACCGAAAGGGAGGACCACCGTGTCTGGCGTATGGGTCCGTCACCATCCTACTGCACCTGCAGCAGCTGTTTGAGCAGCGGTTGGCATCACAGTGTCACAATATACTGTTACAAATCAGTTACTTCAAGGGAAGCTCCGAGCGGAACGTCCTTTAGCGTGCTTTCCAGTGATCCCTACGTACTGCCAGTAGCGACTTCAATGGCGTTAAGCGAAAGCTCATTGAAGGGCAGGGTGCATTTTCTAGTGAAAGCTATTTCTGCCTCACTGCCAGTGATGGCTGTCTGTTAGTTATAAGGTGGCCAGTTGAACCCTGCAACCAACCTGTCAGCGTGCTACACACTGCGCGAATTCAATGGAAATGTTTCCGATTATGGTGCCACTAAAGCGGAGTTACTAAATACAGTTTTCCGTAATTCCTGCACGAAAGAAGACGAAGTAAATATTCCAGAATCCGAAACCAGAACAGCTCTTAACATGAGTGACATAAAAGTAGATATCTTAGGTGTTGTGAAACAACTTAAATCACTTAAGAAAGCAAGTCTTCCGGTCCAGGTGACCAATCAGGTTCCTCTCAGAGTATGCAGAAACTATAGCGCCTTTCTTAGCAATCATATACAACCGCTCACTTGACGAAGGGTCTGTTCCTAAAGACTGGAAAATAGCACAGGTCACACCAAGAAAGGAAATAGGAGTAACTCATTGAATTATAGACCCATGTCACTGACGTCAATTTGCAGTACTATTTTGGAGCATATGCTGTACTCGAACATTATGAATCACCTTGAACAAAATGACTTACTGATACATAACCAACACGGATTCAAAAAATATCGTTTTTGTGCAACGCGGCTAGCTCTTTATTCCCATGAAGTAATGACTGCTGTCGAAAAGGGATCTCAGATCGATTCCATATTCCTAGACATCCAGAAGGCTTTTGATACCGATCCTCACAAGCGACTATTTAACAAATTGCGTGCATATGGAGTATCGTCTCGCTTGTGTAACTGGATTCGTGATTTCCTCTCAGAGAGTTCACAGTTCGTAGTGATGGACGGTAAATCATCGAGTAGAACAGAAGTGATATTTGGCGTTCCGCAAGGTAGTGTTATAGGCCCTCTGCTGTTCCTGATTTACATAAATGATCTAGGCGATAATCTGAGCAGCCCCCTTAGAATGTTTGCAGATGACGCTGTAATTTACCGTCTAGTAAAATCATCAGACGATCAATTCCAGTGATCTAGAGAGAATTTCTGTATGATGCTAAAAGTGGCAATTAGCACTATACAAAGAAAAGGGCGAGGTCATCCACATGGGAACTAAAATCCGATAAATATTGGGGTATACGATAAAACGCACAAATATAAGTGCTGTCAATTCGACTAAATACCTAGGAATTAAAATAACGAGTAACTTAAAATGGCAAGACCACATAGATATTATTGTGGGGAAGGCGAACCAAGGACTGCGCTTTGTTGGCAGAACACCTGGAAGATGCGACAAACCCGCTAAAGAGCAAGCCTACATTACACTTGACCATCGTCTGCTGGAATATTTCTGCGCGGAATGGGATCCGTACGTGGTAGGATTGATGGAGGACATCGGAAAACTGCACAGAAGGGGAGCTCGTTTCGTGTTATCGCGTAATAGGGGTGAGAGTGTCACTGATATGATACGCGAGTTGGGGTGGCTGTCACTAAAACAAAGGCGGTTTTCTTCGCGGCGAGATCTATTTACGAAATTTCAATCACCAACTTTCTCTTATTTTGTTGACACCCACCGACGTAGGGAGAAATGATCATCATAATAAAATAACAGAAATCAGAGCTCGAACGGAAAGATTTTGGTGTTCCTTTTTCCGACGCGTCATTCGAGAGTGTAATGGTAGAGAAGTAGTATGAAAATGGTTCGATGAACCTTCTGCCAGGCACTTAAGCTGTGCATTGCAGAGTAACCATGTAGATGTAGATGTAGATGTAGACTTACACCTGGAGTTACAGTTTGGTGGTCATGGGCGCGATTTTGTGTGACAGTAGCAGCACTGTCATCGTTATCCGAGGCAACCCACCTGCAAACCTGTTAGTCAGTCTGGCGATTCAAACTGTTGTGCTTGCATTCATGAAAAGAATTCCAGGAGGTGTTTTCAGCAGGATAACACTCGGCTTCCTACCGATGTTGTAACCCAGCATGATTTACAGAGAATCGACATGTTTCCTTGGCTTGCTGAATCACCAGAACTGTCCCCAGTCGAGCACATATGAGACATCATTGGACGACAACTCCGGCATCATCCACAAACAGCGTTATCCGTCCCTGAATTAACCGACCAACTGCATCGTGTATGGAACTCCATCCCAGAAACTGACTTCTGGCACCCGTACAACACAATGGGTGGACGTTTGTCTGCGTTGCATCCAATATTCTGGCTGTTACACGGTTTCTTAATGTACCAGCATTCCACATGGCTTATCTGGTGCTTATATTTAACCTGCGATCTTGCTTTGTTAATCTGCTACCTAGATAAAAGTGTTCTCGGAATTTCGTTATTCTACATTGATTACTTTTTGTTGCTGCGATTTTTCTCAGTCAGTGTGCATAAAATCGTATTGTAACTCATTCTCGTGAAGTGGAATGTCCTTACTTTCTACGAGGGTGAGTCACATGAAAACCTTAAATTTGTAATAACAAATCGAAATTTCGCGCCGTTATCCTGTAAGTTGGTAAGTGTGCTACAAACAGCGTGCAGAATGGCCTGTAGGTGGCAGCATAGTGCAGATGCACACATACCGTCGCAGTATCAGTATAAAGATGGCCGCCCCACTTGCGACTTGCACCAGGGAAGAAAAACGTTCTGTATTCGATTTTTGCGTAGTGAAGACGTGGAACCTATTGAAATTCATCGACGAATGAAGGTTCAGTACGGTCATGCATGTCTATTGTGGTGTCACCGCCAGACACCACACTTGCTGGGTGGTAGCCTTTTAATCGGCCGCGGTCCGTTAGTATACGTCGGACCCGCGTGTCGCCACTATCAGTGATTACAGACCTAGCGCCGCCACACGGCAGGTCTGGTCTAGATAGACTCCCTACCACTCGCCCCAGTTGGACAGCCGATTTTGCTAGCGATGGTTCACAGTCTACATACGCTCTCATTTGCAGAGACGACAGTTTAGCATTGCCTTCAGATACGTCATTTGCTACGACCTAGCAAGGCGCCATATTCAGTAATTAGAAACAATTCTGAAGAGACAATATTGTGAATCATGTACCGTCAAAAGCGACGTTCATCATTTTTTGTTTTTTGTTTTTTTGTTTTTGAGCTTTTCCTCATTACAGAGGCTTATCTCCAACATAATAATTTACTTGGAAATTACAATACAAACAATAAACGTTCTTAAACTATACTCTTAAAATATTTCTCCAGGTGTTTCGATCTTGCGTGTCCTCTTCCTCTGCGCCCAATCTCCTCATTGTGTGCTGTACACTTTGGAGCCAGGTGGTCACAGGTCGTCCTCTTCTTCTTCTTCTCCCCTCCGGTTCCCACTCCAGTATCAGTTTTGATATTCTGCTTCCTCCATTCGTCGTACATGCCTGTACCACTGTAATTTCTTCCTATCCATTACGTCATATATTCTTTCTTTTATTTCCATTCTCCTTATTACTTCGGTGTTCCTTATCTTTTCTTTCCTGGAGATTCTTGCCGATCTTCTCCAAAATTCCATCTCTAGAGCTTGTAATTTTTTAATGTGCTTCATGTTAATTGTCCAGGTCTCCGTTCCATACAGAACCACACTCTCTAATATGGATTTGTGTATTAATTTTTTAGTTCTGCTCATTACATTCCTGCTCCATAAGACTGAGTTAAGCATCCCAATGACCCTCCGTCCGCTACTAATTCTTTTATTGATTTCTGACTCTGATTTTCCCTCGATTTCTAAAATGGATCCCAAATAACAGAAAGTGTTTATCTTTTTGATTTTCTTTCGTTCAATGTATAGCTCATCTGAATCATTAGTCAAGTATTCTGTTTTTTGGTAATTAATCTTCAAACCCCAAGTTTTGTATGCTACTGCTAGTTGATTGCACATATAGTTAGTATTCTCCCCATCTTGTGTTACGACTAATTGATCAACAGCAAACAATAAGTGATGCAGGTAAACTCCACCTCTTATTTCTAATCCCATACTATTACATTTACGAGACCATGTTCTAAGGCTAATATCTATATAGATTTTAAATAATGATGGTGGCATGGGACAGCCCTGTAAAAGGCCTTTGCTTGTTCTAAATTTCTGTGAAAGTTTATTACCAACTTTCACTTGGCAAATGTTATCTTTATACATCTGTTGTATTATTTTAATCAAGGAAGGGTTTATGTTTGCCATATGTAGTGCTCTCCAAAGTAATTTTCTTGGAACAGTATCATACGCTTTTTCTAGATCTACGAAAACTAATCCTATATTTTTTTTATTTTTGATTTTTTTTATCATTAATGGATTAAAGTTACGTATCAACTAATTACGTCCTCTTTCTGAATTCTAATTCCTTGTAATGTTCCAGACCTCACGTCAGTGTAGTGCTTCCTTCCTCACGCCAGCCTGCGTGAGCTAAAACACGTGCATTTCGGCCTCCAGTTGTAACACGGTGTTGGCTCTTCTGCCAACACAACAGCAAGTCTACGAATGGAGTAGGAAGTTCGCAAATGCTGTGACTTCAGTGGAAGATGCTCCTTGTCCAAGTCAGGCACAACGAGTTGTGACTCCACAGAACATTGCAGCAGCAGAAGGCATAGGGAAGGAAAACCGCCGAGTGACACTGAATGACACTGCAGCATGTTTACAGATTAGTCATTGGTCAGCACACCACATTGTGCATGATGTGCTCCAGTTCCACAAAGTGTCTGCAAGATGGGTGCCACGGCAGCTGACTCCTGAAATGAGAGAACGACATGTTGATGCTTGTGAAGAAGTTCTTCGGCGCTTTGAACGAGAAGGTGATGGTTTACTTGCAAGAATCGTGACTGGGGACGAAACCTGGGTTCACTTCCAACAACCGGAAACGAAGAGAGCGAGCAAGGAGAGGCGCCGTTCCTCATCACGAAAATTAAAGAAGTTTCGAACAGAACCATCAGCAAGAAACTTATGCTGACTCTCTTTTGGGACGAAAAAAAGCGTCATTTTGGAGCGTTACATGCCTGGAGGGACCACTGTCACACGTGCTTCATACACAGATCTCCTTAAAAGTCATCTGCGGCCTGCAATCAAATCAAAGCGATGTGGATTGCTGTCAGGAGGTGGCCTTTTGCAGCATGACAATGCAACGCCCCACACTGCCAGTACAACAGTTTCTAACAACCCTACCACAACAAAGGTCAAAATTTAATAATGATTATGGTGTTGCTCACGCTGATAATACTGCATTTTCGGGCAACAACAAAGTTATTACGTGGCAGGTGTCATTAGAGCACAGTTAATAAAGTCATTTCATGTAATAATGAATAAACTAGGCACTCATCTTTTCGTGTTTCCCGCGCTGGTCTCGTTGTAAAATCATGGCTCAATCGTCGAAAATCTAGGTGGTGATGATTCCAAGCTCGGATGCAAAGAGGCCTAGGTTTTATTCTGCTATATTCAAAAGTTTTATAGATGTGTTTCGCAAACCATTCTTGAAGATTACACTTTTGCAGGACAATGGTGATGTAAAAAAGTAATCAGCACTCCGAATTTAAGTTAGACTTCTTTTTTATTACTTTTGCTGCAATGTCACGTAACACACAAAACATCACTTCACAATACGAAACATACTTGAAAACATCTTCCTCACTGTTAAAGTTCACATTTTATAAGCTGACTACAATATGCGTCTTTCCAACATGACGTCCAAGACTTGACTTCTTCAAGGTCCGACTCTCTAACTAATAACCGCTTACGCGCCCAAAAATCAAGAGTTACAAGTACGTCAAAGATCATAGTGACAAAAAAAATAATACACACAAGAATAATATCATTGCAACATAAACATATCGACGTATCAAAATACCTCTACATTAATCAAACCAAATCTGAATGTTGTCTCAGAAATATGATAACTACTTTACAGAAACACAGTAAAATATTGCTGGTATCGAGAGGTTCAGGTGAGGTACCGTAATGATTACATAATTCAAGCACCATTACAAGTTGCAACAAAGACAGACTGCATTATGTGTGTCTTCCTCATCCACCATACTCACCACACCTTACCCCAAGTGATTTCAGTATGTTTGGACCACTCAAAGACGCAATGGGAGGAAAGAAGTTTCGTTCTGATGGAAAGGTACGCCATGCAGTGCATGAGTGGTTGACTACCAAAAAGAATTTTTTTCTAAAGGACTTTATGCACTTTGTAAGCGCTGGAGGAATTGCATTGGGCGTGGGGAAGATTATGTTGAAAAGTGACACAGCTTTGTACCACTTCTACAAAATAAATAATATTAAAAAAAAAAAATTAAGGTTTTCATTTGACTCACCCACGTACAAGGATGTCTGACAGAAGTTCTACAAAAATAGGTAACAGTGTTGGGGGAATAAGGCAGGTTGTGCGAGGAGAAGTACACACCTCTGTTATTGTTCTTTTAAATTTGCACATTCACTGCCGCAAGTAGAATTCGGCCGGCACAGAGAGCACCGCTGTTTATTCCCTTTGTTTGCCGACTGCCACGCCCGAGGGTTTTCTGCAGCCTGTTGCGAGGTGCTTACTAACGTCAAATTAAGGGGGCCGAGCCGGCGTCTTGCCCGCCTTTCCTTTTCCGCACGCAGTCGCGCCGCTGCAGGCGCGAGACGGGCAGGGCTCGTATAATTAGAGGCGAGCTGGACGCGGCGCGCGGTCCCCTGGCGGGAGATATTCTTTACTTATTAACAACCTGAGGAGGCTTTAAGGACTCGTCGAAAGGAATATTTTAGTATGCGCGGCCGGCGCCCTTTCTGCGGGCTGAGGTAATTAGGCCTGCGGACTCTTTGCACGCCGAGGGCCGGGCGCGAGCCGCCATGAATATTCACGGCCTCCGAGCGGCACGCCGGGTTTACTGCCGGCGTGTCGTCAGCATAAACTCGGCGCGAGCACAAGCCAGCGACAGTGGCGCGCGCACTAGCTGCGCGGCCCGCTGCGAAAACCTTTGCCGCTGTTTTCTGTTCCCCCTTTCCTTTGAGAGAAGGTCGGCCGTGCTACTGTCTCGCGGAAGACTCGCATAAATGAAAAATTGCTAATAAGGGACTCAGAAGTACCTGCGGGAATAAAGTTGTAATTAAAGCAGTGCGAACTTCGGCTAAGCATGCCGTTCCTGGCGAGGAGTATTAATGTCTCTTGGCTGCTTGTGGATTCTACGAGGACAAGTCGATAAGTAAGGGCAAATTTTTTTTCTACTCCATAGGTTCCTATCCACAGTGAAGAGAGAACAAGAATTACAAGATCTGTTAAAGGGAATGAGCACAGAATGTGGATTGAGGGTAAATCGTACAAAGACGAAAGTAATAATATGTAGCAGAAATGTAAACAACGAGAAACTTAACATCAGAACTGGGGATCACGAACTATGCGAAATTGAGGATTTCCGATACCTAGGCAGCAAAGTAACCCATGACGGACTGAGCAAAGAGGACTTAAAAGTACACTAGCGCTGGCTAACATGGCATTCCTGGCAAAAATAGGTCTACTAGTTATTGTTGGTGTGGTCTTCAGTCCTTAGACTGGTTTGATGCAGCTCTCCATGCTACTCTATCTTGTGCAAGCTTCTTCATCTCCCAGTACTTACTGCAACCTACATCCTTCTGAATCTGCTTACTGTATGCATCTCTTGGTCTCCCCCTACGATTTTTACCCTCCACGCTGCCCTCCAATGCTAAATTTGTGATCCCTTGATGCCTCACAACCTGTCCTACCAACCGGACCCTTCTTCTTGTCAAGTTGTGCCACAAACTCCTCCCCTATTCTATTCAATACCTCCTCATTAGTTATATGATCTACCCGTCTAATCTTTAGCACTCTTCTGTAGCACCACATTGCGAAAGCTTCTATTCTCTTCTTGTCTAAACTATTTATCGTCCATGTTTCACTTCCTGACACTTAAATCTATACTCGATGTTAACAAATATCTCTTCTTTAGCAACGCTTTCCTTGCCATTGCCAGTCTACATTTTATATCGTCCCTACTTCGAACATCATCAGTTATTTTGCTCCCCAAATAGCAAAACTCCTTTAGTACATTAAGTGTCTCATTTCCTAATCTAATTCCCTCAGCATCACCCGACTTAATTCGACTACATTCTGTGGTGTCACCGCCAGACACCACACTTGCTAGGTGGTAGCCTTTAAATCTGCCGCGGTCCGTAATATACGTCGGACCCGCATGTCGCCACTATCAGTGATTGCAGACCGAGCGCCGCCACACGGCAGGTCTAGAGAGACTTCCTAGCACTCGCCCAGTTGTACAGCCGACTTTGCTAGCGATGGTTCACTGACAAAATACGCTCTCATTTGCCGAGACGATAGTTAGCATAGCCATCAGCCACGTCATTTGCTACGACCTAGCAAGGTGCCATTACCAGTTACTATTGATGCTGTAAAACATGTACCGTCAAGAGCGATGTTCACCAATTATAAATTAATGTCAAGTATTCCAGCAGCTACGTACGTTTTTTGTTAGTCTCATTTCCTTGACTTGTTCCAGACCTCACGCCAGCCTGCGTAAGTAAAACGCGTGCCTTTCGGCTTCCTCTCATAGTGGGTTGGCTGTCTTGCCAATCCACAACACATTTCATTATCCTCGCTTTGCTTTTGTTGATGTTCATCTTATATCCTCCTTTCAAGACACTGTCCATTCCGTTCAACTGCTCTTCCAAGTCCTTTGCTGTCTCTGACGGAATTGCAATGTCATCGGCGAACCTCAAAGTTTTAATTTCTTCTCCATGGATTTTAATACCTACTCCAAATTTTTTATTTGTTTCCTTTACTGCCGGCCGACGTGGCCATGCGGTTAAAGGCGCTGCAGTCTGGAACCGCAAGACCGCAACGGTCGCAGGTTCGAATCCTGCCTCGGGCATGGATGTTTGTGATGTCCTTAGGTTAGTTAGGTTTAACTAGTTCTAAGTTCTAGGGGACTAATGACCTCAGCAGTTGAGTCCCATTGTGCTCAGAGCCATTTGAACTATTTTCCTTTACTGCTTGCTCAATATACAGATTGAATAACATCGGGGAGAGGCTACAAGCCTGCCTCGCTCCCTTCCCAACCACTGCTTCCCTTTCATGCCCCTCGACTCTTATGACGGCCAACTGGTTTCTGTCTACTAGTACCAAACACAAATCTTAGTCTACATATATATTTATACTCCGCAAGCCACCCAACGGTGTGTGGCGGAGGGCACCTTTCGTGCCACTGTCATTTCCTCCCTTTCCTGTTCCAGTCGGGTATAGTTCGCGGGAAGAACGACTGCACGAAAGCCTCCGTGCGCGGTCGAATTTATCTAATTTTGCATTCGCGATCTCCTCGGGAGGTATAAGTAGGGGAAAGCAATATATTCGATACCTCATCCAGAAACGCACCCTCTCGAACCCTGGACAGCAAGCTACACCGCGATGCAGAGCGCCTCTCTTGCAGAGTCTGCCACTTGAGTTTGCTAAACATCTCCGTAACGCTATCACGCTTACCAAATAGCCCTGTGACAAACGCGCCGCTCTTCTTTGGATCTTCTCTATCTCCTCTGTCAACCCGACCTGGTACGGTACGGACCTGGTACGGATCCAACAATGATGAGCAATACTCAAGTATAGGTCGAACGAGTGTTCTGTAAGCCACCTACTTTCTTCATGGACTACATTTTTAAGGACTCTCCCAACGAATCTCTTTACCAACAATTAATTTTATATGATCATTCCACTTCAAATCGTTCCGTACGCATACTCCCAGATATTTTACAGAAGTAACTGGTACCAGTGTTTGTTCCGCTATCATATAATCATACAATAAAGGACCCTTCTTTCTATGTATTCGCAATACGTTACATTTGTCTATGTTATGGGTCAGTTGCCACTCCCTGAACCGAGTGCCTATCCGCTGCAGATCTTCCTGCATTTCGCTGCAATTTTCTAATGTGCAAATTCTCTGTATACTACAGCAAAGAAATTTCTGAGAATCTACGTTTGGTGCACAGAACTGTAATGTAGTGAGGCACGGACTGTAAGAAAACCAGAGCAGAAGAGAATCGAGGCATGAGCATGGTGTTACCGAAGGATGTTGAAAATTGTTGTTATAGGTGTGAAGAGCCCACGTTTACTGAGAAGTCCTAGAAATCTACGGAAACCAAGTGAAACTACTGATCACTACAGACGTTCAGATGACTTACATAGGTACGTGCGTAGGGGGCATTGAAAGTGGTAGTCGTATGAAATAATTAATAAAATTACGAATGTCGATGTTATTTTCTTCAAGTTTTGAAAATTAGGTGGAATGATAAAGTAAGGAATGAGAAGGTTCTCCGCAGAAACGGCGAGTAAAGTAATATATGGCAAAGACTGACAAAAAGAAAGGACAGGTTGACAGAATATTTGTTAAGACAAAAGGGAAAACATCTATCGTACCAGAGGGAGATGTAGAGCGTAAAATCCGTACAGAAAGACAGAGATTGAAATGCATCCAGCAAATAACTAAGGACGTAGGTTGTCACCGCTACTCTGAGAAAAAGCGTTGGCACAGGAGAGAAATTTGTGGCGGGTCGTATCAAACCAGGGCACGGAGGAGAGTGAATGCCGACATATTTCCATGCGATATCTGATTTCCCTTATTTTATCACAATGGTCATTTCTTCTAATTTATGTTCTAGTCAACCAAATATTTTCGCATTCGGAGTAGAAAGTTGGTGGAGGAAGAAGAAGAAGATTTCTCAGACTTCTAGTAACAGTTGACGAGACATTGGTCCATTACCACGAATCACACAACTAGTGGCAGAGTACTTACTATTTGGCTTGCCTTTATAATTTTAGAAAATCGGTTAGCTAATTTATGGCCTGGGAGATACCAAGCGGATCTAAACATGCAGGCATCTGAGGTTAAAACTGAATACGGGTTCAAAATGGCTCTGAGCACTGTGGGACTTAACTTCTAAGGTCATCAGTCCCCTAGAACTTAGAACTGCTTAAACCTAACTAACCTAAGGACATCAGATACATCCATGCCCGAGGCAGGATTCGAACCTGCGACAGTAGCGGTCGCGCGGTTCCAGACTGTAGCTCCTAGAACCGCTCGGCCACACCGGCCGGCAGGTAGGATGCGAACCTGCTACCGTAGCGGTCGCGCAGTTCCAGACTGTAGCGCCTAGAACCGCTCCGCCACCCCAGCCGGCTGAATACGGGAATTCGTCGCCAAGGGAGAGGATTTGTCTGCTTGATGATTGGTACACGTGTCCTCTGGAGCAAACCACGAGCTGCACTAACTGGAAAATGGCTATAATGATAACTATCCCCTATTGAGATTTAGTTTTGCATCCTGTCGTGTGCCTGACTGACTCACTGGGCTACTTGAGGTTTTCTCAGGTTCCAGTCGATTCCCATATTGGTAATTAATTGATGGATCTGTTTCGGAGCTTTTCCTAGCTGAATGTACACTTTCATTTTTGTGCTATTAATTTAGCTTTCTCTTCAGTAACCAATGATTTTTGTCTCTGGTTCCGATCTTCTTTTGGGTGAAGTTTTCAAATGGGGGGAAAATATTACTAATAAAGAAGTTCACTTCACAACATTGTATCTCACAGTATTCCATCAAGAACAGAACTGTCTAAAGTGGTTATTTATGAAGTCTCTTCTCTCAAAGAGATAATTCATAGTGAAAAGCCTCACAATTTCACAATTTGTCCATAGTACGAAGTGTATGGTATATAATGTAAAGAGCAGAGCCTCTTTTTTTTAATGTATCAACGGAGGATAACGGACAAATAAAGAGAACAATTCTAAGAAGCTAATCATCATCGACAATGAATTTAAGAGTCAATTAGAAGCCACACCGTCTGTAATGGATTTAGTTCAAAAGGGGCGCATGCAGTTCGCACTATTATCATGCATGAGGGGGGTTCAAACGAAACGAGCCGGAGGCATAATTACAGAAACCAGTACCTGTATGAGAAGTATTGACCCTGGCTATTGAGACACTTGTCCCACTGACACAAGGCGATGAATGGCTGTCTCCTGGGGATGCGATATTAACCAGTTACGCACGTACAACTGGACGTCGTCGTCTCAGAGCCGTTTTAAGGGGACCAAAAATGGCGCAATTACAGGGAGAGAGGTCTGTACTGTATGGAGGGTGGCCGAGAACCTCAGACTTGAATTTCTGCAGGAATGCCGTGATTGTGTTGGCCGTAACAGGCTTTGCATTTTCGTGGAGCAGAATGACCACACGGGTAGGATTGCCTGGTCGTTTTGATTTGATCGCTAAGCGAAAGGGGGCGTCAAGGTTTTCTAGTTACACTAGGAATTCACTGTAGTCCCGTGCTTCAGGAAGTGAATCAGAAGGGGGCCATCTTGGTCAAAGAAGAACGTCAGCATAACCTTTCCTGCACTCGTGTGGAAGGCGACGTCCAGCTGTACGTGCGGAAATGGTTAACACCGCAGCCCCGGGGATTTTATGAGACAGCCATTCACCGCCTTCTGTCACAGTGGGACAAGTGTCTCAATAGCCAGGGTCAATACTTCTCATACAGGTACTGGTTTCTGTAATTATGCCTCCGGCTCGTTTCTTTTGCCCCCCCCCCCCCCCCCCCTCATGCATGATAATAGTGCGAACTGCATGCGACATAACTGATAGTGATACGAAATATTCAGATTCGGGAACAAATTATTTCTCAGTGCAATCCTGTTACTTTTAGAGGACCAAAAAGACACAGTTGAAACACAACGAACTGTGTGCGATAATTGCGAATGTGTGGTTTCAAGCAGCCATTGACGTCAGTGCGTAGTACCACCACAGTTAGTATAAATGTAATGGAAATGTGAGCTCTCGATGAAGTCCCAACTGGGCTAAAATTTCACTTTTGGCCCATGTTTGGGGAATGTGGTAGCAGTATGATTGAGTACCGGCACATTTGTTGTTAATTTAAGACGACATTTAAAATGGCAATATGGTCCAAATTGGGTATATCGAGCGGGGCCTGTGCTTTGTCCGATAGGGTCCTGTGGCCTCAAGCCTCTGGACTTTTCTGTCTGGAGCGATCTTAGAAATAAGGTTTCCAGCACTCCCGTTGATCCACTTCAAGAGGTAGAGCAGCGAAATCCTGTCAAGGCATATGTAATTTGTGAGTGTGCGAAGCAGTTCTTAACTCACTGCAGAGACAAGTTCAGTTCTGCATCCAAATGTGAAAGTGACACGAAAAACACCTCCTGTAACAGTTACGTTTGCAGTAGCTAGTACCATGTAAACATGCTGATTACTATTTTATTTATTGTTAAGGTACACCAAGCGTAAAATTCGAGCCCAGTTAGGTGAGGACTTAATAGAAAAGTTTACATTTAAAATACGTTTGTACTTACTGTAACAATATTTCATACTAAAGTCTAAGGTAATTCGTAATCATACACTCGCTATTGTCTTGCAGATGGGTCGTTTGCAGACCCTCGATTACTCGAAAGTTTTTTCTTCTTGTATCGTATACTTTCACTCATTTCAGTTTCCCTTATTAAATATGATAAACTCTGTGTTTCCATTTTGCAGCTGTGAGCTTCAAGCTCCCTCTCCACCCTCCTCCCCCTTGCCCACTCCCCCCCCTCCACCCCCCACCCCCCCCCCCCCCCCCCACATACACATACAAAAGTTGTCCATGTCAGAAAGTGCACACAGTCTGTCATCACGACAGTATAATACATATTGATAGAATTGCGTAAAATTTTGGAGTAATATATGAAGGAGTTGTTCCCGCAGATAGCTTTTAGCGCTGTCCATTGTATGTAACGATTTTAAAGCTGAAATTGCTGCACATGCGTTGTGATGAGTGGAAATGTCGTTGATTAAACGCAAACGACACATTGTCACATAAATAACGTTAAGGACTCTTAGGATTATTGCAAAATTGAAAACTGTATATTTCACCATAAATGTGAGGAACACATAAGAAAATACATTTTTGACAAGTATGGCAGGTTGAATTGTTGATGTATTTGCTGAAACACAAGTGACAGCAAAATTAGACATCGTAAGTACTAAGTTCAAAACAGTGCAAATTGCTTCAAAGTCCTATGTGATATAATGGATGCTAACTTGTGTTGGATACCGTAAAACTAAACTTTAAATCTTCAGATTTTGATGAATCTAATCTACATTTAAATCATTCACTTTGTTACCTCTATTGTCTATAATTCCATGTATTACAACATACTACATGTTTTGTTAGTCACAGACAACACATTTAATTCTGAAGCGACTCAATGTAGCATTCTGCCAACAGTAAAGAGCAAAGGCATTTAAAATTCAGAATATCAGTAGTCACACACACTTAATGTGTCGAAACTGCACATTTTATTTCAGCATGATAATAATTTTAGTCAAAACTATTCTCAAAATTCCTTCTCCGCATTGCCTTAAGAGATATAGATTTATATGGGGCTGATATCGGGAAGTAATGGACCTCTTGACTACATGTTAAAGTAACAGAACGCCCTCGTGATTTCTGAATCGAAAATAGCTGCCATAGACAGTTCTGACACAGATGACTGTCTACCATCGTGTGACAACTTGCTACATTCACCGACTTCGAGAGGCACACGAAACATTATTTCGCATTACTTTTTTGCAGTTACTCTCCATTAATTATTTAACATTCATCATTTCTACAGGTCAGCACTTCTGTAGAGGCTGACAGAATGATGTGTAGACGCAAATTGATATGTAGGTTGATTATTATAAAGATAGATTTATTTAAGTGAAGGATTCTGCCGGGTAGTTATAATGACCCTGATGATGCTACGAGTGTTGCAGTGCCGGCTGTGTGGATCGCATGATGCTGAGACATCGTGGATCTGTTCATTAATAGGCGCAGTAGCGGAGTATGCTGGAAAAAATAATAGTGGCAGTTTCTGCCACTGGGTGAGAATATGACGCAGTATGCATCCAGAATGTGGTGAGGTTGCACGAAAAGGGGATTAACGATGAAACACAAGATAGCGGCGGTTGTAGCACATTATTATGGTGTCGTCACAAGTATGGTCTCCCGATTCAGCAACATACTCCATCCTTAACGCGGGATGGTCGACAGTTGCTCGCAGCATATCTGGTATAGTCAGAGCGATATGCCTTAGTATGCTCTTCTTCAGGTCAGGGAGAGTCCTGATGCACCCACGACTGACATGCTCTTTCAGATACCTCCACATCAAAAAGTCACATGGATTGAGGTCGAGAGATCTCTAAGGCTAGAGACGATGCGGTCGTTACCGAAGGTCTCTCGATTTGCAACAGTCTACCAACGTTGCGGTAACTTTTTGATCCCGCGACTGTATAAATCACGTTGTTTTGAGGCGAGGAACTCGTCTAGCCATGATCGTAGAGTATTTTCATACGGAAAGGAAGTTCCTTGAAGGTTGTTCGTTAGAGAGCGGAAAAGGCAAAAATCTGAGGCCACAAGATCACGTAATTAAGGAGTGTGCGGAATGACTTCCCAACCCAACATCTGCATAGTTTGTCAGCCTAGCAGAATAGGGTCGGGCTTTCGAGGAGTAGCATCACTTCACGCAGAATTCCTGGACGTTGATCTTGACTAAGTCTACAAGACGTCTCAGTTGTTGACAATAAACGTTAGCATAACCTCATCTTTTGTAGATGCTCACAGGTCTTTGTTTTGGCTCAACATTGCTTCCTTTCCTTACGTTAACATAAATTTCTGGTCACCAATGTTGATACAGGACAGGGATGGTCGGTGTTGTTTACGAGTCAGCCGATGAGGGGCAAGCAGAGATGCACATATAGCCAACCGCTGATTTTTGTAATTTTGGCTTACAGCATGCGGTACCCACACACCCGATTTTTAAACCTCGCCCACTGCACGCAATTATCTCAGGATGGAGGAATGATGACAGTTCATCACATCTGCCAGTTCTCTGTTACAGTGACGTGAATCATTGTGAATTAATGCCTTTAAATGATCTTCGTCAAACGCTGAAGGTCTTCCAGAACGTGGAAAATCACTCATGTCAAAACGATCCCCCTGAAAACGAGAAAACGATTTTCTTGCCGTGCTCTGTCCAGCGGCGTTATCCCCACACACGGCGCAAATGTTTCTGGTTGTTTCTTTTACTGTTACACCTCCACTGAACTCAAACAGAAGAATATGTCAGAAGCGTTCCGATTTCTCCACTTGGGACACCATTTGCTACAGTCCACAGATCCCGTCACTATCTCCAAATGACAAAATGGTACTGTGTAAACTCAAATAACATTAGTGAATTGCAAGTAAAAATAACAATCGATAAATAAACCCATAGCAAGCAGAATACCAATACGCAAAACAAATTCTAGTATAACGTGCCTCATTCGTCCAAAGAATACTCCCCTGCACGAATTTCCATGCGTGCTAAAAAACGAAGAGCAAGGTCACGTCGTTGTAGCCTATGCTGGGGGTTCATTTGGTGCACATTTTGAATCTTGTAGGGATACCAGATCCTACAGACGAAAAATGTAATATACTGCACATAAATAGGTGAAGATGTCCACTGCTGTTTGATTACACTCTTGAATATTGTACATCTGATGTGGTCTCTTATGAAATAGGATTAATATACATAGAAGATTCGACGAAGAGCGGCATCTTTCATTGTGGGATCGCTTAATCGGTATGATCGGCTGGGGCAGAAAAATCTTTTGAACTATTGACCAGATGAGAGACAACTTCCGTAACCAAGCTCGATCAATGGCTGCAGAATTTGAGGTACGTGCTGCAAGATCGCCTTCAGCTACAGCTACCACTTAATTCACCTGTTTTAATTTCTTATCATGTTCTTCAGTCTGTCTGTTGACATGGAGCGACTTTATAGATGTTTCCGCAGGCGATATTCCTGCAATGGAGCGCTGATATTGCTACTGTTGTGACAAAACAACTTTATTCTGTTTTGTAGGGAAACTTCAAACTCCTTAACTCTTTGCACCAAGAGTCACCTGAAAAAGAAATCAATACGCGTCGCCCAGCGACAGACGGCCTACCAACGTCAAAACAGAAAAAGTTTCACATTCTACCTGTTACAGCACCATATTTTCACCTGGTAGCAGGAAGTGGAACCCCACGAGCGCACCTGTTAATGAGCATACCTACAATTTCCCAGCATTCTGCGACGTATTCAGCCCACTCTGCAGCATTCGGAACACCATAAGTTTAATTACGATGCCTATTCGGAAAGTAAGGTCCGATGGGGTGCAAAATGGGAACCACATGAAAATCCAATGAAGCTCTGCTCAGATTCATTGAGTAGTGCCTCTACTATGCCTGTCCATCGCGTCACGTCGCTCTTTTCAGTACTGAGCACACAGATGTTTAGAACAATAGTATCCCCTGCCCATTGTGAAGGCCTAGTGTGAGATTTCGCCTGATGTCATGCAGCACACATAACACAGCTGTCATGCGTTTTCTTCTGCATGACAATTCTCGGCCGCACTCTGCAGTGGCAATGAAGATGCCCTTGCAGCGTATCCGATGGGAAGTATTTATTTGATCACCCACAATAGAGCTTGTAACTGACTCTCCCTGAGTTTTATCTCCGCTCATAGACGCTGGCTGTGAAGACAATGCTCTGACACATACAATGAGCTGTACGAGGGGACTGAAAAGTTGGTATAATGCTACGACAGGGCTTCACAACATACGTTCTCGCGGAGCAAACTGTGAGCAGAAAGGCGCGAGCACAGAGCAGCGCGAGCACGCTACCCCCACTACCGGACCAGAGCGGAGAGTGTGGAGAGTCACGTGGGGCACACAACAGCTGCCGCCAGTCAATGTAAATCCACGGCCACCTGCGGGCATATCACTCACGAATATTACTGTGACAAATGAAACAAATAAAGGAGAATGTACATGTGCCACATAATTTTATTAGCTTAGTGTATGCCTCTACATTCGTAGTAATTTGTGAACTGTTACACAATAAAAGGTGTCACTGAAGTATGGGATTCTCTGTTATCTTGTACTTTTTGCCCTTTACATTGCGTCTAGGCCCGCATCTCGTGGTCGTGCGGTAGCGTTCTCGCTTCCCACGCCCGGGTTCCCGGGTTCGATTCCCGGCGGGGTCAGGGATTTTCTCTGCCTCGTGATGGCTGGGTGTTGTGTGCTGTCCTTAGGTTAGTTAGGTTTAAGTATTTCTAAGTTCTAGGGGACTGATGACCATAGATGTTAAGTCCCATAGTGCTCAGAGCCATTTGAACCATTGTGTCTATGTTCGGAAGAATGGTTCTTGTGCATTGTAGGCGCAGCGTGCAGTTTAAATTTCGATCAGACAATGTGTTTCTCAGGCGCGTCTTGTTACATTTCATTGCAGAGAACAGTTATTCACAAACATACATGGATCCGAAAATTGATATTATTGTAGCCACCAGTTTGTGCAAATGAGGAAATCTATCCTTAGGGAAGTGTCTGTAAAAATCCAAAATGTTTTTCTTGTTCTGAAATTTGTCTCTGTATTCTCTGTCACACTGCAGGTCAATAATTTCTAGTTGCAGCTCAGGACGAATCTCTTCAATATTCGCTGAATAGGGAGAGGAGAACGGATTAGAATCACTGTCTAGTGCTGTCAGATCTTGAAAGCGTTGATCAAATTCTTCCTTAAGGGCAACTAAACTATGTGAATAACGTTCACAGTCTTTGTGAACATCTTGCATGGATGATAGTTAAGGAAAATGAGCTAGATTTCCTGTTTCCAGCTGACTCATCCAAAGTGTCAATTTCATTTTAAAAGCTCGTATTCGATCTATGAAATGAGTAATTAGCAGATCTTTACCTTGTAGTGAAATGTTCAAAGCATTCAGATGGCTAGTTAAATCTGCTAAGAACACGAGATCACATTTCCATAATGGCTCTTTCAATTCAGGAACACACATTTATTTCCTTGAACATATTTATCTCATCTAAGAGGCAAAAATTCGATTTAATAATTCGCCACGACTAAGCCAGCGGACCTCGCTGTAATAAGGCAGGCTACCATACTGGCTTTCTACATCCTCAAGAAAGCTTTTCAATTGTCTGTGTTGAAGCCAATGCCTCCTTATATAATTGGTTGTACGAACAACAACACTCACCACATTTTTTAAAGTGATACTCTTTGTACATAACTTCCTGTGCTCGATCCGGTCCATCACATTTTCCACTTCCGTAGTCTTTCGCGTAGTACGACATATAATGTCGCTGCAAATTAAATTTCCTAAGAGATTCAGCGTTTTGTGACATACTAAACATTTTGCAACACCATTCTTATCTGTAAACAGATACAGTTCCTCCCAATGGGGGTTGAACTGCGAAAGCATGGTTGGGGTTACACAACCGCGACTTGACATGATTCTTAACCAGCGAAGTGACTGTTTGAGCTGATCGTAGTACTTTCAACGTTACACAGTCGGCGCGAATTCAATAAGCACGCTGCGGTCCTATTCATACGTGCGCGCGCATTTCCCCTCCCTCCCCTTCCTCCCCACTCCGCGACCTTGCACCTGCTCGCGAACACCTGCCGGAGCAGACGCGAGTACTCGCGCTCAAAACCGGCCAGTCGTTAAGCCCTGTGCTACGACAAATGTCTAAATCGAAGACGCGACTATGTAGAGAAGTATCTGAAAGGAGTAGCTCACTGTCGCAAATAAAATATTTTTGATTTTCACAGTGGTTTCCATTTTGCGATCGATTGGACCTTACTTTCAGAATAGGCCTCGCATAACCAAGCGGCATTAACATATAATGCATGAAGTTTGATTACTAATTGATATAAAGATAGATTGCTGTAAAAATTGGATGAAAGTAACAAGGTTGATTGTTTCACTGATGATGTGGTGCATATAGATCCTGCAGACGAAATATGTAACGTACTGAAAGTAAGATTAAGGTATAGAGTATACCCGACGAAGAGCGGCGTGTTTCATCATGCGATCGCTTAGTCGGTAGAATCGTATTGCATGATCGGCTGGGGGAGACCCCGAGGGGCTGCTTCAGACGCCTAACTTGAAAGATTTTCCCTATCCTTTGCAAGCACTGACATCTTTCCTTTTCCAAGTGTGCGTTTTAAGTGTACAGGATACAAGCAGACGACTGCAGTGGGTGTGAATATAGTTTGGTGTCATGTTTGCACTGTATGGCGTTGACAGAAAGCAGAGGTTGAAACCCAGTGACTCCACATAGCCTGTTCCTCTCGAATAACGCCAAGAGGGCCACCGAGCTTAAAGTGCCCATCCGAATTACGGATCACCATCGACAGTGCCACGAGCCCCTATCTATGACACACTGCGAGAGTTTTGGAATTTAAACCCGGACATTGGCGCAAGGTTTGATGATCAGGAACTCTACGTCACCTGCTGGAAACGCAGAATTGCGAACCGCTTGGCGTTCCTGAGCGGTTACCGTTTCAAGTACTGGACACGGCCAGCTTTGCTTGACTTTGGTGATTTGATTGGAATCTGTGTATTCAACGGAGTAGGACCGTTGGTGTCAAGTCGGAGAGATAACGCCAACAAATTCCAGAAGATTTCGCTTGAAGAGAAGACTTGTGTGTCACGTTTCGAACGACAGTCGGGCAATGTACAGCAGCGGAAATCGGTATAATGGCTGGGTTCCACGAAAGTAATAGTACAATGTCTGAAGCATACATGTATCGAAATTACTATCAGAGTAGTAGATACACATTAAACAATCATGACGGAATTACAAAGTTTCTTTCATAACACAACAAAGTAATGCGTTTGCATTTCCTAGATGGAAATTGGTATGAAGGCACTCGCTGTCCTGTTGGGTTATTGTATTGTTAGTAGTTTGTCCAACCTCCGTTCTTCCAAATTATCTCAAAATTTTTCTGCGGCTTTTGGTAAGTTTGTAACTCCATAGCTCTAATACTCTACTGATTTATTTTGATTTGTTTTATTTAATGTTACTTCGTTGAGCTTCTATAAATGTTGTTTGATTGAATCGATAACACAAAATTGTATACACCTTTCTTTGTAAAAAACTTTGATGTCATGGTTTGGTTCCATGCTATGTAGTGTATCTATCATTTAAATTCTTTGTCCCATTTGGAGGGAACAAAACTTACTGTATATAATTGTAATTTCTGTGTAGAAATGTCAATATGTGCAAGTGTTCTGTTATATGTAATGTGTTTGGTTGCTGTTATGCAATCTGCTGATCCTCACTTAGTCGTCCTGTATGTAAAACGTAGTGTGGTTCCCCTCAGGAAGGGAACTTAGTAGCGCGCGCAAGTTGTGGTTGGCCTAGGTAGAAAAGATGGAACCAGAGTCAGTCGGGGACGAGCTACCAAACTGTGCACTGCCCATGTAAAAGTATATTGTGCTGGTTCCGAGAGAGGATTTTTCTGCCGCTTACCAGTGCCTCGGATGGATGGATAAATAGCTGAAACTATTCTGGAATTGGTATCTATCATCGCCACCAAGAAGGGACAGAGTCCAGCAATTCTGCCTGCAAATCCACCTACCAACATGCAGTTGCCACCACATTGCGCAATCACTGTAATAGAGCACTATAGTAATGTACAGTGAAGGATCAGCTTATTGGATGTTTTAGTGTGCACAAATATAAGGTAACTTATACCTGAACTTATGTACCTACCTTGAATTTTTTCCTGTCACAACACCTCTCAGGTTCCTCTCCATTTGAACTATGATTACCAACTGTACTAGTTTGTGGAAAAATTGAAAGCCTCAAAGCCAAATAATTAATTGAATAATGTTGTTTGATCTTTGGTAAGAAGGGAGTATTCAGATCTACTGTGGATTTAGTGAATGTGTGGGAGGTAGTAAATGTAGTTTGTGAAGTTTCAAAGTCACCTACTTAATCATTTACTTGAAAACAGAAGACTGTGGTAATAAAGACAATTTGCTGTTTCTTTTAAAGATTAAATGTTCTTAAAACTGAGGCTCATAAAGTTTTGCTTAGTTGATGATCATAGTGCTGCCTGTAGCAGATTTTAATAGGTGAGTCAGTTTCTTATAAATTTGTCAACATTGTGTCTCACTGCAGTAAAAGTCGTGAATTGCAGTTGTGGAAAGTTGGATGCGTGCTAAGCACTTATTTCTTTTGGGTATTGAAAGTGCATATTAATAGTGTAATAAGATCCACAGGTTATCCTTTAAGACTATTTTGAAAACAATAATTTCTTTATTCAAAAGACAGTGAGAAGTAACCTGTTAATGAATTCCATTTAACTTTCATTCTAAATAGAACAGTATTTAGTTGAGAGATGTTTCACATGTGACCAGTTCATAATTTTGGAGTGAACTACATTTATAATTTTATGTTAGCTAGGAAAATATTTGAACAATAATACTGAACCTATGTCCAATTAATGATTCTGCAGTGAATATTAGTAGTAATGTTATAAAGACCATTTACTTTGAATAAGCCCTGAAAGTAATAGTGTGTTTCGTTATCTGTTGTATTTATGCAAGTAGTTTGTTCTGCTCTGTTAGCTTCCAATCTTGACCGTGAACATATGGAGGTGTCAGAGTTCGTTCCACTCGCTTGTGGCAAAATATAGGTTGTGTTTATCCGTTGAAGTTTCTTAAACAAGAACCTTAATCTTTCTCTTGCCTAATTAGGCTGGCGACCGTTTTCCTTATTCTTTGAACAGTGTAGCTAGGTAAAACATTATTTGTTACTGCCTGAATATTTACGTAATTCTGACTTTCACTTCCGATAAGCCACCTCCGTTAGGTACAACGCGGTCAATGTAACAATATTCCTCTCAGAGGGTAACACTGCTCTGTTGCGTTATGCCATAATTGATTTAACAAGATAGTTTTATTTCACGACCTGCCTCCAACTTTAAGGTTACTGTACAGTAGTAGCAGACGGTAGTGTTATAAGTTTTACAGTTCTTACAGTAAAACTGTCGCCCACTCTTCTCTTTAAGCTCACATTCGACCTCAAATTGCCTTCCATTGCGATAAAAAAGCCTTACAAGTATTCCACGAAGGTTTTCCACGCGTTCACATCCATGCTACAGGCAGGCCAGGGCAACACTTAGATATATTTATCTTCAAACTACTTCTTGGTTCTGGAAGAACCATACACAGATGCAGCACCTTGTTGAAAAATTAGACGTTCGTCCCCTAGATCAAATGGTTTAAATGGCACTATGCACTATGGTACTTAACATCTGAGGTTATCAGTCCCCTAGACCTAGCACTACTTAAACCTAACTAACCTAAGGACATCACACACATCCACGCCCGAGGCAGGATTTGAACCTGCGACCGTACCAGCAGCGCGGTTCCGGACTGAAGCGCCTAGAACCGTTCGGCCACAGGGCCGGTGTCCCCTAGATCCTCATACATTCTAATCAATTCTGTTTCTAACATCTCGGTGTATGCAGAGTTCAGTATAGTGTACAGCTAAGTAATGCGTGATTTACCTTTAGCGCAGAAGGCTGCTCAAAGCATAACACTTCCACCACCAAAATTTCTCCTTATTCTTCCCTGCTGTCTGTTATCAAATCACACTGATAATATTGAAATCCATGCTGCACGTCGAAATTAATCTTCTGCTCATCACTGAAGATCAGTCTATCCCGTTCTGAAGTCAATGCCAAACGTTTGTCAGCAAACTCTAATCTAGCCTGGATATGATCGGGGGTTAGTGCGGGTTTCTGCAGCCGTTTCTTGGATGTAATGTGAGTGTCACGTGTCGAAATTTGTCGTTCACGTCTAACAATTGCTGGTAACTGTAAATGAGCAACACGTTGACAAGATTTACGGTCTGTGGTCCTTGATTTAAGCAAAAGTAGCCATTTCTATGCCTCAGTTAATTTTCCACTTTGCCCATATCTTCAGTTCTGTACACATCGTATGCCCAGTCTAACGAAATTATCAATCAGTGTTCTTGAACAGTTCACTCTCTTGGCAGTTTGACGATTTGAAAGTCCCATTTCGTTGTGCGTACCGATTTGTGCTTTTCCACCATATGATAACTTTTTTCCGTGTGGCAGTGTCTTAATCTTGGTTTATGTAAGCAACAATCACTGACACTAATGCTGTTTGTTTCCTATCAGCAGTAAGGGGACGTACGCACACACTAATACCGCACAGAACCGACTGCCTTTATGTCAAGTTCCATCCTCTACCACGTAAATCGTTTATGTCTTGTTGTATGCTGTACTAACGACATCAAATGCGATACCATTTGAATTCATTTGTCAGCATACTGGATTCCATACTATTGTATATACATTGTGTACAACTATTCCAACCAACAGCTTTAATTTTCCTGCAAATACCCATGTCTTTATACTGATTTCCACTACTGTATTACTTAGTACACAAATCGTGCAAATTGACCACGACGAAAAAAGTCAGATATGCTACGGAAGCTTACCGACCGTCTTCCTTCCCGTGCACCATTCATGACGAGAACTGAGAAGATGGGAAAATGACTGTGGTACCAAAGCTACCTTCTGAAACGCACCGTTAGGTGGCTGGCGAGGTATAGCTTCCGATGCAAAAATGGACTCCTGCACAGTACTTTCTCACCTTCAAGGCTTAGCTCCCTCGTAATTTCCTTACGAACTGTCCTTCAGTAGAATGGTACAGAAATCGTCTGAAGGTGGCTCGAAACCCTCTGCCAGGCACTTAATTGTGAATCGCAGAGTAGCGTAGATCTAGGTGTAGCTTTATGAACATAAAAAAATAGATTTCTACAACTTTGATCTTCCTCACGCAATCCATCGTTGGGAAATGTGAATCGCACTCATACGTAAATACTCGAAATCCCATGGTCGCATCTGCAGATTTTGGAGGTGATAATTAAAATATTTTTCTGATTGTTCCTTGCATATGTAAGTCAAAGAGGTTTAAGAAGTTAGAGAGCCACGGTTATTTAGATTCCATTTTACCTTTGCCATATGGGTTCGCAACTGTTTGACGTCGGTGGAGTGTATAAGCCATGGGAAATTATTCGAAGACCAAAGCATACTGTCAGATAAGGCGAGATACTTAGTTTACTAGGAGACAGCAGTCGCAGAGCGCATATGAAATGTGAACGTACCCAAAAATTTCTTCGTGCGTATCTAACCTAAGGTCTACTAAAATATATCCATTGTTTTTCCATAATTGTTTGCTACGTGCTTTGATAATACAAGATTTTTGTCTAGATATTTACTATCAAACAGTTGAAAGTTTTCCGTTTTTGATAATCGAAAGATGCTTTGAAATATAACTGAATCTGTAATTTATAAATTAATTGGTGGCTACATGCGAGCTGAAACAATCAAAATAGCAGCTGATTTAATCTTACTTAATAATAATTACACGTAGCGAATAGAATTCTTAATGAGCTGTAAACATCACTGCTACTGTTCAGAACATTTTCACGGACAGTGTCTACATCTACACCTACGTGACTACTCTGCTATTCACAATAAAGTGCCTGGCAAAGCTGTTTCTCTACCGTTCCGCTCTCGAGCGGCGCCTTGAAAAAACGTGCACTTAAATTTTTCTGCGCGAGCCCTGATTTCCCTTATTTTATCGTGATGATCATTTTTCCCTATGTAGGTGGGTGCCAAAAGAATGTTTTCGCAATCGGAGGATAAAACTGGTGCTTGAAATTTCTTAAGAAGATCCCGTTGCAACGAAAAACGCCTTTGTTTTAACGATTGCCACTCTAATACCGTGTCATGTCTGTGGCACTATCTCCCCTATTTCGCGGTAGTACAAATCGAGCTGCCCTTCTTTGTACTTTTTCGATGTCATTCGTCAGTCCCACCTGATGCGGATCCCACACCGCACAGCAATACTCCACAACAGAGGACACAAGCGTGATGTAAACAGTCTCTTTAGTAGACCTGTTGCAGCTTCAAGTGTTCTGCCAATGAATCGTAGTCTTCGGTTTGCTCTGCCTACAACATTATCTATGTGATCGTTCCAATTTATGTTATTTGTAATTGTAATCACTAAGTATTTAGTTGAATTTACAGCCTTAAGATTTGTGTGACTTATCGCGTAATCAAAATTTAGCGAATTTCCTGTAGTACTCATGGGGATAACTTCACACTTTTCTTTATTCAGGGTCAATTGCCACTTTTTGCACCATACAGATATGTTATCTAAATCATTTTGCAATCCGTTTTGGTCACGTGATGACTTTACAAGACGTTAAATGACAGCATCATCTGCAAACAATCTAATAGGGCTATTCAGATTGTCTCCTATGTCGTTAATATAGACCAGGAGCAATAGAGGGCCTGTAACACTTCCCCAGCCGTTGTGGCTGAGCGGTTCTAGGCGATTCTGTCCGGAACCGCGCTGCTGCTACGGTCGCAGGTTCGAATCCTGCATTGGGCATGGATGTGTGTGATGTCCTTAGGTTAGTTAGGTTGAAGTAGTTCTAAGTCTAGTGGACTGATAACCTCAGATGTCTGAACACTTCTAAAACAAAGATGTTAGATAAGAATTATAGTAGATAACTACTATTCATTAAGTTCTCGGATGCTAAGTCCCAGCCGGCCGAAGTGGCCGTGCGGTTAAAGGCGCTGCAGTCTGGAACCGCAAGACCGCTACGGTCGCAGGTTCGAATCCTGCCTCGGGCATGGATGTTTGTGATGTCCTTAGGTTAGTTAGGTTTAACTAGTTCTAAGTTCTAGGGGACTAATGACCTCAGCAGTTGAGTCCCATAGTGCTCAGAGCCATTTGAACCATTTTTTTTGTCAAGTCCCATAGTGCTCAGAGCCATTTGAACCATTTATAACACTTCCTTGGGGAACGCCGGATATTACTTCTGTTTTACTCGATGACTTTCCGTCTATTTCTACGAACTGTGACCTTTCTGACAGCAAATCACGAATCCAGTCGCACAACTGAGGCGATATTCCATAGGCACGCGGTTTGGTTACAAGACGCTTATATGTTAACATGAATAAAATCATTTTCGGTTTTAGATCGGTTAATTGTGGTTTTAACTGTGATTTTAGTGTTGAAAACGACGCAGATTACGTCCAAACATTTTTTTTCAATATAAACATGACTGTCAAATCCATCCATTTCGGAATCGAAGATACCTTACTTTCTCAGAGTAAGACATTCAATCAACACTGCTTCACAAGCTCTCCAATTCTCGTTTGAAGCTCCCTACTCATCACGAATATACACTACACCTCAACACGGTCAAAAGCAACATCAGGCAATCTCGTAAAATACGTACACACCAGCAGAAATTCCTCCTTGATTGCCCGAGCAGCGTATGTAAAAATCTCTCGAGTGACACGGTTTCATCCAGCAGTCTGCTCACCGCACCAACCATTACCCTAATTAACGCTCCTCTCTGTCTGTCGTTCCATCGCGGACAAACAGCACAGTATGTGACCGACATAGGACTCTCAAATTCCCCTCAGCGCTTGCCTCCATGTTAGCATTGCTGTAATTACACAGCAGAGCACACAGTACGAGATGAAGTGGTACAACAGACTAAGGTCAGTAAAACCAAGTTCCTGGAAACAGAGTACTGTAACTACAAATCGTTTCAGTAAAATAAAATGTTGACGTCCCGTGGCATATTTACTTCCACTTGTGACTTAAATGCAGAAGTCTCTCACTTTTTTTTCTTTTTTTGCTCATCTACGCTTACGATGTTGAATGACAGTTTTTTTTTTTTTTTTGCTTGTAGCTTAGATCAACGTATTGAGCTACCATATGAACCGATTGTGACATTCTGCTGGGGACTGCGCACTGGTGTGAACGATGAATGGTTGTAAGAGACCTACATCCATGGACTGCCTAGAAGTATCGTTTTCGAAGGTGAAAGGGTTGTGTAACTGGTGTAACAGTTTACTGCACGACACAATCTGACTGACATATAAGGCAAAAGAAATTACGAGGGAGCTAAGCCTTGAAGGTGAGAAAGTGATTGAAATTTTGGGGAAAAGATCTCGCTGCGAAGAAAACGTTTTTGTTTTATTGATTGCTCGCCGTAATCGCATGCCATATCCGTGAAGTCTCCCCCCCCCCCCCCCCACCTTTTTCATGACAGTACAAAACTAGCTGCCCCTCTTTTAACTTCCTCTATGTCCTCAGTCAGTCCTATTTGGCAAGGATCCAACATCTCACTCCCATACTACAGAGGAGGATGGATAAAACGGTTGTAGACAGGCTCCTTAGTATACTTCTCCATCTTCTAGTTGTCCTGCCAAGAAAATAAACTCTTTGTTTCGGTTATCTGGGTGACAGATTGTAATCCCTGAGCATTTAGTGGAATTGACAGCCTATAGTTGTGTTTCATTTATCGTGTAACCGAAATTTAAAAGTTTCCTTTTCTTACTCGTGTGGCTAACCTCACACTTTTCGTTATTTAGTGTCAACTGCCACTCTTCACACCATAAAGATATCTTACATATGTGGTGTCTGTCCCGTCGGCCCTTCAGTGGAAATTAAAACAAGGCTCGAACTCTTACGGGAATCGGCTAGATGCTTCGAGAGATGCTACTAAGAAGGGGCACTACATAAGTAGTGTGTGTGGTATATGTTGTGAATTTGGGTGTGACAGCAGACGTTCTAAAGTAGTAAAGGTAGTGATCGTTGTGGTCGAATACCGTAGATGAGAGCACATCTGTATAATATGTAGGAGATCCGGGTCAAAATTACGATTTGTCACAAATTTTCAGCTTGCATTATTGATATAAATCACTGCCCACTGGCAGCTAATGTCTGTAATGTGTTGATACAGTTTCACTGAGCTGACAAAAGTCTGGGTATCTCATGTTATCGTGTCAGAGCTCCTTCTGCCCGACCTGGTGCAGCAACTAGACGAATCATGAACTCAACAAGTCGTTGAAAGTCCCGTGAGAAAATACTGAGCCATGCTTCTCTGTAGTCGTCCATAATTGCGAAAGTAGTGGCTGTGCAGGATTTTATGCGCGAACTGCCCTCTCGCTTATGTCGCATAAATGATCGATGGGTGGCCTAATCACTTACTTAAATTTTGTCCAGAATGTTCTGCAAACCAATCGTGAATAACTGTGGCACAGTGACGTGGGGCATTGTCATTCATCGTAACTTCATAGTTGTTTGAGAACACAAAGACCATGATCGGCAGCTTATACACTACTGGCCATTAAAATTGCTACACCAAGAAGAAACGCAGATGATAAACGGGTATTCAATGGACAGTTATATTATAATAGAACTGACATGTGATTACATTTTCACGCAATTTGGCACATAGATCCTGAGAAATCATTACCCAGAAGAACCACCTCTGGCCTTAATAACGGCCATGATACGCCTGAGCATTAAGTCAAACGGACCTTGGATGGCGTGTACAGGTACAGCTGCCCATGCACCTTCAACACGATACCACAGTTCATCAAGAGTAGTGACTGGCGCATTGTGACGAGCCAAATGCTCGGCCACCATTGACCAGAAGTTTACAATTGGTGAGAGATCTGGAGAATGTGCTGGCCAGGGCAGCAGTCGAACATTTTCTGTATCCAGAAAGGCCCGAACGGGACCTGAAACATGCTGTCGTGCATTATCCTGCTGAGATATAGGGTTTCGCATGGATCGAATGAAGGGTAGAGCCACGGGTCGTAACACATCTGAAATGTAACTTCCACTGTTCAAAGTGCCGTCGTTGCGAACAAGAGGTGACCGAGATGTGTAACCAATGGCACCCCATACCATTACGCCTGATGATACGTCAGTATGGCGATGACGAATACACGTTTCCAATGTGCGTTCAACGTGATGTCGCCAAACACGAATGCGACCATCATGATGCTGTAAACAGAACCTGGACTCATCCGTAAAAATGACGTTTTGCTATTCGTGCACCCAGGCTCGTTGTCGAGTACACCATCGCAGGTGCTCCTGTCTGTGATGCAGCGTCAAGGGTAACCGCAGCCATGGTCTCCGAGCTGATAGTCCATGCTTCTGCAAACGTCGTTGAACTGTTCGTGCAGATGGTTGTTGTCTTGCAAACGTCCCCATCTTTTGAGTCAGGGATCGAGACGTGGCAGCACGATCCGTTACAGCCATGCGGATAAGATGACTGTCATCTCGACTGCTAGTGATACGAGGCCGTTGGGATCCAGCACGGCGTTCCGTATTACCCTCCTGAACCCACCGATTACATATTCTGGTAACAATCATTGGATCTCGACCAACGCGAGCAGCAATGTCGCGATGCAATAAACCGCAGTTGCGATAGGCTACAATCCGACCTTCATCAAAGTCGAAAACGTGGTTGCGATAGGCTACAATCCCTCCTTCATCAAAGTCGAAAATGTGATGATACTCATTACTCCTCCTTACACGAGGCATCTCAACAACGTGTCACCAGGCAACGCCGGTCAACTGCTGTTTGTGTATGAGAAATCGGTTGGAAACTTTCTTCGTGTCAGTACTTTGTAGGTGTCACCACCGGCGCCAACCTTGTGTGACTGCTATGAAAAACTAATCATTTGCATATCACAGCATCTTCTTCCTGTTGGTTAAATTTCGCGTCTGTTGCACGTCATTTTCGTGGTGTAGCAATTTTAATGGCCAGTAGTGTAGACACCAACTAGCTGAACATAAACATTTTCAGTCAATGACCTATTCAGTTGGTCAAGAGGCCTCAGTCCATTCCATGTAATCACAGCGGCACCACAATGGGGCCATCACTAACTTGCATAATGTCTTGTTGTCAATTGCGCTCCATGGCTTTGTGGGGCCTGCACCACACTCGATCCCAACTGTCAGCTCTTACCAGATGAAAACGGGACTCATCAAATCAAGCCACTGCTTTCCCGTCGTATGGGGTCCAACCAACATGCTCACTAGACCAAGAGAGGCACTGCAGGCGTCAGTAGTCTGCTGCCGTAGCTCATTAACGCCTAATTTCGACACACTGTACTAATGTATACGTTCTTCGTGCGTCCCACATTGCTGTCTACTGTTAGTTCATGCGGTATTGCTTGTTTGTCAGCACTGACGCCGTGCACAGTCAAATGCCTTAGCTCTCGGTCGTTAGGTGAAGGCCGTCAGCCACTGCGTTGTCCCTGTTGTGAGGTAATTCGTGAAATCTGTTATTCTAGGAGTAGTCTTGACCCTTTGGATCTCGGAATACTGACTGTCCCATGCATCTGGCTCAAGCTACCATTCCGTGTTCAAGGGCTGTTAATTCCCGTCGGGCGGCCATAATCACGTTGGACATCTTTTCACATGAGTTACCTAAGTACAAATGACAGCTCCACCAATGCACTGCCCTTTTTTGTCTTGCGCACGCGATATTGACGCCATCTGTATAACTGCATATCGGTAACCCATGATCTTCGTCACCTCAGTGTGACGTTAGATGACAGCTTCATCTGGAAACCGTCTGAGGGGAGCTGCTCATATTGTCTCCTAATACGTTTACAAATTTAGCAACAGCAAAGATCCTGTGGCTATTTCTTGGGGAACACAAGATATCATTGCAGTGTTACTCGATGACTTTCCGTCAGTTACGACAAACTGCGACCTTCCAGGCATGTAAGCACGAATCCATTCGCATAACTGAGACTATACTCCACATCCACGTAGTAGGATTAGTGTTCGCTTGAGAGGAACGACGTTAAATGCCTTCTGGAAATATGAAGCATGTAATCCATTTGGTATCTCCTGTAGATAGCGCTCATTAGTTCATGTAACATGAAGAGCTAGTTGTGTTGCACAAAGAACAATATTCTTTGAATCCGTGGTAATTAGTTGTCAGCACTAGCTCCCATACGTCGATTACGTTTTAGCGCTCCGTTGACGACCAGGTCATTAGAGACGGGGAGTGAGGTCAGGTGAATAAAACCAGCGGTTTCCATAGCAGGCGAAACGTCGAAGTAATTTCCTAAGCGATTCACAGATACCATGGGAATTATAGCACTGGGTTCTGGACCATTATGAGAGCAATGAGTCCTCCAAATTATTTTGATGTGGCCTGTCTTTGAAGAAGTGTCATGATGATCTCTCCATTGGCAAAAGATTCCGGAATAGTCCCCCATTCGGATCTCCGGGAGGGGACTTCCAAGGGGGAGGTTACCATGAGAAAAAGATTAAATAATCAACGAAAGGATAACGTTCTACGAGCCGGGGCGTGGAATGTCAGAAGCTTGAACGTGATAGGGAAACTAGAAAACCTGAAAAGGGAAATGCAAAGGCTCAATCTAGATATAGTAGGGGTCAGTGAAGTAAAGTGGAAGGAAGACAAGGATTTCTTGTCAGATGAATATCGGGTAATATCAACAGCAGCAATAAATGGTATAACAGGTGTAGGATTCGTTATGAATAGGAAGGTAGGGCAGAGGGTGTGTTACTGTGAACAGTTCAGTGACCGGGTTGTTCTAATCAGAATCGACAGCATACCAACACCGACAAAGATAGTTCAGGTATACATGCCGACGTCGCAAGCTGAAGATGAACAGATAGAGAAAGTGTATGAGGATATTGAAAGGGTAATGCAGTATGTAAAGGGGGACGAAAATCTAATAATCATGGGCGACTGGAATGCAGTTGTAGGGGAAGGAGTAGAACAAAAGGTTACAGACGAATATGGGCTAGGGACAATTAATGGAAGAGGAGAAAGACTAATTGAGTTCTGTAACACGTTTCAGCTAGTAATAGCGAATACCCTGTTCAAGAATCACAAGAGGAGGAGGTATACTTGGAAAAGGCCGGGAGATACGGGAAGATTTCAATTAGATTGAATCATGGTCAGACAGAGATTCCGAAATCAGATACTGGATTGTAAGGTGTACCCATGAGCAGATATAGACTCAGATCACAATATAGTAGTGATGAAGAGTAGGCTGAAGTTCAAGACATTAGTCAGGAAGAATCAATACGCAAAGAAGTGGGATACGGAAGTACTAAGGAATGACGAGATACGTTTGAAGTTCTCTAACGCTACAGATAGAGCAATAAGGAATACCGCAGTAGGCAATACAGTTGAAGAGAAATGGACATCTCTGAAAAGGGCAATCACAGAAGTTGGGAAGGAAAACATAGGTACAAAGAAGGTAGCTGCGAAGAAACCATGGGTCACAGAAGAAATACTTCAGTTGATTGATGAAAGGAGGAAGTACAAACATGTTCCGGGAAAATCAGGACTACAGAAATACAAGTCGCTGAGGAATGAGATAAATAGGAAGTGCAGGGAAGCTAAGACGAAATGGCTGCAGGAAAAATGTGAGAAGGGCCGGAGTGGCCGTGCGGTTCTAGGCGCTACAGTCTGGAGCCGAGCGACCGCTACGGTCGCGGGTTCGAATCCTGCCTCGGGCATGGATGTGTGTGATGTCCTTAGATTAGTTAGGTTTAATTAGTTGTATGTTCTAGGCGACTGATGACCTCAGACGTTAAGTCGCATAGTGCTCAGAGCCATTTGAAAAATGTGAAGACATCGAAAAAGATATGATTGTCGGAAGGACAGACTCAGCATACAGGAAAGTCAAAACAACCTTTGGTGACATTAAAAGCAACGGTGGTAACATTAAGAGTGCAACGGGAATTCCACTGTTAAATGCAGAGGAGAGAGCAGACAGGTGGAAAGAATACATTGAAAGCCTCTATGAGGGTGAAGATTTGTCTGATGTGATAGAAGAAGAAACAGGATTCGATTTAGAAGAGATAGGGGATCCAGTATTAGAATCGGAATTTAAAAGAACTTTGGAGGACTTACGGTCAAATAAGGCAGAAGAGATAGATAACATACCATCAGAATTTCTAAAACCATTGGGGGAAGTGGCATCAAAATGACTATTCACGTTGTTGTGTAGAATATATGAGTCTGGCGATATACCATCTGACTTTCGGAAAAGCATCATCCACACAATTCCGAAGACGGCAAGAGCTGACAAGTGCGAGAATTATCGCACAATCAGCTTAACAGCTCATGCATCGAAGCTGCTTACAAGAATAATATACAGAAGAATGGAAAAGAAAATTGAGAATGCGCTTTGGCTTTAGGAAAAGTAAAGGGACGAGAGAGGCAATTCTGACGTTACGGCTAATAATGGAAGCAAGGCTATAGAAAAATCAAGACACTTTCATAGGATTTGTCGACCTGGAAAAAGCGTTCGACAATATAAAATGGTGCAAGCTGTTCGAGATTCTGAAAAAAAGAGGGGTAAGCTATAGGGAGAGACGGGTCACATACAATATGTACAACAACCAAGAGGGAATAATAAGAGTGGACGATCAGGAACGAAGTGCTCGTATTAAGAAGGGTGTAAGACAAGGCTGTGGTCTTTCGCCCCTACTCTTCAATCTGTACATCGAGGAAGCAATGATGGAAATAAAAGAAAGGTTCAGGAGTGGAATTAAAATACAAGGTGAAATGATATCAATGATACGATTCGCTGATGACATTGCTATCCGGAGTGAAAGTGAAGAAGAATTAAATGATCTGCTGAACGGAATGAACAGTCTAATGAGTACACAGTACGGTTTGAGAGCAAATCGGAGAAAGACGAAGGTAATGAGAAGTAGTAGAAATGAGAACAGCGAGAAACTTTACATCAGGATTGATGGTCACGAAGTCGATGAAGTTAAGGAATTCTGCTACCTAGGCAGTAAAATAACCAATGACGGACGTAGCAAAGAGGACATCAAATCAGACTCGCTATGGCAAAAAAGGCGTTTCTGGCCAAGAGAAGTCTACTAACATCAAATACCGACCTTAATTTGAGGAAGAAATTTCTGAGGATGTACGTCTGGAGTACAGCATCGTATGGTAGTGAAACATGAACTTGGGAAAACCGGAACAGAAGAGAATCGAAGCATTTGAGATGTGGTGCTATGGACGAATGTAGAAAATTAGGTGGACTGATAAGGTAAGGAATGAGGAGGTTCTACGCAGAATCGGAGAGGAAAGGAATATGTGGAAAACACTGATAAGGAGAAGGGACAGGATGATAGGACATCTGCTAAGACATGAGGGAATGATTTCCATGGTACTAGAGGGAGCTATAGAGGGCAAAAACTGTAGAGGAAGACAGAGACTGGAATACTTCAAGCAAATAATTGAGGACGTAGGTTGCAAGTGCTACTCTGAGATGAAGAGGGCACAGGGATGGAATTCGTGGCGGGCCGCATCAAACCAGTCAGTAAACTGATGACCAAAAAAAAAAAAAAAAAAAAGAATTATTCCTGTAGAATGCTGAAAATACGAAAGAACTGCAAAGAAGACGAAGTAATTATTGCAGATCGAATCATATACAGCTGCCAACGTAAGTAACTCAAAAGTATATATCCTCGGTGTAACGAATCTTCTTAGATCACTTCGTAAAGGCAAAGGCTCCGGTCCGGATTGTATAGTAATAGGGTTCCTTTCAGCGTATACTGATATAAAAGCTCCATACCGTTTTTTTTCAATTTATTGGCTTTCTGGCCATGCCCATTTAGCCATCTCAGTAGTAATGACGACTGTGACGATACGAAAGTTAGGACAACACAACAGCAAGTCCCCGAGCTGCGTTCATTTGATATACAGCCATTTACCCCTTATTTTACGGCTAACAGATGAAAGCGAACTGTGTCTTTTAAAGTTTCTCATAGACTAAGTTAAAACAGTCACTTCCATGTATGATATTTTTTTCTATCTTCCTCTGTAGCTTTTACCTTGTACATCTCCCTCTAGTACCACGGAAATTATTCACTGATGTCTTAACAGATGTCCTATTATCCTGCCCTTCCTTCTTATGAGTGTTTCCCATGCATTCCTTTCCTCACCTATTCTGCGGAGAACCTCTTCATTTCTTACCTTAGTAGTCCATCTTATTTCTACAGCACCACATCTCAGACGCTTCGATTCTCTTCCGTTCCGGTTTTCTCACAGTCCATGTTTCACTATCATAAAATAATGTACTCCTAACGTAGATTCTCACAAATTTTGTCCTTAAATTAATATCTATGTTCATACCAGTAGCGTTATCTCGTCCAGGAATGCGCTGTTGGACAGTGATAGTACGCTATTTATGTTCTCCTTGCTCCGTCCGTCATCTGTTATTTTAATGCTTAGGAAGCTGAATTCCCTTACTGTAATGTGCAGTATGTTGCTGTTCTAGTTTCTGCTAGTTGCTATAACTTCAGTCTTTCTTCGCTTTTCTGTCAATCCACATTCTGTCCTCATTAGACGTTTCATTTCATTCGGCAGATGTTGTGAGTCTTCTTCACTTTCACTGAGTAATCTTATCACTGATATTCTTACACCTTGTATTGTAATCCTACTCTTGAAAATATCTTTCGTTCCCGTCACTTGTTCTTCGATGTATACTGTGAACTGTACAGTAACGCAAAAGACAATATCCCTTGCTTACACCATTTTTAATCCGAGGGCTCCGTTCTTAGTCTTCCAGCCTTACTGTCCCCTCTTGGATATTGTACACACTACATGTTACCAGTCTTCTTGTGGTGTCACCGCCAGACACCACACTTGCTAGGTGGTAGCCTTTAAATCGGCCGCGGTCCGTTAGTATACATCGGACCCGCGTGTCGCCACTATCAGTGATTGCAGACCGAGCGCCGCCACACGGCAGGTCTAGAGAGACTTCCTAGCACTCGTCCCAGTTGTACAGCGACTTTGCTAGCGATGGTTTACTGACAAATTACGCTCTCATTTGCCGAGACGATAGTTAGCATAGCCTTCAGCTACGTCATTTGCTACGACCTAGCAAGGCGCTATTATCAATTGCTATTTTTCTTGTGATGCATGTACCGTCAGACCGATGTTCACCAATTATGGATTAAAATTAAGTATTCCAGACGCTACGTACTATTTTTGCTACTATAAGACCTTGACCTGTTCCAGACCTCACGCCAGCCTGCGTGAGCTTAAACGCGTGCCTTTCGGCTTCCTCTCATAATGGCTTGGCTGTCTCGCCAAGTCACAACACTTCTCTGTTAGGGTGCCCTGCTTTTCTCAGAATTGTGAACACCGTGCACTGTTTTATACAGTGTAACGCTATTCTTGTCTTGCTTCCATTATCAACCGCAACGTCAGTAATGCCTCTCTGGTGCCTTTATCTTTCCTGAAGCCAAAATAATCCTCCTTTAACAGATCTTCGATTTTCTTTTCCATTCTTCTGTGTGTTTCTTTTTTAATTTTTTTACCTTTTTTAATTTCAACATTTTGATGGCACCTGTGCAGCAACATTTTCAATATTTCGAGAAGCGTTTATTGACAATTTGCTACAGGTGCAGTACGAATGTTTAGCGATTTGTTTCGAGCGAGCTGGTTAATTCTCAGTCCTAGCCCTCCTGAGGATGTACTGAAAATGTGTTATCTTAATAACAAACATAAAAGCGTCAGTACATGCTTTACAAAATGTTCACAGATGTCTGTGGCAATCGACATGTGTCCCTAAGCAGCTGATTCAGAACTCTTATGTGTATTGTTCTTATCACCAGTTTGGATGAATGAGCTATTAAGCTGATTGTGAGATAATTCTCGCACTTTTCGGATCTTGCTGTCTTCTGAACGTTAAGGAGAAACGAAAAATCAATTTTTCTTCATCGACAAAGTATTCAAATATCGCGGGAATTGACTAGGACAGCTTAGCGCAACAAGTAAGACATTCATGTAGTCCCACTAAAACACCAGAAATATTGAGAGAAGTGATTGTTGGCAGGTGTTTCTTGCCATCCTAATCTTTTCACTCCTTAATCTGCCTTGTGAACAGTAAGACGTCGTTCAGGGAAACATGAATATGTTTTTCCCTGGTGAGCTTATTTTGCTCACAGAAAGTAATGATAACACTATGTCTTAAATGTAGAAGAACTATTCAAGACATTTATACTGTATAAAATCTTCTCCGTTTTTAAGCCACATCAGATCGAATAAAATTCTGGAGCTTTCTATGATTAGCTCCGCCATTGTCGTCAGGACACATTTATATTGTTCAAGACAGCTGATGTCCATCTCACGTTTCCTTAAACTAGATGTCGACTTCTTGTTTGTACTGATTAATCTGGTGTTAAAATACACAGTTTAACAAAAGTTTTGCATCAGTCCTTTATTTCGAAATTCGTGGCACATGAAACATAAGTTGGCTCTGAGGCACTCCTATACAGGTTGTAAATTATAAGTTGACAGACCAGAATAACTCGAAAAATAAGCTTCACACGAAAAAATCTGTAGAATCCAAAGTTGATTATTTTCGAGGGGGACATCTGCATGTGATAAAATTAGACATCCCCCTGGGGGTGGGGCGGGAAGTAACTTTAAAAGTTCGAATGGGAACCCACCACATTTTTTATTGCAGAAGCAGATTCTACATAAAAAACTACGTACATTTTGTCTTAAACATTTATTTTGATTCTTGGAAAAAATTATTATTTGGGTCAACATTTGTAAAACTCTCTCTCTCAAACCCCACCCTATGGGGCCGGCCTTGGTGACCCAGCGGTTCTAGGCGCTTCTGTCCGGAACCGCGCGACTGCTACGGTCGCAGGTTCGAATCCTGCCTCGGGCATGGATGTGTGTGATGTCCTTAAATTAGTTAGGTTTAAGTAGTTCTAAGTTCTAGGGGACTCATGACCTCAGATGTTAAGTCCCATAGTGCTCAGAGCCAAGCCCACCCTATGGGGAAAGAGGGAGAGTTTTAGTTTTAGCGAATCATAATTTACGAAGTAAATAAGTATTTTTTATTTATCCGTAACCATTTTCCACGCAAAAATGAGAACGTCGATTTTCTTGAATTACAGCGCGAACTACCAAGAATCAAAACAAATGTTCAAGACAAAATATACGTAGTTTTTTATGCAGAATCTGATTCTGCAATAAAAATGGGGGTTCCTGTTTGAAATTTTAAAGCTGCCTCCCCACCCACCCCCAGTGGGCTGGGGTGACGGGCTAATTTTAGCACAAGCAGATGTTCCCCTCGAAAATAATCAACTTTGGATTCTATACATTTTTTCGTGTGAAGCTTATTTTTTGAGTTATTCTGATTTGTCAACTTAAAATTTACACCGTGTATATTCATTGGCACAGTGTCAGGACCGTCAAATACAAAAAACGTTTGTGTAACGACAGTCGTCTATTACCCAATGCGGTGGGAGGGGAAGGGAGGGGGGTTGGGGGTGGGGAGGGGTTTACAGCACTCCTGAGCAACGACAGTACCTGGTGAAACATCGTGCTGCTTGGATTCAGGCTTGAACCTGTCGTGGCATATCGTGGGTGTGGTCAAATTGTGCCACACTTCAATGATGATTCTGTGTTGAAATGCAAATGGCTCTGAGCACTATGGGACTTAACATCTATGGCCATCAGTCCCCTAGAACTTAGAACTACTTAAACCTAACTAACCTAAGGACAGCACACAACACCCAGCCATCACGAGGCAGAGAAAATCCCTGACCCCGCCGGGAATCGAACCCGGGAACCCGGGCGTGGGAAGCGAGAACGCTACCGCACGACCACGAGATGCGGGCATTCTGTGTTGAGTAGTGCAGATTAGAAGGTCATTATCGGCGTCCAAAAGCAGCTCTTTCAGTCGATCCCGCACGTGTTCGTTTGTGTTCATGGAAGTGGAATAGGCGGTCCACTGTACCGTGGTGATGGTAGCATGATTTAGGGACGTGTCCATCAGAACAGTATAATGAGCACGCGAGTTATCATCCATGAGAATGAAATTTTCACTAGATATTGAGGATAATGTCTCACTATTGGTTGCATAATCTCGTCCTTGCACCATGGACCAGTGATAACCACCAGAAGTGTAGGGAAGCCCGATGTAATTCCACCCCAGGCTATCAGTCTACCATCACCTTTTTACATTTGTGGGACAGAATGTTGGAGGTGTTCAATATTACTCGGTTATTTCGAAATGCATTGTCAGCGATTATTAATGAAGAAACAGATCCGAGTTTCATCAGCAAGCAACATCTGATGCTAATTGTGGGGCGTCCATTCTGCATGTTTCTTGACCACCTGTAACGGAGTCGAAGGTGTTGAAAGGCTCGCCATGTTCGTCGGAATTGGAAATTTGCCCGATTCAATCGTCTGCTAATTGATGCAATGTATGGCGTCCTGTATCTCTTCGAACGCCGAATTAAGTTCTCGGGCAGTTAGCCCTACGATTCAAAAGTCGAAGGTTGACAGCCTGTGAGCTTTATGACCGCAACACTGCCTCTCAGTTCGAATCGATTCCATGTCCACACCACATCACTTTGACACCGGTGCTCACGTCAAGTAATTTCCTTGGTTGGCAAGGCTTCTGCGCTTTCGTAACGTGGTGAAGCAGACCCGATCATTCGTCGCGATTTGTCCTTCGTGGCATGATGGACGTAAACTCTACTGTTCCGCGGACATCTCTAATGGGTCCCTACTATTGCTTTTACTTTTGACGGAAATCCATTCGAGAGGGGCAGTTTGCCAGTAGGTAGTGCTCGTGGTAACCATGTGTATGCTTAAAAACATCGTCGGGGCAACCTTCCGATCGATACAGGAGAAGTTATAATAGAAGTACATTGGCATGACGTTTCGGGTTGATGCAATACTTTTGTTGATTTTCCTCAGAAACAAAAAAGATAAATCACTTGATGAATAGTAGTTATCTACTATAATTCTTATCTGTCTTTTTTTTTTTTTTTTTTTTTTTAGAAGTGTTCGACTCGCTACTCCTTGACTTTAATTTCACTACAGCAGATCTGTTTCTGGGAAGTCGCCATTATCGAGTGACCTACCGTACACTATGGATGACATCATTTTAGTTTTACGTTTTGATGTTACAGTAGAACTTGAGCATGGATTTCTACTTACGTATATATTGTCTAGATAGATTGACAATCATATAACATTGTTGTAAACTGTATTTTGACTGTCGTTCAATATTTTCTGAATTAAGGTAGTAATTAATTTGTTGCGACATTAGTTTAACAGTTTTGCAGCTTCGGTTTTATATGTTTACGAGGTATAAAAGCTGTTAAACAGATGAAACGTACATTACTTGGTTGCACATATATCTACGGTTGCTGGATATCCGTGGACGTCTCCATTGATAGCGATTGTAGGTGCTACCGATTTATAGGTGTTTATTGGGCAAGCGTTTTTTATTTGACTTGTATGCTTTTTTTAACTTCTATTTTCTTAAATTTTTCTTAGGTTATCACATTCTCTTTCGAATTGTACTGAGGCTCATATAGTCTATACTTTTCCAGAGTCTGTTTAATATTGGCGATGTTAAGGTTTTATTTTGGTGATCGTCATCCTTTGAATTTATCCGTTTTCTTTTTCGAGTATTACAATAAATTTTTTAAAATAATATTGATCATTAAGATTCATCTGTTCGGTCAATATGTCTTCTTGTTGGTTTCGTATGTATACAGAAACAAACTCAAGCTGAAATTACGATCATGTAACGTAAAACCACCAATCTATGCTAGGTCCCGATACGCAAAACCATATGTAACAGCGGTTTTTACATAGGAAAGACTTGAAGAAACTTTCTCACACGCTTTGAAGAACACATTCGAGTTAGAGGTGACAACCAACTAAAAACAGTCAGACTTACTGCGGGTACATTTTATAACTTTATAAAAGCTCCTACCATGAACATTCTCTTAGACAATGAAATAAATATATCACTAACATAAAGAAATTAATTATTACCTTGGTTGAGCAAATATAGAATGACAGTTACAATACAGTTTCTATCGGTGTTACAGATGTCAGTCCATGAAGGCAATATATACGTAAGTAGGAACCCATGCACAGTTTTCTTCTATAACGTAATAACGTAAAATGAAAATAATGCTATCCATGGTACCGGACGTAACCCGATAATAGCAATTAGCCGAAACAGATTTGTAGTGAAACTGAAAGAAATTCAAATTACCATGATACAGGTGGGAGTCTGGATACTCATAAACATTTCAATTGCTGACTTGTGCCACGCTGCAGGCCGAATGGAACAAAAAATTACCTGTCGCTTGTGACTGATACTTTGTTCGGTTCGAAGTACGAGTTGTCTACATAAAGTTTTAAATTACCTGGAAAAAAGAAAAAAAAAACTAAATGTTACTCCGAAACTCCCCCCCCCCCCCCCCCCCCCGTCGTCATTACGAAACCGCCTCGAAATACGAGGACTGAAGAAGAAACCACTGGATCCAAGGATCCAATATCCGGAGAATACGCGGAGAGGGAAAAAAATTGATAGGCCGTAGTAGCAGCACCTCCTGTGCAGAATGAGCTGTGGTGTTGTCGGGGAACAAAAGGTGACCCTTTGACAGCTGCAGGTGATGCTTTGTCTTAATAATCTCACGTGACTCCGTCAGCGGACAACAGTAATACTTTCCTGTTACAGTTTGCCCTTATGAGCGCAATCTGTTACCATCACACAATAGCAGTCTCAGGAAGCAGTGCATCACTTGGCCATATTTCGCTGATGACGAATCCACATGTCTCTAATACGTACTCCGCCCCTTTCTTTATGGATAGTTGTAATACACTCGTCCGTGATGATTAGGTGGCCAAAGAAACTCATATGGAATAGAATAACACAGATGAAACGCTTCCACCACCACTACCATTGTTCGCTGGGATATTTGAATCTGTGTCAGTAGATGCGGAACTCAAAGGATGGCTACCTTTGTCTTTTTAAAAATGTCGTGCCGGATACTGAGTACTGATCCGTAATTGACTTTCACTTTTACGACTGCCACATAAATTGTAAGAGCGAGCTCTTGCAAAATCAGGGCTTCTACGTCTCTTGGGATTCCTGATTCTACACAGAGAGATGGTCCACCACTCAGTTCCTCATCATATGCAGTTGTGTGGCCCCATCGGAAGTGTCCGTGACACGTTACTACTGGTGTCTATAAGTCAGACGCGAAGATTCCAACTTAAGAATTGTGATATATGGACTGCGTTGAGTGTGCGGATGTACAGAGTCTACCATTAAGTTTACTTGGAATTAATGTTATTTCTAATGCCTATACTGTATATAATGTGTATCATATCTGCAGTTAGTCACTTCTCTGGCTAAATGGTTAATGGCCAAGGCCAAAAATTATGTATTTGGAGATAATTCAAAACCACATCCCGACTTGAGTGAACACACATCTGCAGTCTCTATGAAGGTGTCAGCATCATCTCATTCACTAAAAAAGGATAAAAAGGTATTGTCTCTCCAGCTTAAAAAGTAACCCGTAGAGTCACTGTTAAACCCCATTCCTAATTACGGTGATCCTATTCTCCAAGCACTTTCGTATGAGAGCTCACGTCGGCTGCAACTGGCAGTGAATACTTGTGTGCGATACGTTTGTAATGTACACTGTGTCGACCATATCAATCCTGCCTATGCACAGTTATCATGGCTACGTACCGATAAGCCTAAAGATTATCACACCCTGTGTTTCCTGTAAGGTTTTCCCAATCCTTGTGCTCCTCCCTATTTATATTCAATCCTTACACTACCACCTAAACGACTCAGCACAATTACGCACTATCAACAAAGCAAAACCACCTCTTCACCACTACACGACATTACAATGTTCTCTAAATTATTTTCTGCATCAGGAACCTGACTTTGCAAAAACATTTCTCAATAGATTAGAGAAATTAGAATCGCTTCGAACTTCAAAAGTTTGCTAATGGCCCATCTTCTATCAGAAGAGCTACCTCTTCTTGCAGCTCACTCCCGTCAACCCTTCCTCCCTCTCCACTTTTCCCTCCCATTATCTACAGACTTCTCCTCTGAAGTTCTATTCTTTCCTAGGAGCCATAGTTACTTTCATTTCGGTTCTCTCCGCTTTCATAATCTTTTCCACTTCAAACAAGACTTCAAAAGTGCTAAACTAATCGATATCATTCTTAATGTCTCCATTATTTTACTACTATCATTATTATTGGAAATTATTTCCTTTTATTAATAATTCAGATTATTACTACTGTGTTTGGTAGGTAATAACTAATGTTATTCTTAATTCGTCCATTATTTTATCATCTGTATTAAAGTTACTACTACTGTTATTATTATTTTTATTTACTATTATTATTATTATTATTATTATTGTTATTATTTTTATCATTATTGCCAGTTTTTGTTATTATTAATAAGCAAATTATTATTATCTTGATCATTATGAAATATTTATTATATGTGTTGTTCCTCCTCAGATATAAGAAAGAGCCTAAAAGACATAATATTCTAGGGCTACATAAACAGTAAATAAATAAAAGAATATCTCCTGACACCTTGAGAACTTACGGTGACATGTTAATCCCAGAAATAAGCTTATGCAAAACGTAGGAATATGAGGGCTTAACGTCCCGTAGAAGACAAGACGGTTAAAGACAGAGCACATGCCACGTACTCGAGTTGGGGAAGAAAATGGTAGCAGATCGCCCGCTTCCTAATCAAAGATTTTATCTAAAGAGATAAACTTCTCTACACAGAGAAATCAGAGAAAGTATGGAAAACATAGTTATGAAATTAGGATGGTGATTTGAGCAGCTGTCACTACCATGCTAGTTCTGGATCTTGACACTCTGACAGCGCTCTCCGTAAACGCCATTTAGGAGACAACTGAACATGAAGAGAGAGAGAGAAACTATATGAAGATACTCAAACGGTAATACAGTACGTAAAGGGAAATGAAGATCCAATACTCATGGGGGACTGGAATGCATTTTTAGGGGAAGGAGCAGTGGAAATGGTTACAGGAGAATACGGGCTTGACAGAGGAGAAAGACTAATTGAGCTCTGTAATAAATTTAAGCTAGTAATAGCGAATACTCTGTTCAAGACTCACAAGAGGAGGAGGTATAATGGAGAAGGCTGAGTGATACGGGAAGATTTCATTTGGATTACATCATGGTCAGACACAGACTGCGAAATCAGATACTGAACTATAAGACTTAACCAGGAGCAGATATAGATTCAGATGTAGTAGTGATGAAGAGTAGGCTGAAGTTTACGAGATTAGTCAGGGAGAATCAGTACGTAAAGAAGTGGGATTCAAAAGCACTAAGGAATCAGGAGATACGCTTGAAGTTCTCTGAGGCTATAGGTACAGGAATAAGGAATAGCTCAGTAGACAACACAGAACAGGAATGGACATCTCTAAAATTGGGCAATCAGAGAAGTTGGAAAGACAACATAGGTACAAAGAAGGTAACTGCCAAAGAAAAAAAAATGGATAACAGAAGAAGTATTTCTTTGATCGATGAGAGAAGGAAGTACAAAAATGCGGAGAGAATTCAGGAATACAGAAATACAAGTCACTGAGGAATGAAATAAATAGGAAGTGCAGGGAAGCTAAGACGAAATGGCTCCACGAAACATGTGAAGAAACCGAAAAAGAAATATTGTCAGAAAGACTGTTTCAGCATATAGGAAAAGCAAAACAGCCTTCGGTGAAATTAAAAGCAAGCGTGGTAACATTAAGAGTGTAACGGCAATTCCACTGTTAACTGCAGAGGAGAGAGCGGATAGGTGAAAAAAAGTACATTGAAGGCGACTGTGAGCGGCAAATTGTTCTGATGTGATACAAGAAGAAACAGGAGTCGATTTAGAAGAGATGGGGAATCCAGTAGTAGAATCAGAATTTCAAAGAGCTTTGTAGTATTTAAGATCAAATAAGACAGGAGCGATAGGCAACATTCCATGAGAACTTCTAAAACCATTGGAAGATACGGCAACAAAACGATTATTGACGCTGGTGTGTAGTATGCATCCGTCAGGCGACATACTTGAGCCGTGGCGACGCCAGTGGTATCACTGACATAAGTACGATCGATTTCCTAGTACAGAGATTTGTCTCGGGGCTTGGGCCGACTCGGCATATAAGCGAGTGCCGACCTTGAGTAACAGAAACAACGCTTTGAGAACGGAAAGCGGCGATACGCGAGTCGGCGATTGGCTGACGGGCAGAAGCGAAGACGGCGTGACTAAGGTCGGGCGGGGATTATCACGTGGTTATACTGGAGGCGGAGGGAGTTGGCCAGGCCAGCGATGTGCATTCTCCGTCAACCTTGTGAGCTGTGGATGTGCCCGCTTCCTTGGAGGGACACGCTGTTAAGGTCTTGCGAAATGATGGTCTGACATCTTCGCAACATAGCCCCAGCATCGAGACACCCAGTAAGTACTCTAATTACTATGAGCGCCTAGTTAACTGTGATTGTGATCGCTCACAGTAAGACGTTGCTGGACGCGTGATGTGTTGTGTGTTTTTAATTTCATTTGATGCCTCTTACTAAGCGTGTGCTCTGCTTCCGCATATTATTGATGTATTTCCTGTCTGTTAGTTCATTAACTATTATTAGCAAGTGTTTAATTTGCTTACGATATCTGTTAATCCATGTCAATATGTCCTCTGCGGGCAATCTGAGTTTTTATTTATGAAGGTTATCGTGTTGAGATTTTCAGGCCCACTTAGGGTGGCCAATATGTGTGTCATTAAGTTCTAGTGAGTGTGTGTTCTCGTGAGCCATTTCATTTTCCACTCTCAGCGTTTGTTTATCAGGTTCTGTTTCACTTAAAGAAAGGACCTGCGAGTGAAATTAGTTGTTGTTTAGCCTTGATTTTATAGTGTTAATTTACTGGTCAATCTTGAATGTTAAAGTTAAGAAGAGTTTTTTTAGCCTCCTGTTGTCTGGTGTGGTCTGTGTTTCAGTGAGTAGGGGCAGCGGGCAACCGAAGCGCAGAGCTTCCCTTTAGATTGCAAGTTTGGCTTGCAGGTGGCTGACTTCGCCTGAGCTCGTGTGTTCCTCTTCGGTAGCGCTTTCTGGGTTCACATTTCGGTGGCCTACTCGATTTGGGGTCGCAAACGGAGCCACGTCTTGGTTAGGAGTTAAGTATTACTTCCATCAGTCTGTTCCACCGTTCATGTTTAAACTTCGGCCTTACACGCATGGGCCTTACTTCTATTGTTAAACATTTATGAGTGTTCAAAGTTGTAACTTTCTATGCCATAAAAGCCCATCTTACAAGCTAATGGGCATTTGAATAATTTCGTGGTTCGCTCTGCAAGGTTCTCTAATCTAGTAATTTGCAAGATTTCCCAAGTTACGTTTTAATAAATATGTTCTAAGTATTCGTGTTAAAATTGAGGCTGTGTGTCCACTGTTATTTTACATGTAATATTGAAGTATTGGAATTGAAAGGGTCTTAAATAACGTGTCTTAACTGGAGTTGTTTTTTTAAAGCTATGGTCAAATTCAGCCTTAGTCTCTTCTGCCAAATTGTATATGAGATCGTTGCTAATGGTTTATTAGTTTATTAATGATTTTATGAAACGAGGGAGTTTCTTAAATATTTTGCCTGTTTCTCAATGTTTATGGGAGATCGTTGGCTAATGATTTATTAACTTGCTAATGATTTTATGTAATGTGTTTCGTAAATAATCTTGCCTGAGTGGCGTCTGTCACTTTTTATGTGAGATTGTTTTTGGTTGTTAATAAACACATTGGAATTGAAATGTTCACTTTATTGGGTCAACCCTCCAACTCCCTTTAGATTTAAAGGTTAATAAAGCAGGTGTTAAGCAAAAACGTTCCAGTACCATCTCACTTTCAGAAAAATATAATCCACACAATTCCGAAGACTGCAAGAGCTGAGAAGTGCGAAAATTATCACACAATCAGCTTAACAGCTCACGCGTCCAAGTCACTGACAAAGAATAATATGTAGAAGAATGGAAAAGAGAATGGAGCATGTGGTGTTAGATGAGGATCAGGTTGTCTTTTGGAGAGGTAAAGGCACCAGAGAAGCAATTCTGACGTTGCGGTTGATAATGGAAGCAAGACAAAAGAAAAATCAAGACACGTTCATAGAATTTGTCGACCTGGAAAAAGCGATCGACTATGTAAAATGGTGCAAGATGATCGGAAATCAGAGAAATATTGAGGTAAGCTACAGGGAGAGCCGGGTAATATGCAACGTGTACAAGATTCAAGAGGGGGTAATATGAGCGGCAGACCAAGAACGAAGAGTAAGGATTAAGACGGCATAAGACATGGATTTACTCTTTCGCACCTACTGTTCAACCTATTCATCGAAGAAGCACTGATAACAGTAAAAGTTTCAGAAGTGTAATTAAAAGTCAAGGTGAAAAGATATCAATGATACGATTCGCTATTGACTTTGCTATCCCCGGTGAAAGTGAAGAATAATTACATGATCTGCAGAATAGAATTAACAGTCTAATGAGTACAGACTATGGACTGAAAGTAAATTGTAGAAGTAGTGAAGTAGCGAAAGTGAGAGCTGAGAGAAAACATCATAACTGATGGTCACGAGGTAGATGAAGTTAAGGAATTCTGCTACTTTGGCAGCAAAATAACCCATGACAGACGGAGCAAGGGGGTGATCAAAAGCAGACTATCATTAGTAAACAGGTCAGTCCTGGCCAAGAGAAGTCTACTAATATCAATCATACGCCTCGATTTGAGGAAGAAATTTCTGAGAATGTACGTTTGGAGCACAGCATTCTATGGTAGTGAAACATAGACTATGGGGAAACCGGAAGATAATCAGAGCATTTGAGATGTGGTGCTACAGACGAATGTTAAAAAAATTGGCGAACTGATAAGTTAAGGAATGAGGAGGTTCTGAGCACAATCGGTGAGGAACGGAAATTGTGGAAACAGTGACAAGAAGAAGGGACAGTATGATAGGACATGTGTTAAGACATGAGGGTATGACTTTCATGGTACTAGAGGGAGCTGTGGAGGGCAAAAACTGTAGAAAAAGACACAGACTGGAATACTTTCAGCAGATAATTGAAGACATAGGTTGCAAATGCTACACTGAGATGAAGAGATTGGCAGAGGAGATGAATTCGTGGCGGACCGAATCAAACAAGTCAGGAGACTGATGACTCAAAAAACAAGAAAAAAGGAGAGGAAATATTCTTGTGCCATATTCAAATATACCACTCTCACATTTGTGTTAAATTATGTTGGTTTGATCATAAACAAATGGCCAGAACTCGTTAAAGAGATACATGCTTAGGCAGGTCTTTGCCTGCATATTCCTCGATACCGTTACGCATAATAATTGGCAATAGGTTGTTTTACATTCTTATTTCACGGGGGAATTTTCTTGATGTGTTGCTGTACATTGTCTGACTTAAGGGACGGATAAATCTGAATTTGTCAGCTACAGAGAAACCAGTGTTTACAAGAATCAGATTAATCCTCTCGATGTATCTACTTTTAAATTACATGTACAAGATTGCTTCACCTACCATTCACGTTTTCTCCCCCCCCCTCCCCCGCAGTTACCTGTTTCCCTTCTTTTCCTTTCCGATTTCCATTCTTCGACCCCCCCCCCCCCCCCCCGCGCTCCATTCCCTCAACCGCCCTTATCCCACTCCCCTCTCTCCCTCACCTCGCTGCCCAGGCATGGTGTTTTAATTTTTGCGCATGCCTTTGGAAGATGATAACAGGCTTGATACATTTCATCACTTACTTTCCACATCAGTTCTCTGGGCTCCGTTCACTGTGAACGAACTCTGCAAGCATTCTTTGGATGTTTTTAACGGTGATCTGACCTGCTCTGCTTCTGATAATCTCTTTGAGATTAATAGTTGATGTATTACTAACGGAATGGTTCTGGTCAGTATGGATGGACTTCGTAAGCACGGTGTTGTGCGTTTCATTGCTTTAATGCAATAGATGATGCAATATATGTGTTCTATTATGTGATTATTGATTTGGAATGAATTGCTGTATGTTTTATTGCCAACAAAAGTATGTTGGAGCATTGTTGTGCTCTTGCTTAAGTGGTCTTCGACATTTTAGCTCCTACGTGTAAGTAATGTGGATTGTGTATCATTATGTACGTTACACTCAGTTGTTATTACACTTAGGCCACTTGTGGCGCTACGAAGTATGACGCGTGATCATTTATAAAATCCCTTTCGTACTTGCTTCCTTTTACAATGTGACTTGGATATTTTAGTACTTAAATATGGAAAAACTGAATTATTTATCAAAAAGTACCCTACAGTCATTTAATGTTACACTGACTGGTTATTAGCGACGTAGCGAGGCGCGCGTGCGTGCATTCGCAAGATTTCCTTTATACATTCGTCCTTTGTATTGCGATTTTGTTTTAACATCAAACCGAAATGGATGTTTTTAAGATCGTGCGTAACCATTATTCCGTAATTTTGTAAAATAAAACCAGCAGCCTCCCTGTTGTGCACTCCCTTAAGCACCCCCTACCTCATTTTATCTGACGATATTCAATGCTGTCGTAACATCGTTCGCTGCGTGCAGCACTGAACAGAAAAGAGAAGAAAGATTACGGTATAATTACCCGTCGAAATTGAGGTCATTAGAAAGGGAGCAGACGCTGGGATTGATCAAAGGATGGAGAAAGAAATCGGGCGTGCCCTTTCAAAGGAACCATCTCGGCATTTGCCTGCGGGAATTTAGGGAAGGCGCAGGAAACCTAAATCGGAATGAACCGTTGTCCTCTCAAATGCGAGACCATTGTGCTAACCTCTAGCATTGGACAGGCGTAGGCAAATAGTACCTTGCACTCAGCCACCCATACAACATTGTGGCCACCGTACACGCGTTATGGTGGAACTTACTATGTAACCATCTCGTCAAACGTAGTTGTACCTTGGTGGGCCTTACGTATTGTGTGCATTATTTGTAACACGGTACACACTGTCCTACACGATGGTTTGATAATTGAGTGCAAAGGTCTGAAACAGCTCACCATTCAAATAAAAACTTCTGTGCCGCTCTGACCATTTTGTGTTTTATGAAATAATCAACAAAGCTTTATCGTTAGTTGTAGACATTTAATTTTTTTTTTCTTTCAGTTAGCCTTACAGTCCCAGCCAAGTATTTTTTCGTATGTAGTATTGAATGTTATATGCACTGCGGAACAAAAACACTTTGTCGAAACCTCGTAATGCCTGACTAAACCGGCAAACAAAGGGTCCATCTAATACATCCCACACTCTCAGCGCCAGCCACGCATCTTTACTGAGCACTGTAAAAATGTACCTGTACAGAGACTGCCAAGCGCTGATTAACGGAAGCTGGTGTCAAATAAATAAATCAATAAAAATAAAAACAACCGTTTCTGCGCTCTTGAGATGAGTCGCGTTAAGTCGGTGAAGTAGCATGCACTGGCCAAATGCGAAATCTAATAGTGTGGAAAGGAATGTCTTTGACGCCGGCACCTAATAACTGGATGACTCTGCACAGGTATGTTTCTAAAGTGCTCAATAAAGGTTCGTGGATGGTAACGAGTGTTACTGAACTGGCGAGTCTTAGAGGGACCGTTTGCAATTTTATTCAGATATGTGTCTTTGCTGCTCCCTCTTGCGATCACAGCAAAGGTGGGCGCGGAACAGGAGATCCGCAAAAGCATGAACACGCTTTGCTGCTTTCAATTTCGTCTGATGGTTTTGAGCGATCACAGCAAAGGTGGGCGCGGAACAGGAGATCCGCAAAAGCATGAACACGCTTTGCTGCTTTCAATTTCGTCTGATGGTTTTGAGCGATCACAGCAAAGGTGGGCGCGGAACAGGAGATCTGCAAAAGCATGAACACACTTTGCTGCTTTCAATTTCGTCTGATGGTTTAGAGCGATAACTAGTGGTTCCAACCTGTACACACAGTAGAAATTGCATCATGGTACACCCCAAACGCGTGTGATCAAGTTCAGTGCGGATACAGACCCACGGTGTCCTTATAAGATGGTTGAGTCGACGGGGTGTTCCCAGCTTCGAAGCTTATGGACAACGGCGTCTTGCTCCTTATCGCATTGCGAACTGTCTTTTTCGAGAGACAAATTTGTGGGAATCAACGCCCTCTGAGACCTTCTTCGTGTTGATGTTGTACGGCGATAAGTCTGAAATATTTTCCCCAGCCGTCCATAAGGAAACAGCGAAATTGAAACACTGACCTCCGTCGCAGAGGCGGCAAAAGAAGGGGTGAAATATTTGTGTGAGGGGTTATGACGACCTCCTATCCTGTGATGCATCCACGGTGGGGTTAGTCAGAATTTTGTTAAGATTTGATACCAATGTGACATCATTAATCCATTTTACACCTCACATGAACTTCTGAGCTATAACTTTTTTTTTTTTTTTTTTTTTTTAATGTGTCGACACCTTGCTGTTTGCAGCTTCGACGAGTCTGAGGGTGAGGTCACAGGGGTCAATGTTTGCACAGTTGCAGAGGAAGGCAAGAGGCAACTTTGAGCCAAATTTTAGACTTCTGCGTCTCAATGGGAGACAATTACGAGGTTTGGAAGAAAGTGGCTCTTTAACAGTGTTGCGCAGTGTACATTGTTTCTGTCCTGCATCGATCAGTGACCAGGCAACTGCTACTGCCGCTCTATAGGTCAGCAGAAGAAACGAACACAGTTGACTCTTCAGGCTTGATGGCCAATATCAAAAATGTATAGTGAATTATGCATGCAGCAGTATCATGAACAGTGTCAGAGGATAAGCTCGAAAGGAAGTTGTACACTGACGTGATAGCGATATTCACATATACAGATAGCGGTAGTATCGCGTACACAACATACTATTCTTCTGATTTCCGGACTGGTGTGTTTCATGTGGAAACGTTTCCGACAAGAGTGTGGCCGCATGTCGGTAATTAAGAGGCTTTGAAAGTGGGATGGTAGTTGGAGCTAGACGCATGGAACATTGCATTTCGGAAATCGGTTCAAATGTTCAAATGTTTGTGAAATCTTATGGGACTTAACTGCTAAGGTCATCAGTCTCTAAGCTTACACACTACTTAACCTAAATTATCCTAAGCACACACACACACACACACATGCCCGAGGGAGGACTCGAACCTCCGTCGGAAATCGGTATGGAAGTCAATATTCCGAGATCCAAAGTGTCACTAGCGCACCGAGAATACCAGATTTCAGACGCTATACCTCACCACAGACAACGCAGTGGCCGACGGCCTTCATTTAACGATCGAGATAAGAACCGTTTGTGAAGAATTGTAAGTGCTACTAGACAACCAACACTACGGCGTAAATCAATGATGAACCTACGACGAGCGTAACCGTTAAGACAGCGCTGCGAAATTTAAGGTTAATGGGATATGGCAGCAGATGACAGACGCAAGTACTTTTGCTAACAGCATGACATCGCCTGCAGCCCATCTCCTGGGCTCATGAGCAAATCAGTTGGGTCCTAGACGACTGAATAACAGTGGCATGGTCAGATGACGCCCGATTTCAGCAGATAAGAGGTGATGGTAAGGTTCGACTGTAGGGCAGACCCCATGAAGCCATGGAGGCAAGCTGACAAGAAGACATTATGTAAGCTAGTGCTGTAATTACACGGAATGGATTAAGTCCTCTGGACCAGCTGAATCGATCACTGAGTGGAAATTGTTATGTTAGACTACTTGGAGACCATCTGCAGCTACTCATGATGCTCCGAAACAACGATGAAGTTATTATGGAGGACAACGCGCCATGTCGCTGGGCCCCAGTAGTTCGCGATTTGTTTGAAGATCATTCTGGACGATTCGGGCGAATGATTTGGCCACCCATCGGACATTTATTTGATGTAAGCAAGAGGTCAGTTCCTGCATAAAATGATGCACCATTACTACTTTCGCAGTTTATGGACGGCTACAGAGGCAGCATGGCCCAATATTTATACAGGGGACATCCAGCGACATGAGTCCATGTCGCGTCGATTTCCTCCGCTACGCTGACCAAAAGAAGGTCCAACAAGATATAAGGAGGTTTTCCATGACTCTTGTCGTATCAGGAATGAAGCACTGAGCCATAATTTGTCTGTGTAAGGGAAATAAATCGACTGCTCGTAAGACATGACGCGATAGCTAGCGAGACAGGAAACTGAGCCAGACTCTGACTGAATCCGTGCGGCTGACTGATGACCGTGTAACTGGCGCAACGGTCAGACTGAGGATGGATTTTGGGCTGTTTCCCACACTCATTTAGGCAAATTCTGAGTTGATCCCCACTTTCTGCCTCATGGAATACGAAAAACAAACAGTTAATATACTTTAATACACAGAAGAAAGTTTACACGATTCATATCCAGGTTACGTTGGCGACTGGGCGGCAGGAAGGGCACCCGGCAGCGAAATTGAAATTAAATTTGCCGAAACTCGAGTACATTGGAACCGTTAGCTAGACGGGGTAAGTTCTTGTGAAAAAAAAAGAAGTGGGAGAAGAACAATAGTTTGGTGTTTTGAGAGTGTTATAAATTCTGCACCGTTTGTAAAGATATAACCGAGCCAATGCTTGACAGTAGAACAGCAGTTTCAAGGACGTAATCTGCTTCGATCTGTGTAGATAATTAAGCAGCACTGAAGTACTCTACAAAGGAAATTCCACTGTACTTACCGACATGATGAGAAATCGATATTAGAAACATTATTTTCCGTTCACTTAGCTTTTTTATTTGGCTTTGTAATGGGTTCAAGTCCTAGTGATCAGAGCAACAACTCAAGATTCGTACCAAACACTTTAACGTTAATCAGAAGAATAGTTATTTCCCCAGTTTTTCAGCATAGGCGCCATGTGAGTGCATAACACGGTCCTTCGGTGGGTAAGAGTGTTAAAAAGGAAAGAAGAAAAGAAGCGAGGGATGGAGAGAAAAGAAGGTCATCAAAATGTTAATTCAGCTCCTCAAGTACGGACCGTGCTACAGTAGGTGGCGGTCATGTGTGCGTGACATGAGTTAGCTTGTGTGAATGAATGTGTGTATGAGACCTTTTCTGAATGAGGCTTTGACGAAAGTTAAATGTGTAACCATTTTTTCGTTGTGTCTGGTTGTAACTCAGTGTTTCGTCTTTATGGTGAATAGAAATCTATCTTTTCCTTATCACTACATTTAAATTCTCCGAGTATCAGATAATTCACAAAAGAGTTTTTCTTTTTTGGAATTTCCTACCCAGTTTGGTCTTCTCGTAGGTTTAGAAAATGTATGTTCCAATAGCCTAACACTTTCATAACAAAAAGGTTTAACGAGAGTCACAGTTTTAAAAACTTTTGCAGGGGCTACCCGCACTAGACTTCTCAGTTTGAATCCATTGCTACAGTATTACCACTATCGTCAGAATGTTTAACATGATCAGTCAGCCTGACATAGTAAGAAATTTGAGTTTTAGAGGACACTACTGTCCGCATGAGATGTGGTATCAAATAATTACTTGTATGCTTTGTGCGATCTCTCTATAGTCGTCAGCATAATCGGTTTCAATCGCGCTGGATGGCTGCTCGGTCAACACTTAGTGTTAGACTATATATTCTACACGAATGAAAATGGAAACTGGATGTGAATTCTAATTTACGCAATTAATGTAAAAGTTATCTTGGTGATAGTTGTCAGTTGCCTGTTCATGTGGCTGATGGCGGATTTTTCAGTGGGGCAGCTAGATCAATCTCTCCCTCGTTCATTACCCTTCGTACTTGGAGTACAGATTGCGGTAACACAGCAACAACTCAAGTACTGCATTTTCCGTTCCGACAGACAGTGTTCACTCACATCTGTACAACGTGATTTTCTTTGAGAGTACACCCCTACACCACATGCAGCATAAAGGCTGTACGGATGTCCCATTCCACCATTGCCCATATAGGTGGCTTCATCTTTACGTTTGTGATTTATTTATTTATACTGAGCGACGGAAGTTGGGGTTGTAGTAGACGCCGTATTTGAGTCTCCAGATCCAAGATCTTTGGGTGAAATGCTACGCCGCGTAGTAACGGCAGCGAATGGACTCTAAACATGCTCGCAAATGTATGGAATAATCACTAAATGTCAGACGTGCACCCAGTAAAGGGCACAATTAACTATCGTGAATATTAAATGAAGAATTTGCTCCTAAGTTTGTATGTAGGCTGATGTCTAACGATGTACGTGTATTAATGTTAAAGATAAGCTCTTGTACGATCGGGTGATTCCTCTGAAAATAAAAACTTTGTAGCCCTAAGTGTAAGTTAAAATTTAAGTTTCTGTCTTCATTCAAATACAACATGTAGCCTTGCGAAATCGGATTATTCTTCGCTTATGATAATTCTGTTTCAACTACGGAGACGCTATGCAATTGAATTAATGTTAATCAGATGTCAGAATTTACTTTTTAACATCCATGATCATTAAGAAAGGAAACTTGTCCAGAAACGAATTAAAGTTGTTCCAGTCGCTCAATATCGGCAAAGGTCACTGGGACGTTTTCATAGGTTGTCAGTCAAATGAAATAACTGGAAATAAATTTCCAAATTTTTGAAACGGGATCTGAACCAATCAAATTTTTGTAACACGACTATTGCTCTTTTACACGAGGGGGTACCGAAAAGTATTGCCTCCAGATTTTTCGTGTGAAAAATCATAGAGCTCGTTAAATAAAACAAACGTTATTAACATTTCACATCTTTATTCTTCACGTCTACACATTTAACATGGGCACCATAGCCACGAACATATTTGTTCCAACGAGACACCAGTTTGATGATACTTTCGCTGTTGAATGTTTGATTTCGTTGATGGAGCCTATGGCGGTAGTTTTTTAAGTTGATTAAAAGGCGCGCCCTCTGACCGCTAGATGGCGATAACATCTGTGACAACGATAAAAGATAGTGGGGAAAAAGATGATTATTAATGAACAATCCATCGCACACTAATTATTTCTGTCTGTGTTGAGATCTGAAAGATACCAGACGCATTTGAAGACTTGTATGAAAAATGTAAGCACGCTAAGTACTATTAACCTTGATAATATATTACATTAATTTTTAAAAGTTGTTTGAACATCATTAGTCGAAGAAAGTACATTGTAATAAATGCTTGGACGATCGTGAAGACCTGCAGAGACATAAGTAACAGTGGAGGGAAACATCAACGTGTCACAGCAGTTGATGAGGTATAAGAAATTATTTGAATAACGGACATAAGAAAATTTTTAATTTTAATACCTACGTACTCATAACGAAATCTTGTTGTTCAATTTTTATTTATTTCATACGGTGACTGTTCTGATAGCCGAAACCCCTCCTTTATGCGATAATATATTCCAAAATAACCTTAATAATTCACTTAACACTTTAAATAATATTTCCCTTACCTTTTATAGGTCCTTTTCCTATAATTTTACAAGCCACAACCTCGCCTCTGGTTGCACCTCTTCGTTACTATCAAACTTAAGTCCTCGAAAGTGTATCGAAAGAGGTGGCGCAGTTGTTAGCACACTGGACTCGCATTCGGGAGAAAGACGATTGAAACCCGTGACCACGCATCTTGATTTAGGTTTTTCGTGATTTCAAAAATCGTTTCAGGCAAATGCCGGGATGGTTCCTTTGAAAGAGCACGACCGACATCCTTCCCCACCCTTTCCTAATCCGATGGGACCGATCACCTCTCTGTCTGCTCCCCTCCCCCAAATCGACCTACCTACCATTTCTCGGAAGTGTTCTTCTGGTTTCGACAACATGAAAATCAGGTGGGCCCAGGATGATCGGTGACGCTGAACCCAAGGCGTCGGAGTGTTGCAGTTGTTACAGCGCTTGGGTGTGATCTAGCACTGTCATGAAGAAGCAGAGGGTGTTCCATGTGTAGACGAACTCTTCGAATCCGAAACTTGATTACAGTACCTTGTTTTTCATGCACAGACAAAGCTATGTTACACTACGTTACATGCTACAGTTCGGAGCTCTGGGGCAAACGTGGGCTTCCAGATATACAGAAATATGGTACAGTACATAAACGACGTAGTAAACGGCAGTATTAATAGTAGTATTGGTAGCAGTGGTAGGAAAAGAAACATAAGTGATTGTATGACAGAGAAACTGTGAGCCGACGACTTCCATTTGTTTTGTGTGTCTTTGTGTGTGTTTTGCACATAATTAGAACCACTCACCGTTCAGTGTTAATCCATTGTATATTTTATAACCTTACAAAATATAAATGTTATTATATCTGTAGATATAAATGTAAATGTTCGTTTTTTTCTTCGAAAATCTTGTACCTCCGAAAGTTCTTGACCGATTGGTTTGAAATTTTGACACAACGGTTCAGTCTAGTATAGGTGTGTTTATAGGGACAACGGTCTTTTCTAATACAGGTGTGCTTTTAGGTACCTGTTTCTGTAATATGTGATATTATAGTCAGCACAATGGACTCGCATTCGGGAGGACGACGGTTCAATCCCGCGTCCGGTCATCCTGATTTAGGATTTCCGTGATTTCCCTAAATCGCTCCAGGCAGATGGGTTGATTCCGTTGAAATGGCAGGGTCGACGACTTCCTTCCCCATCCTTCCCTAATCTGATGAGACCGATGATCTCGCTGTTTGGTCTCTTCCCTCAAATGACCCATCCCACCCCAACACCCTTTCTGAAATATTTGTAACAACGTTTTCCTATTACTAAATTTATATAAATTTATGCATTACACATATTTAAGATATAGGTAAATAAAAACAGGTGCGTATTCCAGTGGAACGTTATGTCAAAATTCCGAAGCACTAGGTCAAGACTTTCAGGTATTCGCGATTAACAGCGTTTACAGTTTGTATGTGAGTACAGACGTGGATGTTCGTTTCCTCGGATCTCAGATCTCCGAAAGTTCTTCGCAGATTGCTTTAAAATTTTGACACAACGCTGCATTCGAGTACTCACGTGTTTCTTTAACACCTACTGGATCGCATCTGTTATATGTGTAATACACGTATAATAAAAGGGGAAACTTTATAAAAATGAAATTGTTGGTTTGTTCAAATCGTTAATCTCCGAAATTTCTTGACCGATGCTTTGAAGTTTTGACACAATACTGAATTTTAACACGGGGCCTATTTTTAGATATCTAATTCTTCAAATTGTTCAAATGGCTCTGAGGATTTTGGGACTTAACATCTGAGGACATCAGTGCCCTAGAAATACGGAAACGCCCTCATAAAATCCAAACGGAGGAACAAACAGTAAAACAAAGACCTTACACTTGAGGAAGGGGAGAAAAACTTATAGGCTATTACACCAACATGGCGGTCATCTTGATAGCCACCATCTTGGATGCAATGGAAAATTTCCAATGGTAAGGTGGTCATGTGACACATCAGACCGGTGGAGAATTTCACCAGAAAAGCGACGACGTTATTGTTTTGAACGTAACATTATACATTCTCGAGTTACAACCAATTACACGTGTCAGCAGTGATAACGCTCAGCAGCACGAGTGTTGCGTGCTGAAAACGCATCAAATGAAGTTTTAAACGGAGACATGTGCTAATCCCATCCCTAACATGCTACATGTGTCTAATTGTTAGGTCAAATTTACTCCTGTTCACGTTTTAACCGATGTCTCCTCATTTACAGTTTACGAAAACGTCATTAATACAATGAAACGCATCGAAATCATCTTGATATCAGAAGAACGAAGCACACGGGTCACTGCTGAGGATTTAAACAGTAGCCACGCTGCCAGATAACCCATATCTCACAGTGCAGTTGCCAAACACTTCGTCAGATTCTAGGCAGCAGGTTCCGCCGCAGGTAAATCGAAAGTTGGAGGACCAAAATCCGTCCCTGATGAAGCAGAAACAGTGATTTTGCCGGCATCATTTAGCAACAGTCCGCTACAGAGCACTCGTCGCATGTCGCAAGAACCTGCAGTTGGCCGTATCTCAGTTCTGCGAATTTTATCACAGCACAAGTACCACCCGTAAAAAAACTCAACAGCTTCAGTACCTAATGAGAATGACCCATACTGTCTGGCATAATTCGCAGAATGGGTGACGCAGCAACAGCGGACAAACCCTTGTTTTCCGTATCAGGTACTGTTCAGTGATGAAGCCAGTTTCTTTACCAATGGTGTGGTGAGCAAGCAGAATCTCACGTATTGGTCGCACACAAATCGGCACTGGATCGATGCATTTAAAACGGCTGGTTCGCAGAATGTGATGGTCTGGTGTGATGTGTGGGTTACCCAAGTAGAGAGACCGTTTTTTATTGAATGTTCATTAACAGCCAACGGTTATCTGAGGATGCTGGATGAAGGGATGTTTGCTTCACTGTTAACGGAGGACGAGATTTACGGATTTTTTCCAGCACTAAGGAGCCTCGCCTCAATATGGACACAGCGTGCGGGCGCATCTGGATTTGCCGTTTCCTCAAAAGTTTATTGGTCGCACGAGTGCAGTGAAGTGGCCACGACTTTCACCAAATTTAACTCCTTTTCATTTTTACATGTAGGATCACCTCAAAGCACTGGTTTATACCGTGGAAGTACGTGATCTGGTTCATCTTAAGCACCTCACTGTTGATGGGTGCGGTCCAGTTCAGCCGGATGTGTTGGTCAAAGTTCATCAGGTCTAGGTTCAGAGGATAGCATTAACAGTTCAATATAATGGACAGCATGTCGAACCGTTCCTGTGACTGTTGGTGTTCTTTCAGAATTGTGTAACGGTAGCTTAATGACTTTTCGGTACGTGACACTCATGGCAGCCACACGTAAATGGTTATAACGGGCCGGCCGCGGTGGCCGTGCGGTTCTAGGCGCTGCAGTCCGGAACCGCGGGACTGCTACGGTCGCAGGTTCGAATCCTGCCTCGGGCATGGATGTGTGTGATGTCCTTAGGTTAGTTAGGTTTAAATAGTTCTAAGTTCTAGGGGACTGATGACCTAAGATGTTAAGTCTCATAGTGATCAGAGCCATTTGAACCATTTTTGGTTATAACGGGAGCATGGGTAAAGCTGTGTTCAAAATAACGTCTTCATTTTTGTGGTGAAATTCTCTATCTGTCTGCCATTGACCACCCTCGCAATGTAAATTCTCTAGTTGATTCCAAGATGGCGGCTTTGAAGATGGCCGCAATGGTAATGACGTAGCCTATAACTTTTTCCCCCTACCATTAATCAGGTAGGGACTTTGCTTTACTGTTTGCTACTCCGTTTGGATTTTATAAGGGTGTTTCCGTATTTTACAATAACGAAACGTTGTTAGCAAAAAGGAAAATGCTTTATTGGTTTATGATGAGAATACTACTACAGACTTTGAATTTGCAATAATAGTAAGCTAGGCTCAAAGATGGCGGGGAAACTGGAGATGGAGACATGTGTGGGCGGAAATGGAGAAAGAAAACGGGAAGCAGGAGATGGACGAGAGACAGTGGGCTCAGGAGGAGATGGTGAGTGAAAGGGGGGGGGGGAGGAAAAGATGGACAGAGAGTGTGGGACGAGGTGACGAACAGAGAGAGGGAGAAGGATGGAGGAAATGCATAAGAAAAAGAGGTAGGACGAAATGGACAGAGGCAGGGGAGAGAAGAAGATCAGGACGTATATCCAGTTCTCGTACTTATTAGAAACGTGTGCTTACTTTTTACATTCTTTTCCATTGAAGCAGCCGTGAGCCACAGTAAACCGTGGCCAGGTACAACTAGTAAGTAACAAATTTAGTTGATAGTGTAACTTCTGTGCTTTTATGTAACTTTTATGCAAGTGCAATTTACATTTACAAACATAAATAAGTATATATAATTATTGTTGTTATCTTGTACTCAGTGGAAATTACTACACCACGATCGAAGGCTAGAGTTTCCTGTTATTAATGGTAAGTGTGAAAGTTATTTGTGAATAAGATAAGAGTGTTTCATGTAAGTTCGATGAAGTATTAAAGCGTAGCTTGACTCGATTTTGTTTTACTTTTCTTTAATCTAATTTTGTTTTAGTAAATTGAGTTTTCTAGCGTTACATGATATTCTGTATTGGATTTCTTTATTCTTGACACAACATGTCTGTGTTTCACGCTGCAAATCAACAGTAATTTTCGAATAAAACCGAAATTATACATATATAATTTCAATTTGGCTACAAATACTGTTTCTTTTTAAATACTCGACAGGAGATAACAATGTAGAAAAAAAAAACATTCTGTGGGGTATGAGGAGGTCTCTAGACGGTCCAGTGACTATTTCCGGTTTCTAGGGAAAATCTAGTCAGGAACTGATAACATACGTAGACCAAGCCAACGAAATGAGGTAACGCCCAATAGGTATGCGACACATCTAATCTGCAGGTAACGCTGTTACAAAGTTAACTGACCAATTCTACGAGGAAAACTACGGTAGTCCACACTTACTTCTGAAAGTGTACTGTAGCCCATGGTATATGAACAACTCTAAAGGAGCTACATTTTTGGTCTTCATTTGGGCGAATGTACGATCGTGCAATATCCAGATTTGTGGGGTATTTAGATGTCACAGCGGGCCGATGTTGTACTGCATTCTAACTTGAACGTAGGCATACCTGTCATAAATGTTCCAGTCGACAATGTCTGCCCACCACACAGAAACATCACCGTGTTATGAACTAAGAACATCGTAAATCCACATCTGTGCTTGCCAACTGGGAAGAACTTATAATCTCCCTGGGAGAATCTGTGTCATACTACATCACTGGTCAGTGTGTGGCTGCGTCACTCCTGGCATCATCGTGTGAGAGGCCATCTGGTGCAACTTCAGGTGACTCATGGAATTCTCAAAGCCCAATGACAAGTCATGGACATCCAGTGTCCTCACATGTTATCCCTCATCCAACAGCATGATCGTGCCGTTGTCCACATCTGACACGTGTCTCTCTGAAATGTCTGCTTGGTGTTTATGTACTGCTGTGGTGAGCAAGATTCCTCTAATTGTCCCGGTTAGAACGAGTGTCGCACCACCTCTTACCTCATCACCGTCGCAGTACCGGTATCCAGGATATCAAGGACCAGTTTCAACAGTTATGGGCCGTCTTCCCTCAGGAGAGGTTATGATATTATGCCCAAACAAATCAGACTAGAACGTACCAGAATGGATGCATCTTTGTACTATATGGGGCCTCATACTGGCAAGTTATTTGAAAATTTAATACAATATTGTAATCACAGAAATGACATCAGATACTCTATATACCAGTGAAATTTCATTTCGCTTGATTCTCCCCTTCTGAGTGGCTGACGTTTTTTTTCTGAATTTGTAAATATACTTCATAACAAGGAATCTTAAACAGACTGGTCACTACATAAAATTATGCCAGATTTCGACAACATTGTTTTCCTTCTGGCATAAATGGCAATTCCTTGCAATGAGTTGACAAAGAGAGACCTCACAGGGATTGCCTCACGGAAACATGTGTCTAACATGTACAATTCCGTGGACTGAATGGCTGAGCGGAATACTGTGTAGCATGTTACATTTGTTCTCTGGTCTCCAAAACTTTCCCTGCTTAAAATTTTGCAACTTCGGTTGGAGCTGTACCTGAAAAAATCGTATTTTGTAAAGCAGCATTACCAGTTTATTACATTTAAAGTACATGTTTTGCACACAATGTTGTTTCTCTCATGAAAACTACATAGCTCTTCGAAAATTTCCAACATGCTGAAGTTTAACACTGTTTTCGATGCAGGGTAATGTTAATTTCAGTCAAATCGCTAAATCTATTCCAGTGACCAGTCACCTATTGTTAAGTAATTGGTAAATAAAGGTATGTACACTGACCATACGCACTCCGTGTTCCGAGTTCCATTAAGATTGAAAATACCTTTTTGTTACAGTCGAAACCTGTCATAGCCTTATGAAGAACTAAAATATAAATATAACGAGAAATGACGACGATGATGATGTTTGCTTTGTAGGGAGCTCAACTGCGCGGTCATCAACGCCCACACAAAGTCCCAGTTTTTACACAGACTACTTTTTTCACAATCCAAACTAGTCACTGTCACAAATGATGATGATGAAATGTTGAGGACAACATAAACACCCAGTCCCCGGGCAGAGAGAATCGCCAACCTGGCCGGGAATCGAACCCGGGAACCTGTGATCCAGAGGCAGCAACGCTACCCACTAGACCACAAGCTGAGGATACGAGAAATGAAATATAAATGTACAGTATTAGTACTGTGTCGAAAATATGCCGTGTTCTTGATTCTGAACGGGGGTACAGTAGGCCGCAGTGATGAATCAATGCTTACCGTAGCTTCTGTAGGACATTAATTGACCGCACTTTTGTTCGAAGCCACGGAGAGATCTGATGTAAGCTGAAAACTTGGCTGTATTTTTTACCACCAGTACGATACATACTCGCTTTTAAGCCAAATCGATGTTCAATGTATGACCGGAGATATGGATCTGCTGTGGGGCAGAGTTCACGAATCGAAAAGAACTGCCACATTGAAATACGAAGTGCCCAGTTGCGTCGTCCGTTAATGGATTCATGGAATGTGCTACCGTTAAAGCAGTCAACTAATTCTGTTTCCTTCTTGTTATTTTTAAATCGGTGTGTGGGAGTTTCCAGATATAATAATATAGCACAGCTGTCTTACCTCAGTTACAGCGTTAATCTAATATTTGAATGAAAAGGGGCAAGTCAGAGGGATCGTCAATGAATACTTTAAATAACATGTCTAAGATCGGTTGTATCTGCTTCAGAGAATTTGTGAGTGAAGAATGTGATGTCACTAACGTAATTAAAGGAAACGTTACGTTGACTCACTTACAGGTTGCCCAAGAAAATTGCCAGTACACACGTCAAAAAAAGATTTACATCACCTCGGTTCCAAGAGTTCCGTAACCTGTACAGAAAATTGGAATAGGGATCAACATAAACATCATTTCCGCGCTTTTTTATTACTCATGAAAACCACACATCACATGTTGTACCACCAAACAGCAAGACCTACAGAGGTGTAGGTCCAAATTGCTGTACACACCGGTATCTAGTAGCACGACCTCTTGCAATGATGCATGCCTGTATTCGTTGTGGCAGACTGTCCACAAGTTCATCAAGGCTCTGTTGTTCCAGACTGGTCCACTCCTCAACGGTGAATCGGCGTAGATCCCTCAGAGTGGTTGTTGGGTCACGTCGCCCATAAACAGCCCTTTTCAATCTCTCCCAGGTATGTTTGATAGGGTTCATGTCTGGAGAACATGCAGGTCACTCTAGTCGAGAGATGTCGTTATCCTGAAGGAAGTGATTCACAAGATGTGCACGATGGGGGCGCGAATTGTCGTCCATGAAGGCGAATGCCTGGCCAATATGCTGCCGATGTGGTTGCACTATCAGTCGGAGGATGACATTCACGTATCATACATCCATTACGGCGCCTTCCATGACGTAGGCCCCAAAACATCAAGGAACCTCCACATTGCTGCACTCGCTGGACAGTGTGTCTGTGGCTGCACGAACAGCGTTATTCAACATGGTGGCGTTGCTGTCAGGGTTCCTCCGAGCCATAATCCGTAGGTAGCTGTCATCCACTGCAGTAGTAACACTTGGGCGGTCTGAGCGAAGCATGTTATCGACAGTTCCTGTCTCTCTGTATCTCCTCCACGTCTGAACAACATCGCTTTGGTTCACTCCGAGACGCCGGGGCACTTCCCTTGTTGAGAGCCTTTCCTGGCACAAACTAACAATGCGGACGTGATCAAACCGCGGTATTGACGGTCTAGGCATGGTTGAACTACAGACAAGACGAGCCGTGTACCTCCTTCCTGGTGGAATGACTGAAACTGATCGGCTGTCGGACCCACTCCGTCTAATTGGTGCTACTCATGCGTGGTTGTTTACATCTTTCGGCGGGTATAGTGACATCTTTGAACAGTCAAAGGCACTGTGTCTGTGATACAAAATCCACCGTCTATCTCCAGGAGTTCTGGAAACCGGGGTAATGCAAAACTTTTTTTGATTTGTGTATGTTAAGAAACATAAATTTTATTCTGGCCAAGATTTTTTTTTCGTCACTTCTTGCAAGATCAAGATATTGGTCAATATATTTACTAGGGAAAAGTTGAAATAATTATTAGCTTGCATTCTGGAAAGCTACCTAATTGCGTTGGAAACACATTCAGTGCACGGTAAAAAGAAAGGCTCCGAGCACTATAGTACTTAACATCAGAGGTCATCAATCCCATAGAAATTAGAACTACTTAAACCTAATTAACCTAAGGACATCACACACATCCATGCTCCAGGGAGGATTCAAACCTGCGACCGTAGCGGTCAAGCAGTTTCAGACTAAAGCGCCTAGAATAGCTCGGCCACTCTGGCCGCCAGTGCACGGTAAATTCCTTGCGACCTTGGGTGCGTTTCAAGTAATTCATTGATTTAGAGACCACGTTCTATGATTCGTTCTTCCTTAATGAACAAAACTTTCAGTTGCGTTTCTTCTGCTACCTCCATTTACATGAGAGACGTATTGTTACTATATGCGCCTTGCGTATGTATTTGTAAGAACTACATTCTACGGGATACTCATTCTATGCCGTAGCTGATGATATGGATATTCATTGTCGATATGATGAAACTGATTCACGATTTCGAAAGTCACAGGAATGTAGATGGGGAATGAACGTCATAGTCAAAAATCAACAAAGTTAATAAAGTGACCGCTGAATGTTTTCGGCCACCCAAAATTTCGAGTATCCTCTCACAGAAAGTGAGTAAAATTTTTATCAATAGAGGTGGTTTTTATCAGTACACGTAAATATTACTATTCTTCTCTAATCATGAGTGATTATAATTGACGAAATTCTTTAGCGAATGAAGAAGCGGTTAAAGTGCCTATCTTGTTGAAGCGGCGCCTGCTACACAGTCGACCCACATTAATGTCACCACTACCTATGTTCGATGTCTGTGGTCAATAACCACCCACAATAGCAAGTGGCAGTACTAGCATTGGAGGTTTTACAAAGCGTGTCGTGGAGAGGCAGAAAATCGCTGCATTCATTGTGGTATGCGGAAATAGGGTGATTTACGTCATGACTCAAAGAATATGATCATTGGCTCTCGGTCCGTGGGCTGAATCATTTCCGAAACGGCTGTTTAAACTGATCGCGTCCCGCCATAGTTAAATTATAACCTGCTTGGCAAAGTGCCGCTAACCTAATCCGACCCCGAGGCAACTGTTCAGCATCACAGGCTGTAGATAACAGGGGTGATCGATGACTGCAGAGGTGTGTGCTGGCGAATACAAGTGCCACTGATGAGCAACTGACAGCCAAGGTTAACCGAGAGACTACCGACAATGTCTCGTCAAAGAGAACTTAGCAAAGGCTGCTGTGTATGAACCTCCGCAGCAGGTGCCTGATACATGCACCAGCGCTGACTACTGTTGAGTGGCAACGACTGCTGGACTCTGCACGCCACTACCATAAGTGAACGTCCACTGATTGGGGACAAGTGACCTTTTCAGATAAAATTACGTTTTGGGCTCCTTCGTACAGATGATAGCTGGCATGTGTGCCGATGCAACAATCCTCCGAAAGGTACAGGTCGAAGCAGCGAGCGTTGACATCTGTAGAACGTTGTGATGGCTTTCCGTGAGTGACTTCGTCAGTCCAGAAGGTACAATCGATCAACACAGATATGCATCTATTCTTGGGACCATTTAGACCCCGATATGCACTTTGGTTTTTGCTCGGCACTGTGGTATTAATCAGCTGGAGAATGTAAAGAGTCACACAGATCGCAGTATATATGCGTGGTTCAAGGAGCACCAGTAAGAGTTTATTGTATTCTCCTGTCCTCCAAACCCGCCCGAACCCGAATTTAATCCCAATCGAGTATCTATGGGACCACCTCACAGTACGGTTCCTCAGCAAAGAACACTAGAACAGGTGGGCCTGGCACCAGAGTCACCATGGCTCCGCATCCCCAATCAGAATCTGGGGACCACCTCACAGTACAAGTCCACAGCAAAGAACCCTAGGTCAACTGGGCCTGGCACGACTGTAATCATGGCTCCGCATCCTCCACTGAGAATCTATGGGACCACCTTTCGGTATGGATGCTCAGCAAAGAACCCTAACAAAGGTGGGACCGGCACCTGAGTCACCATGGCTCTGCATCCTCAATCGAGAATTTGAGAGACCACCTCGCAGTACAAGTCCTCAGCAAAGAACCATAGTGCAGGTGGGCCTGGCACCAGAGTCACGATCGCTCCGCATCCCCAGTTGAGAATCAATGGGACTTCCTCGCAGCATGGATGTTCAGCAAAGACCCCTAGCACAGGTGGACCTGGCACCACAGTCACCATGGCTCCGTATCCCCAGACAGAATCTATTGGACCACCTACCACCACAAGTCCCCAGCAAAGAAACCTAGCGCTAATGGGCCTGGCACCACAGTCACCATGGCTCCACTTCCCCATTGAGAATCTGTGGGGACACCTTTCAGTATGAATGCTCCGCAAACAACCTCAGCACAGGTGGGCATGGCACCAGAGTCACCATGGCTCCGCATCCACAATCGAGAATCTATGGGACCACCTCACAGTATTGATCCTCAACAAAGAACCCTAGCACAGGTGGGCCTGGAAACAGAGTCACCACGACTCCGTATCCCCAATCAGAATCTATGGGACCACTTCCCAGTACAAGTCCTTACCAAACAACCCTAGCACAGATGGGCCTGGCACCACAGTCACCATGGTTCCGCATCCCCCACTGAGAATCTATGGGACCACCTTTCAGTATGTATGCCCAGAAAAGAACCCTAGCACAGGTAGGCCTGGCACCAGTCACCATGGCTCCGCATCCCCAATCGAAAATTTGTGGGACCACCTCAAAGTACAAGTCGTCAGCAAAGAACCCTAGTGCACATCGGCCTGGCACCAGAGTCGAAAAAAAGGTTCAAATGGCTCTGAGCACTATGGGACTTAACATCTGTGGTCATCAGTCCCCTAGAACTTAGAACTACTTAAACTTAACTAACCTAATGACATCACACACACCCATCACCAAGGCAGGATTCGAACCTGCGACTGTACCGGTCACGCTGTTCTGGACTGAGCACCTAGAACTGCTAGACCACCGCGGCCGGCACCAGAGTCACCATGGCTCCGCATCCCCCATTGAGAATCTATGGGACCACCTCGCAGTACGGATCCTCAGCAAAGAACCATAGTGCATGTGGGCCTGGCACCAGAGTCACTATGGCTCCACATCCCCGTTTAAGAATCTATGGGACTGCCTCGCAGTATGGATGTTCAGCAAAGACCCCTAATACAGGGGGGGCCTGTCACCAGAGTCACCATGGTTCCGAATCGCCAACTGAAAATCTATGGGACTACCTCACAGTACGGATCCTCAGCAAAGAACCCTAACACAGGTGGCCCAGGCACCAGAGTCACCATGGCTCTGCATCCCCAATCCAGACTCTATAGGACCACCTCGCAGTACGATTCCTCAGCAAATACCCCCAGCACACGTGGGCCTGGCACCAGAGTCATCATGTCTCCGCATCCCCCACTGAGAATCTATAAGACCAACTTTCAGTATGGATGCTTAGCAAAGAACCCCATCAAAGGTGGGCCTGGCACCAGAGTCACCATGGCTCCACATCCACAATCGAGAATCGATGGGACCACCTCACAGTATAGATCCTCAGCAAAGAACCCTAGCACAGGTGGGCCTGGCACAAGAATAACCATGACACCGTATCCACAATCAGAATCTATGTGACCACCTCCCAGTAGAAGTCCTCAGCAAAGAACCCTGCCACAGATGGGCCTGGCACCACAGTCACCATGGCTCCGCATCCCCCACTGAGAATCTATAAGACCAACTTTCAGTGTGGATACTCAGCAAAGAACTCTAGCACAGGAAGGCTGGGCACCAGAGTCACCATGGCTCCGCTTCCCCCATTGAGAATCTATGGGACCACCTCGCAGTACAGATCCTTAGCAAAGAACCATAGTGCAGGTGGGCCTGGCACCAGAGTCACCATGGTTCCAGATCCCCAATTGAGAATCTATGGGCCCACCTCACAGTACTAGTCCTCAGCAAAGTACCCGAGCACATCTGGGCCTGTCACCACAGTCACCATGGCTCCACATCCCCCACTGAGAATCTATGGGACCACCTTTCAGTATGGATGCTCAGCAAAGGACACTAGCACATTTGGGCCTGGCACCAGAGTCACAATGGCTCCGCATCCCCAATGGAGATTTTGTGGGACCACCTCACAGCACAAGTCCTCAGCAAAGAACACTAGTGCAGGTGGGCCTGGCACCAGGGTCACCTTGGCTCCTCATCCCCATTGAGAATCTATGGACCACCTCGCAGTACAAAACCTCAGCATAGAACCATAGTGCAGTTGGGCCTTTCACCAGAATTACTATGGCTCCGCATCCCCAATTGAGAATCTATGGGACCACCTCACAGTATGGATGTTCAGCAAAGACCCCTAGCACAGGTGGCCCTGGCACCAGAGTCACCATGACTCCACATCCATAATTGAGAATCCATTGGACCACCTCACAGTACAGATCCTCAGAAAAGAACACTATGACAAGTGGACCTGGCACCAGAGTCACCTTGGCTCAACATCTGCAATCGAGAATCTATAGGTCCACCTTGCAGTACAAGTCCTCAGCATAGAACCGTCGCACAGGTGGGCCTGGCACCAGAGACACCATTGTTCCGGACCCCCCATTGAGAATCTATGGGACCACCTCGCAGTACAAGTCCTCAACAAAGAACCCTAGCATAGGAAGGCCGGCACCAGAGTTTTCATGGCTTTGCATCCCAATTTGAGAATCAATGGGTCCACCTTACAGTATGGCTCCTCAGCAAAGAACTCTAGCACAGGTGGCCTGGCACCAGAGTCATCACGGCTCCGCATCACCAATGGAGAATCTGTGGGACCACCTAGCAGTACAAGTTCACAGCAAAGAACCCTAGCACAGGTGGGCCTTGCATAAGAGTAACCATGACACCGTATCCACAATCAGAATCTTTGGGACCACCTCCCAGTACAAGTCCTGAGCAAAGAACCCTGGCGCAGATGGGCCTGGCACCACAGTCAACATGGCTCCGCATCCCCCACTGACAATCTATAAGATCAACTTGCAGTGTGGATCTCAGCAAAGAACTCTAGCACAGGAGAGCCGGGCACCAGAGTCCCCACAGCTCTGCATCCCCCATTGAGAATCTATGGGACCACCTCGCAGTATGGATGTTCAGCAAAGACCCCTAGCACATGTGGCCCTGGCACCAGAGTCACCATGGCGCCACTTCCATAATTGAGAATCTATTTGACCACCTCACAGTACGGATCCTCAGCAAAGAACACTAGCACAGGTGGACCTGTCACCAGAGTCACCTTGGCTCCGCATCTGCAATCGAGAATCTATAGGTCCGCCTCGCAGTACAAGTCCTCAGCATAGAACCCTCGCACATGTGGGCCTGGCACCAGAGTCACCATGGTTCCGGATCCCCAATTGAGAATCTATGAGACCACCTCGCAGTACAAGTCCTCAACAAAGAACACTAGCATAGGAGGGCCGGCACCAGAGTTTTCATGGCTCCGCATCCCCATTGGAGAATCAATGGGTCCACCTTACAGTACGGATCCTCAGCAAAGAACGCTAGCACAGGTGGCTCTGGCACCAGAGTCACCATGGCTCCGCATACCCAATGGAGAATCTGTGGAACCACCTAGCAGTACAAGTCCTCAGCAAAGAACCCTAGCACAGGTGGGCCTGGCACCAGAGTTACCATTCCACCATATCCCCAATCAGAATCTATGGGACCTCCTCCCAGTACTAGTCCTCAGGAAAGAACACTAGCACAGGTGGATCTGGCACCAGAGTCACCGTGGCTCCGCATCCCCAATCGAGAATCTATGGGCCCACCTCGCACAACAAGTCCTCAGCAAAGAACCCAAGCACAAGTGGGCCTGGCACAAGAGTACTATGACCCCGTACCTGCAATCAGAATCTATGAGACCACTTCCTAGTACAAGGCCTCAGCAAAGAATCCTAGCACCACAGTCACCACAGCTTCGTATCCCCCACTGCGAATCTATGGGACCACCTTGCAGTATGGATGCTCTGCAAAGTACCCTAGCACACGTGGGGCTGGCACGAGAGTCACCATGGCTCCGCATCCCACATCGCCAATTTGTTGGACCACCTCACTGTACAAGTCCTCAGCAAAGAACCCTAGTGCAGGTGGGGTTGGCACCAGAGTCACCATGGCTCCTCATCCCCCATTGAGTATCTATGGGACCACCTCACAGTACGAAACCTCACAAAGAATCATAGTGCAGTTGGGCCTTTCACCAGAGTCACTATGGCTCCGCATCCCCAATTGAGAATCTATGGGACCACCTCGCACTATAGATGTTCAGCAAAGACCCCTAGGACAGGTGGGCCAGGAAGCAGAGTGACCATTACTCCGCATCCCCCATTGAGAATCTATGGGACCACCTCGCAGTACGGATCCTCAGCAAAGAACCATAGTGCAGGTGGGCCTGGCACCGGAGTCACTATGGCTCCGCATCCCCAATTGAGAATCTATGGGACCACCTCGCATTATGGATGTTCAGGAAAGACCCCTAGTGCAGGTGGGCCTGGCACCAGAGTCACCAGGGCTCTGTATCCCCAATCGACAATTTGTGGGACCACTTCACAATTCAAGTCCTAGCACAGGTGGCCCTGGCACCAGGGTCACCATGGCTCTGCATCCCCAATTGAGGATGTATGGGACCACCTAGCAGTTCAAGTCTTCAGCAAACAACCCTAGCACAGGTGAGTCTGACACTAGGGTCACCATGACTCCGCATCGCCCATTGAGAATTTATGGGAGCACCTCACAGTACGGATCCTCAGCAAAGAATCCTAGTGCAAGTGAACCTGGCACCAGAGTCACCATGGCTCCACATGCCCATCTTTACCTTCCAGAACCTCATTGACCCTCTTCGTGTACGTCTGTGCCGCAGAAGGTGGTTATATAATCTGTTGACAGGTGATGACATCAAAGTGACTAGACTGAGCAGATTATTGTGGGTTAACACCACACTATCTTTTCACTGATCGTTACAGTGCAATTAATATTTTTGTATGTTTTGAGTTCCACAATAAATATTTTTCTGGAATGAATTAATGAGTTGATGTATGCAAAACTTTATGATGTGATTTGACTGTTCCCAAAGCTAGCAAGCTGCCAGCTATTTTAATCGGACAAATGAGGATTGCTGACAAGACCTGTGGAAAGTTTTATACGCTAATCATTTGTAGGTCAATGTGAGCAATGCTTTTAGGGTGTGCGAAAAAGCAGAATGAATAGTGAAGTGTAAAGATCTGCGTAATGTCGTGGTGACAGTGAATTTGATAAGACTAAGGCATAAAACCGCTTTCTAATTTACAAAGAATGTATTAAGAAGTGGCGCACAATGATTCTGAAAAAAAAAATGGCTAGCGGTCATCTGCAGTTTTCGGTGTGTATTCTGTTTTTGTCGCCGTTGGAATGATCGAATACGGAATGTCTAGTTCATCTCTGAATTATATGGGGAACCCTATTCTGTGAGTTTACTCAAGCAGTTGTCACGACTTCAGTCTACAAAATTTCTGAGGTCCACATGTAAGTTTGGTCTCTTGGTTTAACGGATGAGACCAACAGCAGAGTGGATGTCTCTAGTGTAAATGTAAATGCATAATGTGGTGTGTAGGTGTGAATGTTAAATGTCAGTTCAGGTAACAGTGTTATACACGATTCCTAAAATTCAGCTTACGGAAGAGTCATATAATTACCTAAGTGCTGGAGTAGTAACTGTGATTCATCGTTAACTAGTACCGTAATTCATAGTCACGGGTATAGATTGAAAGAATAGTGTGTTTATATGCTTAAGGACACCTCATCCATATTTGAAGTCCGTTGCTCGCCAAATATGTGCGCAATTCCGCTCGTGGTGTCATCTTGTTTGACGGAAGTTGACGACACAAATCAGTGCACAGTAAAATTGCTTGCACCAAAGATATTTTGATTACTGGTGTTATTTTTCCTTCAGATAATGGTCATAAGCGCTAGTGAAATTTTGTATGTAATATAGGTATCACCTAAAGCTAGGAAAAATTGACACTGTATAAAACTTAGAATTGTCCGCTATTTGAAATTTATGTGACGCAGATTGTTTAGTTGGAAAGTTCGTGAAAGGGGAAACAGTCTACAAGGGATGCCAACGAGAGCATTTTAAATTAACTGCGTCTCTCATTCTATGCAATTCTGTTTCCTCCAGTAACAGGTTACAAATGCCGTGCAGTGCTACAGAATTACTCTTCTGTTTAGTGTTTACTACCTCATAAAAGAAAATGCGTTTAAAAATTCTTTGGGTCATTCCACACCCATGACGATCATTCCCTTTGGGATCAGTGGAAGGTACATTAGTTTATTTGTTTTTCACTGTAAATATTTATTGTTTATTCTTGTTCTTCTGATATGTTCTACATCCTAGAGGATCTTCTCGCTAGGATCAACTGGAAAAACTTTTTCTTTAGGTCATCATTCTTCTCCGTGGTTTGATGCTGCCAGTCACACGTTTCTCACATGTGTCAACCTCTTCATCTCAGAGTAGCATTTACACCTTATATCCTCAGTTATTCATTGTATGTGTCCTCATCAGCAGTTTTTGTGCTCTACAGCTACCTCTAGCACAGCGGACCTGATTTGCTGGTGTCTTAGCACATGTCCTATCATCCTGTACCATCTTCTTGTCAGTATTTTCAATTATTCCCGTCTTCGCCAACTCGGCGGAGAACCTCTTTATTCTCTACCTTATCAGTCGATCTAATTTTCAACGTCCCTGTGTAGCATCATATCTCAAATGTTTCGAATCTCTTTTCGGTTTTCCTACGATTAGTGGTTCAGTACCATACGATGCTGTGCTCCTAACGTACATTTTCAGAAGTTTCTTCCGGAAATTAAGGCTTAGGTTTCTTACTGGTAGACTTATTTTGGAACGGAACCACTTCTTTGCCTATGTCTGCTTCGTATGTCATTCTGCCTCCGTTTGCTATTTTGCTTCCAAGACAGCAGTATTCCTTCCCATAGTGTACTCCGTTGATATTAAGTTGATCGCTGTTCTCATTTCTGCTATTCAGTACTTCCGCCTTTTTTCGCTTTATTCTCAATCCATATTCTGTGATAGACTCCTCATTCTCTTCAACATGTCCTGCACGTCACTTACAATGAGAATAGCACGTCTTATCATGATATACTCGTACTTACACCTGAATTTAAATCTTGACACAAGCCATTAGGCTACAAAGTTCGTTGCCCTCCAAAACCTGGCACTGAAGTTGAGTGATCAGTTAACCTGTTACGAAATCTCAACTGCTGTGACATCTCTTAGTTCATTGCCGGTTGTTGCTTCCTGGGCTGTTCCGGCTAGCAGCAACATATGGTGTGCTGGAGTCGGCGAAATTTTGCAGCCGTCCTCTAGTATGGTCTTTAACTGTTAAATTGGTTGTTACTTATCAGTGAAGTGCACCAGTGGTATTTTCTGCCTTGTCGCCGTTAACGCCCCAGTTACCTGCCTTGGTCGTTAGCGTAGTTTTTCGGCAGTGTGTTTTCCTCGCCATGTTGATGCTGTCTGGTACGACGTGTAGTTTGACAGCCTTTTAGTTGTTTGTTCATATTTCTTTCTTAAGAGTGGTTATTGGGCCTTGGCTCTTTTTAGATGCCAATTTTGAAGATGTAGTGCGGCTGGTATCTTCGTCCTCGGCTGATATTTTCCGTTGTGGTACCATTGGTCGGGCGGAAGGGAATTGATTAGGTTGTTGATCGGTCCTTAAGCCGTCCGTGGGTCGGGTTCCCATCCGATTATTTAACCATACTCTTGGCTGCCTGTCTCACCTCACCTCAAATGGTTTAAATGGCTCTGAGCACTATGGGGCTTAACATCTGTGGTCATCAGTGCCCTAGAACTTAGAACTACTTAAACCTAACTAACCTAAGGACATCACACACATCCATGCCCGAGGCAGGATTCGAACCTGCGACCGTAGCAATCGCGCTGTTCCAGACTGAGCTCCTAGAACCACTAGACCACCGCGGCCGGCTCACCTCACCTCACATGAGAGCTACCTCCTCAGGCCGACCCTTGGAACAGTTCTGAGTACCTCCGTTCAGTTGGTTTTAGATTTTGATTTCCATTTTGGCCTGGTGCACTGTGCGAGACCTTCAGCCATGTGTCGATGTAGTTTGGTTTTATTTTAAAATAAGGCCTTCATCCGACTTAAATCAAAATTTGAAGATTGATTTGTTTAAAAACTACATTTTGTGTGTTTGTCTATCTGAAATTCTTGTTACCCAGGCCTTAAGACCTGAGTTGTTCAGTGTCGGGTGTGTGGCTTTCAGGTGAGATTTTACGTGAAATATTTTTGAGATAAGGCCTTCAGCCGACTTTAATTAAAGTTGAAGATTGACTTATTTAATAACTAAAAAATTGGTTCAAATGGCTCTGAGCACTATGGGACTTAACTTCTGAGGTCATCAGTCCCCTAGAACTTAGAATTACTTAAACCTAACTAACCTAAGGACATCACACACATCCATGCCCGAGCCAGAATTCGAACCTGCGACCGTAGCAGTCGCGCGGTTCCAGACTGTAGCGCCTGGCCGGCTAATAACTAAAATTTTGAAAGTCTATTCTATCTGAAATTCTTGTTATCCAGGCCCTAGACCCTGAGTTGTTCATTGTCTTGTGTGTGGCCTTCAGCCGAGTATTGAGGTGATTTTTTATTTTTATTTTTTTAATTTATTTTTTTAAGTAAGGCCGTCAGCCGAGTATATTCCTTAAGGTAATATTTATAACTTGTGTTCAGGCCTTCAGCCGTTCTTGTTTTTGGCGTGGATTTGGGCCTTCAGCTCAGGAGGTATTGGAAGTTTTCTTAACTAGGCCTTCATCCGTATTCTTTTAATTTGATCCTTTTAAGGCAATGTGTAATTAAGTGGTTCTTAGGAAAATAAAGGTTTGTGTGTTTTGAGCAACTTACAGTAACCGATTACGGCCCCCTCCTTATCCGCCCTATCCTGCGAAAGCCAGATTTCCCAGACATACGCTGATGCATATTAAATACGTCGGTATGCGAAACTTAAGGACAAAAGTAACGTATGCGGGATGTGTCACTGCTAACTAACATAGCTCGATGAAACTTCTACCACACATAGTAAGAACTGCTACAAATGATGACTGAAAGATATACGCTATGAGACGAACAAAAATCACAATTATTTTTCAGGACAACGACTACATTGAAGTCAATATGATTAATGATGGGGCCCAGGACATTACAAAAGGCGAGACATAGTTCTTAATACGATACTTGATTTCCATGGATGGCAGTGCTTACTTTGTAGCGTGCTATATTGCTGGCCTTAGGGTTAATATAGAGTTCTCGTGGTCGGGCATTCCATTCCTAAAATAGTGCCGTTGAGAAATGCGGAACTGCCGTTGGTGCATGTGGACCTTCTGCTACACGTCTCTCCTACGCAATCCACACATGCTCGATATGATTTAGGTTGTGGGAACGGGCAGATCAGGCCATTCGCCAAATGTTATCTAGTTAAAGAATTTCTTTACCTGCGTTGTTTGGTGAGGTCTCGCATTATCATCCATACAAACGAAGTCAGGGCCGGAAGCACCCCTGAAAAGACGCAGTTGAGGGATGAGTAGATTTTCACACCCAACGTAGAACGGTGAATGTATCGTCTTCAAAAATTTGGAAGTCAGTACGTCCATGTAGCATACGCCCATGTAGCATTACGCCTGCCTACGTCATAACACATGAACACATGAACAAAGTAAGAGCATACGGCCTATCAGACCAATTGTGTGATTGGATTGAAGAGTTCCTAGATAATAGAACGCAGCATGTCATTCTAAGTGGAGAGAAGTCTTCTGAAGTAAGAGTGATTTCAGGTGTGCCTCAGGGGAGTGTCGTAGGACCGTTGCTATTCACAATATACATAAATGACCTTGTGGATGACATCGGAAGTTCACTGAGGCTTTTTGTGGATGATGCTGTGGTATATCGAGATGTTGTAACAATGGAAAATTGTACTGAAATGCAGGAGGATCTGCAGCGAATTTACGCATGGTACAGGGAATGCAATTGAATCTCAATGTAGATAAGTGTAATGTGCTGTGAATACATAGAAAGAAAGATCCTTTATCATTTAGCTACAATATAGCAGGTCAGCAACTGGAAGCAGTTAATTCCATAAATTATCTGGGAGTAGGCATTAGGAGAGATTTAAAATGGAATGACCATATAAAATTAATCGTCGGTAAAGCAGATGCCAGACTCAGATTCATTGGATGAATCCTAAGGAAATGCAATCCAAAAACAAAGGAAGTAGGATACAGTACGCTTGTTCGCCAGCAGTGTGGGATCCGTACCAGATAGCGTTGATAGAAGAGTTAGAGAAGATCCAACGGAGAGCAGCGCGCTTCGTTACAGGATCATTTAGTAATCGCGAAAGCGTTACGGAGATGATAGATAAACTCCAGTGGAAGACTTTGCAGGAGAGACGCTCAGTAGCTCGGTACGGGCTTTTGTTGAAGTTTCGAGAACATACCTTCACCGAGGAGTCAAGCAGTATATTGCTCCCTCCTACGTATATCTCGCGAAGAGACCATGAGAATAAAATCAGAGAGATTAGAGCCCACACAGAGGCATACCGACAATCCTACTTTCCACGAACAATACGAGACTGCAATAGAAGGGAGAACCGATAGAAGTACTCAAGGTACCCTCCGCCACACACCGTCAGGTGGCTTGTGGAGTATGGATGTAGATGTAGATGTAGAACACCCGGACCACCAAAACCATTGTAGTCTATTATGTCCCTTGGTCCATTACTTACTCCCCCGTTTTCGCCATATGAGGGTACGTTCACGATAGCTATTCAGACTGATTCTGTTCTTATCCGAGAAGAGAACACGACACCACTCCTATGCTTTTACAGCAGGTTCGGGGGTTCTTTAAAATATTTTTGCAGGTAATACTCTTGGTACCATCGCGAACGGTGGCGCTGATGTGCCCGTCAACAGATCACAATGTAGTGGACGTTGGACAAACTGAACACCCCCATAAAGTCCCCGTGCCATTGTGGAGCATGTGACTGTCTTGAAGTCCCACTAAATGTGTTTACAATTTCACCCACTGTTGCACGATGTAGCGGCCACCTGCTGCTGCAGTTGACTGGGCTCGACCACCTCTTCTTCTTCTTCTTCTGGGAGCAGAACCTATCGTTCAGAACCCTACCCATGCTCATGAAACAACGCTGAGAGAAGTACGAAGCTCTTGGTCCACACTCTCCACAGTTCGTCCATATTCCAGTTTCCTCATGATTCTTCCCTGGTTGGTGTTGTAGTGAAGGACAACACCTTTCAGAGCGAGGCGGCGCAGTGGTTAGCATACTGCATTCGCACTCGGGAGGACGATGGTTCAAACCTACGTCCAGACATCCTGATATAGTTTTTCCGCGATTTCCGTAAATGGCTTCAGGCAAATACCAGGATGATGATGATGACGATGATGGGTTTGGGGGGCGCTCAACTGCGCGATCATCAGTGCCCGTACAAAGTCCCAATTTTTACACCGTCCAATTTTTACACAGTCCAATTTTTACACAATCCAATTTAGCCACTTTCACGAATGATGATGACAATGATAAAACGATGAGGGACAACACAAACACCCAGTCCTCGGGCAGAGAAATTTCCTAACCCGGCCGGGAATCGAAACCGGGGCCCCGCGAATCAGAGGCAGCAACGCTAGCCACTAGACCACGAGCTGCGCACAAATACCGGGATAATTCCTTTGAAATGGCACGGCCGACTTCCTTCCCCATCCTTCCCTCATCCGACGGAACTGATGACCTCGCTGTTTGGGGCCTTGCCGCGAATCAATCAACCAACCAACACAACCTCACTGCACCGTATCTGACGGCTGAATGCCTTTTGTTTTTCCTTCAGCTGTCTCGTGTTGCTGTCCAGACGCCACCTGGCGCTATAATAACGATGATTTCGCACTACGTGAAGCCAAGCTTTTTATTAAGGACTCTGAAAACCTCTGGAAAAATGCTCCCGCAATTTCATTCATTTCCTATGAGTTATTAATATGTTATGGTACTTTATCCATCTCGACATTCAGTGCAGAAAAATGTTTGAAGAGTGAGGGTTTTTTTTCCTTCAGACAGCGAAATATCTGAAAAACTTCGCTTAGGATTAAAAACTGAAATATAAATACACGTGTTCGGTATTTTTAGAAATGGTACCCGTCGATGCCAATGTTGAGAAGGAAATCTTAGATAGGACCACCTCATTTCTATTGTAGATTCGGATTCTACGGGAAGAAATTCATAGCTTTAGTGTATTATACTTCAGTCATTGTGCCACAGAGGACGCTGTAATCGAAAAATAGCACAACTGAGTTCCAAAACGATATTATTTCGAGAAAAATGGATGGGACGTAGAAACGAAAACCAGATATGTTCATAAATTTTGAAAAAAGGTTGTTTGAGGTGCGTCCTCTCACCTCCCACCAAAGGGGTGCTTCTTTATAAGAGTTATTTCACTGTAAGTGCTCAAAAATATGGCACTTATTTACCCAACACAGAATGGTTCAATACAACTGAGACGTGTTTCCTGTATGATCTGCTGACATGTATCGGCTATAATTTGGATCATGAACACCGCACGTTGTTAGCACATTATTATAAACTTCACTCAATCAGGCGCAGTAAGAACTGGTGATCTTGTAGGCCAAGACACTGGGTGACCTCTTCCGATACACCGACGACTATATACGCGATCTACTACATCCCGTGCTGCTCTACTTCCCGTGCTGCTAAAGAAGCGTTGTGTTGCAAATACACCGGCTGTCGTAAGTCCAAGGCAGCGTCAGCAAACAATAATGGAAGATGCCTTCAAGAGTGTTCGACATTTGTCACCATTTAAGATGCCATCCAGAAATACCAGAACAACGAGTTTGTCACAAATTAATCCACACAAAATATTCGCGTTACACAGACGTTGACGTTCAACTTGGCGTCACCTATGTGGATCTTCCACGTTCCAATAACCCATTTTGTGTCGATTAATCAAACCGTGGTTCCTGGAGGTCGACTCAAAAGAGAACTACACTCGAGGAAAGAAATTGTGAAAAATATTTGTTTGAAGTACATCCTCTTACTCCTCGCTGACGAGCTGCTTGTTTGTTATCATCATCATTATCGTCCTTCCAGGGATTAGCCCCTTCGGCCAGTCACGGCCTCAAGCCATCTTTGCCTCGGCGTTCTTGGGTCACTTTGAGTAACAGGCCTGTACGACAGAATCGCATTCGGACTCCTTGTATTGTCTACACTTTCTAAACGCTCTTTCCACTTTCTTCTACAATGAAGAGCCAGAGAATCTGCTACACCAGTCTAATATCGTGTAGGGCCTCCGAGAGCAACCAGAAGTGCCGCAACACGACGAGATATGGACTCGACTGATGTCTGAAGTAAAGCTGGAGGGAAATGACTCCATGAATCCTGCAGGGCTGTCCATAAATCCGTAAGAGTACAAGAGGGTGAAGATCTCTCCTGAGCAGTGAGTTGCAAGTTATCTCAGATATGTACAGTAATGTTCACGTCCGGGGAGTCTGGTGGCCAGCAGAAGAATTTAAATTCAGAATAGTGTTCCTGGAGCCACTCTGTAGCAAATCTCTACGTGTGTGGCGTCGTGTTGTCCTTCTGGAATTTCCCAAGTCCGTCGGAATGCACAATGGACGTGAATGGATGCACTTGATCAGAGAGATGCTTACGTACGTGTCACCTGTCAGTATCTCCCTAGACAAATCAGGGGTCCCATACAACTTCAACTCCACACGACTCGCACCATTAGAGAGCCTCCACAAGCTTGAACAGGTCATGCAGGGTCCATGAATTCATGAGGCTTTCTCTATATCCGTACACGTCCATCCGCTCGATATACATTCCTGGAAATGGAAAAAAGAACACATTGACACCGGTGTGTCAGACCCACCATACTTGCTCCGGACACTGCGAGAGGGCTGTACAAGCAATGATCACACGCACGGCACAGCGGACACACCAGGAACCGCGGTGTTGGCCGTCGAATGGCGCTAGCTGCGCAGCATTTGTGCACCGCCGCCGTCAGTATCAGCCAGTTTGCCGTGGCATACGGAGCTCCATCGCAGTCTTTAACACTGGTAGCATGCCGCGACAGCGTGGACGTGAACCGTATGTGCAGTTGACGGACTTTGAGCGAGGGCGTATAGTGGGCATGCGGGAGGCCGGGTGGACGTACCGCCGAATTGCTCAACACGTGGGGCGTGAGGTCTCCACAGTACATCGATGTTGTCGCCAGTGGTCGGCGGAAGGTGCACGTGCCCGTCGACCTGGGATCGGACCGCAGCGACGCACGGATGCACGCCAAGACCGTAGGATCCTACGCAGTGCCGTAGGGGACCGCACCGCCACTTCCCAGCAAATTAGGGACACTGTTGCTCCTGGGGTATCGGCGAGGAACATTCGCAACCGTCTCCATGAAGCTGGGCTACGGTCCCGCACACCGTTAGGCCGTCTTCCGCTCACGCCCCAACATCGTGCAGCCTGCCTCCAGTTGTGTCACGACAGGCGTGAATGGAGGGACGAATGGAGACGTGTCGTCTTCAGCGATGAGAGTCGCTTCTGCCTTGGTGCCAATGATGGTCGTATGCGTGTTTGGCGCCGTGCAGGTGAGCGCCACAATCAGGACTGCATACGACCGAGGCACACAGGGCCAACACCCGGCATCATGGTGTGGGGAGCGATCTCCTACACTGGCCGTACACCACTGGTGATCGTCGAGGGGACACTGAATAGTGCACGGTACATCCAAACCGTCATCGAACCCATCGTTCTACCATTCCTAGACCGGCAAGGGAACTTGCTGTTCCAACAGGACAATGCACGTCCGCATGTATCCCGTGCCACCCAACGTGCTCTAGAAGGTGTAAGTCAACTACCCTGGCCAGCAAGATCTCCGGATCTGTCCCCCATTGAGCATGTTTGGGACTGGATGAAGCGTCGTCTCACGCGGTCTGCACGTCCAGCACGAACGCTGGTCCAACTGAGGCGCCAGGTGGAAATGGCATGGCAAGCCGTTCCACAGGACTACATCCAGCATCTCTACGATCGTCTCCATGGGAGAATAGCAGCCTGCATTACTGCGAAAGGTGGATATACACTGTACTAGTGCCGACATTGTGCATGCTCTGTTGCCTGTGTCTATGTGCCTGTGGTTCTGTCAGTGTGATCATGTGATGTATCTGACCCCAGGAATGTGTCAATAAAGTTTCCCCTTCCTGGGACAATGAATTCACGGTGTTCTTATTTCAATTTCCAGGAGTGTAATTTGAAACGAGACTCTTCCGACCAGGCATCATGTTTCCAGTCATCAAGAGTCCAATAACCTAGAATCCAACATCGGTATTGACGGTCACAGGCGATACGTAAACCTGTGTGTCGTGCAGTCATCAAGGGTACAAGGGTGTGCCTTCGGCTCCGAAAGCACAAATCAATGAAGTTTCGTTGAATGTTTCGTACGCTGCCACTTGTTGATGGCCCAGCATTTAAATCTGCAGAAATTTGCGGAAGGGTGGCACATCCGTCACGATGAAGAATCTCTTCAGCTCTTCAGTTGTCGTTGGTCCCGTTCTTGTATAACTTTCTTCCGGTCGCAGCGATATCGGAGATTTGATGTTTTACCGCATTCCTAATATTCACAGTACGATCGTGAAATGGTCGTACGGGAAAATCCCCACTACATCGTTACCTCGGTGATGCGTCCCGACGCTCGTGAGCCGACTGTAACACTACGTTCAAACTGACTCAAATCTTGACATCCTGCCATTTAGCAGCAGTAACCGATCTAGCAACTTCGCCAGACACTTTGAAGCACCCCGTTGGAAAAATTAATGAATTACTGTGCTGATAAACCTCTTACGTAATTTGATTTTGAAACAGCTGAGCAGAACTGAACATACTCAGACATTTCTCTCTTTACTTATTCTGATCAACACTAATCTGACACAGAATATTTTTAGCGCAACGCAATCTGACTTTCAATAATCCCTAAAAAAGAATGGCCCTGACTAACAATAACCTATACCTTTCATGAATCACTTACCTCACAAAAATCTTCGTTACTCGAACTACCGCGATACAGCGAGCGCCAATACTACCAGCTAAATAAAAGATTCTAACTACTGAAGGCACTAACTACTGATAGGCATGGTAAGCAAATGAAAGACTTTGATAGATAACAAACAATGTATTTACCTTAATAATATTCAAAAGTCATCATACATATATCACTTCATTATGTACAGTATTACAAATTTACTCTTTCTGATGGACACACGACCAGATCGTCCGCTCTCAAAATTCTACCATCTCTGTCCCCACATCCACCACTGCTGGCGGCTCACCTCCAACAGCGCAACGCTACGCGCTGTTCACATCCAGCTGCCCAACACTATAATAGCAAATATTCCAACAATGCCAACCAGACACAGACTGCACAAAGCACAGTCAGTGATTTTTATACAGAGCGCTACGTGGCGTTACCAACATAAAAACCTAAACAGCCTACTTGCAACTTTTTGTCTAATATAGGCGTTGCCGACCGCAGCACTGTTTTTTGCCTGTTTACATACCTCTAAATACTCACGCCTGTACCAGTTTCTTTGGGGCTTCAGTATGTATTCGTTTATTTTATCCCTTATTTCAAACATGTTTAACTCATTTCGAATATCCTGAGTTCTTATTTTATCAAGGCGTGAATGTCCTACTTGTGCCCTACGGAATTTCATATCTGTGTCTTAATGCCCACGTCATAATCTTGTATAACTTCAGCTGTATTTCAGTTTGCGCTGTTTTCAGTGTTCTATGAACAGTTCTGCACATTACCTGGAACCTTCAAAAAATGTTCAAATGCGTGTAAATTCTTATGAGACTTAACAACTAAGGTCACCAGTCCCTAAGCTTGCACACTACTAAACCTAAATTATCCTAAGGACAAACACACACACCCATGCCCGAGGGATCAGCTGCATAGGCCCAGACCGCTCGGCTAATCCTCCGCGACACCTGAAACCTTCCTAATTTATTATTTACTCTACTGGCCATTAAAATTGCTACACCAAGATGAAATGCAGATAATACACGGGTATTCATTTAACAAACATATTATACTAGAACTGACATGTGATTACATTTTCACGCAATTTGGGTGCATAGATCCTGAGGAATCAGTACCCAGAACAATCACTTCTAGCGTAATAAAGGCATTGATGCTCCTGGGCATTGAGTCAAACAGAGCTTGGATGGCGTGTACAGGTGCAGCTGCCCATGCAGTTTCAACACGATACCACAGTTCATCAAGAGTAGTGACTGGCGTATTGTGACGAGCCAGTTGCTCGGCCTCCATTGACCAAACGTTTTCAATTGGAGAATGTGCTGGCCAGGGCAGCAGTCGAACATTTTCTGTATCAAGAAACGCCCGTACAGAACTTTCAACATGCAGTCGTGCATTACCCTGTGGAAATGTAGGGTTTTGCAGGGATCGAATGAAGGGTAGAGGCACGGGTCGTAACACATCTAAAATATGACGTCCACTGTCCAAAGTACCGTCAATGCGAACAAGAGGTGACCGAGACGTGTAAGCAATGGCACCCCATACAATCACATCGAGTGATACGCCAGTATGGCGATGACGAATACAAGCTTCCAACGTGCGTTCACCGCGATGTCGCCAAACACTGATACGACCATCGTGATGCTGTAAAAAGAACCTGGATTCATACGAAAAAATTACGATTTGCCATTCGTGCACCCAGGTTCGTCGTTGAGTACACTATAGCAGGAGCACATGTCTGTGATGCAGCGTCAAGGGTAACCGTATTCGAGCTGATAGTCCCTGATGCTGCAAACGTCGTCGCACCGTTCGTGCAGATGGTTGTTGTCTTGCAAAAGTCCCCATCTGTTGACTCAGGGATCGAGACGTGGTTGCACGATCCGTTACAGCCAAGCGGATAAGATGCCTGTCATCTCAACTGCTAGTGATACGAGGCCGTTGGGATCCAGCACGGCGTTCCGTATTTCCCCTCCTGAACCCACCGATTCTATATTCTGTTAACAGTCATTGGATCTCGACCAACGCGAGCAGCAATGTCGCGATACGACAAAGTCGGAAACTTGATGGTACGCATTTCTCCTCTTTCCACGAGGCATCACAACAACGTTTCACCAGACAGCGCTGGTCAACTGCTGTTTGTGTAAGAGAAATCGGTTGGAAACTTTCCTCATATCAGCACGTTGTAGGTGTCGCCACCTGCTCCAACCTTGTGTGAATGCTCTGAAAAGCTAATCATTTACATATCACAGCATCTCCTTCCTGTCAGATTACGCGTCTGTAGCACGTCATCTTCGTGGTGTAGCAGTTTTAATGGCCAGTAGTGCACTTGTAAGACCAAAAATGTAATTTTTTTTCTGATGTCTTAAGTGGCTTGCTATGCCATTCACCACATTCGACCATTGTAATCACGACAAAATAGACAACGATGCTCAGAAGTTTCGCAGTTAGACGGAGTAGGCTGATACGATGCCTGTCATCTCGACTGCTAGTGATACGAGGCCATTGGGATCCAGCACGGCGTTCCGTATTACCCTCCTGAACCCACCGATTCCATATTCTGCTAACAGTCATTGGATCTCGACCAACATGAGCAGCAATGTCACGATACGATAAACCGCAATCGCGAAAGGCTACAATCCGATCTTTATCAGAGTCGGAAACGTGATGGTACGAATTTCTCCTCCCTACACGAGGCATCACAACAACGTTTCACCAGGCAACATCAGTCAACTGCTGTATGTGTACGAGAAGTCGGTTGCAAACTTTCCTCATGTCAGCACGTTGTAGGTGGCGCCACCGGCGCCAACCTTGTGTGAATGCTCTGAAAAGCTAATCATTTGCATATCACAGCACCTTCTTCCTGTAGGTTAAATTTCGCGTCTGTAACACGTCATTTTCATGATGTAGCAGTTTTAACGGTCAGTAGTGTATATCTGTAGTGTAACCATACGACATATTACAGCCTAAATATCTAAAATGTTGAATCTGCTGTAAAATTTTTTCATCAAAAAAAATCTTTGCTCTTATTAGGTATTTGAACCTGAATGCCATGGTTACTGATATTGAGGAAGATATTTTAAAATTATCTTCTTTAAAAATGTTGTGTAGTAAATAGATAGCTCTTCGACGATTATCGTCCGTGTTTTCGATAATCGCTAAATAATCAGCAAATGCTAGCGGATTTGAAGTGGTTCTTCCTAAAATAATTTCAGGTAGCGCCTAATCCTTACATCTACGTAGGATATCGTCCTTATAAATGCTAAAAAGCATTGTTATACTTCGTGATTAACAGCTATTTTTCACTCCATGTAATTGGGTAAATTGAGTTATAAGCAGATGCCATTATATAAACTGTTTATAAATTTTACTATGTGTTGAGGGTAGCACCATTTACTCAATATATCTCTCAATTCGTACATGTCTACCTTATCGAGGACCTTCTCTAGATATACAAGTACCACATGGGTGGGGAACTTGTATTTCCTTTTTTTCTCAGTGAACTGTTTCATTGTAAATACATTGTCAGTACATTCACTACTTTTTCGAAAACTATTCTGCTCTTCTTACAAGAGTTACTCTACTAATGGCTGTAATTGGTTATTTAATATACTAGCATATAGCTTATAAAGCCACAAGTGGCCCAATGGTACCATCCGACCGCCGTGTCATCTTCAGATGAGGATGCGAATTGGAGGGGCGTGTGGTCAGCACACCGCTCTCCTGGTCGTTATGATGGTTTTCTTTGACCAGAGCCGCTACTGTTCGGTCGAGTAGCTCCTCAATTAGCATGACGAGGTTGAGTGCACCCCGAAAAATGGCAACAGCGCACGGCGGACCCGGATGGTCTCCCATCCAAGTGCCGCCCACGCCCAACAGCGCTTAACTTCGGTGATCTGACGAGAACCGATGTATCCACTGCGGTAAGGCGGTTGCCCCATATAGCTTATAGGTTGAATTTAGTATGCTTGGACCTCTGTAACTTGTGGATTTATTTCTTTCCCCTATCTTAAATGTAGAAGAGACAGTGGCCATTAATCACGTGTCGGAGATCCTCCTTATAATTCATCAGGCAAATGAAATAAAATGAGCGTATGGCTTCAGTGGCCCGAAGTTCCAAGGCGGGAAGTTCGGCCGCCAAGAGCAAGTTTTATTGAGTGCGACGCCACAATGTGCGACTTGCGCGTCGACAATGGGGATGAAATGATGATAAGGACAACACAACATGCAGTCCGTGAAGGGAGAAAATCTCCCACCCCAGATGGGGAATCGAACCAGGGCCACCGTGTGTGGCATTCCAACAAGCTGACCGTGCCACTAGTGGGGCAGACATCCATCAGGTGTTTAATAGATGAGGAAGGCGGAGTTTGAGTAAAATTTCTCCGTTCTCGACGAATTCTATATTTATGCCCTTCGTTCGCAGTGACCTTTTAGTCTTTCGTTTTATTACTACCTCCTTCTCTCTAAAGTAAGCAAGTCAATATTTTTTTATTAATTTTCTGGCCACATCTTCAGGATTAATAGAATTGTCGCTTTGGGATTAAACCAAACACTTCGCAATGCTCAATGTATTCGCCATGTGCTATCACATATATTCATGTACTGTCTCTTTTAGGTTTATTCAAATATTTCAATAATTTACAAGCGAAGTCTTGTCTCCCACATACGCCATGTTCCACCCATATGTTTGCTCTTCTTGTTAGAGATTTTACAGAATTTCTAACAAGTACCTAATATTGTCTAGCTTGATCTACTTCCAGCAGTAGGTACGTTTACACGCTATTTGCTTATCTCGGAGGGCCTTTTCTGTTTCGTCGTACCATATCCCAAAACTTCTTTTTCGTTTCCAGGTTGTTTGTTTGTTCTATACTTCATGTGCTGCTCTCTCCTAAGAGTTCTTTTTCCCTTTCCATTTTTCTTTAGTATCCTCCATTGCATCTGTAAACTGACTAGAGCTGCTCATTTTCTATTATCTACCACATTGTCTATAATTGATCTAGAACTTCCCTTTACCTATAGAATATATCAGTTATCTTAAAGATTGTATGTGTACAGTTCTCGCATCTTCTCGCCACTCTACAGTGGCATTCATCTCGCAAGGCCAAAGTGTTACAAAAGTCACGTATTTTTCCCATAGAATGCCTGGTGTATGTGTGTGGGGGGGGGGGGGGGGGTTGCGGGGTGGTAGGTGTGGGAGGGAGGGAGGATCGACATTGTCATCGCCGGATAACATTTAAAAAAATATTGAGCACGTATTTTTTCCGCTTATTAATCCGATGCGTAGTTTTTGAGATATTTCGTCATCTCAAGATGAAAAAAATCCACCCTGTATAACAATCAACTTACTAGTTTGGTTATAGGTACATAGTGCCCTTCAGCTTTCCTCACTAGTCTTCTACCTCTGTCGAATATAAGTTATAGGGCTGTGGACATTCAAGGTGGTGGAATGCTTGAAATCGAACATCAGTTCAACAACTCGGTAACACTACACTTTCGCTATTGTTAGTAGAGCCTTTTAGATTTGTAAAAGTCTGTGCCATTTGTGTAGGATCTATTTTGACGAAACCTCAGTGTTGTTCAAATTATATATTTAGAATACAATGTTGGCCCAATCGACTATTTCGTAATCTCCGAGATGAATGAATTAGCAGTTACACATAGCCTACCACACTCTACCGTCGCAGAATAATTATTTACACTGCTCACTTGTATGTTTCATATTGAGATCGTGTATGTAAATTCTGAATGTGTTTTAGGTACACTGCGCCTAATCAGCTCGATTTAAACTGTGTGAAGTTAATAACTGCAGTCTGATTGCCCTATTCACGAACGATGCGTTGCGATGTTATGGCTACTGTTTACACTGAAATTTTATTGTACACGTTTGCACGAATATGGACTGTGTGCGCTGAGACGATTGCGTGAGTGAATGTATCACTGTTTTCTCTTTCCAGGGCTTGATATTTAAACAGCGTCTTGAATAAGCGTTACGTCCGGGTGTTGTGATACGGACGTTGAGTTGTAATTTTGGTCTATGTGTGCAGTAATTTGTGCACTACTTCTCTAGAAGTGATCATAAATTTCAACGGGAATCCGTGTTTCTATACTGCCCATACGCAAGCAGAAGTTGCTCGCTGAAATGCACTGCGTTAAAAATATAAGAGCTGTCTGGTTTAATCCTGTGGACAACTACATTTCTCAGAATGTGAATGGAGTTCACACAACGAGAGAAAATAGCTAAAAGACAGTATGACATCACAAGGTGTCAAGACAGCGTTTACCGAGCAAATATCGGTACAGGACCCTTCTCTGATAGATGTCAGGAGGGAACGATAACCGCCTCAAATCATACACCTTCTCTTGCTAAGACAATGTTAAGAATTTTTGATCATAGTTTCAGCATTTAGAAAATTCAGGAACGGACACCTAACGTCTGTGGCATACCCTGATGAACAAAATTTCCTATAAGAAACAAGGAGCCGTGAATGGCTATGAGGGCAGTTATTATTTTACAACGAAGTACCTGACCTCGGCAGTCTCATATGGACTGCTCACTCGTTGAGGGATCGTTAGCAGCTGGTGTGCCGGTTGCACAAATGAAACTCGGTTTAGCTTGTTTTAATTTGTATTTGCATTAGCCCTAAACCTCCGATCATAGATACCGTGTCACTTACTATAAATCCATTACATGTGGCGGCTTGGTGGTGTATTTGCTTAAGTTCTGTGCAGCTATTCCTGGAACTGTAACCAAGCTCGTTTATGGAGACAACATTGTCAACACGTGTTAATATCCTGTTACGAACGAAAATGTATAACGGTGTTATCGCATCTGATGACTATGTCAATAGCACAGGACTAATTAAATAGCAAAATAGTTCTGCCACAGAAGGCTATGTTGAACTACCATCCCGAATCCCATAACGCACTTTTACCGTGGGATATCCAGATACTTTTTGTGATGAGGAGATTTGCGTTAAGAATACAATTCCCTTCCCACAGAAAGCTAATATATTAGACCTACCATCATCTGTACCACAGATAGCTGCGAGTGGACTCAGCTCTGTTGTTTCTTACGCACTGCAAAATCGCCTGTTTTCTACAGTTGAAAAATATCTGGTGCATTTAGATTAGAGCTAATTAATGACGTCTCCACGTACCAGCTGATTACAATTACTGATTATGTTACTGAACACTTTGGACAGTTGTCCATTCTCTGTTAGTAATGTGTACCCTTCATTCAACTCTGGGTCGGTGCAGAATCATTTTTCAGTTATCTCTAGAAAATTTGATTCCGGTTCACATCGCTAGCAACACAAGTTGAATCTTCAGCAAGGGAACGAAGTTCAGGAGGTGGTTCGTGACACATAAGGTAACAGAAAGGTCACGCTAACATGTATCCGAAAGTGGGTAATGAGACTGCAATAACACATTTAATGCTGGTACATTACATTTCACGTTACGTGTCATTAGTCTCATGCATGTTAATAAAGATGTTCAATGTGGTCGCCATAGGTGCACTGAAGACGTTCTCATGTCTTATGACGAATTACATCTCGTGTTTCGAATACATAGAGCCTAACAGCGTCACACACTTGGTAAGTACGCTGTTGGAGTTTATGAACGTTAGTAGGTGCTTCATCATACATAACAGTTTTCAGATTCGCCAACAAATAAAACTTAAGGGAGCCAAAGTCTGGCGATATAGATGACCAGGGGCAAGCGATTCCTTGTTCTATTCAACTTTTGCGGGAAAGATATTGTTAATGTATTGAAGAACAGTGAAACGGAAATGAGCTGATACATTCTCCTTCAGGAACGTTTCTTGTGGTATTAATACAGGCCGGCCGCAGTGGTCTAGTGGTTCTAGGCGCGCAGTCCCGAACCGCGGGACTGCTACGGTCGCAGGTTCGAATCCTGCCTCGGGCATGGATGTGTGTGATGTTCTTAGGTTAGTTAGGTTTAAGTAGTTCTAAGTTCTAGGGGACTGATGACCACAGAAGTTAAGTCCCATAGTGCTCAGAGCCATTTGAACCATTTTTTTATTAATAAAGGCATGTATAAGTAGACAGGCGTCATTAATCCCATCAAGCTGTATAGGCAACGCTGCCGTGTGGAATATTCCATGCTTACAGTACACTGTCATAGAATGGGTTCCGGGGTTAGTTTCAATAGCGTGTAGAGCTTGTTGTTCCAATGCCTTTGTAAAAACACCCCTCGACTGCCCAGATTGTTCATCTCTCTGAAATGACACAAACTCATATAAACCTCGAAAATGGGGTACAAATTTTATTCTGCGCCGCGGAAAGGTTCGACGCTCTAGTTGTGAATGTCTGAAGTTGTATTTCTACCACAGCCAGACGCCAGCCCAGCTGATGTGTTAACCAAGTAAGTCAATGGACACTATTGTCGCATTATGGCAAAATTCTCCTGGCACATTTGAGTTTACGACACTGGTTAAGGGCTGAGCGCATGGAACAGCTAAGATGGTGTGACGAAGAAAGAGTAATTGCTTTTGCTATCGAACAACTCACACGTTCTAAATTTAACCAGATCTAGCAATCCATGCTTGGGACAGAGCGCGCCAGGAGAATCTCACACAAGTAATAGCAAGTGAACATACTTGTCCCGCACCAGGTGGACTACACGAGACGCGTAGCTATACAGGGTGGTCCATTGATGGTGACCGGGCCAAATATCTCACGAAATAAGCATCAAACGAAGAAACTACAAAGAACGAAACTCGTCTAGCTTCAAGGGGGAAACCAGATGGCGCTATGGTAGGCCCGCTAGATGGCGCTGCCATAGGTCGAACGGATATCAACTGCTTTTTTTGAAATAGGAAACCCCACTTTTTATTACATATTCGTGTAGTATGTAAAGAAATATGAATGTCTTAGTTGGACCACTTTTTTCGCTTTGTGATAGATGGCGCTGTAATAGTCACAGACGTATAAGTGCAGACGGTATTTGCTTCGTAATACATTACCCGTGTTAAAATGTACCGTTTACCAACTGCGTATCCCGCGTCCGGCCATCCTGATTTAGGTTTTCCGTGATTTCCCTAAATCGCTGCAGGCAAATGCCGGGATGGTTCCTTTCAAAGGGCACAGCCGACTTCCTTCCGCGTCCTTCCCTAATCCGATGAGACCGATGACCTCGCTGTCTGGTCTCCTTCCCCAAAACAACCCAACCTCAACCAACTGCGTAAAAGGTCAGTATCGTGTTGATGTATGGTTATTGTGATCAAATTGCCCAATGGGCTTGTGCTATGTATGCAGCTCGGTAACCTGGACGACATCATCCAAGTGTCCGTACCGTTGACAGGATAGTCACGTTATTTAAGGAAACAGCAAGTGTTCTGCCATATGTGAAACGTCAACCACGACCTGTAACAAATGATGATGCCCAAGTAGGTGTTTTAGCTGCTGTCGCGGCTAATCCGCACGTCAGTAGCAGACAAATTGCGCGAGAATCGGGAATCGCAAAAACGTCGGTGTTGAGAATGCTACATCTACATCGATTGCACCCGTACCATATTTCTATGCACCAGGAATTGCATGGCGACAACTTCGAACGTCGTGTACAGTTCTGCCACGTGGAACAAGAGAAATTACGGAACGATGACAGATTATATGGACGCGTTCTATTTAGCGACGAAGCGTCGTTCACCAACAGCGGTAACGTAAACCGGCATACTATGCTCTACTGGGCAACTGAAAATCCACGATGGCTGCGACAAGTGGAACATCAGCGACCTTGGCGGGTTAATGTATGGTGCAGCATTATGGGAGGAAGGATAATTGGCCCCCACTTTATCGATAGCAATCTAAATGGTGCAATTTATGCTGATTTCCTACTTAATGTTCTACCGATGTTACTACAAGATGTTTCACTTCACGACAGAACGGCGATGTACTTCCAACATGATAGACGTCCGGCACAGAGCTCGCGTGCAGTTGAATCGGTATTGAATAGCATATTTCATGACAGGTGAATTGGTCGTCGAAGCACCATACCATGGCCCGCATGGTTCGCCGGCGTGATCCAACGGCAACGCTTGCGAACATGCGTCAGCGCATTGTCAATGCACGTGCGAACAGTATGGGAGGCGAACTACTCGGTGTTGAGAGGAATGTCGTTACACGGATTGCCAAATGCATTGAGGCTGACGGACATCATTTTGAGCATTTATTGCATTACTGTGGTATTTACAGGTAATTACGCTGTAACAGCATGCATTCTCAGAAATGATAAGTTCACAAAGGCACCTGTATCACATTGGCACAATCGAATAAAATGTTCGAACGTACCTACGTTCTGTATTTTAATTTTAAAAAACCTACCTGTTACCAACCGTTCGTCTAACATTGCGAGAGATATGTTTGTCACTATTACAGCACCATCTATCACAAAGCGAAAAAAAGTGGTCCTCACACTTGTTTACGTACTACACGAATATGTAATAAAAAATGCGGGTTCCTATTTAAGAAACGCAGTTGATATCCGTTTGACCTATGCCAGCGCAATCTAGCGGGCCAACCATAGCGCCATCTGGTTTCCGCCTTCAAGCTAGACAAGTTTCGTTCTTTGCAGTTTTTTTCGTTTGACGCTTATTTCGTGAGACATTTGACCAGGTCACGATCAGTGGACCACCCTGTATAATCGGGTCCAGGGCCTCAAAGCTTCCATTCGTTCCGCTATTCTGACTGTGTGTTGAACGGGAAAGAATGACGGGCCTTTGAGTTTCAGAGAAACCGCGTCCCACCCTTGGTGATGAAGACCGGCTGACTACCTGCCGCTGAATGGCTCATCGATGCTGGGAGCTTGTTTACGGCAAGAAACAGACCTCTGAGGAACTGTCGGCGATGGACTGCCAGCAGTCTACTATCCACCTGAGGGAGGCGAGCCCTCGTTGCCTTCCAGCCACCTAGATGTCATCGGCCATCCTCCTGCGGTCCATCACCGGATGGGGGACTTGAGCGTTGCTGATCGGCAACGGACATCTGCTGTCGGGTACTGTACACATGAGAACCACGAGGAAGTGCAGGGGCACGTTACTGACAAGGCTCCAGGGGACCTGGAGGACAGCGCTAGTTCTTCACCGCTGTGGGCTGGCACTGCGTCGTCTAGTGGTGAGTCGCTCAGGATAGCTGTAGCTGTCGCCCACGACCCGAATCGGTCAGTCAGCGTATTCCGCGATCTGCTGCGTTTGCAAGCTCACAAAGCGGCCGTGGGGACGGCCGGATAGCTGTATAGGACTGCTTGAATAACGCCTGTCAGTACAACCACTGAGAGATAAATCTTCGCCGCGCGGAATCAGCCGAGCGGTGTAAGGCGCTGCAGTCATGGACTGTGCGGCTCGTTCCGACGGAGGTTCGAGTCCTCCCTCGGGCATGGGTGTGTGTGTTTGTCCTTAGGATAATTTAGGTTAAATAGTGTGTCAGCTTAGGGACTGATGACCTTAGCAGTTAAGTCCCATAAGATTTCACACACATTTGAACATTTTTAGATAAATCTTCTCGGTTTGACTGCCGAGTCAATGCGTACTTTTCCGGCAACGTTTCGGCCAGTTTCTCATTTCGCCTGAAGACGACAGGTAATAAACTTGCTGAAACGTTGCCGGAAAGCGACGCATGGACTAAGCTGTCAACCCGAGAAGATTTTATCATCGATATTCACCGAGAAAGCCTGCATTCTCATATCACTGCCACTGTTCGACTGTTCGCTCCAGCGTAAATCTCTCCTCTGCCTTACCATTCCTCCAGCCCATTCAGACACAGAGAGTTGGTTGGAGTTGCTTATCTGGGTAAGTGGCTTTGTAAATCCGTGCGCCATCCCGACCACTCTCTCACGCTTCACTGTAGAGAAAACAAACTCGGCTTCCTCCTGGACTGAATAATGCTTCGATTAAGCTGTAATAACACAACTTGCAACACAGAACCATCTCCTTTGACAAATATGCATTCATTAAATAAGGTACTAAATTATGTATTGTATAATGTAATATTCGGCATTAATTGTAGTATTGCAGACTCGTAATCCATTGAGTTCATATGTTGGTACGAACTTTATTGTTGCCACGTTTCCTGCTAAGAAACACCTAACGTTTGTCCTGTTACTTAATATTCACCATGCTGGTATGAAATCGTCGATAAATTCTATCACTATGCCTTCGGTTGCAATATTCAGTTAGTAGTTTCTTTACAGGCAGCGTTATCAACTGATATTAGCCTTTGGGCAGCATGAGACCATGCAACGACAACTATACTTGCTATGGGAAAGGTAAACACGTAAAACTGCATAATTAATATGCTAATGCGTTATGATCTATGACTGCTTTATATGCGTCGTAAAGGACTATATAATAAGTTAAGAGACATATTACAAGTAGTTTTCACAACTGGAGGATTGTACAGTTTCAACCGACGCGTCTTTTCCGGCCTGTATAGGGGCTATCCAGCTTCCCTCTCCACCCCTCGCATCGCAAAAAATTTAAACTAAAATTAACATGTCTTATGACTTCTATTGAAATCGTCGTAAAATGATTCTAGGTGTGCGCATTCGTAATTGTCCAAATGGAAATCACGTGGCTGGTTTTGGAATAGCTACCATGGACCAATAATTCAGCTGTTCTATAACAACATTAGACAAGTTACGATTTTATGGGCCCATTGTGGCATACCGTCACCATTGTACTATCTCCCATCTCTGACCATACCATCATGCCCGTGTCGATCAGACAGTTTCTTCAAAACACGTTTTCTGTCGAATCTCAAACATGATTTGCCTTGCATATGATTACGAAAGATAACTACGCCCTCTAGTACACTATACTTAAATTAAGTGAAAGGAAGTTACAAGACTGATAGCTCTGACAGTGTCTCAAAGAGTGTACCGTATTAGCCATGAAAGGGAACACATTATCTACTCCAGAACTCATGGGAAGAATTTTATTTTCTTGTATTCGGTACCGCAACACTGCAATTTTGTTCCGAAGAGAACAGACAAATATTAAGGTGTCAGGTACGTGTCGCTAATGGCTCACTTTCAGTACTTATGCAAGAACAATGTAATAGCTAACCCAAAAACACTAGAAAAATGTAATTTTAGTAATATGAGTACTATGAAAATTACATCGAAACCAAACCAATACACGGACACAACACTTCATGTGTGAAGTATGTTAATTATACTCAGTATATTTATTTAATCTGAATTGAAGTTAGCATCAGTTTAATTGGCATCACTTTAAAAATGACAAAACTGCTAACACACTTCTATGTGGAATATTTCGAATGTATTTTCAGTACATACAATTAAATCATAAAAGTTAAGAGACTGTTTAACTGTAGTAAGCAGGAAGCTGGAAACATGGCTAAATAACGAACTGGTAAATGAAGCTGGAGATACGCTACAGAACAATGAAATACCTTTTATCAGTAACACAGTATTCATTTGTTTGCAGGTACTACTCATGCTGTTCGTCAGTGGAATTTAATTCGTTTTTAGAGTTTGTTGCAGTAGTTAACTTACCTAGCAATTTACTCTTCTTCAGGAGTAAGCGCAGTTTTAATTAGGCGAAATCACGTGCTGCATGATTTTTATTGCCAAGTACACTGGAACCTGTTTGCGTAGTTCTCGGGTATCCATACGGCAGCAGTCGTTTACGAAACATAGTATTTCGACAGAGTACGTTGCTGTCATCATCAGAGTGACACTTCTAAAAAGAGCGTCTATACTCTTGTCGCTCCTAACCTTTTCCCTCTCTGCCTAGCAGCATGCCGTGTCGGGTGCATTGGTGATGGGTGGTGGTCGTGGTGGTAGTGGTTCAAAAATGGCACTGAGCACTATGGGACTTAACATCTATGGTCACCAGTCCCCTAGAACTTAGAACTACTTAAACCTAACTAACCTAAGGACATCACACAACACCCAGTCATCAAGGGGCAGAGAAAATCCTTGACACTGCCGGGAATCGAACCCGGGAACCCGGGCGTGGGAAGCAAGAACGCTACCGCACGACCACGAGCTGCGGAGTTGTAGTGGTGGCAGAGGGAGGGGATCAGTGGGGTCTGGGGGAGGGGAGTGGGATGGGGTAACACGGGACGTGATCACTCAATCCTGGGATGAGCCCTGCTCACCTTAGCTTTCTGCCGCCATCGTCGGGCGTGGCGTCATAGCTCTGCCTAAGCACTGATTCCCACCCTTTACTGAGAGCGAATGCGATGTCTCTGTTTCAGCAACCACCTTTAAAACACAACTTCAAAACGACGAAGTCTATCTTAGCATTTTGGTTTGCTCGTAACTTTAAGTGCTCTGTAGTTATGCAGTCCACCGTAAACGCAAATTGTGAAGTTTGGATGACTTAGTTGTAGCTTCTGTGCTCCTGGCATCTTCCTCCGCTTGTCCCACGCAGTGTGCCAGATGTACGCCTTAACATATTTACGTAGAATACGGTGGACACTCGACTGAAGTCTCCCAAGTCACCTTTCATTGTACGTAATAGCGTACCCTCTTTCGGAGGTGGACGGAAAAAGCATGGACGGAAAATGAGGCTGAACTCCTTCTTGATTCGCTTGTGGGAATCAGAAAGCGTCTCGGCATTTACTGGCATGGTTACACACTGTTGTTGGATATCTGGCCACAAAGAATCAGCTTCTTTGGATTTTTCGCCACACCTATGTTCTGTTTCTTCATTTGTGACCACTGTGAACAAACGGATGGATTCACCATTGGGTACTCTCTGTCTCTGTCTCTGGTATTCATGGAGGGTTGCGAAGACTAAACTCTGGCGCAAAATGTACAGATGCACTCTTGCTTCTTCAGCTATCTTTAATGCTGTTGATCTGTGGTCTATCTGGTCTATCATCAGTTGCTGTTGATTTTATATTGAGGGCTTCTTGGTCAAGACTATCTGTTTGAAACTGAATAAAAGCAATACTAGTTTTGGCAGACGCACTTCACCTCAGTGTATTCGGGTATCATCTGTAACCTGAAATATATGTTCCATTTAGCACTTCCAGCTACATATTCTGTTACTGCCATTTGTAGTTACTAAAAATTATAACGTGCGCAGTGTAACGAAACATTAGCACCTCCCCCTCCTCCCCCCCCCGCCCCCAACTAATATTACTCCTGATAGAAATGACCGCGTTCGCACAAAAAATTATATGACAAATAACTTATCTACCAAACTGAAGCACAATTTCGCAAAAGAATATTAAAAACAGAAGGTATGTTATACCTGTCTAATGAACAATATAAAGTTTGGACTGTTCCTAAATTTCATGATTATTCACTAACTCGTATTGAAACAGTTACTGAAATGTACCAAAACTGGTAAGTATGGTCCCACAGTGTCTTCCGAATATTGCGGTATGACGCTTTCCGAGACATAAACGAATTCTAGCCAGTCTGTCAGTTTCAAAGCTTTGACTTGATTTTAATTCTTCACCTGGGAAGACAACCTTCATCCTCATGACTAGTTGCAACCGACTGGGTTAGGGGCAGACACCATACGATGCGAACCTTTTACTAGCAAACTGCTGCAAAGAAAAGGCAAGTCGACATTTAAGTTGAATAAATATGCTAAAGGAAGGAGTAACATCCACAAACACAACAACAAAGACGGAAATTGTTTGTCACAATGACAACGTTCAAAATTACTCGTTCTTCTACATATTCTGAATCACAAGCTTACTGCCGAGGTGTCCCGCACCAAATGATCGATTACTAAAGGTATCACAATCTTTAACTAGAAGGTAGCAAGACGTACTTTGGCGAAAATAAGCGTCACCTTACATTGGTAGTTCGGAAGGATTTGATAACCAGTTTCAGAACAGGTATATCGGTCGAGGGAGATCCATTACATCGCCTGCCCGATCGCTAGATTTGAATGGGGAGAAATAAAATTCTTGGTGTATTCAACTCCAGTAGGCACTGTCGATATTTTGAAGAAAAGCATTAAAAACGGATATGACCAAATGAGGAGCACACCGGAGTTTTCCACAATGTACGGCGAAGTATGGCACTAAGTCTCATGGAATGCACGGAAACATGAAGTCACTTCGAGCATATTCTGTAAATGCAGATGTCTTTGGTATATGTATCATTTTCGTCCTGTCAATAATAAATCCATTGATATTCCACCAACTAACGATTTTCGGGACAGCATTCATATAATATATTGATGTCAAGAATAAATCCCTCAAGTTCTTTATACACTGTATATATTTTATTTGCCGACATGAGCAGTGGGCTGTTCTCATTTATTTTCGTACTAGTTGATACAACTGCCATTCCTCACGTATTCATTTTACCAGTTCCCTATTAGAAACGAAAGCAAAATATGAACTGTGTTTGTAGCGAAGTATCAGAAAAAAATTTCATTTTCATGCAATCGTGAAAACTCGTCCGAAATTATTAAACTATTGCACAAAGAAGTATGCCAAATATAGAGATGTGTAAGAATCGTATCCAAATTGAGAAATATACGCTGGGCGCAGCTGGTTCACATTAGTCTACAATGCTATTTTTTGAAACCCCTTTGGCAAGGCCCATTCATACCTCTATAGACGGCCTATCTTTTTCACCTACTGCCGTATGCGGTTCGAAGTTGAAAACTATCAAAAGCACTGCTAGGTGTCAGAGATTCCTTAAGTTGACTCGACTAGAAGTGTCTCAGTAGTAAAGAACAAATGTATTGGTACTTAATGCAAGATGAGGCATTTTTTTACCTGTCTCTGCGTTTATGACGTCATATGTCTTCAACTATGTGTCGTACAATGATATATTTGTGTAGGTTTATTGAGTGGCGTATGTGAATACCGTCTGCGAAATACGATGCGAATAGAGGTAGCAGCAAAGAAATAAAAAATTTAAAACTAAGGCATGATGCGGCGGTTTTTCACGCATTTCAGTATTTATGACGTCGTATATCCTGACCTATGTGTCATACAATGATACATTTGTATAGGCACATTAAGCAGCATGTGCGGATACTGTATGAAAAATGTGTTGCGACTATGCCAGGTATGTGCTTTTTACCCTCACAACGATTGTTGTCGAACAGCAAATGTGCACCATATTTGACTGAAACCGATCCAGTGGTTTAGGAGGAGACGAGGAAAAAAAAAAACACACACACGCACATACATACATACATTTTATATACATGGATGCCAGCTTGTTTCAGTTTATTTTCTATAGCGGTCTGGTTTGAGTTATTTGAAAGGGCGTGCGTGATGTTACCGTATTTTCTTTTCAACCAAGTGTGAATGAATTTTTAGATAAAACAGATGTCATGTTGATTCTTTTTTCTGCTGCGTTTAACTTACGTATTTTCTTTACGTACCACTTGAAAATGGATTAGTACGTGTGGAACCGGCTGTGCTACATCAAAATACGTACATTTAAACGGAATTTTACATCCTGATTTCATTTCAAAACCTGTGTGGTCCAAAGAAAGTACACTACTGGCCATTAAAATTGCTACACCAAGAAGAAAGGCAGACGATAAACGGGTATTCATTGGACAAATATATTATACTATAACTGACATGTGATTACATTTTCACGCAATTTGTGAGCATAGATCCTGAGAATTAGTACCCAGAATAACCACCTCTGGCCGTAATAACGGCCTTGATACGCCCGAGCATTGTGTCAAACAGAGCTTGGATGGCGTGTACAGGTACAGCTGCCCATGCACCATCAACACGATACCACAGTTCATCAACAGTAGTGACTGGCGTATTGTGACGAGCCAGCTGTTCGGCCACCATTGACCCGACGTTTTCAATTGGTGAAAGATCTGGAGAATGTGCTGGCCAGGACAGCAGTCGAACATTATCTGTATCCAGAAAGGCCCGTACAGGACCTGCAACATGCGGTCGTGCATTATCCTGCTGAAATGTAGGGTTTCGCAGGTATCGAAGAAGGGTAGAGCCTCGGGTGGTAACACATCTGAAATGTAACGTCCACTGTTCAAAGTCCCATCAATGGGAACAAGAGGTGACCGAGACGTGTAACGAATGGCACCCTGTACCATCACGCCAGGTCATACGCCAGTATGGCGATGAAGAATACACGCTTCCAATGTGCGTTCACCGCGATGTCACCAAACACGGATGCGAGCATCATGATGCTGTAAACAGAACCTGGATTCATCCGAAAAAATTACGTTTTGCCATTCGTGCACCCAGGTTCGTCGTTGAGTACACCATCGCAGGCGAACCTGTCTATAATGCAGCGTCAAGGGTAACCGCAGCCATGGTCTCCGAGCTGATAGTGCATGCTGCTGCAAACGTCGTCGAACTGTTCGTGCAGATGGTTGATATCTTGCAAAAGTCCCCATCTGTTGACTCAGGGATCGAGACGTGGCTGCACGATCCGTTACAGCCATTCGGATAAGATGCCTGTCATCTCGACTGCTAGTGATAGGAGGCCGTTGGGATCCAGCACGGCGTTCCGTACTACCCTCCTGAACCCACCGATTCCATGTTCTGCTAACAGTCATTGGATCTCGACCAACACGAGCAACAGTGTCGAGATACGACAAAGTCGAAAACGTGGTGGTGCGCATTTCTCCTCCTTCCACGAGGCATCACAACCACGTTTCACCAGGCAACGCTGGTCAACTGCTGTTTGTCTATGAGAAATCGGTTGGAAACTGTCCGCATGTCAGCACGTTGTAGGTGTCGCCATCGGCGTCAACCTTGTGTGAATGCTCTGCAAAGCTAATCATTTGCATATCACAGCATCTTCTTCCTGTCAGATTACGCGTCTGTAGCACGTCATCTTCGTGGTGTAGTAATTTTAATGGCCAGTAGTGTACTTGTAAGAGCAAAAATGTAATTTTTTCTAATGTCTTCGTTGGCCTGCTATGCCATTCACCACGTTCGACCATTGTAATCACGATAAAATAGGTAAGATGTTCAGAATGCCCGCAGTCAGACGGAACAGGCGACTTTCCTCCTTTGGTTTAAGAGACTACAGTGGCTCTACAGGCAGCCATACGGAAAGGAATTTGCCAAGTCATCAAAAAGCCGACCAATGGAAAACGGACAATCGCTAGAAATGAAAGCTAGAGAAAGGGACAGAGAGAGGGGTGGGGAGTCGGAGACATGGCATTCCCCAAAGTTTCCGGACTTTTGTTGCATATTGCGTTAATAAAATATGTTCGCAACCTAGTTTTCTCTCAAGTTTCTCTCACTTGTACGGAACGCACAGATTGCCTTGAAAGTAGCGCTCTTTCATCCGTGAATGAATTATTAAACCAGGTGGAGCGAGCATTTCTCTAGCTGCTGCTGCAGCTTCCCCATCCACGCCGAGCGCAGGTAACTTCCCGAACGCTGGCAGCTGAGAAGTTTTGCAGTAAATTGTTTTCCTTTTGTGAGCGACGCCTGCAGGTCTGCCGTCGGCAGCAGGCGCTCTAGGGCAGCAGACGGCGCCGGCATGCAGCGCCCGCGCAGCGTAAGCGATCGCGGAGGCGGCATCAAAAGAATGCCGAAGCGAAGGGTGTCACTAAAAATTCCGCGCGCGCCTCCCGCCGGCGCGGGGCAGAGGCTAGAGCCGCCACTGTGAGCTGCCCCCGGCCGTGGCGCGGCTGCCGTAACGACGTTGCCGCTGCCGCCGCCTCCACGTCTCCCGCCGGTCCCGGGTGGTCCGGAAGCTGCAGGCTTCTTGCGAGACAGCCGGCGTGAATAATGTACGAGCGGAGCGCGCGTCTCGCAGCCACCCAGCCCCCGTCCACCCTTACTCCGCCCTCTATTCCTTCCATCCCTGCCCCCTGCCTTATCCGTCACCGCGGTGCTCTTCCGCCCACCACGGAACACCAAAGCGGCGGGTGACGCGACACGGACCCCTCCACGGCAGTACGCTTTGACAGAAGGAGACGTGACCTCCAAGGCACGGAAGTCTTCTGGTGGCCAGTTGCTTCCTAATTCTTATTCAACGAGACATTCGACGTCTAGCTCCATCTCAAATTTTGGAAATTTGTGGTAAGATCTTATGGGACCAAACTGCTGAGGTCATCGGTCCCTAAGCTTACGCAGTACTTAATCTAACTTAAACTAACTTACGCTAACGGCATCACACTCACCCACCCCCGAGGGAGGCCTCGAACCTCCGACGGGGAGAGCCGCACGGCCCATGAAAAGGCACCTTAGACCGCGCGGCTACCCCGCGCGGCAGCTACATCTCAGAATCGGTGGTCTCCCGGAGTGGAACCTGTGGTATAACAGATCGATACTACCCTCACCGGTGTCACACAGCTGGCAACCGAAACGCACGTTTTGGACAGACGCCGATAACGACCACGTGGGGATCCAGCGGATCCAATGAAGCACGCCCACTGAGACACACCGCAGCGATATAGGATGGGTGGCAGCTCACAGCCCAGTGCCATTCATAACAGTCTTCAGTCTTAACTTTCAACAGTGCATTAGTAGCGGGAACCTCACCATGCATGACACTACTGCCTTACTGGACTTCATTGTTGTTTGTTCTTTTTTAACGTTTCTTCGTAACTTCTGGAGAAAGCTAAAAATTAAATAAAACGTTTGTATATTGTATTTACAAGTTCACTAATGACTTCTACTCCTGTTCATCTTCTCCACGTCGACAACTGCTGCTCTACTCTGTAGCCCACCTCTTTTTACCACTGTGCACAAGGCCGGCCGGAGTGGCCGAGTGGTTCTGGGCACGTCAGTCTGGAACTGCGAGAAGGCTACGGTCGCAGGTTCGAATCCTGCCTCTGGCATGGATGTGTGTGATGTCCTTAGGTTAGTTAGGTTTAAGTTGTTCTAAGTTCCAAGGGACTGATGACCTCTGATGTTAAGTCCCATAGTACTCCGAGCCATTTGAACCATTTGAACTGTGCACGAAGTAGTAAACAGCAAAAATGTACCTTTCGCTCGTGTCTCAGAGCTTTCGTGGCGATTTCAGAAATCACACTCACGTTCCAGTTCTCACACAGGATCAGTTAGTTACCACTGACGTGGACCTGTACAAGTTCTGAGACGCCACTTCCTTCAGTTTCACAATGTGGGGCCACTTCGTCAACTGAAACACAAAGCTGTGCGATATTTCGGCAAATGCCGCGTAAAATAGAACCGACAAGAAGCAAGAACGCCGTCTATGTAACAAATAGAACTTGCAATTTTCAGCTGAATCCCATATTTGTTGCGTTTCAATGTAAGTTACCCCTATGAATGTACACTGGCGGAAAAACAATCACAGTACCAAGAAGGAGTTGTCCGATGTAAACGATAGCTGTTACGCCTGTTTCGACATCTGAAAGATGATGTCTATTCAAATTTCGTACCAGCCACGTAAGTAGCGCCACTATGACGACGCAAATCGGTTTTGCTTGAAATAAGCGCTGTAACCGTTGTGAGCGTAAGTTACCGTTGCAATTTGACCTGATGAGTTGATGTTAGTCAAAAATGCCTTTAAGACGACGAAGACGCCATTATCAGCAGCTCGCAGACTTCAAACGGGGCTACGAGAAGCTGGATATTCCTTCCACAGTACTGCAAAAAGATTTGGCAGGAATTTAACTACTGTAGAGTATACGAGATTTCTGGCAGCGGTGGTTACCGGAAGAGAGAGAAGACGGTCATTTGCGGTGTATGGCTGTGACGCATGGTACTGAGTCTGCAGCAACAGCTGGAGCAGCAGTCGCCACTACAGCGACATGACGAACTATTAAAAACCGGTTACTTCCCTGTTACGCCCTGTACCTTGCATTCCACTGATCACAAACCACTTTCATTTGCGACTTCAATTGTGTCAAGCGAGAAATCATTCAGGGGTAAGGAGGAGGTCTATTGGATTTTCTGATGAAAGCCTGTACTACCTCGGTGGCATTAACGGTCGTGTGTTGGTAGAAACCAATCCAGGTGAGCACGTCCTTCTAACCTGTCTGCGACCTAGACAGACTGGATCCACACCCATAGCTGTGGTGTGAAGTGCGACTTCGTATGGCAGTAGGAGCACTCTGTTGGTTATTCCACAGACTTTGATCTACAATGTCGGCCTGATTATTCAACCTGTTGTGGTGCCATTCATGAACAGCATTCCAGTGGGTGTTTTCCAACAGAATAACACTCGCATACATACCGCTGCTGTAACCCAAACTGCGCTACAGAGAGTCAACATATTGTCGTGGCCTGCTTGTCCACCAGGTGCGTCTCCAATCGAGCACGTGTGGGTCATTATCAGACTATGACGCCAGCATCATCCGTAACCAGCATTAATCGTCCCTGTATTGACCGACCAAGTGCAACGGATATGGAGCTCCATCCCACAAACTGATTCCCATCACCTGTACGACACAAAGCATGCACGTTTGCCGGCCGTAGGGGCCGAGCGGTTCTAGGCGCTACAGTCTGGACCCGCGTGATCGCTACGGTCGCAGGTTCGAATCCTGCCTCGGGCATGGATGTGTGTGGTGTCTTTAGGTTAGTTAGGTTTAATTAGTTCTAAGTTCTAGGGGACTGATGACCTCAGAAGTTAAGTTAAGTCCCATAGTGCTCAGAGCCATTTGAACCATTTGAACCATGCACTTTTGCATGGTCGCATCAACATTCTGGATGTTACACCGGTCATGAAGGCACCAGTATTTCACATCTGCAATGGTCTTTCTCGCGCTTAAATTTACCTGTGATCTTGCAATGTTTCAGTTAGATATGATATGTAGGCAATTGTGTTTCCGAAATTTCATTACTTTACATTAATTATTTTGGAGTTGCAATTTTAAACACAGCGTTACTGGTGCGCTTTATTGTAAGAAAGTAACGGGAAACGTCAGGTTCGTGGTAAAATAATTTTCGTGTTTAGTTATTTTCGTGTTATAACCTGGGTGTTTGTGAAAATAAGCCGTTTTAAGGTAAAGACGCGTTGAAGATTCATCTACAACGTGTTGTCAGTAAATAACATACCAGCGATTGAAGCGCTCAGAAGTTTGTAACATAAAATACAAAATCATCTGTTGGTTTGGGAGGAGGGGACCAAACAGTAAAGTCATCAGTCCCATCCGATTAGGGAAGGATGGTGAAGGAAGTCGGCCGTGCCCTTCCAAAGAAGTCATCCTGGCATTTGCCTGAAGCGATTTAGGAAAATCGCTGAAAATCTAAACCAAGATAGGGAAATACGGAAGCGTCCGATCTTACCCGTCGGCTTTGACCCATGACGTCACAAATGTAGCGGAAACGACTATAAACGACAATTCCAATATGGCGGATATAAAAACATCGCATACGTATTGTCCAATATGGCGGATATAAAAACATCGCATACGTATTATAAACACTGAAATACACAAGTTTCACAAAAAGCCTAATGACTCTAACGGGACAAGCGTGGGAAATTGGGGGTTTTGGGTGGGGACAAACTAAATATACACAAATGTAACCACCGACCGCCATACAAAACCATGCAAAACAACGAAATAAATCAACATCACAAAACTGACCAAATACCAAAAAACACATTCCTATCCAGAATCGGACACTTCCCTTGACCTATATAGCTCAACAGAACCTACCGATCACATCCTCCAATACAAAAAAAAAAAACGAACACTTCCCTTACACCTACATACATCTACAACAGCTCCCAATCACATAAATTACGATCGGACACTTCCGTTGACCTATATAGCTCAACAGAACCTACCGATCACATCCCCCAACACCAACCTAAAAAACCAACACTTCCCTTACACCTACATACATCTACAACAGCTCCCAATCACATAAATTACGATCGAACAAAGATAATAATAAACAAGTGGTACTCGAGGCCAGGCAGGGGGGGGGCGCAGCCCCCCCTGACCCCCCCCCCCCCCGCCAAAAAAAAACCTCCCAACCTAACCTCGTATTCAGGGCTACGCTACAGATCAATGTGTAGGTCCCTAACGTCACGGGTCAAAGCCGACGCGTGAGATCTGATGTTTCTGTTGACAAAAAACATACATCAAAAACAAAAAAAAAGCAACTTACCTCAAAAAAGTTCCAGCCCCACAAATTAGATTGGCCACCACAATCACACACAAATGCACACACGCACGCACGCACGCGGGAAGTACAGAAGCGTCCGATCAACAACTTCGGCGATTAAACCGAATAGTTGTAAGAACTTGATAACTTCTAACGGTGTCTTTCATATCCATTCCTGAACAAAAAACCACAACCAAATACATTCAATAACAAACTCACCCGACGTACAGCAATGAGCATTAAATTAAAACAAACGAAAACCATGAACACACCACCAGAGAGCACCACAAACAAAAACAAGACATCTACAAACACGCCACAATCGCAAAACAAACTCCGCGCCGTAATGACGTCACACACCACAACACGCTTACGTCACGGGTCAAAGCCGACGAGTAAGATCGAAGGTTTCTGTTGACCCCAAGACAGACTGCTGCGGATTTGAACCGTCGTCGTCCCGAATGCAAGCCTACTGTGCTAACCACTGCACCACCTTGCTCGGTAATTGTTTGTTCAGAAGTTCAGTGTAGCTTAGGTGGTAGAGTTGCTGCTTTGTGGAACAGTACGCAGCTGGTTTGTTTCTTCCTATATCAATTTTTTTTTCGCCTTTGCGTTTTATATAGGTTTGAGCAACTACCTGCTTGAAACAACTGAAATAACTTCTGTACTATTTGATGTTACTTAAATATAGGTTCGCTCTCTCTTAGGAGCGAGTCTGTCCGATCTTGTGAAGATTTTGTTTTTAGTGGCCCAATAAGGAACTTTTCCTTTTGTGTTATGGGTACCGAATTGTTCGTTTATGTATGCTTCAAAAAAATGGCTCTGAGCACTATGGGACTCAACTGCTGAGGTCATTAGTCCCCTAGAACTTAGAACTAGTTAAACCTAACTAACCTAAGGACATCACAAACATCCATGCCCGAGGCAGGATTCGAACCTGCGACCGTAGCGGTCTTGCGTTGTATGCTTCAGATAGAACAGTATGACTGGAGTGAAGAAAACGGGGGAGATGTGTGATGTAGTAGACATAAGTTAGAAATTTTTCGAGCGTCATTTTCGTGAACAAACTGTACGGTTTGGGAGCCAGACATAGCCGACAGCTTCCGCTGGACAACGCTGTAGATGCAAATCACATAAACTGGCACGCCCCATGTGGCGCATGCGCTGTTTCTCGTGAGGCTGGATTCCCCGTCCGCGGCCGGCCGCGGTGGTCTAGCGGTTCTGGCGCTGCAGTCCGGAACCGCGGGACTGCTACGGTCGCAGGTTCGAATCCTGCCTTGGGCATGGGTGTGTATGATGTCCTTAGGTTAGTTAGGTTTAAGTAGTTCTAAGTTCTAGGGGACTTACGACCTAAGATGTTGAGTCCCATAGTGCTCAGAGCCATTTGAACCCCGTCCGCGTCCACGTCAACGTTAACTACACTCCTGGAAATTGAAATAAGAACACCGTGAATTCATTGTCCCAGGAAGGGGAAACTTTATTGACACATTCCCGGGGTCAGATACATCACATGATCACACTGACAGAACCACAGGCACATAGACACAGGCAACAGAGCATGCACAATGTCGGCACTAGTACAGTGTATATCCACCTTTCGCAGCAATGCAGGCTGCTATTCTCCCATGGAGACGATCGTAGAGATGCTGGATGTAGTCCTGTGGAACGGCTTGCCATGCCATTTCCACCTGGCGCCTCAGTTGCACCAGCGTTCGTGCTGGACGTGCAGACCGCGTGAGACGACGCTTCATCCAGTCCCAAACATGCTCAATGGGGGACAGATCCGGAGATCTTGCTGGCCAGGGTAGTTGACTTACACCTTCTAGAACACGTTGGGTGGCACGGGATACATGCGGACGTGCATTGTCCTGTTGGAACAGTAAGTTCCCTTGCCGGTCTAGGAATGGTAGAACGATGGGTTCGATGACGGTTTGGATGTACCGTGCACTATTCAGTGCCCCCTCGACGATCACCAGTGGTGTACGGCCAGTGTAGGAGATCGCTCCCCACACCATGATGCCGGGTGTTGGCCCTGTGTGCCTCAGTCGTATGCAGTCCTGATTGTGGCGCTCACCTGCACGGCGCCAAACACGCATACGACCATCATTGGCACCAAGGCAGAAGCGACTCTCATCGCTGAAGACGACACGTCTCCATTCGTCCCTCCATTCACGCCTGTCGCGACACCACTGGAGGCGGGCTGCACGATGTTGGGGCGTGAGCGGAAGACGGCCTAACGGTGTGCGGGACCGTAGCCCAGCTTCATGGAGACGGTTGCGAATGGTCCTCGCCGATACCCCAGGAGCAACAGTGTCCCTAATTTGCTGGGAAGTGGCGGTGCGGTCCCCTACGGCACTGCGTAGGATCCTACGGTCTTGGCGTGCATCCGTGCGTCGCTGCGATCCGGTCCCAGGTCGACGGGCACGTGCACCTTCCGCCGACCACTGGCGACAACATCGATGTACTGTGGAGACCTCACGCCCCACGTGTTGAGCAATTCGGCGGTACGTCCACCCGGCCTCCCGCATGCCCACTATACGCCCTCGGTCAAAGTCCGTCAACTGCACATACGGTTCACGTCCACGCTGTCGCGGCATGCTACCAGTGTTAAAGACTGCGATGGAGCTCCGTATGCCACGGCAAACTGGCTGACACTGACGGCGGCGGTGCACAAATGCTGCGCAGCTAGCGCCATTCGACGGCCAACACCGCGGTTCCTGGTGTGTCCGCTGTGCCGTGCGTGTGATCATTGCTTGCACAGCCCTCTCGCAGTGTCCGGAGCAAGTATGGTGGGTCTGACACACCGGTGTCAATGTGTTCTTTTTTCCATTTCCAGGAGTGTATATTGTCCCGTGTGAGGACGGGTTAAGCAATGAGCAGTGCCCGTCAGATTTAACGGGAAACATTTATTGATGCACCTGAATTACGAGGGACATTTCACAAACAACGCACGCTAATATTTTTTCCTTGTACTTTATTCATTTTCTTTTCCATATCTCTTTACAGTCCTTCACTGTAGTCTCTATGCTTCTCTATTACTGAATCCCATTGTCTCGGAAATTCTGTTCTTCCATGCAGGACACCACTTCTGTGCAGCTAGGATAACGGTGGTAGAAAGTTCTTCCGGAGAAAGATGACGGTGTCCACGCAAAGAATTTTACAATTTTGGGAACAAATCGAAGTCTGGTGTACTCATGTCTGGGCTGTAGGGAGATGCGGCAACACTTTCCATCCTTATTCACGCAATATTTGGGCTACAACTTTACCGATATGCGGACGAGCATTATCGTGAAGAAGGAGTGGTGCAGTCTCGAGCAACTGAGGTCGGAGTTTGTGCATTTTTCTGCGTAGGTTTATGCATGAAGTTATGATAGGGCGCCGCGCAGAGTAGCCGCACGGTTTAGGGCGCCATGCCACAGATTCCACGTCCCCTCCGGCCGGAGGTTCGAGTCTTCCCTCGGACGTGGGCGTGTGTGTTGTTCCTAGTATAAGCTAGTTTAAGTTATTTTAAGTAGTGTGTAAGTCTAGAGACTGATGAGGTCAGCTGTTTGGTCCCTTAGGAATTCACACACATATGACAGTACACTGATGTAACACTTGTTCCACATGGGACTCTGTCATCATTTGCTCGAACTTTTAATCAAGTGCGTCGAAATTTTTTTGTACTTTGAGAATCTAAAGCTCTCCTTCAAAGTGTATAACCCTAGTTTCATGAATAACGACAGTTCAACACAAGAGTCGTTGACCTTCATGGGAGAATTGTTGTTTGAGCATTGTTGCAATTTCCAGACGTTTGTCTTTCTCTGCCTGCCGGTGTGGCTATTCAGATTGTCTCCTATGTCGTTAATATAGACCAGGAGCAATAGAGGGCCTGTAACACTTCGCCAGCCGTTGTGGCTGAGCGGTTCTAGGCGCTTCAGTCTGGAACCGCGCGACCGCTACGGTCGCAGGTTTGAATCCTGCCTCGGGCATGGATGTGTGTGATGTCCTAAGGTTAGTTAGGTTTAAGAAGTTCTAAGTTCTAGGGGACTGATGACCTCAGATGTTAAGTCCCATAGTGCTCAGAGTCATTTGAACCATTTGTCTTTCTCTTCAGCAAACAGTGTGTGACCCATCTCCAAGAAAGTTTTCTCTTCTTCAAAACTTTTGTCAGAATACTAATGTTAGGAATTCCCATGGCTTCAGAGAGTTCCTCTCAAGTCGCTCTGCGATCTTCTTCAAGAGCATCCACCACAAGTATCACACTCCGTTCATCTGTTAACGTCCTTGGCCTTCCGGGTCTTTGATTATAGCCTGTGTTCGTATGAGCACCACGAAAACTATTAACTGTACTACAGTCAACTGTAAACTCGCGGCAAACTACACTTAATGCACTGCGCATTTCTGTCGGGTTTTTGCCGTGTAAAGTTTTTATCTCGATGTGCAACCTCTGATCTTCAACAATCGCGGTACCCGAGACTCCTGAAGGATCCATTTCTGCCTCTCGCCAGTTTTATGTTAGAGTACATAGCGAAAAAAAAAACAAAAAAAAAAAAACGTGCTTCTTCCACGAGCTGACAACTACATCTGACGTAATTTTTATGTCAAACAATCCACAGTAACACCACCCAGTGCATTATTTATGAAATTTCCCATGCTTTTCCAAACTACGAAATCAGTAGAAATATGGATCACCAATCTCGCATTGACACTTGAGGCAGGGTTAAACTTCTCGTAGTTCCGAAGTCAATAATCAGAAGCCCTATAATGATCAGAGTACATACAGGCAACATTCCGAGATCCTCTACTGGTCTGGAACATGTGCACCGCTAACAGTTCCATATGCCGCTTCCAGTTAGCTATTAAAAACTCCAGTTTATAACCGCCACAGTAACGAAATAGCAATACCGTTCAAATTCAACAGGGAAAGAGACACATAAAAACATCTCTCTCAAATTTCCACGTAAACAAATACAATTTGTTGGCTTTCTTTAACGTCGCCAACTCTGAATGCTTCACTAAAATACGACTGTCCCAGTGATTACTGTCTCCACAACTTATTTTGAGGCCACTGCCCTACTGAGCGTCTGCAGTCCCGCTCACTGATCTGATTTATACTGATGGGATGTGTAGGACACGACCTACTTGAACGTATGTAAACAGTAGGACGCAACTGGTATCTTACTTCACTTCTGTTAGGTACTGCTTCCTAGGAGAATCTTTCTTCCACAATGCTGGAAACATAGGCCAAGATATTAAAATCACTCGGCTCTAGCTACCACCGATTTAGAAGGGTTAAAGCGAAGACTGACCCAACTTTTTTGAGCGTACAGAAACTTCCTTTCACCTGATAATGAAATCAGGCCGAAGAGGCTACAGTACAGAGTTGTGATACGGGGGAGGACAGGAAACGACATGTTCCATACCTCAAGTAAGCGTCAGGGATAGTGCAAATCGACGTGGAGTGACACGCGACGTGAGTCAGAAGGGATTAGTCGAGCGGTCTGAGGCGCTGCAGTCATGGACTGTGCGGCTGGTCCCGGCGGAGGTTCGAGTCCTCCCTCGGGCATGGGTGTATGTGTTTGTCCTTAGGATAATTTAAGTTAAGTAGTGTGTAAGCTTAGGGACTGATGACTGTAACAGTTAAGTCCCCTAAGATTTCACACACATTTGAACATTTTTTTTTTTTTTGACACGTGGCGTAGTAGATGCGTGACAGTGACGTGCGTTAATGAAGTGGTATCATATCCTCTTCGGCCGATGAGGGTGTCCTACATTGAGTCAATTTGATTGACGTTAATCAAATGTGTTCAAATGTGTGTGAAATCTTATGTGACTTGACTGCTAAGGTCATCAGTCCGTAAGCTTACACACTACATAACCTAAATTATCCTAAGGACAAACACACTCACCCATGCCCGAGGGAGGTCTTGAACCTCCGCCGGGATCAGCCGCACAGTCCATGACTGCAGCGCCCCAGACCGCTCGGCTAATCCCGCGTGGCGTTAATCAGTATTCCAAAAGTTGTTGCTGGGTACATTCTTGCTAACATACTAGTGTGAACGTGCCTTTGATGTCTTTAGAGAGACGAATATGTATCCCGCTTTCCTTTCACTTTTTAAGGAGATACCTTGTCATTCGAATAATCGTGGCTGAAACTCCAAAGTCGACATACGAATATCTACAGCTAAGCATTAGTGGGAACTAAGGAATCTACCAAACGATTGTTTAGAAGAAAAGCACATTAAAATTCCTGCTAAATTAAAATCAATTTTATTCTTGCAATTCACAGTCTTATTAGCTGTTTCAGATGCAAAGTGATAATTTTTATCAAATATGTTCTTTCAGTAAAGTGTTGTTTGGAGACGACCTCTCACTTCCTGTAACTATACCCTGGCCTCAAGAAGACACAAAATTTTTGTTTTATTTTTCTGCAGATCAACCTTTTCGTCTAACAAAATATGTTATGAGAACACATTTTCATCAACAACAACTAAAGGGAAACACGTGGCGTTTCAAACATCCAGTTACGTTAGCAAAATTATGCTGTCTTTCATTTGAGAAAGGGCTTCCTCATTCTCGAAGGTTGTTGTCAAGCGATTTGTAAGGCTGCTATTATCCGTTTCACTCATGCCTTCTGTACTTTAATCCATTCAGGTTCGGAACGCGTGCAGAACCATTACAAATACGCTAGCTGAAATATGCTAGGTTTTCGATCGCAACATACACACTGCGCCGGCCGGAGTGGCCGAGCGGTTCTTGGCGCTTCAGTCCGGAACCGCGCGACCGCTACGGTCGCAGGTTCGAATCCTGCCTCGGGCATGGATGTGTGTGATATCCTTAGGTTAGTTAGGTTTAAGTAGTTCTAAGTTCTAGGGGACTGATGACCTCAGTAGTTAAGTCCCATAGTGCTCAGAACCATTTGAACCATTTTCTTCTTGAACGGAGTTTTCGCTATGACTAGCTGGAATTTAATGCAGACCTCAATTAGACTTTCTCCTCTCTGCTCTACTATACTAATCACAATGAATCGTATACCGGTTATGCAATTTTTTTTTGCTCCTGTTGATATTACCCCCTACTCGTCCGACCAGAAATCCTTTTTTTTTTTTTGGTCATCAGTCTACTGACTGGTTTGATGCGGCCCGCCACGAATTCCATTCCTGTGCTAACTTCTTCATCTCAGAGTAGCACTTGCAACCTACGTCCTCAATTATTTGCTTGACGTATTCCAATCTCTGTCTTCCTTTACAGTTTGTGCCCTCTACAGCTCCTTCTAGTACCATGGAAGTCATTCCCTCATGTCTTAGCAGATGTCCTATCATCCTGTCCCTTCTTCTTATCAGTGTTTTCCACATATTCCTTTCCTCTCCGATTCTGCGTAGAACCTCCTCATTCCTTACCTTATCAGTCCACCTAATTTTCGACATTAGTCTATAGCACCACATCTCAAATGCTTCGATTCTCTTGTGTTCCGGTTTTCCCGCAGTCCATGTTTCACTACCATACAATGCTGTACTCCAGACGTACATCCTCATAAATTTCTTCCTCAAATTAAGGCCGGTATTTGATATTAGTAGACTACTCTTGGCCAGAAATGCCCTTTTTGCCATAGCGAGTCTGCTTTTGATGTCCTCCTTGCTCCGTCCGTCATTGGTTATTTTAATGTCTAGGTCATTGACTTCGTGACCATCAATCCTGATGTTAAGTTTCTCGCTGTTCTCATTTCTACTACTTCTCATTACCTTCGTCTTTCTCCGATTTACTCTCAAACCATACTGTGTACTCATTAGACTGTTCATTCCGTTCAGCAGATCATTTAATTCTTCTTCACTTTCACTCAGGATAGCAATGTCATCAGCGAATCGTATCATTGATATCCTTTCACCTTGTATTTTAATTCGACTCCTGAACGTTTCTTTTATTTCCATCATTGCTTCCTCGATGTACAGACTGAAGAGTAGAGGCGAAAGACTACAGCCTTGTCTTACACCCTTCTTAATACGAGCACTTCGTTCTTGATTGTCCACTCTTATTATTCCCTCTTGGTTGTTGTACATATTGTATATGACCCGTCTCTCCCTATAGCTTACCCCTACTTTTTTCAGAGTCTCGAACAGCTTGCACCATTTTATATTGTCGGACGCTTTTTCCAGGTCGACAAATCCTATGAAAGTGTCTTGATTTTTGTTTAGCCTTGCTTCCATTATTAGCCGTAACGTCAGAATTGCCTCTCTCGTCCCTTTACTTTTCCTAAAGCCAAACTCATCGTCACCTAGCGCATTCTCAATTTTCTTTTCCATTCTTCGGTGTATTAATCTTGTAAGCAGCTTCGATGCATGAGCTGTTAAGCTGATTGTGCGATAATTCTCGCACTTGTCAGCTCTTGCCTTCTTCGGAATTGTGTGGATGATGCTTTTCCGAAAGTCAGATGGTATATCGCCAGACTCATATATTCTACACACCAACGTGAATAGTCGTTTTGTTGCCACTTCCCCCAATGATTTTAGAAATTCTGATGGAATGTTATCTATCCCTTCTGCCTTATTTGACCGTAAGTCCTCCAAAGCTCTTTTAAATTCCGATTCTAATACTGGATCCCCTATCTCTTCTAAATCGACTCCTGTTCCTTCTTCTATCACATCATACAAATCTTCACCCTCATAGAGGCTTTCATCGTATTCTTTCCACCTATCTGCTCTCTCCTCTGCATTTAACAGTGGAATTCCCGTTGCACTCTTAATGTTGCCACCGTTGCTTTTAATGTCACCAAAGGTTGATTTGAATTTCCTGTATGCTGAGTCTGTCCTTCCGACAATCATATTGCTTTCGATGTCTTCACATTTTTCCTGCAGCCATTTCGTCTTAGCTTCCCTGCACTTCCTATTTATTTCATTCCTCAGCGACTTGTATTTCTGTATTCCTGATTTTTCCGGAACATGTTTGTACTTCCTCCTTTCATCAATCAACTGAAGTATTTCTTCTGTTACCCATGAATTCTTCGCAGCTACCTTCTTTGTACCTATGTTAACCTTCCCAACTTCTGTGATGGCCCATTTTATAGATGTCCATTCCTCCTCAACTGTACTGCCTACTGTGCTATTCCTTATTGCTGCATCTATAGCGTTAGAGAACTTCAAACGTATCTCGTCATTCCTTAGTACTTCCGTATCCCACTTCTTTGCGTATTGATTCTTCCTGACTAATGTCTTGAACTTCAGCCTACTCTTCATCACTACTATATTGTGATCTGAGTCTATTTCTGCTCCTGGGTACGCCTTACAATCCAGTATCTGATTTCGGAATCTCTGTCTGACCATGATGTAATCTAATTGAAATCTTCCCGTATCTCCCGGCCTTTTCCAAGTATACCTCCTCCTCTTGTGATTCATTCTTGAACGGGGTATTCGCTATTACCAGCTGAAACTTGTTACAGAACTCAATTAGTGTTTCTCCTCTTTCATTCCTTGTCCCAAGCCCATATTCTCCTGTAACATTTTCTTCTACTCCTTCCCCTACAACTGCATTCCAGTCGCCCATGACCATTAGATTTTCGTCCCCCTTTACATACTGTATTACCCTTTCAATATCCTCATACACTTTCTCTATCCGTTCATCTTCAGCTTGCGACGTCGGCGTGTATACCTGACTATCGTTGTCGGTGTTGGTCTGCTGTCGATTCTGATTAGAACAACCCAGTCACTGAACTGTTCACAGCAACACACCCTCTGCCCTACCTTCCTACTCATAACGAATCCTACACCTGTTATACCATTTTCTGCTGCTGTTGATATTACCCGATACTCATCTGACCAGAAATCCTTGCCTTCCTTCCACTTCACTTCACTGACCGCTACTATATCTAGATTGAGCCTTTGCATTTCCCTTTTCAGATTTTCTAGTTTCCCTACCACGTTCAAGCTTCTGACATTCCACACCCCGACTCGTAGAACGTTATCCTTTCGTTGATTGTCCCGTCCCGGAGATCCGAATGGGGGCTATTCCGGAATCTTTTTCCAATGGAGAGATCATCATGACACTTCTTCAAATACACGCCACATGTCCACAAATCCTTATATTCTTTCTATTTCACTTCTCTGCATCTAGACTGCATCTAGACTAAGTCATTTTCTGATTTTCCAACTCCCCCACCATATTCAAACTTTCCATTGCCTTCTGCATCCTCACGCCGTTTCTCTTTGCTGATTCTTCCACCTTCAGAGGCTGTTTCCCATTCCAAGGGCGAGGGAGTACCCTGAAAATCTGTCCGCACCTGTGCCCTTTTTGACAAGGCCGTTGGTAGAACGAGGGTCACTTCTTATCCCGGCGGTCTTCGGGCGCCACTAGAGAGGATTTTTTTATTGAAAACTGAAGCAGCTACTACATTCTGACCTGTGACGCAGGTCGTTTTGATTACTAGTCAGTGACGCTACCCTTAGAACACTGCTTTATTCCGTCAAAGCCCCAGGATGTGTACCGGCTGCCGTATCATCCTCTGCCTTGCGCTGTCATGTGGCTGCAACATTTGGGGGGGGGGGGGGGAGGAAGAGGAGGAGGGAGAGGGGGAAAGGTGGCGCATGTCCTCAGCACAACACTCTGCTGGCCGTGCAGCCGCTACGACTCGTTCAAGTACCTCCTCAACTGGCATTATGAGGCTGAGTGTATCCTGTACCAGCCCCCCAACAAGGAAAATTCTTGTCAGGACTGGGAATCGAACCCGGTCACCCCCAGGGCAGCAACCTGCGCTGACTACTTCTACGGAGGCAGACTAAATTTGTGTATACCCACCTGTTCTTTTTTTAGCATTCATAAATCATACTCTACATTGCTGCATTTGATAAAGAACTCACCGTGTATTCTAAAGTTATTAAATTAAAGAAATTTCTTGACTAACGTAATACTTGTAGAGGGAACTATTCACTGCTACTGTCACATTAGAAACTTAAAAATCAAAGCTTATCGGAAAAATTAAAATATTAAAGACTTTATAAAACAGAAAGTATCTGAAATGTGCTCTACCATCCGACTGTTATGGAAGTAAGGTACCGCAAGTTTTATAGTTAACAAACGGAGTTCATGATGAAATCTTCTCGAGCTTCCATCCGGGTAGCTGCGTCGAAAACCCGCCACGTTTCGATGTGGTGAGAAGATGATGAGAATGACACTCATCGAAACATCGCGGATTTTGGACGCAGCTGCCCGAATGGGAGCTCGAGAGCCGACCGAAGTGGCCGTGCGGTTCTAGGCGCTGCAGTCTGGAACCGCGAGACCGCTACGGTCGCAGGTTCGAATCCTGCCTCGGGCATGGATGTGTGTGATGTCCTTGGTTAGTTAGGTTTAACTAGTTCTAAGTTATAGGGACCTAATGACCTCAGAAGTTGAGTCCCATAGTGCTCAGAACCATTTGAACCATTTTTCTTTTTGGAGCCCGAGAAGATTTCATCAGCAGTACAGCCTACTCTGGGAAAGCCTATATTCACAACAGAGTTCATGTTAGTAAAACTGTTCTACTGTTTGAGTCGCTTCTTTATTCCTTGATGTAAATAGCACTCCGATTGAAACATCCAAATAATATAACATTGGTTTTACCATTAGTAGACGTCAGAGACGAACATACACGCGTGTAACTATATAGAGGTCTGGTCTTTCCTCCTCACTGGAATATCGTCCTACCTGTGGATATTCCCATGTTTTCAAAAATTTGACAGAAAAGATTCTGTTAAATATGTCAGCCGTCCTCGTGTGTCAGTTCCTGCCCTCGCAAACAAAGAATATCTGATTTTATGCTCTGAAGAATGTCTCATTAACTTTTCGCGTACGCACTTACATTCACTTAAACTTTACTTTTGCCCCTGCATATTCTATTTTATGAAGGCAACGTAATTTTTTTCGGCATACTCCCAGCTTTCCTGGAAGAGCTCCCGGCCTACACAAATTCTCGTGATTTCTCTCGACCAAGCTGCTGCATTTCCTGGTCTGCTACCCGCCTCTGGAATCTCGTAGGCACGCTTTTTCGTTCTTCTACCTCGGCAAATTAGATTTTACTTCCACTTGGAGGATGTTTCAAATACCTTAAACCAGTGTCGAGTTATTTCTTTGACTCTTGAAGACCGTCTCCTTCTCGAGGCGTATTCTGTTTTCCTTGCCCCTCCACATCGCATAAATACTTTCAGAATAATTCCGGAAAACGCACCACCGTGCAAACGCGAGTTTTCAGAGAATTCAAAACTCCTGTGCTAATGTGCTTTATTGAAATGGGCGGTTGGTTCGTACGCGGGGAAAATTTCGAAGAAACGCACAGATCTTGCTTTCGTTAGATCTTTATTTTTTTTAGGTAACAAGAGACGACCACCAATTCTTTTCTGGAAATCTTTGAAATAATTGTTATAAGTCTCTAAGTCTTCAGTACACAGTGTATCAATATGTGTTGACATTAAATATCGACTACTTTAATCGAAATCTGTAGTTCAAATTATTTTCATTCACGTTCCACTTGAGTGAAACAGACAAACGTAGTACTGGAGCAATATAAATATATGATGGCGGAATGTCTGTCCCGACGACAGTGATTGTGATGCAATGTGCGCTCAATAAGGTCTTCAGCAAGGGCATAATATAAGGAAATCGATGGAGTGTGATCGGTATAAAATACAAAGGAAACATGATGTTATAAATTACTTCCTGTATTATATTTGCCCTTAAATTGAAACTCATGCCTTATCTAAACCAGGGGAAGAATTCGGCATTGGCTGCCTAAATTAAAGGGTCGTTATAAATAAACTTTCGCTACCTCAGGCAGAGTAGACGGAACACTGTTTACCATTTGGGTACCAAGCTATGTAGCAGTGATATTCAGACTGTGCGCTGCAGGATTTGCTTTGTTAATAGTGTCAAATGGCTCTGAGCACTAGGGGACTTAACTTCTGAAGTCAGCAGTCCCTTATAACTTAGAGCCGTAGCGGTCGCACGGTTCCAGACTGTAGCGCCTAGAACCACTCGGCCACCCCGGCCGGCAGTAGTCATGATTTGCCGTTAGGCGGCGGTACCGATATGGTGACGAAGGGCTGAAACACTATCATCAATTTGCATTAAGCTGCAGGCAATCAACGTAGGTCTGGACGAAATGTGCAAGGCTCTGCTAGGGGAAAGTTGTTTCATCAATACAACAGCAATACTGCTGTCGCTCTTCGCGAGTATCGACCAGTTAAAGGAATAGGTAGAGGTTCTCTTTTCACACAGAGGATGAAGAACATGATTCGGAAGTTCGAATCAACAGGCGATTTGGGAATTGCACCTGCGAGAGGCCGACGGCCAAACGGCCACAACGTCTTCAAGAAGTAACTGTTATCACGGCTGATAGCGCTGGACGCAAAGTGCGATTTTCAAACAGTGCACGAGCTGTGTCGCGAAAGCTGAACATTGCATGGTCCACAGTTGAAAATGTACTGCGAACGATTGTGAATAGTATCCGTACAAATTACTCATTCCTCAGCAACTTTTGCCGCGTGACGCAGACATTCGAGTAGACAATGCACTCAAGTTTCTTGCAAGCCATGTAGCCTCTTAACATTTTGTGGAGTAATGGGGAATACTTGCCCTCACTGCAGCAGTGAACATTCAGAATTCCCACATTTGGGGATCCTTACCGCCAACGATCTTTCATGAAGTTATGCTGCATACTGAACGAGACACTGTGTAATGTGGTTTCACGACAAAGTTCATAACTGGCCCATTTTTCTTTGAGGAACCCGACTCCCAGGGACCAAGGACATGCTGCGTCAAAGGCATACGTTACTGTATTCTGCTTCGCCAATATGTGATCTCTGATCTACAGGAAAGAGATGCTCTCAACTGTTTTAAAGCACGATGGAGCTTCACATCACATTGCTCGTGAGGTCACTCGGTTACTCCGTAACACATTTGGAGAAAATCGAATCATTGGTTGATCATTCCAAACTGCGTAGCCACCAACGTCACCATATTTCAATCCGTGAGGTTTCTGGCTGTGCAGTTACCTGAACTAAAATATTTATCAAGGGGACACTGACAAACGTTGGATATTAAAGATGAGATGTTTCGGGCAGCAGTAGAGCGATCTCTAGTGCGGTTCCAGGATGCCGTGGAAGCAGATAGTCGTCACAACGAGCAACATTTGTAACCTGGAACATAACCACGATATGCAGTTAACAATAGTTACCCTGTGGTGTGGAAAACAACATTTCTTTCTTTCAGTGGTTTATTCGTTACTTCTCTTCCGCATGGTCTTACAAACGTTTCCACAAAGTTTCTTTGTCCTACGATCAATCGTTTTCAGTGGGGCCTCTCTCGAGTACAGAAAGTTTAATTATAACAACACTGTATTATGACATAAGTCTCGCTTGTTGATTGAATCCTTATTAGTCAAAATAAATTGACGAAACGAAGTAACTGATTACTTTTCTTGACATCAGTTGACCAGAACCAGGAAAGTGCGATCAAGCATTGCAGAATACTCTCACAGTGATTAAGAAACAACCAATGATATAGTGTAAACATCTCCTTCACCCCGTTGAAGAAAAGTAGCACGTGGCTGTTTACACTACATGTAAATTGGTGATGCATACAGATTTGTAAAGAAAATTAAAAAGTAACGAGTATTGTGTTTGCGGTCACCGGCACTGTTCCACAGGATATGTGCTTGTGGAAACTGCAGTGTGGACGGTGGAGCAAGGTAGTTATGATTCACAAACTATACCAGTTCCTTCTGAGATAGGTGAAGGATAGCAGTCTTATGATTTTTTTAAAATACAGATCACAATGGCTTGGAGATATTCCATTTCAGCAATGGAACTGAGAGGGAATGTTATTTTATCTTCTTTTCATCGAATCAGGTTACAAGCCGAATGTCGAAGTAAATTTTCATCTTGTAGCTCAATAATAGGAAGAGATGAAAGAAATCAAAGGAGGTGTTCACATCTGTCTTCCATTACCAGCACGAAGGAAAATAAATTCCTTTCATGCCATTCTTTTTATTTTTTCGCCATGAAACGTAATTTATTGTTTTCTAGTAGAATCTAGGACATTTACTTACAAGTTCCATAGATCATTTGAACCATCCTTTAACAAAAAGATGAACTAGTGAATTTACGTGATATGTAAACATGATTAGTCCTAAAATGTTTGAAGACATTATTATACTTAGTCCTAGTTGTGCAACTACACTTATTATTATTTTTTAACTGTCTTCCAGTTTGTAAATAAAACTTCGTCAGTGGAATAGAAGGAGGTGCCCAGGAGAAATAATAAAAATTAGATTTAAAATTTGCTTATCTGCCTGTCAGACTTCCAATATTATGGGGTAGATGATAAAAAATTTTTTGTTGCTACGTATTGCACACTTTCTGAACCACGGACAGCTTCAACAACGGGTGAAAATGGTCATTTTCCCCCCAGTATTCTAGGTACGGACATCACAGTTCTTCTCAAATTGTGATGGATTGTTTATAGCTAATTCCGTTGATAAATATATGAATTGTGGCGTGGTGAATAAGTCTAGATCCTTGAAGAGATACCTAAATGACGGCCTTGGGTGAACACAACACGTTATACGTAGTTCTCGCTTTTGTGCAGCCAACATTTTCTTTCTAAATGATGAGATATCTCAAAAAGTTATTCCATAAGACGTTATTGGGCAAAAATATGCAAAATATGACAGGAAGCTAACTTAATTGGTTGAGGAGCTCACTAAAACGCTTCTTCCAGTTCGTTTTCCTCAATATAAGTACTCAATCAAATTTGGAACATTCTATCCTATTCGCTCACTTCTGCCCATGAGCTACACACGTTGTTGGTATGATCCTATTTGTTTCACAAACATGAAAGTAGTGTGTTTTTGAAAATTTGGAGTGATTCGATTTCAAGCAGCCTACTAATTCATTGGAAAATATCATTTACCAACTCTTTTGTTGCTTGTCGCTCTAATGAGATTTATTGCAACACTAGAATCGCCTGCAAAAAGGGGCAAGTTGGCTTGTTGAATGTTAAGTGACATGTCACCCACACATATAAGGAATAGGAGTGGGCACAAAACTGATGAATGTAGTTCTCTTTTTGTGAATTTTCCAGTCATTGAAACGTTTTACCTATCCGACATTGTCTGACTTATTCAGAAGATTTTTTTTAATGTCCTTAAAGTCGTTTCAGATCATTTAATTTTTCTAGGGGGGGGGGGGGGGGGGTACATGATCTACACAACCAAACGCCTTGGAAGGATCGCAAAAAATACCAACTGCCGAATTCGTGTTATTGAAGACTTGAAGAGTGAATGTATAAATATCATTCTCAGTTCAGTAACCGTTCTGGAGTCTCAACTGTGCAAACTATGTAAACTGTTTCCACTTAAGTGTGCGACTGTTCTTGAATACTTTACTTTTTCGAACATTTTGGAAAAAGATGCCAGTAAGAGATTTGTCGATAGTTGATTAAGTCTGTCGTATCACCTATATTATGAAATGGTTTAATAACCGCATATTTTAACCTATCTGGACAAATTCACTGTGCCAGTGAAGCATTGTCTATATCAGTAAGATATTAAGTTGGAACATTTTTCAAGAATCAAGTTCGAAATTCCGTCAACCCCACATGTGATTTTGTATTTCAGAATTTTTGTAACAGTATTAATTTTATTGAAGGATGATGGTGCTACTTCTAGCTTCTTAAATTTTTGTGGAATGACATCTTTAATACATTCTCCTGCTGCTTCAGCTGAACCATCCCATATTTGCTACTACGTTTAGAAACTGATTGTTAAAAGTGCTTCCAACTTGTGAATTACCAGTCACAACATTTTCATTTTGTTTAATTGGTATGAAATCTTATACACTAACTGGCCGTCCTGTCTTCCATTTGAGAAATTCCCATATAGTCTTAATCTAACTATCTGCGTCATTTATATATGTCAGGACATGCATCCTTATCGACATTTTACTGACTTTCCTTAAAATATTACATTATATTTTGCGGTATGCAAGTAATGTCAGATCTTGACTTAGTCTGGCCTTAACGTAAGTTTCACTCTGCCACTTACATGAGATTTTAATTCCCTTAGTTATCCATGACTTAGCTGTTTTTCAATGAAACGTCTGGATAGTTTTTTTAGGAAAGCAAGTTTCAAATGTTAACACAATTTTACTATGGAATAAACTGTATGTGACATTAGCATCCCTTTCTACAGATATACCATACCATTCTTTTATGCTTACTCTTGAAACTTTGTACCCTGTTCTCACTAATATACCTCAGTGCTTTGTATGAACCTGCCTCCAGGATTCCATTAGCAGTTGGGTGTACCGAGCGAGGTGGCGCAGTGGCTGGCACACTGGACTCGCATTCGGGAGGACGACGGTTCAATCCCGCGTCTGGCCATCCTGATTTAGGTTTTCCGTGATTTCCCTAAATCGCTCCAGGCAAATGCCGGGATGGTTCCTTTGAAAGGGCACGGCCGACTTCCTTCCCCGTCATTCCCTAATCCGATGAGGCCGATGACCTTGCTGTCTGGTCTCTTCCCCCAAAACAACCCAACCCAAGCAGTTGGGTGCACATTAGTTGTGTCAGCATCAGCACTGTCTATGTTAATGTTATCAAATTTTGCTGCCGACAGCTTGCCAAATTGACTACTGAAATTAGACTAAAACACCCAAATAATAATTGTAATTCATTTTCCCCGACCGTATCTTTGAAGATATCCACACTGAAATCTCCACAACCTTCTAATGGTTTCTTCTTGTCTGACAGGTAGCTAGATTTCTCATAAATATCTGAAAGTTTCCTAGACGGACGGGGGGGGGGGGGGGGGGTTCTGTGGACAGTCACAATTAACAGAGAAGTATTCTTCAGTAACAACTCAAAAGCAAATGCTTCTAGGTTCTGATCAACACAATGTTTTTGAATTTTTGTCCAATTTCTGCATACGCTGCAACTCCTGCTTTTTCATTTTTAAGTCTGTAATCCTTGATATTTAACTCCTCCATTCTTGTGACTGCATAGTGTTCAGAGAGGCAGAGAACAGCTACCACTTCAGAATTTTCCACATCTTCTAAGTATACAATGAGCTCGTATATCGTGTTTTCCCAACCTCTAATGTTCTCATGAAACAAATTAATTTTCGTTTTCTGGAAACTGTTACAGGTATTATGGTGTTCATGGGAACCGAATACAACCACAACACACATAATCTGCAGAGATAGTAAAGCAACAGTTCATTCATCCATGTATCAGCAAGTGCGAATACACCTTCCGCTGTCGCCGGTGCCTATGTCGACAGCACCACATAGTGCTCACATCGCAGGTGGAGACGAGACAGTTAAGCATGTCACTAGCAGACACCTTCTCGAGTCGCTATCTACTGGGCTCGCTATATTCCTACGGTGGGAGCTACGTACGCCACCAGAGTACACCGTCCTCGCTTCCTCTCACTGCGTGGAATGTATACCGCCGCACGTCTGTTTAAGACACCACACACCGTGCGTCTTCCACTCCCCTCTCCCTGCCCACCGCAGTCTTGGAAGACTTGCAGTGACACAACTAAAATGCACCTATAGCTGTGTTACTAGCGTTTTACAGACAGTGTAGTGACTGAAACTGTTGGAAAGTGACTGATATTTTCATACAGACAATTCAGTGGTGCACTGTATGAAAACCAGTGCTGAACAGACAACCCCAGAAATCTGAATTACGTACAATACACTTTAATTTGTACACATTAAAAACAAATATGTTCATATTTTATTCACTTAATAAATTTTTGTAGTGTTCTACGCTGCCTCATATCAACTTTGTGGAAAAAACACATTTATCGTGACGAGGACGGTTACACGGCAATTTTGGCAAACTAACTGAAGTTTCTGTTGTTGTAGTGAAGCGTGTTTATTTATCTATTTATTTTGTATAAAATGGTAGCGACTAGAGAGCCATCACTCACACCAATTACTCAGTTTCAGAGGCAACAAATACAAACACTACCAGACTGCTGCATGCACAACAGGCCTAGGGGGCAACTACGATCAAAGAGCAGAATTTCGGCGACCAGGTGCTGTGTCCTTTTAGTTCTTTCGGTGCATTAAAAGAGGCTTGGACGGAGTACAAAATTCAGCTTCCGCAGCGAACAAAATCTCAGCTGACGCACGACATTCTTTCTTTTTTACGAGGTTGGAACGTACAGCCGAATTACCCACACGGGTAAGCCGTTAGGCTTACCGGAATTTTTCGAGTCACAGATTCATGTAGGTGTTGCTTGTTTAAGATTTCGTCATACATGTTGTCATTGTAATCACCCTTACAAGGAATGGACCAGTGAACTAGGGGCATGAGTAGCAACTGTAAATTCAATTGTGTTTGTGGAGCTTCATTTCAAGACAAAACGCACCGCGATGCAGTTATTCAGAACCTTTCTAACAACATAATGTAAATTACGTACATTGAAGGTGGAGGGGGGAACCACGGTGCAATTATTCAGAACCTTTCTAACAACAGAATATAAATTACGTACATTGAAGGTTTGGGGGGGGGGGGGGGGGAGAAAGGAAAGGAAAGGAGCCTATGGACGTTAGCTGCATCGGTACGTAATGCAGAATCAGCGACGATGAGCGAAAGATATAATTGATTTATTTCTTTAAAGTCAGTACCGCCGCCGGCCGAAGTGACCGAGCGGTTCTAGGCGCTTCAGTCTGGAACCGCGCGACCTCTATGGTCGCAGGTTCGAATCTTGCCTCCGGCATGGATGTATGTGGTGTCCTTAGGTTCTTTAGGTTTAAATAGTTCTAAGTTCTAGAGGACTGATGACCTCAGAAGTTAAGTCCCATAGTGCTCAGAGCCATTTGAACCATTATCAGTACCACCATTGGACTGTTTTTTATTTGCATTGTTACATCTACACGATCATGATTTTGGCTTTACAATGCCATTATCAAGTGTTTTAACTTTATACAGTGCCTAAGATGGTATACTGTCGTATTTAAACTACACTGTTAGACACATTGTCTAAGGGTCAATATTTCTGGTAAATGCCTATTGCTCTGTTTTATCACTGGGTATACTCATGCGCGCGAGCACTCTACTGACAGAACCAATCAACAGTTACCAATTGTTGCATATTATTCTTGGGCGGATGATGTCGAGGATGAGCCACAGTGCCCCGAGGATGCCGAGGGCAGAGATGCTCCCTCAGACGTACCCAGCTACGACCAGCCACAGTGACTACGGCTGTATCGTGAGCTTCTGTGGGGCCGCCCCTGCCGCCCACACCTGGCCTCCTACACAACCCAGTTGGCGACCTGACTGACCAAACGTACCGTCTAGCAACGATTAACATCAATAACATACGTGCCCGACATAAATTAGCCATACTACAGGATCTGCTCAATGCAGCAGATATCGACATTGCAGTCCTTCAATAAATGTTTGTCGGAGACTTCAAGGAACCCTATGGCTAAAAGACTTGGGTCTCACATGCGTCCGCCAATGGCAGTAGTGTGGCAATCCTCCTCCGCGAAGATATACCCACAGAAGACGTCGAGTATCTCCCTGACGCCAGTGGCATGGCTATTACTATCCAAGGAGTCAAACTTATTAACATCTACGTGCCGTCAGGATTTGATCGGCGTCGCGAACGTTCCACCTTCTTCGCTCATACAATCACGCCCCTCTTTCTGGGCCGTCAGGACGCCTAGATATTAGGAGGGGATTTCAACTGCAGCCAAGCACCTAAGGATCAATTACCGTAACATTCTCCTTGCACAGAACTTGCGACAATTATAGATAATCTTCAAATGGTGGACTCGTGGGAACATGTTTGTGGCGATCGGCCCCGATTTAAACACTACACCAGCTATCCTTACAGCCACATCGACCGGATTCACATCTCGCGCTGCATAGCCATGGAACGAGAGCTGCCGAAGTTTGGCCCACAGCGTTTTCTGAGCACGAGGCTAACATCTGCGCAATTCCCTAGGCCGCCAGAAGGTATGGCACAGCCGTGGTCTTTGTAAGTTCAACGTCGCCCACCTAGCCTCTCAGGAATGCCTTATACAGACACGTGGCTTTCCTGTAGTCACCGGCGTGGCACCTGCCGTTTGTCGTGTTGGTTACTCTATGCCAAACCAGCCCTCCGGAAGACCTTGATAGGCTACGGTCGAGATGTAGCAGCCTGGAAGATACATACCATGGACTTTTATTACAGCACCTTAAGGGAATATACAACATTGCCGTACTCACCTGCAAGGCAGGTGACGGTGAACTGTGCCAAGGCTCAGACCATCAGATTTACACGTTGACACCTTGAGGGTGCGATCGTAAGGAAGCGCACTCCAGACAGAGTGGCCCAGGAGGAACCGTCCATGTTCCACGTCATTGCAGAACGACAGCGCCGACACTGATCCAAGCTATCACGACCGAAGCTAGACGAGGCCTTGATACCCAGCGCGATATAGCAAACGCCCTTCATGCTCACTACACAAGACTGTACTCGGAACACTGAGTGTTATATAATGGCCGTCTCACGCCGCCGATACAGATCCAGCCCTCGGTGCGACAAGGCTGCCCCTCTTTCGACGATATTGTACGCGCTTGTCCTGGAACCACTACTCTGTGGCCTCCGACAACGCCTGTCTGGGATGTACCTCGGTGGACTCACTTTTTGCGGCAGTGCCTATGCTGATGATCTGGTACTCCTTCTACGAAGTAATGACGATGTTCGTGCAGTACTGGCGCGGATGCCGACCTACGGTGTGGCATCGGGGAGCAGTCTCAATGTCCACAAATCGCATGCCCTGTCTATAGGAAGTGGTCTATCCGACGAAAGCGTCGAACAGCTACGATTCAGTGACACAATCCGCTGTCTTGGCACTGATTTCACATCTGACATTAAGCTCTCGGCAGCCCTTAACTACCGGCCTTTATTTAATAAAATGAGAGCAGTAATAAGTGACCACCGTCTTAGAATTCTAAAGCTCCTGCAACGGACGCGATATGCTGACGTCTGTTTGGCATCACGCATCTCCCCATTTTGCACAGATACTCCCTATACCACCCACTCTGTCTCACCGCATATGGCGGTTTTGGGATCCTTTGTTAATACGGGCATGTTATTTAAGATTCTTTACGAGTCCCTAACCCTCCCTGTTCAGAACAGAGCAAAGACCCTGTTCGTCAGTTGTCACCAACACCTGTGGCGACGAAGCCCGACGTACCTCACAAGTCTATTACTGGAGGCCTTAAGACCAACCTCACTCACACCCCCTGTGATGATATCGGACATCCCAGCATCTTTCTTCTAAATTAGTTAATTCTTCCTTGAATTAAGCTACATCCACACCGCACTACTACCCACAAGCCTGACAACGACGAGGGCGATATATACTGCCAGGCAACTGAACGGGACGCCGAATGTGATTGAAAGCAAACACCCCACTATAAAGTGGCGCGCTGTGTGGCAGGCAGTGAATGCAACCACCCTTGATACTGACGTGCAATATGCATGTTACATAACTGTTAATGGGAATGTGCCAGTCCCGCCTACATCACATCCACCTCGCCGACTCACGCTTGTGTGCCACATGTTAAGTGGCTGACACGGATGAACATCGTTTCGAATGCGGGTCCGCAAAGGACGTTTGGTATTTGGTGCGTCAGATATTGGCTTTTCTCACACGCACAATTCCCGACAGGATAAGTACACGATCACTCATTTTCCCAGATGGGGTGTATTTCCCAAGAGCAGAAATGAACTCTGTGACATGGATTAGCGGCCACGCTGTTTACTACCTATTCGGTAATGGCGAAAAGACAGCACCCGATTTTTGGTATTATCTCAACGAACGACACTGCGCGATCGTCAAGAACCCTAAATACAGAGAATATTTTTCTAATTTTCTTTGGAGCGCATTCCATAACCCGCCTCACTGCTGGATTATCCATGACATGAGAAGATAACCTTCGAACCTCTTTCCAGTTTCTTTTTTAATGAGACTGAACAAACAACGGAAACAACACAGCGATGAGACGGCAGTCATCGAAAAATCCGCAGGGGGCTAAAGCATGGACCATCCTCATGCCGTAACGGGACGTATTTTATTATTCTGGTTATGTAGCCGAAGAGGAACGGCATTCCTTTATCCATCTGTGAAAAAAAAGAAAAAAAGGGTTAGGGCGCCTGCCTAGTAACCAGGACATCCCGGGTTCGAATCCTGGTCGCACTGATTCCGCGTAATGTCCCGATGCTACTGGCTCATTAATCCCTCTCCTTTCCTTTCTCCCGATCTCCACCTTCAATAAAAACAACAAAAAAATTAAAAAGTCCCTGTCAGAAACACACTTTCAACCCTCCCCGTTGATTTCCATCAATGTCCTGTTCATAGCTGATTATTGTAATTCCCTGAAATTTCATTCTTCATAGCTTTCACGACCCGCACGCCCGAAAGAACAGACACTATACACATATAACTACAGCGATCACGAACCAAGGATCATTTCTGTGCAGATGCGCACATACGCTCGAACTCATGTGGGAATAAGCCCTGCCACGAGCATTGAGATTAATGGGCACTACTTTCGTAATGTTTAGAGCAAGTTGAGAAAGTGGGTCTGCTGCGTGCCTGAGATAACTCCCCGCAGCCGCGCTGATTCCCATGTCTTCGTCGGTTTAGGGTTTAGACCTCCTGTCTAGTAAGCAGGAAATCCCGGGTTCGAATCCTGGTCGGGCACACGTTTTCAACTCTCGATGTCCCGTACACAGCTAATGTTTGTAACTCGTTAAACTGTAATTCTTCATGGCTGTCGCTTTCCACCGTGGTGTCTGTTCTTTCGACGGATTCATTGGAATTTCAGATTTAAATCAAACTGTAGAGTTTCAGTTGGACATCAGCGCATCACTGACACTAATTATGCAGAATACGGACGAAAGACAGGGACACCCCAGGTTACAGAAATAACGCCTGTAAATCACGTGCTTCCCCAGCGAAAGTATCTCTGTTCTCAGGACGTGAGCTTTGCAAGGAAATTATAAAGGTCTATCATGTTAGCTCCATAAACGGTGATTGTCATGCTCTAGTCCAAACATTTTTGGCATGGATGAGTCTTATTTGTTTGATATAGAGACTCAAAATAAGGTGCGTGCTACTGATACTTTAGTTTCCCGTGCCAGCGTTCAAGATTTTCGTATGGTCATTTGTTCTACGGCGCTCTGGAACACGCAGAATGTTTTTAATGGCGTATTGTACTAAAGGGCATTGTGCAAATAAAATATCCAGTCGAGAGGTAACGATGAAATTGATGGACGTCGACATGATAGCTTGTATCTGTACCAGTGCGTTCTTTTCAGAAGCGTATCTCCTGCAACATTCTTCCATTGCATTCTTGGACAAGTCAACCGTTTCATCTTGGAAAAATGATACTGGTGACATCACTGGGTTTGGACAAACATCAGAACAGCACCTCCGAAATTTAGAATCTCCGTTTCAAATTCTGACTGATGCAGGACTCAACTGCAATCTGCAGAAATGTTCGTTATTGAGTACCTATCTTTCTTCCTTTTCTGTGGGAGGGGACCAAACAGCAAGGTCATCGGTCGCTTCGGATTAGAGAAGGATCGGGAAGGAAGCCGGCCGTGCCCTTTCAAAGGAACCATCCCGGCATTTACATGAAGTGATTTAGGGAAATGACGGTAAACATAAATCAGGATGGCCGGACGCTGGTTTGGACCATCGTCCTCCCGAATACGAGTCCAGTGTGCTGACGGCTGTGCCACCCCACTCGGTTACCGAATACAGAAATGGTATGCGCGGACCATTTATTTGACGCTCACGGCGCTCTCCCCACGACCAACAAGGAAACATCATTACCTTAAGCTCAGATTTTAAGGAGAAAACAGCAGATGTGCAAGATATCGGCCACAGCAATCGATCCCGCTTAAAAATGTTGGCCATTATTCCGACAGTACGCAGTTGCCACCATCTGTAAGTACAGCTTTTAAACACGGGCGTATCGCTTGTTTGTAAATCGCTCCGTCCCATTGCGTCCGCTAATGCCAGAGCGCGAAAATGTAACTCACAATGGGGTCACAACAAATGCCTCCTTATTGCAGAGTAGCGCGATTCCTGCAAACGTACTTCAATTTAACAGTGTCAGCCTTTCAACGCAAAGAAAATAGCGCACAACGGCGATTTTAGTAAGCAGCGCTACCCTGTTTCCTTAACGACACACTCACTCATTTCACACATTTACACTTCATTTGAGAATGTTCGAGACAAAGAGATCTGGCACTAGATACATGTCAGAAACACGAGAAGAGCACGTTGTCAATGTCGAAACGGTATTTCATCGGAAGTTCAAAGTTATTTGGCTAATGTCTCGTGTAGCCGGTTCGATGCCAAGCTTGCTGGAAAACTGGCCGAAAGACTGGCTTACAAAACTGCCTGTAAAGAAGAGACTGGATTTGAACGATGTTGTTACGCTGGCCGAAGTTCAAATCGACGTGCAGGAGCCGTATCGAGTTGGTAAACCTGCGCACAAAACCTTTGAATATCAGGAAGTCAAATACATCCAACGGTTTGCAGTATGTTGTTCGACCTGTTGATATCGTCGATACAGAAACTGTTCTGTCTTCTTCTCCGTTCTCTTGAACCGCTTAAAAGCTTCTGTGGCCAAGATATGATTCCATAAGAAGTTCTGCTGTCGCCACATCGGTAAATGTTCATTGTTGACTTTTCCAGAACACAAGGCGACCGCTACAATACTGTCCGCTTGAAACCAACTTTGTTTGAGCCATGGTACAAATTGCGCGGTCAACACTTCCAAAACTACAAACAGAGGTGACAGCAAGTGTCCATCTACAGATACAGTTGGAATTTTTGTATAGCTATGCATCATTTCACTGATGGACTGCACGACCTTATCTTTCGTCCCTTTTTTGGCAAAGGCAGCGATCGGGGGTTTGTTTGTTGGAATTTCAGCGATTTTTCGGCAAAATCGAATTCAACGTATCTGAACGGCTAAGTTCTCCCCTCAGTCTAATAGCGAAGCCGAGCGTTTTGTTCGCAGCTTCACGGCTCAGATGTCCGAACTACACGTGCTTCGTGCTCGAAGGTAAGTGCTTTGAGTATGTTTCACAGACGGGGAAAACCTCAGTTACGGCCAGCCGATTCGGCTCATGTTTGTCAGGTCGCTTATGTACTACTCAAAAGGAAAGGTTCAGATAATTTGGCTCAATACCCCTCCTGTTTGACGTATCCAAAGCTAATTTTCACGACGCATTATCGACTCAAAATTGACGGGTAGTTAGATATTTGAAAACTGAGCGTATTTCATCATCAATTTTCCTAAAAATGGAGAGAATTGTTTCGACTTCCCCTTACCAGAAACCAGAGATACAGTACTTACCCAGAACAGACTTTGCTAACATAAAGCAGTATTAAAGTACACATAGCACATATATGAGGACGTTAACTAAGGTGTACGGAAACCACATAATATGGTCAAAAGATAGATTCCAGAACGAATTTACAGTTTTTCTTAAATTTTATTTTTTTCTTTGTGGATTTCTGTAGGAATGGGAGGGTTAATATGACAAATAACACAATAAAAATTGATAACACGGTAGGCAAAATTCTCAGATGACTTTGATTAGTAAAGAATTAAAATTTTCAGCCCCGTTGTACGAAAATAACTCATAGTATGCCTGCGACGAATTTGTCACAGACAGCCAAATGCGCGATGATTGTTTACAATCAGGTTCTGAACAGAATTTTATTTTATGGCTTCCAGATTGCATTATTTCAATGGAAACGCAGCGGGAACCGCGCAACCGTGCGAATGCAGTAACAGTTCATAGCGTAATTCATGATCAACTGTCTGCACATATTTTTCAGGCAATATTATCCTAGGTTTGGTACGCATCAAAGTTAATTCGAGAGAAGTGAATATTTTAAATGCAAACGAAGCCTCTTTTCGAACGAATTTTCAAAACCAACAATATGCTTGCCCGAAGACTGTTTTCAAAAATGGTTCAAATGGCTCTGAGCACTATGGGACTTAACATCTGTGGTCATCATTCCCCTAGAACTTAGAACTACTTCAACCTAACTAACCTAAGGACATCACACACATCCATGCCCGAGGCAGGATTCGAATCTGCGGCCGTAGCAGTCGCGCGGGTACGGACTGAGCGCCTAGAACCGCGAGACCACCGCGGCCGGCCCAAGACTGTATTCAAATAACAAGTTAAAGAGTACCTAAATAGGTGTTTTCTGAAATCAGAGATACAACACTTATCCGGGTACAGCTTTCACTAACAAAAGGCAATACTAAAAGACACATAGTACACTTACGGCGACGTTAGGTAGGTTGCACAGAAACAGCACAATATGGCAGAAGTTTCTTGAACTATACTAATTACAGATGGAGAATGTCTCAGTGAATTCTATTAAGCCGGTAAGTGATTACTGAATCACGAGCTGCTGGTCAGATTGACAAGGGCTGAGGTATTGTGAAATCTTATCGTACAGCTGTTGCCCTCACTTTGCGGCTGCAGGGCGTGTCACGCTCGGGGAGCGCACAAGACGGTATGAGACCACGAATGACACTATTACTTTCTGTTTAAGTTACTACGTGCAGCCGGCCGCGGTGGTCTAGCGGTTCTAGGCGCTTAGTCCGGAGCCGCGCGACTGCTACGGTCGCAGGTTCGAATCCTGCCTCGGGCATGGATGTGTGTGATGTCCTTAGGTTAGTTAGGTTTAAGTAGTTCTAAGTTCTAGGGGACTGATGACCACAGGTGTTAAGTCCCATAGTGCTCAGAACCATTTGAACCATTTTTTTTATTACGTGCAAAGTGGAAAGCGGCTGTAGCAAAACGCATCCGCAACGGAGATGAACCTGCATCCGCTTAACACCGAAAGTCTTAGAGGCAGCGTCTTTCACATGTTTTATGTCCTCAGAGGCGCCGCTCTCCAGTGATCTTGAAACCACAAACAATAGGTGCGTTGTCAACTACGTGGAGAGGTAGGAGCCAAAGCCCGAATACTGCGGTACGGGGGCCTCATATTCTGGCTCAGTCCCAACAGTCAGAAAACGGGCCGGCCGGAGTGGCCGTGTGGTTCTAGGCGCTACAGTCTGGAGCCGAGCGACCGCTCCGGCCGCAGGTTCGAATCCTGCCTCGGGTATGGATGTGTGTGATGTCCTTAGGTTGGTTAGGTTTAATTAGTTCTAAGTTCTAGGAGACTGATGACCTCAGTAGTTAAGTCGCATAGTGCTCAGAGCCATTTGAACCATACGGAAAACGGTCCTCACTGTGTTCCTACATCTGCAAACTGGAGGAGTAGAAACTTTCTAACACGTGGAGATTTTAACGCTTACCACCATTTCGAGTATGTTACTAAGTTATCTCAAAATGACCGCAGGCGAAATCAGTTATGATACTTCAGATTCTCAGCACTTTAGAATTTTTGTCAATGAATTAATTCGCAAGTTAAACCCAAAATATTGGTGATAGTGAAAATTTGTTAAACTACTTAGTTGCTCATTTACTAAAGGATCCTGAATCTGTAAGCGTACCGGATTATTATTTATTGTTAGTACCTCCTGTAGGTCGAGGTCAAGGGCGAGCGCACACAGACGAGTCTCGACATATGGCCAGCCTTACGAGGTTCGTTGTGTTACAAGTTTCACACCCTCGTCGTTCATATTAAAATTATAGACACTGCTGTCACCTTTATGTATAGCGTACCGTGGTATCCGCCTGTAGCAGTGAATGCTTCAGTCTTATTTAGTCGTGTCTGATGGTCTCGTGGCTGCATTGAGTGTTTTGCAACAACTGATGTAACTGTTTCTCTCCTTCTACCGCTGCGATAATCTTGTGCTGGGTTTCGTTTGTTATTTTTATAGCGCCCACATATATGTCTCCACAACTACGTAAATCCTACATTTTACAGGGACTTTCGTGCACCCTGGCCGATTGTAGGTGTCATATATTTCGGGCGGTTCTGAAAATTACGGTGATACTCCGTTTGTTCAACTTCGTCCCTATGCTGTCAGTATACTGGGTGCAGTCGATAACTTCAACGTGCCGCTGTAGTGTGGAGGAAGTCGAGGACAGCAAATTGATGCAGGAAACATGTGGTCCATCAAGCCGGGAAACAACCACAAACTGGTCTACAAAAGCCAACTAAGCTACAACGACTGCACACTGCGCGGTATTTTAGCTAAAAGCATCCCTGAATATCAAAAACCACTTGAAACTCCCTGGAAGATTAAGAGTGTGAGCCGAATGGAGACTCGAACCACGGAAAAGCGTCGTGTGTAGTCACGAATCACGGTACACAATGTGGCGATCCGATGGCAGGGTGTGGATATGGCGAATGCCCAGTGAACGTCATCTACCAGCCTGTATAGTGCTAACCGCATAATTCGGGGGCGGTGGTGTCATGGTGTGGTCGTGTTTTTCATGGAGGGGGCTTGCACCCCTTGTTGTTTTGTGTGGCATTATCACAGCACAGGCCTACATTGATGTTTTGAACACCTTCCTGCTTCCCACTGTCGAAGAGCAATTCGGGGATGGCGATTGCATCTTTCAATACGATCAAGCACCTGTTCACAATACACAGCCTGTGGCGGAGTGGTTAAACGACAATAACATCCCTGTAATGGACTGGCCTGCACAGAGTCTTGACCTGAATCCTATAGAACACCTTTGGGATGTTTCCGAACGCCGACTTCGTGGCAAGCCTCGCCGACAGACGTCGACACCTCTCTTCAGCGCAGCACTCCGTGAAGATTTGGCTGCCATTCCCCAAGAAACTTTCCAGCACCAGACTGAATGTGTACCTATCATGAAGGCCAAGGGTGGGCCAACAACGTACTGAATTTCAGAATTACCTATGGAGGACGTCACGAACTTGTAAGTCATTTTCAGCCAGGTGTCCGGATACTTTGCATCGCATAATGTAGTAAAATGTCGTGAGGTGGTACACTAAAAAGTATTATTAAAATGCCACCGTAGCAATCTAATCTAGATCATCTAAAATGAATTCATGTTGCTGTTTTGAAGATAAACGAAGGTTGAGGATTAATAGATAGCACGCCGGAGTGGTCCAGTGGTTCTCGGCGCGTCAGTCTGGAACCGCGCGACCGCTACGGTCGCAAGTTCGAATCCTGCCTCGGGCATGGATATGTGTGATGTTCTTAAGTTAGTTAGGTTGAAGTAGTTCTACGTTCTAGGGGACTGATGACCTCAGATGTTAAGTTCCATAGTGCTCAGAGCCATTTGAACCATTTTGACTAATAGATGGTACCTCTGACTGATACCACGGCTACTGAAGCAGACAAAAGAAAGGAAGATTTGAGTTTGACTTCCTGTCTACAGCGAGTTAGTTAGAGACGGAGCGCAAGATGGGAATGTTTCAAGGATGAGGAAAGAAATTGGTCGTACCCTTTCAAAAGAACCATCTCTGCATTTCCCTTGAGCGAGTTTGAAAATCACGGAAAACCTAAATTGGATGGGCGGACGCGGATGTGAATCGCCATTCCCCCGACAGCACATCGTGCCTGCTAACCACTGCGTCACCTCACTCCGGTTTTTAGGCGGTTTTGAAGGAAGAGACTTCAGAACGTAAACGATAACTGTTTGCGGTGTACCGCGGTTGTTTAAGAGAAGTCAATATGAGCAATTTGACATAGGATACTTGGTGGTTCTGGTAAGTTCCTATGGGACCAAACTGCTGAGGTCATCGGTTCCTAGGCTTACACGCTACTTGATCTAACTTAAACTAACTTTCGCTAAGGACAACACACACACACCCATGCCCGAGGGAGGACTCGAACTTCCGACGGGTGCAGCCTCGCGAAGCGTGGCAAGGGGCCCCAAGACTGCGCGGCTACCCCGCACGGCCCATAATTGTGGTCTAAAAACTCAACTTGTCCTACAAAAACCTACTAAGGTGTATGTGCACGTGCAGCGCGCGAGATTTTCAGTCTCCTTCCGTTCTCTTGAGCCACCGGCTTAGTCGGCAATTTCACTAACATGATTAATTTAAACCTCTCCCTGAGACTATTGAATGAAAACAGACATTTGTAATCGTTATGCAAAAATTTGATCCTTACATCCACAATAGTTTCATAATAAGAAGGTAAGAAAAAAAAATATGTAAATTTCAATTTTAAGCTGTTAAAAGTCACAACACTTCAAAGTGAAATTTACTCTAACGTTACTTTCACAATTGGTAACTAGAATACAAACCGATTTTAAGAAAGAATTTGCACTCTGTAGCGGAGGGGTGTGCTGATATGACATTTTCTGGTTGATTATAACTGTCAGCTGGACCGTGACCCGAGCTCAGGACCTTCGCCTATCGCGGGCAGGTGCTGTACCCGCACTTGGCCACGATATGCAAAGATCCTTACATAAAAATATGGCATTTCAGTCTCTGATCGCCATTTTATATTTTCAATGACCGGTTTCAGGCTAGCTGCCCACCTTCAGATCATGTATTGCAGTTACAGAGTAACCTATCAGTAACCTACTGACAGGTTATCTGTAACTGCAATACATGATCAGAAGATGGGCAGCTAGCAGTTACAGAGTAACCTGCCAGTAAGCTGTACTGACAGTTTACTATGTAACTGCAATACACGATCTGAAGGTGGGCAGCTAGCCTGAAACCAGCCATTGAAAATTAAAAAAAATATCAATCATTGACTGAAATGCCATATTTTTATTTAAAGAACGATCGTGGCAATACCAGAAAGACACTCATGTCTAGTTTTGATAAAGATCCTTACACCAAGCCAGGCGTCATCTGGCATTTACCGGCGTAATGTGTGGCTTATGAGCAGCCGCTCGACCATGAAATCCAAGTTTTCTCACCTCCCGGCTAACTGTCGTAGTACTTGCAGTGGACCCTGATGCAGTCTGGAATTCTTGTGTAATGGTCTGCATAGATGTCTGCCTATTACACATCATGACGTACTTCAACTGTCGGCGGTCTCTGTCAGTCAACAGACGAGGTCGGTCTGTACGATTTTGTGCTGTACGTGTCCCTTCACGTCTCCACTTCACAATCACATCGGAAACAGTGGACCTAGGGATGTTTAGGAGTGTGGAAAAATATATATATATATATACACGAGTGGAATTGAACGTGTGGAAAATTACGTAACTCAATAGTATTCATTCAATTATGTAATTATTTCTTAAAAAGATGTTAATTATGTAAAACAGAGAAAATATTTGTCTCACATTCTTTGTTAACCTATGTGATACTTTTCTTTTGTTTCGTACCCTTTCGTCGTCTTCTTCTGATGAATGTCGCCGACGCAAGACGCGAATCTATTTGAGGTCTGTTGAATGAAAAACATTTAATGTAAAATTATTCTACTTTTACGTTCATTTGCTGGTAAAGAAAAAACAAAAATAACAAATAGAGCCAAATGCGTTAAAACTATTTATGATTAATTACTGAAAAATCACTTCCTCTTTTAATTATAATTTTGTATTAATTGTTTTATCATAACTGCAAGAAGCGCAGCCATTGTTAGTTGCGATTATATAGCAACTTCGTCTGTACTTCTAGTTGAAAATAGCATAGGTTTGTGTTAAACTAATTTGCAAAACTATTTAATATTTTTTTAATGGTGGCATCAATTTGCATGGTTAATTATTTATTGAGGAAATGAAAATATTAATTGAAAAAGAAATCCTCTGTCTTTTGCTGGCCGCCATCTTAACTTTTATCACAGCGGCAAAGTTAAATTACTTGAAACTGCAAACAATGTACCGATGCGTAAGAAATAAATGTGCACCGGTGGCACTGAACTCTATTTATAAAAGAAAAAATTAATCGAATCAGACTGCATTTTCTAAAAACAGTGCTGATGGCATTTATTATTGAACAAGATTTCATTGCTGACGTATGGGGCCAAAATTAAACTACGCACGAATCACGGAGAAAAATATTTCTGGTAGCATACGTCAGTGTTGTGTGCGGGTGATATTCTGTGGTTCCTTTTCGTGATCAATTTGCTAAGAATAATTAGATCCATCGAAGACAAAAATTATAAAAGGTCTGATGTACGATCTGTAATTTTAGTGATATGAACACAACTTACAGTCAACATTATTACACTACGTCAGGTGGAATTCTTGTGCAATTTGAAAAAAAAAAATAATTATCCGGGAGAAGTTGTAGTATGAATAATGCATTATCATGTGTATAAGATTGTCAGTATCATTTACAAAATCAAGTCAATGCAATTGCTAAACATCAAAGTGAATTCAAACCGCAGAATACCATAGAGTATCGTATCATCCATGTTCATGGCATTTGTCCATGTTGATGATACAGAAAAACCGCCACAGAAATCTCGCGTACAGACGTATGACACAAGTGACACCTAATCACCTGACCACGTTGGAAGCCCCTGAGCCCGCATCTCGTGGTCGTGCGGAAGCGTTCTCGCTTCCCACGCCCGGGTTCCCGGGTTCGATTCCCGGCGGGGTCAGGGATTTTCACTGCCTCGTGATGGCTGGGTGTTGTGTGCTGTCCTTAGGTTAGTTAGGTTTAAGTAGTTCTAAGTTCTAGGGGACTTATGACCACAGCAGTTGAGTCCCTTAGTGCTCAGAGCCATTTGAACCATTTTTGAAGCCCCTGAGTTCCGCGGTGCGCCCCATTCTGCTCGCGATGTGTAATGACTACTGACAAGCGAACCTCCCAATCGCACCCCCCTCAGATTTAGTTATAAGTTGGCACAGTGAATAGGCCTTGAAAAACTGAACACAGATCAATCGAGAAAACAGGAAGATGTTGTATGGAACAATGAAAAAAATAAGTAAAATATACAAACTGAATAGTCCATGTGCAAGATATGCAACATCAAGAGTAGTCTGAGACAAGGAGCGCCGTGGTCCTGTGGTTAGCGTGAGCAGTTGCGGAACAGGAGGTCCTTGGTTCAAGTCTTCACTCGAGTGAAAAGTTTACTTTCTTTATTTTCGCGAAGTTATGATCTGTCCGTTCGTTCATTGACGTCTCTGTTCATTGTAATAAGTTTAGTGTTTGTGTTTTGCGACCGCACCTCAAAACAGTACGATTGTTATTGAAGTCGCGAGCTGTATTTGCTGGATTCATATTGCCCACGGAATACGTCTCACGTTTTTAATGCACTCTCGTCCAAAGTAGCGAACACTCAACAGCCAGCCAGGGAGCCTCGTTAACAGGAATACTCTCTCTTCCGTGGGCTGTAGTCGACTGACGTATGTTTCGATGTTTGTTTTGGTGTAGCGTCCCCATACTATGGCACAGTTACCTCGCATCGGACGGACGGACGGATAGATAATAATTGTCTGAAAATAAAAAATTTAATTTTTCATACGAGGGAAGAGTTGAACCAAGGACTGCTCGTACCGCAGCTGCTCACGCTAACCACGGGACCACTACGCTCCATAGCTCAGTCGCTCCTTCGTCTTGCGTATCTTGAGCATGGACTACTCAGTTTGTATATTTTGCTTATTTTTGTCATAGTTCCACACAACTTCTTCCTGTTTTCTCGATTGATTTGTGTTCAGTTTTTCAAGGCCTAACTACTGTGCCAACTTATAACTAAATCTGAGGGTTGTTCGATGGGGAGGTTGCCTTGTGAGGTCGCTGATATGGAGTACCTGGCAGTAGGTGGCAGCACAATGCCTTTAGTATGAAAAACGTATGTTTTCGGGCTGTCCAGATACTTTTGATCATATAGTGTATCTTGAGCTTCTCACAGGGTACGAGACGCCCCCTCTAGAATCGCTGGCGGCACCGGTTCGGTGTACCATCAGCTGCTGAACGTGTGTGTGCTTTGCCGACTGTGGAGTGCAGCACTCACAGCCCCGTCGCATCGCCGTGGGCGGCCGTCAGCGAGGAGAGAACGTCCGCAGCCGGGCGCCGTTCTGCGGCCACGTCGCGGCAGGCGGCCCGCGGGGGAAGCCCGAGGCGCAGATCGCGGGCCGCAGATAATGGAACGGCAAACACGCCGGCTGCCCGCCTGGCCGCGCCGCCGCTGCTTAATTAAGATAAAATAATTAATGGCGGCTGACGGGTGGCGCACCCGCGGTCCCAGCGCCAAAGCAAACATAATTACAAAACATAATTTAATGGTCCCATAAAACAGACGGCCGCCCTGTATGCTGAATAAACCAGTGAGGCGGACCGACCGAGTTCTTCCGGCGCCCCACCTTCTAGTCGCCACTGCTCCCTCGTTTCGTCCTGTACTCTTCGAGCCTTCGAGCACAGTCATCTGAAAGCTCTCCGAAACGTTGTGCATCCATACAAAATCAGAAATCTTAATATTAACATTGGGACATTGCCTTATGTATTACAGTCTAATTTTTCATCTAGCGTAGATTGTTCACTGTCTACAGTACAGCTGTTGAAATCAACTGTCTTTTCAAACCTCTTAATAGAGGTTCGGCGCAATTTCACACGTGTCAAAGTGTTAATAGGAATCACTATATATATGATGACAGTTTTTGAACTATAAGAAATAAAATCGTTACAACGTGTGAACGGTTTGCGTTAGGACGTTGAAACTGCATGGTTGGCACGGTAAATAATGGGAAAATTAGTATGCGCATACGGTTCGGTTTAGCGATGAAGCCCACTTTCATTTGAATGGCTTCGTCAATAAGCAAAACTGATGCATTTCGCGATCGATAAATCTCTTCGCCATGAATGGTGAGCAATGTCCAGTCACAGAATAAAAATGGTTCAAATGGCTCTGAGCACTATGCGACTGAACTTCTCAGGTCATAAGTCGCCTAGAACTTAGAACTAATTAAACCTAACTAACCTAAGGACATCACACACATCCATGCCCGAGGCAGGATTCGAACCTGTGACAGTAGCGCTCACTCGGTTCCAGACTGTAGCGCCTAGAACCGCACGGCTACTCCGGCCGGCGTCACGGAATAATTAGTGCTATATTCGTCGATGGTACGGTGACTACTGAACGGTACGTGAAGGTTTTGGAAGATGATTTCATCCCCATTACCGCACGTGATCCTGATTTCTACAAGATGTGGTTCATGCAAGACGTATTTAGACCCCATCAAAGCAGGAGACTGTCTGGTGGCCTTGATGAGGGGACTGCATTTCGGCTCTGGTCCGCGCGGGATTAGCCGAGCGGTCTAGGCGCTGCAGTCATGGACTGTGTGGCTGGTCCCGGCGGAGGTTCGAGTCCTCCCTCGGGCATGGGTGTGTGTGTTTGTCCTTAGGATAATTTAGGTTAAGTAGTGTGTAAGCTTAGGGACTGATGACCTTAGCAGTTAAGTCCCATAAGAAGTCACACACATTTGAACATTTCGGCTCTGTGGTACCCAGACGCCGATGGTATGGGACTCGATTTGCCGCCAAATTCCCCGGATCTGAATACATGTGACTCCTTTTCGTGGGGCTAAATTAAACCAAAAACTATTGCTGAGCTCAAAACACCTATTCAGGAGGTCGAGACGGCATCGATGTTCCGACACTTCGGAGGGTCATGCAGAATTGCGCTATTCGTCTGCATCACATCATCGCCAATGATGGCAGGCATATCGACCATTGCACAACCTAAATTCAATTAGTTCACTAACTGAACTACATGAATTTAGTTCGATAACTCAACTACATGAATTTAGGTTGTGAAATGCTTTGACGCATGTGAAATTGCGATGAACCTGTACTACGAGGTTTGAAAAGACAGTTGATCTTAACAGCTGTACTGTAGACAGTGGACAATATATGCCAGATGAAAATTTAAACTGTAATATGTAAGGACAGTTATTGAACTACACGAATTTAAGTTGTGACATGATAGATATGCCTGTCATCATTGGCGATGATGTGACACAGACGAATAGCGAAATTCTGCACGATCCTCCGAAGTGTCAGAACATCGATGCTGTCTAGACCTTCTGAATGGGTGTGTTCAGCTCAGCAATGATTTTGGGGTTAATCTAGCCCCACGAAAAGAAGTCGTATGTGTTCAGATCCGGAGAATATGGCAGCAAATCGACGCCTATACCATCGGCCTCTGGGTACCCCACAGCCGGAATGTGGTCTCTGAAAGTGCTCCTCAAGGACACCAAACTCTCACCTGCTTTGATTGGGTCGAGCTCCGTTTTGCATGAACCACGTATTGTAGAAATCAGGATCACGTGCGATATTGGGGACGAAATCATCTTCCAAAACCTTCATGTACCGTTCAGTAGTTACCGTGCCATCAACGAATATAGGACTAATTATTCCGTGACTGGACACTGCTCACCACACAGGGTGAAGAGATGTCTCGATTGCGAAATGCGGATTGTCAATCTCCCAAATCCACCAATTTTGCTTATTGACGAACCCATTCAAATGAAGGTGGGCTTCATCACTAAACCGAATTATATGCGCATACTAATTTTCCCATTATTCCCCGTGCCACCCATGCAGTTTGAACGTCCCAATGCAAACTGTTCACAAGTTGTAACGATTTTATTTCTTATAGTTCAAAAATTGTCATCATATATATATATATATATATATATATATATATATATATATATATATTGCATGGGGGCTTAATTATTTATAATGCAAAATAATGCAAATAGTTTTAAGTTTTAGTAGCTGTCTGTCCGGTTACGCAGTCTCGTAACCGGTTGGCCCTGACTGGTATTTGTACGCAATCTGATTGCATAGAACAACAACAAAGAATGAAACGAAATTTCCGTTAACACTATTAATTAATTAAGTCCCCAGCAACTATGAAAGCTACGAAACAACAAGGCACAAGTGTAGCTGTTCTGTGGAAGTGTGATTCAACGTACACATCTGACACGGTTCTTCCTCAATAAGACCAGATATTTTAAACACCATTTATACTGAAGTAATTAAAAAAAACCAGAAATACTATAATTGCACATAGAAACCAGAAATACAGTCTAATACAAGAACACGAGCCAGGTGCTTTGTTGACTGAACCTGTGACCACGAGGCATTATTGTTTAAGACATTGAAATAACGAAAAAAAGGAATTTTTTACCTTCATATATATTGACGAAAAGCACACTCTGGACATTACAGCATCCCCAATCCAACAACATCTGGAGTCTAGCCCATCAAACAATACTAAAAGTTCTGAACAAGCACTCACTACCGCAGCTTCTCAACTACGACTCGATACTGCAACATCTCAACAAGCACTGCCTACTGCTACTTCTCAACAAGCACTGCCAGTGGAGGCGGCGGAATAATACTCTTTGGCGCAATCTCGGCGCTGTGGCTCAGTGTAGCCACCTTTCAATATATATATATATATATATATATATATATATATATATATATATATATATATATACGAGCAGGATAAAATTCCTAGACTTTGAGAAAAACATAATGATCCCCATTCCAAAGAAGGCAAATGCTACAAGATGTGAAAATTATAAGACGCTCAGCCTAATTACTCACGCCTCTCCAATAGTAACCTCAATTACCCTAAAACGCATGGAACAAAAAGTCGAAGCTACACTCTCCGAAGACCAGTTTGGCTTCCGGAAAGATAGAGGAACCAGAGAAGCAATATTTGCTCTAAAACTAATAATAGAGAAACGACTAGATAAGAACCTGACAACAAACATAGCTTTCGTAGATGTAGAGAAAGCCTTTGATAATGTTAAATGGGATAAGATGTTTGAGGTACTCAATAAAGTAGGAATAGACTACAAAGATAGAAAAATGATGTGGAACCTCTACAAAAACGAGACAGCAGTTTATGGACGGACAAAACAAGAAGAGGTGTAGATACGGAAAGGTGTCCGACAAGGCTGCGCACTATCCCGTGTTATCTTTAACCTCTATAATGAAGAGGCGCTGTAAAAAGTAAGGAAAAATTCACAGACAGGTGTAGTAATTCATGGCCAACGAATAGATATGATAAGATATGCCGATGATATAGCTGTCCTGGCTGAAAGTGAAGAAGACCTTGTAGTCCTACTGAATAGAATGGATAAAGTTATGGGGGAAGAATATAATATGAGAATTAATAAAGCAAAAACAAAAGTAATGGCATGCGACAAAAAAGATCAAGTGAAAGTCAAGTTCATGTAGGCAATGAACTGCTTGAACAAGTTGATAAATTTACTTATTTGGGCAGTAATATTACCAGGGATGGAAGGAGCAAGGCAGAAGTGAGAAGCAGAATTGCTCAAGCAAAGGCTGCTTTTAACAAGAAGAAAATCATCTTAACATCTAAGAGTATCAGCCTTGAAATCAGGAAAAGATTTTTGAAATCGTATGTGTGGAGTGTGGAATGCTACGGGTGTGGACTCTCGATACAGAGGAAGACCAGAAGCTAAATTCTTTTGAAATGTGGTGCTATAGACGCATGCTCAAAATAAAATGTATCGACAAGGTCACAAACGAAGTGGTTCTGGAAAGAGCAGGTGAGAAGAGAAGCTTCTGGAGTTTCATTGTTAAAAGAAGAGTGCAATTTACAGGCCATCTATTAAGACATAAAGGACTCCTGAACACAATCATAGAGGGATATGTCGAGGGGAAAAGACCAAGAGGAAGACCACGACTGAAGTACATGGATCAAATCGTGAAAGATGTGGGATGTAACACCTATAAAGAAATGAAGAGAAAAGCTGAAAGACGCACAGAATGGAGACAAGCTGCCATTGTAGCTGTTGCAAAGCAATCCTTGGATTGACCGCTACAGAAGAATATATATATATATATATATATATATATATATATATATATATATATATAGTGATTCCCAGTAACGTTTAAATATCCCGAAGTGACTTAGATGACACTGAGACAAGTATATAAGCGTTACGGGGTGGGAAATACCCCAAAAGGTGGCAAATGTTAAACATATGATGTCACACGATGATGTACCTCGTCGCACGTGCAGCACTTCTGCTTGTCGATCATACTCTACCTAGGGGGCTATAGATGACTTCGTTAGGCTACTCTGTTTTCGTAAATGTAAAATGATTAACTGCACTCTTGTGTTACCATCACCACGTATCACATCGGTTAGTGCAAGAACGAAAACAAAGTAGCCTAGTGCAGTGATGTGTAGCACTGTTAACTACAAGCTGGGGTAGGATCGCCAAGCCCGAATTGATGAATGTGCGGCAATGTACGTCATTTGGTGGCGTCATTTGTTCAATATTTGTCATCCACCTTTGGAGTATTCCACATCATCTGCAGCCCCATCTGTCTTATATTAAATTACATGTCTCAACGTGATCGACATCGCTTCAGGGGTTTTAAAACATTAATAAGAACCACCCTGCACAATACGTAGGAGATCTCCCAGTCGTGCACTGTAAGTTGGGTCTTACATGACTTGACACCAGCGTCCTTATAGGGCCATACAGAGCGGTTCCTCAAAAGAAGCCAGTTGAAGGAGTGGGATAAGTCAGTGTTTGTCAGTCAGCTGGTAGTTACGATGCAATTCACTATAACGTTGTCCGGGAATAACATTTGGAAGACTGCACAAGGGGAAGTATCATCAGGAAACTGGAAGAAGAACAAATGGTGACGAGCGTAGGCCAGGTTTTTTTACTGCTGAACAGCATTGTTTTACATGAACGAGAAGCGACTCGAAAGTAGTGGGACGAAGGGGGCAAGATGCTACTTTTACATCAAATTGATATGCTAATTAATTAAATTGATTATGTATCCCCACAGTCTACAGTTATGCTAATTGATTTATGACTTCCTGGGATACCTGTTGTTACGCTGGAGATAATCCATCCTTCTGAGATAACCCCCATCCTTTCTTCTCCCCTCCCAGAAATCCTACAAGTTACCCTCCGACAAACTATGGCGATAAACATAAGGTGACAAAACTACTACTTCGTACACCTAAGAAAACTGCACCGTGCCCCTTGTCAACAACACCACTCTAAAATGTCCAACAACTGCTGCTGGAAGAATTTTCAGGGAAGCCGAACTGACAATTACGCCACAGCCCTGGTACCTCGAACGCACACAGATCATGGTTCAATACGCGCTACCACAACTGACGGCAAATGTCTCACTGCTACAACTGCTCACCGAAAGTTTAGATAAAAACCGGCTACTCATAAAGAATGAATTAATGCGACACACACACATGAGAATCACACACACATCTCACAAATCAAGTAATTAACTTTCTAACACAATAGCCATAGTGCTCAATGTATGAGAGGTCATTTATGCACTGACGATCTAAAACACAGGCACCTTCCTCCACGAATTCCGCGCAACATACACGTCTGTTTCTGTCGCTGCTCAGCCAGCTCACAGGTTAGTTTCCTATTCACCCAGGCATAAATGTCGCGAACGCAACCATCAGGAATTGTCCCAACAGTAACGGACGCAAGCCCAAGCCCACAGTCGAGGGGTGGCAGTTGTCCTCAGATCTCACAGTCTAGTGACTGCGGACCGACAGTCGGCGTATTTTCATATTCGATACCTTGGTCATTCCTATCGAAACACATGCCCCCTCCCTCTTTCTCACTCTTTTTCAATTGATTAACTCCTGTTGTAACACATGCACTTGAAATCCTACATCAAGGTTTCTGCTCTTTCCCCTTCCTCACTTCCCCAACCCTCCCACACTTGTCAGATCATGGGTAAAGGACTCGGTCTGTGCTGAGGTGATAAAGAGGAAGGATGTAAGGTTTTGATTTATGAGTGTGTTATACTGCTGAATTGTCTACAGCTGTCTCCACATTCCGCCACAGCCCAGCCCCCACTTTCTGCTGCTCCTGTCTCCCCTTTTCTTGATGGTTCGTGTATGATTATACGTTCACCCTCTTGTGTTCCATGGTCCACAATACCACTCTAAATTGATAGGTAACTGCCCAAAAGCCGCCCTCACTGTTTCCAATGACCAAGCACGCAGATCTGGCTATTATCAGACAGGTTTGTGCTTTCAGGACAAAAACTGACATTGTGGATGGCCACTGCCGCCTTGTCACTGACGATAACGATCCATGGGTGCCTCACACAACACCTGTTGGTCATTTCGCTGATTGGCCCAGAGTGCTCACCTTGATATATGGATCTCAGTGTGCTAGTTGGAAATTGGCGACAACGTAGCGTTCCACCTTCATTCCTGTGGGTAGGTGAGGTGCTGTACTTATTTATTTTCGAGGGTGTTATTCTACAGTGACCCCTTCTAGCATCTGACTTAAATTCAACCTGACAGTTTTTCTCCGACACACTATGGCAACAAACTTTAAGGCGATATAACAACTATGTTGTACGCAAAGAAAACATCGATTCTTTTTAACACACCCAGGGACACGGCACTGCTGTATGCCCTACACCACGATACCACTAGATAAAGACCCTACTTTTGAGGGCGCTATCTTATGGCTGTCTCCACACTCCCCCACCTCCAATCGCGCCCTCCCACCCGCGCCATACATGTACTTACCTTTCACACATCTCTTGTATATGTCTACCATGTGCAAAATCGATAACGCATCGAAGACTTCCATTATTTTTACGTGTAAACTACAGAGCGTCCTTGTTATTTAGAAACATAAACTTCAGTCTGAGTAAAAGCGAGAACTATTTTGGGTCAAATCTTATGATATAAAACATCTTTGTTATAAGCTGTTGTGTGACGGAAGCTTCCAGTGGAACAGTCGTTTGTAACGTCAACCTACCTACTATAATCGACTAGCTATTAAAAAACATTAATGTCATGATAGCAAAGCAGTTGTGGTTCCACGAGAACAGACGCAAACAATTTCTTTCAGTTCGATGGAGAAATTGTTACAATTTCATAGCATTCCTCGCTTTCATCAATGGCGTCTGCAAATCTTATATATAAATTTTCATGAATGCAGGAATTACACATAATACAGAATAGTGTATTTAACAATGGCAAGAAACAAAGTCATTTTTACGTTCGACTGCAAGCTACAACGCACAGTTATTTCACTCCTCGTTATTTTGTAACAAACTAAACTCCTGGAAATTGAAATAAGAACACCGTGAATTCATTGTCCCAGGAAGGGGAAACTTTATTGACACATTCCTGGGGTCAGATACATCACATGATCACACTGACAGAACCACAGGCACATAGACACGGGCAACAGAGCATGCACAATATCGGCACTAGTACAGTGTATATCCACCTTTCGCAGCAATGCAGGCTGCTATTCTCCCATGGAGACGATCGTAGAGATGCTGGATGTAATCCTGTGGAACGGCTTGCCATGTCATTTCCACCTGGCGCCTCAGTTGGACCAGCGTTCATGCTGGACGTGCAGACCGCGTGAGACGACGCTTCATCCAGTCCCAAACATGCTCAATGGGGGACAGATCCGGAGATCTTGCTGGCCAGGGTAGTTGACTTACACCTTCTAGAGCACGTTGGGTGGCACGGGATACATGCGGACGTGCATTGTCCTGTTGGAATAGCAAGTTCCCTTGCCGGTCTAGGAATGGTAGAACGATGGGTTCGATAACGGTTTGGATGTACCGTGCACTATTGAGTGTCCCCTCGACGATCACCAGTGGTGTACGGCCAGTGTAGGAGATCGCTCCCCACACCATGATGCCGGGTGTTAGCCCTGTGTGCCTCAGTCGAATGCAGTCCTGATTGTGGCGCTCACCTGCACGGCGCCAAACACGCATACGACCATCATTGGCACCAAGGCAGAAGCGACTCTCATCGCTGAAGACGACACGTCTCCATTCGTCCCTCCATTCACGCCTGTCGCGACACCACTGGAGGCGGGCTGCACGATGTTGGGGCGTGAGCGGAAGACGGCCTAACGGTGTGCGGGACCGTAGCCCAGCTTCATGGAGACGGTTGCGAATGGTCCTCGCCGATACCCCAGGAGCAACAGTGTCCCTAATTTGCTGGGAAGTGGCGGTGCGGTCCCCTACGGCACTGCGTAGGATCCTACGGTCTTGGCGTGCATCCGTGCGTCGCTGCGGTCCGGTCCCAGGTCGACGGGCACGTGCACCTTCCGCCGACCACTGGCGACAACATCGATGTACTGTGGAGACCTCACGCCCCACGTGTTGAGCAATTCGACGGTACGTCCACCCGGCCTCCCGCATGCCCACTATACGCCCTCACTCAAAGTCCGTCAACTGCACATACGGTTCACGTCCACGCTGTCGCGGCATGCTACCAGTGTTAAAGACTGCGATGGAGCTCCGTATGGCACGGCAAACTGGCTGACACTGACGGCGGCGGTGCACAAATGCTGCGCAGCTAGCGCCATTCGACGGCCAACACCGCGGTTCCTGGTGTGTCCGCTGTGCCGTGCGTGTGATCTTTGCTTGTACAGCCCTCTCGCAGTGCCCGGAGCAAGTACGGTGGGTCTGACACACCGGTGTCAATGTGTTCTTTTTTCCATTTCCAGGAGTGTATATTAGCAGCACTCAACCCTTTATTTCGAAACGAGCTGCCCTTTCCTTGAACATACCGGCTAAGCATCCTGTGCAAAACTCAAGACGGTCCCTCTCTCTCCATACAACTTGTAATTGCTAATCTATCCTTTGGAACAAGACATTGTCCATTGACACATGGTTTTCTGTTACATCGTGAGGAGCCACCAACGTGTCAGACATGTGGGACACAGCTGTCGATACGACATATTTTAACTGAGTGTGTTTTATAAGCGGGTTTGAGGGAAGATTTAAGTTTCTCACCAGACCTGCCCTCTTTTTTGAACTAATAATGAGGCGAGTGTGGCTAGAGTTTTACGTTTTTGTGTGATGTCTGGACGTCCTCCCAAAATATTGGGATTGAGATCTTAATGTGTTGTAAAGTGGTTTGGTCACCCATTATTTGTAACTGGTCATCCAGCCACAGTTAATAATTTTTACCTGTTTTGTACTGGTATTTTATTTTTAGTTTTATCTGCCTGTTTTGATGTGCTGTGTCCAATCTTGAAATTTGAGCATTTACAATTCTCGCAAACATCGGCTCTGAATTGATCCTTGTTTAAAAGATTTTGGCTGCGCTCGTCAACATTTATTTTGGGAACGGGTGCTAATAACCTCGTTGTTGTGCGCCCTAAAACACTAATCATCATCATCATCATCATCATCTGTCCTTGGCCAACCATCCCTGGAACATTGATTTAATTTTAAACTGACCAGACGTAAGAGGAAACCAACCCACTATATTCGACGTCTCGTGATGGGGCACATCGAGCTGAGTTCCACGTAGTGAGTTCACTTCGATATCTTGCTTTCAGAAACAGCATAACACGTGTTCCAAATCTGCACAACTGACTGACGCCATTGATACAGGCTGGTGCTGTAATATCTTGCTTTCAGAAACAGCATAACACGTGTTCCAAATTTGCACAGCTGACTGATGATATTGATACAGGCTGGTACTGTCATTCCAACACCGTAACTGCTGTATAGTGAGGCTGTCCTATACCAGTCCTACTTACGGCATCCATCCAGTTACACGCAATCTACCAAAATGCATGGACGGTAAATGGGTTAGCTTTTTATTGCGCTACACTAGTTATTAGAATGAAACTGCTGTGTCGTCCGAACAACACACAGCCAGGGCAAAAATACCACAGGAGCAAAGTAGCGAGTTGGTACCAGTGCCATAGAGACTCGCCACTTGCGAGAGTTCCACCAGGATGAAGATATCGACTTCGCCTCGGCCAATTTCTTACCGAGTACAATCCACCAATGACCAGATGGCAAGAGTCAGAACCCTGCTCGGAAAATATAAGAGCAGCTCTCGCCCACTTGGTTGTAGATCCTCGTCCAGCTCTAGCTTAGACAGGAACGTCGCTTAGTGAGCTCTTTGAAGTAAACAGACAGTGTGGTAAACTGCATTTGCTATGAACTGTGAAGTTTACCTGTGACTATTTGCACTTAGCCACTGAGGGCATTTTTTTGTGTTATATTACAAGCAGTGTTGTAGACTTCATTATTCAAGTAGTCACAAAGAAAGTAAACCCTTTAACTCATTTGTGTTAGTTTGTTACTAATTTATTGGGGTGTTGTTCTTCTATTCTGTTAGCTGACCCTGGGGCACAATTGTGTTGTATTGGTAGGGAGAAATTGTCTTAGCGGCAAACTGAGGAGCTACTTGACTGAGAAGTAGCGGCTCCGGTCTCGTTAACTGATATACGACCGGGAGAGCGGTATGTGACCACATGCCCCTCCATATCGGCATCCGGTGACGCCGGTGGACTGAGGATGATACGCGGCCGGTCGGTACCATTGGGCCTTCAAAGGCCTGTTCGGACGGAGGTCTGTTCTCTTTTCTGTGTGTGTGTGTGTGTGTGTGTGTGTGTGTGTGCGTGTGTGTGTGTACTAGTGTACTGCGCCAGAAGCCGTTTCACGAACTAACTCGGCCCACAGCAACAACAGTGACAACTCGGCCTCCACAGCAGTAGCAACGAGGGCTTTTCAAAACTGGCGACGAGGGTTTCTAAAACTGGCGACGAGGGTTTACAAAAGAACCATTTGAGACTATTGTGGTGGTATAACAAAGGGTTAAAAAGAAGCATAAACGTACGATATATGAATGATGGAGCTCCTAACGAAGCGACTGAGCCGTGATAAAATTTGCCGCTTTGAAGAACACGCCGCAGCGCGTTGTGTGAAGCAGTCGCCCTCCGTTTCTGGCGGTGGCGCCGCTGTGGCAATCGCAGCTTTGGTGTCCCCCTCTGGTGGGAAAGGGGAAAGGCTGCCTGTTCACGTGCATGTAAGGGGCGCTATGAACTCGCCAGTCGCAGTTGGTCAGTCGGAGTGAGGCTGGGTCAGTCTCGCGTCACCAGTTGCTGGTCTGTCTCTCGATCACATATGTGTTGCAGTTAGTGTCTATCTGTCATCGGAGTGCTAGTATGTCTGTCGTTTGGATCAAACTTTAAAGCCAGAAAATGAGAGTCAGTAACAGAACTCAGCTAGTGGTCGCCTGGTAGCGGCTGAGTTCCTGCGTCTGAGTCTGCGCGTAAGGCCGCCAGTCTGCTCGAGTTGCTCGGGCAACGGTCATTGGCGGTTGGATCGATCGGTTGGTCGTTCGCGCACCGAGACACAAGATGACTTGTTCGCCTTGAGCGTCAGTGCATGTGAGGTCCCCACGTGAGTCCAGTGGGCCGCGCCGTATAGAAAGGGGTAGTAGCTTCGCGGTCGACACGAGAGCAACAGGAGTCAAACCACGACATCCGGCTGGCCGGTGCGAGCTGCGACGCCGTGAGACGGGAGATCGGCGCACCTATCTGCGTCCGTTGAAACGGCTGGCAACGGACGGTTCGGGAGAGCGTTGAGGGTACTGCGCCAGGTCTTCGCCAGAAAACGCAGTTTATTAGAAGTTAAGTGATTGGAGATATGTTGTTTCATTTACTTGTTAAATTTCCTTGGTGAGGTCACCAGCTGCTTTGTTTTAAGGTCGTTCCACTATTCTTCTCCGTTTGCCCACCCGCGGGAAGGTGGTTATTTATGAATTTGGTGGTCCGTTTTTCCCTTGTGGAGTAGGGGCTGGTTAGAGCACTCTGCGGTTCGGGTTGTCCTTTAATCCCCCTGTCAATCTGCCATACGTTAATAGCTGCCTCTGTCATGTTTGTCGCATTCGGTGTTAACGAATTTATTGCTTAAAGTGTAAAGCCCTAATGCCTGAAATACACTCCTGGAAATTGAAATAAGAACACCGTGAATTCATTGTCCCAGGAAGGGGAAACTTTATTGACACATTCCTGGGGTCAGATACATCACATGATCACACTGACAGAACCACAGGCACATAGACACAGGCAACAGAGCACGCACAATGTCGGCACTAGTACAGTGTTTATCCACCTTTCGCAGCAATGCAGGCTGCTATTCTCCCATGGAGACGATCGTAGAGATGCTGGATGTAGTCCTGTGGAACGGCTTGCCATGCCATTTCCACCTGGCGCCTCAGTTGGACCAGCGTTCGTGCTGGACGTGCAGACCGCGTGAGACGACGCTTCATCCAGTCCCAAACATGCTCAATGGGGGACAGATACGGAGATCTTGCTGGCCAGGGTAGTTGACTTACACCTTCCAGAGCACGTTGGGTGGCACGGGATACATGCGGACGTGCATTGTCCTGTTGGAACAGGAAGTTCCCTTGCCGGTCTAGGAATGATAGAACGATGGGTTCGATGACGGTTTGGATGTACCGTGCACTATTGAGTGTCCCCTCGACGATCACCAGTGGTGTACGGCCAGTGTAGGAGATCGCTCCCCACACCATGATGCCGGGTGTTGGCCCTGTGTGCCTCGGTCGTATGCAGTCCTGATTGTGGCGCTCACCTGCACGGCGCCAAACACGCATACGACCATCATTGGCACCAAGGCAGAAGCGACTCTCATCGCTGAAGACGACACGTCTCCATTCGTCCCTCCATTCACGCCTGTCGCGACACCACTGGAGGCGGGCTGCACGATGTTGGGGCGTGAGCGGAAGACGGCCTAACGGTGTGCGGGACCGTAGCCCAGCTTCATGGAGACGGTTGCGAATGGTCCTCGCCGATACCCCAGGAGCAACAGTGTCCCTAATTTGCTGGGAAGTGGCGGTGCGGTCCCCTACGGCACTGCGTAGGATCCTACGGTCTTGGCGTGCATCCGTGCGTCGCTGCGGTCCGGTCCCAGGTCGACGGGCACGTGCACCTTCCGCCGACCACTGGCGACAACATCGATGTACTGTGGAGACCTCACACCCCACGTGTTGAGCAATTCGGCGGTACGTCCACCCGGCCTCCCGCATGCCCACTATACGCCCTCGCTCAAAGTTCGTCAACTGCACATACGGTTCACGTCCACGCTGTCGCGGCATGCTACCAGTGTTAAAGACTGCGATGGAGCTCCGTATGCCACGGCAAACTGGCTGACACTGACGGCGGCGGTGCACAAATGCTGCGCAGCTAGCGTCATTCGACGGCCAACACCGCGGTTCCTGGTGTGTCCGCTGTGCCGTGCGTGTGATCATTGCTTGTACAGCCCTCTTGCAGTGTCCGGAGCAAGTATGGTGGGTCTGATACACCGGTGTCAATGTGTTCTTTCTTCCATTTCCAGGAGTGTATGTTTTGATCTTGCCTATCATCTTGAGAGGCGGTATATGTGTAACGTAGAGTATGTTTGTACGTTTTATGTAAGACTGCTTTTCATGGGTTTTTATTTAAATGGTCATTTTAGTGTATAAAATTGCCATCCTTCCCCGTTAGAGCTTTGTTTTAAAAACAAGTTGCACTTTCGGTGGCAAGTAAAATATTTAATGTGAGTGTTTTGTACCATTTCCATCCCTTCTATGGGGTACATAGTATATGTGTTTGTGTGAGTTGTTAAAATTTTTAGTTTAAAGTAATCAGATGTGTTGCAGATTTGCACCAGTGTAGTCTTTCAGAGGTTGTTGTGAGCGGTGGTGACTACGGCCGTGTTAAAGGGGAGCGGCTAGGTTCTCAGCCCGAAAGCTCATATTGTCAAAAAAAAATAAAAAATAAAAATAAATAAATAAAAATAAAAAATAAATAAAAAGTTATTTCTGTCTCTGAATAAACTGTGACTTGATATTTATAGGGTGCTTTCTGATTATAACTTTTTAAATCTGTTTTTAAGAAAAAAAGAAAGGGTTTTTAGGAATAAAATTTCCATTTGTTGAAAGAAATTTGTTTTCATCAGTTGCCCACCGGCAACTACTTCCACACTCACATAGTATAATTAAATGTGTTAATGTTCTTGATGAATCGCTAGTAAATAAAGTAAATTCTTTAAGAAAAGATTTTGAAAGTAAATCCACTGTTCAGCGACTTTGAAGCATTTTAGGTAAATCACTTGTACTACCATTTTTGGAGTATTGTTCTAGGGTTTGGAGTCCATACCGAGGAGGTTTCGGAAAGAGGGAGATGATAAAAGAACATAAACGCACGTTCCCAAGGCTAACGGCTCTGCACTTAAACATGCTATAATGTTAAGAATGTGTGGTTTTCCTGTAAATCAGACATGTGGAATGGAACGTTGTTAATACTCCAATGAAGGAAATACATTTCCAACACCTGATGTACATCCACCCTGCGAGCTTTGCATCCCACTCACTATAGTGCGAAACCTTAAGACGACAAAGTTACTGACTTCTACATAAAGAGAAAATAAAGATTCTTCGTGATACATTCACTTTACACCTTTCTGGAGTTGTATAGCGCCCACTGCTCAAGTCTGTTTACAGATCGGAAATCATGTTATGAGCGCATGAGTCCTATAAAATTACCCCCAGCAATGGAAAATAGTTCAAACTTCATCTGATGAGGGAGTGTCAAATGGATAGCAGCGGTGTTCCTCATGCGAAATTATACACGATGGTGCACAACTCCATGAATAGATAACAGTCTCCTCTACACACAACTATCACTGAAATGTGTGCACTGCGTTTTCGGTACCTCACGACCCCCTGTCGCTGACATAGAGTCAACGCAGTTATGTAAGTCACGACTAGATTTATCAATAGATCAATTTGTAAACCGATTCATTCTGTAGTTGTCATGGTTGAATGTTGGACGCTGAAAAAATCACAGAAACACATTCATATGTTACCAGGACCCTCACACCCCACCTGACTGGGTTGGAAAGACTCAGAGGCGTCCTACGCCTTAATCTGGAAACGTCCATCCAATCCATTTGCATTCAAGACTACCGACTGCACTGAAACATAACACACCACAAGTCTTGAGCGACAAACTGGTCAATTTACCCTTCTATATCGACTCACCTTTCTATCGTCATATTTAGTGCCAGTGATGATAACCATCCATCACTCTACACTGACCATCATCAACCCTCAGATGTCACAATTTAAAAAGTGGTTCACACCTCATATTATTATTATGATTTCAACGTTGCATGTGAAGGTCGATGCTACCAATACGCCTCACGATGTAAGCGGTCCATTCTAGTCCTAAGACCAAGCAAAAACCGGATAAATAGTAATACATTTGTTATTGGTTAGCTGGCTTTAAAACACACCAGTTCTCTTAATAATTTTATCCCTAAAACATAACAGAAAGTGTCTCACAATCTCAGTAACACAACAGTCCTGCTTCAAGCATCACGAAGGATTCCAGTGTTGCCGGCTGGAGTGGCCGTGCGGTTCTAGGCGCTACAGTCTGGAGCCGAGCGACCGCTACGGTCGCAGGTTCGAATCCTGCCTCGGGCATGGATGTGTGTGATGTCCTTAGGTTAGTTAGGTTTAGTTAGTTCTAAGTTCTAGGCGACTGATGACCACAGAAGTTGCATAGTGCTCAGAGCCATTTTGATTCCAGTGTTATAGTTTTGTAACCACTCTGAAATATAGTTTCTTTGCTGTAATACTTCCAAGCAGTATCTGACTGGACCTTTGGATCCTGCCATACATCCTCTTTTAATACCAAGACTTTGAGGTCTATGTCAGACGCTAACGTGCCTCGATACATCGCCTCTCACAGAAAGCTGGACATCACATGGTCTATGGCGTGCGGCTCCCACAACACACACAGGTGGTGGAAATGTAGGTCAGAGATGGCGTATCTTTCTTTCTGAAATGTGGAAGACATCGCATCCTCTGGGAATTGGAAGACTTTGCAGCATTGTGGAGCATTTCCAGGCAGGTGTCAGATGGTGATGACCTCTACATTTAATCTCATGTTCCACAGTGACTGGTTAGAAGATGCCACTGTTATCCATTTTCAAACAGACCGTGAGCACTGAGTCCTTGCATTGCACCCAGGTATATGATAACTGTCTCGGTGTCCTAGGTGTTGGTTCTCGTGACCTCCTAATCTTAGACACTGTGGCTTTCATTTTATGGCTTACATTGCATTACTGCATGTGGAACAGGATGTATTATGGAGAACTTAAAGTCATAGATCATGGACTGTGTGAGCCATCAGTTGTCAATCATGCCAATGGAGGAAGGAATAATTTTCATATAACCATGCCAACATGTACATAAGGCAACGTTTCCTGTATTTTCACCATTTTTGGACCATGAATTTTCGCAATTTTACCAGTTTTTCCATAATTTCCATGCAATTTGCCCAGTTATCTGGGCTCTGAACCACTGGTTTCAGTGACTTGTCACATCAACAAAATATCTGAATCTGTTGATCCCATGATGCTATCAGCCAGTGACATTGCAACTTGGTTCTCAGTTTCTGCATCAGTGGTAAACCATCCCTCAATTACTAATGTGTACATGACATTAATTGAAATGATACAACGAGCAATATCTCTCATGCAAACTGCTAAATGTAGAAACGTTATGCACATGGTGGAAATAAATGACAAAGGCGGTGTATCTTTTTCACTAAAATGTGGAAGACATGGCATCATATGGGAATTGGAAGAGTTTGCAGTATTGTGTAGCTTTTGTATACCTGGAAGTCAGACCTGATCCTAAAAGTGCTTGTGTTTTCAAACCTATAGTGGCGACTTCAAAAGCTTTCTTGGAACGATCTGGCACTTAAATGTCACTCAGGGCGACAAGAAATACTATCTTCATTGAGTGTCCAGAACCCAGAATCTTTGAACACAGCATCTGTCAGGATGCATTCGTTTCTATGGCGTACTAAGTGTAACCACACGTTGAGGGGGGGGGGGGGGGGAGGATGGTCTGCAGTTCTTGGTACAATAGTAGTCATGGTCCAATGAACGGTAGTATTGCTCTTATGTAGGGGGATATGATAGTTTCTTCTCTAAATTGAACCCTCCTTCCACTATTGTAATATATATATATATATATATATATATATATATATATATATATATATATATATGTGTGTGTGTGTGTGTGTGTGTGTGTGTGTCTCATCAGTCCAGCCTCACCCAAGAATAAGCAATTGTATTGATTTCATTGGTTCCTCTCCTTAATACTTGTGGGGGAAACATTGTTTATGGGAACACGCTCTAATTCTTTAACAACTGTTTTCAATGGTAGAGTGGAGAACACTACCCTGGACTGTGGGAAATGTGTTTTGCCTGCTTTAACTTAGCACTTCCATGGAATACATGTAATGTCTGTGTTGCAATCTGTGCTACAAATCACAGTGTAGTTTACAGGTAGATAATTAAAATAGAATGCAGAGAGAGCATATTTTGTAAGCTTTTCTCAGTCTTCCAAACCGCATCATAACGTTTATCAAAATACATCAAAACTGCAATAAGCTTTTTCTGAAACTACAGCATCCATCATCACAACTGTCACCTCCTATTCCCCACTTTGTCTTGGCTTTTCTCCACTACAGGTGACAAAACTTGGCATAGATCAGGACTTCGATCACACAGCCATACACATAGCACGGTACATAAAATTCCAAGCAATTATTCTGTGAACTGACATCATGCCACTACACTCAAAGTATAAATACAGATATCAAGCAAGAACATCTCATAACAGAATTTTACTGATTTTGTGACGTTTTTAAATACTTTTGCTATTTATCCATATGTGTATGCCCTTTTTGCTTACGAGTTGTGGCTTGTTGTTTCTGTTTATACCATCAATTCTGATACATAGACTCCACTCATGTCATTTTATCTACAAACTACCACAAAAAGGCACAGGCACATGAATGTATTACTGCAGTGGGTAGGGTGTTAACATTATACTGTTGTAAACACACACACATACCAGATCACAGTTATGCTATTTCCCCAAGCTGGGACCTCCCATACCCTTTCTCCTTCACTCCCCTGACACCTGAGACATTGTGGGTGTCATCAGTGTTCTTGACTATGTGGATGCAGCTTTATAGTGAGTACCGAGATGCCTCTGAAAGGTTGATTAGCCTGCAGTGCTTGCAGCTTGTGGATGGGTACCAAGATGTGTTGGAAAGGTGGAACCACCGGTGTTCTGAATTTGGAAATATTTTATGAAGCAGATACACCCATGTATACTCTGGGATAATGGTTGGGGTGGATCCATCTTCATAATATTATGTGGATAATGTTTAGTGTTGATCAACTGCACATATGGTCCAAAATGTCACCCAAAGGTGGATCCACCAGGGTTATATATTCGAAAATATTTGTCGAGGTGTATGCACCCATATATACTCTGGGTAATGGCTGGGGTGGATCCATCCGTATAATAATTCACAGATAACTTTCAGTATGTACATCTGATCTGAGGAACTTTCTGAAAGGTAGATCCCTTGACTTTAGGTTCGATGTTGCAAGGATCACCATTGTCACTGCCACCACCACTGATGACGATGCCTCATTTGGCAGTGATGTGAGCGAGAGAGGTTGCTCATTTGGCAGTGATCTGAGCGAGAGAGGGTGTGGCAGATCCCAGTCTGCGGATTCAACATATGAAATAGTATAACTGCGCCCTGCTATAATATAAACACCGTACCTCACCACATTCATGTTTTTGCAACAGTTTGTAGGTATCATGATTGGTAGGGGTCTATGGTCAGACTTGACTGGTATACACAGAAATAGCTAGACACATCTGCTAAAAAATATATGTATGTTGGTATGGATAAATATCGAAAGTGTGGAAGAACATCACAAAATCGTTTACACATTTTATTGTTGGATATCTGTATTTATACTTAGAGTGTAATAGCAATGTATAAGTTCATAGAATTGCTACTTGGGATTTTATGTATACTGGTGCATGTGTAGACTTGGGATTGAAGCTTTTTCCGTAGATGTATTTGCAAAGTTTTGTCACTTTCTCTGGAGAAAAATCATGTCGGTATGGAGGATGTTTGTAGTCTTGTAGGAGGAGCTCGGAATTGTGATGATAGATGTTGTACTTTCATAAACAGTTTGTATGTATTTTGATAGACATTTTGATTCAGTTTGGAAGTGTTTTATCCAACGTCAACCTCCCAGATACTGAAGACCTAGAAAAGCTTATAAATTATGCACTGTCTTTATTCTGTTTTAACTATCCACCCGTCAACTACATAGCACTGATTCCAACACGGACAATATAAGTACTACACAGAAACTCTGTATTAAAGAATGTGAAACGAATTTCCCCAATCCAGGACAGTGTTCTCCACTGTACCATCGAATTAACATATTACCGAATTAGAGCTGTTTTACCAACAAGTATTAAGGAGACTTAATACGTTCCCTACTAAGGCAATTACTCCTGTAAGTACAGTTAACGTGCTATGTCTACGAAAAAGAGAACTGGAGCTACACGACGTCGAAGTCACGAAACGAGAACTGGGGTAAATGTAGAACATAGATGTAATAGGAAAAAGAAGAGCCAATTGCAAATGTATAAGCAGGGCTCATATGGCTTCAGACATCTTGTATGAGAGAATGTGCTTATAATGGGGCGAGGGGGAGGGAGTGGGGGAGGAAGCTATTACCATTAACAGTAAACAGTAATGGAAACTGGGCATGTATTGGCGTGCTAGCCGAAATCAGCACAAGTGTGTGATCTGGGAAATGTGTAGATTCACAATACATATATACATCTTAATAGCAGAAGGAAGGTGTACTACAATGACGAAACTGCCATATTCCCCTACACCTGAGCAAACTACGTGACATCAGACCATGACTGTTGTAATTCCAAGAGCATCCCCACATGCTGTTATGCATTGTGAACCACAGAAATGAATACACCCTGAAATATGCGGAGCGATGTAGTAACTTTAACTATGTCCAAGTATTTTTCAGTTAGGACACTCAGTGAAGCTATCATTTACGGTCGTCCTCAGTTACATTTAAGTGCCATATCCTTCCAAGAAAGTCACTGAAGTCGCTGCTGCAGGTTTGCAAACACAAGCACATCTGGGATAAGATCTGGATTTCCAGTATACACGCACCTTTAGGATCACACATATACAGATTGCTTCGAAGTTTAGCAGTTTGCATGATGGATATTTCTCATTGTATTATTTCAGTCAGCGTCACATACACTTTAGCAATGGAGGGGTGGTTTAGTAGTGATGTAGGAACTGATAACCAGATTGCAATGTCACTGGCTGAGAGCATCACGAGATAGGCGCTATGCGGCGTTTTGTTGATGAGACAAGTCGTCGAGAGCAGTGGTTTTGCAATCGAGTGAATGGGTAAAATGCGTTGAAGTTGCATTAAAACTGGTGAAATTTCGAAAATAGAAGGGAAAAACGTAAAACTGAGGAAGATACTACAAAACTGAGGGTGCTGACATGCCAGCCAGGATGTATAAAAGTGATTCCATTCCTTCACCGGTGCAATTGACAACTGATGGTGGATAATATCTGTGCTCTGTGGCTTTATGTCCTAGACAATACTCCTTGTTCCAAATGAGGCTATGCATTATAAGCCATAAAAATATATGATGCAGTGTCCAAAGTTTTTTTAGGTCGGAAGGACCAACACCCAGGCCACTGAAACAGTGATCATGTACCTGGTTACAATATGCATGCTCTTATTCTCTTCGAAAACCAAGTCTGTTATCCTCTCACCGTAGAACATTATATATATATATATATATATATATATATATATATATATATATATATATATATATATATATATATAGAGAGAGAGAGAGAGAGAGAGAGAGAGGTCATCGACTCTGAACAGCGTTTTGGAAATGCTCCACAATGCTGCAAAATCTTCCAGTTCCCGTACGTTGCTATGTCTTCCACATTTTCGTGAGTAATAAATACGGCCTCTATCTTTTAGTTCGATCACCTTACGTGTGTTGCAGGAACAGCACACCCTACACCATGCGATTTACAGCTTTCTGTGAGAGCCAGTGAATTGAGACGTGTTAATGTCGGTTCCAGCACCTGAAGTAGACCTCAAAGTCATGGTATGAAAAGAGAGTACATGGCGATGTAGAAAGTTACAGCAATATACTGCTTGGATGTGTTATAGCAAATTAAAAGATAAAACAATGTACCAAACTACTTACGAAACAATAACACTGGAACCCTTCACTACGCTAGAGGCGGCACTGTAGTGTTACGGAGTTTGTGAGACACCTCTTCCTACGTTGGACACATATTTATGGAAAGAACTGGTCTGTCTTACAGCCGGCTGGCTAGTAAGAAACATAACCCTATTTATCAAGTTTTTGTTTCGCCACTGAGATCATGAGACCTATTGATAGCATCGAATATTGTATGCGAATTTGGAATCACAATAATAATATGAGGTCTGAACAACTGTGACTGCGGAGGGCTGAATGATGGTCAACATGAAATGATGAATAGTGGCCGACACGTGCACATTAAATACGATGACAGAGAGAAAGATGAATCGAAATAGCGAAGTAAAAGGACCGGCTCGTCGATTACGACTTAGGGCCTGGCGTTGCGTAGTGCAATCGGATCTGATGGGCGCGACAGGAAGGAAGGGATATTTAAGAAATATGGTATGGGCTTCAGCTGAACCTCCCCAAACTGTTCAAGCGGGGTGTAAGAGTCCTGTTGACCTAACAAAGTGTTCCCGCGGTTTTTGCGGCATCCCACATTCAGCCATGGTTCAAAATGGCTCTGAGCACTGTGGGACTTAACTTCTGAGGTCATCAGTCCCCTAGAACTTAGAACTACTTAAACCTAACTAACCTAAGGACATCACGCACATCCATGCCCTAGGCAGGATTCGGACCTGCGACCGTAGCAGTCGCGCGGTTCCAGACTGTAGCGCCTAGAACCGCTCGACCACCCCGGCCGCCATTCAGCCATGACCACTACAGAATGGATCGGCTTAGAAAGTGATCTATCCATAAATCTAGACGCAAGTTTCACAATTGCATTAATTATATATCAGTGAGCGGAGTTTGTGAGGAGCTGCAAATTCTGTGTACACATTTGCTTGACAGGTGTGGTGTGTGTTGATGAGACTGTGTCATACTATCGGAGTTAGTGTACCATGGTGTGCAATTTTGCATCTTAAACACCGCTGCTATCCATTTGACTGTTTCCTCAGAAGAAGTTATTCCGTGCATTTTCCATCGTTGACAACTATCTTACAGGAAAGATGCATTCACAGCATAATAGCTAAATTGTGATCTAACGTGAACAGTGTTCGCTATACACCTCCAGAATGGTATATAGCGCATATATCAGAAAGAATCTATGTCTTTTTTGTGTTGAAGGAAGCAGTCTTAAAGTATATCACCACAGTGAGTGGGATTCAAAAATTACAGGGTTGGTGTACATCAGGTGTCGGAAATGTATTTCTTGCAGGAATTAACAGCATTGCTTCACACGTGATTAATGTATCGCAAAACCACTAGTAGTTACAAAACCACTGTAAGTTACAAAATAACGGGGAGGGAGGTAAATGTGCATTGTAACTTTCAGCTGAACGTAAAAGCGACTGCGTTTTTTTCCTGTTATCGCGAAAGACACTGTTCTGTATTGATATTTCATGCATTGGAAATGGATGTAATACCCTCGTACATGACAATTTATTTACAAGACTTGCACAGACAGTAATGGTAGAAGCGAGGAAATCCCTGAAACTATAGCAATTTGTCCATCAAGCTGAAAGAATTCTGTTGTGTCTGTTCTCATGGAACCATATCTGCTTTAACATTACTGCAATAGTGTTTTTTCAGTAGCTAGTAGCTTATAATAGGTAGGTTGTCGTTATATACGACAGTTGGACTAAAAGTACCCGTTACACAACAGCTTATGACATAGATGCTTCGGAGCTTATGGTTTGACCAAAGTTTGACCCGAAATAGTTCTCAGTTTACTCACATTAATGTTACTAAATAACAAAGACATTCTGTAGCTTTTACGTCAAAATGGTGGAATTCTTCGATGTGTTATCGAATTTACTCATGGTAGACATATACAAGAGATGTGTGATGGGTTAGTTCATGTGTGTCGGTGAGGGGGGGTGGGGGGTGGAGGGGGCGCTGGGGAGCAGTATTGTGAAGTAAGGCATACAGCAATGCCGTGTTCTTGGCTGTGTAACAAAGAGTCGACATTTCCTTCGGTGTGCAATGTAGTTGTTTTATCAAATGGTTCAAATGGCTCTGAATTCTATGGGACTTAGCTTCTGAGGTCATCAGTCCCCTAGAACTTAGAACTACTTAAACCTAACTAACCTAAGGGCATCACACACATCCATGCCCGAGGCAGGATTGGAACCTGCGACCGTAGCGGTCGCGCGGTTCCAGACTGTAGCGCCTAGAACTGCTCGGCCACTTCGGCCGGCATGTTTTATCACCTTAAAGTTTGTCGCCATAGTGTGTTGGAGAGAAACTAGCGAGGTCAATGTATGTCAGAGGTTAGAGGGTTCCGCTGAACGATACCACCGTCGAAACTAAATAAAGACATCACTTACCCACAGACTGGTCCAGGTGAATGAGGCTGAATGCTGTGTTCCCACCAACTGCGAACGCCTGCTGTGAACTATCTCAGTTGAGGACATAAACCAAGATTAGCCATGTATGGCAATCAGCGATAACAAGTCGGCAGTGGACCTCTGACATCCTGAAAGCACATACCTGCCCGAGAACTCCACATCTGGGAGGCTATTTCGAGTGGTATTGTGGACTAAGGCACACAACAAGGTGAACACAAGGGAGATCGGAAAATGTGGGGGTGTTGTGCAGCGGGAAGTGGAGGTAGGAGTTTGGGAGAGTATGGACGCATCTGCAGGGTAATCGAGCAGAATAAAATCTTTAAAAATAACTGAAATAAATATAAACCTCCAATTCACAAGTGGGTGTGTGGAAGGGAAGTAGGGGAGGGGACTGGGAGAACACTTTTGTCTATGGAGAGGGGGTGGAGGTGTTACAAATGTGTGTATCCACTCAGACACACACACACACACACACACACACACACACACACACACACACACAGAGAGAGAGAGAGAGTTTTGACAGAAATTCCCGAGATACTGAATATCGAAGGACGCCGACTTCCAGTCCGCCCTCTCTGGAATGTGAGATCAAACGGAGCCGCTACCCAACAGCTGAGGGGGAAGGGCTTGCATCCGCTGCTCTAGGGACAATTCTCGGCGGCAGCGGCGCTCGCGGTGCCCTCTGGCTGTCTAAATAAAAAACTAACAAGTATGATGGTCGAGCAGCGACAGAAGCGGACGCCTATGTTGTGTGGGATACGTGGAAGAGAGAGCCTGTGTTCTCAAACGTCGGTGCATACAAGATCTCTCATATAGGGGTGCTCAAATAGTCTCTCCGCAGTGCTGTATAACTTATAGCCAAGCGTGCCGTATGCCGCATTGAATATACCGAAATAAAACTCAGTGAAATAAAAGTTATTAATTTATTGAATATTCATTTTTAATGAGGTAAACGAAACAGTGGAATGTTGGGACAGTCCACTTGAAGGGAAGTAACCCAGGCAGGCTAACAATCATACGGCACTGCGGAGAGACTTTTTGAAAAAATGGCTCTGAGCACTATGGGACTTAAATTCTGAGGTCATCAGTACCCTAGAACTTAGAACTACTTAAACCTAACTAACCTAAGGACATCACACACATCCATGCCCGAGACAGGATTCGAATCTGCGACTGTAGTGGTCGCGCGGTTCCAGACTGTAGCGCCTGGAACCCCTCCGCCTCTCCGGCCGGCAGACTTTTTGAACACCGTGTATTTAGCGTCAGGTCCACTGTTTTTTTTTTCCAAATTTAGTTACTTGATTCGCAAAACGTATGTATGATTCTCATATGTGTGCATTGCATTATGATCTGTTGTTAACAAGTGGCGGTATTTTAACTACAGTTTCGATGTGTAATTATAGCAGAGAGGAGCTGGAAGCATTTTCTGGGAAACAGAACTGACAGTTAACCTACAGCCTGGTGCTTCAAACCCACACAGATTATTGTTCAATACACGCTGCAGAAGGCGGACATAGTTCTTCATAGGATTCGTGATCACCACAGACGGCATTGCAGTCAGTTGTGGTAGCGTGTATTGAATAATGATATGTGTGTGTTTGAAGCACAAGGCTGTAGGGTAACTGTCAGTTCGGTTTTCCAGAAAATGCTTCCAGCGGTTGCAGGACAAAATGGTTCAAATGGCTATAAGCACTATGGGACTTAACAGCTGTGGTCATCAGTCCCCTAGAACTTAGAACTACTTAAACCTAACTAACCTAAGGACATCACACACATCCACGCGCGAGGCAGGATGCGAACCTGCGGCCGTATCGGTCGCGCGGTTCCGGACTGCACGCCTAGAACCGCGAGACCACGGCGGCCGGCTGTAGGACAAATGGTTCAAATGGCTCTAAGCACTATGGGACTTAACATCTGAGGTCATCAGTCTCCTAGACTTAGAACTACTTAAACCTAAAGTCATCACACACATCCATGCCCGTGGCAGGATTCGAAACTGCGACCGTAGCAGCAGCGCGGTTGTAGGACAGTTTCGAGTGATATGCACTACACTCCGAAATCTATCGCCACCAAGAAGCGATTTCTTTGGTGTACAGGGCAATTGTTTCATCACCTTAAATTATGCACCGTAGCATGTCGGAGAGAAACTTGAAGCCGGCCGGAGTGGCCAAGTGGTTCTAGGCGCTACAGTCTGGTACCGCGCGACCGCTACGGCCGCAGGTTCGAATCCTGCCTCGGGCATGGATGCGTCTGATGTCCTTAGGTTGGTTAGGCTTAAGTAGTTCTACGTTGTAGGGGACTGGTGACCTCAGAAATTAACTCCCATAGTGCTCAGAGCCATTTGAACCAAAAAACTTGAAGGTTATATGTCTGGTGCTCTAACATAACACGTACCGACCGCTAGAGGAGGATCGCTGCATTCGAACCTCTCCCGGTCGGCAGCGGTTGCGCAATGAGTTTACGGGAGATGGACTCGCAACTGCTGGCATGGTGGACGCGCTTGCAGGCCTCTTCCGGACAGCTCGCGCCAGATATGGGTTGCAGTGAATGTTATAAGCAATCTTTTTCACAAAAATTCCAATATTCGACTCAATCAATTTGATGAGAGATGTAGATGAGCCGTAGTGATTAATCATAGTGCCTCAATATTTCCGAGGAACTGATGCGTTATGGGTTCGATGAATTAAGGATTTTGACCTAACAGCAGCAGTATCCACTAATAGGATGCGAGGTGACGTCATAAGAATGGAGGTACCGTAATTGAGCTATTTCCCAACAATTTTTTTATATCAAAAGTGACGCGGGGATTGTGGGAGGGGAGGGGTAGAGGTTGGAAGGGTGGAAAGCTGGGTCATTTGACAGAGAGAGAAAAGTGGCTGAGAACTGAACTTGGCAGCGGGCAGTTTGAAGCCCACTTAATTGCTCACAACGTACCAGGTACTGTGAAACTCCATAATTTTCTGTGAACAGTAGGTAGTGCAGCATTTCGCCTGATACAGAAATTATTCCCTAACGCCACTCCGTGTGAACTTTCCTATGATTAGGTTCTAGAATCGCTAACTATTGCGTCCAACAAGTGATTGTGGTAGCACCTGCATATCACTTCTTTAACTGCAGGAAACGGTCAGAACAAACTTATCGCGAGTGTGTAACAGATTTGCAGGGCATTATGAGGAAATGAAAATTCAAATGTGCTTATGGTGTTTTATATTCAGAGGTTATGTTGTGTGATACGATCGTGTACAGTGTAACTGATGTCAGACTTAGAGAACAGATTCTGAAATAGTCCGATCCATCATTTCAGCAGCTGACCGGTGTGGCCGAGAGGTTCTAGGCGCTTCAGTCTGTAACCGCGTGACCGCTACGGTCGCAGGTTCGAATCCTGCCTGGGGCATGGATGTGTGTGATGTCCTTAGGTTAGTTAGGTTTAAGTAGTTCTAAGTTCTGGGGGACTGATGACCTCAGACGTTAATTCACATAGTGCTCAGAGCCATTTGAGAAAACATTTCAGCACGAAGTGCAAATACTAGACCAGTGCGATTCAGGTGCTGTGTCCGTCGATAAGTTTGAGCAGCCAGCAGTTTGTCGGGTTGAGTCGCCCCTTGCTCGCGACCGGCCAATTAGGCAGCAACAGCTTGCACACACCACGATGTGTAAACAGTTTTCCACGACGCGTAAACAGTTCTCTAACCAGGCGATCAGAATTAAGTCATGCCTTCGGTGCTATTCACGGCGCAAATGCAAAGATTGCCTCTCCAGACAAGCACAGTCTTATCCTTGTAATAAGAAAGGTCACGCACAGTCCATATGTTTGCAACGGAACAAAGATAAGAATTCTGCCCACTACCATAATTCTTCTCGCAATGCCAATGTAATCAATACAGTGTATTCAAAGCCTGCTGCAGGCATTCGCGAAACTAGCAAGGAAACAGTTTCTTCCGTGCTATGCCAGTCCAACAAACTTTTGATACATTTTCATACTAGTGGAAGACGTGTGAAATTTCAGTAGGACACTGGTGCTTCTGTTACATTGCTGAATCAAGACACATATGAACTGTTAGGCTCTCAGCGCCCTGTCTAAAACTAGCAAGCACCTGACGGATTATAATGGCAAAACATTCCCGTTCTCAGAAAATATACTTTGCCTGCTAGGTATCGCTTGCATATGAAACTGTAAATTTCACTGTACTTCATTCACGCGATTGTGACAGCATATTTGGCCTTGGTTCGTTCGATTTGTTTCGTTTTCAAATGCAGGATAATGTATTAACAGTGACTGAATTCAATGCTAAATACAGTGTAGCCACCTTGTTGAAAAAATTCCCTGAACTCTTTTTCTGAATGTTAACAATTTTGTTGCACATGTTGCTATGAAAAACAATGCTCAGCCGAAATTTTGCAGGGCCAGAACTGTTCCCATTACATTACGGGCTCAAATCGCTGCTGAACTTACAGAATTGCAAGATAGCGGAGATATTGCGCCCATACAAGCTAGTCAGTGGGAAAGTCCAATTGTTTTCTCCCCAAACCTTTACGTAGCATTAGCCTCTGGGTCGACTTTAAGTCTACAGTCAACCCACAAACAGTAATTGATACCTATCCATTGTCACGCACAGGGGATCTCATGGACAGATTAGGTGTTGGTCGCTAATTTTCAAAAATTGATTTGCACGAAGCATATCTTCAAGTGCCACTAGGTGAAGAATCTCAAACCGTGTGTGTTGTGAACACTCATTTGGGCTTGTTTAAATATTTGCGTTTGCCTTTTGGCAGTGCTTTCGCACCCGCCATTTTCCAAAGGTATTTGGAACAGTTGACTGCTCAAATACCAAACTGTTCAAATAGTTCAAATGGCTCTGAGCACTATGGGACTTAACATCTCAGGTCATCAGCCCCCTAGAACTTAGAAGTACTTAAACGTAACTAACCTAAGGACATCACACACATCCATACCCGAGGCAGGATTCGAACCTGCGAGAGTAGCTGTCGCGCGGTTCCAGACTGAAGCGCCTAGAACCGCTCGGCCGGCTCCAAACTACTAGGATTATATTGTCGTAGCAGGTAGTACACCTGAAGAGCACAAAATGCGTGGTATATTTTGTGTGTTATCTGATGCAGGAATAAATTGCAGACTGGACAAGTGTGATTTTTCTTTTTTAAATCAGAGGTCGCATTTCTTAGCCGTGGGAGAACTGCCAGCTCCTTGCAATGTCACAGAATTGTAGTCAGTCTTAGAGAAAATAAACTATTATATTGGGTTCATACCGAATGCTGCACAAATCGCAGCTTCATTGTATCGCTTGTGTCGCAAGAACGTCCCCTTTGTTTGGACAGTTGAGTACCAAGTAGCTTTTCTAAAACTTAAAGATGCATTGCTCAGTGACCGATGCCTAGTTAACTTTGATCCTGACAAGCCAGTTGTATTGAAAGTTTATGCTTCCTCTTACGGAGTCGGTGCGTGCTTTCGCACATAATTAGTAATAAAGACAGTCCTAATGCTGTACCATCAAAAGTGTTGTCCAAAGCTCAGTGTAACTATTCACAAATTGAAAAACAGACATTGCCTATTGTGTATGGTGTCACCAAATTTCACCACTATTTGCATGGCAGAAAATTCTTCTTAGTAACGTATCACAAGCCTTTGCAGTACTTGTTTCATCCGACGAAACCGGTTCCTGTACGAACTGACCAAAAATTGCAAAGTGGGCATTGTTGTTGTCTCAATACCAGTACGAGGCTGTGCATCGCCCGACGGCTCAACATGGTAATGCGCACGCGCTTTCACGTCTCTCGATTGGCCCTGATACAGACTTTGAAGCTTCTGCTGCATCTTGTTGTCACATCGATGCTCAGGATTCTGAATTGCTTCGCCTTTTCCGCTGAACTATAGGAAAATTGCACAGGCCACGGAAGCTGATTCAGATCTAAACATTTTGCTATCATACATTCACGCATCTTGGCCTTGTTTCTTGAACAGCATAAAGAAATGTGTAGTTCGCCAATACGTTGACAGTCGGCATAACTTCGCTGTACAGAAATCTGTGATTCTTGTTCAAAATGACAGTGGACAGTCACGTGTGTTGATCCGGAAAGCTTTGCAAAGAGATGTGTTGCAGTTATTTCACCAAGGACGCTGGGGGATTGTTCGTACGAAACAGTTGCGCGTTGACATTTTACTTGGCAGCGTATGGACGCCCAAATAGAACAGATGACGTCATAGTGTCACGCATGTGCGGAAAATCAATCCGCTCCGTCACAAACGTTCTCTTCTTGGCCTATGTCACAATTGCGAAGGCAACGTGTGCGCATAGACTTGGCAGGACCTTTTGGAACAATCCCTGGCTGATAGTGGTTGACTCCTATAGCAAGTTTCCTTTTTCTGTGCCAATGAACTCGACAACGCCATTTAGCACAATTCAGGTATTGTCCTTTATGTTTTGCCTGGTAGGTTTACCTAAAGTCATAGTGGCAGACAACGGACCTCAGTTCACGCCAAATGAATTTGAAACATTCTGTGAACACAATGGCATACAGCATATAAGTAGTGCACCGTTCCACTCACAGTCAAATGGCGAAGCGGAACGTTTCGCCAGAAACTTCAAGCCAAACTTTGCTCCGCTGACATCAGGGATCAGGCATTGCAACTGTTTCACGCCTCCTATCGTTCGCACCCACGAGATGGACCATCGTCGGTGGAATTGCTTCACGGCCGCCGCCATCGGACACTGCTCCACTCGGTCCACCCTCCTCAGCAACCGGCGCCGAAAAAAGGCTACAAGTATCGCTTCGCGCCTCATGTTATTGTCTTTTGCAGGATTTTTAGCGGCAGCGGACGATGGTCGCGAGGCGAGATCGTCCGTCGACTTGACGCTTGCATGTATCTTCTTTCAGGTTCAGATGGCTTGCACGCTGCCATCAAAATCAACTTCCCCTCTCTCATGTACACGATGATGTTTCACTTACCCCAGATTCACGGATCCAGAGCACAGTGCGCCCACAGCAGCCGCCAGATGGTGTCATCACGACACCCTGGGACGACCCCATGTAGACGGAGCTCTTGGGTCAAATGGCTCTGAGCACTATGGGACTCAACTTCTGAGGTCATTAGTCCCCTAGAACTTAGAACTAGTTAAACCTAACTAACCTAAGGACATAACAAACATCCATGCCCGAGACAGGATTCGAACCTGCGACCGTAGCGGTCTTGCGGTTCCAGACTGCAGCGCCTTTAACCGCACGGCCACTTCGGCCGGCGTAGACGGAGCCTTCGCCTCCTCCGCCTCCTTTCGTCCTACCGATGGAGCTATACCAGCCCACGCCGTAATCTTGCTATGCGCCTCAAGAGGTGGACGCGTACGTTTCTGATCGTTTTCCCGGGGACGTTTCCGCCAGAGCGAAGCCCGAATGACGAGGTACGACTGGACGTCTGCCGCCCCTTGCAGCCACAGCTTCCTGTCCCTGAGAGTTCAAACAAATGTCCTTAAACATACTATCTTCTTTCACGTTTGAGTATCAGTCATGATATTTATCTGTATACGACACTTAAGTGAGAGAGAGAGCAAGTGATTGAAATCATATACTTATTATTGTCAGATGCGAAAACGTTTTAGTAAATTTGTTAAAAGAGAATATTCACACAACCAGATTCATAACCCTGAGTTGAATTCCATTGGGCAGATTCATTTCTCGCTTTATCCATAGCCATTACATAAATTTGTTAGGCAATTAGTAGAAGAGTGTTTCACATACACGCGCAGAACTCGAAGTTACTTGAATACATCTGAACCGAGCAAGGCTCTTGTTTATCCCATTTATCGTTTGTTATCTTCTATTACGATACTGCCGCCTCGTTTTCTTATTCCATTTACTGGTGTCACTAACTTCCTGCCTTAGTCGCCCGTGAGCGGCAGCAGCAGCTCGTATCGATAAGTGCACTGCCGTACCATCTCTGGAGCGACCGATAGTATTTCCGGGTCGTCGTGTGTCTGGCAGCCAGTTCGGGACGGACCAGAAGTGCAGTCGGGACGCAGCAGCAGCGAAGTCGGGGACGGAGCGCCGGTGAGTTGCGGACAGCCAGTGCTCGCCGACCGCCGGCGACACACATGAACTGTCCGACGGCGGGAGATTAGAGCGGTATGACCGTTGGTTGGTGGATAGGTTGGTCGACTCATCGGCCGCCGTATAATTGGTCCTTTCACCGTTTCCGGGCCTGAGCAGTCGGTCGGTTGGCGTGGAGTAGGGAGGAATTCTACGCGGGATGTAGTTGGCCGGGGACGCTGACGGTCTCTACCCAGTGTCGAAGTGTGTGGGGCTGTTCCCGCTGCTACGAGGTCCGTGGCTTACCGGCCCTAGACACGAAAGTTGAGTTTTGATTTAATCTACCAGCAATTCAACTGTTCACATTGTGTCGTTTGGACTTCGTTGTCGGCTGTTCGGATACTCCCGCGAGCAACAACATTGTTTCCAAGTCGTAAAATTCTAGCCGCCCTCTGGTGGAGTTTCACTGTATTTGATTATTTGTATTGAAGTGCACCAGCGGAATCTTCTGCCTTGTGGCAGTTAACATAAATTTCAGGCAGTGTAGTTTCCTCATCGTGTTGTTGCTGTCCAGCACGGTGTTTAGTTTGACAGCTTCATATATGATTGGTTGTGGTCGCCAATAACTTCTAAATTGTTCCGTTGAACTCCCTGTTGTGCCCTGGTCGGGTGAAGTGGAAGTTATCTTGTCGGTGGGTCCGTTGACTGTCGGTCGGTTGGATTGTCGTCGGATCGCGAATTGTTGGCCCGACTTACTGTCTCACCTAAGCGATCGTTTGTGTTTGAATTCCAGGCCGACAATTGAACATCTGAACGACCTTGGGTGTACTGCCCCTTTATTTTTCATTTGTCTTGTTTTTTGTACTTGTACGCTTCCAGCCGATTTTCTTGTTTTAAAATTAAGGTTGTTTTGCTCTTGAGGTGTAAGATTCTTTAGGCCTTCAGCCTAATTTAAAGAACTGTTTCACGTAAGGCCTTTGGTATTAAAAAAAAATTAATGTTATGGAGTTTTAAGTCTTAGGCTTTCAGCCGATTTGAATTTAACTTGTTTCCTCTTGAAGTGTCTGATTCTTTGGGCCTTCAGCCTAAATAAAGATCTGTTGTAAGATAGGCCTTGCCTTTTAAATTTCTGATTATGCTTGCGTTTTAAGTTATTGGCCTTCAGCCGCTTTTAAATTAAAGTGGCTTTCAACCGGTAATTAAGTCCCAGAGATTAAAGCTGTGTGTTTAAAAACAATTTTTTTTGGTCTCTTGTAATGTTTGATCAAATAATAAAGTTGTATGTTCGAGTGTAAGTGACAGCCTCTTATTTGGCCCTTTTCCACAATTTAAACTACCTGTCCTGCGGGTTAAGCTGGGCGTTTCAACATTATACACAAAGGGGAGCTTGCAGTGTATCCATTTATGAGTCCGCGAACAATGGCTGCTTTGATGCCAGTCTCACGACCGCATTGCCTCACTCACTTCCTCGTCAGTTACGTTGAAGTTTGGAGCCCTACAGCAGTACTTGCACATCGGTCAACTTCTCTTATCTTTCGCAGCGTCCATTTTTCACGTCCGTACCAATTCATCGACTTCAAACTAATCTCGTAATCGACTAGGTAACGTCGTCGAAGTGTCGGGTTACCCTTATTTCATTCGTTTTGGTTTTATGTTGACCCTCAGAGCGTGAGCCCCTTTACTATCATAGCTCCACCGTTTCATTTCCTGAGCTTATACATTTTATTATTTATCTAAATCCCTTTGCAACTCAGCTGGAAGTGTGGAATACAAGAATAATAAATTTGGTGATGACTAACAGGGTTACCACTACGCTTTACTACCTCAACTTTCCTTCTCATTTGCATTACTGGAAATCATGCTTATTTCTAGAAAGATTAACACTGTCAGCTGTAATATGTGTGGACAGTGAATACGAAACAGTATCAGATGCATTACACTGGGGAATGTAGTCAGACTAAATCGCATTTGATGTCAGTCGTACTTTATATAAGACATCAACGATTGAGGTGGTAGACGGTGGAACTCAGTATAAGGGCAGTCGGCTCTGTCTGGTGGTAGTGTGTTCGTATAAGCCTATAGTGCAGATAGGAAACAGACACAATTAGTGTGCATAAACCACGATTGTGACAGTACCACGCGGGAAATATTTATCATGAGATGAAAGAGCAAAAATCGGCGCGTACAAAGAAATGAGACTCTCTAATCATCAAATCCCTGTAGAGCTCAACACTTCAAGGACAGTGACTACAAATTTCGTTAGATCATGCACGTGATATGGACGAAACGGAAAATTATTTGAGACATCGAAACGGTTCGTTTTGGCAAAACAAGGACCACAAACTGCTACTCGTTGTTGATTTACATTTTTCAGTAACTGGCAGACGTGTATGAAGAATTTTGTCAAATGACGAACATCTTCCTTTAAAGAAACGGCTGCAGAAACCCACTCTAAAACGCTGACATAAACAGGCTGTATTGGAGTTAACGTGGAAAACCATTATGTCATAGAGTGCAGAATGGGATAAGAAGAAGCTCAATTTAGATATGACGGATGGATTTCAGTATTATTGGCATTACGTTAGGAGAGAGTAGCAGATAAGAATGATCAGAAATTTTGCCGGTGGACGTATTATGATTTGGACAGCCTTCTGCGCTAGAGATAAATCGCACATTGCTTGACTGAACACTAGAATCAGTTTAAATTCTACACTAAGATGCAAGAGGCAGAATTGACTAGAATGTATGAGGACCTAAGGAACGAAAGTCTAGCGATTCAACAAGATAATGCATCTGCGCATTTTTCTGCTACAACCAAAAAGTGGTTTGGAGATATCGATGTCTTGCCCTGGCCTACATGTAGCCTGAATTTGAACCCCGCGATAAACCGTTGGGCAATACTTGCAACACGTGTCTGTCGCAGTGGAAGACAATCTGGGCCCGCATGTGAGCTGACAAGTGCAATATAAGAAGAGTGCTCTACAATTTCACTGCAAGAACTACTAACCTAATTCGGATGAGAATTTTTTACGTATTTCAGAAGAATGAAGGTTGGACAAAGGGCAAGTACTAACAACGCAATAACACAGTGAACGATTTTATACCGATTTCTATCCAGGAAATGCCAAACCAAATGTCTTATTTTGCTACTCGTGTTGTGAAAGAATCTATGTAATTGAGTCATGATTATTTATGTCTTATATGTATATATTACTTCCATAATAAATTCGATACAGTATGCAACAGATATTCTACTAAGCTATTACCGTCGTAGGAACCCTGCCTTTATGCTGATTTCCGCTAATTTGATATCAGCTGGAGGAATTTACCGGTTACAGTGACAGTATCGTACCACACCTTACGGCAAACATTTATCGAAATTTAATTCAAATAAGTTTGTTAAACGCTAGAACATCTGAAAAGCGAAATGAAACGTTTCTGTAGAGATATAGTAGGGTAAATGAAATGAAATGAAAGGAAGATGACGATATCGGGTTAGACGAATATAGGATAATGTCAATAGCAGCAGAAAATAGAATACCTTGAGTAGAGTCCAACATTAATAACAAACAGAGCAGAGAGTGAGTTCCTATGACCAGTTATTGAGGGTGTATCCATTCTATCTATGCAACAGCAAAGCAGTTGTTTGTTGCGTCACCAAAAGCATTTCGTTTTATTGAAATAAAACATCATCAGTGGTTTGTAATGAAAGATATTTACAATTTGACTTGCTTTCTAGGTCGAAAAACAGTTCTTTCCAAGATTCCGAATTTTACTTCACTGTTTGGCACTGACGTAACCCCACACTATTTTGTGAAAGTAAACATTTTTCTAATGTTAAACACAACACAGTGTAGTGCTATCACTGCTTATCCTGCTGACAAAATGTGTATCGTGTGTTTTATGTAATATTGGCAACTGTGTCATTAATTTTTCTTTGAGCTAAAACTGGTTTTCGTTTCTGCTGTTCGTCATTTGTCTATTATTTTCATTTGTCTATTATTTCATTAATTATCTTATAGGTATATATTTAATCTGGAAGAGAAATCAAGGAATAGTAATGGAGTTTAAAACATTATTGAGAGTAGGTGTGGAGGGTGAGGGGAGGCAAAGATGAGTACACAGTTGCTGCACATTTTTTGGACAGACAGCGAATTGGAGGAGTAAGGTGAAGATCAAGAAGTGAAATGAAGCTGGGGAGAGGGGAAGGTTGAGAGAGAAAGAGAGAGGAACAGAGAGATAGTGGTGTAGAGGGAGAGGGGGGGAAGAGAGAGATAGTTTTTTCTTTTCCTTTCTTGTGTCTGATTTTTCAGTTATTTATACAGTGTCTGGTTTTCAATACTTATTTGGTTACTGCGTAACTGTTGATCGCGTCAATGCTTTGCGTGTATGCAATTTTTCCTGGAAATGGAGGAGATCTCCTTTTTACTGGTTTTTATGATGTTCATACCTTTTCCTACAGCTTTTTGCTCTGTGGTATTCCTTTTTAACGTGGTCTGCGAATGTTGAATGGTCTGTAACTTATTTGCATGCCCTGATGAGCTCTTTATAACTGGTGTCAAATGTCTTCCCTGTATTGTGTTTTTTCTGTAGATTTTCTACACTCCTGGAAATTGAAATAAGAACACCGTGAATTCATTGTCCCAGGAAGGGGAAACTTTATTGACACATTCCTGGGGTCAGATACATCACATGATCACACTGACAGAACCACAGGCACATAGACACAGGCAACAGAGCATGCACAATGTCGGCACTAGTACAGTGTATATCCACCTTTCGCAGCAATGCAGGCTGCTATTCTCCCATGGAGACGATCGTAGAGATGCTGGATGTAGTCCTGTGGAACGGCTTGCCCTGCCATTTCCACCTGGCGCCTCAGTTGGACCAGCGTTCGTGCTGGACGTGCAGACCGCGTGAGACGACGCTTCATCCAGTCCCAAACATGCTCAATGGGGGACAGATCCGGAGATCTTGCTGGCCAGGGTAGTTGACTTACACCTTCTAGAGCACGTTGGGTGGCACGGGATACATGCGGACGTGCATTGTCCTGTTGGAACAGCAAGTTCCCTTGCCGGTCTAGGAATGGTAGAACGATGGGTTCGATGACGGTTTGGATGTACCGTGCACTATTCAGTGTCCCCTCGACGATCACCAGTGGTGTACGGCCAGTGTAGGAGATCGCTCCCCACACCATGATGCCGGGTGTTGGCCCTGTGTGCCTCGGTCGTATGCAGTCCTGATTGTGGCGCTCACCTGCACGGCGCCAAACACGCATACGACCATCATTGGCACCAAGGCAGAAGCGACTCTCATCGCTGAAGACGACACGTCTCCATTCGTCCCTCCATTCACGCCTGTCGCGACACCACTGGAGGCGGGCTGCACGATGTTGGGGCGTGAGCGGAAGACGGCCTAACGGTGTGCGGGACCGTAGACCTGCTTCATGGAGACGGTTGCGAATGGTCCTCGCCGATACCCCAGGAGCAACAGTGTCCCTAATTTGCTGGGAAGTGGCGGTGCGGTCCCCTACGGCACTGCGTAGGATCCTACGGTCTTGGCGTGCATCCGTGCGTCGCTGCGGTCCGGTCCCAGGTCGACGGGCACGTGCACCTTCCGCCGACCACTGGCGACAACATCGATGTACTGTGGAGACCTCACGCCCCACGTGTTGAGCAATTCGGCGGTACGTCCACCCGGCCTCCCGCATGCCCACTATACGCCCTCGCTCAAAGTCCGTCAACTGCACATACGCGGCATGCTACCAGTGTTAAAGACCGCGATGGAGCTCCGTATGCCACGGCAAACTGGCTGACACTGACGGCGGCGGTGCACAAATGTTGCGCAGCTAGCGCCATTCGACGGCCAACACCGCGGTTCCTGGTGTGTCCGCTGTGCCGTGCGTGTGATCATTGCTTGTACAGCCCTCTCGCAGTGTCCCGAGCAAGTATGGTGGGTCTGACACACCGGTGTCTATGTGTTCTTTTTTCCATTTCCAGGAGTGTATGTATGTGAAAGTCATGTTTATGATTTCTTATGGTTGGATCTTAAAAGCTGAGTGTGTTTTCTAGTTCTTAGTCTGTAGGGAACTGCATGTTCTTGTGTATGGTATTTTTTTCTTTGTGTCGCATTTTAAGTCATTTACGTACGTGCGCCAGAAGACGATAATGTAGCCTCCCTTATTTATTACATTTTCAAATATTAGTTCTCCTATATGATTCAAGAAGGTTCGGTTAGTGACCTTGAAATAGGAGAACCCACGGGTAACCCTTCTTTTTGTACGAAGTATTCCTTATTAAGTTCAAAATACTGTCGGTTTTTTAGGTTATTAACTGCAATTCTTTTATTGTTACACGTAAGTGCTCACGAGGAAGCTGAGGAAGATAGTCATGTATTTTCAGACGTTTTTAATTAGTTTAATTGTTTCATTAACGGCGATGAAAATGTGCATGCCTTATACACACACCTGAAGAATTCTATTAACAGTTCATTCGTAGTATTATTCTCATGAGAATGGACATAAAACAAACGCGAACAAAAGTAATTCGGATAGATATGTTTAAGTCACAAGCAAAAAGTGAGGAAGTAGGGAAAGTGTATGAGGATGTTGAGGGTGTAATTCATTGTGTAAAGGGAGATGAAAATCTGAATGTCATATATTTCTGCAGCATTGTAAGAGGGGAAGGAAGAGAAGACAAAGTTACGGGAGAATGAGGATATCGTTGTAGAAAAGGAAGGGCAGAAAGACTAATTGAGTTCAGCTCGATTCGGTAGACCGTAGGATGCACTGTAACAGTCTGAATTAAATGGTCTTAGGAAATTTTGAGACTATTTAACGTAAATTAAACAGGTATTCCTTCGTAATTTCTAAAAGTAATGGGTCGACGCAACGACTGTTCATTCGGCATGTGTAATACATGAATCGCTAGAGACACATTCAGACACTCGGAAAAATACTATCCACACGATCCTAAAGATAGGAAAGATAAATAAATGCGGTAACTATCGTATAATCAGCTTAACAGAGCGTATATCCAAACTGCTAACAAGAAAGTTTGGAAGGTGGGAGTCGAGGTACTGGCAGAAGTAAGGCTATGAGGACGGGGTGTGCGTCGTGCTTGAGTCGCTCAGTTGGTAGAGCACTTGCGCGCGAAAGGCAAAGGTCCCGAGTTGGAGTCTCGGTCCGGCACACAGTTTTAATCTGCCAGGAAGTTTCGTTGCTAACAAGAATAGTTTCCCTGAAGTTAGGTAACCACCACAGAGACAGCTGTGACGTTGCATTTGATAATGGAAGAAAGACTTAAGAAAAAAGCAATACAGTTTCAGAGGATTTTTCAACCTGTAAAAATGGCTCGAGTATGTAAAATAGAGCATGACGTTCGACACCCTCAGGAAAGTAAGAATAAGCTTTAGGGAATATACATCATGTAGAAGATCCAAGAGCGACGAATAAGAATGGAAGACAAGGAACGAAGTGTTCTCATTAAAAATGGTGTAAGACAGGTACGTAGTCTTCCATCTCTACTGTTCAACATTTATGAATGATCCTATGATGGAAATAAAAGAAATAGTCAAGAGTGAGATTAAAAAGACCTATTATAAGATTTGCTGATGACATTGCTGTCGTCAGTAGAAGCGAGGATGAATCACAGGACATACTGAAGGGAATGAAGAGTGATCACAGAACAGGGTCTGAAGATAAAAGAAAAATAAAGCATAAAGTTACTGAGGAACTGCAGAAATGGTATTAACGATAAACTTAACTTCAGCACTGTTGACCACGAAGTAGATGAAGTGAAGGAAGTTTGCTGCTTTTGATGCAGACAGACACATGACTAAGAAAGGGCGGCAAAGCAAACTGGTACAGTCAAAGATGGCATTCCTAACTAAAACAAATCTACTAACATCACAGGCCACAGCTGGAGGAAAAAAGTTGTCAGAACGTACGTTTCAAGAACAGTATGGTATAGTAGTAGAGCATGGGCTGTGGAAGAGCCGGATCAGAAGAGAATTAGGCGTTTGAGATCTGATACAATGGAGGAATGCTGATAATTAGGTGGAGGGATAAGCAGTGAAGAGGTACACGGCAGGATTAGCGAAGAAAAGAACATAAGGAAAGCACTCACTTGATAAAGGCGCCAGCCCCCGATCTACAATATTTCTGAACCGGAGCAAAATATTGATAGTGCCCCCCCCCCCTTTTGCATTTGAGATAGGACGCAAAAAATTTAAAAAATCGATTTTTCAAAAATATGTTAATTTTGTAACGCACATCTTTCTGAAGAGTTTGCTATGTAAAACATGTATGTTCGAGGAAATGTAAGACATGTTATTTGGTCTTAAGTGTCCCAAAGTACAGTGGCGCAGTCTCGTTACACAGAATTGTTCAACTGCACGTCACTGTATTTCGCTGTATGGAAGTCAAACGTGTATATTTTGCAATGGAATCCATCCAACCTATATTCAGGACGGTGGAAATTGAAAAGTCCTGTGATGTCTCCCCTGCTCCCCGTCGGCCGGACTGACATCCTACCCTCCATAAAAACTCACACTTAATAGTGGGTGCGATTATTTGTGACCGGAAGAATAAGAACTAGAGATCAATAAAACTAGTAAAGACAAGAGACAAGCAAGGCAGTACACATTTCTTCAGTCCTTAAGTCCCAGAACTGTTTCCTCTCTAATCCTGCTACAATTTTATATGGCGGGATTTCCTTTCTACGAAAGAATCTATTACCTCATCAAAGTTCCTCAAACGTTTTGCTACGTGAAAAATCAAAATATTGTTGACTAATACTGAAAAAACTGGTAATAAAAGTAATACCGAAGACTAGTATGAGTTCTCGATTTGATTACGCCTACTTTGTCACTGTCTGCTAGGTAAAACGAAATAGGCCTTTGTAATACTGCAGCAGTTGTAACACACGCCAAATAAGAGAGACTCTTTTGGCATAGATGGTCATTTTTATGTACCTCATATACACAAATAATACGACAGAGTGTAATTCTCGAAGTACCAGTATCAAATGCGTATTAGTCCTACTGCAAGCAAAATTTTTCATGTTACGAAATAGTTTCACACTTCATTCATAGGTAGTAGTTTCTCAAGCACGAGATCGAAAAGCAGTAGTACGAAATTTTTATATAAATTTCGAACCGTCACATTCTTTCCTCGATGTAACAAACAATCTTTAGATTACTAATTCTGTAACAATTCCTACCAGTGTCAAAAATTACTCTCCAGTTAACTTCACTAAACTTCCCAGAATAACCCATTTAGTTACACCGAATTTATTATATCGTCATTACATTTTCGTGAAACTCGTTTTCCGCGCTATTTCAAGAACAGAACTTACTGCGGCTGCTAACCAGGAACTATACAACTGGCCCTTAGTATTTCAGCGATCTGGTAAAAATTTTCTGTCAGAATTTCATTTTCTTTGATGCATCGAGAAGATTTATGTGTAATCTTTCTTACTCGTTATTCTTGTTAGACGGTTATTTCCATAGACCAACGTGCTCTGGATGCTAGGCTCTTTATGAAACAAGGTTTTCTCTTCAAGAATATGAATTTGGCGCCTCCTGAATTTGCCGCCAGGGGGAGATACCCCGGTTTGTCCCATCCCCCTACCCCCTCCCCCCCCAAATCCGGGCGTGGAAGTTCCACCATAACAGGGAATAACTTCCTCGGTACTAGGGACTGTAAGAGAAGACAGAGACTGGAATGCATCTAACAAATAATTGAGGACAGGGGTACTATTGCTGCTGTGAGATGAATAGGCTGGAACAAGAGAGGAACTCGTGTCGACCCGGATCGCTTTTTGACGTGCCTTGTCAGACTGATGGGCTTCCAGGTTCTCATACTGTCCTTCATTTCATACGTATTTCATAAACATGACGCAGGATCATTCCTGACCTCGGAACAGATGATGGTTTTTGGAGTTTTTGTATATACTATTTTCACGATAATACCTGTTATACTACTGCAAGAAATTAACTTTTGATCTAACTTCTACTCGTAAAACTGAATAATTTCCTATGTAACTGTCAACCTGCGAAATTACCGTCTAGAACCTGGTTTGCTCGCGGTGACATTTTCACCTACGTACTGTTATTGTTTTGGTACTTACGAACGCACGTTATTGCGTGAGACTACAGCTAATGATGCTTTCCGATTCGTATTCACAGCCTTTTCATGTTTTGAATGGTCTGAAGATGGTTGGAAATAGCAACCAAAACTAGCTATCGAACTTTAATTGTGAAGGAAAATTGCGGTCTAGGCATTAAAAGTTTTTACTTCTAAAAATTTTTTATTTAGTTAACCACATTATTACCGCCGTCTCGCCAGCCGAAGTGGCCGTGCGGTTAAAGGCGCTACAGTCTGGAACCGCAAGACCGCTACGGTCGCAGGTTCGAATCCTGCCTCGGGCATGGATGTTTGTGATGTCCTTAGGTTAGTTAGGTTTCACTAGTTCTAGGGGACTAATGACCTCAGCAGTTGAGTCCCATAGTGCTCAGAGCCATTTGAACCATTTGAACCGCCGTCTCCGTTGCTGACCGTCTTAGACTTCATTGTTGTTTTACTTCAGATTTCAGATACACTTGATGATGGGGCTAAGACCAAGAAATCGGGGTAGTATATAGCGACTTCTGTCGTCCAAGACTTCGATCACAAAAAGTAATTTGCAACTGTGGCGCATTTCTTTACCATGAACATATCACAAAATGCCTCGTGCCTGTGTTAAATGGACCTAATAAAAATGCTTTAACCTACGTAAAAGAGACAGCAGAGTTGGGGTCCGTTATGTAACAGTAATTTAGGTAAACGCTTGGCTTTGGTGGTTAAATCGACAAACACAAACACAGGAAATTAGTTCCCCGGTACAAATGATTCGCATACAGTGCCAGCTGAAAATACCGCGCGCGAGCTCATAAACGAGCAGTGAACAGCCTCATCACGTGGGAACAAGACGACTGCCTTGTAGTAGTTAACTGCTGCTGGCAGCGCCGTACTGTTGATGTCAGTTAATCAACTACGGAAGCACAAATGGCTACTAATTGGTGACAGTTGCCCTGCACGTATCTGTCTTCAGCATCTCGTCGAGTAGTCTATGGAAGGTAAGATTTTGTGTAAGAAGCAGATAGAAGAATAATTTATGTTCTCCAGGTTCCGGTGTTATTCGCCGATTTCCTGCTATCCTTCGCAAAAGTCAAGTAGGAAATTCAAAAGACAGTGGATGTGGATGAACGAATAAATGACAGGTGGTGAAATTAGTCGTATTTTTCATTAAGCTATCCTTCGCAAAAGTCAAGTAGGAAATTCACAAGACAGTGGAAGTGGATGAACGAATAAATGACAGGTGGTGAAAATAGTCGTATTTTTCATTAAGCTTGTTTCGTATTGCCATGATTCCACTGTGTGACACAACCAAAAGCATACTTGTTGCTGTGGTCTTCAGTCTAGAGACTGGTTTGATGCAGCTCTCCATGCTACTCGATCCTGTGCAAGCTTCTTCATCTCCCAGTACCTACTGCAACCTACATCCTTCTGATTCTGTTTAGTGAACTCATTTCTTGGTCTCCCTCTACGATTTTTACCCTCCACGCTGACCTTCAATACTAAATTGGTGATCCCTTGACGCCTCAGAATATGGCCTACCATCCGATCACTTCTTCTAGTCAAGTTGTGCCACAAATTTCTCTTCTCTCCAATTCTGTTCAATACCTCCTCATTAGTTATGTGATCTACCCATCTGATCTTCAGAATTCTTCTGTAGCACCACATTTGGAAGGCTTCTATTCTCTTTTTGTCCAAACTATTTATCGTCCATGTTTCACTTCCACACAAGGCTACACTCCACACAAATACTTTCAGAAACGGCTTCCTCACACTTAAATCTATACTCGATGTTAACGAATGTCTTTTCTTCAGAAACGCTTTCCTTGCCATTGCCAGTCTACATTTTATATCCTCTCCACTTCGGCCATCATCAGCTATTTTGCTACCCAAAGAGCTAAACTCATTTACTACTTAAAGCGTTTCATTTCCTAATCTAATTCCCGCAGCATTACCTGATTTAATTCGACTGATTTCCATTATCCTCGTTTTGCTTTTGTTTATGTTCATCTTATATCCTCCTTTCAAGACACAGTCCATTCCGTTCAGCTGCTATTCCAGGTCCTTTGCTGGTTCTGACAGAATTACAATGTCATCGGCGAACCTCAAAATTTTTATTTCTCCTCCATGGATTTTAATTTCTACTCCGAATTCTTCATTTGTTTCCTTTACTGCTTGCTTAATATACAGATTGAATAACATCGGGGAGAGGCTACAACCCTGTCTCACTCCCTTCCCAACCACTGCTTCACTTTCTTGCCCGTCGACTCTTATAACTGCCATCTGGTTTCTGTACAAATTGTAAATAGCCTTTCGCTCCCTGTATTTCACCCCTGCCACCTTTAGAATTTGAAAGAGAGTATTCCAGTCAACTTTGTCAGAAGCTTTCTCTAAGTCTACAAATGCTAGAAACGTAGGTTTGCCTTTCCTTAATCTTTCTTCTAAGATAAGTCGTAAGGTCAGTTTTGCCTCGCGTGTTCCAACATTTCTACGGAATCCAAACCGATCTTCCCCGATGTCGGCTTCTACCAGTTTTTCCATTCGTCTGTAAAAATTCGTGTTAGTGCTTTACAGCTATGACTTATTAAACCGATAGTTCGGTAACTTTCACATCTGTCAACACCTGCTTTCTTTGGGATTGGAATTATTGTATTCTTCTTGAACTCTGATGGTATTTCGCCTGTCTCATACATCTTGCTCACCAAATGGTAGAGTTTTATCAGGACTGTCTCTCCCAAGGCCGTCAGTAGTTCTCATGGAATGTTGTCTACTCCCGGGGCCTTGCTTCGACTCGGGTCTTTCAGTGCTCTGTCAAACTCTTCACGCAGTATCGTATCTCCCATTTAATTTTCATCTACATTATCTTCCATTTCTGTAATATTGTCCTCAAGTACATCGCCCTTGTATAGACCCTCTATATACTCCCTCCACATTTCTGCTATCCCTTCTTTGCTTAGAACTGGGTTTCCATCTGAGCTCTTGATATTCATAAAAGTGGCTCTCTTTTCTCCAAAGGTGTCTTTAAATTTCCTGTAGGCAGTATCTGTCTTACCCCTAGTAAGATAAGCGTCTTCATCCTTACATTTGTCCTATAGCCATCTCTGCTTAGTCATCTTGCACTTCCTGTCGATCTCATTTTTTAGACGTCTGTATTCCTTTTTGCCTGCTTCATTTACTGAATTTTTATATTTTCTCCTTTCATCAATTAAATTCAATATTTCTTCTGTTAGCCAAGGATTTCTACTAGCCTCCGTCTTTTTACCTACTTGATCCTATGCTGCCTTCACCACTTCATCCCTCGGAGCTACCCATTCTTCTTCTGCTGTATTTCTTTCCCCAATTCCTGTCAATTATTCCCTCATGCTCTCCCTGAAACTCTGTACAACCTCTGGTTTAGTCAGTTTATCCAGGTCCCATCTCCTTAAATTCCCGCCTTTTTGCTGTTTCTTCAGTTTTAATCAGAGACCACATCTACTCTCGGAAATGTCTTACAATTTAAAACCTGGTTCCTCAATCTCTGTCTTACCATTATATAATCTACCTGATACCTTCTAGTATCTCCAGGATTCTTCCATGTATACAACCTTCTTTTATGATTCTTGAACCAAGTGTTAGCTATGATTCTTTTATCTCATCATACATTTCATCAATTTATTCATCATCTGCAGAGCTAGTTGGCATATAAACTTGTACTACTGTAGCAGGCATAGGCATAGGCATCTTCGCCATTGATGCGTTCACTATGCTGTTGGTAGTGGCTTACCCGCACTCCTATTTTTTTAAATTCATTATTAAACCTACTTCTGCATTACCTCTCTTTGATTGTGCATTTATAACCCTGTATTCACTTGATCAAAAGTCTTGTTCCCTCTGCCAGCGAACTTCACTAATTCCCACTATATCTAACTTTAACCTATCCATTTCCCTTTTTAAATTTTCTAACCTACCTGCCCGATTAAGGGATCTAACATTCCACGCTCCGATCCGTAGAACGCCAGTTTTCTTTCTTCTGATAACGACGTCCTCTTGAGTAGTCCCCGCCCGGAGATCCGAATGGGGGACAATTTTACCTCCGGAATATTTTACCCAAGAGGACGCCATCATCATTTAACCATACAGTAAAGCTGCATACCCTCGGGAAAAATTACAGCTGTAGTTTCCCCTTGCTTTCAGCCGTTCGCAGTCCCAGCACAGCAAGGCCGTTTTGGTTAGTGTTACAAGGCCAGAACTGTCAGTCATCCAGACTGTTGCCCCTGAAACTACTGAAAACGCTGCTGCCGCTCTTCAGGAACCACACGTTTGTGTGGTCTCTCAACAGATACCCCTCCGTTGTGGTTGCACCTACGGTACGGCCATCTGTATCGCTGAGGTACACAAGCCTCCCCACCAACGGCAAGGTCCCAAGGATCCGGGGGGGGGGGGGGGGGACCATACTTATGGCCACTAAAGTTGCAGTTTCATGAGGGTGACATTGCTTTAGTATGAAATTGACTAGCATTTCAACGGAACCACACAATATAGATAGGCGAAATGCCATATTCTATAGTCACTGAATTTTGAGATTGAACCTGAAGAGAAGGCACCCATAAGAACTTAGACGTCCATCAAAACTCCGCGTAATACGGTAAACATTTTTTTTCTTTTCTATTACTCGGTTTTGTCCTGAAGACCAGAAGACCACGTCGACCTCCCTCAAAGCAGACGCTGCTGGTCTCTATGCCAACTTCCTTATAGCTACTGCTAGCACCGTTGAATCATGTTGGCAGGAAGGTTCCGTGCGGCTTTTCTTGAGGCAGACATGACATCTTCAGCCGAATTAAATCTGTACCCAGGTAGGAGTCCTTTTATGCTTGGAACCACAAACTGCATTGTGTGAAATCAATTGCATACGGAGGATGTAACAAGAAGGTGACATCTGGCCTTCCACGTTCCTCTTGGACGAGGAAGAGCGATGTGAAGCGACGTTGCCATCTAGCAGCAAGCAGTTCTTCTTAGGTCGAAGCTCAGGACGACGAAATGAGTCGCGTAGACGGCCAAAGATCACTTTGTAGACAGTTCTGTTCACCGTTGCAGCGTTTGGCATATATTCCGTGTGGAATATCAAACAACTGTTCAATAATCACGTTGCCTTTTGACTTGTCCTGCCGTGGTATTTGCTGTCGTGTCTGTACTGGCGCTTCCATGATGTCGGATTGTCGCTTCACTTTCAGGTCGTACTGGAAACACCATGTTAAGCCTCTACCTATAATACGGTTGAGAAACGACAAATTATCCTCATCACTATCCATCACGTCCCCGGAAATCTCCAGAGATCATCACGGTGCTCTTAAGTCAAGATAAAAACCAGCATTCATTTGTAGAGGGTTACTTTCAAATTTAATGTCAACAGATTCCTTAATAACATTATCCCAGTAGGTGGAAGAATCTTCCACAGGATGACCTGTGCCAAGACAATGTTCTCCAATGGCAGATTTGCTCCCCTGTTGTAAGCGTGTGTGCAGCTTATGGTAAGTACACCGATCCTCCACAGCTTTGATAGTCTGGCCAATATATAACACACTTCAGTCACAAGGAATACGTTAGACATCCACCATACGCAAACCATGATCGTCTTGTACGGAGCCTAAAAGGACCCTGATCTTACATGGTGCTCGAAAAACACACTTCACATTATGTATCCGCGAAATACCACCAATCCTTTCCGAAGTGCTCCCTGCATGAGACAAAATGACCGCAGACTTCGTTGCCACACCGGTATTATCATCACTCACCCAGCACACAGTTGCTCGATATCTCAACGTACGGCTGACCTGGCTTTCACTATAACCATTCTGATGGAAGATGACTTTGAGATGGGCAAACTCAGCTGACAAACTCTCAAGGCCCTGTAACCAAGATACGTAGTACCCTGTCCCGTCGAGCTGGCTGGTGACATGTATTAACCTAAAGATATAAGTCAGTGTGAGTAGGTCTCCTATAAATGGCAAGTCAAGAAGTACCATCCGCTTTCCTCCTGACCAACAAATCAAAGAGGGGAAGATAGCCATCCATTACCACCTCCAGCGTGAAACAAATATAAGGGTGGACTGAAGCACCACCCAGCCAATATCAAGAAATAACGGAAATGTTTGAAGCTTTCAAACTGTCGGTCTTCTGTTGGGATTAACTGGATGGTGCCGCATGGTCGCAGTCTGATTGGAAATTTCATTCTGTAACTGTCCGGTAATAGGCGAAGTCTGAACTTTTACGTGGCTCGGAGGATACTACATCTCGACGTTCTGTGATAAATCTCAAGATTTTGTGTACGCATTCTATGGTAAAGTTTGAATTTTACACCGACTTCCTGTGGCTGATTTTTCTAGTTCTGTGGAATAGGCTGCTTTTGAACAACCTCCTGATGTTGCTGAGCAGGCTAGGAGGGGGGCAAGTCGTGTGTTGACTGGGTTCACGTCTGTCTGCGGACAAGGGCAAGGCTACCATTGTTCTGGACAAGCAGGATTACGTTCAAAATATGTAGTGCCTAATGCTGATTCAGCGTATCACAGGATCGGCGCTGATCCCACAAAGCGTATTGACAGAATAGCAGCCTCCTGAAGACTATCAACAGATTTACTTCTAGTTGTGCTGTTGCCCCTGGGTTATGTGACATCCCTAAGCTCCATCAGGTAGAGGTTCCTCATCGCCCGACTGTGAGTAACATTGGTGTTCCGACGCATCGAGCAACAAAACACCTGGCTTCTCTGTTGTGCCCTAGAATAGGTCGGTGTGAGCATCACTTCAAGAACTCGGCGGATTTCTTACGTCAGTCAGAGGGATGCGTATGAATGGCACTGATACTCTAGTAAGTTTTGGCGTGGTTTCTCTCTTCTTTTTCAGCCTGATCCTTGCTGAATTAACCAACCTATTTCGACATGTGTTGACTTCCACTAACTTTTTATTCAATAACCAGTACTGCGCGCAGACAGATGGGGTTGTGTTGGGATGCGCGCTCTCATCTATTATTACCACCTTTTTTATGGAAAGTTTCGAGAAACGTGCTTTAGAATGGGCAGCTTTGTAGTCTGCGTGTTTTTTTCAGATGAGTAGACGGTACTTTCGTTGCCTGATCTCATGGCACAGAGAACTGGAACGCCTTTTTAGGACACTGAATTCAGTTCAACCGAATATTTGTGTAATGCTAGAGGTGAAAAACGATGGCAACCTTCCCTTCTCAGATGCGTTGTTCAGAAGGAAAGTGGATGATACTTTTGGACTTGTCGTTTGTAGGAAGCGTACTCACACTGACTTGTATCTGTAGGCTAATACACTTCACAATCCTGTTCAACGTGAAGGGATATTATGTAGATTGGTTCACAGGACCCATGTCATCTCGGACCCTGACAGTTTGTCATCTGAGTTAGCCCGTCTCGAAGTCACCTTTTGTCAAAATGGTTATAGTGAAAGACAGAGCAGATGTGCTTTGTGCTACCGGCCAACAGTCCGCTTGGTAAGTGACTATTATACAGATGTGGCACCGTAGTCTACGGCCTTTTTGCCTCAGGTAGGGAGGATTTCGAGAACGATTGGTGGTTTTTGCGGAAATGTGGTGTTTTTCGAACACCAATATCAGGCTCCTTTTAGGTTCCGTGAAGGATGGTCTTGGTTTACAGGTGTCTACGATATTCCTAGCAATTTTGACATGTCATATATTGGTCAGTCTATCATAGCTGTAGGGGGCAGGTGTACTGAGCGGCATACACGCTTTCAGCAGTCGTGCAAATCCGCCTCTTTAGAACATTGTCTTGGCAAAGGATATGATATGGGGCATAAGAGCACGGAGATCCTGCCATGCTCTTCCAGCTTTCGGGACAGCGTTATTAAGGAAGTTGTTGAAATTGAATTAGAATGTAACCTTATAAATAGCCGTGTTGTTTTTTTTTTTAAATCCCGCATTGAATCCTGCTCTCTCGTTTGTCAGAAAAACAGAGGGACAGAGTACATGCTACCAGTTCTGTTGATTATGACTTTCAGTGTCGATTAACTTCGGACGTCGGTCGTCTTCCGTTTGTAATGGCGCTAGTGTTAACAGTGTGTGTGAGTGTTATGTTTCTGGAGGTACTCAGAAAACTGAGCTTTTAAATTCTCTTGCATAGCGCTTACTCGGTGTGGTTTTTCCTGAGGTCTCATATTACCGAAACATGTTTGGATAATTAGAAGAATTTGGTTTCAGTGTGATCAGGCGGAACTTAGTTCTCATAACTGAGTCTGTGATGTCGTCAGTTGTACGACCACACCGCCGCCTGAGAGATCGATCCGCCGGATGCGATTCTTTCGATAAACGAAACAGAAGAACGGCTGTGCTGGCCAAAGAGTACACAGCCAGTCATCGTCTGCAGCTCAGTCATTGCTGCCATCGAGTCTTTGTAGCCCAGTGCTAAGATAGTCTTTATATTCACCGGATTCGACTTTCAAGATTACGAGAGATTAATTCGTCACTGCAAGATTTGTGACTTGTAAATTATGTCATTCCACAGACGCTTATTCTAGTCGCGTCTTCTACAATTGTCAACCAACAGATCATGGACTACAACAAAGTTAAGTAATAAATACTTTCTTAATTTGTACTCCTGCTAATTAATTGTAGGTACCAAGCAGTCTTAGCATAGTAGAACCCACTTTTCCACCGCCTTGGCTACCTCATATTTGCTACCTCATGTTAATGGACTCGGTTATGGTGGAAGATCGAGAACCATCGGTGTCAGATGCTGTTATAGTGCCAAGAAGCCATATGATGACGACTAGCATTCATGCATAGTGGACAAGATACAATTTGCCTGGGAAATACTTCATACATCTTCAGATAAGAACTCTCCGAACAGGACTCGAAAGGTCCAACAAACCACGCGGGATCAGCCGAGCGGTCTCAGGCGCTGCAGTCATGGACAATACGGCTGGTCCCGGCGGAGGTTCGAGTCCTCCCTCGGGCATGGGTGTGTGTGTTTGTCCTTAGGATAGTTTAGGTTAACTAGTGTGTAAGCTTAGGGACTGATGACCTTAGCAGTTAAGTCCCATAAGATTTCACACACATTTTTTTTGAACAAGTCCAACAATTCCGACCGACCGCTTTGTCTTCCTCAGCCGATAGGCGTCACAGGATGCTGGTATGGAGGTACATGTGGTCAGTACACACTCTCCCGGCCCTGTTCTTTTTCCGTTACCGAAACCCCTACTTCTCCGTGAAGTAGTCCTCAGTTGGCGTCGCAAGGGCTGAGTGCACATCACTTGCCAATATTGCTCGGCAGATCAGGGCGGTCGTCCATCCAGGTATAAGCCAACCCATCAGCGCTTAATTTCCGTGATCCGACGGAAACTAGTGTTACCACTGTGGCCAGACCGTTGACACTTTAAGATGGGCAACCAATCTTACATCACTGACCAGGAATATGTTTGATGTAGGTTTGATTGCCTATATTAAGATGTCTGTTGTAATTTGCCCAACCTGTATATACACACAACGCTTGCTATAGGTTGTTCCTTGCCAGTATAACGAGCGAGTTTCATTTTAAAAGTTATTGCAGGTATTGTAGCATCACCTGTAATGTTTACACACAGCACCTCAACATACTAATGGAAACGCATAGCAATTCTCCATACGTGGGTCCAACTTCACTGTGGCGTGTTCAGCCCCTGTCGTTCCATGAAGTTCCAATCGGAGGTAGCCCTACGCGTAGCCTTCAAACTGGTGTCCATAACCGAGGTGCGTCCCTGCAGAGAGCTGCCATTAAGTTTCTTTTGGCGGAAAATCAGAGCATTGTGTGCCGTGCATGGCTCGTGTTCCCGCCATCATGTATTTTGCACTCTGTTTTTAACATACTTCCACCTCACTACGTTAATATAAATTACTAGTGCCACTGAGTTGCTGCTTTGCCTGACTGCGAGCAGCGTTAGTAGCGCGTATCGATACATCCCCTCTCGTAGTATCTTTGCTTGACTGCTATGACTTCCCGGTCATTGTCTGTCGTGGCCAGTTGGTGTAGGGAGTTCGGGTCGCGAGTTCCGGCTGCCAGTCGGTTGGAACGCGTCTGGAGCGGAGTCTGGACCTGCCAATCGGGGAGTCGTAATGCGGCACTAGTGCAGTCGGGTTGGAGCAGCAGTGAGGTCTGCGTCGATATGGCTCGTCCGACCATTGCCGCCACGCATCACTTGAGCCGGGCCACGGTCTTGGTGCATCTTCGGTCGGTCGTCCTACCGGACGACGCGTTTTGGCTCTCCGATCGTTCATGAGTCGGCTGTGTGTGTGTTTGTGTGTGTGTGTGTGTGTGTGTGTGTGTGTGTGTATCGACTCCCGATTTGTCTTCGTGCGTGCTTAGTTACTGTTGTGCATTGTTCAGGTCTTTGTGCACGTGTCAGGTTGTGTGTGTACTTGGCGTTATTTGCACTGACGACGAATTTAGATGTTGTCGGCATTCTGAGAGAGTCGATCAGTTGTTGCGGACGAGGGAAGTTCTCCGCGTGGTGGAGTCCGCTGGGGCCGTTGGCAGTTCAAAATGGTTCAAATGGCTCTGAGCACTATGGGACTCAACTGCTGAGGTCATTAGTCCCCTAGAACTTAGAACTACTTAAACCTAACTAACCTAAGGACATTACACACATCCATGCCCGAGGCAGGATTCGAACCTGCGACCGTAGCGGTCTCGCGGTTCCAGACTGTAGCGCCACCAGCGGCCGGCGTTGGCAGTTGCACAGTGTCGGAGCGTGTGTGGAGCTGTACGATCACTATTAGCTTCGTGGTTCGCCGACTCAGGACGTCAAAGTTGAGTAGTTGCTTCAACAACCCAAGCCACATCTATTCATGTTGTGGTGGTTTGCTTCGGTGGTTTGCTTCGGTGGTTTGCTATTGGGGAGGTTTTTTGTTGAGCAAAACCGAGTGGTTCTACTGCTGAGATTTAGCTGTCATGCGGTGCAATTAACTATTTTGGTCGACTACGATTTGACTGCACCAGTGGAATTTTCTGTCTTGTGGCTGTTGGTGTTCTGGTTACCTGCCCTGGGCAATGACGTAAATTCAGGCGTCGTTCTTTCCTCACCTGTTGTCGCTGTCCAACATGGTGTGTAATTTTAACAGCTAATACGTACTCCATTGTGGATTATCACGTGTGTAACATTGCCGGTTGGGGTTTTCATGTACTGACTGACAGGAAGTAAGTTGTTTTGTCGGTCGGTTAGTGGCCGCCCCCTGGTTGGGTTTCGATGGATCAAGTATAGTTGGGCTCACCACTTGTCTCACCTAAGTGAACGAGGGGAGACGGACCTCACTGGATGCCTTCTGAGTGACACCGGTGTTTAATTATCTGCTGTCAGCTATTTTAAATTTTAGGCTTATCATTATTGTTGTGTAACACCCCACCCATCACTTAGCTGGTTTTGGCGTGTGTTCACCCCAACTTATTGACTAACAGATCAACAGAGAGTGCAAAAACTGCTGCAATATCGGATAACGCAAAAAAATATGGCCCTGTGACTCCTGATTGAACTGTGGTGGCAGTGTTGACATTAATTTATTCAGAATTAATCACTTTTAATTAAAAAGGGGTGCACATTGATGTTATATTGAGCTATTGAACACCACATGCAAATGTTGAACTTAAAATTAATTAAGAAAGTGTCTTGGGATTTCAACTACTTGATTGAAAACAGATGCTGTCGATTAGCACAAATTTATTTTAACTCCCGACCTTCAATCATCACATTACAAGACTTTCCTATCAGGCAGCGGTAATAAATTGCGTTTGCATGGAGTAAAGCGCGATAACTCAAAAGTAATTCCTATCGACTGACCCAGGAGTAATGTGAAGTGCGAGAAGAATTCTACAATACACGGCCAATGAAACCCTCGTGATAACTTTTCCGACGTGATCCAACAAATTAATCAGTGGCCGGAGACGGCACGATATCACCGAATACAGCGTGGGGGAGCGGCGTCGTTGTGCAGATGTCGTCCAACCTCGTGGTGCTGCAAGGCTGCGCACGTCTATTGACTCCTAGCTATCTTGCTCAGTATATAGCTGAACCAAAACTTCCTATCTCCGAGCTCAATCGTTCCATTTGCGCCGGCCGCGGTGGCCGTGCGGTTCTGGCGCTGCAGTCCGGAACCGCGAGGCTGCTACGGTCGCAGGTTCGAATCCTGCCTCGGGCATGGGTGTGTGTGATGTCCTTAGGTTAGTTAGGTTTAAGTAGTTCTAAGTTCTAGGGGACTTATGACCTAAGATGTTGAGTCCCATAGTGCTCAGAGCCATTTGAACCATTTTTGTTCCATTTGCTAGGTCCTAAACTGCAGAGACGCTCACTCTTTCCCAGGCAAGCTGAGTAAAGAATGCCACGTCCGTACTCTAGGCAAGCTGGGAACAGAAGACCTCTACTGAGACTTCTGCCAGTCCGCTCTTCACCTCGGCTTCCCTTCCAGCAAAATCACTTACGCCAATTGCAGAGCAAGTCGCATTAATTATGCGTCGCTTCCCAGTGCCAACCAATGCCTTATCTGGGAACTGAACAAATTCCCACAAAATTTCCCTTCCTCTCAACTTCTTCTATTTAGCTTCCCCCAGGCCACCCATCAAGGTTAGCGTCTGCACAAACACCAAGTTTTACAGAATTCTGACTCCCAGGAGAGTACTTCAAATTCCTTTGTCCTATGTTCCCACAGGAGGCCGGCGTATTTAATGCTGTCACTCTTCACCTGATTTACTTCAGGCTCTGTGGACCGTGAATTCAGCATGAAGTTGCTATAAGCACGAACACGAATATTTTGACCTCTGTTGACTGCCTCCACCGTAGCTTTGCGCGCCTTTGTCGCATGTTTCACAGAAAACGGGACGATGGACATTTATCAACAGGTGTACAAGTTCTCCGTCTGTTTCCCGGTACACCAGCATGGAGTCGGGGTCAACCACCCACTCACTGTCACTCATCTTAAGGCAGCTGGAGGCCGCGCTGCATTACCGCTTTCTCAGAGCTTGAGCTGCCTTAAGCTGCCTATTGTCGCTTCCCTTTGCCAGTCCCCAGCTGGCCATGGTCTACTCTAAATGCTTCCCTTGGGTAAACTAGCGTCCAGTAAATCTACTCGTTTCCACAAAGTTTTCATGTCATGTGAATTGCTTTAAAACCATCACCCGACATTAATTATTCCAATACGTCCATACTATACCCTCTACAAGATGCATTGTGCCTTGTCAGTCATTTTTTGTTCAGCCCTACTGTTCGCTCAACATGATTTAGGTGATCTTTAATGACTTCACGTAGGGGGCATAGTTCTTGCCATCTTACAGTTGCTTCTTAAAATTTTGCAAAATTAATTTTTAAATTTACCTTTATAGCTTAAACACTGCGGTCTCCTGCCTTTAAACATTATGGTAACATATTTTGAAATTTTTAAGTTTGACTGTTGTCCTCAGCCATTGGTATTGTATCTTGCATATGTTCCCTTTCGGGTTTTAAATTATTTTACTGCTATCGTAACTGAATTCTTGATTTTTTTAAGATCTCTTGTTGTCCTTCTGCCTTTAAAGGTCGATGGTAATATATTCTAAAATTTTGGAAATTAATTGTGGCCCTCAGCCATTTGTATTGCACTGTGTGTATGTAGTTTTTTGAATTATTTATTGCTGTCTTAATTGAATTTTTGTCTTGTTAATATTTCTTGTTGGAGGCCTTCAGCTGTGAAAGAGTTGCTAAATTATAATAAATGACAAATAGAAGCAGAAACTGACCTCAACCCTTGGCCCTTTCCACAATCCTATTACGTGTTCTGCCCAGCGGGTTTAGCGGGCGTTTCACATTGCATATATTGATAGGAACTTATAGAATGTCTATGGAGACCTGGCAGTGAACTAAAGGGTGGTGAGTCGTTGGGCGAGGCGTCTGTCATCATCGCAACAACGTCTCGTGAACATAACCGATCTTCTGCCGGCCAGTGGCACACAGCAGTGACTCCTGCAATGTTGGAACGTGCGGACAGTCTCATTCGAGGTGATCGACGGGTCACAATCAGACAACTCGCTACTCAACGGGACGTCTCCATTGACAGTGCTGACATGTTCGTTGCCTCATAAATCAACAAGCAGAGTGATACCATGCTGGCATACATTCCCCCCCCCACCACCCACCCTCCCCCAAGTAACATGGCGTAAGGACGTCTCATTGAACAGAGATTGTGTTGAAAAAAATATTTTGTAGCCAAAAGAGTGGGGAACAATATCATGATTGGAACTTGAATAACACCATCTTACTTTCCGAAAAACATGCGTTACATTACTTATTGACGCCCCTCGAGCTTAACACTGTTCCCACGCACTGCTTGTGTTTATTCTCATGTCAACGTGTGAACAGTCCTGAGATCTCAAGTTGGTGGTGTTTTGTTAACGCTCTAATCAATAGCAATTGCACGTAGCGAGTGTATAAATCCCATCCTTATGTTTTAGTAATGTTGACTGCTTATAGGAACAAATCTATGTTTCATCTATTTCTAAGCAAAAGTTCTTGTTTGAAACGTATTGTAAAGGTCACCTTGATGGCTAATGTTTTGTTAAAAACCCCAGTAAGCAGCCATTTGATAGTGGAAATGGTACCTGTATGTTATTATTTAGAGCCTGGGCTTTAATTTGTCTTGTTGTAAGCTAGTCAGTGTCCTCATTTTTCATGCTGTAAGCTAGTCAGTAGTAATTAGTACTTGGTGTTAGTTACAGGAAATTGCCATATAATGCTAATCTGTCACTGTTTTCTTGGAATTATCACTGTTTCTGATGAATGCATCAGTTTCTATAGGTAAACACAGTTTGAAAAGGGTATGTGCCTGTGATTTATGTTATTTGGTATTTGTGTATTTAACCTTTAAATTTCTAAATATTGGTTCAAATGGCTCTGAGCACCATGGGACTTAACATCTGACGTAATCAGTCCCCTAGAACTTAGAACTACTTAAACCTAACTAACCTAAGGACATCACACACATCCATTCCCAAGGCAGGATTCGAACCTGCGAATGTAGCGGTCGCGCGTTTCCAGACTGAAGCGTCTAGAACCTCTTGGCCACACAGTTCGGCTTCAAAGTATTCCTAGATGAAGTTATGCAATTATTGTTGCTGCTTGTAAAAATCTGTTCTCTGCAGTGACTTTCCTACAATACCTTTTACAACCTTTAATAATGTATGTAATAATTACAAGTTCTTTCTTCTGGTACTGAATTACGTCAAAGTTCGCAGCTGTTTTTCTAACTTAGGCTTTAACTTGTATAGTTGTTACGTAAACTCTATAAAACTGATGTCAGTTTTGAAACATTTTTCTGAGTTGTTGTTAGTGTGTAAGATTTGTGGTTTCATCTAGGTTTCATGGGGATCAGCATCACTACGTTATAGTGTTATTTCTCGTGCCGTGATGTCATCATAAATTGTAATATGAAGTATGTCGCAAGTGCTATTCATCCTATGAATGTGAAATCGTGGTTTTTGTGTTTTAATATTGAGGTTAGAATTTTTGGATAGCAAATAGTTTTACATAAAATGTGTCATTTCGGCACAGCACTTTACCACTGCCTCCCCTCTCTTATCACTACACTGTGTTAGGTCTAGTCTGTAGATCAGTACGTCGTATTATATGATTCTGGAAAAAATTTAGTAGCAACAGCTTGTACACGATGCTTCATATTCGACGATTTTGTTGTGACAATCCTAACGTGATATCAGATTATCACGGATGACGACACCTAGCATGTGGGTACGGCGTGTGTGTACGGGTGGTTGGTGCGTGGGCATCAGTGGGACGGGACCGCGCTGCGACCACTCCTAATCAGAGTGCGGCAGAATTCAATTCCGAGTTGCTAACAAGTTGGCGGCCACAGCACCCTCACGCGGATGCAGGGGTCGGCGCGGCGCACCACAGCGTCCGTAGCCAGCTGCCCACCCCCACTCTGCCCGCGTGGCTTTGTCCTGGACTCGGGAGGCAGTCGTATGTTGTTAGCGGCTGAACACTTGAGTAGGCGCGGCCGCAGCTTTGGGCCGGTAGATTCGTTATCCGCGTTATAACATGGACGGCGTTGCTGCTTGTTTGGTTCTCCGAATACTCATATGCTTTTATTAATACATGTCATCACTCAGAATATTTGTACAGCTCTTGCTGACAACACTTCAGTCAACACAGAGATTTGGTCGTTGCCAAGCGCAGTACGATGTTTGTACACTGGAGTTGTGAAACTACCTTAGATTACTGTAGACTATCATAAGTGTAGGCTACAGTAGTTTCCCTAGCATCGTTGATATATTAACGTCATCTCACTGTTACCTGTAAGTTGGCTGTTTAGAATTCCTGTCGCGGCGTCCCTCAAAACGATCGCTTTCTTTTACGTAAGCGATCAGCAGGTTGCCCTAGAAACCAGAAGTGGTGAACTGAGTGTGGATATGTAAATGGCAGGATTCTACATTGTAATCCTCTTGTTCGCTACATAAAAATAAACATATTTATAGAAAAATTGAAATTGGGAATGTTTAATTCAGTTTTTAATCGAAAATTGTTGATTCGGAGCGTGAAACAGAGGGATATGGTAGTAAAAGTAAAGGGAACTATAAATATAGCTCTAGGAAATGCAGTTTCCTCAACATAAAGGTAAAATAAAAAACCGTAAGCCAACAATACATCAGACATTGCTTCACTCCTTCGTCGAAATTATATAAAACATGTTTCTGTTATACATAAATAATTTTCACATTTAGCAATAATAACAGCAAACTCTTACCCGTGATCATGATGAAGGACTTTGTACTGAGTACAAAATAACAATATACACTGAAGAGCCAATGAAACTGGTACACCTGCCTAGTATCGTGTAGGGCCACCGCGTGCACGCAGAAGTACCGCAGCACGGCGTGCCATGGACTCTACTACAGTCTGAAGTAATGCTTGAGGGAATTGACACCATGAATGCTGCAGGGCTGTCCATAAATCGGTAAGAGTACGAGAGGGTTGAGATCTCTTCGGACAGCACGTTGTAAGGCACCCCAGATGTGCTCAATGACGTTTATGTCTGGGGAATCTGGTGGCCAGCGGAAGTGTTTAAACTCAGAAGAGTCTTTCTGGAGCCGCTGTGTAGTAATTCTGGACGTGAGGGGCTGGAATTGTCCAAGTCCGTCGGAATGCACAATGGACATGAGTGCATGCAGGTGATCGGACAGCATGCTTACGTACGTGTCACCTTTCAGAGTCGTATCTAGACCTACCAGGGGTCCCATATCAGTCCCACTACACACGCTCCACACCATTACTCAGCCTCCACCAGCTTGAACAGTCCCCTGCTGACATGCAGGGTCCATGGACTCTTGTCTCCATATCCCTACACGTCCATTCGTTCGATACAATTTGAAACGAGACTCGTCCGTCTGGGCAACTTGTTTCCAGTCATCAACAGTCCATTGTCAGTGTTCAGGGGTCCAGGCGAGGCGTAAAGCTTTGTGTCGTGCAGTCATCAAGGATACACTTGTGGGCCTTCAGCTCCAAAACCCATATGATGGTGTTTCGCTGAATGGTTCGCAAGCTGACAGTTGCTGATGGCCCAGCATTCAAAACTACAGAAATTTGCGGAAGTATTGCACTTCTGTCACGTTGAACTATTCTCTTAGGTCGTCGTTGGCCCCGTTCTTGCAGGATCTCTTTTTCCGGCCCCAACGATGTCAGAGATCTGATGTTTTACCGGATTCCTGGCATGCACAGTACACATGTGAAATGGTCGTACGGGAAAATTTACACTTCATTGCTGAGATGGTGTGTCCCATCACTCGTGCGCCGACTATAACACCACGTTCAGACTCACTTAAATCTTGATAACCTGCCATTGTAGCAGCAGTAACTGATCTAACAACTGCGCCAGACACTTGTCTTATATAGGCGTTACCGACCGCAGCACAGTATTTTGCCTGTTTACATATCTCTGTATTTGAATACGCATACCTTGAAACACGTATGTAACGCAGCAGCGATGGCGAGGCATTGCAGCGTCTCTGACCAGAGAGTATGCGCTTGACCGCGCGAGTGTTGCGAGCAGTTTCGCTAGTTGTCGCTATGCAGAGCAGTACTCTGTCTGCAGTCGTTGCGAGTCTGTAGCTCTGTCTAGTTGAGAGCAGTACTCTAGTAGTAGTCGTGCAGTGCAGTACGCTAATAGTCGTCATGCAGAGCAGTCGGTCAGTAGTAGCAGCCCAGTGCGGTTATGTGATGTAGGCGGTCGGCAACACTGGTCAAGAGGGTGAATGAGGTATACTGTTAATTAATATAATCATTAGATAATGAAAAAATTTTATTTATTGTAATTAATTTCCAACAAATGCCCCAATAATAATTTTGATTTCAAAAGCATTTTTTTAAAAATTTTTATTGTTTATTGAACTAAAGATTTAATTGCACTTCCCCTTTCATTCCACTTTCGTTAAAGAAAAATTTCAGTAAAATCAAAAAAAAAAAAAGGAATATTATGATTTGTAATGCAGTTCCTCCAAGCCGTGCGGAAAGATAAGAGCAGAAATGTGACATCCATTTATTCTGAGGTAAGACTTTAATTCTGATTGTTTTGCACAGGGCCAAAGACCGATATTTCGGTTTAATTGAATTTTCTTGTCACTGAATGGACTTTAATTTTTTTATGAAAAATTTATACTTAAGTCAGATTGCGATTCTCACTTTTATTGTCATTAAATTTAATTGCTAGGGGAGGTTACACTTGGCTCCCATTTGTATTAAGTATTGTCTTTTTCTTTTAAATTCATTGTGGGGTGGTTACACTTGGCGACACCCAGTCCAGGATCGTATGTCGTTGAGAATCTTTTGAAAAACAGTCAGATATCTGCTCTTATTTGCTTATCTATAATTAGGATTTGGCGCTACGCTTTTACTAATTTTGTGACTCTCTTTCCACAGATCAACGGCAATTCTTTGCTCTGTTGTAATTGTGTGTTGCTTTTGCATTTGTGATTATTTGTTTTGTGAAAAATTGTGACTATTGTAAAAATGCCGCGAAAGACTGTGAATAGTGTATCGCGAAGTATTATGAATGAAATTACCGACTTAAACAACGTGACCGATAGTAATTGTGATACGCAGCGTAATGATGACAATCCTGCGTTCACTAACAATCAGTGTATTCCAACCACTAATGATGACTTTTGTCTTAATGATGAACAAACGAACTCGATTGTGTCTTGTGTTGATTTGACGACAATTGATGACGCGGGACGCTCCATTGTAATGAGTGCTACCCAGCTTAACACAACCGGTTTGGAAAATTTAAGTAACATACAAACAAATTTTTCGAATGAAAATGGTCAGTGTAGTGAAAGTACGACGCATTTATTTAATTCCGAAATAGGGACTGACAGTGTATGTTTAACTGGCAAACCTTTTTGTAAATTACAGAATGACCAAATGGTCACGCAAAACGAGACAATTCCAGATCGACCATTGAATAGCACAGAGAATAGAAATGCTAATTTTGAATCGGATCCAATTATGGCATTTTTGCGGCAAAATTTCAAACAGTTTAATGAAAAATTTAATAAAATTGATGAAAATTTCAAACAACAGAACGAAAAACTTGACAATAATGACGAAAATTTCAAACAACTTAGGGAACAGAACAAACAGCTTAATAAAAAATTAGACGAAAATTCCAGACAGCTTAGTGAACAAATTAGAGCCGTTGCCGCGCAGTGTCATGACACTAAGGAACAGTTGCGCACGGAAATTGAGGCTTGTTCACGAAAAAATAGCGAAGAAATTAAGTCTGTTGCGCAAGAATTAAGGGAAATGCAAACAGCCGCAACAGAAACACTCAGAGATGAAATTAGCGGAGTCGCTAAACAATGCTCTGAAAAAGCTACACAATTACGCGACGAGTTTAAAACAATGACAGCGGAACTTTCGCGCACAATGGATGAAAAGATAGACGCAAAATTCGAGCAACAGAACTCTCAAATTAACGAACGTCTTAGTGTTCACATACAAAACAGTGATACGCGTTTCCGTAAATTTATTCAGGATCAAAACAAAGTAAAACGACAAGTCATGGAAACAATCACGGCTCAGAGACAAGAAGACAAACGTAAAATGTTTGCGAAGGCAAAAACGTATGTAGACAACAATATTGTCTCAGTGTCCGACGAAATTAATTCCATCAAACAGTCGAACACAGAATTACGTGACGAAATTTCCAGTCTTAAATCAAAAACAGATACACACACAGTAGATATTCAAACAGTGACAGACAGATTCGAACAATTAGAACTAACACAGGATTGCGATGTCGTCAAATCTGACGTTAAAAAACTGAATGAAACTACGCGTAAATTGCAAAAACAGATTAATGCTACTGACACTAAAACTGACGATCAGGCAAAAATACTGACTGAAAAATATGATGAATTGGCCAGTCGTATTGATGCTATCGGAAGTGCTAATGATAATAAATCAGACGATACTGCACGGATTTCATTTAACCAAACACCTGAATTTCAAAACTTACAACAGACAATTAATGAGATCGATTCATCTAACAACACGTTACGTAGGAAGTTGTCAAGTTTACACCAAGAAGTAACAGAAATGAAAAACACTTCAGTTAATAACATACAACAGACACCACTTTATGAACATTTGTCAGACTCACGCAGCGTGTATAATGTGAATAATTTACAGAGACTACGCGAATTAAAATCCGAAAAGACACGCGACTTAAAATCAGAAAAGCTACGCAACTTGAAATCCATAATTACACAGACGAACAGATTCACACACAAATCTGAACGTGTTATCAAATTCAGTGACGAGAAGGTTGATTATAAGCAATTTGCATTTGTAAGAAAATGTAAGGAAGTTAATAATTACAGAACACAGGTACACGCTTTGAGCTATATACGACAATTCGTTTTTGTACTTTCACCGCTATTACCTGTAATGCAGAAGCTAGCTTTGAACCGGATGCGACAATTTATTTTTGTATTTACAACAGCATTGCCTATAATGCAGAAATTTGAATTAGCACGGATACAACAATTTGCCTTTGGATTTTTACCGCTATTGCGTGCAACGCAAAAGCTGAAATGTATTTGCAGTGCGTAATTGACCTCAGGGGATTCATTACGCTTTAATGAATATGTGCCGTAGCGAGCATAGGGCCCCGAGCTGTAGTAGTGCTGTTTCATTTTTAGTTTTCTGCACTGCTGCCTTCTCTTCTACTATCCTATATATCTATCAAAACAGCTCTTTAACTATTGCTCTACCTAGGATTAAGAATATGTAATGAAAACCCGATAAGACAAATTTTTACCGAATGTGACAATTTTTATTAGGCAGTCCAGAATCACGAGAACGTTAATAACAGATAAAATCGTAATCATCAGTATGTACAAAATTTTCGGCAGTCGCAACCACATTTTGGTAACAATAGACCTTTTCACCACAACAGCATGAAAGTCAGCCGCTTAGCATACGTAACCAACAATGCAGTCTACAAGGTCAACCAAACTTTAATGTTTCGCCGCGTGCACGTATAGTCCCAGCCCCAACAAATAGTAACGCATGGCAGCAAAGAAATAACTACGTACAGACAACACACTATTTCAACTCGTATCGCAATGCGCCGTATAGAAATTACTATCATGACAGACGTAAAAAAAAAAAAAAGTAATAACGAGCACAATTTTCAGCGTACATTTAATAACAGTCGATCTTATTAGCAGCAACAACATCAGCAACAACAAATAATCATGAATGAAACAGACAATAGGTGTCATCGATAGCGTAATACGTCAGTAAGAAATAACAGAGCAGTTCAAATAGTCGAAATGCAACAGCATCCTCGCGTAAATAATAGCACGTACGACAGAATTTCACCAGACACAGCACAGGTTTCATATTCCAGTAACGTAAGCAATAATATTGACACGCAGAATCCTCTTCACGAAAATGTTATTACTTTTGACGCCATCCGACACACGTTTGCATTAAGGACAGAATTACGATGTATGTAGACGATATTCTTATCGCAGAAGCTAACTGGTCCGAACACAATCTGATTCTTGAACAACTGTTACAAACTTTTCATGCACAAGGACTTACAGTTAACCTCAGTAAATCGCATTTTGGCAAAACTTCTATAAAATTTCTTGGACACGTAATTTCAGCAGAAGGGATTGCACCTGATCCGGAAAAACTTCAAGCTCTACGTGACATTACCGTTCCTACGACGAAGAAACAATTACGCAGTTTTTTGGGCTTAATTAACTTTTTTCGTAAATTTATTCATCACTCTGCTTTAGACACACCCAGATTGTGCCAATTAACAGGTAAAAACACTATTTGGTCTTGGGATAAGCAAGCACACTCTGAATTCATGAACCTGAAACATGCTCTGTTGAATGCTCCACTTTTATCGCACCCAGATCTTACTAGAAATTTTTCCATTGCTACCGACAGTTCCAACACCGCTCTAGGCGTACACATTTTCCAGGAAATCGAAGAAGATGGTTCTACAGTAATTAAAAACATCGCATTTGCAAGCCGCATTTTGTCACCCGCTGAACGAAATTATTCTGTTACAGAACTTGAAACCTTATGTGTTGTATGGGCTTTTACGAGATTTCGGCATTTTCTTTATGGCAGACATACCACTGTTTACACAGATCACAGAGCGGTACAATTTTTACTTTCAGCTAAATTTACTCATGATAGATTAAGTAGATGGAAACTATATTTACAAGAATTTAATTTTACGATTGTCCACATTCCCGGCACGCAAAATGTTATAGCAGACGCACTATCGCGTTCTCTCTGCAACAATCAGCAAGACATAGCAACAAACTTCTGCAAAACAAATTTCAGTGTCATGTACATTCAGCAAGTAGCATTTGAAAATTTTATTTCATCGTCATTACAGGACATAGCACAGGAGCAAAATAAAGACAATGTGTGGAAAGAAATTAAACACCTATGGCAAGATAGGAATAATGTTACGATTAGAAACCACTACACTGTACGCAATGACATTCTGTTTCGCCGCTCTCATCCTGACAGCAACATTTGGTTATTATGCATTCCTGACGAACTGGTTAACAAATTAATTTGGTACACTCATTTAAGTTACGCACATTACGGAGCAAGAAAATGTTTTCTTATACTGAGACAGAACTGTTATTTTACCAACATGGAGAAACGTATACGACGAGTTTTAGCGTCTTGTAAAATTTGCCAGAAAGCTAAATCAGACACCACTTCACATATTCCTCCTTTATATCCCATTATACCTGTTAAATTAAGACACATGGCCGCTGTAGATATTTTTGGTCCGATTCCGAGAACTAACAGAGGTTTTTGCTACATCTTTGTCGCTGTTGAGCTCACTTCCAAATTTGTTACTTTCACTCCATTACGCAAAGCTACTGCTAAAACTGTTTCGAAAGCATTTGTAAAACATTTTCTATCTCATGTAGGGCATGTGATGAGAGTAATTTCTGACAATGGATCTCAATTTCGTAGTACCGTATGGACACGCATGTTACGAGCCAGAAACATTTCTCCGATCTATATATCCAAGTACCACGCTTCTTCGAACCCTTGTGAAAGATTAATGAAAGAAATTGGTAAGCTGTGCCGAATATACTGCCACAAAAGACATATTGATTGGGATACATACATACTCTCATTCCAAGATGTAATTAATTCCATACCAAATGAATCCACTATGCTATCTCCGTCTGTTATACTGAAAAATGCTGAACCACCTAACAAAATTAAAGAATTAATAACAATTCCTACATCTCGTCGATTACGACACCACGAAATAATTGACATTGCGCTGAACAACATCAAACGTGCCGCAGAGCGCCGGAGAAGACAGCAAAAACAGGTTTGTACACGCCGTGACTTTCACGTTGGACAGAAGATACTAGTACGTACACACTATTTATCCAGTAAATTAAAAGGTAAGTGCAGTAAATTTGAACTTCTATACGCAGGTCCATATCGGATTCGCAGCATCCCTCACCCCAATGTTGTACACGTCGAAATTTTGAGAACCAGAAAATCGAAAGGCAATCACCATATCTCAAACATTAAACCGTTTATTGAATGAAGACACTTTATGATTCAACGCACTATGATGCCATTTACTAATGCAATTATATTCACCTGACTAATTACTGATGATTATCGTATTTTTTTCTTGGCAAGTGCCCGGCAAGGTAAGGTTAGCAGATCGCTCTTCTTGTCGTTACACATCAGACCGTGCATATTTTTTCAGACACACTTACGTATTTTATGACTAATTATGCAATGTTAGCTAATGACATGTTAATTTCATTACATTTTTTTATTAAAGTCTTTAATTCTCGCCTTGATTAATTACACTACATACAAGTTGAACACAACGAACGTCACATTTTTGTCTTTTTATGTACGATTGTTTACATGTTTTGTTTGTATGCATTGTGAAATAGCTAAGATATAACACACACCAGTTGACTTTGACATTTTTTTTTTGCCTTATGACATCTCAACATCGTGACTGTTTTACATTTTTTGCTGCTGCATTGTGATATTCTCTGTACATTTTTAGCTTTGAACACTGTCAATTTCTTTGACATATTACGTTTTCTGTCATGATATGCTGTATGCTTAAGTATGTTTCCATAAACCAGTCATTATTTAGTGGGTATATGATTTAAATGCAGGACATTAATCTTTGTTCATGAATTTCAGAAAGAAATGATGCATGTAAGAAATAAATTCAACAGAAATGGGAATTTCACCTACGGAATAAACGAAAGGAGATGCAATAACTTTATGAGGAAGAGTAAATGGATCAGGATTAACAAGCATTAACAAGAATATACTATACTCATCACAGAATAGCAGTCTTAACTAATTTTTTTCTTTCAGAATACAAGGTGATTGATGCAGGCTGTCAGACAGAACTACACATCTTAGTTTTAGTGATGAAATATGCTAGAGATAAGGAATAGTTGTATAATGAGTAATGAAGTTATATTTTTGCAGATGATAATGAATGCTGACGAATAATGATGAAGGATATGCTGTTATGAATAATGAAGTTTTTCTTTATAGGTGGTGATAATATTGAAGTTATGGTAATGTGGGTAATGAAGTGATGGATAATGAAGTTTTTTCTTTACAGATGAGGATAATGTTGAAGTTATGTATTTATGCTATGTAGTTATTTAAGTTTTTGTTGCAGTTTGCTTTGACAGCAGGTGTTACATTGCATAGTAGGATGACAGAAAGTTTTGGAAAGGACAGCTATGGAACACAATTTATACACATTTCACTACCTGTTAATTCGAAGTTCACTACTTTTCAGCATAGTGTGCGTTTCTTCTTTCAGGTCAATAATCCATTTTGTATTTTTTCAAGAGAAGCTTTTCATGATACTTGCTAAACCTGTTACTTATTATACCTGTTCTAGTACTTGCATTTTTATTTTTTACCCATTTGTGTTTATCATTTATGAATGTGATCACATATACTGCCTTGTTGCATAACCTTGCTACAGCTGACTCATGACGAATGACGTTACCTATCCTCATTTGCAGCAATAGGTCAAAAGCAAATAGTGTTATGCCTCAGCAATTAATTATCGATCTCAACGCAATGCATTGCTAACAAAAAAAATGTATTACCAGTCCCAAATAGTGATACCAGTTTGAAATAATTCTGAATAATACTGATTAGCTCTGAATAGTATGTCACTTCAGTAATGACTTCTTAATGAGACAAAAAAAAAAAAGGAGAAGGTATATATATATAAAATAATGCTTTGTCACTAGCTAATAACTGCCACTGTTTATTGTAATGAGACTACTTATAATGCCTGTGATTATTAATGCTTTGACTGTAATTAACTGATTTTAATAATGACTTTGTAATGATCTGAATACTACTGAAGGAGAAACACTGTTTATTGTAATGAGACTACTTATAATGCCTGTGATTATTAATGCTATGACTGTAATTAACTGATTTTTAATAATGACTTCGTAATAATCAGAATAATACTGAATGATGATTCTATTCAATACTTGCTGGCCACTGAGTGCCAATAATTAATGTCACTTGAAGAATTGTTATTAATTATGCCATTAATTAGCCCTTTTTTCCCATGTTGAGTTTTCATGTTTTGGTTAATGGCCAATGAGTGCCAATAATTTGTATCACTCAATGTATTATGTTAATGCTAGGCCAATAATTGACTCTCCTTTTCAACTAAGACTTCTGATGAACATTATTCTGTCATACTAAATATACTTTGTAACTGGCCAAGGACCGCCACTGTTTATTGTAATACGATTACCCATGATGCCAGCTAGTGATTCTTAATAGATTGGAATGACACATAATTAATTAACTATGGTACTGTTTAATAATGCTTTGTAATTAGGAGAAGGCTAATAATTCTTACTATTGGAATGACAAATGATTAATTAACGACAAATGATTAATTAACTGTAATTAGACAAATGATTAATTAACGACAAATGATTAATTAACTGTAATTAGGAAAAGGCTAATGATTATTATTGGAATGACAAATGATTAATTAACTGTAATTAGGAGAAGGTTAATGATTCTTAGTTACACTCTGTAACTGAAAAGAATGCGATTATTTAATAATACTTTGTAACTAGTAAAAGAAGGGTACTGATTCTATGTAAAACAATTAATGAACATTTTTCTGTAATACTACATACTTGGTACAGAAATGTTCAATAAGTGGGCTATGAATGCCACAAACTAATTAAGTCTCTAATTGTCAATATTATGTGACTTGATGTCCTTCACCTCATAAGCTGACTACCCTGAATTATTGTAATGTCCATTTGTCCTGTTTATCCTAGTGATCATGGAGCACTATATTTGGTTTTGCACTAATTCTACATTGGTGTGCCTTGTAAGAGTGTGGTGTTGACACGACATGCTGTCCACCACCGTGAGCGATGAAGACTTTATTATGGTCCCACTGTTTGGTGTACCTAATGTACTGCCAAAATGAAAATATGGAACATTACTACGACAGTTCAGTGTCTTGGCTACACTGATAAATTCTGATGGGAAAAGAACTTCAAGTTGTGTCACTTGGTGTTGTACTTCTGTGGAAAGATATGGACTTTCAGAACAGCTGTGTGCAATCTAAAGTGCTACAACCATGATGCAATCCTTCCCTTTCCTATCCTAATTCTTGTCACATAATGAAAATCATTTTTTTGGTAACATCATTTCTGTTCGTAGGTTATACATTTTTTTTCGATTCGCTGAACTCCAGTGCGAGTACACTTATGTCACTGGTCGACATGATGTTTTGCCATTATGTTTATTTGTTGTGAGAATGCTAAAGACATTTTTTCAGTGCGTGTGCACTTTGGACATGATTTTTTTTGCCATTATGTTTATTTATCGTCAAAATGCTAAAGACATTTTTCGATTTGTTCTGAAGTGCAGTATACAGTATACGTATGTACACTCTTGTCTTTTATATTGTATATACATTTTTATTTTTATGATATGTTCTGAACTACAGTGCATGTGCACTTCTGTTAGGTGTTAATATGTTTTCTACTGAACTTCAGTGCCTGTACACTTATCTCATTTTTCAATATGTTTTCTACTATTCTGTATATTCAATACTTTAATGCGAATGCACTTATGCCATTTGTTACTAATTGTACATACATTTCATCAATTACTGATATGTTCTCAACTGCAGTGCATGTGCACTCATGTCCCTTGTCAACATAATATTTTTTGCCAGTCTGTTTATTTGTTCTGAATATGCTAAAGAATTTTTTCAGTGCCTGTGCACTTTGTTATCTGTCAAATAATTTGTATATACATTTTTCTGTTTTGCTACTATGTTTTGTACTCACATTTTGTCTTTGTCTTATATATTTTGTACTTAGTGCGTGTGCACAACATTTAATTCATGTACTACATCTAAATATTCTGTAAATTGTAGAAGTTTATTAATTATTTAAAAATTTTGCCGCGATTGGCAAGTCCAAATGACTCACCATCGCTGCCAAATTTTTGCCCCCCCAGTGGAGGGTTATGAAACACGTATGTAACGCAGCAGCGATGGCGAGGCATTGCAGCGTCTCTGACCAGAGAGTATGCGCTTGACCGCGCGAGTGTTGCGAGCAGTTTCGCTAGTTGTCGCTATGCAGAGCAGTACTCTGTCTGCAGTCGTTGCGAGTCTGTAGCTCTGTCTAGTTGAGAGCAGTACTCTAGTAGTAGTCGTGCAGTGCAGTACGCTAATAGTCGTCATGCAGAGCAGTCGGTCAGTAGTAGCAGCCCAGTGCGGTTATGTGATGTAGGCGGTCGGCAACACTGGTCAAGAGGGTGAATGAGGTATACTGTTAATTAATATAATCATTAGATAATGAAAAAATTTGTTTATTGTAATTAATTTCCAACAAATCCCCCAATAATAATTTTGATTTCAAAAGCATTTTTTTAAAAAATTTTATTGTTTATTGAACTAAAGATTTAATTGCACTTCCCCTTTCATTCCACTTTCGTTAAAGAAAAATTTCACTAAAATCAAAAAAAAAAAGGAATATTATGATTTGCAATGCAGTTCCTCCAAGCCGTGCGGAAAGATAAGAGCAGAAATGTGACATCCATTTATTCTGAGGTAAGACTTTAATTCTGATTGTTTTGCACAGGGCCAAAGACCGATATTTCGGTTTAATTGAATTTTCTTGTCACTGAATGGACTTTAATTTTTTTATGAAAAACTTATACTTAAGTCAGATTGCGATTCTCACTTTTATTGTCATTAAATTTAATTGCTAGGGGAGGTTACACTTGGCTCCCATTTGTATTAAGTATTGTCTTTTTCTTTTAAATTCATTGTGGGGTGGTTACAACCTATACCAGTTTAATTGGCGTTTCAGTGCATATTTTTTATATGTGTGCACGCTAACTGTACTTGAATCAAGAGTATCTGCTTTGGTTACATAAAAAAGCAGTAGTCACCTGATCAGCTAATTTTTATTACTTATAAAATTCAGTTTATACCCTTTAAAATACACAATTAACTAAAACTGAATGAAGTGCGGTTGTAATAATGTGCAAAACAAACAAACAGACAGACAAAAAGAAACAGATGTAACCGGTACCCAGTTTCCCTCTTAAGCAGAGATTTATGTCTCTTTCCCTACCAATGCTACTAATACTGCCGGTTATCGTACCACTTACTTCGTCATTTCTGTAGTATATAGTTTTGCTAGAAAGCAACTCTAGTGTACACACACTCATCAAATTTGGTTCTCTTCAAAGCATTCTTTATGTCTATAAAATGCAAACTTCCACAGTCAGAAATAAAATTACTGCAGTTCCCCGCGCATAAGGCGCAATAATGTGGTGGCCTTCTGAATTCTGTCGGATAACCACGACAGGGAACCTCCACCTTGCTGAACACGCTGGACAGTGTGTCTAAGGCGTTCAGCCTGACCTGGTCGCCTCCAAACGCATCTCCGACGATTGTCTGGTTGAAGGCATAAGCGACACTCATCGGTGAAGAGAACGTGATGTGAATCCTGAGCAGTCCATTCGGCATGTTGTTGGGCCCATTTGTACAGCGCTGTATGCTGTCGTGGTTGCAAAGATGGACCTCCCCATGGATGTCGGAAGTGAAGTTGCTCATCATATAGGGTATTGCGCACAGTTTTAGTCGTAACAGGACGTCTTGTGGCTACACGGAAAGCATTATTCGACATCGTGGCGTTGCTGTCAGGGTTCCTCCGAGCCATAATCCGTAGGTAGCGGTCATCCAATGCAGTAGAAGCCGTTGGGCGGCCTGAGCGACGCATGTCATCGACAGTTCATGTCTCTCTGTATCTCCTCCATGTCCGAACAACATCACTTCGGTTCACTCCGAGACGATTGGACACTGCCCTTGTTGAGAGCCCTTCCTGGCACAAAGTAACAATGCGGACGCTATTGAATCGCGGTATTGACCGTCTAGGAATGGTTGAACAACAGACAACAAGAGCTGTGTACCTCCTTCCTGGTGGAATCACTGGAACTGATCGGCTGTCGGATCCCCTCCGTCTAATAGGATCTGCTCATGCATGGTTATTTAGATCTTTGGGCGGTTTTAGTGACATCTCTGAACAGACAAAGGGAATGTGTCTCTGATAAAATGTCCATAGTCAACTTCTATCTTCAAGAGTTCTGGTAATTGGGGTGATGCACAAATTTTTTGAGGTGTATACTACTAATAATCGTTTTCAGCCCCTATACTTTATAATATTTTTAAGTTGCGGTGAGGTCTTTCCACGAAATGTCAGTCACCATCTTTCTCCTCTGAATGTGAAAACATTGTACCATCGTCAGCGCACATAGCGAGGAATGATCATCGAAATAAAATAAGAGAAAAGAGTTCGTATAGGGAGGTTTAAGAGATCGTTTTCCAACACGCTGTTAGAGAGTGAAACGTTAGAGAAATGGTCTGAGGGTGGTTTGAAGAACCATCCGCCAGGCACTGATATGTGATTGGCAGACTAGACAAGTAGATGTAGATACAGATAAGTCGAATATGTTTCAGAAAACCATTCCAAAGGACCAAATTGTGTTTGTTTGAGCATTTCATTTTCTTCAATTTGTGAGCGAGTAGTGATTCAGTGTGACAGTTGCTAGTTTTATGACAAAAGCTTCTCAGTCGAGATTAGCGAAACTTAGTGTTATTGGTAGTTCATTCGGATGCAAGTTGTCCGTCTCGTACACTGCATAATACTTTCCAACCAACAACTACATCTCAGCTTCCTCTTCACCAACCTAAAATGCTTTTAACGAGTAATAATGCTCGACTTGTTGAGACTGGTTGTTAAACGTGATTGAATTTCCTCGAAAGAATAATATGAGGGGTTCAATAGGCGAAGCAACTAATTTTGTCTGAGAGTCGGTTGGTTTTATTAAAGACTCCAGTACACGCTATTATTCCCAACTCTTTTGGCTACAAAAACCTGGTTTTCAACATTTTCTCCATTCAATGCGACAGTCTTACGCAACCGTACTGGGAGGACATGAATGCCTGCATATTACAACTGTACTGGTCGACTTCGGAGCCAACGTCTTGCTGCATCAATAACATCCTCATGATCCACCCGTATTGCTTCCTGCAGAGTGCGTCAGACAGATGGATATTTTAGATATGTGATAATGGATGTATCCGTTCGTTCTATCAAATATTCTGTGTAAATTCACTTGTAGAGTCTTGCCATTGTTTCTCATTTTGTTTTAATCTGTTTCTATGTAACTTAATTGACTGGTTCAAATGGCTCTAAGCACTATGGGACTTAACATCGGAGGTCATCAGTCCCCTAGACTTAGTACTTAAACCTAACTAACCTAAGGACATCACACACATCCATGCCCGAGGCAGGATTCGAACCTAAGACCGTAGCAGCGGCGCCGTTCCGGACTGAACCGCCTACAACCGCTCGGCCACAGTGGCCGGCTAACTTGATTGATAAGCTGCTATCGTTACTGTTTTATGCGTACGGGCCTGAAGATGGCTCATTGAAGCGTTGAAACTGGTTGCAACAAAATAAAATAAAATCATAAGGACGGCTGTAGATGTTTTGTTATGTCACAATAGTGAACGGCCGTCGTCCTAGAGAGATCCTGCCAAAAGAATGGACGTACAAAAAAAAAAAAGAAAAGACACATGGAAGGTGCAAAATCCGGACTGTAGGGTTGATGAAGAAGGACAACAGTCCAATAAAGTTTTGTGAGGTCCTTTCGGGTACGCAGACTTGTGCGAGGCCTTGAGAAGTTCGTCTGCCTACTCGTCTAATATAGGGTGACTAGGAAACCTGCTTTCTCCGATCGCTAGATAGCAGTTCAAGGGAAAAAATATGTGGTAAGGTCTTATGGGACCAAACTGCTGAGGTCATCGCTACCTAAGCCTACGCACTTCTTAATCTAACTTAAACTAACTTACGCTATGGGCAAGACACATACCCATACCCGAAGGAGGACTCGAACCTCTGACGGAGGGAGCCGTACGGACCGTGACAAGGCGCCTGAGACCACGCGGCTACCCCGCGCGGCACAGTTCAAGCAAATCGTATTAATGAAGTTTATTACAGAAAATAAATGACTATACTTAATTTTGAGCTTTTACAATGGTGGGTCGCAAACAAATGGAGACAGACATATAAGAAGTCTCATCAGTATAGACAATGCCAAATACAAGTGAAATTATACGATTCCTAAGTCGCTGCTGTTGAGTCTGCAGATCGGCTAGTCTTCAACTGGGTCGCGGCCAGACGGGGCAGCGTTTATCTTCTCTTCGGCTAGAGGCCGCAGCTGTCTCGGTGTCGTTCTAGAGAGGAGTCGGTCGGAGTACTGTTGGCTGATGTCGTCTTCACAGCCCTCTCTGCTCTACCATTACTGACCGTCGTGCCGGCGCTTGACTTTTACGCCGGAACAGCGACGAACAGGCTGAAGTAGTTTCTTGAGTTTCCTGAGAGTAGCAAAATACACTTCATAGATCATCGTTGCACCGTCAGGGGGGGTATCAGACAGAATAACCCTTTGAGAGTTCCAGAAGACCGGCGCCATGACATTACCGGCTGAGTGTGTGGCTGAACTTTATCTTCGGAGCAGAGGTGGTGCGGTGCCACTCCATGAATTGCTCCATGTTTCACCGCCTGTAACGATGTTCGACAAATGCTTATCACTATCAGCTCGTAAAACGCAATCAATTCCACGCAGATGGTCGTTTGTTGCTCTTTGTGGTCTTCTGTTAGTCAGCGGGGATCCCAGCCGGCACACATCTTTGGGTACCACAACTGGCAGATGGCTGTGTCAGCACTAACAACAGTGATATCTAGTTGTACAGCGAGGTGGTTAATTGTGATCCGTCGACCATCTTGAATGAGAGTATCAGCACATCAAACATTGCTGGAGCTCAGCTATGTGTAACCAGTCGGCATGCAGGAGATCAGCCAGGTTTGCCCAGTCTTGCTGCAATGATGACAGACCCTTTGCCCAACGATTCACCGACCTTTTTTTCACTGTTTCATCTCCGTAGATATTCTTCAAGCACCTGAGGATGTCTGAAATGCTCTGGTTTTCCGCCAAGAGAAACTCAATGATAATTGTAGGCTTGGAACTCAGCTCCGTTACATACGCTGTTTTGAAGGCTATGTATATTGGCGCCACCTATCAGAATGTCTTGGAACTATAGGGGCTAAATTGGCAATATTCCACGACGTCGCAAAACAAATTCTGCATTTTTTCAATTTAAATTTATTAAATGCCCTCCTATCTCGTTCATTTACCAATAATGGATAAACAGAAAAGCGTCAGTGTAGTCCTTTAAAATGGAATTAGGCTCCAAAATGTATAGAAAAATAAGACCCTGCAATTGAGGATGATCTCTACATATCTACATCTACATATATACTCCGCTAGCCACCAAGCGGTGTGCGGCGGAGGGCACTATTCCCGTCAAAGTCAGAGGGGGGAGGGGGGATGCCCTCTGTTCCACTCGCGGATCGCGCGAGGGAAAAACGACTGTCTGAATGTAGCAGTACGAGGTCTAATTTCCCTTATCTTTGAATGGTAATTCTTGTGCGATTCCAAAGTTGGTGAGAATAATATATGCTCTACATCCTCGACGAAGATCGGATTTTGGAATTTAGTGAACAGCCCCTTCCGTTTACCGCGCCGTCTATCAGCAAGTGTGTCCCACTTCAAACTTTATATGAGATTTGTAACGCTCTCGCGATGGTGAAATGTACCAGTCACGCTGGCCTCTGTGGCCGAGCAGTTCCAGGCTCTTCAGCCCGGAACCGCGCTGCTGCTACGTCCGCAGGTTGGAATCCTGCCTCGGGCATGGATGTGTCTGATGTCCTTAGGTTGGTTAGGTTTAAGTAGTTCTAAGTTCTAGGGGACTGATGACCTCAGATATTACGTCCCACAGTGATTAGAGCAATTTGAACCTTTTTTTTTTATTGATTTTCAATTCCCCCCGAAGGGGGCGGGCTGGCAGCAGCTTACTACGCTGCTCTACAGCCAACAGACTTTTTTTAAATAAAGGAAGAAGAAAGAAACAAGGAAAAACAGGCGATAAAATGGTGATTTAAAGTGTAAAATGACGTAAAATTTCGGAAAGTTAAAACAGAAAGCAAAAGGGGTTGGCAATGTAGATAAAATACACAGGAATCAGACAAGTAACATAGTAGACACACAATTAAAAAACATGGCGACAGTCTGGTTTCTGTTCGCAAGAGATAAAAGGCACACCCAGCGACAGTATGATGGCCGTTCGCAACAAGTCCCAAAAAACACAACACGGAACACTCACTGTAAAACACACACTGGAGAACACTCACTGTAAAACACTGAACGAAAGTGGCAGCACAAAGACGACACTCCCGAGCCAAAGGCAGATGGGGGGGGGGGGGGGGGGACCTGCAGCAGGGGGAAAAACAAGGAGGGAGGAGACGAAAAAACGAAAAGGGGGGGAACCAAGGAGGGAGAGGACTAATAAAGGGGGAGAAGGGCAGACGCGAGAGGGAATGAGAGGAGGTAGAGGAGGGAAATGTAAAAGGATGCGGGGGAGAGAAGGGGGCAAAGAGAGGGGAGGTGGGGAAGAAAGAGTGTGGAAGGGGGGGGGGAGAGGGAGCCCAGGAAAAGGACAGAGAAAAGGAGGGGGAGTGAGGATCAGAGTTGATAGGAGTGATAAATGGAGGGAGAGAGGGCATCATCCGGGAGGGGGAGTTGATGGAAGCCACCTTGGGAAAGGAGATGTAGGGTGTAGAGATGGAGGGTAGGGGGGACACAACGGTGAAGACGGGGCAGGGGGCGGGGATCGGAGAGGAGAGGAGCAACCAGGGGGTGAGGAGGTTCAAGACGGCGGGAGGTGTAGAGGATGCGGATACCTTTTTTTGTACCAGTCATGAATCTTATCGCTCTTCTTGGGACCTTCTCAATCTCTTGAATCATACCCAACTAGTAAGGGGCCCATACAGACGAACAATACTCTAAGACCAGACGAACTGACCTATTGTAAGCAATTTCCTTTGTTGAAGGACTGCACCGCTTCAGCATTCTATCAATAAACAGCAATCTAGACTTCGCCTTACCTGTTACTTGTGTAATAGTCACACCCAGATACATGACGGATGCTACCGCTTCAAAGACTGGGCATTCGTTGTGTACTCGTACATTAATGGGAATTTTCGTTTTGTTATACCCACTAGGTCACACTTACTAATATTGAGAGGTAACTGTCACTCATTAGACCATGCATTTATTCTATGCAAATCCTCTTTGATTAGAAGTAAAAGTATTTCTAACGTAGGAGCCGATCCCACTTACAGGTCACGATGCAATATGTATTATAAATGAGAGATTAAACTGATTGCAATTCGTTGCTTCACTGTGGGAGAGACTTTAAATGGTCGCAAACGACGTGAACGTTTCTGTATTCGACCCTCCCCGGCCATCACAGTCTTATAAATTGGCGATCTCCTGTCGGGTGAGCGTTCCATTTCCTGTGGGGTGATTGCCGCGAAGATACCTGCTGCATGGCCGCGTTTGCGCTGAACGAGGGCAAAATTCATACGGCAGCCGACCCCGCAGGGACAAAAAGAGGAGCGCGTCAACCCCAGCGCAGCCCGTGGGCGCGGCTACCTGCCAATGTGCGGCAGCAGGTGATTGTGGCGCCAGCGCCCCGCTGTACCCGGAGGGCAGCTTCATTAGCAGACCCACAATGGCTCGCAATCGATAACTGCAAATGGAGCCACTAATTCGCGGGCGTCGCTCAGCGCCGAAAAATTGCGGCGCCCGACCGGAAACCCGCCAGTTTCGCTAATACAGCAGTTGCGGTGCCAGCGCACCAGACCGGCGCAAAGAACACGACCGCCTCCGCTGTTTTATTTCTGCACTACGCCGCCTGGTTGCAAATCAGCGATTTCCACTTTCGCCGGCGCAATAATAAATGAGATGGACGACAGACTTTTCAGTAGCACATATACAGGGTGGTCCATTGATCGTGACCGGGCCAAATATCTCACGAATAACGTCAAGCGGAAAATATACAAGGAACAAAACTTGTCTAGCTTGAAGGGGGTAACCAGATGGCGCTATGGTTGGCCCGCTAGATGGCGCTGCCATAGGTCAAACGGATATCAACTGCATATAAGAATATACAGCCTACAGTTGCAGGTTAACTTCATCGTTTACCTAGGTTCCAACGTTAGTAATAACGTCTTCTTCAGAACATAAAATATTACTTAAATGTTTGCCTAAAACAAGCCATGTCCTGAGTCAACTTTATAAAACTTGATGCATAACCATAAGGTTTTGTCACTTCTATTAAACAAGCTGTAGCAAATTCACTTTAAGCCCGTTGTATGGGCCTCGTCGTGTGACTAGAGGCAGTTACCGCTGTTGGTGAATGACGCTTCGTCACTAAACAGAATGCGTGGAAAAATTCTGTCATCGCCCAGTAATTTCTCTTGTGCCCAGTGGCAGAACTGTACACGACGTTCAAAGTCGTAGCCATGCAATTCCTGGTGCATAGAAATATGATACGGGTGGAATCGACGTTGATGTAGCATTCTCAATACCGCCGTTTTTCAGATTCCCGATTCTCGCCCAGTTTGTCTGCTACTTATGTGCGGATTAGCCGCGACAGCAGCTACTTGGGCATCATCATTTGTTCCAAGTCGTGGGAGATGTTTAACACGTGGCTGAACAGCCGGCCGAAGTGGCCGCGCGGTTCTGGCGCTGCAGTCTGGAACCGCGAGACCGCTACGGTCGCAGGTTCGAATCCTGCCTTGGGCATGGATGTGTGTGATGTCCTTAGGTTAGTTAGGTTTAACTAGTTCTAAGCTCTAGGGGACTAATGACCTCAGCAGTTGAGTTCCATAGTGCTCAGAGCCATTTGAACGTGGCTGAACACTTCCTGTTTCCTTAAATAACGTAACTATCCGGTGAACGGTCCTGAAACTTGGATGATGTCGTCCAGGATACCGAGCAGCATACATAGCACACGCCCGTTGGGCATTTTGTTCACAATAGCCATACATCAACACGATATCGACCTTTTCCGCGATTGGTAAACGGTCCATTTTAACACGGGTAATGTATCACGAAGCAAATACAGTCCGCACTGGGCGAATGTTACGTGATACCAAGTACTTATATGTTTGTGACTATCACAGCGGCATCTATCACAAAGCGAAAAAAGTGGTCCAACTAAAACATTCATATTTCTTTACGTACTGCACGAATATGTAATAAAAATGTGGGTTCCTATTTAAAAGAAACGCAGTTGATATCCGTTTAACCTATGGCAGCGCCACCTAGCGGGCCAGCCATAGCGCCATCTGGTTTCCCCCTTCAAGCTAGACAAGTTTCGTTCTTTGTAGTTTATTCGTTTGACGCTTATTTCGTGAGATATTTGGTCCGGTCACGATCAATGGACCACCCTGTATACTGCTCGAAAAATGTTATAACACCTATAATACGACGTAGATTTTGATCGGATGACGGCGTACGTCACTTAGGGAATAGTAAATGTGCTAACAACAATTTCAACGTCGTCAGCCAACATATAGCTTAGTGGCATAGCCACCAGAGTGCAGTCTGCGTCTACCCTTTAATATGGAATTTTTGCAGCCAGGAGCCTCAGAATACGGGAAACTTTGGAAGGAAGCAAGCAGCCATGCCACAGAGATGTACTCGTGCTTGCTACAGCCAACTGAGAGAGTTTGAAAAGGGTCAAACACGTGGCCTTCGGAGTGGTGGGATTGTCCTTTCGGAGAATTACCACAAAGCTTGGACTCACTGCGTCAGTTGTGCAATAATGCTGGTATCAGTGGTCACGTGAACATCCTCGCATCCATAGGCGAGGTTCTGCACGTTCATGCAGCACAGACCAGAGGTGTACAAATTCCCATTGCAGCCTGCTTGCCCCTGGCTCCTCTGCAACCATTCATACAGGTCAGCCTGCCGCGACGTAAACACAAGAGTACGCATGTACTGAGGCATAGTGGGTAATGCGACCGACTTGGGCTCCCGCAATCCCGGGCTACCTGGGTTCCCGCAGGCCTGCCAAGCTTCACGGGACCCGCTCAGCTTGCTGCGCCTGACAGCAGGTTGCGCTGTCAAGCTACCGTGACTAGAGTAGCCAGGTAGTTAGCCCGCAGTACATTTATCGCAACGGTGGGGGCAGCACAATGAATAGGTCGGACTTTAGTGAGATTGAAAAAAATTTGACAGCTGGCGAATACATGCTGGTAACGAAACAGAGCACAAGTGCCCCATAGGAAACGTTTTCGTGTGTTTATGAGGCCGCTTCAAATAAATCGGTAGATGTGTTTCAATGGAAACTATGTAAAAAGCTCTTAAGTACTTATTTAGGAACCTCGAGTATGTTACGACATGTGTGCAAATTTGACAAGCAGTTCCCTCACTCCGTAAATATCTTGAAAGAGGACAAAGATTTAATGGCCGAAAAGGGCGTCGAAATGTGTGCTAAGGACCTGAGACCATTTAGCAGTATAGAGGGAGAAGGATTTCATGGTAACCCGCAAACGATGTCAAAATCTTTTGTAAGGTACTCTTTTCCATGCACTGTCCGAAATATTATGTAGACAGTAATGTTCCTTTTGATGGTCAAGAGTGCAAAATTTCTTCAAGATCGGAATAAAACTGTAGGTTGGTGTAGAAGTGTGTAAGTAAAGTACCCTCCGCCATGTACCATTTAGAATTTTAAGCAGACAGCGCCCTTCATCCTGCTTTGAATATCAAGTATGCCAAATTTCATCAAGATCGGAATAAAAACGTACAATTTGTCGAATTCCGTTAGGTAAAGTAACCTCTGCCATGCACCCTACGAAATTTTAAATAGACTGTGACCTTCCTCTTGGTTTCAAGGTATAGTATGCAAAATTTCATCAAGATTGTATGCAATACAAACACACGGACACAATGAAAACACACTTTCAGTTTTTCTCAAATTTTCCAATTTTTCGGTCGATTTTCGAAAAATTTTATTTCATAAAAAACTTGTCCTGAGAATTACGAACACAGCAAAAAAAAAAAATTGCCGAATTGGTCCAGCCGTTCTCGAGTTTTACGCTTATCAATGCATTTGGCAATTCATTTTTATTTATATAGATAATAAGCCCGAAATATATGCGTAAAGGAAGAATGTACAAATAAAACCCAATATTTTTGACCTGAAATTAATATATATATAATGTTAGGGTTTGTCTTTTGGTGCTCAGGTAAAATAAAAACTTTTAATTAACGTTCATAGTACGACAATGAAGCGCGCAGACTAAACGGCTGCGTAGCGCAGCTCGGCAGTAATATGGGAAGGCAAGCAAGTTTTCCGCAGCCTGCCCGGGTTGGGTTGTGCTTGGCTTGGCTGGGAGTGAAGCAGCCTGCCCGTTCTGTTGACAACGCGCGGCGGCCTGCCCGCCTGGCCACCGGGTAAGCATGGGCGGGTTAAAAGCGGAACATGTACACCTCTAGCACAGACGCCCTCCAGTATCGTCGCATTGTAAGGGCAGCAGTGGTGGATCGAACAACTCCTACAGCACGGATTAGGAAGCTGTTAAGGCCAGACATGTCAACGTGAACTGTTGCGAATTGGTTGTTAGCAGTGGACTACAAGCATGCACACCTCTAACCTGTTTTCCAATCAAACCATAGCACCGAGATACACAGAACGATAAATGCTGGCAGAGAATCGCTTGGAAGATGGAATGACACGCCATGGTCTTCAGGGATGAAAGCATATTCTGCCTGCACACATGTTCGTTTGTTCGTATAAGGTAGACATGATGAGCGCTTTCTCGAAGAATACATTCATCCAAGACACAGTGCCCCACCCCCAAGTCTTATGATCGAAGGTGTAATAAGCTCTCATTCACCTTTGATGTTTCTAAAGGGGAGCTAACGAGCTCCTTATGTGCAAAATGTTGTTAGACCCGTTCTTCTGCCGCTCGTGCAACAGGAAGGTAATGTGTTCTTCTAACATGATAATGCTCACTCACACACTCCCCGAGCAACTCAACGTGCTTTGCAACACATGCAGTTAGTTCCCTGGCCAGTACGATCTCCAGACTTGTATGCAATCGAGCACGTGTTGGATAGGCCCTATGATGGGACACGAAGTGACTCGTGCTACTCATCAACCAACAGCTCTTATGGAACTAACTGAACAGTTCGTGCAGGCGTAGAATAACGTATCACAGGACAGTATTCGCTATCTGTACGATCGACTGGATGTCAGACTCACTGCATGTATCGCCGCCAGTTAAGGCTACACCACATACTTATATGGATGTTTTAGCATGGTTCGACATCTGGTACTCAGAACAACTTGTGCTATTGATCTGTAAATGTGATCACTTCTTGTAGTCACTATGCACTATTCAAACAGTAAATCATGAGTGAATTGAAAACTTATAAACGGATGTAGTATTTTTTCCGGCAGTGTATTTAGAATAAGGGTTTGGAGCAGCCATTCGCGACAAATACCGTTACTGCATCGTGAAAATCGATGTTTTGTTGCCCACTCTAATCGCAACTTAATTTACAGAAATATATATGCTTTTTCAAGCAATAGAAGCCTTCAACCACACCCCTCTCTGTACACTTCCAGAATGAAACCGTATGTAAAGGTTTCAGGAATTAGTGCAACCAATCGCCGTTTTTCTTCAATTTTTATTGACTCATGACCGGTTCCGAATTGCCTGGCGGTTCATCACCAGATGATACAATTTAGTTTGGAGTATAGTGCACGACCCCCACAATACTCCAAACTAAATTGTATGATCTGATCATGAAAAAACGGCGACTGTTTGCAGTAATTCCTGAAACCTTTAACAATACAGTCACAGTGTTCCAAATCCAGAATGGGTAAAAGTTTGAAATCGTACCTTCCTTAATTGTTGGATGAACAGTGAGTTCGGTACTCAAGGCAAGTTCACTGCTTAACTTTCCACATTTCGAGAACGATAAAGTGTTTTCCTTGTTCGTTGAACAGTGTGTTCAGTACTGATGGCTAGCTCATTAGATAAAAGTGCTACTGTAGTTACTCTGCAAGAGAGCGTCTGTAGGTGGAGCACTAAAATGAAAGTAGCAAGAGCAAAACAATCCTTTGTTTTCAACTTTCGCCAGTGCCATAATTAAGAGTAGAATGACAGACTTCAAAGTAGTAATTTTCCTCGGGATAGTGAATTTAAAGAGCACAGCGTAATAAATAACATTTCTAAATCCTGAAAGTGTCATTTAGCTGTCCTCAGCCATTCGCTTTAACAGAAACTTTATTTTGAGCAAAAACCAGAGCGGTAGGACGCTGAAGATGGTCGTATGTACTTCGCAGAATAGGTGACACGCAAGCTGGAGGAAAAGCATCACTCCCTATTCGAGTTGCTGTTTATAAATATAGCTAATTTCCATGTAAACGGAAAGGTATAAGGAGGAATCATATGCTAACGGGGCAGTTGCAAAAATGTAATTAAGCTGTTCATTATTTCAAAAGCAGTCGCCGTAACTGTTCATACTTTTCTCACTCTGTACAACAACGTGGTCAATACCTTCCTGGGAAAATGCTCGCCGTTGCCTACGGGATCATGATTGTATTCAGGCGTGCACTTCCACGTCTATATCTACATCTACATCCATACTTCGCACCTGACGGTGTGTGGCGGAGGGTACCTTTAGTACCTCTATCGGTTCTCCCTTCTATTCCAGTCTCGTATTGTTCGTGGAAAGAAAGGTTTTCGGTATGCCTCTGTATGGGCTCTAACCTCTCTGATTTTATCCTCATGGTCTCTTCGCGAGATACACGTAGGAGGGAGCAATATACTGCTTGACTCTTCGGTGAAGGTATGTTCTCGAAATTTCAACAATAGCGTGTACCTGCATAGTCTTCCACTGGAGTTTATCTATCATCTCCGTCTAGCTTTCGCGATTACTAAATGATCCTGTAACGAAGCGCGCTGCTCTCCGTTGGATCTTCTCTATCTCTTCTGTCAACCCTATCTGGTACGGATCCCACACTAGTGAGCAGTATTCAAGCAGTGGGCGAACAAGCGTACTGTAACCTACTTCCTTTGTTTTCGGACTGCATTTCCTTAGGTGTCTTCCAATGAATAACAGTCTGGCTCAAATGGTTCAAATGGCTCTGAGCGCTATGGGACTTAACTTCTGACGTCAACAGTCACCTAGAACTTAGAACTACTTAAACCTAACTAACCTAAGGACATCACACACATCCATGCCCGAGGCAGGATTCGAACCTGCGACCGTAGCGGTCGCTCGGTTCCGGACTGAAGAGACTAGAACCGCTCGCCACTGCGGCCGGCCTCAGTCTGGCATCTGCTTTACCGACGATTAATTTTATGTGATCATGCCATTTTAACTCACTCCTAATGCCCACTCCCAAATAATTTATGGAATTAACAGCTTCCAGTTTCTCACCTGCTATATTGTAGGTAAATGATAAAGGATCTTTCTTTCTATGTATTCGCAGCACATTACACTTGTCTACATTGAGATTCAATTGCCATTCCCTGCACCATGCGTCAATTCGTTGCAGATCCTCCTGCATTTCAGTACAATTTTCCATTGTTACAACCTCTCGATATACTACAGCATCATCTGCAAAAAGCCTCAGTGAAGTTCCGATGTTATCCATCAGGTCATTTATATATGTTGTGAATAGCAACGGTCCTACGACACTCCCTGCGGCACACCTGAAATCACTCTTACTTCGAAACACATTGAGAATGATATGCTGCTGCTTCGTTTGAAGTTAATCGACTGCAATGAATGCGCTCCAGAAATATGGAAATCGTGTGCAAAGGTAATGGAACTGTCTGTCTATCGGCTTAGCAATGAAACTTTCGCGGCGTTGTGGAAACAATCTTGACAACATGACCAGTCCTTTACCCATGCCCTATATATCCCATCTAGCCCTGAAAGAAGATATTCGTGGCCATCGATTTGCTTCAGGTGAAGAGATGCAAGCCTGGTTGCAGTTATGGTCTCGTAGACAACCGCCAACGATTGTCCATGACAGTATTGACCGTGTTCTCACACTGTGAGATAAATGTGTTAACAGGTAAGGCGATTACGTTTTATATAAGAAACAGCCAACTTACTTTTTTTCTTATCTGTATCGTTTTCATCTGATTGTCTCTTAAGAATAAAAAGAATCACAGATATTGGCCAGGTGGCAGTCCTAAATAGAAAGATCCGCTGAATGTAGTTGGCGCCCCGCCAATGATGGTTCGATTTGTATTTATTCAGGATTCACCATAAGCGGCTCATTATTTTCAGCTGTTACGGGCTGGCTGTCGCAGCTGTCTGAAGCCATTACCTACTTTGTATCAGCTCGATGGTACCTCACTACGCTATGGGATAGCTGTCTGTCCATACTTGGATATTCAGTTTCTCCGGAGATGAACGAGTCGTAGAAGCCCAGTGGAGTGACTGCGTGGGAATGTGAAGGCAGTATTGTACGCGTTGGGAAACAGTACCTCATGAGCGGATTACTGGTGTTTGTACTCTCATTAAATCCTTAAGGAACTGATGAAGTGGTTAACAACAATGCTACAGCATGCTACACAAAGCATACAGCTTATCATGTAGCTTCAGTGTGTTATCATCAGCATGTGCCTTGTAATGTACGAAATGTGATATAACTCCAGAATAAATATACAGACAAATGGAAGACACCATTGTTTTTCTTGCAAAATTCTCTGCTATTGATACGTCAGATGACCCCTTTCCATTTGAATTTTAAGAGTTACACCGAAAATGGCGACTTCAGAAACAGCCTCTCATGTTATCCATTTCTTCCAGTTTATAGTAGTTTAACTCCGTGTTTATCAAGCAGTTTTTGATTTAGATATGTGGTTCCACAACTATGAGCCACCTCGTATGTTTGTTTTCATGCAGTAAGAAGTAATCACTTCACACAGCGCACTTCCAGAGGGAAAACAGGTCTTTATATATATGAAGATGGTATCTGTTCTTTCGGACATGTCCAAAAGTACAGACCCCATCTTTATATATATATATATATATATATAAGATGGTGTCTGCAATAGTTAAGGCTCACCGGCCACTTGACCATCTTCTTCTGTGCGAATGAACAAACAGTGCCCGAACTCTTACGGGAATTGGCAGTAAAGCCGCGAGTAATGAGTATAATGGGCAGGGGCACTATGAATATAGTGCGAGACAATAAGTTGCGACTGTGGGTCTCACGGGAGGCTTGCCAGAGATAAGTCCCTGCAGTCGTACTATACTCTGTGTCCTCGGTGGCTCAGATGGATAGAGCGTCTGCCATGTAAGCAGGAGAACACGGGTTCAAGTCCCGGTCGGGGCACACATTTTCAACTGTCACTGGTGACTTATATCAAAGCCTGTATGCAGCTAGGGGTATTCATTTCAATGTGTTTGTTAATTGTGCGGGAAGCAGTGTGTTGCGTAGTGAGCTTGCAGGCGATTGGCCTACCCGCGTGGTCCGCACGCGCCTGCCTGTGCGAGTAAAGAGAGCGAATGCGCTTCCCGTAAGCCGGCGGACGTTGCCGAATATTACCGATGCTGTCAGCAGTCGCGTGAGCGCTTTTGCACCGGCCACGCTTCTGGCAGGACCATGTGAGTGTTCGCAGCCACGCGGATTTCATGCGACTGCACTTACCTGCACATAGGCTGCGATTCTTCAGTATGCACATGGACGATGCGGTTCGCATATCACCAGTTTTGGGCGAAATTTATGCGAATGACGAATAACCATTACAGTGATAAATTATTATTCGTTATTTGTGAATATTAATTGTGAATATTAACTGTGAATATTAATGGAAACATTATTCACTTATAGGAAGAGAAACACTTATTCTTCATCTGTAAATAAAACGTGTTAAGAATAATAGATAAATTCGAAACCCACTGTCATTTATTGCTGCAATTATTTGCCATTCATTAAACGAATATACGTTCTGTTCCTCTTAAATTACTTTTTAGGACAACTCCTTTTATTAGACATCTCTTCATAAATTTTTTGCCTCTACGTTGTTGTAACATTAAAGGAAATACGTTCTAGATGTGAAGTACACTACTGATTTCGCCTTTATTTCATGGAAACTATATATGACTTTCTATTCATAGTCTTCTTTTGCAACAATTGAGAAATCAGTTTTACTGTAGTTTTTGGCACTTAATTCTTTATTACTCCACATTAGCTTCAGTTCTCTGATCACATTCAAAATAAAATCATCTTTTTTACTCGTAATATCATTTGAAATTAGTGACCCAATTTAGCTGACATTTCTATGGCTGTTATGTCTTTAGTCTGTTGTAATCTTCGCTTGGTAATGGACAGCAGTAAAGGTTGGCTAATTGTTTTCAAATTATGGGTAAGACATTGTCGCAATAATTACAGTTAGGGTAGAAAGGTAAAAAACATCTTCCAATTGTCTGTTGGACGCTTTCGCGATACAAAAGTTCCAAGTAGCCACCAACGTTATGAAAATTCCTATGCACTAGAACCCAGCGTCTCTTCCGAAATTTTTGAATCTCATTGTTCTATGTAAATGCAAAGACGTATGTCGGATCGAAAAACTGTTCGATATTCAACGTCAAGCTTGCTCAGAGTTAATCCTAAAAGATTTTCGGAATGACTTTGGACGTCCAGGTGTTAGCCATTTCAGGAAGGAGTTTCAGTCGGCTGCATTGTCATCGTTGGCTGCTTGCGTATCGTTCTTGCTCTTGTTAGCAGTTGAAGGGGAAGAAGTACAGGCGGTTGCAGAGACAGTTGAATGGGGCCAAGTCGGCGGCGTACACTCCACGCTGAAAGCATGGTGACATCACGGAGAGAACTGCTGCGGAGCTCTGGACAAGCGTGTACAGGATGGGCGTATAGGCAGGCGGTGGGCGTTCTGAAAGGGGTCACATAGGCTTAGGGAGGTGAGGGTGAGCCCGAGAGCAGAGTTTGGCGAACCACAGTTTGCGAAGCTAACGAAAGTGGTTGTCTGCCAAAACTAAGTGCACAGTGCCGCAGCACCGGGAGAAGCGGGAGATGTTCAATGCTACAGGGCGCGTATCCGACTCGGGGGTGAGCAAGAATACAATAGAGTTGGCCCGGCGACGGGCGGCCGGATATATTCGACGCACCACGCGGCTTCCTCCGCCCTGATTGGTCGGGACCGAGAAAACCGTGCGGGCGGAATGGAACTTTCCAGAGCGTTGTATGCTAAGCGACGCATCGGGCGGCGTTACCTCGTAAGCACATGAGAGAGGCGCGTGGCCAAGGTGCCCTTTCCCGGTGCTGACTTCCTGTTGCTAAACCGTGGCACGAAAGAATTTACAGGCAGCTAACACTTCCGGCCGTGGCTTGGCCGTAATGGAAAAATAAAGAGCGTTTGAAAGCGCATATAATAAAGTAATATCCCCTACTGTGTGGCTCATCCTTTACACTCCTCCCCCTTCCGTGAGAGCGGAAAACGTATGTGAATTCCCTCAATGTAATTATTATTTAAATGTAAACAATTTTAGAACCTTCAACATCGCAGCACGTCAACAATCGTTGGTTAATACACTCCTGGAAATGGAAAAAAGAACACATTGACACCGGTGTGTCAGACCCACCATACTTGCTCCGGACACTGCGAGAGGGCTGTACAAGCAATGATCACACGCACGGCACAGCGGACACACCAGGAACCGTGGTGTTGGCCGTCGAATGGCGCTAGCTGCGCAGCATTTGTGCACCGCCGCCGTCAGTGTCAGCCAGTTTGCCGTGGCATACGGAGCTCCATCGCAGTCTTTAACACTGGTAGCATGCCGCGACAGCGTGGACGTGAACCGTATGTGCAGTTGACGGACTTTGAGCGAGGGCGTATAGTGGGCATGCGGGAGGCCGGGTGGACGTACCGCCGAATTGCTCAACACGTGGGGCGTGAGGTCTCCACAGTACATCGATGTTGTCGCCAGTGGTCGGCGGAAGGTGCACGTGCCCTTCGACCTGGGACCGGACCGCAGAGAAGCACGGATGCACGCCAAGACCGTAGGATCCTACGCAGTGCCGTAGGGGACCGCACCGCCACTTCCCAGCAAATTAGGGACACTGTTGCTCCTGGGGTATCGGCGAGGACCATTCGCAACCGTCTCCATGAAGCTGGGCTACGGTCCCGCACACCGTTAGGCCGTCTTCCGCTCACGCCCCAACATCGTGCAGCCCGCCTCCAGTGGTGTCGCGACAGGCGTGAATGGAGGGACGAATGGAGACGTGTCGTCTTCAGCGATGAGGGTCGCTTCTGCCTTGGTGCCAATGATGGTCGTATGCGTGTTTGGCGCCGTGCAGGTGAGCGCCACAATCAGGACTGCATACGACCGAGGCACACAGGGCCAACACCCGGCATCATGGTGTGGGGAGCGATCTCCTACACTGGCCGTACACCACTGGTGATCGTCGAGGGGACACTAATAGTGCACGGTACATCCAAACCGTCATCGAACCCATCGTTCTACCATTCCTAGACCGGCAAGGGAACTTGCTGTTCCAACAGGACAATGCACGTCCGCATGTATCCCGTGCCACCCAACGTGCTCTAGAAGGTGTAAGTCAACTACCCTGGCCAGCAAGATCTCCGGATCTGTCCCCCATTGAGCATGTTTGGGACTGGATGAAGCGTCGTCTCACGCGGTCTGCACGTCCAGCACGAACGCTGGTCCAACTGAGGCGCCAGGTGGAAATGGCATGGCAAACCGTTTCACAGGACTACATCCAGCATCTCTACGATCGTCTCCATGGGAGAATAGCAGCCTGCATTGCTGCGAAAGGTGGATATACACTGTACTAGTGCCGACATTGTGCATGCTCTGTTGCCTGTGTCTATGTGCCTGTGGTTCTGTCAGTGTGATCATGTGATGTATCTGACCCCAGGAATGTGTCAATAAAGTTTCCCCTTCCTGGGACAATGAATTCACGGTGTTCTTATTTCAATTTCCAGGAGTGTATATTAAAAAACTAAAAACCTGTCTCGATTGCGAAAAAAGCACCTAGTGTTAAGTGTTAACCCAGGTTTCGGCGTAGATAACTACACCTTCTTCAGAACAACAATAAAACTTACAAGCGCTTAATAATACCTTTGTCAATGATTAAAAGAACACAATAGCTATACATTTATAAACGGAAAAGAAAAGGAAAACGCAAACAGTACATATGTACAAAGTCAAAACCACTACTTAACTTAATGGTGTACGCTCCACCTCACACCGGCCTATGTTCGATGGGCCATAACCCGCAATAAACTGTTGCAGTTTCAAAATAAAGAAAACATCACTTGATTAGGAATGGCCCTCACGGAAGATGGCAGGGGTCTCTAACGTATTGGAGGGTGTAGAGACTCTAAAGACCTCATAGGGGTCGCAAAGGGACTTACCACGTCAACAATATTATGTGAATAGAAGAATCATCATAATACGTCATAAAACATCGAAACAAAATTAGAACGAAACATAACAGTGTGAATGAGGTAAACAAGCCAAGTGTTCGCCAAGTGTTCTTGTTGCTAGGATGAAGTAGAAGTGTCTTTTTCTGCTTAAGTAAGTTGAAAATGTAAACATATCACCACTGATGTCACAAGTGAGAAACACCAAAATAATAATAATAATAATATTTTGAATGTAGCATTTATGCAAAGAATATTATTGATTTTCCTTCTGAAATGAGATTCAGAGATACATACAGTGTGTAAACTTTTAGATGGCAGACTTCTCCCTAGTCCTGAGTCGGTAGAAGTCGGTAAACGTCGGAAGGCTTCGGTAGGCACGCAGTTTGGACTGCTGCCAACATTGCGTAGCTGGCTGTGTTGTACAAGGTAGCTATTGTCGTGTACTTCGTTATTGTTTTGCACTGTACTGTTCTGAGTGTTTTTATTGTGAAGTTGTGCTAAACATTATCAAAATGAGTGAAGAGGCAGTTGCTGGCCCATCTCAGGAGTCGCCAACAACCCCTACCGGTAGGCCTACGGTTAGTTTCACCAAAGTTTCATTGCAATCGGATGAATGGTTTGTGAGCGCATAGTAGACAAACATACATTTTAATGTACATGACGATTTCAGTTTCCAGTTTCGTTTACGACCAACATTTAAAGCGAGTTTTACTTCCAACCTTTCGTCTGCTTTCGTTTAAGCATGACGCGCAATTTGTAGTGCCTGCACTGCAACTGGTAGGCGTGCCTTGTCTCTCCCCCCCCCCCCCCCCCCCACCACGCTCGCTGAGGCTCCGCACCGCTCGCCAACCAACGCTTGCTTCCTCCTCTCCCCGCACTCCCCTCGCAACTCTACCGTGTTACAGTTAACACACTGTATCACCACTGATGAGTCACTGCGGGGGCGAGTGGCGCGAGGCGGCGTGGTGTGTTGTCCTTAGCGGTCAGCGTGCAGGCTGCCGGCGGGAAGGGGGCGTGGCCATGGCCAGTTCCGTGCACTGGAACTCAGCGCAGGGGGGTATGAGGGGAGGTCCACACGTTTCAAACACATTTAGAAAGGGAGTTATCACTAAGGGTTAGATTTGGGCAACACGATTCTTTTTCCCGATTCGATTCCTACGATTCAATCTCACATTGCGAATCGATTCCTACGATTCGTTCACGATTCTTTCACGATTCATTCTAGTCTGCGAGGGCACGATTCTTACGGAATACAAAAAGTTCTACATCTTACACACAGATGGCAGAACATGTCTGGAATTGACAATGGGGTTAGAATCGAACTGTGTCATGATAAGATACGACAGAAATAGTTCATTTATGAGTAAACATGCATATGACGTTACAAGTGTGATCCTCGATTTATACGTGTAATGCCTTAATTGATGAAAGGTCACGTTTGATTTGATTGCATCTATTGTTTTATTTCAGTATGCCAGGAAAGAGGAGTCGATTTGTACGAAAGGTGGTGCAAATTGACGTGGTATGGCAGTTTGGTTGTGTGGCTTGAACGCATCTAACTACAGACGTCTGTTACAAAATCTAACAGTGAGGCAGACGTGGTTTGGCTCATATCATCTTTTTTTTTTTCTTTGCTAAGACGTCTTTCCAAGTCCACATCAACCTTGTAATTCATAACGCAGCTGACAGGCCTCCCACAAGGCAAATTTAGCTTAACTTTCATTTCTTCTAAATACAAAGCACAGGTATTTTGCTTTTAATTTGTCTGAGAACTTGCCGCTGTCACTACTATTTACGTGAGAAGACGACACCGCCAAGTGTCAGCTTGGTTTTCACGAGTAATATTACGGCCCACGAACTTCGTTTGTTCGTTCCGAGCTTCCTTTGTTCACACGCATCCTCCACTTGACTGTCATTTGGCGGTCGTAATCATTCGGCACGACTCGGCATGATTCGGAAGTTGCCTTCGAAGCATAGCATACTAAGAATCGATGAATCGTTGGAACTTGGAATCGTCGCGGATCGGAAAAACACAATCGTTCTCACGATTCTTTTGAACGACGATTCGTCCCTATCACGATTCGATTCTTACGATTCTTTATTTGGAGTCGTTCAAATGAACGACTCATTCACGAATCGCCACAACTCTACTAAGGGTACACTTCACTACGCTACACTAGTTTTTCCACATTAGGTGATATCAGAATTGCACTCTTAAAACTAAGGGAGGGCTCATGCCTGATAGGTTTTCTGCTTAGTTACTGAGTTTAGGCATTAGTTTTTTTTTTCTCTCTCTAGTTATGGGCGATATTCGCCCTGAGGCTGGGGTTACTGTGGCGCTGGGTATAATGGTTGTATATACCGTAGTGGCTGTTTGCCATTCATTTAGGTGAGCCAACAGGCGAACGTAAGAAATTTGTCCTGGTTCATGTTTTAGCAGGTCGTCAATTGACGCTAAGAGGTGATCATTTGATATATTAGACAAAGCAGGCAAATCGGTTGACAAGGGAATCATGAACGAGCTTCCAGGTATAAAAAACACCTATATCTACATTTACATTTATACTCAAGCCACCCAACGCTGTGTGGCGGAGGGCACATTACTTGCCACTGTCATTACTTCCCTTTCCTGTTCCAGTCGCGTATGGTCCGCGGGAAGAACGATTGCCTGAAAGCCTCCTTGCGCGCTCGAATCTCTCTAATTTTACATTTGTGATCTCCTCGGGAGGTATAAGTAGGGGGAAGCAATATATTCGATACATTATCCAGAAACGTACCCTCCCGAAACCTGGACAGAAAGCTACATCGCGATGCAGAGCGCCTCTCTTGCAGAGTCTGCCACTTGAGTTTGCTAAACATCTCCGTAACGCTATCACGTTTACCAAATAACCCTGTGACGAAACGCGGCGCTCTTCTTTGGATCTTCTCCATCTCCTCCGTCAACCTGACCTGGTACGGATCCGACAATGATGAGCAATACTCAAGTATAGGTCGAACGAGTGTTTTGTAAGCCACCTCCTTTGTTGATGGACTACATTTTCTAAGGACTCTCCCAATGAATCTCAACCTGGTACCCGCCTAACCAACAATTAATTTTATATGATCATTGCACTTCAAACCGTTCCGCACGCATTCTCCCAGATATTTAACAGCAGTAACTGCTACCAGTGTTCGTTCCGTTATCATATAATCATACAATAAAGGATCCTTCTTTCTATGTATTCGCATTACGTTACATTTGTCTATGCTAAGGGTCAAAAAAATGGCTCTGAGCACTATAGGACTTAACATCTATGGTCATCAGTCCCCTAGAACTTAGAACTACTTAAACCTAACTAACCTAAGGACATCACACAACACCCAGTCATCACGAGGCAGAGAAAATCCCTGACCCCGCCAGGAATCGAACCCGGGAACCCGGGCGCGGGAAGCGAGAACACTACCACACGATGTCAAGTGTCAGTTTCCGCTCCCTGCACCAAGTGCCTATCCGCTGCAGATCTTCCTGCATTTCACTACAATTTTCTAATGGTGCAACTTCTCTGTATACTACAGCATCATCCGCGAAAAGCCGCCTGGATCTTCCGACACTATCTACTAGGTCATTTATATATATTGTGGCACGCCAGAGGTTACTTTAACGTCTGTAGACGTCTCTCCATTGAGAACAACATGCTGCGTTCTGTTTGCTAAAAACTCTTCAATCCAGCCACACAGCGGGTCTGATTTTCCGTCTGTTCTTACTTTGTTTATCAGGCGACAGTGCGGAACACAGGTAGATGAGTGCCAATATTAAGTGAGTAAGCCACAGTGGCGTGGAAGGTTATTAATGGCGTAATAACATTACAATAAGAACTGCTTGGAGCAAGGTAAGGCTAGTGTGTAACTTCGTGGTAGCATTAAAAGGGCGGGTGGGAGTGCAGCAGCTGACTGCAAGGCTACACGGCGTCAGCCTCGGCGGGTGTCTGCAACGTCGAATCTCGCGCTACGTCAGAAAGGCAAGCGGCAGGTAACTTCAGGGGCCAGTGCGGCGTCAGAGATGCACGCGGCGGCTTAGGAGCGAAGCCGGGGCGGTTGAAACTGTCAAATGCTGCAGCGGCTCGCAGTGCGCAAGTTCGCTGCGCAGGAAGCGCAACACAACGCTGCACAAAAAATTCTGGATTGGAGTAGAGATTTATAGGATTCAGAATGAGTAGTGATGAATGAATATGTCACAAAAAAGGATATACCGGCTGATCAAAATGTCAGTATAAATTTGGAAACTTAATAAACCACGGAATAATGTAGATAGAGAGGTAAAAATTGACACACATGCTTGGAATGACATGGGGTTTTATTAGAACAAAAAAAAACAAAGTTCACAAAATGTCCGACAGATGGCGCTGGACAGCAAAACGTCAATGACTGAGCGTGACAACTGTGTATAAAAGGAGCTGCAATGTGAGAGAGAATCAGATGTATCAGCAGTCGGAGCATGTTGACCTTACCTGAAAAGGCGCTTTGAGTGTAGCTGTATTATCAGAATGGGGAATGTCATAGTTCAGCGTTACGATCCTATCGCCATAGGAAGGGCATTCGAACGGGTAAAGGTCCGTTGACAAATGCTGCTGTGGCGAGAATGATTTCGAAGTTCGAATCCCCGGGTTGTTTAGACGATAGACCCCGTAGTGGCCGACCGAGCACAAGGCGTAATGCTGCTGAGACAGTTCAGGAAGAAATAAAGACTGTAGCGGGTTCGTCTACGCACGGGGAAGTCAGCGCTTGTGCAGTCGCACGTCGCACAGGCATTCCATACACTACTGTTTGGTTGGCACTTAGGCGTACCCTCCAATGCTATCCGTACAAAATCCATCGGCATCCTGAACTGTTACCTGGCGATTTACTGAAGCGGAGGGCATTTGCGGTGTGGGCATTTCAAAAGATGGCGGAAGATGACGATTGGTTGAGTAACGTGTTGTGGACCGACGGATCTCATTTCACGCTCCGAGGGTCTGTCATCCCCCACAACTGCAGAATTTGAGCTACCCAAAATCCTAGAAATGTCGTGGAAACTCCATTGCACGACGAGAAAGTCATGGTATGGGGTGGATTTATCACATCTATCGTTATCGGGCCCTTTTTCTTCGAGGAAATGCGTGATTCTGGTTTTGTAACTGCTACCGTGGCGGATGAGAGGTACGCCGATATGTTAAAGAATCGCATCATCCCCAGCCGGGCTGATAAACACCTGCTGGAACGTACAATGCTTATGCAGGATGGCGCTCCACCCCATATTTCTAGACGCGTGAAAGATCTCTTGCGCGCGTCGTTTGGTGATGATCGTGTGCTCAGCCGCCACTTTCGTCATATTTGGCCTCCCAGGTCCCCAGACCTCAGTCCGTGTGATTATTGGCTTTGGGGTTACCTGAAGTCGCAAGTGTATCGTGATCGACCGACATCTCTAGGGATGCTGAAACACAACATCCGACGTCAATGCCTCACTATAACTCCGGACATGCTTTACAGTGCTGTTCACAACATTATTCCTCGATTACAGCTATTGTTGAGGAATGATGGTGGACATACTGAGCATTTCCTGTGAAGGACATAATCTTTGCTTTGTCTTATTTTGTTATGGTAATTCTTGCTATTCTGATCAGATCAAGCGCCATCTGTCGGACATTTTTTGAACTTTTGTATTTATTTGGTTCTAATAAAACCCCATGTCATTCCAAGCATGTGTGTCAATTTGTACCTCTCCATCTACATTATTCCGTGATTTATTCAGTTTTCAAATTTATACTGACTTTTTGATCACCCAGTACATTACTGAATAAAGGAGAATGGATATGCATAATCGATATTGCTTTTTTTTTTCGACGATGATCAACAAAACAGAAGCGGGATTACGCGTGACATCACGCTAGATGCGTTGTTACAGAGGGCTTTGTTTAGAATTACACACATATACAAAAATATAGAAAAGAGGTAGTCAAATATCATATTACATTGCTGCATATGCCATATCAATAAGTAAACGGAGTTAAATGCCTTTGTGGGCTGACCATCTAAGTGCAATAATGTTCACATTGTGAGAAGAAGTTTCTCATGCTTCAATATATCTGCATAACACCATAAAGTGAGAATGACAAATAAAAGTGACACCAGTTTGGTGCAGGTGGGGAGTAGGTTGTGTCGTAGGATGTCAACGCTGTTGCTAACGAGAGGAGAGAAACAAAACTCGACGAGAAGCTAGAGATTTCTATAGTGGAAACAGGAATCGTAAGGAATTGGATTAGAAAAGGCTAATTTGAGCGTAATTTCTGAAGGAATTTCCCTTTATGAACGTATAGCGCACGGTGCATCGTTGACTCGACGGTATCGCGTACTTAACTGTGTGTATGACAATTCTGCGACTCCAAGATAGCTGCTACGTAATTCCTCTTCAAACTCGACATCTCTCACATTAAAAAAAAAACTTTACTGGGCGACCAAATTCGCCGTCTTTATCCTCTCAACATTTTCCGACTAACTTGCCGTCTCTGTAACTCCCAAGTGCTGACCTTCGGCCCAGCTTAAAACTCTGTCTGTCCTTGTTTATATCACAGTGTCAAATGGTTCAAATGGCTCTGAGCACTATGGGACTCAACTGCTGTGGTCATAAGTCCCCTATAACTTAGAACTACCTAAACCTAACTAACCTAAGGACATCACTCACATACATGCCCGAGGCAGGATTCGAACCTGCGACCGTAGCGGTTGTGCGGTTCCAGTCTGTAGCGCCTTTAACCGCTCGGCCACTCCGGCCGGCTATATCACAGTGTCCTGAGACACGTCATACAGTTAAGTGCTACTACTTCAGCAGTCAGTATTCCTTCAGAAAATACAACGGAGAAACAGTGTCAAAGAAGGCTCAAGGTTTTGAACGGAGATTTCCGCTAACTGGCGGTTTAGCTGCGGGTTAGACGCGGTTCACGTCTGATGGTGGCTGATCAGCTGTCGTCAGAGAGCAAGGAACACTGTTCTCGTGAACTTTACTTTGACATGAAAGATTACAGTCTAACTGTGTTATTATACATGGGGTGAATAGTTTTGTGTTAGGATATGCCCGGATGATAAACTCCAAAAGGCGCTGTTCTGTTAAAAGTTGACAGATGAAAGTGGGTAGGATGGACTATGTCGCGAAATTGGAAAGTGTAGAAACGACACAGACATCTAAGGGTCTGCGCGGGCGCCAGCCGCGTCACGTCAGGTACTTGCCCCTGCGGGTGTGGTTCTCTTGTTCATCCAACAGACTACGTATATGGCCAAAGCTTGCTCGTTCTGTGGTCATGATTCATTCTGTTTATGTTACCTAACACGGGGGTAGGCATGTGGTAGGTCCCTCCACATAAACATTGAAATACAAATGAAAATAAAACATGGCTACATCTTAAATTACCCTTCCAAAACAATTTCTTACCTAAGACATCATTATTAGTAAGCATTTAAATAACTGGCAATACTCGGGAACTTATTCTAGCATACTTGAAACCCCACACTATGTTGATACAAATACTAAATTACTGGTGCTGGCAGACTCGAACTAAAACTCTCTAAACATTTGATTACACCATAAATGAGACACGGACAAAATGAACAATAGTAAAAATAATGCATCGAAATAAGTAATTGGACATAAGTAACTGGCAACTCGTCATAGTGATATAAGCGGTGGCAAAACCGCAACAAAAGCTTAAGTTCAAAATATTATTTCTCTTATGTAAAACTCCCTTATTCTCCAGTTACATTTCGTAGCAAAATGAATGGAAGTATCCTCTGGTATTCTTTTATGCTCTCGTTTATATTTTCATACCAACTGATAGTCTTTGGTACTTCTACCTACAAGACAACTGTCGTTATGTATAATGCTGTGGAATAGTGCAATGTCACGTTAATACTTCCTTTAACAAGATTCTGAGTGTGGCTGATAACGGCGGAGGTTCGAGTCCTCCCTCGGGCATGGGAGTGTGTGTTTGTCCTTAGGATAATTTAGATTAAGTAGTGTGTAAGCTTAGGGACTGATGACCATAGCAGTTAGGTCCCATAAGATTTCACACACATTTGAACACATTTGAACAAGATTCTGATGAAAAGTGGTTTTATGTCTCCTTCAATAAACAGACCAATAATTATTAAATATGTGATATACTGTTACGTGTATTGATTTGTATTTGCAAATATTGGTGATTATCAGTCACCCAGCCAATCTTTCAAGGATATGATTGTTGTTCCTTTTGTTAATTCTCTCAACTAGCTGCTTCCATATATTCATTATTGGCGGCTCGACGAAGCTAGTTGCATCTCGAAGACATCGATATAACTTACCTGTCGGTGCTTTTGTTTTTAATAAAATTGGAGTTCATTTGCCATAAATAAGGTGAGTTCTGACCAAAGTACGTTCCTTAGTATTGAAAATATGCCTAAAGTTATTCAAAGGGTTAGTTATATAATGGTTAAGAATTTCTTTGTTGAGATTCAGTGCAGATTGAGGTGCTACACGCGTCGCGCTCGCGAGATTGTAAGTTGCTGACAGCGCAGCTGACAGTATGGCTGCTTCCGCTTTCACTGGTTCAGCGGCAGAACTGGCGTTCAAACTTTGTCCGTGCTCTTGCTACGCATGGAGTTTAGTCCCTCGGTTTGTCACAAAATTTCCTTCCAGAGTTCGCTTATGTTGTTCATGACAGTTACGCATGGAGGGTGTTCTTTTCTAACTTCAATCGCTAGAGGTCACAAAACAATCGGGTTCCAATTATTTAACTTAAACACTCTGTTCTTCTAAAATATAGGTAACTGTCAGGTGTTATGCTTCTAAATAAACTGTATTTTGAGATGGCATCCCAAACCCAACTCCCTGGCTAACGCGTTTCCCACACAGCAATCGTTCACAGCATAGATATAGCGGCAAGTTCAAATGGCTCTGAGCACTATGGAACTCAACTTCTGAGGTCATCAGTCCCCTAGAACTTAGAACTACTTAAACCTAACTAACCTAAGGACATCACACACATCCATGTCCAAGGCAGGATTCGAACCTGCGACCGTAGCGGTCGCGCGGTTCCAGACTGTAGCGCCTCGAACCGCTCGTCCATCCCGGCCGACTAGCAGCAAGTGCCGGCTTCCTTGACGCCATATAGATCCGTTTATTAACCGTGGTGGTGATACAACATAGCCGGAGATCGATCTGAAATTCCAACGTTTACTAATCCTGATGATTTAGACAATGCGTACCGGGAAAAGTTGTCTAGATCCGTTTATTAACCGTGGTGGTGATACAACATAGCCGGAGATCGATCTGAAATTCCAACGTTTACTAATCCTGATGATTTAGACAATGCGTACCGGGAAAAGTTGTCTAGATCCGTTTATTAACCGTGGTGGTGATACAACATAGCCGGAGATCGATCTGAAATTCCAACGTTTACTAATCCTGATGATTTAGACAATGCGTACCTGGGAAAGTTGTCTAGATCCGTTTATTAACCGTGGTGGTGATACAACATAGCCGGAGATCGATCTGAAATTCCAACGTTTACTAATCCTGATGATTTAGACAATGCGTACTGGGAAAAGTTGTCTAGATCCGTTTATTAACCGTGGTGGTGATACAACATAGCCGGAGATCGATCTGAAATTCCAACGTTTACTAATCCTGATGATTTAGACAATGCGTACCGGGAAAAGTTGTCTAGATCCGTTTATTAACCGTGGTGGTGATACAACATAGCCGGAGATCGATCTGAAATTCCAACGTTTACTAATCCTGATGATTTAGACAATGCGTACCGGGAAAAGTTGTCTAGATCCGTTTATTAACCGTGGTGGTGATACAACATAGCTGGAGATCGATCTGAAATTCCAACGTTTACTAATCCTGATGATTTAGACAATGCGTACCGGGAAAAGTTGTCTAGATCCGTTTATTAACCGTGGTGGTGATACAACATAGCCGGAGATCGATCTGAAATTCCAACGTTTACTAATCCTGATGATTTAGACAATGCGTACCGGGAAAAGTTGTCTAGATCCGTTTATTAACCGTGGTGGTGATACAACATAGCCGGAGATCGATCTGAAATTCCAACGTTTACTAATCCTGATGATTTAGACAATGCGTACCGGGAAAAGTTGTCTAGATCCGTTTATTAACCGTGGTGGTGATACAACATAGCCGGAGATCGATCTGAAATTCCAGCGTTTACTAATCCTGATGATTTAGACAATGCGTACCGGGAAAAGTTGTCTAGATCCGTTTATTAACCGTGGTGGTGATACACCATAGCCGGAGATCGATCTGAAATTCCAACATTTACTAATCCTGATGATTTAGACAATGCGTACCGGGAAAAGTTGTCTAGATCCGTTTATTAACCGTGGTGGTGATACAACATAGCCGGAGATCGATCTGAAATTCCAACGTTTACTAATCCTGATGATTTAGACAATGCGTACCGGGAAAAGTTGTCTAGATCCGTTTATTAACCGTGGTGGTGATACAACATAGCCGGAGATCGATCTGAAATTCCAACGTTTACTAATCCTGATGATTTAGACAATGCGTACCGGGAAAAGTTGTCTAGATCCGTTTATTAACCGTGGTGGTGATACAACATAGCCGGAGATCGATCTGAAATTCCAACGTTTACTAATCCTGATGATTTAGACAATGCGTACCGGGAAAAGTTGTCTAGATCCGTTTATTAACCGTGGTGGTGATACAACATAGCCGGAGATCGATCTGAAATTCCAACGTTTACTAATCCTGATGATTTAGACAATGCGTACCGGGAAAAGTTGTCTAGATCCGTTTATTAACCGTGGTGGTGATACAACATAGCCGGAGATCGATCTGAAATTCCAACGTTTACTAATCCTGATGATTTAGACAATGCGTACCGGGAAAAGTTGTCTAGATCCGTTTATTAACCGTGGTGGTGATACAACATAGCCGGAGATCGATCTGAAATTCCAACGTTTACTAATCCTGATGATTTAGACAATGCGTACCGGGAAAAGTTGTCTAGATCCGTTTATTAACCGTGGTGGTGATACAACATAGCCGGAGATCGATCTGAAATTCCAACGTTTACTAATCCTGATGATTTAGACAATGCGTACCGGGAAAAGTTGTCTAGATCCGTTTATTAACCGTGGTGGTGATACAACATAGCTGGAGATCGATCTGAAATTCCAACGTTTACTAATCCTGATGATTTAGACAATGCGTACCGGGAAAAGTTGTCTAGATCCGTTTATTAACCGTGGTGGTGATACAACATAGCCGGAGATCGATCTGAAATTCCAACGTTTACTAATCCTGATGATTTAGACAATGCGTACCGGGAAAAGTTGTCTAGATCCGTTTATTAACCGTGGTGGTGATACAACATAGCCGGAGATCGATCTGAAATTCCAACGTTTACTAATCCTGATGATTTAGACAATGCGTACCGGGAAAAGTTGTCTAGATCCGTTTATTAACCGTGGTGGTGATACAACATAGCCGGAGATCGATCTGAAATTCCAGCGTTTACTAATCCTGATGATTTAGACAATGCGTACCGGGAAAAGTTGTCTAGATCCGTTTATTAACCGTGGTGGTGATACACCATAGCCGGAGATCGATCTGAAATTCCAACATTTACTAATCCTGATGATTTAGACAATGCGTACCGGGAAAAGTTGTCTAGATCCGTTTATTAACCGTGGTGGTGATACAACATAGCCGGAGATCGATCTGAAATTCCAACGTTTACTAATCCTGATGATTTAGACAATGCGTACCGGGAAAAGTTGTCTAGATCCGTTTATTAACCGTGGTGGTGATACAACATAGCCGGAGATCGATCTGAAATTCCAACGTTTACTAATCCTGATGATTTAGACAATGCGTACCGGGAAAAGTTGTCTAGATCCGTTTATTAACCGTGGTGGTGATACAACATAGCCGGAGATCGATCTGAAATTCCAACGTTTACTAATCCTGATGATTTAGACAATGCGTACCGGGAAAAGTTGTCTAGATCCGTTTATTAACCGTGGTGGTGATACAACATAGCCGGAGATCGATCTGAAATTCCAACGTTTACTAATCCTGATGATTTAGACAATGCGTACCGGGAAAAGTTGTCTAGATCCGTTTATTAACCGTGGTGGTGATACAACATAGCCGGAGATCGATCTGAAATTCCAACGTTTACTAATCCTGATGATTTAGACAATGCGTACCGGGAAAAGTTGTCTAGATCCGTTTATTAACCGTGGTGGTGATACAACATAGCCGGAGATCGATCTGAAATTCCAGCGTTTACTAATCCTGATGATTTAGACAATGCGTACCGGGAAAAGTTGTCTAGATCCGTTTATTAACCGTGGTGGTGATACACCATAGCCGGAGATCGATCTGAAATTCCAACGTTTACTAATCCTGATGATTTAGACAATGCGTACCGGGAAAAGTTGTCTAGATCCGTTTATTAACCGTGGTGGTGATACAACATAGCCGGAGATCGATCTGAAATTCCAACATTTACTAATCCTGATGATTTAGACAATGCGTACCGGGAAAAGTTGTCTAGATCCGTTTATTAACCGTGGTGGTGATACAACATAGCCGGAGATCGATCTGAAATTCCAACGTTTACTAATCCTGATGATTTAGACAATGCGTACCGGGAAAAGTTGTCTAGATCCGTTTATTAACCGTGGTGGTGATACAACATAGCCGGAGATCGATCTGAAATTCCAACGTTTACTAATCCTGATGATTTAGACAATGCGTACCGGGAAAAGTTGTCTAGATCCGTTTATTAACCGTGGTGGTGATACAACATAGCCGGAGATCGATCTGAAATTCCAACGTTTACTAATCCTGATGATTTAGACAATGCGTACCGGGAAAAGTTGTCTAGATCCGTTTATTAACCGTGGTGGTGATACAACATAGCCGGAGATCGATCTGAAATTCCAACGTTTACTAATCCTGATGATTTAGACAATGCGTACCGGGAAAAGTTGTCTAGATCCGTTTATTAACCGTGGTGGTGATACAACATAGCCGGAGATCGATCTGAAATTCCAACGTTTACTAATCCTGATGATTTAGACAATGCGTACCGGGAAAAGTTGTCTAGATCCGTTTATTAACCGTGGTGGTGATACAACATAGCCGGAGATCGATCTGAAATTCCAACGTTTACTAATCCTGATGATTTAGACAATGCGTACCGGGAAAAGTTGTCTCTCACGATGATGTTCCTTACTGAAACTCAAATAGACAACACAAATAGATCTCCATCATTAGATAAGACTAGTAAAATCTGTAGGGCAAAATTAAGCTTGTGAATTTATTTCTATAACTATCCATTTAGGTTTTTTGTTTAAACTGCAATGCACAAATGTACGAAGACGTAGCGTGGAGCTAAATTAGCGTAACGGGGCACTTGACGGGCGCGCCGAAGGATGGTGTCATCGAATGGTGAGGGGAGAGGTGCAGGTGCTGCCTGCGCCAAAGACAGTGGCGGTGGGTGGGGGAAGGGGGAAGTGCAATGGCTGCTCACTCGATGTGAATGAGGGAGGGAAGGGAAGGGGGCTGCGTCTCCAGCTGACACGGAGGGGCGGTACTAGCCGCATGTGAACAGCTGTAGAGAACAGCGGCGGTATTTACGCGACTCCTTCTGTGGCATTTAATATACAGAAATACGTGGTACAAAAAAAACCTACCTTGTTATCTATTCAACATCGCATCACGAAAACAATATAATAGCACCTGAAGAAGACTCATTTTAGTTTAGACTAACATATTTGTTGTTTAACTTGGACGTATCTATTCCTGTTATTAACGTTGTCTGATCATTTAGCAAAACATACATGTAATAGGGCATATTTCAAAGGACAGGTAGATGGCAGCATGTAGTCACTGGTCTACTGGCAGTTACGAAGGCGTGTTACTATCATGTTTTTATGGTAAAGCTTACAGCTGTGTTCGTGCACTGTTCCTAAAGCAACACGTGAAGTGTGCATCCATTCAACATTCACAAGAGTGACTGATTCATAATCCAACGTATTCTATTGGCAAGGACAACTTTCCCCTTAATTCCATGATTAAAGAATATTTGTGTTTTTACTTCTCGACAGCTACGATTACATTACTGGAGACTTCAAATGACACAAGACAAAACGATTACATAACTTCATTCACTTCCATTAACATGTGACACCATAAATTCTATTACCAATGGTTGCCAATTCTTGTGTCTACTTATAACTAATATACACAACTTAAATGAATATACAGCAACGTCAGCAGTATCCCATCAATTAATTGTCTTGCTGCATGCAGGACTTTTCCAACTGTCTACATACCACCTCAGATCTACTTTCTAGAACGTAAATCATAGGGGTTTGTCCGGCCGGAGTGGTCTGGCGGTTCTAGGCGCTACAGCCTGGAACCGTGCGACCGCTACGATCGCAGGTTCGAATCCTGCCTCGGATATGGATGTGTGTGATGTCCTTAGGTTAGTTAGGTTTAACTAGTTCTAAGTTATAGGGGACTGATGACCTCAGATGTTAAGTCCCATAGTGCTCAGAGCCATTTGCACCATAGGGGTTTGATCTTAGAGCATATCTATGTTGCTGTCTAGGCGGTTGTATTACCTTCTTTCTTGCTTTCTTGGGTGGAACTACTGCCATAATAGGTCCGGTTTCACTGTTAGGTGGCGGTGGCTCGGGTCCTTTATTCAGTTTCAATCTGTCAAAATGAACGATCACTGTGCGTTCCGCTAACTGTTTTTCCGCATTTTCTGGCGAAGTAAGCCGGATGATACGGTACGGTCCTTCATAAGTAGCTGTAAACTTCTAGGTCCTTCCCTTTTTTACTACTGGATTGCTCAACATAACTAGGTCTCCTACCTTGTACTCGGGCATTTTTGCTTTTTGGTTACTTCTCTTTAACTGTTGGGCGGTGGCTTGGGCAATGTTCCCTCTTACTTTTTTCCAAATAGCTTTTAGACGTCGTGCTCGACCTTTCTCATTATTGGATTTAATTCGAGGGGGCAGTTTGTCAAATTCAAAAGGCGAATTCAAAGGGCGGCCATATACTGCTTCATAAGGTGAGTACCCTGTAGCTTCATGGACACGGCTCTTATATGCTGACGTAACGTATTGAACATACCTGTCCCAGTCAGAGTGATGTTGATTAACATAGACTGACAGCATGCGCATACCGGTGCGGTGGACTCGCTCCAGGCGACCGTTCGCTTTTGGGTGGAACGACGTCGTTCGCCACTTTTTAATTCGCAATAACCGACAGACTTGTGTAAACACTGCAGACATGAAATTTGTACCTTGGTCTGTGAGTACAGCTTCAGGGCTTCAGTATGGTAACACCAAATGGGTGAGAAAAGCACGCGCTACTGTTTCAGCGGACATATCTGGTACAGGAATGAGAATCAAGAACCTAGAAAAATGATCTATAAGGGACAGAATGTATCGATTATTTTGGGGGCTCACAGGGAAAGGACCGACAATATCTGCTGCTCCTACTGCCCAGGGATAAGTGGCTTCTGGTACCTACTGTAAAGGCACTTTCGTTCGAGGTGGCAATGACCTCTTAAAGCAAGCTAGACAATTTTGAATATACTTTTGCACGTCCTTCCGTCTTCCTGCCCAGAAATAACGGGCGGCCATTGTGACATGCTTGCAGGCTGTCGTGAGATTGTGCGATAATCTTGGAACGTAATTCTTTAGGGATTACCGCCTGTTTACCCAAGTGGGTCTTTCGATATAAAATTCCATCTTCAATGGAAAATTCAGGCAAAGCCACATATTTCTGACATTCGAAGTCTCTTTGCTATGTTTCCCTTAATTCTTCAATAAAAACATCATTAGCTACGATCACTCTGACTTTTCGGCTTAATGCGTCGGCGTTTTGATGTAACTTGCCCGGTTTGTGTTTTACGTCATACTCAAATACTCTCAATTTCAAAGCCCAACGAGTTAGCGTACTACTAGGGTCTTTTAAGTTCAAGATCACTGTAACGCGGCGTGATCGGTGATGACAGTGAATTTTCTCCTATATAAATAACATCGGAAATAAGTTACATCAGACATGAGTGCTAGCAGTTCCTTCTCAGTTGTGCTGTAATTTGACTCTGCTTTATTAAGCTGTCGAGACGCATAACCAATTGGACGTTCGTCGCCGTCTATCTCTTGTGATAGAATTGTTCCTACAGCATAATATGAGGCATCTACTGACACTATGAATGGTTTTTCAAAATCCGGGTACGCTAGTACAGGGGCACTAGTTAAAACATGTTGAACTTGTTGCATAGCTTCATCACATCCTTTTTTCAATATATTTGTCAGGGGATTAGCAAGGTTAGCATCATTATTCACAAAACGTCTGTAGTAGTTTGCAAGGCCTACAAATGACTGTACTTCCTTGACATTTGTCGGTGTTGGAAATTCCCTTACTGCGGTGGTCAAACGGTTGTCCGATTTGACACCTTCTCCACTTGTTGTATGACCTTAATATTGTACTTGTGATTGGGCGAAAGCACACTTTTCTAATTTTACACTCAAATGAGCTCCTTTTAACCTTTGCAAAACATCCTTTAGACCTTCTGCATGTTCTTTTATCGTTTTAGAAAAAATAATAATGTCATCTAAATACACCAAGCATGTTGTAGGTTTCAACCCACGCAGCAGTAAATCTGCAGATCTTTGGAAAGTGGCGGGGGCGTTTCTCAAACCAAATGGCATTCTTACAAATTCATACAATCCTGTAGGTACAACAACAGCAGTTTTATGGCTGTCCTGGGGTGCAACAGCGATTTGATGGTACCTAAAACGCAAATCAAGGGTGGTTGCCCAATCGGTCCAATGTTTCATCAACGCGCGGTAACGGGTATGTTTCTGGTGCAGTTACCCGATTTACTGCCCGCACATCGACACATAGGTGATAGACTTTCTCCCCATTTACTGATTTCTTTGCCGCAACGACCGCGGGAGACGCCCATGCACTCGAAGAGGGTGGTATGATTCCTGCAGCTAACTGCTGCTGAATCTTATCTTGAACTACAGACTGCAAATGGTATGGTATACGGTAATGTTTTTGTGCAATTGGCCGAACTTCTCCGGTCGGAATTTCGTGCTGAACCAAATCCGTAGCCGGTAGAAACTGCCTCTCTTCAAACAACCACGAAAATTCCTCTAATACTGGCTGCAACATCCTTTTCTCATCACTGTTTAAATGACCTAATTTCCCTGCTAACTGACTCCTTAACGTCGACGCGACATAGCGCACTTCTTTAAATGAACATTTATTTCTTCTCCTTTCCTTCTCATCTTTATCTCGCTGCTTCTCAGCTCCTCTTATTTCCTCAAAGTTTCCTGTCCACTGGCAACAATCGTACCCTTCGGTATCACAACATCTTTTACACCAAAATTATCTATACTTACTGGTATCGGAAACCCATCTGTCTCCTTTTCGGTCGGCAGATACCTCTCTTTATACAGGGTGTTACAAAAAGGTACGGTCAAAAAGGTGCGGCCAAACTTTTAGGAAACATTGATCACACACAAATAAAGAAAAGATGTTATGTGGACATGTGTCAGGAAATGCTTAATTTCCATGTTAGAGCTCATTTTAGTTTCGTCATTATGTACTGTACTTCCTCGATTCACCGCCAGTTGGCCCAATTGAAGGACGGTAATGTTGACTTCGGTGCTTGTGTTTACATGCGACTCATTGCTCTACAGTACAAGCATCAAGCACATTAGTACGTAGCATCAACAGGTTAGTGTTCATCACGAACGTGGTTTTGCAGTCAGTGCAATGTTTAAAAATGCGGAGTTGGCAGATGCCCATTTGATGTATGGATTAGCACGGGGCAAATAGCCGTGGCGCGGTACGTTTGTATCGAAACAGATTTCCAGAACGAAGGTGTCCCGACAGGAAGACGTTCGAAGCAATTGATCGGCGTCTTAGGGAGCACGGAACATTCCAGCCTATGACTCGCGACTGGGGGAGACCTAGAATGACGAGGACATCTGCAATGGACGAGGCAATTCTTCGTGCAGTTGACGATAACCCTAATGTCAGCGTCATCGAAGTTGCTGCTGTACAAGGTAACGTTGACCACGTCACCGTATGGAGAGTGATACGGGAGAACCAGTTGTTTCCGTAACATGTACAGCGTGTGCAGGCACCATCAGCAGCTGATTGGCCTCCACGGGTACACTTCTGCGAATGGTTCATCCAACAATGTGTCAATCCTCATTTCAGTGCAAATGTTCTCTTTAAGGATGAGACTTCATTTCAACGTGATCAGATTGTAAATTTTCACAATCAACATGTGTGGGCTGACGAGAATCCGCACGCAATTGTGCAATCACGTCGTCAACACAGATTTTCTGTGAACGGTTGAGCAGGCATTGTAGGTGATGTCTTGATTGGGCCCCCTGTTCTTCCACCTACGCTCAATGGAGCACGTTATCATGATTTCATACGTGATACTCTACCTGTGCTGCTAGAACATGTGCCTTTACAAGTGCGACACAACATGTGGTTCATGCACGATGGAGCTCTTGCACATTTCAGTCAAAGTCTTCGTACGCTTCTCAACAACAGATTCGGTGACCGATGGATTGGTAGAGGCGGACCAATTCCATGGCCTCCACGTTCTCCTGACCTCAACCCTCTTGGCTTTCATTTATGGGGGCATTTGAAAGCTCCTGCCTACGCAACCCCGGTACCAAATGTAGAGACTCTTCGTGCTCGTATTGTGGACGGCTGTGATACAATACGCCACGCTCCAGGGGTGCATCAGCTCGTCAGGGATTCCATGTGACGGAGGGTGGATGCATGTATCCTCGCTAATGGAGGACATTTTGAACATTTCCTGTAACAAAGTGTTTGAAGTCACTCTGGTACGTTCTGTTGCTGTGTGTTTCCATTCCATGATTAATGTGATTTGAAGAGAAGTAATAAAATGAGCTCTAACATGGAAAGTAAGCGTTTCCGGACACATGTACACGTAACATATTTTCTTTCTTTGTGTGTAAGGAATGTTTCCTGAAAGTCTGGCCGTACCTTTTTGTAACACTCTGTGTGTACTGACTGGCAATCTAAGACATCATTCTGGGTGAGCGGGTCAATCAGAATGTCTGTCTTAGGCTGTTCTTGATTTTTGACATCTATCCAGAGAATCTTTCCACTTCCGCCATTTATCCTCACAGGGTCAGTGGTTTTTATCGCCCACATCTGCGGTTTTATGGGGTGCTGTGAATGGCGCCTTTCACAGCTCCCTCGTGTCTGACGGGGGTGCGCACTGCCAAATCGGTGAATTGCTTCACCGAACTGCACAGTTCGCGTTCGATAATCCACTATACCCTGATAGCGGTGCAGGAAGTTATTCCCTAGTATGATATCAAATTCACCCTTCTTTAGCCTTACTACTTCCATCCTCTGACTGTATTTACCCTCGTCTATTAGCAGATTCACTTGACACGAACCTGCTGGGACAATTACTTCCTCTCCAAGGCCACTGATATGTAATCGGGGTGGCTGTAACACCCTTCGATTAATTTTCTCCACAAATAATACACTAACTTGAGCACCAGTATCAACTAAAATTCTAACTATGTTGTTCCCGAGTACACCAACTAGACTAACGTGTTCCACGTCTTTACATTTTCCGGTCCTAACCGGGTGTATTATTTTTGCCGGGAGCGCGGGTGGGTGGCGGAAATTACCCCCCACTCGTTTCCCTGATTCGACCCCAAGTTGCGGCGGTGACCACGCATCTGATTTGAAAATTCAGCATGACCTACTGTCTGGCAAATGGTACACACAAAAAAGAATAGGATGCAGTTTAAAAAATGAAAGGCAAGCCAGTACCATTATCGCTAACGTAGCATTTTAATAAATGTTGCGTCCATGTGAAGGACAATTACTAATGTTGGTGATCGCAAATGCTGTTGAATTTCTGATCTTCTTCATTTCGACATCCGGCTTAATTGCTTCTCTTCAGAAACCGGTCTATACAGCACGAAAAGTTGCGTGAAGGAGCTATGCAGGGCTCTCAATAGGAGGCTCCATTGAAGCTACGGTATAATTGACCCTTCAAGAAAAAGAACCACAATAAAACGTTATAATGGGCGCTCGAAAAGCTTCCGTTCAAAGGCCGTTCAGTTCACAGTCTGTGTGGCAATCAGGCAATATAGCCGTGAGCATTGAGACAAACATCCCACCGAGGCTCAGGCTGAAGATAGACGTTACGTAGACACGGTGTCCTACTGCGTGAAGAAGTATGCAATTGCCTGGTGCACATCCTCTTCCGACATCGTCGTCGACCATTGAACACCATTTTTAAAGCGCCAAAGGCGTGATTATCGTAAAGGGCGAGGCAAGGACTATATGACGGGTGCTCAAGTGTCTCCCACTTAAGTTGGTCTAACTTCTGCATTACGACACTTGCTCCATTAAACATGCGTTATCACGAAGCAACAGCAGCCCATGGCGTACCATTCCACAACGGTGGTTCATGCACATTCTACATTCTCCGTTGGATGCCTACCGGTGTTTGTCCTTCGGCAGCCAAGCAAAGAATAACAGCAGGTTGGTCCTGATAGTACGCAATGGTAATAACTTCGCCTTAGTTCACGTTTCAGCCGGACGGTTCTAGGCGCTACAGTCTTGAACCGTGCGACCGCTAAGCTCGCAGGTTCGAATCCTGCCTCGGGCATGAATGTATGTGATGTCCTTAGGTCAGTTAGGTTTAAGTAGTTCTAAGTTATAGGGGACTGATGACCTTACAAGTTAAGTCCCATAGTTCTCAGAGCCATTTGAACCATTTTTAGTTCACGTTTCCGCATTTACGGCACGCACGCCGGAAATACACAGATGCCATAATAATCCCTTGCTTTCATGTCGGAGTTTGTATGGTCCCATCGGAGTCACGTTACGTTGAATATACGCTTCACCAATGACCACAAACGGGAGGTTTTCGGTCGGCCCTTATATATTCGAAAGTGTTGGCTGGTCACAGAAAGCACCTGTCTAAAGCGGTATACTGTTGTTCAACGGAAATGTTGTTTTCTGTTTAAATAGAATTTAAAAAATCTTCGCAGAGCTACTGATTCGCAAAGAAACCTTAACGTATCGCCTACAGAACAAATTGAAACTGATATTATAAACAGCATTAATTCTGATGACTTTATTTATGACTGTGCTGAAAAGAAGTCTCCACGAAAATATTTGCAGATTTGCAGATTTCTAGGTTAAAATTTACATTCACTCTTCAAATTTAGTTTTTAAACGTTTCCTTCTGTGAATAAATCGTACTCGTCTGATTTGTTCCTTTGTTTTTCTAAGGTAAATATGGCTGTTGTGTTTTCTTCCTTCGTTCTCAATCTCATCCAAAATTTTTCTCATCGCTCAATCTAGTTCCTTCCTCCACTACTGTATAGATTTCGTTCCATACGAGGAAGATAATTGTGTAGAATGTATGACAGGTTCTTTTAAGTAATTCCACTACTAATTAAATATTTTGCAATTAGGAAATTTAAAACTATACGACAACAAAAAATTTCTGATTCCGTTAGTGCCATCGTCTGTTGTTTTAGTGGGAAACAGCAACACTGCTTCTCTTCTCTCAAATTTCAATCGAATTTCGTCAGCATCGCATAATTTAACTCGACTCTTTTACATTTCTTTTCTTTTGGTCACTATTCTTCTAATAATCTCATTTAAGTACAAGCCTTTCTGCTCAACTGCTTTTCCATCTCTGACGGAATTACAATGTTCGCGCAAACATCAAATTTTTATTTCGTCACTCTGTGCGTCAACTTCCTTACCAAATTTCTCATTCGTTACCTTCACAGCCAGTTCATTCTAGAGACGGAATAACATCGGAGATAGGTTACAACATTATCTCGTTCTCTTCTCAACATCAGCTTCACTTTCATGTTCTTCGACTCTTTTTCTCGTGGTAAATTTTCCTTCCTCTTGGTACGTTTCTCAAAGTATCTCAGTAATTATGAGAGAACGACTACTGCAAGTGGTTTGTTCCGACTTAGGTCTTTCAACACTCTGTCAAGTAATTTCGCCGCGCCATATCCCTCATGATATCTGCATCAGCTTATCATCTTTCCTTTGCATAATACTTTTTTCAAGCTCATTTCCTTCGAATAGACTCTCGTATGTTTCTTCCACCTTTTAGCCTTCCTTTTTGAGGTCGGTAGTGGCTTCTCATTTGCGCTCTTATTATCCGTTCAGGTGCTTCTCTTTTCTCCAAAGCTCTCTCTAATTGTCCAAAATGTTAATCTGTTTTACACGTGCTCTTGTATAGTAGTACATTTCTGCATTCTGTTATAGTTAGTCCTGATTTTCCATTTTTTAGTGTCTATTTTGCTGTTTATACTTCTGTACTCTGCTTTGCCTGCTTCAGTTGCTGTCTATTTCTATAATTTTTTTCCCATTTCGTCATTTAAATTTAATATCTCGTTTATTACGTGTGCTTTCCAAGATTAATATCTCGTTTATTACGTTTGTTATCCAAGATTTTCTGTTGGATCATGTCTTTTTGCCTATTTGATGCTCTGTTAAATTTACTGTTTTTCTCCTACACCTCCACATTAGTGTATTCCTTCCTACTGTGCCAGTCAGCAATTGCTTGATGCTCCCTTTGGAACCGTCGACAACTACGTAGGTCCCATCTCATTACTTTACGACGTCTTCACTTTTAATCTTTCGCCCACAACAAATAAATTATGTACAGAATCCACGTCAACTCTTTGAGCTTTTGGCAGTTTAAAATCTGGTTTGAAAAGCACTGTCTTCCTATTATGAAATATATTTCTATCTTTTCTTTGTTTCCTTGCCTCATCTACGTAAGCAACCTTTACTCATATCAGTCGGTAACTTAATGTTTACATTACCTTCCACTGAAGTACTTATATCTGACGTTCTTTTCTGTATAGTTTGCAGACATGCTGATGTTAAACTATACATAAGCATTGCGTATGTTGTAGAGGCATTACATAGTAACTGTTCTAACTTAAGTATTGATGATGAATAACCTACATATTGAAGTCAAATATGATGGAGGGTAACTTTGCAGTAACTATTTTCTGAATATACAGTTGACGGTTGTCCCTTTCACAAAACTATTTTTTCTGGCAAAATTTTTCGGAAGCGTGTTTTCTTTGAGGTGGGTTGAATAAAAAGGACGACGTGAATAGGAGAGGAATCTCAAGTAGGTCATAACAGCATATTACTGATATGGCCGGTGCGCACACATCGCAGTCAATGTGTGCTGGAATATCGTAGACATCGAGTCAATTTTCGGTGTGACGTAGCAGAAAGCGGAAAGTAGTTAATACAATCAGGTCACTCCCTCCTCTTATCAATGCGTCGGTCTTTGCGTGCCAATGCCCGCAGCAATCCTGTCATCCGACAGATGCAAACTGAAATCCCATTCACAATAGCCACGATGATATTCTTAAAACTGGAGCGCTTTGACGCTCTTAATACCTAGCGACAATGAAACCTTGATCGCCAATATTGTTCCACTTTAATGCTCGCACGCTGTAACTTCGGCAGAATTTATTCATATTCTATTGTATATGAATCTACGCATCATGAAATTAAAGCATGGGACGAAAGTTCAATGTTTATTTTCCGCCTTTTCGTGTAAATCTAGTAATTACACCTTCTTGCCGTGGTAAACATTTCGAAGCTTGTGACGTGGAAGTACAGTTTCATGGAAAATAATAGTCATTTCGTACTTAGGGAAATATTCAATAATTTTGAGTTGTTTATGAAAGGTACTGAAGCGTCATTAAACCTTTTAACTTCCAAATATAAAGAGGCTATACTAACTTAAAATTTAAATTTATTTTTCTATAAAAAGATCTGTTCTACTGCTACACTAGAAATACTTGCGAAGTCGTACAGTCTCCTTTATATCCCCAGAAATTGTTACAGTCACGTATGAGTTGAATGATTCCAGCTGCGACTCACCCATATTTTGGTCACGCTTTTATGTTTAAGACAGATCCAGTTTTACATTTTTCATCACGTACAGGAACTTGGCAGTCTTTGCACCACGTGATTATGTCATCAAGATCTGACGGGATATTTGTACTTTTATATGGCGATGTGTGTAACATCTGCAGAAAGTCTGAGAACCTAACAGACAATCCAAATGTCACTATGAGACATCTTGGCAGTACGAGAGGGATCAACCAAACGAGCGTTCTGCTAACGCTGCGTTCCATCGCATTTCATGCTATTCACGTTTCGCTGCATCTACAGGTTCGTGGAAATGACTATCAAAATTGGTTACAGTTCTCCAAATGTTATCTACGAAAATTGCAGAGTGATGCGACATATCAATTTCATCATGAGCAGATGTTCTATATGTTTCCTTCTGTCTCTTCCCACATCTTCCTTCTGATTGATAGAAACGATGTTTTATTTGTGATGTACTTAACTCGCCAACACTTTCACTCTCCTCATCACTCACGTCCGAAAGTACTATGTCCACTTTTGTTTCATATAATTTAACGTTTAATTCGGTTATCAACTTAATACGAATATCGAAAGGTACATATTCTTACCCGATATCTACATATACATCCACATTTACATATGCATACTTACTTCGCAAGCCACTGTATGGTGTGTGGCAGAGGGTACCATGTACAGCTACTAGTCATTTCGTTTCCTGTTCCACTCGTAAACAGAGCGAGTAAAATACATCTAAATGCCTCCGTAAGAGCCTTAATCTCTCTAACCCTATCTTCGTGATCCTTACGCGAAATGAACGTTGGCGACAGGAGATTAGTTCTACACTGAGTCTCAAATGTCGGTTCTCTAAATTTTCTCAATGGTGCTGCTCGAAATGAATGTCGCTTTCCCTCCAGTGAGTCCCATTTGAGTTCCCGAAGCATGTCTGTAACACTTGCATGCTACTCGAACTTACCGGTAACAGTTTTAGCAGCCCGCCTCTGAACTGGTTCGATGTCTTACTTGACCTGGTCTTCCGCGGACCCCAAACACTCGAACAGTAGTCCGCTGCCTAGCTGAGTGGTAACGTGTTTGCCTACCATGGAACGGGCCCGCGTTCGATTCCCGGCCGGGTTGGAGATTTTTCTCCCCTCGTGGAATGCGTGGCGTGTTGTCATTATCATCTCATCATCACCGAAGCACGTGTCGCCCAATGTGACGTCACTTGAAGTAAGACTTGCAACCTGGAGGTCGAACTTCCCCGGAAGGGGTCTCCCGGCCGTCAATACCACTCGATGATTTCATATGATTTTTACTCGAACAGTACTCAACAACGGGTCGTACTGGTGTCCTACTGCGGTCTCCGTTACAGATGAACCACACATTCCTAAAATCCTCCCAAGAAACTGAAGTTGACCATTCGCCTATCCTGCTACAGTTCTTACACGCTCATTCCAATTCATATAGCTTTGCAACAGTATGCCTAGATATTTAATCGACGTGACTGTATCAAACAGCACACTACTAATCCTCTACTAGAAATTTACACGTTTGTTTTTCTGTTTATGTGCTTCAACCTACATTTTTCTACAATTAAAGCTAGCTGCCGCTCACCACACCGACTAGAAACTTTGTCTAAGGCATCTTGTATCCTCCTACAGTCACCCAACGACGACACCTTCCCATACACGTCAGCATCATCAGGAAACAGCCGCAAACCTGCAGCTTAATCCGTCCGCCACTTCATTTATGTACACATAAAGTAACAGCGGTCCTGTCTCTGATGAACACTCGCTGTCAAGGACAATATGCTGCGTCCTGTTACTAACGAAGTCTTCTAGCCACTCATATGTGGGAATCTGTTCCGTATGACCGGCCGCTGTGGCCGACCGGTTCTAGGCGCTTCAGTCTCGAACCTCCCGACCGCTACGGTCGCAGGTTCGAATCCTGCCTTGGGCATGGATGTGTGTCATGTCATTAGGTTAGGTAAGTTTAAGTAGTTATAAGTTCTAAGGAATTGATGACCTCAGATGTTAAGTCCCATAGTCCTCAGAGCCATTTGAACCATCTGTTCCGTATGCTTCTGCCTTCGTTAAAAGTCGGCAGCGTGGCACCGTGTCAAATATTTTACGCATATCTAGGAATATGAAATCCGCCTGTTGCTCTTCATCCATAGTTGGCAGGATATCATATTACAAAAGGGAAAACAAAGTTTTACACGAGCGATGCTTTCTGAAACCGTACACATTTTGGACAGATGGTTTGGCCTCTCAAGGAAATCTGTTGCCTTCGAACTCAGGATATGTTCATGGATTCCGTATCGAACCGATGTTAAGGATTTGGTCTGTACTTCTGCTTCTTCGTTCTATCCCTCTTTCATGCAGGAGGCACCTGCGCTTTATTCTAGTAGCCTGGGACTTTGCTCGGGACGAGAAATATACAATAAATGTAAGGGTCAACGCTGTAGAGTACTCTTTGTGAAACCGATCTGGGATTCTTTCAGGACTTGGTGAATTTCTTGCTTTCAACTCTTACAGATGTTTCTCTAGGCCAGCAATGATTATTAATATGTCCTCCATACAAGAGGGGAACGGCCTTGCCGCAGTGGATACACTGGTCCCGTTAGATCACCCAAGTTAAGGGCTGTCGGGCGTAGCCGGCACTTGGATAGGTGACCATCCGGGCCGCCATGCGCTGTTACCATTTTTCGGGGTGCACTCACCCTCGTGATGCCAATTGAGGAGCTACTCGACCGAATAATAGCGGCACCGGTCACTGGAAACCATCATAACGACGGAAGGGCCACGTGTTGACCACATGCTCCTCCTGGCCACATTCTCAGCTGAGGATGACACGGCGGTCGCATGGTCATGAGGGCCACTTGTGGCCTGAACACGCTCCATACGAGAGTCTGTGCGACGGTCGAACGACTGTATGTATGTGCGATTTCCTCCGTGAACGATTTCTTAAATGCGAAATTTAAAACTTCCGCTTTACTTTTGGTACCCTCCACTGTCACACCAGACTGGTCAACGAAGACCTGGATAGAAGCCTTAGATACACTTAGTAATTTTACACATTACAGTTTCCGTTCGTGTGTACAGTTCCGTCGACATCGTTACATTCGGGAATGGCAATAAGTATGTTTTGATTTACCGACTCCTCACGAGCCCACCCTACTATCTATATTACTAATTTCATTTACATCGGACAACATCTCAGACTGCTCGCCATTTCGTTTCGCACAACTTGTAATTATTAATATTCCTCATATTCTGGCCACTCTTCCCATCAAAGCTTCCTTTCCTCTCCCTTGTCTACTGTTGTAACCCGTCACCGTCATAAATTTGACTGAGTTGCTGTATCCATTCCCTATTTCCTGTTACTATTTCGGTTTCATTGACTGAGACGATTTGCTTCGTCACAGCTGGATACTGTGCTGCTATCGGTGCAGCTGCGCTGTTGGTGCACGACTGTATGGTTGTTTCTTCAACGAAGCCTACGCTTTCTTCGGTGTCACTTCCAATTCTTTATTTGTACTAAATCCGTCATCCTTACATTGATTTTCATGCTCCTTGCTTTCTAAAAGAGGCCGGTAGCGGTTAAATACATGACTCTGTCGGTTGGTGGTTATTCGGCCATCACTGGAGTAATGACATTGCGTTTGTTGTGGGGTCACCCACTGCTACACGCTCCAATTCGATCATTAGCGGATCTCCATTTCCGTACAGTTACTTTACAGCAGCGCCAATTATGGACGACCCTACAAGGACCTCCCCTACCTTTATTTACTCTTGCCAGCCTCGCGCGATATTCGTTTCTCCGGCTGTTGTTATTTTGGTGGTGTTTTTACCGTTGGACGTATGATTATTGGTATAGTCTTCTTGCGAGTGTTGTAGATCGTTAGTAGATCTGAAGCTACTACCATAAACAAGCAACAGCCTCATTTGAGGTACGTAAACAAATGTATACATCCACTTTATTTTCAAATTTACTATAAAACTCTAACATTTAGACATATCGTAAAAAAACTACATAGAATGCCTCAACTCTATGATAAAGGTCTTACCTCTGTACTGTATATGACCCAATGTTTCCAGCCTATTGCTTGAAACAGTTACTCTTCCCAGTTCCCATATTTCTTCTGAATCTGTAATTGAACAACGTGTGCAGGAACAGTAACAAATTTTTGAAATTGTGCAGCGTAGTCCTGCGTCAAACACAGGGCGACCTTCTGAACGTATCAACGGCCCACGTATAGCTGCACGGTGAATATTAAATGCGTGAAACTTGTACGCATTTCGCATTCAGCACGTCCACAATCTTTACGATGGCGACAGTGACAAACGAGTTGAATTTTGTCACTGAAAACAGTAATTTGCTTCCATTTATACTATTCACTGATGGACACATGTTTACACGGAATATATTCAATAACACATACGGTAAGCATCAATGACCGCAAGAAATTCCGTACGCTACAGTGGAAACCAAATTCCAAGATACTTTTTGGATAATTAGTTGGCTCGGCATGTTGATACTTCCTGTCATTTTTGAAGTGCGAATGACGGAACCGAATTACTTGCACTTTTTGGAAAATTCATTTGTTGAAATCCCTGAGGACGTTCCGTTTGCCACAAAGGCCGTGAAATATACCATTATATTTTTGTTTCAGGGGTTGGTTGAGTATGAGGTGTAGAAACGAAAGGTGAATTCGCAAGATGAATTTCTTGGTCGCATCATGGACACTCCTACCTTTATTTGGGAACGTGCAGAGACACAAGCAACAAATCTTCTGCAAAGAGTGCACAAATTCTTTCAAGCTGACAGCGGGGTATTCGAATATTTCTTGTAAACTGTACAGTAGCTGCAATGTGACGTATTGGGTAGTGCTTAGAGGTGAGCGTACACCGATGAGCCAAAACATTACGACCAACATTAATTAGGATGTTGTTCTACTTTCCAGACACAGTGCAACAAAGATTCTGCTTGGCATGGACTCTGAAAGTCCTTGACAGGATTCCAGATGTATGTGGCATTAGGTGTCTACCCAGAGATCAAGAAGTGCCCGCAAATTACGTGGGATGGTGGTTTATGAGCAGCCAGCTGGCGCCCGATATGTTTTCGAATCGGTACAGATCTATCACATTTGCTGGCTAAGATAACGATGTGAGTTCACTGTAACGCCCCTCAAACCACTGCAGCACGATTCTGACCCTGCAACACTGACAGTTATCCTGCTAGGAGATGTCATGGCCGTAGGGAGAGACTTCAAGCACGAAGCAATGCACGTGGTCGGCAGTAATGTTCATATAGTTCACTGCTGTCACGATGCCTTCGATTACCACCACAAATACCATGGAAGCCAAACTCAATGCACCCCATAGCATAATTCTGATCTCATCGGTCTGCATCTGTATCGGAGCTCAACTTTCGTGCAGCCTGAATGATGGCGTGTAAGGACCCAACCAGCGACCTGGTGTAGCAAAAAATGCTATTCATTGGACAGGCCAAACGTTTCTGTTGATCCACAGCGAAAACTCAATCATGTTGTGCAATCTGAAGTAGTAATTGACGATGTCGGGTCAATACAGGATCATGTAGGGGTCGTGCGATGTGGAGCTCCATGTTCAACGATGGCCTTTGACGGGTGTGCTAGGAAACACTTGCATTTATACTGGCATTTTACTCCGTCATCAGATCTGCCACATATCGCTGCCTATCCTGGTTTACACAGTGGGGGGACATTCGACCTCTCCTTTTACGCTGAAACGTGATCTTCCAGTACCACACAGCTACTTGTACGACAGTATTACGTCAACAGGTTATCATCTTCGCCGTTTGTGAAATTCTCGCTTCAAGCCGCAGCGCCACAATAAGGTGCCGTATGTCAAAACCGCTAAGATCAATGGATTTACGAATTTGCGACCCACACCTTCGCTGTGACTACCCATTCGTCTCACTTCCGCTTATATTTTTCCATTCTGCGTCAGGTGCCCGTAACACCACCCGAAGGCATTCAACCTCGCTGTTTGCAGTGGTCATAATGTTTTGGCTCGTCAGTATATTTTTCAATTGCTGCTTTGTCAAATGCATGGTGTAATATTTACTAACTGAACATGCGTACATGACTATACCCGAATATAATTTTCTTTCAGTCTTCTGACTGCTATAATGTGGCTCTACACATATTCCTCTCATGTGTCAATCTTTTCATCTCCGAGCAGCACCTTCACCCTACGTCCTGAATTTTTGCTGAATAAACACGGTGTCTATAATTAAATTTCCAGTTTCGAGAAGCTGTGTTAAGAGAACCATTACTCAGAATGGCGTCAAATTTGAACATTATATTATTATATTATTGACACAAAGGGGAAAAATATGGAACCAAGAAAAAAATTTAACAAAAATTTTACCAATATATGGCGCTGTAAGAGTCGTAAATGGGTTCAGCTACAAATGACAATTGAATTGCAATACGACAGCTGTGGTCAGAGTTGGACGTTACACCAACCGCACTGTTCGATGTGCATCACTTCACAAGTTCGGCAGTCAGCAGTTGTGACGTCTGTTTCTAATTGTCGTGAGACTGGCACAAGATATGTTTAATATGCTGGCCATAGTTTTCTGCATGTTGCACAACAGACTGGACTGTCTCGGGGTCGTGTCCAGAAAGCGTCGCGCAATGCGTGCCTTCAGTTCAGCTACTTCAGTAATGGGAGCACTGAACACAACATTTTTCAGACAAACCCACACCCAGCAGTCACTCGGATTAAAATCAGGTGACCTGGAGAGCCAGGCTGTAAGGAAGTAACTGCACATAATTCTAGCATTTCCGAAATGTCTCTGCAGCATTCGGTTCACTGTCTGTGCAATTTGCGGAAGAGCGCCATATAGGATGAAAGTTATCCTACCCATACATCCTCGCTTTTGAAGATCTGCAGTGACGTTGGATGAACAAAACACTAAAGCAGCGTTTACCGGCTGTGGTACAGGTACATCTAAAGGATCCGTAGGATCCACATCCTCGAAAAAATACGGCCTGCTACAAACGACGCCATCAAACCTTGCACTCAGTCATCTTTTCAGAATGAAGTGTTACCGCCTGATATGCGCGCAGATTTTCCTTTGCCCATATTCTGCAATTCTACATATTGTCTGTGGTGCCACCGCCAGACACCACACTTGCTAGGTGGTAGCCTTTAAATCGGCCGCGGTCCGGTAGTATACGTCGGACCCGCGTGTCGCCACTATCAGTGACTGCAGACCGAGCGCCGCCACTCGGCAGGTCTAGAGAGACGTTCCTAGCACTCGCCCCAGTTGTACAGCCGACTTTGCTAGCGATGGTTCGCTGACAAATTACGCTCTCATTTGCCGAGACGATAGTTAGCATAGCCTTCAGCTACGTCATTTGCTACGACCTAGCGAGGCGCCATTGTCATTTGCTATTTATCTTGTGATGCATGTACCGTCCGACCGATGTTCACCAATTATGGATTAAAGTATTCCAGCAGCTATGTACCTTTTTTACTAAACTCCTTTAACTGTTCCAGACCTCACGCCAGCCTGCGTGAGCTTAAACGCGTGCCTTTCGGCTACCTCGTAGTGGCTTGGCTGTCTCGCCAAGTCACAACATTATCATGTCTGAGGAGATGGAAATGGGCTTCGTTCGTACACGAATGGTCCATGCGAGCAACAAATTCCACAGCGAACGTTTGACTTGCTGGTAGCTGAGTAGGGTGTCTGCGACGTTTGTCGAAGATGTGTCCACAGCACTGCTGGAGGCGTCCATCAGGACAAACGCTCGTTGTGCAATTTCTTGCTCGCTTGGAAGTAGACAATGAGTGGCTATCGAAGCAGTTCAGAAACGGGCTGTTAGATTTACCAGCAGGTTCGAACAACAAGTAACTGTTACGGAGATGATCGGGGAATCAAATGGGACTCCCTGGAGCGAAGGCGACGTTCTTTTCGAGAGACAATATTGAGAAAATTTAGGAAACCGACATTTGAAGTAGGCTACCAAACGATTCTACTGCCGCCAACATACATTCCGCTTAAGGACCACGAACATAAGACAAGAGAAATTAGGGCTCATAGGAGGCATATAGACAGTCATTCTTCCCCCGCTCCATTTGCGAGTGTAACAGGAAAGGAAATGACTAGTAGTGGTACAGGGTGCCCTCCACCATGCATCGAACGGTGGCTTGCGGAGTACCTATGTAGATGTAGATGTAGACTATTCTGTGTACAGACGAAGCCCAGAACAATCTTCAAGGATAACTCAATACACAGAATCGCTGAATATGGGCGATGGAAACTCCGCAAGTGTATCAAGTGGTAACACTTTATTCTGTACCTATCGAGGTGGCGCAATGGTTAGCACTTGGGACTCGCATTTGCGAGGACGACGGTTCAGACTTACGTCCAGTCATCCTGATATAGGTTTTCCGTGATTTCCATAAACCGCTTCAGGCAAATGCCCGGATGGTTCCTTCTAAAGGGCACGGCCGACTTCCTTCCCCAACCTTCCTCAGTCCGATGAGACCGATGGCCTCGCCGTTTGGTCCACTCCCCTAAATCATCCAACAACCAACCAACTTCATTCTGTAAAAATAACTGACTGATGAAGGTTGACGCCATTGTTTATCGCAGGGCCGTATTTTTTCGAGGAGGTGGGTCCTGCTGATCCTGTTTTCTGTACCGTCATTGGTAAATGCTATCAGAGTGTTTTGCGCACCAACTTCATTGCAACCCTGCAACAGCGAGGATGTGTGCAGGCTGTATGCAGGATGGCGCTCATCCACACACTGCAAAGGCATTGAAGCGACTGCTGCAGAGACATTTCGGAAATGCTAGAATTATCTGCAGTTATACTACTGACCATTAAAATTGCTACACCACGGAGATGACGTGCTACAGACGCCAAATTTCACCGACAGGAAGAAGATGTGATATGCAAATGATCAGCTTTTCAGAGCATTCACACAATGTTGGCGCCGGTGGCGACACCTACAACGTGCTGACATGAGGAAAGTTTCAAACTGATTTCTCGTACACAAACAGCAGCTGACCGACGTTGTCTGGCGAAACGTTGCCGTGATGCCTCGTGTAAGGAGGAGAAATGCGAACCACCACGTTTCCAACTTCATCGGATTGTAGCCTATCGCGACTGCGACTGCGGTTTATCGTATCGCGACATTTCTGTTCGCGTTGGTCGAGATCCAATGACTGCTAGCAGAATATGGAATCGGTGGGTTCAGGAGGGTAATACGGAACGCCGTGCTCGATCCCAACAGCCTCGTATCACTAGCAGTCGAGATGAGAGGCATCTTATCCGTATGGCTGTAACGGATCGTGCAGCCACGTGTCGATTCCTGAGTCACCAGATGGGGACGTTTGCAAGACAACAACTATCTGCACGAACAGTTCGACGACGTTTGCAGCAGCATGGACTATCAGCTCGGAGACCATGGCTGCTGTTGCCCTTGAGGCTGTATCACAGGCAGGAGCGCCTCCGATGGTGTACTCAACGACGAACCTGGGTGCACGAACGGCAAAACGTCATTTTTTCGAATGAATCCAGGTTCTGTTTACAGCATCACGATGGTCGCATCCATGTTTGTCGACACCGCGGTGTACGTACATTGGAAGCGTGTATTCGTCATTACCCGGCGTGATAGTATGGGGTGCCATTGGTTACATGTCTGGTCACCTCTTGTTCGCATTGACGGCACTTTGAACAGTGGAAGTTACATTTCAGATGTGTTACGACTCGTGGCTGCGCCCTTCATTCTATCCACGCGAAACCCTACATTTCACCAGGATAATGCACGACCGTATGTTGCAGGTCCTGTACGGGCCTTTCTGGATACTGAAAATGTTCGACTGTTGCCCCGCCTAGCACTTTCTCCAGATCTCTCACCAACTGATAACGTCTGGTCAATGGTGGCCGAGCAACTGGCTCGTCACAATACGCGAGTCACTACTCTTGATGAACTGTGGTATCGTGTTGAAGTTGCATGGGCAGCTGTACCTGTACACGCCATCCTAGCTCTGTTTGACTCAATGCCCAGGCGTATCAAGGCCGTTATTATGGCCAGAGGTAGTTGTTCTGGGTACTGATTTCTCAGGATCTATGCACCCAGATTGCGTGAAAATGTAATCACATGTCAGTTCTAGTATAATATATTCTTCCAATTAATACCCGTTTATCATCTGCATTTCTTCTTGGTGTAGCAATTTTAATGGCCAGTAGTGTACGTCCGTACAGCCTGGCCCTCCAGATCATCTTATCTTAATCCGTGTGACTGCTGACCGTGGGGTATCTGAAAGAAATTGTGTTCAGTGCTACCATTATGGACGTGGCTCAACTGGTGGCTCGCATTGCGCAACACATTCGGAACGTGACGCTCAAGGCACTAGCACTCCGATCTGTTGTGGTACGTGATGCTTCTCGACATCAACTTATGACAGGAAACGGTGTCCAACATATTAAATATGTCTTGTGCTATCAGACGACGATTAGAAACCCATCTAATTTTCTTTTTTATTCAGTTTTTAGACTCAGGATAATTAAACACCGATTTTTCCCATCCGATTTGGTACGATCTCGATGTGGCGGATGGGCTTACCTAACTAACACTGCCACAACAGTTGACTACCCAACTTGTGGAGTCATGCACATCGAACAGGGTTGATGGTGTAATGTGCAGCTTAAACCACAGCTGTCGTATTATGATTCATCTGTCATTTGTTTCCGATCCCATTTATGTTAATACGCTTACAGCGCCATCTATTGTTAAAATATTCGTAATTTTTTTTTCATTCCATGACGAACCCCCCCTGTGTCAATAATATAATAATATGCTGTTCAAATTTGACGTCATTCTAAGCAGTGGCTTTCTTTACGCAGCATTTGAAGCTGGAGCTGTAATTAAAAACCTCCTGTTCATCCGGAAAATAATTGAAGACGTAGGTGTCAGGTGCTACTCCGAGACGAAAAGATTGGCACTGGAGAGGAATTTGTGAAAAGCTGCGTAATAACAGTTAGAAGACTGGCTCAGAGAAAAAAGTAGGATCAGGTTTACCCAGTTACGCATGTACAGTTAGTAAATATTGTAACACGCGTTTCACAAATTATCCACTGAAAAACATGTGTTGTACACTCGTTCACCTCAAAGTATTACCGAATGCGTCACATGACAGCCACTGCACAGTTCGCAAGAAATGTTCGAAAATCCCACTGCCATCTTCAAAGCATTTGTGCACTCTTTGGGAAACTTTTTGTGCTGCTTGTCTGAGTGTCTTTGCACGTTCCCACCTAACAGCAGCAGCGTTTAGGATGCGACCAGGAAATTCATCTAGGGTATCCACCTTTCTTTTCTTCGCTTCAGATTTCAACCAACCCCAGAAAGAGAAGCGTAATAGTGTTAGGTCCCAAGACTTTGATGGACAGAGGAATGTCCTCAAGGTTTTCAACACACGAATTTTCGAAAAATTGCAAGTAATTCGGTTCTGTCGTTCGCTCTTCTAAAATGACAGCATCTACCATCTGTTTTCCTCCCTCTGGCACATTACGCTTCAGAAGAGCCTGTCTTTTCTAGTTTAATAGTCGTTTTCTAAAGACCCTTGGCAGAATTGGACCAATGCCTTCTTTAATACCCTTGAGTGTGAAGAACTTCTGCAGTACTGCTGGCTGGCAGTCACTGTTCTTGTAAAAGAACTTTACCAGCAGCGCGGGATCCTTCATGGAGATGGTAATGTTGGAAGTCTGGGACGCAAACGGGAGAGCCTTGAATTATTACAGGTAGGTGGCATTAAGCTCCAAAGCCAGGGTTGTAGTAGGGCATCCCCCTGGCTGCTACCAAGGCCCAGTTTGCCTTTAGAATTGATTGCTTACAAGAAGCATTGTACCCCAGACTAGGTTTTTACCCTTAAATTTAAGGAGATTTTACATAGCCGCCCAGACTTTATTACTGTCTACACGAATGGTTCTAAACAGGGAGATTTATTCGGCTGTTCTGTCGTGTTCTCCGGCATTGTCCTCAGGATAGGGCTGCAAGAGCAGAACTGTTTGCTATCCCGAGTGCAGTGGATCAGATGAGACGACGTCGTGACAATAAATTTATCATCTACTGTGATTCTCAAAGTGCCCTTCTCGCTGTTGAACAGATGTACGCAGGAGATCGGATGGTGAAACAGGTACGGGACTCTCTCCTTCTCTTGCACAGGCAAAAAGGAAATCATTTTTTGCTGGGTTCCAGGTCACTTAGGCATCCAGGGCTATGAAATCGCTGATGCTGCCGCCAAGTAGGCTTCCTCCTCCTGCTCGAAGTTCAGTCCCCCTGCGAGCTGTCACTTCATTTGTGACCAGGAAGGCGATATTTTGGTGGGAGTCTCAGTGGCTGGAAGACCCGCCACGTTAGCCGAGAGTGCTAATGCGCCGCTTCTTGGACTCGGGTAGGCGCGCCGGCCCCGAATCGAATCCGCCCGGCGGATTAACGACGACGGCCGGTGTGCCGGCCAGCCTGGATGTGGTTTTTATGCGGTTTTCCACATCCCCCTAGGTGAACACCGGGCTGGTCCCCATCTCCCGCCTCAGTTACATGGCTCACAGACACCTGAACACTTTCGCATTGTTCCATGGATTACACTAGTCACAGACGTTTGGTGTACACTCATTCCGTCTCTGGGGGTACGGGGAGGTGGCAGCAAGAGCATCCGGCCACCCCTTCATCTAACATTGCCAAATCTGATAACCATGCCGACCTTGCGTCCCTGCAGGAAAAAGGCACAAGCGAAAGGAAGGAAGAAAGAAAGGTGAAAGGTCTCAGTGGCTGGAAGTGAGGAATAATAAACTGCGTTCCATTAAGACTTCAGTGCGACCATGGATTACCTCCTTTCGCTCGTGACGGTGTGAAGAAGTAGCCCTTACTTGGCTCAAAGTGGGACATTACCCATTGACGCATGGCTTCCTCTTACATCGGGAGGAGTCCCCAGTATGTCAGAGATGTGGGACCCAGCTGACAATATGACATATTTTAACTATATTTTATATGACGACCTGAGGGTTGAACTGTGTCTCCCATAAGACTTTCCCTCTGTTTTAACTGATGAGACGAGTGTTGTTCGTGTTTTAAGATTTTATGTGGTGTCCAGAATTCTTCCCAAAATCCTGGTTGTGAGATCTTAATGTGTCACAGAGTGGTTGGGTCACGTACTATTTTTAAGTCGTCATCCAGCCACGTTTATTTGTCCCTTTCTTACCCTAATCTTTACAGGTATTTTATACGTAAGCTTATTCAATTATCCCTCTGTGTCTCGTTGGGGTTTTATTACGGGTTTTTCTGAGCTTCACCTTCTTGGGGTTGCTTTACGTATCCTGTGGTGAGACCACACGTAGTTTTCCAGATTATTGATATTCCTCCATAGATTGTGAAAATCTTCTTCCGCATAATATTAATGCAAAGGCGCTGATGATCTTGCTGTTCAGCGCCCTCCACCATAAATCATCATCATCATCTTCATCGGACTCAAACTGGGAAACAGTCACGTGTCACGCATCTGTTGGTATGCATATAGTGACCTGTGCAGCTCAAGTGCTGGTCAAGTATTTGTTAAATTTGTTTTCTTCCATGACGTTTCTCCCATTGTCAGTGATAAGCTTTTCAGATTTGACGTCGTTCTGAAGAGTAGTCCTGTTTCTACAGCGTCTTGTAACAGGAATTTTAATTATGGATATCCTATACTCCAATGTCTGTCTTCCTCTGCAATTTCTACCCTGTACAAGCTCCCTCTTGTTCCATGGAAGCTATTCCTGATTCACTACCATACAACGCTGTGCTACAAACGTACATTCTCAGAAATTTCTTCCTCAGATTAAAGCCTATGTTTAATACTTAATATTACAGATAATTATTCTATGTACTATTTCGGAAAACATTTTGACTACGGCATTTGTTTGCATGAAGTATTTAACTTCAAATTATTGTTCCTATCTTAGTCCTTGAATATTGACCATTCTCCTGGGAGACTGACTATGTGTTCTGGTTTTGAGTACACAGTGCCGGCTTTCACTGTCGGTAGTTACGACTTTAATTGGTTAGGCGCTGACCCAAGGCACATCTCAGCCCCGAAAGTTTCGTCTCGTAATGCTGGATACATCAACATAGACTGTAAAGACCTTGGTACAGTTCAAGTTTCTAACTGTTATCTGCGTATTTAATGACTCTGATGATGACTCCAGCTTTAGAAGACGAAACGTTAGGGACGAAAGTATGTCTCTGAGTATTCTGACGTTGGTGGAGAGGTAAGAAGAGAGGAATGGAGCTATGCCGAATTCGGGTACTGGTGGCAGCAGATGGCCGCGCTGTGTGGAGACTGTAGAGGGAGATGGGTGGGAGTAAAGGTGGGGTGGGGGTGGTGGGGGTGGCCTGTAATCCGGCGGCCGGCCAGATTGCAGCGCGGCTTCCAATCCACGGTCCGCACATAACGGAGATTGATGCTCGCGGCTCGCTCCGTCTGCCGTCTCTTCTGCTCCGCCTGCCGTGCAGGCATCCCACAGCACACCACTGCAACCTGCAACCGACGCGCAACGGCGGCTCCGACACAAATACACAAACATACAAACACACACACACACACACACACACACACACAACCTGTACCTCTTGGTTTGCGTAAGCCATTCATGGTAAGCTTCGGGCTTCGATACACCCCACGATATATTCATCGGAAGTGTCGGGCGTACCCTGTTCCTCCGAAAAAAGGTTGCAAATCAAATATACAACATGAGCGGATTCACAGGAGTAGTGCTTGCCGTAACATGAGAAGCGTTCGACAAGGTACTTCAGTACCTGTGAGACTTCTATCGTCCTATATGTTAGCAGGACTGCTGATAACTCATTCTTCCTAAAAAAAAGGCGTATACCACATACCGCCAGTCAGCCTTGGTTTGCTCGTTGTACAGCGTAGTGGATGTGTAGTGGCAGCTGTTTTTTCTGTGTAGCTATGAGTGACATGATCACTATCAGATTGTGTTGGTCAACAGACCATTATTTCGCTCTCTTACATCAATATATTTTTCAGGAGAAGTAAACTGAGATTTTTATCGTGATGGTCTCGAGGTTTTGCAAATATTGTCTATTGATAACGATTGCTTTGGAGTGCTCTAGAACATTATCATATGATCTAGAATACAGAATGGAAATGACACATCTCGCATTTATCCGCACTCTCGTAAACTCTCCTTAAGTGGTGAAGAGTGAAACATAGTCTAAACGGAAGAAAAATTCATAGAAAAATTGTAGACGCTTACGGAGATAAATTATGAAAACCATAAAATGTAGTGTGAGTGAGCGATTTTAGAAAGCAAAAAATAACATCTCAGCAAAACATGATCGATACAGAATATAATTCCAGGGGAAGAAATGAATATTGAAATTTATCTATAAAATGTTGAGAAAAAAATAAAACATGATTTTCCATCAAAATTCCCACATTCGCTCCATTCATACCCGCAAGAATACTTCTAAACACCGTCATTTAGGCGGAATTTTAAGTGAGAAAGGAAAAAGATCAGTCAGTATTTATACATTTAATTTTATAATTTTAACTAATTTACCATTTAGTTTTGAAAGGCTGCTATTTCAGGAAAGTTTGTAACCTCGTTACTCCCTTCGGCGGCTATGTTAACTGCCGGCCGCAGTGGCCGAGCGGTTCTAGGCGCTACAGTCTGGAACCGCGCGACCGCTACGGTCGCAATTTCGAATCCTGCCTCGGGCATGGATGTGTGTGATGTCCTTGGGTTAGTTAGGTTTAAGTAGTTCTAAGTTCTAGGGGACTGATGACGAAAGTAGTTAAGTCCCATAGTGCTCAGAGCCATTTTTTTTGGTTATATTAATTACTTGCTGACTCCTGTTTCCTAATTTCTGCATTTTAATGCTAACCGAAAGAATGCACGCAAGATTATAAGCTGATCGCTGCCATACAGATACTTTGAATAGCTATAGCATGTCGACCACATCAGTATATTCCTGTGCAAAATCGACCACAAAAATGACGATCGCTTATCAGTCACCTACACAATCCTGTGCAGCGACGAACATTTGAATTACTATCGTCTTGTGTTCTATCTACATACATCCTGCGCGGGATCGAACACGTGATGGGCTTCCCCTCCCGTCTGTTATTATCAATAAGCTCTGTTTTTAAACGTCCGGATCTATTTTTGATTAATCTCATTGCCTTTAGCAACAACCAGTTCTGCGTCCTCGGACGCATGCATGGATAAAACGTTCTCGGTTTTCAAGCAGCGTCAATTCGAATAAAATACTCGAGCTTTCCGTGACCATCTCCGCCATCGTCGTCAGGAGTTCACTGACTGAAGACTTGTTTGTCTTGCCAGCCGACAAAGGGAATGCCACCGAGGTTCTGAACTGTGCAGACTACCACGTGAACATGCTATATTTATTAGAAGACGCCACGTATCGCAAGCTTAGTCGTGATCCCACACAGGCCATAGTCAGAAAGACAGGGAAGTTATTAAAGGATTCTGGTTAACCGATTAAGTGGTGAAGAAATGAACGCCACGTGCAGCCAGACCTCCCAGGCTTTATGGATTACCAAAGATACATAAGGAAAGTGTTCGTCTGAGGCCCATTGTTAGTGCTATCAGTTCGCCCACCTACAGACTTGCTAAACATCTGGCCGGATTATTATCACCAAAACTGGGACACCATGCTGTCAACTCGTAGAAATTTGTTGAGACACTCAAGAGAATGAATATAGGCCTAAACGGCCTAATGGTTAGCCTGGAAATTGTGTCACTTTTTACGAGAGTGCCAATACAAGACACGCTCGATCTTCTGGTCCACCATTTTCCATCTGGAATGATTAAGTTGTTTCTTCACGTCCTAACGACAACGTACTTTTTGTACTGCGATGAATATTATGAGATGACGGATGACGCACAGCCATGGGATGACCACTGTCTCCAGCAGTCGCAAATTTCTTCATGAAGCACTTTGAGGAGCAGGCTCTGCAAACTGCGACATTACGGCCGTCTATCTTTCTACGATACGTTGATGACTCCTTCCTGATATGGCCTCATGATGAAGATACACTACAGCAATTCGTCGATCCCATGAATGGTGTCCATCCCAACATTAGATTTACTGTCGGATGGAGAAGGACGGCAAGTTACCATTCTTGCATGTTTTCGTTGAGCGGAAGGCAGGAGGCCAGCTTGACCATTCAGTGTACCGGAAACCAACACACACTGATCGGTACTTGAACGCCAATAGTTTTCACCACCCTGTACACAAGAAAGCGGTCTTGACACGTTTGTTCATAGAGCCAAGATTATCTCTGACGACGACCACCTACAGTCTAAATTGCAGAACTTAAAACGTGTTTTCGTGGAAAATGGATACAGCAAAAGGGACATCGCAAACGCTTTCACGGGCGGCCGACGAAAGACACCCGGTATATCAGTAGAACAGGCCAAACGGACTGCATTCCTGCCATACTGTGGAGCAACTGGCAGCAAGTTAGGACGTCTGCTGCAGCAACATGGGCTAAGACCAATGTTCCGACCCACCCCCAAGACGCGAGATATGTTGCGTCCTGTTAAAGACGACATTGCTCATCGAGTGTTCGGCGTGTATGGTGTACCTTGTGAATGTTGCAGCATGTATATTGGACAAACAATTCGCACGGTTGCGGAGCATTGTACTGAGCACAAGGGCCATATAAAACAAAGGGAGCTTGACAAGTCGGCCATAGAGGAGCATTGCCTAGAAAACGGACATAAGATACAGTTCGAAATTATAAAAGTGTTGGCTCATGCTTCTACATATTGGGACTCCGTTATAAAGGAAGCTGCCGAGATTCGTTTAAACAACAACAGTTTTAACAGAGACCAGGGGTACACACTCAGGAGGGCATGGGGGCGGGCGTTGGACGTCGAAAAAAGCAAAGACAGATGTGCGACGCGGGAGCGGCAGATTCAAACGTGGCGCCTGCCCCTCTGCCACGGCCAATAGCTCCGCTAGCTGCCCGGGTCGACTTACGCGCGCGCGCCACAGTGGGTCTATCTGATTGGCTGCTGATGATGTCATCATGCCTATACAAACGAGAAACCGTAGCAGCCCCGGCAGTCTGTGAACTCCTGACGATGATGGCGGAGATGGTCATCGAAAGCTCGGAGATTTTATTCGAATTGACGCGGCTTGAAAACCGAGAACGTTTTATTCAACAACCAGTTCTGCAACAGGCCGGTAACTAGCCGGCTCACGCATGCGCACTTGAGATGCCCATATGCCGCTATTTTACTCATACACAAAGCATCAGTCGTGACACGAGAATTAATCAATAAAAATAAATGTTTCGCGACGGATAGCAGCTTCTGGGAACAAGTATCTAACATGATCGTTATGCGAGTGGATACCCAAGTAAGCGTCGTGAGCGATGCAAAATCACTGAATTAATAATTGTGGAAAGGGCTACACTATTCCCATAATTAATAGAATCAATTCTTTCATAATTACGGCACCTTGTGACATTATATACATGAGGAATACTGAAAATAGGCCGTGAAGTTAATGCTTACGAATTTTTGTAAAATTGTTATTAGAAATACTCAGTGACCTTAGTTTCTAAACACGAAAGAAATTCCTTATTCATTGATTTCTGATTAACTTTACACTCTGCAGCTTCAAGGAACAATCGAATGCTAATAATACCTAAGCAGTCCGTAATCAGTTTTGAATAATGTGTGGAAGGACGTAATATTCTGATCCCCCCCCCACCCATACACACACACACACACATTCCACAAACACGAAAGCAAGTATTCACTTATTATAGGTATAATACCGCCGTCTTTGAGGAACTTCAGAGTGGGAATTATCCCATGTTGTAATACGTATACCAGTGACTGCTTTAGTATAAAGGGCTATCAAAAAGTTTTGTACAGTCGTCTCTATTTATTTTTTATTTTTTGCAGAATGAAATATTTTGTGAACATACTTGGAACATTTAGCTATACATTGAGCCTACTCAATGTAGCCTCCATCAGCTGTGACGCACCTGACCCAACGTTCTTTCCATGATGCAAATGCACTTTGATAAAGTTCTAGGGATCGACTTTTACACCATCGCTTGACACAGGAAATAAGGTCTTCCTCACTATTAAATGTTTTACCTCACTGATGGGCCTTCACATGACCAAAGAGGTAAAAGATGGAGCCAAATCCGGACTGTAGGAAGGATGAGGAACAATTTTCCAACCCCTTTTCCTGATTTTCTGCTGCACCATGAGGGCTGTAAGGGGTTTGGCATTGTCATGGTGTTGTCTGATGTGCTGACCCTGAAGCAATGGTCCGTGGGTCTTGAAGGCACGTCGCAGCCTGTCCAGTGACAGAAAGTAAGGGTCCTGGTTAACTGTAGAGCCAGGTTCCAAAGAGTGTATGAAAATGGCACCACACCATCGCCTTTCGGCCTGCTGCTCGAGAAAGTCTTGGCTTCTTCTTGCGAGGGGAACCTGGATGACGCCACTCCATGGATTGGGTTTTGTTCTCAGGTTCGGACAAAAACAACCATGTTTCATCATTGGTAATGACGCCGTCAAAGCACTGTTTCCACTCTTCAGTAAAGGTCTTCATGATACCCTCGCACAGGTTCTTCCTCATCGTTTTCATTTCTCTTGTCAATAATCAACGCACTCAACGTGCACAGATTTTTCTGTACCCTAGTCACTGTACCAGTGATACCATGCTACCCAATGACAAACGAGTCATTTTAGCAAGCTGTCATGTCGTCACACATCTGTCATTTTGTATGATTATCAATGGTCTTATTCACATCACTCACCGCTGTCAGTGGTCTACCGAATCGTGGACTGTCCAGTAGAGAGAGAAATCACCTTCTGTAAACCTCTGCAACCATGCTGGATACTGCTGCGATCCACTGTGTCCTCTCCATATACAGGGATCAACGTTCTGTGAATCGACGTGGCAGAGTCATCGCCGGTCTTGAAGAGGAACTCCATCACCGACAGTTGTAATGTGACATCTAATTCACGGCCCATTATGGCTCACCTGTAAATAAAAGAAAATACTTTTATATACCAACGTTCAGCTAAATGTTCCAAGTATGTTCACAAGAAATTTCATCCTCCTCCTGCGAAAAAAAAAAATAATAAAATAAATTAGAGTTGACTGTGTAAAACTTTTTGAACGCCCTTTGTACACAGGGGAATATAATTATTTACCTATTATGATCCGAGTTACCAACATCACATACGGAAGCTTCGGACGTGCTGCAAGGGCACAACGGGTTGTATGGCGTAAGCGAGGCAAAATTCTCTGGCCTTCGACAGCTAACAAAATGTAAACTACGAGTAACATTCAATATACGACGAAACAAAACAAACTTTTTTCTCTCAAAGCAGGTTGGTTTTATTCATTATTACAATACACCATATCATTTCCTATTCTTTTGGCTACTAAACCACATTTTTTAACATCAACATCACGCGACGGCCTTACGCCATCATACTGGGAGAGCCTGTACTCCAAAGTGGTACAACTCTTCGACGCTGACGTCAACATTTTAATGCACCAATAACCTTCACAAGAACACCTGTGGTCCAAGGGCAGTCTCCTTTCAGCCGTGATACTGCGTGGACAGGCTCGCGCGCCGAGCAGCTTTCTCTGCAGGCGTGCCTGTTTACTCGCTAGCGCGGCGTGCGTCGTTGTATTACAGTAACGACACCATGCCATTATCTTCTCGACAGTGTATAATCAAACTCATATTGAACGCATCGTACACAAGACCGAAGGCCCATGAAACTAAACGATTACTTCGAGACCCGTTGCATAGAGAACAGCAACAACTAATAGACATCCATGTGCCTATTGTATACAGCGAAGTATACCTGAGACTGATTGTCAAAGCGGCCTGTGACAGACTCCTTGAACGATTTGCCGGCGGCTTCCGTTTCTACCGCTCTAACGGTAATGTGAGCGTGATAGTAACTGACCATGTTGGTCTGGGGTTGCGTAGCGTGTGCATCTTTTAACTGTCATTCGAATCCCCGCCAACCTCGTCTCCTCGTCTTTGACGCACCATATGGCACAGAAGAGAACTGGAATATCTTTCAAACGTACGTGTAATGAACAGGGTACGCCAAGTATGCATAGAACTTAAGAGGTACGTTCCATCATATGTTTTCGTAGGCAGTTGCCACGCATTTATTACAAACGGTGGACGACAGAGGACTGCAGCGAGTCAGATCTGAGTGTCTGAAGCGACGCTTTATCCTGATGCACTGCAATGAACGTCTCCAGCGAGCCACGATGACCTCCCTCTCGCTAACGTACGTGGAGGCGGCGCGAACTGGTGCAGTGGATGATCAAAAACTGATACGACCTCAAGGCACTACGAGTTCTGTTGGAGATCCAATAACGACGGCGAAGTCATCGCCGCCGAACAGTGAAGAATTTCTTGCAGACTGAATATAGTGCCAGCGGGGGCTCCTGGCAGCCATCATGGGGATTTCCCGAGGCCGAGCCCCGCCCTCTGATGGATGTTGAGTCGTGGTACCACAAGCAAAAGTGACCGAAGCAGCACAAGAAGAGACGATTGTCAGCTGAAGAACAGGATGCAGATGTGATGCGGGAGGAAGATGACACAGTCTACCGTTGCAATGGATTCCAGCAGCCTCATTCACCAGCAGACGCCAGACAGTATGGAACACTCGCCCGGTCCTGGTGGTCCTAAAAACAAAGTGCATTAGGTAGATCAAATGAATGTGGGCACCTGTGAAAGTGTGCGAGCGGTCGCTTGCTTTATCAAAAATACAGTATGTGTCCAAGTGACGCTTATCTTTACATGCAGAAAAGTATTATCTTCTCAACAAATCGTAAGCTACACCATCAATTTTTATACATGATACTAGTGAATTTACTCATGGGACTTTTGTTGCCTTAGTCTGTGCTCATTTTTAGATCTCAAATTAATCATCAGGTTAACAGATTTAATAGGACTGCATTCTCAGTTGCTGGTGTATCCACGAATCACCCCAATGAAGTATAGACATTGAATGGCTGCGGGAGGATGAATGAGAACACTGACGTATTTAAGTTTACAAAAGTATTGACAAGATTTTATTTATCTGTTTATAACTAAAATCGAGCTGATAACCCTACAAAAGAAACGAAAACCATAAACCAGGAATGAAATGGTGCTTGATTGGGAAAGCCTTAATTGGGGTGGAAACTATAGAAGTTCTCTCCTGAATTAATCCGTTTTACAACGCAATCATATTTCGTTTACATGAATGAGCCACAATCTTTTCAAATGGAATCAACTACGACCAGGTACACCATAAACTATGCTTCACAGGTAACAGGAAGCTGTGAATATAAACTTATTCCGGTGCAGCAGTACTTTACCCTTTCACCTTGATTCAAGAGCAGCAGAAAACGACATGCTGTAAGCGAGGGTCGGAGCACGGCAGCAGCTGGAATGTCCTGACTCATCCATAAAAACTTGCAAACTACATTGATTGGAGTTCTGATTATTAGAACGTGAGAAACTTCTCTATCAGAGCCCTGAAATCCCGGTAGATTTCAGTATGATGTGCACCCATTCGCTGGTCTGGCCAACCAATATGACTCGGGAGGCATGATGGCGCGTGCTGGAATTGTCAAACGTCAGACGGCAGACTCAGGACGAATAAGTTCATCCTCATGACACACAATAAGTCCGAGATGGTAAGCGGTTCTAGTGTCGGTACAGTTGGAAATTGCCACTGGCTCCTAGTCCACCACATGCTGCATACCACAAGTCTCACCCACTTGAGAAAGACCTGATGTTCTCCACCAGAGGAGGATTAGAAGATATAAAAGCCAAAAAATCACAAACACCTTCCACCAAGCCTCATACAGGAGCAGAATTAGCAGGAAAAACCCGCCTCCACATTGTACAAACCAATCGTACTGTCCTCCTCTCACTGAATTTTGCCTCTTGATTGCAATGCTGGCCTGGTAGCCAATCCAGACACAGCTCCAGGGTTCCCACGCCGGGGGAACAAGCTTCTGCTTTGTACATCCTGAGTGGAGCTAATCAGCCACTCAAAATCTCTTTTGTCTGAAAAAAGAAGATTTTCGACTAACGAGGCATCTTTCTCACACTAAGCAATGACATGTTTCGGAATAAAAAATATTACCTTGATGAGACCACTGTCCCTCATTAATGAATAGATCTAGTCTTTCCACACCGCCCATGTCCAATTCCGAAAGACGTTTGTTAAACTTCCCAAGACCGCCGTGCCTGTGAAATACACTTCTGGAAATGGAAAAAAGAACACATTGACACCGGTGTGTCAGACCCACCATACTTGCTCCGGACACTGCGAGAGGGCTGTACAAGCAATGATCACACGCACGGCACAGCGGACACACCAGGAACCGCGGTGTTGGCCGTCGAATGGTGCTAGCTGCGCAGCATTTGTGCACCGCCGCCGTCAGTGTGAGCCAGTTTGCCGTGGCATACGGAGCTCCATCGCAGTCTTTAACACTGGTAGCATGCCGTGACAGCGTGGACGTGAACCGTATGTGCAGTTGACGGACTTTGAGCGAGGGCGTATAGTGGGCATGCGGGAGGCCTGGCGGACGTACCGCCGAATTGCTCAACACGTGGGGCGTGAGGTCTCCACAGTACATCGATGTTGTCGCCAGTGGTCGGCGGAAGGTGCACGTGCCCGTCGACCTGGGACCGGACCGTAGCGACGCACGGATGCACGCCAAGACCGTAGGATCCTACGCAGTGCCGTAGGGGACCGCACCGCCACTTCCCAGCAAATTAAAGACACTGTTGCTCCTGGGGTATCGGCGAGGACCATTCGCAACCGTCTCCATGAAGCTGGGCTACGGTCCCGCACACCGTTAGGCCGTCTTCCGCTCACGCCCCAACATCGTGCAGCCCGCCTCCAGTGGTGTCGCGACAGGCGTGAATGGAGGGACGAATGGAGACGTGTCGTCTTCAGCGATGAGAGTCGCTTCTGCCTTGGTGCCAATGATGGTCGTATGCGTGTTTGGCGCCGTGCAGGTGAGCGCCACAATCAGGACTGCATACGACCGAGGCACACAGGGCCAACACCCGGCATCATGGTGTGGGGAGCGATCTCCTACACTGGCCGTACACCACTGGTGATCGTCGAGGGGACACTGAATAGTGCACGGTACATCCAAACCGTCATCGAACCCATCGTTCTACCATTCCTAGACCGGCTAGGGAACTTGCTGTTCCAACAGGACAATGCACGTCCCCATGTATCCCGTGCCACCCAACGTGCTCTAGAAGGTGTAAGTCAACTACCCTGGCCAGCAAGATCTCCGGATCTGTCCCCCATTGAGCATGTTTGGGACTGGATGAAGCGTCGTCTCACGCGGTCTGCACGTCCAGCACGAACGCTGGTCCAACTGAGGCGCCAGGTGGAAATGGCATGGCAAGCCGTTCCACAGGACTACATCCAGCAGCTCTACGATCGTCTCCATGGGAGAATAGCAGCCTGCATTGCTGCGAAAGGTGGATATACACTGTACTAGTGCCGACATTGTGCGTGCTCTGTTGCCTGTGTCTATGTGCCTGTGGTTCTGTCAGTGTGATCATGTGACGTAGCTGACCCCAGGAATGTGTCAATAAAGTTTACCCTTCCTGGGACAATGAATTCACGGTGTTCTTATTTCAATTTCCAGGAGTGTACATGTTTTGTTTTAGTGCTCTAAAAGGACCTGGCGATTTCCTAGCATTAGGGGAGTTACAGTCTTGCCTCCACTAAACACGTGCACCTGCCACTCTGATTGTACAGTCCCCAACTTCTAACTTGAGAATGCTTATAGTTTCATGGCCATCCCTCCACTTGCACAAAAGCTCAGATTACTGTAGTCTCTCTTAATTGACATCCGCTATCTAGTCATCTTTGCGATGTTGCATTACTTATCGAATGCCCCTCGTACTTCATCTACACAATTCTGCATGGCATCATTGAAACTGCACGAATGATTCCAAACTTACCTTGGATAAAATGAATCTGAACTACACAAATACTTGTTAGTAAGATGCCACGCGCTGATCTTTTTGTTAATGAGCGATAATTTCTCGGAAAAAGTGAGATTGACAGTTGGACGTCTATAATTCTGCTGTGTGAATAAACAAACTCTTGAGCTGAGATATTACGAGTGTGATCGCGAGTAATAGCGAGCGAGCAGTTGAGGGGAGTCGGAAGTGGTCGGACGCAGGGTGCGACATGAGAGGTCACAGCCTGCCGTGCTCGTGCTAGTAGCTCCGGTAGACTTTGGTATTAAGTTAGGATTTTTTGGTACCTTGCCTTTTGCTGCACGTAGTTGTTAACTGCCTGCGCACTCGAGGGATTTTGTTAGATTTATGTATGCATGTACTCAGAGTCATATTCATATTTTTGCAGTGGTCAAGAAACATGTTTTTGTGTTGCCAATGTGAATTAATTAAAAGCGTGTGTAATTTTTGTCAGCATTTAAATCATCAATTTTCTGAATGTACTAAATTAAAAGTTGTTGTTGGTTTCTTTCATTTTTCTTTACATCGTTGAAGGTTAGTTGACCAAACCTCTCCTGATCATTCAGTTTCCATGTACAAAAGTATGGGAGTAATTATTGCAATTAGTCTATGGGCTACCTCCATATATCGCAGTACTGCTTTCTGAAATATTTTAGCGTGTTGCTGTGCGTACAGGGGCATTACAGAACAGTTGTTAGGAGACGTTAGAAGATATCTTAAAACTCGCAGTATGACGCCTGAGAATTGATTTCTTTATTATTCGTGGGAGGAGTGATTAATTTCTTGTTCAAATTTCTGCTTTCATTGTCAGCGACGGAACGCCACATACAAGTATCCGTATGTCCTTTAAAAAATAATTACAAACTCTTTCCACCTGGCAAGCCATCCAGGATTTCGTTTCGTTAGATGCTTTCTCAGTTATAGGTGCTTCGTGTTACTACTGCATTTGCAAAATTTTATGCAATAGTAGTTGGTCAGAAATTGTTGCATTGCTTTTTTTGTTGCTTGCACGCTGCTTCGCGTTAATTCAAAACATTTTTCAGCAATTTTCTAGTTGAGTATTTATTTTGTAACAGTGAGGTTAACAGTTTTGCGTTAAGATAGCTGTTTGGCATTTTTGTGCCATTTTCTTTATTGTTACAACGGCAATTAATACTAGAGCACAGACAGGAATGTGTAAATCTGTAGAAGTAGTTTGAAATGAAGTTTCGGATAATTTGAGACATGGTGTAGAAAATTCTTCTATGGATATTGAAGTCAGGGACCTTTCAAACAATACTGTGAATAATCAGAGTATAGGCTATTATTTGCCGATCATGCGTGGTGAACTGCGGGGAAATACACGTAATTCAGGCGATAAAAACATTGTAACACAGTCCCATTTTGTTACAAGGGATTCAGGTATTGTTTCTACTTCTAGAGAGAAACATAATTTTGTCTTTCCGGCCTTCGGTAATAATGTTTTACAATTAATACTAGCTCAGCTTGGTGAGATTAAAAAAAATATTGTGACGAGATAAATAGCAAGATCAACGAATCTAGTAGCAAACAGGAACAAAGTTTCAAATCACAGGAAGAGAACTTTAAATTGTTTCGGAATAAGATTAATGACAATTTAAATCGTAAATTCGACTTAGCCGATTCAATTCCCTGGCACGGTAGAATTTCAGGCTTTGCAATGTTTTAAGGACGGGCAGATGATGATTAATCTGCAAAATAAACGTGGTGTAAGAAAGATGCAACAACAGCTTGCCAGTATCGAAGAAAAGATCGATTGCTAAAACGATACCAGTAGGTTCAATCATTCTCATGTTTTAAATCACAATGAACGAACTAATTTTGGAAATGCTGACCACTTTTCCCGTCAACATGATATGTTTGCAGGACAAAATGAATGGAATGCGAGTTACGGTATGGAAGAGAACTCACCAGTTCAGAAAAATGATGGTTTTGATCACAAACGTTTTCTCGCAGTTAAATTAGGGAATGGAAGTTACTTCACCAATATGCAAAACCAGCAGCATGCTGAAGAGTTGGTCACATCGGTCTTTCAGAGCTACTACCTCCGATAATACGCTTAAAATCGGAAATTTAGCAGGTAATTTGGTCCCATTACCTTCTGGGACCTCCCCCCCATGAACCATGGACCTTGCCGTTGGTGGGGAGGCTTGCGTGTCTCAGCGATACAGATAGCCGTACCGTAGGTGCAACCACAACGGAGGGGTATCTGTTGAGAGGCCAGACAAACGTGTGGTTCCTGAAGAGGGGCAGCAGCCTTTTCAGTAGTTGCAAGGGCAACAGTCTGGATGATTGACTGATCTGGCCTTGTAACAATAACCAAAACGGCCTTGCTGTGCTGGTACTGCGAACGGCTGAAAGCAAGGGGAAACTACAGCCGTAATTTTTCCCGAGGGCATGCAGCTTTACTGTATGATTACATGATGATGGCGTCCTCTTGGGTAAAATATTCCGGAGGTAAAATAGCCCCCCATTCGGATCTCCGGGCGGGGACTACTCAAGAGGATGTCGTTATCAGGAGAAAGAAAACTGGCGTTCTACGGATCGGAGCGTGGAATGTCAGATTCCTTAATCGGGCAGGTAGGTTAGAAAATTTAAAAAGGGAAATGGATAGGTTGAAGTTAGATATAGTGGGAATTAGTGAAGTTCGGTGGCAGGAGGAACAAGACTTCTGGTCAGGTGACTACAGGGTTATAAACACAAAATCAAATAGGGGTAATGCAGGAGTAGGTTTAATAATGAATAGGAAAATAGGAATGCGGGTAAGCTACTACAAACAGCATAGTGAACGCATTATTGTGGCCAAGATAGATACGAAGCCCACGCCTACTACAGTAGTACAAGTTTATATGCCAACTAGCTCTGCAGATGACGAAGAAATTGAAGAAATGTATGATGAAATAAAAGAAATTATTCAGATTGTGAAGGGAGACGAAAATTTAATAGTCATGGGTGACTGGAATTCGAGTGTAGGAAAAGGGAGAGAAGGAAACATAGTAGGTGAATATGGATTGGGGGACAGAAATGAAAGAGGAAGCCGCCTTGTAGAATTTTGCACAGAGCACAACATAATCATAACTAAGGGACAGTAGGTACTGGGAGATGAAAAAGCTTGCACAGGATAGAGTAGCATGGAGAGCTGCATCAAACCAGTCTCAGGACTGGAGACCACAACAACAACAACCTTCTGGGAAAGTGAATCATTTGTTATTGTACCTGTTAAACTTATATTTGGATTTGTGTCATTTACACCGTTATGGAAAACTATTGCGAAGTTAAAGCATCGGTCTTTCACACCTACTACTTCCGATTATACCTTAGAAATTGGAAATTTAGCAGGTAAATGCCACTTTGGCCCCATTACCTTTGTTTTTGTACCTGTTAAACCTATGTCTGGATTTGTGTCATTTACAACGTTATGGAAAACTATTGCGAAGTGTGCTTCTGTAGCATACGTAAAGAACTTTCTTAAGGAGCTATTGCATGTGCACAAAGCAATATCCGACAGTGGCCCACAACTTGACTCGAACATATGGCTAAAATCTTTGAGACTTAGAAGAACTAGACCAATATTTGTATCACGTTTTATTCCATCTTGTAACACCTCAGAACGCATTACGAAAGAATTAGGTAAACTTTGCAGATTGAAGTGCTACCGTCAACACAGAAATTGGGATTCACCTCTATCTGATTTTCGAAATATCATTAGCGAACTACTGAATGATTCTACAACTTTGCTTCCACTCTTTATACTAAAGAATGAACCACCATCAGATCGTATGAAACAGTTATCGTTCCCGACATAACGACTTTTAAGGCACAGTGAAATAATTAATTTAGCATTGGAAAACGCCAAGAAAGCCGCAGAGAAAAAGAAAAAGCTACAGAATCCATGAGTGAACATCAATAATTTACAGGAAGGTAAGATAGTGTTGCTCAAATCGCATCGTTTATCTCATACAGGAAAGTCTTTAAGTAGCAAGTTTATCTTGGTTTAAGAAGGTCCTTTTCGCATACAGCGAATCGTACATGCAAATACGGTGGAAACTGAAACTATAAGTACACTTAAATCAAGAGGTCTTCATCATGTATTGAAAATCAAAGTGAAGTAGGGGGTTTACTGCGCTTGTAAACATGTAGTTGACAACATAGGTGCCCCAGCTGTTACAGTGCATTTTCTTACTTCAGCTTTCGGCACTGTTTCATACTCTTCAACTAATCTGTGTTTCTTTTAATGTATCTCTTACTGTCAGTCTACTTAATATTTTATAATTTTAAAGAATAGTGATGTGGTGTGCGTACTGTAAGACCTTCGGTACACACACCATCAGATTATTTGACTTTGCGCTCTAACGAAGTAGGCGAGTGTCAGCAATATGTCTCGTGGTCTTATCATGGCGTGTTTATCTTCTGCCGTTAGGTCAGACGATAGAAATGTAACTTGCACGCTTAGAGTGCCAGATTGACGGTGACCAACTTTAAACAGAACTTGATTAATTTTCACACACATTTATTACAATAATAAAAAATATAGACATTACGTAACTTGATTCTGGATGCTGTTTACAACTGACAATCTGAAGTTCCTTTGGTCTTGGTACGTTAATCTTATTCTCACATATCTCTGATACTTGACAAAGCGTCTATACATTTATCTTCATGGCTATGTACAGGAATATGATAATCTTATTAGGCGCAGACTGAAACTTGGCTATAGACTGATACAGACTAATGCAGACTAATGAAGACTGACTATTCGGAGGTCTGTACACTTCTTATAATACCTCGAGCGTTCAGGTATCACTGCACGAGTATGATCTGCGAGGAGAAAAGGTTCTACGTTAGCAGCAATCTCATTGGCTGCATTACATATTAATACGCGGATCGGCGGAAGCAGAATTTGGTCCGTCTCTAAGACAGCACCATTTCGTAGTGCGGAGACGGACGAGTGCTGCACTTGCACTGTTGTGCTAGCGGGGCGGGCTCTAGTGGGAAAGTTGTGTACGCGCTGACTATGCGGAACTATATACACAACAAGCGATGACCTATGATTTGTGTTGTGTGAAGAAAAGTACCTTCAATTTGGTAAGCACAGTCTGAAAAGTCGATGAGACGGTGAAAACAGACATTTTTTTTGTGTGTATATTTGCACTATGACAATATAGAAGGGTAAGCCATTTGTGAACGATTTGAATTCAGCTGGTATTATTCTGAGTTTACTGGTGAAGTATCTGATTGAAATGTAATACTCTTATATTATTTCTTGAGTTTGGAATTTTTTCTCTTGAGATCTTGGCGTAGGAGAGTGGACTGGATTTTGAGGTTCTAAGATACTCAGTTTTTTCTTCAAGAAAATAGTTTGTATGTATAATGAATGTATTTTTGTATCTTGGGGTAACTTGTGATGTTCATTTTGATTTACCTTTACCAATTTTTTGTATCTTGTGTACATTTTGCCTTATCTTTACTGGACAGATTACAGTGTTTTTTTTTCTTTTTTTTGTGGAGAGTGCAGGAGATGATTTTTTTGCTGCAGGTACATATTTTGTAAAGTAGGTCATGAATTGTAGAAGTATAACTGCTAACTTTATTTTGAATGAGGGACTGTGTATCAGTGGTTTGAAATGAAGAAGGTATTTCTGATGGGCAGTAGTTTAATGAGGAACGTTTATGGCTGATGCTTGTTCTGCTATTTATGAAGTATTTTTAAAGAGTGATAATTTCAGAGTTGTATGCATACAAATGATGAATCCAGGGAGTACTGTGCGATATAGATATGGAATATGATGAATTACGCTTTCGGATTGCCATGTGAGGCTTGTTATTATAATATGAGTGATTATGGTGCTACTATTGTACATTTTTGGTAAAGTTATGGTATATTATGTGAAGTGGACTTTCAAACGTAGGATGGTATGCTGAAGGCTAACGAAACATGTTGTTTTGAGGAAGAGAGACGAGGCATCGTATACGATTTAGTGAGGAAGCATGTTTTTCAGCTATTTATGGAACAAGACAGGAAAGTACACTTTCTAAACGAAGCAATCCACATCCGTATTAGATACATGGAGATTCTGTTTGTGCATGCTTCATTCGAAGGTAGAGTCACAGTGATATCTTCATAAGAGCTTTACTTTTTGTCATGAAATGATTTGTGAGAGGACAGTATTACTGAAGTTATGATGCTGCTAACGAGACGTATTATGACGTTAAGAGTTATCAGTTAAGGAAAGAAAACGAATTACAGTTTGAGATACCATTCGTACCTGCTACAAACTCTAGAAAACACGAAACTTTTACCTGTATAAAATATCGGCACATGCAGATGACACTTTTCTTTTCGGCTACGTGAGATAGGAGAGCATGTGTGGATGTATCTGTCGAGTAATGAGTATGGATAATTTCACAGAGATTTCTTCTCCACTGCTGAATTATGTTAGGTATGCATGGAATGAATTTTAACCCCCCCCCCCCCCCCCGAAGTTGTGGGACGAAATTGTCTCAGAAAAAAAACTGTTTTTCTATTCATTACTGTTTACACTCATTGTACTTTTTTGTGTGTGTGACATGAGCGGAATGGAACTTTTCGTTATAGCAGATGTTATGAAAAGAACACAGAACTCTATACAATTATAAGACCTAAACAATGTTTTCCATATCGGAATATAACGTACATAGCGAGCGAGTTACATTCTAACAAAACGAATTTGGCAGTGGTCTTTTATGGAAAACTAGACATTCCAGAAGTACCCAGTCATGCTAAAAACATTGATCTATGACGTATTAATAAATATTTTATGCATTTTGACAACCTTTTTTTCACCTTGTAGAATTTTTACGCCTTGATTCAGGTTGATTAGCTACATTTTTATGCATGTTGTAAATAACTGCGTAGAATAAGTTACTTCTGTACATTAGTGTCTTTCTATTTAAACAATTTTATTTCACACTTTCTCTTTTATAAAATGATGACTTTTTCTCTTGTCATTAAGCAATACTGAAATTCTAGAAAATTATTTGCTTCATTTTCGGTAAATAAACCGTTTCTTTCAGCTATTAGTGAACAGTTCAAGGATAAATCTTTTTTGTGTTGCATCTTAGGGTATGTTATGTGATTATTATTTGTTTTATAAGATATGTCTTTTGAATGCCATACTTACTTTGCTCTTGCGACTACCTACATATGGCCATACAATTCTGACTCCACACGTAGACAAGGTGACATTTAACGTTTGTTGATATTGACCTTGTGCTGCAACCTGCTATTTTCTGTTCGATGATTATCATATTAACATTAGGATGATTTTTGAAAATGGAGTAATTAGGTTGTAATAATAACGAAGTACTTGTGATAACCACTGGCCCATTACTCAATGACTGAATGTGTAATCAGTTATGACACCTAAACCGAATATGTTGTCACAAGAAATAACACTCATTACTAACTTACACTGACTGGAGCACGAGTCACTTATACTGTATAAAAAGGAATTGCATGTAAACTCACAAATACTTTTTTCTTAAATATCTTCCACAGAAATTGGATTATATGAACTTAATATTTTGATTTTTACATGTAATTTTATTGTGTATGAAACTGTATCTTCGAACAATGATAATTTTCTGTTGTATGATAAACTAAATGACATGTAAGTACTATATATCAGGTCTGGAATCTGCAATTAATTATAACATGTTTTAGATACGTCACCATTAATTTCTTTCTACACAACTGTATGTCATTCAATAATGTTATGAGTCACATGCTTTGTATGATCTGGATCAAGACATGTTCTGTGTGGTACACTAGTAATGTACCATTAGAAAACGAATTTGTATGGAACTAGTTTGCCACTACATGACTGGCCTGCACTTCACCTCTGTACTTCAAGGAACTTGCCACACTTATGGAATTACCGGTGGTATGCACATTTGCACAATTTACTGATCACTGAGCTTATGTGTGTATTCATGTCATGCTGATTTTTATAGTCATGTGCATATAACTTATTATTGTTCATTTGTTGATTATGATATTTTTCTGTTACTGTTTCATATATGAGACTTTTGATCTATGTCTGTTATAATAAACTATTTTCTCGAAGGGATATGACTCAATGATTTTATGATAAGCATGAATTCTTTGGTACTGAACAAGGTATACTTGTGCCATTTACTATGATGACTGATTCTGTACTGCATCTTTATCTGAATATGAAAAGGAGTGAAACACTAAAACATTTTTTTGTGGTTGTCAGTGGACATAATGTGTGTAATGAGTCCCTGAGCCTGCTGACACCTAACAATTGAGTGTCGTCAATGGACAATATTAATGTTTTGGCATGGTTGTCAGTGGATATAGTGTGTTGCCTCTCAGTCCGCTGCACTTAAACATGTCTTGCTTTACCTTGCTTTCTGTTTTCAGATGAATTTTTGTGCTGACAACGTTTTGTTGTCTTGTCAAATGAACCACTGCCAATGTCAGGTAGATTTGAGAGCTCACCAGAACAATGGTACTTGTATACTTATTTTCTCTCTCTTTACACTATTTGCACTTCTGTGTAATATTTATATCTACTGAACTGAAAGAGTTTCTTTTACACTCCTGGAGGTATATAAATGACGTTTTGTTATCCTGTCAAATGAAGTGCTATCAAAGTCATGTGCTTATGATTGCTTACATGCACAAGTCGATACCTGATATTATTTTTTCTTCACTATATCGTACAGTTTATTAATTTCCTATTTGTATATAACTTATGTAATCTTATGCTTACGTTTATGTATTCTAGCACCTTGTAAAACATTTGTTGCTATTCTTCTCAATTTTGTTATGTAAGAATTTTGCATTTGCTCCTTGCCAATATGTTAGGCAAGAATCACCCCACAAAAGTCTCAAAAGTGGTGGTTGGGGTATGAAAGTTGGATTTTTATGATTGCGCTGTGTGCATACCCCCCCCCCCCCCCCCTCCACCACCTGTCCAGCTCCCTGCTCAGGCGCCACAGCTGCAAGCTTTAGACGCCACACAGCTAATGCAGATGTTTCAGTTTCAGACACTGCAAATATTTACCCTGCTCAACACGGTGCAGCAGCTACTGGCCAACGCTGCACAGCCGAAAGAACAAGCACCACCTACTATGGTTGCTATACTACCTTTTTGAAATTCTGTGAACAAGAAGAGGAATGGCTCGAGTGGTTGTCCCAGTACGAGTTCCATATACTAGCTCACAGTGTACCACGTACTGTGAAACTTCCCTATCTGTTATCAACAGTAGGAAGTGCAGTGTTCAGATTTACCCAGAAGTTATATCCTAACTCCACACCGAGTGAACAGTCGTACGAGCAAGTAGTAAAGTCCCTAACTTACTATTATGACATACAAGTGAATGTGGCAGCAGCTAGGTTCAGTTCTTTAGTTGTAGAAAATTGTCAGAACAAATTTATCGCTAGTGGGTAACAGCTTTGGAGGGTATTACAAGAAAATGCAAATTCAAATGTGCTTGCGGTGCTTTATATTCAGATATTATGTTGTGTGAAGCGAACGTGTTCAATGTGCCTGATGTCAAACTCAGGGAACAAACTTTGAAACAGTCCCGATCCATCGTTTCAGCAGCTAGTGCAAATATTAGATCAGTACGATTCCGGTGCCTTGTCGGCTCATAAATTTGGGCTGCCAGTTTTCTTTGGATTGAGTCCCTTGCTTGCGATCACACCAGTGCACACCGGCGGCTTGTGCTAGCCAAGCCGGCTAAACAACACGTCGCCACGCCCCGTAAGCAGTTCGCTATCCAGGCGAACAGAATAAAGTCTTGCCAAGACTGCCCCTCCCTACAAGCTCAATGTTAAGCTTGTGGTAGGAAAGGAGATGTACTATCAATATGTTTGGAGTGGAACAAACATCGGAATTCGACCCACTCACCAAAATTTAGTCACAAGGACCATGTACTCAATTCAGTATATTGCAAGTCTGCAACTAGCAAGTGTGCAGTTTTTACAGTGATACGTCAGTCAAACAAACTATTTGTTCATCTACTTATTTGTGGAATGTGTGAAATTTCAGTTTGATATGGGTGCCTCTGTCACATTGATAAATCGTCGCACACATAAACTGTTAGGCTCCCCACGCCTATCTAAAACTACCTTATATTGCACAAGACATTTCCGTTCTCGGAACATGTAGTTCGCCTGCTATGTATCGCTCGCATACGCGAACAGTGACTTGCACACTGCTCAAGTCAACCGAATGTGAGAACATATTTGGTCTTGATTTTTTTTTATTTGTTTGGCTTTAACATTCGGGACAATGTGTTGTCAGGGTCTGCATTCAATGCAAAAAACAGTGTAGGTTCTTTCTGAAAGAATTCCCGGAACTCTTTTCTTAAGGTTTAGGCAAGGCTAACAATTTTGTTGCACATATTACGGTGAAAGACAATGCTGAGCCAAAATTTTGTCGGGCTAGAACTGTTCCCATTGCATTACGGGACAATGTCGCTGCTGAACGTAAACAATTGCAAGATAACGGAGTTCTTGCGCCCTTGTCAGCTAGTCAGTGGGTAGGTCCACTGGTTTTTCTCGACAAACCTTCAGGTCTCATTCGCGTCTGTGTTGACTTTAAGTCTACAGCCAACCCACAAGCTATCATTGATACTTATCTATTGCCACGCCCAGAGGATCACTTGGAGAACTTAGGTGCTGGACGCTACTTTTAAAAATTTTATTTGCGCACGCATATCTTCAAATACAGCTCGACGAAGAATCTCAAAAAGTGTGTGTAGTAAATACTCGTATGGGCTTGTTTAAATATTAGCGTTTGCCTTTTGGCAGTGCTTCCGCATTCCCCATTTTCCAAAGGTATTTGGAACAGCTGACTGCACAAGTGTAAAAGTGTTCAAACTAGTTGGGTCAAATTGTCTTAGTAGGTCGTACACCTGAAGAACATATTGCAAATTTACGTGCTTTGTTTCGTGTGTTATCTGATTCAGGCCTCAAGTGTAGACTGGACAATGTAATTTTTTTAAACCTGAGTTACAATAACTTGGTCATGTCATAAACTGTCAAGGTTTACATCCTCTTCAGTCGCATTTTTTAGCCATACGAGACTTGCCAGTTCTCGTAATGTCACGGAATAGTAGTCAGTCTTAGGGAAAATGAACTATTATATTCGGTTCATACCGAATGCTGTAGAAATCACAGCTGCATTGCATCGCTTCGTCGCAAGAATGTCCCCTTTGTTAGGACAGATGAGAGCCAAGTGGCTTTTCAAAAACTTAAAGATGCATTGCTCAGTGATCGATGCTTAGTTCCCTTTGACCCTGACAAACCAATTGCATTGCAAGTTGACGCTTCCTCTTTCGGAGTCGGTGCAGTGCTTTCGCACAGAATTGGTGATAAAGACTGGCCTATCGCTTTCACGTCAAAACTATTGTCCAGAGCTCAGTGCAACTATTCACAAATTGACAAAGACGCTTTGGTTATTGTGTATGGTGTCACCAAATATCACCACTAGTTGTATGGCAGAAAATTCTACTTAGTAACCTATCACAAGCCTTTACAGTCTTTGCTTCATCTGACGAAACTCGTTTCTGTACGAACTGCCGAAAAATTGCAAGGATGGATTTTTGTGGTCTCTATATCAGCACGAGATTGTGTATCTTCCGATAGCTCATCATGGAAACACGGACGCACTTTCACTTCTTTCGATTGGTCCTGATGCAGACTTTCTGGCTTCTGTTGCATCTTGTTGTCACAATGATGCACAGGATTCTGAATTGCTTAAATCATTTTCGATGAACCACAAGAAAATTTCACAAGTCATGGACGCTGATTCACATTTGAAAATTTTGCTAAAATACATTCACACATCTGGACCTCACTCATTGAATAGCATAAAGAACTCTATAACCTGCCGAAAGCCTAACCGTCGGCATAGCCTCGCTGCACTGAAAGGTGTGATTCTTGTTTAGAATGACAGTGGGCAGTCAAGTGTGTTGATCCCTAAAGCTTTGTAAAAAGAAGTGTTGCAGGTACTTCACCAACGACACTGGAAGATCGATCGTGCGAAACAGATGCACGTCAAACACTTGGCAGGGTATGGACGGCGAAATAGAACAGATGACGTCACAATGTCACGCATGTGGAGAGAATCAGTCCGCTCCGCCACAACAATTCTCTGCTTGGCCTAAGTCGCATTAACCATTCCAAAGTGTGCACATAGACTTTGCGGGACCTTTTTGGAACACCCGTTGGTTGATTGTGGTGGGCTCGTACAGTAAGTTCTCTTTTGCTTTGCCCATGAACTGGACAACGTCACGTAGCACAGTTCAGGTGTTGTCACCGATTTTTTGCCTAAAAGGTTTGCGTGCAGTAATAGCGGCAGACAGCGGACCTCAGTTCACGCCAAATGAGTTTGAAACATTCTGTGAATGCAATGGCATACAGCTTCTAACTAGTGCAGCGTTCCATCCATAGTCAAACGGCGAACCGAACCGAGACATTTTTCCAGAACATTAAAGTAGCAGATGGTTGAACATCTTTTCGCAGACACCAGGGATCAAGCTTTAAAACTGTTTCTCGTCTCATGTCGTTCGCACCCACGAGGTAGACCATCGCCAGCGAAATTGCTTCACAGGCGCCGCCATCGCAAACTGCTCCACCTGCTCCACCCTCCTCAGCATCCGGGGATGATAGAACGCAGCAAGTATCGCTTCGCGCCGCGTGATATTGTCTTTTACAAGATTTTTAGCGGCAGCAGACGGTGGGCGCGAGGCGAGATCACCCGTCGACTTGGCGCTTCCATGTATCTTCTTTCAGGTCCAGATGGCTTGCAGCGCCGCCATTAAAATCAATTTGGCATCTGTCACATACACGATGATGTTTCAGTCTCTCTTCCCTCAGATTCACGGGTCCAGAGGACAGCGCGGCAGCAGCAGTCACCAGAGGGTGTCATCACGACACTGCGGGACGCCCCTATGGAGGCGGAGCCTTAGCTCCCCACTCTCCTCTCGTCCTACTGAGGGACCCGCCCATACTGCAGCAGTCGTCACCTTCTTCATCTGGATCATGGCAGCAGGAGGTGGATGCGTACCCTTATGGTCATTTGCAGGCGACGTTTCCGCCAGAACGCAGGCCGGATGGCGGGGTACGGCCGGAAGCTTGACGATCCCTGCAGCCACAGATTCCGGCCCGACGATGCTCCCACACTCCTGCATCCCCCGCCGTGGTCACGCTTCCAACACTACGCGGGTCCATCGCATTGGAGGGATGGGGAGGGGGGGGGGGGAATGTTCTGGCGTAACCAAAAGCGCCGGAACGAAGATGAAGAACGCAAGACCAGAGAAGGCAGCAAAACGACGTCGGCCAATGGTGCGCTGATTAGGACCGCACCACGACAGGAGCGACACCTGCAAGAAGTGAACGTAAGCGCTGCTCCTGCCAGCCTCGGTTAGACATCAGTGCTCAGTAGCGGACATTAGTGGAACATATTCGTGGAGTGTAGTACTGCCTGGTAGAGAGTGCTACGAGAACAGTTAATAGTGATCCACAAATTGTGTGACAGACTTGCTTGTTTGAACATTGTGTATAACAAGGACTTTGATTATGTTGCATGTCGCCCATCACTTGCGACACCTTTCTACATTAAAGTTAAGTATTGTCAATCTGCTTTATAGAAATACAACTACTAATGTTATTTGCTTGAATTGTTGTATAGCATTCCGAGAACGCCACGTTCCTTAGGCACACTATACAAGACGAGTGGGTAAGACCCAACATAAATCCCACCCAAATCTGAATTAAATGCTCGAATAATCTTCGAAAATTATGATTCAGATTTAGTGTGAGCGTACAATGGGTTCACCACACTAGTAACGTTGGAACCAGTTTTCGGTGGTATACCTTCAGTCAGATTTCAGCTATTATACTTGCCGTGATGGAGCTTGTAGTTGATTGGATACACTGACTGAGTGCACTCGTATTCAATTAACTGATTGAATAACTTTCACTTACTGCAAATCCATAAAACTGAAAACAATTACGCTTTTGAAATAGTTATTTATTACATGAACTGGTTTTCGAACCTTTTCAGGCATATCTTCAGATAGTTTACAGGAAGTTACATAGCTGCTTCAGAGCGTAATGGTGGGTGCTGCCTCCCAGACAATAACATGGAACATGCTTCAATGCATCGCCCTGAGTATTGTTTATATGCCGATTTGGATACAAAATTTACTTTTGTACTTAGTGTGACAGTATGGGTGGCTTTTCTTGTTAATGTCCATGTGTCTATTTCCATAGTGATGGACAGTTGATACCACTTCACTCACTTTTACAGAATATGTATGCATATACGCTGCAGCAACAAAATGTTGCTAGAATCAAACATGTACTATACAACTGATGCCTTTTACAAATATCTTCACACAAAGACATGACATCGGCCTGTTCAGCTCAGATACATTATTTGTTTTTGAGTGCATGTATTGCAGTGCTTATATTGGCAAAACGTTAATCTAAATAGGCATTAACATGAAACCCAAAACTAAAAACGAATTACTACAAGAACAAACTTTAAATGATCTGGTTACTCAATTCTAATCTTATAGAAACATTGTATACAGTCACTCTGTGCGTGAACACTTTAGTGAAGACCGACCCAGAAATAAAATAATGAACTTTTATAGTGTTTTCAATTATCTGCAGCTCTTTGTCTGACTGTAAAATTTATACTTATAGTTAAAAAAACAAGGAGAAAACTTCAAATGAACTACTGAATTATTTCTGGTCTCACGTTAGCGTAATAAGGAATTCAAGTAAAGGTAGATTCTGTTTATGTAAGTTAAAGGTACTAACTATAAAGCAATTCATTTACTTTAACAGTCATGGGCTTAGACATTCAGACATATAGTGCACGATTTATTGTGTTATAGGATATTTATATTAACACTTTACATTGACACATGCATAGTTTGGATGTGAAGAGAGGGAAGGTGGGGGGTTAGAGAAGGGAGAAGAATTGGTTTATTAAATACTTGTTTTGATCTAGTAAGTCTCCGAGATTCTGAAGAAAAAATTTATTTCTCAGTTCAGTTTGGTCATTGACTAGCTAGTCCAGTGCTGTATTTGTGTTGGTAAATATTTCGATTCTATCAGGAAGGTCAAACATCATGCCTCTGTTGGCCAGATGAAGTGGTGGGAGGTTTTGATCTACATTGTTTGCAGAATGAATTTATTGGGCAAGATGTGACCAAAGCTGGATTTGATCAGATTGTTAAGACAGAGTGCTTCCTTGTGCTCTTCAAAACTTGTTCTGAAGCTTCTACCAGTATGTACAACCTTGAAGCTTGAAAATGAGCTATAAATGAGTTTTTATACACCAGACTTTTGATATGGTTGTATAGTGGCTTTGGTATTGTGTATGACACATGCATAGTTTGGATGTGAAGAGAGGGAAGGTGGGGGGTTAGAGAAGGGAGTAAGTCTTGTAGAGGTTGGAACTTTGTCGATAACCCTTCTCTAGGAAATGGAGGCTTGCAAATGTGGTCTTCTCGTCTGTGGGTAGTTCTTGGACAACTAGCTGATTTAATTTTGTTGTATGGATTAGCTTATCTATTACAGCAGCATTGTACCCATTGCTGGAGGCAGCTGATTTAATAGTTTCTGTTTCTTTTTGTCTTTCACTTTTGTCCATTGTATTTCAAGCATGCAGTTAATCATTGTTCTGAGGATTCTTTATTATGTTGGTCTGGATGTTATGTACATTAATATCGATATTTGTTGGCTCCATAAAAATTTGAAACTCATGGTTTTGATTTTTATTTGAGACTGTTGAATGAAGCTAGTTATTGCCTTCTAATGTTTCATGTTTTACACTGTACTGAATTTTGTAGTATAATTTATTAACTTCTTTTTCGAGATTTTCTATTGATTTTGTTGTTCCATTCAATAGAATGAGTGTGTCATCAACATAGCATAATACAGTACAGTAGCTTATCTTTCAGTTGATTTTTGGATTAAAAGTGTTGTTATCGAGTTTGATAAGTCTGCAAGACTACTTAAAAATTGCCAATCCATTTTCCTGAATGTAAACTTGTTGTTGAATAGGAAGTAGATGTGTGGTAATATAAACTCCAGGATCTCTATGAGTTAGTAGGGTTCAGCTCTACCACGTTCCATGCTTGAGTGTGTTATTTCTTATCATACTGGTTGCTTCCTTGAGAGGTATGTTTGTATATAAGTTAACTATATCAAGATATGAAATTCCAGTTGTAGCATGGATGGGGAAATCTTTTATGCAACTGATGAGTCCATAACTGTTTTTATGCAGAATATATTTTCAAATACAAATGAATTGCTGATAATGTCATTAAGTTTCTTGGTGATTTTATAGCTAGGCCTATTGATGAAGCACACAGTGGGATATATCGAACAAACACTTTTAACAATCTTAGGTTATGATCTCAGTCTTGATGTTGATGGCTTCATCACTATACAATGTCTTGCTCCTGTTGGTGTCAACAGGAAGTTGCAGTTTATAAATAACTTGCTAATTTAACCTTGGAATTTGAGGGTAGGTCATATGTTAATTCCATTATGTTATTATTTCTGAAGAAGTAAGAAGTTTTGTTAATATAATCTGATTCATATGTGACTATAGCTGTGTTGCCCTTGTGGACTCTTACAACAAGGGCATTTTCGGTTAAAAATTTTTTTTTGTGTCACATTATGTAGTATGTTCATTATTGATCTTATTACACTTTTTATTCCATCAGTATTTCTCATAACGAGATTGTTTCCTTTATGGACTGTAGCATTTTGTTCATTGAGTTTTAGTTTAACTGTTGTGTATGCAATTTCTGTGTTCCCAATTAGATCTTTAACATCGTTTTATTTGTTGTGGGCATATTATTGTGCTTAAAGCCTTTCTGTAACAGATTTAGTTTACTACTGCTGAAGCATATCTCTGTAGTATTTATCATCTGTCAAAAAACTTTCATTCTGTTAGAGAATAAATACTGTGGGAATTTATTACATTGACTGGAGTCAGAGCACTTATCTTTTCCTCATGTCTAACTTAGATTGTTTTTGTTCTGTTCGTTTGAGGGGGCCAAATCAACTAAGATGATACACGCCCATGCCATAACCTTAGATCATCAGGAGATAAAAGAGCTTTAAAGCGACTCTACATTAAGCCCAATGGACGAAAGGAAAACGAGCATAGAACAAGGATAAAGATACAAAAAATGCGTTCTGAAGCCAGCGGAGGTACCGACCCAAAGATTAAATGCCCTTCTCAGTTTGTGTCGATGGACAGAAGGTGAAACGCGGTTGAGAGCCTGAGGGTCGTTCGCTAAAACAGTCGACAACTGAGACAGCAAACATACATCAGAACATAAAATAAACTTAACTCCTTTCCAACAGGGCTTGCAGGGCCTAACGGTATCGACCGGCCGCTGTGTTATTCTCAGGCCACCACTTAACAAATAGCGAAGGCTAAAACGACAATGCCCAATACGCAACCTAAATAAATGATTTCCTCTCGTCGTTAGGGCCGAGATGAGGTCGGCCAAGCCTCATGGAGAGGTTTGTTCCCCAGAGAACGTTCCTGTGTAGAGAAGACATGTAGCGACGCCAAAGTGACGCCACCTGCCACCAGACAGCAATAGCGTATGTATACGTATATACTGCAATGACGAAAATTTGCCAACATCCGACATGTGCTATACAATTGATATTTGTCACAAAGGTCTTCACACAAAGACAGGACATTGGACTGATTATCTCAGGGACATTATTTGTTTTTATTTGCTTATATTGAAGTCTTTGTATGTGTAAATACTTTAATCCAAACATGAAACCCAAAATTTAGAAAAAAAGTACTACAAGAACCAACTTTTCTTAGATAAATATATTGTAGAGTCAGTGTATGAGTAAATGCTATAGAAGACAGGCACTAACATGAACTCCCAGAAATAAAATAATACAAAATTATACAGTTTGCAATTAACTCCAGCAGTTTTCTTGGCCAAGAAATGTACATCTAAGAGTTGGAAAGAAAGAACAGAACTTCAAATGAACTGCTAACTTACTTCTATTGTTACAGTAATATGATCTTCATTATTAGTAATGGCAGATTCTGTTTATTTCAGTTGGAGGTAATATGCATAAAATTTATAGTATTTGTTATGAACAGCAGCTGTTTGTTCGACCCAGACTTTATTTTTAGAAAACAAGAATTACATTTCAAAAGAACTGCGTACTTACTTCTGTTGCAGCATTAACATGGTCTGGAATATTGGTAAAGGCAGTTTCTGTTTATCTCAGGTAAAGCTAATATGTATAAAAGTATTGGTTTATATTAACACCAATGGGCTTAGGTATTTAAACAGATAGTTTTATGGTATTACGTTGGCACCAGCATATTTTGGGGTGTAAAGAGATGGATAGAAGGTGTGGGTAGGGGGTTAAAGGAGGAAGGGTGTTAGAAGGGGCAGGGTAGGTTGATTTATTACCTGTTTTGGAGTAGTACGCCTTTGAAATTCTGAAGGAAAAATTTATTTCTCACTTCAGTTTTGTCATTGAGTAGGTAGTCAGGTGCTGTATTTCCATTGTTAAAGACATCGATTTCTCCAAGAATTCCATATATTACGCCTTTGTTGACGAGATGAAGTAGTTGAGGTTTTGTTCGATGTTGTTAGCATAATGAATGTGATGAGTAAGATGTATAGCATAGCTATAATTGTTCAGGTTGTTAAGACTGAGTGCACACATGTGCTGTTTGTATGTCGTTGTGAAGTGTCTGCCTCTTTGTCCAATGTAAAAGCTTCTACAGTTTTTTTAAATGAGTCTGAACGCACCTGAATTTTGATACTGTTGTAAAGAGGGTTTTAGTACTGCATACAATCCTGATCTGTATTTTATTGTTGGTGAAGAAGGTTATTGTTACGTACTATGTCTTAATGAGTTTGGTATTTTGTTGGCAAATCTTCCCTAGGATATACAAGATGGTCTTCTTGTTTGTGAGTGGTAGTTCAGCAATTGGTTGATTTAATTCTCTTGTATTGATTAGTTTATCTATTATACTTGGATTGTACCCATCATTGGGGCAGTTAATTTAATTGTTTCTGTTCCTTTTTGTCTTTCACTTGTGTTCATTCTAATTTAAATATGCTATTAAGCAGGGTCCTGAGGAAGGTTTTTTTTTTATTTTGGTCTGGATGGCTAGTATTATGTATGATAATATCGGTGGTTGTTGCCTTCTTGAAAATTTTAAACTTATGATTTTGATTTTTGTTTGAGATTGCTAAAAAAATGGCTCAAATGGCTCTGAGCACTTTGGGACTTAGCTTCTGTGGTCATCAGTGCCCTAGAACTTAGAACTAATTAAACCTAACTAACCTAAGGACATCACACGCAGTCATGCCCGACGCAGGATTCGAACCTGCGACCGTAGCGGTCGTGCGGTTCCAGATTGTAGTGCCTAGAACCACTATGCCACACTGGCCAGCTGAGATTGCTAAATGAAGATAGTTAATGCCGTTAATGCCATCTCGTGTACTATGTTCTACAGAGATGAATTTTGTTGTGCAATTTCTTAACTTCTTTTGCTAGATTTTTCTATATCCTTGATTGTTCCATTGAAAGGATTGAGAGTGTCATCATCATAGCGTTTTTAATAAAGTAGCTTATTATCAATGGGGTTTGGGACCTAAAAAATTGTTTTTGAGTTTGTTCATATATATGTGTGCTAACAAGCCTACCAAAATATTAGCTTTTGTCAGTCCATTTTACTGAATATCAAATATACAGTTGAACACTTGTGTAATAATATAAGCTCCAGGATGTCTATGACTTTTTAAGTTTCTGCTCTACTCATTGTTCCAGGTTTGAGTATGGTATTTCTTTTCATACTGATTGTTTCCTTGACAGGTATATTTGTATGTAAGTTGACTATGCCATGAAATGCAAATCAAGCTGTAGCTAGGATGGGCGAATCTTTTATGCTACTGATGAGCTCATAGTGGTTTTTTGATGGAGAAGCAATTATCAAATAAGTATGTCTTGCAGGCAATGTCATTAATTCCTTTAGTGATTTCATAAGCAACTAGAGTTGAACCATAACTTTACTGCATATTCATTTATGCTCATCTGAACTATGTCAATTTATATGTCAAAAAAGAGTGTACTTACATCTCATTTAGACCTAAGAGGAAGATAAGTGCCCTGATCTCATACAAAGCAGTAAACTCCCACCGTACTTCTTCTCAAACAGAAGATATGCTTCCTCATGAAGTGATAAACATTAGAGAAAGTAATGAATTAAGACCCTTAATGAAAGGCCTTGAGCACAATATTGACCCCCCCCCCCAAGTAAAGACAATGTGAAAGATGTAATATAGAACACGAAAACTGTGCGTGCAACAGTTCAACTAAAATACATGAAACAGGATGCTATATCCCATAAGGCACAGAACATTATTATGATAAATATTGACCATGATATAAAGGGCAATAACATGAAAAATGAACATGGGTCATTGTCTGACATAAAGAAGAAACTTTCAACTGAAATGACCTTGTTGTCAGTGCAGCTAAGGGCAGTAGTACAGCTGTTGTCTCGGATTATATTAACAAAAGTTGTGACTTCTTCATAAATAATAACACAAAAGGACTAGAATATGACCCTTCTCCCAAATTCCAAGATGAAATTATAGCATTATTTAAAAACTGCAACTATGTGTTGACACTAACACAAGCCAGTTATTTTGTAGCGATGAGCATCAAAACTGAGATCACAACCTAAGATCCACAAAATAAAATGTCCGATACATCCCAGTGTGACCTTCATCAATAGCCCAAGCTACAAAATCGCCAGGGAATGACATTATCTGCAAGGCATATATATTTGAAAATAACTTCTCTGTCAAAAACGATTGCGATTTCATCAATAACATAAAGGATATCCCCCACCCCAGCCATAGCTAGATTTGCCTCTCTTGATATACTCAACTCATTAATTTCATACCTGTCAAGGAAAAATTTAGTATACTAAGGATTAACATATTCAAACCAGAAACAATGTAAAAGTAAAACCTACAACCTCATAGAGATCCTGGAGCCTATGTTATCACACAACTACTTCCCCTTAATAAATAAGTCTTACATGCAGGTAGATGGATTGGTATTGGGTAGCAATCTTGCAGGTTTGCAAGCACATATATATTAACAATCTCAAAAAGAACATTTGGATCCCAAACTCCACTGAAGGATAAGCTACTTTATTACAAACATTATGTTGCAGATTCAATCTCTTCAATGGAACAATGAGAGAAGTAGGCAATTTAGCCGAAGACTTTAATAAATAATACCACAAAAATGATTTCACTGTAGAACAAGAAACACAAGAAGTGTTAACTATCTTGATTTAACATCAAATAAAAATCCAAAGCATAACTTTCAAATTTTCAGGAAATCAACACCCACCTTAACTAAGGAATTTGATAACTATACTGCCAACCTGTTCAAGACATATGTGTACAACATAAAAAGCCACTTCACCAACAGTAAAATACATAATAAAGCCTTACACAGTAACAAAGCCACCATACCACATTATTTAAAAAAAAGGTGTACACAGAGTCATTTAAAACTGATATCGAAACTTTACATTGCTGGTAGAGATTTGATAAAAAGAAATTAGGGTACATGGATACACTGTGCTGTCATAACCTGAGGAAATATAACTTTGCCCCACATCTTGCGCAATACATTCATTCTGCAAACAGCATAGAACAAAATCTCCTAATATGTCATCATGCCAACAAAGACATGATACTTGATCTTATTTAGGAAGTCAACATCTTTATCAGCACAAATACAGTACCTGACTGCCAAGTCAATCAGCAAATTGAACTGAGAAATAAATTTCTGCACCAGAATTTCGAAGGCATACTACTTGTAAAACAGTAAGCAATCAACCAACCCTGTCCCCTCCAAGACCCTTCCTCTAATCTCCACACTCTGTCCCTCTCTTTACATCTAACTATGCTGGTGTTAATGCAAATATCCTATAACAGAATAAATCCTTAACTATAGGTCTAAATGTAGAAGCCCTGTGGTACTGAAATAAACCAGTACTTTTATACATATTATCTTTAAGTGAAATAAGCCGAAACTGCCCTTACTAATATTCCAAGTCGTGTTACTGTAAGAATTGAAGTAAGTCAACAGTTCATTCGAAGCTTCCTTCTTATTTTTAAATATAAAGACACATAAACCACCCATACTGTCACAGTAAGAAGAAAACTAAATTCTGGGTCAGATCAGCACATAGGCAATACTAACAGCTATGTGTTAAAGCATGTATCACCTTCTTGCCACAGAGACAGCACCCAGCATTACACTCGAAATAATTATGTAACTTCTTCCATGCCATCAGAAAAAGATCCTGAAAAGGTTCAGAAACCGGTTTATGAAATTAATAACTCCTTCAAAATAGCAAGTCGTTGCTTTTACAAGTATTTACTTCGAATAAACAGTGACAGTTCCATAATGGAGCAGCTCAAACTGTTGCTGCCACCCCAGGTAATTAGAAAAAAGCACGAATTTCACAACATAAACTAAACATAACGAAAAACATCCTTTGTACAAGATATAGAAAATGTCTCTCAGAAAACTTGACCAAAAAACTTATCAGAATAAAATGAATGAGGGAAAGCAAGTCAGACAATATATCAAAAGTACAATGAAATTATTTATTTAACCCTGAAATCAAATCTCTTTAGAAAAAGAAATATCTTCTCAAGACACCGAGAGCTACGCCATAACCATATTGCTTACATATTCATGCCCTAACTAGGTCTATCAGTTTATATGACAACAAAGAATCTACAATGAACTCACTTAGACATGAGATGAAGATAAGTGCCCTGATCTCAAAGAAAGCAGTAAAGTACCGAAATATGCTTGAATAGCATTTAAGGGGCTCCGGAAAGGCTCAAAATCATGAAAAGTTCAATTTTTACTTTTTTGCGTTTTCTGAATCTGCAGACTATTACCTTTTAATAGATATATAATTTATTCAGTTCCAAAGACTACAACTATTTTTAAATTTTTTTTGAAATGTGTTCTACATGGGCGTGACCCACTGTGGCGCTGTTAAACTGCTGTCAAATGGTCTTATTATTAACGTCCGTGTTCATCAGGTACATTTTAGTGATGTGAGATAAAGTATGTGTTGTGGCTAACCTGTGATGGTTCAATATATATCGCTGGTGTGATTGTCGATTGTTTCATGTTTATTTACTCTGTCGTTATCTCGAAAATATTCGTAATTAATTCTGTTTCTTGAGTCTCTGTTTTGTTGAAGTATAATAATGAGTAAAAGTAAAGTTATTAGAAATCCTCTGAAGGCTTTTAAGAAAAGGAGAAATGTTGGAAAGCCAAAGGTATGTGTTACTACTGTAAACAATAAAGACGATAACCAAGTGAGTGAACCTAACCTCTCAAGTACACCTGCCCATAGCAGTCAAAGTGGGAAAGAAAATACTTCACAGAAGAAGCTTGGTTCAATGAGTGAAAACTATGAATGTTTTATGGGTGAATCGGATGAGAATGAAATATTTGATATGTCGGTTCTCAAAGGAATTTTTTCAAACTGTGTAAGATGTATTCATTGTAGTGAAGTTGGTCTGGAACTCTCCATAATAAAGCATGTAGGACTTGCTAGTGAAATACAACTATAATCTGATAAGTGTTCATACATGACCACCTTTTGGAACAGTGTTGCAGTAACTGCAACTGAAGAAAATGGTAGCAAAATCTACGAACACAACAATGAGTGATGCTTGCTTTAGACAAGGAACGCCTTCGGGCTGCAGACAGGGCTGTAAAGAGTCTAGAAATACAAGCAAGAGTAAACAGGAGGAGGAACAAGAGGAAGCTGGAGGAGGAGTTTGCAGAGGATGAAGATAATCCATCCTATGGACATGGAATGCACTAAAAAGTTAATCCAATCTTTGACGCTCGAATCCCAAAACTTTTATTTTCTCATACTAATTACATGTTTTCTAAGGATCTTCCAAACATATTTGTCTCAAACTTTCAGTAAATGTTACATAGTACCTTCTGCATAATTTAACACAGCCTTTTTCCAGAAAACTGTATATTTTTGAACATATAAATAAAAAATTGCAGGAAATTGTTGTGAATTTTCATTACAATTGAAAAAAATCATCTTTAATAACAGAACTAAAATTTTGTAAAATCCCTGTGTTAAGTTTTAGCCCATATTCCAATAAATAATCTGTAAAAAGTTCAACTTCGTACCTCAAATACTTTGTGAGGAAAGATGTAATTTATAAGCGTTATTTTAACATTGCAAGTATAGAGCGTTCCGGAGCCCCTTAATTAAAACTGTTGATGAAAGACTGTAGACACAACATTGCCCTACACTAAACAAAAATAATATGATAGATGTAATATGGAACACAAAAATTGCATGCAAAACAGCTAAACTAAAATATAATAAACAAAATGCTTTATCCTGTAAGGCAGAAAAATTATTGTGATAAATACTGACCAGAATAAATAGAGAAGAAAATTTACAACCGAAAATATCGTCATTGTCAGAGTGGACAAGAACAGCATAGCAATTGCAAATATAAATCACATTATAGTAATAAAACTTGTGAACTGTTCAGAAACAATAACATGAAAGAACTAGCATATGACCCTAGTCACAAATTCCAAGATAAAATTAGAATGTTACTCAAAAACTGCAACTACGTGTTGCCACCAAGAAAAGTAAAGCATTTTGTAGTGATGAACCCATCAGCACCAAAATTGAGATCACAACCTAAGATTTATAAAACAGAATGTCCAATATGTCCCCTCATGACCTTCAATAGTCCAAGCTACAATACTGCTAGCAAACTAAATGGCATTATCCGCCAGGCATATGGATTTGATAATAACTTTTCTCTCAGAAACAGTTATGAGTTGGTCAATAGCATGGAGGATATCCCCATTCCAGCCGCAGATAGATTTGAAACTCTTGACATTGTCAGTTTCTATACTGATATATCTGTCAAGGAAAAAGTCAGTATATCAAGAAAAAATATACTCAAGCATGGAACAATGGGAAGATCCAAAACCTATGAGCTCTCAGAGATCCTGGAGCACACAACTACAATCTCAAGAAGAATATTGTAGACCCCAAACCCAACTTAAAGAGAAGCTATGTTATTACAAACCCTATGTTGATGACACTCTCAGTCTGTTCAAGGGAACAACGAAAGAAGTAGAAAATCTTGCCTAAGGACTTAATAAATTACACCACATAATTCAGTTCAGTGTAGAACATGAAGCACCAGATGGCATTAACTGTCTTCATTTAACAATCTGAAATAAACATCAAAAGTAGAACACTCATATTTTCAGGAAGCTAACACCCACTAATATTACCATACATAGCTCTTTAGCCATTCACACCAATATAAAAGGCATTCCTTAGAACAATGGTTCATTACATGCTTAAAATCCCAATGGACACAAGTGAAATACAAAGTGAAACTGATATTAGTAGATCAGGTGCCTCCCAATGGGTACAAACCTGCTGTAATATATAAACTAATCCATATAACAATATTAAATCATCTAACTGCTGAACAACCATCCGCAAACAAGATCATATTTGGAAGCCTACCTTTTGTAGGGAAGATTTAGCATCAAATAGCCAACCTCTTTAGGACATAAAAATGAGCTTCTTCACCAAAAATTAAATTATGGACAGTACCAAAATCACTATACACTAGTATCAAAAGTAAGTTGCAACTCAGTTCCAAGCTTCCACACTGCACAAAATGGTAGAGGTTGTTTAACAAGATTTAAGAAGCCCAAGGATGCACTCTGTCTTAACAACCTGAACAAATCCTTCCTTGCTTCAAGCTTGCCCAAAACAATCATTCTGCAAACAACATAAGAGAAAGCTTTCTGATAGTTCACCTCGCCAACAATGGCATGATACGTGGCCTCCTTGAAGAAATCAAAATCTTTATCAACACAAATACAGCTCTAGACTACCTAGTCAATGATCAAACTAAAATGAGAAATAAATATTTCGTTCAGAATTTCGAAGACTTAATGGTTCAAAGCTGGTAATCAATCAACCATCCCTGCTCCCTCCCAACACCCCCCTCCCATTAACTCACTTTTATCCCTCTCTTTACACCCTATCTTGGTGAAAACGTAAATTTGCTACCACAGAATTAATCGTGGACTATATGTCTAAATAATGTTCCCTACTGTGATAGTAAGCCAATATTTTTATACATATTATCTTTAGCTGAAATAAACAGAATCTGCCTTTACTAATATCCCAGAACATGTTACTGTTGGAACAGAAATAAGTCGCCAGTAAATTTGAAGTCAAATTTCTTGTTTTAAAGTACAAAATTTACTGTCACAAAAACAGCTGCAGTTCATTACAAGTAGTGTACTTCCGTATTACTTTATTTCTGGGTATTCTTATCAATCCCTGTCTTGACTAAGTATTTACTCAAAAGTTGACTGTTTTCTATGTTAATATAAGAAAAGAAATTTGACAGCATATGTTTGTTCTTGTTGTAATTGATTTATTGTTTTGGTTTTTCTTTGGGGGGGGGGGCGGTTTCATATTAACACCAGTTTACAGTAAAGTATTTGCCCATATATCGACTTTAATACATGAAAACAAAACCAAATAATAGCTTTGAACAAAGCAGGGCTGTGTTATACCTTTGTGTGAAGATCCTTGTATCAAGTAACAATTGTGTTGCGCATGCTGGGTGTTGGCAAAGTTTTGTTACTACAGTGTTTAATCTTAGTATCCTGTAGAAGTGAGTGATGTGGTGTCAACTTTCCATCACAACAGATGGATATTAACAACTACAGCCACCTACACTGTCGCGGTAAGTAGCAAAGTACATTTTGGAGCCAAATCTATATATGAACAATGCCCATGGCGGTGGATTAAAACATGTTCTATTTTATTGTCAGAGTGCCAGCACCCAATATAGCGCTTTGAAAGAGCCATGTAACTTCCTGCACACAATCTGAAGCTTTGCCTGACAACGTTCGAAAAATGATTCATGTGATAAACAGCTATTTGAAAAAAGTGACTCGTTGAAGTTTTATGTATTTACATTGAATGAACAGTTATGGTTTCGTAAACATTCATAATGGGTTATCTTAACTTTCACTAACGTCTTTCAGCAGTATCAGGTGGATTCGAGTTCAAGCAAATCTATTATGTGGAAATATTTCAACAATTATTGTTTTTGCTAACATAAAAACGTGTTAGCAGTTCATGTACCTCCGATCAAACATTCGACTGAAGTTTATAAGCGTTACACCCAAGAAAACCCTGTTAATTGTGTATGTAATGGACTATCTGTTACATCATTACTCTACTACACACCAGTAATCACTAAGTAAAGAAAAAGAAGCAGAAATATAACCGTGTTGCAAGTCAAATACGTTTAGAAATAAAAGTGTTTGAAGAGTAAGACAAATCTCCACTTTCAAGACAGGTGAAACTGTTGATATATTACTGAAATTTATTTACAAGTATCAGATGTTCCATGCTAAAATACCTTCTGTTTCAAGGTACAAGACTGTACACTACTGACGAATTTCGGCTTAAATGTCCACATGTTTTATAAATAGTTCTAAAAATATATAGTTATTTAACACTGTATAATTCTGCACCTGAAGAATAAGCATTATACCCCAAATTGCTTTAACACACAGGGTGAACAGAAACAGTTTGAAAAGCATCTGAAATTGTTGCCAAATAAGCTGTAGTGAGAAATAACTGTTAAGAAAAATATTCGATACGAACAAAGAACATGTTTGGCGACGTCATCTCTGCCGGGCCAGTTGAATTCACAAGTGCAATGGCCTGAATGTCTAACTTCAACGCTAATTAAGTCAGAAACCGCAGAATGTACCGATTTTTTCCTTAACATTTATCCGCACAATCTATCCTGAAACATCCTTAGAAGTTTTTCCGATTCTCTCTGACAACACTGTATTCAGAAGTTTAAGGTGTTACCGGTAGGTTCGATCAACGCACAAATATTACAGAGATGCTAAGTGAATTGAAATAGAAAACCCTGATGGGAAGAAGACGTTCTTTTTGTAAAAGAGTATTGAGAAAATTTAGAGAATTTGCATTTGAAGCGGACTGCAGAATTGTTCTACTGCCACCATCACACTTTTCGCCTGTGAACCACCAAGGCACGATAAGGGAAACTGGGGATTGTACAGAAGCATACAGACATAGGTTTCTTCCTTGCTCTATTTGCGACTGAAATGGAAAAGCAGTTGACTGGTGGTGATACAAGATACTCTCGACCAGTCATCACTCGGTGGCTTGCCGAGTATGTACGTAGATGCAGATTTAGTATTTGTGGAAAGCAAAATATTCACAATGACCGGTATGTGCTACGGTCTGATCAGGGTAGCTCCAGAAAATAGTCGGTAGTTGCCAACTGCAAGGTGGAACAAGTATAATATCTCTGAGCAGGAGGTTCTTTGATGGTTAAGAGAGCTGGGCACGGGAGCAAAAAACAGAGAGGTCGTAGGTAGGTGGCCAGAGAAAGCTTTAAGGCAGGTGCCCAGAGGAATCAGATGTGTGGTGACAGCTGTAACGCAGGTCGCGCTCGCTGCCCCAGACCAAACCTTTTTGTAAGAGTGTTTCGTGCTACGGTAGGTTTTGTGTATGATTTAAAAATTTAACAATATATATATTGAGATCACCATTGTGTTTCTAAAAGCCTGAATCATAATCCAAATCCTTTGCTTAAATTGAATATGAAAATGAGTAGTAGAGTAAAGTTACTCACCAATGATAGAACCAAGTAAACATCAAGATTAAAAGTAAATTTTCCAGTACCATCTTAATGCATTATTCTTTTAAATTTTATTGCTGAGTCAAATACATGTTGCATTTCTTGCAAAATGGAGGAGTGCAAGAAATAAGTTCACAGACACAGTCAGATGCAGGTTTGCTGAATAATTAATTTAGAACAATCGTATCGATGATACATTCAACAATTGCTGCATAGAGCACAACTAAATGTACAACAACAACGAAAACTGCAGAGATTGGTTGGAACTGCTTATGGCGATCCCTTTTGCGCATTACTTCCTGTGATTCTATAATCAGTCAGCAGACAGAAGTTCCGACCAAAGAGCATCATGTGTTCCTTGATACGCTATGCTCTAGGTGTAACACTCTCCCCAGTGTTATACAGTACTAGGAAGCTCTGCTTGATGGTTTTCACTGGTTATCCTATACATTTTCCGTTTATTGTTAATACCATTCGGATTCTTTGTAAATAATAAGAACTCGAGTTCATTGTTACACATCATCTCCTGCGTAAACTACGCTGCATTCGACATTCTCCACTTTCAATCCTTTCAATTCCGACGAGTTGTGTGTAACTGTCAAAGTAACATAAAGTCACCCAAGAGGAATGCTACTATCCTACTAATCTACAGGAGTACTGCACGATTTCTATATTGGTCACTAAATAAGAGGCCAGCACCTGATAAACCGATGAGTTAATCCGACGCGTTTCAGGTTGAATCTATCCTCAGATTGTCATGAACATCTTTGTAACCACATATTGTATGAAAACAGAATGTAATAAACAGAGCTGTCATGGCAGACTCATGCCACGACAGCTTTGATTGTTGCTTAATGTCTCTACAGACGTGATGAACATCTCGGTGATCGTACATTGTACAAAGGCAGTATTGTAACAAACGTAGCCATCTGACATGACAGCCATGACAGCTTTGTTTGTGGCTTACCGTCTGTATATAAGTTATCACCACGATGTTCATGATAATGTGAGGCTGGATTCATCCCGAAACGTGTCATAAAAATTCAGTGGTTTATCAGCTGGTGGCTTCTTATTTAGTGCCCAATACAACAATTGTGCCGTACTTCTGTTGACCATTAGTTACAGACTACGATGCTTTTGACATTCAGTCATGTATTAAAATACTTTTTTAACAGATGATTTATTTAGTCACTTCACCGATCTCAAACGGTGTCAACACCACGTTTCAAACTAACAGAATCTTTTCTTTCCGGTAATACAGTTAGATGGTGATTGCCTGATATGTGGAAAGAAATAACACTCTGGAATGGAACGTGTGCAGAGGGGCGATGTTCATCGCGTCCTCATCTATCTCGGAAATGCAGAACAACATCTGGTGTGCGCCGGAAGTGCTTCACAAATAGCGGCTATAATTCTGTCAGAATAGTTTACAAGCGAGATCCGCACTCACTCGGAAGCGAGTGGAAGTGCCCGGCCTTCCGCAGCGAAACGGAAATTATTATTTTCTCGGCCAATCGGCTTTCGCCAGTAGCCTCGGAAGGGGCGCAAGCCCCGAGCGTGGAGGTTCAACCTCCAACCCATCCACCCACACACCCACACACACACACACACACACACACACACACAGACACACACGTAATGTAGTCTGAGGCAGCCCGAGCAGCCCCTTAATGCTACGACATTCTATTCCCGGCGCGACCTGTAGCATAAATTTTTTCCCTAAGTGAAATGAATATATGTATGCGGCAATTTGTATAATATCGCCATTCCGGGAAGAATGTTGGTAAAACATTGCGCTCCGCAGATTGTACAAACGGCGCCGCGCCCCTACCGGCTCTCTACCCCCTTCACCCCCAACCACCCTCCCCGTTGCCCTCACATGATGGGAACCCCTGCTCCTTGTCTGCGCCCCTGACTTACGGCCGCTCTACTTCCAGATTGCAGATGCCTCCAGCATGCGTACATTATTTCAGCTTCTTGCATACGTCATGGAAATGAGCTATTCTTTCATGAGTCGCGCGCTTTGTGTCCTTCCCGTCTACCTTTCTGGAGTAAGATGGAAAAAACAATCTGACCCTGTGAAACACGGACACTTTTTGCAACATAATGTCGTGTATGTAGGTGCTCTGACATTCCGTTTCCATACGTGTCGAATCTTGTAACCTGTATCTTTAATTTTGACACGAATAAAATTTTTACGTGCGATGAGTATTCGGAGTATGGAATATCATAGGTCACAAAGTTGCCTCCCTCTCCCTGCTCCGGGGCGCATTGTGACACGAAATTTAGAACAAGGGAAAGGGAATTAATTTCATTTGGCAGTAATATAGGCTGACCAAGTGTGTGTTTATTAAGTACAATTATAACTTCGTTAAAGTTCTGGCCAGTATTAACATTTTCGTTTTATCCACACACAGGAAAGCATTTATCACAATTTCCCAGGTCCACTACGAGGTCGCGGATTACAGCAGTAATCCAGGAAGTTTAGAATAAATAGCTTTTCTGTCCGTCAATTTTCATAAAGCGTTTGCGTACTAGTTGTTTTCCCGTAAATGATGTTATGTGCCCATACAGTAGACTAATGAAACAAAAACAGACAGTAGACACATACACACACACACACACACTCACACACACACACACAACTAGGGAACAGTACTAATAAAGAAAGAATGAAAACCATCCCTATAAAGTTTCACGGCAATATGTCCCAACAAATAGAGATCCGACTTTCAGTTTAAGAATGCCCTACAGCTTTGCGTAAGACCTAAGTTCAGAAGTGCACTTGACAAAGTTGACGGCTGTGGTGTATACAGGATCGAGTGCAATAACTCTCATTATCATATCGGCAAAATCGGCGTCTTTTTTAATGTAAAGTTTAAGGAGCAGTTACAGGTAAGAAACAAAACTGCCTTGGCATTACAATTAGCAAAACCTGGCGATACTATGGGGAACACTGAGGTAAATTTTCGTATGCTCCACAAACCGTATAAAGGTCGTGCTCCAGATTCATTGGAAGAGCTTGAAATTTATGGAGCCTCAAAGCAATAGCAAGCAAAATGGCTCAATAGATAACACGATTTTGAGTACTTTGCTTTATTTCATAATGCTTAATATTAACTTTCCCATTTTACTATTTCCCTTCAGCACTCTTAGGAGTGGAGCGGGCTGATCGACACCCGGCCAATTAAAAGTCGCGATTCCATTCAGGCAGTTAGCAGACAAGCTGAAAATGGGGAAAATGGGGGATCCCAATTGGGAATAAACGAGAGGGGCTTGCCAGTTCCGGAATATGCCTTCGAACCGAGTGAAACCTCCCGAGAACGTTGTGGGCATAGGGGATGAAACCATATTATGTCCCGGACATCATCCTTCATTCGAAGTTGTTGCCCAACCGAAAATTAAAATGTTATATACATGTGAGGAGTTTAATATATCTGTTACGGAACGGAGTGAAGTGTTGTTCGTGTGATGGAGGAACATAAAGTATCGAACGCCTCTCGTATTTATATCTTATCCTGTCGTTACATATTTGCTAAGTTTTCTTACGTTCTTGGTTTTATTCTTTCTTTTGATTGCTTCTTCTCTGTTTATGTAATACTTTTCATTAACAAGATAATGTTATTACGTGACTCTTACATTATTTTATTATAATTTTCTTGGAACAGCATCCCGCAAGATACGTGATGTCCTTTGCCAGTTACTTGCCTCTAACTTCACGCTTACGCTGCTTTCTGGCTGCTACGCAAACAGATTACTTACTTTAGTTTCTTGTTTTCACCCTTTCCGCTTATTCCCCGAGTAATTCTATCATCCTTAGTGGTTCCTCAAGCTTGTTCTTGTGTATGCTATTATTTTTGACTGAAATGACCACAAAAGCGTCTGAGAATTACATTCTGTCACTTAATCATTTCCTTTTGACATTTTTAAATTTAACATTATTCTTCTTTCAATTATTACATTTTATCAATGCAATAACTTACACATTTTGGAAACCCACATTACACTCTTCATTTATTGGATTCTGTAGCACTTTAATTAAGGAATATCTGAAGGCTTACAGTAGCTACATCTAACGAGCTTACGTCATAAGAGACATAATTTGTGGCTACTGTTATAAACAATCCTTCTAATGACAGAATGACTTGGCCGCCACTGTGGCCTGGTTTATACTATATTTTTAGAGTATATTTTGTAATGATGTCACTACGACTTCATTACATTAGGACATGTTATAAAACAGGTATGCCTCGTCATAACTTTAGCACATGTTTCCACATCCATTTTTATGGGATATTTTATTGTTTTAAGATGTAATGTATACACCAGTGGTACTTCAATTCACATTTTTGCTGCAAATCTGAATATGGTCATTGTTAACTGAAACTTAGTCTAAGGATCAAGCGTTTCGTGATCATTGTCGGAAGTAACAGAAATTTGTTTATCACATTATTCACCAGTTTTGAGAGATTTTTGTTCCTGATTTTCTTAAAATCCAAATAAACGTAGGTCTGCCCCATTGAATGAAGGTAAGAATGAGGAAAACTGAATAATATTGAGTAAGATAATTAAAAAACTATAAAAAACTATTACACACTTTTTACGCGATTGTTCAGTGGAATCCTATAAGAAGAAATTAGGTCTTGACTCATTTCACACAATATCATCGAAGCATGGTAATTAGTCTAAACTTTTAGGTACTTACCTATAGGTTTCGTGATATGAGAACAAAGTCACGACTCATTTAACACAGTATTCTGCGCAGCTGTATGTTATAGTCAGAAACAGAATTAGAATGCAAAATAAAAATTTCTCTTTTTTACCAAACTATTCACAAAACACCCTAATTTCATTAACCGGTCTTGTTTCTTACAATTTCCCCGAGTGAGGAGGCACAGTACTCGCATTCGGGAGGACGACGGTTCAATCCCGCGTCCAGCCATCCTGATTTAGGTTTTCCGTGATTTCCCTGACCCCCCCCCAAGGAAAGTGCCGGGATGGTTCCTTTGAAAGGGCACTGCCGACTTCCTTCCCTATCCTTCCCTGATCCGATGAGACCAATGACCTCGCTGTCTGGTCTCCTCCCCCAAACAACCCAACCCATCTTACAATTTCAATTTTTTACACTTGTTTCTGCTGGTATGCGTACTGTCGCAAAGTTACTCATGTAACACACTCGAATTACATTTTTCGCATTACAGTGCCTGAAATTTTTTGATGTTTATACAGAATGCTCTGCACATAGAGCATATTTCCTGTACACAGCTCCCAGAGTTGTGGGAGTACGTAAAGGTTTCCCAAAAATTAACAAAAAACGTTTTTCCACCTAGAAACAAAAGCGTTTGTGGCGAAATGAACAGAAATGCACGCACTTGTAGCTTTCATCACTAATGGCAGCACTTTGGAAAATTATGAGCAGAGCTGTAACAATGAACATCGAATAAATTTTCAGATACCAAGATCGTTAAAATAATTTATACATACAGCTTACCGGTTTCAGCATTTCTCTGTTGACATCTTCGGATATATGTTTACAACAGATGGCAGCAGAGAACTGCCGGAACCGGTAATCTTTACGACTAAATGATATTAAACCATCACGGCATTTGAAAATTTATTCATTGTTCGTATACCACATATCGCCTCCACGCTGACGTCAGAAGTGTTGACTCGAGCGTAGCATTTAAGAACAAAAAGGTGGAGCACACTGTTCTCACATCGTAATACATGAGCCACAAAGTTTCTCGTTTTCACGGGAATAAGGAAAAAGTAAACGCTGGGATTTCAAAATATGTAAGCCTATGACAGGAATACTGTCTCTCTCCTCTACTGTTCAATCTATACATCGAGGAAGCGAAGTCGGAAATAAAATAAAGTTTCAGGAGCGGGATTAAGATTCGCAGTGAAAAGGTGTTAATGGTATGGTTCGCTGATGATCTGGCTATCTTCAGTTGGAAGGCGACCAGTTAATAGTGAGTGACCTTTAATTCCTCCTGAATCGCATTGTGTTTGTCACTTGTCCGATCAGACTATCGATTAGCGTGTCGACTGCAAATCGCGGGGGCAACGATCTTTGCTTGTATGGGAATGCGGTGATCTCCGCTGAGCCGGCCGCGGTGGCCGAGCGGTTTTAGGGGCTTCAGTCCGGAACCGTGCGACTGCTACGGTCGCAGGTTAGAATCCTGCATCGGGCATGGATATGTGTGATGTCCTTAGGTTAGTTAGGTTTAAGTAGTTCTAAGTTCTAGGGGACTGACGACCTCAGATGTTAAGTCCCATAGTGCTCAGAGGCATTTGAACCATTTGATCTCTGCTGAGAAACTGTTATTTGATCCCTAGATAGCCAGTCCGAAAGCAAGGCGGTATTTTTGGCTGGTTCTGGTCACGCGGCTGATATCTCGTTATAAATTCTGTTCCTCTACTTCGTGGGTGGTTTTCGTTCATCGGGAAAGTCGCGCTGTCTGTTCTCCCGCTGTCGCTTTGCAGCACGTGATGTGAAGTAATTATTCAGACTTTTATCTAGTGAACAACATGGAAGGTTTCGAGCAGTGCACTGGAGTGTTGTATGCTCAGATACATATCGCTGCATGTGTAGCGTTTAGCTTCATTTGCAAATAAGCCTTACAGGATTATAAGGATTGCAATTCTGCGGGCTGAAAGTGAGTCTCTGTTCGACTTAACATATGTTCTATAATAAATGTGACACGAAATCCGTTTTAGTGATCCACACGTTAAGCCTCAAGTGACTTACACGCAGGATATGTTACCTTAAATGAAGTATCAGTTGCACTTCCAGAACTTTTTTAATGTAATTTTTGAGATATTCTATAGAAAGCATTTAAAGCAGTCACCAGGACTGAATTATGTACATGGTCCAGATTCTCATTTATAGCCTCACTCAACTTAAATTACCGAAAAAGTGTCATTAACTTATTTAGCCTATTCTTGTGTTACAAACTTGCCATTTAATACGGCATCCATATTACACTTTTGGGAGAAACCGCCGAACAAATTAGATAACCCACTAATTTGGTATATCACGGACACGTGGTATAAGCTAATCCCTTTTGAAATTATGATTCATAAGTGATTAACATTGACCAGATAGCAGAAAATTTCTAGATGTTACACAATTATAAGCAACCGATGTTAAGGCAAGTTTTCAGAATTTAGAGAATGTAGAAGTTCACAGTTCACCATTCGTGTTTAACATTCAGAGAATTGTAGTTATACAACGTTCTCTGCCTGTTGTTGCGACATCGCATAATGCTGCTCTCCCTATCACCACTCAACTTTGATCGCATTATACTGTGTCTGACGTTTGGGAGTATTTCAAGACGTAAATAATTATTTTAAATTCCTGTGAATATGCAAGTGAAAGTTCACAAGACGGGCAGCAACATATATAATAAGTGAAAAGTATTAGAGCATATATTGAGCGGAATAAACAATCTAACGGTCACAGAATGTGTGCTGAGAGTAAATCAATGAAAGAATAAAGTAATGAGGCGTCATAGAAATGAGATAAGCTATATACTGATCAAAATTAGACACAACACAGTAGTCTTTAGTGAAGGATTGTGTTTACATTGCATGTTTTACAGCACAGAATACCAAATAGAAATTTTTATTAAAACTCATTAACACTGCCACAGACAAAGTCTAGTCATGCCAGAGACAGAAGCTGAAGCAGAATCCGAGCTGGTATGGTGCAACTGTGTCAGGGTCTCGACACATATAACAACCTCTGCTGAATGAGAACATGCGTTCAGCAGAAACAAGACTGTGACAGAAAACCAAAGGGAGCAAACCAGCATATTCGTTTGCTCATAAGGCATGATGCAGGAAACTCTGTCTTTTACACAAGAACACATAGTGAGGAACTGAAACGGCTGTTAACAGTGTCGTAAGTGAATTCAGCAGAATAAGGAGGTCAGATGCAGTCATTACTAACTGTCCCCACATGAAAGCTTTCCTCTAAATACTTCAGCGTTTCAGCTCTCATTACGGGTTGGTCATCAGGATCAGTGTCATTCACAGTAACAGCCCTTGATTCCATGATACTGTAATGAATCTGTGTCCTAAATGCTCCAGCTCCAAATCAGCTTCATGCTGCTCAACACCTACTAGAAACTGACTGCCTTCCTTCAATACCTAATTGCCGGTTACTAGCTCAGTGACCTTTCAATGTGTAAGCCAGCAACAGGGCTTTTTGGAGATGATGTTCCCGTTCAAAATCCAGGAACTGGAACCTACCAGGGTTAGGAAAGAGATAAACCAACCACACAACTAATAACACCAGGTACATCACTGATTTTTCATCACTGGTCAATTCGGAGTGGAACTGTGGACACTCCAGCGGTCAGCAAGAAACCACCATGCGCTAAGCCTGGGTAAGCAGGTGCTAAATCGACTCGACAGATGTCACCTAAAATCGAACATGCAACTGAATTAAGCATCACCCAAAAGAAGAATGACAACCTGTAAACATACTGAATAAACGATGGAACTCTAACAAAGTTTTGCAAGTATCAAGCTTGCTTCACAGTTTGTCAGTAGCTACCCTGACTTCATGCTGTGATGTATCTCTAGGAAACTCTCTAGAAGAAATGTTACTCATGACTTACGAAATAAGGAGTAACTAAGAAGCAGACTACCACATCAAAGAGGACATTCGCTAGGAAAGGAAAGCTACTAAGGCAAAATTTGAAGAAGAAATTTCTGAGAATGTACTTTGGAGTACAGCATTGTATGGAAGAGAATCATTGACTGTGGGAAACTGGAACAGAAAAGAATAAATGCGTCTGAGACGTGGCTCTATAGAAGTTTTGTGTTGGCAGAAGAGCCAACACCGTATTACTAGAGGAGGCCGAAATGCACGCGTTTTAGCTCACGCAGGCTGGCGTGAGGAGGGAAGGACTATACTGACGTGAGGTCTGGAACATGACAAGGAATTAGAATTCAGAAAGCGGACGTAATTGGTTTGATACTTAACTTTAATCCATTAATGATGAACGTCGCTCTTGACGGTAAATGATTCACAATATTATCTGTTCAGAATACATCCTTAAGTAATTATAATAACTGAATATCGCGCCTTGCTAGGTCGTAGCAAATGACGTAGCTGAAGGCTATGCTAAACTGTCGTCTCTGCAAATGAGAGCGTATGAAGACAGTGAACCATCGCTAACAAAGTCGGCTGTACAACTGAGCGAGTGCTAGGGAGTCTCTCTAGACTAGACCTGCCGTGTGGCGGCGCTCGGTCTGCAATCACTGCTAGTGGCGACACGAGGGTCCGACGTATACTAACGGACCGCGGCCGATTTAAAGATTACCACCTAGCAAGTGTGGTGTCTGGCGCTGACACCACAAGAAGGTGTTCGAAATTACACATGATAACGAATGCGGAGGTTCTCCGCAGATTTGGCGAGAAGACTGGTATGTGGAATATGTTGACATGATTCAAAGACAGAACGAAAAAACCTATGTTAAGGTATCAGGCATTGATTTCCATTGTACTAAAGGAAGGTATAAAGGTTAAACTCTTATAGGGGTAGACAGAAAATTCAATACAGTCCACAAATAACTGAGGATGTAGGCTTAGGTGATGCTGTGAGATGAGGGGTTTGGAACAGGAGAGGAAATCGTCAAGCAAACCGCGTCAGCACAGTTGATGACTGATGACCAACAAAAACAGGTTGGATTAGTGTACAGGACTTCGAAACGAGTAAAATTTTCTAATAGACTTAATCGTAAACACGTCAGTGTGATGCTACTGCCACAAAATAATGGCCAATAATTGACACGCAAGTGGCAGTGTATGCACTTAAATTTATTTCCATTGTATGTATGTATCTTCCACATCCCCTCCTAAACAACTTGAGAGGCTTGACCAAACTTCGTACACGTATCATTTACTGTCTGGAAAGAATCACTATCGGGCTAAGAACCACCCACCTATCAAATTGGTGGGTGATGGGTACGAAAAAGCATTGTAGCCTACAGCAGAAGAATATGCATACTTTAGTCATCCAGCATTTGAGAATGAGAGCACTTAGCGACTTGCAACAAACCTTATGCATTATTTTGCATCTTTATGGAACTTTCTCTCGCTGACGAAACCCACAAAATAACGAAAGGAAAAACGTTCATCGCTTACTAGATTTTCGCTATTCTTGTAGTAATACTGTCAAATAATGCATGACGTTTTAATATATTACTTCAATACTAATAACTGTATTAGTGACAAAATATACTACCGAATGTACCAGAAAAATAACATCATTGTACGACACATTGTTCAAGACATATGACTTCAAATACCGAAACAAGCGAGAAGCGGCCGAATCATGGATTGACGTTTTAATTTATTACTCCTTAGTTAATTCCTGGACGTGTCTCTGTCTTACTGTACCGTTTTCACCCTCTACATCTCCTATAGTACCATGGAAGTTATTCCCTGGTGTCTTAACAGCTGGTCTATCATCCTGTCCCCTCGTCTTGTCAGTGTTTTCCATATATTCCTTTCCCCGACGATTCTGCAGAGAACCTCCTCATTCCTTGACATACAATTTCACCTAATTTTCATCATTCTTCTGAGCACCACATTTTAAATGCTTCGTTTCTATGGTGTTGCGCTTTTCCAAGGCTGCGTAGTTCACTACCGTACAGTGCAGTGCTCCAAACATACGTTATTCAAAATTTATTGCTGAAAATTTTTATATTGCTAGATTTCTCTTGGCCAGGAATGCCCTTTCCGCCAGCGCTCGTTTGCTCTTTATCTCCTCCTTGCTCCGTCCGTCACTGATTTATTTTGCTGCTTAGGTAGCAGAATCCTCTAACTGCATTCACGTCGATATCAGCAGTTTTGATGGTAACATTCTCGCTGTTCTCATTTCTGGTACTTCTCATTACTTTCATCTTTCTCCGATTTTCTCTCAGTTCATATTCTGTACTCGTTAGACAGTTCATCGGTTCAATAGATCCTGTAATTCTTCTTTGCTTCCGCTGACGGTAGCATTGTCATCGCTGAATGTGGCCATTGATATCCTTTGCCTTGAATTTTACTCTCACTCTGGAACCTTTATTTATTTCTGTCACTGGCTCTTCGTTGTACGATGAGAGGAAGAAAATTGTGCGGCCTGAATAATTAAAGAGTGCAAGAACAGAGCATTGCGCTTGTCCAAGTTCAGTAGTGCCAGTGTTCACAAATCTAGCGGTCTGTGGAGCTTCACCTTGGTGTTTACATCGTCATATAGAAAAAATAAAATAGTTAGGCAAAAGTATATGTCTACATTGACTGCAGTTTAACTCGTCATATAATTTCTTTTGAAAATCTTTACTCGAGCACGTAGAAACGGTTGAAATATGAGAACTCCTCGTCGATAGAATTACTACAACGGCGAGTGTTTTACATCTATTTCAATGGCTGAGTGAATACGCTGAGGGTTTATGAACGAAAAAGAACGAGAGTTTCAATCTAACTGTAGTTAATTAAACGTTTTTAATTTAGACCTGTGCAGGTAATCTTTCAAAGCTTAATTGGCTACAAATTGTGCATTTATAGACATTTCTTTCAAAAGATTGCATTTTATAATAGAATAATCTTTAACCAAACAAATGGTCATAATAAAAATATTTAAAATGGATGTATTTATTTGTAATTACTTCGACCAGCACCTGGTCTCCCTATAGTTTTCAATCAAGAAAACGTGTCAGCTGAATGGCACACGCCATAGGTCTGCTTCAGAATAGCTGCTGTGAATGTTCGCGAGTGAATAATTGCTCTCTTTGAAAACGGTGTTAATGCACATGAGGTAGGACTTAGTTGTCGTGTTGATGCTTCCATAGGAAGGAGATAATGGTGACGCAGCGAGACGTCCAATGCCTGCAAGACCACGTATCTCTACACGGATAAAGGATGAAGAATTTGTCAGGGCGGCCCAGAATGCTCCTTTGTCACTCATCCGGCAACTAAGAAGAGCTTCGCGTTCCTCAGGATAGTCGAAAACTACTCTCAGAATATTAAAGGACTGTGGCATCAGGTCCCACCGTACTCTTATGAACGAACTGTTGTCTGACAGCCGGCCGCAGTGGCCGAGAGGTTCTAGGCGCTTCAGTCTGGAACCGCGCGACCGCTACGGTCGCAGTTTCGAATCCTGCCTCGGGCATGATTCGAAACCTAACTAACCTAAGGACATCACACACATCCATGCCCGAGGCAGGATTCGAACCTGCAACCGTGGCGATCGCGCGGTTCCAAACTGTAGCGCCTAGAACCGCTCGGCCACTCCGGTCGGCCTACTTTTATGGTGACCCTTTTATGACTACGCAAGTCAAATTTCGTTGCTACAGCTTCGTTAGTTTTGACGCTAGGATGCGTTGTATACCGTAGTTTAAGCAAAATGGCGAATATCGGGGAATCAAAAACCGTGCTGTGATTGAATATCTTCATATGATGGGAATGACGCCCAAGGAAATCGAGTAGGACATGCGGAATACACTTAAGGACAGTGTTCCGTCTTATGCAACAGTGAAAACCTGGGTGTCCAACTTCAAACGTACGAGAAAGAGTGTAGAATATGCGCCAAGGAGCGGAAGGCATGCCACTGATGAAACGGTGACTGCAATTCACGATACGAGTCAAACAACTTTGCAGCACATGTAAACTACATTTTGAATCTCCCATGGGCGTTCTCATGACATTGTTGTGGACATTTTGGGAATGCGGAAAGTTTCACCTCGGTGGGTCCCGAAAGACGAGAATGCAGATTAGAGACGGAAGATTGTGTAGCGTTGTGAAGAAATCGTCCTCAAATTTGAAACGGATGAAGACGGCTTTCTTGCCAGGTGTGTGACAGTGGACGAAACGTGGGTTCACCACTTTGATCCTGAAACAAAACAACAGTCATCCCCTACACGAAAAGAATTCCTAGTGCTAAAATCCGCCGGTAAGGTGATGGCATCGGTCTTCTGGGATGCAGAATGGGTAATTATGGTGGATTACTTACAAAAGGGCGTAACTATCAATGCATCATACTATTGCACGCTCCTGCGCCGTTTGAGAGACGAGGTAAACAAAGAAACGCAGAAACGCACGGAAAATTGACGCGTGGATTTTTTTTCTTTTTTTTTTTTTTTGTTTTCATCAGGACTATGCATCCGCGCACAAAGCCCTTGCAACACTGGAAACTCTGCGTGGCTGCGTGTCCGAATCGTTATGTCATCCGCCATATTCTCCAGATTAGGCTCCATTAGACATTTTTCCTTTCCCAAACCTAAAAGAAGACATCAAAGGACGACCATTTGACAATGATGAGGGAGTGATTGATGCTGTGGTTGCTTGGTTGGACTCGAAAGCGAAGACCTATTATTTGAATAGTTTACACAAGTTATCTGAGCTTTCCCGCAAGTTTACTAGTGTACACGGGTGTTATATTCAAAAATAAATTGGTATTATGAAATTTCTGTCATTCTTTATTTGTTAGGCTCGAAACTATTGGATCCCCCCTCGTAGATGATCTGAAGATGGCAATTAAACTTTGCCGAAACTGGTAGTCCATTTATGTAACTACTGCAGTCTGGAAAAATAAAGCTTCTCTGACAAGTTAATGCTTTTTATAATAAGACATCGCTCTCCTGCTGACAAAACCAAGTAACAACAGTCCATGTATTTCTTTGTACCACCTCCTTCGATCTGCTGCAGAAAGACTGGTGCATTCAGTATGCTTAACTCCTATACCTTAGACATCCGTACGCCTAGAGCTGCTGGTGGAGTTCGATACAATGATCAAAAACTGGAAACTGTCTTTCGTGACTTAATGAAACCATGTCGTTCTAGAAAAAGACCCTGTTCCATCCCTAAAACTTACAGAATACTACCTGCACTGTCTACATATTACGTTGCAAGGTAACATTATTAGCCGCGAACTGCAGGGTATACCAACGCTCCTGTATCAGAGTTTAATTTGGTGGCAGAGCTGATAGGATATCGCCCTGTGATCTTTCAGAGCGCTATTGTCCAGATCCATTCAGTGTGTGTGTGTTCCTACCGGCGATATCAGCCGCTGGTCCCAGATACGCAACTCAACGCAGTTAACCGAGAATCGCTTAATGAAGTCGCACGTTTTGATTGTCCAACCTGCTGGATACTATTAATTCGTTACACCAAAAATTCATAGTATAGACCGTTGTAGCGATGTATAATGAGTCGTGTGACTTTGACAAGATGAATATTTCGTAACTAATTCTAGGTACTGAAATGAATTTCTTGGCATTTTCTGCACTGTAAATTTTCAACTATTTCATGCACAGGAACACTGAGCCCTCAAATTTTTGGAACGAACCTTTATACTTATCTTCATGGCAGTCCAAACCTGCTCATTTATAAATGAGTGAAGCGAAATTTTACCAAAGGTAGCTAGGTACATTTTCTAACATTTGCGTCGTGGCACGAGACACGAAGGTGCCTCTCGTCTGTTGATGACTTAAGCATCACTCAACAGGGCTTGGTTCAGTGCAGTCAGTGGTGTGTATCAATCACAACTGTTGTGTGTGTGTTCCACTTCCTTTATGATTGTACAGTCCGTGAAGTACGGGATTCGTTTGTGGGAAAAAATCGATAATCTTTGGGTTTTGGGTGATTATGGTACCAGTGTCATATAAGTAGCCAGATAACACTGATAGTTGTCATTTACAATGGCTCTTATCACGACAAGCGAGAATAAGGTAATGCTAAAGTTTGTTACGAAAAGTTAAGTGGCATGACATCCCACAGTACAAAAAAAAGAAAGGACCCCTTCTTGCAGAATGTTGTAGCGAAGTGTTGCAGCATACATTTTTTAAAGACGCTTCGTTCAGTTCACGAAATATTGTAAGTGGAAGTTGAATTAGCCGTAAAGAAGCCTTCAGATAGTGCACCAACACGTCAATTCTTACCAGCCATCTAAAGCAGCGGCATGAATGTGATTTCCAGAAACGGATCTTGTTTGAAAATGTGTGCTGCTTTCTGAAAAATTCGACTAATCGTGTCAGAGTATGATAGGTTCTATTCATAAAACCATTTAAGCGTAACTTGATACTGTGTACATTATCAACCGTTAAGGTCTGTTCATTACTTTCGGCATTTTGAAATTCGGCAACAGTGCAACGTAAATCTGCAAGAAGTTCCATTTTCCTATGTTTGCAATGCTTATTGAGTAGGCCTGACAATATATGCCAAAGGGATTCAGCGAAACGCTGCTAAGTTCGTAATACGTCAGTTCGGCAAATACGAAAGTGTAGCAGATATGCTCGGGGAATTTTGATGTGAGAATTTTGGAGAAATGAAGGTGATACGGTTATGGGGAAACCATGTTGAGTAAATTTAAAGTGTCTGTATCTGAAGGAGACTCTGAGTTCAATATGCTGCCACCATTGTGTATCTCTAGTTCGAATCATAAGAATAGGGTGAGACAGATACTCATTATTCGCAGAGAAAATCTATAATATTGGTTCGAAATGCCCTCTGCCATTCACTGTAAAGTGTCTTTTAAATACGAAGATGACAGTGGAGAATCATCAGCTGCAAAGAATGTAGCTCTTCCGTTGATAGTCTTACAGACTGGAGAAGAATGGCCTGAACTTTCTTTTATTTTCTTGATCCCTACATCCTCAGTTATTTGTTGGATGTATTCCAATCTCTGGATCCCCCTTCACTTTTTATCCTCTGTAGTTCTCTCTAGTATCACGGAGGTTATTTGCTGATGAATATCATACCGTCCTTTCATCTTGTCAGTGTTTTCCACACGTACTTTTCCTCGCTGATTCTATGAAGAATCTCCTTTTTCCTTACGTTGTCAATTCACCTGATTTTCAGTATTCTTCTCCAGCACCACCCCTTAGACTCTTCGATTCTCTTCTGTTCCTTTTCTCGAACAGTTCATGATTCACTGCCGTACAATGCCGTGCCCCAGAGATTTCTTCCTCACCGCCTGTGTTCGACATCAGTAGACTTCTCTTGGACAGGAATTCCCTCTTTCCCTGTGTTTCCATGTTTTTATTCCCTCCTTGCTTCGTCCCCCATACGTTATTCTCTTCCAAGGTAACAGAATTTGTGACCAAAAATTTAGATGTTAAGTTTCTCACTAATCTCCTTTTTGCTTCTTCTAATTGCTTATGTTTTCTTCCTGTTTATTCATAATCCTATTCTGTGCTCAGTAGACTATTCAATCCATTCGACGGATCCTATAATTATTCTACAGTTTCACTGAGGATTGCAATGTTATGAGCGAATTTTATAATTTATATAGTTTCACCCTGAATTTTAATCCCACTCTTTAATCTTTCTTATATTCCGTCACTTCTGTGTTGACCGAAGAGTAGAGGCGAAAGACTGCATTCTCCTCTCACACCTCTCTTTACTTACATGTTTTAAAAAATAAGATATAAAGTCAAAAATTAAATTTCAGAATGATGTAGCGTAATAATTACGAGGGAGGTATTGGAAACATGTTCTGAAATTCCTATACTCTTACGTTCTTTCCTGAGCGTTGTGAATTTGATACATTTGCATCAAATCTGGAGATCTCATTATAAATTTCTGTCGTCGAGCTTTCGACATAGAGGCCACAGTAGCGCGTCATTTAATAACAATGCGAGGGTTAAGTGGATTCCGTAATTGCATTGTTTGCGCGGAACTCATATTTCAGGTTCGCGGGGAAACCTGCAACGACCATTCCTGCTTAAAGTTTTAATCGAATGTCCAAAAGTCGTTAGCAGAGCAAAATTAAGTTTTAGCACTCAATACCTACATTTATCACGTCCTTAGGCAGTTCCGTTTCGTAGTAACAAGGTCTCACAGACTTTTCTTTTTTTACCGACTCAGCCAACTTTACAGAAGTGCTAGCGACATTACACAACAATATATATGCTGCTTCTTTCCTTGGAATTATGGAAGGGCACAATGAAATGATAAAGGACAGAACAACACAAATGTTTAATTTTAATTAATATATAGAACATTTCTACATCCTTTGGTTTTAAAATTTTAAAGTTAATGACAATACAATGAAACCAATCATATAATACATGAGAATAAATAAATAAAAACAACATCCCTGTATCCCTGTTCCTTTACATTTGTGATTTGTTTTACAATGATTTTTTTTTGTTTTTTTGTTTTTGCAGAGGATGCATTTCATTTAGTGTTTGTAAACTGCCTAATTTTGTATCCAAATAAAAAAAAATAAAAACTGTGTCATCAAATGAAGAAGACCGCTGTTAACGTAGCCTATAGATAATATTTTAAAATCACTTGTGTTGTGTTAACAATGAGAAAGAAGATACGAAATGAAAACGCTGATTTCCGTTTCTGAAGAGTGTAAGCCTCACTGAAATATGTCCTTTTGATAAACATTATAAGGATTTCACCACCCTGCTGGAGCAAATGTAATCTCGATGTATTGCTCAACTGACAGAACGACAAGTCACAGGCGCTGCCTGAGACATAAAATATCTTTACCCCTGTCAAAAGAGAGCTCCAATAGAGTCGCACGTCAGAGCAGTCTCTGCGGCATTTGCAGTCGCTCGCTGCTACATTGTAGTTGTAGTCTGTCGCTGGTACAGCGCAGTTTACAGTTAGTAGTTGTTAAAGTCACAGCGCCGAACAAATTGTAAAATTTTATTATATGAAACTGAATAATAACTGCGATCAGTCCCAGAGCTAAATGATACCATGCAATGAATAATTCTCAATATAATGAAAAATCGACAGTGTAATTAAGTCAACCATCTATTGTAAGGTAAAGCCGTCCGGACTGGCCGTGCGGTTCTAGGCGCTGCAGTCTGGAACCGAGCGCCCGCTGCCTCGGGCATGGATGTGTGTGATGTCCTTAGGTTAGTTAGGTTTAATTAGTTCTAAGTTCTAGGCGACTGATGACCTCAGAAGTTAGGTCGCATAGTGCTCAGAGCCACTTGAACCATTTTTATTGTAAGGTAAATTTAATTATTTTTATTGGCATGGCGTAGCTAAATCGCTTGTCTGAGATGATAATATGAATTTGTTTCAAACTTTTCTTTTGTGATTTGTCAGCACCAGTTGACCCAGATTTGTAATATATTCAGTTTTCCCGTCTAATGGATTGTAGATCTTTCTCTATAACGTAAAATTTTTTCAGAATATAATTCTTTTTACCAGTCAACTATAAAAGTATAATTTCCCCTTAAGTCATTGCCAGTCCCGATCCCGTCATTTATCTAAATTAAAATATACCAGAATTTTTGTGAGATCATAGTGATGTACTCTTTAGCAATCAGACGACCAGCTGTGCAGCTGTGTCACTACGTAAAGTCAGTCTTTCTTGTAATTCACATCTCAGACAATTGTCATCCAGTATTAATAGATAGGCCAGCACTGCACTAAGCTGTGTCATTTACGAGCAGATATATAGACAGCGTTATCCGGCGACACCATCACGAGGTAAGAATTTTTCAGTTTATTTCTCACTGACAGATTTAGATTGATTTTACAGGGCCAAGGCGTAGCTCTGCTTACGTCAAAATTAATCAGTTTTTCATGAGTTAAGATTTATCATACGTCAGAATTTAATTATCCAAATTTAATTATTTTTATTTTCTATTCGGGAAGGTTACACACCATTATTTTTTTAATTTTTTTATTCATACGGGAAGGTTACAACATACACATTGATTTCAGTATAGTTAGTGACGTTTAACTAGATAAAAATATTTATGTACGTCAGCCTTAGTAGGTCGTCGATGAAACTAAAGAGAGTTACGGATGTGCTCATCAAATTCCGGTCACACACGCTTCAGAGCAGCATTTAGTGTAACTGTGAGGCTGATGGCACAATTTGAGAGCGTACGTTCAAAGAAGGATCAGGCTACCTATGACTCCATCTCACACACATATCGCGAAATAACGACCACGTGACGATGGGAGTATTTAAATCGCATATAAAGAATTATCGATAGTCGTTCGTCCTATACACTATCTGTCATGTGAAGGGAACTAGAGATATTACCAAATTCAACTCAACTTCAGCAAAAAAATGTCAAAATCTGTGTGAAATCTTGTGGGACTTAACTGCTATGGTCATCAGTCCCTAAGCTTTTTAATGAAAATTCATTAAAAAGAAAAATTAAATAATCATAATCATCAACAGTTACCTTTTCTTTAAATATTTGCTTTTTAGTTAATTTGCCTTTCTTTCCTTCTATACGTACGAACTTTGTTGTAGAACCTCTTATTTACGTGTGGTAATAAAAATTCATCTAGACAGAATGAAGTACATTTAAAATTACGTGAATTCATATTAACTGATTAAGAATATTTAGTTGAGAATTAAATCTTTTACATAATTCGGCCTTGGCACACATTTTCTAAATGCAGTGTTTTTTTTTTTTTTTTTAATATTTACTGAATTCTTTCCCGGCGTTAGCTATGGAACACAAGACTGTCTCTGTTAGCAGAAAATGGTTAAATATTCCCAAGCCGACGTTTAATTATCATTGATAAAACACACTTCACTATACATTTAAGTTATTTGAAAGAACCAACAAAATGTTAAATTTCAACGTTAACTATCCGCCTATGAATGCACAAATGTGAAACTAGTAATAAATTCCGTCAGTCTCAGGATCGCTGTAAAAGAAACACATTTTCTTAATTCACTGCTAATTTTTATCTGCTCCCGATTTACGGGTTTGGTTAATTTTTCTTAGCGGATCAATTTTTTAAATGTGCCGCCGCTGCAAATCGTTCGGTCGCGGCACAGCCCAGCAACACCGCTAAAAATTCTGAAAATTCTTTAAAGAAATATTATAGATGACATGGGCAAGCTAATTTACATCAATAATACACACTTTTGATATATTATAATGTATTTAGACCACAACAATAATTCAACTTACAATAGTTTGTAATTTCTCCTCTAATGGCGGCTAAATCTAGATACAGACAAAAGAAGTCTACCCATTCATAAAATGCTTCGTCACAGCTTGCTCTCACTTTCAGTTCTACAGGGAGACGACAAGTAGTACACACTACGTGGTGGTTTTTATACTACTGATGACCATTAACATCTCTTTGTAATCTTACAACATTATTTTCCTCTCTGGCTGAATTTTACATTTTTGTTATCGCAGATATTGTCACAATTAGCAATTACATTATGAGTATAGAAATATTACCATCCTAAATACATCGAGAATATTACTACAGAAAATATTACAATAATAACGAATGTCCTTTACACAAAATTAAAAAATAATTTTTTGTTAAATAATTACAGTATATACAAATTGCTTCATAGCGGCGTATATGGTACAATTAAATTTTAGTTTATTAATAGTGTGAGTTTGCCAGGGAACGTTACAGCTTTCACTACTTAACCTAAATTATCCTAAGGACAAACACACACACCCATGCCCGAGGGAGGACTCGAACCTCCGCCGGGACCAGCCGCACAGTCCACGACTGCTGCGCCAAGACCGCTCGGCTAATGCCGCGCGGCTCAACTTCAGTGTTCGTGCACATACCTATATGCTGTTTCGTATGAAACAGTTTCTGAATTTCGTTCCATTCTGTTTTATTTACGTTTTACTATACGTGATAAACATTCTCTGGAATATTCAAATAGAAAGGAATTTCCCTGCAGACAAAATTACGTGTGCATTGCAGAGAACTGGCCTGAAAGCTGCATTATGATTCAGTATATGTTTTCAATATACGTACTTCGAGGACAATAAACAGGAAAATAATTCTGTTAATATTTCGTGTAAAAGCACTTGGAAATATTTAATTCTTTGTCATACCGTCTCTCAAGATACGTCACCTATTGTTGGAAATCTGCATGCCACTACTGTGAAATAAAAATTTATATTATACATTGTGCAACCCTCTCTCTCGCTACTGGTTTTGCACATCAATCCATAAATGTTTATATTATAAATATTGGTAAGGTATAGGATTGGTAAGCAGGGCACATGGGCTGCTGGAGTGGAATGCAGACCCCGTTAGACTATAGAAAGATTTATTTTCACCACGTTAATTAAAGCAGAACAATGGTAACAACACAATGATTAATTAGCATTTGCAAATTGCGGTGATCTGCACCCATTATTCAATTTTACAAAAGCAATGAGAATAATTAAAAAGAACTTTAAAAGAAAAGCAGGATTATGGCCCCAACTTAAAATTAATAAAAAATTACTTTACACAGATATGACATGTTAACTGCCGATCTGAGCTCACTATTTGTGAAATCAAGTCAGTTATCAGGTCTTGTGAATATGAAAAACAAGAATTTGTAAAGGCTGTTAGGTTTCAAAAACGCTCAGACAGCAAGACCTCATAAATAAGTGAATTAACTACTATGTTATGATAGCCTGAAAGATCTACACAGCAATCAGCACATTCTCGACGTTTGGCGTTCACATCGGCCGCGCGTCTGAATTCCATGCACGTGAGCTCAAGTGACAACAGGCAGGATGGCCTGCGCATACCAATAACGGCTTCTAGAACACACAAACTCAGTATGAATATACAGTTCCCTACAATATTAAAATCAACAGTCAAGCACTGGGTTGCGCCTAATGCAGAAAGAGATGTTAAACGTTATAGTGTGACAACCGCAGTTGCTATTGAACAATAGTTCATTAAACAATCTCCAATGACGTGAGATTTCACTTTATAAATTTATAAACCACAGCTAGCTCAAGGGGATACTGATCACACAATCCGCACACAACCTTAAATACCAAAGCACCTTTCGACCGCGCAAAATTGTTGCTATTACAGTTGCCAACAAGGAAGACGTTTGCAGTTCCAGTTTAAATTTGGAGCTATACAGAGAATAAACTTCGATTCATGAAACTGACCACTCAACATATTAACAACAATAATAAAAAAAAAGAATCGCCGATTATCGTGCACACTTGTAATATAAGATAAACTCAACGGAACCAGGGCACAGCACATTACATGGACTTGCAGTACCAAGTATCCATGACCCTTGCCGAACTGGTTTACGAAATGACTAGCGAAAATCAAAAGGGCTACAAGGAGCAATAACATCTAAAAGTTCCACCACAAAGTGGCTCACTATTTAAAGTTAGTCTAGGAGCTCGCTGTTGACATGCATGCCATGGTAAACTGCCACGCTCTTCAAAGGATTCGAGATTATCTCTCAACCAGAGCCTATGTTGACCGGTGACTGCTCCCGCGCTCCCGTTCCGCTCGGCGCCAGACCCAGACGCCGGAATGTCAACACCGTGTCTCCTCGCAGTACACCAAGCGCCCACTGACTACTCCAGATGCTCCGTGAGCCGTCTTCTCTCTGATACTGCCACGGACCTAGTCTCCGTCACCGCCCCCTCACCTCGCCAGCCGCGGTCGTCCTAAATAGCGGGCGCTAGCCAACTGTTGTTGTTGTTGTTGTTGTTGTGATCTTCAGTCCTGAGACTGGCTTCATGCAGCTCTCCATGGTACTCTATCCTGTGCAAGCTTCTTCATCTCCCAGTACCTACTGCAGCTTACATCCTTCTGAATCTGTTTAGTGTATTCATCTCTTGGTCTCCCTCTACGATTTTTACTCTCCACGCTGCCCTCCGCTACTAAATTAGTGATCCCTTGATGCCTCAGAACATGTCCTACCAACCGATCCCTTCTTCTAGTCAAGTTGTGCCACAAATTTCTCTTCTCAACAATCCTATTCAATACCTCCTCATTACTTATGTGATCTTCCCATCTAATTTTCAGCATTCTTCTGTAGTACCACATTTCGAAAGCTTCTATTGTCTTCTTGTCCAAACTATTTATCATTCATGTTTCAATTCCATAGATGGCTACACTCTATACAAATACTTTCAGAAACGATTTTCTGACACTTAAATCTATACTCGATGTTAACAAATTTCTCTTCTTCAGAAACGCTTTCCATCCCATTGACAGTCTACATTTTATATCCTCTCTACTTCGACCATCATCAGTTATTTTGCTCCCCAAATAGCAAAACTCCTTTCCTATTTTAAGTGTCTCATTTCCTAATCTAATACCCTCAGCATCACCCGACTTAATTGGACTACATTCCATTATCATCGTTTAGCTTTTGTTGATGTTTATCTTATATCCTCCTTTCAAGACACTATCCATTCCGTTCAACTGCTCTTCCAAGTCCTTTGCTGTCTCTGACAGAATTACAATGACATCGGCGAACCTCAAAGTTTCTATTTCTTCTCCATGGATTTTAATACCTACTCCGAATTTTTCTTTTCTTGCCTTCACTGCTTGCTCAATATACAGAATGACTAACAACGGGGAGAGGCTACAACCCTGTCCCACTCCCTTCCCAACCACTACTTCCCTTTCATGCCCCTCGACTCTTATAACTGCCATCTGCTTTCTGTACAAATTGTAAATAGCCTTTCGCTCCCTCTATTTTACCCCTGCCTCCTTCAGTATTTGAAAGAGAATATTCCAGTCAACATGGTCAAAAGCTTTTTCTAAGTCTACAAAGCGTAAGTTTGCCTTTCCTTAATCTAGTTTCTAAGATAAGTCGTAGGGCCAGTATTGCCTCACATGTTCCAAGATTTCTACGGAATCCAAACTGATCTTTCCCGAATTCGGCTTCTACTACTTTTTCCATTCGTCCGTAGAGAATTCGCGTTAGTATTTTGCAGCCAAGACTTATTAAACTGATAGTTCATCTGTCAACACCTGCTTTCTTTGGGATTTGAATTATTATATTCTTCTTTAAGTCTGTCTCATACATCTTGCTCACCAGATGGTTGAGTTTTGTCGGGACTGGCTCTCCCAAGGCTGTCAGTAGTTCTAATGGACTGTTGTCTACTCCCGGGGCCTTGTTTCAACTCAGGTCTTTCAGTGTTCTGTCAAACTCTTCACGCAGTATCATATCTCCCATTTCATCCTCATCTACATCCTCTTCCATTTCCATGCGAGCAAATGATGTAACTGTAGGGAAAAATGAAGCAATGAAATATGTTTCTTTACCATACTATGAAGCAGTTGGTCTTAAAGTTGCAGCTATTTTTAGGAAACTCAAGGTTAAGATTGCTTTTTCAACTAAGAATAAATTGGGACAAATTTTAGATCATGGCGTATATAAAGTAAAAGTTTTACACCAGTCGGGGGTTTACAAAACACTTTTTTCAAGCTGCGAAGCACGTTACGTAGGTCAGACTGGAAGAAAAATTGAAACTAGATTGTCTGAATATGTCGCCGTTGACAGAAAGGACGCGGCTGATAGGTCGAATTTTGCAGTCCACATTATAAATAGTGGACATGAACTTCCTCAAATTGAGACGCATGTGAGGTTATTACATAGAGCAGAAAATGGAAATTATCTTTATTTGCTAGAGGATATGGAGATCTTTTGTCATCATAGATCAGCTAGCGTGTGCCTTCTCAATGAGCAGGTAAATGTGAGTGGAGTTCATTTTTGGGAGCTCTTCGCCGAGCATTTGCTTGATGGAAATGGAAATAATAGAACAGGGAAAAAAGAGAGGGGGGTGGAGGAGGGAAGAGTGAAAGGGGGGTTTAGATAAATAGATCAGTGATATGAATTATGTTATTGTGGATAAGTTTGTGCTGGTGCCCTTTAGTTGGGCTTATTCCGTCTTTATCGGCTACATCAACAGGCATATGATGTGAGTGTGTGTGTGTGTGTTTTTCCTCTACTGAATTTCGATTCCCCCAGAAGGGGGCGGGCTGGCAGCAGGTTAGTATGCGCTTTTCAGCCTACAGACTTTGTTTAAATAAGATGAAGATAAATAAATAATAAAAACAAGCGATAAAATCGGAGACTTAAAAAGTAACAGGGATAAAAGATTGTGGAACTTAAAACATAGAACAAAGGGGTGATAAGGCTAATAAAATACATACGAAGCAGACAGGTAAAATAATAGGCAGACAATTAAAAAAACAAAAAAAACAAAAACACGGCGACAGTCTGGCTTCGCAAAAGACATAAAAGTCACATCCAGAGACAGCATGGTTTCTGTTCACAACACTAGAAAGGCGAATAACACAGAACATTTACTGGAACAATGCGCTAAAAAATTGTGCAAATGTGACATACCATAGCCGAGAGCAGGTGGGGGGAAACTGGACAGATGATGGAAAAGTAAAAAAGGAGGGTGGGGGGAAGGAGAAGAAAAGCGAAGGGGCATATGATGTTGCTTTTTTATGATATGTTACACAGTTGGTGAGGCAGTAAATTTATCCACAGGGCAGTGACTGCGTCACTGCAATTCACTTTGGAGGTATGGCGGTGGGACTTATGGTCCCGTACCACCCTCTGACGGTGACAGTACTACATAAGTCGGGCAGAAAAATTTAGCCTAACGTGGGCAGGTATGATTGGAAAGTATTGGACGTAGAATGGGGGCTGGTCCCGCCAAAGGATGCGTCCGTGGTGGGCGTGCCAGGCCTATCGTTAGCCATGGTCAGAATCTGATTCCTCTAGGATGGTTAGAGGAACCGGATGTCGATGTCAACGGCGTGGAAGTGTGGTCCCAACGTGGCGTAACCCGTGGCCAGTGTCCCGCAAGGCATCCACTTTCTCATAGAGCCGCCACGCGTTGTTGCGTGTGGTCGTCTTTAGGGGGACGATATCTGCTTCCTCGTGGAGAGTGGCAATTCTCGTGAGTGGCGGGGCGTGCAGGCTCCTCCTGAGCAACTTGTTCTGCAGGCGCTGCAACGTCCGCATCCTGGTGACACTAATCGTAGCCCATGAAGCAGAACCATACGTGAGGGCAGGCAAGATAACTGTTCGGAGTAATGCGGAGCTTGGTATGCAGCTTAAGTTCCCTGCTGCGGAAGAGTGGGTACAGAGCCCTGGTTAGCTATTGCCCCTTGTTGCCGACATACTCCGCATGACAGTGGAAGAGCAACTTGTTGTCCATCAGGACCCTGAGATAGGTGGTTGTCGGGGACCAGGGCACTTGCATGCCTGCAATCGAAATATTGCGGCGGAGGACTGGGCGCCGTTTCGTGAAGTAGACTGCCGTAGTTTTGGCGGCATTGAGAGCTATTTGGTTTGTCTGGCACCAGGTGATGGTGGTGTCCACCTGTCGCTGGAAGCGGACGACGACGGCGTCAGTAATGCGGTCAGTGGTGTATAGTGCTGTGTCGTCAGCACATTGTGCAAGGTGGCACTCGGGGATGACCGGCACATCATTTACATTGATATTAAAAAGGATGAGTGATAGCACCGATCCTTAGGAAGTGCCTGCCGTCAATTGGCGAATGCCAGAACGCATTCCCCGTTGAGGCACTAGGAAAGTCCTACCACGGAGGAAGTCATCCACGATCTTGACATAAATATCCGGTATAGGGGTCTGTATCAGCATCTTGTGTACGAGGTTGTCTTGCCAGATCTTGTCGTAGGCGTTTTGCAAGTCCAGAAAAACGGCAGCTGTCGACTTGGCGGTGTTGAAGCCTTTGCAGATGTGTTCAGTGGTCTGTAGGACCTGAAGTTCGGCAGAGAGGTGCGAAGTGAATCCAAACTGTTCAGGACGGATCGTCCCAGCTGCTGCAAGAGGTTGGGAAAGTCGGTGAAGGATCACAGATTCAAGGACCTTCGCCATAGTATTTAGGAGGCTGATGGGCCTGTTGTTGGTGGGGACCGTAGGGTCCTTGAACCTCTTGGGGGTCGCAATCAACTTGGCTTGTTTCCACAGACGTGAGACAACAGTTTAAAATCTCCGTGAACAAGATGAGTGGTGTGCGGGGAAGGTGGCAAAGATGTTCATTTAAAATTCCGTCCAGTCCAGGGGCCGACCGGCCACGTTTCCATCGAAGGATGCGCTGAATTTCTGCCATGGACGTAAGAATGGGAGCAGACTGGGGTGGGCGGTTGCGGAAAGCAGCAACAGCTGTCAGGACTTCTTGTTCTTCCTGTAGTTCGTTCGGAGAAAGGTCTTGGACAAGAGGGCGGTTTTGGACCACAATTTGGAGGGTATCATATGACAAGCCCGCTGCAGTGCGAATAGGATGGGCAGTCGCTGGCATAGAACGCTGCAGGGTGTGAATGACAGCCCAGTCACATTTTTGGTGGAGTAGGAATGCGGACATCCTGTCCTCACATTGTTCGGACCTCCAGTCAGCGAGCCGGTGGCAGAATTCGCGCTGGAGGCGTCTCATTTGGCGTTTGTCCTGAGGGTCACGAAACTGCTTCCACCGCCGGCGGTAGCGGTTCTTTTGCACCTTCAGCTCTTGTAACAGAGGGGGCAAGTCGTCCATGGGTGTTAAATTCCGTGGTGCAGTGGAGGTGGAGAGTTCCACTGCTTTCTGTATTTTGGCGGTAAGGTAATCCACACCACGGACTATATTGGCTGGTGTTGTCAAGTGGTGTTATTAAGTACCCTGGCAAACTTGTCCCAATAGGTGAGGGTCGCAGTGGAACGAACATCAAATGAAAGGGCAGCATTGGTGAGGTGCAAGAGTACTGGCTCATGGTCAGAGGCCAGTTCGTGGACAACTTCCAGTGAAAACTGAGCGGTGATGATTTTGAAGTTGGCCACATCCAGAACGTCTGGCTGGCAGTTAGTATGGACTGGGATATGGGTAGGTTCGTGGGGGCCATAGACCGATAGTGCTAAAGTATCCTCCAGGTCAAGGAGGAGCCGGCCTTTGGGGTTAGGGATGCAAGAATGCCAAGCTGGGTGCTTGGCATTGAGGTCTGACCCAATGATGAGCCGGTCGAAGGATGACAATGTGCGGAGGTCTGCTTCCAGCAGTGGCTTGTTTGGGCTCAAATACGCTGCTGCAAAGGTAATGGCACCAAGGCGGAGATGGTAACTGCTGTGGCCTCTATGTGTTCCATTGGCTGGAGAGTCTCTTGGGTATGGACAAGAGCTTTGTTGAGGAACACAGCTGTGTCTCCACCATGGCGGTTGAGGCGGTCAGAGCGGTAACACACCACGTTGCGAAGGCGGAAATCGTCTGCCAGTTTGAGGTGTGTGTCTGTGACCAGTAAACCATCCACACGATGGTCACGGAGGAAGGTGTTAAATTCCGTCTTCATCCGTTTTATGGCATTGGCATTAAAAATGCAGGTGACAAGATCCCGAGGGGGCCAGTGGTGGTGTGGAGGTCCATTCGCCATTACAACAATATTTGACTAAGCCCTTCCACTAGGGCGATGACCTAGGAGAGCCCGTCCTCCGACCGACGGATTTTTTGTGCAGTGTCACAAATAACAGCCCGGATATGGGGTTTCGTGAAAAAGATGACCTGGAGATTTTCGCGCATGTCCGCCCGAAAGGACGCATCAGTCTCCACCTCTGGGGGAGCGTCCCAGGTGGTCTGCTTGCCACTACGGCGGGCAGGTGCAGGTGCAGTAGAAGGCAGAGTGGGGGTAGGGGCAGAGGGCTGGGATAGAGCCACAGATGGACTGGAGGAAGCTGCAGCTGGCTCCTGTGGTTGGTGAACAGTGGGAGCCGTCACGGACAATGTGGAGGAGACTGGGCTGCAGCATCAAAGGATGTCGTGGGAATCTGGGCAGGAAAGGGCACAGGAGCCACCGAACCATCTGGTGCCTGAGTGGCAGGTACCATAGTGGCTGCTGAGGACAATGCACCAGGCTGACCCCACAAAACAGGATAGTTGGTCATGTCCCCTTGCGATGGGGGAGGTCGATTTGTTCTTGGTTTCTTTTTGGGAGGATGAGACGACTTCAGTGCCTTCTGGTAAACAGGGCACCCCCTCCAGGATGCCATGTGGTTGGAATCGTGAGTCGTTCCCAAACACCTGGCACAGATAGGTTTCTCCAAAGCAGGGAGTGTGCAGTTCTCCACTAAATGTGGTCCAGCACACTTAACACACCGCAATGGCTGGGAGCAGTAATTCCCAGTATGTCGTAAACGTTGGCATTTGCGACAGATGGCTGGCCCATTGCGGCCCTCGTAAGATTCAATCCGGACTTTCTTGTACAGGAGATACCGCCCTATGTCCTCCCTCTGGGAAAGGGAGACAATGTGGGTAGGGCAGCGGATCAATGCCCTGGTCTCAGGATCCCTCTTGCTATACTTGTGGACCAAAGGATCTTCGAAATCGAGTCGAAGCAATTCCTCCTTGACCTCCTCTGCCGTAACCTCTGGTGCCAAGTCCTTGATGACGATTTTGGTTCGGCGATTACCCGACGTCTGGTGGGTAAAGTAAGGTACGCCTTCGATTTTACGAAATCGAGAATGGTAAGATAGTCGTTCCTACTGTCAAGCAGGTATTTCACATGATCTTTTTGGTAAACAGCTCTCAATTGGCCGACAATGAGCCGCTGGAGCTCAGTGTTCAGTTTCGTATAGTTAGTGACATAATATACGACAATGGGGGGTATCTTCTCTTTCTTCAGAGGGCTTGACGGGATCTCTTGAGAAGGAGGGTCGGGAGCATGAGCCATTTCCTCATCCACAGGGCCATCCGGTGCGGCGTCCCCCGGCAGGGGGGTATCGGAACACGATCCGCTGCCACCACACCCCGCGTGGGCGGAGGAGCGTCTGGAGTGACGGCCAGAGGACTTTCCGGCTGGGTCAGGGTGTCCAGAAGACTCGCTACGGTGGCGGGACGGCGTAGAAAGAGGTGCAGGTACAGCCGGTTGGTGGTCAGACAGAGCCGAGTGTGTTCGCCGCCTCACTACGAGAAAGATCAATTACTAGGCGGTCACATGAATTGTTGGACGACGACGACGACACGGATGAACGGACCCTGACACGGGACGGTGGACAGTCTTCATGATAATCGGTTTCAGTGCCGGTGGTATCCACCGGCGATTTGTGGCGGTTGGCGCATTTCAAGCGATCCTTCGCCCGTTGCGAGGTGGGCGCAGCATTATGCGCGACGGGATGCCGGGATCAGCGGCGTTTCCGACGCGGTTCTCCCCGAAGAGGGGCGGTGGAAGAGTCGGAGGATCGCGAAGACTGCTCCGCGAACTTCTCCATAGTGGACACGGGTCCACCTGACATAGCCAGGGGCCCGGCACGAGAGGACTACGTACACCAAAAACTTCCCAGCTATCCTGGTGTAATAACTACTGAGACACCAACGCTGATAAACGGTGCAAAAACTACAACGATACGACTGGGAAACGCACTCGTATTAGAAAACACTTTCAGGAATCCAATCTGAATCACGACGCATATGATGTGGCATTACGTCTCATGATGTACGAGCACACACCGTAAGAGCCCCTATGAGTTCTCAATTCATCCTAGCGAGCCTGTGTGAATTTTCCCATGTATGAAATGTGCTAGCACTTTATTTCTACATTTGGTCTTGTTTCTTTAATATGTTTCGCTCATGTCCGCAATTTTCTTATCTCAATTTACTTTACATCTGCATTCAGCAATGTGGCGCCATCAGCCGGAAAAAAAAATCCGGTCTTCCTGAATATCGTTTACTGTACGCTAGATGGATGCCAACACCGTTTTTACGTTTTGGCACTACGATTAACTTTTGCTCTTCGATAATATGAAATAATTTTTAAAAAACTTTTAAAAAATTTTAAATTGTTTTTAAAAATTTTTTATATGGTGTTCTTCTCACCTATGTTTGTACCTATTTCTACTTACTTGTGCAGTCGCTTTTTGGCGTATATAACTGTACTATGTGATTGACAAAATCTTTGTCGATGTATCCATTTTTGTAAATTTTTCAGTATTTTTTCATTACATTTTACTGCTCTTTGTATGTCATTTCTTCTTTTCATTTTTATTTTAGCTAAATTTTTTGCACAGAGGGGGCGTTTGCTTTGCAGCACCCCCTTTCGGTTTTCTCGTTGTCATAGTCAATTCTCTATGTATCACTCTACGCTTGACGTCTGTTTAAGACAGTGTTGTTACTCAGGGAACATACACGTTGAAAGGTAAATTTGTAGATGCATTTTAAATGGTTTAATGCGTCTATATACATTTAATTTTGCTTTATGTACATTTATTCATTTGGTCACTGTTATTAATTATTTTTATTTTTATTCTTGTATTTGTAGCACCGATGATGGCTGTTAATCAGTTGAAATCGATTTGCGAAACTAAACTGCTTATTTGGTAATTTTATGGTTTACGGTCGCTACACAACTTGGGAACCATATGGAGCCCCCCTTTCAGAACTGCAATTGTGTGTAACTGTGGAAGAACTATAAGGTTGTTCAAACTCTTTTCTGTAGCGACGGATATAGTCTATCTGCAATCGAAACAAAAGTAACATTTTTGCATTCTTCCTAACTCCAGCGCAAATTTCATGGTACCAATTCCTACAAGCCGTGCACTGAATCATATCTTCCACTGATCAATTCACAAAACCAGTCACTGATGATTGTGCTTCTCACTTGTTTCGTTTGACTAAACGTAGACAGCTTTCTCTGTAGGTCAGGAGGAGGTTTATCGCTACGCCCTAATTGATCCTTATGTATGGTGAATTTGTCAGCAATAAAGTGTTTTGTGTGCCTTATCGTGATCTGGCCTTCAGTGACGTGTCAGCTTCGGGAATAGGAGAAAGTTTCCTTGCAACTGGTAAGAGCGAAATAGTTGTCTTTCGTTCTAGTATGTTAAAATGTTAAAAGAGAGCGATGGTAGCGATATTGTAGTACTAAATACGGCTAACGACAGCCTTAGCTCAACCTGATATAATAATTGAATGCCATTTGATTTGTTAAATATTTAATTGCGGGTATTGTTTACAGCATCCACTATTTGTATTTTATATTACACTGAAGGGCCAAAGAAACTGGCACACCTACCTAACATTGTGTAGGGTCTCCCGCGAGCATGCAGAAGTGCCGCAAAACGACGTAGCATGGACTCGATTAGTGTCTGAAGTACTGCTGGCGGGAATTGACATCATGAATCTTGCACGCCTGTCCGTAATTCCACAAGAGTACCAGGGTGTGTAGATCTCTTCTGAACAGCACGTTGCAAGACACCTCAGATATGCTCAATAATGTTCACGTCTGGGAAGTTTGGTCGACAGCGTAAGTGTTAAACCACTCTGTGGCAATTCGGGTCGTGTGTGGTGTCGCATTGTCCTGCTGGATTTTCCCAAGGCCATCCGAATGCTCAATAGACATGAATGGATGCAGGTGATCAGACAGGCTGCTTACTTACGTGTCACCTGGAAGAGTCGTATCTAGACGTCTCAGAGGTCCCATATCACTCCAACTGCAAACTTCTTACACCGTTACAGAACCTCAACAAGCTTGAACAGTCCCCTGCTGACATGCACGTTCCATAGACTTACGAGGTTTTCTCCATACCGTACTCGTCCATCCGCACGATACAATTTGAAACAAGACTCGTCCGATGAGGCAACATGTTTCCGGTCATCAAAAGCTCAATATCGATGTAGACGGGCCCAGGCGATTCGTAAAGCTTTGTGTTGTGCAGTCATGAAGGGTACATGAGTGGGCCTTCGGCTCCGAAAGCCCATGTTGATGATGTTTCGTTGAAGTGTTCGCACGCTGACACTTGTTGATGGCCTAGCATTGAAATCTGCAGAAATTTGCGGAAGGGTTTCACTTCTGTCACGTTGAACCGTTCTCTTCAGTCGTCGTTGGTCCTGTTCTTGCAGGATCTCTTTCCGGTCGCACAGATGTCGGAGATTTGATGTTTTACCGGATTCCTAATATGGTTGTAAGGGAGAATATTCACTATATCACTACCTCGGAGATGCTGTGTCCCATCGCTCGTGCTTCGACTATAATACCACGTTCAATCTCATTTAAATCTTGATAACCCGCCGTTGCAGCCGCGGTAAGCGATCTAACAACTGCGCCAGACACTTGTCGTATGTAGGTGTTGCCGACCGCAGCGCCGTATTCTGCCTGTTTATGTATCTTTGTATTTGAATACGCATGGCAATACCACTTTCTTTGGCGCTTCAGTGTGTATTTATGCACCTATCAGATGTATAGGAATGGACTGTTGAACGCCGCGCAGGATTAGCCGAGCGGTCTAAGGCGCTGCAGTCATGGACTTTGCGGCTGTTTCCGACGGAGGTTCGAGTCCTCCCTCGGGCATGGGTGTGTGTGTTTGTCCTTAGGATAATTTAGGTTAAGTAGAGTGTAAGCTTAGGGACTGATTACCTTAGCAGTTAAGTCCCATAAGATTTCACACACATTTGGACTGTTGAACGTATTTCTTGACAGTAAAATAGGTAAATGCTAATATTGTTTGTACAGATGATATCCTTAAGCAATTTTATGTAGTTTCTATGAATGAAACAGTGGTCAATTCAGGGTACCTAGTAGCTGATTTAATGATGGAAACGACGTAACGTATTCTATGTACGCACTAGTAAGTTGCGGTAAATAATACAAATCTTAATATATCCATGAAAAGTAGATATGATTCATTTACCAATTCTATAGCCCAAGTAGACTGTGAGTAATCGATGTTATCACCATACACAATTCGATTTAAGTCCTACGCTCCATCAGTTAACACAGTTTTCTTCGTGTAATTGCATCATATCTTCACTGTAACTTGCAACTTTCAACCTGCGATCTTGGCATGTTTCTCAACTGCATATCGGTTCAGCGTAGCTAGAAGACAGCAGCTGTCGGCCCAACAAAAATGTAGCTGTGGTACAACCATGGAATCAGTCCACCGATGGCAACCTTCATCTGCATACGGATTAAATTTACCTAGTGATACATTTATGTAGAAATGGGGGGCAGAAGGACGGTAAATAGCGAATCTAAATTCGCTCTTAAGTTAGGCTGCAGTTTTCGAATTAACGGTGACAACTTCCGTTGGACTTTAGGAAGACATTGTCAGAGGTTGTCTTTATGTAACACTCTCATGGTCGCCAATATTAAACGGATGAATGAATTAATTACAAGAGGAAACACTGTAACCAGCCACAAGTGTTTTAGAGGAATTTACTGTAACCAGTTTTGAGCCAGGGCCCATCGCCAGACGGTAATGATGATTTCTTGGCATGTTTTACATTTGTGTCCCAAAATGCAACTAAATTTTTGTGATTATGCTGTTTACAAACATTTCTGCATTTGAGTCCTAAATTTAAAGTAGTTGGTTTGATTACATGGTTCACAAAGGGTTCAACATTGTATATAATCACCACACATCTTCCTTATTTCAGGGAAAGATCTCCTTTACACATTACAAGAGAGAGTTTTGATTCGGTTTTTGATCTGTGCTGATCCATGAGCTACACTAAACACAAACTGGCTATACTTCTGTTTACGCGGGCTGCTGATTTGATACGCCAAGGAACGATGTGCGTAGAAATCTACAATACTTCGGGAGCTATTGCAAAGATATATGTTGTAGTACAGATCATTTTAAAACCTTTTTTTTATTTTTGAGTCATCAGTCTTCCGACTGGTTTGATGCTGCCCGCCATGAATTATTCTCCTCTGCCAAACTAATCATCCCAGAGTCGCAATTGCAACATACATCCTCAAGTATTTTGCTGGATGTATTCCAATGTTTGTTCTGCTCAACAGTGGTTTGCCTCTACAGCTCCCTCTAGCACCATCCAAGCTATTCCCTGTTGTCTTAACACACGTCCTATCGTGATGTTCCAGCTGCTTGTTATTGTTTTCCATACATTCTTTCCTTGGCGATTCTGAGGCACTACATCTCAAATACTTCGATCCTTTTCTGTTTCGATTTTCCCACAGACCGTGCTCTAAACGTATATTCCCAAAAATTTGTTCCCCATATTAAGGCCTATTTTTGATGCCAGTAGACTTCTCTTAGCCAGAAATGCCTGTCTGTTTTGCCAGTGCTATTATGTTTTCTTTTTCTAATGTCCTCCTTGCTCCGTTCGTTATTTCGCTGCCTAGGTAGCAGAATTCCTTAAACTCATCTACTTCGTGTTCACGAATTCCGATTTTAAGTGCCTTGTTATTCTTATTTCAGCTACTTCTCATTACTTTCGTCTTTCTTCGATTTACTCTCAATTCATACTCTTTACTCTTTGTTCTAGGGAACTGATGACCTCAGATGTGAAGTCCCATAGTGCTCAGAGCCATTTTTTTTTTTTTGCCTCTCTGGCGCTTTACCTTTGTAAAGAGTCTGAATTGCGAGTAAATCGAAGAAAGACGAAAGTAATGAGAAGTAGCAGAAATAAGAATAACAAGGCACTTAAAATCGGAATTCGTGAACACGAAGTAGACCGTTCGTTCCATTCAATAGTTTCTGTAATTCTTCATCACATTGACTGAGGAGAGCAACAACACTGGTCAATCTTTTAGTCCTGCCTTTGAACCTCTTTTCGTTTTATTACGTCATTGCTTCTTCGCTGTATAGATCGATTAGGAAGGACGGAAGGCTGCATTCCTGTTTTACACCCTTTTTAGTCCGAGCACTTCTTTCTCGGTCTTCCAACGTTTTGTTCCCTCTTGGTTGTTGTGTGTATTGTACACGGATCGTATTTCCCTGTAGGTCTCCCCCCCCCCCCACCCCCTCTTTCTCTGCATTTCGAATATCGAATATCTTGCACCATTTTAAACTGTCAAACGCTTTTTCCATATCAAGAAACCCTACGTATGTGTCTTGATTTTTCTTCGGTCTTGCTATCATTATCAGCCGCAACGTCACAACTGCCTCTCTGGCGCCGGCCGGGGTGGCCGAGCGGTTCTAGGCGCTAGAGTCTGGAACCGCACGACCGCTATGGTTGCAGGTTCGAATCCTGCCTCGGGCATGGATGTGTGTGATGTCCTTATGTTAGTTAGGTTTAAGTAGTTCTAAGTTCTAGGGGACTAATGACCTCAGATGTTAAGTCCCATGGTGCTCAGAGCCATTTTTTTTCTTTTTTTTTGCCTCTCTGGCGCTTTACCTTTAAATTGACCTTCAAATTGATTGTCGTCTGGCAGATCCTCGATTCCCATTTTTATGTAATTGTACTTCTCAGTAGCTTAGTTTCATTAGCTTTTAAGCTGATGTTAAGATAATTCTGACATCTGTCGGTTCTTGCAACCTTCGGAATAGTGTGCGTGATGTTTTCCGGAAGTCTGATGTTATTCTGCCAGTCTCTTATATTCCACACATCAATGTGAATAGTTGTTTTGTTGCCGCTGCCCTCAAATGGCTTTAATGGCTTTGGAAATTCCCATGGGATATAATCCATCTCTTTTGCCTTATTTGATCTTAAGTCTTCCATATCTTTTTCAAATTCTGATTCTAATACGGAATTCCCTATCTCTCCCCCATCGTATCCTGTTTCTTCTTCTAGCACGTTATCAGACAAGTCATCTCCTCCCCCTGCCACAGAGGCCTTCAATGGACTCTTTCCACCTGTTTGCTTCTTCCTCTGCATTTAATAGTAACAGTCACATTGTATATATTTTAACTTCAGCGACGATTGTTTTCATTTTTCTATATGCTGTGACAGTCCTCCTGACAATAATTTCTTTTTCGATTTCTTCACATTTCTCATGCAAACATTTCCATTTATCTTTCCTTTACTTCCTGTCTTTTGTGTCTGTACTCCTTAATTTCCCTGAATATTTTTGTACTACCTTCTTTCGTTGATCAGTTGAAGTATTTCTTCTGCGACCCATGTTTCTTCGCAGTTCTTTCGTTGTTCCTATGTTCTTCTTTCCAGCCTCTGTTATTGCCCTTTTGAGAGATGTCCATTCTTCTTCAACTAAACCACCTACTGACTCATTCATTATCACGATATCTGTAGCGTAGCGGCCATGGTCTATGGGAAGGGATCGTGCTGGATAAAGAGACTTTCAGCATTTCAATAAAGATCTTTAGTCTCGAAAAGGCCATCGAAACAAAACAATATCCACCTCCAGAAGAAGAAACCTAATCCCACTCACAAATACACAAAATCTATCCACCCTGGTGTTCGACCAGTAGTAAGACTTGTAAAGTTATGATTAAGTGGTATCTTATTCTATGACTGAACGCAACTGTGTAAGCTGTAATGACATTGTTTAATATAGCAATTTTGTCACGAAAATACACGCTTTTATACAGTTTACAATGTGATAGTGTTAGGACAGTTGCCAAAATGACGCATCTCGGCCTGTCAAAGTGAAGTAATCCTAAATACAACAGTATTAAATCATAGCTCTCAGAAAGTTACATTATCCTAAACACAACAATATTAAGTTTTAACTAGAAGTTTCTTTACAAAATTATTCTTACGATTACGTTATGATGTTGGCCAGTACTACAATATATCATCTGATTCCGGTTCAAAGTTCGCTACTTTATTTAGGATGACAGGTCTACGGAGGATGGTTAGCTTTATGACAAGTCGAGCAAAAGATTACCGAACGTCGCTCGGGTTTACAGTAGACGCAACCTGGTGAACCAACAACTTTACGCCTCTGCAAGCGGTATTTACCTTAGCTGCAATGAGTTGTCTCTATGGCTGCTCTCGTCCACTGAAATTCCTATAAAAATCTAACTAAGCCTTTGCTGAATTTTCCAGCAGAAACTCTCCCTATGTTTCTCGATATGCGAGAAAACATGACCTCATACCTAGTCTCAGACTATGGCGTTATACACGCCCATGGCTGGAGCAGCGTGCATATTATAATACCCTCTCAGTTCTCACAAAAACAATTAACTAAATGGCTGGATCGTTTCTCCACAGTTGGAGCTCAGCTTAGCTCAGCTAATTTCTAGCTGGAGGCCAGACACTGGGAACGCAGTGTTCACACAAATTTTTCCTCTACATCGTACAGGGCGTTATGCGCTCCGTTCTGCACTAGAAGCTAGTTCAGAGAAGAGTTCCCGAAAATTTCCGTCTTGTCTTTCTCGTAACCGACCTCCCTCCCCTCCTGGGTTCTTTTTTTCTCCACGTCACAGCTTTTTTCGACCTAAAGGAGCGTTCCTCATATTTCGTGAAAACTCTCTCTACCAGTCACAAGGGTCCTGCCATTAAACTACGACGAAATCTCGGCACTTTACTCCCTCCCGGTGTGTTTCCGCCAATCGGACGTTTTGTGCGTGCTCCAGACGCCTAAAAAAGTTACCTGTGTCTATCACGTGTGTACCACTTGCAGTTCACATGATAGAATGTGTCACTGGTTTTGTTCGTATCCCTTTGGCATTCCAAAATGCAGTTTTATAAAGCTTCTTTTTGTCCTACTTCTGGTGGCCCGTTATTCGCCCTGCAGTATGCGTCACCTCTCCAGTCTCTGGCTCTCACTGTGGGACGCTCCCCCTTAAGAGCTTTCTGTAGTGCCTCCTGGGGCGCCACCTCTGTGTCTGCCCGCAGTGATTTCCACACAAAACGTTTCCTCTCGCTGCTTGTTTCACCTTCTGCTCATTGCTCTTTATGTAGGAGTGGTGTGTTAATACTGTCGATTGAGTATCATCCCTATTGCAATAACTTACTTAAATGCAAATCTGCTCATTACCGATGAAGTAAGTTAGGTGTCATATTCACCTTCCTGTTAACATATACAGAACTCTTATGTAAGGTGCGAAATTAACCTTCATTTATTCTGCCACCTTACGCACTACTAATAATAAAATTTCAAGCCACAAATAAGAGTCAGTCTAAAACCACCACTGGCCATGCTGCAGATTCAGTTAACATGAACGGGCACTGAAAACTTGCTTAATCAAAATTCGTATGTAAACTCAATCTTTTATAAACAAGAACATTAGCACCTACAGTTCAGAGTGCAACACTGGTCAAGCTCCAGCACAATACTGGTCAAAGCCTAACTTCAGTTAACCTCAAATCAGCATTGAACGTGCCTGCTCAAAATTTTTGACCTAAAAATTCAGTTACCAACACAAGTACCATGTTTTTGAAACACAACTGCTGGCTAAATTGCAGAATCAATGACCAGTTAATTCAGGGATATAACTTGGGGAAATCTGTTAAAGTTTTGTTGTAACAGGGTGCATGTTGCTACAAGTTTGTTGTAACGTGGAGAAATTTGTGACAGTTGCGCTGTAGCATACCGATGTATGGAGTACTTTTTTGCATATTTGCTATAAAACTGAATTTCTGCAGTTTTCCTGCAACGTTTTGATGTATTGGGGAATTTGTTATATCTTTGGAGAGCAATTTGTTATATCTTAGATGTAACAGGAAATAATTTTAAAAAACTTAGTGGTAATATGATTTGGGGGGGGTGGCAGTTTGTTACAGCTATGCAGTAACATGATATTGTATAAAGCAAATGAGGCAAATCTGTTACATTTTTGTTGTATCAGAGTGATGTGTGAAAGAGTTTCTTACCTTTGCTATGACACAATGATAAATACGTTACTCTCTTAAAATTTATGCAACATGTCGATTTATATTGTAATTTGCAACATTTTAAATATAACATACTGTTGTGTGAAACAGTTTGCTGAATTTTTGCTGTTACATAAGGCAGTCTCTTACAATTTTGCTGTAGCATGGCGATGTATTGAGTACAATTTTTGCTGTAAAAAGAAGCACTTTGTTTCGTTTTGTCATAAGATGATGCAGTTTGTCACAATTTTGCAAGAATATGGGATAATAATTTAAAAATTTGCTGGAAAATAGCAATGGTAAGGGGAAGTGTGATGCATCTTGACCGTGCGATCACGATGTCGCTGTAAAATCTGGCTGATTCTGATATCAGCTTTAGTTGAACTATGGCGAATTTTCAATAGATGTGGACATGGAAATAGCGCTGTTTGCTTTGGCACCATTCTCATTAATATGTATACCTCAGCTTGTATGTTAGCTCAGTTGTGTACCATTGTGTGTCTTGCAATGACATAGAACTAATTTTTATGTATTTTGGTTTCTCCAATGCGTTGTACAATGGTCGAGTTACACTCGTCAACTAGCCTGTAAGTAAATGGCGTGTCTGTTGTTAAGTAATTCAGACAATTTAGGTGTGAAAGTATCTGACGATTTCAGTCATGAAAAGGTTCAAGTGAACCTGAAAATTTTATAAGTAAATTACTTCTTAAAAGACACATGATAAAACAATAAAGCTATCAAACCAGGGCCACATGAGTGTACTACTTGCAATGTTGCATTATATATATATATATATATATATATATATATATATATATATATATATATATATATATGTGTGTGTGTGTTTTGTGTGGGTGTTCGGGTGTGTCTGTTTTCACAGCAGTCGTTACACACTTCGCCATATAGCTTTCGAGATGTCACTCTTTTATCACTCTCTGGTGTCACCATTGCTTTTGACCATGTTTCGTCTTTGATTCGTTTCACTTGTATTTTGGGCCATGTATCATCTCTCTCTTGTTCCACCATTGTCTTCGGCCATTTTTATATTCACATTCTGGAGAGCTGCATCAAACCAGTCTCTGGACTGAAGACCACAACAACAACAACATTCTGAGCATAGTGAAAACTTCAATGCCTATTACGAAAACATTTGGCTTACATATTAATAGGCAATAATGAGTTTGTTAAAACCCCTTCGGTAATTTCGTTTGGCGCTGGATATGTTGGGTACTCCTACATTGCGTATTCTGGTGCATTACGATGACGTTTTTTTATATAATTTAGTAGTTGCTTCTGACAGTAGTCCGTAAACATTTTAGAGAGCCCCGCCACTGCAACCGCCCTTAAAAGTTTGTTTTCGAGTATATCCTTCATTGGGCCTTGTTCAGATGTAATAAAGAGTTACGCTAGCCAGTCTGTCTACAAGCACTGTCATTTTCTGACGAGCCCCTTCTTGCCTATTTGTGTGCCTGCTTAGCAGAGTATTTTAGACAACATGTATTTTGGTAGTTATAAGCCTGGTCAGCTTCTTTCGTTTACTGCACCTCATTTAGCGTTAAAAATAAGTTTAAATGTCCAGTTTAGGATGTTATTTTTAGTCACAAATGATTTTTTTTAACAATTTAGGGATGGAAATAACATTGTGGCACGTAGTTTGACAGTTCACAGACATCAAATTTGATGGATCTGTGTGCGTGTGCGTGTTTGGTGTGTGTGAAGAAATAATATTCTGACGCCTGAAAGAAATCCTGGGGTTTCCGTGTTGATGTATTTTTCAATACGTTTTAGAAATTAAATTAACGCTTTGAGCCTGTTGATTAGCTTATAAATTACAGCCCTGGCACCCCGGTACACCAGTATTGACAGTTTGTTTGCTTATTTTCGATAAATAGTAATATTCTTCCCAACATGTCGCGAATTTACATGAAAGTATGTGCACGTTTTGCATTTCTTCCACGGAAATACACGAAGTAACACCCTATTCATACAACTTTTTTATAAATATTTTGACCTCGGCGCATAAAATTAATATTTTTTTCAGCTCGGTCAAGTTGGCGGCTCCCTGATGACTAAATTGTGATTGGCTGTCTCGTCTTAATGGCCTGTAAATTACTGGGATATAATTGTTTCTTTTTAGTGGTCGCCACCATTCCAATAAATGAGGTGTAGCATCTTGGATTGTGAATGCCTTAGATAAGGGGGGCTGGCTTCTCTTGGGACAATGATAACGTCATAGACAAGAAAGTGCGGCTTGTAAGAAAATACATTTCCCCTGACATGTAAGTATCCCGACGGACAAATATCAAACTGCGCCAAAGTTAACATTGCTATAATACTTGTCTTACTTACTGTAATTATCCACTCGACTTACACATTTGTTTAAAGAACTCTGGAGTTTTTCTTGCATTACATACTTCACAGATTCATATATGATGCATGCTGCATGTTTTGTGAAGTCAAAAAGTATTCCTCATTTTGTTCGTCATACACACAGTTGAGCCAAAAAATTTTGTCTGCTGCCAAATGCGAGACTGAGTGCTGCCTGGTGGGTCTGCAAGCAAAGTGCTCTGCACTGGGCAGAGGATATAAGCAGAGCAGAGAAGCGGGAGATATCACTCTATGGATGATATGGGACACAAACGAATGAATCTACTGATGTTATAAACTCTGACAGATGGGAAATTGTGTTGGCTCAGAGTAAGGGAACCAGTATTTCGGAGACAGTGAAATTTGTCAGCTGTTTGTAAGCTATTGTCCAAAATTTGAAAGTGGTTAAAGACTAATGAAACAGGGAGTATGAGACAAGTTTTTGGCGTCCAGCCTCTTCGCACAAAGGGGAGATCAGAGCCCGTAAAGTAGGATAGGCAGCGATCTTTGGATGTTCTGAAGGTGGAGTACAATGCCGGTGCAGGCATTAGGTGTCAGAGCTCGCCATTCAGCACATATAGTTGAAAATGGTATTTCACAGCAGACGACCTATACGTTCTCCCATGCTAATTCAATGACGTAGTCAAATACGATTGCTATGGGCACAGGATCAGTGAAATCGGACTGTAAGCCAATTGGAAGAGTGTCGACTGCTCAGATGAATAATTTTTCTTGTTATTGCAGGTCTATCGTCTGTCCAGATGCACTGTCATCCAGGTGAAGGGTTGCTCAGAACACGTAAAATGCCACTGACGGAGACCAATGAGGGTAGTATTATGTAATGGAGCACATCCTCGTGGACTTCCAAAAAATCCTGTGTTAGTAATCACATTCACCATGATAGCTATGGAAAACGTGACTTTTGCAGACCACCAGCATCCCTTCAGGCTTGATGTCTTCCGCGATGACAATCGCATATTCCAGTCCGTATCCCAAGGACATAATCGTGCTACATTGGTTTGACGAAATTGATAGTGAATTAAAGTGTATATTTCGACAACTAACTTCACCTGATCCGAATGAAACACGTGTGGAATGCTACAAGGCACCTGCTCGGCGCTCACGAAACATCCACTCATATTTATTTGCGTGATCTGTGTGTAGAAATCTTGTGCTATACACCACTGGGAATTTACCAAGGACTTGTAGAATTACACGCTATGTCGCATTCCAAACAACTTTTAAAGTGGGTTTTCTTTCGTTTGATCTATTTATCTTTCTTGGACAATACGCCAATAACAGAAAACTTCAACAGTTTTTAAGATTTCATTGTTAATTTATATTGTTTTTCTTTTCGAGATGCTGATTTATTTTATTATGGTTTACTTTTAGGCCTGCAGTCAATCTTGGCCATTTAAGAATCGCACTGTGATAAAGAATTTTGAATTGGCGCGTTTGATATCTCGAAACTACCACTACGCCGTATATTTAGAACATAATGAGTTTCTTACTTTCAAATAACGCAGAAGTCAATTGTTTGAAGCCAGTAAGAGAAAAAGAAATATTGGGAGCACCCTTATACAAAAATCATTTGTATTGAGCATATGATCCAGTAACATGGCAGCACCTCTAAATATCAGTGTGTTAGCTAATCTTCAATGACAATCGATCAGTTTTGCAGGCAACTGTGACGACTCCAGTCCCAAAGTGCAATCACTGTTGAATTTTTTCTCTGTTTTAAAATGACAATGCCAAAAGTTCTCTTAGGAAAAGTAGATGCCGGACTGAGATTCATGGGAAGAATCTTAAGCAAATGTAACTCATCCACGAAAGAACTGGCTTTTGTTCGACTGTTTCTTGGGTATTTTTCATCAATATGGTTTCTTTACCTTGCTGGGCTGATGTAAGAGACACAGAGAATCGAAGGAAGAGCGGCGCGTTTCGTCGCAGGATCAATCACGCGGGAGCCTTACCGAGGTGCTCAACAGAGTCCATTGGCAGACATTACAAGAGAGGGGCTGTGCATCACGGAGAGATTTACGTGTCCTACTGAAATTTCGAGAGAGTACTTTCCGGGACGACTCGGACAAGGTATTATCTCTCTCTCGCTTGACGACCACGATGAGAAAATTCGAGATAAGAGAGCCAATACAGAGGCTTACTGCCGGTCATTCTTCCCACACACCATTTTCGAGAGGAACATGGGAGGGAGGATCAACTAGTTGTACCAGAAGTACATGGCTTGCGGAGTATAATGTAGATTGTCAACCGAACACTACAAACTGGTCATCATTTTTCCAAGCTCCAGCGTATCAGTGGTGATGTTTCTCAGTCAGCAGATGTAATCAGTATAGAGAGAAGGTGCCTGACACCAGACTTTGTCCCTGTGCTTCTGTCTTGCAGTTGTGCCCCAGCTTTCAAGCCAGTGGAGCAGTAAATGATGATCAAAAATTATAGCATTCGTTGAAAGAAAGCCACTATTCCCACTTGAGAGACATCTTTACGGCAATGGCAAATACGAATTCTGGTCTGCCGTATTTTGCAGCAAAATTCAGTCCCACCCCGCTTGACAGTGGCGCCTCTCGCATCCTTATAGACCGCCATACGGCACAGGACCGGTCCATGGCTACCAGATGTCGCTGGTATCGCCGCTGTCGTGCTGACCTGGCTGAGCCAGATGAACGATAAAGCAAACTGCGCTATGGCTCTGCCTCCAGTTATATTTTCCCTGTGCTCTTATGCTTTTCTCATTACATGCCGTCTCCAAAGACGCATAAACGTGTGGAAAAGCGGTGTGCTGACCGCATGCTCATGTATACTGCATCCACAATATGCTGAATAGCAGAAGATCACAGAGCCGTCTTACGACACCTTTTGGGCCTTCAATAGCTGGACAAGGCGCTCGTCTTTTGTTATTAAGTTTTTGCCATTATTGCGCACATTTTCAACGGAAAACTTTTTTCAGCTGTTCGGAATTATTTTGTTGATTCTGTTGTCGATAAACTGTGTATTTTGATAGGTAACGTACATACCCCACAAACCCAACGTGCTTCCACTCTTAAGCCTATGCTGCTTGTTACGGCGAAAAGTCAAGAGCCGGCATGCCAGTCGGGAACGATAGAGCAGACGGCTGCGAGAAGGGGTCAGCCAACCGCAGGCGTACTACCGTTGCTGCCTCTGCATCACGGGGTGCCGGGTTCGATTCCCGGCCGGGTTGGGGATTTTCTCTGCCTGAGGACTGAGTGTTTGTGTTGTCCTCATCATTTTATAATCATCATTCGCAGCAGTGTCTCGATAGGATTGCGTGAAAAATTGGACTATGTAAAAATTGGGATTTGTACAGGCGTTGATGACCGCGCACTTGAGCGTCCCACAAACCAACCATCACCAAGCGCACGCTGACCGAACTCCCTTCCAGGAGGGCAACGCGACAGCAGTTGCCTCTTGAAGAGAACATAGGAGCCGCGCCCGATTGGTGGTGGCCCAGTTCAATAGCAGCTTCAACGACAGCGACTTCAACAGCAGTTCAGGAAAGACATTTGTCGGTTAGAGACCAGTAGTCACTGCAAATACTGATTGGTTCGCATGTCGCCCTTTGCTTGGGAGAACCGCGCGACTGCTACGGTCGCAGGTTCGAATCCTGCCTCGGGCATGGATGTGTGTGATGTCCTTAGGATAGTTAGGTTTAAGTAGTTCTAAGTTCTAGGGGACTAATGACCACAGATGTTAAGTCCCATAGCGCTCAGAGCCATTTGAATTTTGCTTGGGAGATATCTGTGTAATTGCCAAAGTTAGGTACTGTAATTTTGTTATTGTAATAAAACTCATTATAGGACTATCTGAATGTTCGTCTAGCGAACCGAGTTCGCAGGATTCCTAGACACTACTAGATTGACAGCGAGGGTGGGCGAAAGACTGCTGCTAAATCCCTCCATATCAGTAGAATCCCACAACTTTACTTATTTATTTACATTTACTGACCACATTTTATGCCTTATGTTAATTTTGTAACATCTATGTACTCGTTCCACTTTTCACCTTTCACTTCTTTACTTGGCTCTGGTTTACCATCTGAGTTCTTGATATTCATACAGCTCTTTCTCATTTCCCCATAGGCCTCTTTAATTTTACTGTAGGCAGTATGTATCATTCCCCTAGAGAAATATGCTTCTGAGTCCTTACAGTTGTCATTTCTCCATTCTTGCTTAGCAATTTTGCACTTCCTGCCAATTTAATTTTTTAAGCATTTGTATTCCGTTTCCCCTCCTTCATTTGTTGCATTTTTTGAATTTCCTCCTTTCTTCAGTTAAATTCAGTATCTCTTGTGTTATGCAAGGATTCCTTCTAGGCCTTGTCTTTGTACCTATTTTATCCTTTGTTGTCTTCGGTATTTAATCTCTTCAAGCTACCCATTCGTCATCTATTGTATTCCTTTTCCCTGTTCTAGTAAACCGTTCCATGGTGCTCCTGCTGAAGCTCTCGGTAACCTCTGGTTCTTTCAAGTTATTCATGTCCCAACTTCCAAAGTTCCTTCTTTTTTCTAATTTCTTCAGTTTTAATCTACATTTCATAACCAATAAATTGTGGTCTAAGTCCAAACCTACCCTGCGAATATCTTACAACATAAAATCACGTTACTAAATCTCTGTCTGAGCATTATATAATCAGTCTGAAACCTTCTTTTGTTTGATGGTCTCTTCCACGTACACACCCTTCTTTTATGATTTTTAAAGCAACTGTTAGCGATGATTAAATAACGTTCTCTATCAGATGGCTTCCCCTTTCATTCCTTTCCCCCAGTCCACATTCACATAGTATATTTCCTTCTCTTCGTTTTAATACTGTCGAATTCCAATCCCTCATAAAATTTAATTTTATTCTCTTATAACTATCTGAATAATTTCTTTTATCTCATCATACATTTCTTCAGTCTCTTCTTTATCTGCGGAGTTAGTTGGCATGTAAACTTGTACTACTGTGGTAGGCGTGCGATTCTTGTCTATCTTGCCTGTGATAATGCGTTCGCTATGATACTGATAGTAGCTTACCGGCATGCTGCTTTCTTATTCATTATTGAACAAACTCCTGGATACTACAATTTGACTTCGTATTTATAACCCTGTATTCAGCTGGCAAGAGCTCCTGTTCCTCCTATCACCGACCTTCACTAAACCCCAATGTATTAAATTCAACCCGTCCATTTCAACTTTTAAATTTGCTAACCTGCTTGCCCGATTAAGAGATCTAACATTCCTCGTTCTGATCCGTAGAATGCCAGTTTTGTCTATCCTGATGACGATATCCTCCTGAATAGTCATCACCCGGAGATCCGAATTGGGGACTGCTTTACCTTTGAAATATTTTACCGAAGAGAACGCCACCATTGTTCATCCGTATGGTAGAGTTTCATGTCCCCCACTTGCTTTCAGCCGTTCACAGTACCAACACAGCAAGGCCGGTTTGGTTGATGTTACAAAGCCAGATCAGACAGTCACGCAGACTGTTGCCCCTGCAACTGTTGAAAAGGCTAATGCCTCTATTCACCAACCACTAGTTTGCCTGGCCTCTCAACAGATACCCCTCCGTTGTGGTTGTGCATACAGTACGGCTATCTGTATCTGAGGCAGGCAAACCACCCCACTGACGGCAAGATCCAAGGTTCGTGGGAGATGTGGTATTACATGACAATGTACAGGGTGACATTTATTGAACTATATGAAAAAAAAATAAGTTAAATTACTTAAATCCAAGGCGTGCACACACTTTATTCAACATGTAAGTGTCATTACAGATATTCGGACGCAGACGAATATCGAAATTCTGCATGACCTTCTGAAGAATCGGAAAATCGAAGCTGAATGGCTGTTTTCAGCTCAGAGATGGCTTTGGGGTTACTGCTGTACACATTGTCTTTAATATTACCCCACAAAAAGCAGTTGTGTATGTTCAGGTCAGGAGAATATGGCGGCCAATCGTGTACCCCAAATCCAGAATGCGGTCCCCAACGTCCTGCTGCAGGTCTTCAAACACTCTCCTGAGGGGATGGGGTCGAGCTCCGTCTTGCATGAACCACATCTTGTCGAAATCAAGGCCACTTTGGACGATGGGGATGAAATCATCTTCCAAAGTCTTCACGTGCCGTTCGGTAGTCACCATGCCATGAAGGAATATCGCATCGATTATTCCCTGAGTGTACATTTCACATCACCCAGTCCGTTCCCAAAAGGTACCAATTCAAGGCTACAGGGTGAAAAACAAAAGATTCCAAGAAAATGAAAAATGAGACGTCGGTAGCACTATTTACTTCTTAATCAGTTCTTTCATCATTTTAAATAGTACAAAGGGGAAAACCAACTCTGTCAAAAACACAGACAGTTAAAGAACTCTTACACAGTGGAATCGCAACAGAGTCCATCCATACTAGGGCAACAAACAAATCAGTCCATTTAAGCTACAATCTGGGCATATGCGCTGTGTTGTGTCACTCACGGTCAACTGCATCTCATTCATTTGATTCATGTAGTTTATGTATTGTATTTCTTGATTAGTAGGTTTTCTTGCATTATAGCTTGAATTTCAGTTGCAATAATGTTGGACGATGAATTTAAACTGCCTTTAAGCGAAGAATGTGACGGACATGTAGATGCTAGTGATGAAAAACTAGCGAAAAAAACGTAAAACATACGGGCATGTCAGTAGCGCTGAAGAAAAGTTACGAGGCTCTTCATTTGAAACTGGACATGACAGTCGATATAGGCGATTAGAATATTTCGAGAATATTTCTAGCAATTAACGATATTATCTATTACCACAGTTCAACGATAATGGACGTGATGGTGGTACTGACCCACTAAACAGTTATTTACCAGGGATTATGTCAACGCGTTCTGTGGTACTTCTGAGAAACAGACAGAATGAAGAACATGCTAGTTAAATGGCTGCACCTATGGTGAAGCAGTAGACGTGCCAAGATGTTTCAAAACCTTTTAGTCACTCTTTAGGATGAAACTTTTCTCTTTACACACAATTAAAGCATCCTTAAGAAAACGTGGGGTCCTGCCCACTCGTCTTGTGTACTGTGCGTAAGGGATGCTGCGTTTTCGAAGGGATGCTGCGTTTTCGGAATGCTAAACAACAATTCAAGCAAATCACATTAATAGTTTTTATTACAGTAAAGAAGATTGACAATACTTAACTTTATGTTTATAAGAACGTGCCGCAATCGATGAGTGACATGGAAACAATCAAAGCCCTTTGCTGTATACAAGGTCCATGTAAGCAATTGTTATGTATCACGAATAACTTGTATCGTAGTGTTGGTCTAGTATTGTGCGGCCAAGGCTGGCAGGAGTGGTGCTTATACTCTCTTCTTCTTAAGGACGCTCCTGTCTGATGCGCTCATAGTCAGCGGCTAATGGCTGACTACGTCTCACCGCCTTCTCTGCTCTCGCTTTCTTAGTCTTCGTGCCGGCGCTTGTGGTTTCGCCGGAACAGGAAAGATGGCAAGTAAAGCAGGCTAATTGATCACATAATCCCGCCGAACAGACTCATGAAGCTGTAATTCGGTGTTTTGGAGCCATAAAATGAAGAAAATCACATTACAGTTTAAAGGGCTCCCAAAAAGTGTATCTTCCAGAAAACGTAACGGTCAAAAAATTTCTTTTAGTTTTTTTGACGAAATATACAGACATACGGATTTTTACGAAACATTCTATACTGGAAATTCAACATCACTTTCGGCTATCCTCGAACAAAAACATGCCGCTGATTTGATGAACAGAAAGCTAACTGATCTCCTAGGAAAATCTGAAATTCAAGAATAGAAGAAGGTAAAAAAAAGTGCTGGGTTCTACAGAAAGAAATGAACCACCAAGAAACAGGCTAAGCAATCACCAACTGCTAGTTTTCATCAGAAACCTACCTACACTGAATGTAACCTCAAGTCAGGTGTACTTCAGAATACAGCTTTTCTTCTAGATTTTCAGTAACCATATTTGATAAACTGCGTCATCAGTTATCTACACCAATGAGCAGGCCATGGCAAAGAAGGGATCACATGATGATGTGTCAGTACTTCTTCATTTTTCTACAATCACCTAGACAGAGTGGTTCAGACAGTTCATGTCTTCGCCTCCTCATGCGGAGAACAAAACGAGAACCACATCATCATTCAATTCCTGAACTACGTAACTGTTGAATTAATGCGAACTGGGAAGGCACTGCCTCGCCATTCTTTCAAGGAGACAGATAAAACTGTGATATAGATTCCCAAGTGTGCAAAGATTTTAACTCCTGACAGCTGGAGAGACGTTATTGCTGAAATAAGAATTTATTGTTGTCTCGCATGAATAGGGCATGTTTAAAAGCTAGAGTAAATTTTTTTCTTATAATTCATACAAGAAAAAACCTTCTTTTGCTGCTAGTGCAATGAGGCAGTTACCAAGGAAAATCAAGAACCATTGAACATAGCACACATGTAACTGGCCATTCTTGGCAGCATTGATAAAGGATCAGTGGAAGAAGCAGACGAAACAGTAATGTCTTCCATATCCTCCGGAATCTGAGCAGCTCTGCCTACGCATCTATTCTTCCATCCAAAGCCAAGTACGAGGACTTGTAGATCCTGATGAAATTCTGTGAGGATGAGGTGTCCAAGGAGTTCGTGTCAGACTGCTATCTGAATAACGTCTCCGATAATAAAAGCAATGTTTTGATGTAAAGTCATTTTATTACACATACTTGCTGAACTTCCGTTATTTTCCGAAATTTGATTACAGTGAGTCAAATTTTTTTTAGACTTAAACACAACACCATGTGGCTCAACTAGTGTTATGAGATGTTTCAATTTGTTTACTGCAAACTGCAGTGGTAAATTGACGAAACCCAGTCACTATTTATTTCATTAATTAATGTTGGAGATAAAATAAAACGTAATGCTTTCATAGTATCGGGGTTAGACAGCAGAAACTCAACAGAAGTTTCAAAATACTGTTGTAAAAAAAGGTACAAATGTAACTGAGTTCAAGCATTGGAAGTTTATTTTGCTCCTCCTGAAAAATGTCGTGTTTTGTACTCTGTTCCTTTTCCCCTGTACCCTTTCATTAAAAAATTCTATACTGGACTGCCCATTAATATGATCTGAGCATCATCTAATGCTTTCAGTTGATGTAAGAACACAATAAAGAGCAAATATATCAGATAAATTCAAAGGAGGAATTACATTCTCCACTGCACTAAAAATGAAGCGCCTTACATCTAGTTTAAGTGGTGCATACATGTATGCAGTCGGCATAATTTCAAATGTAAGAACGAAACGATCAGTAACATACCATGACTGATTCCAGCTGGTCTCATTTGTAGTTAGTTAATTGGGTACTTAGCTTCTCTGAGGATAAATATTTCCTTGTACTTAGAATTATTAAAACAGCCTACTATGCATTCCGCATTAATTATTCAATGCATGCAGATACTGCCCAAAACAGCGTAGTACGCATTTTGACGTAGTTATGTATGTAGATATTGCAAACAACTGACTGAAAGTGTCTTGTATGACACCCGTGTTAGTCTTCTTATACTTTCATAGATTACATACGAAACGTATTACAAAACTAAACTTGAGGTGTTGTACCCTTCTATAGGAAACATGGTCTGTATGCTTTAGGATACATGTACATGTTTCAAAATGCCAATTTTTGTAATGAAAAGTATGGTAATCAGTATAATGTTGGACTCATTTCATTTCACTGTACATCCCAAACTCTACATAAACTTTGTTTCTCGATTCCATTTCGTGTGAATATGATCATCCAGTAGTTGTTGGTGATTCCTCGTAGCACGAATGTAGCCGAAAAAGAAAAATTATGTTCAATTTATTGGGTTTTTTCCCATTGCCGTCTTCGATAAGACAAGACATTTGCCACACGTGAAAAGCGAGTGACATGAGCCTCACGTATATCTTTTGCTTTCTGAGGTCATATTGTCAATTTACTGGTACACTGTGTACAAATTTGTGTGAGGCAGGTAAACATAAATATCTGAGTAAAGTAGCAGTGGACATTTAATATTGATTAATGAACTGGAACAACAAATTTCCGCTTTAGGGCTGTAGTGGTAATAAATTACATACAAAAGCGCGGATCAGCTGCGCGCCACATGACAGCATGGGAGCATACAATTCATTACAGTTTTTATTTTTAAAAAACGTTGGCAGTTTTGTGCCAGAACAAAATAAATTTTATAATGTATCAGAACCAGCTCTAAAATACGTTGGCAGTTTTGTGCCACAACAAAATAAAGTTTATAATGTATCAGAACCAGCTCTCGTCGCACGATTCAACCCATTTCTTATTATTTTTTGTGTCATGAAGTGACTGGTTGGATGTGTTGCTTCACGAAAACTTCTCATGAGCCAAGAAAAACCCTGAATACCTTCTTGAACGTACTCTGTCTTGCCCTAAAGCCTTTGCCCTTTGTGCGTCTATGCAGTACCAAAGCATTATTTCTATGTTGCTTAACACAAATCCTGTCACCTCCCTCTTGATCTGAATATTCGCTTCCTCACCAGTTCTTCAGAGAATCATCTAACTCCTTGTCTTCCACCTTATTTTCAGCATCCTCTTGCAACACCACATTTCAAAAAGCCTGTATTTTAAATGGTCAGGATTTAATCTCATTTAATAATTAAGATATTATTTCAGTGTAGAATGCTCGTTCCACACCATGACGATTTACTGTGCAAATGATCCATAGAACATGAAAATAATTCACTAAGTAATTAAATAACCACTATTTCCGGCTTTTATTTTCATAGTCCATGTTTTACCTCCACACAACAATTTTCTCGACATATACTTTCTCACCAATTTCTCCCTCAAATAAAGGCTAATATTTGTTTTTGATAGTCTTATTACACTACAGCACATTCTCTCCGCGTACAATAGTCTACTTCTTGGGTCCTTCTTGCTCCGTATGTCATGCTTTACTTTGCTTCGGAAAAACGAAAATAATTTCACTTCATTTGCTGCGTTGCAACCAATTCTGACCGTAAGTTCACCGATAGTGTAATTTCTGGCCCTCGTCTTATTTCTCTCCTTTTTATTTACTGTCAGTCCACATTAAGTAGTCAGCAGAAAGTTCACCTTAATAGGTCCCGTACTTTTATTTTATTTTGTTCGTTATACTGATAAGATCAGCAAAACCTATCAGTTGATATCCTTTTACTGGGAACTTTGGGAGAAAAAGAGTGCATTGTGCTTCCCCCGCTTCTTAATACAACCACTTCTCTTCCGTTTTGCCATTATTGCTATTGTAAGCTTACTAGACGAAATACCAGTCACTCCCATGAAAGAGAACACTGGTCCCCTTGGACTAATATTGATGGTGCCAAACTAATACCAGGTGGCCATGTGACCCTTCACTGCTGGGTAAGTTATGAGAGTGATGTGGTGTGTGTATCCCAGTCGGTGTACAGAATCACTGCTGTGAGTTGGCTTTTCATACGGATGTGACGTAGTTGCACAAAAGAGCTCCCGTAATTGCACATTTTCATGATCATTCTGAGGATAAAGTAGTCCATTTTGTTGGAGCATCAATGAGGACCACTGGCCGTGTATGCAAGGACTGGTGCGCCACTCGGAGTCGTTCAATGAAGTGTTGGCAGAAGAGCCAACACTGTGTTGCTAGAGGAGGCCGAAATGCACGCGTTTAATTACACGCAGACTTGCGTGAGGTCTGGAACAGTTAAAGGATTTGAGTCTAGCAAATAAAGTACTAGCTGTTGGAATACTTAACTTTAATCCACAATTGTAGAACATCGCTCTTGTTAGACATTATTACACTGAATATAAACTGGTAATGGCGCCTTGCTAGGTCATAGCAAATGACGTAGCTGAAGGCTAAGCTAACTATCGTCTCGTCAAATGAGAGCGTATTGGTCTGTGAACCATTGCTATGAACGTCGGCTGTACAACTGGGGCGAGTGCTAGTAAGTCTCTCTCGACCTGCCGTGTGGCGGCGCTCGGTCTGCAATCACTGACAGTGGCGACACCCGGGTCCGACGTATACTAACTGACCGCGGCCGATTTAAAGGCTACGACGAAGCAAGTGTGGTGTCTGGCGGTGACACCACATTCAACACTGCATAAAATATTATCGTAGTGTTGTGATAACATAACCCCAATACTCTGCAAGTTATACTGGCGTGATTTAAATAGTGTTCCTTGTGAATCCAACCACTTGGATGTATGTATACAGAGGTTGCTGGCCACATTTGCTTACAGTGTACTCCTGTTTATGTTACACATTTCCATTATTCTCGTAGTGCAATCACACCAATCATTTCTCTAAAATGGAAAATTCGTTAGGCAAACTGGACATGCAATGGTGCTTTCATTTTCCATGTCCTTCTGTCTCTCACACAGATCTCTAGCCTAAGGTATTGTAATAATGATCACGTTTTCTATTGTTCAGTTGTTAAAAGGTTCAGACAACATCTGACAAAAAAAGAGGAAATAATGTGCAGATATGTAACATAAGAATAATAATGATATCAAAAAATTTAAGTCGACTAATGATGACAATAAAAATGAAAACTTGTGTCTACTGTACATTAGCAGGATAGTATTTGACAAGAATGTAATTATCCTTCAAAATGAAAATATTCGTATTCTGTTTACTTACTCTTTTTGGGTTGCTTTAGACTGTGTCTATGTGTGGCGCAGCATTATGAACATTTCTTTACAGATGAGCTCTTAAACATATAAAAGTATTTAGTAATAATGGGTAAACAGTGGTATTCTGCTATAAACGAAGGTACAATGCATTTAGATTTTACCTTATTTAATAAATGACTTATTGCTGAGTCAGACATAAGCAAAACAGATATCTGTGCTGATATGGGAACAGTCGATCTCTCATCATGCTTCTGTGAAGACTCAGGCCAGGATGACGACTTCTGAATGCGAAAAATTCTGGCTCCACTTTATACAAACGCTAGGCAACAGACTAATGTCACTGGTATAATATCTACGCTAGGCAAGAGACTAATGTCACTAGTATAATATCTACAGTAGTAGCTTTTGACTGACATTACACTGCAGCGTGGATAAGGATCTTTCTTGCTTTTGTTTATTGTTTAGTAGTTGCCATAGTCTTTAAGAAAGAGTGAGCAAATACAAAAAATTAAAAATTAATCGCATTTATGCTTAATAATAATCATTTATCCTACGGGCATATCTATTTCTTGCGTAAATTTATAAAAAATGATGTACAAGGCTGTGTAGTTACAGTGTACGTAACTGAATAGGAAATTGAATGAATATTCATGATAATTCACAGTCATCAAATACTTGTTACATGTACATACATGCGACGGCAGACTTTACTCATTATAACTGGTTGTTACAACGTTCTTGTTGCAGTATGCGTGCTGAGGTACGTTGCTTCATTCAGGGACGGAGGAGCATTTTATTTTTATTGCTGTTTAGCTGACATTCAAATTTTCTCATGTACCATTCATGGAATTATTGGCTGTATATTCGCACTAGATTGGCTCACATATCTGTGAATGCCCATTGTCCACAGGAAAGCAGAAAAGCTATGGGAAGGGCATTTTGTAGATTATTCTTTGATATGTTTGCAGAGGAAGGAAGCACACCAGGCCATCAATTCGTCTAAACGAGAGGATCATGCTTTGTCAGCTGAGTGATGGGGAGTGGGACTGTGCATCAACTTCTGAACAGTAGTTCAGCTACTTATCCTGCACGAAACAAAATAAATCACACAAACAGGATTACATTGAAGAAAAATTCTGTTCTTCCTGGAAGGAAGATTGCCAGAAGTACTTAGGGATCATCGTTTCGTGATGGAATAGATTTGTGAAAGTAAATTAATATACTTTATATTTAACTATGTCCTAATAAATGCAATTTAATTACAGTGGTATCAGGGGAAGGATTATGCTCCGCTCCAGATGTGTCTATGTTCAGTTCTTCTTTATTTCACATCTGGAATTCGAGAGTTCACATAGAAACAATAACATGCTAACAGATGTCTACGTCTAAAACAGTTCAAGGTTGCTGGTGTACCATGCTCTTCACAAAAGCGTCAACTGCTACTTACATTCTACATTACTAGTTCATGTAGTGTCCTCTTGACAATACGATTCTGGCAATAAACCAAAATCATATCCTCATAGTATATGCAGATTTACAGTTTGTGTCGCCATCCACCTATCAGACACAAACCAGTGTTTGTACAAGCGGCTGTGTGATACCTGTAACATGAAAAACGGGAGATTGTTCGTCCTGGATAACCATACTAATATGGCTTTTACATAGCAAGTTTAACAGTGTGCAATATTTGAGTTTGGTGAGTACTAACATATACTCTGTGAAGTAAAGCAGGCCTGTCTTGTTTGCTGCAGCAGTTTCAGCACTATTCTACACTGTCCAAACTGCACTGCTGTAACAAATTGTAGTAAGCCATATGAAGTTAAAATACCTCTAATTTAGTACAACAATACCTTTTTTATACAAAAACAAAATCTACATCTTTGAATGTATACCTTCAGGAAATTTATGAAATTAAAATTACTCATGCACCACCTTAGCTGACTGTACCTAGGCATACGACCTACATGTGAGTTGGATCACTCATAGACCATGTAGGTTTTGTATCATTAGTACATAATAATATCTGCTGAGAGTTTAAAACTGTCAAAGCACATACTTAACGAGGTACAAGAAAGTTCACAACATTTAAAACAGGAGAGTGATGGTGCATGCATGTTTCATAGAATCAGCTATTCTGTCCACTGAGAACTAAATACGTCTCCCAAAAATTAAAAAAGTCCATCCAGATATCCCAAAATATCACTTACATGGTTCTGCTTCGCCAGCAACCAAGATCACAACTTTTTCCATTTTTTGCTCTAACACATTCATCATGTGGAAGGTTAATAATGATTGAACACCACTCATTATTTTCAGGTTCATCTTTCATTAGTTACCCTTAAGTGTAGTCTGTGGAAGTATAAAGTAAATCATTCATTATTTCGTCGGTTTTACGTAGTTATTTGTACCATGCACTGTGACAGTGATGACAGTAACCGGTTAAGTATTCTAGAAACCCTCCCTGCAAGTCTGGCTTCAGGAGTGAATTCAACAGATATTCTACTTAATGCCAATTTCTTGCAGAAAGTCATCACACTTTTTAATAGTGAATTACTGCCATTATCAGAAGGAATTTCTTAAGTCTAGCCAAATCTAGTTATATATTCAATTTCCATCTCTCTGATGATAACACAGATATTTGTACTTGGAAAAAGTATCATAGAAGAATGTCACAAAGCTTACTCCTTTTCTGCTTCTACGTGATGGACCACAAATGTTAATGGCTTCCATCTGTAATTATTTTGTTGGTAGGATACGATGCAAACGATCCATTTTACCCATGTTTAAAGGATATCCCTTCTGACAGAGGAACCAAGTTTGTAAAAACTGCAGCACCATTTGTCTTGAGTTACTGAAAAGAAATTTGCGAGTTATATAGGATAAGACAGTATTTTGCAATTGTAGTAAACGTCACCATATTCGTTTCACTTTATTTTACAACATGTTCATTGGTCAACTTGTTTTTTCTTACTCCATTCATAACATTTGTGTTTTGTTTTGGCACACAGCAGTTTCAGTGACGAAAAATTTTAACGTTTTTATGTTTTACCAATCCACTGCCATCTTACTATGGTCTACTTTGTTTCTTCAATCAAATACTTATCTTGTCAGGCCGTTTATCAGCAGGGGAGTCAACAACTACATTCCTCTAGCTTAAAACTCAATTCCTACTATGAACTCGGTTGTCAGACCTTCTACAATGAGGGAAGAGTGTGGAAGCATGCCTTCCCTTATTTCGTCTGCACCAGAACTTCGATTTTCATTGGTGTAAACTTGGTGAAACCGAGTGAATTTTTATTATATTCACTCTATGCTCGTGGCGTCTGAATCAATTCTAGCTTTCGTTAAAATGTCTATGCTGCCATGGCCTGTTTGATGTGCAGTTGGAATGGTTGCCAGTATATCTATTATTTGCATTATCATTGATATTGTGATTACCACGTCTCTCATATTGTGGGATTTGGCTATGTGAACAAGATTCACTCTGCTGCTCCGTTCAGTAGCAGCGATTTGCAGTACCTACTGCAAGCCCATTGTCTTGGTTGTATAACCGATTGTCGTTTTTCCACTCTGTAGGAACGTATTTTTTGTACTGCCCTTGTGTCTTCATGTTGTTTTTGTTATTGTTGCTGCGGACTTCATGGTTTGAGGCAACACTCTATATTACTCTACCTGTGAAAGCCCCCTTATCTTGAATGACTGCTGCAGCCTGCATTCTTCTGAATCTGCCGACTGTTCTCATCTCTTGGTCTTCCCCTACGAGTTTTACCCCAATCACTTTCCTCCTGTACTAAATTAGTCATCCCTTGATATCTCAAAATGTATCCTATCATCTTTCTTTTAGTCGAGTTGTGCCACAATTTCTTTTATCCCCATTCTATTCAGCACCTCCTAATTAGTCAAAAGATCTACCCCTTCTGTAGCACCACATTTCAAAACCTTGCACTCTCTCCTTGTCTAAACTATTTATCGTCCATGGTTCCCATGGTTCATTTTCATACATGACTACATTTAATACAAATACCTTCAGAAAAGACTATTTAATACTTAAATCTAAATTCGACATTAACAAATTTCTCTGCTTCAAAAGCGCTTTTCCTCTCATTATAAGCCTACAATTTATATCCGCTTTACTTCAGTTGTCATCGGTTATTTTGCCGCCCAAACAGCACACCCCATCTACTACTTTAAATATGTAATTTCCTAATCTGATTCCCTCATCATCTTATGATTTAATTCGACTGTATTCCATTATACTTGTTTTACTTTTGTTAATATTCATCTCCTATCCTCCTTCAACAGACTGTCTATTCTGATCAAGTGCTCTTCCAAATCCTTTTCTGTCTATGACAGAATTACTATATCATTAGAAAACCCGAAAGTTTTTATTTCTTCTTTCTGAACTTTAATGCCTACTACTTATTTCTGTTTTTTTTTTTCACTCCTTGCTCATTGTACAGATTAATAATATTTGGGATAGGCTCCAACTCAATCTCTAGAAATTTTGAACCACTGCTTGCTCTGTATGCCCCTCAATTCTTACAACTGCCACCCAGTTAATGTGGAATTTATAAATAGCCTTCGCTCCCTGGATTTAAAATTGTTTCTCTCAGTCTATAAATGCTCTAAATGTCGGGTTGTCTTTCTTTAACCTATCTCCTAATGGAAGTCATGGTGTTAGTATTGCCGTGAGTGTTCCTCCGTTTACATAGATTCGATGCTATTCTTCCCTGAGGTGGAATTAGACTAGTTTTTTCATTCTTCTGTAAATAATTGATTATAGGATTTTTCAATCATGACGTTTTAAAGTGATAGATCAGCAATATGCACCCCTGTAACCACAAGCTTTCTTTGGAATTGAAAATATTGTATTCTGCTTGAAGAATGAAGTATTTCGCTTGTCTTATAAATCTAGGGCACCAGACATTAGTTTAGTCCTCACTGAGTCTCCCCCAGCTATTAGCACTTCTGACAAAATGACATAGTCCAGTCCCATGTCAAATTCTTCCACTCAAGTCGACTCATTATTATGTAACACACATAGAGATGTGTCCAGACCTTTATCTGACACGTTCATTAATTTATCTCTTATCTCGATGGGTAATTTGGCTTTCAGAATCCAAAACAAATTTCCCTTCCTAATCGTCTTCTCCCAGTACTTTATCTTGTTTATGTATTTTTAGAAATGGCGCGAGAGGCTACACTGGCGGTAATTGTATCACTTTGAGCTGAATACTTCTTTTTAGTGGGATTCTTGCACTCCACTGGAACAGTATTTTGTGAGGAACTGCCTACTCAAATCCTCATACATGTGACAGTTATCTGCAGACTTTGTTGCCGAGAGCTCTCCTTCACCCTGCATGTGATACTAACAAAATCAACTTTTGTGTAAATCGTTATAAGCCGCTCCTAAAAGTCGGCAAAAACAGCAATGATCAACCATGAGGATTAAGAAGTCATCGGAAACCACTGCATTAAACAAACATAATCAGGACTTGTGGCCTGCAACTGAAAAGGTGTCATGATGGTTTTCCATGGACAAAAGATTCTCGACGACTCCTCAGTTTGGATATTTGGGAGGAGATTGCCAAGGGGAGGTGACCATGAGAAGAAGGTTGAATAATAATAATAACCCAAAGTCCACAAGCTGGGGCATGGAATATCAGAAGTGTGAACGTGGCAAATGAAATCAGAAAATCGGAAAGGGAATTGCAGTGGACCAATCTACGTACAGTGAAATGAAATGGGAAGAAGCCAAGGAATTCTGGTCGGATAAGAGTAGTGCAATATCTACAGCAGCAGAAAACAGTATAAAAGGAGGAGGATCAGTCAGGAATAGGAAGGTAGGGCAGATATGGTTGTTTTCCTTAGAATCGACAGCAAGCGAACACCGGTAACAATAGTTCAGGTATACGTGCCAACATTACAATCAGAAGAAGAAGAGATAGAGAAAGTATATGAGAATATTGAATGGATAATTCAGTAAGTAAAGGCAAGTGAAAACCTGATGGTGGTGGGTGACTGGAATGTGGGTGTAGGGAAAGGACTAGAGTAAAGGGTTACGGGACAATATTTGCATGGTAGTAGGAATGGGATGGGACAAGGACTAATTGTGTTATGCAATAAATTTGAGATGGTAATAGCGAATATACTGTTCAAGAATCACTAGAGGAAGAGGTATACTTGAGAAAGACCGGGAGAAACTGGAAGATTCCGGTTAAATTATATCAAGGTCAGGTAGAGATTACGAAATCAAATACAAGATTGTAAAGCGTACTCAGGAGCAGATATAGACTCAGATGACAATTTAATACTAATGAAGAGTAGGCTGAAGTTCAAGATACTAGTCAGGAACAAATATATTCCCAGAGAAGTGGCCTACGGAAGTACTAAGAAAACAAGAGATACACTTTAAGTACTCTGAGGCTAAAATTCTGCGATAAGAAATATCTCAGTCGGAAGTTCAGCTCAATATGAATTGACTTCTCTAAAAAGAGCAATCACAGAAGCTGAAAAGAACACGTAGGTGCAAAGAATATAACTGTGAAGAAACCATGGGTAACAGATGAAATACTTCTGTTGATCGACGAAGGAAGAATGAACAGAAATTGGCAGGGATATTCAGGAATATTGATTGCCAAGTCACTTAGGATTGAAATAAACAGTAAGTGCAAGGAAGCTAAAGTAAAATCGGCGCCTGAAAAATGTGAAGATATTCAAAAACGAATGACTGTCGGAAGGACTGACTCAACATACGGAAAAGTCAAAACAGCTTTCTGTGCGATCAGAAGCAAGATCAGTAACGTTCAGAGTGCAATAGGAATTCCACTATTAAATGCACAAGCGAAAGCGGGTTTATGGAAAGAGTACATTGAAGGCTTCTGTGAGGGGCCGCGCGGTATTGGCCGAGCGGTCTCGGGCGCTGCAGTCGTGGACTGTGCGGCTGGTCCCGGCGGAGGTTCGAGTCCTCCCTCGGGCATGGGTGTGTGTGTTTGTCCTTAGGATAATTTAGGTTAAGTAGTGTGTACGTTTAGGGACTGATGATCTTAGCAGTTAAGTCCCATGAGATTTCACACACATTTGAACCATTTTGAGCTTTCGTGAGGGGAAGGACAAGTCTGATGTTGTGATAGAAGAAGTGACAGGAGTCGACAGAGTACAGACAGGGGATCCAGTACTTGCATTTGAAAGAGCTTTGGACGACTTACGATCAAATAAGGCACAAGGAATAGATAATATTCCATCAAAATCTATAATCATTGGGGGAAGCGGCAACAATATGACTGTTCAGGTTGGCATGTAGATTGTATGAGAGTGGCGATATACCATCAGACTGTCGGAGAAACATCATCCACACAACTCCGATAGTAGCAAGAGCCGACAAGAAGGAGAATTTTGCCACAATCAGCTTCACTTCTTGTGTATCCAAGTTGCTGACAAGAATAATATATGGAAGAACACAGAAAATAACTGAGGATATGACGATCAGTTCTGCTTTTGGAAAGGTAGAGGCACCAGGGAGGCAGTCCTGACGTTGCCGTGGACTATAATACCGGTAATATACAATATTTACAAGAACCAAGAGGAAACAATAAGACTGGAAGACCAAGAACGATGTTCTCGAATTAATTGTTGTGTATGGAAGGGATGTAGTCTTTTGGCCCTACAGTTCAATCTATATAACGAAGAAGCAATGACGGATTTAAAACCAAGCTTCAAGAGTGGGATTTAATTCAGCTTTAAAGGATGTCTACGACAAGAATCGTTGATGACATTGTTACCAGAGTGAAACCGAAGGTGAATTATAGGATCTGTAGAAAAGTATGATGTTTAGTGAGTACGGAATATGGATTGAGAGGAAATCGAAAAAAGAGGAAAGTAATGTGAAGCAGTAGAAATGAAAACAGGGAGAAACTTAACATCTAATTTGGGGATCAAGAAGTAGACAAAGTTAAGTACAAAATATTTGATCATGTGAACATCATCAGCTGAGGAACGTATTTGAAAATCGGCTTCAGTTGCTAGTCTTGAACAACTGAAGTTAATGAATTCTGCAACGTGGGCAGCAAAATAACTCATCAGACAGAGCGAGGAGGGACTGGAATACGTCTAGCAAATAACTGAGGACGTATTGTGCAGCTGCTACTCTGAGATGGAAAGGATGTCACACGAGAGGAATTCGTGGCGTTCCACATCAAACCACTCACAACACCTCGTGCCATGAATGAGATGGAATTCCTTTAAATTAATGGAGAAATATCACTGTGTGCTTTCCTTTTTTGTTTGTCGTAAATACATCAAACTGCCAGTGCAGTATACTGTTTTCTTCTATGGCTGCTTTTATAATCAATGGAGTGGTAGATATTCTCTATACGACCTCATTGTCGGTTACAAGATTGTGGTTTGGTTGTGAAGTGGGTCCGGCTCAAAATACAGCAGCCCCACTTGGATCGGTTTCATGTGCCTCATTTTTGATGGACTATTGTCTTCAGTTACTTGAGTTAATTTAACCATGTCTCCCTTGATGGCGGTGATCACCTGTACAACGGGTTTACGCCATTAATTGAATTCAGAGGTGATGACATCTGTGACGTCTGAAATTTGTTCATTAATGTTTTATACATGGATATCGTGCTTTTTTTTAATGGTCTTAAACTGCTGAGCTAAATTTCACCTACACATTTATATGTTTCTTTCCTATATGTTCTCAAATTCTGTTTTCGTCTATAGCTTTTTGTAGCTGTTACGAATAGGAAATTTTTTTTGATTAAATGAGTTATTTGTATATGTTCTCTTCAAACCATTTGGCTATACCTTCTTTCATCATTTTCTGATTATGATCAAATATTTTCTAATATTATTCTTTGCTCGTCTTTATTAACATTTTCTATTCTGTTCGCATGGTCAATCTGCGATTTAACATCCTTGATGAGTAACTGTTCAGTGTTGTCAACATATCGCTTAGTGCTTCGGACAATTCTGCGTGATAGGAGTATCTTATTTTAAGGAAGAAAGTCCTTCAAATGTAAGTAATAGTTTTGTTTTCGTTTCAGCTTGAATAGCTAGAACGGTTTTCGTGACAACAGTTAATTTCTCGAGTCTTCCACATCTCCTCAATTTGTTCTACAGGAGCTAATGCTGACTTTCATACGTATGTTTCTATTTTTAAAGTTATTACTCATAAAAATGCGGAATAAAGTAACAAATAACTACTATTCTGTAAAATTAATAAAGCAGTAGTACCAACAGTAAAGTGTCTCTTGCTGAAAATGTCACATAATGGCTGCCAAGGAACATGACAAAATCTCAGAGCACTTCCCCTTGTAGAAACTCCAAATCCTGTTTCACTGTCATAATGTGCAGTACGGAAATATACTCAACAATGAAGTTTCATATGAAAATATTTTGAACACAATATGCACATGAAATTTTGAAAAGACACTACTCTGTGTAGCTTCTAAACACACGATAAAATTAAAGCTTGACTCTAAATATTTCAAAGACGTAAGTAATTCGTTGCCATCAGGAAATGTATCATCTTAAGATTAAAATATACACAGCAGTGTCAAAGATGTGACAACGGTGCATATCTGTGCTTACGATTTATTCATGTTACAGCAAGAACAGGTTCGAAAATTCTTAGTTCTAGCCAGTCCTTGTAGTGCATGTTTCGTGTTTATTACACTAACGGTCCTGTAAATTTAGTAATTGTCCCAAGGATGAAAAAGAGAAGAGCACAGAGAAGTGCACACGTATTATAATGAATGTTTATATTTTTATAAAACTTTTATCATCCAAGATAGCGTAGAGGTTATTTGACAGGTACCGTAAACCTTGAGATCAAAGTATTCACTGCAGTGTCAAAAATAAAGGACTCTTTGTCAATTTCTAGTTAACAAGCAAGGGATCGTCAGCTTCGAACTCATGGTTGTAACATGAGTAAATCTTAAGTAGAGTACTCATAAGTTGTTATATTACATAAATGAATTGTCCCTGTTTACAATATCTCACTTGAATACACATGTTTTTGCAGCTTAAGATGCCCCAGTATGGGATTGTCGAATTATGCTTCCTGCTCTTATGATGATCCAGAACAGATAAGTGAATACTGAATGGGAAAGGACTCATTGTTAAAACGAAACGCTAAGTTATGGACTTGTAGCAGTGATATAATATTTGCAGTAGTAGTTTTTGATTGTCAGCAATTAATTTATTGAATTAAAGTTACATATATTTACATTAAAAGTCGTGATGGGTTCTGCACTATATCCTTCTGTCTAACACATGGATAATAATTACGATGTTTTTTTGTGTTCAATGAACAGAGGCCTTAAAAATTAGGTTTTTGTGTGTGCATTATTCACACGAACAGAACTTTGAGTTTGCGCTTTTATTAAAAGCTTAGTGATTTACTCCCCAGACCATTTACTCAACAGACCTAATGAACAAATTTAATGCGCACAGCGACGGGCCCACCTTTCTTGTAAAGTAGTTACGTACATGAATAGTAGTCAAGGAGACATGTGTGTGTGTGTGTGTGTGTGTGTGTGTGTGTGTGTGTGTGTGTGTTCGAACTTTTTTTTGTCACCACTCCTTGCATGGAACGCTGCTAAGCCGATGAGGACTCGCAGTCAGAGTAAAGTTACGAGAACAGCTCAAGTTATGAATAGCTCTGTAGCACTGGAGAAGACTAATATCGAAAAATTCAGTTTGGTAAGGTAAAGTACTTCTAGCGATGTTGCATACTGATGCACTTGGGGAAGAACCGAGTTGTAGATCCCTTGAATATAGAAAAATAATAATGGAGGACCAGGAACAATTAATTAAAAATATAGGGCTGAAGACACTGTAATGTGTCAGCAAACAGGTTCTATGGTTTATGACGGAAACGAATAGGAAAGTAGTAAGGCAAATTTTGTTACCACACCTGATGGCAATGTCCAACTGAGCCAGCCACCTCATGTTTCGAAGAGAGAATCTACTTGTGACCAAGACAAATTTGATCCTCTGGTAGAGTACCCAGGAAAGGCAGAAGCAGTCGAGTCGACACCACGAATACGAAGGACTGGAGGATAACAAGTGTAGAGGCAATAACACACCTAAACCACATTCTGGCAATGGAATTACTCATTTATGGAATGGATTTTTAAGCACAATATAAATACCACAAAAATAAAAACACATGTACTTTACAAACCTCAGAATTTTTAAAATAATAAATTGTGTCATTAATTACCATCTGGAAACTGTCGAAAGTAACATGATAGGCCCTTTTGGGACATTCTGAGATAATGTGACGGACGGTTTGCCTGGCTATGAAGCAATCGCATTTTCGAGATGAACTCTTCTGTGAAGTAAGTCCATACTTCTGTCATTATTGGGGTGTACATATCCTGAACACTTCCATGTTCTGCGCTATGGTCAAAGGCAGGAGTTTGTTTTTTATGCAGGGCAAGTTCTGGCAATGTGGAGGGCACGCCTCTGTCACAGCCTGCATCCCACGAGTCGGTTAAGTTGAACCGAGTTGCGTGCAGTTCCATGGCTGTTTTCATGGATGGTTTTCTTCATCGAGGCCGGATTCTTTGTAGGACTGTTGTAGAGTTGCGGATGGACTTATATGCTTTTAAACTCACGGAGTAGAAACGTTTTGCGTTTAAATCCAAGCAACGGAATTTGGCTCAGTATGGACAGCCGTTCGGCGGAGGATGATCTTAGTGTACTACTGATAATTCTCTTTGTGATGTCCAGCTGTGAGTCGAGAGTTTGTGTGTGTGCACTACACAGCCATACGGGAGCACCACATTCCATAGGAAAGTAGACTATTCCAAATGCTGAAGCTTGCAGAGTTCCAGCAGCAAGCTACCAGGTTGTTCGTACAGCTCATGTAGGATGTTGTTCCTAGTTCGTACCTTCAGAGCGGTGTTTTCCAGATGCTTCTCGTGGAACAGTGCCCGGTCCAGCGTTACCCCTAGATTTCTTTGTTTGCTCTTGTTATGAGATAGTCTTACTCAAAATAGACAAGACGTTGTCTATTCGCCGCTCTGTTGCACAAATACAAGCAAGCCGTCTCTATTTTGGTGGGGTTTGATTTCAGTCTCCATCTCCGGCAGTATTTTTCCATTACCGCCAGGTCATATGTTAAGATAGCTTCCGTTTCTATTTCCCACTGCCAGCACCAAGTCATTGGCTTATGAAAACTTAGGAAATCTGGTTTCAGGCGTATCGCATTTGCACATATTAAACAGGAGTGGGGCGAGAACGGAGGCCCGAGGTAGTACAGCATTTAGCGTCTTATAATAGCTTATTCTGTCGTCCATTATGACCCAAAATGAATTTTCAGCAAGCATGCTATTAATATGTTTCTCTGCAAGGGGTTACTTCAATGAGTTTGTGGAGAAGGCCGTCTCTCTATAATGTCGTAAGCTGCTGAGAGATGTAGAAATGCAATCGATGTTAAATTGTTTTCAAAGCCTGCTTCTGTATAAGTCGTGAGTGGCATTACCTGATCTGTTCAGAAACTTCCTGGACAGAAACCAGGTTCGTCAATCGGAATTCTTCAAGTATTACTGCCGAGTATTAGCCCCCCCCCCCCTCCTTCTACCATACACCTTGCTGTTGGTGGGGAGGCTTGCGTGCCTCAGCGATACAGATAGCCGTACCGTAGGTCAAACCGTTCAACCACAACAGAGGGGTATCTGTTGAAAGGCCAGACAAACGTATGGTTCCTGAAGAGGGGCAGCAGCCTTTTCAGTAGTTGCAGGGGCAACAGTCTGGATGATTGACTGATCTGGCCTTGTAACACTAACCAAAACGGCCTTGCTGTGCTGATACTGCGAACAGCTGAAAACAAGGGGAAACTACGGCCGTATTTTTTCCCACGGGCGTGCAGCTTTACTGTGTGGTAAAGTGATGATGGCGTCCTCTTGGGTAAAATATTCCGGAGGTAAAATAGTCCCCCATTCGGATCTCCGGGCGGGGACTACTCAAGAGGACGTCGTTATCAGGAGAAAGAAAACTGGCGTTCTACGGATCGGAGCGTGGAATGTCAGATCCCCTAATCGGGCAGGTAGATTAGAAAATTTAAAAAGAGAAATGGATAGGTTAAAGTTAGATCTAGTGGGAATTAGTGAAGTTAGGTGGCAGGAGGGACAAGACTTTTGGTCAGGTGAATACAGGGTTATAAATACAAAATCAAATAGGGGTAATGTAGGAGTAGGTTTAATAATGAACAGGAAAATAGGAGTTTGAGTAACCTACTACAAACAGCATAGTGAACGCATTATTGTGGCCAAGATATATACGAAGCCCACGCCTACCACTATAGTACAAGTCTTTATGCCAACCAGCTCTGCAGATGACTAAGAAATCGAAGAAATGTATGATGAGATAAAAGAAATTATACAGACAGTGAAGGGAGACGAAAATTTAATAGTCATGGGTGACTGGAATTCGATAATAGGAAAAGGGAGAGAAGGAAACGTAGCAGGTGAATATGGACTGGGGGGGAAGAAATGAAAGAGGAAGCCGCCTGGTAGAATTTTGCACAGAGCATAACTTAATCATAACTAACATTTGATTAAGTTATGCTCTGTGCAAAATTCTACCAGGTGGCTTCCTCATAACTAACATTCTCCCCCCTCCCCCTCCACCCCCTCCCATGAACCATGGACCTTGCCGTTGGTGGGGAGGCTTGCGTGCCTCAGCGATACAGATAGCCGTACCGTAGGTACAACCGCAACGGAGGGGTACCTGGTGAGAGGCCAGACAAACGTGTGATTCCTGAAGAACGACAGCAGCCTTTTCAGTAGATGCAAGGGCAACAGTCTGGATGATTGACTGATCTGGCCTTGTAACAATAACAAAAACGGGCTTGCTGTGCTGGTACTGCGAACGGCTGAAAGCAAGGGGAAATTATGGCCGTAATTTTTCCCGAGGGCGTGCAGCTTTACTGTATGATTAAGTGATGATGGCGTCCTCTTGGGTAAAACATTCCGGAGGTAAAATAGTCCCCCATTTGGATCTCCGGGCGTGGACTACTCAAGAGGATGTCATTATCAGTAGAAAGAAAACAGGCATTCTACGGATCGGAGCGTGGAATGTCAGATCCCTTAATCTGGCAGGTAGGTTAGAAAATTGAAAAAGGGAAATGGATAGGTTAAAGGTGGATATAGTGGGAATTAGTGAAGTTCAGTGGCAGGAGGAACAAGACTTCTGGTCAGGTGACTGCAGGGTTATAAACACAAAATCAAATAGGGGTAATGCAGGAGTAGGTTTAATAATGAATAGGAAAATAGGAATGCGGGTAAGCTACTACAAACAGCATAGTGAACGCATTATTGTGGCCAAGATAGATACGAAGCCCACACCTACTACAGTAGTACAAGTTTATATGCCAACTAGCTCTGCAGATGACGAAGAAATTGAAGGAATGTATGACGAAATCAAAAAAATTATTCAGATAGTGAAGGGAGACGAAAATTTAATAGTCATGGGTGACTGGAATTCGAGTGTAGGAAAAGGGAGAGAAGGAAATGTAGTAGGTGAATATGGATTGGGGCTAAGAAATGAAAGAGGAAGCCGCCTGGTAGAATTTTGCACAGAGCACAACTTAATCATAGCTAACACATGGTTTAAGAATCATGAAAGAAGGTTGTATACATGGAAGAACCCTGGAGATACTAAAAGCTATCAGATAGATTATATAATGGTAAGACAGAGATTTAGTAACCAGGTTTTAAATTGTAAGACATTTTCAGGGGCAGATGTGGACTCTGACCACAATCTATTGGTTATGACCTGCAAATTAAAACTGAAGAAACTGCAAAAAGGTGGGAATTTAAGGAAATAACCTGGATAAACTGAAAGAACCAGAGGTTGTACAGAGTTTCAGGGAGAGCATAAGGGAACAATTGACAGGAATGGGGGAAAGATATACACTAGAAGAAGAATGGGTAGCTTTGAGGGATGAAGTAGTGAAGGCAGCAGAGGATCAAGTAGGTAAAAAGACGAGGGCTAGTAGAAATCCGTGGATAACAGAAGAAAAATTGAATTTAATTAAAGAAAGGAGAAAATATAAAAATGCAGTAAATGAAGTAGGCAAAAAGGAATACAAACGTCTCAAAAATGAGATCGACAGGAAGTGCAAAATGGCTAAGCACGGATGGCTAGAGGACAAATGTAAGAATGTAGAGGCTTATATCACTAGGGGTAAGATAGATACTGCCTACAGGAAAATTAAAGAGACCTTTGGAGATAAGAGAACCACTTGTATGAACATCAAGAGCTCAGATGGAAACCCAGTTCTAAGCAAGGAAGGGAAAGCAGAAAGGTGGAAGGAGTATATAGAGGGTCTATACAAGGGCGTTGTACTTGAGAACAATATTATCGAAATGGAAGAGAATGTAGATGAAGATGAAATGGGAGATACGATACTGCGTGAAGAACTTGACAGAGCACTGAAAGACCTGAGTCGAAACAAGGCCCCCGGAGTACACAACATTCCATTGGAACTACTGACGGCCTTGGGAGAGCAAGTCATGACAAAACTCTACCACCTGGTGAGCAAGATGTATGAAACAGGCGAAATACCCTCAGACTTCAAGAAGAATATAATAATTCCAATCCCAAAGAAAGCAGGTGTTGACAAATGTGAAAATTACCGAACTATCAGCTTAATAAGCCACAACTGCAAAATATTAACACGAATTCTTTACAGACGAAAGGAAAAACTAGTAGAAGCCGACCTCGGGGAAGATCAGTTTGGATTCCGTAGAAATACTGGAACACGTAAGGCAATACTGACCTTACGACTTATCTTAGAAGAAAGATTAAGGAAAGGCAAACCTACGTTTCTAGCATTTGCAGACTTAGAGAAAGCTTTTGACAGTGTTGACTGGAAACTCTCTTTCAAATTCTAAAGGTGGCAGGGGTAAAATACAGGGAGCAAAAGGCTATTTACAATTTGTACAGAAACCAGATGGCTGTTATAAGAGTCAAGGGACATGAAAGGGAAGTAGTGGTTGGGAAGGGAGTAAGACAGGGTTGTAGCCTGTCACCGATGTTATTCAATCTGTATATTGAGCAAGCAGTAAAGGAAACAAAAGAAAAATTCGGAGTAGCCATTAAAATCCATGGAGAAGAAATAAAAACTTTGAGGTTCGCCGATGACATTGTAATTCTGTCAGAGACGGTAAAGGACTTGTAAGAGCAGTTGAATGGAATGGACAGTGTCTTGAAAGGAGGATATAATATGAACATCAACAAAAGCAAAACGAGGATAATGGATTGTAATAGAATTAAGTCAGGTGATGCTGAGGGTATTTGATTAGGAAATGAGACACTTAAAGTAGTAAAGGAGTTTTGCTATTTGGGGAGCAAAATATCTGATGATGTTCGAAGTAGAGAGGATATAAAATGTAGACTGTCAATGGCAAGGAAAGCGTTTCTGAAGAAGAGAAATTTGTTAATATCGAGTATAGATTTAAGTGTCAGGAAGTCATTTCTGAAAGTATTTGTATGGAGTGTAGCCATGTATGGAAGTGAAACATGGACGATAAATAGTTAGGACAAGAAGAGAATAGAAGCTTTCGAAATGTGGTGCTACAGAAGAATGCTGAAGATTAGATGGGTAGATCACATAACTAATGAGAAAGTATTGAACAGGATTGGGGAGAAGAGATGTTTGTGACACAACTTGACCAGAAGAAGGAATCGGTTGGTAGGACATGTTCTGAGGCATCAAGGGATCACCAATTTAGTATTGGAGGGCAGCGTGGAGGGTAAAAATCGTAGAGGGAGACCAAGAGATGAATACACTAAGCAGATTCAGAAGAATGTAGGTTGCAGTAGGTACTGGGAGATGATGAAGCTTGCACAGGATAGAGTAGCATGGAGAGCTGCATCAAACCAGTGTCAGGACTGAAGACCACAACAACAACAACAACTACCATTTGGTTCAAGAATCGTAAGAGAAGGTTGTATACATGGAAGAATCCTGGAGAGACTAAAAGGTATCAGATAGATTATATAATGGTAAGACAGAGATTTAGGAGCCAGGTTTTAAATTGTAGGACATTTCCAGGGGCAGATGTGGACTCTGACCACAATCTATTGGTTTTGAACTGTAGATTAAAACTGAAGAAACTGCAAAAAGGTGGGAATTTAAGGGGATGGGACCTGGATAAACTGACTAAACCAGAGGCTGTACACAGTTTCAGGGAGAGCATAAGGGAACAATTGACAAGAATGGCGGAAAGAAATACAGTAGAAGAAGGATGGGTAGCTTTGAGGGATGTAGTAGTGAAGGCAGCAGAAGATCAAATAGCTAAAAAGACGAGGCCTACTTGAAATCCTTGGGTGACAGAAGAAATACTGAATTTAATTGATGAAAGGAGAAAATATAAAAAAAGCAGTAAATGAAGCAGGAAAAAAGGAATACAAACGTCTCAAAAATTGAGATCGACAGGAAGTGCAAAATGGCTAAGCAGGCATGGCTAGAGGACAAATGTAAGGATGTAGAGGCTTATCTCACAAAGGGTAGAATTGATACTGCCTACAGGAAAATTAAAGAGACCTTTGGAGAAAAGAGAACTACTTGTATGAATATCAAGAGCTCAGATGGAGACACAGTTCTAAGCAAAGAAGGGAAAGCAGAAGGGTGGAAGGAGTATATAGAGGGGCTATACAAGGGCGATGTACTTGAGAGCAATGTTATAGAAACGGAATAGAATGTAGATGAAGATGAAATGGGAGATACAATACTGCGTGAAGAGTTTGACAGAGCACTGAAACATCTGGGTCGAAACAAGGCTCCAGGAGTAGACAACATTCCATTAAAACTACTGACAGCCTTGGGAGAGCCAGTCTTAACAAAACTCTACCATCTGGTGAGCAAAATGTATGAGACAGGCGAAATACCCTCAGACTTCAAGACGAATATAATAATTCCAATCCCAATGAAAGCAGGCGTTGACAGATGTGAAAATTACCGAACTATCAGTTTAATAAGTCATGGCTGCAAAATACTAACACGAATTCTTTACAGACGAATGGAAAAAGTGGTAGAAGCCGGAAATATGGGAACACGTGAGGCAATACTGACCCAACGACTTATCTTAGAAGCTAGACTAAGAAAAGGCAAACCTACGATTCTAGCATTTGTACACTTGAAGAAAGCTTTTGACAATGTTGACTGGAATACCCTCTTTCAAGTTCTGAAGATGTCAGGGGTAAAATATAGTGAGCGAATGGCTATTTACAATTTGTACAGAAACCATATGGCAGTTATAAGAGTCGAGGGACATAAAAGGGAAGCAGTGGTTGGGAAGGGAGTGAGACAGGGTTGTAGCCTCTCCCTGATGTTATTCAATCTGTATATTGAGCAAGCAGTGAAGGAAACGAAATAAAAATTTAGAGTAGGTATTAAAATCCGTGGAGAAAAAATAAAAACTTCAAGGTTCACCAATGACATTGTAATTCTGTCAGAGACAGCAAAGGACTTGGAAGAGCAGTTGAACGGAATGTACAGTGACTCGAAGGGAGGATATAAGATGAACATCAACAAAAGCAAAACGAGGATAATGGAATGTAGTCGAATTAAGTCGGCTGATGCTGAGGGAATTAGATTAAGAAATGAGACACTTAAAATAGTAAAGGAGTTTTTCTATTTGCGGAGCAAAATAACAGATGATGGTCGAAGTAGAGAGGATATAAAACATAGACTGGCAATGGCAAGGAAAGTGTTTCTGAAGAAGAAAAATTTGTTAACATCGAGTATAGATGTAAATGTCAGGAAGTCGTTTCTGAAAGTATTTGTATGGAGTGTAGCCATGTATGGAAGTGAAACATGGACTATAAACAGTTTGGACAAGAAGAGAATAAAAGCTTTCGAGATGTGGTGCTACAGAAGAATGCTGAAGATTAGATGGGTAGACCACATAACTAATGAGGAGGTATTGAATAGGATTGGGGAGGAGTTTGTGGCACAACTTGACTAGAAGAAGGGATTGGTTGGTAGTACACGTTCTGAGGCATCAGGAGATCACCAATTTAGTACTGGATGGCAGCGTGGAGGGTAAAAATCGTAGAGGGAGACCAAGAGATGAATACACTAAGCAGATTCAGGATTCAGAAGGATGTAGGCTGCAGTACGTACTGGGAGATCAAGTAGCTTGCACAGGATAGAGTAGCATGGAGAGCTGCATCAAACCAGTCTCAGGACTGAAGACCAAAACAACAACAACAACAACTGCCGAGATACTTTGGTAGATGACTCTTGAAAGTAATGCTATGTTGAGCTAGTAAGGGATACTGGACGACAGATTTTCGGCACTTCGCTTGGCTTTACTGAGTTCTCGATTCCCTCTCTTATCAAGATATCAGCAAAGAACTCTGCAAGCCATGTTTTGTATACTTACCAAAGTTCGGGAGGAAATCAAGATGAATTCCATAAGGACCTGGTGCCTTTACGGCTTTATTTCTCTGAGTGTTGAGTTCCATTCTTATTTCTCCTACCATAAATGGCTGAGCACACGCGGTCAGGTCTTCAAAGCCATGAATTCATGTTTGAGATGCGTGATGTTTGTCCCTAGGGTTTCTTGAAGTAGTCACAACGTGATTTGCAATAGTCTGTTGATGCAAGGACACTTCACCTCGTGCATCCTTAGGACTTCGGCCTAATTTCTTCAAAAGAGCCTGGTCTCCTCTGCTAGATCTTTTGAAGTCCAAGTTCGTGTCTGTTTCTGGCCATTCTTCACATCGATCCATGTGCTGTATGCAAAGCAGATCATCAGCTACCTCTTCCTTGAAGGTACTATACAGTACGCCACACTGCGCAATCCATCCTGGTATGTACTCCTTGTGGGATAATGTACTTCTTTACCGTTTTTCAGTCACTCCTCTTGTGAACCTTTGGCAGCTTTCGATAGTGGACGGAAAACAACCTAAGTATTTGTCAACGTGATGCAGTACAACTTCTTAAAATTCTGTCTTGAACAACACTTGAACCTGATCATGAGAACGCTTATTGCTATTCCAATTAGAGCTGGTAGATGTTCTCTGTGTGGAAGTCTTGAACCATTCTGCGGAACCCTTGCAGCGAAATCTTCCCATCGTCTTTGCTTACGAAGCACAAAAATAATGGGAGAACTCACTCGGTGGAACCACAAGATCCAATTGAAAATACACCAACAATGACCTGGTCTTTGAAAGACTGGAACGCACTGGTTAGTACAACAGGTAGTTCAGATAATCTCAAATACAATTACAGTCAAGGAATTTAGCCGGTTAACACTTAAATCTAACCATTAGACCTCATTTTGTTTAACGGCAAAAATGTGAATTGGTATACAATTATTCCGACTGTATTTTCGACTAGGAGCTGATTCATCAAAACATTAATGATAGGATATAAACTAGAAATGAAGGGTAATATAATATCAGAACAAATTTTCAAACGATAGCTAGTGTCTAGTACAATACTACGGTATATACAGAGTGATTCAAAAAGAATACCACAAATTTAAAAATGTGTATTTAATGAAAGAAACATAATATAACCTTCTGTTATACATAATTACAAAGAGTATTTAAAAAGGTTTTCTTTCACTCAAAAACAAGTTCAGAGATGTTCAATATGGCCCCCTCCAGACACTCGAGCAATATCAACCCGATACTCCAACTCGTTCCACACTCTCTGTAGCATATCAAGCGTAACAGTTTGGGTAGCTGCTGTAATTTCTCGTTTCAAATCATCAATGGTGGCTGGGAGAGGTGGCCGAAACACCATATCCTTAACATACCCCCATAAGAAAAAATCGCAGGGGGTAAGATCAGGGCTTCTTGGAGGCCAGTGATGAAGTGCTCTGTCATGGGCTGCCTGGCGGCCGATTCATCGCCTCGGGATAAGGTTTCATAACTAACCTTTTTCGTAGGACTCCCCGTACAGTTGAATGTGGAATTTGCAGCTTTCTGCTAGCTCTGCGAGTCGATTTTCCTGGGCTGTGAACAAATACTTGCTGGATGCGTGCTACATTTTCATCACTCGTTCTCGGCCGTCCAGAACTTTTCCCTTTGCACAAACACCCATTCCCTGTAAACTGTTTATACCAACGTTTAATACACCACCTATCAGGAGGTTTAACACCATACTTCGTTCGAAATGCACGCTGAACTAATGTCGTCGATTCACTTCTGCCGTACTCAATAACACAAAAAGCTTTCTGTTGAGCGGTCGCCATCTTAGCATTAACTGACGCTGACGCCTAGTCAACAGCGCCTCAAGCGAACAAATGTATAACTAAATGAAACTTTATAGCTCCCTTAATTCGCCGACAGATAGTGCTTAACTCTGCCTTTTGTCGTGCAGAGTTTTAAATTCCTAAAGTTGTGGTATTCTTTTTGAATCACCCTGTATTTACGACCAAAGAGCCGACCGGGTAAAACTTTGAGGGTCCAGTAGAAACCAGAAAATAATTAGGAGTTCAGGTAGACAATAACACCAGTCACCACGAGGATTACAGAATGTTACTCCACTTTATCAGCTAGCAGCTCCATGTATCAACGGTGCGTCGTGGCGGGTGCTGAGTGGTGCCAATGACTGCCAGGTACAATGGGGCAGCCAGGCCACGAGCGGTCGTCCGACACAAATGTTGCCAACCAACTGACGGTACGTCGGCCTGCAGCTTGTAGTCGGCGCTGACCCCGGTGAAGTGCTCCAGTCTCGTTACTCTGCGCAGGCGCTCCTCCTTAGCTCGTGGCTTCGGCCGCTCGATCCTCATGACAACCTCTTGTTGCGACGCTACCGCCAATCCCCAAACTTGGAGCCTCATCACTCGGATCAGCAAACCCACATGTACATCGGCAAGCAAAGAGCTTCTGGGGACACAACCCAGAGATACCAACTCTTCCTCATGGATATTGGCAAGAGGGGTAGTCGACACTACCCTTGAGCCAGTGGCTCAAGACAGAACAGTCAACTAACTCAATGACACCACGGCTCACGGCTCATCATTTCCGGTCCACACAATTTTTCCCTACCTGGGGATCTCTAACGACTGCCATCCTCACTGTCCAAAATGCCTATCACGAAAGCAGTCTCTCAATTGGAAATTTCTCAGCTACTAAAAATTCCATGAATACTCTCATGTGCCGGCCGAGGTGGCCGAGTGGTTCTAGGCGCTACAGTCTGGAACCGCGCGACTGCTACGGTCGCAGGTTCGAGTCCTGCCTCGGGCATGGATGTGTGTGATGTCCTTAGGTTAGTTAGGTTTAAGTAGTTCTAAGTTCTAGGGGACTGATGACCTCAGAAGTTAAGTCCCATAGTGCTCAGAGCGATTTTGAACCAATACTCTCGTGCTGCTGTTTGTTCATTACCTCCTGATCCTTTCAAATTTCAAGGAAGGGCCTTATCTCCTTAGTTCTTCAACAGGAACCAGCTGCATACTAGCTGAGCCCTCTTATGCACTACAGACTTTTTGAGTGATCACTTCTCAACAAGAGGGAGCCTCTCGTCTGTTTCTACTGTTTTATATTCAACTTCTTCTGGAATTTGGTCGACTTTCGTCTCTACTTATTGTAGTCTTACCTTGTCCCGAATGATCGGTCTTTGCTGCTTTGTAGTCCATTGCTTGACACAGTCCCTATCCTTCTCTGTTATCAGGTGTGCAGCTCCAGGTTGCCTTCACTTGGGGAATCCTGGATAATGCTAAAGAGCTGACAATATTGGTTGCAAGATAATGTATGATTCTAGATGCTAAGTAGGCTCTAGAAATATGTTTCTGTGTTTTTACTTGTGATAGTTACTATTACGAACTTTTACTATAAATTTAGGATAAAGGAACAGACAAAACTCTTTGTGCATCCATTGGTTGACAAGTAAAATGCACTAGAGGAGATTCAGTCCATTGTCGACCAGCTCATACAAAAGCCCACTTCTTGTAGTACCACGTAAGGACGGTGACATACGACTCGTTCTGGACTCTCAGCAAATCAGTAGTGTCATTACGCTGAAGGAAGATCGGTAAGAGGATCTCGAAGATCTCCAGCAGAGATTCCATAGGGTATGGATTTTCTGCTATATTGAGTTCAGGTCCACTTACTGCCAAATTGAGCTTGAGACATCTTGCAGACAACAGCTCGCGTTTCTCTGTTTTCTGAAGTGTTATGAATTCAGCAAACTCGAACTGGGATTTAATATCTCCTCTACGGCATTTGTTCGTGGCCTCGACAATATGTTAGATGAATCACTGCGTCTTGGGGTCCCGTGATACCTACATAAAACACAAATAACTGAGACGACATGAGAGGAGCATAGAATTGTTCCAGGTCATTTGCTTCATAGGTGCCAAGACCACAGCACTACAGTGAACCTCGTAGGCCTGTTCTAAGAGACAGAAGAACAACAGAATGTAAGATAATAGCTTTTGCAAGCGAAATGGTGTCAAACTGTTAGTGAAATTATTCGGGCACATAGGTGGACACCCCTGTCGTCATATGAGATTCTAGTATTTTAGTTTCACTTCGTTAGAGCGAAACATTGAATTATACACAGAACATAAAGGGGTTACGATTTTTGTTAACTGCAAACTTATACACTGCGAATTGCATGATGGTTATTACACCTTCAAGAGTTTTGTATCACTGCCATCTACCTGGACCATTGCAGAGCAGGTTATTTGACTCAATAAATGGAGGTAGAATGGAAGGGAATCATTGAACAGTACTCTACATAAAGAACTAGGTGTTTGACAAATATTTATTCATCTTAATGAGACAGACTGCCAAAGAGCAAGGCAAGGACCCCATCCTCCTTGACATAAAAAAAATCAGCGGTTATAGATCAAATAATTACACGGCAGTACTACTCGTGAAGGGAAGGTATTCCATTTTGGTGTCATAATCTCGAAGGGCCTATCAGAAAAGCTGTTAAAGAAGCTTTTGTGGTATGTCTGTCTGAGATACGCACACATTTGCCCTAAGAAATGTTTCAACAAAGCCAGGTGAAACCATTATTTCAAGAATATGTAAAATGAATCACGGAAGTGATCGTGACGTCCAAGATTTGTCAGAAGGCAGAGGCTCGGTTCAGGTTGCTCCCGTAAAGTTGCGTCTGTTAGGAGGAACTAAACTCTTTGCACCTTTTCCTTGTGCAAGGCGTAATTTTTCTTTTGACCTCGCTATACCCTTCTGCTACTCAGTTGCGAAAGACCACCACAACATTAGCGCCCAGTGCTTTCTTGAAGCGCTTTTTGAAGGTGGTTGGACTTATGGATAAAATCATCTCAGACAATAGACAGCAATTTGGATCACGTCAAATATTGCATACGTTGAGGCGACATTGAATTAAATTACTAATCATCGCGGCCCATAACCCATCATCAGTTCCCTAAGAGAAACTGATGAAGGAACTCAGAAAATTGTGTCATTTGTACTGTACGCAGCAGCTTGCTTCACGATAAGTATTTCTTGCAGTGTTCCAGGACCTCATGACAGAGCTGACTTACAATTCAACTTCGTTGCCACCCATCACATTGTTGAAAAATAAGCCACCAGGGGACAGAATAAAAGACTTCGTTATCTCCCTCCTAGACGAGTATTGCAACATGCCATAGTGGCGTCCTTGACTGTACACCACATTAAATTCAGTAGACTGGAGGAATAAACATTCGGATTGGAACTCAACAGTTAAGGTATTTTGCGTCAGTCACAATGTCTTAATAAGATCTGATCACCAGTCCAACAAACGATCAGCAATAAGTTTTTTTATCTGTCTACCCAGGCGCTCTTACAATAAGGCTAATCGTTTACTCGGTGCTGTAGAAATTGAGACTATAAACCAAAAAAAAAAACATTATATAAGCCATCGTGTATTAAATAACGAGTCATCTGTGGAATAAATTTCTGTGGAAGAGCTGAGACATTAGAATCTTTTTCGGTAATTGTGGTTTGTCTTTAAACGTGACAATTTATGTTAGGTGTGTCCATCATAGTTCGTTGTGTGATGTGTGCTGCTTATTTTTTGTGTGCCTCCTGAAGATGTTTGTCATGTTGCTGCTGTCGTTCCGTTGTTAAGGCTTTTCCTTTAACTTCACTAGCGGTGTGTTGTAATACCCTCAGTGTGTAAATTTCTTTACACAAGACTACTTTTGTTAAGTTATCGGAGTTAAAGGTAAATTAATATTGTCGGAAGGGTAACTTCTAGATATCGGAAGACTGTGGTCTTTGGCAACATTTAAATGTTGTAGTTACGGCAAATTTCATGGCAGTATAATTGGTTTTATGTTTTAGTTTCACCAGAAATGTGAAATCCTTGGGGCGACTAAATAAGCTGCAGGAGCGGACAAGGTGATGGGGAACTTGTTTCGTTCGAGATGGTCATAGCGAAAATTTTCTTCGCTTTGGGGTTTAAAATGAATGTCCAGTTCATTTTGTTCTGTTTCGTTCATGTAGGGGTACGGTGAAGTCACGGAGCCTGTAAAGGCATTTTTGTGCCGCATGTACTTATGTGACCAGCGTCAGAGTACCGTTTGCAACCTTGGTCTTACAGGTTGTTGGAATGAGTTAGAAGTGCAGAGGTTGAAGAGTATGTTGTGAGTTTGTGCCCACCTTTCGGTTTTATTGTGCGTGAATTAAAGATTTTTTTTTTTTAAATCTCGATAGTAGCGTTTAGTGTTGTAATGCGAGGTAACGTATTATGAAAATAAATAAGAAGGTGGGAAGAGACAGATCAACAACAGGCTTGGATACTGTTTAGAATATGATAAATTCTTAGAGCTATAAAACCGTTAAGGAAAAGAAATGAGTAAATGTTGTTGCTATGATTAATTTTACGATTAAATGGGCCAGTCAAGTTCTGCTGAAGTGTCTGCCTAGTCTATGAGAGATAATAATGGAAGGAATGACTATGGAAATTGGGGAGGAAGTCAGTTAAGGAGATCGACAAAGGAAACTGAAAGAGAGACATAAACTGCAATACTGGAAAGACATAGAATACAGCCAGTAAATAAATAAATCTAAAAGAATGGCAATAAGACACGGTAAGTGCAATATGTCGTAATTAAATCCGTATCAGTTCAAGTGGAATCTGCCTTATGGAATCTGCTTTACGGACAGTATGTTATCCTTAAGGGTTGAAACTCACAACAGAAGACATGACGTGTAAACTGCCTTAGAAAACTCGCTGAGGCTGGGCATAAAAGTAATACCTTTACGTCAAAGCCAGCGTTCAAGCATTCTGCTAGCCAGTGCGAGCGGCAGGAAGTTATCTACTAGGGCCATTGGACGTTCAGAAGTTAAGCTAGCATTACAGTGATGTGCCTGAAGGACAGATGTCTCCCAATGTTCTAACAGCGTTAGCCTTGAGTTGCTGAGACATTTGTCTCCCTGTAGAGTTGTTAAGAGAAATTGATATTCTCATTACCATTCAGACTGCTACGTGCCACGTTTTCCTATGAGACAACGAACTCAGAAATACCATAATGATCAGGACTTTATGTACTGTGTGTATTTATGCCCCCGGTGAACAGGTACTCCTGTAGTTCCCAGATCAGAAATAAGGAGTGACTGAACTTCCTTTGAAAATACAGTCGAAAATGCATTTTTTCTTGCGTGTATGAAACTGGCTGGAGAATAGTATGATTCAAAACGTGGACAACCAATCAGTTTGTTAATCTGCATAGTAAAACAAACTAGTGAGATAAGTTGTGGAAATTTTTTTCTCATTCCTTTGACAATATGTATTCTGAAGTGAAAAAAATTCCTATTGTCATAGTTTTTTTTTAAAAAAAACCTCATGTTATTCTTTTGAAATCAAGAATACTAAGGCTTTCATCATAAGATTTAATTATTTCCCAGGTTAGACATTTGATTTTTCTTGATAGAAATATATAATAGATATTTTATCTATTGATTCCTGTTATTTATTAGTACTCTCCTTATGGTTTTCCGGTTCATTTAATGTATGCAGCGCCTCCTTAGATGTAGATAATGAAAGACCGCTGATTATGTTTGACTGCATCTATAAAGTTCCTTTTGTATTGTCTACACACGAACGGTTTGATATTCAACTGAGTCATGTACATACATTAAACTTCAAAAAATTTGACATACAAGCAACAATACTGATTTTTACACTTCGATAATGTTTTGAGTACAGCTGACCTCTGTTTTGTGTTTTGATCGTTCCTGTCAAACATGTATGTTGGGAAAGATTCGTATAGAGTGTAAGAGGATGTCCTTTCGTGTATTTTCCATTTTAAATGTCATGATTGTTAACTCTATAACCCTCTGTTTTATGTATGTATTTGCTTGTACCCTGCTCGAATGACTGTGATGTTCTGAAGCAGCTTTGTTAGATTGTATTCAGATTGTTTTCCACAGGGACAAGCGTGAATATAAATGTGGAAATGAAACCAAATTAATAAACTTTCATGTGGGCCACTCAACTTCTAATCACTTGCCCTTTCCCCATTAGAGTGTCTGAAAAAGATAACGTAAACGATTTCGTATGTCTCTCTCTATAATTCTTAGTGAGGCATCTCCTGCTGACATTTTCTTACGAGTTCCGGGTTTTGAAACAGGTTAGGCGAGTTTTGAGCCGACTGGTTTCATAGAACAAGAGATTTTAAACATCCCTTTACTTAAACAGAGTAAATTATGAAAAATTATTAAGGAATTGACTGATATCTTTAGGCTGTAACATGTGGTGCTACAGAAGAATGCTGAACGTTAGATGGGTATATCACATAACTAATGAGGAAGTATTGAATAGGATTGGGGAGAAGAGAAGTTTGTGGCACAACTTGGCTAGAAGAAGGAATCGGTTGGTAGGACATGTTCTGAGGCATCAGGGGATCACCAATTTAGTATTGGAGGGCAGCGTGGAGGGTAAAAATCGTAGAGGGAGACCAAGAGATGAATACACTAAGCAGATTCAGAAGGATGTAGGTTGCGGTAGGTACTGGGAGATGAAGAAGCTTGCACAGGATAGAGTAACATGGAGAGCTGCATCAAACCAGTCTCACGACTGAAGACCACAACAACAACGATATGTTTGCCACATATCCTTCTTCTTATTAACAGCAACAGCAGTGGTAGCAGTCGGCTAACAGGTTTCATAACTCCGCCAATTCGCAAAGGACGTAATCACATGCTTGGCTCGGCCAGTAAACAGAGCCATCGCTGGCAAGAGAAGCCAAGCGACGTTAGACTGCAGAAGTTGGCATGAGAACACCTGTTTCACAGTGGCCGCTGCGTTTTAGTGGACGCCTGTCTGGGGGAAAGAGGTACCACAAGAAAAACTGAACACTCCTTTCTTGGGGACGGTCGCCGAACAAGACCGTCCGGCTAACTAAGAATTTTTTGCTGCACTCTGCCTGACACCTGGGATTCAGGGGTCTGTGCATGTTTGGGTTGGTTAAATGTGACTGATCATTTTCCGGACTCTTCCGCATTCAATTTGTTTAAATAGTGTTTTTCATGGTTTCTGAAGTTTAGTGATTTCGTAAGTTTCGTGATTTTTAATTCCTTAAATTATGCAGTGTCTCTCTGCGATTCCAGCCACACCTGATTACTTGTCTTTATTAGGTCTAGTGGTTTAAAATCGGTTCTAACAATGATCCTTCTTCCATATATTCGGTTAAGTAATGTTGCTCCAGCATTTCCGATAGTTCGTGGAAGTAATTCTCGTAATAAAGACAACCGTTCCTTGTGATAGTGTGCACGAGGTATCAGGGAGCGTTTCATGTAGATTATGGTTTTTAATAGATCCTCACAGAGTTTTGTTTCAAGTTAAATTGATGAATTACCGGGCCAGTTTTAAACCCGTCAGTTTGCATGTGTAACTCCTCTGTCGGTATCGCGGTTTCTGTGTTACTCAACACATGTGGTACTCTGAAGACTTCTGAGTATCGCTTACCTTTTGTATAGGACCTTCCGTGCTTGTTTCGCTTCTCACTTTTGTTTCAGTGGTATTGTGATGACAGTCGTGACTGATAGCGAGTAAGACTGATGCAATTTAACTGGCGTTCGTTTATGAATCGAGCTATGTGGGTGCATGTTTGCAAATTCTTAGCCAAACTGATCCTCTTTGTGTGTCCCTGTTTTTCTTGCACGTTTCCATTATTATCGTACAACAATCACATCAGTTATGTTTCTAAAAAGAAAAATACGTAAGGCATATTGGACACACAGTGATCCTTTCACTGTGCATGCCCTGTCCTATACACGGGTGATTAGTTTTCCTGTGCTCAATGAATAATGGGCTCCAAAACTATACTTCTGTATGCACAGATTAATTTTGAGTTAACATTAAAATTCAGCTGCAAACGAAATGGGTGTCTACAGAGAACCCACCCACACCGATCTGTACTTGCACAGCATCAGCTACCATCACCCGGCACTGAAGCGCACTGTTTTACAAACATCATGCAAGAATGATTTCAGACGCTGATAGCCTGCCCATGAGCTGAGCAACCTATGCAAAGTTAGGTGCACCGGCTATAACTTCCATCAAATATATGAAGTTATTTCAAGCAAGACTCATAACGAGACCACCGACGAGTAACAGGAAAAGGAACTTACGTTTTTGCTTTCCTGTAGCTCTGTGTCGGGCAAGGCAAGCCGTCTGTTGAAACGACCCAAGATCAGATCGATCTTCGTGCCTCGGACGAGAATTCGACAGTTATTGAGACCAGTAAAAGACGCAGCAGGTCTCAGAATATTTGGAAATCTACAAGATGCCTTGCAAGTGTGGCCAGTCTTACATCGGACAAACAGTACACACTGTGGAACAACGCAGGAAGGAGCATGAGGGGTTCTATCGCCAACGCTACCACGAGAAACCTGCTTTAGCCGAGCATGCTATAGAAAAAGCAAGCCAAATAAAATTTGACGAAATATCCGTTGTGGTTCGCACAAACGACTTCTGGAATTGTGTAATTAAAGAAGCCCTTGAAATAAAAATCGCCAATAACACCGAAAATAGAGACGGTGGCCAGCAGCTGAGAACGGCGTGGAATCCAGCGATGGAGCGGTTGAAGAGGGCGCATCGAACGCCGAGTGAACGCATGCCCGTATATGGCGATTCCGCGGGCACCAGTAACGTCACAGACGGTACCTAGTGTATATAAGGGACGCACCAGCAGCCCACTAGCAGTCATACCACTTGTCAATGGCCAAGGAGTACCTGGGCAAAAAGCTCGTGTAATTTTAATTTCTGGACTCGACTGGAATTCCGAGAACTTTTTACTCAGTGTTATCACCGCGAGGCTTTGCCTTCTTAAAGATTTTGGGTTAGTTTCACTTAGCCCTTGTAGCGCCTCCACCTTCATGACAACAGAGCAAACGGACAGCTATATCTGAAACAGACACAATTGTCTGCTCATCACTGTTTCCGCCGAGTACAAGTGATTTTCCATTCTTCTCATGCGACGGCGTTCAAGAGCCCACAACACGGCTCACTTCTGGCTGGTTCTCACCACACTACATTCTCTGGAGCCAAGAAGACAGTCCTTCAGAACATGAACTGACCCTCTGCGTTGATAACAAGTCTCTGCCAGCTCAGGCCCAGACTCTACCTGGCTGGTCTCACAGTTCCCCCACTCGAGCTTCGAGCTCCTTCAATACAGCTGACGCCATCTCAGTTGTGCTTCCTCGATGGCTCTATGCAGTCTCTGCAGCTACACTCGAGCTTTACCCTTCAATTCCCCATGACGACACAGGCTGTTTCGTCCTCAATGCACATCATCACCCGCTGGCAAGAGCCGTATTCTCAAGTGCCATTGCTCGCCAGCCTACTCCTTGAACCAGCCCTCCAGGACGATCGCGCTAAGTATTGTCCTGCTGCTACAGCCTCATCCCCCTCGATAACTTTGGATCCAAGCTATTGCTGCTTCCTTGCTCCACATCAGACTGCTCTCTGAGGACACTCCTCGCCTCGTTGTGGTGATATGCTCAGCTATTCTGCCATTCCGTGTGCACTCTGCCGAGGCTGAAATGCATCGTCATCGCTGAGGCAAACTACCACATGGGTAGGGCTTCAACTGTGCTTTGAATCATTAATTCATGGCGCAGCACAAACAACACTAATGCACTCCAGCGGCTATTCCAAATTTACACGAGGAAATGCTGTTCTAATTACATACATACCTACTAGTGGTGTGTACATATATGAAGTTACATTGACTCCTACCATATGTTATAGGTGCTTCACGTTTTTGTCAGTGTATTGGCATTAGCCCTGTTGGTTGCTACAAAATAACCCTATTTTAAGCGACTTGCAAATTCGCATACTATTGTACAATTCATAGCACAAAGAAAGAAGAACAAATAAAAAGAAAACCTACTCGTGCGAGAAGACCTCGTGCTCCGGGGTTCCTTACGGACTTATCCGTTCAAACAGATATTTTATCTCAGGTTTTGATAAGAGAGTTTGCGAGTATCAAAATATGTGGCGTAAATGGCCGTATCTTTTGTCTGCAGTGATTTAGAAACAAAATTTTTTATGCATCAAGGGACCTTGGAAATTAGCATAGATTTCAGCATATCTCTACTCTTTCCTGAGAAAAGGGATCTTAATAGACGGTCGTATCATTTGATTTCAATGACTTAGAATCGTAAATTTTTCACACGACCAAGTGACCGTAGACAGTATTTGACACAAATTGCTAGTTGATACTTCTTTCCCTTCCTGTGGAAAAGGAGTCTTAACATGGTTCTGTATTTACCGATTAAGGTATGGAGGCCTAAAAATGACTGTGGCTTTAATCTGAATTACTCACAATGTTATGCAGGAGCCAATCACATTGGGTGTGTACAGATCTGCTCATAAAAGTAAAGAACACTTATAAAAGTGAGTGTGGTTAGAAGGAGTAACAAGTTTTTGACGTTTAGCATAAGGATGCTGCCTTTAAACACATAGAAACTCCTACGGAAATCAAATGTTTGCGAGTAGAGGATTGGAGTACGAAGGAGGCTGCACTGTAGTGTGCGATTAGCTTCAACTGAAGAGTCGGTCATGGACCCTGCCGGAAGGCCGAAACGGTTGAGGCAACCATTCGTGAGAAGCGGTAAATCCGTCTTAGAGTCCCGCTCCGGTACAAATTTTCAAATTTCGCCACTGCAGCTGACTGGAAGTCACGAATTCCCACCCATCCCTTCCGTTTCTTTCACCGATACTTGTCATAAAGCCTCATAATGATGGTATATTAGGCAGTATCAAGTGGACCACCTATCGTGCGAAGAATTCCGAATCCACGGGAGCACTTCCAGCCTCAAACTGTCAAAGATTCTCAGCTACTGCAAGACCACTCATTCGCGTGTTTGGGGTCGAAACGGGCACTTAGATCTGTATACTAGCACTGGATCGTCATTCACTGAAGACGACACCGATCCGTCGGAAAATATCACGTTCTGCCAGTCACGACTGACGCTGTACTTGAGAAACGCGAATTATTAAAGTCGATGATCATCACAGAGGCTCTCCGCGATGACTGCGCGTTTGCTAAGTAGCCCGGCCGCCGAATTGTGTCCACCGACGCTAAAAACACAGTAGTATGTTTCAACTGCACGTCATTCGAAAGAGGATTTTAACGTGACGTGTTGACACGTTCGTTACCCTGGACACATGTTGCTTCACGACAAAGTACAATTCCCACATGCTTACCGGGTTCTCCAGTATCTCAAAACCGACTTACGAGTGTGCTTAGGAACGCCGTTTGGTGCCACACACTCCGATCTGTCAAATTCCTTTCCTTCACAAGAGCGGTCGCGAATCGTTTGTTGATGATTGAGAGATGGCGCAAGAATAATGAGGCTCAACTGAATGCGATGTGGTGCAAATACTTAACATTGCCCGTATACTGTCGTTGGTTGTATAACGAATGGTGCCCTTTGAGACATAATACACCACGACAGATGTCAGTCACTTACAGTGTAATCCAAATTTCTTGAAAAAGTGATATATTGTACAGTAGCTTCACACCTTTATAAAAATACAGTTTTAAAAAGTGCCAGTTTGGTTTCCAGAAAGGTTTTTCAACGGAAAATGCAAAATATATTTTCACTAATGAATATTAAATGCTCTGTGTAACCGGAAGTACCCGTTGGGATTTTTTGTGATCTCTCAAATCATGGAACAGATAAGCTCAAGTACTGTGGTATGAATGGGAATGCTCTCAAATGGTTTAAATCATACCTAACTGGAAGAATGCAGAAATTTGAAATAAGCAGCTCACATAATGTGCAAAAAACTGGTGATTTCTCAAACTGGGGAACAATCAAGAATGGGGTGCCGCAAGGTTCGGTCTTGGGCCCTCTGCTGTTCTTAATATACACTCCTGGAAATTGAAATAAGAACACCGTGAATTCATTGTCCCAGGAAGGAGAAACTTTATTGACACATTCCTGGGGTCAGATACATGACATGATCACACTGACAGAACCACAGGCACATAGACACAGGCAACAGAGCATGCACAATGTCGGCACTAGTACAGTGTATATCCACCTTTCGCAGCAATGCAGGCTGCTATTCTCCCATGGAGACGATCGTAGAGATGCTGGATGTAGTCCTGTGGAACGGCTTGCCATGCCATTTCCACCTGGCGCCTCAGTTGGACCAGCGTTCGTGCTGGACGTGCAGACCGCGTGAGACGACGCTTCATCCAGTCCCAAACATGCTCAATGGGGGACAGATCCGGAGATCTTGCTGGCCAGGGTAGTTGACTTACACCTTCTAGAGCACGTTGGGTGGCACGGGATACATGCGGACGTGCATTGTCCTGTTGGAACAGCAAGTTCCCTTGCCGGTCTAGGAATGGTAGAACGATGGGTTCGATGACGGTTTGGATGTACCGTGCACTATTCAGTGTCCCCTCGACGATCACCAGTGGTGTACGGCCAGTGTAGGAGATCGCTCCCCACACCATGATGCCGGGTGTTGGCCCTGTGTGCCTCGGTCGTATGCAGTCCTGATTGTGGCGCTCACCTGCACGGCGCCAAACACGCATACGACCATCATTGGCACCAAGGCAGAAGCGACTCTCATCTCTGAAGACGACACGTCTCCATTCGTCCCTCCATTCACGCCTGTCGCGACACCACTGGAGGCGGGCTGCACGATGTTGGGGCGTGAGCGGAAGACGGCCTAACGGTGTGCGGGACCGTAGCCCAGCTTCATGGAGACGGTTGCGAATGGTCCTCGCCGATACCCCAGGAGCAACAGTGTCCCTAATTTGCTGGGAAGTGGCGGTGCGGTCCCCTACGGCACTGCGTAGGATCCTACGGTCCTGGCGTGCATCCGTGCGTCGCTGCGGTCCGGTCCCAGGTCGACGGGCACGTGCACCTTCCGCCGACCACTGGCGACAACATCGATGTACTGTGGAGACCTCACGCCCCACGTGTTGAGCAATTCGGCGGTACGTCCACCCGGCCTTCCGCATGCCCACTATACGCCCTCGCTCAAAGTCCGTCAACTGCACATACGGTTCACGTCCACGCTGTCGCGGCATGCTACAAGTGTTAAAGACTGCGATGGAGCTCCGTATGCCACGGCAAACTGGCTGACACTGACGGCGGCGGTGCACAAATGCTGCGCAGCTAGCGCCATTCGACGGCCAACACCGCGGTTCGTGGTGTGTCCGCTGTGCCGTGCGTGTGATCATTGCTTGTACAGCCCTCTCGCAGTGTCCGGAGCAAGTATGGTGGGTCTGACACACCGGTGTCAATGTGTTCTTTTTTCCATTTCCAGGAGTGTATATTAATGACTGGCCATTCTATATTCACGAAGATGCAAAGTTGGTACTTTTTGCCCATGATCCAAGTATAGCTATCACACCCAACAGACAAGAATTAACTGATGAAATTGTAAACGATGTTTTTCAGAAAATCATTAAGTGGTTCTCTGCAAGTGGGCTCTCATTAAACTTTGACAAGACAGAGTGTATACTGTTCCACACAGTAAATGGAATGACACCATTAATAAATATAGACTTTGATCAGAAATCGGTAGCTAAGGTAGAATATTCAAAATTTCTTCGTGTATGCATTTATGAGGGGTTGAACTGGAAAAAACACACTGAAGATCTGCTGAAACGTTTGAGTTCAGCTACTTATGCTATTAGAGTCATTGCAATTTTTGGCGATATACATCTCAGTAAATTAGTTTACCATGCCTATTTTCATTCTCTGCTTTCGTATGGCATCATATTCTGCGGTAACTCTTCACTGAGTAAAAGAGTGTTCATTGTAGAAAAGAAGGGCGTAATCAGAATAATTGCTGAAGCTCATCCAAGGTCATCCTGCAGACACTTATTTAAAGAGCTAGGGATCTTCACTGTATATATATATATATATATATATATATATATATATATATATATATATATATATATATATATTCACTTATGAAATTTGTTATTAACAACCGAACGAATTAAAAAGTAATAGCGGTGTACATGGCTACAACGCTAGGAGAAAGGATGATCTTCACTAGTCAAGGTTAAATCTTTGGCTCAGAAAGGGGTAAATTATGCTGCCACAAAAGTCTTTGGTTACTTACCTAATAGCATCAAAAGTCTGACAGAGAGCTATATAGCATTTAAAGGGAAATTAAAAGAATTTCTGAATGGCAACTCCTTCTACTCATTAGATGAATTTTTGGATATAGTAAGTTTGTAACTCCCCCCCCCCTCCCCCTCCCTACCCGAAAAAGATATTAAGTGTCATGTAATATTTTGTGTAGCGTAATGTCTTGTATAGACACCTTTTATTAACCTGACACGTTCCACATCGTTACGAAGAGTCATATTCATGATCTATGGAACAACTACTAATCTAGTCTCTAATATAATCTAATCATGAACATGTCTCCAGGGAGGTCAGTTTCCACGAGAAGAGACTCTCACTTGTTTATAGCTAAAAGTCTGTCGCATCTTCTTTCGGAAATCGACTGTACATCATCGATATGTGTCTGACATAATACAATGGAGTGCTTCATATGCAATATATTTAACGACAATAGTGTTTCTTTTACGCCGAAAAACAAGTTTTTTTGAATTGCAGAATTTATGAACTTATACCTATTCAGTTAATACGCACTTAATCTGCAGGTAATACCAGCGTGCTTTATTTGCAGTAACGTTTTTGGGCCTTCTGCGAACAGATCTGGAATACTGAACTAAGGGCTATGAGTTTCCTGTAATATTTAAAGCAATGATTCCTCTTGTGAATGATCCCAGGACACTCTTAAATAGAAAAAATGGCATATTCCATTCAATGAAGTGGGTGCTGTACCAGACCAGCTCTGGCTGCGGTTTCAGTGGGTAAATTTTTGTGCTGCCAAGTGTACATAATACGCTGCCTTGAACGCGCCTCTTGCAAATGTCATATATATTCCTACTTTTTGCTTAAAATTGGGCAAATTTCCTTTGCGATTACATTTGGTATTCATACAAAGTGAAGCAAATTTGAACATGTAGCATTCTGCTGTATGACGAATCGGGAGAGACATCAACTCCTATGATAACAAGTCGTTATGTGTAATATGCGCTGTATGACAAGATTATACCGCTATACTCTGAACAATGCTCTGAGGTAATAGTCATCGGTGAGATGAGCTACCTTAGCTGAGTGTGATTTGCGGTTTTAGATATCTTTATGCGAAATATTGGACTGAGATTTCTGCATCAGAAACACAACAAATAAGAGATTAAAAACACAGAGACACAGAGAACAAGTTTTACCACAGGTAGATGATACTACCTCGTGTCTCGGGTTCACATCAAAATAAGGTGACAGGAAGAGTATCTAGCAAGAGAAATAAAATTTATGCTAAATCACAGATTGGAGAGCGGTCATTACTTTGGGTGGGGCAAATGATCGTCCATACCCACCTTCCCAAGGAAAAGAGGTATTTATTTCAGCATATCCGCACTGTACCTGTCACAAAATTTTTATCTTATTACGACATAGAAGCAAAATTCAAACTTGGAAACTGCTGTGAACATCGCATACTTCGTTCTTGAGACTTCATGCTCAATAAGCAGGCAGTCAAAAATTTCGTTAATATTTGTTTATAGAACATCTGGGAGCTGGGAGCTAACTAGCTACAAACCACAAAAAGGATTGTTACAAAGTAGAAAGAGGTCTGTTGGAAGGCTGTTGGTTGTGTCATCGCATTGATTGTTTCTCTTTGTTTTAGAATACTACTGATAATGTCCCGAATTTGGAACTCAATACTGGTAAAACAGTAACCAATAATTCTAAAAAAGAAGCTGAATAGAATAACGTCTGCTTCTTAGCTTTTGCAGACGAGCGTAATATTTTCAACAAATGTAACAGGGCTACTTACTCAAATAAGTCTCTTGGAGAAATGTAAAACGGATTTGTTCCCAGAATTTTGGCTGAAAAACATGACAAAATAACATGCGTCAGAATACATAGAAAAGCAAATATGCATCACATAATCTTGAGGAACCCACACAACAGAGTGGAATAGAAATATTTGCAATAAACGTAAGAATTAATAAAATTGACAGACCATAGTTTAACTATAAACGGGGCTTGAGGTTTAACTAAAAGCAAGTGATTCTTTAGTTATACACCGCTAACGGACCGTACGATAGTGGGGAGATCAGAATATTTATATGAAGATTGTATGCTCGGATGTTTCATACGCTGTGACTGCTTAGAACTGAACTATAGCATGGAAAGACTAGAGGCGTTTGAAAGAAACTTCATTACAAAAATACTGAGTGATACACAAAAAAGGGTGTTGGAAAATAAGAAAAGCTTAACACATCTATCTCTATTAAATTCCACGTAAAATGTCCTCGGTAGTGGCAAAGCTGAAATATCCGTTTATGGATATGTATACAGTGAAAGAGAACAGGCTAACAACACAATACCCCTGTATTCAATTACATGGGCCCTGTTTATCAATATGAAGACGACACAAAAAAGAAAACAAACAGAATCGCGTCACTCTCTCACCTACAGAGCTCGGAACATTGCAACAACTTAACAAACGAACAACGTTTCTACAATTGGGAAGAGCCCGCGGAAATATTTCATCTGTTTCGTTCCATTAACTACGGAATGCACCTCGTAACTCCGGGGTGCTGAAGAGAGGGTTTATTAAACCGAGTTGTTTAATGAGCAAACTGGGTCCTCTCCTACGGGTGTCGTCATTAATTCTTGCTGCGCTCTCGTTTGAACGCGGCGACCACAAATGAAACCGCAATCCCTGTGGTCGACACACAGTTACGAGACACAGCTGGCGGTGGCAGCTGGCGCCGCGCATCTGAATATTCACTCGCTGTCATCACAGGCCGTGCACAAAGATCGCTATATATGAACCCCCGCAGTGAGCTAAAAGTAAATGCTTCAAATCACGACGTTCTGGAGGAGAACTAGTTTCGCTTAGAAGTCACATTGGCGATTAAAATGGCTCTGAGCACTATGGGACCTAACATCTAAGGTCATCAGTCCCCTAGAACTTAGAACTACTTAAACCTAACCAACCTAAGGACATCACACACATCCATGCCCAAGGCAGAATTCCAATCCGCGACCGTAGCGGTCGCGTTGTTCCAGACTGAAGCGCCTAGATCCGATCGGCCACACCGCCCGGCTAGAAGTCAGAGGTTGCCGTTAATGTTACTTTAACCGTTCTTCGCTTTGTCACAAAACTGATAAACAACATTCACCAGCATTACAAGAGAAAACTATTTGTAATATCGCAAGTACGCGTTTAAGTCGCCGGTTGCTGGAGTGAGAGAGCGGAAAGGGGAGGGGAGAAGTTGGCATTAAGAGCATTATTGGAATTTCCTTTCGTATCAATGGACATGCTACAAAGATAAAGGAAGAAATGTGTTACATATACTAAATTGAGTGAATTACAAAACCTTTTTGTTGCTATAATAAGAGATACAGAAAGAATGGTTCAAGTGGCTCTAAGCACTATGGTACTTCAAATCTGAGGTCATCAGTCCCCTAGACTTAGAACTACACTACTGGCCATTAAAATTGCTACACCACGAAGATGACGTGCTACAGACGCGGAATTTAACCGACAGGAAGAAGGTGCTGTGATATGCAAATGATTAGCTTTTCAGAGCATTCATACAAGGCCGGCGCGGGTGGCGACTTCTACAACGTGCTGGCATGAGGGAAGTTTCCAACCGATTTCTCATACACAAACAGCAGTCGACCGGCGTTGCCTGGTGAAGCGTCGTTGTGATGCCTCGTGTAAGGAGGAGAAATGCGTACCATCACATTTCCGACTTTGATAAAGGTCAGATTGTAGCCTATCGCCATTGCGGTTTATCGTATCGCGACATTGCTGGTCGCGTTTGTCGAGATCCAATGACTGTTAGCAGAATATAGAATCGGTGGTATCAGGAGGGTAATACGGAACGCCTTGCTGGTTCCCAACGGCCTCGTAACACTAGCAGTCGAGATGACAGGCATCTTATCCGCATGGCTGTAACTGATGGTGCAGCTACGTCTCGATCCCTGAGTCAACAGATGGGGACGTTTGCAAGACAACAACCATCTGCACGAACAGTTCGACGACGTTTGCAGCAGCATGGGCTATCAGCTCGAAGACCGTGGTTGCGGTTACCCTTGACGCTGCATCACAGACAGGAGCGCCTACGATGGTGTACTCAACGACGAACCTGTGTGCACGAATGGCAAAACGTAATTTTTTCGGATGAATCCAGGTTCTGTTTACAGCATCATGATGGTCGCATCCGTGTTTGGCGACATCGCAGTGAACGCACATTGGAAGTGTGTATTCGTCATCGCCATAATGGCGTATCACCCAGCGTGATGGTACGGGGTGCCATTGGTTACTCGTCTCGGTCACCTATTGCTCGCATTGACGGCTCTTTGAACAGTGGACGTTACATTTGAGATGTGTTACGACCCGTGGCTCTACCCTTCATTCGATCCCTGCGAAACCCTACATTTCAGCAGGATAATGACGACCGCATGTTGCAGGTCCTGTACTGGCCTTTCTGGATACAGAAATTGTTCGACTGCTGCCCTGGCCAGCACATTCTCCAGATCTCTCACCAATTGAAAACATCCGGTCAATGGTAGCCGAGCAACTGGCTCGTCACAATACGCCAGACACTACTCTTGATGAACTGTGGTATCGTGTTGAAGCTGCATGGGCAGCTGTACCTGTACACGCCATCCAAGCTCTGTTTGACTCAATGTCCAGGCGTATCAAGGCCGTTATTACGGCCAGAGGTGGTTGTTCTGGGTACTGATGTCTCAGGATCTATGCACCCAAATTGCATGAAAATGTAATCACATGTTAGTTCTAGTATATTTGTCCAATGAATACTCGTTTATCATGTGCATTTCTTCTTGGTGTAGCCATTTTAAAGGCTAGTAGTGTACTTATATCTAACTAACCTAAGTACATGCGAAATGATGCCGCTTGCAAATCGAGAACATTACTTTGAAGCGAATCTTGTAACTGATATCCATCCACCTTGAATTTTAACCTCACTCTTGAACCTTTCCTATTTATGTGTAAATTTTTTTATGATAGACTAATCACTGAAGGCGAAAAACTACATCCTTGTTTCAGACCACTATTAATACGAGCACTCCGTTCTCGGTCTTCCACTCTTACTTTCTCCTCTTGACTGTTGCTAAACAAAAAGATATCTCAAAAGAAATGCGTACACTACTCCTTTAAGTTAATATTTCCCTCTTATTCTTTGTATCAGTATGACTGGTCTCATTACCTCTGTGGTATAGTTACAATTATGTGCTTATTATCATGCACAAAGACTGATTTACAGGTATAAAACCGGTAATTGTCTGACTACTGCCAACTGCAGGAAATGTGGCTCATAACGTATCTCAGTTACGCTTCAGTGTTACGCTATATATAGTTTCTACGACACCTACACTGTAGTTTTAATATTATGATTTGTTTGTTACCTAAAGATTAAATACTGTTACACGTATTGCTGCCTGTGAGTTAATAAAATACACAAATTCATCTATATTTTCTTTCCTTACTTATCAGATTATACTAACGTCCAGTAGAAGAAGGGAAGATACGTTGTTTGTGCTGACCAAATAGAATTTGCAACGAACTGAAACATTAAACTGATTTATCACGCCGGATGTGTGGTATATGTAAATCTTCATAATCACCATTTTAATTATATCACATGTCAGAATGATCATGCCATTGCAGATGACTACAATGGTACGTGCAGACGATGCCAAGTAACACGTCACATTTTTTAAAAATTTAATGGCCTTTGGTGTTAATAATTTAGCCAGTGAAGTGAGTAATTACAGAACTAGTAATATCAACGAAAGGATATCGTTATGTGAGTCGGGGTGTGGAATGCAGAAGTTTGAACGTCTAGGGAAGATAGAAAATCTGAAAAGGGAAATGCTAAGCACAGGTGTAGATAGTGTTGGTCAGTGAAATTACAATAAAAGAAGATGAGTGTGGGGTAATATTGATAGCAATAACAAATGATATGATCATGTGGCTTTGTTGGCTGGGAGGCCCCATTCGGGGACGTTCAGCCGCCAAGTGCAAGTCTTATTTCAGTCGACATCCGTTGAAGTTCGTTGTTCATCCCTTCACTCAGTCTTTTTTTCTATTTTTTTTATTACAGAGACCAGTCAGCACTCAGACCGAACACGCTGAGCTACAGGCTAAGCAAGCAAATCATGTAATGGCGGTAGATACTCTATGAATAGAAAGCTGGGTCTAATAATGAATTACTGTTCAGTGATAGGGTTGTTCTCATCATAGTAGGCAGCAAACCATCACCAACCACAAGAGTTTAGGCATACATACGGACGTTGCAAGCAAATGATAAAGAAATAGAGAAAGTATATGAGGACAATGAAGGGGTAATCCAGAAAGTAAAATCATTCCAAAATCAGATATTGGATTGCAAGGCCTACACGGGAGAAGATACAGACTAAAGATCACAATTTAGTGATCATGGAGAGCAAGCTTAAGTTTAAGAGGCATTGTAGAAAGAATCAACGCCCAAAGAAATGGGACACGTACACTTGAAGTACTCAGAGGATATAGACACTGCGCTAATGATAGTTCAGTAGGCACTCCAGCTTAAAAAGAATGGATTTCACTAAACAAAAACATAGTTACAAGGAAGATAACTGCGAAGAAACCATGCGTAAAAGAAGTAATACTTTAACTGATCCACTCAAGAAGGGAGTACAGGGAAGTCACTTAAGAATGAAATAACTAGGAATTGCGAGGAAGGTAAGGCGATACGGCTGCATGAAAAATGTAAAGAAATCGAGAAAGAAATTATAGGAGGAGATAGGTGAAAGGAATAAACTGATGGCACATATGAGGTGGAGGACTTGTCTGATGACGTGATAAAAGAAGAAATCGGAGACGACAGGGAAAGATAGGGGATCCAGTATTAGAATCAGAATTTAAAAGAACCTTAAAATATTTTAGATCAAATAAGGCGGATGGGATGGATAACATTCCACCGGAATTTGTAAAGTCATTGGGGGAAGTAACTATTCAAGTTGTTGTGTAGAATGAATGAGACTGTGATACTTTCAGACTTTCAGAAAAACACCGTTCACACAATTCCGAAAATAGCAAGAGCCGACATGTGTGAGAATCATCACACATTGAGCTTAACTGCTGATGCAGCCAAGTCGATGCCAAGAATAATATACAGAAGAATTGGAAAGAAAATTGAGAACCTGTTACACAACGATCAGTTCGGCTTCTTAAAAGGTAAATTCACCAGTGACGCAGTCCTGAAGTTGCAATTAAAAATGGATGAATTTGCTGAAGAAAAATCAACAGCCGTTGCTAGGATTGTTTGACTATGTAAAATAGTGCAGTATGTTCAAAATTCTGAAAAAAATTGGGGTAATCCATAGGGAAACACGTGTAATATATAAAATTTGCAACAATCAAGAGAAAGAGTAAGAGTGGAAGACTAAGAACAGAGTGCTCGTATTAAAATGATCTGAGACAAGGGCATAGTTGTTCGCCTTCTGTGTTAAATCTAAAATAAAAAAATTTATACATGAAAACGTCTTGCGATTGTTTTCTCGTGGGAGTACAACAAGGACAGCGTTTATGTCCCGTTTCTGCCTCAGAATTTCGAAGAGTTCTGGCACGGAATTGTAGCAGCAGATCTCACTGACACCCAATGTGCTGGGTGGAGCGTGTGCAGAACTAGATCTTCAGTTAGATGTATGCCGTGTGACGACTGTTTGACACATAGACCATTTAAAAACGTCGTACAAATATGAGATTTAGTCTTTCACATATTGTATTCTTCGTCATTGAACTCGGCCGATTTTTTGAAATGTATAATATATGCAATTCTGCAGGTCCACTACTGTTCCGCAAGACACCATGTGGGTGTGGCTGTTTACATACGCGGGTCATTTTAGCCTCATTTTGTTCTATTCGCGGACGGTGCAGAGGAAGAAATGTTCCCTCTATCGCTGTGTACGTGACCCAATCACTCTACAAAGAACCAGACGCTTTATACAGATCGGTGCCGGATCTCGGCTGTTCAGTGTAAAATATCGAATTGAGACACTTTCAGCCGTCAAAATTGCCAGTTATTTTGTTTGAGCTGCCATCTTCAGGCCCTCTGCTGAAACGTTGTGTTTCACCTAACTTTACGACGGTCGTTCGATAGATAATGCCCCCAACCCAGTTTGTGGTTCATGACATATTTATTATTAAGAGTTAGAATTTTGTGCCAATATCAGTCTTGCTTTTACTTATAAGCTATGCAAAAAACTGTCTGGACACGTATTAATGGGCATTAATGTGGTTTATGTCCACCCTTCGCCTACATGTCGGTATGAACTCTGCAGTGAACTCATTCATGTGTCTGTATCTCTGCAAATGAATGGCCGCTCACTTGTCTTGGGTAGACGCTATTTTCCTACATAGTCTCCTCTTGTTTAATGGCTTTACATTGGCAGCTTAGCCTGCTGGTAAGAGCTGTTGTTCTGTGCTCATAGCCACGTTTTCACTACATGAGACAGGCTCTTATCATCTTCAAAGTGAGTTTCACATAGGAAATCCGTTAGTGGCCCAAACAGAGTGGCCCAAACAGACGGAAGCTACTCTGACAGCAAAAATGCCAGGATGGACGGAGAAAGGAGGTCATATGAAGCAGACTAGCACTGGCAAAAGGGTACTCATGGCGAAGAGAAATTTAGTAATGTCAAGGTATTAATTTGAGGAATAAATTTCCTATAACATACGTTAGGAGCACAGTTTTGTGTAGTAATGAGAAAATGAAGTATGAGAAGACAGGAAAAGAATATAACCGAAGCATTTGGGATGTGATACTGCATAAAAAAGTTTGTTGATATAGTACGGAATTAGGATGTTCTCCTCAGAATCGGCGGAGAAAGGAATATGTGGAAAATAATGACGAGGAGAAGGATAAAACGATGGGACATCTGTTAAGACATCAGGGAATAACTTTCATGGTACTAGAGGATAAAAACTGGAGGGTAAGACAGAGACTGGAATACATCCAACAAATATTTGAGGGTGTAGGTTGCAAGCGCTACTCTTAGATGAGAAGGTTGGTAAAGGAGGTGAATTCGTGACAGGCCGCATCAAATCTGTCATAAGACTGATTACCTAAATCAAAAAATTAATATGTAAGTACTATCTGTCTTAAAACAATCACAGTGAGAAAAAACTGCTATGCGCTTTACAGGGCAGAATTCATTAAACGAGTCATGCTAATGTCGCCGTGACAGTTGGATGCATGTCCAGGAAAAGTGTTTTTTTATTCCAAGAATATGAAGATATTGTTCATTTGTTTCTGTTACCTTCTATATAAATAATAAGTGATACTCGTAATTAATAACTGTTTGTTAGGAGGTACAATATTTTTTAACAATTATGTGAAACGTTGTGTTTCACCTAACTTTACGACGGTCGTTCGATAGATAATGCCGCCAACCCAGTTTGTGGTTCATGACATATTTATTATTAAGAGTTAGAATTTTGTGCCAGTATCAGTCTTGCTTTTACTTATACACTATGCAAAAAACTGTCTGGACACGTATTAATGGGCGTTAATATGGTATATGTCCACCCTTCGCTTACATGTCGGTATGAACTCTGCAGTGAACTCATTCATGTGTCTGTATCTCTGCAAATGTATGGCCGCTCACTCGTCTTGGGTAGACGCTATTTTCCTACATAGTCTCCTCTTGTTTAATGGCTTTACATTGGCAGCTTAGCCTGCTGGTAAGAACTGTTGTTCTGTGCTCATAGCCACGTTTTCACTACATGAGACAGGCTCTTATCATCTTCAAAGTGAGTTCCACATAGGAAATCCGTAAGTGGCCCAAACAGAGTGGCCCAATCAGACGGAAGCGCGAGAGTGCCTGGTCTGGTGTGTAGGGTTAGTCAGGCATAATTTACAACTGAAATGATATTTTCAACATCTACTGTATAAGCTGAGTTAAATCGGGCTCAGCAGTCGTCGCGGCAGTGTGCGCAAATTTGGCCCAGCCATGTTAAACAAGCAGTATGAGACTAACAAAACAAGAGAAACACAAATGCAAGTGAATACCGTCTCCATGATCTACAACAAAAATATCCACAAACAAGCCCAGGCCCTGGTACTGCGACGCAAAAACAACAAGTAATTTTTTCAATGATTTTGTGGAGGTTGCAGTAATTGACCTCGTCACCAACTTGCTGTTGTATCTTGAGTGATCACAACAGTAATCCGTAGACTAGCAAGCAGGAGACAGACCAGGGTAGCTGGGTAACTATTAGAATGTGAGTACACGGTGCTTTTAATTGAATAATCAAACACATTTGATTATGATTTGAGAAACAGTCACGGAGAATATAAAAAGCATTTCCCGCCTGTGAATAAAGTCCCTTGTCAACATTGAACAGTCTTTCTAGTTGCGCTGGTTCTCAAAGACCTAACTGTGACCTGCTATGCCTTGGAGCTCAGCTGTCGAACTGAAAAGACGACATGCATTGACGAACTGGGCCCCGAGCGCTGTCGTCGGCGTCATTTATGCCAGCGCCGGAGACGGTGCTGGTGTCGAATGGTCTTCCCGAAGAGTGGAGGTGTGACGCCCGATATGCGTATGCTGCAGCGCTGGCGCCATCCCACGGGGTCCTCAGGTACTTACAATCGCTTTGTCGGGCTTTTGACGGCCAGCACACGAGTGTTGTCTTACGATGACGCCTCACATGACTCCTACGTTTTGTACATGTCCGTTGGGTCCTGTGTAAGAATCTTCTGTGTATTACAAGTAATATCGGAGACTTTATAACGCTAAAAAATATAGTGCAAATGGCTCTGAGCACTATGGGACTTAACTTCGGAGGTCATCAGTCCCCTAGAACTTAGAACTACTTAAACCTAACTAACCCAAGGACATCACAAGCATCCATGCCCGAGGCACGATTCGAACCTGCGACCGTAGCGGTCGCGCGGTTCTAAACTGTAGCGCCTAGAACCGCTCGGCCACCCCGGCCGGCGCTAAAAAATATGTAAATGCGATCACGCGAGTTTCGCTTCATCAAAAGCGACTCCAGTAGTCTCTGTATCAACTTTGACGTTGTTTAGAAGTCAATTTAGTGAGACCATAGCTCACAGAAAGCTCTCACATTTAAAATTGCTTTTTTAATTTATTACTCAGCTTTCTTGCTTCTTCATTTTTTCCAGGAATTCATCCATAGACAGGAGTTTACTTTTTACCACATCTGTGTATGGTCTCATGCAGAGACGTATTGCGTAAATGAAGCAAAATGAAGCCTATGTTACTTCAGTCTGAAATCCTCTTCCATTTTCGAGGTGTGACTAAAAATCGAACCTCCCGCTTTGGCTTCTCAAAGGTACCCTGCGACAAGAGTAGTCGCTGATGAAATGGGTTCCACTTACTGATATTCATATTTTTGCTTAAAATGTTTCTTTCCCTCTAGATCCATCATAGAATAGTGTGTATATTACCTCGAAGAGCTACTCCATTTTATTAGTTCCGTGCAGAAAAAAAGCTGTAATAGAAATGCATACACTACAAACAGAAAGTTGGTAACCCTTTTAGCGTCTACATTTAAAAAAATGTCGAATTAAAACACTTTCAGCAGTCTGAATTTCCATTTGTTTTATTTGAACAGCCAGTTTCCACCATGCATTATGCCATCTTCAGGCCGCTGACCGACGTGTTGGAAGAATCCCAGCCCGGCTCCAGTCAAAACAGGGGATACCAATCAGTGACTGGTATCCGTAGATTTTTGACACAGCGATCCCTTCGATCAGCAGAGGGCCTGAAGATGGCAGCTCAAACAAAATAACTGGCAATTTAGACGGCTGAAAGTGTTTCAATTCGATATTTTACACTGAACAGGCGAGATCCAGCACCGATCTGTATAAAGCGTCTGGTTCTTTATAGAGTGATTGGGTCACATACACAGCGATAGAGGGAACATTTCTTCCTCTGCACCGTCCGCGAATAGAACAAAACGAGGCTAAAATGACCAACGTATGTAATCAGCCATACCCACATGGTGCCTTGCGGAAAAGTAGTGGACCTGCAGAATTGCATATATTACACAATTCAAAAAATCGGCCGAGTTCAATGACGAAGAATACAATATGTGAAAGACTAAATCTCATATTTGTACGACGTTTTTAAATGGTCTATGTGTCAAACAGTCGTCACACGGCATACATCTAACTGACGGTCTAGTTCTGCACACGCTCCACCCAGCACATTGGGTGTGTCAGTGAGATCGGCTGCTACAATTCCGTGCCAAAACTCTTCGAAATTCTGAGGCAGAAATGGTACATAGACGCTATCCTTGTTGTACTCCCACGAGAAAACAATCGCAAGACGTCGAGCGACCGTGGTGGCTACTCGATTACCACCAGGTAACCGACTGCAACTGGTCTATCAAACGACGTTGCAACGTATCTGTGACCTGGTAGTCAGGGAGAGGCAGGATAAGGCAACGATTGTGGGTGGGGCCGTAATCAGCTACCGTTCGTTACTGTAAACACATACGCTTTATTGAGGAAATAATTTTCAACCATCATTTTAAAGGAATTTACTACACTGACGGCTGAAGGCCCTTAGTAAGGAAGAATTCTAAATTATTTGTTGGCTGAAGGCCATCTCAGAATACTCAATAGCTGAAGGCCTGAATTACGTGCGGAAAAGTGTTACACGTTAGCAAATACTAAGATATTTTTGTCTTAAACAATCAAAAAACTGTAACAAGCTATAGTAATGACAGAAGACCACAAGCAATGTTACACACAATAAAATGATTAAGCCTTGGTTAAGAAAAAATTCGAAATTATTTGTCGGCTGTAGGGCAGAAGCAATTTCAGAATACTCAACGGCTGAAGGCCTGAATTACAAATGAGGACGGCAGTTACATGTTAAAAATACTAAAACCTTTTTAAACATCTTAACAAACTGTAAAAAGCTATAGTGACGGCTGAAGGCCTTATCAAGACAGAATTGAAAATTATTTGTCGGCTGAAAGCGACAAGCATTGTTACAAATAATTAATGGCTGAAGGCTTGAATTACAAATGAGGAAGGCAATTACACGTTGAAACAGTAAGGTAAATTTTAACCAACTATGACAATTTGATCAAGTAAGACGGAGTGATCCACAGACAGTGCTCCACAGATCGACCTGAGGAGGGTCACCACAGCTGTGCAAGCGGTGAGACTGGCATCCAAGAGTACTGTTCACCTAAGGAGGCCAAATCAGACTGGACACAGTTTAAACGTCAATTAACTCTCTAACCAAATCCACCTAACGCCAGATAACCAGTACAACGATGGAATAATTCAGGCGAGGGCGAAGTGACAGATAGCACAGCATCTCCAGAGTCTGGTGTTTGAAACACCAAAAGCCAGAAGGAACCACTATGACCAAGGTAAGCAAAGAAAACAATTACTCATCCCCAATCAAGAAAGCTGTCAAATTACATGCCTTGCCGGACAGCATTGGCAAGCCGAGGAAAAGCACACTGCCACAAATTACACTAACCTCCAAGGCAGGTAACTGGGGCGTTAGCGGCCACTAGGCAGTAAGATACCGCTAGGTGCACTTCACTAATAACAACGCCAAATTCAAACTAACATCAAACAGTACGAAGCGGCTAATAGCTTCTGCCAACCTGACAGACTCCCCTTGTTGCGGTTGGTCTCACTGACCCTGCGAGTAGCAACACGCAAACAACAGCGACATCTCAAACACTGGAGCTTTCACTAATGGATGAAGTTCACTCAACTTCAGACGTCCTGGGTTTGGTCGTCGGCTACAGCCCCTCAATCCGACAGTGCCTGCACGCCACCAGCGGTCCCAAGCTGCCCTCGCACTGCCGACCTCCTCGCTACTCCGTACGAAGCCGAACTGCCCAACACACACGACGACCCGGAAATACAAGTGATCGCACCGAAAATTGTACCGCAGTACTATCTATCGATAACCGCTGCTGCTGCCATTCGCAGACAAACAACACTAGCAAACTAAAGGTTTTTTAACATTGCTGTCAATCAACGACTGTTGTATAGTACAAAATTTTGAAAAGCACAGCCCTCAGTCACGAGCAAAATAATTTAATTAATTGTGTTCGCGACTGAGAGTTGTGTTTTTCAAAATTTTGTACTAGCAAAGTAAGTGGCGCCATCAACACAAGAAGGAATCGAGACGCCACCACCATTATAAAAGATGCCAAGTTATGAACGGCAAGAACGCGAGCTGCACACGGCTCAATGTCATTCAGGTAATATCTTGCGCAATTGTGTAAATGTGGTGAAAGATGGAATCCTTGTTACCACCTTCAAGTTTGCGGCATAAGCTAACTGTAGTATGTCGAGCAGGTGACAGAGAAGCAAGGTCCACAGACTGTCGTGTTGGACACTACACTGAACACGTTGACTTCCTCGGAATCCCGGACGCGGTTGACGGTTGCATGTGGTTTGTTTGTCTCCCATATGCGTGTACAGCACCGACTGAAATTCCCGAAACATGAAGAGTAGCTTCGTCACCGAGGACTAATTTGCTTTTAAATTATCATCTTCAGGATGGTTTTGCATATCAATGCGGACATGCAGACGGTGCAGTTTGAAGTCATGTCTAATGGCTAACAGAAGCAGCAACTTATAAGACTTTACTCCCTGGCGAAGCACTTTCCGTACTGTTGGCTCACACTGTTATATCGTGCCCTTGCTTGATCTTACTTGAAAGCAAGCGTTTGTGAGACTTTGAAGCAGCAGGTTCCTCATTCTATCGACTGCCTGTTCCGACAAGCTTAGTCAGCTCGAACGTTTCGCATCACACGAACAACCATCGTCCTCGAACTTCTAGTACGACCTCTTTATGCTGTTATAAGCTAGTGGAGTTTCGTGGAACTTGCTACAGAAAGGTCTTTGCACACGCACTACCGATTGCCAACGTACGTACGAATTCTACCACCCAAAGTGCTCTCTGTCTTATTCGCCGACGTTTTTAGCAGCTTCGGTCTGTAGCAACACCGAACTAACTTTGCGAGAACACATTAAAAACCAAATAAGTAAATAAATTAATTAATTAATACAAATGAAGCTTTAATAGTTCGTCTTTCAGTTAGGGGTGACCAGGGCACAATGGCCGTTGGGGCACGATGGCCAACTCGTATTACCTCGTTAAACTGCCGTTAGAATACGTCACCGACCAAGAAGCCTGGTAACAACAGTGCTGTCGTGTTTCCACAAATGCATCAGAGCACTTAGATTGACGAGCAACGAAGGACACGCATTACAAAACTCCGTATTATTGAAACTAAATTTTACTCCCTCAGGATATTTTGTTGTGTAGTTCAAGACAACGCTCTTATTAAAAAAGTGTGTACAACGATTATAGTCCACAGACCGAGGATTATTTCGACAATGCATAGAGCGATAAATGTTAAAAATGTTTTCGCATATGAACTAAATGCCAATATGGCTATGGGACACAATGGCCCATATAAATAGGGGAACGTCGGCTCACCTTCTTCGATGTCTTTTTGTAAGTAAGTAAACTTACTGACTTCAGTAGGTCCAGTGGAGTCAAAGATCATACCGAATACAATTTTTGCGTAATAAAATTGTGTCCAGCAATGATTTTATATTGGCATCACCTATGCAATTTTTTTTTTCTTTTTTAGTTTCTGTTATCATTGATGCCTGCGTAGACAGCAGACGGGCCTGATCCTAATGCTTTCGGTTTTGGTTCAGTTGCTGAATCTGACCGTTCAAATGCTCAAGACTACAATGGTCGGCCCATGTTTTCAGTAACAACGTCTGTTAATTTAAACGTCGCATAGCCTGACTAACCTTGCTTCCCAAAGTCTGAAGAAGTCCGGTCACTTGAGAAATCGCAACCTAGAAATAGACAGCGAACAAACGAAAAGAACTTGAGCAGTACTGGCATAAAAGCCGGTGAAAGACGCGTTACAAAGTGAACAACAAGCCTCCCCAGCCAGAAATCAAAAAAGTCATGAGAAATATCTATGTTCTGAGTAAAAACTTGGTTTCGAAGAAAACTGTCCACGGTCATGCTAAATCACTTGAAACAGTTCCTCAAATAATATGTGTAAAGGAAGTACGGTACACATTCCGTGGAATATCCTTGAAGGTGACGTAGATGAGGAAAGGTTATCCTGTGTCCTAACTGTGGAAGTCGTAAATCATTTTCTCACAACAGTCCAAGTGAAAAACGGATTCTCTCAGGCACTCAGACGAAGACATAACAGTTCTGAACGCACTTTTGTCGAACTCTTATTACTCCAGGCGCTCAATATGTAACGAATTCTCTTCTGAAAGCCGGTTTGTTTTATTCAGGATTCTTACAAACGATATCCTGCTCCACTGTTTTGGCTAAAAACCTCTGTTTTTCAAAATAACTTCCGTTCAATTCCACGACCTTATGCCACCTTATTTGGAGGGGTTTATGACCAGGTGGTACACTCCAGTGGACGACGTCTTGCTTCCTCAGTAACCTCCACACCATCTACATACTGTTTCCTGCAGAGTGCATCCTTCATTGGGACAAACAGATCGAAGTCGGAAGGTACGAGATCCGGGGTGTAGAGTGGATGAGGAACAACAGTCCATTAAAGTTTTGTGAATTTCTCTCGGGTGCGCAGACTTGTATCAGGATTTGCGATGACGTGGAGAAAAAGAAGTTCGCTTTCATTTTTCCGGTGGCGAACACGTTGAAGTGGTTTCTTCAGTTTCCTGAGAGTTGCACAATACACTTCGAGGTTGATCGTTGCACCGTGAGGAAGGAAATAAGACAGAATAACTCTTTCAGAGTCCCAGGACGCTGACGCCATTTCTTTACCGGCTGAGGGTGAAGCTTTGATCTTTCTCTTCGGCGAAGAATTGATGCGGAGCCACTCCATGGATTGCCGTTTTGTTTCTGGTTAGAACTAACGAACCCACGTTTCATCGCTTGTGATGATGTTCGACAAAAAAAATGTCACTATCTACCTCGTAATGCTCAAGCAGTTGCTCAAGGATGGTCCTTCGGTGCTTTTTATGGTCATCTGTGATAGGTGAGAATGTCAGCAGTACCGACAGAGACGTCCAGTTGGGCAGCGATGTGTTTGTTTGTGACCCATCGGTCACCTCGAATGGGAGTGTCTGCGCGATCCAACTTACAGAAGTCATAGCTGTGTACGGCCGGTCGGCAGCCTGGAGATAAGACAGGTTTGCGTGACCTTGTTGCGATGATGACAGACGCCTACGCACGACTCACCGTGCTTTTGTTCACTGCTAGGTCTCCGTAAGTATTCTGCAAGCGCTTATGAATATCTTCCACGCTCTGGTTTTCCGCCAAAAGGAACTCAGTGACAGCTGTGCATTTTCAACTTCTCGCGGCGTAATGAATAGTCCATTAAATTTCGGGCATGCAGCCGCACAAATAAAATTTCCTCCACCGATATTTCGATCGTGTATCGTCCGGCCATACTCAGAGTGAGTCACTTGTCACTCACTCTGAGGATGGCCGGACGATACACGGCCGAAATATCAGTGGAGGATATTTTATTTGCGCGGCTGCATGCTCGAAATTTAATGGACTACTCAGTGACAACTGTCTGTTTGGAACTCACCTCTGTTACAGATGCAATTCTGAAGGCAACATGTAGCGCCACCACTTATGGGAGCTTTATGAAACTATAGGAGCTGAAGTGAGAACATTCCGCGATGTCCCACAACAAATTCGGCATGTTTTTCAACCGAATATGACCGAGAAACAAAAATGCGTTGCATTACTTATTGAACTACCCGTGTGTAACAATGATATCACAAGTTATGATTGTAGCATTTGTCATTAAGTTGTAATTATTTATGTTAAAATAAACTGCGAGTATTAAAATCAACATTTTTCTGTTATGCGATCAATATCGTAACGAAATTAAATGTTTAAATTGTTCGAGCCAACTTGCCCCAACTGCGGTGGAATCTGCTTCTTGGGTGGGGCGTCAGATGAAATTATTGTACTAAATATTTCTTTCTGATTATACAACGAGTGAGAAGCCTTACTTACTTAGTTGTAAATATGATGAAACAATGTACCAATGTTTCTGCACAAAAATATCAGTGGAAACAATTGAAATGAAAATTCGGAAAAATGAAGGAGAAAAGGTGATCCAAACTGCCTTAGTCTGTTATACAATATCGTATGTTATTTTAAGGTTAGCCATTTACCTATGACGAATTTTGAAAATGTGTAATGGACCTTTAACAAGCCCTGTACAGGGAGCAGCACGCCAGACGAATGTCTCAACAACGTGGTAATGAACTGATAATGTTTGGAAACTTTCAGGTGACGTAACTTGTTTTCCCCTTGGGAAGAACTGCGAAAGACAAACCGAAATGCACACAGCCGCTCCAACAGCAGATCAGCCTGTGGTGGGCGGCCAGAGGCCCACGCCGTAGGCGGACGTCCCGCACAAACAGAGGGGGAGAACACCTCTTTCCTTTTAGAAGAGCCAGACGTTTCCTGTGTGCGCGGCCCGCCTTTGAAGCACTGTTGACATTGCGTCAGTTTGTGTGAACAGCGTCCAGGGGTTCTCTAGCAGGGGACGCGTTTCAAGCTAGTGGACGCGAAATTTCCAAAGGCGAGTTCAGGTCGCCAATTTGGTTCCATCCACAGCCGAACGCACCACCTCTAGAGGTACGACTGCAAAACTGGATGCATTTCTAGTTTGCCTTGTAAAAGGCATGTGCGAACATTGTTGCTCATTTTGAAGGAAGTTTTTCTACGGATAGCGTTCACTACCCTCAGAGCCATAGAATATGGAGGAGACGAGTCCTAAGATTACAGAAATGAAACGCGTGAAGGTACAGTACTCACTTTCGCCACCAAATTCATTGACACGTTGATATAGTTGCGACAGAGGGAAAAAGGCTAAATCAAAACGCAGTTCTTTGTACAGTACCTTAGAAATTGAAAATCCATCCAAATTACGTACATTACGTTGCTGTTAAGGGTCTATGACTATCATAATTGAACAATTTATCGATCGCATACATGAATCAAGCATACTTTGGGACACTAAAGAGTTAGAGTTTCAGTCACTTTAGACAAGACGTCTCCTTGGAAATCTGCGTCCATCTGAAGCAATGAATGACAATACGCTTGTCTGGGTCGTCAGTATTTTTTTATTTTATTTATCATATAATTACATGTTTCTGCATAACCTCGTCATCAAATCCGTGGTAAGAAACATCCAATATAAGACAACAAATTAAAGGTATACATTGTAACAACGCAGTGAAGCTTTCCCATTTCAGGAGACGTGAATCGAATGTCAGTTCTCTGACAGTCGTTGTACAGATATTTCCTCGTTTTGTAGCGACCTTTGAGAGTGGTATGTCTTGTTTACATCCACATATGGACTATGTAATTGTTGCCTCTGTCACTTCGTATACTGTGGCAATGTTAACACTGGATCTATATATGATAAAAGGTTAACGCCGTAAAAATAACAACCTATTATTTTAGAGTGTACTTGCCCACACGAGCCTTCAGTTTAATCAGAGCGATTTAGCTCTACAGATAATCCGCCAAATGCCCGGTGCCATATACACTCTCACCAAAACAATAATGTTATATTGAAATGAATATGACTTTGCAATGAGCTGAAACCAAGTTATCAATAAAGAGATGTTTTGCTATCTTGACCTTCAGTTAAAAAAGTAGCAGATTTACATTTAACAGTCAATTCTGACGAGTGTTACAGGCAGATTGGCTTTGTGGCACTTCCCTTTTAATCTACAGCTTGTGTAAATTTTATTAAGGTGATTATCTTACACAATTTGCTGGATCACTCCTTTGTGAGCTAGGCTATGGAAGAGTTTACAAGTCTTGTTACCGTTGTGCATAGTATACTGCTCTCACAATAACGCTTGCTGTACAATAGCTAATAATAGGCATGTGATGCAGTTTTAACTTATGCACCTGGCCATTTTCCTTTTCATTGCCGTTTATAACCGGTTCATTCGCGATGTAGTTTCTAACTACATACCGTTTTAGTCTTTTTGTCCCATAATACGAATGCATATCATTGCAGGACTGGGCTAGTAATAATGGCCGGCCAGGGTGGCCGAGCGGTTCTAGGCGCTACACTCCAGAACCGCGCGACCACTACGGTCCCAGGTTCTAATCCTGTCTCGGGCATGGATGTGTGTGATGTCCTTAGGATAGTTAGGTTTAAGTAGTTCTAAGTTCTAGGCGAGTGATGACCTCAAAAGTTAAGCGCCATAGTGCTCAGAGCCATTTGAACCAATAATAATGCTTTTCAATGAATGTTCACCGATATTTTACGATTTGAACAACCTGAAGATGGTTGTAGAAATCAATAGAACCAAGTCACTGTGCTTTGATTGTATAATGAAAATTGCAGTCCAGGCATTAAAAGATCTTTACATATTTCATTTTTATGTAACAAACATCAATTTCTAGCAGAGTGTTACATCTACATCGTTATGGCTACTCTTCAGTTCACATTTGTCTGGACGAGGGTTCATCGAACAACTTTCACACAATTTCTCTACCGTTCTACGCTTGACAGCACAGCACGCTGGACTAACAAGGGAATGGTCCAATGAGACATGTCGAAACCTACCCTGAAATTTTTTACACAGGAAAAAACAACAAAAGAAATGCACTGCCAAACTTTTAGCTGCTAAGAGGCACTGCAAGCATTTTATAAAAAATGCTTAATTTGCACAATTTTTCTGCACAAAGAGCAGCTTTTAAGAGCTGTTTGTTCAGCCCTGCCCGCCTAGCGCGACTCGGCTAATCAGTCACGCAGTGCCGCGTAGTGGAATTATCCGGAGTCCACAAACACCAATTTTAAGCACCTAAGGGCTGGCTTACAATGGAGCGAATGGGGCGAACATGTGTGAATTACCATTTGCAGAAAATTCACTACCATTCTCTTGTATATAGGTAGAATCGTTTGTACTATACGAGGTAGCGAACATTGCCTATGAACGCTGTGTTGTTAGTTTTTAGTTTTTGGAGCTAATATTCGGCACACAGGATACAACTCTATCCTGTTAGAGCCGCAATGCGAAACTTTGCTATTCAGTGAGGATTATTTTGCATGGCGAGTGCTCTGTTCTCGACGAAGTATGCAGAATGGCGCAGGGACGCAAGAATTAAAGTGTCTCGATTTGTATCGAAGCGTGGCTCGCGCAGAGATCGTGCAAATTACACGAAATTACATCTCCATCTCTCCTTAGTACTGGTCCAAAATTTTCCTTGTATGTCGACTACAATTTCTCCCTGGTTTCTCATTACCATTGAGGGGAAATTTGTAAAGAGAACACAATTACCGAGGTCGAGCATCATCTTAAGAGGTAGCACAGCTAGCGAGTAAGGTCTAACGGTAATATTGTTGTTTTCCTTTTGTTTTTTCTAGAACGAAAATGATCTAGTGGCAAAACGCGCGCTTTGTGATCCAGAGAGCGCAGGATCAAATTCCGTTCAGATCACAACTTTTTCACCATGACTTTTGCCGAAGCATTAGCTTCTCATAGATGTTGGACTGGCCACGAAAGACAATTGTTTCGGATTTCACGTTAAACTGCATATCTCCATTTTCCAATTACTTATCTGCGGAAGGTTAGGGACACGTAGGTAGCTGCAGCGGCGTCCAGTTGAAAGACCTGCAAGAGGGTTACCGAGTACACCAGACAGAATTCTCTTTTGATCGTACTTGTTTGCTCCAGTGAAAACCTGGCTTAAACAATACAAACTATTTTTTTAATAACTTCATATCGACAGTTCAATTCTTGCACATGTAATTCTGATAAATGTGGCTAGCAGAGAAAACAAAATCATGTCACAGACGACTTCCATCAATGAGGATTAGTAATTTGTTGAAATGAAATGTCTTGCAGTACTGCAATTAATAACAATTGCTTTAGGCCGTTCCTTATGATAATGTTTGAATGTTGTAGATTTGACTGCCGTCCGCGGTGACCGTGCGGTTCTAGGCGCTTCAGTCTGGAACCGCGAGACTGCTACGGTCGCAGGTTCGAATCCTCGGGCATGGATGTGTGTGATGTCCTTAGGTTAGTTAGGTTTAAGTAGTCCTAAGTTCTAGGGGACTGATGGCCTCAGAAGTTAAGTCCCATAGTGCTCAGAGCCATTTTTTGTAGATTTGACTATTAGTCACACAGTTCTTTGTTTATTCCCTGTAGTCGTCACAAATATGCAAAGTGTCTATTGAATGACAAAAATAAACATTATTCTTGCAGCAGGCACAACGCGTTGAGGAGAAATTGACGCAGTCAGGCACTTCGCAGTAACCACTAGTTTTATTTAGACAGAACTGAGATGGGATCATAAATGGTTCCGGCCGTTGTTCTGCGTATTGCACTGTATACTAGGCGTACTTGATCAAATTCATAAAGCGTGGCAAAGAAAACGGCTAACGCACAAATGACTGGAGCTTAAGAATACTGTTCCGCTGATAAAACTAACACGAGCGAGAGGTATTGGAAATTATATTGTCTGATAATTTCCTGAAAAATGGTTTCCACTGTCGAAAAAAATCTTTATCGAGAGGTTGAGTCACACTAGTAGTTCCAGGAGGAATACAGGTTAGATTTGTAGATTTTTCGCCGTCCTCCACAAAAACAGAGGCGCCGTTATGTCCAGATCATGAATCTAACAAAAGTAATGAATTAGTTCTAACAGCTGGTAGGAATATGTTTCGAACGAAATGTTGAAAGTTATTATTTCCCATTTTTCCAGATTTTGATACGTCGATGACAAGATTTTTGTAACTAAACAGCCCATTTTTTATTTTTGGTCGTAATTTGCCTTGCGGTTCTTGAAGACAGTGTAAGTAGGCTGTTTAGGTTTCTATGTTGGTAACGCCATGTAGCGTTCTGTATAAAAATCACAGACTGTGCTGTGTGCAGTCTGTGGCGCAGTTGGAAGTGAGTCGCCAGCAGTGGTGGATGTGGGGAGAGAAATTCGAGTAACGAAGATTTTTGTGAGGTAAGTGACTCATGAAAGTTATAGGTATTGTCAGTCATGGCCATTCTTTTGTAGGGATTATTGGAAGTCAGATTGCATTGCGCTGAAAATATTGTGTGTCAGTTTATTGATGATCAGAATAAGTAAAGAGAGAAATGTCTAAGCAGGATCAGTTTTGCTCAGGTGTTTGAAAATCTAATAATGTAAGAATTTTATCAGCACAGTCATTCATAAATTTTTCTAAGGGGACGTTTCAACAGATATACAGCTGCGGAAACAGTAAACCACTCATACTTAACACTGGCACTATCGTATATGAGTGTGTCATTCCATTCATTGATTGTGAAACCGACTCCGTCTTTTTTTCACCCCGAAACGATAAAGTGCGGTGTGCATGCTGTTCTTTCACGAAGTGCGGTAGCGTTCTCGCTTCCCACGCCCGGGTTCCCGGGTTCGATTCCCGGCGGGGTCAGGGATTTTCTCTGCCTCGTGATGACTGGGTGTTGTGTGCTGTCCTTAGGTTAGTTAGGTTTAAGTAGTTCTAAGTTCTAGGGACTGATGACCATAGATGTTAAGTCCCATAGTGCTCAGAGCCATTTGAACCATTTTCTTTCACGAAACCTGGCTGATTAGCGCTATAAACAGCAGTTGTGGGAATAACAGCGAATTCCGTCTTTACGTCACCTATGACTTTCTCTATAGCATTGTCTATCACTGGCAGCTGTTCTACACGTTTACATGACGTAAACTTGGTAATTTTGGGACTTCCTATTCCATACGATTTCTTGAACCTCCGTAGCCAGGTTGACGAAGTCTGTAAATTAGCAATGTTCATGTCAGATGCATTTCGGAGGGTCCGGTCTCGTAGATCTCTATCGGTAACGGTGCATAGCCTCTCACTAGCATTCTAAATCTTTCGAACAGTGTTTCATTCAGATAGTTTCGGGTTTCCGTTTGGCGCATATTTCATACTTCATGTAACTCAATCTTACATTTTTACAGTTCACGGTCCGATTTTACAATATGAAAACACCTTCGCACACTGCGTAACTTCAAAAGGTTTTTCATTCCTTCGTGCAACCAATATTTCACTGAATTCTCTTTATCGATGAAAGCTGTTGCAGTACGTGTTTGTTTTAGGCTTGAAGATATTCTTCTTCAGAACTGTTACTGGCACAACTGACGTCGTGCGAACCACAATTTGTGGAACCGTCACAGTTATTTCCTATTCCTTCAAACACACCTACAATTTCAAACGAAATGTCGATATCATTCGAATGAATCTCGGGAAATCAACTAACAAACGACACATATATACGTCCTCAAGAGGAATAGGTGATTTCGGCTGGAAACCACGATCTTCATATTTCCTCATTGCTAAATGGAGAACGTTAGTTGGATTCCTCATTACTGTGGAAATGGAAGATAAGAAAGATACTATTAGCAGGCATGCCTTACGAAAGCACAATAACCGTTAATTCAACATTGTGTGTATTGTCAATACTTACCAACACTACAAAAAGCAACGGATAATTTGTAATAGATGTTACTTGAATGGCTAATTCGAGAGAATAGTAACTGTGTAATAGTAACTGTGTACTTTAATATCAGGAAAACTATCAACGAACCGTAACCCGAAACATCCGTTACAAATTACGATCGGGTTCCTGTTTACAAATGTACCACCGACCGCGGCTGTGTGTGCATATTTGCGCATGCGCAGTTGCTACAGCGCCAGTATGGTTGTACATCTCTACGGCCGCCTAGCGCGCTATGAATTTGGCAACTTTCAGCTATCATTTTTTAATCCTTGCAATGCTTCTTAGAAGCTAAAATTTTGACAGTGCAATTCTTTCGCTGTCTTCTTCCTGTGTAAAAAACTTCAGGGAAGGTTTCGACTCGTCTTATAGGACCATTCCCTTGTAAGAACACTGAAATCTTTCCGTGGGATCTAAGGTTATTCTTATTTTATTACGATTATAATTCCTCCCATGTATGTAATCGCCAGCAAAACACATTCGGGAGAGAAAGTCCGATGATAGATATGTCATGAAAACAACACATCGTAACGAAAATACGCGTTTACCAAGACAAGACTCATATCAAATGGTTCAAATGGCTCTGAGCACTATGGGACTTAACTTCTGAAGTCATCAGTCCCCTAGAACTTAGGACTACTTAAACCTAACTGACCTAAGGACATCACACACATCCATGCCCGTGTCAGGATTTGAACCTGCGACCGTAGCGGTCATACGGTTCCATACTATAGCGCCTAGAACCGCTCGGCCACCCTGGCCGGCCAGGACTCATATCATATCTCCGCAATTTCGTGGTATTACAAAATGAGCTTCTTTGAATTTTTTCAATGTCCTCTGTCAGTCCTGTCTGGTAAGTGTCCCACACCGCTCAGAAGTACTCCAGCAGAGGATGGACAAGCTTCTTTCGAGGATATGTAACATCTTTTAAGTGTTCTGCCAGTAAAACACAGTCTTTGGTTTGCCTACATCACAACATATTCTATGTGATCATTCCAACTTCGGATTTGATAACTGTAATCTATGCTATGTTTATTTAGTTGAATTGACAGCGATTTATCGTGCAAACGAAGTATAGTACGTAAGAGAATGACCTCACACATTTCATTAATTTAAGGCTAATTGTCACTTTTCGCCCCATACAGTTATCTTGTGTAAATCATTTTATAATTGGTTTTGATCTTCTGATGACTTTACTAGACGGTGGGAGACATTATCATCTATAAACATTCTAATTAGGCTATTCAGATTGTCTCCTGCTTTGTACAGATTCGGAACAGCAGAGGGCTTATAACACGTCCTTGTGAAACGGCACAAATGCTGCGCAGCTAGCGCCATTCGACGGCCAACACCGCGGTTCCTGGTGTGTCCGCTGTGCCGTGCGTGTGATCATTGCTTGTACAGCCCTCTCGCAGTGTCCGGAGCAAGTATGGTGGGTCTGACACACCGGTGTCAATGTGTTCTTTTTTCCATTTCAAGGAGTGTAGTTAACGCTCGCTTGTGTAGTAGGAGCTTTCATGATGTTTTGGCTTGTATGCATGGAAATTCTAGCCCTAACAGAACCTGTTTGCGAAAATAGCACAGAACAATGTCGAATGCATTCTTCCTCGTGTTCCTAACGTGGCAGCCCATCCATCACGTTTTACCCTCCATGCTTTCGACATACGCAAACGTTCTTACCGCTATGTAGGGAGACCCATATACCAGCACAAAGAATGCCTTGTGAAATGAATGGAGCATTATGATTAGTTCTCATCGAATTTACCATCTGAACTACTGATGCCACTGGTGTGAAACCACTATCCGCCTTTCTTTCTGCAGGCCAGACTTTCAGTGGCAAAAAACTATTTAACACAGGTCGCTATATTGCACCGGCAGTTCACAAACTACCATACATATCGTCAAATACGGAAAGACTCTTATTCAGTTACAGTGCTCTACCACCAAGGACAGGAGCTTGAATATAATGACATGAAACCGATCGCCGACCCAGCAATATATCAGTGAGTACCGTGTTGATCTAATAAACATACGATTCATATCCTGTGCCATACACAGTCAGCCATTTTGCGCTGTTTGCACATATACCGCGAAGACAGACAGCACTGTAGGGATACTCATGGCACTAGATATTTACTGCCAGGTCGAGTGGGCATCCACACTCAACGCATGACCACAGTGCCCTCATTGGATTGAAGTCACTCTCAGAACTGCTCTGTAAATTCAGCCTCGTTTCCGCCCTTGGAACAAACACATTACAGTTTCTCGTCAAGACCCGTTCCCTTGCTTGCTCGCTGTTCTACACCCATCTCCAGACTCTGGGATTACAAGAACATACCTAATTTCGTATGGTTTGCTACAATATCATTTCATTTCTGTGGTAGTTCCCGATATCAAACATAAAGTACTACCCTACCACTCGTATGCACAACATAAATCCAAAAGTATAGACTGTAAATTATTTCTTTACAAACCGGAAACTTCAACTAGGTGGGGTATGCTGTAAACCATTGACTAACTAGAGGGTTGTCACATCTGTGAAGACATTTACGCGGAAACTCGGAAAAATAGAGAAAACTGTTATTTCCATTTGCGAATAACTACATTGGTGATGTAGCAGATTCTAAATCCTCTCCATAATTTACAAGATCAACTAAGGTGTTTCTCATATCTGGAGAACTGGCAAACGTGTCTTCCACATGCTAGTTGCACACCCCACAATCGATCTTCTCTCAAGTAAATAAAGGTGCGAAATGTGCAGAAGCAGTCAAGCGAACAATTGACATGGGAGGGAATAACGATCTAGCGCAAACACACCTCCATGTTTTGTCATCTCAAATTTCCACGCAATCACGAAAACTATCCAACACATACTAAGTACTAGATCGCTATGCGGCCGTCTGGATGACAACATGGTTAAGTCAACTTTATTCTTACACTCCAACAGGCTTCTCCATTCGGACAGCTCCTACCGTTAATGGGAAAAGTGAATCATCCCCACACAGATGACCAGGGCTGCACTCCAGAGCACGCACATGTATAATCATCATCCTAAGAAATTGGTCAGATAGGTATTTTATCCCTGTACTTACAATTTAATGTTTCGATCGCGATTTCAGTTGAACGACATTCGACAGTCAGCAAAGTATTGTAAATACTCCCTGTTGATGGCTGTGGCTCTGAAAATAGAAATATAAATACCTTTCTTATGACTTGACATACTCTTCCCTCTGCTATCACAGTACTCGACGTCAAATCCATACCTTCCATATGAATGGGCGTAGTCATTTCCTCTACACTTGTCGGAACACAAACACATACTTTATAAGCCTGATGCTCAAGGCAAACCTATCACGCATCCCCTACTACTAAGTATAACACTTAGTCAATAACTGAAATATGTAGTGTGCTGTCTGATATACTTTGGTGATGGGTGTGCTCGAGAATTAACAATGCATGGACATACTGCACATTCGTAATGATACTTGCTAAGTGGGTAATGGGATGTTTAGCTATGGTACTGAAATCGGGAAAAATGCTGTCACATCATTGGTGGGTGTCGAAATTACTTAAAAATTCGTAAAATTGTTCACACAATCAACAGTAATGCTTATAATTTTAGTACATTGGTGGTGTCCTTTCCGTTCCAACCCTCCACTGGTATGCTGTTGGTTACCACATAATGACTGACTGATATAGCTTGTTTGTGTTGGAGAATCGTTCAAATGGCTCTGAGCACTATGGGACTTAACTGTTGAGGTCATCAGTCCCCCAGAATTTAGAGCTACTTAAGCCTAACTAACCTAGGGACATCACACACATCCATGCCCGTGGCAGGATTCGAACCTGTGACCGTAGCGGTCGCGCGGTTCCAGACTGTACAGCCTAGAACCGCTCGGCCATCCCGGCCGTCGTTGGAGAAAGAGTTTTGGTGGAGGGACAACACCTTCTGGGGACAGATATCACCGAAACAGTGATCGCATACATCACTGCAATATGAGGAATCATTCAAAATGGAATACAGAGCATCAGTTACTCCGTCACTGTGTCACGTGAGTTTAAAGGTAGAGGTCGTCAATCACTTTTGGAAAGCAGTTTCAAAACTCTCCACAACGCCGCCTAAGTCTTCCAGTTGCCGGCCGCGGTGGCACGTCTCTTAGCTGAATCACTTTCAAAATTGTGCGATTTTATGACAAGGTTGAATCGTGCGCTATGTATAACGAGACTGCTCGTCTGATAATATAGACACAGGCGATCTCCGTCTCGATATTTGTATGGAAAAATTACGTGATTTGTAGGTAATGCTACATGTGGAATTAGAAAACCGGTATACCATTTAACACAGATACTTGTGTGCACATGTAGAACGAAGACCACTTGTGACAGTAACATACATGTTGTTTTTAAAATCTGGCGGTTTGTAAGACGATTAAACCTCTATTTCTAGAACACGGTGGTAGCACTCGCAAGAAAAACTTAGGAGATATGTCCAATCCTCGTTGATTTTCGGTCAATATTACACTCCTGGAAATTGAAATAAGAACACCGTGAATTCATTGTCGCAGGAAGGGGAAACTTTATTGACACATTCCTGGGGTCAGATACATCACATGATCACACTGACAGAACCACAGGCACATAGACACAGGCAACAGAGCATGCACAATGTCGGCGCTAGTACAGTGTATATCCACCTTAAGCAGCAATGCAGGCTGCTATTCTCCCATGGAGACGATCGTAGAGATGCTGGATGTAGTCCTGTGGAACGGCTTGCCGTGCCATTTCCACCTGGCGCCTCAGTTGGACCAGCGTTCGTGCTGGACGTGCAGACCGCGTGAGATGACGCTTCATCCAGTCCCAAACATGCTCAATGGGGGACAGATCCGGAGATCTTGCTGGCCAGGGTAGTTGACTTACACCTTCTAGAGCACGTTGGGTGGCACGGGATACATGCGGACGTGCATTGTCCTGTTGGAACAGCAAGTTCCCTTGCCGGTCTAGGAATGGTAGAACGATGGGTTCGATGACGGTTTGGATGTACCGTGCACTATTCAGTGTCCCCTCGACGATCACCAGTGGTGTACGGCCAGTGTAGGAGATCGCTCCCCACACCATGATGCCGGGTGTTGGCCCTGTGTGCCTCGGTCGTATGCAGTCCTGATTGTGGCGCTCACCTGCACGGCGCCAAACACGCATACGACCATCATTGGCACCAAGGCAGAAGCGACTCTCATCGCTGAAGACGACACGTCTCCATTCGTCCCTCCATTCACGCCTGTCGCGACACCACTGGAGGCGGGCTGCATGATGTTGGGGCGTGAGCGGAAGACGGCCTAACGGTGTGTGGGACCGTAGCCCAGCTTCATGGAGACGGTTGCGAATGGTCCTCGCCGATACCCCAGGAGCAACAGTGTCCCTAATTTGCTGGGAAGTGGCGGTGCGGTCCCCTACGGCACTGTGTAGGATCCTACGGTCTTGGCGTGCATCCGTGCGTCGCTGCGGTCCGGTCCCAGGTCGACGGGCACGTGCACCTTCCACCGACCACTGGCGACAACATCGATGTACTGTGGAGACCTCACGCCCCACGTGTTGAGCAATTCGGCGGTACGTCCACCCGGCCTCCCGCATGCCCACTATACGCCCTCGCTCAAAGTCCGTTAACTGCACATACGGTTCACGTCCACGCTGTCGCGGCATGCTACCAGTGTTAAAGACTGCGATGGAGCTCCGTATGCCACGGCAAACTGGCTGACACTGACGGCGGCGGTGCACAAATGCTGCGCAGCTAGCGCCATTCGACGGCCAACACCGCGGTTCCTGGTGTGTCCGCTGTGCCGTGCGTGTGATCATTGCTTGTACAGCCCTCTCGCAGTGTCCGGAGCAAGTATGGTGGGTCTGACACACCGGTGTCAATGTGTTCTTTTTTCCATTTCCAGGAGTGTATTTCGTCAGCGATCAGTTGCTGACAAAGTATTAATCTTAGTAGTAGGAGGTGCGTGATAGATTTGCCTTGAGTATCAGCCTTATAAAGTATGTGTTTGTGTTCTGACAAGAGCAGAGGAAACGACTATGTCCATTCATAAGGAAGGTATGGATTTGACGTCGGGTACTGTGATAGCAAAGGGAAGTGTATGTCAGGTCATAAGAATGGTACTTATATTTCTATTTCCAGAGCCGCAGCCGTCAAAAGGGTGTATTTCTGATACTTTGCTCACTGTTGAATGTCGTTCAACTGAAATCACGATCATAACATTTAGTTGTAAGTACAGGGATAAAAAACATAGGTGACCGATTTCTTATGATGATGAATCTATCTGTACGTGCTTCGCTGGCAGCGCCGGTGACCTGTATGGGGATGATCCACGTTACCCATTAACGGTAGGAGCTGTCCAAATGAAGAGGCCTGCTGGAGTGTAGGAATAAAGATGACTTGACCGTGTTGTCCTCTAGACGAACGAACAGCGAACTATTACTTAGTATGTGTTAGATAGCTTTCTTGATTGCGTGGAAATTAGAGAAGAAAAGACATGGAGGTGTGTTTGCGCTGTAGCGTTATTCCCTCCAATGTCAATAGTTCACTTGACTGCTTCTGCACATTTCGCACCTTTATTTACTTGAGAGTAGATCGATTGTGGGGTGTGCAACTAGCATCTGGAAGACCCCTTTGCCAGTTCTCTAGACATGAGAAACACCTTAGTTGGCCTTGTAAATTATGAGGAGGATTTGGAATCTGCTACAACATCAATATAGGTATTCGCAAATGGAAATATCAGTTTTCTATATTTTTCCGAGTTTCCGCGTAAATGTCTTCGCAGACGTTAATCAGTGGTTTACAGCATGGCCCACCTAGCTAATGTTTCAGTTTTGTAAAGAAATAATGTCCAGTCTATATCTTTGGAATTATGTTGCTCGAGCAATAAGTAGGATACTGCTGAGTACTTGATATGGAGAAGTACCTCGAAAATGGTATGATATTCTAGGAAGCCATGTGAAATTAGGTATGTTCTTGTAATCCCAGAGTCTGGAGATGGGTGTAGAAAAGCGAGCAAGCAAGAAAGCAGGTCTGGACCAGAAAGAGTAACGTGTTTGTTCCATGGGCGGAAACGAGGCTGAGTTTGTAGAACAGCTCTGAGAGTGACTTCAATTCACTGAGGGGACTCTAGTCACGCGTTGGGTGTCAATGACCGCCCGACCTCCAGGTAAATATCTAGTGCCACGAATATCCCTACGGTGCTGTCTGTCTTCGCGGTATGTGTGCAAATAATATAAAATGGCTGACTTTGTATGGCACAGAATATGAATCGTATGTTTATTAGATCAACACGATACATGGTGATCTATTGCTGGGTCAGAGATCGGTCTCACGTTGTAATATTCAAGCTCCTGTCCTCTGTGGGAGAGTAGTTTAATTGACTTGAAGTCTTTCCGTATTTGAGGTTATGTAGGGTACGCTGTGATATATTGATGAGTCACAGATCAGTTTCATGTCCTAATATTCAAGCTGCTGTTCTCGATGGGAGAGCGCAGTGTAATTGAGTAAGAGTCCTTCCTTATCTGACGATATTTAGGGAAGTTTGTAAGGTTTAATTGCCAGTGCAATATGCCGATCTGTGTTAAATAGTCTTTGCCGCTGAAATTATGGTCCCCAGAAAGAAAATAAAAAGGTTGATAGTGCTTTCACACTGGCTGCATCAATAATTCAGAGCGCAAATTCGATAAGAACTAATCATAATGCTCCATTCTTTACACTAGACATTCTTTGTGCTGGGATATAGGAGTCTCTACACAGTGGTGAGAACGTTTGCGTGTGTTGAATGCATGGAGGGTAACACTTGATGGAGGTGGTGCCACGTTAGGACCGCGAGAAGGAATGCATTCGTCGTTATTCTGCGCTATTTTGGTGAACAGGTTCTGTAAGGGCAAGAATTTCCATGCATACAAGGCAAAACATCACAAAAGCTCCTACAAAAGCAAGTGTTAACTATTCCTAGGACACTATACAACTATACAATTTCCGAGAGGTTGACTTGGTTCTTATTTTACATAGCCATGTGACACCAGTATAAGATTGAGAAACATGTTAAATGCGGTTGCGACGGTTTGTAGCTATGCGAGCACATTTCTTGGTGTTGTGTCAAAATCACTGCTATACACGTCTCACATACTCTGTTAGTATGGCATAGAACAACGCACCCTGTGCTATTCTGGAACACATTTCTCTAGTGTCTGCGAGGGTGAGTCACTCGGCAGTTAGGTCTTCGCCAGGCCTCAGGTAGAGAGAGGGATCACGCCAGCAGCGGTGAACACACGTGCGCGCAGCACAGAGGATGACTTTGTGCTTATTAAATAGACATGCTATGTCAGTATAACACTCAAAGAACTTCAACTGTACAGGTGACTTTGACATGGAATCGGCAGCGCTCCTGTGTTAGCTTGCTTCCGGCGGGCCCTGCAGAGTGTGTTGCAGCCTCTGACAGTTGCGGTTGTTGATAGTTCAAATGGTTCAAATGGCTCTGAGCACTATGGGACTTAACATCTGTGGTCATCAGTCCCCTAGAACTTAGAACTACTGAAACCTAACTAACCTAAGGTCGTCACACACATCCATGCCCGAGGCAGGATTCGAACCTGCGACCGTAGCAGTCCCGCGGTTCCGGACTGAGCGCCTAGAACCGCTAGACCACCGCGGCCGGCTGTTGATAGTTCGGAAGAGTTTTTAGCGTGCACTGAGTGTTTGTGTACTGGATTATATTCGGCTGTTTAAGCATTGTGAGCGTTACACATGCATTATCTTATAACGATCTGAAAGATGTGTTGGTGTTTGTTGCATTATTTTGCCAACAGGTCTGCAGTGCGTGATTTTGACATTTGACAATTAGCAAACGTGTTAGGGATGCCGCTGGGTCATGCTTGAGGGACTGGAATGGATACCTGTGTGTGGCTTGGCAGCTGATTACCGCAAGGTCTGTCCTCGCATTCCAACTTCTGGGAGCATGTCTGGTAGCCTCCTGTGCGGTCCAGTGGGCAGGGGGTGGCGGGCGGTGCATGTGCACGTTCTTTGGATGTCTGTTGCATTATTTTGTGACCAGGTATATAGGCTGTGCTATGTGTTATTTGGACCGTTACGAGTTGATTTCGTGTCTGCACATCAGTATTTAGGAGTAGTTTCCATGTCTTTGTGCTGTGTAATGAAATTATTTCGGTAATTTAGGAGTTGTGTCAGTAGAGCGTTGTTTCGGTAATTTAGGAGTAGTTTACAGGTCTGTTGGCTGTTTGGCATGACCCCAAGCATGTCAAGGTGCGTGTTTTCTTTTAGTGTGATAAATATACTATCTCTCAAACTCCATCCCTAAAAAAATTGTTCCAAAATAAATAAAGTACACTTCTTATTCTCTCCAGCAGCCCAGCACAGGCTGAGTCCTTTTCCCACCAATCGCTAGGAAGAGGTGGCGGTCGGAAGACTTAGGTTAGTGGCAGCAGACCAAGTGACCTCCGGCCATTTTCTTAGGCTATTAGAGGTGTGTTGCATTGTCCTGATGGAATTTGAACTTCCTAAATTTGATCTGCAAAATTTCAAACCTCCTGGCAAAACCGCCATCTTGGATGACGTCATGGCCGCCAACTTGGATGACATCATGAGCTTTGCAAAGACCACAGGCTGCTATCTTGGGAGACGTCATCGCTATCATCCTGGATACATCTGGCAACTTACAGCATATCAGCTTCTGTAATTGATCATATGCAAAAATTGTGACAGTATGTCATTATGAGATTTTTAAAAATACAGCTTTTAAACTTTCACTCACACCGGTTGTTCTTCATTTACTTGGACTACTGCTGGTCGAGTGCGAATTACTGTACAGTGAACTGACAAAGAGTTTCGTGAATTACTGACTTTGGTAACTCGCTTTGTTCGAAGTGCGAGGTGTCCAACCAGTAGCTCATGCTTGAGATCTCTGTGCTCCTAAGATTTCTACATTGCAGTTCAAAAAATTCACTTTAAATTAATTAAATGAATGAGTGCATCTATAAATAAGTAGCGCAGCTCTGTTCAGTTACTAACATGCCATTGTGTTTTATTTCCGTTGTATTTCAAAGCTGGTATTATAAAAGCGAAATAAATTTGCTGGCGAAGAGCCATTCTTCAACAGTAAAGGTACAATTAAATTGTCAATCAAAAATCATTAACTTCATTTCATAATGTTTCTTCAGTTTATTTGACATATTATTTTTGATCTGTAGCTACACAAACCAATATGAGAATGTGATTAAAATAATACTGAATGTATATGCGTAAGATTGACACATTATTTATTCATGCTATTTAATATTTTTCACGTAGAATAACACGTGTAGTCTAACGAAATTTCGAAATACGCTGGACAGATGTATCCACTCCTTCCTCGCTTTCAATTGCCCGCAAATAGGAGGACTCTGGTTGTCACTCTGCTGCGCAGAACTTCGCGCTCGGGCATCAGAAGGTTGCGTTGGGGTGGAGGGACTGACTGACAACAGGTGCGCGCGGAAGTTTCAACCCTGTACCTTCAGAAGGCCATAACAGGGTGTCACCATCATTATTATGGCCAAAATTTTCACGCGGGATCGAGTGCTGAGGCTGATATCCTGCACGTGTGCATTTTTTCCTTAAACTATTACGTCAAGTTGGTGATGTATCCTTGTCAGTGGTGTTACCTATCCTCCTCTGAATGCGTTACGATCTTCAAATTTTCTTTGTATTCCTTCAGTACAGCTAAATGTTCAACAAATGTGCCACTTTACTGTTACTTGCCTCGTGCCTTCCTAACAAAACGTGAGTATTTACATCTTCGACTTGCATTACTTATTTTTTGTAGCTATTGTGAAGTATTTGGCCGCCTCTCAGTAGAAAATTTTCTAAAAATTTGAAATGCTTGCCACTCCAAATTCTATGCGTAGTAAGTTGTCATCTCACCGTAGTGGCTTATTTTCGTGAGAACTCGATTGATTATATAAACGTAGTTGAAGAGGCACCGGATAGTGTAATTGATTTTAGATTGTTTCGAAACAGTAAAAGAATAATTGAAAACTTCTGAGATAAATACGGTATACATAATCACAACAACATTACTTGACGGAGCAAACAAACATGACATCAATATTTGATAAAGGCACACCGAACCATCGACTGTCGGATCAGCGGCACTACCATACTCTTGAACTGATTTCATTGTTGACATAGTCATCGGAACACTTATTTGCTGCACCTCTTCACGCTGGTCAGTCCAGCACAAGTATTTCCATATCTGAATTACACACGTCGAAAACAGTTTTGCATCACCCCGGTTTCCAGAACTTCTGACGATTGACGTTGACTTTGGATATTGTTCCTTTAACTGTTCAGAGATGTCACTAAACCCGCCCAAAGATGTAAACAACCATGCATGAACAAACGCCTATTAGACGGACGCGGTCCGATAGCCGATCAGTTCCAATCATTCCACCAGGAAGGAGGTAAACGGCTCGTGTTGTCTGTAATTCAACCATGCCTAGATGATCAATACTGTGGTTCGATCACGTCCGCATTGTTACTTTCTGCCAGGAAGGGTTCTCAACAAAGGAAGTGTCCAGGCGTCTCGGACTGAACCAAAGCGATGTTGCTCGGACATGGAGGAGATACAGAGAGACAGAAATTGTTGGTGACATACCTCGCTCAGGCCTCCCAAGCACTGCTACTGCAATGGATGACCGCTACCTACGGATTATGGGTAGGAGGAACCCTGACAGCAACGCCATGTCTGATAATGCTTTTAGTGCAGCCACAAGATGTCGTGTTACGACTGAAAATGTGCCCAGTAGGCTGCATGATGCGCAACTTCACTCCCGACGTCCATGTCGAGGTGCACCTTTGCAACCACGACATCATGCAGCGCAGTAAAGTTGGGCCCTAAATCATGCCGAATGGACTTCTCAGTATTGGCATCACATTCTCTTCTCCGGTGGGTGTGACGTGTTTCAAGGCAAGCCGGTCAGGCTGAACGCCTTAGTCACACTGTCAAGCGAGTGCAGCAAGGTGGAGGTTCCTTGCTGTTTTGGGGTGGCATTATGTGGGGCCGCTGGTGGCCATGGAAGGCGCCGTAACGGCTGTACGATACGTGAATGCCATCCTCCGAGTGATAGTGCAACCACATCGGCAGCATATTGACGAGGCATTCGTCTTCATGGTCGACAAATCGCGCCCTCATCATTCACATCTTGTGAAAGACTTCCTTCAGGGTAACGACATCGCTCGACTAGAGTGGCGAGCATGTTCTCCTGACATGAACCCTATCGAACATGCCTGGGATTGATTGAAAAGGACTGTTTATGGACGACGTGACCCACCAACCACTCACCGTTGAGTGGGACAATCTCGACCAACAGTGCCTTGATTAAATTGTGGATAGTATGCGACGACGAATATAGACATGCAGCAATGCAAGAGGACGTGTTACTGGGTATTAGCGGTACCGGTGTGTACAGCAACTCGGACCACCACCTCTGAAGGTCTAATGTATGGTGGTACAGCATGCAACATATGGTTTTCATGAGCAATAAAAAGGGCGGAAATGATGTTTATGTTGATCTCTATTCCAATTTTCTGTACAGGTTCCGGAACTCTCGGAATCGAGGTGATGCAAAGCTTTTCTTGATGTGTGTATTACTTTGAATACACTTGCTGCATTTATTCTTTAGTCTCCTTCCACAGTACCTACCTCCCTCGCCCCACAGTTCCATTACAAAATTAACCACTCCAGGACACCTCAAAATGTATTTTATTAACCAGTTCATTTTTTTAGTCGATGTATGATACAAAGTCTGTCTCTCCTCAGTTCTATTCTCTACGTCTTCATAAGTTATTCGACCTTTTGATCGAACTTTCAGCATTCCGTTGTAATATCGCCGTTCTGAAGCTTATCGTCAGTACTGTTTGTGGCCTTTGGTCCACATCAACATAAGCATACACTTAAATTTATTCTCGATGAAGTTGTTCTTGCTATTGGCAGTATATAATATATGTCCTGATTTGTTTCGTCCCCATCAGTAATTTACATACCTAGATAGCAAAACGGGTCTATTACTTTCACAGTCTCATATTACAATGCAATAGCAGCATTAACATGTAACTTATTTCGATTCCATTCAATTACTTCCGCTTCATTTTTTTCTTTATTATTCGAGTGACAGTCAGTTCGACTGATCTCGAAGTCCTCTGCCTTTTTCAACATAATTAGTACACAATGGATAATACATTCCGGACTATTTTGCCGTGGATGAATAGGTTTCACATAGATATCCAACGAGTGGTCCCCATCTCCGGAGGTCAGGGGCTTCAAGTCATCACCCAAAACAAAAGGGAAGCATCATAAAAAAAAGAAGTTAGCGGACGGAGCAAGGAACAGAACTAGAGCTGTTTGACACAGAATTAAAATACCTTGCCAATACTTTGCTCGTGAATGGTTTTTCATCCACTGAGATAAAAAGAGCATTAAGACCGCCGTGCAAAAATCGTAGCAATGAACAAGCGTCTGTGAAACGGAATGTTTTCCTCCCTTTCATCAAGGAGGTTACTGACCACATAGAAGAAAAGTTGGGAAAAAAAGCTGAACATGGCGGTAATCTACAAACCCACCCGGAAGATAAAGTTTTGCCTATTGGCAAAGGATGCTTGCAAACCACTGGAAAAAGCAGGAATTCAAAGTATTCCGTGTAGTTGCGAGGAGATGTACGCTGATACTACAAAAATAACAGTCAAGAAACGACTAAAGTGCGCGTCACTTATGTTGGCTGCCGAGTTTAGGTTCGTCCTGCGCATCTGGCGTCACAAAACACAGTCAGCCAATGAACAGAGAACGACGTTGCCAGATCTCGACTGCAGTGCAGAGCATGGACGAGTGTCTTCAGTTTTAGGAACGTTCAGTCATAAATAAAGTAATAGAACAAAAGCAATGCCTTGATAGCAGACTTTCTTTTATAGAAAGTTTGGAAAAAGCATTCTTTATACCAATAGCTTCAAATTCTATTAATTAATTAAACCAAACAAGCAATAAGACTCCTAATTCAGGCGATAGCAAGGAAAGGTGTTTGTATCAATCTCACGAACCGCTTTTTCGCAACAAAGACTTGTTTATTTCCTATTGTACTTCGACGAAGCGTGAGTAATTCATAGTCATACCAACAGTTTTTGTCAGTACTTTGCGTGCCATGTTAGAGTCCTCATGGCATTCTGCATGTAGACGAGCTGTGTTAGCGTAATGGTTAAGGTGTTGGGCTTCTATGCCAAAGGTTATGAGTTCAAGCCTTGTGTGGTGTGCGATATTTTCATTGCTTGAAAACAATATTGAAGTGCATTACTTCACGAATTATGTTCGTTTGAATGCAATTTTTTGAAATTTCTAGTGCTTTGTCTCTTCATTAACCCTTTCGCTGCTGCAGACACGTGCTCCCCGCATTCCGCGCTGTGCGCGATTTTGTCATCACTGCACTGCTCGCCTGTGCAGACACATGGTGTTCCCACTGCTTTGACACACTTATCATTCGATTTCACAAAAACTATTTGGCCCAAAAATTTGACTTTTACACGTCTTCTTGACTGATACCTTCCCCCCTCAACTTTTACCTCTGCAAACTCTTCAAAATTTCGTACAATGGTTTACAATATTTAATGTTGCATAATAACTGCGTTGAACATCGAAACAAAATTAAGTCATTTATGGGGGGAAGGTATCAGTCAAGAAGACATGTAAAAATCTAATTTTTGGGCCAAATAATTTTTGTGGAATCGAATGATAAGAGTGTCAAAGCAGTCGGAACACGATGTGTCTGCACAGGCGAGCAGTGCAGTGACAAAATCGCGCACAGCGCGGAATGCAGGGAGAACGTCTTTGTACCAGCGAAAGGGTTAATGCGGCTGTGGTAGCTTTACTTCATGAACTGCGTGCTCCCCCCTAAACGTAAGCTTGCGAACTATGCTATCCTATGGCGCTGCATCTATTGGCGCGTGCGTCGTGTGCAACTGGCAACGCAGCAATCTCCCGCGTCTGGGCGGGCATGCGCGAGCCGCCAAGATAAAAGAATTGAACTATAGTAGAGCCACTGTAGAAGGTAAGTGATTGATATATCAGCTGTTGCGGAACATGCTTTGCATCCAGGAGATCACCACATCAAGTACTGACAGCAACAAGAGGATACCATGAGAGGCTATAAGAGTGTTCACACATATTGTTAACACCCAAGGAACTTCGATAGGAAGTAGAAGTGCTTCAAATTGAATGATACCTGGATCCAGATGCTGAATGTGTACTAGTCTTTCAGCATGCCTTGATAGTAACAGCGGACGACCGCAACCGATGACGGCCACATGCGCTCTGATATTCATGGCAGATGCCGTCACGTCACTTCGTGGAAGCAAGCGTAAACGGAATTTTGCTGCTGTCAGTAGCGAGCAAGGGAATGCATCGGACGCTTACAGAAAGTATGATATCCTTGAAAATGTTTTTCACATATGGGGACGAAATGTTGGGATTTATATGAAACCCATTCGACCGCGGCATAATGTCAATCTTCTGATTGGTTTGATGCGGGCCGCCATGACTTTCTCTCCTGTGCCAACCTCTCCGTCTGAGAGTAGCACTTGCAACCTAAGTTCTCTATTATTTGCTGGATGTATCTAATGTCTGCGTTCCTCTACAGTTTTCGCCCTCTACAGCTCCCTCTAGTACCCTGGAAGTTATTCCCTGATGTCTTAACAGATGTCCTACCATCCTGTCCCTTCTTGTCAGTGTTTTCCACATATTACTTCCCTCTCCGGTTCTGCGCAGAACCTCCTCATTCCTTACCTTATCAGTCCACCTAAGTTTCAACATTCGTCTGTAGCATCACACCTCAAATGCTTCGATTCTCTTCTTTTCCGGTTTTTCGATAGTCCATGTTTCACTACCATAAAATGCTCTGCTCCAAACGTACGATCTTAGAAATGTCTTCCAATTATGGCGTATTTTTGATGCTAGTAGATTTATCTTGCCTAGGAATGCCCTTTTTGAGAGTGCAAGTAGATTTTGAAGTCCTCCATGCTCTGTCCGTCATTGGTTATTTTGCTGCCTAGGTAGTACAATTCCTTAACTTCATTTACTTCGTTACCATGAATGTTGATGTCAAGTTTCTTACTGTTCTCGGTTCTGCTATTTCTCACTACATTCGTCTTTGTTCGATTCACTCCCAATTCGTATTCTTTACTCATTAGACTCTTGATTCCATTCAGCAAATCATGTAATTCGTCTTAACTTTCAATCAGGATAGCAATTTTATCAGCGAATCTTATCTTCGATGTCCATTGACGTCGAATTTTACATCCATTCCTGAATCTTTTATTTCTAACATTGCTTCTAAGATGCACAGATTGAACATTAGTAGCGAAGGTTTCATCCCTGTCTTACACCCTTTTTAATCCGAGCTCTTCGTTCTTGTTCGTCCACTCCTATTATTCCCTCTCGGCTGATGTACATATTGTGCAGGGTGTTTATAAATGAACATCGGGGTTTTAACGCTTTATAATATTTATTATATTAAACTTACAGTTATAAATGATATGTGAAATGAAAGAGCAAATCAAACAGTTTTACCGAGAACCTCGTAAATGTTCATTGTGAGCATCATTTGTCACACGCCACACATCAAGTCTATAGGTCAGTTCTTCCCAAACGTTGATAAATGTGTCTTCAGTGATTGTAGCAACAGCTGCATCAATCCAATTTCTTAATTCTGCTGGTAGCGGAGGCACGTACACACGATCCTTGATGAAGCCCCAAATAAAAATTGCATGGCGGTATGTCGGGTGAACGTATAGGCCATGCAAAACAAGCTCTGTCATTGGGCCCCTTGTTGCCCATCCAGCGCTTCGGTACAGTGAAGTTCAATCAATTGCTTCCTTCGCTATCCCAGCGAGGTGGTGCCAAACACAACTGTTTGAGTTGCTCTTTCATTTTAAATATCATTTATAACTGTAAGTTAAATGTAATAAATATTATATATCGTTAAAAACTCCGATATTCATTTATAAACACCCTGTATATTACCCGTCCCTCGCTATAGCTCACCATTATTTCTCTCAGATTTTCAAACATCTTGCATCAATTTAGAATGTCGAACGCTTTTTCCGGGTCGACAAATCTTATGAACGTGTCTTTATTTTGATTTAGTCATGCTTCTATTATCAACCGCAACGTCAGAATTTTCTCTATGCTGCGATTACCTTTCCTAAGGCTTAACTGATCCTCATCGAACCCATCCTCAAAAACATCCAGGAATATGGTTTTGACTGTGATTTTTCCTGCAGAAACTCCTTCGTTTTACAATAATTAGTATAAAATCGGAGATTTTCATGGGTGTGTTTCTATTTCTTGAAGTTCAGTTCCCACTTCAAATTTCTCCATAGCTTACATTACTGCTTGCACAGGGTGCAGAATTCTTCAGTAACGAACGTCTATTATGTCGGCGGGAGACAGGAAACCGCCCCGTTAGAATTCTGCCGTGAAGCCGCCCCCATACACCAGCTGCCGACAACCGTCATCGAGCGGTGTCGCTTCCATTTGGAGCACGCTGTTGCTTCTGCTCTGGCGCTGAGTGCGAGCAAAAGAGCAGCGCGGGCGGTAGGATGGGAGACAGGGCCGGCTGATTGCTGGCAGACAGCAACAAGGCACACGCGATGCCTTCTGCCGGGGCTAACGAGGCGCACGCGAGCCGCCAGGAAGCGCAGGGTAGGGCAGGGGCTACCTGTCGGAGCGACACGGGCGGGCAAGAAACACGCTTCTGCTCTGTCTGGCGCCACACGAGGGAGGCGCTCACAACGAGGCCAGGCCCGGCTGTACACGGTCCCTCTGGGGCCCCGCAACCGTCGGTTTGGGGAACATATTAGCGGCCAACACATCAGCCGTACCAGGGGCGCTCAATAAGTAATGCAACGCATTTTTCTCTGACAGTTTCAGTCTGAAAAAAGGCATTATTTCTTTGTGGGACATCGTAGAATATTTCCGCTTCGGCGCCTAACCTTTCATCAAGTTCCGGCAGGTGGCGGTGCTCCACTTAGCCTTCTAAATGGCATCTGTAATGGAGGTGCATTTCAAACAGAGAACTGTCATTGAGTTTCTTTTCGTGGAGAACCAGGGAATCGCAGATATTCATGGGAGATTGCACAATGTCTACGGAGATCCAGAAGTAAACAAAAGCACGGTGAGTCGTTGAGCGAGGCATCAGTCGTCATCGCAGATCTGCCCGATTCCCCGTGTGCTGTCCGGCCAGACACATATGAGACTCACAATTCGACGTTATTGACGGATCACAATCTAACGCCTCGCTGCACACCTGCGGATGATGGGGACGTTATCGATAAGTTACTGATGTAGCAGGACTTTTGCTGCGATGTCGACCAGTGGAATGGTACCACGCGTGCACATAGACCTACGCACTATGTAACATCCACGAGATAAATTTTAGCTACAGTGCAATGACAGGAAATTATGCCTCTAACAGCTATAAACATTATCTATCCGACATATACAAAACAGTAAAGTAAAACAAAATGATGATAAATATTTATTTTTTGTATAATATTCTATGATGTAATTGAACATATCGATGTGTATCACACAAAGACAATGGTAACTGTAAATTCCTTTTATGATCTGCGTTCATCTTCCTTTGTTTTTACCTTTTTTTGGTTGGATTTTGTAGGTTGCGGTCGCAAGACGTATATCAAACTGAGGTCTGTTAAGAATTGTAATTATTTGTTAATTATTACTTGAGAATACAGTTCTTTATTATTAAAAGTATGTGTGAATAATTATTTGTAACTTTAATTCCTCTCCCAAGAAGTATTATCTCTGTTAATTATTTCTTTCCGCTGCAAGGAGCGCAGCCATTGATGATAGCGATTTGTATCGCATTTTTATCAATGTTTCTTACGAAAGTATCAAAGGATTGCTTGATGAAAATTAGTCTAAATAGTGCACAATATAAAAGTAAAGTTTAATCTGAATTGATTAAAATACTTATCCTGTTAAAAGGAAATTTGCTATAATAATAGAAAGTCTCTGTCAATTGTCTGCCGCCAACTTAAGAATTATCTCAGCGGCAAATTCAAATTACGTAACTCTGGAGACATAAATGCCGAAGGTAATAAAAATGTGAAAAAATAAATGTGCACCGGTGGTCTCGAACTCATTTTAATGAAAATAATTCGAATCCGATTGGTTCTTTAAAAACAGTGCTCATAGCACGATCCATATAACAAAACTTTTTCTTGCTGATGTATGGAGCCGAAATTAATTTCGCACGAGTTGCGAAGGATATTGTTTCAGGTAACGTACGTCAGTGCATTGCGCGGCTAATATTCGGTGGTTTTATTGATCATTTTGCTGAAGATAACTGTTTCCATCATAATCAAGAGTTGTATACAGTGTGTTGGATGGACTGTGATTTAATGACACTTACACATCTTACTGACAACACTTTAACACAACGTTAGCTTGGATTTCTTTAGCAATTTGACCAAATCTTTAGCCGGGAGAAAAATATATTTTGTAATTACTCACTGTCATATAATAACATTATCATTTTCATTTACGAATTAGTTAAATACCAAATCACTGAATAACAAAGCGAACGCCACAACTAACATAGCCTAAGGCTGTCGTATTGAACGGACATTATTTGGAAAATAGGGTTATGTAGCCAGAAGAGTGGGGAATAGTATGATGTATTGGAATCCAGAACAAAACCACCCTGCTTTCAGAAAAAATGGCCTTCATTACTTATTGAACGCAGCTTGTAAGAACTATACTTTGTAATTTCTATTTTCACCAAATTTATATTAGGTCGTTATCTTGTATGTGTGTTGGGTTCCCATTTTCCAGTTGATTATTACTTATCGATGAGACAGAAACTTGAAATTTTAAACATAGCTTCCAACTGGTTAACACTGCAATAATAACCTCCGGACGTGGCAACTGTCGATTTTATCCGCAAACTGACTAAAAAATATTTTACTTTATATTCTGCGTAATCCTTCTAAATATAATTTGGTTTTAAGGACTGGATTATGCGATACACTGCTCTAGAGGCATATTTTATTACGGACGATCGATTTCGGTCTATAATCAGTCCTCCCTTGTGCTAACCTCTTCATCTCTGGGTAGCACCCACATATTACGTATAATTTATCCAAATATCCCTCTTCCTCTACAGTATTTATCCTCTACAGCTCCCTCTAAAACCATGTAAGTTATTCTTAGATGTCTTAACAAATGTCCTATCATCCGGTCCCTTCTCCTTGTCAGTGTTTTCAAAAAATAGTTCAAATGTCTCTGAGCACTATGGGACTTAACGTCTGAGGTCATCAGTCCCCTAGAACTTAGAACTACTCAAACCTAACTAACGTAAGGACATCACACACATCCATGTCCGAGGCAGGATTCGAACCTGCGGCCGTAGCGGTCGCGCGGTTCCAGACTGTATCGCCTAGAACCGCTCGGCCACCCTGGCCGGCTCAGTGTTTTCCACATATTACTCTCCTCTCTGATTCTGTGCAGATTTCCATCATTCCTTACCTTATCAGTCCACCAAATTTTTAACATTCGTCTTTAGCACCACACCTCAAATGCTTCGATTCTCCTCTGTTCCGGTTCCCCCCCCCCCCCCCCAGCCCATGTTTCACTACCACACAATGCTGTGTTTCAGACGTACATTCTCAGAAATTTCTTCCTCCACTTAAAGCCTGTGATTGATACCAGCAGCCTTCTCTTCGAAAGGAATGCAATTTTCGCTAGCGCTGTTCTCCATTTGATGTCCTCCTTGCTCCGTTCATCATGGGTTATTTTGCTACCTAAATAACAGAATTCCTTAATTTCTTCTACTTCGTGATCAGCAGGCCTGATGTTAAGTTCCTAACTTTTCCCATTTCTACTACTTCTCATTATTTTTATCTTTCTTCGGTTTCCCCTCAGTCCATCTGTATTCATTACATTGTTCAATTCATTCAGCAGATTCTGTAAATCTTTTTCATTTTCGCTCAGGGTAGCAATGTCATCGGCGAATCGAGTCACTGATATCCTTCCACCTCGAATTTTAATTCCATCCCTGAACCTCTCTTTTATTTCTATCATTGTTTTTTCAATGCACAGATGGAAAACTAGTGGCGAAAGACTACATCCCTGGTTTACAATCTTTACAATCCAAGCACTTCGTTCTTGGTCTTAAACTCTTATTATTCCCTATTGTTTCTTGTCCATATGGTACCCGTCTTTACCTATAGCTTACTCCTATTTTTCTCGGAATTTCGAACATGTTTCACCGTTTCACATTTTCCAGGTCGACAAATTTTAGGGAAGTGTGTTGATTTTTCTTCAGTAATGCTTCCATTACCAACCGCAACGTCAGTATTGCTTCTCTAGTGCCTTTACCTTTCCTGTACCCGAACTGATCGTCACCTAACACATTGTCAGTTTTCATTTCCATTCTTCTTTGTATTATTCTTGTTAGTAACTTGCATGCATGAGCTGTTAAGCGGATTGCGCGATAATTCCCACCCTTGTCCACTCTTGCTATCTTCGGAAATGTGCTGATGTTTTTCCGAAAACCTGATGGTATATATCCAAACTCATACATTCCACACACCAATGTGAGTAGTCGTTTTGTTGCCCTTCCCCCAATGATTTTAGGAACTCTGATGTACCGATAATGTTACCTATCTCTGCTGCCTTCTTTAATTTTAAATCTCCCAGATCTCCTCTATATTCCAGTTCTAGTACTGGATCACCTATCTCCTCTGGATCGACTCCTGTTTCTTTTTCTATCACGTTAGACAAGTCTTCCCCATAATAGAGGCCTTGAGTGTACTCTTTCCACCTATCCGCTCTCTCTTGTGCATTCACCAGCGGATTTCTCGTTGCGCTCTTAATGTTACTGTCGTTGCTTTTAATTTCACCTAAGGTTGTTTCGACTTTTCTGTATGTTGAATCAGTCCCGTCGACAACCATTTCTTTTCGATCTCTTCACATTTTTCATTTAGCCATTTCGCCTTAGCTTCCCTGCTCTTCCTGTATGTTTCATTTCTTGCTCATGAATTTCCCCGAATATTTTTGAGCTTCCGTCTTTCATCGATCAACTGAAGTATTTCTTCTGTTACTAATGGTTTCTTTGCAGTTATCTTCTTTGTAGTTATGTTTTTCTTTTCAACTTCTACTAACTTGGAAAGTAGGCACTTACTAGTATCAAGAAAATAGTTGGCAGAATATCATGTGAATGCATTTTTTGGAACCTGGATCAGTCAGAACGAATCAGTTTTGTTTCTACTTCAAGAAAGACACTAACAAAAACGTTGGGAAGAAATCTCAAAACACTAAAATGTAAATTTTTTCTCAAATATTCTATTGTTTGGAGAGTATTACAGGAAAAAATTACAACAATGGGAAGTTTGAGGCGAAACAACTAGAAAATTTCACGAGAAAATAAGCATTCACAGACCAGAGACTTTTTATCCTCATTATATGGTTTTGAATGCGTCGTAACAACTGTGGGCTGTGCGCCTTAAAGAGCGAAACTTTCATACTGGTCAGTTCTCCGTATCACAGAGATACAGTAAATGAAGGACATAAGGCAATAATAGACTAAATCATGAGTTGACTCTCAAGGCATTCATGTATTAATGCAAGAAATGGTCAAGAGTATAGTCTTTTGACTTATGGACAGACATAATGGATGTAGCACACATAAATGCTCAGTGTCTATTTTGGCATTGACATCCCAAAATCCAGTAAGGGAAGGCAGATATGGTAAAAAGCGAATGTCTTTGAAGGAATTAGGGGAAGAAAAGACGCAGCGTCAAATAGTAAAGACAGTCAACAACCCACGCTACTACGTGTGGCACGTTGTGGAGTTACGCGCCAACAGGAAAAGGAAGATCACCACAAAGCAGATTCTCCATGTGTCCACACAGAAAAAGAGAATAAAAACGCAGAAAATATAAAAAGAAATATTAGCAAGAACGTAATATTATTAGTTATAAAGTAGGTTTATCCAGTGAGAAGAACTTCTACAGTATGCTCAGTAAAATTGTGACATAATTTATGATATTAGAATTCATATACGAAAATCAAGGTTGCACTACCATAGTAAATACTTTCTCATTAGCACCAAAATTATTTGATGTGATCATATCACATTTAATCAACAGATTTTTGTAGTTGCTCTGAGGTAGGGGCCTAGTAGACTCCTCTCATGCAATTTTAAGAGTCCAGCCTCTGATGCATGCAAGGGTTAAATCTCTTTCTTGTCGTTCTGTTCAGTCGTGGTGGGGGATGGCAACGTTTTGGTAACAGCTGTCATCATGATAACACCTAGCACTTCGGCTGCCCTGCACTACTGGCATGCTGTGCAGGTGGAATTGTAATGTATTTCAGGGAGTATATGTGCAGACAGGCACTTCTGAATAGGAAAAGGGAAAGAAAAGATAGGTAGTTAGAGACAGGAATGAGACAGAGACAGAGTGGTGGATAAAATGGACATAGAGAATGGGAGAAGGAGGTAGATAGATGGTTATGGGAGGAGATGATGGACAGAGAGTGAAGGGGGAGATGGACAGTAGAGAGGTGGTGGAGCAAGAGGACCGGATATGATGTAGGAGAAGATGGACAGAAAGATGGCCGAGGAGGATTAGATGCAGAGAGTAGGGAGTGAGAGAGAGGGGGAGGAGGGCTGGATGGAGAGAGAGGGTAGGAAGAAGTCGAAAGGATGTGGAAGTGATAGATATAGCCATTAACATCATTTAAGTCCGAAACTTTCTAAACATAAGGGCGTAGCATAATTTTCATTTGTATATACCTTAAATTCTATTGTTGAATCAGTTTGTCGTATTTTGAAATAAGCACCATTCTTCTGTAACTGTAACAAGTAAGGCCATCTGTTATAAGCAAAAGACACTGTCTGCACAAATTTGGTCAATTTTCTGTCTGAGAGAAATAGTAATTGCAGATATTATTATTTTTGTGATTCATTCGGCCATTCTATTATGCTCATAAGAGGAGAGCACTAGCTAGGAAGAGTCTAGTGACAAAAAACGTGGCATGTAACAATAGCAGAGGTGATGTACAAGTGTCAATCAAAACGTTTCCGATAGAACGCCATGCAGAACAGAATCGGTTTGCCAGTGAGGGAAAATTGCTGTGAACATTCAGATAATCATCGCACCTACGCACCTGGTTGATAATACCACCCGCACAAGCACTGCATCCTGTTGTATGAAGAAGTCCGTAACTTGTTCGCCCACTGCTTGAATACTGCTCACCAGTGTGGGAACCGTACCAGAGAGGGTTGATAGAAGAGATAGAGAAGATCCAACAGAGAGCAGCGCGTTTCGTTACAGGATCATTTAGTAATCGCGAAAGCGTTATGGAGATGATAGATAAACTCCAGTGGAAGACTCTGCAAGAGAGACGCTCAGTAGCTCGGAACAGGCTTTTGTTGAAGTTTCGAGAACATACCTTCCCCGAGGATTCAGGCGGTATATTGCTCCCTCCTACTTATATCTCGCGAAGATACCATGAGGATAGAATTAGAGAGATTAGAGCCCACACAGAGGCATACCGACAATCTTTCTTTCCACGAACAATACGAGACTGGAATAGAAGGGAGAGCCGATAGAGTTACTCAAAGTACCCTCCGCCACACACCGTCAGGTGGCTTGCGGAGTATGGATGTAGATGTAGATGTAGTTGCCTGGTGCACATTCTCGTCCGACAGTAATCGTCGGCCCTTGAAGGCCGTTTTGTATGTGATCGTAGAAACCATGTATGGATATCCAGACTATAGAGTGAGTGCTAGAAAGCCACCCATTTGAGTTGGCTTAATTCAACGTTACGATATTAGCGATGTGGAGAACTGCGTTATCAGCGCAGAACTTAGCGCACCATTCCACAATGGTGGTTTTCAACGGACATTTTGCCCCATGTGCTTTCTCCATTCTCAAATGAAGGTCTACTAGTGTTTGTCCTTCTATAGCCAAGGAAAGAATAATAGTACGGTGGTCCTATTCGGAAGCATTTGGTGATAACTGCATCTTAATTCACGTTTCCGCATTTAACGTACACACATCGGAAAGATACGAACCTCTTACCCGCGTGTTGGTGCTTGGGTCTATACGCTCACGTCGGATTAGCGCTACGTTTTACATACTGTACGCTGCAGCATCGCTCTCAAACGAAAACTTTTTGATCGCCTCTTACATTAATGAAGGAAAATTTCAGTTTGTTTTCATCTGAAAATACATGAAACGGAACAGTGGTATAATACTTACTAATAATCTATCAATTATTTAACTCTTATTTTCTTGTAAAATTAAAATAAAGAAGCAAGCAAATTTACACACATAAAAAAAAAGTTTTGCATCACCTCGGTTCCGAAAGTTTCAGAACCTGTACAAAAATTCGAATAGAGTTCAACATAAACATCATTTCCGCCCTTTTTATTCGTCATGAAAACCACACGTTGCGTATTGTACCACCATACAGCGAGACCTTCAGAGGTGGTGGTCCAAATTGCTGTACACACCGGTACCTCTAATACCCAGTAGCACATCCTCTTGCACTGATGCATGACTGTATTCATCGTCGCCTACTATCCCCAGGTTCAACAAGGCACTCTTGGTCCAGATTATCTCTCTCCTCGACGGCGTTACCGCGTAGATTCTGCAGAGTGTTTGGTGGGTCACGTTGTCCATAAACAGCCATTTTCAATCTATCCTATGCATCTTCGGTGGGGTTCATGTCTGGAGAACGTGGTGGCCACTCAAGTCGAGCGATGTCGTTATCCTGAAGGAAGTCATTCACAAGATGTGCAAATATGGGCGCGAATTGCTGTTCATGAAGACGAATTCCTGGCAAATATGGTGCCGATATGGTTGCACTGTGACTCGGGGGATGGCATTCACGTATCGTATAGCCGTTACGGCGCCTTCCGTGACCACCGGCGGCGTACGTCGGCCCCACATAATGCCACCCCAAAACAGCAGGGAACCTTCACCTTGTTGCACTCGCTGGACAGTCTAAGGCGTTCAGCCTGACAGGGTTGCCTCCAAACATGTCTCCGGCGATTGTCTGGTTGTAGGCATATGCGACACTCGTCGGTGAAGTGAACGTGATGCCAATCCTGAGCGGTCCATTGTTGGGCCCATGTGCATCGGGCTGCATAGTGTCGTAGTTGCTAATACGAGCCTCGCCACGGACGTCGGGGGTGAATTTGCGCATCATGCAGGCTATTGCGCACAATTTGAGTCGTAACACGACGTCCTGTGGTTGCACTAAAAGCATTATTCAACAAGGTGGCCTTACTGTCTGGGTTCCTCCGAGCCATAATCATTAGGTAGCGGTCATCTACTGCAGCAGTAGCCCTTGGGTGGCCTGAGCGAGGCATGTCATCGAGAGTTCCTGTCTCTTTGTATCTCCTCCGATGTCCGAACAAAATTGCCTTCGTTAACTCCGAGACGCCTGGACACTCCCCTTGTTGACAACCCTTCCTGGCACAAAGTACCGCAGTATTAAGGGTCTAGACATGGTTGAACTACAGACAACACAAGCCATGTACCTTCTTCCTGGTGGAATGACTGGAACTGATCGCCTATTGGACCCCGTCCGTCTAATAGTTCTACATCTACATTTATACTCCGCAAGCCACCCAACGGTGTGTGGTGGAGGGCACTTTATGTGCCACTGTCATTACCTCCCTTTTCTGTTCCAGTCGCGTATGGTTCGCGGGAAGAACGACTGTCTGAAAGCCTCCGTGCGCGCTCGAATCTCTCTAATTTTACATTCGTGATCTCCTCGGGAGGTATAAGTAGGGGGAAGCAATATATTCGATACCTTATCCAGAAACGCACCATCTCGAAACATGGCGAGCAAGCTACACCGCGATGCAGAGCGCCTCTCTTGCAGAGTCTGCCACTTGAGTTTACTGAACATCTCCGTAACGCTATCACGGTTACCAAATAACCCTGTGACGAAACGCGCCGCTCTTCTTTGGATCTTCTCTATCTCCTCCGTCAACCCGATCTGGCACGGATCCCACACTGATGAGCAATACTCAAGTATAGGTCGAACGAGTGTTTTGTAAGCCACCTCCTTTGTTGATGGACTACATTTTCTAAGGACTCTCCCAATGAATCTCAACCTGGTACCCGCCTTACCAACAATTAATTTTATATGATCATTCCACTTCAAATCGTTCCGCACGCATACTCCCAGATATTTTACAGAAGTAACTGCTACCAGTGTTTATTCCGCTATCATATAATCATACAATAAAGGATCCTTCTTTCTGTGTATTCGCAATACATTACATTTGTCTATGTTAAGGGTCAGTTCCCACTCCCTGCACCAAGTGCTTATCCTCTGCAGATCTTCCTATATTTCGCTACAATTTTCTAATGCTGCAACGTCTCTGTATACTACAGCATCATCCGGGAAAAGCCGCCTGGAACTTCCGACACTATCTACTAGGTCATATATATATATACTGTGAAAAGCAATGGTCCCATAACACTCCCCTGTGGCATTCCAGAGGTTACTTTAACGTCTGTAGACGTCTCTCCATCGATAACAACATGCTGTGTTCTGTTTGCTAAAAACTTTTCAATCCAACCACACAGCTTGTCTGATATTCCGTAGCCTCTTACTTTGTTTATCAGACGACAGTGAGGAACTGTGTCGAACGCCTTCCGGAAATAAAGGAAAATAGCATCTACCTGGGAGCCTGTATCTAATATTTTCTGGGTCTCATGAACAAATAAAGCGAGTTGAGTCTCACACGATCGTTGTTTCTGGAATCCATGTTGATTCCTATAGAGTAGATTCTGGGTTTCCAAAAACGACATGATACGCGAGCAAAAAACATGTTCTAAAATTCTACAACAGATCGACGTCAGAGATATAGGTCTATAGTTTTGCGCATCTGCTCGAAGACCCTTCTTCAAGACTGGGACTACCTGTGCTTTTTTCCAATCATTTGGAACCTTCCGTTCCTCTAGAGACTTGCGGTACACGGCTGTTAGAAGGGGGGCAAGTTCTTTCGTGTACTCTGTGTAGAATCAAATTGGTATCCCGTCAGTTCCAGTAGACTTACCTCTGTTGAGTGATTCCAGGTGCTTTTCTATTCCTTGGACACTTATTTCGATGTCAGCCATTTTTTCGTTTGTGCGAGGATTTAGAGAAGGAACTGCAGTGCGGTCTTCCTCTGTGAAACGGCTTTGGAAAAAGGTATTTAGTATTTCAGCTTTACGCGTGTCATCCTCTGTTTCAATGCCATCATCATCTCGGAGTGTCTGGATATGCTGTTTCGTGCCACTTACTGATCTAACGTAAGACCAGAACTTCGTAGGATTTTCTGTCAAGTCGGTACATAGAATTTTACTTTCGAATTCACTGAACGCTTCACGCATAGCCCTCCTTACACTAACTTTGACATCGTTTAGCTTCTGTTTGTCTGAGAGGTTTAGGCTGCGTTTACACTTGGCGTGAAGCTCTCTTTGCTTTCGCAGTAGTTTCCTAACTTTGCCGTTGTACCAAGGTGGGTTTTTCCCGTCCCTCACAGTTTTACTCGGCACGTACCTGTCTAAAACGCATTTTACGATTGCCTTGAACTTTTTCCATAAACACTCAACATTGTCATTGTCGGAACAGAAATTTTCGTTTTGATCTGTTAGGTAGTCTGAAATCTGCCTTCTATTACTCTTGCTAAACAGATAAACCTTCCCTCCTCTTTTTATATTCCTATTATCTTCCAGATTCAGGGATGCTGCAACGGCCTTATGATCACTGATTCCCTGTTTTGCACTTACAGAGTCGAAAAGTTCGGGTCTGTTAGTTATCAGTAGGTCCAAGATGTTATCTCCACGAGTCGGTTCTCTGTTTAATTGCTCGAGGTAATTTTCGGATAGTGCACTCAGTATAATGTCACTCGATGCTCTGTCCCTACCACCCGTCCTAAACATCTGAGTGTCCCAGTCTATGTCTGGTAAATTGAAATCTCCACCAAAGACTATAGCATGCTGAGAAAATTTATGTGAAATGTATTCCAAATTTTCTCTCAGTTGTTCTGCCACTAGTGCTGCTGAGTCGGGAGGTCGGTAAAAGGAGCCAACTATTAACCTAGCTCGGTTGTTGAGTGTAGCCTCCACTCGTAGTATTTCACAGGAACTATCCACTTTTACTTCACTACAGCATAAACTACTACTAACAGCGACAAACACGCCCCCACCGGTTGCATGCCGTTTATCCTTTCTAAACACTGTCTGTGTCTTTGTAAAAATTTCGGCAGAATTTATCTCTGGCTTCAACCAGCTTTCTGTACCTACAACGATTTCAGCTTCGGTGCTTTCTATCAGCGCTTGAAGTTCCGGTACTTTACCAATGCAGCTTCGACAGTTTTCAATTACAATACCGATTGCTGCTTGGCCCCGCAAGTCCTGACTTTGCCCCGCACCCTCTGAGGCTGCTGCCCTTTCTGTACTTGCCCGAGGCCATCTAACCTAAAAAACCGCACAGTCCACGCCACACAACCCCTGCTACCCGTGTAGCCGCTTGCTGCGCGTAGTGGACTCCTGACCTATCCAGCGGAACCCGAAACCCCACCACCCTGTGGCGCAATCGAGGAATCTGCAGCTCACACGGTCGCAGAACCGTCTCAGCCTCTGATTCAGACCCTCCACTCGGCTCTGTACCAAAGGTCCGCAGTCAGTCCTGTCGACGATGCTGCAGATGGTGAGCTCTGCTTTCTTCCCCCTAGCGAGTCTGGCAGTCTTCACCAAATCAGATATACGCCGGAAGTCAGAGAGGATTTCCTCCGATCCGTAGCGACACACATCATTGGTGCCGACATGAGCGACCACCTGCAGATGGGTGCACCCTGTACCCTTCATGGCATCCGGAAGGACCCTTTCCACATCTGGAATGACTCCCCCCCCCCCCCCCCCCCCGGTATGCACACGGAGTGCACATTGATTTTCTTCCCCTCTCTTGCTGCCATGTCCCTAAGGGGCCCCATTACGCGCCTGACGTTGGAGCTCCCATCTACCAGTAAGCCCACCCTCTGCGACCGCCCGGATCTTGCAGACTGAGGGGCAACCTCTGGAATAGGACAAGCAGCCATGTCCGCCCGAAGATCAGTATCAGCCTGAGATCTCGTGGTCGTGCGGTAGCGTTCTCGCTTCCCACGCCCGGGTTCCCGGGTTCGATTCCAGGCGGGGTCAGGGATTTTCTCTGCCTCGTGATGGCTGGGTGTTGTGTGATGTTCTTTGGTTAGTTAGGTTTAAGTAGTTTTAAGTTCTAGGGGACTGATGACCATAGATGTTAAGTCCCATAGTGCTCAGAGCTATTTGAACCATTTGAACCATCAGCCTGAGACAGAGCCTGAAACTGGTTCGTCAGACAAACTGGAGAGGCCTTCCGTTCAGCCCTCCGGAATGTCTTTCGCCCCCTGCCACACCTCCAGACGACCTCCCACTCTACCACAGATGAGGGGTCAGCCTCAATGTGGGCAGCACCCTGGGCAGCCACAGTCTTAGTCCGATCGAGATATGCGTGGGACGAGCTGGCCGTCCTCGACAAACCCCCATCCAGACCCCCACAGTGATGCCCATTGGCAACAACCTCAAGCTGTGTGACCGAAGCCAACACTGGCTGAAGCTGGGAGCGAAGGGATGCCAACTCAGCCTGCATCCGAACACTGCAGTTGCAGTCAAAGAACTGTGTATGTGATACATTAACCATAGTCAACGTCTATCTTCAGGAGTTCTGGGAACTGGGGTGATGCAAAACTTTTTTTGATGTGTGCTGATTTATTATGATTTTTGTAAGATTTTTATTTACATAGGAACCTTATACACGTATCTTTGCTCTTATATGTGTATATCATGCATATTGCATACATATTCTTCTCCTCCGTCTTTCTGTCAATCTCGTCCTCTTGTCTCACTGCTGTAACACAAGCGGGTTTCACTATTAGAGTACCCTCGTTAGCCACGAAATGTGACCGTGAGCAAGAGAGTACCCAATGCCATGTTATAAGAAAATTCAAGGTACGCATAGTGATAATGTTTTACTTTTGAACTAGAGCTGACAACCTGAAATGGAGAAACGAGAGAAACATTGACAATACTGGAAGGCTGACGTAGGTATTGCTAATAATGTTGTATAATGTAGCACCGAATCACATAACAACATGGCATAGTAATAATCCTTAATACATCACTCATGCTCATTCATGTAGCTATGCTACTAATCACGCACTGAGCAACAGTGATATTATTACAAATAATACTGTGCCGTTAATAAATCGGTTAATTTCTTGCAACGACTGAAAGGAGACATTGTGAGGCGACATTATACTTTAGCGACAAACTTCATCTAAATACCAATTTAAATCCATGATGGTGGATTGCAAAATAGCCCATAACGGAAGCCGGTTTCCTAAACAGCATTTAATTTTCAAATTCCGTAGATGAACTAACAAAAGTGGTTCGTCTTTTCCACCATTTTCGAGTACTGATGGTTTCTTCTCCGCCGCTATAGATATTGCGGACTACACAGCAACTGGAAAAGTCAGACGCGCAACCTACGAAAAGATTCTACTCTCCTTTTACATAGCATACTCAGTTCCTCTCGTCATCTGTAAAAAAAGCCAGACTTTTCTGGTACAGACGTGTGGGTTTTTTTTTTTTTTTTTAGTACAATGCCGGCACCGCTTCACCACCACTATACACCTTGTTGTGTGGAGCTTTGGGGGAGCGGGTAGGCGTGTGCTGTGGAATTTTGAAACAAATACGCTTTGCATCGACAGGCTATTCAAAAGCAATTGGGGAATGAGTTCCTGTCTCACAACATTTCGTTTACTGAAATTGAATGTTTCATTCCTCTTACCTGTTTCCCAAAATATTTATCACGTGCCCACTACTGGAACTGATAACTACATAGTTTACTCATTTGTGCCTAGCATTTTGACATAATTTCGGTTTAACGATTTTATGTTTTGTGAACGACTTCCCAATCACGTTCGGGATTGGCTTAATCACGCAAAATGTTCTCGCACTGGTTTTAATTATTTTACACCGACCACGTGTGCCCTCCGCGCTTCACTGCAGCCGAACGGGCGCTGCCGATAAACGTGGCCGAAATTTCGAGTGGCGCACAACGTGCTACGCTCCCGCACGTTACGTGGCTGATGTGCTGGAGCTCACGAGTCTCTGTTTCATTTTGTGGACAGTCTGCAGAACTTCTTGCGTGGCTAATGAAGTGGTGTGGAAAGAGAGATTAATTCTTTCAAAAACAAATTTTACGCAATATGTCATCTGAGACTTTCCGGCGTATTTACAGCTTCCGTGGCCGGCGGGTGTACTGCCGTACCCTATCGTTCTGCCATCATAAGATGGTGCTAATGAAATGAAGTGCCTGATGCAAGCTGGCGGTGTTTATGGCTGCCGGTCCAGAGTTCAGACCTCGTCAGTCTCCCGACGTGCTCCACAGTGGCGGTGCGTGAGCCTGCAACGGTGGAGGGGAGAATCGCAATTGCCTTTCATCCGCCGTCCCTGTCGCGTCACGCATTCTAGTGTCCTCTTTCACTACCTTGTATCTCACTATTGGCTCCCATGCCCTCTCAGTTGCAATCCGTTGTCCCTGTTCATTAAATTATCAGTCACGTGATTTTCAAATGCTGTTTTAAAAATGCGGTCCCAAAATTTTTCACTGGTCGCGAGGACTCTCGTTTGCTGGTAATTCGTTTTACGTCCATTTCCAATGCAGTGTACTGATACTGAAGACTTGTTGGACTGCAGTAACCGGGTTGGAGCTCATATTCTCTACATCTATCTTCAGCTGAACACATCGTTTGTTTAAAACAATTTATTCTGCCTACAAACAGAACTTTGAACACACCTGCTTTTTTGAGCCCCGAGAAAAATAGGCGTTAATCAGTGATTTCGCAGTTGTCTGCCTGTTTTTGACAACACTTTGTCACCATACAGTCTGAAAGTAGTATTCTCATCTTCTTCTATGTGCGTTCTTGGGACTCTCGCGTTGCAGAGCCATTGACTCTGTCGGTTGCTGTATTCATTTCGAGGAAGACGGATTCCAAGTGCAGCAGTTCAACCGTCAGACTTTGTTCATCTGAAATGGAGAATGCTTTGTGTACAAGAATTTCACTGACATCGATTGGTTGTAGAATCATGGAACATATTTTGTTTTCAGACATAATGATCTCTCAAGACTCTGAGAAGATCATCTGTAGAAACCAGCTCGGTTTTTGGAAACAGCGGTCATGCGAGACACAGCTTACCCCCTTTGTGCATGATATACAACAGGTTCTAAATACCGGCTCGCAGGTTGATGCCATGTTCCTCGACTTTCGAAAGGCGTTCGACTCAGTACCGCACTGTCGCTTGCTCCAAAAAGTGCGAGCTTGGGGTATATACGATGACATATGCGGTTGGATAGAAAGTTTCCTAACAGACAGAGAGCAGTATGCCGTCCTGAATGAGGAGACTTCAACAGAACAAGATTAACATCAGGTGTGCCCCAGGGCAGCGTAATAGGTCCTCTGCTTTTTACGATTTACATAAACGATCTGGTTGATGGTATTGACAGCGACATTAGACTGTTTGACGATGATGCTGTAGGCTACAGGAATGTAGTACCACACGAAAGCTGTGAACAAATCAGTGAAGATTTGCAGAAAATAAATGCATGGTGTAATGACTAGCAGTTATCTCTCAATATTAGTAAGTGTAACCCACTGCGTACAACAAAGTAAAAATCCCCATTAATGCCCGAGTGCAAAATAAATTCCCAGTCTTTAGAAGCGGTAATATCCGTCAAGTATCTGGGTGTGACTATTCGAAATGATCTCAAATGGAACGATCAGATTACACAAGCAAAGGCTAAGGCGAACTCTAGATTGCGGTTTATTGGTAGAATCCTGAAGCGATGCAGTCCTTCAACAAAGGAAATTGCTTACAAGACTTTAGTTCGTCAAGTCTTGGAGTATTGTTAGCCAGCATGGGATTCTTACCAGTTAGGTCTGATTCAAGAGATTGAGAAGGTCCAAAGAAGAGCCGCAAGTGATTCGTGACTGGTACATTTGGCCATCGCGAGAGCGTTACAAATTTCATAGAAAGTTTTAAGTGGGACACACTTGCATATGGACGACGCGCTAAACGGAAGGTGCTGCTCACTAAGTTTCAAAATCCGATCTTCACCGAGGATGTAGAGCATATATTATTACCACCAACTTTCATATTGTGCAATGATCGCCATTCAACGATAAGGGACATTAGAGCTCGTACTCAGGAGTTCAGTCGTTTCTTCCTTGCGCGATCCGCGAGTGGAACAGAGGGGGCGGAAATATGACTATGATGAAAATTGTGCCCTCCGCCACACACCGTTTGGTAGCTAGTGGAGTATATATGTAGATGTTGAGCACGCTGTCTTTCTGCGCGAAACGGAGACAGCTGGTGGCATGGAGATATAAATGTGTATTCATTGGATTACGGTGAATGTGACGTGTATTTTAATTCCCGCGAAATGGGTCCAACGCGACACGCGCATGTCGCTAGACTAACGTGCAAGGCGGCCGCAAGTGCTGGGAGGCCGCTTCGGGGTCTGTACGAGCAGCATTGCAATCCCAGCGGCAGAAGAATTCGTGCTATGGATCGACCATCTTCGCCAGATCCCTCGAACAAGGATGACAGTGCTGCCACACCTGGCCAAGTGTTGGATTCCGATGGCAAGTGGGGCCGCGTATGAAGTGCACAGGGCACTTGTTATTGAGAAGCTACCAAACCGTGTCTAGAGAGCTTGCATAGCTTGGAAGCAGTGTCGCTGTAACATTTTCACATGCGGGCATCATGATGAATGTATTACTGCCCATGTTTTGCAATTTATCGCTAAGTGCACTTTGTAATCCAACTGGTGAGGCCGGCGTCGGCGGACGATATTAACAAGTGAAACTCAATCGCACTTCCCTCATATGTACTGGTAAGATGTTCCAGTACAGAGCCGTCAAAAATTGAACACAGATAAAGCGTGAAAACGGAAAGAAAGTGTAGTGAAATGTGGAAAAATGAAGCAAAATAGACACAGTGAACGGTCGTAGCTAAAGACGTGCAACATCAAGATAACCACAAGAAGAATGGCGTCGTGGTTATATGGTTGCCGTCTTTGAATGCAAGGCGAGAGATCTCTTTGAATGCATGGTGGGGGAGATCCGCGTTCGAACGTTCCTGATGCCTCTTTTTTCCTCACAAAATTATGAACTTTCCGTCCAGTGATTGACGCGTCTGTTCGCTGTATTCAGATCTGTGTCTGTGTCGTTGTGTAACGTCCGTTGGCAACAGCGATGTGTTTGGAAGGGATCTCCAGACGTACGTATCTCCCATTTGTTATACACAAGTACCTCACTTTATGACTCTTGCGTCCGCTTGAATTTCTTGAATTTCTCTGTTGCAACATAGTTCTTTCCTGTTTATTTGTCGTTTTCATTTCTGTGACAGGCCATCCGACATCTCGCCTCTCTCACTATTCATCACATTTACTCGTATTCTTCGCCCAATGTGTAGTATAATAACTGCCAAGACTAGGAAAAGGAGAACCGGCACGTCCAGGACCGAACGAACGATTCATATCTTTGGCAGAAAAAGAAAAGGGGGGCGAGGGATGTTCCATCATGAATTTCCCGCTTTGCATTCCAACCACGAAGCCGCTATTGTACATATCTCGATGTTGCACTTCTTTAGCTACGACCATCCACCGTTTATATTTTGCCACTTTTTCACAGTTCAGTACACCTTCTACCGGTTTTCATGCTTGATCTATGTTCGCTTTTTGATGGGCTGTACTCCGGGTCATCTTATTACTAAATCCGTGGGGCGAAGGGGGGGGGGGGCGGAGGATGCTATGGAAAGTTTCCGTTGTTAGTGCTTACTTTATGGAAAGCTTTATTTGTTTTTCAAAGCATATCTTGCAGTTTTATAATATCATATCTTGTTACGGCACATTGTTCCCCGAGTTCATTTTTATGTTCGTCTGAGTTCACCTAATATTCTTCAGTTCAGTCTTGGTTAAAGGTTACTTATCTATTAATAAGATTTATTGGTATAAAGTTATATTGTTTATTATTAGAAAGTTCTTTATGTGCCTGTCTCATGGCTGTTCAACTTTTAAGGGACTTCTTTTATACCGTTTTAATGTTGCTTCGTTACTTCTTAATGAAGTACAAGTCTAATCTGGAAGTCGCTCCTCCTTGTCTTGAAGTTAATTTTAAGTAAGATATGTTAAATTAAGAGGAATCTGTTACGCACACTTCTCGATCCCAGTGGCACCACTCCTAACACCGTTACAATACGCGCGGTGGGCAGGCGAGAAAACTGGCCTACGCTGAACTAGCACGTCGAAAAACGGACGTCCGCTGTCTTTTTCCACGGCAAACTGGATATTTTTGGATGTAATTCAGATGTCCCAAGAGCTTCTGTGGGTTTTACAGTTCATGTTGCCAAATGACAGAAGTGCCGACCACATACTGAAAGAGACAAACAGGTGTCATTTCAGCAGTTTCCAATGCTCTGTCGTCAAAGTACTCGGTGAACAGATTCGCTAAAACTGGCGGCAGAATGCTGCCCGTGGCTGCCATCATTCCACCCATCGTATTGACATTGAAAACAAATTAAGTCTATGACAGAATATGTCTAAAAATCAGTGTCAGCTCAGGATTGAAATTGTCGCTGATTAGTTCTATGGAGACTTCCAAAGGGGACGGAGTGAAAAGCGGCACGTGATCAAAGCTGGTTATAATGTCGGACGCCTGGCTCTTCGCTCTTTCAGGCAACAAATGAGATTACCTGTTTCGTATGTGGTATGTACACTTTCCGGCGTGGTGGACAAATAGATAAGTCAGACGCTTCGCCATCGGATATGCTGGTCCCCAGTGTTATTCACTGTTGGTCGCATACGGGTGTTTTGCTGGCCATATAATGTGAGTTGTGCAACAATGCACTGGTGAATTGGGTGAATTGATGTGGCGACGTCGTCGGTGAGTGCCTCCATTCTTTAACAGCGTGGACGTGCTTTGCTGCACTTTCTTGCTTGGATCTGCTGCTATTTTGCGGTATGGTGCATCGAGAAGTTCTACATTTTCTGCTCGTAGACCTTGTGTTGGGGGAGCACCATGGCACTACTCTCATCGGCTGGAGTCACAATTCCTTCTCTGACCGTACGAAGTTGCTTCTTGGTGGAGCTGAGTTGGTAAGGATGCAATCTTTCCAACGACTCTCGTCTGTTGTTTCGCTTGGTACTTCTCAGATAACACGCTCCACAGCACTCACAGTCTCGGCAGTTGGAAGAGATTTGAGTCTTGACGAATAGTTCATCCCTTTCTCCAGAACAGCCATCATTGCATCGTTAAGTGGTTTTCCTGTAAGACTGGTCACAATGCGTCTATTCACAGCATTTTCTTTTTTCTTTGTTTCTTGGGCCTTGTGTCCATCGCGGGGTCGGCTGTGTTATTACGGATTTGGCAGTGTTAGTTGCAGAGGGTGGCCGGACACCCTTTCTGCCGCCACCCTAAACCCCTGGAAGAGAAGTAGTGTACCCCAGCCATCTACACCTACTGTAAGTCATGAAAGAGTGCGAACGTTTTCAAATATCTGTGAGTCGTGTAACTGAGGCGTAACGTGGGGACCAGCCCAGTATTGACATAGCGGGATGTGGACAACTGCCTAAAAACCACATCAGGGCTGGCATACTGGCCCTCGTCGTTAATCCGATGGGGGGAATCGATCCGGGGTCAGTGCGCCTACCGGAGTCCAGGAAGCAAGGTGTTAGCGCTCTCAGCTACCCTGTCGGGTCTATTCACAGAATTTTCTTGAAACTGCTTAATTAGTAATTGAGATAATTTGGCGATTACCCGCTCAGTTGATTTCTTGCATGTCCAATCCGGCTGGGGTCAGCTGACTCTGTCTGCCTATCCATGTGTCGGTAGAGAGCGTAGAGGAAATCTGCAAATCAAGTGTTATGACAAGTTGCAGCAATTCTGTTCTTGGAGAACTGAAAAGGCAGATTTCTGGAAACTGCTGAACTAAAACTTGTGCATTTATTCTGGTATTTTGACGACACTTTTGTCATCGTGCCACCTAGACCTGGAAAACTACAGGATTTCTTATAACATCTGAAATACATCCAAGATCATGTTTACTATGGAAACAGGAACAGATGGCAACTTCCTTTTCTTCAAATTCCACAGACCCGTACGAGGTGCTAAGTTCTTCGGTAAGGTCTCGGACAGTATAGTTATTCGTCTGTTTGAAGGAAGAGTTTTTGCCACTTTTTGCACGCTTGCTTCTGTTTTTGCGGTTAACTGATGTCCCGAACTTTGCTTGACTTCTGTCGGTTTTTAAATCTTTCATACCACTTGCAAAAAGTCTTCAGAGTTACAGCATTACTGTCATACACCAATTTCCGCTTTTCATAAGTTTCTTTAGCTCTTTTCTTGAAACTAGAAACACAACTTAAGGTTCATGCGATGTTCGAAATCGATGATTCGTGACAGACACTTAAATACGTCACTTTAGCGTCTTTGGACGCTGTGCGACAAGTCAGAACGTGCTCCAATTTGACGTTGGACCTCACAACGTATCAGGGTATCGGACAGATTACTTCAAATGGTTGTAGCGTCAACAGCTGCTGCTACAAAAATTCATTCACCGTATTATTTGATCAGTCGTATTGTAAAACAAATATCCGATTTTAGTACTTGAGAAGAAGGGTTTTAAATAAATGCAATAATTCTTAAGTAGTTTCGAGTCTTGTGGCGAACAAGCGAAAAGCACATCAGCTAATCTAAACTTGGAACGAGCCCAGAGTTATGCCATTCTCCTAGGCCTCCACAGGTTCCTGAACTCTAAAAATTTGATATCATTGATTTTTAATAGCCTTAAAAACATTTGTGAGATTTATGAAGAAAGATAATAGTAGTGAGGTGAATTAATCGTGCGTCAGCTACATAGTTGCATTGGCCGCACGGTCTTCGTTTAAAGTTTTACAAGTCATTTCATAGCTGTTAAAAATTTACGCTCCTAAATTTTCTGTGCTATGTACAGAGGGTTAGCAACCTGTTTGGAGCTAGGAGAATTTGTCTAACAGTTCTTAAAAATGTGGTACATGGCTCTGAGCACTATGGGACTCAACTGCTGAGGTCATTAGTCCCCTATAACTTAGAACTAGTTAAACCTAACTAACCTAAGGACATCACAAACATCCATGCCCGAGGCAGGATTCGAACCTGCGACCGTAGCAGTCGCGCGGTTCCGGCCTGAGCGCCTAGAACCGCTAGACCACCGCGGCCGGCCCTACGTGTAACTCCTTTAAACAGTTAGTGGCTTGCTCTTCCACTGTTAGTATAACCTAGCTTCAATATCGAACAGGGAAAGAGTCATTGTAGGTTACAAAGATAACATTTTTACCCCATTTAAAGAAATTGTAATTAATTAAGGCATTTTCGTTATATCCTCTTTGTCTGATGCGGAGTTGGTACTTTGAAAAAATCTGACAACAAATTCGGATGGTCAGTTTGACATGGTTTAGTATACGAAAAGCGTTTTGAAATAATGTGCACCGTGGCACAACAGCAACTTCGTTCAAGATCGTGAGCGTAGGATACAAATGCTTTTCATGTCGTCGGACGTAAAGCAAAATAATTATTTAAACAAAAATAAATTTTTAATGTACCACGTTTTCGAAACGGACTGAAAAGTATAAAATAACTGCTCGTATCCCCATAGAGATTCCCAAACCCATTGACATAGATCTGAAAATTTATGACTGTAAAATTTTCAGTAGAAATGGAAATTTTTGTAAGATTTAAAACGACAAACGTGGGGCACAAGCCATATATAACTAATGCAAAAATAGTTCACCTGTCACCTATTATCAATCGCATGAACTCTGTTTTAAGTATTTCCATACCTCTTAAAAATTCACAACCACATCTTCTGAGAAATATGTGTAGGATTTTAGAATCTGTATGGGGCCCCGAGAGATTATTTTATATCTTGTAGTCCTATTAAAAAAGTGATACCTTATTAAATACTTATTTTTATTGAAATACCTTTCTTAGTTATAATAGCACAGGAAACTATCATATAGTACAGCAATCATATGTATATGAAAATTAATTTTTCGCAACTGCTTCACAATTCAGTATAGTGTAGCATCTGTTCAAACGTGACATCTTCTTAATACAGGAAAGTTTGCGACTGCTGTTGTTTGCTGTTGCTACGGGTACTAAATGTTCTGTTAATAGGAGGCTTCCTCCACTGCATGTTCCAAGCCGTCTCCTAGCTAATATCCTCGCAGTTAATTTATAGCCATTTAAATTAACTAGTCTTGCACCCCAAACAAGAACAAAGTCCGTGTAATGAATATTCAGCAACGAATGCATTCCGTCCACTTTCCGTTCAGATGGGCTGTGTCCTTTCAGTTCATTGGTCAGAATTAGGTGCTACAGTTTTCCCCATTTAAAGAACCGATGGATATGTCATCGGTGATGATGGTGGTGATGGTGATGGTTATGATGATGATGATGATGGTGGTGGTGATGAAAAATTATTTTTGGCAGATATAGTGCTGTAACCAAATAAGCCGGCCGCGGTGGCCGAGCGGTTCTAGGCGCTCAGTCGGGAACGGCGCGACTGCTACGGCCGCAGGTTCGAATCCTGCTTTGGGCATGGATGTGTGTGACGTCCTTAGGTTAGTTAGGTTTAAGTAGTTCTAAGTTTTAGGGGATGTTAAGTCCCATAGTGCTCACCGCCATTTGAACCTGTTTTTTTTGTCCCCAAATAAGAAAACTGTATTTACATGCTTGTCTCAAAGAACAGAGATTGTTTACTATCCACAGCTGTACTTAATTATTTCAAAATTAATTCGCCGACTGTAGTTTCCTTGACATCAACTGTATTTTGTATAGGTCTACACTGTAACAACATCATATTGAAATCTGCACTGATTTCCCTCTTATTGCGAGCTGTCGCTATAACGTTCGAGATCCGATCCGGCACAAATTTTCATATGTCACTGTTATCAGTGGAATCGCAGACTACGAATTAATAAAAAAAATTCATACAGCTGTAAATCGTTAACAGGCTCTACTCTTTTAGACACGGATGTACTTATTACAACCCTGGGAGGGCACTGGACAATAACGACTCTAGTCACGAGTCCTCGTTGTCTCATTCTCCTTGTTTCGGGAATCCAAATAAAGTTTGCAAGCATTAGGCGATGAGTATAGTGGACTAAGGTATAAGGAAATAGACAGTGCGCTGTGGAAGTCATGTACACGGATAGCCAAAGTGTTTAAAGCGACCTCGTGGAATAAGCGGGTTCGAGTCCCGGTCTGGCGCCAATTTTCGGTTGCGATCGTTAGGTAGTATATATAAATCTTATGCAGTTGATGTCAGGGAATTTGCAGGCAGCGAATTAATTTAGAGTACATAAAACTGTGTTAAACGTTGACTACACCCACCATGACATCCGTAAAGACTAACACGCGTACTTGTAAGACAGCCTTGCTTAGAGTTACAAATTATCATGTGCTCCGGAATCCGAGACGTACCATGGAGCCACAACAATCCCAAAAAGCATCCTGATATCCTGGAAGAATACTGCGTTAATACACTTAGTGTCAGTTCTTTAAGTTCGGCGATAAAGAAAGTAACCTTCAAATACGGTGTTCATACACAGTGCAACACTTGTCTTAAGCTTTCACTGCAACGGGACCATAGATTCCTGAGATTATATTTGTATTTCACTTGGTAGTGGACGCCCTTAATCAGACAAGTCCCTGATTCGTGATCGTCTATATCATGTGTGTCAAAAGGTATGTCACAAGTCGTGGTGGTTGGAAGATGGGTATCACGTGAGCATATTTTGCCGATAAACTTATTTTCGAAAATTCTTGGTTTGCGTGCTAACGCCTCTGAAACGTGGAGGAGGACGTATGCAGTTTGGACCACACAAGCTAGGCAAGGAGTAAAGAAGACAATGTACGTATATGTCAGTAAACATCAGTTTAATTAGCTTAAAGAAAAGGAGATATGAAAATTTGAGACGCATTAACTTCGGTATATTTTGTCTATTGCCTAATAATGTCTTGTTGAACCCTTGGAGCCCTCACACATCGAACCTGACACCACAGGGTTTTGATCTTTGTGGGGAGGGGAGGTGGGGGGTTAGGGCTACATGAAATTTGTGGTGTATGGGATACCCGTGGAATCACCACAAGTCCTTGGGACACGAAAACATGCGGTTACTAAAGTCATCCGCGATACTGCAGGAATCTTTCCGAGGTTTCGGAAAGACATCATTAGATGATACCCAAAAGTATGTAACATGAAGACTGTCGTACTGTACACCCTCCGTAAATGAGTTAAACGTGTGTTTACTAACAGTAATGTAGATTGTCTCCTTTACTTGTAGTCTTGCATGTGTGTCCCACATAGCCTACGTGCAATGAAGCAAACGAAGCCAACGTAGCTTTTTTGAAGATTCGTTTATTATCACAATACGCTCATATTGTACCCCTCTACGACCTGCCAACCACCACGTTTTGTCATATACCTTTGGAAACACTGTATAAACTACACATGGTATACTAATACTTTTGCGTTAGTCATGAAATTTTATTTCTGTCACTACATGTTTCTTAACCATAATCATCAGGAAGAAGTCACTAATCCGTGGATGTTCTTCGTGGTGAGCATTGGCGATTTCTTGCAACAGATTGTTAGGTGCTGTGACTTGAACTGCCAATAGTTACATCAATTAGCCACGGAACTTATAGAAATGACATGGCAAATGGTTTAATGATAGTGTCACGTAGAAGAAGGTGCGATTACATGAATGACGAACACTAACTTCACTTAACGAAAGTTTATTCAGCACTTGCACATACAAGAGCGCGCAGCGAACTGCCTCCGGCCGGAACAAAATTCAAATGGCTCTGAGCACTATGGGACTTAACATCTGAGGTCATCAGTCCCCTCGAACTTAGAACTACTTAAATCTAACGAACCTAAGGACATCACACACATCCATGCCCGAGGCAGGATTAGAGCCTGCGGCCGTAGCAGTCGCGGGGTTCCGGAATGAAGCGCCTAGAACCGCTCGGCCACAGAGGCCGGCCTCCGACGAGGACACGTACGGCATATATACAGTTACAGAATATTCCAGTACATTGATTATTAACATCTGTGGATACTTTTAGAATGTACTCGAACCGAATGTGGACAATGAAATTTTACAGTTCAAATGAGTTTTGAACTCACAACCCTCCATGCAACAGTCTAATATCATAACCACTACACCACGGTTTCTGCGACAATATAAACGGTCCTCACAAGGCAAGAAGAATCGTACGTACGCCCCATATACTTTTCATTGTACGTAAGTCAATAAAATATCACGTTTATGTGACATAAAAGCCACATTCATTCGCTAAAGAGTTAAAGAGAGCCAGAGATTTGACGCAACAGGTTTATAGCAAACAGAAGACTGATTAAAGCATGTGTGTACGTCTCTCGTTTTTTTTTTTTTTTTTTTTTTTTTGTAGAGTATAAGAAAGTAGAGATTGATTAAAGTACTTCCGATTGTCGCACAGTTCCGCTGTTTAATTTCTCCGAGTAGCACATTGAAAAAAATACACTTGAGTTAACTGTGAAGCTGTTTGCAGCCACACAAATAAGGCTCTAGAAATGTTGTCTACAGTATAAAGTTTATAACTGTGAATTCGTAGTATGTAAGATGCGTGAGACAAGGTAGTTAAACTCTTATAGATGTACACATTCTAGAGTTATTTCCTGCATGATAATCTCAAAATTTGTCAAAGAGTGTGCATATAATTTTAAACAAACTGCTTGATTTGCTTTGAGAATGGTCACTCACTAAATCTTGGGCTGATTCCTTTATAAGGACGCAAATCCCAGGTTCTTCGCAAGGATCCATTCTGAAGCCTGTATTGAAAATGAGAATTATCTTGAGGCCATGAGTTATGTTCTCACAGCTGTTACCTGTATCTCTGGTGTGTGTGGCTACTGCAGATTTTCTGTCATATCGGAATGCCTTCATGCCTTTCTTGAGGGCAGTTTGTCCAATATATTGCGCAGGACACCCGTTGCAGGTAATTTTGTAAATGCCTTATGTGGGCAGTTTGTCCAATATATTGAGCAGGACACCCGTTGCAGGTAATTTTGTAAATGCCTTATGTTGTACTTCAATTTATCAACTCACAAAACGTCTTTCCTGTTATTTTTGCTTTCCCTAGATTGCGTGTTGTTGCCTCATATACCATGTGTGTTGTGCCCAGCACATGTCAACATGATGTATGGCTTATGAGGTAGCCACTTGGCCCTCAGCCATGGGGAGCAAGTTAATATCTCTCGCACAAGGCAGCAGCCGTAGTATTTCTATGTCAAACTGCCGTCCAGTTCGTTCACAGTACGAGGTTCATTTAACTTCCCTGCTGTTCCATTCAGAGTGACACACGAGTTGAGCGAATGGACGGTAGTCTTATCTGTACCAGTTTCAACGACCGAAAATTATACTAGAGGCAGGTAGAGGAATTTAATTCGTTTCATGACCTATTCTCAAGCTTAAGCTCTTAGAAATTTAAAGCTGTACGTCATGTAAAAGGTTGACGCATCAGTTGGTAACGTTTTTGTTTTGCTTGTTGATATTCCGATTGCTATGGCTTTATTTATCAATTGCCATCTTTTATTTGTGGTTCACTGTTGCTATTTCAATTCACGTATTGCCATTTTGTCGTTTTGAGATAGTGAGTGTAGCTGTGGACGATAGAAGATGGAGTGTCAAGTGGAGAAATCGCTATATTTCCTACATGTTTTTCTGTTTGAGTTCAACAGAGGGATGACAGCGGCGAAGACAGACGGAAACATTTGAGCTGTGTATGGGGATAATGCCACTAGATAGAGTAAGACAAATAAGGTTATCTCGTTTCGAGGATGATATCTTTGACACCAGTAACTCTTTACGTTCAGGAAGACATTCGGGGTATGATGTAGATCCACAATGCTCCACGTCAGTACACTCGAGAACTTGTGATCATTCTACCATTGTGCGACATATGCATTCAGTGAGAAAGATTCAAAATTCTGGTGTGTGGGCACCACTTCATTCAAGCCAAAATCATATAAATCAGCATATCGTTGTACGTGCATCGCTGTTTGCTCGTCATCTGTTGGCTCGTGCACAACACCTACTATTCTTACCGTGTATCATTACTGGCGACCAGAAGTAGTGTATTTATGCTAACAAAAGGAAAAGAATACAACGACTGAACTCAAACAAAGCAGAAACTTCCAGTACAGAACCAGCGAGCATCTACAGACGATAATGTGATGCATTTGGAGCAGCGATGGTGTAGTGTACTATGAATTGCTTCCCAGAGGTGCAACCATCACTACTGGCATTCATTCTTAACAATTGAGTCGTTTTGTAGACACAATTCAAGAACAACGACCAGAAAGAGTGTGTGTAGTGATGCTGCTCTAGAGTAACGCCCGCGTTCTGCTAACTCACAAAAACGCTATACTGGAGTTTGTGTTACGAAGTCATTCCGCACCCACTTTATTCTACTGATCTTGCGCCCTGATATTTTCACCATCTCTGCTCTCTATCGAATGGCCTTCAAGGAATTCCCTTTCTGAGTGAAAATGCACGCCGAATATCCTAACCTAGTTCTTCGTGTCAGAACCAAGTGATTTATACAGTTCGTAATCGAAAAGTTACAAAAGTTACCCCAACGTTAGTAGATTATTGTAAACTGTGACGGAGAATATATTACTGACGACTACAGTCTCTGTTATGTGTATCTCTTCTGTTTATTAAGGTTACGGAATAACCGTACGATCTTACGCATCAGCTACACTACTGGCCATTAAAACTGCTACACCACGAAGAAGACCTGCTACAAACGCGAAATTTAACCGACACGAAGAAGATGCAGTGACATGCAAATGATTAGCTTTTCAGAGCATTCAGACAAGGCTGGCGCCGGTGGCGACACCTACAACGTGCTGACATGGGGAAAGTTTCCAACCGATTTCTCATGCACAAACAGCAGTTGACACGCGTTGCCTGGTGAAACGTTGATGTGATGCCTCGTGTAAGGAGGAGAAATGCGTACCATCACGTTTCCGACTTTGATAAAGGTCGGATTGTAGCCTATCGCAATTGTGGTTTATCGTATCGCAACATTGCTGCTCGCGTTGGTCGAGAGCCAATGACTGTTAGCAGAATATGGAATCGCTGTGTTCAGGAGGGTAATACGGAACGCCGTGTTGGATCACAACGGCCTCGTATCACTAGCAGTCGAGATGACAGGCATCTTACCCGCATGGCTGTAACGGATCGTGCAGCCACGTCTCGATCCCAGAGTCAAAAGATGGGGACGATTGCAAGACAACAACCATCTGCACGAACAGTTCGACGACGTTAGCAGCAGCATGGACTATCAGCTCGGAGACCATGGCTGCGGTTACCCCTGACGGTGCATCACAGATAGGAGCGCCTGCGATGGTGTACTCAACGACAAAGCTGGTTGCACGAATGGCAAAGCGTCATTTTTTCGGATGAATCCAGGTTTTGTTTACAGCATCATGATGGTCGCATCCGTGTCTGGCGACACCGCGATGAACGCACATTGGAAGCGTGTATTCGTTATCGCCATACTGGCGTATCACCCGGAGTGATGGTATGGGGTGTCATAGGGTACACGTCTCGGTCACCTCTTGTTCGCACTGACGGCACTTTGAACAGTGGACGTTGCATTTCAGATGTGTTACGACCCGTGGCTCTACCCTTCATTCGATCCCTGCGAAGCCCTACATTTAAGCAGGATAATGCACGACCGCATGTTGCAAGTCCTGTACGGGCCTTTCTGGATACATAAAATGTTCGACTGCTGCCCTGGACAGCACATTCTCCAGATCTCTCACCAACTGAAAACGTCTGGTCAATTTTGGCCGAGCAACTGCCTCGTCACAATACACCAGTCACTACTCTTGATGAACTGTGGTATCGTGTTGAAGCTGCATGGACAGCTGTACCTGTACACGCCATCCAAGCTCTGTTTGACTCAATGCCCAGGCGTATCAAGGCCTTTATTACCGCCAGAGGTGGTTGTTCTGGGTACTGATTTCTCAGGAGCTATGCACCCAAATTGCGTGAAAACGTAATCACATGTCAGTTATAGTATACTATATTCTTCCAATGAATACCCATTCATCATCTGCATTTCTTCTCCGTGTAGCAAATTTAAGGGCCAGTAGTGTAAATAACTATTTCCCATTAGACTGCGAAGTACCGGATGTAAGTAGACAAAAGATAAACAATATTTTTCGATAAGTATTCGGTGAAAATTACTGGATTCATTTAGAGCAGTTAGGCTTCTACAGAACACCCAGCCGAAAATACCGAGAGTGTGTGAAATGAGACGCATTAAAAACGGCTTCAGAAGTGTAATTCATCAAAGAAAAAGGTCATTTGAAAAAGTTATCGCCCGACTAATTCTTAGAACACTACCCAAACTGTATCGACGGAAGACACAGAAAGTTAAAGTAATTGCTGTGTGAGGTTATACATTATGGCGTCCAGGTCTTTAATACTGGAACTTACACCTTGTATACAGGAAGAAATTTTCTCGGGCAGCTCTAGCGCGACGAAATTCTCCCACATTACGAATAAATTTCTTATATATAGTTTCGTTCAATGAGTATGTAGCACTTCAGTGCACATATATTCTGCCTTTATCAGCACATTAACGGTGTCATCATAAACAAGTATTTCGGAAGAAGGAAGATTAGATTTTAACGCCCCGTTGGCAGTGCGGTCATTAGAGGCTGAGCACAGACTCAAATTACGAAAGAACGGGAAAGGAAATCGGCCGAATATTTTCAAAGGAACCAGCCCGGCATTTGCCTGTATCATTGTAGGAAATCACGAAAAACCCAACCATGTATGGCCGGACGGGGATCTGAACTGTTGCTCTCCAGAGTGTGGCAGTGTTTCAATAGCTATGTAGCATGTGTCATCTTCAGGTGGAGACCACATCACTGAAGATCACAAGGTGGTAGCGTGCCAGACGCTCCTTCAAGATCACGCTTTACACGTCTGTTAACACAAAAAGATTTTTTTCTTTAGGTTGTTGTTCACCTATGCTCTCTGTGCAGCTAGTGGGAACTGAATAGAAAAGAAAATCCTTGAAGGTTTTTTTCTATTTAATTGCACTCAGTACTGCAAACAGCATATTGTGTATATACGACTTGCAGGCCTACAAACCAAATTGACTATTGAAGACAGATCAAATGGAGCAAGAAAAGACAGAAGGCCTGTCGTCGTACTAATCATTAGAGATGTAGAAGGAAGCTGGTCGGGTCATTTTCCAAGAGATTTATGTAACTGGAAATAGGTATTATTCCCACTTCTTCCGGTGTCCAGTGTCTGACTCACTCCTCATGGTCTTATTACGAACATCGCACATGTTATGTCTTTTCTTTTTGTTGTCAGACTACCTCTTCTTTTCATGGCCACCTCACTAAAGTTGTGTAGCACTTTAGTTAGATAAGTAACTATCATCATTCACATAAAACAAACGAACAATCATTCAATCAACTTATTCCGATTTGGTGCAGCTACCATTCTCTAACTGTGCTGTACATCTCATTCCTTGCAAATGTTTTTCCATTTTTTCCCGCCAAGAAATTTTCTCCTATTTTATCCCAAGGCCTTCTGATTAATTTCTTCCCTAGAACTTCTCGTTCTGATATATATTTTTAAGATTGATGATTAGTGAGTTATCCAAAATATTTATTTTCCTTATTTTGAATAGCAGCTACGATGTTTTTTCGCTTCTTCGATTTTATTCATAAGATCCTAAATGGATTCTCTTTCTGTGCATCACATTGTAGTTTACCTCCTCAGACCTATATTTCTATCACGTATAGATATTTCATGTTTTCAACAACCATACAAGAGAACCGTCCTGTTGAACATCTTGACTGCTGCTTTTGGGCTTCCAGTAGTATGCGACTTATTTACCATTAGTTGTCTTCCGTCATGGAGAGATATTTTGGTTTTCCAACTGTTTTTCTCTTTTTTATCTGCATTCGTTGTATTCTGTAATGAGGGAGTCAACAAAATTTTTCAGTTCTTCAATTTCATTCTTCCAGCCGTGATACCAGGTTTCCGTGTAATTTTTGAGGTTTTCATTATCACAGGTTCCTTTCCTTACTACTGACTTTTAGTACGAATTGTACAGTATTTTTGCTAATTTAGAAATGAAATTCTTTATATGATTTTGAGTAACAGTTGTCAGAACGTTACAAATGTGTACTTTTATCCACGCAATCGGAACTCCGTTCACTCTAACCCCAGATGTTCCCTTTCTTATAATATCATCAGAGCTTTCTCGACGAAATAGTTACATGAATATGGTGATAACGAGGAATATAGTCTGCCTCATTTCATAATTGTAGATTTATGTTTATCTTTCTTAATGCTATTGCCATAGCTGATCTCGAGCTTTTCTATAAGCCAGGTTCATCTCTCTTCAGATGACCGCGTCCTGAGGAATGCATAAGACCAACTTCAAAGAGGTATGATGACAATCTCAACACAGATGAGACGGAAAATTTTTTCTTGTTGGTTATGGAAGCAACGCCATCGGTATCAGCACAGTTCAGTACACGTATGGTGTACCTCTGGATGGTGAACAAATATTTACTGACATTGCCAGGAGGACACGAATTACAATGAACCTGTATTCTGGAAGGCAACAGGATTTGACCACATATTTTCGTAAGTGCAGCCACCATGAAGAGTACAGAAAATTATGAATTTTATATATGTTTGACATTACACCATTGGTTGGAGGTTATGTGGAAGTCAAGTTACTGTTCAAGAATCAACTTTACTAAGATCGCTAGCAATTCGTTTTATTGCTATGACCAGTTTCGTGAGAGCTACGCTGTCATAATCGGATCTTGTAACATTATTAACATGTACATCCAATCATGTGACAAGATCCGATGATGACAACGCAGATCTGCCGAAACTGGTCATAGCAATAACACAAATTGCTAGTGATTTTGGCAGACTTGATTCTTCAAGAATAATAACATTATAAATATGCTTATTATTAGATTTTTCTGTCTTAGAGTTAAGCATTTACTCCAATTTTTCTTAAATTGCTGTACACAAATGACAGAAAAAGAAATAAATAGTAACAGCTGCTGTTGAATATCGTCATCCAAACACACAAACTTGAAACTGAGTGACTACTCTGCAATTCACACTTAAGATCTATACTGTAACTTTAGTCATCTCGATCATTACTTGTACCATTTTTACCAATTTTCAATGGTGTTGGAAACTTTTATGAAGCAAAGGTTTGATTATGCTATTTCTCAAAGTAAATCAGATATCAAAGAAACAAAGAATTTCGTTTACTTGAAACTGTTAGTTCCTAATAATGATTTAGTAAATAAGGGCCAATATAAAGCACATTCCTTGCTTTTTTTCCAGTCAACACAGCCATTACATTCAAATAATGATTTGAATATGCTTAATCATTAGCAACTGTCACTTATGTGAGTTACACATAAACTCTAGTGTTATCTTGGACTGATTACATGTTCTGTGCTATCATTGTAATGACAAATGGTCTCGTGAACGATACTTTGAAATGTACAAAATTCTAGTACAAATGGTTTGCACCTTTTTTGGTGTCACATATCTAATTTGATCAAGCTGTACCTTTTGGTGCCTTTTACCTCTAATAGTCTGTATATATGTACTATCCCATCGAAAATATTAGTTACCTGTGTCCTTGCTTGAAATAAAGCTGTTAAACACTAATTATATAACATGTATGAAGGAAAGTATGTATATACAGACGAAGATTTAGCCTTTCATACATATCTCTCTGTACCATCATTCTCCTCAATGACTGTGCATGAATGGAACAGAAAAGGACATCTTTATAGTATTTTAGAAATGACAATTATGCACAGTGCAGTGTCTGGTAAAGTGCATGAACAAAAATGTATGTGTATGTATCCATTGGTGTTGTGCAGCTACACACAGAGCTTTTTAAGTCATTGACAAATCACAATTGAGCCTAAAATAAGAATCAGCCATAAAAACATACTACATAACTAACAACAGTATGTAACAATTTTACCTTCATTGACCATAGTGATTTTTATCCATTTTCTTATTTGATGAATTTTGAGGAGTAGAAAAGCTACAATTACAATGAAAGGATTTCTGCTGAGGAATTAGACATGCAATGTGGGCGAAAATAAAGCTGTATTTTCACTCCGCCACATACTACTACCATAAAATATACAGTCATTGCTAACATTGTGAGCCAATAAATCAAATGTGGATCAGTCTTTCACTCATTACCACTTCAGACATAGTATCGCAGTTTGTTTGCCAATGTTGCTTACCATGCATTGTTGGCATCAGTGACTATATTACATCCGAACATGCAAGAGTACTGTACACTTGCATATCCTCACCGACATTAAAACTTTTCATAGAAAATTTGTTCAGAAATGAGATATGGATTGAAAATAAATATTTAAGTTCAAGACTTGAAGTGTAGCAATTAAGTTAATTAATCATTGACTAATAATTATTCCAGAACTCAACAAGTAATTACTGTGTCTGAGTGATATATTGGTATTTATATATACATCATATATTTTAATTTTGTACGTCATACAGTAACTAGTAAACCAGGCAATATTTCACAACTGCTATGTATCTATGGTAGTAGGGTATACATTGTAATCTCCTTCTACATCTCTCTCTGTCCATCTCCTCCTTCCCCTTGCTTTGTCCATCCCCTCATCCCTCCCCTCTCTCCCGACCCCTTGCTCTCCATCTCCTTCTCCCCACCCCCCCCCCCCCCCGTCTCTTTGATCTTGAGTCTCATTTATTTTATTGCAAATTGAAATTGCACAGTAGTATTTTAATCACATGCCAATAAGTTATAAACAAAATTTTCGCCATTTCTGTGAAAACTGAATGTGTGGAAGAAATAAAACAGCACATTGTTGCACATACAATTTTTTATTAAAAATATGTATAATGAGAGAAAATATGTATGGGATAAAGAGTTTATTTGATGCTTGAAATGATGTGCTATCAAAGTTAAAGTGACTGTGAGAAAGAGAACAAAACCACAAATTTTCACAGCACAGCATTTTCTTTGTCACAGTAGGTTTAACAGAAAACTTGTACATTGTCTGCCTGAACATTTGTTACAATATCATGTATGAATTTTAAGCAAATTGCTCAATAATAATATTTCAGTATTGTATATAGAAATATTTAAAATGTATGAAGCCCATGTCTTCCAAACCCTTTCTTAGAATAATATGTAAAAATTAGAAGTAAATCAGTGAAGAAGTTGCCCAGATTTTTGGTAACAACATTTAACTCCTGTAAGACATATTTAATACATATTTTGAAAATATATAGCACATGTCTTTCTGAATGTTTTTTAGAATATCATTAACAATTCAAAGCAATTTCTTCAATAAGTTTTTATGAATTTTGATAATAAATTCTCTCAAGTACATATTACACATATAGTCAGAAGTCAAACATTTAAATTATGTACCTTCTCCTATTTTAAAGTTCATCAGAGTATCATGCAAAGTTTGAAGTACATTGGTCAAGAAATTTTCGAAATTTGTGTGAACAATGTTTCCACTTTCTATATTGCATATATATTAAAAATGTGTAGTCCATGTCCATGTGAATGCTGGGAAAATATCATGTAAAAGTTCAGAGTAAATTGGTCGAGAAATTTTCGAAATATTTGTTAGTAACATACAACAATTTGTCTCTGTATAGTTGTAGAGCTTGCACACTAACTGCATTTTACAAGCATTGTCTATTGATTTAGATACCACTAAAACACCTATAATTTAGGCCCACTGCCTTTCTGAAGCTGGATACTACGTCATCTATAAAAGATGAAGTTAATTGCTGCGTCAGTTGCATTAGCACAGGCATCAACTTTACCTAAAAAAAAGTGAATACGAAACACAGAATTATCATACACGTTCTCTCTTAGCTTAACCCAGAGTGCAAGAATGTTTACAAGTCAATCTTTAACATTCGAGCGAGTGCGCCGTTTTTTTTGACACAAGTGGGCACATGGCGTACTTTTGCTGCTTTTATATTACTGAGGTAAATTTGTATGAGGAAAACCACAGTTTAATTTTAGTTTAAGTTAACAATAATAAAATATACTCTCATTATATCAAGTAAATCAATGTTTAACTAAACAATAACAAATCATTCTTTCATTACGTCACTCTGTTGCTGGGTACAGCTATTATCACAGAGCAATGAACCACTTAAAGCATTAAACCATGTAGTTGCATAAGATCAGTGCCAATGGCATATTTGACTGCTAATTATGTCATCGATAACTTCCATTTTCTGATATTGTGATGCTATCTCGGAATTTAGATCATTTTATTGTACAAATCGTAAACTATTTTCTCACCTATCTCGCTGTTTATTTGATATTACTGCTGCTCACTTAGACAAATGACATTGCAATTTATCACTGTGATATCTGAAACATTAATGATGGAAAAAGTACCTGCTTGCAATTGTAAAACAACAATGAAATGGTACAAGAGAGTCTCATTTGTCACTGGCGATTTTATACACAGTTATGGCTCTTTGAGAGTTAAAATGAGGTAGTATTAATAAAAAATTATAAAGATGTACATGAACCCTATGTATTACAAGTGAAGCACTATTTTAAACAAATTTACCAGAAGAGATCGACTAAATTGTATATTGGCAGCCTCCTGTAGTGTGTTGCTATTACGTAAAAAGTGAACTGCTGCCTCAATGATGATCTTGTGCGTTAAAAGTGAAAAGCTGACAAAACATTTAGTCATGGAAATGATCTTTATGTAAGAAATGCAAATATTTGCGCAAATGACAATAGGAACTATGTAAACCAGCTCAGCTATACTGATGCCTGCGTTTAACCATACTACTGAAGGCAGTTTAAGGTTTAAACGTAGTAAAACTGATGGGTGTATACTGATCAATTTCAGTCATCATAAAATAACGAAAACCTCTGATTACAAAGTAAGTAGACAGATAATTTTGTTATAAATATATCAATAAAACTAAGGGACAGATTGCAATAGTGACATTTACAGCTATGTTAAATAGACCTTATACTCGAATCATTTAGTTTAACTTTCTTTTGTGACTACAAAAAAAAATTTCACTCGTAATCACAGTTATGTCTATATTTGTGTCACTATACCGAAGAAATATAGCAACACTACTGTAAGTAGGCTGTTTATGTTTTCTTATTGGCAACGTTACGTAGCGCTCTGGCTGTGCTGTGTGCAGTCTGTGGCTAGTTTGCATTGTTGTCTGCCATTGTAGTGTTGGGCAGTGGCAGCTGGATGTTAACAGCACGTAGCGTTGCGCAGTTGGAGGTGAGCTGCCAGCAGTGGTGGATGTGGGGAGAGAGATGGCGAAGTTTTGAAATTTGTCATGAACTGCTATATATATATATATATATGATATTAAGGTAAATACATTGTTTGTTCTCTATTAATATCTTTCATTTGCTAACTAGCCCTATCAGTAGTTAGTGCCTTCCGTAGTTTGAATCTTTTATTTAGCTGGCAGTAGTGGCGCTCGCTGTTTTGCAGTAGTTCGAGTGACGAAGATTTTTGGTGATGTAAGTGATTTTTGAAAGGTATAGGTTAATGTTAGTCAGGGCCATTCTTTTGTAGGGATTTTTGAAAGTCAGATTGCGTTGCGCTAAAAATATTGTGTGTCAGGTTAAGCACAGTCTTGTATAAATTTCTATAAGGGGACGTTTCATATGTCGACCCTTAGCCGAGGATACCTCACTGGAATCTTCTGATTTTTTCTTGTAGTTTGTGTAATTAGTGTAGATTTTCTTTATTGCTGGCACGTAATTGTAGAGAGAATCTCCTTTGTAGTTACAGTCTTTCATTGTTGTACAGTAAAACAGGTGTGGCATGCATGTAGATTTGCACCAAGTATTTCGCAGCTGTGCTTGCAATTAAGTAGACATTATATCCATTGCTATGTTATTTTATTTTGCTTTTCAAATTGTGCTTTTCTGTGTTATCGTGTGAAATATTGTGACAATAATGGCGTGTGAAAAACGTAACACTAGGCTCCAAAGTAAACTGAGAAATGACAGCGAAGACGAAAGCAGTGTGTTAGCGCCACCGTGTAATGAATTAACTAATGTTCAAAGTAGTGATTTGGTAATTGTGCATAGGGAAATGGAGCGGGCGGCAAACAATGGCGTAGGCAGTGAAACAATTAGTGAACAGGGAAGCATTATCGATCGATCGCTCGGCAACAGCTCGCCTCAGGAATTAGGAATGACAGAACACAATATTGCAAATACTGTAGATTCAGGTTTTGGGTCCTCACCGTTTTCGCAAATAAGTCACATTTCCTGCTTGTCAAAATGTAAATGTTGCCGGTGCAACTTCACTGCCGAAAAGCACTGAGAAACATGTTTCAGACACCAGTGCATTGTTATTACATTTAGTGCAACAAATGGGACAAAGGCTACAAAAGTTAGACACAACACTTGAACAAAATCAGAAACAAATGGGAAAAAATCTTCAAAAGTTTGACTCAATGGAACAAAATCTTCAAAAGTTAGACACAATGGAACAAAATCAGATACAAACACAGCAAAAGCTGCAAAAGTTAGACACAGTGGAACAAAATCTTAAAAAGTTAGACACAATGGAACAAAATCTTCAAATGTTAGACACGACGCTTGAACAAACACGTGAATATTTAACTGTTCAGTTACATAAGATCGAATCGAAATGTCAGAAAGTCTGTAATGACGCAAAAACACAAATTTGTGAACATTTCCAACCTATTTTTTCGCGTCATGAAAATGCTTTACAGAATCACGAAGCAGCCATAAAAGAACTGCAAACTATTGTTCATGAAAATCACGACACCTTGCAAGCTAAAATTGACTCAGTTGCATCTACCGATTCGGTTACGCAACTTGCAAAAACTCAAGAAAACTTAAAGGACACAGTAGATACGATTTCAACACAAATGGACACTCTGAATCATGGTTCAGAAAAACGCACTGAGGAAATAAGTACACTATCGGAGAAAGTAGCCGAACTTTCGGATCAGTTCACTAACTTATCTGCAAAGGTAGATGACGATCTGAATGACACAAGACCTGTAGCCATCACTGACACAGAAGAGTATGAACAAATTAAGAAATTCAAACAAAATCAGAATCAAATTAATACGCAATACAAAAGAGAAATCCGGGAAGTACAAGATCAGTTGGCACAAGTAATACAAAAATTTCATATTTCAGAGGACACTCGTGCTCCAACACGGGAAGAGGGACTTAGAAATACGGAACAACCACAAAATAATAACACAGGACACTTCGGAAATTATGAAAGAAATTGGCAAGATGCACCGAATTTTGAGATGGAACCGCCGGCACGACGTAACAACGACCGACATGCGACTCGCCGACATGATGATTTTGACTATAAGCTGTTCATTACTACACGTAAATTCAAAACATTTAAGAATTCTGCCAACGACATTCATCCACAAGCGTGGCTCCATCAATTCTCTCATTGTTTTCCTCCCAACTGGTCATTGGAGCACAGGTTAGAATTTATGTGTGGCTACTTAGAGAATGAACCAGCTGTGCGAATGCGATCGGTCATTCACGATAGCCACAGTGAAGGAGAATTTTATCGTGCGTTCCTCTCAGCATATTGGTCTCAAGCTACACAAGACCGAGTAAAACATAGCATCATAATGATGAAACGTTTCGAACAATCTGAATTTTCCAGTCTTATCAAATATTTTGAAGACATTTTGCATAAGAATCAATATCTTTCAAACCCATACAGCCCCTCAGAACTCATCCGCATTTGCTTAATCAAATTGCCTGAACATTTACGACATATTATTTTGGCAGGACGTTGCAAGGACGACACTGAAGCGTTTCAAGGACTCTTACAAGAATTAGAAATTGACACAGACAGTCGCCGGATGCGAAAACAGGAAAATAATCACTACAGGTCACATACGTCACAATTCCGTGACGACAGAAACAATAACTGGACACGACAAGGCTATTCTTACAACACAAATCGTGACCCAGACAGACACCACCCATATGACAACCACTGGCAGAGTAATAATGGTTACAGAGAAAGATCGCTTTCCGCAGTAATGAATATGACAGAGACAATCATAGAAACAGACAATATGTTAACCAGAACAATTTTTATCAAGGGAGACAGAATACTTTCAGACGCAACAGTTCAGCGCGCAGTTACGATTCAGGAAGAAATTCCCCACCACATGACCGACAAGAAAGAAATTATGAAATCTACCGACATGACGACAGACGAGATAATCATAACGACAGACCTGAATTTCATCAGAACTGGCGGGATTCAAACAGAGCAGGGCACTTTCGACAATGTGAATTTGTAGAAGCTAGGTCTCCTGATCCCAATAACGATGCGCGCCAACTAAGGAACAGACAATGACTCGCACCGCAGGCAGCCACCTGCGCCGGCTGGCTCAGAGAAAAATAGCACAGATGCTAACCTTGAGAAAAGATTTAACATTCCATGAAACGTCCCCTTAGAAAAATTACAAATGACTGTGCTTAAACTGACACAATATTTTTAGCGCAACGCAATCTGACTTTCAAAAATCCCTACAAAAGAATGGCCCAGACTAACATTAACCTATACGTTTCACAAATCACTTACCTCACAAAAATCTTGATTACTCGAACTACTGCAAAACAGCGAGCGCCACTACTGCCAGCTAAATAAAAGATTCAAACTACGGAAGGGACTAACTACTGATAGGCATAGTTAGCAAATGAAAGATTTTGATAGAGAACAAACAATGTATTTACCTTAATAGTCATCAAAAGTCATAATATATATAGGAGTTGATAACATCCATTCTTACTAGTATCAAAACTCCGCCATTTCTCTCTCCAGATCCACCATTGCTGGCGGCTCACCTCCAACTGCGCAACGCTGCGCGCTGTTGACATCCAGCTACCGCTGCCCAACACTACAATGGCAGACAACAATGCAAACTAGCCACAGACTGCACACAGCACAGCCAGTGATTTTTTATACAAGGCGCTACGTAACATTGCCAATAAGAAAACATAAACAGCCTACTTACATAGCCCCCATGCTCCCCACAAAAATTTTACAAATTGTTTTGGGCACTGGCCAATAATGATTTGATAAAATTTTTCATAATTACAATAACAAAGATATCAAATGCACACACTTATTGATACAATGTTGGTCAAAAGCTGAACTTTCTCACAGTCCATAAAGACAGTTCTCATCATTCATCATAATAGTAATTACAGTTTTTTTCACAAAGTCTCATTAGTAAAAGAAATTGCACACAGAAATAGTGGATTTCCATGCAGTCTTGAATAAGTAGTGTTGTCCTTCCAACGGAAAGACAGTGCTGACTCTCGACATGCAGACAAGTAATGGGTCACAACAGAGCAAACACACAGCAGAGTCATTCGAAGTTTTGAAGAATATTGGTAGGTCATCACAGAGTAGACCCACTGCAGTCCTTGTAGAAATAATGGTATTGGTGGGCCACCAGAGGTGCAGACCCACTGTAGTCCTGGTAGAGATTGTGGTATTGGTGGGCCACCAGAAGTGCAGACCCACTGCAGTCCTTGTAGAAATAATGGTATTGGTGGGTCATCAAAGATGCAGACCCACTGTAGTCCTTGTAGAGATGGCCAGCAACCATCTGTTGCGACTGTGCAGGTGCACAATCACAATCGAAGAGTCTTGTGGACAATATAGCAAGTCCATAAACCACCACTTGTGCACTCACAAAATTTTTGGAACTGTTCTTAGAACCAGCAATGCTGTTAGCCAGTCCCTTGCTGAATCATTGACACATGTGCAAACACTATCAGTCCCTACTTCTCACATATTGTCCATATACTACGACCAACAGAAACGTGTTCAGTGAAATGTAACTTACAAGTTGCTTAATTTGGTGAACTGGAGTCAATTACAATTTTATAACATGAGAATACAATAACAAAGGTACAAAATACATCATTAAAGAATATAACAATACAGATAAGATTTGTGGTATCAGGCTTTACAAAAGAATCGAACTAACATATACATCAGTGTTACAGGAATTATGACATAAGTAAATACATAAGAGATCAGAATAACTTTTGAAACATCAACTTCACATATGAGCATTAAAACAAAACAGAAGAAATGAGGTGTTATGATATTATTACGATGACGATGTGTATTATGTTGTTGAGGAATGTTTATTATGCTACGTATTTCTCATGATGAAATATTGAAGAATTGTCGATGAATACGTATATGTATAATGAGGTAAGGAATAATGAGTAGTGGTTAGGGACTCTGATTTGTGGAAAAGGATGTTGGAAACCAAGAATCGTACTTTAAGAGTTATGAAATGTTGTAAATGCGTGAATGTACCACAATGCCGACAAAATTTTTTTGGACACTGTTATATTTACAGGATTTTGTTTATACACATTTGTAACGTAAATTTTCGACCTGTGAAATTTTCATATGAGACTGTCACTGTAGCGGAAACTGGTGTCGTAAATATTTCGGTAATAAAGTTAAGTGACCACCTGCACGTAATGCGTCGTGTACACCCAGCTGGGCGACAGTCGCCTGGAAAAAAAGCCATTAGCGTGTGCCCCTTTCAGAGGCACAGGTGGAGAAAAAACAAGGGAGGCCATTATCCTCGCTATTGACGTTCCTTTGTAGAAAGCATCGCAAAAACGACATGCTCGAACTTGAAAACATATGATTACACTGTGGAGCTCTTAATTTATGATATTTACTAAAATGCCTAATGAAATGATGAGAAACATTTTACATCCATTGTCTTTCTAGTTGAGAGATTGCTCATTTTGTTTAATATCTAGTTTCTAGTGGCACTGCAGCATTGGTTAACATAAAATTTTATAGATGTACTAATATAAATATTTTCTGTCTACAGATCGAGTAAATAATATTTTTTTCAAATAAATGAGGGAGCACAAAAAGACATTTACCTTCACAGGAACTGCATTCATAATTTTCTTTTCAAGTACTTGGTAACTTTTTTGGTAGAATAACTTCTTGTGGTGCACCACTTTAATTACATAGACATTAAGATGCGATTATACACTACCTTTATCTGCATTGTTGTCTTTAGTGTACTATGTTTTCTGCTTGAGCTATGTCATGCTTAGGTATACGTTATAGCATTTACTGCAGCTGTTTGCCAGGCATAGTGCTACTGAATTTTAATTTGTGTTAATCTGCTAAGCCAGTTTACTACTGATTTATTTTTCTTGTTTGCTGCTCATTGCCTTATATTAGTTGTAATTTATGCTGCTTGCTTTGCCTTTTGTATTTTTTATCATTGCTGTTTGTGTTAATTTGTTATGTGCTGCTGCATTGCCTCATACCTTAGTATATATATCTGAGCTCAGTAGATTTAAGTTAGCTTAAGAGGGGGTAGACTATATAAGAAACTGACTATGGACAATAGGGAAAAAATGCATTGAGAAGTTATATGAAAAAGATTTGGGCCAAAATGAGTATTGTACACTGAGAAATAATTATTTTGTAAGAAATATGAATAGAATACAGAAAGTAGGTATAGATAGGACTTTTTGGGATAATGACGAATGAAGGGAGATCTCCGAGAAGTAAAGAAAGTTTTGTTTGCAAAATACTGCAGTAAAAGAAACCCTGTCCTTTCCTTGTGTTATCCCACTATGTGTTTGTGTTCCCTTGTGTATTTGTGTTTTTCCTGTCTTTATGTGTTTAGCTAATAAGATTTATGTTGTAGAATTTTTCAAATATTATGTTATTTTCTTCGTAAAGATGTTTAGACATTATTTATTCCATTTTGTTTTAATGTTCATGTGTGAAGTTGATGTTTCAAAAATTATTCTGATCTTTTATGTATGTACTCATGTCATAATTCCTGTAACACTGAGGTATATATTATTTCGATTCTTTTGTAAAGCCTGTACTACAAATGTTATCTGTATTATTATGTTTTCTGTATCTTTGTTATTGTACTCTTATGTTATAAAATTGTAATTGACACCAGTTCATCATATTATTAACTTGTAACGTACATTTCACTGCACACGTGTCTGTTGGTCATAGTATATGGACAATATGTGAGAAGTAGGGACTGTTAGTGTTTGCAAGTGTGTTAATAATTCAGCAAGGGACTGGATAACAGCATTGCTGGTTCTAAGGGCAATTCCAAAAACTTTGTGAGTGCACAAGTGGTGGTTATGGACTTGCTATATTATCCGCAAGACTCTTCAATGGTGATTGTGCACCAGCACAGTCACAACAGATGGCTGCTGGCCATCTCTACAAGGACTACAGTGGGTCTCCATCTTTGATGACCCACCAATACCATTATTTCTACAAGGACTACAGTGGGTCTACACCCTTGCTGATTCACCAATACCATTATTTCTACAAGAACTGCAGTGGGTCTGCACCTCTGGTGGCCCACCTATACCATACTCTCTACCAAGACTATAGTGGGTCTGCTCTGCGATGTCCTACTTACCAATATTCTTCAAAACGTCGGATGACTCTGCTGTGGGTTTGCTCTGTTGTGGCCCATTACCTGTCAGCATGTCAAGAGTCAGCACTGTCTTTCCGTTGGAAGGACAACACTACTTCTTCAAGACTGCATGGAAATCTATTTCCGTGTGCATTCTTTTTTACTACTCAGACTTTGAGAAAAAAAACACTGTAAGTTCACTGTGATGAATGATCAGGACTGTCTTTATGGACTGTGACAAAATTTTAGCTTTTGACCAACATTGTATTAATAAGTGTGTGCATTGGATATCTTTGTAATTGTAATTATGAAAAATTTTATCAAATCATTATTGGCCACTGCCCAAAACAATTTGTAAAATTTTTTTGTGGGGAGCATGGGGGCTATGTAAGTAGGCTGTTTATGTTTTCTTATTGGCAACATTACGTAGCGCTCTGGCTGTGCTGTGTGCAGTCTGTGGCTAGTTTGCATTGTTGTCTGCCATTGTAGTGTTGGGCAGCGGCAGCTGGATGTTAACAGCGCATAGCGTTGCGCAGTTGGAGGTGAGCCGCCAGCAGTGGTGGATGTGGGGAAAGAGATGGCGGAGTTTTGAAATTTGTCATGAACTGCTATATATATATATATATATATATATATATGTATATATATATATATATGATGATATTAAGGTAAATACATTGTTTGTTCTCTATTAATATCTTTCATTTGCTAACTATGCCTATCAGTAGTTAGTGCCTTCCGTAGTTTGAATCTTTTATTTAGCTGGCAGTAGTGGCGCTCGCTGTTTTGCAGTAGTTCGAGTAACGATGATTTTTGGTGAGGTAAGTGATTTGTGAAAGGTATAGGTTAACGTTAGTCAGGGCGATTCTTTTGTAGGGATTTTTGAAAGTCAGATTGCGTTGCGCTAAAAATATTGTGTGTCAGGTTAAGCACAGTCTTGTATAAATTTTTCTTAGGGGACGTTTCACTACTTACAGATTACCCTCTGAAAAAGATTTTAACTGAGTTGGCAAACAGTTTGCGTTCTACTTATACGATAACATTTACATTTCATTGCTTGCCTTACATTGGTCAATTTCCATAGATGTGACTAATATATAATATATTACAAAACAACAGTGATCGCTGCATTACACTGAATAATGGTAAATACATCTCTCGTCATTTTCCCTTTAGTACCATACTTATACCTTACATTGTACGCCATATGTAGTTACACGATTTCTTGAAGCACTGGGCTATGCATCGATGCTTCTCGGTCCCATGAACACATAAAAGAGCCATACATATATCACTTGTTGCTCTGCTTTTAATACACTTTCTGTATGTTGAGTTGTAATCCATATGCAGCCACGCTGAGTGGCCGCGCAGGCCTGGGGCCCTATGTCACAGATTGCTCAACCCCTTCCGCCGGATGTTCGAGTCCTCCCTCGGGCAGGGGTGTGTGTGTTGTTCTTTGCACAAGTTAGTATAGTAGTTCTAAGTCTAGGGACCGATAAACTCAGCAGTTTGGTCCCTTAGGAATTCCCACAGATCTGAACATTTTCCATATACAGTTACAACATTTCTAGTATCAATGGGCATCGCTATGGAGGCCGCTAGGGACTGAAGCTGTACCTCCATGCGATGAACTTCCACAATCAGCTAGATGAATTGCCAAGATGCAAGCACAAAAATGTTACAGTAGTGCTGCAATAATAACCCCACCAATCGTGCTGTGTCCGCATGATTTTGCACTCCTGACTGTCGGTATGGAACTTATCAAACAAGACAACCACTGTATGCACTTCTGTCGACTTATGCTGCATATCCACCAGTGTACACCGTCTAGAGTGGTTGTCATTGCACTGCAGTTAACTGAATTTGCGTTAATCCTTCTGTCTAGCAAGTCGTCACGTTTCAAATAATGCTGCTGTAGCTTGCCTTCGTCGTGGTCTTCATGTTTTCCTCTGACCATTTTAAGATTTTTCATCTACCTCCTGCTCCCATTTAACAACATGTAGAAAGTCTCGCATAAAACGTTCGCCTTCTCCACCTCTCAAAAAATGAATTTTCATGTCTGCCTTCCTGGGGTGAGCAACATTAATATATTAATTTTTCTTTGATTGTCTTGAAAGAGCCTCCTGTACAACGTTTTGCCATCCTGGTACACAATGAATTTCAAAATCATATTGCTAAAAAGCTAATGCAGACAAGGACAGCGTATTGGCTGTAATGTACAGTTAGGCAAGAATTAAAATTCCTTATGATCTGTAACGACGATAGCATAGCTTCCTAGAGAGTAGAAGCAAAGCTACTACATTACCATGATTTTCCAGGATAAACCTATAGAAGAGTGTGTAATCATCATTTATTGAGTATAATACTTCGTTCATTTAATTTCAGTGTATTCCTATAACTGACTAATTATAACACTAATGAGAAGAGTTATATAGTGGTCAAATCGGAAGCTGCGCAAGAGCTCATATTTACGATAATTATTTCCTGGTAATATCATTTCAAAATTCGTTGTGGTCAGCATTGGCATTTTTTAAAAATAAGTGCCCAAAGTAAATGATCTGTTTGCGTATGTGTTAACAATAAACGTTGATATTCGTTAATATGATGCACCCTACTTCGTGCGTTCTTCTACTTCCTGGCGTTGTTATAAGTAGATTGTGTCGTTTGGCACAGTCTAAATACCAGTAACTTAATATCGATATTAATGTTCAACGCTTTGCAAAGAGAATCCCGTGCACTGCATTCATTCATTGTGATAAAGTCTTAATTCATTCATCAATTCGAGCCCCAGATCCAACTGAAAAGTATTTTGTAGATGTGACACTCATGAACTTCCGCTGATTCCGTAGGACATCATACTTCAGTAACACTACCTTACTGCTCGAAACAAATGATAGTCTGAAGAAAACCAGTCTTTTCGAAAGTTCGCACCTTTTTACATCTATGAAATTAAAATCTGCTGCTGGATAGCATTAAATAGTATACTGATGCAGCTGCACCTGTTCCTATCTGGTGTAATGTAATATGCGTGGATCGTCATTGGTGTACTTCGCATACCATAGGGTGTTGGAGGTGTTCCTCTTCAGTCCTGTCCTACCGTTTGAGAGTGGTGCTCTTGAGGTCATAACATGTGTGAGGTGCATTCCTGCGATCACAGATTGCAAGTTTCCATTGACACAGAGTCTACTGATCCAAGTCAGTGTGAGAAAATACCCAATTCCTTCCATGTGTTTTATTGTTGTATCCTGGAGGATGAGGTTCACAATATGCCTTGCAACGCGAAAGGGCCCGAAAAATTTTGGCTTTGGGGCTGTAAACATGTTCTGAATGCTGCCTCTTGTTACGAAACCTATTAAAGGCTTCATTAAGAAGAAGTATGCGATACCCTCCTAATTGAACCAGTTTAACTAGCAATTATGATAATAGAAAAGTAATTGTGTATGTAAGCAATGAATGCATAACATGTCTACATAAACAGTCAGTCCATTAAAATATAATTAATAACTGACCCAAACAAAAGTTAACATCACTTGAACACTGATACAGTAGATGTCATTATGTAAAAACACTATATTCAACTGAAATAATTAATATGAAATACGAATAATATTGGTCAACTTACGTATTTTGGATCTCCTTAAATAAAAATTACCCAGTGAAACCTATTTATTCAATAGGACTGTTTTCACTCACTATTCACGTAAACACATCTATTTTAAACGAGAACCACTGTAATTTTTAATAATTCACGTTATTTAGTTATGTATGCAAATGAGAGAAGTCAATAGATGTACCTTTGAAAAACGTCCTTTTTGCAACAAAGAATTGTTCTGACAAGTTGACAAATCTGTCTGTCATCTTAATGACGTGTTAAATTGTGTCACTCGATTTTTGCACAAATTACGATAACAGATGGAGGGCTGACTTATAAACCACATCTCGTCTTAGTAGTTCTTTGACGAGGTTATAAATACAAGCAGCAAGAAGCCACGTCAGCTCAGTCTCGGTAGAACTTTTGTGAAGTGGGTATGTCATTGTCTTATGTGGAAAAACAATGCAAAGATGTTGTAAAAGAAATGTTACTCTGTACTGTGACAACGTCTTTGGGTGGTCAGCGGAGTTAAGATGGCTACCATGCCAATAAATAGTTGAAGTTCACTTGTGCTGTCGTTCATTATTTATCAACAAGCACATCAACAACACGAGACATCATCTTTTTACCCCTAGACGAATACATATAGAGCCAAATTAACATGAAGATACAGCAGTGAACCAGCCAGCAGCAGTAGCAACTACTACAATACAGTTTAATGGCGCCAACCCAATTCTCTACATCAAGTGCTAACAAGCGTCGTATATTGGAGTGACATAATGCGAATATGGGAATATCAACGATTGATCGACCATTATACTCTATATTCCACAACTCAAACCTTTGGTGGTGATGCGAGATGCATGATACCTATCTGCCTGCTTAATGCGCAGCATTGCATGCTTAAATTTACGTTGATGTCTGCCTGCATACACCCTCTTCTAGGACGATCATCAGGCATCACACAAATCCTTCATGCGTAGGTCAAGATAACCCAGCGCCACTGATTCAGATTCCATCGCAGGCGCTCTTATTCAGACTTCCTTCAGCCATCACTGCTTTGTTGGGAGGGGGCAGAGAGGGAGCAGAAGAGGGAGTCATATTCTGTCTTTAATAATGGGCACCTACCTTATGTGTTGATCATGTACAAACTGTTGTACAGTGTCTCGCTCGACACAACGCCTTCCCAGCCACCTTCGGAAGCTAGTGCGCAGTTCTGTTGCGTTCTCTCAGGGTAGTTGTGAGCCATAATTTTCTTCAAATTTAGAGTCCAGCGGTTTAATGTTTGAATGATGTCGCTGAACGGATATTCAATGAACTACTTACCTTGCTGAGAGCCCTCCTTGCTTGGACAGTGATAATGCGTGCACGATCTGTGTTTGAAATTATCATCCACAATATTTTTAGAAGCTGAAGAGTATGCACACTTCACAGTTTACCCTTCACGACTGAGGGAAAAGCGCAACGCTGTGAACGTCATCCAGACACCAGATCTACATTACGGCCATTACACAGGTAGCTGTATGACTGTATAGTTGTCGATAGAGGTTAGTTTGATTTCCCAATTTAGTTCCCTGTTGTTAATATCTTTATTTCTTTTTAAACGGGTGACATTATATTTTTTCTTTGAGTCATTAGTTTTAAGACTAATTTGATGCAACCAGCCACGAATTGCCCTCTTGTGCCACCCTCTTCATCTCAGGGTAGCATTTTCTCCCCTAGCCTTTTGCTATTGGTTTGGCGTATCCCAGTCTCTGCCTTCCCCTACAGATTCTACACTCTACACCTCCCTCTATTACCATGGAAGCTATTTCCTGTTGCATAATACATGTCCTCTCATTCTGTTCCTTCTTCTTGTCAGTGATTTCCTCGTGTTCCAATCTTCTCCGATACGGTGGATAGTTGCTCCATTTCTTATGTTATCAGTCCACAAATATTAAACATCATTTTGTAACACTGCTTCTCAGTCGCTTCAGTTCCCTTCTTTTACGATTTTCTCTTAGTCTACGACGCAGCACCGTAATGCACTATGCTTCTAACGTAACTTCTCTGAAACTTATTACTCACATTAAGGGCGATGATGAATGCGACTAGACTTCGTTACGCTAAGAATGCCCTCTTCGCCTTTGCTAGTCTATTTTTTAGGTCTTTACTTCTTCTGTGATGTGTTATTTTGCCTCAGAGGTAGCAGAATTATTTCACTTTTATTGATCCGTTGGCCCCAATATTGGTGATAAGTTTCACACTAATCTAATTTCCGTTCCTCCCTGTTACTTCCGTCTTCCTTATGTCTACTTTCAATCCCCATACTATAGTTAGTAGAATGTTCATTCGGTTCAGTATGTCATATAATCATTCCTTACTTTCACTGAAATAGCAATGCCATCAGCGAATCACATTACTGATACCGTTTCGCACTGAACTTAATTCACGCTACTGAAATTCTCTTTTTTTTGTCATTGTTTCTTCTATGTAGAGATTAAACAATATGGGAGAAAGATTGCAGCCCTGTCTGGCACCCTTTGAAATTCGAGCACTTGTTCTTCGTCTTCCAGCCTTACTGTTCATTATTATTTCTTATATATACAATGTGTATTGCATTGCGCGTCTTCCTATTCCGCTGAAACAAGTTTTTCTGAGTTTGGAACATCGTGCACAGTTTTCCATTGTCGGACGCTGTTTCCGGGTCGAGAAATCGCATGAATGTTTCTTGATTTTTCCCGACTTGATTCCATCAACAATCCCTATATCAGAACAGCCTCTCTAGTGGCTCCACTTTTAAAAATGCCAAGCTGATAATATGACGAATTATCAATCTTCTTTTCCAGTCTTCTGTATTTATTTATTTATTCATTTATTCGAATAACATTTCTGCAGCGTATGATACATCAACTTCGCTTTTGCTTCTTTTGTTTAATTTCCGTTGCTCCCATACTTCCTTCACCCTTCGAGAGTGTCGTTCCTTTTCTTCATGGGTCCACTTTCTTGCTTTTTCAGACCTTTTCCTCTCCTGGTATTATGATTTTTGTGTTGCCTCTTTAAAAACATTCTGTTATCTATTACACTCAATTTAATTACTACGTTTTTCATATCTTCGTCAATTTCGACGTGGTTTGGATTAGCAGCTGTTCAGTAAGCTGAAGATATGCTTGGATAGTCAGTTATTATCCATTCCGTACATGTAGCCATAAAATTGTAGACTTCTTTTCCCGATTACGTCAGTTAGTTTTCCCGTTTTCAAACAGAGTTCTCTATTTGATCTTAATTTTTATTCATGACTACTGTTATTTGTAGGTTCCAGTATTTCCTTAGAATTCTTCTTTCAACTAGTGGGGTCTTGCCTACTCATCGCTAATAGGGTGCCTACCGGGATGCAGCGTTCTCGGAATGCTGTACAACAATTTCAAACAAATAACATTAGTAGTTTTATTTCCAGAAAACAAACTAGCAATACTTAACTTTCTTTACAGTAAATGTCGCTAGCGATAGGCAACGTGAAGACAGTACAGTTCTTGGCATACAGAGAGTCCCATGAAACACTTGACACTGACAGCATAGTACTAATCACGTGGCAGACTCAGGCTGATCTTGTGCCCGCCGAGGCTGGCAGGAGCTGCGTTTATATGCAGCTGTTGGAGGGGGGCGCACTTGGCGGGGCGCTGCCCGATTCCGCGCACCATTGGCCGCCGATTCTTCACGGCCTTCTCTGGTCTTCCGTTTTGCATTTTCGTTCCGGCGTTTGTGGTTACCCCAGAACACAACTTTTCAGTTTTTCAAGTTCCCCAAATCTTGTTAGTTTAAGTGTTGCTGCTGCATACAGTATTTCAGGCCTTACAATTGTTCGATAGTGCCTTAGTTTTGTGTTCCGGGAAAAAGTGTTTTTGTTATATATGCTTTTTGTCATTTTGAATGCCCTTTCCTTTTAATGTACTCTATTTTCTATCTTTTCTTTTGTGTTACTTGTTATCCATTCCTCTACGTATTTAAAACAGTTTGTTTTAGAGATTGTGGTGTAGTGAATATTAAGAATTGGAGGGGAATCATTTATATATTTCATGAAACATGTTGCTTTCAAATGATATATTTACTCTGCCAGTTTCTGTAGTTCTGTGATTTGTTCTTTGACACTATCCCATGAGTCTGTAACTAATACTAAATCATCTAGAACAGTTTGAAAATCTATGTTGATCGTTTCTGATTTTGTTCCTAGCTGAACGCCCTAAGTATCGATAGAACTTCTCCATTCTCTCGCTACTTTCCCTAATGTGTAGTTAAAAAGTAGGGGTCGTAGACTATCTCCCTGTCTTACTCCTTAATTTATAAGAGAATATTTTGACAATTTTCCCATAAATTTTACTTTCAGTGTTGTGTTTGATAAAGTACCTTTAATTATTTCTGTTGTTTTATTGTCGAGTCATAATCCCTTTGAAATAATGATTAGTATATTACTATCGAGTGAGTCATACTCCATTTTAATATCTACAGAGTTTATCAAGTACTGAAAGTTTCTGATTTTACTCTTTTCTCTTACGTCCTTTAGATTTACTATTTTCTCTGCAGAAGACCTTCCCTTCTTAAATCCTGTATTATACTCTCCTAGTTGCTCTTTCAGCTGTCTTGTATGTCACTGGTGTAAAGGAGATTGTCACTGGTATGAAGGAGATCCCCCTATAATTGTTACGATCAATCTCTTTCCTCTTTTATGTAGTGGATGTAGTAATGCCGACGTCCGATAGTAAACTGTTTGTTGTCAAAATTTCTTCTTGACGAATTCCTTTAGACATAGACTGATGTTGTCACTAGAGTGTTTTCACAATCCAACAACTCTACTATGTTCTCCTGATAATTCATTTTTAGGTTCTTTAATGATTTGTCTGACTTCCTTTATTGTTGGTAGCTTTGAGTCTGGCTGTATTTGGATTACATTATCAAGATGACATTATTCTTTAGGTGGATCGCAGTTGTGTATTTCTTTAAAGTAGTCTGCAAATATTCTACAGTTATTACATGCAGTGTTTTGAGTTTTGCATCTATAAACGGTGAAATTGGCCGTGTGTACTTCTTTACATTTTGAATGCCTTATAGAGGTTCATTGTGTTGTTCTGCTTAAAATGTGATTCAGCTGATCTTAGTTGATCTTTCATGTATTGTATCATGATCTTTTTGAGATCTTTTAATTCATGTTTATTGCGTTCCAGGTATTCCAAGCTCGTTATCTCTTTATGATTAGCTCATCACAATCATCGTTCAAGCAATCATGTGTGCCTTTCTTTTTAAGAGGATAGTTTCTTCTGCAGTCTCAATATTGTACTTTTGAAGTTGTTCCGACCATTTAAATTGTCTTTCTTCAAACTGCATTTTGTAATAATTTTCTGTAGACAACTTCTGTGTGTCAAACTTTCTGGGTTAGTATGGGTTCTTTTATTCGGGTAACGTTGAATTTAAAGACAGATAGCTAGCGGCTAGAATCTAAACCGATGCTCTTGGCAACTTTTACATTGAGTAACTCCATTGGAGAGTGTCTACTGATAGCAACGTCATTGAGTTGTTTTCCACCGCAAATCGGATTTGTTGATACCCATGTAGTTTGTTTTCTACGAAGTGTTTTGAAGACTGTAGATTTTAGCACTATGTTCTGCTGCCTGGATAGGCTTAAGAGTCTTTCTCCGTTTACATCTTTTCCTTTATATGCAGGGAATTTTCCTGCTATGGTCTTGCTCACGTTGTTCACAGGTTTTGCAGTAAATTCTCCAAGTACGAACTTTGTTTGCGTTTTAAATGTTAGTGCGGAAAGCCTTTCATCAAATGGTTTAAATTCTATTATTGAGTTTAATATGTTTTTGTTTACACTGATACCTGTTACAGATTGAGGTAAGATTTTCGTAGCGCTGTTTTTTCGTTTTTCAGGTGTCTTAGAACCCCAGAGTCTGAATGCCAACTTTTCATGTCCTTGGAAATGGGATATTGGGTGCTCCCTCGGGTACAATCTCTTACAAAGTGTATTTCCATTCTTCATTGATTTTTGAGTAAGGGGAACAAGTCCCCTTAAGATGCTACTCATGGTTGTCAGCCCTGTTTTTAGTCGCACCTCTGATGAACAAGCACTGATCATTTTGCCGTTTGTTGCAAGTCAGACGCATTGTGAATTTTTTCCTTGTGTTGCTTCTTCTGCTAGTTCCGCAGTTCCACTGTCTATTTTTTTCCGCTTCTACTACTGTTGAAGTCTTCACTGTAACCCTAGCATGGAGCCCTCACATGGTCCTAACAACCGTGCATGTGAGCCCTGGTCTTTTAAGAGGTTGGTACTCCTCACCCTCCCTCTTCCTCTTCACTTGCACGATGAAGCCCTGGGCTTGGGACCGGCATAGCGGAGTTATTCTTCTATATATTAGTTCTGTTAGAGGTTTTCTAGAAGACTAAGTTAAAAATCAGACAAAATAAAAAATGAAACGGTCATCATGTGGCTGGTGATTCAGGGTATTTTTCTTTTCCCCCTCAACAGATGATTTGAAAGATATTATTTAAAGATAAAATGGAAACCGATCGTGATAACGAAATAAAACTGGCGTATCGGCAAAATCAGTAGTGGAATGCTACGACTCAGTACCTCACTGAAATTTTCAAATCTGAACTTTTAGCAAGATTACAAGACAGATTACGCAGCTGCATGCGAATGACACCAAAGAAGAAGGAGTAAATACTCCACAATTCGAATCAAGAACAGATGCCAAAATGAGTAACTTATAAATAGAAGTCCTCGGTGTAGTGAAGCAACTTAAATCGCTTAATAAAAGCAAGTCTTCTGTTCCAGACTGTACACCAGTTTCGTTTCTTTCTGAGTATGCTGATGCAGTAGCTCCATAGTTAACAATCACATAAAACCTTTCGATGAACGAAATCTCTGTACCCAAAGACTGATAAGTTGCAAGGGCCACACGAATATTCAAGAAAAATAGCCAACCGATATGGTCGAGCGGTTCTAGGCGCTTCAGACTGGAACCGCTACGGTCGCAGGTTCAAATCTTGCCTCGGGCGTGGATGTGTCTGATGTCCTTGGGTTAGTTAGGTTTAAGTAATTTTAAGTTGTAGGGGACTGATGATCTCCTAGTGCTCAGAGCCATTCGAACCATTTGAAGAAAAGTAGTAGCACTAATCCTCTATAGTACAGGCCCATATCATTAACGTCGATATGCAGCAGGATTTTGTAACAAACACACATCAAAAAAAGTTTTGCATCACCTCCGTTCCAAGGGTTCCGGAACGTGCACAGAAAATTGGAATAGAGATCAACATAAACATCACTTCTGCTCTTTTTATTGCCCATGAAAACCACACATTACATGTACCACTATACAGTGAGACTTTCAGAGAGGTATTGGTCCAGACTGCTGTACACCCCGGTACCTCCAATACCCAGTAACACATCCTCTTGCATTGATGCTTACCTGTATTCATAGTGGCATTGATCAAGGGACTATTGGGCCAGATTGTCCCATTTCTCAACGGCGATTCGGCGTAGATCCCTCAGAGTGGTTGGTTGGTCACGTCATCCATAAACAGCCTTTTTCAGTCTATCCCAGGCATGTCCGATAGGGTTCATGTCTGGAGAACATTCTGGCCACTAAGTCGAGCAATGTCGTTATCCCGAAGGAAGTCATTCACAAACGTACAAGGTGGGGTCGCGAACTGTCGTCCATGAAAACGAGTGCCTCACCAAAACGCTGCTGATATGGTTGCACTATCACTCGGAGGATGGCATTCACGTATCGTACAGCCGTTGCGGCGCCTTCCATGGCCACCAGCGGCGTACGTTGGCCCCACATAACGCCACCCCAAAACAGCAGGGAACCTCAACCTTGGTGCACTCGCTGGACAGTGTGTGTAAGTCGTTCAGCCTGACCGGGTTGCCTCCGACACCCATCGATGAAGAGAAGTTGATGGCAATCCTGAGCGGTCCATTCGGCATGTTGTTGGGCGCATCTGTACCGCGCTGCATGGTGTCGTGGTTGCAAAGATGGACCTCGCCATGGACGTCGGGAGTGAAGTTGCGCAACATGCAGCCTATAGCGCCCAGTTTGAGACGTAACACGACTTCCTGTGGCTGCACGAAAAGCATTATTCAACATGGTGGCGTTGCTGTATGGGTTCCTCCGAGGCATAATCCGTGGGTAGCGGCCATCCACTGCAGTAGTAGACCTTGTGCGCCTGAGCGAGGTATGTCGTCGACAGTTCCTGTCTCTCTGTATCTCCTCCATGCCCGAAAAACATCTCTTTGGTTCACTCCGAGACGCCTGGACACTTCCGTTGTTGGGGGCCCTTCCTGGCACAAAGTAACAATGCGGACGCGATCGAACCGCGGTACTGATCGTCTAGGCGTCGTTGAGCTACAGGCAACACGAGCTGTGTGTCTCCTTCCTGGTGGAATGACGGGAACTGATCGGCTGTGGCGGCTGATACCGGCGGAGGTTCGAGTCCTCCCTCGGGCAGGGGTGTGTGTGTTTGTCTTTATGATAATTTAGGTTAATTAGTGTGTAAATTTAGGGACTCATGACCTTAGCAGTTCAGTCCCATAAGATTTCACACACATTTTTTTGATCGGCTGTCGGACCCCCTCCTTCTGATAGGCGCTGTTCATGCATGGTTGTTTACGTCTTCGGGTGGGTTTAGTGACATCTCTGAACAGTCAAAGGGACTGTGTCTGTGATACAATATCGACAGTCAACGTCTATGTTCAGCAGTTCTTGGAACTGGGATGATGCAAAACTTTTTTTGATGTGTGTGTATTGTGTTCGAACATTATGAATTATCTCTAAGAGAACGGTCTAGTAACACACAGACAACGTGTCGTATTTCTAGATTTCCAGAAGGCTTTAGATACTGTACCACAAAAGCGGCTTGTGCTGAAATTGCTTGCTTATGGAATATCATCTCAGTTATTTGATCGTATCCCTGATTTCCTGTCATAGAGGTCACAGGTCGTAGAAATTAACAGAAAGTTGTCCAAAAAAAAAAAAAAAAAAAAAAGAAAGAAGTGATTTCTGGCGATCCCAAGTTAGTGTTTACCTATGTTAAACGATTTAGGATTCCTCCCCCGGTAGCTGAGTTGGCAGTGCGACAAAATATGCATCCTAATGGCCCGGGTTCGTATCCCGGATTGGTTGGAGATTTGTGTTGTCCTAATCATCATCATTTCATTCCCATCTACGTGCAAGTCGCCGAAGTGGCGTCAAATCGAAGACTTGCAGCCGGCGAACGGTCTACCCGACGCGAGGCCCTAGTCACACGACGATTACATTTAACCATTTAGGAGACAATCTGAGCAGCCGTCTTAGGCTGTTTGCAGATGACGCTGTCGTTTATCCTTTACTACACACGTCAGTACATCAAAACAAATGGTAAAACGATTTAGAAAAGGTATCTGTGTGGTGCGAAAATTGACAATTGACGATGCGTTAAAAATCGGTCACACGATAAATCCGTCAGATCTAAAGACCGTAAATTCAACTAAATACCTAGGAATTACAGTTATGAGCAACTTCATTTGGATAGAACACGTAGAAGATGGTTGGCGAAGGTGTAATCTTACTCTCCCACACATCACTATTAAATTTTTCTTAGTCTCTTCACTATTTTCAAAAGTTTCGAGAGGCGTAAGACATACAAAAGAAAAAGTCTTTACTTATCTTCATTTTCTCTTGTTGTTGGCTCCAAGTCTTTCGTCTAGGGGTACTTTCTTGCGGCTGAAATTCTGATTTAACATTGTGGGTTCCTGATGGCTAAATAACTAATGAATATTTGCCTGTATATTTCTTGATTTTTATTCTTCGTCGCTTTTACAATTTTCACTTAATATTCCAAATTACATTTTTAACATCGATCATATAAATAAGTCTGTCTCCGTCAGTCACAATATTCCACAGTGCTTCAAAGCAAAAGAGTTTACAGACTTTCTTGACAAAAGAAGGATCATCGCCAAGATATAACGTAATTTTGTAAATTAATCCAGAAATAAATTTAATAATCAGTATTAGATTGTGTAATTTATAATATGAATTTTAAGTGTACCAGAAATTTCGTAATTTAAAATATTTTAGTCTGAAATATATTCTATCGTATACAAAATCAAATGGAATTCTTTCAGTGAAACAGCCGAGAATATTCGCTTGTACAAGAATCGATAGTATACAGGGTATCGGTTATTTCTATAAAAAAAAGGGCAGTGCTAGAAGAGTGTGTCCCATTACAAAGGCATACCAAAGACTGCGTTTTATTGACAGAACACTTAGAAAATATAACACATCTACTAAAGAGACTGTCTACACTACGCTTGTCCGTCTTCTTTGGAGTACTGCTGCTCGGAATGTGATCCTTACCGTATAGTATTAACGGAGTACAATGAGAAAGTTTAAAGTACGGCAGCATGTTTTCTATTATCGCGATAAGAGGGGGAGAGAGTGTCACTGACATGATACGGGGTTTGAGGTGTGCGTAATTAAAACAAAGGCGAATACACGGTTGAAGGAACATAAAAGTCTTTGCCGACTAGGGAAAACAGACAAGTCAGCCGTGGCGGAACATGCTCTTCAGTCGGGTGATCACGTAGTGAAATTTTCGGAAACTGAAGTTTTATAAACTATGACGAACTATTATCCACAGCTATGTGGAGAAGCCAAAGAAATATAAAACCTGTTGATAACTCTAACAGAAAAGAAGCTATGAAACTCAGTGATATATGGACTGTCGCGCTACAGAATCGATGAGAAGTTTTTATCTTTGACGTACAATGATTGATAGTTATGTTTTATTCTTGACAAGGTTTATGTCTGCTATCACGTGAAATAATGACCACACCCACTTTCCACGGTATTGAGGCCGTTCTTCGACGTCCGACTCGTCAGTCGGCAAGACTCATCACAACCAGGAGCACCTCCGAAGATGTTCAACGTAGCTTTGGACGAAACGTCAGGGATAGAAGAGTTCCATAGACCTCGGCCATACAACGCGGAAGAATTCTCGGCAGCTAAAACAAAGGCGTTTTCCGTTGCGGCGGAATCTTCTCACGAAATTTCAGTCACCCTCTCTCCTCTCACCTTCCGAATGCGAATGCGAAAACATTTTGTTGGCGCTGACATAGGGAGAAATGATGTTCCCACGAAAAGATAGTTGTTCATTTTTTTCCGCTCCCTGTTCGAGAGTGGAATAATGGAGAACTGCTGTGAAGGTGGTTCGATAAACCCTTTGATAGGCACTGATTTGCGGAGTATGCATATAGATGTAGATGTAGGCAATATAAATGTTTGTTCTCGTTGTCACCTCCCAACCTTAACGGTAATCAGGGACCATGATATTTATGTAGAAAGGTGGATGGCTCCTGGTGCTTAGGTCTCGTCGCACACCACTGTCGTAGACGCCGCCACGTGAAACGATATGCTGACAGTTTGCATCTAATGTGCTAATCTCGTCGCCAAATGACCTGATTATGGGCGTTAATACTGTTAAGGAGCTCGTCTTGCTACTCTTTATCAGCAGCAACCATTACTCGAGACTTTTCTAGATGTTAACAAAAAACACTAAATCACGAAAGTTTTATTTTGACCTATTTGTTGCATTCGCATAATTAGCTTTTCGAAAAGTTATTTAGAATAACAGTATCCGTAAACGCCAGAGTTGGTGTTTACTAAATTTACTAAAGGCCTAAATTGTTAATCAGCTCAAACCCTTTGTAGCATGACTGGTACATATCGATTCTCGATCCTGTATCAGTTCTGTTACGTTCTGTCGCATATGAAGCCGGCAGTACTAAGGCTTGGGTGGCGGCTGAAAGTTTCTCACTCGAAGTTGCGGATTCCGGAATATTCCGTGGTCACTGTCGTGTGCGATAGAGAAGTTTTACCTTGGCATCCTGGAAAGGTTGCCAGGGCTGTTGGCGTAATCTGAAGTTGCGGTTTCAGCAAGCCAATCCCTGACGCAGTGGAGCAACGGTTCCTTAATCCCCAACTGCTCACTTGAGATGTAGCAGGTATGGAGTCAGCATGGAGGTCAATAGAAATCCTGACTTTCCGTTCCTACGAAACGTGAAAAAATTCACACTCTATCAGCAGTATTTTCTGTTCAGCCAATCCTGTGTACTGCCTCCCCTGCCAGGCACTGTGAATATTTGTTCAGACCATAATTAAAGATAGTTCAGACTCGATATCGACCTAAGAAATTGTGTATGCATATCTGCAAGCCATATCAGGGCACCCTTTAAGCATTCCCCGCTGTTTCCATGTTTATGTGCGTCACGTTAGCCACGGGCATAGCTTTTGCCCTCCAACAGCGTTTGGGCTGGGAACGGAGTACTTCGACGTCTTGTGATCCTTTTCCTGGGAGTCTTTCCGTGGCGACTATCATTTACTTCCTGGCATTCAGATGATTCACTTCCGGGACTTCCTCCCGCGCTGATGGTGCAGTTTGAAGATGTAAAGGTCGAATTTCGCTGCTGCATTAGGTGATAGTTCCATATTTCAGAGTCTGCATTCTGAGCAGCCAGTAGTTTAACTGATTCTTTGTACATTGTGGGTGCGAAGTTCATTGGTTATGCTTATTTAACAAATATGACACACTAAGTTAGTGTTTCAGGGGGATGTTCTGCACAGCGGTAAAATTATTAATGGAATATTGCCTAACATGCAAAGCTGTTTGTTGTGATGAGGAGTGGGTAGCAGTCGCAGGTTTTCATTTCGAAGCACAGACTGTTACTAATGTAGATTAGTTCCATATCAAATAATAAAATCAAGCTAGTAAATTTATTTAACCATGCGGTGCCTCCATCTGCAATTTCCACACAATTACCAGTATAAAAAAGAAAAAAAAAACTACTTTCGACTCACGTAGTCCTCTGTGCTTCCATTTGTCATCTATTCCTCTGTTATTCAAAACAAACTTTTCATGAAACGTAAATCTCACCCGTAATCTTTTTAGTCAAGCAAGCCAGCAAAATTATGTGCATATTTAACCACGTACCTTTGCACTTGTGCTTTTCCGCATCACTGATACGTATTTTAAAAGGTTTGTTGCCGAGTGCATTTATTTTCAAGAATGGTGCTTACTGTTAGCCGCAAACAGACCGTTGAATCATGAGTATCACAGATCTTACAGACTTCTATTTAATTCTATTTAATATTAGCGAACGGATTTCAGCTATAACCGAACAATTAGAATGTTATAATACGACACGGTTTAGCGAGAAACGATTCTAAAATTTTTTAAATAAATGTCATTAAAAACTGAAATGCAAAATCCTTTCCCGCATTGTAAAAGTGGTAGTATTATTACGCTTATTATATTACTTGTACCTCTCTAGCAACCTACTTTCAACGGACATGGATAAGCTTCGATACGGGAAGAACATTCTACAGTGAGTGGGCAGATTTACGTAGGCGAAGAGGAGCAATTATTTGAGTAATGAGACCAGTGCAGCTGAAATTCGCATTTTTCAATTATAATTCAATCGCTTTATATTCCTGGAAAGTTTGTGGCTTTTGAACTTTACATTCATTCCCGAAGGGATAGATCGACGACCTAATTGTTCCACTTAGAGTTCCGACATTCTCTCATAAAATAAATCAAACCGTTAATTACCGAAAGCTCATTGAAAATTGATGAGTATACCGCATAGTGCATGCAGGTTTTTATAGTTCGGTAGGTAGCAGTCTGCATGTCCCAGTGGTAACGTTCTTTACATCGTACACTGAAGTGCATTACGTAAATTGGCTTCATATTTAAGCTAAAGCTGTGCTATGATCATTTACATCACTGACTATATGTATACCACATTAGATGTAATCGAAGGATTAAATTCATAAACTAACACATTGCACCCCCCCCCCCATCCACCCCTCTGCCACAATTCCCTCTACCCCTTCACTTTCATTCACATACACACACACGCACGCGCACACGCACACACGCACACACGCACACGCACACACACACACACACACACACACACACACACACACACACACACACACATACACACACAAGCAAGCAAACATATGTCACTATCAACAATCACGAATCTTATTACCTGTTTAATAATTCCTGTATAGAGTTAAACCCGATGTCGAGAAAAACAGTTTTAAATTGTTTTGGAAAATATTATTATTATTCACCGATAACTTAACCATAGCAATACCAATGCATTTTCATAATCATTTATAGCCAAATGGGAGGTGGCGTATTTTACGTCCACCCTAAAAAAAATTAAAAAAATACATAATTCATTATTTGTTGTTGACTTATATTAACAATATATTTTTTAAAAAGGTGGTGATGTGTAAGTAGGGTCTAAAACTAGAAAGTATCTTTTAGCACACTCTTCGCAATACCAACGCGCTTTCAATAACGTGTACTCCGAAGGGTGGGATACTTTACGGCCACCATAAAAAAATTAAAACGAAATTTTCTTGAATAGTTGTTGACTTTTGCTCACAACATACACTGTAAAGAGATTCTAACGCGTAAGTAGAGCGCAGAACCTGAAATTACGGGATATGACATTCACTGTGAAAAGTTACATCTACTATTAAGACTTAAATTTTGCGAGCAGTTTGCCTGAAACATATTTGACTTTACTGGAATCATTAAAAACAAAAAAACATTTTTACATAATTTTTAAAATGTAAAGTAGTTGACTGGACTTCAGTATAATAAAAAAGATGGACATAAAATACACCCTCTCTCGTGGTAACGCGAGGGTTAACTCCATTGGAGATGTCGTTAAATATTTGTATTGATCCGTCTACTATCCTAATGGCAGTGAGGGAGACAATACCAATTAACTAATGAAATTAGAAAAGCAATCCACTGCTTGCGTGTATCGTTGTTGAATATACTGTCTGAGGCTTTGTCGCAAGAAATCTTGATGTTTGCCTTTATTTTTGTAGGAAAATGCTGATGGGTTAAATAAGAGATATTCGCAGAGTGGACGACGGTTTTCCAGTTTGTATCTACCACCAGGGCAAGAAAGAAATACGCACTCCGTCTGCAGGCCACAAGTGGCCCATCTGGACCATCCGGCAGCCGTGTCATCCTCATTGAGGATGCGGATAGGAGGGGCGTGTGGTCAACACACCGCTCTCCCGGTCGTTATGATGGTTTTCTTTGACCGGAGCCGCTACTATTCGGTCGAGTAGCTCCTCAATTGGCATCAAGAGGCTGAGTGCACCCCGAAAACTGGCAACAGCGCATGGCGGTGTAATGTCCCCACAGAAAATACCCTCTACCACGCACCAATTAATCATTGTCAATCAAACCATCCACATTCATTCACTTTGGAAAAGTATCTGATCTGATTTTCTCGTAACATATGCGGCGACAGCTCGACGACGCCAAAGTATTTTCTAGTGCGTTTATTCTTTGAAATAACAGAGATGCATATATGCATTCTCCATGGTTGTTAGAGTGGTAACTAGGACAGCTTCTGGAGTATCTGTTGAGGGATTGACGTGTTTCTGAGAGATACATATTCTGCTTTTCTTCTCGCTAAAGCGAGCCAATTAACATTCGTGCCGCTAGCGGTTTGTTTGAAGTGAAAGAGACTGTAAACGAAATATAATTAAGACGTGGAATCACCGGAGATCTGGACATGTAATGGAGATGGATATAATATACAATTTCCTTCATAAATAAGGTTTATGACTTTTTTGTTCTGGAGTGAATGAACGAATGAGTTTTTTCTGAATCATTTGATGATCACGTTGGCCCTGTAATTAGTGGCGAAGTTTCAGCTGTGTCGAAGAGAGCCTGCAATCTCTGAGTCTGTGTTAAATGGTCCAAAAAGGCTTCGTACACATCTGGAATTCGCAATCCTTCGTAAAAGGAACAAATTGTCCACACGATTGATTCTCCCGACGGAATGCAGTGTTTAACAGTAATAATATATGTAAAGATCTCTTACAGCAAGCCAGCCGCTGGTTACCAAGACGAAGGACTCCACCAAAGATTCTATTTGGCTGATTGCACGTAATGAAATATTATATTAAAAACAGTACATAGATAAAGGAGAGAAAGAGAGAGAGCGAATGAAAATAGAGATAATACTACTAATCCTCCATTAGTCTAACTTTTCGCCTGTCTCATCACGGATCAGCCAAAAATGGGAGGCCCTTACTTTACAGTATAGATTTATGTGTGAAGGTGAAGGGATCTTAAAGGCAACAGATACACGTCTATACAGACAAGACATTACACAAAGTTAGCAGCTAGCTGCATTCATCATCTTTTCTTAGATGAAGAGACGACAACTTATTATCCTTAACATTTTAAAAAAAATGTTTAAATGGCCAATCCGTGACAGGACACGTTTTTGGACGTTGCTAAAATAATTTTGTTCTCTGTTTCATGTCAACTTCGACGAGCTAACCTAACCGAGGCTTGGAAAAGAGAGGAAAGACTCGCAGGTGATATAAGTGGCTCTACAAATAAAGCCGAAAGACAGCACCGTGGGCGCAGAGACAAGGTCAGATTTGTATTTTTATGATTAAAGTTTGTTAGGATAGTTGAAGTGTATGCAGTTCTATTTAGTAGGGATGAGCAAACTGAAACACGTAACTGTTTCGAAACAAATGAAACAGTACATCGTAATGATTCGATATGTTGTTTCGAAACAGTGAAACAGTTTGTGTTTTGTTTTCTAATAAACCTACACATTTTATCATTTTGAATGTCTACTGTGTAAGTATGTCCATATAAACACAAATGAGGTGCGAGAGCGCTAATCATGTTGCAGAAAGTATGAAACTATCACTTAGGCGTCTTGGCAGTTTCGTATTTCCTGCAGCAAATGCGCTGCTTTCGTGCCGCGTGACTTTCATACTTTTCAAATGGCTGAGGACAGCCATAGCTGAAGACAGAAGAACCACCACGAACGGAACTGGAGGTGGGAGCAAACTGCAGAAACACACATTCCGTTAGTATGAGTAATATACCCATCCTGCTAATTTCCATCTACACAAAGGGAATCATTGTGGATAATAGGCACAGTGACTATAGACTCACAAATAACGCCAAATAATTCGAACAAATAACAAAATATAACAGAAAATTTTTTTGTCTTTCAAGGTGTTTCGAACCGTTACTATAAATTCACCATGCTTCCCAGCCCTTCCCATGCACCATTACACTACCAGTGATTTGTCAAACAGATTGCTTGCAATTATACCCACATCAAATTTATGTATATGTCTAATAACTGTCACTCTAAGCCTTTTTTTATTCAAAATGCTGTAGGCTTACTTGCGTTTCTTAGTATGATTACTGTACATGAACAGAGAAGCGTATGTTATAAAAAAAGTGTAATTTAACTGAATGATTTTCACATATTTATTATTTTGAATTTGAATAGTATGCGTTGTTTTATTGTTTGGTTAGTGTTTATAAAGCAGATGTTACGCCATTTCGAAACAGGACGGTCAGCTAGAAACGAAGCTTTATTTTCGGATATCTTAAGCTTCATGCTATTGCTTGTCAAAAAGATTTCGACACTCTTGAAAGAGTTTCATGAAGTGGTATGTTGTGTTTCAGAACCTGTGCCGAGCCCGAATCTCATTCGACACAGAGTGGAATGAAACATCACTGTTTCGATACAATTAGTCCGTTCCAGGCACAGGTGGACTGAAACAGCCTTATTTTGAAACAACGATACAGTTTCTGTGTCTGGCTCGAGATCGAATATGGTCCGAGACAGGGGCGGAATGAAACACCACTGCCCGAAACAGTGAACCACAACCGTACCGAAACACTGAAACAGTTCCACGTATCGATACACTGTATCGAAACATAGAAACAGTGGCCAAGTCTACTGTTTAGTGTTATTTGCTATTGGAACATTGATTAATTGTGTTCATGTTAGATGTGTTTTGATTGACCTGTCCCAGTTGCATTTATTTTTATATGTACATTAAGAGAATAGACACAGAAGTACTCTTGTGTGAACGGAGTTACATATAGTGATAGTAGAAGGGAGTTATATATAGTGATAGTAGAATATTTATATGGTTTTAACTAGGGCAATGTTTAGGATGAGTGAAGCAGAGCAAAGCAGCACGCAACAGCCTTCAGCTGTTAGCACTGATAATAATGATGCAGTAAGAAGTGTTGTAGGACCGATGGCTACAGATAGCGCAATAGAACGCCCTGTAGACACGGCTGGAAGTGTAACAGCAAGTACGCAGCATGGATTAGATCCATTGGTAATTATCATGAGACAGATGCAGATGATAACCGAGAGCATGAATACTTTGAAAACCGACATTAACGCGAAGTTAGCCTCAGTTACTGTAGGGCAAAATGATTTGAATACGAAATTAGCCTCAGTTACTGAAGGGCAAAATGATTTGAATACGAGATTAGCCTCAGTTATTGAAGGGCAGGAAAATCTGAAAACCGACATTAACGCGAAATTAGCCTCAGTTACTGAAGGGCAGCAAAACCTGAAAACCGATATTACAGCACAATTAGTGACAGTCACTCAAACTCAAGAAGAAATGAAATTAGTCCAGACTGAGATTAAGCAGCAGTTACATCGTGATCATGACTGTTTTTAATAGTAATTAGTTACAAGACAGTTTTTTCGAATTAGAGCAGCGGATAGAGGCGAAGACCAAGGAACTCAAAGATCAGGCCGAAGAGACGGAACGAAAATTAACTGCACAAATAGAAATGGTGAAAGCACAATGTGAGGAATCTACTCACCGCGTACGTGTCGAAATGAAGGAGTATGTGGCTATTAAGATAGATACTGTACGGGAACAAGTGGAAATGGTTCCGCAACTAGTACAAAAGCAAGACGCCATGTTATGTGCAATTGCGCAACTTCCTGAATTGGCACGTACACAGGCTAACCTAAAGGAAAGCGTTGAACATCTGACAGAGCGTCAAGACGTTATAGACCACCAAATTAACGTATTAACGGGTAAATTATCCGAAATCACATTAGAAAACAAAAGACTAATGTGTGAAAACGTTGAGCGAAATGTTAAGGCAGCATTCCAGAGTTTATCTCGCAAACAGGAAGAGAATTTGTTTGCGAGAGGACTTGAGGAGGTGCGACAGCAGTTAGATGCTGATTTGGAGCATTGGAAACAAACGATAGAGGAGTCGATGCGCGCTTCACAACAAAGCTCAGAACAAATGAATACAGGGCAGCAGCAGAAGTTGGCAGCTACTATAGAGCCAGTTACTGCCCATTCGCACACAATACCGACTTGCGTAAGTAATTCAAACATTAAATTGCCACAAGCTGGTTGTTCGCGTGAATTCTTACCTAACGGAGATTACGAAAGCCTTTGCCATGCCGAAGAAAAAATGATAAAGCATCGGCAATTCCAGATTTTTAACCGTGACAAAAGGGGGGTCCATCCAATTGTTTTTATTCGAAGTTTCAGAGGAGTGCTAACCAGAAATTGGTCGGAATGGCAGAAGATCAGTTTTGTTACAGGATATATACAAGGTTCGGGGGCGATCTGGGCCTCGGACATATGACGATTTTGAGAAGGTGTTTTTAGCAAAGTTCTGGTCAGAAGGGGTACAGGAACGCCTAAGGCCGGAGGTGCTCTACCCAGAGCCTTTCTCCTTTTCGAAAGGAAGCCTTAGAAGGTATTTCGAAAAATATATAAATAAAACGAGATACTGGGACAGACCTATGCCCTTGCCAGACGTAATAAACATACCTAAGGCAAGACTACCAACTAGCATCCGGAATCAATTGATTTACGGCAACGACAAAGACTTGGAGTCGTTCCTCACGACGTTAGACCATATAGATATTATCGAAGAGAACAACCAGAAAGCCCGTAATAACAGATTCCAATATAGGGAGATAGAACCTCCGCCAAACGGTAGGCAAGGTGGAAGTATGTGTTATACTTAAAGGGAATGAACAGAGATCGTTAAATAATGGAGAAACCCCTCAAAATCTCAATAGTAATCCCGGCAATGGTCTTGCGAGGGGCTATTCAAGGAACAACAGGAACGGGAAAAGATACAATCCCGTGTGGGGGAACGAAAGGAATTTCAGACCCCAAGCCGGGAATAATAACAATAGTAGAAATTGGAATCAACCGGGAGGAATGAATTCAAATAGCCAATATCAGTGGGGGCGGACATCTACGAATCAACCGGTAATTACCGAAGTGACGGATGATGCCAACCAGCAGACAAATCAAAATCCAACAAACTTGTAAGGACCCACTCGTGCCCCGGAGGAGCGGTCAACAATTGGTTGAGGGGCAACAGGATATGTGTACCCATGCTAACGTATAATGATGGACGATTACTGGCAGATGAACTGACCGAGGACTTAGAACTACAAGATGAGGATAAGGAACAGGTGGCAGTAGCCGAAGTGCAAGTCATTATGGAGACCATACCTATAGTGGCGGTTTTAGACACAGCTGCAACCACATATGTTATTTCGGAGGCACTATTCAACAGGATCAGAAATATAAGACGAGTACCAATTTTTCCAGTTCAAAGTTGCAGAATAATAGGCGCCGTTGGGGCTCGATCGGCTAATGTAAAGGTGCAGTCACTACTTGGTGTGGAATTCGGAAATGTAGCAATATTAAGCACATTCCTTGTTGTGAAAAATTTGGTGGTAGATTGCATTATCGGAGTCGACAGCCTACGTCAATAGGGATGCAGAATAGATTTTAAAACAGGAAAAATTTGGATGAATGTTAAGAAACAAGAAATTGAGTTGGAGTAGTTGAGAAAAAGAAAGCCTTACGAGAAAATATAATTGTGGGATCAGTGTTCAAGTAATCAGGACGGCCCAAAATTCGAAAGAGCACGTAATTAATGAGTTCCAAGTCAAAGAAGATTTCGGTCAATTTGTGTTTGAAAAGTTAAATGAATCCGACTGCATTATCGAAGATCAGAAGAATCAGCTCAATGAATTATTATTAACGGATGAAAACGTTTTTGATGAAAGGCCAGGAGGTATTAAGGGATACATATGCCATCTCTACGTTAAGCCGCACGAAACGTATTGTAGAACTTTCTATCCTGTTCCCTGGAAGTTAAAGGCTCAAGTTCAAAAGGAAATAGATCGCATGTTGAAATGGGGTTTGATCGAACCCTCTACAAGCCATTACTGCTCCCCATTGTTAGTCGTGCCAAAAGCAAATGGGACTGTTAGACTGGTACTCGACGCCAGAGAAATAAATAAAATCATAATTCCAGTGAGAACACATCCGGAAAACATAGACGAACTTATACAACGGTTCCAGGATGTCCAATATTTGACGAGCATTGATTTGCGGAGCTCTTATTGGCAAGTCAAGCTGGATGAGTCATCAAGGAAGTATACGGCTTTCATTTATTCCGGAAGAAGTTACCAATTTACTGTAGTTCCTTTCGGACTCAACATTAGTGCTGGAATCTTTATAGCAGCTCTAGATTATGCACTAGGCCCAGAACTCAGAAGCAGGATGATTTGCTTATTGCATCGAAAACTTGGGAGGAGCATATTACCTTACTGAACCGAGTGTTGGACGTGTTCAAAACCATGGGAATAACTGCTAACCTACAGAAATCCCATTTTGCAGTAAACAGAATCAAGTTCCTGGGGCATATAATTGACGCAGAGGGAATTTTACCAACCAAGGAGAAGCTAATTGCGATTAGTAAGTTTCCAACACCCAGGAATAGGAGGCAATTAAAAGGGTTTATGGGCCTTGCCTCATTTTTTAGAAGATTCATAACAAATCAGGTGATGAACGCAGCAGCTCTAAATAATCTGTTGAAGAAGGATGTGCCCTGGCTCTGGACATTAGACTGTCAAGAAGCATTCGAAGAGATAAAGAAGCAATTAGTAAATGCACCGCTTTTGTACCATCCGGACATGCAAGAAGAATTTTACTTGTCAACAGATTCTTCGAATGTGGGTATTGGAGCGTGCCTTTTCCAAGTACGCAAGATAAATGGACAACTCACCTTCTGTCCTATTGCGTTTGCTAGTCATGTTTTGTCCAACTGTGAACGAACTTACACGACGACAGAATTAGAGGCTCTTGCGAATATCTGGGGATTTAAAAAATTTCATTATTATCTATATGGGTCAAAGACTATCGCATATTGCGATCATCAATCATTAACGTTTTTACAAACGTGTAAACTGTTACACCCCAGACTAGCTAGATGGACTCTCGCTCTGCAACAATACCAATTTAAGATCGTGCATGTCTCAGGACAGCAAAACATTATTGCTGACGCTCTATCAAGGTCACCACAGGGTTTGACCAAAGAGATTGAAGTAAATAATAACTCAGAATTCCCGGTATTGCTGCTGCAGGAAAATCCATATAAGATGTACTACGTCAATTTGTGTGCGCATATGGCACAGTTACAGTAAAGAGATGCTCAGTGGGGAAGTGTCATTCAAAGGTTACAACAGCAACCTTCGGATCAGATAGCAAATTATTACAAGCTGGTAAATGGCGTATTATTTTTCCGCTGTGGAAGGCCAACAAAGTCCGTTGCTGTGTTTGTATACTTGAGGCGCAAATAGAGAAACTCGTATGGTTCACCCATTTAACCTGGGGACATTTCGGTGCGACAAAATATGCAGACAAGATAAGTGTGTACTGTTATTTTCCCAACATAAAGAGCAGAGTGCCTGAGGTCTTGAAGAAATGCATAATCTGTCAAAAAACAAAGCCGGATTCAAAAGGGAGTAAGCACCCATTATGCTCTATATTAGTCCAAGAACCAAAAGAATTAATTTCGTGCGATCTGTGTGGACCGTTACCTACTTCAAGAGGTGGTGTTAGATATGTGTTGGCATTTCTCGATGTGTGTACGAAATACATAAAGCTATACCCGATAAAGGCGGCTACAGCCAAAGTAATTGTATTAAGATTGACAAGGGATTATCTTCCACATGTGGGTATACCTAAGGTGATCATAACAGACAATGCTAAGATATTCACGGGACTCCGATGGAAACAGGCTTTGTCTCAAGTCGGTGTGAAACACATACTAACATCATTTTACCACCCACAAGGTAGTTTGGTTGAGAGCATTTTTAGAGAGTTCAATCGATTTATGAGGACCTATTGCCATAATAAGCAGACTGCGTGGGCAAATTATGTGGAAGAATTTGAGCAGATTTACAAACAACAACATGCCCCACTCCTCCACTGGATATACACCTCATGAATTGATGTTCGAGGCAAAAGAAGAAAACTTCTGGACTGAACATATGCCCAAAACTCAGGAAACTGAGATGCCTTGGGAAGAAAAAATAAGACAAGCCATCAGAAATATGACGCAAAAGGCTGATCAGAGAAAACAACAATATGACAAATTAATCAAGAGGGTACAGGCGTACCACGTCGGAGAGAAGGTAATAGTCAAAAGACATACCAAATCATCCTTAATAAAGAAGAGTATAAAGAAATGGGAGTTATTATACAGGGTGTCCCAGCTATCTTGTCCACCCAAAATATCTCTGGAACAATAACAGCTATTGGAAAACGACTTTCACCGGTATCAATGTAGGGCTGGGGCCCATGAATGTACATATTTGGAAACATTCTAAAACGAAAGCATATGTGTTTTTTAACACAAACTTATGTTTTTTTAAATGGACCTCCTATATTTTTTCTTCAACAATCCATAACATGACAAAGCACATACATAATGGCGTTGATTGCATCGCAATATTCCCATTACATCCCGAGATATTAAGACGCGAAGTTGACGCTTGAAACACCCGACATGCGCTGCTAGCGCACGTCCTGAGGCTCAGACGTGAAACCCATGCTGCCCATAATCGCGATTTGATTGACATGCGTAATCACACTTCCATACTTATCAAGAGGTCCGAAACGAATAATACGGTCTGCTGCCGTCCTGCTGCGATTACGGGCAGCATGGGGTTCACGCCTGAGCCTCAGGACGTGCGCTAGCAGCGCATGTCGGGTGTTTCAAGCGTCAACTTCGCGTCTCAATATCTCGGGATGTAATGGGAATATTGCGATGCAATCAACGCCATTGTGTATGTGCTGTGTCATGCTATGGATTGCTGAAGAAAAAATACAGGAGGTCCATTTAAAAAAACATAAGTTTGTGTTAAAAAACACATATGCTTTCGTTTTAGAATGTTTCCAAATATGTACATTCATGGGCCCCAGCCCTACATTGATACCGGTGAAAGTCGTTTTCCAATAGCTGTTATTGTTCCAGAGATATTTCGGGTGGACAAGATAGCTGGGACACCCTGTATACTGGCCCATTCATCATTCTACAAATTCCGAACCCTGGAGATTATCTGTTAGCATACCCGGGATCTAACAAAATTAAAGGGTTATTTTCCCATAACGACTTGAAAAAATTTAATGAAGATTAGAAGATAGGGAGGAATGGTGTTGCGAGTGACAGAGATGAAGGCTCGTAAAAACATAACAATAAACTCTGTGTGTTTAGTGTTAGAAAACTTTAAACTGAAATAATTAATCAGTGACACAGATTGTAGCAATAGTGACTAACTATTACTATCGAGTGCTGCAAAGAAGATAGTGGAGATAGGCTTCACCTGTGTTTGGGTAAACATAGAACTTTAGCATTGCTAATGTCATCAAGATTTATAAAGGATCTGAATGACCTTCAAGAAGAAAGAAATGTTTCCCGAAAATGACGCTGCATAATCAAAAGAGGTTCCCAGTGAATGTTCATATATAATTTCAAGTGCACTCTTAGATGTGTAAACATGTGAAGTGATGCGTTTAGGCAGTGAATCATGAGTGACGGTTAAAGCCGCAAAGATAATTTCCCGCGCAAAACAACCGACGTCGGCGCGAGAGTTAGAATCGATATAGACGACACAGATATGCTTTGTAAGAGACTGATGTTGAACTTCAACAAAAAAAAAAGTATCATGATTAGACGTTAAGAGTTCTTGATTTATTGTTGAATGTCAAAAGAAAGTAAGATTTATAGAATTAGCAGTTATTTAATGGGTCTTGTTCACTTTGGAATTTTGTTTGAAAATCCATTCCCATATATGTGCATGTATGAATGCCGGATGAATCAGAGAATAAATAAAAGAAGTGAATCCACATTCCTTACTACTAATAACTTTTACATTATAGCAATCAAGCGGAGCAATATACGTATTTAGGATAAAAATTTTATGAGTATAGATAAATGATATGACTTTTCAAGGAAATGATGGATTATGTCTTTGTATAAAATGAACCACACTTTCCATTATTCGATGATTTGAATCCAAAATCTACTGCAAGTTGCATGAATCCTTTAAATTACGAAGAATAAATCATTGACAGAAAATGTGTCAGAATTTTTGGACTGACAAGCACAAGTGGTGAGGCGAAGTCCAAAAGAAAATTCAAACTAGAGTAAATATTATGATGTTTTCGGCAACAGCATTAGTCAATGAATAAATGGAAACTTTAAGTCAATGGCTAAATTTCTTGCAGTACATCGTAAGAAAAAGGATGCATGAAGCCATAGGGGTTTTGATTTCAAAAAGAAGAATCTTGGACGGTGCAACCTAACCAGTTCTTTTACAGGAAGAGTTTCCTTTCGGTCATTGTTAATTCTTTTGGAATGAATGTTGCATGTGAAATCTGGTATCCCTGTCCCTTCTACTCTTTCCATTGTGGGCCGCGTAGAAGACCGATTACAAATGTGGACGTCGGGGACATGCAAGATCCGGGGGAGTTTCAGCACCGCAAGATATTGTCCTGGGAACAAGATTGTAAAAAAAAAAATAAAATAAAATAAAAAAATAAAAAAAAACCCTCGAGTTATTTATTGTAAAATTTTTTAGCTAGAGGCATAAATCACTGTTCTCCAAATCGTTATATAAATCGATCAATATCTTACCTTTAGAGATCAATTTCAAAATTATTTTTTCTCTTCTGTAGGCTTTCCTATCTTCTATGTACCGTAGGCTGGAGGTCCAGGCTTAAGAGGTTTTCCGAGGTTTCCCTGCTTAAGAAAGTACCCGAATGGGTAAACCCTGATAACAGTTTCATGAAAGATCATCTTCCTTGGTTGTGCACAGCAGACATAACACCTTGATGCACGTAAAAGCAATACAGCCGCGGTACCTGTCTCTTCATTTCTTCTGTTTTCAATGTTTCTTTTCTTCGTCTGTCTTAAACATAATTTTTTTTTTCAGTCGGAGGACTGACACTCATCACTTCCGGGATACCCACACTAATAGGTAGCTCGCGAAGTGTGTTCGGTAAATCAAAATTAGGCTCACAAACTTCGCTCGCTGCGAGGGGCATTGTAATGTCCCCACAGAAAATACCCTCTACCACGCACCAATTAATCATTGTCAATCAAACCATCCACATTCATTCACTTTGGAAAAGTATCTGATCTGATTTTCTCGTAACATATGCGGCGACAGCTCGTCGACGCCAAAGTACACTCCTGGAAATGGAAAAAAGAACACATTGACACCGGTGTGTCAGACCCACCATACTTGCTCCGGACACTGCGAGAGGGCTGTACAAGCAATGATCACACGCACGGCACAGCGGACACACCAGGAACCGCGGTGTTGGCCGTCGAATGGCGCTAGCTGCGCAGCATTTGTGCACCGCCGCCGTCAGTGGCAGCCAGTTTGCCGTGGCATACGGAGCTCCATCGCAGTCTTTAACACTGGTAGCATGCCGCGACAGCGTGGACGTGAACCGTATGTGCAGTTGACGGACTTTGAGCGAGGGCGTATAGTGGGCATGCGGGAGGCCGGGTGGACGTACCGCCGAATTGCTCAACACGTGGGGCGTGAGGTCTCCACAGTACATCGATGTTGTCGCCAGTGGTCGGCGGAAGGTGCACGTGCCTGTCGACCTGGGACCGGACCGCAGCGACGCACGGATGCACGCCAAGACCATAGGATCCTACGCAGTGCCGTAGGGGACCGCACCGCCACTTCCCAGCAAATTAGGGACACGGTTGCTCCTGGGGTATCAGCGAGGACCATTCGCAACCGTCTCCATGAAGCTGGGCTACGGTCCCGCACACCGTTAGGCCGTCTTCCGCTCACGCCCCAACATCGTGCAGCCCACCTCCAGTGGTGTCGCGACAGGCGTGAATGGAGGGACGAATGGAGACGTGTCGTCTTCAGCGATGAGAGTCGCTTCTGCCTTGGTGCCAGTGATGGTCGTATGCGTGTTTGGCGCCGTGGAGGTGAGCGCCACAATCAGGACTGCATACGACCGAGGCACACAGGGCCAACACCCGGCATCATGATGTGGGGAGCGATCTCCTACACTGGCCGTACACCACTGGTGATCGTCGAGGGGACACTGAATAGTGCACGGTACATCCAAACCGTCATCGAACCCATCGTTCTACCATTCCTAGACCGGCAAGGGAACTTGCTGTTCCAACAGGACAATGCACGTCCGCATGTATCCCGTGCCACCCAACGTGCTCTAGAAGGTGTAAGTCAACTACCCTGGCCAGCAAGATCTCCGGATCTGTCCCCCATTGAGCATGTTTGGGACTGGATGAAGCGTCGTCTCACGCGGTCTGCACGTCCAGCACGAACGCTGGTCCAGCTGAGGCGCCAGGTGGAAATGGCATGGCAAGCCGTTCCACAGGACTACATCCAGCATCTCTACGATCGTCTCCATGGGAGAATAGCAGCCTGCATTGCTGCGAAAGGTGGATATACACTGTACTAGTGCCGTCATTGTGCATGCTCTGTTGCCTGTGTCTATGTGCCTGTGGTTCTGTCAGTGTGATCATGTGATGTATCTGACCCCAGGAATGTGTTAATAAAGTTTCCCCTTCCTGGGACAATGAATTCACGGTGTTCTTATTTCAATTTCCAGGAGTGTATTTTCTAGTGCGTTTATTCTTTGAAATAACAGAGATGCATATATGCATTCTCCATGGTTGTTAGAGTGGTAACTAGGACAGCTTCTGGAGTATCTGTTGAGGGATTGACGTGTTTCTGAGAGATACATATTCTGCTTTTCATCTCGCTAAAGCGAGCCAATTAACATTTGTGCCGCTAGCGGTTTGTTTGATGAGAAAGAGACTGTAAACGGAAAATATTAAGACGTGGAATCACCGGAGATCTGGACATGTAATGGAGATGGATATAATACACAATTTCCTTCATAAATAAGGTTTGTGACTTTTTTGTTCTGGAGTGAATGAACGAATGAGTTTTTTCTGAATCATTTGATGATCACGTTGGCCCTGTAATTAGTGGCGAAGTTTCAGCTGAGTCGAAGAGAGCCTGCAATCACTGAGTCTGTGTTAAATCGTCCAAAAAGGCTTCGTACACATCTGGAACTCGCATTCTTTCGTAAAAGGAACAAATTGTCCACACGATTGATTCTCCCGACTGAATGAAGTGTTTAACAGTAATAATAAATGTAAAGATCTCTTACAGCAAGCCAGCCGCTGATTACCAAGACGAAGGACTCCACCAAAGATTCTATTTGGCTGATTGCACGTAATGAAATATTATATTAAAAACAGTACATAGATAAAGGAGAGAAAGAGAGAGAGCGAATGAAAATAGAGATAATACTAATAATCCTCCATTAGTCTAACTTTTCGCCTGTCTCATCACGGATCAGCCAAGAAATTGGAGGCCCTTACTTCACAGTATAGATTTATGTGTGAAGGTGAAGGGATCTTAAAGGCAACAGATACACGTCTATACAGACAAGACATTACACAAAGTTAACGGCTAGCTGCATGCATCATCTATTCTTAGATGAAGAGACGACAACTTATTATCCTTAATATTTTAAAAATGCTAAAGCGGCTGGATGGTCACACATCCAAGTGCCGCCCACGTCCGACAGCGCTTCACCTCGGTGATCTCACGGGAACCGATGTATCCACTGCGGCAAGGCCTTTACCTAAGGAACAAATATGGGTGCATGCAGAAAAAAAAGATTGCTTTGAGACTAATAAAAATTTCCCCTGTTGTTATATGCACTCGTAAATAAATGCATGGGAAATGATTGAGTGAAATGGCAATGCAATGGGTGCCATAAAAAGGAATTTAGTACATCTTCGAAATCAGCGGGTAAAGGTCAAACTGGCTCGAAGAATTTTGGGCCTGGTGTTTTGAGTATTAGCTATTTGTCATCATCATCATCTTCAATTCATGAAATAGGCTGAAAAGCCTGCCCCGCAAATCATCTTTTCCATGGACATCCGACTCCCCTTATCCTGTGGTCTAGTAGTATATAACGATCTTATGCAAACGATAATGCCTCGTTCTTTCTAAATGGTTACACCACATTTCATAGTGTTTATTTTTGTTTTCTAAACCAAAAATCTGTGTTCTTGTATTATTCCATGTTTCGTATTTGTCCCATCACTGAATTTGCCTGCCCCGAGATGTTTCACCTAAGCTGACGCAATTTTCTTTCCGTTTTCCTTTGAGTACCCACCTCTCATTTCCATAAAATACTACTGCAGGCGCAACCGTTTCATAAAGTTTCAATTTAGTTCCCGTTCTGGTCTTACATATCAGAGTTTTACGAAATGTTCCCTATATATATACGAGGTGTATGAAATAAGTAATGCAACACACTTCTTTTCTCGGCCGATTTCGATTGAAAATTGTGGAATTTGTTGTGGAACATCGCGGAGTATTGCTGCTTCAGCCCGTATAGTTTCCTGCTGGTGGCGCTACACGTAGACTCAGAATGCCGTCTGGAATGGAGGTACAGTATGTGAACAAAAGTATCTGGACACATGGTGTATGTTCCGAGCACAGACCTGTCATTGAGTTTCTTTTGGTGGAAAACCAGAGCATCGCAGGTATTCATAAGCCCTTGCAGAACGTTTACGAAGACCTCGCAGTGAACAAAGTTGAGAGACAGTCTTTCGCCTTCGCAACGATATCGTGCAAAACTGACCGATCACCCGCGTTCCAGCCGGCCGCACGCACTCTCAGGAAACTGAAGAAACCACTTCAAGGTATGCGTCCCCACAAAAACGCAAACGAACTTCTTTTCCATGACATCGCAAAGCCTCACAGAAGTTTGCATACCCGATAGGAACTCACGAAACTTCTCTGGACTGTTCTTGCTCATCCATCCTCCAGACCGGATCTCGCACCTTCCGTCACCTATCATTTGGGCCCAATGAAGGGTTCACTCCACGGGAAGCTGTACACGGATTATGGGGAGGTTATTGATGTAGCAAGACTTTGGCATCGACGTCGAAAATTAGAGTGGTACCGTGTGGACATAAAGGCCGTCCCAGAAAGATGGCCTAAGACCGTCGGATTGACAAAACCTTATGTTGAAAAATAGTATTTTGTAGCCAAAAGAGTGGGGAATTATATAGTGTTGTTGGTTCCCGAATAAAAGCAACCTGCTTTCAGAAAGAAAGAAAGACTGTGTTGGTTCTTACTCACTGCCCTTCGCATCTTTAAATTTCTGTTTCTGTTTCTACGTCGCTATGTATTACTGGAAATGTTTCAAATCCAACGTACTTGAAGAGGGATACCTGCTCCAATTTTTTTTTTCACTTATCCAAATTTTGGACCTTACCATGTTTTCCGTTACAAACATCATTACATTTCATTTATGTGGAGATATTATCAATCCATATAGTTTTGCTATATTTCTTAAGATGTATAGCACCCTTTGAAAATTATCTTCCGTCTATCGCACAATAACAACATCGTCTACACATAATAACCTACTTAAACTGTACAGCGGCGAGAATACCACATTGGAAAATTCGTTCCTATCCATGATTTCCATCTCACTATGACCTCGTCCACACGTATATTAAAAACTGTAGGGGAAAGGCAGCAAACTTGTCTAAGTTTTTCATTTGCTTTTACTGGTGCCGTTAGTTTCTTCCACGTGCCGATAAATGCAGTAGTTTATTGATTTATTGACAGAGACTTCTCATCGCTTTTATCAGATTTTTTTCTGATCGAAATTTCCCATAACACCTGTCTACTCAGCTTGTCAAATGCCTTTAGCCAACGGAGGCTATGAGAGTTTCCAGATTATATTCCTTTCTTTTCTCAATCTTTTTTTACGACTATGGAAATTGCGTCTGCTGTTGATAGGTCTCATCTAAACGTCATCTGCTCTTCGCAGACATAGTATCTGCTACGCATTTGAGTCTACTGTTGATTACTCTGTAGTACGTTTTGTGGACATTGTTCAGCAAACTGCTGCCTCTATAATTTTCACATTCACTTCCGGCGACTTTCTTGTAAGTAGGGGTGATATTTGCTTTTAGCTAATTCTTAGATATTCCCTCTTGTCTCCATCGCATATTTAACAGACGTATGAGTCCCACATGTAAAATGCTTCCCTTCTACTTCCAGCACACCACATTCAGGTGCATCTGAAAAATTACAGCTAAATTACATGTCATCATACTCTAAGGAAACTTCCGAAACCTGTGGTAACATTCTAAAGAGGCTATTGCACTCAAGAGCGAAAGAAATTGGTACACCTGCTTAATATTGTGTAGGGCATCAGCGAGCACGTAGAAGTCACGGAACACGAACGTGGCATGGACTCGACTAATGGCGGAAGTAGTGTTGGAGGAAATTGACTCCATGAATACTGCAGGGTCTATCCATAAATCCGTAAGAGTACGAGGGGGTGAATATCTCTTCTGAACAGCATGTTGCAACGCATCCAGATACTTTCAATAATGTTCATGCCTGGGGAGTTTGGTGGCCAACGTAAGTGTTTAAACTCAGAAGAGTGTTCTGTCAGAGTCGTATCTAGACGTACTAGGTGTTCCATATCATTCAATTTGCATACACCCCACGCCATTACAGAGCCTCCACCAGTTTGAGCAGTCCCCTGCTGACATGCAGGATCCATGGGTTATGAGGTTGCCTCCATACCCGTATACACCCATCCTCTCGATACAATTTGAAGGAGACTCGTCCGACCAAACAACATGGTTCCAGTTATCAACAGCCCATTGTTGGCGTTGACGGGCCCAGGCGAGGCGTAAAGCTTTGCGCCGTGCAGTCATCAAGGGTGCACGAGTGGGCCTTTGGCTCCGAAGGCCCATATCGATGACGTTTCGTTGAATGATTCGCACGCCGACACTAGTTGATGACCCAGCATTGGTATTTGCAGTAATTTGCAGAAGGGTTGCACTTCGGTCATGCTGAACGATTCGTTGGTCCCGTTCTTGCAGGACCTTTTTCCGGCCGCGGTGATATCGGAGGTTTGATGTTTTGCTGGATTCCTAATACGAGACGTGCTAAGACATCTCAATAATTTTATTCTTACATGAAAGCCTGTACCTTAATCTACGCCATTACAATCTGATTCTTCCTTGTTTACGTTGTGTACTGAGTGTTTAAGTTGCCTCCGATAATCGTGAGTCCCGTCGACTGTGATGTACGGGCAGTTATAAGATTTCTTAGTGCTAAAGGCCTAAAAGCGATTGGTATTCATCGTGAGATCTGTGCAGTTTACGGAGAAACCATAATGAGTGACGGAGTGGTAAGAAAGTGAGTGAGAGCATTTAAAGATGGCGGCACAAGTGTGTATGATGAAGAACGTAGTGGGCGTCCTTCGATCGTTAATGAAAGTTTGGTGCAGAAACTGGACAATAAGGTGAGAGAAAACAGACGCTTTACGATTTACTCCTTGGGGGATGACTTTCCTAACGTTTCTCGTAGTGTTTTGTATGGCATTGTGACCGACCACTTGAATTACCGAAAACTGTGCGCACGTTGGGTGCCGGAAATGTTGACGGATGTGCACGAAACCAAACATTTAAACAGTGCACTGACTTTCCTTGAGCGGTACCACAACGACGGTGATGGTTTCTTAAACCAAACTGTTAAGGACGATGAAACATGGGTGGCCTACGTAACAACAGAATCAAAGCAACAGCCCATGGAAGTTGAGCAAGGGCTTCGTTTCGCTGCAAGACAATGCCCGTCCGCATGTGGCGTATCAGATCAAAGATCTCATCACATCTTTTCGATGGGAAACTCTAGATCAACCTCCGTACAGCCCCGATGTTGCGCCCAGTGACTACCATCTGTTCCTAAACTTGAAGAAACACCTGGGCGGTCAGCGTCATCAAGACGATGACGAAGTCAAAACAGTCTTGATGCACTGGTTAACAAGTCAGGCGGCAGACTTCTATGAGGAGGGTATTCAAAAACTGGTACAACGTTATGTCAAGTGCCTCAGTATTGACGGAAATTATGTCAAAAGTAGTTTAAGGTACAGGCTTTCATGTAAAAATAAAATTATTGACATATCGTAGCATGTCTTTTTTTTTAATTTCAAACCGGTAGTTACTTAAAAAACACTCTCCTTATTAACGGAACACTCGTGAAATGGTCGGACGGGAAAATCCGCTTCCTATGAGATCCAGCGTCCAATCGCTCCTGCACCGAATATAGCACCACGTTCAGGCTCACTTAAATCTTGATAATCTGCCATTGCAACTACAGTAGCCGATTTAACAACTGCACCAGACACTTCTTGCCTTATATAGGCGTTGCCTGTTTACATATCTCTGTATTTGAATACCCATCCCTATACAAGCTTCTTTGACGATTCAGTGAACAATACGTGCATAATATTTACACGAGTCAACCATAAGGGGGTGTAGTAATATTATAGTACATGGCACGTGAGCAGACCATTCATTTCGTATATTCCATGGCTGCTTGGCAAATCTCACAAGGAACTGGACCAGCTTTAAACACAACAGAATCCCATATATATAAGAGAAGAACCACAACAAATGAAGTGTAAACATAAATTAATAATGAACGAACAACCCATAAAACCAGCACAAACTTAAATTTGTCATTAACATACGCCCACGTAAAGCGAAGTAACAAGACTTTCGCACGCCGAAAACAGGAAAACGACTATCCAAAGCCTCTGCACTTACATCCATTGTTGCATACATAATGTGGCTCCTTCACGCAATGATTCTAACTTAGCTGTACCACATATGCGCCCTTTGAGTATCGTAAAAACGTACTAGTGTCAGTGTGCAGACGATACGGTACTCAGTGGGTGGGTAGGCGATATTTTTTGTCTTCCGTCCACCGATGAATTTGCATCCGTAGGTACAGCAGCGTGGCAGTAGTCTTCAGTGTCTGCTGCAATAGCTCTGCCACGTGTAACTGAATGTAGAGTCAGTAAAGTGTCTGGAATTCTCTTTGTCTACAGACAAATGGACACTACTGTTATGATTACATTATACAGGAGGAGGAGAGAGCGACTTTTGTGGGAGTTTTTGATGGCTGCCAGGCAGGTACAGTGTTACCACGTTCATTTGGTGCTAGGGTGCTGGACCGGTCTTTTTCTGCATCTTGGTAAGTTCTCTGTAGAGCAGCGTCAGAGAAAAATTAGCCGAAATCGCCAATGACCTTGCCTCAGTGGTAATACAGGCTCCCGTCAGATCACCGAAAGTAATTGCTGTCGAGCTGGACTTATAAAAATGACTTTTATTTTTTAATAGTATCAATATTTATATATGTGTTTGGAGAGAGAGAGAGAGAGAGAGAGAGAGAGAGAGATTGACTTTGACAAAGAATTTTATTTTAAGTCGTAACTGGTTCCTGAATTTTGGTTGCTGCCTCCTTGAATGATCAGCTTCTGCACCAGTTGGTGACGTATTACAATTTGGAGGAAGTTATTGTTCTTTAAGGTTTAAAATACGACTCTGTTAGTTACTTGGCCGTATTGCGGATACCTTTGAGCCCAAGTTTTCGTAGCTTTTCATACCTAAGGGACCACTGTTGTAAGTGAGATCAAACAGCAATCTGCTTTTCGTGAGAAAACTACACGTCCTGCACTGAACAATTACAACCTACACGTCCTGCTACATCAAAATTGGTCAGTGGAGTTCAGCACCATACTATTGTACAAGAACATAATCGAATTACTGTAATTAATAAATTATGAGAGGTTGTTGCTTGTTGAATGAAAACTATAGAGAATGTATTTCTTTTCCTGTATTTTAGTGAACTTTGTACACTTACAATTCTGTCGATTGATAGACGGCAGACGGCCGGGGTGGCCGAGCGGTTCTAGGCGCTACAGTCTGAAACCGCACGACCGCTACGGTCGCAGGTTTGAATCCTGGCTCGGGCATGGATGTGTGTGATGTCCTTAGGTTACTTAGGTTTAAGTAGTTCTAAGTTCTAGGGGACTGATGACCTCAGAAGTTGAGTCCCATAGTGCTCAGAGCTATATGAACCATTTTTGAAAGACGGCAACGACAATGAAGTTCACCTCCTTTTCCAAAAACAAGATATTTCTATTCTTCACTTCCAGAAAATTTGTATGCATAAATGTTTGGCAATCTTTACGCATACTTCACTCGGTTTTGTCACTAAAATATCAATTTTCATCAAATGTAACAATACGTTCTGAGCGACGGACTAGCAACACGTCCTCTTTCCACAAGATACAGATTAACAGTCCTTTTTTTTAAATAAAAACAATTAACTTTTTTTTTTTTACAGTCGATACCCAAAGACTCTCTAATACTATCGTTGCGGGGATTGCGTGCTAAAAAGTGTCTTGCTGTCCAGCTGCGCTTCTCTCCACTTCAAGTACTTTTTTGAATCACATTTACATTTACGGTATTTACATTGCTGAGCTTCTCAGAATAAAATCAGGCACAAATTAGTTAAAGAAAAAAAAGCAGTGAGGCACACATAACATTACAGGCTAGCACATCCGTGGGTGACCGACCTGTGTGCTAAGCGCTGTTGGCAAGCGAGGTGGACTCAGCGCTTTAGAGGCAAATGAGGAGCTACTTGAATGAGAAGTAGCGGCTCCGGTTCCTTAAACACATACGGCCGGAAGAGCGATGTACTGACCACATACCGCTCCACATCCGCATCCAGTGACGCCTGCGGGCTGAGGGGGACACAGCGGATGGTTGGTACCATTCGGCCTTCGTGAGCTCTTCGAGCAGTATATAGCTGACTTTTTTTTTTTAGTCAAGGAATTGCTGATACACCAGCGAACAACGTGACAACCAAACAAATTCAAATAATTCAGTCCTTCCTAAATCCACCGCATTGCCCATTGCTCTCAGCAGTTCTAAGTCCTCAGTGTAGTAATGTTCGAGACAATCATTAACAACAATGAGGGAGAGAGAGAAGAGACAGAGAATTCAATATTGAAGCTATTCCCCCCCTTCGGGTGCCTACGGACGTAAATTAACTTTACTCACAAAGAACATCTCGTAAGCTGTTTACGAGTAAACAGTGAGTGTGTAAAGTCCAAACAGCGACCTGTCGACGGTATTAAGCAACACAGATACAGAGGGCTGCAGAGATTTCGACACAGTTGCGCCTCTCAGGAGCAATGCTTCTAAACGCCGGAAAGTTCGCCTGATGATGTAGCAAAGCTTCTAAAACTCGCCGTAAATTTAATAAAATCTTGATGTTAGTGACTGAGTATGTAGTTTATAATTCATATCATACACCAGAGCGATTCAGAAATATGGTAAAAGTGGAAAATAATTGTAGCGCAGGTATGTCATTTTAATGAGCAGATATGCCAAACAGTGTAGTCAAATGCTGCATTTTGAATGGTTTAGTTTGTTTTGATATCAGTGTCACTGATATCCGCGAAAAATCCAAATAATTTCATTCCATTTTTTCTTGTTCTTCTTTTTTTAGTTGCTGCAAAACTGAAATTGACGATTTCTTCACTGGTGGTCCAATGTTTGCTTATAGCCACAAATGTAGTAGTGATAGAGGTCTTATGTTGAACTAGTGAATGATGAAAGCGGGGAGTCCCACAGCTCTTAATATTTGATAGTAATATCAGCAGCTCGGCAACGGGACCATTGTCGTTGCAGAGGTTCGTTGTTGAGGGATAACGGAAACCAGCTCAAGCACACACTTGCCAATTAGTCCAGGAACGGTAACATTGAAGCAGACAGCTCCACGAGTGTGGACCCACTACAGAATCGATGCGATATTATGGACCGATTAATTTTAGTTGTGTTTGTTAGGAGCACACGGACAAAATTACGGCCATGCTGTACTCTGGTCCCGGTGTGCGATCCCGTATCTCTCGTCGCTGAGTGCGAGTTTTGTTTTTCTCTATTCCTGCTTCATCTTCGTCTCCCACATGGACAGGGGATGGCATATCAAGAGTACTAGCTTTCATTTCTCAGCCTAGTGTTTTGAAAATACATAGATTCATATAAACTAAACTAAACTCAGTCCGAAAACGTTTTGGAGGGCCAAAATTTACCGACCGACCGCCGTGTCATCCTCAGCCCATGGGCGTCATTGGATGCTCTCCCTGGCATATATCAGTTTAAGAGATCGGAGCCGTTATTTCTCAATCAAGTTGTTCCTCAGTTTCCCTCATAAGGGCTGAGTTATCCCCACTTGCCAACAGCACCCCGCAGACCGGATGGTCACCCAGTCCGACAACGCTTAACTTCGGTGATCTGAAGGGGAACCGGTGTTACCACTGCGGCAAGGCAATTCGCATATATTGATATAATAGTAACTGAAAAGCTTTTCAGACGGTTTGTAAAAAAATGGAGGGTGATATACATTTCTCGTTTTATATTTCAAAAATAGCCATTGCAGGAAGACCGCGAAAATAATAGCCATAATGACTCTGATATGGTATGGGTCTGGATGGTATGAGTCGGAGTATATTACTGGGCTGCGGGCTTGGCCGTGACACCTTGAGCAAAACAATATTGTGGTTGGGGTTTTTTGGTGAAGAGACCAAACAGCGAGGTCATCGGGCTCATCGGATTAGGGAAGGATGGGGGAGGAAGTCGGCCGTGTCCTTTCAAAGGAACCATCCCGATATTTGCGTGGATCGATTTAGTGAAATCACGGAAAAACTAAATCAGGATGGCCGGACGCGGCATTGAACCATCGTCCTCCCGAATACGAGTCCAATGTGCTAACCACTGCGCCACCTCGCTCGGTATAAACAATATGGAAATATCAAGATGGTAGGGAGAAGCCCTGGTGGACGGTAGATTAACGAGGCAGGGCTTAAGCCGACAGGCTGGTTCTTACTGTCTGTGAAGAGCAGTTAGGTGAAGTTTCGTTGCGACGCGGTATAGAGTGCCTATAGGTATATTGTTTGTGGGCTGTGTGGTTACAGCCGATTGTAAACTGGAGGGGAAACAACAGGTTAGTTGAAGTTCTGATTGTTTTGATTGTGCACGCAGACACATGCCTCAGAAGCATACACTACTGAGGACGAAATGTGTGTGTTGTGGTCTTCAGTCCAGAGACTGATTGATTCAACTCTCCATGCTACTCCCAACCGATCCCTTCTTCTAGTCAAGTTGTGCCAAAATTCCTCTTCTCCCCAACTCTATTCAGAATCTCCACATTTATTACGTGATCTACTCATCTAATTTTCATCATTCTTCTGTAGCACCACATTTCCAAAGCTTCTATTCTCTTCTCGTCTAAACTATTTATCGACCATGTTTCACTTCCATACATGGCTACACCTCATACAAATACTTTCAGAAAAGACTTCATGGCACTGCAATCTGTACTCGATGTTGACAAATTTCTCTTCTTCAGAAACGCTTTCCTTTCCCTTTATATCCTAGTCCCCAAAATATTGCTACTCAGACCAAACTCAATCAAAAACTCATACGGTGCTCTGTGATGACAGCACAAAATATTCGCCTCAGGCTTTCGCGCTTCAGTTTCTTTGACGATCTTGTACTAGCTGACTGTCAGTGGAATTTCCCATGTACATTAGGGATGGCGAAGGGGGCCAGCGCGTTAGCCATCTCTGTGGTATTTTCACTACTTACTGATTTCAGACTATCTCATAATCGCATTCGTTTGGCGCATTTCTTATGGGTATTGAAGGTTTCCATAACAGTCTGTATCTGTTCTGTAACATTTTTTGCTGCCTTTGGTAGATAGAAATCCATTTGTGTAAAGTAAGGTGACGTGGGTGTCATTTCTATTGGTACTTGCCATCCAATAAATTTCCCAGCAAGTACCTCATCAACATATGAGATGAGGTAAGTAAATATGAAACAATACAACTTCCTGGTTTTCTCCACTGAACTTGTTACTTTTGCAGATGCTACATCATTCATTTTCTTTGGGCCTTTGTCCCACTTCAATGCTGGATCAGCCTAAATACTACGGATTTGGCGTTGCAGTGTCAGAGGGTGGCCAGATGCCCTTCCTGAACCAGTGTACCCTAGCTGTGTCTAGTGTAAGCTGTGAAATAGTGTGAACGTTTTGATATGTCTACGAGACGTGTAACTGAGGCAGGACGTGGGGACGAGCCCAGTATTCACCTAGTGGGATGTGGCAAACCGCCTAAAAGCCACATCCAGGCTGGCCAGCACACCAACCCTCGTCGTTAATCCGCCAGGCAGCTTCGTTCCGGGGCCAGCGCGCTTACGTGAGTCCAGGAAGCAGTGCATTAGCGCTCGGCTAACCTGGTGGAGTCTTTGCAGATGCTACATCACATGAGAAACATCAGCTATTTATGTCTTAAATACACAAAGTGAAATGTAGGTGGACACTAAATGTTACTAGTGCAGCAAGAAAAAGTTATTAAATTTGTAAAAGATGATAAATGAAACAAAGAAGCGCATTTATGATAAACAAAATTCGTCGAATAAAATCATCTACTGATGCCGCATAAACCATTTTATTATTGTAAACAGGTAGAGGTAGCATGAAGCCAGCACATTACAGAAACTTTCCATTACGCTGTTCCATCAGCTGCATTCCCTGCACCTAGTTCCATTAACTCAGTGCATACTAACCATTACGAAAGGTCTTATCTTTCATTACAGAAGTTCTTTATTCTGTTCTTGTTTAGATCTCATCGATTAGAGGTCAAGCAGAACAATATACTTTATTCACCGCAATTAGTTAAATGCGCAAAATCATTGTTGTATAACCCGGTCTTCCGTCAGGCACACGCAGTTTCAGTGGACTAACTAATGGCATGGAGGTTCCGGTATTGTGTACACGGTTCTGAAATTCACGCTACGTGAAACTCAGTAGTTTGCTTTAGCGACACTGCACCAGAAAAGTAAATTTCAGCAACTGCCAGGCTAGATCACGGTTGAAATGAGGTTGCATATAGACAGTCTGCTCCATTAATCTTGATCACCTAAATAACATATCGTGCAGAAACAAAATAAAAGTAAGTATTAAGCAAAAATCATTTAGCTACAAAGAGGACATTAACTAGCATGACTGCCGTTATTAAATTTGGTTCATTATGACGGTATTAAGGACATATCATAAAACTGACTTCGACTCTGCTTTGGTAGCCTACAGTGCAGGTATCCATGGTAAGGTGACTCGTCAACGTGCTGGAGTTAGCAGTGAACAAATGGAAACACAAGAAAAACAGATACCTGTCATTCGGTCCATGACAATAAAAGAAAACAATTGATGAAGCAGTTTTTCTCAGGGACTGCTTATATTGTACACAATATATCGCTTAAATATAACTACAGTATTCTACAACGTATACCCACATTGAAAACAGGAAAACATGACCGCAGTTACTTTCCCGCTAACTTACAACTTCCATGGATTACACTGTTTGACATGGGTTCTATTTCTGATATTAAAGTATGAGCTTCTAGACCATTTTACTGTGGGAAATTCAAATATGTAAACAAAATATCGTTGTCAGGGATACTTTTTATGTAATATGTATATACACTCCTGGAAATGGAAAAAAGAACACATTGACACCGGTGTGTCAGACCCACCATACTTGCTCCGGACACTGCGAGAGGGCTGTACAAGCAATGATCACACGCACGGCACAGCGGACATACCAGGAACCGCGGTGTTGGCCGTCGAATGGCGCTAGCTGCGCAGCATTTGTGCACCGCCGTCGTCAGTGTCAGCCAGTTTGCCGTGGCATACGGAGCTCCATCGCAGTCTTTAACACTGGTAGCATGCCGCGACAGCGTGGACGTGAACCGTATGTGCAGTTGACGGACTTTGAGCGAGGGCGTATAGTGGGCATGCGGGAGGCCGGGTGGACGTACCGCCGAATTGCTCAGCACGTGGGGCGTCAGGTCTCCACAGTACATCGATGTTGTCGCCAGTGGTCGGCGGAAGGTGCACGTGCCCGTCGACCTGGGACCGGACCGCAGCGACGCACGGATGCACGCCAAGACCGTAGGATCCTACGCAGTGCCGTAGGGGACCGCACCGCCACTTCCCAGCAAATTAGGGACACTGTTGCTCCTGGGGTATCGGCGAGGACCATTCGCAACCGTCTCCATGAAGCTGGGCTACGGTCCCGCACACCGTTAGGCCGTCTTCCGCTCACGCCCCAACATCGTGCAGCCCGCCTCCAGTGGTGTCGCGACAGGCGTGAATGGAGGGACGAATGGAGACGAGTTGTCTTCAGCGATGAGAGTCGCTTCTGCCTTGGTGCCAATGATGGTCGTATGCGTGTTTGGCGCCGTGGAGGTGAGCGCCACAATCAGGACTGCATACGACCGAGGCACACAGGGCCAACACCCGGCATCATGGTGTGGGGAGCGATCTCCTACACTGGCCGTACACCACTGGTGATCGTCGAGGGGACACTGAATAGTGCACGGTACATCCAAACCGTCATCGAACCCATCGTTCTACCATTCCTAGACCGGCAAGGGAACTTACTGTTCCAACAGGACAATGCACGTCCGCATGTATCCCGTGCCACCCAACGTGCTCTAGAAGGTGTAAGTCAACTACCCTGGCCAGCAAGATCTCCGGATCTGTCCCCCATTGAGCATGTTTGGGACTTGATGAAGCGTCGTCTCACGCGGTCTGCACGTCCAGCACGAACGCTGGTCCAACTGAGGCGGCAGGTGGAAACGGCATGGCAAGCCGTTCCACAGGACTACATCCAGCATCTCTACGATCGTCTCCATGGGAGAATAGCAGCCTGCATTGCTGCGAAAGGTGGATATACACTGTACTAGTGCCGACATTGTGCATGCTCTGTTGCCTGTGTCTATGTGCCTGTGGTTCTGTCAGTGTGATCATGTGATGTATCTGACCCCAGGAATGTGTCAATAAAGTTTCCCCTTCCTGGGACAATGAATTCACGGTGTTCTTATTTCAATTTCCGGGAGTGTATATGTATATTCACAATTCATGGCAAACACAGAGACGTTATAGAGAAATACAGGTATGTTGCTGCATCTAGTAGTGATAGAACGTGATAATTTCTTGTGCAGCAGCAGGTGGGAAGAATCAGACATCATTAGGTTATCCCCCGCCACACCTATGTCATTAAGACCACCTGAAACATCTCATTAACTCGAAAGGCGACAGCCGGTCGCTGCCTTGGCAGTAAAGCTTCACGCCTCCTAGGGGCAGGTGCATCGAGTTTACAACAGTCGTTTTACCCGCAATTTGTGTCAGTCTTAAGGAGTGGGTGTTTTGGCTGACAAGTAACTGTCTGTCATATTTCTGAGCACGGTTGAATATTTTAGTTCCTGTGTGTAATTTGATTGAGCCTGGTGCTGAAGGTAAAACAACTGCTTGTTTTTACACATCAACGTTCCTCTAGTTCCCTACTATTAATTTAATACAGGTGTATTACCAAAGTGGTATTTTTAAATTTGCAGAAATGCCACGTCGTCGTGGATGTTGATATAAGCCGGACGACTTCTGCTACATCTGTGGGAAGTTCACTTTTGCCAGAAATAGGAAGAAAATTTCTTCAGCCATAAACAAAGCATACAAACATTACTTTGGATTTCTGTTGTGCTACATGTTACTGCAAACTAATTCAGTGGTGGAAAGGTAAAGAGAATGTGGCGTTGTTTGCTGTTCCCATGGTGTGGAGGGAGCCTAAGGCCCATGTTACTGATTGTTATTTCTGTCTAACAAAAATTCAGGGTTTTACAAACAAAAAGTCGAAGAGGCACATTGTTTACCCAGATCTGCCTTCAGCGAGAATGACAGTGCAGCATTCTGACAACCTTCCAGTACCTTCAAGAGCTCGAGGTCAAATTCCGGGTGACAGTGAAATAAGTAGTACTGAAGAAATCACAGATGATGATTCTTTATATCACTGCACAAGCGAGTCATCGCCACATTTTTTAACACAGGCAGATTTAAATGATTCAGTATGTGATCTAGGACTAAGTAAACAAAAGGCGCAGCTGCTTAGTTCAAGATTACAAGAGTATAATCTACTGCACCAAAGTACTAAAATCAGTGTGTTGAGGTACAGAGAACATGCCTTTATTTCTTATTTTTCAACTGACGAAGCACTGACATTTTGCAATGACGTTGCTGGCCTGCTGAAAGTGCTGAACTTCACTTATATTTCACGGAGTGGAGACTTTTCATAGATGCATCGAAAACAAGTCTGAAGGGTGTTTTGCTCCATAACGGAAATAAAGTAGCTAACGCTAGTTTGACTAAAGAGAATTACGAATTCGTACAAAGGATGCTAAATTCATTAAAATACAATGAATACAAATGGAAAATATGTGCAGATTTCCAGGTAATTCCTATGGTACTGGGAATGCAACAAGGCTACACAAAGTATGCCTGTTTTCTTTGTGAGTGGGTAATCGAGACTAAAATTCTCACAACGTGAAAAATAAATGGCCTAGGCGAAAAGAATGTACAATGTGAAAGTCTGGTAGCTCCTGAATATATACTACTTCCACCGCTTCACATCAAACTTGGCCTGATGAAACAATTCGTGAAGGCCATGGATCCAACAGGCTGTGGGTTTGCATATCTAGCTACCAAATTCCCCCATCTTTCAGCTGCAAAAATAAAGGAAGGTGTATTTGCGGTCCCACAAATCAGGGAGCTGCAGAAAGATGCAAATTTTGGAGCATGTTTAACTGATAAAGAAAAAACCACATGGGACTGTTTCAAAATGTTGTCGGAAAACTTCCTCGGAAGAAGAAGAGCTACTAACTACAAAGCAATGGTGAAGGATATGATCAAAGCATATCAGGATTTGGAGTGCAGTATGTCTTTGAAGGTACATATGATGGACTCTCATCTGGACTACTTCACAGAGAGTTGTAGTGACTTATTGTATTGCTGGAATATCATTCGAGAGAAGAAAGATTCACAATACAAGAGAAAAAAGTGATGTGCATTACAAGGCAGTGGCTCATTGTTTGACAATTTTCTGTAATTTCTCATGTCAAATAAATGCTTCAAAGTGTATACACAAAGGTTATTGTGTTATATGTTAGATCCCTCCCTCCATCAATGTGATGAACTTATAACATCATAAAGACGTGCATTTGTTCGTCGTATTTCACCTCACGTTTGCTGCACTATATCAGAAACTGAAAAGAGAAATAAAATTGCGATTACTCATAAACTATCCCTGACAGAAAAAAACCAAAAACAGTTTTCAATTCAGCACTCAAAATAGAACTAAGATCACAGTATTTTTGATCAGAAATAGAAAAAAAGGTTTTTTTTTGTAGAACAGTGTTATTTGCATTTCTGCTTTCTCTTCTTTGGTGTACATTGTATTCATAAAATCGTTTAACGAAGACAGATGACTGAAAGACTGGAGTTGGTTTTCCGTTTATTTTAATTAGCGTAATGTCATCTCCAACATGTGCACCAGTTACCTTACTCTGGGAAGCGGCACAGTGAACTAGCACAGGAGGGTCAGAGTCAGTTACAACGACACTTTCTTGGGCTTCCATCTGGGTGGCTACGTTGAAATTCTTCGATGTTTTGGTCAGTGTCACTCCCTCCATCTTCTTTCGTATGTTGGGCCTCCCTTAGCCAAAACAGCGAGAATCGGCGGAAGAAATCGCATCAACGCCATATTTCAACAACCATGAGAAACGGAAGATATGACTGGCTCACTAAACGTCAAACTACAACTGCAGGTACACAGTATACAGAGTGTAATGGGTATCAGTAGAGGTATATCTATTGGTGATTACGGATGGTGTGTTGAACAACTTTATGTCAGTATTTATGTCGTTTGCAGACTAATGATTATAGCTACTAACAGTCATAGCAGTTTAGATTGGGTAGTAGCTCCATACATGCATGGTACAAATAAGCCATTTATTATTATTTTCCCCTGAGCAGTAGGCCAGATACTGAAGTGTGGATGCATGCGTGCAAAACGGGATGTCTATGCTGACAGGTGTCGTTCACTTCATGGTCGAGATATGACTGTGCAGCAAATATCAGGTTGTAACATTTGTGATGTGTTTGTGGGAAGATTGTGTCGTTCACTTCATGGTCGAGATATGACAGTGCAGCAAATATCAGGTTGTAACATTTGTGATGTGTTTGTGGGAAGACTGTGTCGTTCACTTCATGGTCGAGACATGACTGTGCAGCAAATATCAGGTTGTAACATTTGTGATGTGTTTGTGGCAAGACCTACTCTGAGAAAAAAAAGCCAGTACACTGATGTGCATACACATTATGGTACCAAATATCAAAGTATCTGCCCTTATAACCGTTACAACCTGTTTGGCATTCCTTGTGAGTGTGGCCACCGATAAACTGGGCAAACACAATGCTGCATCTCACAGAGTTGCATGGAACACATTAGATGCATACATTTGGAGCGTAAAGATAAATCACCCGTAGCAGACTGCAGTCTCAATGAGGGACATTCGAATTTGAAAAAAACAAAAATGTTCTGCTTACCTAGTGACTTCTGGATGAGCATCATCAAACAATCAATCGAGATGAAACTGCATCACAATCTCGTCAACAAGAACGAAGCTACGAGGCAAGTTGGACATGGAATCCTACACTAGCAGCTATACACTAAGAACGAGCTCAGCACCTGACACTCCATGAGTCTGGGCAACACTGAATTCACAGGGAGTCGAATGGGCCTGGGAGAAAGGGTGGGGTGAGATGGCCACCACTTAGAAATACACTATGTGATCAAAGTATCTGTACACGCCCAAAAACATACGTTTTTCATATTAGGTGCATTCTGCTGCCAAGTACTGCCGGGTACTCCACATCAGCGACCTCAGTAGTTAGTAGACATCGTAAGAGAGCAGAATGGAGCGCTCCACAGAACTCACGGAATTCGAACATTGTCAGATGATTGGGTGTTACTTGTGTTGTACGTCTCCACACAGGTCTAAACACCCCTAGGTCCACTGTTTAGAATGTGATAGTGAAGAGGAAACGTGAAGGGACACATACAGCACAAAAGCGTACAAGCCGACCTCGTCTGTTGACTGAGAGAGACCGCCGACAGTTGAAGAAGGTCGTAATGTGTAATGAGCAGACATCTATCCAGACCATCACACAGGAATTCCTAATTACATCAGGACCCACTGCAAGTACCATGACAGTTAGGCGGGAGGTGAGAAAACATGGATTTCATGGTCGAGCAGCTGCTCATAAGCCACACATGACGCCGGTAAATGCCAAACGACGTCTCGCTTGGTGTAAGGAGCGTAAAAACTGGACGACTGAACAATGGAGAAACGCTGTGTGGAGTGACGAAGCACGGTACACATTCTGGCGATCAGATGGCAGGGTGTGGGTGTGGCGAATGGTCGGTGAACGTCATCTGCCAGCGTGTGTAGTGCCAACAGTAAATTTCGGGGGTGGTGGTGTTATGGTGTGTCGTGTTTTCATGGAGGAGCTAGCACACCTTTTTGTTTTGGGTGGCACTATCGCAGCACAGGCCTACATTGATGTTTTAAGCACCTTCTTGTTTCCCACTGTTGAAGACCAATTCGGGGATGGCGATTGCATATTTCAACGAGATCGAGCACCTGCTCATAATGCACGATCTGTGGCCGAGTTGTTACTCAGCAATAACAGCCCTATAATGGACTGGCCTGCTCAGAGTCCTGGCCTGAATCCTATAGAATACCTTTGGGACGTTTTGGAACGCCGACTTCGTTCCAGGCCTCACCGACCGACATCTATACCTCTCCTCAGTGCACCACTCCGTGAAGAATGGGCTGCTGCCATTTCCCAAGAAACTTTCCAGCACCTGACTGAACGTATACCTGCCACACAGGAAACTGTCATTAAGTGAAAAGGGGGGGGGGGGGGCGGGGCAGGGGCGGGCAACACCATACTGAATTCCAGCATTACCGATGGAGGGCGCCACGAACTTGTCGGTCATTTTCAGTCAGTTGTCCGGATACTTTTGATCACGTAGTGTATATGTGGGAAGCCCGTTCGATCTCGACACGCCTGCCGCTGTGACCGATCGGTTCTAGGCGCTTCAGTCGGAAACAGCGTGCTGCTACGGTCGCAGGTTCGAATCCTGCCTCGGGCATGGATGTGTGTGATGTCCTTAGGTTAGTTAGCTTTAAGTAATTCTAAGTTCTAGGGAAGCCGAGAAGATTTCATCTGCAGTATACGTCAGGGAAGTCTACATTCACAATGAAAGCACCTGTATGGGAAAGAAGTACCCTGCAGACTTAAACAGCAGCAGAAAGAACGGAGTGGCTAATCTACTTAACACATTAATCTTGCTCCAACGGTTCCGAGACAAGGACGTCCTACCATGCTTTGTGCAACAATGGCATCCAGCAAAATCCGAAACGACATATCGGGTTCTATGAAGAGCCAACGAGTAAATAGTGAGATAATGCATTCGCTTCATAGTGAGTGGCATACGCTTCACACGAAGAGAAGTGAACAAGACTACACAGATTCTACTCACAAGCCACTTACGTAAGTATCGCTGTTAAATTATCAATATTCTCTTGGGAACGAGCAGAGTGAACTCATTTGCCGACGGTGAAACACAAAGACGGCGCCGTAACGCCCAGACAACACGTAAAATTCGAGAGGCGGGCGGGAGCTCAGATGAATACCTAGAACAATTGCCAACCTGAATAAGAAGGAACTGAAGATGGCTACAATCTCGGTACTCTCCAAAGAGCCGAAATTCACTCGTGTTCCAAGCACAGTTCAGGAGCAGGACATTATTAGCTGTGTTCAAGGAACAGTCCCTGGCCTGCCAACAAAAAAGGCGGGGACCATGCACGATCGTAGATAAAGAATTCCGACTTCCGAAACCAAATAAGAACACAACAGGGCGCACAGCACTAAGATGACTAAGAGACAATTAAATCCCAATAGTACTACCAGCTGACAAAGCAAACGCAGCAGTTTTATTGTGTGCTGTTGACTACCACCAGAGAAGAACCACTATCTACAGGATTCGGCCTACAGGAAGCTGAAGGTGGACTACACACTAAAGAAGACAAGGAAAGGCCAGAGGATTATGGTTCAAATGGCTCTGAGCACTATGGGACTTAACTTCTGTGGTCATCAGTCCCCTAGAACTTAGAACTCTTAAACCTAACTAACCTAAAGACATCACACACATCCATGCCCGAGGCAGGATTCGAACCTGCGACCGTAGCAGTCCCGCGGTTCCGGACTGCGCGCCTAGAACCACTAGACCACCGCGGCCGGCCCAGAGGATTATGAGCATGACATTTATCGAAACGAGACACAATTTCAAGACAGTCATCCATATGTAAGCCCGAGAACTTTTCATCAGTGCTATAGGCTGCAAAAGTCTACATTCACATATAAAGTCAGTTACGTGTTAAGTTTTTAATAATGTAGTTTCAGTGTCCCAGACAAAAAAACACAAGGGGCCATATATACAGGATGAACATTAATAAAACCGACGAACTGCATCGATGAATTTCTGGCCGGAAATGGAGGAAAGGTGTCCTGTAAACACGTGTCTGAAAAAGCACCGTTGCCACAATTGATGGCTTTGACGAATGAAAATTCTTCTGACCACGTGCTTTACGTTCCCTGTGCGTTGCAGGCTTTGTGGTTGAAGCAGCGTACTGTAAGCAGCAGAATAGTCATGTATTCATATTGCGTACAAAACTATATGGTGTTTTTGGACGACCAAACTGATGGAAACGGTCGAGAGCCAGAAACCTGTTCTCCAAATCTGGTGTACGCACAGTCAGCCACCTCCTTGCACTTCCATCTCTAGATTGCTCTGAATAGCGAACAACCACCATTATGAGGATAAGATTCAATCATGGGAGTTTCTTTGATTGATTCTCCGGGTAGAGACGAGTTCATGTTACGACCGGTGTAGTCTCGGGCCTACATGTCAAATACGAGCTCAGTTGGTAGTGGAATAAAGGCAAACACAGCTGGGAATACGGGGGAGGGGTATCTCAGTCCTGCACTTGCCTGAATACCCGATGTTAAAGTTCCCGCTGTTCTCATTCCTGCCTATTCTCATTACATTCGTCTTTCTTCGATCCACCCTCAACTCATATTCTTTATTTTTCACTCCATTCAGCAGATCATGTAAAACTTCTTCACTTTCACTCAGGATAGCAATGTCATCAGCGAATCGTGTCATTGAAATCCTTTCACCTTCAATTTTAATCTCACAACTGAACCTTACTTTTATCTCCATCATTGGGTCTTCATTGTATAGATTGAACAGTAGGGGCGGAAGACTACATCCCTGGCTTAAGCCGTTTTTAATCGGAGCACTTCGTTCTTGGTCGTCCTCTCTTATTATTCCGTCTTGGCTTTCGTGCATATTGTGAATTACCCGCCTCTCCATATAGTTTATCCCCATTTTTCTTAGAATTTCGCACATATTGCACTGTTTTACATCGTCGACGCTTTTTCCAGGTCGACAGATGCTGTGAACGTGCCTGATTTTTCTTTAGCCTTGCTTCCATTAACAACCGCAACGTCAGAATTACCCCTTTCATGTCTTTACCTTTCGTAAAGCCGAACTGATCAAAATCTAAAACATCCTCAATTTTCTTTACCATTCCTCAGGTATTATTCTTGTCAGCAACATGGATGCATGAGCTGTTAAGCTGATTGTGCGATAATTTCTGCACTTGTCAGCTCTTCACGTCCTCTGAATGTGTGGATAACATTTTTCCAAAAGTCAGATGATATATCCCCTGACTCATTCATACATACTACACACCAACATGAATACTCGTTTTGTTGCCACTTCCCCCAACGATTTTAGAAATTCTGATGGAATGTTATCTACCACTACTGCCTTATTTGTCCGTAAGTCCTCTAAGCTCTCTTAAATTCTGATTCTAATACTGGGTCCCCTATCTCTTCTAAATCGACTTCTGTTTCTTCTTCTGTCACATCAGACAAATCTTCTCCGTCATGGAGGCCTTCAATGTACTCTTTCCACCTATGCGCTCTCTCCTCTGCATTTAAGAGTGGAGTTCCGACTGCACTCTTAATGTTACCACTCTTGCTTTTAAATTCATCGTACGTTCTTTTGACTGTCCTATATGCTGAGTCAGTCCTTCCGACACTCGTTTCTTTTCCGATACCTTCACATTTTTCATGCAGCCATTTCATCTCAGCTTCTCTGCGCTTCCTAATGATTTCAATCCTTAGCTACCGGTATTTCTGTATGCCTGAATTTCCGGAACATTTTTGTACTTCCTTCTTTCATTGATCAACTGAAGTATTGCTTCTGTTACAAATTGCTTCTTCGCAGAATGAGATTTTCACTCTGCAGTGGAGTGTGCGCTGATATGAAACTTCCTGGCAGATTATAACTGTGTGCCCGACCGAGACTCGAACTCGGGACCTTTGCCTTTCGCGGGCAAGTGCTTCTTCGCAGTTATCTCCTTTATACCTATGTTTTTCTTTGCAGCTTCTGTGATTAGTCTTTTTAGAGACGTCCATTCCTCTTCAGCTGTACTGCCCACTGAAGTTTTCCTTATACATAGCCTTCGAGATCTTCAAGCGTATGTCGTCATTCCATATTACTTTCGTATCCCACTTCTTTGTATATTGATTTTTCCTGACTAATCTCTTAAACTTAAGCCTAGTCTTCATCACTTCTAAATTATGATCTGAGTCTATATCTACTCCTGTGTACACCTTGCAATCCAGTATCTGTTTTCGGAATCTCTGCCTGGCCATGATGTAATCTGACTGAAATCTTCCCATATCACCCGGCCTTTTCCCAGTATACATCCTCCTGTGAATCACGAACAGAGTATTCGCTATTGATAATTGATATTTGTTGCAAAACTCAATTTTTTCCCTCTCTAATTCCTTGTGCCAAGCTCATTTTTTCCTGTAACCGTTCCTTCTACTCCTTCCCCTACAACTGCATTCCAGTTCCCCATGACTTCTAGATTTTCATTCCTCTTTACGTGCTCTATCACTTTCACAGTATATGCGTACAGATTCTCTGTTTCTCCGTCTTCAGTCTGAGATGTCTCATGTATACCTGAACTATTGTTATCCGTGTAGGTTTGCTGTCGATTCTAATAAGAACAACCGTATCGCTCAACTGTTCGCAGTAACACACTCTCTGTTCTACCTTCCTATTCGTAACGAATCCTGCTCTCGTTATACTGATTTCTGCCGCTGTTGGTATTACCCTATACTCATGTGACCGGAAATCCTTGTCTTCTTTCCATTTCACTTCACTGACACCTACTATATCTAGACTGAGCTTTCGCATTTCCCTCTGCAGATTTTCTAGCTTCCCTACCACGTTCAAGCTTATTACATTCGACACCTTGACTCGTAGAACGTTATACTTTCACTGGTTATTCAATCTTCTCCCCCTTGGCAGTCCCCTCCCGTGTTCTACAGATCCACAAATATACAGCCTTCTTTTGCGACTTACAACCCGTTGGAATCTAAAAAAAATTGTCATTTATGCTTCAGTCTGAGTTGGACTTTTTATTTACATCTCATGCTTCGATCACTCTGGAGGATCTTCAGATTGCGCCATTCCTGGTTGCTGACGCAACTTCTTAGGTCTGAAGGTAATCCAGACTGATAGAGATATACCATTTAATTTAAACTGTGCAACTGGCACTGAAGCATTAATGAGAATTGTTTTACATATCCATACAGTTGCTGAATCTCACTATACGAATACATCGGCTACAGTAAAAACAATAAATCCTAATAAACATACGTCCGGAAATGAATGTTTTCACCAGAACCTCCCTTCACAACGGATTACGTCAACACCTTATAACAGAGTACCCGAGGATCCAAATTACAGATACCCGTCATCGTTCATTTGAAAGCAGGCTTCAGCATGTTTTCTCATTGATACCAGCTCACGTTCAGTAATCCAAGGCCTCTTCCGAATTCATTGACGACCATCCACCACAAACCGTTTCAGTGTTCATCGACATTAGAAAACGGGCTGGAACATACCAAAGCTTTTAAATACCCTCACAAAAAAAAGTAAATGGGGGCACCTTGGAGACCATGGTGTAGGCTAGTCACGACCGATAACCCTCTTAAAGATTAGTTCTACGTATTCACGAACAGCCACATGAAAATGAGTCGGTGCACCATCATACTTGTACCACATACACATCCGTTAGCCACAAGGAACATCATCCAAATAGTCGATGAGCATGTGTTTAAGGAAATGAAGGCACAGACGGAAAGTAATACGGCCAGGTAGGACATATGGCCCTATGGACGCACCATGTATGACACCTGCCCCAACATTAATGAAAAATCACTGCTGATGTATCTCAATGGTAGCGTACCGTTTCTGTCGGCCCAATAGTGTGTGTTCGTCCAGGTATGACATATGGCCCTATGAACGCACCATCTATGACAACTGCCCAAACGTTAATGAAGAATCACTGCTGATGTATCTCAGTGTTAGCGTGCGGTTTCTGTCGGCCCAATAGTGTGTGTTGTGGATGTTAGAATACCGTCTCCAACAGAGCTTCCTTCGTCTGCTAATAACACATACACGAGGAAATTTGGATCATTTTCAGATTGTGTAACGATCTATTGACAGAAGTCAGGTGCGGCCAGCGCTTGCAATATCCGCCGTATGGTGGAGGACGAAATGTGTTCCGTTGCAGCAACCGTTTCGTTTCTTATGCCCGGTATTGTGCCTGTAATACACGCTCCTCCATTCGTGATGGCGACCGTGTTCTTGATCTACCTGCATGTTGCATGTTCTGTTAACACTTTCTTTCCAGTCCACTTTCTAAAGGTATAAAACAGCATACAGGAGATAGGCAAGATAATGTGAACAGTGGCAGTAATGGGATGGTTGTGTTTGACAGTCGACAACAATGGTAAGGAACGTGTGGCGCTGGACTGTGCATGTTCAGTACAGACTAGGCATCAGTGCAGGTTGTTTAAGAGTAGTGCACACGTCGTATTTACATTCAGAGGTCTAGGTGGACGTGCAATGAAAGACCTAGCAGAGTTCCAAAGAGGTCAGACTGTGGGGGCGAAATCGGTTGGTGTATCAGTAACCAAGACAGATAACTTATTAAATGCTTCAAGAACAACTGTTTCAACAGTTATGACAGCCTACACAAAACATGGAAAGACATAATCGTATAAACGTAATAGTGGGCCCAAATCAAAACTAAGTTTCAGACATCGTCGTGCGCTAACACGAATTGTGTCAAAACAACACAAAACAGACGAGAAACCTGTCAAGCAATCATGAAGCATCGTCCACAAAGAAGTAATGTTTCCAAGGAAGAAAGACGTGCGATACGAAAGCTAAGTGAGGATACTGATACAGTCGTCCTGCGTGCTGATAAAGGTAATGCTACCGTCCTTTTGTCTCAGGAAGTCTACAAGAAAAAGATATGTGGTCTACTTAGTTCTGGTGCATACCGGGAGATTAACAAAGATTCTACTAACAAGGTGACAATAGGGACTGCTGCCTTGCTGAACGCTTCATCACTACTGAAGGAAGTCATAAGAAGTTTAAAAGTACGAGGTGCAGTACCACCGAGATTTTATGGTCTTTCTAAAGTTCACAAGATGGGTAAGGATGAGCGTCCAGAGGACTTGTCTATGAGACCTATAACGAGCACTATTGGTTCACCAACATATTTTTCTGCCAGATATTTAGCTTCCTTATTAAAACCATTGGTAGGAAAATGTAGTCACCACATTCGTAATTCTATGGATTTTATTCAGAGACTTAGCAATGTCAGGCTAAATAGTATGCATGTGCTTGTTAGTTTTGACGTGGTATCTGTGGTGTCACCGCCAGACACCACACTTGCTAGGTGGTAGTTTTAAATCGGCCGCGGTCCATTTAGTACATGTCGGACCCGCGTGTCGCCACTGTGTGATCGCAGACCGAGCGCCACCACAAGGCAGGTCCCGAGATACGGACTAGCACTCGCCCCAGTTGTACGACGACTTTGCTAGCGACTACACTGACGAGCCTTTCTCTCATTTGCCGAGAGACAGTTAGAATAGCCTTCAGCTAAGTCCATGGCTACGACCTAGCAAGGCGCCATTAGCCTTACATAGTTTGATAGTTATCGTATGAAATGTCTCAACAAGAAGAACGATGTATACAACAAAGAATAAAAGTAAAGTATTCGAGGAGCTGCATACTTTTCTTATTAGCTTTCACTACTTATCCTGTTCCAGAAGTCACGCCCGTCTGCGTTAGATAGCGTGCATAAAGGCCTCCTCTATCTACAAGGTGTTGGCGCATTTACCAACACATCAGTATCATTATACACCAAGGTACATTTAAAGGACTCTTTATCTCTTATCAGCCAAAATTTTGATAAGAACATTACGGCCTTATTTGAACATGTGCTTTTATCATCTTATTTTCAGTTTAATGGTGAATTTTATGAGTAAATTGTCGGTGTTGCCATGGGAAGCCCCCTCCCCCTGTGGTAGCTAATTTATTCGTGGAAGACTTCGAGGACAAGGCACTGGACTCAGCATGTTTTAAACCTACGTTCTTCTGGAGGTACGTGGACGACACATTCGTGGTATGGCCCCATGGTATGGATGAATTACATCGATTTCTTGAGCATCTGAATTCCATCCATGCTAGCATTAAATTTACTATGGAAATAGAAAAAGACGGCTGCCTCCCCTTTTTGGATGTTGTCGTTCGCCGTAAAAGTGATGGCACATTAGGACATGCCGTATATCGAAAACCAACGCACACAAATCTATATCTTCATGCCAGTAGCTGCCATCACCCTTTACAGACCATGGGTGCCATTAAGACCTTAGTGCATCGGGCGCACTGTATACCCGATAAAGACAATTTGCAAGGAGAGCTAACATACCTCAAGAGCATTTTTAAATCGAATGGATATTCTCCGCAACAAATTTGTAGAGCATTCGATGCAAAACCTAAAAAGCAGGTATGTGATGGGAAAGAAGATAGTAATTTCTTCAGATCTAGTGCGTTTTTGCCGTATGTGGGCGATCTTTCTTCAAAGATAGACCGTATTCTTGAGGAACACTGTGTTAAGGTGATCTTCCGGCCCCCCACGAAGATTGCAGCTTTACTCGGCTCTGTGAAGGACGATTTACTGCTTCGTAAAGCGGATGTGTTCCAGATTCCTTGCGGAAATTGTGGTCAAAGAACACGCACCGTTCATGAGAGGTATGTGGAGCACCGAAGATACACACGCTTATTACAACCAGACAGGTCAGCTGTGGCCGAACATTGTATTTATACGGGTCACTCCATGAATTACAGTGATGTGAAGATTTTAACATCCACCTCTTCTTTTTGGGAATCTGTATTCAAGGAAGCTATAGAAATTCGATTAGCCAACAACTTAATAAACAGAGATAATGGTTTTAATTTGGACAAAGCATGGAATCCGGCTCTTGGAGTAATTAAACTGCAGAGAAGTCGTCGATCGAACATCGATAAGCGAATCGAATGTCTGTACGCCTTCGCCACAGGCGGCGTATGTGTAAGCGTATGTCTCTGCCGCCGACCAGCATCTGTGACCCTCATGCGCAGTACCGCCGCGGTGGAGCATATAAGGCCGCACTTGGCACCTTGTCGTCAGTCTTGTGACTCGCTCTGAAAATGGCCGAACGATACGCGGCCGAAATATCAGAAGAGGAAATTTTATTTGCGTGGCTGCATTACCGAAATTTAATGGATTAACACAAAACTACTCCGGCGAAAGTGACTGCAGAGCTCAATAGTTATCTTGGAGACCCCGTATCCATCGACACTGCTTTTAGTTGCATTGGTAATATTCTCCTAAAATATTAAATCTTTGGGTACAGGTTTTCATAGTTTGGGAGAGTCCAATAAGTAATACAACACGTCCGTTTTTTCTTTAAGCATGTTGGTTTTCTTCAGGATTCCAGAACACATATTATTCCCCACTCATTTGGCTATAAAACCTGTAATCTCCGTTCAATGCTTCCACCTTACATCACTTTACGGAGAGGGCCTGCGCGACTTGTTGCAATGGCAGACGCCTCGCACAACAACTCACCATGCTTTTGTCCACTTGCAAGTGTCCGTAGACATTCTGCAAGCGCCGTTGAAAGTCTGTGGTGTTCTGATTTTCCGCCAAGAGACAGCTCTCTGATTCTAACTCGCGACCGTTGCACACGCCAGTCTGAAGGATACATATAGCGCCTTCACCTACAGGAACTTCATGAAACTATAAGGGCTCAAGCGGGGATATATCACGACATTCCACAGCAAATTACGCATTTTTTCAATGAAACTGGCCGAGAAAAGAAAGTTGAATTATTTATCGGACGCCCCTCCTATTGTACATTTGTCGTATCGAACAAAGCGTTAGTCTAAATTGTTCAAATGGCTCTGAGCACTATGAGACTTAACATCTGAGGTCATCAGTCCTCTATAACTACATAAACTTCACTAACGTAAGGACATCACACGCATCCATGGCCGAGGCAGGATTCGAACCTGCGACGGTAGCGGTCTCGCGGTTCCAGACTTAAGCGTCTGGTACCACTCGGCCACCACGGCCGGCCCGTTAGTCTCTAGATCTAAGTTTACTAGTATTTGTTGCACGTTTCCATGGTCTCTATTCACCCCTTTCGTATTTAGTTTTGTAATCAGATTCCTGTATGTATAATGCCAACGTGGAAATATGACTGGGTATTCTTCAACTGTACTGTTTTTCACGTGCTGAGTGAATAAATGGAATCGCGTTATGTTCCGTGTCACACTGCACCTCACGTTTCCGTTATTTGTAAAAGTATAATCCTCTTACGTCACTGGAAATGCTGTGGGTGCATAGTTTTGGACTCAGTGATAGGATAACCAGGGTTAAATAAGTAGAACAGAGTTCTCTGAATGAAGAAAAAATGATAGAGACTATGGTAGCTTTCGTACAATGCGTAAGCATCCTATTCCCTTTCCTGAAGTAACTGTTTCTTTTCCAACCAATGCCAACATCAGTTACTGAAGATTGCGGGCACTGGACAAAACAAAATTTTAAAAGTGAGAAAAAAAGACCTGTTAGCGTTCACCACTCAACCCAGACGAGCAGAATTCGAGGTTTTCGCATTACCAAACTCTCCCGGCTTTAATGCACAGTATTAAATGCAAGCAATTATTCTTTATTCGGATATCGTTAATGAAGGATGAACCGCCCAGCGGCGGTAATGGAAAAAGTTTCGCCAACGATGGGGAGAGCTTCTGAAAGGTTTTCCTCTCTCTGTCTCTTTTTTTTTTCTACTTTTTTTCCAACCCCGACCTGCAATGGAAGTACGAGATAGATCCGACAGAGTAAGCATTGCCTGTGGCTCCTGGCGGAGAGGGGATTGGAAGGAGGTGGGGAGAAGCGGTCGACTCTAGGGTGGGGGAGGGGAGGGAGGGAGGCAGTGGCTCTGCCAAGCAGGGCAGCGAATGTCGGCGCCGCCAACGCCGCCGCCGATACGAGCGCACACCGAGACAGGCCACTGGCGCCCTGCCTGTTTGGATAGAAGGGCCACACAGCCCTAACTACCGAGCAGCCCAGCGAGACCTCGAGTACCTCCAGTGGCGGACAGCAAAGGGGAGGGGGTGGGACGCCGTCTGCAAAACGACGAGAGCCATCCCGGTGCTGCCAACTGCTGTCGTAGCGCAGCGCGGGGCAGCTGCTGAGGTCCAGATCCTTCTGCGAAAAGGGTCCGACTGGAGTAGCAACTCCGGTCAGCTCCCAACACTGCCTTACCTAGTGCCCGTCTGGCTAGATCCAAAGCCCTGTAGTACGAGGTGCCCTGGTCGACTATTGTGACGTAGGCGAAATGTTACACGTTTTTCAAAAATGGTTCAAATGGCTCTGAGCACTATGGGACTTAACTTCTGAGGTCATCAGTCCCCTAGAACTTTGTTCTTCTTGTTGTGGTCTTCAGTCCTGAGACTGGTTTGATGCAGCTCTCCATGCTGCTCTATCCTGTGCAAAGTTCTTCATCTACCAGTAACTACTGCAATCTACATCCTTCTGAATCTGCTCAGTGTATTCATCTCTTGGTCTCCCTCTACGATATTTACCCTCCACGCTGCCCTCCAATACTATACTGGTGATCCCTCGATGTCTCAGAACATGTCCTACCAACCGATCCCTTCTTCTAGTCAAGCTGTGCCAGAAGCTCCTCTTCTCCCCAATTCTATTCAATACCATCTCATTACTTATGTGATCTACCCATCTAATCTTCAGCATTCTTCTGTAGCACCACATTTCAAAAGCTTCTCTTCTTGTTCAAACAATTTATTGTCCATGTGTCACTTCCATACATGGCTACACTCCATACAAATACTTTCAGAAACGACTTCCTGACACTTAAATCTATACTCGATGTTAACAAATTTCTCTTCTTCTGAAACGCTTTCCTTGCCATTGCCAGTCAACATTTTATATCCTCTCTACTTCGACCATCATCAGTTATTTTGCTCCCCAAATAGCAAAACTCCTTTACAACTTTAAGTGTCTCATTTCCTAACCTAATTCCCTCAGCATCACCCGACTTAATTCGATTACATTCCATCATCCTCGTTTTGCTTTTGTTGACGTTCATCTTATATCCTCCTTTCAAGACACTATCCGTTCCGTTCAACTGCTCTTCCAAGTCCTTTGCAGTCTCTGACAGAATTACAATGTCATCGGCGAACCTCAAAGTTTTTATTTCTTCTCCATGGACTTTAATACCTACTCCGAATTTTTCTTTTGTTTCCTTCACTGCTTGCTCAATACACATATTGAATAACATCGGGGAGAGGCTACAGCCCTGTTTCACTCCCTTCCCAACCACTGCTTCCCTTTCGTGACCCTCGACTCTTAAAACTGCCATCTGGTTTCTGTAAAAATTGTAAATAGCCTTTCGCTCCCTGTATTTTACCCCTGCCACCTTCAGAATTTGAAAGAGAGTATTCCAGTCAACATTGTCAAAATCTTTCTCTAAGTCTGCATATGCTAGAAACGTAGGTTTGCCCTTTCCTTAATCTAGCTTCTAAGATAAGTCGTAGAGTAAGTATTGCCTCACGTGTTCCAATATTTCTACGGAATCCAAACTCATCTTCCCCGAGGTCGGCTTCTACTAGTTTTTCCATTCGTCTGTAAAGAATTCGCGTTAGTATTTTGCAGCCGTGAACTACTTAAACCTAACTAACCTAAGGACATCACACTCATCCATGCCCGAGGCAGGATTCGAACCCGCGACCTAGCGGTCGCGCGGTTCCAGACTACAGCGCCTAGAACCGCTCGGCCACCCCAGCCGGCACACGTTTTTCAATGCGAATACTGCAACACTTGGATACTCCATTTTAGTCGAAGGTGTAGTCTTGATAGCGAAATACCATGATACGTTTCGCTGTTATATGACGCCATGAAAACGGACCCGAATATCATGAACCAAAGATGTATACACTGGGGTGACAAAAGTCATGGCATACCTCCTAATATCATGTCAGACTTCCTCTTGCGCGGCTTAGTGCAGCAAATCGACGAGGCACAGACTCAACAAGTCTTTGTTAGTGCTGTAACCGCCAAATGTCATTCAATACGATCACGACGACACCTCTCGATCGACGTTAACACTAGTTGAGTCACATGGCAGTGGACGTTTGAAAATTCGTGAAACTAACTCAATGGTCGTCAATTGATTTAAATGTATTTCCCGGCTGACTCTTAATTCAGTTACTGCCACGGGGGTGAGGAAAAAGAACACATCCTGGTGGTACCAGCATTACACGTATTTAGATGTTCGATTAATCTGAATGTTTTGCAATGTTCCAGCGATTCTATTCGAACTCTATGCTGATGTACCGACAAGGACCATTTTCGCAGATAAACATGCAAGTACGTAATGGATGTTCAGTTTCACAATATAGATTGTCGCACTCACACATTATACATCCGAGCCGGCCGGAGTGGCCGAGCGGTTAAAGGCGCTACAGTCTGGAACCGCACGACTGCTACGGTCGCAGGTTCGAATCCTGCCTCGGACATGGATGTGTGTGATGTCCTTAGGTTAGTTAGGTTTAAGTAGTTCTAAGTTCTATGGGACTTATGACCACAGCAGTTGAGTCCCATAGTGCTCAGAGCCATTATACATCCGCTGTAAGAACAATTTTATGCATTCACATTTTTTGGTGTCCCACAGTATTTGTTGGCTAAATATTATGACGATTGGTTGCATACAACAGACACAGATATTGTTTATCATGTAGTCAAGACTACGTAATAAAGCCAAAATCGTGGATAAATTTGAAATATAGTTTGTTTATTAACACTTCTCTTTTCACTAATTAAATGTGAAATATGAAACGGGATTGGAGGTGATGATCCTATCCTTCTTTACTAGTATTTTAGGTCCCCGTTAGATAATATCTGGAGGTTAATAAGCGAACTATTTTCTATGCTGGCACGTTGTTTGTATCACCTACCCCCGCAACAGTCCAAGGATAAGATTCTATTAATGATCCGCGCAACGCGTTTCACAATTCTATAAAATGCAGAATCACGTAAACTATAGCTTTCTGTTGCGCACAACTTACGTGCGTTCCACAACCATAATAGTTTCGCAAGATTATTTTTCCCAGCTAACACAAAGTTCGAATTATGTTGTCGTATTCATTTTCACTTCACCCGACGATAAACATCTCTGGTCACTTCGTCACACGTAATGTAGTTTAAACGTGCTTGAAGAGTCTTTAAATAATCTCCTTAACGAATTTCGCAGCCGCGTACCACTTTTTCATCGACTAGCCCGATCACGATGACTGAAGGTAGAGAGCTCAATAATGTGTTACATGTTCTTTTATATGTATTAAAAAACAAACGCGCCCCTGTATCTTTCTGTCCCACTTGGTCTTTGCTACTTTGCTTTTTATTACTTTTCATTATATTGCTTCTTAGTAATACTGTGCAGTTATTAAAGTTTCGTATTACTTTCCCCTTTTTAATTCTTCCAAAATAAAGTCTGTTTATCCCCCATTTTAATTAATATGATGCCAATTGACGCGCCTCCCCGCAAAGTACCGTTATAGTGCTCTGCGGGAAAATTGTGCCATGCCGCCTCTGCAAGCGTCCGTAATTCGGAAGCGTTGCCGGTGTTGGATTTTGTGTACGAACTGGCGTCTTGATTGTGTCCCATAAACGTTAGATGAGATTCATCTCGGGTGACCTAAGTGGTCAAATCATTCGCTCAAATTGTCGAGAATTTTCTTCAAACCAACTCGAACTTGGGATCGCGCACACTCCGCTGCAGAGTGAAAATCTCATTCTGGAAACATCCCCCAGGCTGTGGCTAAGCCATGTCTCCGCAATATCCTTTCTTTCAGGAGTGCTAGTTCTGCAAGGTTCGCAGGAGAGCTTCTGTAAAGTTTGGAAGGTAGGAGACGAGGTACTGGCAGAAGTAAAGCTGTGAGTACCGGGCGTGAGTCGTGCTTCGGTAGCTCAGTTGGTAGAGCACTTGCCCGCGAAAGGCATAGGTCTCGAGTTCGAGTCTCGGTCGGGCACACAGTTTTAATCTGCCAGGAAGTTTCATATCAGCGCACACTCCGCTGCAGAGTGAAAATCTCATTCTACAGCACACACCATTGTGCAGCCACCATCAGCTTGCACAGTGGCTTGACCACAACTTGGTACCATGGCTTCGTGGGGTCTACCATCAGCTTTTACCAACTGAAATCTGGACTCATATCACCAGACCACAGTTTTACAGACATCTACAGGGCGTTACAAAAAGGAACGGCCAAACTTTCACATACAAAGAAAGAAAATATGTTATGTGGACACGTGTCCGGAATCGCTTTCTTTCCATGTTAGAGCTCATTTTATTACTTCTCTTCAAATCACATTAATCATGGAATGGAAACACACAGCAACAGAACGTACCATCGTGACTTCAAACACTTTATTACAGGAAATGTTCAAAATGTCCTCCGTTAGCTAGGATGCATGCATCCACCCTCCGTCGCATGGAATTCCTGATGCGCTGATGCAGCCCTGGAGAATGGCGTATTGTATCACAGCCGTCCACAATACGAGCACGAAGAGTCTCTATATTTGGTACCGGGGTTGCGTAGACAAGAGCTTTCAAATGCCCCCATAAATGAAAGTCAAGAGTGTTGAGGTAAGGAGAGCGTGGAGGCCATGGAATTGGCCCGCCTCTACCAATACATCGGTCACCGAATCTGTTGTTGAGAACCGTACGAACACTTCGACTGAAATGTGCAGGAGCTCCATCGTGCATGAACCACATGTTGTGTCGTACTTGTAAAGGCGCATGTTCTAGCAGCACAGGTAGAGTATCCTGTATTAAATCATTGCGGTGAATCGAGGATGTACAGTACATACTGACGAGACTAAAATGAGCTCTTTCATGGAAACTAAGCGTTTCCGGACACATGTCCACATAACATACTTTCTTTATTTGTGTGTGAGGAATGTTTCCTGAAAGTTTGGCCGTACCTTTTTGTAACACCCTGCATAGTCCAACGGATATGGTCGCAAGCCCTAGAGATGCGCTGCAAGCGACATCGTGTTACCCTAAGGCACCCATGATGGTCGTCTGCTGGCATAGCCCAGTAACGCCAAATTTCGCAGCATTGTTCTAACATATACATTCTTCGCACGTCCCACATTGATATCTGTCGCAATTTCACACAGTGTTGTGTGTCTAAACAAACGCTGCTGCTCTCGGTCGTTAAGCGGACGTTGTGGTACACTTCGCTATCCGTGGTGAAAATGTGCTATTCTTTGTAAACCTCTTGGCACTGTGGATCTCGAAATATTGAATTTCCTAACGAGTTCCGAAATGGAATGTCCCATGCGGCTAACTCAACTACCATCCGCGTTCAGAGTCTGGTAATTCCCGTCGTGTGGCCGTAATCACGTCGAAACCTTTTCAGATGAATCACCTGAGTGCAAATGGCAGCTCGGCCAATGCACTGTCCTTTTATAGCTTGTGTACGCGATAATACCGCCATCTGTATATGAGCATATCGCTGTCATACGAACTTTCTTAGTTCAGTGTGTACTACTGCCAAAGTGACAAATCCAGTCATTGAACAGAATGCCTAGGCAATATGTACAATGACTAATTTTCCGAGAACATTGTAAAATGTATAGTTATTTTGTAAAACCCGAAATGGGCACAGGCGAAGTATAACATTGCGGAGAAATATCTTGATCAAACCAGAAATTTATATATTTATTGAGAATTAAATTAAATATGAAAATGTCACAATTATCTCTGTCTGAGAATTGGCTTAGTCTGAAACGTCCCCTTTTGAAAAATTATACATGACTGTGTTTAAACTGACACACAATATGTTTTTTTTTTTTTTTTTTAGCGCAACGCAATCTGACTTTCAGAAATCCCTACAAAAGAATGGCCCTGACTAACATTAACCTATACCTTTCACAAATCACTTTTCTCACAAAAATCTTCGTTACTCGAACTACTGCAATACAGCGAGCGCCACTACTGCCAGCTAAATAAAAGATTCAAACTACGGAAGGCACTAACTACTGATAGGCATAGTTAGCAAATGAAAGATTTTAATAGAGAACAAACAATGTATTTACCTTAATAGTGTTGAAAACTCATAATATACATAGCAGTTCAGGACATCCAGTCTTACAAATTTAAAAACTCCGCCATCTCTCTCCCCACATCCACCACTGCTGGCGGCTCACCAACTGCGCAACGCTATGCGCTGTTAACATCCAGCTGCCCAACACTACAATGGCAGACAACAATGCAAACTACCCACAGACTGCACACAGCACAGCCAGTGATTTTCATACAGAGCGCTACGTGGCGTTACCAATAAGAAAACCTAAACAGCCTACTTACATAGCCCCCATGCTTCCACAAAAAATTTTACAAATTTTTTTCGGCACTGGCCAATACATATTTGTTAAAAAATTTTTCACAATTACAATAACAAAGAAAACAAATGCACACACTTATTGATACAATGTTGGTCAAAAGCTAAAATTTTCTCACTGTCCATAAAGACAGTCCTGATCATCCATCACAGTAAAATTGCAGTGGTTTTTTTTTTCTCAAAGTCTGAGCAGTATAAGAAAATGCTAATGAAAGTAGTGGATTTCCATGCAATCTTGAAGAAATAGTGTTGTCCTTCCAACGGAAAGACAGTGCTGACTCTTGACATGCAGACAGGTATTGGTCCACAAAAGAGCAAACCAACAGCAGAGTCAGTCGAAATTTTGAGGAGTGTTGGTAGGTAGGTCATCACAGAGCAGACATTACGGTATTGGTGGGCCACTTAGGTGCAGACCCACTGCAGTCCTTGTAGAAATAATGGTACTGGTGAGTCAGCAAAGGTGTAGACCCACTGTAGTCCTTGTAGAAATAATGGTATTGGTGGGTCATCAAAGATGCATACCCACTGTAGTCCTTGTAGAGATGGCCAGCAGCCATCTGTTGTGACTGTGCAGGTGCACAATCACCATTGAAGAGTCTTGCGGATAATATGGCAAGTCCATAACCACCACTTGTGTACTCACAATGTTTTTGGAATTGTCCTTAGAACCAGCAATGCTGTTATCCAGTCCCTTGCTGAATTATTAACACACGCGCAAACACTAACAGTCCCTACTTCTCACATATTGTCCATGTACTATGACCAACAGAAACGTGTGCAGTGAAATGTAAAAATGGTTCAAATGGCTCTGAGCACTATGGGACTCAACTGCTGAGGTCATTAGTCCCCTAGAACTTAGAACTAGTTAAACCTAACTAACCTAAGGACATCACAAACTTCCATGCCTGAGGCAGGATTCGAACCTGCGACCATAGCGGTCTTGCGGTTCCAGGCTGCAGTGCCTTTAACCGCACGGCCACTTCGGCCGGCCGCAGTGAAATGTAACTTACAAGTTAATAATATGGTGAACTGGTGTCAATTACAATTTTATAACATAAGAATACAATAACAACGGTACAAAACACATCATTAAAAACATAATAATACAGATAACATTTGTAGTAACAGGGGCTTTACAAAAGAATAGAAATAAACATATACATCAGTGTTACAGGAATTATGACAAAGTAAATACATAAAAGATCAGAATAATTATTGAAACATCAACTCCACACATGAGCATTAAAACAGAACAGAATTAATAATGTCTAACATCTTTACAAAGTAAATAACATATTATTAATGCAAATTATATTTGAGGATAACAGTATTCCTCATCATAGTTCATGCAGCTGAATATCAGAAAAATTCTACAACATAAGTCTTATCAGATAAACATATAAAGACAGGAAGAACATAAATACACAAGGATACACAAACACATAGTGGGATAACACAAGGAATGGACAGGGTTTGTTTTACTGCAGTATTTTGCAAACAAAACTTTATTTTCTTCTCGGAGCTCTCCCTTCGTTCTTCATTATTTCCAAAAGTCCTATCTATACCTGCTTTCTGTACTTTTCTCATATAGCCTCTCAGTGCATTTCTTCAAATTCATCACAACTCATTCTCTTATAGGCTACCCCCTCTCAAGCTAACTTAAATCTACTGAGCTCAGATGCTAAACTAAGGGACGAGGCAATGCAGCAGCACAAAACAATTGACACAAACAGCAATGACAAAAAAAAAAAAATGGAAAATTGCAAAGCAAGCTACAGTGAATCTAAATTAACAAGCAATGCAACATTACAACTAATATGAGCCAATGTGCAGCAACAAAAAAAATAAATCAGTAGTAAAACTAGCTTACCAGAGCAATACAAAGTGAAATTTAGTAGCACTCTGCCTGGCAAACACCGGCAGAAAATGCAATAACTTATATCTGAACATGACATAGCTCAAGCAGAAAAAATATTACGCTAAAGACAGCAATGCAGACAAGGGAAATGATTATTCACATCTTAATGTCTATGTAATTAAAGTGGTGCACCACAAGAAGTTATTCTACCAAAAAAATTACCACGTAGTTGAAAAGAAAATTCCGTATGCAATTCCTGTGAAGGGAAATGTCTTTTTATGCTCCCTCGTTTTTTTAAATAGATCATAAAATTATTTACTGGATCTGTAGGCATAAAATATTTATATTAGTAAATCTATTAAATTTTTTTTTAACCAATGCTGCTGCAGCTAGAAACTTGATATTCAGCAAAATGAGCAAACTCTCAACTAGAAAGACAATAGATGTAAAATGTTTCTCATCATTTCATTAGGCATTTTAGTAAATATCATAAATTAAAAGCTCCACAATATAATCATATATTTTCAAGTTTGAGCGTGTCATATTTGCGATGCTTTCTACAAAGAAATGTCAATAGCGAGGGTATTGGCCTCTTTTTTTTTTCACCTGTGCCTCTGAAAGGCACACACTAATGGCTTTTTTCCAGGCAACTGTCGCGCAGCTGCCCACGACGCATTACGTGCAGGTGGTCACTTAACTTTCATACGGAAATATTTACGACAGCAATTTCCGCTACAGTGACAGTCTCATATAAAAATATTTCACAGGTCAAGAATTTGCATTACAAATCTGTAGAAACAAAATCCTATTGATATAACAGAGTCCAAAAAATTTTTGTTGGCATTGTAATACATTTACACATTTACATACATTTCATAACAAAGTACGATTCTTGGTTTCCAACAACCTTTTTCACAAACCAGAGTCTCTAACCATTACTCATTATTCCTTACCTTATTTGTCGACAGTTCTTCAATATTTCATCATAACAGATATGTAGCATACTCAAATAACTCATATAGCATCAGCTTATTGATCATAAACATACCACAACAGCATAATACGCATAGTCATCGTAATAATAACATCATAACACCTCAGTCAACTCTCAAAATCGTCGTAGCTTCCTCCAATAATTTCAAAACCTAAAAAAAATTCTCTGCTCATGTCAAAAGTGTCATCTGCCTCAAACGTACTTGATCCCATACCAAATATATCATTCAAAGCTCTCATAATATCACAATGGGTCCGAAAAAATATGAACAGTTCACAAAGTACAGAAAAAATACAATTTAGTAAGTGTGAAGTTACCCAACTGAGTAATTGCATAAACATGTGCCTCTGATGTAGTAAAAAAATGTTTGTTTCTCTGTTAAATAATCAGGTAGCTGTGTAATTCTGTGTTGGAGAAATATGGTTCCAATGTGTAAAGTTGTATAAGCAAATACCATATTAGCTAGGGCTCCTTGTGCTTGCCACACACATGGTACACAAAGTAAGCGTGTACCCCCATGAGGATTAATGTAATTATACCCTCAGGTTTTAACAGATTACAGCAATGGAATGAAATGTATCACGGAAAACTTTCTTTGTAATTCAAAAATCTTTAAAAATAAATGTTTTAAGTATAAAATTAATCACTGAAATACGTGTACTATAGCGCTAAACTGTGCGTCTTGTTGCAACATAATCTCTGTTGAAGTGTCGTAGTTATCATCCTCTGAAAGCTAAGTTCTGCAGAAGTCAATGTACTTACCTCATAATAAACAAAAGTGAAATGCTTTGCGTATAGATATCGTAGTTATTATGCTTATTGGCGTGATGAAGAAAGTACTGTACAGTAACGTACTGTTGTGCCACGAAAAAGGCTGTCTCATTGTTGCTATACCACAAAAGTTACTACTAAAACATGTGTTACTTTCCAGAATAATACAGAAAAACTGTGCAGATATAAAACAGAAACACCGCAAAAGCAACATTGTAAATTGTCACTCATTAGTAGCATCATCATAAACTCGTGTAGCTGTCACATAAACTAACCACTGTGTCATCTGGTATCTCACAGAAAGAACCTTAAATCCAGAATGTATATTCAAGTAAACCAAAATGTTGCATTAAAATGTCATTAGCAGTACTGGTAAATGTTCTAAGTATGTGAGCCTTATAGTCGTTAGGTAATCGTGCAACTAACAAGCAAGAATGTACACACACAATAACACTGTGTCGTCCGTTCACAATAACAATGCATTCGTAATTTCTGTTTAAATAAGTTCTCTTGGTTCTTGACTGGATATTTAACTTCAAACATTGTTGCATGTTAACAGATTCTAAGTCTGACAAAGCATACTAACAATGTAAAGTGAAAAGTTATATGGCAAAGACAAAGTTAAAAAGCAGATTATCTTTCAATAAACGGTTTTACATGTGAAATGTGGTGTAAACCTTTACTCTTCCTAGTACGCAGAGTTTCAACTTCAACGCAATTATCATGTGGTATACGTCGGATTCTGTAAGCTCCATTGTAAAGTAGAAAGAATTTGTTACTCAAGTGTTTCTTCTTATGTGATAATGAATGAGCTTTAATGAGAACTTTCTGACCAATGTAAAATTTCTTTGCATTTGCTTTACCGTGTAGTTTTCTCCTTTTGTTTGCTGCAGATTTTATATTTTAAATAGCCAAATCAATTATGTCCTTGTGTCGAAGTTTACTTGTATTCGGGAAAGGTACAAGCTCTCTGATTCTGTTCGGTGGTTCTTCATTCTTCAGTACAAGAGTAGGTGGTAAAGCATTGGAATCATGAGGTATTTCATTCAACACATTTTTAAATAAGTGTAAATATCTGTACCAATGCTGATGCTTTCTGTGACAATAAAGTCTGCAAAGCTTATTGATTTCTTTCATAATCCTTTCAGATGGGAAACAATGTGGTGAGTACAATGAAATAAAAACAGGTTTGATTTTATGATTCCGAAGCATGTGTGACCAAACAGCAGATCTGAATTGCGGTCCGTTATCTGAAATGACTTAAGCAACGTGGCCAACTTCACGTTACAAATTTTTAATAAAGGCGTTGGATACAGACCGTCCAGTGGCTTTACGCAATGGAGTGAAAGAAACAAATTTTGAAGTAAGTTCAACAGCGACTAGAACGTACGAAAATCCATTCGATGTTCTGACAAGGGGTCCCAAGAGATCAACATCAGCAAATTCTTTTAATTTAGAAGGAATAATAGGAAACAACGGAGCACGATGTAAGATAGTAGATGGTTTCGCCTTTTGACAAAGTTTACAAATAGACAAGACTCTTCGAATTCTCTTACCATATTGTTAAAATAACAAGTCGTTCGAAGAATATGATAACATTTTCATGGACCAAAATGTGCATAGCTGAAATGAATGTACCAAATGAGCTTATTAACAAAATCGTCTGGAATGCAAAGTACCCATAGCTCGTCATCAACAGTGCAGCGTTTGTAGAGTATGTTGTTTCTAACCAGATAATAATGCCGAATCTGAGTGTGTGTCTTTTCATGCCATTTACTTTTGATGTCTTTCCATATCGGATCTTTATCTTGTTCATGAGCAATGTCCTTTAAAGTTGTGGAGATGAAGTTTTCAAAGGCGACTTTGTGAATGTAATGAATACTGAAATTTTTCTCGAGGTTACTTTTCTCAAGCCCACCCGGTGCGCGTGACAGTGCGTCTGCAACAATGTTCTCCTTGCCGGGAATGTAGACTACTGTGAAGTGGAATTCTTGCAGAAACAATGCCCAACGTTTTAACTTGTCATAATTTAATTTTGAAGACTTAAGAAGTTGTAATGCACGATGATCACTGTATACTTTTGCGTGCTTACCAGAAAGAAAGAAACGGAATTTGTTAAATGCCCAAACGATAGCAAAAGCTTCTAATTCAGTAACTGAATAATTTTATCAGATTTTGTTCGGCTAGCAAAAGCAACGGTTTTCGAAACAGTAGTGTCATTTTCTGTGGCTTCTTGAAATAAATGTGCACCAAGACCGACTTTAGAAGAATCCGTGCTAAGACAGAAATCTTGTGACAGATCTGGATGAGCTAGTATTGGCGCGTTAAGTAGCAATTCTTTCAAAGAATTGAATTCCAGCTGTGCTTGTTCATCCCAAAAACTTCTCCTTTGTCCTACCGTATTCAGACTTTTCCGAGCTAACTGTAATTCCAGATTCCGCAAAAATATGTAACACGCTGTTGAGGATGCGATTATGTTGTTCCCTTGAGGCTTCTGCTATCAGAATATCGTCCACATATAAGGTGATAAGGCGTTTTAGGAACTCAGGTTATATGGAATTTAGCCCGCGAATGAATGCTGCCGAAGAAATGTTCAAACCAAAAGGAAGTTTCCGAAACTGATAACAAACGCCGAAACAAAGGAAAGCTGTGTATTATCTACATTCTGGATGAAGTTCGATCTGTTAAAAGCTGGATCTGAGATCAATAGAAGACAAAACTTTTACACCATCAAAATTTTGAAGAAGTTCTTCCAATATTTGCGGCCTGTCTGTTTTAGGAATGATTATACTATTGATTTGTCTCGAAACTAAGAGAAGCCTGATCGATCCATTTTTCTTCTCAACAACATGTAATGGATTGTTGTATGAGCTTACTGCAGGCTCAATAATGGCCTCATCAAGCATAGATTGTATTTCTGTTCAAACACGGTCTCTATAATGTGCCGGAATTATGTATGGACAAACACAAAATTTAGTATGCTTACGAACACGAAATTGGTGTTGAAATCCCATGATTGTTCCTGTTTTGTGAGTAAAAACTGTGGGATGTGCTTGTAAAATCTCAAAAAGGTCCTGCCTATCAGTGTAATTACATTTCTCAATTGTTTGAATTTTATTCTGAATTAACTCATTAGTATCAAATACGCCGTCGATATCATCCCTGTCAGTACTTGCAGAGTGTTTGCTAGTGTCAAGTTCTTTGGAGCCTAGTGTTACGTTTTTCACGCGCCGTTATTGTCACAATATTTCACACGATAACACAGAAAAGGACAATTTGAAGAGCAAAATAAGATAACACATCAACATAGCACTGACAATAATATCTAGTTAATTGCAAGCAATACTTGGTGCAGATCTACATGCATTCCACGACTGTTTTACTGTACAACAATGAAAAACTACATCTCCAAAGCAAATTCTCTGTATGATTATTCGCTAGCGCTAAACAATAGCTACACTAATTACACAAACTACAAGAAAAAAATCAGAAGATTCCAGTGAGGTATCCTGGTAGGGTCGCCATATGAAACGTCCCCTTTTGAAAAATTATACATAATTGTGTTTAAACTGACACACAATATTTTTTTTTTAGCGCAACGCACTCAGACTTTCAGAAATTCCTACAAAGGAATGGCCCTGACTCACATTAACTTATACCTTTCACAAATCACATACCTCACAAAAATCTTAGTTACCCGTACTACTGCAATACAGCGAGCGCCACTACTGCCAGCTAAATAAAAGATTCAAACTACGGAAGGCACTAACTACTGATAGGCATAGTCAGCAAATGAATGATTTTAATAGAGAACAAACAATGTATTTACTTTAATAGTGTTGAAAACTCATAATATACATAGCAGTTCACGACATCCAGTCTTACAAATTTAAAAACTCCCCCATCTCTCTCCCCACATCCACCACTGCTGGCGGCTCACCTCCAACTGCGCAACGCTATGCGCTTTTAATGTCCAGCTGCCCAACACTACAATGGCAGACAACAATGCAAACTACCCACAGACTGCACACAGCACAGCCAGTGATTTTCATACAGAGCGCTACGTGGCGTTACCAATAAGAAAACCTAAACAGCCCACTTACAAGTTCACTGTGTATTACTGCCAAAGTGACAAATCCAGTCATTGAACAGGATGCCTAGGTAATATGTACAATGACAAATTTTCCGAGAACATTATAAAATGCATAGTTATTTTGTAAAACCCGAAATGGGCACAGGCGAAGTATAACATTACGGAGAAATATCATGATCAAACCAGAAATTTATATATTTAATGAGAATTAAATTGAATATGAGAATATCACAATTATCTCTGTCTGGGAATTGGCTTACCTTAAAGCAGATTTGTTTTACCACAGTTACTAATATGCAAAGAAAGTTGAAACAAACAGTTTTCAACAGTTATTAAAAATGTGTAATAAACAATAACTGAATCAAAACTTCCTACTTCCATGTACTTCGAAGCTGTCATTCTTTCATGCTTTTGCCGGCCGCTGTGGCCGTGCGGTTCTAGGCGCTGCAGTCCGGAACCGCGGGACTGCTACGGTCGCAGGTTCGAATCCCGCCTCGGGCATGGATGTGTGTGATGTCCTTAGGTTAGTTAGGTTTAAGTAGTTCTCAGCTCTAGGGGACTAATGACTTAAGATGTAAAGTCCTATAGTGCTCAGAGCCATTTGAACCATTTGAATTTTTCATGCTTTTTTATGGCAGAAATGAGAACTGAAAATACATTTTGAAATGCAAATAGCTTTTCTTTTTAATCCATAACATTCTGTAATTTTTCTTCTTTACGTTTTCACGATATTCAACCACACCATTTTCGCAGTCATTACAAGCAGCCTCCATCTTAGCGAAAGTGGCACTCTGACGCAACTGATGCCCAATGGCACTGGACTGAAACTATTGCGACAATGCTGTCTGTGGATCGTGTAACTGTAAAAGCATGTAAATTATCTTTGTTTCATACTTTGTCCTAACAATTACCAGCATTCTTAGGCAACTCTTCCTAACGTTTTCCGTTTTCTGTATGTCTCCTAGGCATATTATAAAATGCCAGTTTCACAGTTTGCCGGTGACATATACTAGGGAAGTCACATGCTACCTCTCCTCCTCCCCAGTAGTTCAGAAAATAATCACATAACATAAAAAAGTTTCAAAAATAGAAGTTTCATTACACGGATCGCAGTTGATACATATCTTGTTCTCTAGCAAAGTTAGGTTTCCATCTGTAGATCATCAGATGCGTGAACGTTCAAATGTGTGTGAAATCTTATGGGACTTAACTGCCAAGGTCATCAGTCCCTAAGCTTATACACTACTTAACCTAAATCATCCTATGGACAAACACACACATCCATGCCCGAGGGAGGACTCGAACCTCCACCGGGACCAGCCGCACAGTTCAAATGGTTCAAATGGCTCTGAACACTATGGGACTCAACTGCTGAGGTCATTAGTCCCCTAGAACTTAGAACTAGTTAAACCTAACTAACCTAAGGACATCACAAACATCCATGCCCGAAGCAGGATTCGAACCTGCGACCGTAGCGGTCTTGCGGTTCCAGACTGCAGCGCCTTTAACCGCACGGCCACTTCGGCTGGCAGCCGCACAGTCCGTTACTAGATGCGTGAATAATAAAACCCCTACATATCTGATGATCCGAAGATGGCAACATAAATTTTTTGAAACTACTAATCAGGACACATATCATCTGCGATTAGGTACTAAAACTTCTATTTTGGAAGTTTTCTTACATTGATATAGAGATCGCACTTCTTCTGAAACTTTCAAGTAAGTACTACGAACACATAAATCGCCGTCTGTGTTTTTAGATTACCATGAGTATTATTGGACTTGACACCTTTGAACGACATAATGTGGCTCTACATTCGTAGGGCTAGGTCGCTCACCACCCTCTACCATTGGTCTTCCCAGCCTAGCGCCGATTAAACGTATGAAGTCAAGCATGTAATAAACAAACAGCAAAACAAGTTAAATGAAACGTGAAAATGAGTCCACATAGTACGTTTCAAACTTGCGTGTGCTGAAACATCCAAGAAGGTACAGAGAGTAGTTCAAAAAGTCTAGGAAACAGAAGCTGTACCAGAAAAGTGGACAACAATATCAATTCACCCAGTCGACAAAAAAGAGATAAAACTGACACTAACAACTATAACTATGTGTTGGCCACCATACCGTCACATTCATGCGTTTATGTGGTTTTACCCATGAACAGAAGCTGAGCAAAAGGCAGCCATATCAGAAATATCACCAGAGAAGGGAAGACACAACGATTCTGTTGAGTCGGGTAGTTTGCTAAGCAATTATTTACAATTAATAATGATTTCATTAAAGTGTTAAGGAATTACTGAGCTTTAAAAATGTTTTGTATCTAGCCCATTCTAACTGAGTGACGAAGCATCAGATGTTCAATGGCTAACTAATTGTCCTATTTGTAATCATTTTTTGTATTGAACAAGAACTGCTTAATTTTAAGAAAGGTTTTTAATTATGTCTGTTTTAGCTGAGCCATGGAGTGACTTAGCAACTGTTCAACCTTGGCACCGTTTTTTTTTCTTTTTTTAATGTCGAATAAAATATTATGTAGGTAAAGTGTTATATGGTTTATATATTGCCATACCCGAATATCAAATTTATATGTCAAAATAAACTGGTTGAGTATTATTTGTGCTTTTTTCCACCGCACTCAATAAGCATTATTATCAAAAATGTGCAGTACGCCACAGTAGTGAAGACTGGGTGTATAGTATTTAATGTTTGGCAGTTTACTCAGCTGAATCAGCCAAGTCGATAGCAGAACCAAAGTTCAAATCCCAACAATATGACCTAGCAAATGTGTACAGTGATTCTGCTTCACTGCCCGAAGAAGTCGAACTCGATATAAGCACTTGCGCCTAAGTTTTCCAGTTGCAAAATCGTACATTGTTCCAAAGCAGCGAGAAATCATAGAAGCCCCAAGTGCTGCTCAGACCCTGCCAATCATAAAATTTGAAAGTGTTGAATCGCTTGTACTCTGCTGCTGCCCAGGTAATCAAGTTCAGACCCTGACTGGACTCTACCCAGACTTAAAACCAGCTCTGCAAAAAGGCGACTGCCAGTAATGACTGCTAAAGACCACGTATTTAACACTTCATAAACCAGAACACACTAGTCATTTTATGACTTGTTACAAAAATACCCACAAAATTATTCTCATTTAGTATACATTTATCTTGTTACAACTGAACATATTGAAATGATCGTCTCCACACGCAGTCAGTTTCCGACCTCACAAAAGTTTCTAGTGCACATGTTACATTGAATATTAATCAGAACATAATGTGGCTTCATCGTGCACAACTTTTAAAATAACAAAATGCAAGTAAATATTTGTTTCCACGCAATTATTTTATATGAAAACATTGTGCCAATTTCTATTTATGGAGTGCACTTGATCTCTCACGGAATTCGATTTACGGTCGCTTTAATTGGTAGCCTGTTTCAATCAAATAAGATTTATCCTGGCACGGAAAAAAACAACATATCTAACCACGAATACATGTATGAAATGGCTAAAAGTATAAGTAATTACGCTTCTGATTATGGCTGATACTGATTGAGGAACTGACAGTGCAGTGGTACGGAACGTACATACTATGTCTCCTATTTTATTTTTCATGTGGCAGCATGGATCCGCCATTTCTCAATACCACAATGCTCGTCCGCACAAGACACCATCTGCGTGATGCTAAGGTACTCTTATGGCCAGTGAGCAACCTGACAGAACATGTATACACAAGGGCCAGTTAAAACAGTTGTGGGCAGAGGCGGTTCGTGATTATGCATTCTGGGTGTTCACATGTTTTTAGATTCAGGTAAGTCTGAAACTGTGAAACTAACCGCATTTGTTGTATAAAGTTATGCTTATCAACAAGTTTAAACAACTACAGCTACTACCAATAATAATATTAACAGTAATAATAATGTGCATAACTTGTCTAAGAAAAGAAAGAAATGTTTTTATTGAAATTTGTTGTTTTGTACATAATTAAGTACAGCTTGTGGACACGAACTTAATACTGTGTAAGCCTTCGCTACTTCCCACTTCGAATTACTGTGTAAGTGGGAGTTTTCGATCATTTATGTTTTTCCGACAAATGTACAATGTCCATAACACATGTGTTAGTCCACTAATTAACTTCCGGGCTGAAATTAAGACATTTTACGTTGCACCAGCCCAACAACTTAGCTATTGTACACTTATTTCTTAAATTTTCGCTTGTACCTATGCTTATTTGGTTTCGCCACTTTCTCAATCAAAGGCTCGGATCTAGGAGGCCATGGTGCTTTTGCGTCTAACTTTTCGTAGTGAATTTTTTTCTGTTGTCACTTAAAAACTAATTCAACAGAGTACATGTTGACAGTGTACACGAAAGCCGATTCCTGCACAGTAAATAACCAACACCGAATACAAAGTGCCGTTTGCAGAAATGATTAAATTCAAGTAGTAATGTCTACCAAAATGGTCACCTGACTAGAATAGAAACGAGGAGCTCAGAAAAATAAGGGCCTGAAGGACACCGTCGTCGATCCCATATTTAAGTGAATGTAAGAGAAACCAGTGAGACAGCTTTTCGTGAATGTTTATATATGCAATGTGAGCCTACAGCACAGACAAACTTGTCTCACCAAGACCAACATATGCCAGAAGCATGAATAAATGCTAAAATCTCACAGTCGACGCTGATGTGCTTTAAGCCGGTTCTCACCATCTCAAAAGGATTGCTGTATCATAAGATCCAAACATTAGTGTAATATATCTCATTCAGGAACACACAAAATATTTTTTCTCTGTCAGAATAACCATAACATATACTGACGCCCGATGTAATTCTGCTGTGTAGTGATGAACTGCCATTCAGAGGAGGGTGCTACGTGTAGCGCGATTTATCCTAAATGAACTGGGATAAATGTCTGCTGCAGTGTGCCACCACTTGGTGGCATTCAAGTAGACTTGTAGTTGAGTGGTAAGGGCCAGCAGTGCACACCGTGAAGCATGTACGTTTATTTATTAAATCCGTATGTATTTCACCCATAAGGCAATGACGTCACGCCAGTTGCGCATGATCAAAAGTTTCTTGAAACCTTCACAATTGAAGATGCGCTCATGAACCTGATGACAAGTTTCACGAAGTCTAGAGGAGTAGCAATTCCTAATGCGGTAGATTTAATACCGTGAATTTCAGATTACCGCATCTATATTTCGTTTAATAACAATCAAAGAAAAATAACTTCGCTCTTCTCTCATCACCAGGAATTCAGCAAATAATTTCATTGATTCATCTATCACTCTTTTTGAGGCTATACGTTCTGGTGCCACAACTTAAATTTCATCAGGTTTATGACGGTGCCTGTTGTTCCATCGTTTTCCTCAGCCCGTTCCCTGTGTCTGTGTCTCGCTTGCTGATGTCCAAAATGCGTCTCACCATTTCGAAAATGGCAACCATGATGATGTGTGTTGTTCTTCCATTAAAAGTTCTTGCCTCACTGATGTAAGTCAACACCGGTAAAAAACATTCAGATTATAAATTTCTCATTTCATACATGGTGGAAGGTTTGTTTTGATAACTACATTAACTCCTAGTGACTTTCAAAAGATAGTTACCTAGCCTAACTTTAAGTAGTTTGTTTGAAAAGTTTGGTCATCGATGTAGAGCCAATTATAAGTTTCCACATAGCAAAGAAATTTCGCTAAAAGAAAACAGCTGCATCATTACGTTTTCTGCAAAAGAATAATTCACTTGGACAAAGGACCGTGGACTAAGATGTTCCTTTATGTGTATATGAACAACACTATCTGAAATTCTTCTTAAGACGATGGACGAGGTATTAGGTACATCAAAAGAGATGTATAACTCTGACAGCAGATCGCCATATTGTTTTAAATCACCAAATCATGAAATGCAGAAATACATCTGTGGTTCTAAAGTCTGATCCATTGTCGCCCTTTCTAAGCATAATTTAATTTAGAAAATCATACATGTCGCTGCTTTTCCTAGTTGTGGCATTCTTGTGTAAAATGTTCTTGAGCAGCAGTATCTAATTAACACTCGATGTTCAGATAACTAATGACATCATCTTCTACTGGGAGTAACTGATAAAGACGGCAAATGTTGTCACTGAAAGACTGATATTTCACATAGGACGGAAATCTTCAGTACACTGTTCAACGCCGATTCGGCAAAGGGACTGGGGCGAGCTCCATGAAGGCACAGTGCTTTCATCCCCGGAGTAATCACAAAGAATAACACGGAAAAAACGCGGAACATCACCTGCGTGAGGTCCGAGCTTAGTAATTATGAGCTGGTGTTTAACAATGGGAAAAGGGCACACAGCTACCCCTGTGTACACGGCCACCGAAAGAAGAACACATATTTGCCCCATTAATCATCCACAAGCCATACTGCCGACCCAACGAAATATGCAGTCATGCCGTGATCCCGTAATTCGTTGGTGCGCAGCGTCAGATATCGTTCTGTATTAACACACGCTTCATTATATTAGGTATGTGTAAGTTCAGTTATATCATGCATAAACGGCTGAAAGGGAAATACGTCATAATTTGACCACAACAACAAGAGATATGAGTGTGAGTATAATTTCATAGAAAAAAGGCATTTATTTATCAGTTTCCAGTTTCGCATCATTTGTTGCCAATCATGAACAAAATATCTGTGTAAAGAAGGCAGTAGATATAAAAGCAGAAGGACCTTCTCGTTAAATTTATTTATTCATAAATTCGCAGGTATAGGAAATGCTGTCATTAAATTTTGGTTATTATCTCGAAAAAAATCATGAAACTGGGTGGTAGTCAATAGAGTATCAGTGGAATACAAGAAACCTACAAATGCTCTCTGATGTTATACTGCAGTTGATGCATTTGTGCATGTCATATTCAAACTCATTGGTGGCGCATGTCAAGGCCACCCCCACTCCATGGAGAGTGTGGGAGAGAGTGGTTGGGAACGCTATTTTACTCTCGCCCAAAAGGGGTATCTACACGTTCAGTGTGGCACGTTTTTATGTACGATGTATGACTCGGTGGAGATCTTGGTTTCATCATCATCATCATCATCATCATCATCATCATCATCATTTAAGACTGATTATGCCTTTCAGCGTTCAGTCTGGAGCATAGCCCTCTTTATAAAATTCCTCCATGATCCCCTATTCCGTGCTAACATTGGTGCCTCTTCTGATGTTAAGCCTACCACTTCAAAATCATTCTTAACCGAATCCAGGTACCTTCTCCTTGGTCTGTCCCGACTCCTCCTACCCTCTACTACTGAACCCATGAGTCTCTTGAGTAACCTTGCTTCTCCCATGCGTGTAACATGACCCCACCATATAAGCCTGTTCGCCCTGACTGCTACATCTATGGAGTTCACTCCCAGTTTTTCTTTGATTTCCTCATTGTGGACACCTTCCTGCCATTGTTCCCATCTACTAGTACCTGCAATCATCCTAGCTACTTTCATATCCGTTACCTCAAGCTTATTGATAAGGTAACCTGAATCCACCCAGTTTTCGCTCCCATACAACAAAGTTGGTCGAAAGATTGAACGGTGCACAGATAACATAGTCTTGCAGAAGAGAGTAGATCGTAGCTGAGCACTCACTGGATTAGCTTTGCTACACCTCGCTTCCAGTTCTTTCACTATGTTGCCATCCTGTGAGAATATGCATCCTAAGTACTTGAAACTGTCCACCCGTTCTAACTTTGTTCCTCCTATTTGACACTCAGTCGGTTTATATCTCTTTCCCACTGACATTACTTTCGTTTTGGAGATGCTAATCTTCATACCATAGTCCTTACATTTCTGATCTGGCTCTGAAATATTACTTTGCAAACTTTCAATCGAATCTGCCATCACAACTAAGTCATCCGCATATGCAAGACTGCTTATTTTGTGTTCACACATCTTAATCTCACCCAGCCAGTCTATTGTTTTCAACATATGATCCATATATAATATGAATAACAGTGGAGACAGGTTGCAGCCTTGTCTTACCCCAGAAACTACTCTGAACCATGAACTCAATTTACCGTCAACTCTAACTGCTGCCTGACTATCCATGTAAAGACTTTAATTGCTTGCAAAAGTTTGCCTCCTATTCCATAATCTCGTAGAACAGACAATAACTTCCTCCCAGGAACCCGGTCATATGCCTTTTCTAGATCTATAAAGCATAAATACGATTCCCTGTTCCATTCATAACACTTCTCCATTATTTGCCGTAAGCTAAAGATCTGGTCCTGACAACCTCTAAGTGGCCTAAACCGACACTGACTTTCATCCAATTGGTCCTCAACTAATATTCGAACTTTCCTTTCAACAATACCTGAGAAGATTTTACCCACAACGCTGATTAAAGAGATACCTCTGTAGCTGTTACAATCTTTTCTGTTTCCATGTTTAAGGATTGGTGTGATTACTGCTTTTGTCCAGTCTGATGGAACCTGTCCCGACTCCCAGGCCATTTCAATTATCCTGTGTAGCCATTTAAGACCTGACATTCCACTGTATTTGATGAGTTCTGACTTAATTTCATCCACCCCAGCTGCTTTATTGCACTGTAATCTGTTGACCATTTTCACCACTTCCTCAAATGTGATCCTATTTCCATCCTCATTCCTATCCCATTGTACATCGAAATCTGAAACATTACTGATCGTATTTTCACCTACATTGAGCAACTCTTCAAAATATTCCCTCCATCTGCCCAAGGAATCCACAGGATTCACAAGCAGTTTTCCTGACCTGTCCAAAATACTTGTCATTTCCTTCTTACCTCCCTTTCGAAGACTGCTAATTACACTCCAGAATGGTTTTCCAGCAGCTTGACCCAAAGTCTCCAACCTGTTTCCAAAGTCTTCCCAAGATTTCTTCTTGGATGCTACAATTATCTTTTTGGCTTTGTTTCTTTCTTCAACATAACTTTCTCTGTCTAGCTGAGTTCCAGTATGTAGCCATTGTTGATACACCTTCTTTTTCCTTTTACAGGCTGCCTTGACTGTGTCATTCCACCAAGCTGATTGCTTCATCCTACCTTTACACACTACTGTTCCAAGACATTCTTTAGCCACTTCTAGTACTGTGTCCCTGTACCTTGTCCATTCCTTTTCCAGTGACTGTAATTGACTACATTCAACTAACTGGTACCTACCTGAGATCCCTGTTATGTACTTGTGCCTGATTTACTTATCCTGAAGTTTCTCCACTCTTATCCTCCTACATATGGACCCGCACTTTCGGCCTCACAATACCAATTTCGCTGTAGATTAGATAATGATCAGTGTCATCAAAGAATTTCCTGAATACACGTGTGTCCCTCACAGCCTTCCTGAATTCCTGAACTGTTATTATATAGTCAATGACAGATCTGGTTCCCCTGCCTTCCCAAGTATACCGGTGAATGTTCTTATGCTAAAAAAAGGAGTTTGTGATTACTAAGCCCATACTGGCACAGAAATCCAAGAATTGTTTCCCGTTCCTGTTGGCCTCCATATCCTCTCCAAATTTACCCATAAGCTTTTCATACCCTTCTGTTCGATTTTCAATCCTGGCATTAAAATCACCCATGAGTAGAACACTGTCCTTGTCCTTTACTCTAACAACTACATCACTGAGTGCATCATAAAAACTATCCATCTTATCTTGATCTGACCCTTCACAATGCGAATACACTGACACAATCCTAATTTTCTTGCTAGACACTGTCAAATCTATCCACATCAGTCGTTCGTTTACATACCTTATTGCAACTACGCTCGGTTCCATTTATTTCCTGATGTAAAGCCCTACACCCCATTGTGCTATTCCTGCTTTGACTCCTGACAGGTAGACCTTGTATTCTCCCACTTCCTCTTCTCTCTCACCCCTTACCCGAATGTCACTAACAGCTAAAACATCCAGCCCCATCTTACTTGCAGCCTCTGCCAGCTCTACCTTCTTCCCAGAGTAGCCCCCATTGATATTTACAGCTCCCCATCTCATTACCATTTGTTTGCCGAGTCGTATCTTAGGAGTCCCTGGTTTGTCAGTTAGAGGTGGGACTCTGTCACATCCAAAGGTCCGAGGCATTTTGCTCTGATTGTTGCCAGCATCATATATAAAGTACCAGGGAAGCAGGTTGCTAGCCTTACTTGCCCCAAGTCCCATTGAGTTTTACCCCTAACGGTTGAGGAACTAACCGGTGGATTTGGTAGTCTTTGCCGTATGAGCACAAAGGTGACCACAACTCAGAATATGTCCGAGATGCCCAGCCTTACTCCAAAGTAACTGGTATCCCGACTGTCGGGACCACTTACTTGGCCACTCATACGTTGCCCGTGGTTCATGAACTAGGACTTGACTACAGGAACCCACACCATGAACAACCACCATCTTGGTTTCAGGAGATTGAAATTTGACGTAATTGGGAAATAATCCACTTGGAAAATGAGGGAATGCTTGCCATGCAATAGCTCATTCCTCCATAGAAATAGCAATAAGTCTGTGAGTACCACATCGGGAGAATACTGCAGTGAGGGAAAATTTTATAGCTTAAAGAAGCAGCATATGTAACTGTTCTGTGCTGAATTAGTTGCAGCCTTGTTGTAGGGCAAATACACACCCTTGGATAGTACCCTGCGATGTCTTGCCTTGACTAACTCCCATAACGATGTCACGAGATTTCGATAGCATGCTCGGATGACTGTTTGCCCATTATAAGCTCCATCTGTTAGCATCACAACACGTTTTTCGATGACAGGTGGGTCTTCGACTTTACAGTGGCGCTAAATCCAAGTATTTCCATAGCAGAATTTGCTGTTGGTCTCGCGGACATGGCGTCGCACACACCATTCATCCATGGTGATTTTGCGGAAAGGAAGTAATCTGGGTTGGTCTGATACAGCTACAACACATCCACTGCTATCTCGGTTCAGCAAAGTTTTTGAATGGTTGTGGACATTCGCATAACCCAGGTAGTGGTGACTTACGTCTTTAAACTGTTGTGCAAGATGTTAAAAACATTTATGACTGATTGTAACTTTTTTCATTATCGTCTCGATTGAGACACGCCAATATTCCAGCGTTAGGGCCTCTGCTATTCAAAGAAAGAATGTCTGCCGCTACATTGCTGTCCGTTTTTGTTTGACCACAATGGAAGCTTCGTAGCTTAGCTGTTGCTGTTTCGCACGATTGTGGAACGTTGTCGTATACTTGCAGTAACTCTGTATGGTTTGTTGTAGCGTTGTTCCCTGCCAAATACAGCGAACCAAGTATCGCACTATACTCCAGTGTATCATTTTACTTTTGTTCCTCTACAGGAATCCTGTGGTAACGTGACTCCGGAATCCTTATGTGTAACAGGTCCGCAGACTAACAACTGGAAGCAATATCAGTTTTGTGTTGATAATTAAAGCCTTAAGGCTACAATTCATTCATATTGATCAATCACTTGACTGTCAAGATTCCGTTAATGCTATGTTAGCTGCAGGGAAAGGATTTCTAAGGCCGAAGTAAGCATCTGAAAGGATCAAACAACGACGGGCTTTGGAAACAACAGATAGTGCTGTGCGAGAAAGGTAAGCGACTGTCGACAGGTACCAGGAATAATACCGGCATATACGTAACTCAGTTTACATGTAGCAGTATTCACGAAAAGGTAAATGAGAATGGGTCACGTGGATTTATAGCCTGTTCCTCTAAAATGTGAGATAAGCGTCATGGCCGTCGTACTTTTCAATGACACTTGACGTGTGAGAGTAAAATTTGTCTTGGAGAAGCGAAGATAATGTGCTGAAGTTATAATTTATTTACGTAATTAGGCACCATTACAACATGAAACAGGAGTAGGTACTGTAAGACTGATATACGATCCTGATAAGAATTTTATCAATAATTAACTACAGTCCAAAACGTTGCCCGGCATGTTTAGTATCTCCACACAAAATGATTGGTTCTGTGCCTTGTTGATGCTCGTAATCTATGCAAGCCGTATTGGGAAACGGAAGTTCTTCAAATCGAATGACATATTTGAATCACTGGGTGTCAACGGAATGAGATGAATGAAAACGTCTTCATGTGTGACATTCATAAAAATCAGGTTGTAAGCTTCCAGTTCTGACATTTGCAAATATACACCAATTTCAAACCAAAAGTTTAGTAATAAGAACTACATCACAGATTATGCTTTGATTCTTTTTTAAATTAGAAATTAATGTACTAGTATCTGCTACGTATTATGTACCTAAACTCGAACTATGAAATTCTTTTTTAAATTAGAAATTAATGTACTAGTATCTGCTACGCATTATGTACCTAAACTCTAATTGTGAAATAAATACTTTTATCGCTTCAGTACACTCTGATTTCTGAAATAAATATTTTGACTCTAAAAATATATGGTTAATGAATAAATCATTCCCTTATGCGCCAGTATTTTCTAAAATTTGGATACCTGTTTACAAAAAGCAGCGGTGACTTAGATGGTACTACAAGCTGACAGTCAAGCTTCCTAAGGATCATATTAAGCTACAGTCTAATAATAAATAGCGATGTAAACGACTTTAAAACTCTCGCTTCCAGAGACAGTCGAATTGTGCTTTGATATCAGTAATCGAAAAACAGAACTTAAGTGAACAGAACTTCGATATTCAAGTTAAGCTTTCAGGAATTAAATGATTTTCTGTTAGCATTTTTAATTAATTCTTTCAGGCAAATTTTCGCGAAATTTGTTTTCCATGTGTGAAAAGATTAATTTTACTGCTGTTAGATTGACACTAAGTGTCTAATTGTAGCTTGGGAGAGTATAATTCAATTGTTTCATTTTCTTTATCACTGTTTCAAATAATTCTGACTCGAACTTTTCAAATAGTTTACGTCACAGTTCGGGAAATCTCGAGTTTTGTTCAATCTTTTGATCGGACCGCAATCTACTGACTTTTGTTGGTACTATATCCTTAGCGTTTATACGGTACTGCGGAATTTAATGTTCAAAATAACTTTATCTATGACATATGTAACAACGACAACTCATAAGTAACTAAGTTTATCAATAGCCTTTCTTCAAATTCTCGAGTTTTCACTCGTCCCGCGATGTACTGATATATATATTCACTCAGTGTGTATATTAAAAAATATATGTCCTATGTCTGCCCAAATTTTCATTAGGGGATCATGTATAAATTTCATGTGAATTGGCCAAGAACTACACTCCTGGAAATTGAAATAAGAACACCGTGAATTCATTGTCCCAGGAAGGGGAAACTTTATTGACACATTCCTGGGGTCAGATACATCACATGATCACACTGACAGAACCACAGGCACATAGACACAGGCAACAGAGCATGCACAATGTCGGCACTAGTACAGTGTATATCCACCTTTCGCAGCAATGCAGGCTGCTATTCTCCCATGGAGACGATCGTAGAGATGCTGGATGTAGTCCTGTGGAACGGCTTGCCATGCCATTTCCACCTGGCGCCTCAGTTGGACCAGCGTTCGTGCTGGACGTGCAGACCGCGTGAGACGACGCTTCATCCAGTCCCAAACATGCTCAATGGGGGACAGATCCGGAGATCTTGCTGGCCAGGGTAGTTGACTTACACCTTCTAGAGCACGTTGGGTGGCACGGGATACATGCGGACGTGCATTGTCCTGTTGGAACAGCAAGTTCCCTTGCCGGTCTAGGAATGGTAGAACGATGGGTTCGATGACGGTTTGGATGTACCGTGCACTTTCAGTGTCCCCTCGACGATCACCAGTGGTGTACGGCCAGTGTAGGAGATCGCTCCCCACACCATGATGCCGGGTGTTGGCCCTGTGTGCCTCGGTCGTATGCAGTCCTGATTGTGGCGCTCACCTGCACGGCGCCAAACACGCATACGACCATCATTGGCACCAAGGCAGAAGCGACTCTCATCGCTGAAGACGACACGTCTCCATTCGTCCCTCCACTCACGCCTGTCGCGACACCACTGGAGGCGGGCTGCACGATGTTGGGGCGTGAGCGGAAGACGGCCTAACGGTGTGCGGGACCGTAGCCCAGCTTCATGGAGACGGTTGCGAATGGTCCTCGCCGATACCCCAGGAGCAACAGTGTCCCTAATTTGCTGGGAAGTGGCGGTACGGTCCCCTACGGCACTGCGTAGGATCCTACGGTCTTGGCGTGCATCCGTGCGTCGCTGCGGTCCGGTCCCAGGTCGACGGGCACGTGCACCTTCCGCCGACCACTGGCGACAACATCGATGTACTGTGGAGACCTCACGCCCCACGTGTTGAGCAATTCGGCGGTACGTCCACCCGGCCTCCCGCATGCCCACTACACGCCCTCGCTCAAAGTCCGTCAACTGCACATACGGTTCACGTCCACGCTGTCGCGGCATGCTACCAGTGTTAAAGACTGCGATGGAGCTCCGTATGCCACGGCAAACTGGCTGACACTGACGGCGGCGGTGCACAAATGCTGCGCAGCTAGCGCCATTCGACGGCCAACACCGCGGTTCCTGGTGTGTCCGCTGTGCCGTGCGTGTAATCATTGCTTGTACAGCCCTCTCGCAGTGTCCGGAGCAAATATGGTGGGTCTGACACACCGGTGTCAATGTGTTCTTTTTTCCACTTCCAGGAGTGTATTATTGGTTTTTGGTCACAAACTTTTCCCTTTATATAATACTAAATTTTACTGGATTTTTTTCCTGTGATAACAGTGTATATGAAATAATTTACGAATCCACATCCTAATTTAAGGCCAAGATAACTACATAGCAGAAATAATGTGATTTCCTGTCGTTTGTGATCGATGTCCTAAAATGCCACGTCATGGACCTGTCAGCAGATTGTCGTTCAGTTTCATGTAGATAACTAAAGAAACAGTAATGCATATTTTATCAGCAGGTAGCGTTAACACATTCTCAGCAATTTCTGTACTCATGAAACGAATAGCTATGACCTTATAGAGTGTATCAAAGACATGACACTACCGGAGAGGACCAAATTCGCTTTAGTAGATATAGTAAACCTTTACGCTATCGCACTTATTCATGACCTAAGCCAGATAATTGGAAAACAGCCTATTAAAGCATAAAAAGCTTTCCAAGGCTGAGCCATATGAGCTCATTGGACTGCTTAGAACTAGTTCTGCTACTTGATTATTTCAATTTTAACAAAAAAAAATTATAAGTAGGAAAGCTGCTCTTGCACTGGGCAGCAATTTAGCAGGTATCGTTCGGATGTTTACATTACTGACATATATATGGAAAATTAGTTCTTCAGTTAAGAGTGTTTATTTATGGATAAAATAATTTAGTATCAAAGTTATGTAAATGATACTATTATCCTGTACAATGGCCCAACTGATGAGAGTGAATAACTTGCAAGTTCTCCCAGTAGCATGAACAGTAACATTGATTATACAATCATGTAACAATATTCAATTACGTGATTTGCTGTATATCCTATTCTTCTGTGTGTGTAACATTTCTGTATTTCTTACATGTGATTTCTTTGACAATAACATCTCTATTTCAATGTAAAGACGTTGGATGTTGCTAGTTCATGTCTTATGTACAGTTATTAACAAGTAAAGTATCATTACAGTATGAAAGGCATAATATAGCAGTTCAAATTCACACTTGAACGAAAGTTTGGAATACCGCTGAGTTCACAACAATGACTTCTTATAGTACACCCACTGAGATTTGAACAATATTTTATTAACAAAATAGTTGAAAAAAATCAGTACAAAACAAAGCAGTGTCTCTCTGACATATGCATCTTGAAAACAAATACAATGAAAATCGTTATCTCATGATGATGATTATTAGCCTTTAGTAATAAGTATGCCCTCCCGACATATGGATGAGTTCTTTCACTCTGCGAGGCATGCTCTGGATGAGACCATAAAGTTTATTTTGGAGTATGAGGGCCTACTCAATTGTAGCTTCAGTGAGGTCCTGAAGATTGTCTGATGGATTCGGACACTTTGCAATTTCTGCCTTCAACAGGTTCTATGCATGTTCAGTTGCATTCATGTCTGGGGACTGGGCTGACCAAAATGCTTTCAGTTGATGTCGCATCTTTGAAGACACCGAGACACTGTTAGAGTACGGTGCGGCCTCGCATTGCCATCGACTAGAATGACGTTGTCACTGACTTAATGTCTGTAGGGCCTCACAATCATTCGTAGGACCTCTTGGAGGTATAGGGGACCAATCAGATTGCCGTAGATGGGAATTAGAGGGAAACTCTTTCACATCATTATTGCCATCAAGAACATTACTTGCCCTGCAACTGGATGGACTTTCTGAACCTATCGACGTCCCTGGAGTCGTCTAGTGTTCCTCGAAACTCTAACACATCTAGCGTCCAGTCTCAAACCATTTCTGGTCTCGTCAGCAAACATGACATTTATCTACTCTGGAGTGGTCCAGTATTGATGAGCCAAGGTCCATCGATTGCGTCGGTACCGTTGGTTCACTGCAAAACTTCTCATTGGTCTTCTGAAGACCACCCTGAGGCAGTCTTCTAAGCACTATTTGGACTGAGATACGGATTCCTGTTGCCTGGGACTTCTCCCAATATTTCTGGCAGCTGATGTTGGGCACCTGCATGTCGACAGATGGAGGAAACGATCTTGCATTGGTGTAGTCCTACGAGGACGACCACTGCGTAGGTTATCTTCATATTTCCTGTCTCTCTGTACTTACTTCACACCTTTACACACATCACTGTGAGTGACATGTAACCGACTGACAACAACTTGCTGTGTATGACCCGCTGAAAGCAAAGCCACTATCCTGTCTGTATCAGTATCGTATACCTCTCATGGCATGTTGCTGCAGTGCTGAACATAAACCAAATGAAGCTGTTGTTCATACTGGACTACTCTCGGTATGCAGCTGCTGCAGTGGTATGTTTATATGACTGGAAAACGGCCTCAAAGCATGCCGGTAGTAAACACCGTTCAATATAACGGCTCTAACAGGTCGACGGGCACGTGCACCTTCCGCCGACCACTGGCGACAACATCGATGTACTGTGGAGACCTCACGCCCCACGTGTTGAGCAATTCGGCGGTACGTCCACCCGGCCTCCCGCATGCCCACTACACGCCCTCGCTCAAAGTCCGTCAACTGCACATACGGTTCACGTCCACGCTGTCGCGGCATGCTACCAGTGTTAAAGACTGCGATGGAGCTCCGTATGCCACGGCAAACTGGCTGACACTGACGGCGGCGGTGCACAAATGCTGCGCAGCTAGCGCCATTCGACGGCCAACACCGCGGTTCCTGGTGTGTCCGCTGTGCCGTGCGTGTAATCATTGCTTGTACAGCCCTCTCGCAGTGTCCGGAGCAAATATGGTGGGTCTGACACACCGGTGTCAATGTGTTCTTTTTTCCACTTCCAGGAGTGTATTATTGGTTTTTGGTCACAAACTTTTCCCTTTATATAATACTAAATTTTACTGGATTTTTTTCCTGTGATAACAGTGTATATGAAATAATTTACGAATCCACATCCTAATTTAAGGCCAAGATAACTACATAGCAGAAATAATGTGATTTCCTGTCGTTTGTGATCGATGTCCTAAAATGCCACGTCATGGACCTGTCAGCAGATTGTCGTTCAGTTTCATGTAGATAACTAAAGAAACAGTAATGCATATTTTATCAGCAGGTAGCGTTAACACATTCTCAGCAATTTCTGTACTCATGAAACGAATAGCTATGACCTTATAGAGTGTATCAAAGACATGACACTACCGGAGAGGACCAAATTCGCTTTAGTAGACATAGTAAACCTTTACGCTATCGCACTTATTCATGACCTAAGCCAGATAATTGGAAAACAGCCTATTAAAGCATAAAAAGCTTTCCAAGGCTGAGCCATATGAGCTCATTGGACTGCTTAGAACTAGTTCTGCTACTTGATTATTTCAATTTTAACAAAAAAAAATTATAAGTAGGAAAGCTGCTCTTGCACTGGGCAGCAATTTAGCAGGTATCGTTCGGATGTTTACATTACTGACATATATATGGAAAATTAGTTCTTCAGTTAAGAGTGTTTATTTATGGATAAAATAATCTAGTATCAAAGTTATGTAAATGATACTATTATCCTGTACAATGGCCCAACTGATGAGAGTGAATAACTTGCAAGTTCTCCCAGTAGCATGAACAGTAACATTGATTATACAATCATGTAACAATATTCAATTACGTGATTTGCTGTATATCCTATTCTTCTGTGTGTGTAACATTTCTGTATTTCTTACATGTGATTTCTTTGACAATAACATCTCTATTTCAATGTAAAGACGTTGGATGTTGCTAGTTCATGTCTTATGTACAGTTATTAACAAGTAAAGTATCATTACAGTATGAAAGGCATAATATAGCAGTTCAAATTCACACTTGAACGAAAGTTTGGAATACCGCTGAGTTCACAACAATGACTTCTTATAGTACACCCACTGAGATTTGAACAATATTTTATTAACAAAATAGTTGAAAAAAATCAGTACAAAACAAAGCAGTGTCTCTCTGACATATGCATCTTGAAAACAAATACAATGAAAATCGTTATCTCATGATGATGATTATTAGCCTTTAGTAATAAGTATGCCCTCCCGACATATGGATGAGTTCTTTCACTCTGCGAGGCATGCTCTGGATGAGACCATAAAGTTTATTTTGGAGTATGAGGGCCTACTCAATTGTAGCTTCAGTGAGGTCCTGAAGATTGTCTGATGGATTCGGACACTTTGCAATTTCTGCCTTCAACAGGTTCTATGCATGTTCAGTTGCATTCATGTCTGGGGACTGGGCTGACCAAAATGCTTTCAGTTGATGTCGCATCTTTGAAGACACCGAGACACTGTTAGAGTACGGTGCGGCCTCGCATTGCCATCGACTAGAATGACGTTGTCACTGACTTAATGTCTGTAGGGCCTCACAATCATTCGTAGGACCTCTTGGAGGTATAGGGGACCAATCAGATTGCCGTAGATGGGAATTAGAGGGAAACTCTTTCACATCATTATTGCCATCAAGAACATTACTTGCCCTGCAACTGGATGGACTTTCTGAACCTATCGACGTCCCTGGAGTCGTCTAGTGTTCCTCGAAACTCTAACACATCTAGCGTCCAGTCTCAAACCATTTCTGGTCTCGTCAGCAAACATGACATTTATCTACTCTGGAGTGGTCCAGTATTGATGAGCCAAGGTCCATCGATTGCGTCGGTACCGTTGGTTCACTGCAAAACTTCTCATTGGTCTTCTGAAGACCACCCTGAGGCAGTCTTCTAAGCACTATTTGGACTGAGATACGGATTCCTGTTGCCTGGGACTTCTCCCAATATTTCTGGCAGCTGATGTTGGGCACCTGCATGTCGACAGATGGAGGAAACGATCTTGCATTGGTGTAGTCCTACGAGGACGACCACTGCGTAGGTTATCTTCATATTTCCTGTCTCTCTGTACTTACTTCACACCTTTACACACATCACTGTGAGTGACATGTAACCGACTGACAACAACTTGCTGTGTATGACCCGCTGAAAGCAAAGCCACTATCCTGTCTGTATCAGTATCGTATACCTCTCATGGCATGTTGCTGCAGTGCTGAACATAAACCAAATGAAGCTGTTGTTCATACTGGACTACTCTCGGTATGCAGCTGCTGCAGTGGTATGTTTATATGACTGGAAAACGGCCTCAAAGCATGCCGGTAGTAAACACCGTTCAATATAACGGCTCTAACAGGATAATGCAGGAAGTGCCAAGTCAATGAAATCTCTAATATCATTGTCTACATTTTACGGTAGTATTCCAAAGCATTGTTAAGCGTTGTAATTACTGTGGTGACAAATGTCCAGTTAATGGGTGGTTCCACAACCATGTAACTATTTTCAGTTTCGTATTTTCTAATATCTGTTATGTTTCCATGTGTCTGACACCTCTATACTTCTTAGTTCTAAAATCTTTGACCATACCCTCTGTAACATAATTTTAACACGTAGGATGCTGGGAGATCATTTCTTATTTGCAGTTATTAATATCTAAGTGTAATTACTGTGTTGAATGGGTAACGTGGCAGTTAATTGCTATGTCCTGTTAATGTTTTACCATCAAAAACAAGTTGTAACAGAAAGCGATAAGTGGGCAATTACGATTTGGATACTTCAGCTATAGGTAAGTACACCAATATTTCCAACACGTATCATTTCGCTATTTCCCGTCTTGCACTACCGCGTCTTTAGTGAACTTCACGTAATTTGCATTTTCTTCAAACAGTGATCTCTAACAATGAGTATGGAAACATGACAATGAATGCATATGTATAATGATGTTTACAAGCTTAAAGCGTTCGTGTATTAAATAAATCACTTCCGTTGTGACTCATAGCGGATCTTGTTCTACGCCAGATGAAGACACAGTCACGGAGTCCAGCAGCGTCTGCTATGGATGTGTTGTTCTAGTGGTCCTCTGTCCAAAGGCTGATTTGATGAAGCTCTCCACACACTCTATCCTGTGCAAGCCACTTCACCTTCGAGTAACTACTGCAACCTACATCCTTCTGAATCTGCTTACTGTATGCATCTCTTGGTCTCCCTCTACGGTTTCTACCCCCCACATTTCCCTCCACTACTAAATAGGTGATCTCTTGATGCCTCAGAATGTGTCCCCCCAACCGATCCCTTCTTCTAGTCAGGTTGCGCCACAAATTTCTCTTCTCCCCAGTTCTGTAAGTACCTTCTCATTAGTTATGTGATCTACACATCTAATCTTCAGAATTCTTCTGCAGCATCATATTTCAAAATTTTCTATTCTCTTCTTGTCTAAACTGTTTATTGTCATGTTTTACTCCCATACATGGCTACACCCTACACAAATACTTTCCGAAAGGAGTTCCTGACATTTAAATCTATACTCGATTTTAACAAATTTGTCTACTTCAGAAACACGTTTCTTGCCATTGCCAGTCTACGTTTTGTATCCACCCTGCTTTGACCATCATCGGTTATTTTGCTCCCCAAACAGCAAAACTCATCTACTGCTTCAAGTGTTTCGTTTCCTAATCTAAGTTCCTCAGCATCGTCTGATTTAATTCGACTACATTCCATTATCCTCGTTTTATTTTTTTTTTTATGTTCATCTTATATCCTCCTTTCAAGATGCTGTCCATTGCGTTCAACTGCTCTTCCAGCTCTTTTGCTGTCTCTGACAGATTTACTATGTCGTCGGCAAACCTCAAAGTTTTTGTTTCATCACCACGGATTTTAGTCCCTAATTCAAATGTTTCTTCGGTTTCCTTTACTGCTTGCTCAAATACAGATTGAATAACGTTGGGGATAGCCTACAACCCTGTCTCACTCCCTTCTGAACCTCTGCTTCCTTTTCGTGCCCATCGACTCTTGTAACAGCCATCTGGTATCTGTACAAATTGTAAATATCCTTTCGCTCCCTGTGTTTTACTCCTGCCACCTTTTGAATTTGAAAGCGAGCATTTGAGTCACCATTGTCAAAAGCTTTCTCTAAGTCTACAAATGCTATAAATGTAGGTTTTCCTTTCCTTAACCTATCTGGTGTCAATATTGCCTAGCGTATTCCTACATTTCTCCTGGATCCAAACTGATCTTCCCAGAGGTCATCTTCTGCCAGTTTTTCCATTCTTCTGTAAAGGATTCGTGTTAGCACGTATTTTGCAACCGTGACTTTTTAAACTGGTGTTTCGGTAATTTTCACACCTGTCAGCACTTGCTTTCCTTGGAGCTGTTATTATTATTATATCTTCTTGAAGTCTGAGGGTAAATCGCCTGTCTCACACATCTTGCTCACCAGATGGCTATTTGTAACCTTAACGAATGTCTACTCCCGAGGCCTTGTTTCGATTTAAGTCTTTCAGTGATTTGTCAAATTCTTCACGCAGTATCATATCTCCCTTTTGACCTTCATCTACGTCCTCGACGTCATCCGTAATACTGTCCTCTTGTATAGACCATCTTTAACTCCTCCCACCTTCCTGGTTCAAAATATGGTTCAAATGGCTCTGAGCACTATGGGACTTAACATCTGTGGTCAGTATTCCCCTAGGACTTAGGACTACTTAAACCTAACCATCCTAAGGACATCACACGCATCCATGCCCTAGGCAGGATTCGAACCTGCGACCGGAGCGGTCACGCGGTTCCAGATTGAAGCGCCTAGACCGCACGGCCACACCGGCCGGCCCACCTTCCTGCTTTCCCTTCTTTGCTTACAACTGGTTTTCCGTCTGATCTCTTGATATTCATACAGGTTGTTCTCTTTTCTCCAAAGGTCTCTTTAACTTTCTTTTAGGCAGCATCTACCTTAACCTCAGCGATATGTTCTTCTACATCCTCACATTTGTCCCCTTGTCATTCCTGCTTATCAATTTTGCCCTTTCTGTCGGTCTCATTTTTAGACGTTTTTAATCCCTTTCGCCTGCTCCATTTATTGCTGTTTTTTTATATTTTCTCCTGTTACAGATTAAATTCGGCATCTTTTGTGATACACAAGAATTGATATAATTCGGTTTAAAACTTGCCCGTCATTGCTCTATGTCCTTCATATTGGAACTACTTCATGTCGATTCACTGTATAAGCAGTATGCTAACACTTGCTTTGCGTTTACATGATGAAACTCTTCTAGTTCTGGTGATGTGCTTATTAACTTCAGTAAACATAGTCGCTATCGTCATGATCACTAATCCCTGTCTCTGTAGTGACGCTGTCGATAAGGGTCCAAAATATTTCCATGGAACTACCTGCTCAATGAAGTTTACGGAAAATTGTCCGTAGCTGCTGTCCGTACCACCTGCAGTCAACCAATATACCATCCAACCTTCCACTCTACCCTCGGTAGGTTAAAAACGTTTCTGGCTAATATTGTAGGATCGAGGGACTTCCATGCTATTAGGCGTAGACTTTCCATGTGCTGTTCTACAATTGTCTCTACGGAATCAGGCAGCCTGTTGAAACCTTCGATGATGAACCTACTTTGGTTGTAGTGAATTCTTGTACTGTATGGCATTACCTGTTGTTTGCGAACCACTGTGTTAGTCGTGATAAGCTATAAGCGTAACAGAATTTGAGTTTGATTCACCTTGATAATGCTCAAGGAGGTGAAATTAGGTAACCGCAAACCACTATGTGCTCATGATATACTGTAAGCTCAGCTTAATTTTGCTTTCTTTTACCTTGATAGTACTCAAAGAGGTGAAGTTATCTAATAGCTAGGACTATAAATTGGTACTTACGAATAAAAAGACACCCGCACAGACAAATATATATTTCAAGAAATTTAGATACACATCCACTCAATAAATGAGATACATCTAGTTTTTATCACTTATCTGCAAGCGTGTCTCCCGTTTGTGCACCCGTTCGTCAGCTACCTTCGATTCTTTTTCAGGGTCGTGTAGACGATAACAACAACAACCACAATAATAATAATAATAATAATAAAAAATAAGAATTATATAAATACACAGACAAGATTACGGATACAATAAGGAAAAGAAGAATGCAGTTCTACGGACATGTCCACAGGTTGAATGAAAACAGAATTTCAAAGCGAATTCTTAAAGTCATTAACTCAGGCAGGGGAAAAACAAAATGGATAAAAGAAGTTGAAGAGGACCTCAGACAATCACACATAACAGTAAACGATGCAGAAAATGGAACTGAATTCAGGAACATCATCAAAAAACATAAATTTGTCACCACAACACAGAAGAGACCAGGATGCAAATGGACAGCGGAGCGAAAGAAACAACACAGTGAACACATGAAGAAAATTTGGGCTCAGAAAAAACATAAACAATCATCATAAAGGAATTCAAGTTCAAACGCTCTCTTAAATGGGAATAATCGAAAATAATAATAATAATATAATAATAATTTCGTGTGACCGAGCGAGGTGGCGCAGTGGTTCGGCACGACTCGCATTCGGGAGGACGACGGTTCAATCCCGCGTCCGGCCCTCCTGATTTAGGTTTTCCGTGATTTCCCTAAATCGCTCCAGGCAAATGCTGGGATGGTTCCTTTGAAAGGGGACGGCCGATTTCCATCCCCGTCCTTCCCTAATCCCATGAGACCGATGACCTCGCTGTCTGGTCTCCTTCCCCAAAAACAACCCAACAACCCAACCCCAATTTCCTGTGGCTCAATACCCGGACGCATCCCTTTCAACTGGACGCCATTTCCATCCGGATAAGGAGACCTTTAGTTCAACGTGGAACATGAACCACGCGTCGTTGGTGGCGGCTCTTCATGTTGTTAAGATTTGAAGCTTAGGTTAAAACGCTGACTGAAAAATCCATGTTCCGACCAAGATTCGGTCCCTCAAGTTCTCGATTTCTATGCACGAACTTTGCTGCTGGACCACATGTTTTGACGCTGAGTACGCTGACCAGCGTCGGTACGTAGTCTGAAAGCCATTGAACGAAGAATACACACACAGCGCTTTTAAAACCAGTAGGCAGGCCAAATTGCGCACACTTGTGGAACAGCATAGCACTGGTTACTATGTTAGAACAGGGTAACACTAGGGTTGGGTAACATGATGGACGTGCGTCCAATGGCAAGCACATTGCCTGTAACTGATAGAAGGTCACTGGAAGCAGTGCAGTGAGTTGCGACGGCTGTGTATGGGTCAGTTTCAGTGTTTACTATCTGGAAGTGAAGGACACACGGTAAACGTGAACAGATCAAGAATGGAACATCATGCAGTCAGAGCACACAATGATGTTTTCAGGTACTGCGTGGTGATTGTGACGATGCAGCATTGCTATATTGTACCGTGTCGAGTCGGGTGGACGTGTGTCCGGATGGTAGGGATGTCATTCAGGATCGACCCAATGAATGGAAATACGATGCTTCTCCAGGCCCACAGAGCTCGTGCCCTGAACCAGACAGTACGGAATTAATGGATTTTGTGGCTTACAATATCCACGGGTTCATCCTGCATCGCGTTGCACAGCAGGGGCAGACGCTCACTGCAGCCTACTACTGCTGTTTGTAGCGTCATCACCTAAGTCCCTGAATGAGAAGAAAGCGAGTGCACCTTCTCGCACTGCATCCCATCAGCATTCATGACAGTGCATGATGCCACTCGGTCAACCCCGTGCAGGAGCTCTTGTGTACCTGAGGGCAGAAGACTGAACATCCACCTTATTTGACCAATATGAGTCCGTGCGATTACGACCGCCGAAATGCAGGAGACTCTTCGTGGTATGATCTACAAAACAAAAGAAATCATCATCCGTGCCATAGGGAGGTCTTTGCGAAACATCGACAGAGATGCAAGCACTGACAGTATTTGATTCCTTTCATAGGTGTGGTGGAAGGTGACTAAGATCCGAAGCGATCGTAATGAAGGCGTGTAACATGATGAACGTCTGTCAGTAATGTCTGGTATAAATTATATCAGCGTTGCCACTACTTTTATCCAAACCATGTACATAAAAGCGTTAACGTCTATCGACACGAGTCGTTTAATTGCTCAAACACACTTCAAAAGAAGTTTCCCATCACCTCGGTTCCGAAAGTTCGGAACCTGTACAGAAAATTGGAGTGGAGATTAACATAAACATCATTTCCGGCCTTTTTATTGCCTATGAATAACACACATTGCATGTTGTAATACCATACAGCGAGACCTTCAGAGGTGGTGGTCTAGACTGCTGTACACACCGGTACCTCTAATACACAGTAGCATGTCCTCTCGCATTGATGCATGCCTGTTTCGTCGTGGTATATTACCCACAAATTCATCAAGGCACTGTCGGGTCAAATTGCCCAATCTTCAACGGCGATTCGGCGTAGATCCCTCAGAGTGGTTTAGGGGGTCACGTCGTCCATAAACAGCCCTTTGCAAGACATGCCAGGAATGTTCATGTATGGAGAACATGGTGGCCACTCTAGTCGTTCTCCTGAAGGAAGCCATCCACAAGATTGGCACTATGGGAGTGCGAATTGTCTGTCGTCCATGAAATCGAATTCCTCGCCAGTATGCTGCCGATGTGGGTGCACTATCGGTTGGAGGACGGCAATCACCTACAGTACAGCCGTTACGGCGACTACAATGACCAACAGCGGTTTACGTTGGCCCCACATAATGACACCCCAAAACAGCAGGGAACCTCCACCTTGCTGTACCCGCTGCACAGTGTGTCAAAGGCGTTCAGTCTGACCGGGTGGCCTCCAAACACGTCTCCGACGATTGTCTAGTTGAAGGCATATGCAACACTCATCAGTGAAGAGAACGTGATGCCAACCCTGAGCAGTCCATTAGCTATGTTATTGGGCCAATTTGTACCGCGTGCATGGTGTATTGGTTGTAAAGATGGACCTTGCCATGGACGTTGGGAGTGAAGTTGCGCATCATGCAGCCTACTGTGCACAGTTTGAGCCGTAACACTACGTCATGTGGCTGCACGAAAAGCGTTATTCAGCATGGTGGCGTTGCTGTAAGGGTTCCTCCAAGCCATAATCCGTAGGTAGCGGTCATCTGCTGCAGTAGTAGCTCTTGTGCGGCCTGAGCGAGGCATGTCGTCGGCAGTTCCCGTCTCTCTGTGTCTCCTCCATGTCCAAACAACATCTCTGGTTCACCCCGAGATGCCTGGACACTTTCCCTTGTTGGGAGCCCTTCCTTGCATAAAGTAACAATGCGGACGTGATCTAACCGCGGTATTGATCGTCTAGGCATGGTTAAACTACAGACGACAAGAGCCGTGTACCTCCTTCCTGGTGGAATGACTGGAACTGATTGGCTGTCGGACCCCCTCTGTCTAACACGTGCTGCTCATGCATGATTGTTTACATCCTTGTGCGGGGTTAGTGACATCTGTGAACAGTCAAAGCGACTGTGTGATACAATATCCACAGTCAACGTCTGTCTTCAGGAGTTCTGGGGACTGGGGTGATGCAGAACTTTTTTTGATGTGTGTAGATTGAAACTGCTATTAATGCTGGAGAATCAAACTCGTATGCTTCTGTTTCTAAACTAAGTTCTGCTACCTCTAATTTGTTCTGAAATCCCCAAGATCAGCTACCTACTGTACAGCGTACCTTTTAGTAAGTTTGTTGATCAAGTCAATAGCTCGATGTTATGAAGAAACTAGTGGTAATTACGAGGTGGGTGCTAACAGTAGGATGGTGTCATTACCAAAGAAAAATGTTTAGCATAGTGCCTGCTCATGAAAAGTAAAAGGAATGACCCAAGTTCTCATAAGTCACGTTATAATTACTACAAACGTAAGCCTTCTGGCATGTTTATCTGCAGCAGGAAATGTATTATATAATTTAAAAGGGAACAGACGTTATTCTGGACCTTCAGAAGAAGAGATACATCTAGTCTATGTCTCACTTTTTCTTTGTTTTTATGATGAAACGTATTCTCCTTCAAATTTTTCATCTGATATGATGTTAACAGTAGTCATACTTATTGATAGTTTCTTCAGTTTGTACAATGATATTTATCACTTGCTTCTAAAGAGGTATACAATCAGTGGAAAGATACTCGACCCGTGCTGGATGTCGGTCTTTATTTTCCATGCATTATTTAGTTAAACAATTACAGGCACTACCAACATCCAGTGTGTTCACCATGAGGTTTGGACTCCAACAGACCTAGTACACAGTACTGCCACCAGAGTGTGCTGTCATCCATTCTGTGTCATAAACCAAGATGGCAGTCTTGGGTGGGGGGGGGGGGGGGGGAAATGGTGTGAAACAGTATGGTCGCCATGGTGTCCAGTGTCAAACTGACCTAGTACATAGTACTGCCACAAGAGGGCACTGTCATCCTTTCCATGATGTAATCCAAGATGGCAGTCTGATGGTGCCGGCTGGTGTGGCCAAGCAGTTCTAGGCGCTACAGTCTGGAACCGTGGACCACTACGGTCGCAGGTTCGAATCCTGCCTCGGGCTTGGATGTGTGTCATGTTGTTAGGTTAGTTAGGTTTAAGTAGTTCTAAGTTCTAGGGGACTGATGACCTCAGATGTTAAGTCCCGTAGTGCTCAGAGCCATTTGAACCATTTGGTCTGGTGGTGGAGAGAAAGGGCATTATTAAAGGTAATTCAAGGGTATATTCTGTATTTATAAAAATATCAGTTTGGGGGGGTAGGAGTTCTCTTGCTCATCATTCTCTGCTGTTTGGAAACATGTAGGTCTTGTAAGAAGTAATTAGATGGAGCAAACATGATGCATAACCTAATGGTTGGCACTATACTCCAGGTGTCTTAACCCAAAGTTTGGCACATTGTCAGCACTTAACCTATTTTTCTGTTAAGTGGTTTTCCATTTCACCTCCATTTCCTTGAATTATTGTATCACCTTGGATACCAAGTTAAGTAATTAGTTATGTCCTCCTGCCATTTTCTGGTACACTTTTCCTGTTTCACATGCTTTTGGACTCCATTTCAGGAGCATTCTTCTTTGTCACCCACCCCCTTAAACCTTTGTACTGCGCTTTGCATAAAAATTATGCAAATTAACGTATTGTTGTGCACTTAACCTGGCGTTCTGCTCCGTGTCGTCCACTCACACACACCCTTCCCTTAACTACTGTATCGCTAACATCATGTTGATGTAAAAAATTTATGCAAAATAGTGAAACTGATATTTTTAACAAATATGGGGCGGTTTTTTTCATTTTGCAAAAGACTGCTAATGAAAAAACACATCCTGCCACTTGACGCCCGACACTGCCACTGCTCCCGCCACAGACACCACCCCTGTCACTGCCCCTGGGCCCGGCAAGACCCCACCTATGGCCACCACAGCCTCGCTCTGTTGTCCACGGGATGCCCTCCCTCAGACTAGCGGGTTAGGACTGCAGCAACCAGGCTGGTCACAGTGGCCCGATTCTGCAGCGTCTCCTCCTCCGACATCACGTGCACTTCGATCACGTGAGGTACAGCACACACGCCTGTCCACCTCGCCACAGAATACCATGGAGCACACACACTGATCCCATATGCAAAACCCCTCTGGGCAGCATTTGTGTTTACCGTTGCTGACGCTATACCTATGGATACAGATGTCCTAGACTACACTATAGAAATCTGTTCCAGAATATCACAGGCTGCTTCCTCCTGAGCGATCCTAACGGAACATATAGCTGCGTCCAGCAATGCATACCTGCCCCAGATTGACTGACACGTCGCCACGAAACGTCCACGCGGTGACTCGCCATCTAAAAGGTTCTCAATGTTGTTCTGACATCACATGGCTATGTAAAATAAGTCGACCTCTCGGAAATTGTATAGTGTCTCAGAAATAGTTAATGCTCGATTTTTTGATGTCTCAGCTTGTATACACGGAAATTCTTGTCCTAACAGAACCTCCATAAGAAAATAGAGCGGAATAACACCGAACGCATTCTTCCTCATGGGCCTAATGTCCGTCACGTGTTACCCTTCTTGTTTTCAACATACGCAGACGTTCCCACCGTTATGTAGACACTCCTATTTCCCAGCACGTAGAATGTCGTGTGAATGAATCAAGCATTGTGTTTGGCTCTTATCGAATCAACCCTCTGAATTCCTGATGCAGCCGGTGAGCAAGCACTGTCTGCCTTTTCTTTCTTTCTGCAAATGAGGCTTTCAGAAGCACAAAAAACAATTTACACAGATCGCCAATTTGCACTGACAATTACGCGCTGCAAAGTACCATACATATCCTCAAATACAGAAAGTTTCTTACTCAGTTACATTGACCCCCACTGCGGACAGGAGCTTGAATAATAGAGAGTGAAACCAGTCACTAAGCCAGCAATATATCACCCCTTACCGTGTCGATATTAAATATACAATTCGTACCCTGCACCAATCAAAATCACTCATTTTACATCACTCGTTCATACACTGTGATGACGGACACCACTGTATATACTCCTCACAGCACCAGATATTTTCCCACAGCAAACAGTTACAAGTCATCCACTCCCAATGCGTGAGCAGGGCGCCCTCAGTGGACTGAAATCACTCTCAGAACTCTTCTACAAATTTGAGCCCTTGCCACAAACGCGTTACTGTTTCTGGTCTGAACCTGCTTCCTTGCATGTTCGCTTTTTTACAGCCATCTCCAGACTTTGGGATTACTAGAATACATGTATTTTTGCATTGTTTGCTAGAATATCACACCATTTTCGTGGTACTTCTCGATATCAAGCACACAGCACCATACTACCGATCGTTCCCGCAACATAATTCCAAAGATATAGACAAGAAATTATTTCTCTACAAACCTGCAACTTTAGCTAGGTGGAGCATGCTGCTGTAAACAACAGGGCAACTAGAAACATCCAATCTGCAAATACCTTTACGTGAAAAATGCTCGACAAAAGAAAAGTAGAGTAAACTGATATTTCCACTCGTTAATACCGATGTCCGTGATGTAACAGATTTCAAATCACCCCTACAATTTACAAAGTGAAATAAAATGTTTCTCATGTCTAGAGAACCAGCAAAAGTGTCTTCCACGTGCAAGATGCATGCACCACAATCGATGTTCTCTAAACTAAATAAAGACGCAAAATTTGAATAAGCAGTCAACCAAACTAGTTACATAGGGCGGGAATAATGGCCCAGCGCAAACTCGTGTCCATATAGAATCTTCTCAAATTTCCACACGATCACGAAAGGTATCCAACACATACTAAGTATCAGTTCGCTTTTCGGTCGTCTAGAGGACAACCCGGTTAAGACGTCTTCATTCCTGAGATCTAACAGCCCTCTCCATTCAGACAGATCCTACCGTTAATAGAAACGTGAATCATCCCCGCACAGGTAAGTGGCACGGCACGCAAGCACTCACATGTAGAATCATCATCCTAAGAGATTGGTCACATAGATATTCTATCGCTGTACTTGCAATTAAACGCTACGATGGCGATCTCAGTTGAACCTCATTCGACACTGAGTGAAGTATCGGAAATACACCCTCATGATGGCTGTGGCTCTGTAAATAGAAATATCAGTAACGTTCTTATGACGTGACATACTCTTCCATTTTCTAATACAGTACTCGATGTGAAATCCATACCTTCCTTACGAATGGACATAGTCATTTCCTTTGCTCATGTCGGAACACGAACACATAGTTTATAAGCCTGATGCTTAAGGCAAACCTATCACGCAGCCCATACTACTTAGTGTAATACTTCGTCAATAGCTGAACGCTGGCGATACGAATTCATACTGACCGAAAATCAAAGATGGGTGGGCATGTCTCGTAAGTTTTTCTTGCGAGTGCTACCACCGTGTCTTAGGAAAATAGGTTTAACCGTCTTACAAACAGTCAGATGTTAAGAAACCTGATCCCAACAAGTGCTGTACGTTACTGTCACAAGCAGTCTTGGTTGTACATGTGCACACCAGAATCCATGTCAAAAGCTATACTGGCTTCATAAATCCACGTACGGCATTACCTACCAATCATGTGGTTTTTCCAGACAAATACCGAGACGGTGATCGTAGGAGCATATATCAGACAGGCAGTTCGGTTACACGTAACCCATGATGCAATCGCGTCATAAAATCGCATTATTTTTAAAGTGACTCGGCTAAGGAACGTGGTATGAAACCGCTATTTACAACCCCCTCACGCCGCCGCCACCAGAGGTTCTGCGCTGTATCCACTGAGTTATAGGCGATGACTGATTGAGAAAGATTACAAACAGTAGTAATAGTGTGGTAATTTAGGTCACAAGAGATGTAGACTATATTTTCAGATCTCTAGTGATACGCTATCTGCTAGAAATGATCTCTATGATTTGGAATCAAGTTTTTCCATTCAACCACATACTTGCATTGGATCCTATGGAGAAGTCCTCTAATGACTACAGTCACTAGTGAATCATATATCTGGCACCCTCTTATCTCGAAACGAGCCACCTTCCTCGAAACTATGTGCTACAGTAAAATTCCAAAATGGTTTTACATAGTCTCTATGCATCTTAAAACTGCACCCTAGACTCTACGGTACCGCCCGTGTAGCTGTGCACATGTGATTGCTCCAATGTAAGTCAGAAAGCTGTATCCACCACCTTCTGCAACCAAAGTGGCAACAGAGCGACCTGTGTTAGTGCAACAGGACTGTGTTTTGACCATTCGGTGGAAATGCGCGCATTGTGGTGCATCTCCAAACCAGGTACAGATACTACCATCCGAAGCAGGTCCGCATCCATTCACATCTATCAGACCAACATGCTATCATTGTTATTCTGTACCATCCAACAGAGAAAAATTACGAACTATAAAAGCTCCACTAAGTTCATTCGATATAGGACTCACCTAGGCACCAACGCTGGTGCGATGACACATAACTGCGGCGGGGATCCAGAGTGCAGAACGAGATGTTGCAATGCTTCCCAGAATAGCACAGAGTGCAATCCTCCTAGCAATCCTAACAGGTTAGCTCGTCCATCACTGAGTTCACCCATCAAACTGCTGTTGCTGCTGCTGGTGTGGGATGATCCTGTTAAACATACAGTTATTGATCCACTGCAGAGGGCAGTTTAACGTTTCATCATCTCTACTGCAGGAGGATGGTCGCATCCTGTGGACTATACTGTAAATCGCAAGAGACGCTCCCTATGGCCCTGTCTCGTTGTTTGAAACATTACTTTTTTCTGTTGTAGCACGCGTTGTACCCTGCCATACATTTTGCTTTTTCTGCCATGACTTCGAGGTCTCTGTCAGGTTCTAAAATTGCATTAAGAGTTTCTGATCCATGTCCTCTCGCAGAAAACTAGACGTCGCACAATGTAAATCGTATTGTTGCTGCGGCTACCATAACATGTCAGACACACTGGATGATTTTAAATAAAAGACAGTAACATCATAAGGAAACTGGAAGGGTTTGGTCGCATTTTGGAGAGTTTCCGAACCAAAGACCGAATGTGATCCACGAGCTCTGCATTTAAACTCATCTGTCATATTGACATAGTAGCTGATCACTCTACGTTCCATTTCGACTGATTCGTCATATTGTAATAATGTATGCGATCACTGCTTTGGTGCTATCCACCACAGAAGATGCTGTCCCCCCACCAAAACTCATTCTCCAACTCAAACAAACGATGTCAGTCAATCAGTATCTGGTAACCAACAGCATGCCAGTGGACGGATAGGATGGAAAAGACACCATTGATGTACCCTAATAATAAGCATCACGGTTGATAGTGTGAACAACTTTTGCAATTTTACAGTAATTGCAACACCGTCCGATGATGTGACATCATGTTTCCCAATTTCAGTATCACAGCTAAACTACCCTTTTCCACTTTGAGGGTATCATTCCGAATGTGTATATAAGACTGTGCACTAAAACCATTCATTGTTAATTCTCGAACACATACACCATCAAAGTATATCAGACAGCACTCTACATATTTCTAACACCCCGAGCACAGTGCGTAATTTAGGATCTATCTCTCTGCGTCACAGAGCATTCTCGCTGTCTTAGGGTAAAATCAGAGAGTGAAAGACTCCCATCACACTGTCATTGACCAACCCGCCATGCAGCACCGTTACCGATTTGATCTAAATCGACCAGGAGTGGACCGCTACATTCGACATCTCATGATGAATGGAGCCTGCCGAGTCCTCACCCATCCAAGTGCACAAGATTCCTCAAGGTGCGCCCATGCCGAGAAAGTTAGCACTCCTCATCGATGTATAGTACCAGATTTGAAAGTGTCGTGATGTAACAGCAGACGGTTAAGAAGAACAAGATACGGATGATCTTTATGCGCAATGGTGCTCTAGATGGATGGAGTTCGAAGCATTTCTACACATATCAAGCAAGCTATCAGTTTTAAAGTACTAGTCCAGAGTTTTGGATCAGTACCTGGAAGGTATTGGTAAGAGAGAACATAAACACACGCACTCCTAAGGCTACAAAGTTCTGCATTTAAAACGAGCTATAATGCTAGATCGCTTGCGTTTCCGATTTATCAGTCGTATGGAATGTAGAGCGGTTAATATCCCAATGTAAGAAATATATTCCAAGTGCATCACATACATCCTTCTTCCCAGTTTCTCTACGATAAACTATGTTATCAAACCGTAAAACGAAAAATCTACTTCCTTAAAATATTTGCTCTGCGTGATACGAGTAAGAGTTGGCCATTCCCGAAGGCAATGGCAACTCTCCCTTACACTTCTGATAATGTAACAAAATTTAATGCACTTGATAGTTGTGTTCTTCTGGTAACACGAGTTTCATCTTAATAATATCATTTCTGATCGTAATAATATCATTTAATTTACTTAGCACTGACTTACTGTAGGTGTCTGCAAACCAAGTTATAAAAGAATGACCAGAGGAATCGAACTGTTTTTATTGATTGAATAAGTTAAGAATGCCCACTGCTTCCTGTATTACCTTATCTTATTCGTCCCACAGCAGGAGGGAGAAAGAAATGCTTGTATGAAAATAACTGCAGGAAGAATGTTTGGGGTTAAAACAAGGATCGAACGACATTTAGCGATTGTGGGTGTACGATAGGGAACAACTAGTCGATAGGCAGCGATTATGGAAGCTCTGAAACTTCAGCCTTTGGCTGTAGCGAGGTGTAGGAAGGTTGGATAGTTTGCAAAACTTACGCTTCAGTCTTTGAGAGGCGAAGCGCTGGATCTTTCCCATCGTGTAGAATGGAGGTTTGACCGGCAACTTTAAACCGGGCAAATTCTGAACCGATGATTGGTTGGCAGCCGCCCCCACCATGAGCGGTCAGGCGAGTAGAACAGTAGTGTGTTTCCGAGTCGTGGACTGCTGCTGAAGACTTGGACGAGAGAGGACGCTTTTCTGAGCTGGGTCGAGCGATGCTCGATTTAAGTGTGGAAAATGTGCTGTATTTATGATTAATGGTTTCACATCAGGTGAACAACCCTCTTTTTGCAGCTAGACGTAAAGCATTATTAATATTTTTGCAGGAAGGAATTTTTTTAGGTAGATAATGTGCAATAGTAGGTGATGTAGAAATGTTGCTTTGCTTTGCGATAGTAATTCGCAGTTTTCGGTTTTTATAACAATTTCGCGGTGAATAATTTAATCTCAGTTAGTTGAGCAAGCAAGTTAATAAGGAAAAATGAAATATTTAAGTGCGCGTGGCAATTTACTTAGTTTTACACGTGGCATTCACCACATGGGGCTGATCAAGAATCTTATAATTAGAGGAGGCACGAGTGCTAGGTACCTATAGACTGTAAGTAGGAAGTGTGCTATTACATAAAATATGCGTGTGGAATTAAGTACTATTATAACTTTTCACTTTTCTTACGTATCTACAATCCTGAAATATTTAGTAACGTGGATCCTTTGTTAAGGACACGTGGTATGTCGTGTGACAGCGAGTGTCGAATTTTAGCAAGCCAAGCGAAAATAATGTCTTCTTATTCATGTTTATTGGAATGTAGAGTCACATGGGGAAATTTTCTTAGTAATTAATATTGCAAAGCGTGGAAAGAGATTAGTAAATTGATTACGTAGCCATGAACTTTGGCTGCAACAATGTAAGTAGTTCAACTTGAGTGTGTGTATTTTGTATGTGTAATTTTGGAAGGGTTTTCATATTTCAATGGGTGAATTTGTGTCGGGAGTAGGCAGCAATACAATAGTGACTATTAAAGTGAGTGATCAAATAGGCGCGGAATTTATATGTTGTAATTTTGGTTTTCGGTGGATAATTCTGAGTAGACATAGTTACGGAATGGTGAATATCGGAACTGCTACCGGCTCAGTTCTCGCGTTTCTCCTGTGCATATGGTGGTGCAGTAATTGTGTGTGCATGTTGATTAATGCATACAGTTGTGGAATTCCTTTCAGTCAAAAAGTGGGAATTTGTTTTAATAAGATATAGCATTCTGTAGGAGACCATAGTTTTAGTTAAAAAAGTCAGATGCGTTAAAGATAAATTTAAATACAAAGTCAGATCCGTTAAGTTTTACATTGTTAATAAGAAAGTCAGATGAGTTTAATTTACATTACGGAATCTGATGCAAATTTTATGCTGTGTAAAGATCAGATGCGTTAAGATTTGTTTAAAGAAGTGAATTTTTTGTTCTTATAATTATCTGAAATGTTTAATGAATAAACCATTTGTTATATGAAATAAAAATTTGAGTCGAAACATGCTTTCTATAAGAGTAGACAAACCTTTCATTATTTTATTTCATTATATGTTGAAAAAAATTTATTTAATGATTTTACTATATGATTGGACGTCAGTCATTGGGCCGAGCATAATTGACATAGCTTCCAAGTTAGGGCATTTACGCAAAGGTCCCGCAAATAAATCCTTTGCCCGTAGTGTTAAACTAAAGTAGTAGGGGAAACCTATCACGAGCATAATATAGCTTTCTGGAGATGCGTAGAATACACTGTTCACATCCGAAGTAGTAGGGGGAACCTATCACGAGCATAATATAGCATAGAATATAGCATATAGCACAGAATACACTGTTCACATCCGAAGTAGTAGGGGGAACCTATCACGAGCATAATACAGCATAGAATATAGCATATAGCATAGAATACACTGTTCACATCTGAAGTAGTAGGGGGAACCTATCACGAGCATAATATAGCATAGATTGTAGCATATATCATAGAATACACTGTTCACATCCGAAGTAGTAGGGGGAACCTATCACGAGCATAATGTAGCATAGAATATAGCATAGAATATAGCATAGAATACACTGTTCACATCTGAAGTAATAGGGGGAACCTATCACGAGCATAATATAGCTTTCTGGAGATGCATAGAATACACCACATCCGAAGTAGTAGGGGGAACCTATCACGAGCATAATATAGCTTTCTGGAGATGCATAGAATATACTGTTCACATCCGATCACGGCTCAGAAATTATGCTATGCCTGCATCAGCTCTATATGAAATGATCGTTAGTAGCAGTGGATACCTCTTATAAGGAAACAGAAATGATCGTTAGTAGCGGTGGATACCTCTTACAAGGAAACCGAGAAACGCATAACAGCTGCGTCCAACATGTGAAAATTACAATTCATTCCGCCACTATCTCTGTTGGGAGCTGTGCTACATTTTGAAGCAGTTTTAGAACACAGAACAAGAGGTAATGTCATGATCACATGAATACAGCTGACATAAAAAAAAAACAGACAGAATTGCGAAAAATGACGGGGAATAGGTATAAATTGACATGCGGGGAAATTGAGGAGATACTTGAGTATCTTCTGGTTCGCGCAGAGCAATTTCTATAAGGGGAACAAGTATGCGGCAGCAAGAGGAATCCGAGAAAAAGTCGACATGGAAGCGGAGGGAATCAGGGAAGCAGTCAATTTTTTCCGTCGAGGTAGCATTATGCTGTGTGTCTATTGAGATAACCCAGTGATACACGCGAGTTCGCTACGGTATTTGATGCTATTCAGGAAGACAGAGAATCATCCACCTCTAAGCTTACTTGCATCTGCGTTAAAGGAAAACAGAGAGTCGACGGGGTGATCGATAGAAATGGAGCTGCAACGAGCTACGATTTAATGGTAGACTGATGATGCGTTCTAGAAAGGGAGAAGTTGCTGCAGGCCAATTTTACCACTGTTCTGTCAGGATGCATGTCACTTGACATAGACTGCGTTCGACTCGAATGCAGCCACGTGTTCTGTATGTGATTTAAAGCACTGTCTACTTGCTATCGTTAACGGTAAACCTGACGGTCATCAGAGGTTCAAATAGTTCAAATGGCTCTGAGAACTATGGGACTTAACATCTGAGGTCATCAGTTCAGCACTATGGGACTTAACATCTGCATCAGTTCACCACTATGGGACTTAACATCTGAGGTCATCAGTCCCCTAGAACTTAGAACTACTAATCTTAACTAACCTAAGGACATCACACACAACCATGCCCGAGGCGGGATTAGAACCTGCGACCGTGGCGGTCACCCGGTTCCGAACTGAAGCGCCTAGAACCGCTCGGCCACACCGGCCGTCGTCGTCAGAGGACTCCCATCTCATGTGTGATGGAACGTGACGCAGTGCTCTAAACGAACTTTGATTTATTCGATGCACTCCATCCCCGTAATGCATCTTTGGCGTAAAATCGAGTCTTCAGCCTCATAAATAAGTTGGCGATAGGTGCTTGTGAGGTACTGCAATCCCCATGTATCCATTTGACTGATAGATGAGGTGTTTACAGATTTAGTGGCGGAATGACTTGTAATTTTCCCATGTCAGACGCTGCTGTTATGCGTTTATCTGTTTCCTCGTAAGAGGTGTCCCCCGTTACTAACGATCATTTTATATAGGGCTGATGCAGGCATATAATTACTGAACTGTGATCCGGTGTGAACAGTGGACGCTATATATTTCCGGAAAGCTATATTGCGCTCGTATCACGCAGAGAAAATGTTTCTGGAAGTAGTTTTTTCGTTTTATTGTTCGATAACATAGTTTATCGTAGAGAAACTGGGAAGAACGATATAGATTTAGAATGACATAAACCTAACTAACCTAAGGACATCACACACATCCATCCCCGAGACAGGGTTTGAACCTGCGAGAGCAGCAGCAGTGCGGTTCCAGACTGAAGCGCCTACAACCGCTCGGCCAAAGCGGCCGGCAAACGCAAGCGTTCTAACATTATAGCCAGGACATGTGGCCTGTAATTGAAGAAGTGTCATGATGATCTCTCCATTGGCAAAAGATTCCGGAATAGTCCCCCATTCGGATCTCCGGGAGGGGCTGCCACGGGGGTTGTTACCAAGAGAGAAAGACTGAATAATCTACGAAAGGATAACGTTCTACGAATCGGGGTGTGGAATGTCAGAAGCTTGAACGTGGTAGGGAAACTAGAAAATCTGAAAAGGGAAATGCAAACGCTCAATCTAGATATAGTAGGGGTCAGTGAAGTGAAGTGGAAGGAAGACAAGGATTTCTGGTCAGATGAGTATCGGGTAATATCAACAGCAGCAGAAAATGGTATAACAGGTGTAGGATTCGTTATGAATAGGAAGGTAGGGCAGAGGGTGTGTTACTGTGAACAGTTCAGTGACCGGGTTGTTCTAATCAGAATCGACAGCAGACCAACACCGACAACGATAGTTCAGGTATACATGCCGACGTCGCAAGCTGAAGATGAACAGATAGAGAAAGTGTATGAGGATATTGAAAGGGTAATGCAGTATGTAAAAGGGGACGAAAATCTAATAGTCATGGGCGACTGGAATGCAGTTGTAGGGAAAGGAGTAGAAGAAAAGGTTACAGGAGAATATGGGCTTGGGACAAGAAATGAAAGAGGAGAAAGACTAATTGAGTTGTGTAACAAGTTTCAGCTAGTAATAGCGAATAACCTGTTCAAGAATCACAAGAGGAGGAGGTATACTTGGAAAGAGGTATACTTCGGGTACGGGAAGATTTCAATTAGATTACATCATGGTCAGACAGAGATTCCGAAATCAGATACTGGATTGTAAGGCGTACCCAGGAGCAGATATAGACTCAGACCACAATATAGCAGTGATGAAGAGTAGGCAGAAGTTCAAGACATTAGTCAGGAAGAATCAATACGCAAAGAAGTGGGATACGGAAGTACTCAGGAATGACGAGATACGGTTGAAGTTATCTGAGGCTAGAGATATAGAAATAAGGAATAGCTCAGTAGGCAGTACAGTTGAAGAGGAATGGACATCTCTAAAAAGGGCCATCACAGAAGTTGGGAAGGAAAACATATGTACAAAGAAGGTAGCTGCAAAGAAACCATGGGGAACAGAAGAAATGCTTCAGTTGATTGATGAAAGGAGGAAGTACAAACATGTTCCGGAAAAACCAGGAATACAAAAATACAAGTCGCTGAGGAATGAAATAAATAGGAAGTGCAGGAAAGCTAAGACGAAATGGCTGCAGGAAAAATGTGAAGACATCGAAAAAGGTATGATTGTCGGAAGGACAGACTCAGCATACAGGAAAGTCAAAACAACCTTTGGTGACATTAAAAGCAACGGTGGTAACATTAAGAGTGCAACGGGAATTCCACTGTTAAACGCAGAGGAGAGAGCAGATAGGTGGAAAGAATACATTGAAAGCCTCTATGAGGGTGAAGATTTGTCTGATGTGATAGAAGAAGAAACAGGAGTCGATTTAGAAGAGATAGGGGATCCAGTATTAGAATCGGAATTTAAAAGAGCTTTGGAGGACTTACGGTCAAATAAGGCAGAAGGGATAGATAACATTCCATCAGAATTTCTAAAATCATTGGGGGAAGTGGCAACAAAACGACTATTCACGTTGGTGTGTAGAATATATGAGTCTGGCGATATACCATCTGACTTTCGGAAAAGCATCATTCACACAATTCCGAAGACGTCAAGAGCTGACAAGTGCGAGAATTATCGCACATTCAGCTTAACAGCTCATGCATCGAAGCTGCTTACAAGAATAATATACAGAAGAATGGAAAAGAAAATTGAGAATGCGCTAGGTGACGATCAGTTTGGCTTTAGGAAAAGTAAAGGGACGAGAGAGGCAATTCTGAGGTTACGGCTAATAATGGAAGCAAGGCTAAAGACAAATCAAGACACTTTCATAGGATTTGTCGACCTGGAAAAAGCGTTCGACAGTATAAAATGGTGCAAGCTGTTCGAGATTCTGAAAAAAGTAGGCGTAAGCTACAGGGAGAGACGGGTCATATACAATATGTACAACAACCAAGAGGGAATAATAAGAGTGGACGATCAAGAACGAAGTGCTCGTATTAAGAAGGGTGTAAGACAAGGCTGTAGCCTTTCGCCCCTAATCTTCAATCTGTACATCGAGGAAGCAATGATGGAAATAGAAGAAAGGTTCAGGAGTGGAACCAAATTACAAGATGAAATGATATCAATGATCCGATTCGCTGATGACATTGCTATCCCGAGTGAAAGTGAAGAAGAATTAAATGATCTGCTGAACGGAATGAACAGTCTGGTCAAGAGAAGTCTGCTAATATCAAATACCGGACTTAATTTGAGGAAGAAATTTCTGAGGATGTACGTCTGGAGTACAGCATTGTATGGTAGTGAAACATGGACTGTGGGAAAATTGGAACAGAAGAGAATCGAATCATTTGAGATGTGGTGCTATAGACGAATGTTGATAATTAGGTGGACTGATAACGTAAGGAATGAGGAGGTTCTACGCAGAATCGGAGAGGAAAGGAATATGTGGAAAACACTGATAATGAGAAGGGACAGGATGATAGGACATCTGCTAAAACATGAGGGAATGACTTCCATGGTACTAGAGGAAGCTGTAGAGGGCAAAAACTGTAGAGGAAGACAGAGACTGGAGTACGTCAAGCAAATAATTGAGGACGTAGGTTGCAAGTGCTACTCTGAGACGAAGAGGTTAGCACAGGAAAGGAATTCGTGGCGGGCCGCATCAAACCAGTCAGTAGACTGGTGCCGAACATTGTAGCCTTAGGAGTGTGTGTGTTTATGTTCTCTCTTACCAGTACCTCCCACATACTCATCCAAGACTCTGGAATACTACTTTAAAATTGATAGCTTGGTTGACTTACGTTAAAATGCTTTAAACTCCATCCATCTGGAGCACCATCACGCATAAAAATCATCTGTTTCCTGCTCTTCTTAACCATCTGCTATCACATCACGACTCGATCATATCTGGTACTACACATCGATAAGATCTAATCTCCTCGGCATGGGCGCACCTTGAGAAACCTTGTGCACTTGGATGGGTGAGATCTCGGCAAGCTCCATTAATTCATGAGATGTGGAATATGGCGGTCCACTTCTGGTCGGTTGTAGATTCAATCGGTATTGGTGCTGCGTAGCGGGTTGGTCAATGACAGTATGATGAGAGTCTTTCACTCTCTGATTTTACCCTAAGACAGCGAGAATGCTCTGTTACTCCCATATGCAGAGAGATATATCCTAAATTAGGCACTATGCTTAAGGTGTTAGAAATATGTAGAGCGCTTTCTAACATAGCTTGATAGTGCATGTGTTCGTGAATTAACAGTGAATGGACATACCGCACAGTCGTCTGTCCACATTTACTATGATACTCGCAAATTAGAGACGGAGAGGTTTGGCGACGTTCCACCGCATGGGCAAAACAAGGACCTGTTGCACTAACACAGATCGTTCTGTTTCTACACGGGTTGCAGAAGGTGGTGGATACAGTTTTCTCAGACAGAATATGTTACAAATACTGGAGAAATAGCTAGTTGCGGCGGCATTAGGGGGTTGCAAATAGCGGTTTCATACCACGATCCTTATCCGATTCACTTTTAAAAAAATGGTGCGTTTTTATGAGGAGGTTGCATCGTGGGCTACATGTAACCGAACCGCCGGTCTGATATATGCTCCTACGATCACCGTCTCGGTATTTGTCTGGAAAACCGCATGATTGGTAGGTAATGCCGTACGTGGATTTATGAAGCCAGTATAGCTTTTAACATGGATTCTGGTGTGCACTTGTATAACCAAGACTGCTTGTGACAGTAACATACTGCACTTGTTGGGATCAGGTTTCTTAACATCTGACAGTTTGTAAGACGATTAAACCTATTTTCCTAAGACACGGTGGTAGCACTCGCAAGAAAAACTTACGAGACATGCCCACCCATCTTTGATTTTCGGTCAGTACGAATTCGTATCGCCAGCGTTCAGTTATTGACGAAGTATTACACTAAGTAGTAGGGGGTGTGTGATAGGTTTGCCGTAAGCATCACGCTTATAAACTATGTGTTCGTGTTCTGACATGAGCAAAGGAAATGACTATGTCCATTCGTAAGGAAGGTATGGATTTGACATCGAGTACTGTAATAGCAAATGTAGGAGCATGTCACGTCATAAGAATGGTACTGATATTTCTGTTTCCACAGCCACAGGCATCAACAGGGTGTATTCCGGATACTTCACTCGTTGTCGAATGTCGTTCAACTGAGATTGCGATCGTAGCGTTTAATTGCAAGTACAGCGATAGAATATCTATGTGACCAATCTCTTAGGATGATGATTCTACCTGTGCGTGCTTGCGTGCCGTGCCAGTTAGCTGTGCGGGGATGATTCACGTTTCTGTTAACGGTAGGCTCTGTCTGAATGGAGAGGGCTGTTAGATCTCAGGAATGAAGACGTCTTAACCGGGTGGTCCTCTAGACGACCGAAAAGCGAACTCATACTTAGTATGTGTTGGATACCTTTCGTGATCGTGTGGGAATTTGAGAAGATTCTATATGGACACGAGTTTGCGCTGGGCCATTATTCCCGCCCTAGTAAATAGTTTGGTTGACTGCTTCTTCACATTTCGCGTCTTTATTTAGTTGAGAGAACATCGACTGTGGTGCATGCATCTAGCATGTGGAAGATACTTTTGCTGGTTCTCTAGACATGAGAAACATTTTATTTGACTTTGTAAATTGTAGGGATGATTTGAAATCTGTTACATCACATTCATCGGTATTAACGAGTGGAAATATCAGTTTACTCCATTTTTCTTTTGTCGAGCTTTTTTCACGTAAAGGTCTTCGTAGACGGGATAAATTTCTAGTTACTCTATGAATTACAGCACTGTCCTTCTAGATGAAGTTTCCGGTTTCTAGAGAAATAGCTTCAGGTCTGTATCTTCGGAATTATGTTGTGCGACTGGCTGCATCAATTCAGAATCATAATGCTCGATTCATTCACACGAAATCCTTTGTGCTGTAATATAGGAGTCTCTACACAGAGGTGACAACGTTTGCGTATCTTGAAATTGGGAAGGGTAACACGTGATGGACGTGGTACCACTTTAGGACCATGAAGAAGAATGCATTCGGCATTATTCCGCGCTATTTTCATCAACAAGTTCTGTTAGGGCAAGAATTTCCGTGCATACAACCTGAGACATCAAGAAAGCGAGCGTCAACTATTTCTGGGACTCTATACAATTTCCGAGAGGTCGGCTCGACTCTTATTTTACATAGGCATGTGACGTCAAAATAACATTGAGAAACCTTTAGATGGTGAGTTGCCACATGGACGTTTTGTGGCGAGGTGTCACTCTCGCTGGATCACCCACGCACAGCTGAATGCAGCTCGTATGTTCCTTTAGGATCGCTAGGGAGAAAGCAGCCTGTGCCATTTAGGAACAGATTTCTTTAGCGTTGTCTATGACGTCTGTATCCATAGGTATAGCGTCAGCAACAGTAAACACACATGCTGCCCAGGGGCGTTTCGCATATGCGATCGCTGTGAGTGCGCCTTGGAGTTATGTGGCAAGGTGGACAGGGGTGTGTGCTGTACCTCAAGTGATCGGTGAGGAAATGATGGCACAGGAGAACGTGCTGTGGGATCGGGCTACTGCGAGCAGCCTGGTAGCAGCAGCCCTAACCCGCTAGTCTGAGGGAGGGCGGCCCATCAACGCCAGAACGCTGCTGTGGCAGCTGTGGCCTGGATGGTCTCGGGGCCGGGGCCAATAGTGGCAGTGGCGGCTTCTGCGAGGTCTGTATTCCATTGATATCACTGACCCATAATAAGCTCTGAATTGAAAAAAAAAAAACAACTAACCCATACATGTGAAAATTAACAATTAAATTATTTCGCATAAATTTCTTATATCAATGTGGTGTTAGCGGTACATTAGTTAAGCGAAGGGTGTGCATGAGTCGGTGACATGGAGCAGAACACCAGGTTAAGTGCAGAACACTAGGTTAATTTGCATAACTTTTATGTAAAGTGCAGTACAAAATTTAAGGATGTGGGTGACAAAGAAGAATGCGCCAGAAATGGCGTTCAAAATCACGTGTAACTGGAAAAGTGCAAGAGAAAATGCCGGGAGGACACAGCAAATTACTTAATTTGGCTCCAAAAGTGGTAAAATAGTTTAAGGAAATGGGGGTGACATGTAAAACCACTTAACAGAGCAATAGGTTAAGTGCCGACAAAGGGCCAAACATTAGGTTAAGACACGCATAGTGAAGAGCATTTGGTTACGTATCACGTTTGCTCCATGTATTTACTTCTTAAAAGACCTAAATGTTTCCAAACAGCAGAGAATGATCAGCAAGAGAAATCCAAACCCCACAATCTGATTTTTTTATGAATAAACAAAATACCCTTGAATTTCCTGTAATAAAGCCCTTCCTCTCCACCACTCCACCACCACACTGCCATCTTGGATTATGTCACGTAAGGGATGACAGGGCCCTCTGGTGGCAGTACTGTGTAGTAGATTAGATTAGATTAGATTAGATTACTACTAGTTCCATGGATCATGAATACGATATTTCGTAATGATGTGGAACGAGTCAAATTTTCCAATACATGACATAATTAGGTTAATTTAACAACATACTTAAGTTAATATAACAACTTTATTTTTTTGTGTTTTTTTATTTTTATTTTTCTATTTTTTTTATTTTTTAAAATATTTTTTTTTCTTAATTTATATCTAAAAATTCCTCTATGGAGTAGAAGGAGTTGTCATTCAGAAATTCTTTTAATTTCTTCTTAAATACTTGTTGGTTATCTGTCAGACTTTTGATACTATTTGTAAGTGACCAAAGACTTTAGTGCCAGTATAATTCACCCCTTTCTGTGCCAAAGTTAGATTTAATCTTGAATAGTGAAGATCGTCCTTTCTCCTAGTATTGTAGTTATGCACACTGCTATTACTTTTGAATTGGGTTTGGTTGTTAATAACAAATTTCATAAGTGAGTATATATACTGAGAAGCTACTGTGAATATCCCTAGATCCTTAAATAAATGTCTGCAGGATGATCTTGGGTGGACTCCAGCTATTATTCTGATTACACGCTTCTGTGCAATAAATACTTTATTCCTCAGTGATGAATTACCCCAAAATATGATGCCATATGAAAGCAATGAATGAAAATAGGCGTAGTAAGCTAATTTACTAAGATGTTTATCACCAAAATTTGCAATGACCCTTATTGCATAAGTAGCTGAACTCAAACGTTTCAGCAGATCATCAATGTGTTTCTTCCAATTTAATCTCTCATCAATGGACATACCTAAAAATTTGGAATATTCTACCTTAGCTATATGCTTCTGATTAAGGTCTATATTTACTAATGGCGTCATACCATTCACTGTACGGAACTGTATGTACTGTGTCTTATCAAAATTCAGTGAGAGTCCGTTTACAAGGAACCACTTAGTAATTTTCTGAAAGACAGTATTGACAATTTCATCAGTTAATTCTTGTTTCTCAGGTGTGATTACTATACTTGTATCATCAGCAAAGAGAACTAACTTTGCCTCTTCATGAATATAGAATGGCAAGTCATTAATATATAATAAGAACAACAAAGGACCCAAGACTGACCCTTGTGGAACCCCATTCTTGATAGTTCCCCAGTTTGAGGAATGTGCTGATCTTTGCATGTTACGAGAACTACTTATTTCAACTTTCTGTACTCTTCCAGTTAGGTTCGAATTAAACCATTTGTGCACTGTCCCACTCATGCCACAATACTTGAGCTTGTCTAGCAGAATTTCATGATTTACACAATCAAAAGCCTTTGAGAGATCACAAAAAATCCCAATGGGAGGTGTTCGGTTATTCAGATCATTCAAAATTTGACTGGTGAAAGCATATATGGCATTTTCTGTTGAAAAACCTTTCTGGAAACCAAACTGACATTTTGTTAGTACTTCATTTTTACAGATATGTGAAGCTACTCTTGAATACATTACTTTCTCAAAAATTTTGGATAAAGCTGTTAGAAGGGAGATTGGACGGTAATTGTTGACATCAGATCTATCCCCCTTTTTATGCAAAGGTATAACAATAGCATATTTCAGTCTATCTGGGAAAATGCCCTGTTCCAGAGAGCTATTACACAGGTGGCTGAGAATCTTACTTATCTGTTGAGAACAAGCTTTTAGTATTTTGCTGGAAATGCCATCAATTCCATGTGAGTTTTCGCTTTTAAGCAAGTTTATTATTTTCCTAATTTCAGAGGGAGAAGTGGGTGAGATTTCAATTGTATCAAATTGCATAGGTATGGCCTCTTCCATTAACAGCCTAGCATCTTCTAATGAACACCTGGATCCTACTATATCCACAACATTTAGAAATTGATTATTAAAAATATTTTCAACTTCTGACTGTTTGTAAAGTTTTCATTCAATTTGATGGTAATACTGTCTTCCTCTGCTCTTGGTTGACCTGTTTCTCTTTTAATAATATTCCAAATTGTTTTAATTTTATTATCAGAGTTGCTTATTTCAGACATGATACACATACTCCTGGATTTTTTAATAACTTTTCTTAATATAACACAGTAGTTTTTATAATTTTTGACAGTTTCTGGGTCACTACTCTTTCTTGCTGTCAGATACATTTCCCTTTTCCGGTTACAAGATATTTTTATACCCTTAGTAAGCCATGGTTTGTTACAAGGTTTCTTACGAGTATATTTAACTATTTTCTTGGGGAAGCAGTTTTCAAATGCATTTACAAAAATGTCATGAAATAAATTATATTTTTAATTGGCATCAGGTTCACGGTACACCTCATCCCAGTCTAACTGCTGTAGGCTTTCCCTGAAATTTGCAATTGTTAAATCGTTGACTGAACGTACTACTTTGGAGGACTGTTTAGTACTGCTGGATGGAGCTATGTCATATATTGTAACTAGCTGTGCACCATGATCAGAAAGACCATTCTCAACAGGCTGAGCATTTATCTGGTTAAACTTATCTTGGTCTATAAAGAAGTTATCTATCAGTGAGCTGCTATCCTTTACCACCCGAATAGGAAAATCAATAACGGGTGTCAAATTGAAAGAACCGAGTAATACTTCAAGGTCATTTTTCCTATTACCCTCTTTCAGAGAATCTACATTGAAGTCCCCACAAATAATAATTTGCTTCCCCCTGTCTGACAGATAGCACAACAAGGAGTCCAAATTTTTCAGAAATAGATGAAAATTTCCTGATGGGGACCTATATACAGTTACAATTATAAATGTGCCTTTATTTAATTTAAGCTCACAGGCACATGCTTCTATATGTTTCTCTACACAAAACTTTTTTGTTTCTATACTTTTTGCACAATGATAACTTTTGACATATATGGCAACTCCTCCTTTCTCCATATTTTCTCTCATTACATGTGCAGAGAGCTTATAACCACTTACATTTACCTTATCCACATCAGTAACAATGTGATGCTCAGACAGGCATAGTATATCTATTTCATTCTCAGCTTCTAAATCTTCTAAACAAACCAGAAGCTCATCTACTTTATTCTTTAAACTCCCAATATTTTGATGAAATATACTTACATTATTTTTAATTGTACTTTTATGAGAACCTTTCCTTATTCTAACATTTGCAGTACTCTCCTGTCTGAGTTTCTCATTGTGCTTAGGCCTAGTTCCTATACCAGTGGTCACATGGTGTTCAGAGAGGCAGATTATGTCAATTGGGTTGGGTGACTTTAATTCATCAATGGAATTACCTAGGACTGAGATACAACTTGGTGGAGATAAAATTTCTGGTGATTGGTGAAAATTTATAATTGATAGCTGTGATTGGTGATCCAATGTGCTAGAATTGTGCTGTTTAATTTCTTTCCTAAACTGAAGATTTGTTTCAATCCTGACCTCTCGTAGAACTTGACATCTTTCTGTCTTACCTATCCTAAAAAAGGTGCTGCTCCAACACCTGTAACCACTGGTATTTTACCATTCATGGCAGTGCCTCCCCCCCCTTAAATTTCCTGCTATTACCCCAGCCAGTTTCCCCTTCCCTTTCCTGTTGAGATGTAGGCCGTGCCTGGTATAGTCCCACCTACTGAGATAATCAACAGGAACCACACCAATAAGAGCCCCCGCACCCAATCCAAGCAGCCGTTCCAACTCCAAATTAACTCTCCCAACAGAAGAGTTCAAATGAGGCCGGTCATGGCGTCTCAGGACAGATACAAATTCAACATTGGTGTGTCTCGATGCTGACGCAATCTTTACCAGGTCACACTCTATACTGTACTCAGGATCTCTGTCGATGCTGTTCCCTGGCCCTCCCACAATAACCACGGTGTCTTCCCTGGTAAATCCTTTACAGAGTGAACCTAAATCCTCTGTCACCTGATCCAGACTAGCACTTGGTTTGAAAAAATTTGTGACCTGGTATTCTGGTACTAATTCCTCCTGCAGAAGTTGGCCTACACCTCTGGCATGAGAACTGCCTAACAACAAAACTTTCTTCCTTTTCGATGACTTTCCTACATTCTTTTTCAATTTCCTATTGAAAGTTTGTTGTGTCCTGTCTACACCTACCTCTGCTTGAGGCTCATCAGTTTCTAACTGAAGCAACAGGTCAAACTTATTTTTGACATTCACCACAAAACTGTCAGACTTAGTTCTAGGCCTATTCCTTCTGCTACCTGTTGCCACTTCCCACCTCTCTTTGCCCTTCTCCCTCCTTAACCTGTCCAGATCTTCCCTAGCCTGATCTAGCTCAGTCTGAAGGGCAGCAATTTTCCCCTCCTGTTCCACTATCTTCAGTTGGACTTAAGACCGCCTGGTGAACACACTGTTTCCCATCATTTTTCCCCCATCATTTTGGATTATGTCACGGAATGGACGAACTCACCCTCTGGCGACAGTACTGCGTACTAGGTCAGTTGGATTCCTGACCCCATAGCAACCACACTTTTTCCTGCCATTTCAACCCACCCCAGTCTGCCATCTTGGATTATGTAATGGAATGGACTGCAGCACCCTCTGGTGGCAATACTGTGTACTAGGCCAGTTGGAGTCCAGACCTTCTGGTGAATGCACTGGGTGGTGGTAGTGCCTATAATTGTTTGACTAAATAGTGTGTGCAAAATAAGGACTTATGTCCATTTCCTAGGGTGAGGTGGCAGTCAGTTGACGTATGTTAGTGGAGGTAGCCCAACTGCCCTTTCTTTCCTGCAATTTTCTTAGGTTAGTAGAGAGAGCCCAAATGATCTTTCTTTCCCACCCTTTTCTTAGGTTCGTAGAGATAGCAGAAAAGACCTTTCTTTACTGCCAAAATTCAAACTTTGCACCAATCCCTAGGAAGACGTGGCTGTCAGATGACTTTGATTAGTGGAGGTAGTACAATTGCTCTTTCTTTCCCGATATTTTTCTTACTTTAGTGCAGGTGTTTTGCATTGTCCTGATGGAATTCGATCGACCCACCATTTTCTGGGTGAGGAGGTTAGGTTAGTGGAAGTAGCCCAATTGATCTATATTCCTGCCAGAATTCAAACTTCCCACCAAAATCCGCCATCTTGGATGACATCATCAGATGACGTCTTGGCTGCTGTCTTGGATGACGTCATCGCCTTCATCTTCTATAATGGTGCTTTGCTCCAGAAAGGGATTTGTCCCAATGCTGGCATCCATGGGGACAGTGGAACACATACAAGGCAACATGACGGCCATGTACATATCTTTCTGACCATCGTGTTTCCCAAGGGCAGTGGCATTTTGAGCAATATAATGTGCAATGTCACAAAGCCAGGAGCATGAGGAAGTTCAAAAATGGTTCAAATGGCTCTGAGCACTGTGGGACTTAACATCTGAGGTCATCAGTCCCATAGAACTTAGAACTACTTAAACCTAACTAACCTAAGGACCTCACACACATTCATGCCCGAGGCAGGATTTGAACCTGCTACTGTAGCAGTCGCGCGGTCCCAGACTGAAGCTCCTAGAACCACTCAGCCACACCGGCCGGTGCATGAGAAAGTGATTTGAGGAACTCAGAGGTGATTTCCAATTGATCTGCTGCCGCCCCCCCCCCAGCATGTGACCTGATAAAAAAACATATGGGATATGACGGAATGGGGCATCAGAGCTCTTCATCCCCCTCCTTCGAAATTAGGGAAACCAGATGACTTATGTGTCCAGATCTGGTGCCACCTCCCATCAGGACCTCACTGTTACCATACCATGACCCATCACCACTGTTATCCATGCCAAAGGTGGACTTACCAGCTATTATGTAGATAGTTGAATGGTTCACCTAGTTGGTGGAGCTGTTAGACAGGCAGGTGGGTCTCAACGATTAAGCATTACACTTTTCTGCACTCTAGTGGAGTTCACCCAGAAACATCCATCAATATGAAGGCACCATGAGTAGTGGGATAATGTGGTATCATCCCACATTGCTGGTGGCCTACATTCAGTGGCTAACTTGATTGATTTATGATCCCTAAACCCACCCTTAACCTATTGTTATACTAATTGGTTTATGACCCCTGGGAGTTAATTTACGATCAACTGGGAACAATTCGTCCTTCTGGAGAAACCTCCCACCTCTAGCTCTTCCCTCTGCCTCTCCTACCTCTCTGGGAAGTCCCCTATCTCCCCTCTCCTGCTCATCAATATGAACAGACTTCTGATATCAAATGAGTTGATTAACTAATGAAACTGATCAATTTATTACCGCCTCCCTGTGGGAAATCTCCCAGCCCTCTCCTCCGATCCCCCATTTTCCCTCCCCCCCCCCTCCCGAAAGAATTTGGCAGAAAAATCGCTCACCCTATTTAGAGTTGTTGGTGTGGAAGGTGAAAGTATTACCCTATCCAGAAAGTACTTGTCCTAATTGCGCAATTATACTACTTTAGATCGAAGGAGTTGTCTTGTTGGAAAATGTTCTTGTTTGTTGATGTGCAGGAAGTGAGTGAGCTAATGCACAGTGCTATCACCAGAGGAGTCCCACTCATAGCCCCCTCCCTCCACACACCGCCCAGAAGAGATTGGCAGGAAAGGACTCAGTCTGTGCTGGAGAGCAAGTTTCTCATAACACGAAATTCGAAACAATACCAATAATATATTGATGAACATTCTTTATTTAAACAGAATGCAGGAGGAAGGGCTACCCCACATGGTAGAGCTCACGTCTGCAGCCTTACCCCCTCTTCCCATAGTGTTATAATGGTAAGCACCAAGGAATGGAATGAAGTGTGGTACAGTGGCTGCTGTCTGGGGGCTCCACTGTGTGTGGCTATGGTTTGAGTGCCACCACAGAGTTCTAAACTACCCAATGGCTTAATGACAGATCACAACACTAAATAAAACTTACCATGGACTGGACATCGGCCTTCTTTTATCTTACAGCTCCAAACAAAGCATCAAGTGATGGCATTCTGTCGATTGGGAAATTCCAGACTTGCTCCCTGTTTCAGTCTATCTCGTGAGGCTACTTCCTGTTTGTATGTGTGGGAAACGTATTCAAACTTACAGATGGAGGTTTTCATCTCTCCTCAGAATGCCGTGTTCCTATTGGCTGAAGCTGGGGAAGAAGGGAGTACTGGCGAAATTCCAATAGCAAAAATAGAGGCAAATAGTCCATTTGCACTACCCTATCAAATTAACTGCTTGACAATTTTCAGGAGTCAAATAGATCTCTTAAAACACGCACCACCACGTCATGATAATACTTCACCACAAAAACACATTTTCCATGTTTGAGAATCACACACAAACATTTTGCAAGTCAAGTAATTAAATTTCTGCCGCAAGCAGATCGTATTACTAAATATATCTGAGGTCTTGTGTGCACCAACATCTGACAACACAAGCACCCTCCTCCAACACAACTTTTCAACTAAATATATCGGTTGAAGAAACTAGATCATCACACACACCCACAGTTGCAAAGTGCACCATCCGCACACTATTGGGAGCTGCATCCACACCACTGACTCCGGTGAGGAGAGATCCACACATGCACTAGCAGCTGCATGCCCATCCACTGGCACCTACATGACAGCCCTAAAGAACAGTCAGGGGTCGGAAAGACTGTCACCAAGCAATCATCAAATCAATTTACATGGGGAGAACACTTACAGTACAAACACATATCGTATTGAACCTTCTTACACAGCACACACATCCACTTTGACGTCACTCACTGAGCCCAGTGGTCACTTTGTTGCTCAGTGGTCCGTAGAATTTTTTTAAATTTATGAAAAAATGAATGAGCTGTTACATTTTAAACTTTATGTTTAGAAAAAACTCAAATTTAAAGTTAAATATCTTAATTTTTACCACAGTTTTTAATATTTGGCAAATTCTAGAGTTTCATACACCTGTAAGTGTGATTTGTAGGCTGTGCAAAATTCTTCAAAGAATCTCTCTTACTTATGAAGAAAAGTGTACCTATAGCAACAAATGCAGCCAATAGAAAGTGAAAAAATGACAAAATTTCACAAGTAAAAAAATTTATCATGTTGTTTTTTTGAACTTCCACCGCTGTGAGTGTGAATCCTTCCTGGTCATGCTAACAAAGTTTTACTCCAAGTCAGCCCATTTTATTTCCTACCCCCCCACCCCCACCCCCGCTTAAAACATGCAGTGTCCATCTTTCTGTGTGAGCTGGTGGATCGAATGTGTTAATGCCAGTTCAGTGCTTGACACAGTCCTCAGAGTCATGGTAGGAAAACATAACATACGGCAGTGCACAAAGTTGTAGTCATACATTGCTTGGATGTGTTACAGCAGAGTCTAACTGCTTATAAAAGAACAACACAGGAACCCTCTCTTGTGACTGATAGTCTACTTCACACAGTCCTCCTACAGTGCAGATGACAAAACTTTACATACGTCTATGCAACTGATTTCATTTACTGGCCACCTGCTCAAAGGACCTATATGTGCATATTTAATATGGTCAGTGTCAACACACAGACGGTATTTTCGATACATCAGAAGAGAAAGACGTAGTACTATCTTATCGAGTTCTCTACCAGTTGACATTATCAAATGTTTATAGTTCATAGAATTACTCTGTTTTATGTTATAAGAATTATGACGAGACAAAAGGAGAGAGGGAAAGAAAGATTCTGCTGTGAGAAAGGTCTCTGACACCATCACACTGTCGTGTTTCTGACGTAGTAATGATAAGAGTATGATAAAGGAGATCAGAACATGTAGATGGTAACATTTATTGACCGTCAATTTATACCAATGTATTGTAAATGTTATGCTTCTGAAGTTCATTGTGCATTCCGTGTGTTATCTGCACGGTTGAGAATTTCTTCCTGTATGTTAGTGTCCTATTTTTCTCATTGTGATAGCCCTCTCTCTTTACTTAATTTGTTTGGGTGGAGGATTAGACAGCCTTCTATCGAATTGAACAGTGTTTTCTGATGTATGGGATTTCGTAATAATTAGCACGGGTCTGTTTGTGACTTACACATGGAAATCATATGGGTTCAATGGGTTCAAATGCTATATACCGAACACTGGAAGATTCGTGAGAATTAGGTGGTAAGCAATAACTGCTTCTTTTAAGTGCTGTGGGCAAACGTACAACAGTCTCCGATATTCGTCTCACAATGTGACTGCAATGAGAAAATTAGAAGCTAATATGAAGATTTTTACTGTGAGACAATCGGCGGCAGAACTTCCATCTTTGGTTTCCTCGATTAAGGGGAGATAACATTCTTCAAGTAGTTTCGAACGTCTCTAAATGGATGGAGTGACATCTAAATAAGTTAGATTACATTTACATCTATATGCTTAGTTTGCAAGACATCGTATTGTGTGTGGTGGAGGTACCTTGTACAACTAGTAGTCATTCTCTCTCCTATTCCACTCTCAAACAGTGGTAGAGAAAAAGACTGCCTCCTTATGAGGGCTAATTTCTTGTATATTATCGTTGCGGTCCTTACGCAAAATACATGTTGCCGACAGTAGAATCATGTGGTCATCTGTAAATTTCGGTTCTCAATGTGTGTAATCCAAAAGCTGAAATAAAAACACTCGCCATGCAAATTGACTCTCTTGATCGATTTAATTAGCCTATCAACCTGATATCAATTACGTGCTACTGAGTGGGTGAAAGTGAGGTGTAGATTACAATGAATATGATCTGGGAGTCGAGGGGTAATCAGGCGTTTATTTCTTGCAGTTGTATCTTTTAAGGACATTTCAGTCTCCTTCCTACACAGGGCGAGATGACCATCGTAATAAAATCAGCTACATTAATGACTAATGAAGTGATATGCAGCATTAACCTGATATTTACAACTACCCTGTGCTGTTACCTTAACAGACATTTCGTATGTGATGAAGCAGTTGAATACCTTGAGAGAGTTCGAAAGTGAGGAAGCATCCTGTGACATAGGCAGGCAAAAATGAGGATTATACTGTAGTCCTGTGATACAGGTTGTAACCTATATTAAGCCGATTAGAACAACATTTTTTACCTGATGAGAGAATACTTGGAGGAAATATAGCCTATGCCGTATTCTTACAGGATGTTTACAACAAGAAACGATACTTCAGTGATGTGACAAGTCGTCTATGCCCTAATATCTTCTGTCCTCGAAAATAGATTATATAAAAGGGTGAAATCTAGATTTCGCGCCAGAAATTAGAGGTGTTTTGTTAACAATATCCCTGTTTTGGAATGGGTAAAGTGACCTTTTTAAACCGGATAGAGTCTGTGTCAAGGTGGAATTCCAATCAGAACTATATATCCAAACCGTGCCTGCTTGTCTCACAGTGCACTGCAACTGGAGTCTCGAATGTGCACGAGGCATCAGTCGACTGGAAGTTGAAGAATAACTTAACCTGTGAAGGATGGTTAGTTAGATAGAATGCTATGACCTGTGGCCTCTGCCTGTGGCCACCTGAGCATGCCCTGGCGGCACCGCTTTCTGAATGACTGACCAGCAAAGTGACCAGAAAGCTCAGTGATCTGCAACAGAAGGAGACGAGTGTGTTGTGTGAGAAGACTCAAAATAAGGGGTATTTGCACTGGACGATTATTCCCGCATGTAAATTGATCAGTTGACTTTTTGGTGATAGTCTCTGACTTCTGATCATAGGGTAGGGTTAGTGTGTGGATGCCTGGGGATGGATGTACACCTGGCTGTGCGGGTCTCTCCTGACCGTCTCTGGGAACACAGACATGGTTCTCAGGAGTCAGCACATGGTGTGTTCGCAATCGTGAGTTTTTGTGATAGGTAGGATTTTTCGCCAGATATGTTTAGTGGAGACTTTGTGGTGGATGAGGGTGCTTGTGTTGTAAAACGTCTATGCATACAAGACTTCTGATATATTTAGCACCACAATCTATTTGCAGCAAAAATTGAATTACTTTATTTGCAAAATGTTTGTGTGTGATTCTTAATCATTGAAAATATCTTTTTGTCATGAAGGAGTATCATCATGAGGTGGAGGTGAGCGATTTCAGTGATCATTGTCTCCAATAAATTGTTAACGAATTAGAATAATAGGGTAGTCCAAATGGACTATTTGTCTGTATTTCTGATGTCAAAATAACATCAGCTCTCCCTTTGTCCTCAGCATTAGCTAACCGGTGCACAGGATTTCGAGGAGAGATGAAAACCTCCATCTGCATCTTGGAGACATTGTTTCACACACACAAACAGGAAATAGCCTCTCGAGAGAGCAAGAGACAGGAGGCAAGTCTGGAATTCCCCAGTCAACATACTGCCGCCCTTGATGCTTTGTTTGGAGCCGTGATATCAAAGAAGGCCAATATCCAGTCCATGTTCAGTAGTATTTAGTACTGTGATCTGTAATCAGGACATTTGGCTATTTTGACCTCCATGGTGGCACCTGAATGCACATGAGATTGCAGACAGTGGCTACTACATTGAACTTCATTCCATTGCTCGCTGGTTATAGTTACAAGGTCATGGGAAGTGGGGGTGGGTATGCTGTAAGGAATATACATCAATATATTATTGACAATGATTTGAATTTTGTGTTGTGAGATCCTTGATCTCCAGCACAGACTGAGTTTTTTTCCCACCAATTTTTTCTGGGAGAGGGAGATAGGTCATGGGGGGGGGGGGGGGCACTGCACTGGTTCAGTCGATCCTTACACTTCAAAACGAGAACATACATAAAAATTTTCCAGCAAAGCGATTTTTTTGGAAATTTGTGATAAGTTCCTATGGGACCAAACTGCCAAACTACCTAGGCTTACACGCTACTTAACCTAACTTAAACTAACTTACGCTAAGGACAACACACACACCCATGCCCGAGGGAGGATTCGAACCTCCAATGGGAAGAGCCATGTGATTTGTGGCAGTGCACATGAGACCGCACGGCTACCCTGCATGGCTCCAACAAAGCAATATTTCCAGTCTGCAGCAGTGTAATTATGTAATTAGGGCAGGTAGTTGCTGGAGTTGCTGCACCTTCCACACCAAAAGCTCTGCATGGACTGAGGAATTTCATACCAATTTTTCTCAGAGTGGGGGGGGGGGGGGGGGTATGTGGGCGATAGGTGGAGAGGCCTCGGGGATTTCCCTGGAGGGACATAGGTAATTAATAGACAAGTTTAATTAGTTAGTCAATTAATTTGATATCAAAAAGGTGCTTGCTGCAAGAGTGGTAGGGGGAAGGTTTGGTGATTCCCCAGAAGGGTGGGGGAGGAGGAGAGGGATAGGCATGTGGAGTTTCTGTGAAGGATGGATTATCCCCAGAGGGTCATAGAACAACCCCCAGAGGGGTCATAAATCGACTAGCATAACGGTAAGTTCAGAGGAGGTCTAGGGGACCTTACATCAATCAAGCTTTTCACCCGTGTGTGTATCGTTACCCCTGAATTTAGGGAACCTGCAACGTGGGTTAACACCTCCTTCATCTCATTACTACCACGGCAGAAAAGAAGGAAAGAATTCTACTGCACGAGACATTAATCAGTAGACTGTATTCCTATTCTGGTCGTAGAATTATGGGGGACCAGACATGCCATGTAGAGAGGGATCGGGAGCTTCTCAACAGTTCCTCAAGCAGAACAAAAGTTTTTCATAGGTATACTGAACACAAACACTCTACTGAAACAAAGGAAACACGAACCTCTAATGTATACTCCGGTCAGATTTAACACCAAAATTATGGCATTGCAAGAAACCCTGTTTAGAAATGAAAGTCTCTTCGACTCTGGCACTTACAGGATCTATAAATCAACACCTGCAGTGCTTATCATCGCAGGACCAAAACAATTTGCCACAGGTTTGTCAGTTCACAAGTTCATCACAGATTTATTCTCTAACTTTACATCACTTTCAGCAACATTCTCAACACTTTCAAAAACTCTAGAGACAATGGATGCAATGTGATAAACGTGCACGCACTAACAAATGACAACAGGAAAGACCCACTGCTGTTAGAAGACTTCGGGAATTTCTGGATGAACTGACGAACACAGTTCCCAAATATGACATCAAGATTCTACTATGTGACTTCAGTGGGCATTTGGGAAAAGAAAGGACACGCAGGAGAATCTCAGAATCGCACACCTCTCACAACAGGACCAATGAAAATGGTGGTGAACACCTCACAAGCTTCTGCCAAAACTTTAATCTCAATATTATGTCAACATAATTCAAGAAACTCACACAAAAACTAAGACATGGAAAACCCCAATAAAACATTCGAAGAATTCCAGATTGACCACACTGCTGTCTCCATGAGGAACACCAAAGAAGTCTCCATCGTAAATATCAGAAGACACTTACAGGAGCCAGACCATCACTTGCCTCCAAATCAGAGTGAGATTTAAGCCCACCCGAAAAGAGTGAAGAGTAACCCAGATTTTCCGGACTGATACCGAATGCCTATAACTTAACGATAAGAAATTCATTGACGAAATCCGCTGATGGATACCACAAACTGGTCTGAAATCGCAAAGAAAGTGAATCAAACAAGAAAATCAGGTCAACCACTGATAAGGAGAAAACATCGGTGGTGAAACATCACATACGATCAAGCTGTCGAATATAGGATTAAAGCATGAAATCATTCCAATAATCATAAAACAACAGAAAAGTAGCAGGTATTCGTAGAGGTATGAGGAAACGCCTCTAACACTATTCCACGAAAAAAACGCAATTACGATAATCAGAGGTTGATCAAAATAGAAGAAGACTTTACCAACACCCGTAGCCTTTACAAGCTTTTCAGAGAAAAATTATCTGGCTACCAACCACCAGCCCTAAGCTTTAGACACATGATGCATCCCTGGAAACCATTACAAAGAGTAACTGTGAAATTCTAGCCATGTGTTTCAGCACCCTCCTCAACCGTGAGGAGCCGTCTAACAAACTCCGGTTTGTAAAATCAGCTCCAAATCATTGTTCGCTTACATCTTCACACGAAGAAACATTTGAAAACAAAAGAGCACCTGGCCAAGGTGGAATTATTGGAAAATCATGAAAAGTGGGCCACAAAAACATAACACCAAAAATTCAAAGAAAATTATCTGAACTGTGGAAAACACAAAAATGCTGTATAATAAAACAGAGTCTTGATCCACAGACTCTACGAGAAAGGAGACAAAGCAGATCAGAAAACTTACGGAGAAGTCTTATTTCTTCAGGTAACTTAAATAATTGACTCTAAAGCTTTGTTGTACGGGCATTAGCCGCAAGCGGGCCAACAGATTGATGAGTATCAGTCGGGTTCAGAAAATGGTGATCCTGTATTGAACAGATCTGGAACGTCAGAATTATACTACACATCAGACGCTGCCGGAACCCTATATTCACATTTGTGGATTTTAAAAGAGTTTATGATTGTGTTGAGAGACAAACGCTGTTTAATAGCCTAGACGAGTTAGGTGTTGATAGAAAGATCAGAACCATCATCCAGGAAACTTTATCAGAAACCAACTCAAAACTGAATTTGAAATTCACACAGAAGTCCGATAAGGAGATGGCTTATCGCCAATCTTCTTCAACATCGTACAATAAAAATAACAGATGAATGGGGAAGGCATGTCGAAGGTATCGAGACTGGAAAAGAGAAAGAAAAAGCAGTCACTGCGAAACGCTTGGCCTTGCTAATGACCTGGCTATATTAAGAGTGACCAAATAAGAAGCCAAACTAGCACTAGATACTCTACATGAACATACTGTAAAACTGTACTCTAGATTTCCTGTGAAAAAAACTCAGTGTATGGACATCAGATCAACCAGAAAACTTCCATAGAAAATACAATATGAGAAAATCTCACAGAGTACTCATTTAAAGTACTTATAAGAAACCATCCAACCCACAGAACTGAACACAATCTCAAACAGAGAAAGAATATTCAGATCGAAAGAGGCGTACTTTCTGGTATGGAATCACAACAACAAAAGAGCAATACCACGCAGTGCAAAACTACTGCACTACAATACGGATTTACAAGAAGTCATATATGCGGCAGAAACGACAGTTATTAGATGGATGACAACAATCCTTGACAATCCCTCTTGAAACAAGAACGAAAAAATTCTACGCCGCTTTTCACCGAGATGGAATTTGGGCCAGATGACCTGCATAGGAGCTCTACAAACACAGAGACAATATCACAGATAAATTTAAGAAAAGCCGCCGACAGTTCTACCTGCACTTAACTGAAATAGATGAAAATAGATTCACGAAGACAATTTTTAACATCATTAATGCGAGAAAATTAAAGACCATCTTTTCAAAAGAAACACAAGAAGCATTGCAACAACTGAAAATTCTAGAATAAGAAATTGAAGAGAGAAAACAGTTCGGGAGTAAAATCAAACACTAGGACGTCGAAAAAGTGTCAACGAAACAAACAGGAGAAAAAATGGACAGACAAAAGGAAGAAAATACAGAGTAAATTAATGAAGAGGTCTTGAGAAGAAAAGAAGAAAGGGGACTGAAACTGTGATAGGCTCTTCTAAAAGTAAATAATCGAGAGTAATATGTGTAGTGCATGCAAACGTTATCTTAACTGTGAACAAAAACAACGAAAATATTATGTTTTAATTCACACTTTATGATTTCGGGAGCCATATACGAAGGCTCTCTGAAAGGTAATGCCTCCGAATAGTTTCTTGAAAGCTCTTCAAGTATTTTTAATACAACAAACGTTATCACCATTTACATCTTTATTCTTCATGTCTACATATTTATTTCTTAACACACACACAATGGTGAGGATCGCATTTCTCGCAACGAGAGAACCAGTTCATTGATACCGTCACTGTAGAAATGTTTTACTTTGTTGACGAAGGTACAACGTTTTTTTTGCACTGCTTCAGTCCTAACAAAGTGAAGACCTCTAAGATGCTCTTTACGTTTTAAAAACAGATGAAAATCGGATTGGTCCAAGTGGGGACTGTACGGCGAATGAACGATGACAGTAAACTCAAATTGTTGAGGATGTCGTAGTACCCGTGTGTGTCCTGGCCTTGTCATAGAGAGGGTGCTCCATGAATGGTCGAACTTTTCATGTTCGAAACTCGATTACAACACTCTGTTCCCCACTCTCCGACATAGTTGCGTTACTTGCGCACAATTCGGCACAATTCGGAGGCCTCTTGTGGCAGAGGGCTGCAGATATGTAGACATGAAGAATGAAGATGTATAATTTATTTTTATCTATTTATTTATTTATTGTTCCGTGGGACCACAATTAGGAGAAGTCTCCATGGTCATGGAACGAGTCAATACATGAAATTATAACACGATTGTAGAAACAGAGAAAGTGAAATATAAGAAACATATTCAGGCGACAAGTCGTTAGTTTAAATAAAGAAAATCAAGAATGTAACACTGGAATTTGCTTAATTTTTTAGCTCTTCCAGGAGCTCCTCGACAGAATAGAAAGAGTGAGCCATGAGGAAACTCTTCAGTTTAGACTTAAAAGTGTTTGGGCTACTGCAAAGATTTTTGAGTTCTTGTGGTAGCTTATTGAAAATGGATGCAGCAGAATACTGCACTCCTTTCTGCACAAGAGTCAAGGAAGTGCATTCCACATGCAGATTTGATTTCTGCCTAGTATTAACTGAGTGAAAGCTGCTAACTCTTGGGAATAAGCTAACATTGCTAACAACAAACGACATTAAAGAAAATACATACTGTGAGGGCAATGTCAAAATTCCCAGACTATTGAATAGGGGTCGACAAGAGGTTTTCGAACATACACCATACATAGCTCGAACAGCCCGTTTTTGAGCCAAAAATACCCTTTTTGAATCAGAAGAATTACCCCAAAAAATAATACCATATGACATAAGCGTATGAAAATATGCGAAGTATACTACTTTTCGTGTTGAAATGTCACTTATTTCAGATACTGTTCTAATGGCAAATAAAGCGGCATTTAGTTTCTGAACAAGATCCTGAACATGGGCTTTCCACAACAGCTTACTATCTATCGGTACGCCTAGGAACTTGAACTGTTCCGTCTCGCTTATAACATGCCCATTCTGTCTGATTAAAATGTCAGTTCTTGTTGAATTGTGGGTTAGAAACTGTAAAAACTGAGTCTTACTGTGATTTAGCATCAAATTATTTTCCACAAGCCACGAACTTATATCATGAACTACATTATTTGATAATGTTTCAATATTACACACAAGATCCTTCACTACCAAGGTGGTTTCATCAGCAAACAGAAATATTTTTGAATCACCTGTAATACTAGAAGGCATATCATTTACATAAATAAGAAACAGCAGTTGCCCCAGCACCAACCCTTGGGGAACGCCCCATTTAACAGTGCCCCATTGGGACTGAACATCATTACCACTCTCAATATTGCGGAGGATTACCTTCTGCTTTCTGTTCTTAAAGTAGGTGGCGAACCAATTGTAAGCTACTCCCCTTACTCCATAATGTTCCAACTTCTGCAGTAATATTTTGTGGTCAACACAGTCAAAAGCCTTCGTTAAATCAAAGAAAACACCTAACGTTCGCAACCTTTTATTTAATCCGTCCAAAACCTCACAGAGAAAAGAGACTATAGCAGTTGTTAATAACGTTCAGTTGTTAATAACGTTTGTTTTATTTTAAAAGATTAAAAGTTTTCACTTAACTATTCGAAAGAATTACTTTCCAACGTATCCCCTCATACACTGAAGCGATAAAAGTCATGGAATACCTCAGAATATTGTTTCAAACCCCTTTAGATCGCCCTACCGCTTCACCTCGACGCAGCATGGACTCAACTAGCCGTTGGAAGTACCCTGCATAAATAAGAAGTACCCCAGAAGAAATATTGAGCCATGCGGCCCCTATATCCACCCATAATTGCGACAGTGTTGCCGGTGCAGGGTTTTGTGCAAGAACCAACCTTTCGGTTTTGTGCCAAAAACGTGCAGTGGGATTCACAGTCGGCGAACTCGGTGGCCAGATCATTCGGCTGAACTGCCAGGACTTTCTTGAAAGTAAACTATTGTGGCCCGCTGAGACATCGCGCATAGGCGTCCATAAAAATTCCATCTGTATTTTGGTACTTGAAGTCTATGAATGGCTGCAATTGGAAATTTGTGGTAAGGACTATGGGACCAAAGTGTTAAGGTCATCGGTCCGTAGGCTTACACACTACTTAATCTAACTTACACTTACGTTAAGAACAACACACACACCCATGCCCGAGGAAGCACTGGAACCTCCGACGGAGGGAGCCCCCGAACACGACTGGCTGAAAATGTTCTCCAAGTAGCCAAACTAAACCATTTCCAGTGAATGATCGGTTTAATAGGATCAGAGGACCCAGTCCATTTCACGTAATCATCTTGCGTATTAATAAACCGCTTCATCTGTATTTCGTCCTCTATTTTTAGATCAATACCGGTTTCATGGCACTAAGAGGGTCTATTCAAAGGCGATGTACTTGAGGACAATATTATGGAAATGGAAGAGGATGTAGATGAAGATGAAATCGGAGATATGATACTGCGTGAAGAGTTTGACAGAGCACTGAAAGGCCTAAGTCGAAACAAGGGCCCGGGAGTAGAAAACATTCCATTAGAACTACTGACAGCCTTGGGAGAGCCAGTCCTGGCAAAACTCTACCATCTGGTGAGCAAGATGTATGAGACAGGCGAAATACCCTCAGACTTCAAGAAGAATATAACAATTCCAATCCCAAAGAGAGCAGTTTTTGACAGATGTGAAAATTACCGAACTATCAGTTTAATAAGTCACACTTGCAAAATACTAACGCGAATTCTTTACAGACGAATGGAAAAACTGGTAGAAGCCAACCTCGGGGTAGATGAGTTTGGATTCCATAGAAATACTGAAACACGTGAGGCAATACTAACCCTACGACATATCTTAGAAGAAAGGTTAATGAAGGGCAAACCTAAGTTTCTAGCATTCTTAGACTTAAAGAAAGCGTTTGACAATGTTGACGGTAGTACTCTCTTTCAAATTCTGAAGGTGGCAGGGGTATAATACAGGGAGCGAAAGGCTATTTACAATTTGTACAGAAAGCAGATGGCTGTTACAAGAGTCGAGGGACACGAAAGGGAAGCAGTGGTTTGGAAGGGAGTGAGACAGGGCTGTAGCCTCTCCCCGATGTTATTCAATATGTGTATTGAGCAAGCAGTGAAGGAAACAAAAGAAAAATTCGGAGTAGGTATCAAAGTCCATGGAGAAGAAATAAAAACTTTGAGGTTCGCCGATGACATTGTAATTTTGTCAGAGACAGCAAAGGACTTGGAAGAGCAGTTGAACGGAAGGGACAGTGTCTTGAAAGGAGGGTATAAGATTAACATCAACAAAAGCAAAACGAGGATAATGGAATGTAGTCGAATTAAGTCTGGTGATGCTGAGGGAATTAGATTAGGAAATGAGACACTTAAAGTAGTAAAGGAGTTTTGCTATTTGGGGAGCAAAATAATAGTCGAAGTAGAGAGGATACAAAATGTAGACTGGCAATGGCAAGGAAAGCATTTCCGAAGAAGAGAAATTTGTGAACATCGAGTATAGATTTAAGTGTCAGCAAGTCGTTTCTGAAAGTATTTGTATGGAGTGTAGCCACGTATGGAAGTGAAACATGGACGGTAAATAGTTTAGACAAGAAGAGAATAGAAGCTTTCGAAATGTGGTGCTACAGAAGAATGCTGAAGATTAGATGGGTAGATCACTTAACTAATGAGGAAGTATTGAATAGGATTGGGGAGAAGAGAAGTTTGTGGTACGACTTGACTAGAAGAAGGAATCGGTTGGAGGGACATGTTTTGAGGCATCAAGGGATCACCAATTTCGTATTGGAGGGCAGCGTGGAGGGTAAAAATTGTAGAGGGAGACCAAGAGATGAATACACTAGGGAGATTCAGACGGATGTAGGTTGCAGTGGGTGCTGGAAGATGAAGAAGCTTGCACAGGATAGAGCAGCATGGAGAGCTGCATCAAACCAGTCTCAGGACCGAAGACCACAACAACAACAACAACAACGGTTTCCGAAATGGAATGTCTCATGCGTCTAGCTCTAACTACCATTCTGCGTTCAAAGTCTGTTAATGTCCGTCGTGCTGACGTAATCACTGTAGAAATCTTCTCACAGGATTCACCTGAGTAGAAATGACAGCTCCCGCAATGCATTGCCCTTTTACACCTTTTGTAGGTGATACTACCGCCATCTCTACATGTGCAAATGGCTACACCGCGTCTATTGTCACGTCAATGTGTATTTGCTCACGCACACGACGCTAATTCCACTGACTGTCGCTAATCTCGTGTTTGTGACACTTGCACGGAGTGACAAGTGTACGGAGAGCGAATGGGTTGACATTTGCAGACAGTGTAGGTAGTAGACGGTGTAGGATACACCGGTCTGTCCGGCGCTAGCTGCGACGTATTGTGGGCAAGACCAAAGCACATCTGCATCAAGTTCCCTGTTCCAGCACCGGTTTGTAATGTGCCTAGCTTTCTCCCAGAGTTCAGTACTACAGTTGACCTCTGACTGGCAAGCAGTGTTCCATGTTTCAGTGCTGAGGTAACGGAGTGTGCCAAGTCCACCAAAGCAATTACGATTTACAAGCACCAGTATATAGTGGACTATACAAACAGTAAGTGACTTACTTGCCTTATGTTAGCTTCAAAAATAATAAATGCAAAGGAAGGCTATCCACAAAAGTAACACATTCTTAGGGGAAGGCGGCCATGTTTTTATTCCAGATGAAGCAGCAAATGAGGTACGAAAACGTTTTGTCAGCACCGCGAATCGGGGAAAAGGAACAGACGCTACAGTTTCGTGAGTTAACGTTGAAGGACAGCTCTTCAGTCGAGGCTACGATTTAGTTACATCGTTACTATCGTACAGAATTGCGGAACAATCGTTACATCGAATTAGGTGAAAGTATCTAGGAACTACACAAGATCCCACCGATTCTGAAGCAATAATCTTAGAATAAAATAATTTTCTGCTGAGTGATAAAGCAATTTTTAACCTACTGATGATAACAGGGGATCGAAGGACAGGATACTGGTGTTAGCCAGCGAAACGGAAAAGCGTGCTTGACACACTGCCAATCATTCTTCGTGGATGGAACGTTCAAGAGTTCGAGCAAACAGTTTGGACAGTTGTTTACATCGCAAGCCGACCTCAACAGTTCTTGGGAGGAAACAAATACCATTCCATTTGTTTACGCTTTGCTGCCAATTTTTTTTTTTTTTTTTTTTTTTTTTTTTTTGAGGCTATTGGCTATTAAAACTAACGTGCCTGGGTGGAATCTTGCATTTTTTATGATGGACTTCGAAACTGCCATCGTCTAAGCTGCAAACAATTTGTTTCCTGGAACAGCGATTACTGGTTACAGTTATAATTTTAGTCAATGTTTCCAATACGGTCATTGTAGAAGCCACGTTCCATCTTATAAGGAAAACGAGCAAACGAGGAAATACTCTGTCAAATAAGAAAGTGCCCTGCTCTAGCACATCTGCCAGTGGCAATTTCGGATGATGTAGAGAACACCTGAAACCCAAATGTTCAGGACATTTGTGTGTATTTTGTGGACCAGTGGCTCGATAATAAACACGTGCCAAGAGAAATGTGGAATGGTAGTGGAAGACGCAATCGCACTAATAACGCATCAGAATGATAGAACCGAAGAATAATTACATTAATATAAAAACCACATCCGAATGATTACTCATTAGTGAAAAGTCTTTGAGAAGATGCAGAGTACCACACCCACCAGTTTAACAGAATAATTTTAAACGCTGATGGGGAAAGAAGAAAAAAGTCAGTAATGAAGACTGACGAAACGATTGCAAAGCCTTTAAGGAAACCACTTTAACTGAATCAACTGGGTTCTTGGGGAACTATTGTAAATTAAGTAAAGAAACACTGTTTTTTCTTTGTTCGACAAATTTTATTATGATTACTACACAACCGAGGATTCGGGTTATAAGGGCATTTTTAAGTACATGAAGTTTGTAAAATATTCCCTAAGGAAGACTGACAGGACTATCCAAAAAGCCAAGACTTTTCTGAGGAATAATCGCAGCATTTGCCTTTAAGAGGTTCTTAGAATCAAAATCTGAATGTGTGGACACCGAATACAAAATTTTTGGAGAGGAAACGTAGGCAAATCGCACGCATTTAAAATCATTCCCTCTCCCACCATTAGAAGGTAGCAGATCAGCATGAAACTGGTAAACACAGAGTAAAGTACCATAAAAAATGAGTGGTCCCAGTTTTACAATCTTTCAACATCGGGGATTGTATTTTTGTCTAAGGGTCATTCTCAATGTTTCTGTTGGCGTGTACGAGCTGGGAGTCACATTTTAAATTCTATGAATTCCCATCTTATCTTGTGTTTTGGGGGTTCCCTATCTTATTGCTTAAAGGATTTTATAAGGTTTAAAGATTGTTAATAGCTTTCCAATAGCAACAATCAGTGGCATGATTTGTTATTCGTTCTGTATTTTGGGTGGGAGTTATCTTTTGTTTAAGGTGTTATCCATTCTCATTCTTGGGAATTGATAGTAAGTTTAGTGGCACTCGTATGTGTTTCACTTTACTGGTAAAACTAAGTTTGTTAAACCTGCTTACGGCCACACCTAGTTGGTGTGACTTCTTACTTGTATTTAGGGCCTGTATATTCCTGGGTTCAAGCCCTGTTCTTAATGGTTTAAATTATTAAACTTGTTATTAATGAATTAAACCTGTTCCAGCTGTTTTAATTATTGTGAGTGTTGTTATTCCTTTTGACGAGGTTTTTAGTTTGTAATCATAGTAACTGTTGTTAAGCAACAAGATGTATTCCACGAAACAAGAAATGACGAAATATGTGGGTCCACCTTGCACGTTTTTTCCCCTTAAAATTATCCCAATTCTTGTGTGTGAGGTGTCACATTTAAATTCGTGTCTTCTCAGCTTATCTTGTATCTTTGGGAACTTTATATTTATTTAAGGGTCGTTCTCTATTTTTCAGCTGGGCCGGCCGGAGTTGCCGTGCGGTTCTAGGCGCTACAGTATGGAGCTGAGCGACCGCTACGGTCACAGATTCGAATCCTGCCTGGGGCACGGATGTGTGTGATGTCCTTAGGTTAGTTAGGCTTAATTAGTTCTAAGTTCCAGGCGACTGATGACCTCAGAAGTAGTTGCATAGTGCTCAGAGCCATTTTTCTGCTGGTGTGTGCCAGGTAGGATTACATTTCAAATTGTATGTCTTTTTTAAAACCGTGTCTGTTATGTAAATCTGTAGCAATACCCAAGTTTTGAAGGCCATAACTTCAATGGTTTTCGAGTATTGAATTTTTAATCTGATATTTATGGTATTCATGAAAACCAAATTTCGGTACTCAATCCACAACTTCACGTGCCAGATTTTATAGGTATGTTCACACGACACTGTGCATTCATTTATGAGAAATATTAATAATTTGCGATGTTTCTTTAAAATTTCTGCTTCAAGTATTCTTTAAATATCGGTACCTAAATTTGATTATAAAATAAACAAATTATGTTTTCGTTAATATTACTGAAAGAAGTATGCCAACGCATTAACACTATTTCCTGCAGAAATTTCATTCAGCTTGGTTAATATTTATGATAAAAAAGCTGGCTCAGAGCTTAGAATGATAAAATGGATTTTATCATTTCATCAAAATATTAAAATTCACTGGCACCATAACGTTTTCCCTTCTTGCTTGTATGGGGCTTATTTTCTTTTTATTTCTAGATCAAGGTGGCCGGTTTCTTCAGTTTTCTGAATACAAATCTATTTGCAGTCTTCTTGAAGAGGCGCAGTGGTAGGGATATCTGATAGTAAACGATGCCAATACTTTGGATCTTATTGATTGTACTGAACAGGACTTCAGTGCATTCCCTAAATTTGTATTTACAGTCAACAGGCCAAGTAACTGATTTCCAAAGAATGGTTGCCAATTGTTGCACCTCAGTTTTCCTGGAAATCTTGCAACTTGTTCTTTCCACTTTGAGTTTATGCCAAAGTTTTAGTAAAGATAGTTCCGTTTCGTGGTGATGGAAATCAAAAATTATCGTTGGCATCTTTCGGTGTGCCACAGCCCCTTGTGCAGTTCGTATTTCAAACATTTCTTAGAGATACTTGTAATTCGTTTTGGAATCCATTTCCATGTGAAATAGTCATTAAATTTTTGAAAAAAAAAACTTTTATGGTGGAGTCTGCCCTTAAAAGGACGGTGGCTGTTTTCATAGGGGTGAAAAGAAGCCTGATGCTCGGGTTAGGAACTTGAAAGTGGTCAGGCACATCAACGGCAACGTATCAGTGCAGGATGCCTAGTAGATAGATTTACTGTATGCAGTGATATCTCGATACCCTTAGTGTTGTATTAGTGTGCTTCAGAACTTTGAACACAACGAAAAAATTTAGTTTATAGCAACATTACAAGCGACAGGACTAAGGATTTATCCATCATGAGGGAAAAGAGAAAGAAACTTCTCAGTAATTTTCACTATGAAAATAATTTTTTTGTTTCCAGGAGATACACTCAACGAATGAATCTGGAGTTATATCAAGTTATCATACGGCTTTTGGTTTGCAAAGAGTTGCGCAGTTTCAATGATTTTCGTCGCGCAGTTTCACTGATTCTCAGCTCATGTTGACAGTGTGGAAACTCGGCCACACATGGAACTTTTTACACGTACAGTGTGACATTCGCGTGATTAGTTTTATAGCAAAATTAGTTTCGTAGACTTTTGTTTTTTCAATGTAAATTTTCACAAGCTTACAAGTCAGTCAGTAATTAAAACTTCCGGGCTAAGAGGCCGTGGTCCAATAGTAGAAATCCTTCTCCCTGACGTTTCGTTGCCAGCTGCGGGCAACATCATCAGAGGTGAGTCTACGGCTGGCTGCTAGCCCGTGGAGGTCCTGTTTATATAGAGCGTGTAGAGGGCGCCACCACTCGTCACGTGTTGTCAACAGTAAAACTATCTCTGGCTGGCGTCATTACTCTCGATCGAAGGTCATCGATTGTCACATCTTTGGTAGAAAGTCGATCGCCATATCTTATCTAACTTCAAGCCTTCTTCTTTCCTGTTAAAATTATTGTGGTGTTTAAAAATCTCTACACCCTCTCTATACATACGTCCATAATATTTGCGATGACTTAGCTAGCACGCTCGTCTCACTAAATTTTATTTCATTGTCACCCGTTTCAAAAACATGTTCCGCTAGAGCCGATTTGTCCGTGTGTCCCAGTCGACAGATCCTTTAATGTTCAATTAGGCGAGTATTGATATTTCTTTTTGTGGTTCCAATGTAAACCTTCCCACAACCACATGGAATCTTATACACACCAGGTGTAGCTAAAGGGTGTCGTGCATCTTTTGCCAATCTTAAGCGTTCACTAATCTTCTTGGTGGGTTTCAAGATTGTTTCAACTCTGAACTTGGCCAGCACTTTCCCGATACGGTCCGTAATATTGTGGATGAATGGAAGAAAAACTTTCCCCACCGGTGGTTGTTGTTGTTTCACATTTTCGGACATTTTTCTTCTGGGATGGAGTGCTCGATCTATCACCTTTCCAGCGTACCCATTTTTCTGGAAAGCGGTTCGCAAGTGATTTAGTTCCTCTTGCAAATAAGCTGGCTCACAAATTTTATTAGCCCTGTCCACCAATGTCTTGATAATACCTCTCTTCTGCCTGGGGTGATGGTTTGAATCCCTATGAAGATAACGATCGGTAATTATTCTTCGGTTCTATGATTCTGTAGACTTTTTGACCCAGAGTCCCATCTGCTCGTTTAATTACTGAGACGTCCAAAAAATTAATCTGTCCATTACTTTCTGTCTCCATAGTGAATTGTATTTTTGAATTCATGCTATTCAAATGCTTCAAAAAACGGTTCAGTTCTTCTTCACCGTGATTCCATATGACAAAAGTGTCGTCCACATACCGATACCACTTCAAAGGCCTTTTTCTGGCTGACTGCAGTGCTTGCTGTTCAAAAAATTCCATACAAAATATTAGCAACGGCTGGACTTACAGGGCTACCCATTGCCACTCCATTAATTTGTTCATAGAACTCATTATTGTACTGAAAATAAGTCGTGGAAAGGCAATGTCTAAACAAAGCTACTATATCAGTAGGAAATATGTCATATATGCAAGCAAGAGCTTCGTTGACAGGATCCATGGTGAACAGAGACACCACATCAAAGCTGACAAGAATATCACTGGGGCTGACGGTAACCTACTTCAGTTTTTCGATGAAGTGCATAGAGTTTTTAATGTGATGATCAGTTTTTCCAATAAACGGTTGTAGCAAGGTGGCAAGATGTCTAGCCAGCTCTTGAGTAGAGGATCCGATAGCACTTACTATCGGTCTCAGTGGGACATTAGGTTTATGCACCTTAGGTAGCCCATATAATCTAGGAGGATAAGCTTCCGTTTTGCAAAGATCTTTTTTATCCTCTGAAGGAATAGAAGACTTTTTTATTAACTGATTGGTAACTGTCAACACTTTCGTTGTAGGATCCTTTGTCAACTATTTATGAGTGGTAAGATCGAAAAGGTTACTGATCTTCTTGTGGTAGTCTTCACTCTTCATCACCACGGTAGCATTTCCCTTGTCAGCAGAAAGTACAATAATACTCTTGTCCGCATTAATCTCCCGTAATGCTTTCTTTTCTCCTTGAGACAGATTACTGCTAGGTGGCTTAGCTTTACGCAGTATCCTGGCTGTTTCCATCCCAATTTCATCAGCATTGTGTGATGGTAACAGCCGAATCCCCGCCTCTATATTAGCTACAATACCCTCCGTTGGAATCTTCAGTGGAATAATTGCAAAATTTCCTCCTTTCGAGAGAACAGAAGTTTCTTCCCTGGATAATTCTTTTCCAGACAATAATTTTAACAGGAAAGAAGAAGGCTTGAAGTTGGATGAGATATGGCGATTGACTTTGTACCAAAGATGTGACAATCGATTACCTTCGATCGAGAGTAATGACGCCAGCCAGAGATAGTTTTACTGTTGACAACACGTGACGAGTGGTGGCGCCCTCTACACGCTCTATATAAACAGGACCTCCACGGCCTAGCAGCCAGTCGTAGACTCACCTCAGATGACGTTGCCTGCAGCTGCCAACTAAACGTCAGGGAGAAGTATTTCTACTATTGGACAACGGCCTCTTAGCCCGGAAGCTTTAATTACTGAAGACGCCGGCCGTGAAAGCCTACACGCTATGATTACAAGTCAGTGTTTAGATATACATGTACATACTGACTTTTACTCAATGAAGAGAACGAAATGTATCCACAGAACCTCACTGGCAGACTTCAACTTAGAGCTTGTCTTCGAATTAGCATTACTCGCAAATGGTACAAGACATTGATCCTTTAGCGAAAAGCAAAATAACTAATATTCATTGATATTCTGTGTGTTTATGTTTAACGTTCAAACAAGATGGTAACTAATCGTAAATTTATCAGTTTACACTTCCCCCTAAAACGGCAGTCATCAAAAGGCTGCATCAGTCCTAAGAAATACCTTGTTTCTCACTTAGCTGGCACCCCTTGTTTACATCATCAAAATAGTAAAAGAGATGTTGAATATCATCGTCAGATCTCATCATGTTGAACTACATTGTCAGCTCTCATTAATACATCCCTCTTAAAAATAAATTTGCTACGAAATGCGTTAATTAGCCATACTGAAGCGATGTATGGTTGCTCACTGCTGTGGTGTGGGTGGGAGCCAGCTCCCACGAGCAGTTGTACTGAACTGCGCGGTTGCGCGGTTTCGGACTGTAGCGCCTAGAACCGCTCGGCCACTTTCCAGATCTCTCACCAACTGAAAACCACCTCTTGATATGCCTGGGCATTGAGACAAACAGAGCTTCGATGGCGTATTCAGGTACAGCTGCCCATGCATCTTCAACGCGATACCACAGTTTCATCAACAGTAATGACTGGCGTATTGTGACGAGCCAACTGCTCGGCCACCATTGACCAGACGTTTTTAGTTGGTGAGAGATCTGGAGAGTGGCCGAGCGGTTCTAGGCTCTACAGTCCGAAACCGCGCAACCGCTACTGCTCCTACTGTACCTCTACCTGTGAAAAGCCCGTTAGGCAGGCAAGAGCCACAGGCTCTGTGCAAGTGTCACTCCGTTCAAATGTCACTCCGAGCAAGTGTTCAGCCGCCTTATCTCTATCCCCGCTGTAGCCGCTTTTCTGATACCTGGCTGCATCAAGCAATAAAAACAAAGAATTAGAATCAGTTGGGAGAGCACTTGCCCGCGAACGGCAAAGGTCCCGAGTTCGAGTCTTGGACTGGCACACAGTTTTAATCTTCCAGGAAGTTTCAAGTTTCAATTAGAATCATTCTTCATGTGAAAGACTTACTAAAACTCGTTACACGGTTTTTTAAATGCAGTGGCAGAGGTGTGTGGGTGAAAATAGTTTCATTAATAGTCATAAAAAGGATTTCTAGGTAGTGCCACTGTTTTCAGCTCTTTCTTAAATGTACACAGAGTCATTTTATTTCGGCGAGAAAATAGCAGTGAAGAATATTTTGGGATTGAATAGCCGAATTGCCGGTAGAGCGCCTCGCTGTGCCGGACGATCTCCGCGGCTGCTACGCGGGTTGACGTCAGCAAACGTGGGCGGGCAGGCGTGAAATGGTTGGAAGAGCGGCCAGTGGCAGCGCCCCGACTGCGCAGGTGGCGACGAGCGCGGGAGAGGGCGGAATGCGACGTGACAGGCGGCACGGCACTCCGCTCGCTACCCTCTCCCTGCCCTGACCTGCCCCGCGCATCCCGTGGCTTCGCTTCCCACCCCCCTTGGGCCGGTGCAGCCGCAGGGTCACGCAGACACGCCACGCCAGCGCCACCAGATGAACGAGACCGCCAGACGGCTGACACGCAGCTGGGGGCTGAACCTGTTGCGCTCCTTGCTGGCCAGTTTCCGCCTGTAAACAGCCGTGACAGGTCCGTCTCGAGCACAGCTGCTGCACACAACGGTGAGACTACCTACCTCATTTAGGTGACGTTTAACAGCCAGAATGGTACCAGGGGGAAAATCCCCTGTCTGAGCATAAAAGGGCGAGTACATTTATTAACAGACCTTGACAAGAAATAGAGGAACTAGCTGCTTCACCCCTCATTCTGCATCCCTCACCAAAAGTTTTGTCTTGCAGAGATATTCGTAAACACTACTGGCCATTAAAATTGCTACACCAAGAAGAAATGCAGATGATAAACGGCTATTCATTGGACAAATATATTATACTAGAACTGACATGTGATTACATTTTCACGCAATTTGGGTGCATACATCCTGAGAAATCAGCACCCACAACAACCACCTCTTGATATGCCTGGGCATTGAGACAAACAGAGCTTGGATGGCGTGTTCAGGTACAGCTGCCCATGTAGCTTCAACGCGATACCACAGTTCATCAACAGTAATGGCTGGCGCATTGTGACGAACCAACTGCTGAGCCACCATTGACCAGACGTTTTCAGTTGGTGAGAGATCTGGAGAGTGGCCGAGCGGTTCTAGGCGCTACAGTCCGGAACCGCGCAACCTCTGTGGTCGCAGGTTCGAATCCTGCCTCGGGCATGGATGTGTGTGATGTCCTTAGGTTGGTTAGGTTTAAGTTGCTCTAAGTTCTAGGGGACTGATGACCACGGCAGTGAAGTCCCCTAGGTGCTCAGAGCCATTTGAACCATTTTTGAGATCTGGAGAATGTGCAGGCCAGGGCAGCACTCGCACATTTTCTGTATCCAGAAAGCCCTGTACAGGACCTCCAACATGCGGTTGTGCATTATCCTGCTGAAATGTAGGCTATCGCAGGGATCGAATCAAGGGTAGAGCCTCGGGTCGTAACAGATCTGAAATTAAACATCCAGTGTTTAAAGTGCCGACAATGTGAGCAAGAGGTGACTGAGACTTGTAACCAATGGCACCCCATACCATCACGCCGGGTGATACGTCAGTATGTCGATGACGAATACACAATTCCAATGTGCATTCACCGCGATGTTGCCAAACACGGATGCGACCATAATGATGCTGTAAACAGAATCTGGATTCATCCGAAAAACTGACGTTTTGCCATTCGTGCACCCAGCTTCGTCGTTGAGTACACCATCGCAGGCGCTCCTGTCTGTGATGCAGCGTCAAGGGTAACCGCAGCCATGGTCTCCGAGCTGATAGTCTGTGCTGCTGCAAACGTCGTCGAACTGTTCGTTCAGATGGTTGTTGTCTTGCAAACGTCCCCATCTGTTGACTGAGGGATCTAGACGTGCTGCACGATCCGTTACAGCCATGCGGATAAGATGCCTGTCATCTCGACTTGCTAGTGATTCGAGGCCGTTGGGATCCAGCACCGCATTCCGTATTACCTTCGTGAACCCACCAATTCCATATTCTGCTAACAGTCATTCGATCTCGACCAATGCGCGCAGCAATGTCGCTATACGATAAACCGCGATCGCGATAGGCTACAATCCGACCTTTATCAAAGTCGGAAACGTGATGGTACGCATTTCTCCTCCAACCACGAGGCGTCGCAACAATGTTCACCAGGCAACGCCGGTCAACTGCTGTTTGTGTATGAGAAATCGGTTGGAGACTTTCCTCGTGTCAGCATGTTGTAAGTGTCGCCACCGTCGCCAACCTTGTTTGAATGCTCTGAAAAGCTAATCATTTGCATATTACAGCATCTTCTTCCTGTCGCTTAAATTTCGCGTCTGTAGCATGTTATCTTCGTGGTTTAGCAATTTTAATGGCCAGTAGTGTATTTGGACAGAGAAATCCATAATATATATACAGGGTGAGTCACCTAACGTTACCGCTGAATATATTTCGTAAACCACATCAAATACTGACGAACCGATTCCACAGACCGAACGTGAGCAGAGGGGCTAGTGTAATTGGTTAATACAAACCATAAAAAAATGCACGGAAGTATGTTTCTTAACACAAACCTACGTTTTTTTTAATGGAACCACGTTAGTTTTGTTAGCACATCTGAACATATAAACAAATACGTAATCAGTGCCGTTTGTTGCATTGTAAAATGTTAATTACATCCGAAGATACTGTAACCTAAAGTTGACGCTTGAGTACCACTCTTCCGCTGTTCGATCGTGTGTATCATAACCTGTTTTCTTAACGTTTTATTTCTACATTTATATTTGTATAATTGTGCTCCGCAAGGTACGACATGGTAAGTGAGACACTGATACTGAAGTACCCTATCACCTCCTCCCCGTCGGTTCCATTCACGGGACATGACGCGGAAAAAAAGACCGCTTTTATGCCTCAGTAGCTGGCCCGACTTCCCTAATCGTTATTATAATGATCCTCTGAAGGTATATACGTTGCACTCTCAGATATCCTTCCGTTATTTGTACTCTGAACTTTTTTGTTCGCATTCGGTGATCTTACTGTTTGTTCAACTGTTCATTTCTGCCTTTAAATTTTTTTACGCAAAAACAAGATAATCTTCAATGTCACCTCACTCAAATTTTACTTGAGGTCTCCAGTCATTATTTCGTTTTGTCACCAATTCCACTATCGATTTTGAAATGTCTTTGTAACGTCACGAACCCGATTTATTTTTGATCTGAATGTACATTTCGTTTTTCACGCAACCCTGTGATACATTTTCCGCACAAAACAAACTGACGATCGATAAATGTATGACTTATTTCCCATTGTCTCTACCCGTTTTTGTATAATGATCCTTTTAATAAGATATCCCTCATTTATCAGCAACAACAGCGGTACAGTTCACCAAAACCAACATGTTTACCATACGTTCTCGTCTTAGTCCTGTCAGTAAACGTTTGTATGCCTTTTTCCTTAGCCGTGTCAAATTTGCTTCTCTCATAACACTTTCACTAACAAAAAACCTTTCAGACATCGCGCTGACTCCCTCTGACGAACGTAAGTAAACAATGCTCAGGTGACAACTGTTGCCTCCTCCACTGCCAGATTTATTATTCATGAAAATACAGTGTGCAAATACAAAACTGAGTCATATTGTTGCAGTCCTAGTTTTATTATTAACACTCAGCTCTTCCTGCAGTTTTCTGCATGTCTTTCACGATGTTTATTGCACTGTTCACAAACGGTGCATTCATTCGGCTAGTAAAATCTCTTGTTTAGGCAGAGCTTGTGTGAAAACCATGTGTGTCACTGTGACATCGGTTGAATAGAAGCAGTGGCTTACAATGTGGATTGAGCGCCCAATGCAGTTAAAAAAAATAAAAAAATAAAAAACCCGCTAGAAAGAACACGTTTTCGACAGTGGAGCAACAAAATCCAGAGAATGAGTGCACTGCTAAATAAATGAAACAACAAGAATGAATACTACAAAAAGCCAAAGAATGGAAAGTCTAAAATTTACTGTCAGTAACCAAGCGTTTTCCGTAAAATTGGTAACTGGCGATATTTACTAACGAACTAGGTTTTCCGACACTTTCTTTGACATTTTGGCTATACATTTAGATGCTCCACAACTTTTCTCCTCGAAATTTTTTCGTCAAATTGGCCAATCTCAGATACTGCACGTATTATGGTGACGAAACGAGTGTTTATCCGAAGGTGAAAAACTAGTGTTTTCTAATGTAGCTTTTCTGCTCCGCCAAATGTAATGAAATTATAAAGTATTCTTTCCGAGTCGATACAGAACTTAATACAAGACAGATGTGGTAACCTTGACGTTTTCGATTAAATGCCTAAGTTCGAAAGAATTTGAGAAGAACCAGAGAAATGTAAGAATTTTCGGTGGTTTTCCTTTCATCAAGATTGAAGCTCTACTCAGAAACCGGGCAGAGCTCGGATTATGCACATATGTTTGACTGATTCAGTTTTCAGAACTCCACCGATTTTTGGGCGGCAGAACGCTAATTTTCTTGTCCTAGTAGCTGTGGCCCGTCATTTAGTGAGTGTGGTTATCTAAAGTTATATCAGCACACTTGCATTCTGACTAAAACCAGCGCAATAAAATTAATAATAACCAATCCCATGTTTGCTAATTTTTTTATTTTAGTGTTTTTTTATAGGGTCATCTGCATCGCAAAAATGGAGGCAAAGAAAAGAAAATCTGAGAATACAAATAAATATAAGGGCTTCGAATATTGGAAAAAATGTTCAGAAGCTGGTACATTTAAAGACGCATCTCCAACTGTCGGAGCAGCCAGTCATAATGGGACGACTTGAGACAGTGAAGATGTAATGATTGCTGAGGCCTCAATATCAGAAAGAGCTACAAACGCGGAGGTACTTTTGGCCACTCAGCAGTCGTCTTGCGCACTGCCTCCCAGCATCTACCAACCTGCAACATCGAGCGTGGCACTTGGAAGTTTACGTGATGTCTCATCTGCTTCGAATGGTTTTGCTGCAGTAGACATAAGTTTATATTCAAATCAAAGTTCACAACTGGATGGTTGTCTAAAGGAACAAATTTTAAAAGGCGTTTGGGTGCCGTCTAATGGTTACAAATTTCCTATTTCGTCAAAACGAAACTTAAGCTTTCAAGTGAAATGGTTGGACAGATACCCTTGGCTGTCGTATATTGATTTCGAAAATGGAGCCTTCTGCCAAAATTGTGTCATTATGGGTCGTTCATGTGAAGGCAAGGGAAACAATCAGCAATTAGGAAAACTCGTGTGTGAGCCTTTTTCAGATTGGAAAAAAGCGTTGGAGGTATTTCAAACGCATGCACGAACTTCCTATCACAAGCGAAATTCGGAAATTGCAGACAATTTCCATAAAACAGTTTCCTCAAATATGTCTACAGTAATCGAGTAAATGTCTTCCGAGAGAAAACGACAGCAAGAAGACAGTAAAAGGAAACTGAAGTCCATAGCAAAAGCTATAATTTTTGAGGTAAATAAGGCATTTCTTTAAGAGGACATACTGACTCTGGACTAGTTTGCACATTATTGGAACCTTTAGCCAAAGCTAATGAACGATGGTAACTTTCGAGTGTTACTGCGCTATGCTGCTGAGTCTGGAGATAAACATATTTTGGAGCATTTGGTAACAGCTCCAAAGAACGCTCTATATACCAGCCCACAAATTCAAAATTAAACTATTGCTAGAATCAGAATGAGATTTTCACACTGCAGCGGAGTGTGCGCTGATATGAAACTTCCTGCCAGATTAAAACTGTGTGCCCAACCGAGACTCGAACTCGGGACCTTCGCTTTTCGCGGGCAAGTGCTCTACCGTCTGAGCTACCGAAGCACGACTGACGCCCGGCCCTCACAGCTTTACTTCTGCCAGTATCTCGTCTCCTACCTTCCAAACTTTACAGAAGCTCTCTTGCGGTAGAGCACTTGCCCGCGAAAGGCAAAGGTACCGACTTCGAGTTTCGGTCGGGCACACAGTTTTAATCTGCCAGGAAGTTTTAAATTATTGCTGTTTGTGGTGAAATTACACAACGCAAAATAACTGATGAGGTACAGAAATCCAGAATATTTAGTATTCTTGCTGACGAAACTACTGACATTGTACACGTAGAACAAGTTTCACTTTGATTACGGTGGTTCGGAGATTCTTAATCACCATAAAATTAAGTAAATGTTCCTCGAATATATTCCAACTATCGATGTTACTGGATCAACCTTGCAAAGCTAATCATTAAAGCATTATAAAAACACGGACTTTACTGTTCCCAGGTACTTGGTCAGGGCTATGACGGTGCTGCAGCTTTGAGTGGGCACTTGCATGGTGCCCAAGAGTTTGTTCGTAAGGAATGAGCCCATGCTCTTTATGTACATTGCAGTGCCTACTCGCTTAACGATGCAATTGCTGACGCGTGTTCACGAGCAGAAATCAGAAATTGCATGGGGACTGTGCAGTCTGTTGGGTCTTACTTCAGCCATTAAAAGACGAAATTCGTGAACTGTTGCCAACTGGAACCAAAAATACTTGCTTGCGCTATGTGAAGCACCTTGGGTCCAACAGCACGAAGCAGTCATCCGTTTGAAGGAAATTTATTCAGCAATTGTCGCCACCCTCGGAAAACTGCAGCCATTACAAGGGCACGCCAAGACAAGCTGTCCAACTGATAAACACACTTCGTTCCTCAAATTTTGTGATGAGTTTAGTGGTCCTTCAAAATGTGATGAGCTACTCACTACCGATATCAAAACAGCTGCAACGAAACAATACAGACCTTATTGCAACATTTCATCATGTTGACAATGTTCTTAACGCCTTGCAGCTGTTGAGTGTCAATGCTGAAGATGAATTTACAAAGTTTTCTGCAGAAGCAAAGGTAATGTCAGAGGAAAATGGTGCTTCGCTGCAGGCGCCACGTCTTACTGGGAAGCAATTGAGCCGCTCTAACACGCCTGCTGTGGATGTAATTACATATTACAGAGTGAATTTATGTATTCCATTCCTTGAACGAACAATTCAACAGCTAACTGCAAGATTCACAAGGCATCGCAAATTAATATGTGCTCTTTATGGTCTACTGCCAGAAAATTTCGATAAAATCGTTGACTTCTTCCGGAGAAAAGCACATCAGTAATAAAAGCAGAATTTGACATTTGGAAGGCACAATGACTTCAGAGCTAGTCAAAAACCTGCTTTGGAGTACTTAGATCTGTGGGATTCAAAGTTGTATCCAAACATTTACGTACTGCTTCAGATTTTGGTAACAGTACCAGTTTCTACAGTTACTCCAGAAAGAACATTTTCCAACTTATGGAGATCAAAAAATTATTTTAGGAACACAGTTTCCGAAAATAGACTCAACGATTTGGCTCTAATGAACATCCACTACAGCTTAGATCTTGATGCGTCAGAAGTCGTAGATTCCTTTTCGAAAAAAATAGAAGACCTGTTATATAAATGAGTATTTGCTAAAATAAAAAATTGTAAAACTGTTACTTTGTTTATAATTCTGCTACTTCCATTCTAACCACTACATACACAGTGTACAGTGCATTTGCAGTAACTATAGCAATACTTGAAGAGACTTTATGTATTTACAACTAAAAAAACTTAAATTATACTTACGCCTTTGCTGTGGTTCTTCTTGATATGGTAACTCTGCTAAATCTGCTGCTAGCAACAACAGTTATTGTGCAGTTTGTTGCTACTTCTGATGCAGTATGTGTTAACGTAAGCTCTGTTATAAAAGTATCCATTCAATACGTCTTAACAAAAGTTGTACTGCTATCACAGTTCTTGTTCTCTCTCTTTTCCATTGAACGTATTAACGTGGACTACATTTCGTAAATTCAGAACCTCCAATGAGATCTATTACGTTCGCACAAGATAGGAAGTATTAAAATTTATTGACACTAATTACGATTTATGGAAATTTATACAGTTTAGTACTCTAACTCAAAATCTTCCATAAACTATTCTAAATGGACCTATAGTGTTGTAGATGTTTTCTTACCAGTAGCTGGCCATTGCCTATCTTAGCAGTCTAACGCTATTACAACATACATAATTTAATTTCAGGTTCATTACCATTGATAAGGATTACATTTGAACATTCACGTTCCTATTCAGCGTTTTTTTTCTGTCATTTCTACCATAGTAGAAAACAGGGTGGCGTAGTGGCTGAAGCACTATACTCACATTCGAGAGACCCAGTTGCAACCCCAGAGCTGACCATACAAGTACTGGTTTTCCATCGTTTCCCAGTTCACTCTAGGCGAATGCCGCAATGGTTCATTGAAAAGCCCACGCCCGCTTCCTTCCCCACCGTTAGTAAAAAAATTACGGCCTAATCTCCGTCTCTAATGACCTTAGCTGTCAACCAGACATAAACACTAAACTCACTTACTTACTGCTACCATAGAAGATGTCGATGGGCTTATGAGGTGCAAACCGAACATTTGTTGTCAGCACTGAGCAAAACGGAAATTCTTTTCTTCTTTTCTCCTCTCTTTGTGATGGTCATTGTTTTACCTGTCCAGCTCACCAGCTCGTTGTTATCTGAATTTAAGCCACTTGTTGGATGGATGTGGATTGCGAAGATGTTCACTGCCATCTCTAAGCAATGTTTACTGCCATCTTCATGAATATACCATCGACAAAAGAATTTTACTATTTCTGATTAATGATAATATTTATCAGTTAAATAATCCACACTATTCCCCTACTTCCTGGCTACGCCTATGTCCTAGGATGATTGAGAATGATAAATATATCGAGTTTATTCATAATTTGGAGTTGCAGCTCCTTGTGTTTACCGTATCTGCAGTTAAAATTGTTGGATGTAAGTTCCGCCAGCTATGCAAAACACCGTTTTTTCCAAGTTCCCAAACATGTTCCAGCACCTCTGTGCCACCATCAGTGGGTTTCTGTTTCATTTAATCTGTAATGTGAAAATTTTTACTAAATGATTACAAAATTATGTGGATATATAGTTCAAACAAACAATTCGTTTCTTTTTGTTAAGATCTTTACACTTGGTTTCCATGGTTTTTCAAGACCACTTGTGTATTATTTATTGCAGGTAACTTGTCATCTGCAACCAAATGATGTTGATGATAAATTTTGTTAGGAGTTGACCTGTCATTTTATGCTCTAAACGTAATTTAGCTTGTCGCGATATTCCGCGACTATATGTGTTTTTACTTACGTTTTTGAATGGCAAGACCTTTTATTCTCAGTATCAAGGTGACGTGTTGTGAAGCACATGTAAATATACACGTATTTTTACAAATAAGGTCGTAAAACCACTTTGCAACTCACCAAAACACTCTGTAATTATGGTTGTTGTGTGTCCCAGCCCACGCAGTGTTCAATGTTCACCAGTGAGTTTGGAGCCAAATTTGAATTTTGTTTACCTTGTATCTTTGTATGTGTGTGTTGTTCGCTTCTTAGCTGTTTGTGTAACCTTTATGGCATTCCTTTTGCGTGTAAAACGGTGCATCTTTACAGAGTATGGTGTATCTATTTATCATGTGTGTGTGTCTGTGTGTATGTGTGTGTGTGTGTGTGTGTGTGTGTGTGTGTTTGTGTGTGTGTGTGGGTATGTAGACTTTTTAGATGTTTGTGTTGTCTTTTTTGTAAAGTACATTTAATGTGTTAAATAGCATGCTCTTGCAGAGTGTAGTGCAGGGAGGACAGGGAGGACAGAACGAAAGCACATTTTAAGAGAGGTTTGAACTGAGACAAACCTTCAGTTTGAGAAAGAAATCATAAAACATAATTGTAGCTTATTACATCAGCATAAACAGCTGTTGCTTAAGAATTTTCAACAGTCAGCAGATATTTTAACTCTACCCAATTTTAACTCAGCAAATGTGAAATGTCAGCTATCTTTCTTGCATCGAAATATTCGAGGACTGAGAAATAAAATTAATGAATTAACTATCTGCATAGATGAATTAGAGTCTTCAAACCCAGCTGACATAATCTGCTTCTCTGAACATCATGTGACCACTGGTATAGAACCTTTAAGTGCTACAGGGTTTAGGTTAGCATCTCACTTTTGTAGATCAGAAATGGAGAAAGGATGAGTTGCCACATTCATCAGGAACTGTCATATATTTAAGAACATAGACATTCATAAATTTTGCCTAGAACAGCATATGGAAGCATGTGCAACAGAATTAGAATTTCACAAAAAATCCTTCATAATATTAAGTGTATATAGAGCACCTACAGGTAACTTTAATCTGTTTGTAAATCACCTTGAAGCTGTAGTGGCCCATTTAACAACCAAAATCAAAGAAATAGTGGTTGTTGGTGATTTCAATGTAGATTTCCTTAAAGACTCTCCCAATAAGAACTTATTTGAGTTAGTAACACTATCATTCAACTTAATTCCCACTGTAAAGTTCCCCACTAGGGTAGCCACTTGCTCATAAACAGCCATTGATAATATCTTTATAGAAAAGTCCAATGAACAAAATTATATTACAAAACCAATAGTCAATGGCCTCTCAGACCATGACATGCAGTTCCTTCTGTTAAATGTTAATAATGAACAGGATATAAAATCTGTTAAATCTGAGCTCAAGAGGGTAATGAATAAGCCAAAAATTGATTATTTTAGGACACCCTCAGAGACATTCACTGGACTGATGTTTACAGTGCTCATGGCATAAATGAAAAATATAACACATTTGCTAATAAAGTGCTTATCTTATGCAAACACTGTTTTCCCCCAAAACTTACCAACGATAGAGCAAATTCTACAAAGAAGCCATGGATTACTCGAGGAATAGGGGTATCTTGTAAAACAAAAAGAAAACTGTATCTGTCAATCCGAAACAGTTCCAATGCTGATGCTATAGCACATTACAAGAAATACTGCAAAATATTAAAGACTGTAATATGGATGTCAAAGCAAATACATTACAAGGAAAGATAGTCATGTCGGATAACAAAATAAAGACAATACGGGATACAGTGAAGGAGGAGACTGGTAGAACCAGACATGAAGTGGAACAAATAGCACTAAGTGTATATGAGACATTGGTGACGGATGTGTATAGTGTTGCAGAACTTTTTAACAAACATTTTATAACTGTTACTGAAAAGATGGGGTTGTCAGGTTTGGTAGATGCTGCTATGGAATACCTCAGACCAGACATTTCAAGTAACTTCCATAATATGAATTTCACCCCCACTACCCCAACTGAAATAATGTCCATCATAAAATCTTTAAAATCAAAAACATCTAGTGGGTATGATGAAATAAATATCAACAAAGTTAATTAAAGAATATGATTCTGAACAAAGTAACATATTAAGCTATCTGTGTAACCAGTCGTTTATCAGTGGAATATTTCCTGAATGGCGGAAATATGCTGAAGTTAAGCTACTGTTTAAGAACGGAGATAAAGAAATAGCATCAAATTTCCGTCCAATTCCACTGTTGCCAGCATTCTCAAAAATTTTCGAAACAGATATGTACAGTCGGCTTTATAACCATCTTATCTCAAATAACATACTGTCAAAGTCACAGTTTGGATTTCTAAAAGGTTCTGATATTGAGAAGGCTATCTACACTTACAGTGAAAATGTGCTTAATTCATTAGACAAAAAATTGCAGGCAACTGGTATATTTTGTGATCTGTCAAAGGCATTTGACTGTGTAAATCACAATATCCTTTTAAGTAAAGTAGAATATTGTAGTGTAACAGGAAATGCTGCAAAATGGTACAAATCTTATATCTCTGGCAGGAAACAAAGGGTGTTATTAGGAAAGAGACATGTATCAAGCTATCAGGCATTATCCAACTGGGAACTAATTAAATGTGAGGTCCCACAAGGTTCCATTTTGGGGCCCATTCTTTTTCTTGTGTATATCAATGACCTTTCATCAGTAACATTACCAGATGCCAAGTACGTTTTGTTGGCAATGATATAAACATTGCAATAAGTAGCAAATCAAGTGTAGTCTTAGAAAGATCAGCTAATAAAATATTTGTCGACATTAATCACTGGTTGCTAGCCAATTATTTCTCACTAAACTTTGAAAAAACACACTACATGCAGTTCAGAACTTGTATGGGGTGTCCCACGAGTATATGTCTAACATATGATGACAAGAAGATAGAAGAAGTGGACAGTGTTAAATTCTTGGGATTACTGCTTGATAATAAATTCAACTGGGAGGAGAACACCACAGAACTGCTGAAGCATCTTAGCAAATCTCTGTGTCCATTTTTATTCTGTCAGACATAGGGGATATAAAAATGAAAAAGCTGGCATACTATGCTCACTTTCATTCCATAATGTCATATGGGATTATTTTTTGGGGTAATTCATCAAGACAAGCTAAAGTTTTCTGGGCACAAAGACGTGCAGTAAGAGTTATATGTGGTGTGAACTCAAGAACATCCTGCAGAAGCCTGTTTAGGGAACTAGGGATACTAACTACTGCTTCCTAATATATTTATTCCTTAATTAAATTTATCATTAAAAATATATCACTTTTTCAAACCAACAGCTCAATTCATGGAATCAATACTAGAAATAAGAATAATCTTGACAAGGATTTAAAGTCACTTAGTCTTGTACAAAAATGTGTGCATTATTCAGGAACACACATTTTCAATAACTTGCCAGCAGCCATAAAAAGCTTAACAACCAATGAAATTCACTTTAAGAGAAGCCTAAAGGATTTATTGGTGGCCAACTCCTTCTACTTCACTGATGAATTTCTCTGTAAAACCAACTGATTTGTATATATATATATATATATATATATATATATATATATATATATATATATATATATACAATATAACTTCTGCACAATTTCAGTGCAGTAATGTGTTCATTGTAAATGTGTGTGTGTGTGTGTGTGTGTGTGTGTGTGTGTGTGTGTGTGCGTGTGTGTGTGTGTGTGTGTGTGTGCATGTGTAGGTACAATCTAACTTCTGCACCATTTCAGTGCAGTAATGTGATCATTGTAAATAAGTATTATAGTAGTTGTATTACATGTTTATTACCTTATAAATAAATAAAAAATTATTTTAAATTCAGTGCATTAGTATTCGTAAAATGACTCTTTCATATAGTGTTCATAAAAAAATGACGATCATTTCACTTGGGGGCCTGTGGAATGGTACATTAGCTTATTTGTTTTAGTTGTAAATATTTGTTAAGTCCCATAGGGCTCAGAGCCATTTTGTAAATATTTGTCATGTATTGTAGTTTTTCTGACATGTTCCACATCCTGGATGACCTCCTCACTATGCATCAATTGAAATGAAAATAAATCTAATCTAATCTAATATGACCTGTTCTGCTTCTGCTATTGCCTTCTGTATGTGGTAGTTTTCCTCAATGGTTTTTCTGTATAGGCTGTGGCTGGGTTTTAGTATTCTTGGGTTTGTTTCTATTGTAGTTGGGTGGTGATTGTGGGCTATTAGATAGTCAGCAAACATGCTATGGGAGCTGTTGCTGTTTAAAGCTCTGAGATGTTCTGAATACCTGGTTTTGAAATTTATGCATGTCTGTCCTATGTACACTGAATGGCATAAGTGTTACATGTGAGTTCATATATACCTGATCTGTTAAATTTATCCATGTGTGTTTCTTGTGTTCTTACCGACCTCATTAACTGACTGATTTAACACATTCACCTTTCTCAAAAGAGTCTGGTAATACGTCTCTAGTTCCCTGCACATACCTCTGACTTTATGCACAACAGCCTGAATTTTCGTATCCCTGTACAGGCGAATGTTCTGTCTGTGTACATCCATTCTCTTGAGTTGAGATCTAGACATACGCGCGAATTTGGCCATAGTGCAACGTATACTGGTGTACTAACCTCTCTTACCATGCTTTATATGTAGAAACTCTTGAAAGTTTCGCCTGTACCGACCATTACTCAGTTTTCTTGTTTTATCAATAACGAGAAACCCATACTGTGAATGATTCCAGCAAGCAGCACATATCTTTACAAAATAATTGAACGACATGTCAGTTCCGACCTGTGCCTGGTAAATGTGCTTTAAATTCCGACTGTCTTGTTTGAAGGCTATAATGAGGTTTGCATTATCCCTAACCAACTGTTTCGGGATTCTGGTATATGTTTCGCTTAGATAAAATACATCAACACCCATATAACGACCGAAACAGAAATATTTTCGAATTTGGTCTTGGTTTTCCACAGCAACATCGTCAAATATGAGTACAGTGTTTGACCTTGGTTTTTCAGGTGGAGGGATATCACCATTTTCACTGAATGTCGTGTATGTAACATCATCTGCACCACGCAATATCTCCCGCAATAGCTGATACTTCGTTTGAAACAGTGTTTTTGAGCATACACAAACATGCTCAAATCGGACTTCATCTACATGTGTTAGCAGCGTCATGAGGACATTAGTCTTTCCACAATTGGATGGGTCTACAATAATTGCGTGTATATTATCAGGAAGGAGAATTCCATTCTTCTTGTTCAGGTCTTATTTTGCATCTTCATAGGACCAGTCACCGACAACAAAGTCCTTGTGATAAGGATGTTTCACCCACCCTGCCATGATACTAACTATGCCAGGCACTTACACGTGGTTGACATATATAGAAAGATACACTTGAAGGGACAGTAATAGTATGTGCAGCCACTACAGCTCCATCACTTAACCGACTGAGCTACATTGGCTACACAGAGGAAACAGCCATATATATTACCCATGAAGAGTAACTTCATCATTCATTATGTCAATAACTGGTATATCATTGAAAAGAAATTGATGAGTGTGATACTTTTACTATAAGGGGAGAGGTATGAAATAAAACACAAACACAGTTTGAGATTATATATACATTATTTATTTATTTATTTATTTAAATATCAGACATAGAATGTAGTATCTCGGGAAAATCATTACACTCTTTATGTATCTTCTTCTTCTCACCTGTACAATATTTCCCAAACAAAGCTTTTTGACATGCATTAAATTCCACAGGTATCTCACTCAGGCCAATGGATGCCTCACAGTACTCAGGTTTTTCACATGGATATTAAATCTGTTTCTCTTTAGGTTCAGCATTCATGTGCAAACAAAGGTGGTGCTTCAAATCGTCAACATATACACTATGCACATGTAGGCAGTTTACAACATCATTGTATGCAGAGTATATGTTCGGTAACCAACAGTTCAGTCTCTCCAACGAAAGATGTAGCGCAGTGTCCAGATCGTATAAGTTCATAACTGATATGTGCCTTAGGTAAACACAGTTGTCACCCAATTTCACACATAATGCACAGTCATCATCCACTGTTGTAATAGAAAGTGTCATACCAGTAAGGCAAATGTCTGGGGGAGAACGAGTTGGATAATACTCTGTAGTCATCTGCTGATTGATGTGGCGGCTGCACTACATATTTCGTTCCAGTCGAAGTCGGAAATTGGCAATTTAAGACACTAGGATACATTTTCAATTTCTATTCTCGCATGGAATCCCCAGACATGATGTGCTTCTGTATCAACACTTAAACGTCTCGTTCCACTAGGAATTAAATTGTATGTGGAGGTGAAAAGCATAGGTACACCTGATGCCTTCTTATCCACAGCATATGCACACTGTGGTTGCACTATCACAATGATGTTCTGCTAGGATGGGTCATATGTTGGTGGCCAGTGCTGTCCTCCATCTTGATGTTGTGTAGGACCACCAGCAGCATTCGATGTGTCAGGGGCAGATTGCATGTCCTCATCACACAAATCTATGAGTGGGATGGACAACAGCAGCTCCTTGTCCTGCTCCAGCAAGTGTACTATGTGCATTATAGAATCCCATGTAGCCACTACTGGTTCAGACATGCTGGATGTTGTTGCCGCCACAGATCTTGACATTATGGCAGCTGAGGGTGCTACAGGTCTGGATGTGGCAGAAATTGGCATATTGACACTTGATGCTGCTGGCATGGACACATCGAGGGCTACTGCTTAACAAAGACAAGAAAGCATTAGAGATGGACTACTATGCAGAAACAATGAATAATAATAATAATAATAATAATAATAATAATAATAATAATAATAATAATAATGTAGTAATAGATGATAGTGAACCCCACTCATGGTTACTACAAATATTGGAAACATACAAAGTAGATCCTAAATTGATACAGTTCCTAAACATAGTAATGAAAAATTGGAAAACCACACTTAATATACAAACAAATTCAAATAATATCACATCACAGCCAATACAGATTAAGCGTGGAATATACCAAGGAGACTCATTAAGTCCTTTCTGGTTCTGCCTTGCTCTGAACCCACTATCCAACATGCTAAATAATACAAATTATGGATACAATATTACTGGAACATACCCACACAAAATCACACATTTGCTATACATGGATGATCTAAAACTACTGGCAGCAACAAATCAACAACTCAACCAATTATTTGGAACAATAGAAAAATAGCATAGTCAAGGGAAAACACACTAAACAAGAAGATTACATATTGGATAACCACAGCGACTGCATAGAAGCGATGGAAAAAACAGATGCCTATAAATATCTAGGATACAGACAAGAAACAGGAATAGATAATACAAATATTAAAGAAGAACTAAAAGAAAAATATAGACAAAGACTAACAAAAATACTGAAAACAGAATTGACAGGAAGAAACAAGACAAAAAGCTATAAATACTTATGCTATACCAATATTGACCTACTCATTTGGAGTAGTGAAATGGAGTAACACAGACCTAGAAGCACTCAATACACTTACACGATCACAATGCCACAAATATAGAATACATCACATACATTCAGCAACAGAGAGATTCACATTAAGCAGAAAGGAAGGAGGAAGGGGATTTATCGACATAAAAAACGTACATTATGGACAGGTAGACAATATAAGAAAATTCTTTCTAGAACGAGCAGAAAGTAGCAAAATACACAAAACAATCACTCATATAAATACATCGGCTACACCACTGCAATTTCATAACCACTTCTACAACCCTCTAAATCACATAACATCAACAGATACGAAGAAAGTAAATTGGAAAAAGAAAACACTACATGGCAAGCACCCGTATCATCTAACACAGCCACACATCGATCAAGACGCATCCAACACATGGCTAAGAAAAGGCAATATATACAGTGAGACGGAAGGATTCATGATTGCAATACAGGATCAAACAATAAACACCAGATATTACAGCAAGCATATTATTAAAGATCCCAATACCACAACAGATAAATGCAGACTTTGCAAACAACAAATAGAAACAGTAGATCACATCACAAGCGGATGTACAATACTAGCAAATACAGAATACCCCAGAAGACATGACAATGTATCAAAAATAATACATCAACAGCTTGCCTTACAACATAAACTTATAAAACAACACGTTCCCAGATACAAGTATGCACCACAAAATGTACTGGAGAATGATGAATACAAATTATACTGGAACAGAACCATTATAACAGATAAAACAACACAACATAACAAACCTGACATCATACTCGCCAATAAAAAGAAGAAATTAACACAACTAATCGACGTATCCATACCCAATACAGCAAATACACAAAAGAAAACAGCAGAAAAAATTGAAAAATACATCCAACTGGCTGAGGAAGTCAAGGACATGTGGCATCAGGATAAAGTTGACATTATACCAATTATACTATCAACTACAGGAGTCATACCACACAATATCCATCAGTACATCAATGGAATACAGCTACATCCAAACTTATATATGCAACTACAGAAATCCGTAATTATTGATACATGTTCAATCACCCGATAGTTCCTAAATGCAATATAACATATACCGTACAGTTAAAAGGAAGTCAAGCTTGATCAAGATCCGCCTCACTTTCCATTTTTGACCAGACATAACGTCTGAGAAAAGAAAGAAAGAAAGAATAGCAATAACAATAATAATAATAATAATAATAATAATAATAATAATGCTAACCACCGAAAAAGATGTGATATCGGATACTTACTTTTCCATATCCTCCTGCAGGGCCATGTCGGATTGCAACTCCTGTTGACGCTTCATGATTCTTCTTCTTCTTCTGCTGCTGCTGACTGACTGGGCAAGACTGAGGTCCCAGAGCTGCTGAGCCCCCCCTATGTCTCCTCCAATGATGTTACCAGATACTGCCATACTACTGGTTGAAATCTAACACATGACTGGTTCCTGCCATTTCCCTCCACCCAGACTGCCATCTTGAATCATGTCACAGAACAGACAACATTTCCCTCTGGTAACAGTACAGTGTACTGGGTCCAACCTCATGGTCTACACACTGTTTCCTGTCAAAATCCGCCATCTTGGATAATGGTACTTGCAGCAACATCTGATGTCATGGCCGTCATCTTGGATTACCTAATGGGGGGATGACAGCATCCTCTGGGTGGTGATAGTTTGTACTAGGTCAGTTGGACTCTGGACCTTGTGGTGAATACACTGGATCGCAATAGTGCCTCAAAGCGCTTAAATAAAGAGTGTATGCAAAATAAAGACTTATGTCCACCACAGGCTGAGTCCTTTTCCTGCCAATCCCTACGAAGAGGTGGCAGTCGGGTGACTTAGGTTAGTGGAGGTAGCCCAAGTGCCCTATTTCCCGCCATTTTCTGAGGTTAACATAGGTGTGTTGCGTTGTCCTGATGGCATTTGAACTTCCTACCATTTTCTGGGGGAGGGGGGAGGAGGGGGTTAGGTTAGTGCAGGTAGCCCAACAGACCTACTTTCCCACCAATATCTGCCATTTTAGATGACGTCACCGTTGCCATCTTTGATGACGTCATATGCTGTTACCAAGTATACAGGCCGCCATCTTGGATGTCGTCATCGCCGACATCTTGGATACATCTGGCAAAAATTTTGAGCGGAGTCGCACCCTCCCTTGTCCCACTACTCTGAGCTAGTATAAGTCACACAGATTTTTAAACACAAGGGTGTCCAAGAGGTATCAGAATAGTTCTCTACACTCATTCTGAAGCTTTGCAGAGAATGTTGTAACATATGATGTAATCAGAGGTGTTGGTCTGTTCAGTATAAGATTGTCTAGGTGTTATGTATACGTTAATTCATACATAATGATGTGTCAATAATGTCTGAATCAACTTACATTCCACACCTCGAAAATCAGCAAAATGTAATTTTTCTATAAATAGACTGACTATTTCGCTTTTAAATATGGAATTTTTCATTGGGAACTTTGCATTAATTATGTTGAAATTAGAAATGGTTTACGTAGAGCAAATTTGTTAACAAGTGCTTTATTGTGTGTTGTCTTTCTTTCTGGAGCCATCTGTGTTTGGCGCAGCTTTGGACAGTAGTTTCATTTTAGTGGTCACTGTGAGTGGCTGGAAAATGTTTGTGATGAGACTGATGATGTCAATACAAAAGCTTTATTGAGAAGAATGTTAAAACGCATGTTTGAAGAATATTTAACAATTTTGTAGAAATTATTTATTTATTCTTAAAAATCTAACTAGTTTCAGATTTTCCGTTTAAAGGAACACTATGGAACTGGAAGTGTTGATAGACGGCAGGTCCTTTCCCTCTGCCTTTCTTTCACTTTACTTTTTCAACCGTGCAGACAGTTACAGCCTCTATACTCAGTGAGGCTATTGGAGAGGGTTGCCAGTGGTTGTGATGCTGAATTTAACGGTACCTAGATGCATGGAGTTACTAGTGGTGCAAGAGCGGGAGCGCTTCTTCCGCCTTATGACCATGGGGGTGGAGGGTGAGGTTCAGTGGTGCGAGCTTTGAGATTACGGCAAGTTGCAGGTGTAAAAAGAGCAACGGGAGACACGGGCCAGCGCCTTTGCACACGGAAGCCACTGCAGAGGACTCGATCTAAGTTACGGGGGCTCGTTGGCATAGGCAGCAAAACTTTTAAAGTCAGGGTTATAGTCGAGTCACCACCTTAGGTTCATCTTTGTCAGTTATCCATCAGAACACTTCACTTCATTATGATGACGAAGAACGTGATCGATGTGTTATGTTGACCTAAGTTCCATTTAATTCACATCATTTAGAAATAAATCTGTCTTGTTATTAAATTCTATCTCTTATTCAAGTACACAACATCCCTTGATCACATTTATTGCTTTTAGTCATCTCTGCGGGAAATAATAGGAGTGGTTTTGGAGTAAAAATGCAGTTTTTCTTTGACACTTTCACTACTTGTTTGTTATTTACTTTTAAAATACACTACTGGCCATTAAAATTGCTACACCACGGAGATGACGTGCTACAGAAACGAAATTAAATTTAACCGACAGGAAGAAGATGCTGTGATATGCAAATGATTAGCTTTTCAGAGCATTCACACAAGGTTAGCGCCGGTGGCGACACCTACAACGTACTCACATGGGAAAAGTTTCCAACCGATTTCTGACACACAAACTACAGTTGCCCGGCGTTGCCTGGTGAAACGTTGTTGTGATGCCTCGTGTAAGGAGCAGAAATGCGTACCATCACGTTTCCGACTTTGATAAAGGTCGGATTGTAGCCTATCGCGATTGCGGTTTATCGTATCGCGACATTGCTGCTCGCGTTGGTCGAGATCCAATGACTGTTAGCAGAGTATGGAATCGGTGGGTTCAGGAGGGCAATACGGAACGTCGTGCTGGATCCCAACGGCCTCGTATCACTAGCAGTCGAGATGACAGGCATCTTATCCACATGGCTTGAACGGATCGTGCAGCCACGTCTCGATCAGTCAACAGATGGGGACGTTTGCAAGACAACAACCATCTGCACGAACTGTTCGACGACGTTTGCAGCAGCCTGGACTATCAGCTCGGAGACCATGGCTGCGGTTATCCGTGACGCTGCATCACAGACAGGAGCGCCTGCGATGGTGTACTCAACGACGAAGCTGGGTGCACAAATGGCGAAAAACGTCATTTTTTCGGATGAATATAGGTTCTGTTTACAGAATCTTGATGGTCGCATCCGTGTTTGACGATATCGCGGTGAACGCACATTGGAAGCGTGTATTCGTCATCGCCATACTGGCGTATCACGCGGCGTGATGGTATGGGGTGCCATTGGTTACACGTCTCCGTCACCTCTTGTTCGCACTGACGGCACTTTGAACAGTGGACGTTACATTTCAGATGTGTTACGACCCGTAGCACTACCCTTCATTCGATCTCTGCGAAACCCTGCATTTCAGCAGGATAACGCACGACCGCATGTTGGAGATCCTGTACGGGCCTTTCTGGACACAGAAAATGTTCGAGTGCTGCCCTGGCCAGCACATTCTCCAGATCTCTCACCAATTGAAAACGTCTAGTCAATGGTGGCCAACCAACTGGCTCGTCACAATATGTCATTCACTACTCTTGATGAACTGTGGTATTGGGTTGAAGCTGCATGGGCAGCTGTACCTGTACACGCCATCTAAGCTCTGTTTGACTCAATGCCCAGGCGTGTCAAGGCCATTATTACGGCCGTAGGTAGTTGTTCTGTGTACTGATTTCTCAGGATCTATGCACCCAAATTGCGTGAAAATGTAATCACATGTCAGTTCTAGTATAATATATTTGTCCAATGAATAGCCGTTTATCATCTGCATTTCTTCTTGGTGTAGCAATTTTAATAGCCAGTAGTGTATGTTGCATATCATTTTTACTGTAGTGTCACTATAGGGATGGTTCTGTTTCTTAGCTATAGTGAGACGCAGACGTTCATTAGATGTACGCATTTACTTGTCCACCAGAGAGACATTTTGTATTATAACTATCATCTACCTCAATGGCTGTTGTACCGTATCGAAAATTAATTGTAGTGCTTGTCTCGAAACATCTGTAGTAATTGGAAAAAATTGAACAATACTTGAGAAAAAATATTTTATTTTTCATTGTTAGCCCAGTCACAGCGAGGCACAAAGAGAAAGCTAAGCGGCTCAGGCGCGCACACAGCAGTTGACGGTAAAACGCTGTCGGATCGCATTTCGCCTCCAACTCTCCAGGCGCGCTGCTCCGAGCTTCTTATTTCCCGAGACGTCCAGCGGAGAAAAGTTTCGTGAGAGCAGATTGCTCGCCATCTTAACTCACCATTGTTTACGGTGTTTCATTTGCATTCCCCGGGGCTTAACGTCTCTCTCCCTGGCAGACGGCAGATCTGATAAACAATGCCAGCCGGGATTTCCTGTAAATATGACCGCGTCGCGGGCACGGGCGCTTTCATCATGCATAATGCATGCGGCCGGGCGGATACTTTTATCATCTTTGCATAACAACCGCGGGGAAACAGCTGCTGGCTACCGGACGCATTTCCTCTGCTGGTCGCGCACGCACCTCTGAACAACTCACGTAAGCAGGCGCTAAGTGGCCATTACGGTGGTCACTGCACTACTAAACTGGCTATTTTGCTCTCGACCGGCGCAAACGCTCTGGAACTCTTACGTGTAATTGAAAATGAGCGAGAGAGCGTGGAACTGTCACATGCTTAAAGACATTATCACTTGGACAAAACTGACACGTTATTCGTCGTAAGTGTTCTAAGGGACATAACGCACGACTGAACTATGATCCAAACACACCAGAAAACAATACAGGGTGAACAGGTATCGATCGAAATACTCCAGAACTCGAATCAAGAACAGCCGCCATCGCGAGTAATTTGGAGGTAGGTACCGTCGGTGTAGCGAAGCAGCTTAAATGACAGAATGACGGCAAGTCTTCCGAACCAGATAGTGTAGCAACTAGATTCCTTCCAGTGAATGCTCATACGATGGCCATATTATTAGCAGTCTTATACAATTTCTCTATTGATCAATGATCCGCACGAAAAGGCTGGAAAGTTACACAAACCAGCACCCAACAACTGAAGTATGAGCAGTCTGATGAATTACAGATCCATGTCACTGACGTCGATTTGTAATAGGATTATGGGAGGTGCACTGTATTCGAACATTATGAATGACATTAACGAAAACTGCCTGTTGACACACAGCACAGACTCGGAAAATATAATTCTTGTGAAACACTGGTAGCTCTTTATTCAAAGGAAGTAATTAATGCCATCGCCAGGGGATCTTAAATTGATTCCGTATTTCCAGATTTCCAGGAGGCTTTTGACACAATTCATCACAGAAGACTTCTAATGAAATTGTGTGCCTATAGAGTATCGATTCAGTTCTGCGAATGGATGCGTGATTGCCTGTCAAAAAAGTGACAGTACGTAGCAATCGACGGAAAATCTTGGAGTAAAACACAATTGACATTCTGCTTTCCCTCTGCTGTTCCTAATCTACACTCATGCTCATAAATTAAGGATAACTGCAGACTGTGGTGCCACACAACGTGGCACTACACAGAACTTGCGCTAATAGCATAGGCACATAGGGAACACACACGACACAGATCTGTAAGTCCAAGGTATTGGTGACAAGTTGAGGAAACCGTGCCGAAACACATGTGCTACAAAACGCCACTGTTCCCTGCGCACGTACCCCGACATCAATATGGGATATGATCACCATGCACACCTACACAGTCCGCACAACGGGTTGGCATACTCTGGATCAGGTGGTCGAGCAGCTACTGGGGTATAGCCTCCCATTCTTGCACCAGTGTCTGTCGGAGCTCCTAAGATGTCCTAGGGGTTTGAAGACGTGCAGCGATACGTCGACCGAGAGCATCACATACGTGCTCGATGGGGTTTAGGTCTGGAGAACAGGCAGGCCACTCCTTTCGCCTGATAGCTTCTGTTTCAAGGTACTCCTCGACCAAGGCAGCTCGTTGGGGCCGTATGTTATCATCCATCAGGAGGAAGGTGGGACCCACTGCACCTCTGAAAAGGCGGACATACTGGTGCAAAATGACGTCCCGATACACCCGACCTGTTGCGGTTCCTTTGTCAAAGACATGCAGAGGAGTACGTGCACCAATCATAATCCCCCCCCACACACACACACCATCAAATCACGACCCCATACAGGTCCCTTTCAAGGACATTAAGGGGCTGGTATCTGGTTCCTGGTTCAAGTCACATGAAAACCCTGCGAGAATCACTGCCCAGACTATACCTGGATTCGTGTGTGAACATAACCTGCGACCACTGTTCCAATTACCATGTATTGTGTTCTTGACACCAGGCTTTACGGGCTCTCCTGTGACCAGGGTTCAGTGGAGCGCACCTTGTAGGTCACCGGGCGAATAAACCATGTCTGTTCAGTCGTCTGTAGACTGTGTGTCTGGAGACATCTGTTCCAGTGGTTGCGGTAAGGTCCCGAGCAAGGCTACCTGCAGTACTCCGTGGCCGTCTCTGGGCACTGATGGTGAGATTACGGTCTTCTTGTGGTGTTGTACTCTGTGGACGTCCCGTACTGTAGCGCCTGGACATGTTTCCTGTATACTGGAATCGTTGCTATAATCTTGAGACCACACTTGTGGCATACGGAGGTCTCTTGCAACGACCTGCTGTGTTTGACCAGCCTCCAGTCACCCTAGTGTTCTACTCCTCATAATGTTATCAGTATGTGTACTTTGAGCCATTTTCAACACACAGTCACCATTAACACGACTGAAAACGTGTGCACACTTACTCGCTGCACCGTAGTCTGACATGCACCAACACTCCTCTGTGTATGTGGACTGTTCCCAACACCACCGTGGGACGACCACAGGTCAAATGCAACGCATGGTCATACCCCGAGGTGATTTAAACCCGCAGACCGTCCACCAGAGCGTTGTTTCATCTTAATTTATGAGTATGAGTGTACATAAGTGATTTAGGATACGGCCTGAGCAACCCACTTATGATGATTACAGATGATGCATTTACCTTATAGCACAGTCGTCTGAAGATTACAAACATCTGCAAAATAACTTAGACGATATGTATGTATGGTGCGAAAAGTGACAATTGTCACTGAATAAAAAAAAGCGTGCGATCAGATACATGAATACGAAAAGAAATCCGTTAAATTTAGGTTACACAATAAATCACACAAGTTTAAAGACTGTCAATTCAGCTAAATACATAGGAATTACAGTTACGAACAACTAAAATTCTATCACGTAGGGAATGTGTTGAGGAAAGCAAACTTAGGGTAACGTTTTATTGGCAGAACGCATAGCATATTCAACTGATTTATAGAAGACACTGTAAACGCCTCGCTTGTCCGTCCTCTGCTAGAGTACTGCTGTGCAGTGTGAGATCCTTACCAGACAGGATTGACGGAGGGCATCGAAAAAGTCCAAAGAAGGACAGCTCGTTTCGTATTCTTGGAGAAATGCAAAAAAATTGTTCAAATGGCTCTCAGCACTATGGGACTTAACTTCTAAGGTAATCAGTCCTATAGAACTTAGAACCACTTAAACCTAACAAACCTAAGGACATCACACACATACATACCCGAGGCAGGATTAGAACCTGCGACTGTAGCGGTCGCGCGGTTCGAGACTGTAGCGCCAAGAACCGCTCGGCCAACCCGACCGGCGGACAAATGCATGATAACCACTGTCTTTCAGTATACTTATTCACAACCGGTTTCGATCATGGACCATCTTCACAAGTAGAAAATATCTATTGTAACGACTTCACTTGCCATACATGCTATATTACCAGAAAAGTATATGTCACTGGTGACTTGAAAACGGCAGAAAATGATGCTTGGCGCCATAATACTGGCTTAAGCCAGCGTAAAACATTGGAAACATGAAAATATGAACAGTAGTAAGTGTACAGCATCATTGCTCAGACACATCACCTTGAGCCGGTGTTATGGCGTTAAGTAAACTTTTCTGACGTTTTCAAGTCAGCAATGGCGTATACTTTCCCTGTTAAGTAGCAGGTGTAACATGCTAAGTTGTTACAATAGATATTTTTCCACCGTGAAGATGGTCCATGATCGAAACAGATCGTGAATAAATATACTGTAAGACAACGCAGTCAGTGTGCATCATGCATTTCTCGAAGCATATCGATGCTGTTTGAACATCTTGTGCTATCGTGAAATAGTGGAGAGAGTGTCTCGGTCATGATAAATGTGTCAGGGTGTCACATCAACTTTCTACTGTGAATCTGAAAATATTTTACTGCCGCCAGTCTGCATAGGAGGAATGATCATCGTAATCAAATAAAGAATGGAAGACATGGTTCAAATGGCTCTAAGCACTATGGGACTTAACATCTGAGGTCATCAGTCCGCTAGAACTTAGAACTACTTAAACCTAACTAACCTAAGGACATCAACATACATCCATGCCCGAGGCAGGATTCGAAAATGCGACCGTAGCGGTCGGACAGTTCCAGACTGAAGCGGCTACAATCGTTCGGACACACCGGCCGGCAATAAAATAAATAACTCAGTGCTCGTACAGAAAGATTTAACTGTTCATTTTTCCCACGAGCTGTCTGAAAGTCGCTCGTAATTCTGAATTTCAGGGTAAACGTGTAGATTTAAAGGTATATAGTTGCGAACCTGAAACAGCATATCAAGAGATAGTTTAATTATGAAAATGGCTGTAAAGCACAGAAATACCTCTTTATTCTAAACGGGTAAAGGCGACAGGAAGAGCTGCTCAAGTCTTGACGGGAAAATATGTTTGCACAACCTGAACATTTCGGACTCCGTGTGGGCCTAGATTCCGAGCGGAAACTGAAAGAATATATCTTGGGCAAGTTAAGTACTTTTCAGTGAAATAAAAAATAGGCAGTAACCGAAATAGTATTCTGTTTCAAATCGACGCCTTTTATCATCTAGCCGGCCGAAGTGGCTGAGCGGTTAAAGGCGCTACAGTCTGGAACCGCACGACCGCTACGGTCGCAGGTTCGAATCCTGCCTCGGGCATGGATGTGTGTGATGTCCTTAGGTTAGTTAGGTTTAAGTAGTTCTAAGTTCTAGGGGACTTATGACCACAGCAGTTGAGTCCCATAGTGCTCAGAGTCATTTGAACCATTTTTAACATGTATGATTCGAGTAACGTTCGGTCCCATGTTCCTCAACCCAGAACGTTGTAGAGTACTTGAATCAGTAAACACATTTAGTCCACTAGGTTGTCGAGACACTGCTGCTCCAAATTGTCCAGCTCTTCGACGGTGGATCTCTTGAGTAACTCAGTCTATCTCGAGCACTCCTGCAAAGACGTACTGCTAGTTTCAATGGTCCCAAGCGTGCCTAGTGGGACATCAGATACTACTAGACATTTCACTCGTTTGATCCCTGCCTCGGAATAGAAAGTGTTTTCCAGAAAGGTGCTACTTCTTCGTGCATTATTGTCTTCAAAGAAGAAGAAGACTGTAGAACTGGACAATAGTCTCTGAGTACCCTCGATAGCGGTAACAGGCATTCGACATTCGTACCTGATACCAGCCCAAATCAAGACTGGTCTGTCTCTTTGTTACATCCATAAGAGTAAACGTCTGGGTCCAGAATTAGTGCGTCCACCATCTCTACACTCTTCCACGCTGATCATCAGGCTTCAAACAGATCCAGCTCTCGCCGTTTAAGAGATCTGTACGCCAGTGATCGAGGTTCCATTGCAGATGCCCAATTGTCCACGTTCTTCACGCACCGTGGTACTTGGGATTTTGTTTTGTAGGTAATGGCCGTCGAGAGGTTTGATTAACCGTATGAGGGCGATTGCTTAATATCTGTATTTCAACGGAGAAAATGAAGCCTTTTTTCCCTCAAGAGCGGAAATCAGAGAAGGTACTGATCTTAAACGCTGTAATCTGGAGCAAAGTTGATGTTCTGCCTCGTCTGGAAGGTGTTCCACTGGGTTCTGGTGGGAACACTCGGAGCACTTTTACGGAATGGTGTTTTCTAGAAACCAATGACTCACAGGAAAGGGTGCATTGTCTTGCTCATGCAAAGAAACACCATATTCATGCAAACAATCACCATCTCCAAACTGTTCCGCTACCGTACTGAGTACACAATGCTGCAAAATGTGTTCACATCCTTCCGTATTTGACATTTTGTTAAACGTAATCACGGGATCAAGCGCTAACCACGAAAAACACCCCCATATTGTGACACCACCTCCTCCGTACTTCACTATTATGATGGTAGGTAAAGTTCTGCAGGTATTCGCCAAAACTGTAAACTTCCATCGAATTGCCAAAGGGCATAGTGCGATTCATCACGACAGTTCACTCGTTTCCAGTCACCCACTGTACAGAGGCGCTGCCCTTAACATCACATCAACCATCGCGTAGATGCTTCCGTCGGGAGGCGGAGAGACTTCCGTCTCCTGTCAACTGTGCCTACGCGCCAGTGCTATAAGAACTGTATCAACAGACCTCTACGAACTTGTGTTTTCTACTGACTGTAGGGAAGTCACAGTACTGCCATTACTAACTTGTGTCAATTCACCACTCAGTAATCGTGGCCCATTTAGTGTGTTCTGAGCCGCAAGTCCATGTGTGCAGCTTTATAACTACAGCCGAGACAAGCGAGCAAAGATAAGTTTAGTTTTATTTAATAAAGTACTACTTACTCGGGGTATTCTAACTCACTGTATTATTACTAGCCGCCTCAGTATCCAAGAAAAAAAAATAGTCGGACACAACGGACGCTTAGTGCCCTCCCGGTTAGCCGTGCCGTCTAACGCACGGCTTTCCGGAGCGCGAAGGAGCGCCTGGTCCCCGGCACGAATCCGCCCGGCGGACTTGTCTCGTGGTCCGGTGAGCCGGCCAGTCTGTGGATAGTTTTTAGGCGGTTTTGCATCTACCCCGGCAAATGCGGGCTGGTTCCCCTTATTCCGCCTCAAATACACTACGTCGGCGATTGCTGGGCAAACAAGTTCTCCACATACGCATACACCACCATTACTCTACCACGCAAACATAGGGATTATACTCGTCTGGTGTGAGACGTTCCCGGGGGGGGGGGGGGGGGGGGGGCGGGGGGGGAGAGTTTCTGTCTGTGGGGTGTCATAACTCTTTGAGGGGTATGAAATAAATCTTTGTATATATGAACTGCGCACGAGCCTCGAAATATTATCGTCGAAATGCCGCGAGTAATGAGGATAATTTGCAAGGGGCACTTGTGATATTATTGGATTTCAGACACTTTGCATATGAGAAAAGGACAGCCATCGAGGCGTAGTTTGTAATGATACTAAGCATGACAACGCGAGAGTAAAGAAACGAAATCTGTTTATAACGTGTGCCTATACAAAGGTACTTTTAAACACTATGACTCGCTGGGCGCAGATATTTAACATCATTGCCGCAGCGCTTGATAACAAGAAGCTGCGAAACAGAAGAAAGAACAATTTATCTTTTGTTAGGAAATTCTAGAGTCTATATAGTTAGTTGTACTTCTGGTCGCCGATATGTTAACATGTACTTCATTAACTTTGATGTTTGGTTGCCGACTTGTTAAGACGTGTTGTGTAGCAATGCTACAAGTTATATTTCTTTTAGTGTGAAAAACCACGTTATCATCAAGATAGAAAACGCTTTTGTAAACCTTGTGACGATAAAAAATACTCACGCGCACGCCAGGACATTTAATTTTTACAAAATATCACACATACAAAAGCAGCGATTGTTGGACTGCTCCATGTATGAGAAAAACATAAAAATGTAAGTTTTGTATACATTGTAAATTTGTTAATGTTTATAGTTTAACGCCTTTGTTCTTTAAGAATATATTGATGCTTCACTGTACAGAAAATCTATGCATATTCTTTCCTTTAAATTAACCACAAATAATGTTTATGTTTAAATGAACATTGTTACAGGTTCGCTCTTTATCGCGGTGTCTCGATTGTATTTGGGGGACCATTAATGTGTTCAGTTTCCGATCTGACAACTTTTTTTTACAAAATTTCACTGTTTTGCATTTTTTTAATTATTCAAATAGGTCCCTTAGGTAATTTCATTGAAGAGTCTGATTGCGTGAAAGAAATCCGGGTTAAGAGGTCATTTGAGAAACTATTTTCACGCAGTCAATCTGTACGTCTCCTGAACACAATCGAGAACCGACGCATCGTCGATCATTCATTAATTTTTCTCTCTTTCCAAGTCGAACCAAAAAAAAAACAACGGCCAAGGAGAACTGCCGTGAGTACGCAATCTAGTGTTAAAAGGTTGCATTCTTTATCTTGTCGGCAAACATTGCCATAAATTATCATAACCAATGTTATATTTGGTTAAATACGAAAAGCAAAAAACCTTTTAACGCTAGATGTGGCGCCCGAACAGGGACCTAACTAAAAAACTAATTTGTTCCTTTTATTTTCATGCTACCACCTGGAGAAAATTGGAAGCCAAAACCTGTGATTAAAAAAAAAAAAGGACCCACATGCAGAAAATCGCAGTAAGAATCCACAACAGCAATAAATAGCAGCGCGCAAGACAACTAATGTGAGTACGATTATTCATTATGTTTGAAGCTTTGCGTACCGAGCATTCAGTCGGCTCGTGACTTTCACACTCTACGCTTTTTTCCATTTCCTCAAGCAATTTAATTTTCAAATTTGCTATTAGATCCGCCTCTATCTCATCATTTCGCTTACAATAGTTAGAAATAGTTAGCAAGAATTTCCATTGTTGTGCATTTTAGTAAATCACAATGGCCGCTATCTGTGCCAGTTTCAATGCTCTATAAGTGTTTTTCATTTATTTTATCACTCCCGTTGCCATATTGGCATTTTCGTGTGTCAGAGTTTCAATTGTTTATAACGCGCAAGCAATATCTGAGAAATCAGGACGCGAAATCCTTGGCGCACCTGACAAGTGAAAATCATAATTAAAAAAAAAATTATCTTTTCTAGCTCGTGCAGTGTAACTACTTTAAATTTACGATGGCTGATAAGCAACCAAGGCAACTTAGACCGCGCGCGGGTGTAAACAAACCTGAATCTCGTAGTGAGGGAACAACAGACGACGAAGCGACACGTAAGCTGTCGGCGCCACAGACCGCGTCGCAGTCGCGTGAATGCTCGCTGTCAGATATACTAAAATTGTTTGCTGATATGAAAACCAGTTTTGAAGCAAACATGGCACAGCTTACGAACCAAAGTGACAATATTGAAGCGCAAATCAGTCAGTTAGCAAATCAAAATGACAGCTGGTTCAACAGTTTAGAATCAAGGATAGAGGACATCCAAGCACAAAGCAAAAATTCGAATGACACCATGGAGGAAAAAATTAAAGCCATTACCACTGCTTACGCAAGCGAGCTAAACGCAAGCGTACACGCAAAAATTGATAGTGTTCTTTCGATGGTGGAATCCACCGAGACCAATATTGGTAGCAAGTTCATAGATATGCAGGCCCAAATAGATGTGTGTAAATCAACTGCGAGTGACTCTTTGAAACATTACAGTGATGTTTCGAAGAGAGTGAGCCAATTGACAGAAGGTGTCAACCACGTTGGCGAGCGAGTCGAACACCTTGCTCAGCAAATATCCGATGTCAATATTGACAAAAAGATCGCAGATGTCAACACCGGTATAAGCAATATACTTAATAGGGAATTTGAAGAGTGGATGCAATCCAAAGAACAGTACATTGTCAGCAAGGTACACTCTGAACTAAAGGGTACGGTTAAATCTGCTACAGCAGAAACCTTAACCGCTCCCGGTACTTCTGGTGACACTTTAACCAGTGAATTAGGTGAAATCAGATGAGCACTTAGCCACGATCTTCCGGAATGGAAACGTCAGCTAAGCAATGATATAGATCAACTGAAACGACAAGTTACGGAATTGCAAGGTGACAATCAAAGTGAGTATTCGCTACCGCCAGAACACGATAATCGTCAATATCCCGAGTGTCAGGTACAATTTTCACCAACAGTAAATAACACGCGTGACGAAACTTCCACGTCACGTAGTCATGCCGATCAACTAACACTCGTTGAACTAATGCGAGACGAGAGTGTGCTAAAACACAGAGTTTTTCGGCCTTTTATACCTGAAAAACGAAATATACATACAATGGTATTTCTAAAATCATTCACAGGCGCTTTTCCAGAATCATGGGACGACAGGCAGCGGATACACGGTGAAGGATCAATTTGGGGTGCAGAAATAATAGACAAATGTCACACCTATGCAGATTTTGAAAAGCATTTTTTGAATAAATTCTGGAGTTCAGGTATACAACAAAGACTCCGAAAGGAGGTTTACAACGCCGAACCTTTCAACACCAAAGGAGGATGTTTGAGACGTTATTTTGAAAAATGTCTACGTAAAATTCAGTATTGGGACACGCCCATTTCAACCAAAGATGTAATCATGATCTTAAAGTCAAAACTTCCTGTGTCAATAAGAGAAAAACTAGTTAATGTGAGTGAAGAAGACCTAGAAGCCTTTCTTTCTGTTCTTGACAATTTGGATATGATCTATGAGGATGTGCGTGCGAGCGCGCGGAATAATTATAATAATGGACCGCCCGCTCCGCAGCAGCACATAACAAATTGCGTTAATGGAATGTCGTACCAACATAACACGGGACAACCAAACGCTCAGCCTTACGGCAATCATAACAGTTTCAACCGCCGTAATGGAAAACAATATAACAAATATCCACACCAGAATAGATACAATCCGATTTATCAAAACACACAGCAACAATACGGTAATTCACCGATAAATCACAACGGTAATTACCAGTACCAGAACAACAAGACGAATAATGGAAATCGTCACAAGGGAAAGAAATGGAACAATTATAACGGACCACAACAGTACAGTCAGCCGAGTCACTTCACTCCCTCTCACCAAATGAATTTTTCACAGCCGAAAAATGCGACATTTTCTCACCAACCCAACCAACAGTTCAGGAACAATAGTCAAGACAATTCGTCGCATGCTTTTCCTGACACCGCCGGTCATAATAGCCAAGGAAATCCGACCATGTTCTACACACAGGCGAACCAAGCACCAAACGCGATGTCAAATAACACGCAATCAAGAGATGCACAAGTCGTATGGGATACGAACGCAAATTTTCGACCTCGTATGTCGCAAAATACTAGTCAAGTAAAAATAACTGACACTTCAGCTCCACCCCAGTCGGAAAACCATTAGTAGCTTCTTTATGCCTCCACGGGGAAGCTGCGGACCGAAATTACAACACCCTGAAGTGACATTAGACGACAAGTTAAGACAAGCTCTCATATCTTTAACCACTCATGCCAACCTTAGAAAAAAGGCACATGACAAACACATTAGCAAAGTCTTATCGTATCGTATAAATGAACGAGTGCTATTAAAGACCCACTCCAAACCATCTTTGATTCATCATAAGAATCGCAAGTGGCAGCACTTGTATGAAGGACCATATACAGGGTGATTCAAAAAGAATACCATAACTTTAAAAATGTGTATTTAATGAAAGAAACATAATACAACCTTCTGTTATACATCATTACAAAGAGTATTTAAAAAGGTTTTTTTTTCCACTCAAAAACAAGTTCAGAGATGTTCAATATGGCCCCCTCCAGACACACGAGCAATATCAACCCGATACTCCAACTCGTTCCACACTCTCTGTAGCATATCAGGCGTAACAGTTTGGATAGCTGCTGTTATTTCTCGTTTCAAATCATCAATGGTGGCTGGGAGAGGTGGCCGAAACACCATATCCTTAACATACCCCCATAAGAAAAAATCGGGTAAGATCAGGGCTTCTTGGAGGCTAGTGATGAAGTGCTCTGTCACGGGCTGCCTGGCGGCCGATCCATCGCCTCGGGTAGTTGACGTTCAGGTTTCATAACTAACCTTTTTCGTAGGACTCTCCATACAGTTGATTGTGGAATTTGCAGCTCTCTGCTAGCTCTGCGAGTCGATTTTCCTGGGCTGCGAACAAATGCTTGCTGGATGCGTGCTACATTTTCATCACTCATTCTCGGCCGTCCAGAACTTTTCCCTTTGCACAAACACCCATTCTCTGTAAACTGTTTATACCAACGTTTAATACACACCCGAAAAGCAAAAAACCTTTTAACGCTAGATGGGTGTCATGACTCTTTGAGAGGTATGAAATAAATCTTTTTATATATGAACTCCGCACGAGCCTCGAAATATTATCGTCGAAATGCCGCGAGTAATGAGGATAATTTGCAAGGGGCACTGCACGTGGACATTTTGAGAATTTGGGTCTTTTGGGACGTGATTGGATAGTTGGTGCAGTTGCGATGACCACTGTGTCCAGATGGCGCACTGATCAGTGCATCGATCTGGTAAGCGGGAGACTCGGGTTAGAATCCCTATCTGATAGAACTTTTCAACCTTCCCAGTTGATTTAAATCAATGTCCACTCCAGCCAATGTTTATAATTCCTTTGTGTCTAGAAACTAGCAATAAGTTAAGTATAAGTCACAATTGCGTAGTCGCGGTTCACGATAGTTCGCGTACGGCCCGACGGAGTTGCAAATTATCAAAAATGTCCACAGCTACCGTATCTCGAAACTCATTTCGCTGGTTTCCGGCGATGTAGAATACAGAACTGCAAAGGAGCCGGCCGAGCCCTGCTTACTTATAGAATGAACCAGTTAAAAAGATAAGAGCTGAAACTTCCCATTTGAATACCCCTAAGTTGAAACATATGCTACGTACGAATAAATGGTCAGTGACCTAAGATGACTCGGCGTATTTTAAGGGAAGACAGCTTCTAGCTGACAGCTTAGTGACTGGACAAAACGCGAAAACTGGGAAAACACGTCAAGAGCGCTTATCTCAAGGATCGGTAAGGGACAGTGAGTTATTTATAATTGAGCAGAGGAATAATTTTTTGTGACATACAAGCTGAAAATTGCACTTATAAGGAAGAACATGGCGTCAAACAAGACACGTATTGGTGAGCGAAAACAGTGTTACTATTGCTCATCTCGCGAAACAGAATGCACCAGGTGGCGTCGCGGTTTCGTAATGCGGTAAGGAAAGGATAGAAGCGAACGAATGACGAATTATTCTAGTGACTATGCGGGCTGTATAATAGGGAAATCCAATGTCGATAAAGAACAGATTGTTGCGGCGCGGCGTCTGGGAACGAATATCTACAAAACGGAAAAGCTGGTCGTCTCTTCACCTGCTACTGTAATGAGCATCAATAGAACGTGGCTGAAGGACGGTGAAACGTCAAATAGGCAACAACGCGTTAAACGCCCACACCTCATCACAGACCGTCGATGTCATAGGGTTTACCGCCTTATAAAGCAGAGTAGGCGGCAATCTGTGGCAGATCTGAGGACAGAGCACAATGCTCGTTCAGGCACAGGTGTTTAGGAGCCACCCCTCAGCAAAACTTGTTGATTGCGGGACGACCCAAAGTCGAAATTCCAGTATGGTGCACGGGATAATAAACAGAAAAGCGTCGCCTGATCGCGTTCCTTATTACACCAGGGTGTTCATCCTGTCCGGATATTCAGTCGTCCTGACGGGCGGCTTTCGAAACATTCACCTTGCAGCAGCCGCATGCTGACAGGGTCATTATTATGCTACGAGAGAAATTTATGTGGGCATCTATGAGACCTGTTGCGCTAATCGAACACCCTACGACAATTACGGACTGAACATTGCAGATGACCTTGTAACTTATCCCCTTGAGAGCTTCTCTCTGTCCGAGTGAATCTTCCTAAAACTGTCTTCCAAAACCTCTCAGAAATGATTACCAAACGAACTGATTCCTAACTTTAACTCGTGTACTGTGGGAAAGTATGACTAAATTGAATTATACAAAGATTTAAAGTGATTTACTCAACGCTGTCTACAAACTGAAGCAGTTCCTACAAAAATGCAATGCTACCCTGACTGCAACCTGACTTCCTGAGATAAACGGGTAACTAAGCTTTAAAAGAAATTACTCGCCCTAAACTGTATTTTTGCTTATATCGTGTCTTTAGAACCATTTTTGCGGATTTGTCGAGAGCAGCGCACAGCGTTTAGCAGCAAAGCAACATTAAAAACTACAACCAAAAAATTCCGTACCACAAAGAGCATACGTACATAATAGTTATGACTGCCTCTGCACGCTGCATGGTTCTTTAGTGGATACAGAAGCGAAGAACAGATGCTGTTTGTGAACAGAGGATTCAGATATTAAATTTTTCTACATCTAATATCAAACAGTGAAAATATTACATAACATTGCTGCTGCAGATGCAGCGTCAGATTCTAACAATAGACTTGAATGTGGAAATATATACAGAGACGAACGATTTATAAATCTGTCACTCTTCAGTACAATGTCTATTCCGAAAATGTCTAGTTCTGGCGATTATGGAGGTCTTTAAATGTTATTAAGTGGCAAACATACAAAATGGAGCTCAGTACCTGAATGTTCCAACTTGAGTATGCTTGCATCTTGTTGGCAGCCACGTAGGAAACGTGGCGGCCCAATCGGCAGCGCACTTATATTAAATTGCTGCCGAACGTACAGACGTAGCGGTACTCAGCGGGACTCATCAGCAGAAGGAGCATTCTCCTGAAGATGGCGACCAGTTGGATCGCCGAAATATCAAGTTTATTTTAGGATCCTGTAGCAAACCCGAAGAGACTTTCAAGACTTATTACGCCGGGAAAGCCTACGTGGTAAGAAATGATGTCTAACAAAATTCAGATAAAACTCTACATTAGAACGTAATGCTTTAAAAATCACCCGAATGTTCACAATAGTATTTGCATAACATTGGCATAAGAAATACATTTTATTAAGGGGAATCTCATCTTATTACTGGAACAATCTACATAACAATCCTATTATCTGAGTTTCGCTACTACAATCTCAAAACACAAAACAGTGCCATGCTCGTGCAAGCTATCGTAAATCTCTCAATATTCACAAATAGTCTACTCTGCTTCTCTCTCCATAATTGCATCAGAAATATTCGTACTCCAATTCCATCAATCTCAAATCACACTTATAAAGAAAATTTCCTGGCCATGCAAAACTTAAAATATGTTTAACTCTGCTAGCTGGCGCTCTCAGACAGAGACGGTGTAGCATCGCAAAGATATTGTAGCAATAGTCACAGACTAGTTTTGCTCTGTGTGAGCTATGCATATGGATACTAACTTAAGAAACAGAATTTATAGAGTGATCAAAATAACATGCGTACCTCACAACACGCATCCCTTCTTGCTAGCCGCCTGCTCCGGTAGGGTGTGTCACATGCCAAGGTCTTGCTACAGTGGTCTGAGGACGATTTCATCTGTCCGAACTCGACAGAACACATCTGGACTCCGTAGGGTACCAGATCCGCACCCACAAGCCATAGGCCCACTATTCGCAGGAACTTCGTGTCTGTGCGAAGACATCTGCTGCCGCACACCTCTAGAAAGACGTGTCGAACACATGCCACGCAAAATCGTTGAAATACTGCGTTCGAATCGCTGTATCGACATTCTATAAAGCGGGTGGTCATAATGTTTTGGCTCATCAGTTCATTTTCCTTTGACTTAACCATAAAAGACATTGTCTTCCAATAACGTATGGTCAGAATATTCCTTGTGTTCGTGGTTAATGACAAGTCTAGTCGTCCCATTCCTACTTTCGCTCCACAGTTAGATCATACTTTACCAAATGAACTAATTCTGCAACAGCTTACTCACAGAATGCTCAACCAGGCATTACCGTCAATATCCAGCAAGTCCGGGAATGAAACAATGGCGCGTATGACGTCTTACAGTTTGTGACTGCTTAGCCTTCATCTAATTCGCCATCAGTAGGGCACAGAATTATACGTAAATTAATATTATGGCTTTAAATAATTTTCATTTTTTTTGTAATTCTCTACATACGGGTAAATCACGACATTTGGAGTCTGAAAAATTAGCTTTCACTTTCCATATTTTTCCATATTTCAAAGTTTAGTCCATATTTTTCCATATTCCAAATTTAGTTCATATTTTTATAACAGAATTGCATAAATCCATATTTTCAACGATGCGTTATATAAAACTGACCTTTTTAAAGCGCAACAGCATTAAAAATTCGTTAAATAACACTTCAAAGCACGGTTCCTAGCATCGGAATGGACGAGCCGAAAACAAGAATCACACCATCTGAAGCAGCTTGCTTCTCATGGATTAAGTGTAGAGGGAAAGAAGCGAAATCTCTTCCATGTAGTTAAGCATTAAAATGTGAAAAAGTCTCAACGAAGGTACAAGCTTTTGTGAAAGCAAATTTATAAACACGCTATTAGCAAACATGGTACGCATTTGTAGTAATGAACATGATATTAAATTTGGGCAGCTAAAACGCAGTTCTTTCTATGGCAAGGGTTGTCGGTACCCTCGACGCCCCTGAAATCTACCAGTGAAAATTCGAGTGCAAGGGCTCAAAACAGACGGTTCCTTGTATGCCGTCTTCGTCGTAGATATCTTACATTTCTGTTCCTCCGGCCGAGCGGTTCTAGGCGCTACAGTCTGGACCCGCACGACCGGTACGGTCGCAGGTTCGAATCCTGCCTCGGGAATGGATGTGTGTGATGTCCTTAGGTTAGTTAAGTTTAAGTAGTTCTAAGTTCTAGGGGACTGATGACCTCTGCAGTTAAGTCCCATAGTGCTCAGAGCCATTTGAACCATTCTGTTCCTCCATGTTTTCTGTTTCGTCATTCCAGTGTGTTTCCGAGGAATGTGAAACCATCAGGACTTATAATCAAGCGGGCTAGCCCAGGCCAGCGATACGAACAATGAGGCTGCAACATTAAATGTTTCCTCATTGTTATAGTCTAGTGTTTCGTTCATCGCCCAATGTCTGACGTGCACCTCCACATGTAGTACGCTGGCAGTATGTATTATTTCACATCCGTGTCATTCACTGTTGTTAACGACGAGGTTTTCCGGTACCCATCATTGCGTTATTTACGCATCTACATTCTTTCAAGTATAAAATTTGTGTATCTCTGTCTGTGTGGGTGTGGTTTTTTATGTATAAATAAAATTGCTAAAGGATAAGCAGCCGTTGTGTTTCAAATTCCAAAAATGTATTCAACATTTTCCAAACCAGTATTCGAGTACAGATGGTAAGAAACTGTTTCGTAATGATTGTGAAATATCCGTGTCGAGTGAGCAACGGTGTCTGTTATCATAGCACATATCTACCACAAAATATAATGTAAAAAATACAAGCAAAAAGATTTCAAATAACAATTGTTTTCTGATGTAACAGCAAGTGGCTCCCAAACCTCTACCTTCTCGAAAGATTTGTGTCATGCCATGATTTGTTCAGATATACCTTTATGGAAATTAATTAAGGCAGCGTTTAAAAGCTTCTTAGAGAAGTATTCAGCAAACATATTCCTGACGAATCTAACGCTTAGAAAAAACTATGTCAGCAGCATTTTCGAGAATTGTTTGCCGTCGATTTCAAACTGTAAGAGCTGCAGTCAACGAGACTACGAACACCCAAGTGTGGAGCATCTGCACTGTAGTAATCCTAGGACTATTTGAAGGTAAATAGAGCAAATCCGTTCTGTTGGCGTTTGAAGAACTTCCTAAATGTAACCACAAAACGTTACGAAGGCTCTTTAAAGATGCAAAGAGTGTTTTATGGTCTAATGGCGTTGTTGTTGTTGTTGTTGTTGTTGTTGTGGTCTGCAGTCCTGAGACTGGTTAGATGCAGCTCTCCATGCTACTCTATCCTGTGGAAGCTTCTTCATCTCCCAGTACCTACTGCAACCTACATCCATATGAATCTGCTTGGTGTATTCATATCTTGGTCTCCCTCTACGATTTTTACCCTCCACGCTGCCCCCCCCCCCCCCCCTAATAAGTTGGTGATCCCTTGATGCCTCAGAACATGTCCCAAACCTATTCAAAACTTACTCATTAGTTATGTGATCTACCCATCTAATTTTCAGCATTCTTCTGTAGTACCACATTTCGAAAGCTTCTATTGTCTTCTTGTCTAAACTATTTATCATTCATGTTTCACTTCCATAGATGGCTACACTCTATACAAATACTTTCAGAAACGATTTTCTGACACTTAAATCTATACTCGATGTTAACAAAAATCTCTTCTTCAGAAACGCTTTCCATCCCATTGACAGTCTACATTTTATATCCTCTCTACTTCGACCATCATCAGTTATTTTGCTCCCCAAATAGCAAAACTCCTTTCCTACTTTAAGTGTCTCATTTCCTAATCTAATACCCTCAGCATCACCCGATTTAATTCGACTACATTCCATTATCATCGTTTAGCTTTTGTTGATGTTTATCTTATATCCTCCTTTCAAGACACTATCCATTCCGTTCAACTGCTCCTCCAAGTCCTTTGCTGTCTCTGACAGAATTACAATGTCATCGGCGAACCTCAAAGTTTCTATTTCTTCTCCATGGATTTTAATACCTACTCCGAATTTTTCTTTTCTTTCCTTCACTGCTTGCTCAATATACAGAATGAATAACAACGGGGAGAGGCTACAACCCTGTCCCACTCCCTTCCCAACCACTGCTTCCCTTTCATGCCCCTCAACTCTTATAACTGCCATTTGGTTTCTATACAAATTGTAAATAGCTTTTCGCACCTTATATTTTACCCCTGCCATCTTCAGAATTTGGAAGGGAGTATTCCATTCAACACTGTCAAAAGCTTTCTCTAAGTCTACAAATGCCAGAAACGTAGGTTTGCCTTTCCTTAATCTAGCTTCTAAGATAAGTCGTAGGGTCAGTATTGCCTCACGTGATCCAATATTTCTACGGAATCCAAACTGATCTTTCCCAAGGTCGGCTTCTACTAGTTTTTCCATTCGTCTCCAAAGAATTCGCGTTAGTATTTTGCAGCCGTGACTTATTAAGCTGGGAGTTCGGTAATTTTCACATCTGTCAACACCTGCTTTCTTTGGGATTAGAATTATTATATTCTTCTTGAAGTCTGAGGGTATTTCGCATGTCTCATACATCTTGCTCACGAGATGGTAGAGTTTTGTCAGAACTGGCTCTTCCAAGGCTGTCAGTAGTTCTAATGGAATGTTGTCTACTCCCGGAGTCTTGATTCGACTCAGGTCGTTCAGTGCTCTGTCAAACTCTTCTCGCAGTATCGTATCGTCCATTTCGTCTTCATCTTCATGCTCTTCCACTTCCATATTATTGTCCTCAAGTACATTGCCCTTGTATAGACCCAGTATATACTCCTTCCACCTTCCTGGTTTCCCTTCTTTGTACATTTGTCCTCTAGCCATCCCTGCTGAGCTATTTTGCATATCCTGTCGGTCTCATTTTTGAGAGGTTCGTATTCCTTTTTTCCTGCTACATTTACTGCATTTTTATATTTTCTCCTATCATCAATTAAATTCAATAATTCTTCTGCTACCCAAGGATTTATACTAGCCCTCGTCTTTTTACCTACTTGATCCTCTGCTGCCTTCACTACTTCATCCCTCAAAGCTACCCATTCTTCTTCTACTGTATTTCTTTCCCCCATTCCTGCCATTTGTTCCCTTACGCTCTCCCTGAAACTCTGTACAACCTTTGGTTTAGTCACTTTATCCAGGTCCCATCTCCTTAAATTCCCACCTTTTTGCAGTTTCTTCAGTTTTAATCTACAGTTCTTAACCAATAGATTGTGGTCAGAGTCCACATCTGCCCCTGGAAATGTCTTACAATTTAAAACCTGGTTCCTAAATCTCTGTCTTACCATTATATAATATGTCTGACATCTGTCAGTATCTCCAGGCTCCTTCCATGTATACATCCTTCTTTCATGATTCTTGAACGAAGTGTTAGCTATGATTAAGTTATGCTCTGCGCAAAATTCTACTAGGCGGTTTCCTCTTTCATTTCTTACCCCAATCCATATTCACCTACTACGTTTCCTTCTCTCCCTTATCCTACAACCGAATTCCAGTCACCCACTATTAAATTTTCGTCTCCCTTCACAATCTGAATAATTTCTTTTATTTCATCATACATTTCTTCAATTTCTTCGTCATATGCAGAGCTAGTTGGCATATTAACCTCTACTATTGTAGTAGGCGTGGGCATCGTGTATATCTTGGCCACAATAATGCGTTCACTATGCTGCTTGTAGTAGCTTACCCGCATTCCTATTTTTTTATTCATTATTAAACCTACTCCTGCATTACCTCTATTTGACTTTGTATTTATAACCCTATATTCGCCTGACCAAAAGTCTTGTTCCTCCTGCCACCGAACTTCACTAATTCCCACTATATCTAACTTTAATCTATCCATTTCCCTTTTAAAATTTTCTAACCTACCTGCCCGATTAAGGGATCTGACATTCCACGCTCCAATCCGTAGAACGCCAGTTTTCTTTCTCCGGATAACGACGTCTTCTTGAGTAGTCCCCGCCCGGAGATCCGAATGGGGGACTATTTTACCTCCGGAATATTTTACCCAAGTGGACGCCATCGTCATTAACCATACAGTAAAGCTGCATTCCCTCGGGAAAAATTATGGCTGTAGTTTCCCCTTGCTGTCAACCGTTCGCAGTACTAGCACATCAAGGCCGTTTTGGTTAGTGTTACAAGGCCAGATCAGTCAATCATCCAGACTGTGGCCCCTGCAACTACTGAAAAGGCTGCTGCCCCTCTTCAGTAACAATGCGTTTGTCTGGCCTCTCAACAGATACTCCTCTGTTGTGGTTCCACCTACGGTACGGCTATCTGTATCGCTGATGCACGCAAGCCTCCCCATCAACGGCAAGGTCCATGGTTCATGGGGGGGGGGGGGGGGGCTAATGGCGTAAAACGCGAATAAGTTTTCTTGTTAGACACATACTGAAATGATCCATGTAACGTCCTTGGCGCACGGAATAAATAGTTTATGCGGGTTCATACGGATAAATTAGAAATATGTGGGTAGCTGAACATTAAACATTTGAACACTACTTTGAGGGTTTCAGTGACATTAAAACGGTTATTTTTCATACTGAAGATGAGTCTGCTTGTATTTTGAATGCAAAAGAACTTTTTCAAAATGATACTCTACACACTAATTTAGTGTACATCAAAAGCAATTACTATTTCTATATCGCGTCAGGTTTTAGAAGACAAGAAAATGAAAATTAGTGGAACGGAAGGAGCCGTTGCTGAGTCGTTAAAGCAAAAATTTAAGTATGCGCTACAAAGATGCAAAGGATTTAATCTGCTAACAAGTATTAACAGTAGGCTGTGCGGAAGAATAGATGAGAAACGTCCCGATACACACTTCCACAATTGTATAAATTTAATTTTGCTGCAGCCACATCTTGTGACGTTGAAAGATCTTTCAGTCAGTACAGAGTTTTTATTCTGAAATTTAAAAAAAGCTTGTTATTGTGTACTGTATCTATGCAAATAACGCCAGTGAGACTGAAGAAACATAAAATTGTTTCTTTTTGGTATAACTGAAACGTCCCCTTAGATAAATTATACGTGACTGTGATTAAACTGACACACAATATTTTAAGCGCAACGCAATCTGACTTTCAAAATTCCCTACAAAAGAATGGCCCTGACTAACATTAATTTGGAAAATATTACGAGTAGATTTCCCCACCATGTTATAGTTCTGGGTGGAGATTTTAATTTGCCGGATATAGACTGGGAGACTCAGACGTTCATAACGGGTAGCAGGGACAGAGAATCCAGTGAAATTTTTTTAAGTGCTTTATCTGAAAACTACCTTGAGCAGTTAAACAGAGAACCGACTCGTGGCGATAACATATTAGACCTTCTGGTGACAAACAGACCCGAACTATTTGAAAAAGTTAACGCAGAACAGGGAATCAGCGATCATAAAGCGGTTACGGCATCGATGATTTCAGCCGTAAATAGGAATATTAAAAAGGGTAGGAAGATTTTTCTGTTTAGAAAAAGTGACAAAAAGCAGATTTCAGAGTACCTGTTGTCTCAACACAAAAGTTTTGTCTCAAGTAGAGATAGTGTTGAGGATCAGTGGACAAAGTTCAAAACCGTCGTACATAATGCGTTAGATGAGTATGTGCCAAGCAAGATCGTAAGAGATGGAAAAGAGCCACCGTGGTACAACAACCGAGTTAGAAAACCGCTGCGGAGGCAAAGGGAACTTCACAGCAAACATGAACATAGCCAAAGCCTTGCAGACAAACAAAAATTACGCGAAGCGAAATGTAGTGTGAGGAGGGCTATGCGAGAGGCGTTCAATGAATTCGAAAGTAAAGTTCTATGTACTGACTTGGCAGAAAATCCTAAGAAATTTTGGTCTTATGTCAAAGCGGTAGGTGGGTCAAAACAAAATGTCCAGACACTCTGTGACCAAAATGGTACTGAAACAGAGGATGACAGACTAAGGGCCGAAATACTAAATGTCTTTTTCCAAAGTTGTTTCACAGAGGAAGACTGCACATTAGTTCCTTCTCTAGATTGTCGCACAGATGACATAATGGTAGATATCGAAACAGACGACAGAGGGATAGAGAAACAATTAAAATCGCTCAAAAGAGGAAAGGCCTCTGGACCTGATGGGATACCAGTTCAATTTTACACGGAGTACGCGAAGGAACTTCCCCCCCTCCTTGCAGCGGTGTACCGTAGGTCTCTAGAAGAGCGTAGCGTTCCAAAGAATTGTAAAAGGGCACAGGTCATCCCCGTTTTCAAGAAGGGACGTCGAGCAGATGTGCAGAACTGTAGACCTATATCTCTAACGTCGATCAGTTGTAGAATTTTGGAACACGTATTGCGTTCGAGTATAATGACTTTTCTGGAGACTAGAAATCTACTCTGTAGGAATCAGCATAGGTTTCGAAAAAGACGGTCATGTGAAACCCAGCTCGCGCTATTCGTCCACGAGACTCAGAGGGCCATAGACACGGGTTCACAGGTAGATGCCGTGTTTCTTGACTTCCGCAAGGCGTTCGATACAGTTCCCCACAGTAAGAGCATATGGACTATCAGACCAATTGTGTGATTGGATTGAGGAGTTCCTAGATAACAGGACGCAGCATGTCATTCTCAATGGAGAGAAGTGTTCCGAAGTAAGAGTGATTTCAGGTGTGCCGCAGGGGAGTGTCATAGGACCGTTGCTATTCACAATATACATAAATGACCTTGTGGATGACATCGGAAGTTCACTGAGGCTTTTTGCAGATGATGCTATGGTGTATCGAGAGGTTGTAACAATGGAAAATTGTACTGAAATGCAGGAGGATCTGCAGCGAATTGACGTATGGTGCAGGGAATGGCAATTGAATCTCAATGTAGACAAGTGTAATGTGCTGCGAATACTCAGAAAGGTAGATCCTTTATCATTTAGCTACAAAATAGCAGGTCAGCAACTGGAAGCAGTTAATACCATAAATTGTCTGGGAGTACGCATTAGGAGTGATTTAAAATGGAACGATCATATAATGTTGATCGTCGGTAAAGCAGATGCCAGACTGAGATTCATTGGAAGAATCCTAAGGAAATGCAATCCGAAAACAAAGGAAGTAGGTTACAGTAATCCTAAGGAAATGCAATCCGAAAACAAAGCAAGTAGGTTACAGTACGCTTGTTCGCCCACTGCTTGAATACTGCTCAGCAGTGTGGGATCCGTACCAGATAGGGTTGATAGAAGATATAGAGAAGATCCAACGGAGAGCAGCGCGCTTCGTTACAGGATCATTTAGTAATCGCGAAAGCGTTACGGAGATGATAGATAAACTCCAGTGGAAGACTCTGCAGGAGAGACGCTCAGTAGCTCGGTACGGGCTTTTGTCAAAGTTTCGAGAACATACCTTCACCGAAGAGTCAAGCAGTATATTACTCCCTCCTACGTATATCTCGCGAAGAGACCATGAGGATAAAATCAGAGAGATTAGAGCCAACACAGAGGCATACCGACAATCCTTCTTTCCACGAACAATACGAGACTGGAATAGAAGGGAGAACCGATAGAGGTACTCAAGGTACTCTCCGCCACACACTGTCAGGTGGCTTGCGGAGTATGGATGTAGATGCAGATGTAAAACCTATACCTTTCATGAATCACTTACCTCACAAAAATCTTCGTTAGACGAACTACTGCAATACAGCGAGCGCCAATACTGCCAGCTAAATAAAAGATTCTAACTACTGAAGGCACTAACTACAGATAGGCATAGTTAGCAAATGAAAGATTTTAATAGAGAACAAACAATGTATTTACCTTAATAATCATCAATAGTCATAATATATATAGCGGTTCGTGACGTCCAGTTATACAAATTTCAAAACTCCGCCATTTCTCTCCCCACATCCACCACTGTAGGTGGCTCACCTGTAACTGCGCAACGCTACGCGCTGTTAACAGCCGACAGCCCAACACTACAATAGCGAATATTACAACAATGCCACCCAGCCACAGACTGCACACAGCACAGCCAGTGATTTTCATACAGAGCGCTACGTGGCGTTACCAATATAAAAACCTAAATGGCGTACTTGCATAACAAAGTATGGGTTATTTGGTTCAAATGGCTCTGAGCACTCTGGGACTTAACATCTGTGGTCATCAGTTCCCTAGATCTTAGAACTACTGAAACCTAACTAACCCAAGGACGTCAAACACATCCATGCCCGAGGCAGGGTGCGAACCTGCGACCGTAGTGGTCACGCGGTTCCAGACTGAAGCGCCTAGAACCGCACCGCCACACCGGCCGGTGGTATATTTGGCAATAGTAGTTTCTTGTCTTTTTTTTCATATTTGGTAATTTTAAACCAACATTATATGTACATATTTTGTCAATTGTAGTACATATTTATCCAAACCCAAGCCATCAGCCTTCAGCTGTCCCTATTTCAGTGGGTACTATGGATTTCTCTGCCCTAACATTCCGAAATTCCTCTCTCTTAATAAACTACGCTATCGCCAGTTTCTTCATGGACTGTTCCCGCCCGCGGCGAGCAGCTCACAGCTGCGTCAGAGAGGCGCTTCCAAAACTCCCAGCAGCCCGCTACCAAGCGAGCTCGCAGTTTCGTCGTTAGCGATCTGTGATGGGTGGACGCCACGCATGCGCGCCACCAGAGGACCCTAAACTGTCATCACCTTACTGCTTGTGACTCTGATTGGCCGCTCGTGTTTTTAGGCAGTTGCGTTCTGCGCTTTGACCTAGATTCAGTGCATCTATATACTTACCGTCATCAGTACGAAAGACTGCACTGAGGACAATTACACCGATGCACGATTCTACTTGTTGGAACTGACAATTTGAAAGTTTTTACAACACAACTTTTACTTAATAGAGTCTACATGGAAATGACTGTATAACAACGAAAGTCACAAACGCAAAGCCAGTAATAATATCCTACTGATGTCCTGTCTTTTTTTTTTCTTTATTGTATTTCAATTCCCCATCAGGGCGTGCTGGCAGCAGCATATGCGCTGCTCTTCAGCCGAAAGACTTAGAACGAACAATAGAAGACATTTAAAAATAACAAAGGAATATGGTGAACATAGATATAAAAAAGGGGGAACATCATGGAAGGCAATAGACAAAAAAAGGGGCGATTGTAAAATGAAAAACTGTTTAAAAGTAGCACACACAAAAAGCCACACACTGTGACAATTAAAAGAACACAAGGCACAGTATTACTGGAGCATAAAAAGTATCGACGGATGGCGTAGCACATAACAAACACTGACGGCGAACCTCAAGGCAGCACACAATTAAAATCACACCTCTTGATGCACAGGAGAAACAGCACTAACCATAACACTGACGTGGCACACTGACGAAGATCAAAACAGAGGATCTGCCAGGCGCAAGGAGATGAAGGAGTCCGGAAGAAGGGAGGGAGGGGAAGAGAGGGGGGAGATTGGCAGGGGGCGCGCTGAAGAGAGCCAGATAGGGAGGGAGGTGGGAAGGAAAGAGGCAAGTATGGGGTGCTGGGTCACAGGGGGGGAAGGAGGAAAATCCGCTCTGGGAGGAGTGGAGAGGAAAAAGGGGGCCCTGGGGAGGGGGGGGGGGGGGAACAAGGCCAGGTTATAGTTGGAAGGAAGGGTAGATGTCACGGCGAAGTTCGTCATCCGGGAGGTGGAGGAGCTGGAAATTGCCCTGATGAAGGAGATGGAGCGTGTGGAGGTGGAGAGAGGGAGGCATACAGCGGTAGAGGCGCGGCAATGGGTCGGGGGTGGAGAGGAAGGAGGAAACCAGAGGGTGGTGGGGATCTAGCCTGCGGACAATGTAAAGGATGTGGAGATGTTGGAGGAACAGGAGGAGGTGGGGGTAGGGGATCAGTTCATACAGGGGCCATGTGGGGGAAGGAAGGCGGATACGGAAGGCAAGGCGGAGCGCATGGCGTTCAAGGGTTTGGAGGGCCTTGTAAAAGCGGGTGGGGGCGGAGATCCAGGCAACGCTGGCATAACAAAGGATAGGACGGATGAGGGATTTGTAGGTGTGGAGGATGGTAGAAGGGTGCAATCCCCATGTCCGGCGAGACAGGAGTTTCAGAAGGCAGAGGCGGGAATGGGCTTTCTGCTGGACGGCCTGGAGATGAGGGGTCCAGGTGAGGTGTCAGTCAAGGGTGAGGCCCAGATATCTCAGGGTGGGGGTGAGCTGGATAGGATGACCATAAAGGGTGAGGTAGAAATCATGTAGGCGAAAGGAGCGAGTGGTGTGGCCTATGATGATTGCCTGGGTTTTGGAGGGGTTGAGACGGAGGAACCACTGGTTACACCAAGTGGTGAACTGGTTAAGGTGGGTTTGGAGGGTACGTTGGGACTGTTGAAGGGTAGGGTAGAGAGCCAGGAAGGTGGTGTCATCAGCATACTGGAGAAGGTGGACTGGTGGGGGTGGCTTGGGCATATCAGTCGTATACAAGAGATAAAGCAGAGGGGAGAGAACCCTGGGTGACGCCAGCCGTGGGATGTCCTGTCCTGCTTCTAGCCTTTAAATAATATTGGGCAGCCAATCAGATGTTGGTGTAGTAATACTTCCTGAATGCCATCTCAAACTCCCTCTGCAGGAAGTAGTACGCGGAATGTCTGTTTCCAAAACAGCCAATGTTTACCATTGCTTACGCCTTGGGCACAGACAACCTCGGTGCTGTGGGTGTTATATGTGTTGCCGGCCCGCTGGGGCTACTTAGGCGATGGCGTAACACTACTAAACATTACTACATGTCAGTGACATATGTGTTAGCAACCAAGATTATTTGTTTCTATAAATAATATTTCTCCAGTTGTACATAACTTAGCACAAAAGAAGGCCCTACAAAGCTATGTATACCTCAGTTATTAAGGGTACATAGTGTAAATAAATTTATTACGTGTTTTACTTTTGTAGATGCCTGATTATTTTTAGTAGCCGCCTCTACTGCATAAACATCATAAACATTCCTAGAAAACGTGGCTGTACTAAAGTTGCGTTGTTCAACCCCTTTTTCAAACGCTATAAAAACGCGACGTTCCTGTAAACGTTCGTATTTCTCAATTATTCCACTATTTCTTTGTCTGTTGTTATACGAAACTACAAATGAAAAATAATATAAAAATGTATGACAAGTTATAAAAATTTTTGATGAATCTCAGGTCTACCGTCGAATGACGTACTTCCAAAATATCAGTCTCATAGACATAAACCAATATAGGCAGCTACTATTAATAACATCGTATGGCTTAACGGCATGGCGCAAGCCTTTAGACTGGACGACAGTTGGGCAGATTGTGTGTCCCTGAACCAACGACACCAAGCACTAACTGAGTCCGACTTTGCTTTAATTCGGTGATCGACCAAGAACCGGTGATTCTAGCGCTGCAAGATCACTGGCAGCTAGGCAACTGAGAGCTTACTGAACAACACAATACATGTTTCATAGCTTGCTACACTATGCTGTAATTTATAAACAAACTAGGACCTGCCCCAGCTTCCCACGGATTGTACAAAGCTTCTATGGTCGCACGACTTGTTTATAATACGTAATGAGGATAACGTACGACGCTCTCAGAGTTACATTTCGCTTCACGTTTGGAAGGAGTTTCCAAAGAGCTTATTCAAGTCTGCTGTTCTCGAGTAACATGCCACTACTATTACTGACATAGAGGGAGGGCCGCTGTATGCAACATCCCCCTACGGACGTAATGGTGTGGCCATTGGTGCTTGGCAACTTAAGTATGAACTTTTGTGAAACTACAGGGTCGCCACCAGGTCAGTCCCCTCTTTACGCATTAAACTAGAAAAGATACTCCAAAATCCCTCTGTCATAACTGCAATACTAAACCACTCTATATGTAAAAAAAATTCAAATTTTTCTATTTGGTAGTTTATTCATAAATGTTCCTGAAACTTAGTGATTTTAACATGGGCAGCATAGACACCTCCGGCTCCCCTTCCGTCACCTGCATAACAAATAAGACACACACGTGGAGATAGAGATCTATGTCCCGGTAAAAGGAACACTAAGTTGGTTACCTTGTAACTAGATATATACATGCACTCATTCCTTCTTTCACATAGAAGGCAAGGTGAAGAAGGAAACACAATAACACAGGGTGTCATTAGATAAAGGTTGGTGCCTTCCATGATTATATACAGGGTGTTTCAAAAATGACCGGTATATTTGAAACGGCAATAAAAAAGAAACGAGCAGCGATAGAAATACACCGTTTGTTGCAATATGCTTGGGACAACAGTACATTTTCAGGCGGACAAACTTTCGAAATTACAGTAGTTACAATTTTCAACAACAGATGGCGCTGCAAGTGACATGAAAGATATAGAAGACAATGCAGTCTGTGGGTGCTCCATTCTGTACGTCGTCTTTCTGCTGTAAGCGTGTGCTGTTCACAACGTGCAAGTGTGCTGTAGACAACATGGTTTATTCCTTAGAACAGAGGATTTTTCAGGTGTTGGAATTCCACCGCCTAGAACACAGTGTTGTTGCAACAAGACGAAGTTTTCAACGGAGGTTTAATGTAACCAAAGGACCGAAAAGCGATACAATAAAGGATCCGTTTGAAAATTTTCAACGGACTGGGAACGTGACGAATGAACGTGCTGGAAAGGTAGGGCGAACGCGTATGGCAACCACAGAGGGCAACGCACAGCTAGTGCAGCAGGTGATCCAATAGCGGCCTCGGGTTTCCGTTCGCCGTGTTGCAGCTGCGGTCCAAATGACGCCAACGTCCACGTATCGTCTCATGCGCCAGAGTTTACACCTCTATCCATACAAAATTCAAATGCGGCAACCCCTCAGCGCCGCTACCATTGCTGCACGAGAGACATTCGCTAACGATATAGTGCACAGGATTGATGACGGCGATATGCATGTGGGCAGCATTTGGTTTACTGACGAAGCTTATTTTTACCTGGACGGCTTTGTCAATAAACAGAACTGGCGCATATGGGGAACCGAAAAGCCCCATGTTGCAGTCCCATCGTCCCTGCATCCTCAAAAAGTACTGGTCTGGGCCGCCATTTCTTCCAAAGGAATCACTGACCCATTTTTCAGATCCGAAACGATTACTGCATCACGCTATATGGACATTCTTCGTGAATTTGTGGCGGTACAAACTGCCTTAGACGACACTGCGAACACCTCGTGGTTTATGCAAGATGGTGCCCGGCCACATCGCACGGCCGACGTCTTTAATTTCCTGAATGAATATTTCGATGATCGTGTTATTGCTTTGGGCCAGACATGAACCCCTGTGACTTCTTTCTGTGGGGACACTTGAAAGACCAGGTGTACCGCCAGAATAAAGAAACAATTGAACAGCTGAAGCAGTACATCTCATCTGCATGTGAAGCCATTCCGCCAGACACGTTGTCAAAGGTTTCGGGTAATTTCATTCAGAGACTACGCCATATTATTGCTACGCATGGTGGATATGTGGAAAATATCGTACTATAGAGTTTCCCAGACCGCAGCGCCATCTGTTGTTGGAAATTGTAACTACTGTAATTTCGAAAGTTTGTCTGCCTGAAAATCTACTGTTGTCCCAAGCATATTGCAACAAACGGTGTATTTCTATCGCTGCTCGTTTAGTTTTTATTGCCGTTTCAAATATACCGGTCATTTTTGAAACACCCTGTATATATATATATATATTAACTGGTGCAGATACGCATGCGCAAAGTTAAAAGCTACATGAGTGACCTTTGTCGAATTTCTCACTATTTTCGGATATTGCTCCATTTATGTAGCGCAGACGCTTGTGTAATGGTGATAATGACTTGCACGCCTTCTGTCGGACTGCGGACTTGTGGAGTTAAAATTTAGCTGTCAAATTAATAAGATTAGGAGTCGCCAGACTTGTCACATTTCATAAAATGTCTACTTACTGTGTATAGTAAATAAATCACCGTCTCCCACACCTTATCCAGTTGAAAGTCGCAGTCACGATTAATAAGATCTTCCGCCATACATATTTCCAACAATTCCTTAATAAATGAAGCCCAAGGACCTCGTCGAGGCCAAGGTTTCCGTGGCATAATAATCCGTGCAATGTCCGGTGGAATACAATGTAGTGGTGTGACTCACTTACTGGTGTGGGCAAAGCGATTGTGGCCATCATACCCTCAAAAATCTTCTGGCGGTGTGTAGATGATTCTTTCGTAGCCTCACGGTGAAGAAGAACAAAATTGGCTCTGTACACTATGGGACTTAACATCTCAGGTCATCAGTCCCCTAGAACTTAAACCTAACTAACCTAAGGACACCATACACGTCTATGCCCGAGGCTGGATTCGAACCTGCGACCGTAGCGGTCGCGCGGTTCCGAACTGATGCGCTTAGAGCCGCTCGACCACACGGCCGGCGAAGAAGAACAGTCAGACTTTCTGCAGTGTCTTAATTCAATACACGAGAATATCAAATCTACGATGGAAGTGGAGAAGGACTGTTTTCTACTTTTTCTGGATGTATTGGTCAACCGGAAAGTGAATGGAGCATTGGGGGACTCCGTTTGACGTAAGCCCATACATACAGACCTGTATTAGCAGGCATCTAGCTGCCACCACCCATCACAAACTATGGGCGTCCTTCGAATGTTGATGCACAAGGCACATGTTGTTTTTTACAGCCCTGCAGAGGACCTGGAAAACCTACGTCTGTGTTAAAAGAAAATGGATATTCTCCACATAAGATCCGCACAGCCTTAAGGAAGAAGAAACGAGACCACCCACAAATCAAGAGCAGAAGGAGCGGTTCAATCCATGGCGTTCCTCTAATTCATCATCAATATTTCGTCGAACTCGGGCACAAGCTTAAGAAAACATCAATCAATGAAATCACAAAGACTTGCGTTCTTCTCGGTTGAACAAAGGGCTGAGAAGGGCTAGAATCTACAGAATATCTTGCCAGTGTCAGACAACGTGAACCGTGCGTTTTGGTGCGTTGAACATGATCGCCACACTCGCATTTCAGAGCCCAATAAGTCAGACATAGCCGAATAGTATATCTCCACAGAACATGTCCATGGATTATTCGGCCACGAAATCTCGGTCTCCACGAGATCCCTCTGGTATTTAGTTATTCAGCAGTCGGTGGAAGTACGTATGGCGGATAATGTTATTAGTCGTGATGGTGGCTTTCAGCTGGATAAAGCGTGGGAACCTTTGATTTCCTTAACAGCTACAAGAAGGAAACATTTTACTACTAGTGACTCGTCTAGCGACGTCCAATTTTATTTATTTGGCATCTGAATTTTATCTCCACAAGCCCGCATTTCGACGGAGAGCGTGCATGTAGTATCACCATTACGCATGCGCCTGCGTTTCCTGAACGCAGTAACAGTCGAAGAGGGCGCTCAACTCGACAGAACTCACCCATGCAGCGTTTACTTTTGAACGTTCGTCTCTGCGACAATCTTTTGGTGTAAAGTTGGCGATGTTAAGTAGCAATCTCCATTGCTAAACACTCACATGGAGATAGCTGATTCGTTGGTAGCCGATATATCGTGACAAGAAGTCGACGACTTCCGGCTCGAATCCCAATTTAGACCGAAAAAATTCCCAGAATCACAACGTTGGTATGGATTATACAGGATGACTTAATCAAATACAGAATATACCATTTCTGACGTGAAGCACAAATTACTTGCAGCTAAACGTCAGATGATTAATGATTTATGTCAATTCCCCCATTCAGTCATTCCGAGCGAGTTTGAAGTCATAAACCGCAACTAAAAGGTGCAGGAAATGAGACAAGAAGAAGATGAAATTGGTAAAACGTCTTATGAAATGATTATGTATGGACGTTTCACTAGCTACGTAAATTCAATGTTAGTTTGTATTCGGAGAGGTAAAACTGCGTCGCTTAATTCTGTTATGCACGTAAACTTCCTAAAATTCATGTCACTGAGTTTGAAAATCATAACAATACCATATATTCAGTCCGCTGTTAGCAGCGGTGGGGCAAGGTCGTCGTGCCTGTGTCCCCCTGTCAGCGCACCGCGCGCGCGAGTGTTTACTGTTTACCTTCCGCTGCGGCGAGTGTCACGCGTTCGTGTCTCGGTAGTGCCATGGCGCACTCGTATCGCAAGTCCACAATTAAGATCACATTTCAAGCGGACTACGCAAGACCTCGAGCACTTGACATTGAACGTTTCATCCGGTAAGAACTTCATATTGCACCTCAAGACATAATTGGGATCCACTTTTCTATAACACAAAATGTCGTCTACATAAAACTGATCAATGAAAAGGCGTGCACTGATGTTGTGTGCCGACACGCTCATGGACTTAAATTTAAGCATTCTGATGGTCACATAGGAACTGTCACGATCGACCACGCTGGATTTGGCCTTCGCACTCTGAGGGTCTTCGAGCTGCCATTCGAAGTCCCGTCAGATGTTGTGATGACAGCTTTCAAACCGTACGGCAACGTGCTAAGCCACTTAGCTGAAAAATGGCAAACGTTTGAGACGTACCCGTCTTAAATGGAGTGCGACAAATTAAGATTGAACTGACGAAGCATGTGCCATCCTATGTAGTAATTGGCGGCTGCAGAGCCATTGTCATGTGATCAATTGTGCCAGCAAGACGAGCGTAAAGAGAAGATGGAAGTAGAAACGGAAACTGTCCGGACCTCTGCCTTCCTACCAATGGAGACCGCATCAGATGATTGTCGCCCGCACTCTGACACAGAACAACGTGTCCGGAAACAATGGTCCCCTCGAAAACGCAAGAAACGGCGCCGTACGCCATCCGATGATTGCCTGCTTCGGATGTGTGACTCGGACGAACATCCGGCATCGGACGACACTCAGGACTCTACCACCACAACTCACCCTTCCCATCACGATCCTACGGCGGATGCAGTTTCTGAGCCTCGATCTGACAACATCACTTTTGCTACTGAACATGCGCGCGAGCACTCTACTGACAGCACTAATCAACAGTTACCAATTGTTGCATCTGATTCTTGGGCGGATGATGTCGAGGATGAGCCACAGCACCAGGAGGATGCCGAAGGCAGAGATTCTTCCTCGGCTGTACCCAGCACAACCAACCACAGTGACTACGGCTGTATCGTCAGCCTCTGTGGGGCCGCCCCTGCCGCCCACACCTGGCCGCCTACACAACCCAGTTGCCGACCTGGCTGACCAAACATACCGTCTAGCGACGATTAACATCAACAACATACGTGCCCGACATAAACTAGCGATGCTACAGGATCTACTCAACGCAGCAGACATAGACATTGCGCTCCTTCAAGAGGTGTATGTCGCAGACTTCAAGGAACCCTATGGCTACAAGACTTGGGTCTCACATGCGTCTGCCAATGGCAGTGGTGTGGCGATCCTGCTCCGCGATGGTATACCCACAGAAGACGTCGAGTATCTCCCTGACGCCAGAGGCACGGCTCTTACTATCCAAGGAGTAAAACTTATTAACATCTATGCACCGTCACGATCTGGTCGGCGTCGCGAACGATCCACCTTTTTCGCTTATACAATCACGCCCCTCTTTATGGGCCGTCAGGGCGCCTTGATAATCGGAGGGGACTTCAACTGTAGCCAAGCACCTAAGGATCAATTACCACATCATTCTCCCTGCGCAGAACTTACGACAATTATAAATAATCTTCAGTTGGTGGACTCGTGGGAACATGTTTGTGGCGATCGGTCCCGATTTACTCACTACACCAGCCATTCCTCCAGCCGCATCGACCGAATTTACATCTCGCTCTCCATAGCTGTGGGGACAAGAGCTGTCGAAGTTTGTCCCACAGCTTTTTCTGACCACGAGGCCTACATCTCCGCTATTACCCTCGGCCGCCAGAAGGTATGGCACAGCCGTGGTCCTCGGAAGTTGAACGTCGCCCACCTAGCTTCTCAGGAATGTCGCCGCCTTATAGAGAACACGTGGGACTCTTGTAGTCGCCGGCGTGGCACCTACCGGTCCACACTGTCGTGGTGGTTACTCTGCGCCAAACCAGCCCTCCGGAAGACCTTGATAGGCTACGGCCGAGATGTTGCAGCATGGAAGAGACATACCATGGACTTTTACTACAGCATCTTAAGGGAATGTACAACACTACCGTACTCACCTGCACGGAGGTGACGGTGAACCGTGCCAAGGCACAGATCATCAGATTAACACGTTGCCACCTTGAGGGTGCGATCGTCAGAGCGCGCACTCAAGACAGTGGCACAGGAGGAACCGGCCATGTACCCCGTCATTGCAGAACGACGGCGCCGACGCAAGACACTGATCCAAGCTATCACGACGGAAGACGGACGACGCCTTGATACCCAGCGCAACGTAGGAAACGCCCTTCATGCTCACTACACTAGGCTGTACCCGGAACATCGACATCCCCCAGAGGTGACCGCCGAAGTCTCTCAACTCACTTATGGCACGCTTTCTCGACAGCGGCGGCGGATTTGACTGCTGATGTAACGGAAGAGAAAATCATTGAAGCAATACAGGCTGGGGCTGCTCATAAGTCTCCAGGACCTGGTGGCCTTCCTCTGGAATTTTACCGGACATATCAACAATTACTGGCACCAGCATGGACTGATATTTGCCGCGATCCTATGTCTCCCACGGCGCAGATCCCTGGGGCTATCCTAGAAGGACTGATTGTGCCCATACGCAAACCACGAGGCGGATCCAAGATCAGTGACTATCGGCCCTTGACCTTACTCAACAGTGACTTGAAGATTTTCACCCGGCTTCTGGCGGCACGCCTAAAGCGATCAGTACGATGTGTTGTGTCGCAGGACCAGGCATCGTTAGGTGGTGTCCATAATATTCGCACTGAATTGTGCCGATATAGAGATACGATGCGCTAGCCAAATCTCGCCAACTGCCAGGGGTTTTGGCCTCACTCGACTTTGGCCAGGCCTTTGACAGAGTCGACCACACATTTTTGATGGAGGTACTGCGACATATGGGGTATTCGGACGTCATAGTTAATGTACTGATGCGTCTCCTACGCGGCGCGACGTCCAAGGTGTTATATAATGGCCGTCTCACACCGCCGATACAGATCCAGCGATCGGCACGACAAGGCTGCCCTCTTTCGGCGATATTGTACGCCCTCGTCTTGGAACCACTCCTCTGCGGCCTCCGACAACGCCTGACAGGGATGTCCCTTGGTGGACACACTTTTTGCTGCACTGCCTATGCGGATGATCTGGTACTCCTTCTTCGCAATAATGACGATGTTCGTGCAGCACTGGCGTGCGTGGCGACCTACGGCGCGGCATCGGGAAGCCATCTCAATCTCCATAAATCACACGCACTGTCTATAGGCAGAGGTCTACCCGACGAGAGCGTCGCACCGCTACGAATCAGTGACACAATCCGCTGTCTTGGCATTGATTTCACATCTGACATGAAGCGTTCAACAGCCCTTAGCTACAGGCGTTTATTGAATCAGATGAGAGCTGGAATAAGTGACCACTGTCTGAGACATCTAGACCTCCTGCAACGGACACGGTATGCTAACGTCTGTTTGGCGTCACGTATCCCCCATTTTGCACAGATACTCCCGATACCACCTACCCTGGCTCACCGCATATGGCGGTTTTGGAATCCTTTGTTAATACGGGCATGTTATTTAAGATTCGTTACGAGTCCCTAACCCTCCCGAGGAGCAGAGGAGGTTTAGGCCTTTGTCATGTTCAGGACAGAGCGAAGGCCCTGTTCGTCAGCTGTCACCTACAACTGTGGCGACGAAGTCCGACGTGCCTCACAAGTCTCTTATTGGAAGCCTTACGACCAATCTCACTCGCACCCCCTGTGATGATATCGGACATCCCGGCACCTTCCTTCTACATCAGCCAATTCTTCCTTGAATTAAGCTACATCCGCACCGCACTACGACCCACACGCTTGATGATGACGAGGGCGATATATACTACCATGCAAATGAACAGGACGCCGAATGTGAGTGAAAGCAAACACCCCACTACAAAGTGGCGTTCTATGTGGCAGGCAGTGAATGCCACCACCCTTGATACTGACGTGCAGTCTGCATGGTACGTAACTGTTAATGGGAAACAGTTGTGCCAGTACCGCCCACATCACATCCACCTCGCTGATTCACCCTTGTGTGCCACATGCCAAGTGATTGACACGGATGAACATCGTTTCGAATGCGGGTCGGCAAAGGACGTTTGGTATTTGGTGCGTCAGACATTGGCTTTTCTCACACGCAAGATTCCCGACAGGATAAGTACACGATCACTCATTTTCCCAGATGGGGTGTATTTCTCAAGAGCAACAACGAACTCTGTGACGTGGATCAGCGGCCACGCTGTTCACTACCTGTTCGGTAATGCCGAAAAGACAGTACCCGATTTTTGGTATTACCTCAACGAACAACATTGTGCGATCGTCAAGAACCCTAAATATAGGCAATATTTTTGTAATTTTCTTTGGAGCACATTCCATAATCCACCTCGCAGCTGGATTATCGATGACATGAGAAGACAACCATAGCACCTCTTCCCAGTTCCTTTTTTTATGAGATTGAACAAACAACGGAAACAACACAGCAACGAGAAGACAGTCATCGAAAAATTCGCAGCGGGCTATAGTATGGATCATCCTTTGTCGTAACGGGGCGACTTTCTATTATTCTGTTTATGTAGCCGAAGAGGACCGACCTTCCTTCTATCCATTTGTATAAACATAAAATAAAATAAAATAAAAATAAAAAAAGCAGAAAAACAAACCTTCCAAAAGCCTTTTTCTTTTTTTGTTAAAAAAATTGCTAGGATAGCTGGCTAAAAAAAATGCCCATTTGTGTTACGTACGCATTTTGTTATTTTAATTTAAAAAAAATGGGTATGATTCCAGCTACAAAAGAAAGAAAAAGAAGAAAGAAAGAAATAAAAAATAAAGAAAATAAATAAAAAAGAGCGGGTTAAAAAAACAAAAAAAGCACGCGGAAGGTCCCCGGTTCGATCCCAGGCGGAAACAGCTTTTTTTTCTTTCATTTCTGCTTACTTGCGCTTAGGAAGACATAAAAACTTAAAAGTTCTTTGACGAAGATAAGAAAAAAGAAAAATAAATAAATAAATAAAAAATAGCCCCGAGACAAACATCCAGTTGAAGCGGAAACACCAAAGGGGAGCCGGAGGTGGTCAAATCCAAAAAATTACGAGTTTTTTTTTTGCTACAGAAAATTAATTGGAACATTCCTCTTTAATGTAAACATTGAATTATTGTTCTACTCTCCCTAGAAGTGGAGTTATTACCATTTTCCCCCACACCTGCAGAGGAAATGGGCGGCCGCTGAATGCATTTAACTCCCTCTCGTGACTTCCTGGCGAACTGCTTGGGATGTTCTCGGCCTGTTACGCATACAGCGCCTTATGTTACGCATACAGCGAGTGTGCAAGGGTTGGCTACATTGTTTTCTGTGACAGCGGTTCAATCCATGGCGGTCCTCTAATTCACCGTCAATATTTCATCGAACTCGGGCACAAGCTTAAGAAAACATCAATCAATGAAACCACAAAGACTTGCGTTCTTCTCGGTTGAACAAAGGGCTGAGAAGGGCTAGAATCTACAGAATACCTTGCCAGTGTCAGACAACGTGAACAGTGCGTTTTGGTGCGTTGAACATGATCGCCACACTCGAATTTCAGAGCCCAATAAGTCAGACATAGCAGAATAGTATATCTCCACAGAACATGTCCATGGATTATTCGGCCACGAAATCTCGGTCTCCACGAGATCCCTCTGGTATTTAGTTATTCAGCAGTCGGTGGAAGTACGTATGGCGGATAATGTTATTAGTCGTGATGGTGGCTTTCAGCTGGATAAAGCGTGGGAACCTTTGATTTCCTTAACAGCTACAAGAAGGAAACATTTTACTACTAGTGACTCGTCTAGTGACGTCCAATTTTATTTATTTGGCATCTGAATTTTATCTCCACAAGCCCGCATTTCGACGGAGAGCGTGCATGTAGTATCACCATTACGCATGCGCCTGCGTTTCCTGAACGCAGTAACAGTCGAAGAGGGCGCTCAACTCGACAGAACTCACTCATGCAGCGTTTACTTTTGAACGTTCGTCTCTGCGACAATCTTTTGGTGTAAAGTTGGCGATGTTAACTAGCAATCTCCAGTGCTAAACACTCACATGAAGATAGCTGATTCGTTGGTAGCCGATGTATCGTGACAAGAAGTCGACGACTTCCGGCTCGAATCCCAATTTAGGCCGAGAAAATTCCCAGAATCACAACGTTGGTATGGGTTATACAGGATGACTAAATCAAATACAGAATATACCACTTCTGACGTGAAGCACAAATTACTTGCAGCTAAACGTCAGATGATTGATGATTTATGTTAATTCCCCTGTTCAGTCATTCTGAGCGAGTTTGAAGTCATAAACCGCAAGTAAAAGGTGCAGGAAATGAGACAAGAAGAAGATGAAATTGGTAAAACGTCTTATGAAATGATCATGTGTGGACGTTTCACTAGCTACGTAAATTCAATGTTAGTTTGTATTCGGAGAGGTAAAACTGCGTCGCTTAATTCTGTTACGCACGTAAACTTCCTAAAATTCATGTCACTGAGTTTGAAAATCATAACAATACCATATATTGGTTCTTTCGTGTGCTACACCTTAGGATTACAAATCCGAACTACTAAGCGTAGTAAACGATTTCAGACAACACTCGAAAATACGGTATTTTTCCATGATCAATTTTGATGAAATAAAGCCTGTATTTTGTTCAATGTCAAACCCCATTAAAATTCGTCTATTAGCTTTGGATGTTAGCGTATTAGGAAATAAAAACAGACACGAGGGTTTTACAGTTTTATTATTGTATAGGTAAGTAACTCAAAACAAATTCAGAATATTAATTTAAAATTTTCCCACAGTTACTATAGAACTTATATGCAGGACCATTTTAAAAGAAGGTTTTTTTTCCACAAAGAAATCTCAGAACTCCATGTCCTGAAAATACAGGAGCAGAGCAACTGTTTGTAACAACCAGGCTAAAAACAAATAAAGTCAATAAACATGGCATGCACTGTTTAAAACCTATAACACTTCTTTCTTTCCAATAGCTTCGTTTTAGACTTAAGATGTGTTAATAATATTAGATTAAAGTAATGTCAGTGTTACTTTCAGGTAAAAAAAACTGTGAGGATGCAACGTACACAATACAAAATCTAATATTAGGACTACTGTACAAGTTTTAGTTTTCCCATTCTGTGGAAATCTTGCTGCTATTAATACCTGAGTGTACTTTTTTCAGCGTAACTCACCCTTTACAGTAAAAAATAACGCACTAACAGTAAGAGAACATTACAGAAATATGCCAAAAACATTACAGCGCTGCAGTTCTGCTTAAAATGACAATCACGAAGTACTTTATCGTCAAACAAAACCCTAAAATAGTGAGATTCAGATCTCTCGAAATAATTAATTCCGCTGTTGATGCTGTTTTCTTTATATAAGTGTGAGTGTCTCAGTGACACTGGCTGCTTATGTCCCGCAGGTGTGTGTCAGAGAGAATACGTTTTACCCCCAGTCTGACACCCCATCACTCTGCTCGGGCCCTTTGGTGGCATGTACAGGGACAGTCCAGTGTGCTACAGCGGTTCGGACACGTTCCCAGACGGCATTCTACGCTGACACGTGTTTATCGGCTTGTTGGCGGCTGTTCCCACACACACACCTTCCCGCAGTGGTATGTGCTTGTTGCAACGTAAACCCCATGCGGATCTGTACGTCCTTTCACTTGAACAAAGCTTTTCTCCGTCACATTATTTTCCAAGTATATAATGTTTCCCTGTATCCAATAGAAGGAAATATGACTGAAAATATTCTGGTTTTGAATTTTTATGCTACACGTTGCAGGATTAATTCTGATCGCGCAGTTCGTAACTAACGAAGCGAAATTTGCGAGTGTGAAACCCTTCTTTGTTTGCTCTAAATCTAAGTCGAAAGCATCGAGAAATAAGCGTCGGCTTAACATGACTACCATCCTGCAGCCCAAAAATACCCACTGCTTTACATGCCTCTGAAAATCAAGTTTCACATATGAATCCTGCCCATGACCGTACTTACCGCAATCGATTCTGTTTGTAGGTCTGCCCTATTACTGCCAGCCGGAGTGGCCGAGCGGTTCTAGGCACTTCAGTCTGGAACCGCGCGACCGCTACGGTCGCAGGTTCGAATCCTGCGTCGGGCATGGATGTGTGTGATGTCCTTAGGTTAAAGTAGTTCTAAGTTCTAGGGGACTGATGACCTCAGAAGTTAAGTCCCATAGTGCTCAGAGCCATTTGAACCTTTTTTCTTTTTTTGCTCTGTTACTCGTAGACTGTACCTGCTGCGAAACACGTTGGAAGATAAAATAGAAGCCACTAGGATACTCCTTTAAAATATATCCTGCGTAATGTAATGCTACGTGGATGTATTCTCTACCTCAGAAACCACGTCAAGTATCTCAAGAACTTTGGTGAAATAAACATCCAAGGCACTCTCAAGACAGAGATGTTCACAATAGACTTCGTGCAAAGCATATCGATCAGAGTATTATAATTTCATTAAAAGTCCATAACACGTCGTCACTATCTGACAAAAAAATCTACATCAGTAATTTGGCCAGGGTATGAATTAAATTCCTTACAGTAATTATGAAAAGATATCGTTATACATACGAAGTATGGTAGCTCCACAAGACGCGGAATGAATTTTCAGCATAGACCACTTGTTTGCCAAGTTGCAGCGTGAACTGGAAATCATTGATCGCAAGTCAATATCAGAAGTAATCTCGGTATTTTTCCTCTCGTTCTCTCGAACATCAAGTAGGCTGAGAGCCGTTAACAATACAACGATAAATTTTAAAAAAATTCCAAGCCAGACATCGCGGTCAGCTGCGTCTGCCACTGATGCCCACACGATGTCATCTCTTCTCCAAGCGTGGCAACAAAAGTTTACGTCTCCTACCAACGCACATACCTGCATTCCGTTGAGCGGGCGCTGATGCCATGGCACTATCCACCCTTTCACTTACTCCACGCTCAGCATCCGTACTCAGTGAGATTAATAGTGACAGACACAAAGATCTGTTTATATCTAAGCATCTATACGCTAAAGTGTTAGGAGTAGCGATAAATACAAATACACCTCCATTACAGGTACAATCTTAGATTGATGATTTGTTTGTCAACATAAAGCTACATTCAGCAGTTTATTTTCCTGTTGCACGTCACAGAGTCAGACAGCTGAAAAAGTGATTACTTATGATAGAGGGAATAAAAAATGTATCAATGTGAGAAAAGGAGGCTGGGTACAAAGAGGACTGCTTCGAAATTTATAGGAATAAATTAAAATGGGACATTTCGTTGTTTCACTGACAATGTTAAAATTGTGAACGAGGTGCATTTGCCATTCCCCATCGTCCCTCATAATCTGTTAGGACTAAAAATTCTTCCTGCAGAAGCATAGCAACTAGAAAATAAAGAATATTATTCTTAGGACAGGGCATAATCTGATTCAGCACCAAATAAACTGCTTTCATTTTCAATAAAGTGCAACTTTGCTCCTTGTACGTAATTTTATCATGGATGCCACTTCGCCCTTTTAAATCGGTTACATGATAAATCGCGTCCTTGACATATTCGTAATATACAAGACACATATTAAAGGTAAAATCGTTATACAACATTCCATTTCCCATGAAACTTCTTCAATGTCTGAGGATTAGATCCCTGATCGTGGCTACCAGATATTACGGATATAAACACACAACCATGGCAACCGAGGAGCATAAACTGCTTCAAAGAAACAACCGACATGGCTCAAAGGAATATTTTGGATTTCCCCTCTCTTTGAGTTTTTATCCAATGACGTCGGCCCACCAACAGTAACATGAAGATGTTTCCCTCGCAACTCCTTCTCAGAAATTTTTTTTTGGGAAATATCCTCTTGTAAACGAACGCACAGTGTCTGTCGATAGTGTACAGGCATCTAGCGCCATCAAAATTGCGAAGAAGATACCAGCAAAGGAATCGAAATGTCGAGAGTTGAAGAGGAACGTAACACGACCAAACGACTGAGAAGATTTTGCCATCAATGACAACGGCCACGAAAATCTCGAGATTTATACAAGTACTGCGTTTTGTTAAGTATTAAAGTTGTTTTCTCGGTAATATTATTCTGTGTAAATACACTATCTTATCAAAAGTAATTGCACCCCTATTAGTGGAAATTAAAATTGGGTGCGTCCTCTCTTCGCCTTTATGATGGCTTGAATTTTGCTGGGACTCATTCAAACACTGTCCACAAGTCTGTGGAGGAATGGAAGATGACACTTCCTCAAGAATAGAAACCAGAGAATGTAGCGACGGACGCTGGTGTTTGGAGCGGGGTACACAAGCTATTGACTGCCAGATGCTACTTTATGAAAGAATGAATTGTCATGCTACAAAAACAATCATCATCTCCGAAAAGTCCCTCTACTTTACGAGTTACACAACGCTGTAAAATGTGTTCACATATTTCCACATTCAAAGTTTTCTTAAGCGCAATACCATCTCTTTTACACTTCACTGATGGCCGCTCACCTTCTCCAGGAATTCGCCAACTCCTCCAAACCTTCCATTGGGTTTCTACAGGTTACAGCGTGAGTCATCACTCCAAATCATTTGTTTCCTGCCGTCCTCTGTTCAGCTTCGGTCTTTACTCCACCTCAAGTGTCGCTAAGCATTGGCTACAGAAATGGGTGGTTTATGAGGAACTGCTCGACTACTGTATTTCGTTCTCTGTAGCTCGCTATACACAGTCATTGTGCTAACTGGGCTGCTAGTAGCACCTCTGAACTTACGGGTGTTCCCTTCCGCCTGATTTAATGCGCTTTTTTACAACCATTCTCTACAACCCTCGACAGTCCCTGTCTGTCATTATACGAGTTCTGCCTCGTCTTGATTGAGCTGCAGTTGTTCGTTCGCGTTTCCACTTCACAGTCACAACAGTCGATGTGGTCGATGTGGACAGCTTGCAATGTTCCTGATAGATTTGTTACTCGAGTGGCATCCAGTGGTTTGTCCCCGTTCGAAATCACTGAGTCCTCCTGACCGACTAACTGTGCTATTACTCCTTCTCTACTGACAACACAATACTCCTCACCTCATTTTATCATGACATGTCCACCTCACGTGACACCTAGTGTTCAACTGCGTATTACGTAGGAGTGTCTTAATACTCCTGATGACATAGTGTAATTCTCTAAGAATATCTTCATTTTGCAATCAGAAACAGGGTCTAATCATTTGACATGATTGGGAACGGCTGTGGCCGCGTTCGGTGAGAAGAGGCGGCAGCAGATGTGTAAACTCAACGTGTGGAGCAGACTACGTAACGTCTCTGAGAACTGCTGTCAGATTAATTTCCCTTTGTAGCGTATCGACAGCATTCGGTGACAATCCATGAGTGATCTAATACTTTGTAGCAACATATGAAAGATTTTCTGCTCTGTGAGAGAAGTTCTTGCGAGGGAAAGAGAGGGAGTGAAACCTGGTTGGTAGGTACTCAGAGAGCGCACAGGATAAGTTTACAATTGTGGATAGGACCGTAAACAGTTACTGTGAGTTGCACAATCAAACACACAATTTTATTTTTCTAATAACACACATTGCCTTAAAAGTTCGCAATTAGACAACACGGCTGAAGCCCTAGTTAAAGAAAACTTGAGATGCTTTCTGGGCTGAAGGCCCAAAATCATCCCCAAAACAAGAACGGCTGAAGGCCTGGCTTAGAAATCAAAACAATTTAAAATATATGGCACATTTCTTTATAAAAAAACATGCAACTAAAAACGATTAGCGGCTGAATTCCAACAATACACGTCTGAAGGACAACTGTAATTAAAACACATTAATAAACAATTTTTCCTAACCAAGAAATTTCTTTTTTAACTTACCACAGAACTGCCGAAAGACAAAATAAAGAAATATTAACTTATTGCACGGCTGAAGGCCACAAAAAAATTTGAAACACCGGCTGAAGGCCTGAACAACAAGTCAGACAAAGAATTTAAAATAAACCCTTTCCTCCTTATAAAAAATTATCCTTTAAAGAATACACATGGCTGAAGGCCTTATTAAAAGGGTTTCACTAAATCTTCGGCTGAAGGCCACACATAACACATCATACAACTAACGGCTTAGGGCCTGGATTACAAACAATTTCAGATAGAACAAATCAATTTAACACGGCTGAAAGCCATTATGTAACACTGAAAAAGAACTGAATTAATACACAGCTGAAGACCTCGCACAATACTTCAAACTAAAATGAGAATCACAATCTAAAACAAACAGAACAAGTGGTGCCCAGAAGTGTTCCAAGGGTCGGCCTGAGAAGGTAGCTCAAATGTTAGGTGTGGTGAGGCAGGCAGCCAAGAACTGAAGTTAAATAATCGTATGGCAACCCAAGCCAGAGACGGCCCAAGGACCGACCAACAATTTAACCAATTCCCTTCCGTCCGACCAACGGCACAACGATAGAAAATATCGGCCGAGGACGAGAATAACGAACAGCACGATGTGTTCAGAAACTGGCGTCTAAAGGAAGCCAAGGGAATAACAACCACTCTAAGCAAAACGTGAACCAAACAACTTAAAAGGCTGTCGAACTACACGCTGGACCGCATCAACGTGACGAGGAAAGTCACACTGCTGGAAAACTACGCTAACGATCAGGGCAGGTAACTTGGCCGTTAACGGCCACAGGGCAGAAAATACCGCTGGTGCACTTCACTGGCAAGTCACAGTCAATTTAATAATCAATCACAATATAGGAAGACGGCTACAAGATTTCGCCGACTCCAACACAACATACGTTGCTGCTAGCCCGAATGGCCCAGGGAGCAACAAACTGCAAATGAACGAAGAAATGTCACAATTGTTGAGGTTTCATAATAGGTTAACTGATTACTCAACTTCAGCGTCCAGGTTCGTTGGGAAACGAACTTTGTCGCTCTCGCAGCTGGCGCCGCACGATCCGACAGCGCGTGCAAGCCACCAGCAGTCCCGGAGACTTCCTCGCTGCCCTGTTCCAAACAACTGACCACCACACACACCACCACCACCCGGAAATGCTAGCGGTCACACCAAAGATAGTACGACAGTACTAGTATCGATAAGCGCTACTCCCGCTCAAGGAGGCAAGCCAGCAACTTCAAAATAATGGCTCTGAGAACTATGGGACTTAACATTTATGGTCATCAGTTCCCTAGAACTTAGAACTACTTAAACCTAAGGACAACACACCCAGTCATCACGAAGCAGAGAAAATCCCTGACCCCGCCGGGAATCGAACCCGGGATCCCGGGCGTGGGAAGCGAGAACGCTACCGCACGACCACGAGCTGCGGACCGAGCGACTTCGTTACGCCAGTAAGTAAGGAAGAAACAAGACGCCACTCGATGTGACTAAATGCCAAAAAACAAACGGCATGAACGTGAGCTGCACACGGCTCATGGAGATTGCGTTTTAATGTTCACTTCAAGAAAGATGTAGCTAGAAATGTTGCGTGCAAAGAGCGAAGTGATTGGTCTACCAACTGTGACGTAATTCAGTTACATGGAAATGAAAAACTTTAGTTATGGTGATACGTATAGGAATGGAAGCTCCTACATAAAACTGGTAAACACACACGTTTCTCGGTCCCTTCTGCTTAATGTGTGTCGTAACAGTACTATGTATTTTGAGCCAAGTCGTTTTCTCGTGTGAGACTACTTTTACTTCAAATAAAAAGCCATCATTTCATTAGTGATGAGATGAATTTGCCCCATCTGCATTATCAAGTGTCATTACTCAAAAGCTGTCGAAGACGTCATTATCCATGAAGAAACGTGGCGAGAACAACATTTAATCAAATTTTTAATAAGAATTAAGGGCAGTTATAGTAGATAAGTGTCACAGATGTCGAATTCTAAATGTGGAATGAAAAAACAGCCTCATTCACTGAAACGAAATTCTACAAAAAGTGTGAAGTAGCTGTAAATACGCGCATAAAAAAAAACTCTCTTGATTATTTCCTAGTCGTCACTTCTCACATCTTGTGTCCTAAAGCTGCGACTGCTTAGCATGACATAATATTGCTGTTGTGGTCTTCAGTCTGAAGACTGGTTTGATCCACATCTCCACGCTATTCTTTCCTGTGCAAGCCTATTAATCTCCGAATAACTAATGCTACCTACATTCATTTAAATCTTCTTACAGCATGCAACCCTCAGCCGTATATGTTACTCAAATTACCCTTAACGTCTCAATACTCGTAGAAAAATGAAAATTGCTGAGACTGCCTGCTACATTTCGTCAAAAGCTGACGACAACTGTGCATTTTTAACGTGTTACATTTAACTTTATGCGTACCCCAAGGGAATGCTACAGCTCATTACTATTCACAATTATTCAAACATGTGCTAAACTTACGGACGAAAGTAACTTCCGTATGACGTGTCACTGTTAGATGGCATTAGCTCGATGAATCTTGGACCATACATAAAAAGAAAAGCCATGGAGCAGAAGGTAACTGATAGAAATACAGAATTAGATGAACTCCAATGACACTTTCATTCAATGACAATAATTGCACTGCAGCACCGCGATTCATCGTGGTCCCCTGGAATACGATTCTCAGTAGTTTGTGGCATGACCATGAATGGCAATGCATGATCTGCAACATGCTCTCGAGATGGACACAAGGCTCGTAAAGACTGTCTCTCCACCAGCGCGATTAACAACTGCTGAATGGTCATTGACGCATTTGGACGGGCTGCAGCTCATCTCCCCAGGTCGTCTCACGTGTGTTCGACGGGAGGAAGGGCACGCTATCAGGTAGTCCGTTCAACCAACATACTCTCGTTCCAGGAACTCCTCCACCGAAGCAGTTAGTTTCTGTTGCGTATTGTCATCCATAAAAATGAAGTCTGAGCAGAATGAACCCCTGAAAGGACGACCGTTAGGGTTGGGTTGGTTCGGGTTGGGTTGTTTGGGGGAAGAGACCAAACAGCTAGGTCATCGGTCTCCTTGGATGAGGGAAGGATGGGGAAGGATGTCGGCCATGCTCTTTCAAAGGAACCATCCCGGCATTTGCCTGGAGTGATTTAGGGAAATCAGGATGGCCGGACGCGGGACTGAACCGTAGTCCTCCCGAATGCGAGTCCAGTGTGCTAGCCACTGCGCCACATTACTCGGTCGAACGTTAGGAAGGAGTTCAGTGTCACAAAACCGTTGACCGGCCAGTGAGTGTATGCTGCTCAAAGATTTGGACGTCAATGTGCCAATGCAACATTATACCACCCTACATCATGTTCCACAATGCTGTCAAGATGTGGGAACAGGTGATGTATCCTGGCACGTTGTCGAACATGATGGTTTTGGTGGTCCAGGTGTCGTGGTGTGGGGAACCCTAAAACTCCAGTCCTTTGAACGTGGTGCACTCAGTAGCCGACATTGTTGTGGCACCGTACTCCTTCCCCAAGAGCTTCTTTTCATGGGTACATTTGGCCCTGATGTGCATTTGGCCGTGATACACGACCGCGTCGAACGGCCCAGGTGGAGAAGCTCTTCGAAGGTGAGGATATTCGGCGGATCGTCTGGTCTTACCGTTTCCCCAACTTAAATGTTATCGAGTACGTGAGGGATGCATTGGAGAGACCTATTGTAGCATGTTAAAATGGGAATTGTCAGTTGCGCTGGTGGAAGATTTGGAAACCCCACCACAGGAGCTCCTTATCAACCTTGTGGCCAGTATGGGAGCACGATGCAGAGCTTGCACTGCCGTATGTGATGAACACTCTATTCAGAACCGTATCTCACCTTTTGTAATGTCCACGGGGTCATCACACGCGGTGACTTGAGTGTTATTTGAATAAAAGTGTCACTCCTGTTCAACTAATTGCGTATTTCTTTCAGATCCCTTCTGTACTATAATGTAGCACTTCCTGCCGTCTGCGGTCCAAGTTTCTTCGACGTATATTACTTGGCGTCATGCAAAAGATGCTTTCGTCCGTAAGTTGTGCACCCCAGTGTATAAATGACTCAGTGGTTGACTTCGGAATCTCCATGAGACAGTTGCCGGATCATTCTCTAGTGTACTGAGATGTCGTAAAGCTAGAAAGTGTGGGAAATACAGTGTTTAAAATGAGGCATAGGGAGTACCTGCTATAAAGTTCTATAGCAGAATGTACGTCGGCACAGAGAAACACATTCCAAACAACGACCTATAATAAGCATGCAACGGAATTAAAGGCAAATTGTTATAAATTGTTACATTGCGCGGCTCGCTGATTGGAGTGCTTCACATCTCTCTCTCTCTGTCTCTCTCTCTCTCTCTCTCTCTCTCTGATTATCAAATTAATCAAATTATTCCCCCCCCCCCCAGTAACACGTCATCTTAAAAACAATGATATCAGGTGACTATCTACTTGAATTGTAGACCACACTAAGAATCACGAAAATGTTTATTTCTAACCAAGACAAATTTGGATAGTGATTGATAACCTTAACTAGCATACATCGAGCAACATTAATTAGGGTTGGTAAAGTGGAGGAAGTAGGTGAGGTATTCCCGCGACTTTCCCCTTTATGAAATGAATGGATAACGTAGTGTAATAAACTAATACAACGGTGAAAATGGTTGAACCTCACTGATTAGTAGCCCCTAAACTCTCAAACAGAGTGGCTCTCGAAGTTGAAAACAGCTCAGCTTTAAACATGAACAAACTCCTGTGTGAAATTACTCTGCCTAAGGCGCGAGGAAACGTGGACGATAAATAGTTTAGACAAAATGAGAATAGAAGCTTTCGAAATGTGGTGCTACAGAAGAATGCTGAAGATTAGATGGGTGGATCACATAACTAATGAGGAGGTATTGAATACAATTGGGGAGAAGAGGCGTTTGTGGCACAACTTGACTAGAAGAAGGGATCGGTTGGTAGGACATGTTCTGAGACATCGAGGGATCACCAATTTAGTATTGGAGGGCAGCGTGGAGGGTAAAAATCGTAGAGGGAGACCAAGAGATGAATACACTAAGCAGATTCAGAATGATGTAGGCTGCAGTAGGTACTGGGAGATGAAGAAGCTTGCACAGGATAGAATAGCATGGAGAGCTGCATCAAACCAGTCTCAGGACTGAAGACCACAACAACAACAACAAGCCGCGATGATCTCACCTGAACACAAGCTCCAACATAAAACAAGCGGTGTGCCGTCCCAGAAGTAATCTCGAACGGACGGCTGCCTGCTCCGAAACCTGCCCAAGTAGACACCCGCAGTTTTTTTTTTTTTACTCGCTGACACTGCCGCCCGAGCTCCTTTTTCTATGATGGCAGTGGGCAATGACTTCATTCTCCGGTTCCTAGGGCCGTAGCGTCTGTACTGCACACTGCCCACAGGCGAAGTGTCCTTACTCTATGATTGCTCCGTAAAATTTCCGCATTACTCCAAGAGGAGTAGTCAGAAAAATATTTTAGAACACCAATGCGAATGTAGTACCCCGTTTCTGCGCCAATTTCACGAGTTACAGCATCAGAAAATGGCTCTACATACAATTCTGAAGCATTACTTCTAACGTGACATAGGGCGTACCCAATCGCAGTGTGTCTCTTCTTTATTTTTTCAGAGGGACACTGGTGGGACCCGATGCTTTCCTAAATATCTTCTAGCCTGCATTCACTTCTCGTTTAACCGTTTTTTCTCATGAGCAGTCGCCCAGTTAAGGAGACAGGACGTGGCATCGTTATTTCACTTCAGGACTGTTCGCCCTGTGATCAGGCCGTAAAGTTTCGCTGGCGACACTCTGTCGGCGTCCCAGGCTCCGTTTGCCAAAATCCGCCCAACACAACGGGAGAGCTGCGCATTGTACTGACCGCTCGAGAGGTCCCATACTAATGCAGACCACTTGCAAGCCAGACGCAACGCTTGCTCACACCCCTCCGTCTGTCCAGAGACCGAAGTCATTTCATTACCTGACTGCAGGAGTGCCGCTGCCCCCACTGGGGGTCGTAAATGTTTTCCTCTCTTTGGTAAGGTAAAATACCTCTGTTCGTCTCACGGCTATTTCCAGCAAGCGATATCATGCTCAGCAAAAGACCTTCGTCCACCAACCAAATCCCAAAATGAACCACTGTCAATAACGTTAAAGATACGCACCTAATTGTGCAGCATTATTAACTGCCGAATTAACTTGTTCCATAATAGTGTCTGATAACTCGATTATTATATTACGTCTGGATAACTTACTATGTTTCACAACCTCCCCCCTGCGAGAAACTTTCTGCAGAAAAGGCATTTATTTTAGGAAGTGGGACATGTAAAAGTAACAATTTCAGTGAGCCATTTGCTCCACCACTCAACAACTGAGCGATATGGATGGGTAAGGAGTAACACTGCCAAGCCTTAACAAAAGATGAGCGAGATGGCACAGTGGTTGGCACACTGGACTTGCATTCGAGGGTTAGTCCAGTGTCCACCCATCCTGATTTAGGTTTTCCGTGATTTCCCTAAATCGCTTCAGGTAAATGTCCGTTTGGTTCCTGTGAAAGAGCATGGCCAACTTCCTTCTCCATCTCTCCCTAATCCCATGGGCCCAATGACCACGCTGTTTGGTCCCCTCCCACGAATCAACCAATTAACATTAGGAAAAAATTTACGTAACGGAACCATTTCCGTGCAAAAAGGTACTTAAGGGAAATGCAGACACTCAACGTCTCACACAGAACCATATTAAAATATTATGGTGAGTGTTGTTCATACAACAGTCACACTTTATGGAATGCAAGCAGTTCAGATCCAACAGCAAGCAGGCACTGAGTTAAGTGGATCTAGTTTGTATTCATATTCACATGACTAATTAGCACAGATTACATGTACTTCTGTACTTGAACAAATTCGTTTGTCTCCCTGAACTCATGTATTCACAAAATAACATTTATGTGAATTCATTCAATTCTCTAACTTTGTAAGTGAAAGAGCGGTAGGAGGATTGAGTTTAACACCCCTCGACATTGAGGTGATTAGAGATGTAGCATAAGCTCGTCTGTGTCAAGGATGGGGCAGGAAATCGGCCACGCCCTTTCAAAGGAACCATCCCTGCACTTGGCTGGAGCGATTTACGGAAATCACAGAACACCTAACTCTGGATGTGAGTCTAGTGTAACTGTAACGTCATCTTCGGATCTTCGGTCTTGGCTAACACTCAGCGGTAGAGCAATGAGATTGTTCTTTGAAATGATAATTAAATGGACACCCTAGCTGCAAACAGGCGTTGATGTACTTCATTGGGGACATGTTGAAAACGTGTGCCCCGGCCGGGACACCAACCCGGCATCTCCTGCTTACATGGCAGACGCTCTATCCATCTGAGTCACCGCGGGCACAGAGGATAGTGCGTCTGCAGGGACTTATCCCTTGCACGCTCCCCGTGAGATCCACATTCCCAACGTATCCACACCACTACATTCGTAGTGCGCCTAATAGATGTTTGCCCATAATACTTATTACTCGTGGCAGATTAACCTACCGAGTCCCGTACGAGTTCAGGCATAGCGTGTGCGTTCTTTCGGGAACAGATACTACCGTCATATATATTTAAAATATGGCTTCCCGGCCATTGACCTTCTTGAGCGAACGCACACGCTATGCCCGAACTCGTACGGGACTTTGTAGATTAATCTGCCACGAGTAATGAGTATGATGGGCAAACATCTATTAGGCGCACTACGAATGTAGTGGTGTGGACATGTTGGGAATGTGGATCTCACGGGGAGCGTGCAAGGGATAAGTCCCTGCAGACGCACTATCCTCTGTGCCCACGGTGGCTCAGATGGATAGAGCGTCTGCCATGTAAGCAGGAGATCCCGGGTTCATGTCCGGGTCGGGGCACACATATTCAACATGTCCCCAATGAAGTACATCAACGCCCGTTTGCAGCTAGGGTGTCCATTTAATTATCATTTCATTTCTAGCAAAGCTGCTTGGTCATCCACGGTAACCGTTCTTTCGGGAACAGATACTACCGTCACATATAGATTGTTCTTTCTTATGTATCGGTACCGACGTTACCAAAAGAACATTGATGAACTGAACTTGCGACTTGTGCGAGATACGTACTTCACCAAATCTCGTAATTAAATCGTTTATAATCGATGGTTTATCAGTTGCTATTTAAATATTAATGATGAGTTCAAATTAGCTCCAGCGACACCAAATTTCCTATAGACTGGTTGTAATCTCAAATCTGTAATCAGTCATAACAGTGTTACTAATTCCTAACGTCAAGGAGTTCTATATAAGCGCCGAGCGCTTCAGTCAAATAATATCGCAGCACGTTATCTCTATAAATAATATTGTAAAACTTGAATGATAAATGCGTGAATTGAGACGATATGCTGGTTTATTACACAATATTAGTCACTTCCTAACAGAGCCGTGAGGAAAAAGCTTTCCCAGGTGTTGGGGGGAATTATAAATTATGTGCTTCCTAACTATCGCCAAGTTCCATAGTCCATTAGTTATTACGAATGAAATTGTCTATCTGTGTTCACTTCCTAAATATTGTTAACTTCAGGTTATCTAATTAAAAGTCACTTCTGTCTGATATATGCAAGTCCTCTATCTGAATTCTAAATAACGTAATATCTGAAGTCAAAGTATCGTTTCACTGCGTCATAATAGATCACAATAACGAATTCTGAAAAAACAATCTAATTGCGCCTACATATACGAGCATTTAAAAGTATAACCTGCTTCGGCTAACTCTCGTAACGTAGTGACAATGGATTGAATTATCCTTAGCCATTACGCACGATTCTCGAAGAGTAATCACACGGAGTATTCTTTGGGAACGTTGGTTCTACTTTCCGAATTTTAATTATAATGATTTTGCGATTTATTATAATTTTGAATTTTGAGTTTGATTTTAGTGGAATACTATCTTTCTTTCGTATGTTAATAAATTACTAAGTATTAGATTCCTGATTCAGTTACTGGTTAACATCCAAACAATAGTGTTAACTGGAAATTTGTTTGCTTGTTTATTTTTCATGGAATTTGGAACTTGTTTTGGGGAAATCTTTGGGAATTTTGGAGCTAATTTTTGATTTTCATTTCTTGTCCGAGGAAGTGGCATTACATAAACACTGCGTCACCTCGCTCGGTGACTTCATAAGTGACAAAGATTTCAAACTGTCCATATTCAGCAATATACATGGTCAACAGAACGTATAATGAAATGCAGCTGTGTGACATAATGTGTCAGTGTAAAGCTTATCGCGTACCTGGTAAATTTTGTATTTAATACCATGTACAACTAAAGACGATTTGTTAAAAAAATATTACGACTTATGATGTCATATACAGTATTTGAAAATATTTTTTTGATTACTTGTACTGTGGCAGTGACAACATGTGTACAATTATTTTCAAATAAATCATCTCACTACTTGTATCAACGTGAGAAACATGTATCAGTACAAACTACGTGGCATGTGTCTGTATATGTGTTGTTGTGTCAAGAACTGTTTAGACTAACTAATCTATCTAAACATTCATGTTGAGGACCACATGATTTCCGTACTACTGAACATAGAGAAAGTTTATAGATTCATTATAAATATGAAATTACACACAGCTGACCAAAAATGATTTCAATGATGACTTGACAGTCTTGCTGAAAGAGAAACAGAGTTAGAGAACGTTTGGAAGATCACTTTCGTGAAATCGCTTTGCTAACAAGCATTGAGTTTATTAGCGCGTCCTGCTCACTCGTCTAATTAGGGTGCCTAGGAATCGGTTTTGTCTGATAGCTAGGCAACAAATCAAGCAAATCATATTAATGGAGTTTATCACAGTAAATTAAATTGACAGTACTTAACTTTGCGTATTTACAAAGATGGGTCATAAGCAAACGGCGACATGAAAATAATCAATGTTCCTCGATGTATACAATTTCCATGCAAGCAACTAATACAGTTCACAAGTTACGGCTAAAGCGTTTGGATGACGGCTCGTCTTATAGCGTTGCCGCGGCTAGGTGGAGCGGCGCTTATACGAGGGCAGTTCAATAAGTAATGCAACACATTTTTTTTCTCGGCCAATTTTGGTTGAAAAAAACCGGAAATTTCTTGTGGAATATTTTCAAACATTCTCGCTTCGTCTCGTATAGTTTCATTGACTTCCGACAGGTGGCAGCGCTGTACGGAGCTGTTAAAATGGCGTCTGTAACGGATGTGCGTTGCAAACAACGGGCAGTGATCGAGTTTCTTTTGGCGGAAAACCAGGGCATCTCAGATATTCATAGGCGCTTCCAGAATGTCTACGGTGATCTGGCAGTGGACAAAAGCACGGTGAGTCGTTGGGCAAAGCGTGTGTCATCATCGCCGCAAGGTCAAGCAAGACTGTCTGATCTCCCGCGTGCGGGCCGGCCGTGCACAGCTGTGACTCCTGCAATGGCGGAGCGTGCGAACACACTCGTTCGAGATGATCGACGGATCACCATCAAACAACTTAGTGCTCAACTTGACATCTCTGTTGGTAGTGCTGTCACAATTGTTCACCAGTTGGGATATTCAAAGGTTTGTTCCCGCTGGGTCCCTCGTTGTCTAACCGAACACCATAAAGAGCAAAGGAGAACCATCTGTGCGGAATTGCTTGCTCGTCATGTGGCTGAGGGTGACAATTTCTTGTCAAAGATTGTTACAGGCGATGAAACATGGGTTCATCACTTCGAACCTGAAACAAAACGGCAATCAATGGAGTGGCGCCACACCCACTCCCCTACCAAGAAAAAGTTTAAAGCCATACCCTCAGCCGATAAAGTCATGGTTACAGTCTTCTGGGACGCTGAGGGGTTATTCTGTTCGATGTCCTTCCCCATGGTCAAACGATGAACTCTGAAGTGTATTATGCTACTCTTCAGAAACTGAAGAAACGACTTCAGCGCGTTCGTAGGCACAAAAATCTGAACGAACTTCTCCTTCTTCATGACAACGCAAAACCTCACACAAGTCTTCGCACCCGAGAGGAGCTCACAAAACTTCAGTGGACTGTTCTTCCTCATGCACCCTACAGCCCCGATCTCGCACCGTCGGATTTCCATATGTTTGGCCCAATGAAGGATGCAATCCGTGGGAGGCACTACGCGGATGATGAAGAAATTATTGATGCAGTACGATGTTGGCTCCGACATCGACCAGTGGAATGGTACCGTGCAGGCATACAGGCCCTCATTTCAAGGTGGTGTAAGGCCGTAGCATTAAATATAGATTACGTTGAAAAATAGTGTTGTGTAGCTAAAAGATTGGGAAATAACCTGGTGTATTTCAGTGCTGAATAAAACAACCCCTGTTTCAGAAAAAAAAATGTGTTGCATTACTTATTGAAGTGCCCTCGTATTCTGTTCGTGTAGGGGCAGCTCCTGTCGTGGTGTCGTTCTAGTCGGCGTGCTATTGGCTGACGTCGTCTCACAGCCCTCTCTTCTGTAACTTTCCAGGGCGACGTGACGGCGCTTGATGTTACGCCGGAACATTTATACTTTCACATGTTCTCACACAACTCGCGACTCTTCTGGACCTGTCTTGATTGGTTCAGTGGGTCTGAAGTTGCTGTGCAGCTCAGGTGTGGCTTCTTTAGGAGGAGGGGCTAGGGCCTCCTCTCCGGAGTCTGTCCGGTGAACGAGAGCGTTGTGTGCAGCTAATGTTCACCTTAGAATGTGGTCTGGTGGTTTTGGACCGGATGGCCCACATCTTCTTTAGTGTCGACGTGGGGTCGTAGCTCTGTTGTATGCCTGACGAGACGTGTAGCTTGACGCAGGAATTGTACATGTTTTTGTGTACCAAATGGGTAATCATAGAAAGTAAGTATGAGAGATTGTGGCTCGTTATGGAGCCAAGCAGGAGGAGGACAGTAGAGTAGCACAACTGGAGTATTGTTGTTATCTTCTATCCAGGAAGATAAACTGATGTCCTAATCAGATTCGTTTGCACGGTTGATAGGAAGTGACAGTTATCGTAACGAGAAAATAGAGCGCCAAACAGAATGTCCATCCATAGAACAGCACTGGCTGGCTACTTTGTGGCTATGTGAAAGAGTCTCGAAAACTCTTTGGCTATGACTCGAGGTAAAAATCATAGTCGAACATCATTTGACAGAAAAATAAGTAACTACGAACCGAGGAGTGATCAGAGTAAGGCTTCGTGGTACTACAGACCCCCGCTGAGGTCTCCATTCATGAGAATTGTCAGGCGATAGCTGCCCTCCGGCGGTAAAGACGTCTTTCTCCATTCATGCTGTGAACAAGAGACTGATCCCAGCGACTCTCTGTTTCAGCCACAGTGTATTGTCGCCTTTCAGGTGAGGTGAGGCGCGTGGCTGATGCTCACCACCTGCTGTGATAGCTGCCCAGTCACAGGCCGCTGAGAACTGGGGCACCGATTGGCGGGCCACCATCTCGCCTGGAGCGAGTGCTTCCAGCTGACTGCGCAGTGAGTTAATGTCAGTGGAGGCCACCGTCCTCTCACGCCGATACAGTTCCCCTTGGCTAGCTTGGCGCCACACTTCTCAAGTGCCTCGTATCAAAAATTCTGAACACATCTCAAAAACGATATTTTACAACAGTAGAGTTACAGTATTCTTTCAGCATTACTAACTCTCACGAAAGTACTATTGTACAAAAGTAACATATTTATGAATTTTAAAAGCGTCATATGAAACTATTGCATACTGCACGATTACATAAGCAAACTTATTAAGATTCTTCCTTTCGTTGTCTTACTGCTATGTTGATGTCAGCGGACTCATACGTGGTGTTTATATTTGTCGCACTGGAGCCCACTAGTCACGCGTCTTGTCCTGACTACTTCCTCAAATACTGTTTGCCATAGATGTAACACCTCCCTACTGACTGTCATCTCTGTTTTCCAGTTATAGTTACCCTTCACCAACTTACAAAACTTATCTAATATTTAACCACGCTCATGCAATGGATTAGAGTATTAACATAGCTACAGGGATCGCTAAGCTATAGTCGTTTGGTCTGCGGTCGGCACGAAAATATCTGCGAACGTTTTTTTTAATAAACCTCACTCATAACAAGGCACTTTACAATGCAATGGCTTGGCTCTCACTGCTACTGAAAACCGAATAAATTTTGTTTCCGATGAAATAAACAGAAAACAAAACACACTCTAAAATAATGGCCTAGCGCTCGCCGCTTTTCAGGTAATATTTTAATCTCACTGCTGCCGCTGTTACAGCATACATTCCCAACCACGGAGATAGTGTCTCTTTCAGCATACCGTGCGCTGTCAGGTCCTGGTATTGTCTGGCTATTTGTCTTGCCTCTGGCAATTTCTGTTGTATGTACCTATCGTCTCCCTCACGTCTGCTCCTTGCTGAAACTTAAGGGTAAACTTTAAAATAACTGTAAACGCTCTTCAACATGGATCAAGATATAAAGCACTTCAGTTCCTTGAATTATCCTATCTGATGTTAGTAAATTTCCATATTAACTAACCGTGGCGTTATTTTTAAATCTGCTGCTTGGTCAACTGCCTCCTTCAATGTATCTAATCATGTTATTATGACGTGCACTCTGCGTGCAATACACGTGAGCCTTCTCAGATAATGGGAAATCGAACGCCTCTTCCAGGTCCAATGACATGGGGGCTACACCAACAAGAACACGCCACATGATCATACTATGACATCCGAGTTACTCCAACGAAAACGGATCTACTACGGACACAGCGCCGGCCGCTGTGACCGAGCTGTTCTAGGCGCTTCAGTCCGTAACCACGCTGCTGCTCGGGTCGCAGGTTCGAATTCAGCCTCGGGCATCGATGTGTGTGATGTCCTTAGATTAGTTCGGTTTAAGTAGCTCTAATTCTAGGAGACTGATGACCTCAGATGTTAAGCCCCATAATACGTAGAGCCATTTGAATCATTTGAACGGACACAGTGCGGCCCTTCACTTAAAAACAACGGTTCAGACGCATCTAACACTGTCAAACACCAACGAAAGAGACTCAAAACATTCAGAGAAACAAACTGACATGACTCAATGGAATACCGCCTTACCCTGGCGAAATAGGTGATCAGCACTTTACTCTCACCCACACACAGTTCTTCCAAACGAAAAGTCTAGCTCGAGATCAGTACAGTGATTTCAGTCCCAACAATGATGTACCGAAAATTATGTTGTTGTTGTGGTCTTCAGTCCTGATCCTGTTTTGATGCATCTCTCCATGCTATTCTATCCTGTGCAAGCTTCTTCATCTCCCAGTAACTACTGCAGCCTACATCATTCTGAATCTGCTTAGTATATTCATCTCTTGTTCTCCCTCTACGATTCCTACCCTCCACGCTGCCCTCCAATACTAAATTGGTGATCCCTTGATGCCTCAGAACATCTCCTACCAACCGATCCCTTCTTCTAGTCAAGTTGTGCCACAAACTCCTCTTCTCTCCAATTCTATTCAATACCTCCTCATTAGTTATGTGATCTACCCATCTAATCTTCAGCATTCTTCTGTAGCACCACATTTCGAAAGCTTCTATTCTCTTCTTGTCCTATTTATCGTCCATGTTTCACTTTCATACATGGCTACACTCCATACAAATACTTTCAGAAACGACTTCCTGACACTTAAATCTATACTCGATGTTAACAAATTTCTCTTCTTCAGAAACGCTTTCCTTGCCATTGCCAGTCTACATTTTATATCCTCTCTACTTCGATCATCATCAGTTATTTCGCTCCCCAAATATCAGAACTCCTTTACTACTTTAAGTGTCTCACTTCCTAATCCAATTCCCTCAGCATCACCCGACTTAAATAGACTACATTCCATTATTCTCGTTTTGCTTTTGTTGATGTTCATCTTATATCCTCCTTTCAAGACACTATCCATTCCGTTCAACTGGTCTTCGAAGTGCTTTGCTGTCTCTGACAGAATTACAATGTCATCGGCGAACCTCAAAGTTTTTATTTCTTCTCCATGGGTTTTATTACCTACTCTGAATTTTTCTTTAGTTTCCTTCACTGCTTGCTCAATATGCAGATTGAATAACATCGGGGAGAAGCTACAATCCTGTCTCACTCCCTTCCCAACCACTGCTTCCCTTTCATATCCCTCGACTCTTATAACTACCATCTGGTTTCTGTACAAATTGTAAATAGCCTTTCGCTCCCTGTATATTACCCCTTACACCTTCAGAATTTGAAAGAGAAAAAAATGGCTCTGTGGACTACGGGACTTAACATCTATGATCATCAGACCCCTAGAACTTAGAACTACTTAAACCTAACTAACCTAACGACAGCACACAACACCCAGTCACCACGTGGCAGAGAAAATCCCTGACCCCGCCGGGAATCGAACCCGGGAACCCGGGTGTGCGAAGCGAGAACGCTACCGCACGACCACGAGATGCGGGCATTTGAAAGAGAGTATTCCAGTCAATACTTTCAAAAGCTCTCTCTGAGTCTACAAATGCTAGAAACGTAGGTTTGCTTCCCGTAATCTAGCTTCTAAGATAAGACGTTGGGTCAGTATTGCCTCACGTGTTCCAATATTTCTACGGAATCCAAACTGATCTTCCCCGAGGTCGGGTTCTACTAGTTTTTCCATTCGTCTGTAAAGAATTCACGTTAGTATTTTGCAGCTGGGACTTATTAACCTGACAGTTCGTTAATTTTCACATCTGTCAACACCTGCTTTCTTTGAGATTTCAATTACACTCCTGGAAATTGAAATAAGAACACCGTGAATTCATTGTCCCAGGAAGGGGAAACTTTATTGACACATTCCTGGGGTCAGATACATCACATGATCACACTGACAGAACCACAGGCACATAGACACAGGCAACAGAGCATGCACAATGTCGGCACTAGTACAGTGTATATCCACCTTTCGCAGCAATGCAGGCTGCTATTCTCCCATGGAGACGATCGTAGAGATGCTGGATGTAGTCCTGTGGAACGGCTTGCCATGCCATTTACACCTGGCGCCTCAGTTGGACCAGCGTTCGTGCTGGACGTGCAGACCGCGTGAGACGACGCTTCATCCAGTCCCAAACATGCTCAATGGGGGACAGATCCGGAGATCTTGCTGGCCAGGGTAGTTGACTTACACCTTCTAGATCACGTTGGGTGGCACGGGATACATGCGGACGTGCATTGTCCTGTTGGAACAGCAAGTTCCCTTGCCGGTGTAGGAATGGTAGAACGATGGGTTCGATGACGGTTTGGATGTACCGTGCACTATTCAGTGTCCCCTCGACGATCACCAGTGGTGTACGGCCAGTGTAGGAGATCGCTCCCCACACCATGATACCGGGTGATGGCCCTGTGTGCCTCGGTCGTATGCAGTCCTGATTGTGGCGCTCACCTGCACGGCGCCAAACACGCATACGACCATCATTGGCACCAAGGCAGAAGCGACTCTAATCGCTGAAGACGACACGTCTCCATTCGTCCCTCCATTCACGCCTGTCGCGACACCACTGGAGGCGGGCTGCACGATGTTGGGGCGTGAGCGGAAGACGGCCTAACGGTGTGCGGGACCGTAGCCCAGCTTCATGGAGACGGTTGCGAATGGTCCTCGCCGATACCCCAGGAGCAACAGTGTCCCTAATTTGCTGGGAAGTGGCGGTGCGGTCCCCTACGGCACTGCGTAGGATCCTACGGTCTTGGTGTGCATCCGTGCGTTGCTGCGGTCCGGTCCCAGGTCGACGGGCACGTGCACCTTCCGCCGACCACTGGCGACAACATCGATGTACTGTGGAGACCACACGCCCCACGTGTTGAGCAATTCGGCGGTACGTCCACCCGGCCTCCCGCATGCCCACTATACGCCCTCGCTCAAAGTCCGTCAACTGCACATACGGTTCACGTCCACGCTGTCGCGGCATGCTACCAGTGTTAAAGACTGCGATGGAGCTCCGTATGCCACGGCAAACTGGCTGACACTGACGGCGGCGGTGCACAAATGCTGCGCAGCTAGCGCCATTCGACGGCCAACACCGCGGTTCCTGGTGTGTCCGCTGTGCCGTGCGTGTGATCATTGCTTGTACAGCCCTCTCGCAGTGTCCGGAGCAAGTATGGTGGGTCTTACACACCGGTGTCAATGTGTTCTTTTTTCCATTTCCAGGAGTGTATTATATTGTTCTTGAAGTCTGAGGGTATTTCGCCTGTCTCATACATCTTGCTCACCAGATGGTAGAGTTTTGTCACGACTGGCTCTCCCAAGGCTGTCAGTAGTTCTAATAGAGTGTCGTCTACTCCTGGGGCATTGTTTCGACTTAGATCTTTCAGTGCTCTGTCAAACTCTTCAAGCAGTATCATATCTCCCATTTCATCTTCATCTACATCCTCTTCCATTTCCGTAATACTGTCCTCAAGTACATCGCTCTTGTATAGATCCTCAGTATACTCCTTCCACCTTTCTGATTTCCCTTCTTTGCTTAGAACTGGGTTTCCATCTTAGCTCTTGATATTCAATCAAGTGGTTCTCTTTTCTCCAAAGGTTTCTTTAATTTTCCTGTAGGCAGTATCTATCTTACCCCTAGTGCGATAAGCCTCTATATCCTTAAATTTCTCCTCTAGACATCCCTGCTTAGCCATTTTGCCCTACCTGTCGATTTCATTTTTGAGACGCTTGTATTCCTTTTGCCTGCTTCATATACTGCATTTTTATATTTTCTTCTTCCATCAATTAAATTCAATATTTCTTCTGTTACCCAAGGATTTCTACTAGCCCTCGTCTTTTTACCTACTTGATCCTCTGCTGCCTTCACTACTTCATCTCTCAAAGCTACCCATTCTTCTTCTACTGTATTTCTTTACCCCATTCCTGCCATTTGTTCCCTTACGCCCTCCCTGAAAATCTGTACAACCTCTGGTTCTTTCAGTTTATCCAGGTCCCATCTCCTTAAATTCCCACCTTTTTGCAGTTTCTTCAGTTTTAATCTACAGTTCATAACCAATAGATTGTGGTCACAGTCCACATCTGCCCCTGGAAAGGTCTTACAATTTAAAACCTGGTTCCTAAATCTCTGTCTTTCCATTATATAATCTGTCTGACATCTGTCAGTATCTCCAGGCTCCTTCCATGTATACATCCTTCTTTCACGATTCTTGAACGAAGTGTTAGCTATGATTAAGTTATGCTCTGCGCAAAATTCTACCAGGCGGTTTCCTCTTTCATTTCTTACCCCAATCCATATTCATCTACTACGTTTCCTTCTCTCCCTTATCCTACTACCGAATTCCAGTCACCCACTATTAAATTTTCGTCTCCCTTCACTATCTGAATAATTTCTTTTATTTCATCATACATTTCTTCAATTTCTTCGTCATATGCAGAGCTAGTTGGCATATGAACTTGTACTGTTGTAGTAGGCGTGGGCATCGTGTATATCTTGGCCACAATAATGCGTTCACTATGCTGTTTGTAGTAGCTTACCCGCATTCCTATTTTTTTATTCATTATTAAACCTACTCCTGCATTACCTCTATTTGACTTTGTATTTATAACCCTATATTCGCCTGACCAAAAGTCTTGTTCCTCCTGCCAGCGAACTTCACTAACTCCCACTATATCTAACTTTAACCTATCCATTTCCCTTTTAAAATTTTCTAACCTACCCGCCCGATTATGGGATCTGACATTCCACGCTCCGATCCGTAGAACGCCAGTTTTCTTTCTCCTGTTAACGACGTCCTCTTGAGTAGTCCCCGCCCGGAGATCCGAATGGGGGACTATTTTACCTCAGGAATATTTTACCCAAGTGGACGCCATCGTCATTTAACCATACAGTAAACGACAGCTATCTCCTTTGTAAATTTCATTTGTCTACTTTCAAGTACCAGGGTAACATTCACAGAATTAATATACGCTCTAGCACGTGACGTAACTCGTCATGATATCAAAGTGTCCCGCAATTAGACGACCAAACCGTATTACCTATGTAATATTCATATTTACAACTATATACATTTAACGACTAAAAATCTTGATACTAATTATTACATATAGGATTTTTGTGTAATAACGTCTTAGTTGAATCCTCGTACTCTAACATATTTACTGGGCTCTTTCCGAACGGTGTTGCGGATGAATTACGAGCCGGATCGGCAGTGACAACTAGTCAATAACATGCCGGTTTAGCTCTGCGGTGTTCCTCCGTTAGGTTTGGAGGTCGTACTAAATAATTTCGATCCCCTGTCGTTTCAGATCCGGTTTGCGCCAGTTTCCTTCGAAACGTCGTTGGTTGCTGTTTCCTGCAAAATTATTTCAATTATGCTTCCTGTCAGCTGGTGGACTGTCTCTAGGTTGACTGCGGTAATCGAGACCTCCTGAATTCTCATTCTGATAATTGTTCCTTCGTTTTTTTTTTATTTGGCTGTTCCCTAAGATTTCCGTCATTTCCTCTTCTTCCTTCTCGTGCGTCGTGTGCTTCATACGCGAAGTCAAGCTGTGTGAGAATATTCTTAAACGCTTCAATGTAGTAGCCACATGTACTCGCCAACACTTGCTGGTAGTGAAATGGCAGTTTCATGTAACAGAAGCGTACCATTTCACTTGCACTCAATGGTGCGTCGAGAAATTGGATTTTCTTAATGAATTATTCTAAAATAATTTCACAGGGCTCTTGAAACCCGATGATTCCAAGTCTCTACAAAATATTATCTCATGATTTATCGTTTCCTGTGTCTCTTTAGTCCAATAATTAGGGAGGAAAGGATTTCTAAATTCCTGGTGATTACTGCAATTTTTTTGCACTCGCGCGCATCTTCTTAGCGACCGAAAGTCTCATGTGTGCGCAGCTATATTGTGGTTTGTACTTTACCGTCCAATATGCTGACAAAGATCGGTCACGTTGAGCTATCCAAAGACTGGCATATAATGAGCTCCCCGTCTCTCGGTACGTCTGGAAATTTTGGGCGGACAAAAAACGTTAGCAGTCAAAACCCAAGTCCTCGTTCACATTTATTCGTTCTCGATGTTCTTGGACATACATTTTGTGACATGTTTTCACTCCTGCCATCACTATTCCTTCCATAAATATGAGAATCACATCTTCCCAGTGGAATGCAGCTACGCACTATTACGCGCGGAACTCACATCGGGTGACAAACCTGGTGCGTCTGCCATAAGCACAGGCTCCGCCACGTCCGAATATACTTCTCTCGCTCGTACTTCCGTACATCTCGATCGTTCTTCTTGTCCCTGTTGAGGTCTAACGCATTGGATTTTTAATGCTCTTGACACCTTCCTGTGTTGATCTGACATCTCTGAGAATCTCAAAGCGCCGAGTGCTAATGCCTTTCTGTTCTCCCTTTAATTGTGTTAGGTTTTCCCACTCCCGTTCCTAAAGTTCTATCCTTTCATAATTCCATGAAATATTTTTCTCTTTGTTCATCCTTTGGATTTGCAACTCCTTGTGTTTTTCGAGTTTGCAGTTAAAATTGTTCGATGTAAGATCCGCCAGTTATGTAGAACACCGTTTTTCCAAGTTCCAAAACGTTTCAGCACCTCTGTGCCATCATCAGTGGGTTTCTATTTTATTTAATGTGAAATGTGAACATTTTTACTAAATGATTACAAGATTACGGATGTATTTAGTTCAATCAACAATTTGATTCTTTTAGTTAATACCTTTACATTCGGTATGCATGGTTTTGCAGGACCACTAGCGTATTATTGCTTACAGGTAGCTTGTCATCTGCAACAATGTTCATGAGAAATTTTGTTGGGAGTTAACCTATCATTTTACGCTTTTAATGTAATTTAGTTTGTCGCGATATTTTCTCTGTTTCATGTACGATCTTCTTTCCATGCCATAGAGAGTCGCTGAAACATTTTCGTTTGTGTCACAGCACATCTGGCTACTTCAGCCTGTCTCTTCGCTACAAGTGCCTCCTTCTTGCGCCTACTATTTCTATTCTAGCTAATCTTTCTTCGCCTCGTCCGCTACAGCTTTAAAATTGGACGAAATCTTCTTTATTTCCACGATCTCACCCGTAATCTTGTCAATATTTTCTTTCATCGATTCTTCAAATTTCTTTGTTCCTTTCCTCTTCACGCTTAATATTTCCTTCTCCTCTAGCTTGTCATCTGCAACAATGTTCATGAGAAATTTTGTTGGGAGTTAACCTATCATTTTACGCTTTAAATGTAATTTAGTTTGTCGCGATATTTTTCTCTGTTTCATGTACGATCTTCTTTCCATGCGATAGAGAGTCGCTAAAACGTTTTCGTTTGTGTCACAGCACATCTGGCTACTTCAGCCTGTCTCTTCGCTACAAGTGCCTCCTTCTTGCGCCTACTGTTTCTATTCTAACTAATCTTTCTTCGCCTCGTCCGCTACAGCTTTAAAGTTGGACGAAATCTTCTTTATTTCCACGATCTCACCCGTAATCTTGTCAATATTTTCTTTCATCGATTCTTCAAATTTCTTTGTTCCTTTCCTCTTCACGCTTAGTATTTCCTTCTCCTCTTTCTTCCTCTTTTGCCGGCCGGAGTGGCCGAGCGGTTCTAGGCGCTACAGTCTGGAACCGCGAGACCGCTACGGTCGCAGGTTCGAATCCTGCCTCCGGAATGGATGTGTGTGATGTCCTTAGGTTAGTTAGGTTTATGTAGTTCTAAGTTCTAGGGGACTGATGACCTCAGAAGTTAAGTCACAAAGTGCTCAGAGCCATTTCTTCCTCTTAGAAACTGTATCTATCTTTCTGTTACTGTCTTTACCCACAACTGGTGTCCAAGCACGGTAACTTGGCGCACAGCGTCTTTGCTATGGCAAAACTGATCTACCATAGTCTTCGTCGGAAAAATTTCTGGTATCAACTACTGCATCTACATGCATGGAAGCTACGGCTTCGTCATCGATACCCGCATCCATCTCCTTCACTGGTTTTTTCCTCTTCTGAATCAGACCTATTCATTACGTCACCCCGACAGCTTGGCCATTCCGATTGGAAATTACTTTCATCCTCAATTATGTTTAGCCTGCTGGTGGAATCTTCGTCCGTTTCGAGAACGACTCTCTTCTAGTGGCATTACCTAGTATTTTAGGTAAAAGCATTTAATCTGTAGTGTAAGTGAATGAAAGTTGCATGGAGGCAACAGCGGACTATTCTGGTAACAGCACTAGCCGTCATACACGCTATGTCGACGTGTAGGGCACAACAACAGAAGCGCAACTGAGTTGCAGAGCGAGGATAGTTGAGAGCAGGCGGTAAACTGCCTTGCACAGCAAAGAACGATGTAGTTAGTGGATCGTTCCCACCGCACTCGAGCGCGCCTCTTTGTTATGGACGACTCGACTAGGCACCAGGTTTTAGAGAAACAAATGAGTAACAACGGAGTGTAAACGAGGCTGAGTTTGAGGACAGAACTGGACTTGGTCATCACTGAATAGCGGCACCACGACGCAGGAGCACCGCCGGACCGCGAGACAGCAGCGCCAGCAGCAGCCTCCGGTTCAAGACCAAGCTGCGTCTGTCACCACATTGGGTCCTTCGAGGGAGTTGGTGCCGCAGCCAGCCCGCCTGTTGTTTGTTCCTGCTGACCCCCAGGGAGGGACTCGGTGCTATAACACCAGCTTCCGAGGGACGCGGACGGAGACCAGCGCACAGCTGCCTCCGCCACCAGGGAGCGAAGAGCTGGGGGGCTGCCGCCTGGCGCATTTGGCTGTGGCCTTGCGTTCGCCTCTGGGCTAGAGTGATGACGCTTATCGCCTGGCGCTGTCCTAGCAGCCGACGCCAGCCGCACTGTTCGCAGCTCACTAGGAGAGATGTAATAAACTTATACTGTTAAGTTGCCCACAGCTTTTCTACTGCATCCCCACTACCCACGGCATCACCACTCACTCAGCACCCCCTACAGAGGTGGTCCATACTGAGCGACGTCAGGAAGGCCGACGTCACAGCAATCAACAGCTGAAGTTGTGCCACCCCCATAGTACGTCGTTCGAGTCACATCCCGCAGTGTCGTCACTGACGTGAGACTATTTTCTTCTTTTGCGTTGGTAATTATGGGGTCATAGTTTAGAGGTTGTGATTTTACGGAAGTTGCATTTACGAAACCAGAAAAACCTGCGGATCTGTCCCAATTTAGAGGTAATGATAAAGATGAATGGTTAGTGTCTATACTTGGCAGTCAGTGTAATTTACTGGGGCGCTCTGCACCTTGTGCTGAATCAATTGCGGAAATGTTTTACTTGCAACCGTTTTGGTCACGCAGCTAGACAACGTAGAGAGCCCTCACGATTAGAGGAGAAACGCTTCGGAACTAACTGTTCTGTGCATATAATTTTTATCGTGGATTATGGACGCAGAGGCAAAATCTGAAACACGATGTGTCACCAGCAGGTGGCTCAATTGAGAGCGAATAATGTGGTTATGTTTAACGAACTATCAGGAAAGAATCGCGAGATAGACGTATTGAAGTTGCAAGCTCTAGGAGTGGATCCGACTGTGGCCAATCTTGTTTCTCCTTTCTCTGGTAGAGCGTCTTAGGATGTGTTGGCATTTATAGAGAACCTAAGTCCTCAGCTGATATAGGGGCTGGTCAGATAAATAGCTGCTGTAGACTGAAGGTTACGATTATTGGAAGAAGCAAAATTATTCGTAAGATGCACAGAAGCATTGCACAAACTTTTGAACAGTTGAGACAGGTGTTGGAACTGTGATACAGGAAGCGTAATGGTGCACGATTTCTTGGCGAACAATTAGGGATGGTATCTAGAAGACATAATGAGGCAGTAGAAGACTTTGCGGATAGAATTAGGAAAATGAACACTAACACGTATAGGTCCTCATTAAACGAGGAAGTGAACAAAGTGGTGCTGCAAAACGCCGAGCAACGGGCGCTCGATGCTTTATTAAGTAGACTGCGCACGGGGGCACCTAAGGATCTCCGTGAAGAGGTTAGTTTGGCTCTGGAATACAAAGAAATCGATAGCTCGACAGGGGTAAGAGAGCGTAAATTGAATATTAAGTGTTTTAATTGTGATCGAACGGGGCGTGTACAAAGGCAATGATATCAATTACGGACCCACAGCACAACTGGACTAACAAGGATCGTCAACAATTTTGTAGAAATGGCAGTAGAGTAGGATTTGGTCAGTGGCAAGGTTGTAGAGACAATGGCAGGGATAGCATAGGGAATAGGAAAGGTCCGTTAAAGTTAGAAAGGAAACACACGGTTACCGGCAGGAGTTTCCTTTAGGAATAAGTTGAGTCAGAACGAACGCAAAGGCGGAATGTGCCATAATGCTTGTTGTGGATGGAAGAGAGTATAAAGTATTGCTGGACACAGGAACGTATGTGTCAATAGCCTAGACAAAATTAGTGGGTAGGACGCAGCGGAACCCACCAAGATATAATTTACGTGTGGTGGGGGATAATAATGTACGATCTTTGGGGTCAATAGTGATGAATTTCTGGGTCGGGATAACCAAGCTTAGTCAATGTGTGGAAGTGGTGTCTCATGTATGCGAGGGGTACAGCATGATCCTAGCGTTAGATCTGCTGCATCAACTTCATGCCATAGTTGACCTGCGACGACATGGTAGTGGAACTGAGTGGGAAGACATTCTGACTATCAGAAACGGTTGTCAATGTTAATTTATCTGCAAGAGTGTCTGGTATATAAGGTTGTGCAGATAAATGGAGATAAATGGCATTAAGACTTGATTCGGGTGATAGTTTGTCGAAAGGCACCGGAAAAACACAATGAGTGAATCTGGAGCTGAACTAACCAGGAGGTGTGATATGGGTGTTAGAACCACTGGAGTGTAGTGAAGTATTAGATACGGCGTGTTGTTTGGTGAAACATAGTACTGTATTTGGACAGTTAAGGGAGAGACGAAAATTGGTATCCGCTAATGAGTATAATTTTGGCGTTGAAGATGTAAAATTGTTGAAGGGAGCGTTATTAGCTTCACTAGAGATACCGGATGAGGAAGATTACCACACAGGAGGTGTGAGTTATAACAGGGCACAGGACGCTGCTAGGACTACATATCATGAGAAGCTGGAGCATTTGAAAGGAGCAGAAAGTTGACGGATGGAGGACCTGTTGCTAGAATTCCAGGATCAATTTTTTCCGAAAAGACCGTTGCCTGCCACGCCAGTAACACAACACAAGATTCCAATAGGAAACGAAGACCATATAGAATACCACGGTCGTTGCAACCAGTCTTAGAGAAGTTCCTTGCTCAACAATTAGCTGACGAAATAATAGAAGAAAGTAATAGCGTACGAGCGGCTTGAATTGAAATCATATCTTAGAACTTGCAGAAGTATAAAAGTTTTTTTGCGATTATCGCTATTTGAATAGCAGGGCTACAACAGATGCATAACCTGTTCCGAATATCGCGGAGACCGTAGATAAACCAGCAAAAATAAGTATTTCTCTTTGTTGGACTTCCCATCAGTGGGATTTGCACATACTGGAAGGCCGTTTGCGAAATTGTTGAAGAAAGGGGTTAAGTTTGTGTGGTTGGTGGAAAGTCGGGGAGTATTTAACGAGTTAAAGAATTGGTGTTCCGGGATTTACGGAAAGAATTTATATCGTCATGTGAAGTATCAAACTGTATACTTGGCTGCATTTTGAGCCAGGAGGTCGATGGCCTAGATCATCCTGTTGCCTTTGCATCAAAATAATTGAACGCCACACAAAGAAATTAATCTATATCGGATTACTATGATACAAGGGATAACTTACTTTCGATGTTATTTGTACGGGAGGAGTTTTAAGGTGATAAAGTACCATGCAACTTTAAAGTGGTTGCTAGGCTTGAAGGACCCGTCTAGTATATTAACGAGATGGCATTTGAATATAAAGTAATCCACAAGCCGGGAAGGAAACATGGAAATGGAAACATGGAAATGCGGACGGGTTAAGCAGAAACATAGCTATAATACTAGCACTGGGTCATGACCTTGTGGAATGGGGAGTAGCACAGAACACCGACGAGGGAAGTAGGCAGTATAAGAAACAGCAACAGCTTTACATGCGTGCAGGATTATTGGGCAGAGACACAAAATGAGGACCATGCGTGCTGGTGCTGGCAGAGCTAAAATTGGGAGCGTTACGGGAGGTACATGATCACATTTTGTCAGGCCATAGTAGATTCTGGACGACGAATAGAAGGGTGGCAGAGAAATATTGCTGGAAAGGAAATAAGGATGATGTTGATCGGTACGTCAATAATTATGTGGGTTATGCACAGTGGGCCATCTGAGCTGAAGGCAGGTAGTGTTATAAGGATTTCCTGAAGCAACAGAACCATTTAGATTCATTGGGGGTGGTCGTGTTAAGACAATTCTAGCGAATAGCGGTGGTAATCGTTTTCATATTACGTCGAGAAGGTGCCAATGCCGGACCAGCAGGCAATCCAAGTTACAAAGCCGTTAATTAATAGTTGGATATTGAATTTCAGAGTGCCACAGTCGATGGTAACGGACCAGGGGACGAACTTCATGTGAGACCTGATGAAGGAATTGTGTCAGTTGCTCAGAGTGAAGAAGGAAGGACTAGCCCGCTACACATAGGCAACCTAATAGGACAGAGATAGCTCATAGACCAGCTAATAAATGCTTAATAATAACATACGTCTTTGAGTGGAGGCCGCGTTGAACAAAACACTACTTTGTTTTTGTCCCATACATGTTTCACTGCAGCTGCAGCACCGTCAGTGTTTTTTTTTTTTACTGTTATGGCTGTGAAACGTAAGGAATGTTCTTTACTGTTCAAATACACACAAATATTAGTATCTAAATCGTAATTACAGGATTTTGAGGAGTACATAAAATTGTGTATTCATACCTTCCTACCATATCATGTGGCTTTCCTGCTGTATTACGTTTTTATAGCGTCTGTTTTTCTTTATAGTTTGTCACTTATACTATATACAGCTTAATGTAGGCAAAACATTTACGCAAAATTACGATTTCTGTTCTGGCTATGCCTCAGATTAATAAAGGTTGTGTAGTGTGTGTGTGTGTGTGTGTGTGTGTGTGTGTGTGTGTGTGTAAAGAAAGAGGGAGAGAGAGAGAGAGAGAGAGAGAGAGGGAGGGATGGAGGGAGAGAGTAGGTTTGATGATTTATTATATATATTTAGTTTTATGTGTGTGTATGTATGTATGTGTCTCTGTGTGCGTGTGAGTGGGTGGGGGGGAGGGGAGTTCTATAGGTTGCTATTATCTACTGATTCTTTGAGGGCAGAGAACAGAGCTCCATTGCAGAAAGATGTGTATTCATTTATTACCGACCACAGAAATCATCAATATCATCAAACAACAATTATAAGAACAGGCATAAATTCCCAAACCCCACGTAAGAGAAACAGCTAGCATTCTAAAACTAATCACAGAGCAAAAGTATTTCTTCTCATTTGACCATCAATTCTACTCACAAGAACACGGACTTCCAATGGGGTCACCAGTCAGTGGGCTTCTAGCCAACAGTTTTCTTAAACACATTGAAAATAAAATATCTGAATTCATAGTAGGACCCAAACAATACCTGATAATATATTGGTATCACTATGTAGATGATGTCATATGCCTTCTAGATGAAACACCAAGTCGCATCCAACAACTCCATAGTGATATGAACAAGGTCCACACAAAAACAAAGTTCACCTTAGAAACAGGAAACAACAAAATGTTAAATTCCCTTGACCTCACAATATACAGAGAAAACAACCAACACCAATTCTCCATGGTCATTAAAGGTGTTCTCACACCTTCTACTATTCTACTATCCGTCATCTTGTTACCACAGCTGACAGACAGTGGCAGTGAAAGATGATGACGAAAAAAAGAAACCGTAAGTGAAACATAATGTAAACAGACACAAACACACACACACACACACACACACACACATAACCTTTCACATAAATTATTAATCTCAGGCTCAGCCACAACAGTTTGGAAATCGTAATTTTGCATAAATGTTTCGCCGACATTAAGTTGTATACAGTTGCAGGTGGCAAACTGTAAAGAAAATCATACACTATAAAAGCGCAATACAGCAGGAAAACTACACCATGTGGTAAGAAGGTATGAATGCTCAATTTTATGTGCTCCTCAAAAAGCTGTAATTACGATTTAGAAACTAATATTTGTATGTATTTGAACAGCTAAGAACATGCCTTATGTTTAACAGCCATGACAACAATAAAAACCTGATGCAACTGCAACTGCAACTGCAGTGAAACATGTCTGTGACAGAAACAAAATAGTGTTTTACTAAAGGCGGACCCCACTCAAAAACATATCTTATTGTTAAAGCAAGCACAGAAAAAAGAGCTTGAAATCAAGATGATGGTTAATGCTTAACTACTATGCGTATTCCAGTCGATCAAACTGGGATACACACCTAGCTTTTGTCAATAAAATTCTTCTGGGCTCTAGACCGCATTGTCAATATATGAAATTGTCCGACGTTTCGGCCACTATTGCAAGTGGCCTTCCTCAGGGCTTTGTGCTGAGCTAACTGCTGAATGAATGATGCTGTTTACGTGAGTTGATGGGGTACCTAAGGATAGGAGAAGGAGTGTTGGGCTTTCTTTATTGGTCCTTATATTATTCCTCTTCATTGGTGGAAAAAGACGTGCTTGATTGGTGTTTACATTAATGCCATTAGTGGAAGCAGGCGAATTCAATACGGGTGGTAGCTGTGAAATGGTGCTGTTTACTTATTGCCAGGTGAGGGCCGCGGCGAGCCTGCGCTCTGTGTACGTAAGACAGCCACGGTCTTCCGCGCGGCTGTGTGAGTCGCTTTGAGCGTGCTGTCCTACCGTAGCTTTGTCACTGCTGGCAGGCAGGACGCCGGAAGCCTATACCCGTCCTCTCTATTCATGTTGGCGGGTCGCCTGCCTATTTCTATCACCTCTCTAATCTTCTTCCTCATTGGCTCAACCGGAGCGTATCGAGGTCATGTTTAGTTAGTAGCATCTTTGGAAACAGCGCACACCAAGTGCAGCCGTATTGGTCTATTCCTTTGAGTTTGGCATTCGTGTGAATCAAGGAAGTCGAGTGATTGTCAAAAAATGGACGAAAAAGAATTTCTTGTGGTGATTAAACATTACTCTATGAAAGGTAAAACGCCTCAGGAGAGTAAAGAGAAGCTTGATAAACATTACGCTGACTCTGCACCTTCGATTGGAACAGTTTATAAGTGGTTTCAAAATTTTCGGAGTGTCCATATGGGCAAAGGTGATGCTGGACGTTCTGGACGGCCTGTGGAGGTTACGACTTCAGAAATCATTGATAAAATCCGTGATATGGTGATGAATGACAGAAGAGTTACGGTGCGTGAGATTGCTAGGGAAGTGGGCATCTCGAATGAACGGGTACATAATATTTTGCATAAACATTTGGACACGAGAAAGCTATCCGCAAGATGAGTTCCACGATTGCTCACGCTTGACCATAAACGGAATCGTGTGAGGTGTTGCAAGGATGGTTTGCAGCTGTTCAGGAAGAATCGGCAGGACTGTATGCGTTGTTTCGTCACTGTGGATGAAGCATGGATACATTACTATACTCCTGACACCAGACAACAATCTAAACAATGGGTTACCAAGGAAGAATCTTCACCAAAAAGGCGAAGACCATTCCTTCGGTCGGAAAGGTTATGGCGACTGTCTTTTGGGATCGCAAGGGATAGTCCCCAACGACTATCTGGAAAATGGTAGAACTATTACAGGTGCATATTATTCATCGTTATTGGGCCGTTTTAAAACCGAGGTACAAGAAAAACACCGGCGATTTGACCGCAGAAAAGTCCTTTCCCATTACGACAATGCACCAGCACACACCTCAGCAGTTGTGGTCGCAAAATTAATGGAGATAGGATTCCAACACGTTTCACATCCCCCCTGTTCTCCAGACTTGGCTCCCTTGGAGTGCTATTTGTTCCTCAAGTTGAAGAAATGGCTCGCGGAATAAAGATTTTATTCAAACGAGGAGGTGATTGCAGCAACTAATAGCTGCTTTGCAGACTTGGACAATTCCTATATTTTGAAGGTATCAGTCAATTAGAGCACCGTTGGGCGAAGTGCATAAGTCTGAAAGGAGACTACGTCGAAAAATAAAAAAGGTTTACCCAAACACGGAAGTAGTTTCTCTTTTTGCACGGACTTTTCAAACGCCCTTCGTATTACTTCATTATTCCATTCATTCTGATGCGCTGATCTGGCACGTTGCCCAGACGGGTATATCTTTCATGCTCCTCAATTCGTGAGATGTTAGGCTGTCCCATCTCGCCTACACACAACAGTCCACATTCGCAACCGATCTTTTGATCTCCATCCATTTTGTGACACTTTTAAAGGAAAAGTGTGTCTCAGCTACGGATCTGAGGGTTAGTTCTGACGTGAAGTCTCTATTCACGAATGTACCATGGTCAGACACAGATCTCATCTTAAAGGAATGTGTGACACCTGACATCTGCAAAATAGTGCGCCATCGTATAACGACCACCTATTTCAGGTGAAAAGGGTAATCTTATGAACAGATGGGCGGTGTAGCTGTAGGTTCCTCTCTCTCTCGCCTATTGCAGCAGTCATCTTCATGGAGGCATTTGAAGAAACTGCTCTTCAGTCGGCACTGTTATGCCCTGATTGCTGGCTCCGATATGTTGTTGATAGCTTCGTCATCTGTCAACATGGAAAGGAAGAACTACGGAAGTTCCACCAACATCTCTGTCTGGAATTTGAGAGGAATAAAGTGCTGCCTTTCGTCGACCTGGAAGTTTACCAGAAGCCTCATGGTTAATAGGCAACAGAGTATACAGAAAAGCCACCAGCACTGGCAGGTACCTCCTCCCGACATAATGTTACGCAGAAGAAGTTCGCCCTTCACACTTCAACCAGGAAGGCCCACAGGATCAAACTATGACGACAAAGAATGAAAGGGATAAGGACGACCAGAATCAGGTATAGAACATAGCTCCTGCCGCGTGGGGTAGCCGCGCGGTCTCGGGCGCGTTATCACGGTCCGCGTGGTTCCCCCTGTCGGATGTTCGAGTCCTCCCTCGGGCATGGGTGTATATGTTGTTCATAGCGTAAGTTAAATTAACCTAAGCGGTTTCGTCCCTTGAGATCTTACCACAAATTTACAAAATTACAAATATAGCTCTGTCGCCATAAGTACAAGGGGTCACTGAACATTGAGGCAGAGTTCTCCGCTGAGCCGGCAACAAACCAATCTTTCGCAGCAGTAACAAAATAAAAGATGTTCTATGCTCAACGGAAGAAGTGGTCGACAAGCTAAGCAACGCAGCAGTCTACGAAATCAGTTTCGAATGTGGATGGTGTATGTAGGTGAGACGGGGCGGCCGATCTTCACACGAAATGGAATGCATGAAAGATATATCTGTCTGGGACAATGCACTAGATCAGCAGAGGCGGAACACCAGGGTGAGTGCGGACCTTTTCTTTTTTTTTTTTTTTAGGTCTTCAGTCTTCTGACTGCTTTCATGCGGTCCGTCACGTATTCTTCTCCTGCGACAACCTCTTCATATCAGAGTAACACCTGCATCCTACGTCCCCAATTGTTTTATGGATGTTTTTGACCTCTACAGCTCCCTCTACTATCATGGAAGTCATTCCTTGTCGTCTTAAGACGTCCTATCATCCTGTCCCTTGTCATTGTCAGTGTTTTCCACATATTCCTTTTCTCTACGATTCTGCGCAGAACCTCCTCATTCCTTACCATCTGATTTTCAACATACGTCCGTAGCACCACATCTCAGATGCTTCGATTCTCTTCTGTTCCGGTTTTCACATAGCCATGTTTCACTACAATGCTGTGCTCCAGACTACGTTCTCAGAAATTTCTTCCTCAAATTAAGGCCTACGTTTGATAGTAGCAGATTTCTCTTGGTCAGAAATGCTCTTTTATCCAGGGCTAGTCTGCTTTTGATGGTCTCCTTACCCAGTCCGTCACTGGTTGTTTTGCTGCCTATGTAGGAGAATTCGTTAACTTCATCTATTCCGTGATCAGCAAGTCTGATGATAAGTTTCTTGCTGCTCTCATTTCTGCTACTTCCCATTACTTTCGCCTTACTTCGATTTACTCTCGGTCCACATTCCATACTCATTAGATTTTTCAGTCCATTCAGCATATCATGTAATTCTTCGTCACTTTCACTCAGGCTACCATTGTTATCAGCGAATCGTACCATTTAATTTCACCTTGAATTTTAATTCCACTCTTGACCTTTCTCTTATTTCCGTCATTGCGTCTTCGAGGTACAGATTAGGGGTGACAGGCTACATCCCTGTCTTACACCCTTTTTAATCCGAGCGCTTCGTTCTTAATCGTCCACTCTTGTACATATTGTATACTACCCGTCTCTACCTATATTTTACCCTATTTTTCCCAGAATTTCGAACAATTTACACCATTTTACATTGTCAAACGCTTTTTCCAGGTCGACATATCCTAAACAGAGTATTGATTTTCCTTTAGTCTTGCTTCCATTATCAACAGCAACGCCAGAACTGTCTCTCTGGAGCCCTTGCCTTTCCTGAAGCTAAACTGGTCGTCATCTAAAAGTCAGATTGTATCTCGCCAGACGCATACATTGTACACAGCAAGTTAAATAGTCGTTTCGTTGCCACTTCTCCCAACGATATTAGAATTTCTGATGGTACGTTATCTATCCCTTCTGCCTTATTTGATCTGAGGTCCTTCACAGCTCTCTTAAAGCTGGATGCCATATCTCTTCTACTTCGACTCCTGATTCTTCCTCTATCACATCGGACAAATCCTCGCCTTCATAGAGGCCTTCAATGTACTCTTTCCGCTTATCCGCTCTCTCCTCTGCGTTTAACAGTGGAATTCCAGTTGCAGTCTTAATGTTTACATCCTTGCTTTTTATGTTGTTTTATAGGTTGTTTTTACTTCCCTGTATGCTGAGTCAGACTTTCCGACAGTCATTTCTTTTTCTATATCTTCAGTTTTTTCATGCAGCCATTTTCTCTTAGCTTCCATGCACTTCCTATTTACTTCATCTCTCAGCGACTTGTATGTATTTCTGAATTTCCCTGAACGTCTTTGGACTTCCTTCTTTCGTCGATCAACTGAAGCATTTCTTCTATTACACATGGTTTCTTCGCAGTTACCTTGTTTGTACCTATGTTCTTCTTTCCAACTTGTGTGCTTGCCCAATTTAGAGATGTCCATTCCTCTTCAACTGTAATGACTACTTAGATATTCCTTATTGCTGTATCTCTAGCCTTAGAGATCTTCAGGTGTGTCTCATCTTCCCTTAGTACTTCTTTGTCCCGCTTCTTTGCTTATTGACTCTTCCTGACTAATCTGTTGAACTTCAGCCTACTCTTCGTCACTAGCACCTTGTGATCTGAGTCAATATCTGCTCCTGGGTACGCCTTAACAATCTGGTATTTGATTTTGGATTATCAGTCTGACCATGATGTAATCCTTCCCAGTCTTTTCCAAGCATACTTCATTCTCTTGTGATTCTCGGAAAGATTATTCGCTATTACTAGCTGAAATTTGTTACAGAACTCGTCTTTCTCTAATTCCTTGCCTCAGGCCCATATTCTCCATCAACATATTCTTCTACTCCTTTCTCTACAATTGCATTCATCCCCCATGACTATTTGATTTTCATCTCCCTTTGTCGTCATACACTTCCTCTATCTGTTCATCTTCAGCTTGCGGCGTCGGCATGTGTACCTAAACTATCGTTGTCGGTGTTGGTTTGCTATCGATTCCGACGAGAACAACTCCATCACTGAACTGTTCATTGTAACAGACTCTTTGCCCCACCTTTGTATTCATAACGAATCCTACTCCCGTTATATCATTTTCTGCTGCTGTTGATATTACCCTATACTCATTTGACCAGAAATCCTTTCCTTCTTTCCATTACACTTCACTGACCCCTACTATATCTAGACTGAGTCTTCGCATTTCCCTTTCCAGATTTTCTAGCTTACCTACCACCTTTAAGCTTCTGACATTCCACGCCCCGACGTAGAACATTATCCTTTCGTTGATTATTCTATCTTTTTTTCATGGTCACCCATCGCCTCTCCAAAGATCCGAATGGGGGACTATTCGGGAATCTTTTGCCAAGGCAGAGATCATCACGACACTTTTTCAGTTACAGGTCAATGGCCTATGGATATACTTTATGTGTCTATGATGCAGTGGTTTCCACTGCCTTCCGCATTCTCATGCCGTTGATAATTGCTGATTCTTCAGCCTGTAGGGGCACATTCCCATCCCAAGGACAATAGAGTGCCTTGAATTTCTGTTCACCCCTCCGCACTCTTCGAGAAGGCCTTCGGTAAAATAAGGGTGACTTCTTACGCCGCAATACTTCGGCCGCCAATGCCACAGCTTAAATAAGTGGGATAAAGAGATAATATTCCGTGAAGCCCACGTACTGGCGAACCAGGCATTTAAAATGAGGAGGAAGATTAGAGAGGCGATAGAAATAGGCAAGTTACCCGCCACATGAGTAGAGAGGCGGGAACAAGCGTCTGGCCCCCTGACTGGCAAGAGTGACAACGCTACGGGAGGATAGCGCGCGCAAAGCAACTCACACAGGCTTAGGGGACACCGCGGCGGTCGTACGTACACAGAGCGCAGACACGCCGCAGCCCGCACCTGCCAGGAAGTAAACACCGCTGCGTCGCAGTTACGGTAAGTATTTAATTCAGCTGTTTCCACCAACGGCAAGAAATAATGTATACACTAATCAAGCACTTCTTTATCGACTAATGACAAGGAATAATATAAAGACCAATAAAGAATGTCTAACACCCTTCGTCCTATCCTCTCAAGTACCTTGTCAAATGCCGGCCACTCTGACCGAGCGGTTCTAGGCGCTTCAGTCTGGAACCGTGCGACCGCTACGGTCGCAGGTTCGAATCCTGCCTCGGGCATGGATGTGTGTGATGTCCTTAGGTTAGTTAGGTTTAAGTAGTTCTAAGTTCTAGGGGACTGATGACCTGAGATGTTAAGTCCCATAGTCCTCAGAGCCATTTGAACCATTTTTTTGACTGATAACCTCAGACGTTAAGTCCCATAGTGCTAAGAGCCATTTGAAGCATATGAACCTTGTCAAATCACGTAAACAGCTCCCTCCGGTAGTATGTAGGATCTAAAGTCTCTCACATTCAGTAGTTAGATCAGCACAAAGCTCTGAGGAACACCACTGGCAGTAGTGGCCGAAACGACGGACAATTTTATTAATTGACAATGCGGCCAAGAGATTAGAAGAATGTTATTTACATTGGCAATGGCAGCGGAAGCCTATACTTATATGTATATAGCTTTTGTCACAAACGCTTATAACTCTGCAGTACTTACTAGTACCGACTCATTGCTATCTGAGGTAGTGTATGTTAAAAAATGCCGCTTACCTTTGGACATGATTGACAGAAGTGTGACAGAAAGGGAGGAACAGTATGCGTTTTTGCAAGAAGGGTAAAAGAGATGTGGAACAGGGTAGAAAGAGCTAACACGAAGGCTATGGAGAAACAAGAGGAGGCAGTGAGGAATGCATGGATGTTGCTATAGTATAACGTGGGCCAATGGGTGATGTTGTCGAGTCTATATACGCCGAAGTGAAAGACAATGATGTTTTTAACGTGATACTAGGGCCAATAGTAGGTAGTCGATACTACATCACCGGTGAATGTGAAAGTGCAGTTGTCAACAAGGACACAGTATCGCATGTGGGACATCGGCAACCACTCAACGGTACTCCAGAGGCGATTCAAGGGGAAGTGCTAGTAATGCCAAGGGAGATTAAGAGGTAAAAGCGAAACAATTAGCAAGGGGAAAGTCCGGATACCTTAATCTGCTTCTATAGTGAGGTCAAGACTGCAGTTACGTGAATCGTTTTGTGCAGCTTACTTGTAGGTGTAGTATGGGACTCAGGGTTGATAGCAGTAGGGAAAGAAGAACAATAGAACAACATGATGATCGCTGTTCAGAGGCAGCGGGTTTCTTGGGAGGTAATATGAATCATTGTCTTGAAGCTGCCAAGCGAAAGAATGCTAATTTTGGCAGTATTGTACGTCTTCACCAAAAGATAACACTTTAATACTAAAAAACAAAAAAAATACAAAATGCTGAACGCCTAAAGGGCTATAGTAAGTTCACTTACAGTTTTAAAACCTTATCCAAACATTCTCATTTAAAAAGAAAGTGTAACCTTACAAATGAACTGTGAATAACTGTATTTTGTATTGACAAGTAGTGAAGAAATAACATTAATAATAATAAATTCCCAGTCAAAGAACATTTATACATGAAGCCTTTAAGTTGGCTTTAGTTACTACAAAATGTATAACACCTTCCCAAATGAGACAGGTAATAGCTTTTATAGAAAACAGAAAACATTGCAAGCGCAAAGGGCTATCGTAATTTCACTTAAAGATAGTTTTAAAACCTTGCACAAATATATTCATTTAAAAGAAAGAGTAACCTTACATATGGACTCCCGACTAGACAGGCAATAATCTACATCAGACACTTCTCTTACAAATACACTCCTGGAAATTGAAATAAGAACACTGTGAATTCATTGTCCCAGGAAGGGGAAACTTTATTGACACATTCCTGGGGTCAGATACATCACATTATCACACTGACAGAACCACAGGCACATAGACACAGGCAACAGAGCATGCACAATGTAGGCACTAGTACAGTGTATATCCACCTTTCGCAGCAATGCAGGCTGCTATTCTCCCATGGAGACGATCGTAGAGATGCTGGATGTAGTCCTGTGGAACGGCTTGCCATGCCATTTCCACCTGGCGCCTCAGTTGGACCAGCGTTCGTGCTGGACGTGCAGACCGCGTGAGACGACGCTTCATCCAGTCGCAAACATGCTCAATGGGGGACAGATCCGGAGATCTTGCTGGCCAGGGTAGTTGACTTACACCTTCTAGAGCACGTTGGGTGGCGCGGGATACATGCGGACGTGCATTGTCCTGTTGGAACAGCAAGTTCCCTTGCCGGTCTAGGAATGGTAGAACGATGGGTTCGATGACGGTTTGGGTGTACCGTGCACTATTCAGTGTCCCCTCGACGATCACCAGTGGTGTACGGCCAGTGTAGGAAATCGCTCCCCACACCATGATGCCGGGTGTTGGCCCTGTGTGCCTCGGTCGTATGCAGTCCTGATTGTGGCGCTCACCTGCACGGCGCCAAACACGCATACGACCATCATTGGCACCAAGGCAGAAGCGACTCTCATCGCTGAAGACGACACGTCTCCATTCGTCCCTCCATTCACGCCTGTCGCGACACCACTGGAGGTGGGCTGCACGATGTTGGGGCTTGAGCGGAAGACGGCCTAACGGTGTGCGGGACCGTAGCCCAGCTTCATGGAGACGGTTGCGAATGGTCCTCGCCGATACCCCAGGAGCAACAGTGTCCCTAATTTGTTGGGAAGTGGCGGTGTGGTCCCCTACGGCACTGCGTAGGATCCTACGGTCTTGGCGTGCATCCGTGCGTCGCTGCGGTCCGGTCCCAGGTCGACGGGCACGTGCACCTTCCGCCGACCACTGGCGACAACATCGATGTACTGTGGAGACCTCACGCCCCACGTGTTGAGCAATTCGGCGGTACGTCCACCCGGCCTCCCGCATGCCCACTATACGCCCTCGCTCAAAGTCCGTCAACTGCACATACGGTTCACGTCCACGCTGTCGCGGCATGCTACCAGTGTTAAAGACTGCGATGGAGCTCCGTATGCCACGGCAAACTGACTGACACTGACGGCGGCGGTGCACAAATGCTGCGCAGCTAGCGCCATTCGACGGCCAACACCGCGGTTCCTGGTGTGTCCGCTGTGCCGTGCGTGTGATCATTGCTTGTACAGCCCTCTCGCAGTGTCCGTAGCAAGTATGGTGGGTCTGACACACCGGTGTCAATGTGTTCTTTTTTCCATTTCCAGGAGTGTATTTCACAGCTCACGGCATCTGCCACATGTGCACACGAATGTCCTGCAGAGCGGCCAACACGGACCACACCTCGTTGTGCCGTTCGGTGCCTGATTTATCGCCCCAATCGAGGGCGTGGAGTACAGTAGGTGTGTCCGACTTCAATTCCCAGGTGCTCCTCTTCCATAAACCGTTAATCCAGGGGGCACTTCTTGGGTGCACCTGGGTCTTAATGGAACGTTCCATTCCGTCGGATTCAAGAACAAGCGAGAACCGAAAGGTGTCACCTAGGTACAGATATAGAACAAATTTCCAACAATTACAATCCAACAAATCGCCTGCGCTGACACCAATGACACTTTATCCTTACTGTAGCGGCACCACCGTTTAGCATAAGGAAAGTTAGTTTTGTGCGATATTCCGAGCACGAGTTATGGTCAGGTGCGGGCCGGATTGCAGTAGGTTACACATACCAGCAATTGCGAATCAAATAGAGCCCACAGGGGTGTAGAACTGCCAGAGAGGGCGTACACAGCAGTTTCCATGGCGCAAGTCACAGGCAGGAGAGGGCCACTGGCCAACCTAAGTGTTATGCATACGTGACGCGAAGTGGCACTCTTGACAAAACAGAGGCGCACAGCCGACTATAAATAGGTGCCATATTCTAACGAGATTCATTCAAGTGTGGCAGCTCTCCTGGACGGCTGGGTGTATCACACCACTGGGCTATACGCAGCAACAGATGGGGCGCCAGCATCCCAGTCAACGGCGGGTCATTGGTTCGACCCTCTGAGGACCAAGTGGGGTCTGCATCCAGATAGGGCAGGCCACTCTTCGGCTCGCTATCGCCAGCAGTCGTTTCACCACCCGACACACACCAGAGACTTCCGAGGCGAGGGCCACAGATTTGGATGTCGGTTCACGGGCAGTCGTTGCCGCCATGTTCTCAGCTACACCAGAGAGGAAGAGCAGCAGCGGGGCCAGCTCCCTGCTGGGCAGTGCGGAGTCAACGGGGATGGTGGCTGCTGAGTCTAGCTGCTGGCGCACCCATGCTGACATCATCGGTACTAAGCGGGCGAGCCAAGGCCAGCGAGACACAGCGTTGCGTTGCACAGGCCGCTGGGGTGCTTCCTTAGCATTGCAGGGCCCTGTGACGCAGACCGAGGTGAACGGAACATTGTAGTGGAAACAAACAAATCATTTGGAAAGTTCTTACCGAGTTTTAATGGCACCCACCCACTACATTTGGTGCCTTCCCACTACATTTGGTCATTCTGATACATTCGGTGGCACAACATTTGATGTCAGAATAGCGAATGTCGTCTGTCCAGTATGACGTTCGAGCCCACCACCTGCAGTAGAGTCACAAGATGTGGTGAGTGCTGAGAAAATTGTTCTTTTTGGGTTTAGGGCGTTTTCTTTCTTTTTTGTTTTTTAGAGTATGGCTCCTGGCAAGCCACATTTTTAGATGTTAGCGTGGGCGTAGTACATTATGTTGTCAGAGTAAGTGTTAGTGCCGGCCGGTGTGGCCGTGCGGTTCTAGGCGCTTCAGTCTGGGACCGCGTGACCGCTACGGTCGCAGGTTCGAATCCTGCCTCGGGCATGGATGTGTGTGATGTCCTTAGGTTAGTTAAGTTTAAGTAGTTCTAAGTTCTAGGGGACTGATGACCACAGATGTTAAGTCCCATAGTGCTCAGAGCCATTTGAACCATTTTTAGTACGTGTCAGTATGTTTAGGGAGTAACATTGTTTCGTGGCATTTAATTACTTTGGTACTGGTTTATGATGATACTGAGTATGACGATACAGAGTGGTAGGAAGTCAGATTATTGTTGTACTTAATTGTTTTGTTTTGGGACTAACTAGGAAAGGTTCAAATGGTTCAAATGGCTCTGAGCACTATGCGACTTAACTTCAGAGGTCATCAGTCGCCTAGAACTTATAACTAATTAAACCTAACTAACCTAAGGACATCACACACATCCATGCCCGAGGCAGAATTCGAACCTGCTACCGTAGCGGTCACACGGTTCCAGACTGAAGCGCCTTTAACCGCACGGCCACACCGGCCGGCTCCGATTTAATGCATGCACGAAGATAGTTCCATGGATGAGCGAGGCCTACGACATGATTCTAGGAGTAGATTTCTTGCATAAACATCATGCAAAAATTGACCTCGTAGCAAATTTGGATGTGCCAGGTGACGAAGACTGGTGTTCGAGAGGTGGGCGAAGCGATTAACCACCAACTGCCGATAGAACTGCATTGCGTGACAAAACTGAGCATTTGAAAGGAAGAGAAAGAGAGAATATGGAAGAATTATTGTGGGAATTTAAGGATTTGTTTTTTCCACAAGGGCCGTTACCAGAAACTCCATTAGTTCAACATAGGATACCAACAGGGACAACCTGTTTACCGTAAACCATACAGAATAGCGAGGTATTTGCAGCCGATTGTGGAGGATTTCATTGATGAGCAGCTTGCGGACGGTATTATAAAGCATAGTAATAGTTGCTGGGGAGCGGACATTGTCATTGCGCCTACAAAATCTACGGATGGAACTAAGAAATACAGGTTGTGTTGTTACTACCGATTCCTTAATAATAAGACAGTAACGGACGCATACCTCATTCCAAACATAGCGTAGACTTTGGATCACTTAGGACAGTGCCAGTGCTTTCCTACGACGGATTTGACAAGTGGTTATCATCACTTAGTAGTGGCTCCAGAGGTACGTCCAAAATATGTTTTCTCTACACCTAGAGGCCATTACCAGTACATTAGAATGCCATTCGGTTTGAAAAACGCTCCGGCAATGTTGGGTTTGAAAACCGCTCCGGCAACGTTGCAGAGGTTACTAGACAGTGTCTTGAGGGATTTGAAACCACCGCAGTGTCTTGTCTATTTGGATGACATTATAATGTTTTCAAGTAGTATGGAGCAACATAGACAGCGGTTAAGGAAAGTCTTTATGAGGTTAAGAGCAGCTCGTTTGATGTTCAGCTGGAGAAGTGTCATTTTGCATTATAAGAAATAAAATATTTTTGTCATATTATCAGTATGGACGGAGTGCGAACAAATCCGAGGTGGGTATAGGATTTAAGGGATTTTCGGGAACCGAAAACGGCTAAGGAAGTGCAGTCATTCATCGGAATTTCCGATTTCTATCGAAAGTTCGTGAAGGGTTTTGCAGATTTAGCACAGGAGTTGACGTGATTGTTACGAAAGGGTGTGAAATATGAGGGGCCCGAAGAGAGTCACAAAGCGTTTGACAAACTGAAAGAAGTGTTAACATCAAGTCAGGTTCTTGTGCATCCAGATTTTGAAAAGGATTTTATACTAGCATGCTTTGCATCGAATCAAGCATTAGGGTGTGTTCTTAGTCAGGAAACTGGTGGGAAAGAACATCCTGTAGCCTATGCGTCTAGGCAGTTGAATGCAGCAGCGAGGAATTACTCAACAACTGAGACGAAGATGCTTAGCGTAATCTATGGAATCACTTATTTTGAATGTTATTTATAAGGGAGAAGATTTCGGGCAGTGAAGAATCACGCTGCGTTGAGGCGGTTGTTCGGGTTGAAGGATCCCTCCACTAGACTCCCTAGATGGGCTATGAGGCTTAGTGAATTCGACTACGAGGTGGTGCACAAGCCTGGAAGGAAGCACGGTAATGCGGATGCACCAAGTAGGAAGGTGGCAAAAGTAGAAGTCATAGGTTATGACCTAGCAGTATGGCAAAAATTACAGAACGCTGACAACGATTGTAAATTGTATCGGACACAGCCACAGTTTAATGTGTATGACTGTCTTCCGTGCAGGGAAACGAAGTTAGGGCCAAGGGTAGTAGTTCCAGCGAAGTTGAGGGATGAGGTTTTAAAGGAAGCACATCATCAAGTGTTATCCGGTCATGGAGGGTGTAGAGCGACGAATAGGAGTGTGGCGGAGAGGTATTGGTGGAGAGGTAGGAAAGGAGATGTGGATCAGTATGTCAAGAATTGTATACCATTTGCGCAGAGAGCAGATTTGTGTCGGAAACAGATACAGCTAAAACGATTACCGGAAGCGACATGTCCATTTTCTTTTCTGGGGATTGATGTCGTAGGACCTCTTAGTAGAAAACCATTGGGGAACAGATTCGTTCTGACAATAATAGACCATGGCGGTCATGCCCAGTCAACAGGCAGCAATGGTCGCGCAAGCGTTAGTAAATAACTGGATTTTGAAGTTTGGTGTACCGGAGGCAATAATTACTGACCAAGGGACCAACTTCATGTCGGATTTAATGAAGGAACTGTGTAAATTGTTGAACGTAAAGAAGTCGAGGACGAGCGTGTTGCATCCACAGGCCAACGGAAGGGCAGAAAGGGTACACAGAATAATCGGGAAGATGCTGAGTTTTTATGTGGATTCGCATCACCATCAGTGGGAAGAGTGTTTGAGGCATACTGTATGCGCATACAATACAAAAGCCTGTACAAATACCGGTTTGTCTCCATATGAGGTAGTGTACGGGCGAAAAATGCCGTCACCGTTTGATATAGTGAAGCTACAGAAAGGAAGAACTGGTGAATCTGTAGTTCAGATCGCGAGAACAATTCAGGATGTTTGGAAACGGGTACAAAAGGCGAATACAAATTCTTTGGAAAGGCAGGAAGACGCAGTAAAGCGGAAAGGCAGTTTACCGCAGTATAAAGTGGGGCAATGGGTAATTCTGTCCAGCCCCTATACGCAAAAAGGGAAAACGAAGAAGTTTCTCACGAGGTATCAAGGGCCATACCAAGTTGTTGAAAGCACATCTCCCGTTAATGTTAAGCTTCATCTGCCAACTAGAACGACGATAGCACCCATTGGGCGGTTACAGCCATTTAAGGGTTGCCCGGACGTGATTCCTGGCGTGTCACAGGAAGGAAAGAGGAAGAAAGAGAGAGTGAATAGAGGTGATAAGCACAGAGAAAACCAGAATGATAGATACCAGCATGAAATAATGCATTTGTTTTCTTTTTATATATCACTGGGTTTGCGTAGATTAATTGGGCATTGTATTTTCGTATACGTCTTTTCGAATATTCTGAGCCTGCTGGGGCAGCAGTACTTCTGAAGAGGGAGGAAGGGTGATGGTGATCCCTGTCCTCAGATCACTGAAAAAGGAAGTGTAGCGCCTGTCTCATGTGGAGTGTTGTTGGAGGAGAAATCGAATGCATTTCTGGAGAAATAAATGCGTCGGAATAAATTTTGCAACAAAGCCGTAGTAAATATGTGTTGAACGACGTCAGAGTGCTACGATTTCCTGTTTAAATTGTAGTGCTGAGTCAGGAGAGTCGTGTTTATTGCACCAGTTCATATAATTTAAATTTAAGGATGGAAGTAGTCACACAATTGGCTTTGAGTTTGAATCAAAAATAGTGAATGTAGGAGGAAAATATGGGACACATACACAGTGCAGTTATTTTTAGCTAGGGGGAAAGGAATAGACTGTCCAAGGGACATCGAGGAGCCAAAATAGAGCTTGCAACGGGTCGGGATGCATTGGATCTTCTCCGCCTACGAGAATTTGGTAGTAGTAGCAAATTGTTTTGAGCAAGGAGTGTTTACGGAAGCGAAACGTGTAGAGCTCGAAGGAAGCGGAATTTTAATCAATGGAACTAAGTGTAACGTAATAGGACCAACCTTCCATCTGCCAGCGTCAATTTCGGGAGTCACGCAATTGAATGTTACGCAGCCACAGCGGTATTGGCCAGGAGCCACTTTAAAGTTTTTGCCAAGGCAGAATGTGACCCTGTTGAATCAAACTCTGGAGCCAGGTCTGTTGAGATCCGTAAACCAGTTCATTTTAGAGCAAGAGGGGCGCGTATCAGCTGAACAGCTTGTTCAACATGTCGCTCAGTATAGGGAAAGACAATGGCAAATAACGATCATTTTGAGCACCTCTGTGCGAAGTGTCATCGCAGCCTTAACTTTGTTATGTGTTGTCTTCTTTCTGACCAGGTGGAGAGCGAATTCTCAGAGGAATCCGAGAGTAGTTCAAGTACCAATAGACAGGATATCGAGGGTGTGGGTAAAGGATTGAACGAGCATTGAGCGGAGTAGTCATCTATTAAGAATTTTTTTTATGTTTTCCCCCTCATGTCATGTGCTTAGGAGCACTGGACCATGTCTAAGTTTTCTAATAGTAAGTAAGTATGTCCTAAGTGCCAATCCAAACAAGTTAAGAGCTAGTAAAGGGTCGACAAGGGGACCGGGTCTTTCCAGAGAGGGGAATAATGTAGCTGCACCAACATTTAGCATAGGAAAATTTAGTTTTATGCGATATTTAGAGCACGAGTTACAGCCAGGTCTGATCCAGTTTGCAGTAAGTTACGCATAGCAGCAGTTGCGAAAGCAAATAGAGGCCCCAGGGACGTAGAACTGCCAGAGAGGGCGCACGCAGCAGTTTCCATGGCGCAAGTCACAGGCAGAAGAGGGCCACTGGCCAACCTAAGTGTTATGCATATGTGATGCAAAGCGGCATGCTTGAAAAAATAGAGGCGCACAGCCGAGTATAAATAGGTGCCGTTTTCTAACGAGATTCGTTCAAGTGTGGCAGTTCTCCTGGATGGTGGGGTGTATCACACCACCTGGCTACTGGCAGCAACGGATGGGACGCCTGCATCCCAGTCCATAGCGGGTCGTTGGTTCGACCCTCTGAGGCCCTACACAGGGTCCGCAGCCAGATAGAGAGGGCCACTCTTCAGTTCGCTACCACCGGTATTCATTTCGGCTCCCGACACACACCGGAGACTTCCGAGGTGAGGGCCACAGATTCGGATGCCGGATCACAGGTGGTCATTGCCACCGCATTCTCAGCTACACCAGCAAGGAAGAAACAGTGGCGGGGCCAGACTACAGCTCCCTGCGAAGCACCTCGGAGTCAACGGGGACAGTGGCCACTGAGTCGGCTGCTGGTGAAGCCATTCTGACATCATTGGAACTCAGTAGGCCTGCCAAGGCTGGCACGACACAGCATTGCATTGCACAGACTGCTGGGGTGCTTCCTCAGCAATGAGTGGCCCTGTGATACAGACCGAGGTGAATGTAGCCTGTAGTGTAAACAAATTATTCATTTGGAAATTTCTCGCTCAGTTTTAATACGGAACCTCCTGGCACCCACCCACTATATTTGGTGTCTTCCCACTACATTTGGTCATCCTGATACACCCGGTGGCAGAAGCCACCACAGCATTATGACAGTCGAGCCCTTGGTCGATGCCGACATTCAAACCCTCCACGCTAGTGTCTTACGGAGTTAGGGTACCTTGGTATATCATACAGTTCAAGATCTACCTGATTGTCTGGAACAAACTAGACACTCAGTTTTAAAACATTATACACAATGAGCCCCACGTCCTGGATGGTAATGCAGAATGCCGACGCTGCTAGACACCAAGCAACAAGAGTTCCTTCAAAATGGTGCAACAAACTGCAATTGGTCCGACCACAATATGGGTTCCTAACAGTCTCATAACCCGGCACTTGCTAATAGTTTGCCTGAGGTGAGGTGCACTTGCAATACGGAAGGAAGAAAGTGCATGGCCAGTTAGAACACCAATGCGAGCGTTGTTCCGGATCTCTGTGACAATTGCACGTGTTCTAGCATCATAAAATCCCTCTCCATACAATTATGAATCATCACTTCTAACATAGTTTAGTGAGTATCCTATCGCAGGCCGTCCCATTCTTCTAGGCTGTCGTTCCCACGGCAGATGCCACCAAGTTCCCACACCACTCCAACCTGCATTCATTTCTTTTTTAACAAAGTTTTTACTCGTGAGCGGTCGGCGAGGTAAGGGGACGCGGTTTGGCGTTTCCATTTCACTTCAAGAATGTTTAGCTGGCGACGCTCTGCCGCCGTCCCAGGCTCCGTTTGACAAAATCCGTCTTACACAACAGACTAGCTTCGCATTTCACCGGCAACCCGAAAGGCGCCATGCTAGCGCAGACAACATTTGCCAGACGCAATGCCTGCTCGCACCCATTCGTCCAGTGAGCCCCCTGTTGCTTTTAGCATGACCGACTGACGTTGTAGCAGTGCCTTGCTGGAGGAGTGCCACCTCCCACCCCCCCTCCACCCCCACTAGGCGTCATAAGTGCTTTTCTCGCCCTGGTGAGGCAAAGTACTTCTTTTCGTCACACAGCTATTCCCAGCAAGCAATATTAGGCTAAGTAAAATGCCCTCATGCGCCAACCAAATCCACAAATCAAGTATTGTCAACAACGTTTAGGGTATGTGTGTTGTGTGTCGAAACCTCCATCAAACTGTGGTATTTTTCGACTTTGTGCCTCTCTTATGGAATCGCTGGTTGTGTAGAATCTCTTTGCCACAGACGCGTGTGATGTAAAAGTGGTCCGAGAGGCGGCGTGTGACGGTCAGCGACAGGAGTCTTGACTTAGTAGGGGCACTAGGAACGCGGTGAGCGGGATCCTGTGCTGGGAGGAGCCCGTGTGCGTGTCGGAAAACGACTTGGCCGCACCTGGAGTAATGGCACGGTCTAGTTGTAGTTGGGAGCCGTTGTTTGGAAAGCTGTAATTTGGAAAGGGGCTCCCCTTTTTTACACGACGAGAGCTATTCTATGTAATGTGACATGGTCATAGCTGTACTGACCAGACGAGCCACTAGAGATCTTATCCATACAGGATCTTACCTTTCTGAGCCACAACTTGAGAGCCAGGTCTGGACCATTCCTTAAGATAAAGAACAACAGCCTAAGAAAAGCAAATAACTATGGAACAAATGCTGTAGCATATTGAGGAGTATCTTAATAGGAGACATCAAGTACCAGTGACTTTAACTGTCGCAATTTCTCGCAGCATAATGATTCTTGTTTTGGTGTGCCCCATATAAAGGTTGCACAATACTAGTGTTACCAGTGTTGCCCGAAGGAGATCGGCGTTTAAAGCAGCTGTCACAATACTGTCGCTGCGCTCTTGGTGGATTTACACACGAGTACTGGATAACACCAGGTGAAGCTGGGTAACTTCATTATTGAATACTCGTCCATCTGCGTGCTTTAGTTGTTCGTCTTGCAAAATTGTAATTGAGTCTGCCCACGTGAGACGTCATTAGTTCCACTATTTCGTGACTGGTCATTTTTTTATTTTAATTATTCATGTTGCAAAGTTGTCATTGAGCTTACTCTGGTGGAGGCCGTTATTTTGTATGCATATGGGGTGAATGATTTATGTTTCAGGTTTTATTAGGCCCATTTAATGATGTTGCAATGTATTCCTAGGAATTTGCTCAAGACTGACGTGTGAAATAAAGTGGGACTGAAAGATTACTGCTCTGCAAACCCAGTGAGGAAGCAGCGGTTGTATTCTGATGCCGCAGATTTGTTCTTGAGTCAAGTAATTACTTTTGTAATTGAACAGTTTGCGTCTCTTCATTTGGTGTTCATCTGAAGGAGTTTTGGACCTAATATTGTTTTCAAATTGTTCGCTACCGAATACCTCAAGAAAAGGCATGGGACGGTATGTTTTTATTAACTGTTGAGTAAGAAATTTTGTTAATAAATCTGTTTTGATGGATGTCTGAATTAATGTTAGCCCGGCAGCTTATCACTCCTTCATAGCTCCTACCATACCAGTATGCACCTAACTGTACAGCACAGTTAATTACCAGATTAACTGGTCGCATATTGCGTCTGAAAATTCGATTATGATCCTAAAATGAAACGGAAGCAAGTCTCAATGATCTGCTACTTTTCAAATTCTAGCATAATGCACGGAGTTCTGCATAGGATCAACGGGTGGTGCAGAAACAGGTGGATGACGCTTGGCGTAAAGAAGTCTAACGTATTACTCAAGAAAATATTGGTCCTTCCATGACCACACAACTGCCGAAAAAGCGCTGGAATAGTAACTTCTATCAAATAGCATGGAGTGCGTGCGTAGAGTGGTTAAAAGTAGAACGGTCATATAATACTAATAGCAAAAATGGCATGTGTCCGACTAAGGTGCAGTGTGAGAATTCTCCACGGATGATAGCTTACTGAAATGTTCATCGAATATTGCTCGTCAGCTTTGAACTTCTACCTGACAGGACTGAGACTGAGAAGAGAGAAGATCCAAAAAAATCCAGCAGACGTTGGAAGAGAGGAGTTTTTCAGCTGCTATTTCCAGTGTGTACTTGCCTAAAAGAGTGGACAAATGTATTTCTTCCTCCCTGGAGGTAAAATCGGAGATAATCCAGCCCTCACGGTGGCTTGTTAAGAGTCAGTTTTCTCCTGTACCATTCGCGAATGGAAAACAAAGGGTTGACATGCCATTGGTATGTGAAGTATCCTCCGCCACATACCGTAAAGGGCCTTTGAAATTATAGTTGCATATGTAAGCCTTGTAAGACGTGTAATTTCTATTGTCTGTTGTCAAACCACAATTATGAAAGATGTTATATTTTATTAATAGGGTTAAGTAGGAATAATTAATATTTGTCATGTTGGAAATAATTTTGGTAGCAGGGAATGTAAGCAACAATGTATTGTCTGCGGAAGAGACTGCACATTGATATAATTGTAAAAAGGGCGGGAGAGACCGCCTATGGATACATTTTAAGCAAAGAGCGGGAAAGATAGAGCATTGATACATTTTGTAATGGTAGCAGGGATTGTTTGCACCAGAAAGCATTGTTGGCGGGAGAGACCGCACTTTAGCGTTCGTAGGAAGTCAGTAGTAAGCGAGATGTGAAGCGAGTCGGTAGCAGGTCTGAAGCGAGAGGCTGAGAGGAGCGGCGTGCCTGCCAGCCACCAGCTATGATTTACAAGAGATGATAAACGGGTGTACAGAGACATCAGCTAACTATTATCATAAGAGGAACTAATATTATTGAAGTATTTTTTTGAGAAACTCAAGACTACTGAAGGTATGTTTGCGCAATGCTAGTGGTAAGATTATTGCAAAAAGTAAGTCCCATCTGAACGTTTGTAAAATCATTTCATTCAGAATGTAATTAATTTTTGCCAGAAAAATTGCTTTACTGACTATAATCCATCCCAAAAACCATCAACAAACTTTGCAAAATTTTATTGTTGTCAAGAAGAAGTTTAACTATGATTTACGAAACTTCAGGCAAATTAATTAAAGAAAAACGTCAGCCACTTATTATGACAGCCCACCAGCAGTTAATAGAGTATAGTAAAACAGAGTAAGTATATTCATGTCGCAGTTCGATGTAGCAGTCAGATGGCGATCCAGTAACAGTAAAAAAGGTAAGGAACAGTTCTGGGTTATTGCAGGTAAAGACTGAGGGCCACGACGACGACACATGCTATGTTTCGTCGAAATAATCAACAAATCACTTTTAATAAGCAGCATTTAAATTTGTGTGCGAAGAATGCACTATTATTCTTGAAAAAGAGAATTAATTTCAAAGGGAAGATTTCATTTGTTATTATTAAGCAAGAGATAGAAATCCTAAGGGAAGGTTTCGTAGGTTATTGTAGAAGGGAAAGATGCGTAACAAAAGAGATATAGAGGAGACGGGAAGGTTTCAGCCTGCACGGATATAAGTGACACGAGTGGTTAGGTATTAGTGTCTCCTATGCCAAGGGCATCGTATTGTACGCACCACATTGATTGTCAGTACTTTTTACCTTTCCTGGGACTGACAGATGTGTTTTTATGTGCTGTGAGGACGAAGTTGTCAACTTAGCTGGTCTAGAGATTCGTGACGTACAGGCGAAATGCTTGGCGGCCAGGTTTGAAACGCGCCGCGCCCATCCACAGAGATGCGAACGCCCGCGGCTACGGCGGCGGCGCGACTGTCAGCGGTGCTTCGACCCTCGGCGCTGGGAATCCAATTTCGGCGACGTCCCCTCCCACTTGGGCGCTCTCCGTCGTCAGGCGTCGCGGCAGGCGGCTGAACAAGCAGGCGAGACGCCGCGTCGCGCCTGACGACGCCAATTAATTATGCAGCGGCACTTCCCACACCCCCGCCCCCGTTCGCCAGGTGCTTGTCGCTCCGGCGCCGGCGAGGGCAGCGCCGCGGCGCGGCGCAGGCGCGCAACAACACGCGCTCCTCTTATCTGTCACGCGGAAAATTGGCGCTAATGACATCGGATGGCGGCCTCCCCACCGTCGGCGTTGTTACCCCAGGGTCTGCGGCAGCCGAGAAGGGCCGGGAAAGCACGCTCATTCCCAACGCCCTCCATCTGTTTCCCGTTCACCCATAACACTGCACAGCATCTCAGCAGACACCTTCACCTGGCGTGTGGTGTGACGGAACGAGTTTTCTTCTTGTGATTTTGAAATGTCGTTCCGATTACAACTTTAGACGGGCTAACGATGCCGATATGGTTATGTTGTTGTTGTGGTCTTCAGTCCTGAGACTGGTTTGATGCAGCTCTCCATGCTACTCCATCCTGTGCATGCCTCTTCATCTCCCAATACCTACAGCAACCTACATCCTTCTGAATCTGCTTAGTGTATTCATCTCTTAGTCTTCCTCTACGATTTTTACCCTCCACGCTGCCCTCCAATGCTAAATTTGTGATCCCTAGATGCCTCAGAACATGTCCTACCAACCGATCCCTCCTTCTGGTCAAGTTGTTCAAAATGGCTCTGAGCGCTATGGGACTTAACATCTATGGTCATCAGTCCCCTAGAACTTAGGAGTACTGAAACTTAACTAACCTAAGGATATCACACAACACACAGTCATCACGAGGCAGAGAAAATCCCTGACCCCGCCGGGAATCGAACGCGGGAACCCGGGCGTGGGAAGCGAGAGCGCTACCGCACGACCACGAGCTGCGGACGGTCAAGTTGTGCCACAAACGTCTCTTCTCCCCAATCCTATTCAATACTTCCTCATTAGTTATGTGATCTACCCATTTAATCTTCATGGTTATTCACGGTTATTCATGCCAAAATATATATGTTGACATCATAGTTATTAAATTAAATGAAACAACAAGTTTACTATCACCGTTTTACTTATTTCCACGGCGCGTTTCAAAGGTTTAAACCTCCATCATCAGGTGGATTTACCTTAGTTAGAACCACATTTGTGTGTGTGTTGTGTTATGATTTTTGGAGGAACTTCTGGCGCTCCAGTGGTCACAGGTTCCTTTCGCTGTCGTAACACATCACATGTATACTGTCATATTTGTAAACAATTTTTTTTACAAATATGACAGTATACATGTGATGACAGTATACATGTGATGTGTTACGACAGCGAAAGGAACCTGTGACCACTGGAGTGCCAGAAGTTCCTCCAAAAATCATAACACAACACACACTCAAATGTGGTACTAACTAAGGTAAATCCACCCACTGAAGCAGGTTAAACCTTTGAAACGCGTCGTGGAAATGAATAAAACGGTGACTGATAACAGTAAACTTGTTGTTTCATTTAACGTCAATAACAGTCACGGTAAAGACTAACCTAAAATGTTCGCATTTAAAGACACCATAGTTATTTGACTGAAATTATGGAAATTGTGCTGAAATGTTAAGTTGGCCATACAAAAACGTGAGTGAAGTATATGACCGGAAAGAAAATAAATATAAAAGTTAATGATTTGTTACAAAAGTACGGCTTCCAAAATAAATGGTTCAAATGGCTCCGAGCACTATGGGACTTAACTTCTGATGTCATCCGTCCCCTAGAACTTAGAACTAATTGAACCTAACTAACCTAAGGACGTCACACACACCCATGCCAGAGGCAGGATTCGAACCTGCGACCGTAGCGGTCCCGCGGTTCCAGACTGTAGCGCCTAGAACCGCTCGGCGATCCCGGCCGGAGTCTACGGCTTCCAGTTTTGCTAGTTGAGGAGCTAAATCGACTATAGGACGTTTAAAATTACTTGACAGTTGATGTCTGTCTCTGGCAGCTATCGTGTTGCCTTAACGGTTACTGTTCGGTTAAAGGCGACAAGCAAAGACGGCAGTTCACTTCACAAATGCTGAAATACTTTTCATGTAACGCGGAGTAATGTTGGAAGCTGCTTCCAACAGGTAAGGCAGGTACGCGAGATGCTCTGTCCAAAGCTGATTTTAAATGACCAATCACTGAAACAAGGACGTAGCCAGGATTTTCTTAAACGGAGGATGCGGTTTGTTAACGAGAACCTTAAAAAGAATTTAATATGAAATTTTCCATGAAGAACAATAAACCATTTTATTCGACAATAAACTCGTAGTTTTTCACCAAATGAGAAATATTATCATCATTTGGGAGTGAGTTTGCATTTGAGCTGAGGAAGTTATCAGGAGTGGACGAGCGCAAATTTTTTGGAACACCGTGATTATTAGCGACATGGGTTTTGAAATAGTGAGACCTCTGTTCGACAGAGAAGCTAGAACAAGTTTTGGTGGCGCACACGCAAAAGAACTGGAATTATCAGCCTTATACGTTACCTAATTTCGTCATTTAAGTGTGCGTCTGCCACCCATGAGCTTAAATAATGATAAATTGGATTATTATTTACTTACCATATGCCTCTTAGTGCCAGGATCCGAAGAGGCGCCCAGCTCACCTTCGAATGTTTTAATTTAAGCAGAGGGGCTGCATTTTTAAGGTAATTGTGATCTGACAGGAAAGAAAGGCTATTGGAATACATCAGGCAGATAAATGAGGACGTAGGATGCAAGTGCTACTCTAGATGAAAAGGTTGGCGGGCCGCACCAAAGCATTAATAAGACATGACTCAAAAACAAAACAAAAAAGAAGGAAGGAATGAAAGATATTCGATCTGGAAGGAACTGGTTATGGCCTATAGTAAAGGACCAACCCTGTAATTTTCCTCAATGGAAAATGGGAAACCACAGCAAACCATTTCTAAGGTTGCCGGCAGATGGATTCATACCATCTCGCCTCCCGAATTCATGGACTGCTAGCTCAGCGTCTAAGCACGTAGAGCTACCCCAAGTCAGTGGGGAATTTGGAAAAACTGATTGTTGCACATTGTTTGAAAAATAATCAAGACACAAAAGAGTCACAGACATTAGCTACAAGCGGACTTATTGAAATCAGTGGGGAAAGCTGAAAATTTGTACCAGAGCAGAATTTGAGCCCAGATCTCCCGTTTACTAGGCAGATGCTGTAACCACTAGGGTTCTTCACTAATGACTGAGGTGTGGTTCATTGTGTTTGGATGATGAATCGTAACTGTAAAAACTATATCTATGACATTCAAAGAATTACTGTTCGCACTACCTTCATGATCATCAGTTCACATCTTCAAAACTGGGACGTTTCTTATTTCTGCTGCATCCGTTTGTGCATGCCGAGTTGCCAGCATTTACTATATAGCCATGGGCCGGTGAAGAAAGAAAGTGGTGAAAGAAATTCGTTACATGTGATTAAAATATTGTATGTGATTTGTAGTGATTGGCTGGTCGGTTGGTTTGCGGGACGGGTCCAAACAGTTAGGTCATCTGTCGATTGTGTAGTGTGATGCCTTTTTACACAGTTTTAATTTTGGCTGTCGTGTATGTCGGTGTCTGGCATTGATGGCATTGATTAGTCACTGCCGTATTTGTCAATGTGGATCAGCATTCTGAGTTACAGCCGTGTTACTATTAGGGCACTTGCCGAAAGCGGTTCTCTACCAAACTGAAGATTTATTAAAATTTGATGTAAAAAAATTAGTAAATTTTAAATTGTGTTTCTCACAGCCCCTGTGGTAAAAATGTTATGAAAGAATAATTCTTTAAATTTATTTTTTCCTTCTTAGACACTCATGTTTAAAACTGCCACAATTAATTCTTTACATCACTGAGCCGAAATTTAGAAATTGTGTTGTCCACATTTAAAGCGCTGGAAGGGTCTTACGAAAAGTATTATGAAATTTGTTGTTGTCAATTACTGGCTATGTGGTTTTGAATTTCACCATGTGTCTTTTTAGCGTACTTAGTCCGAGATAAATCAAATGACCAAACGATGTTTGGGCTAAACTCAAGCTCATGTCAATGTCTTATCATGAATCTAATGTATTTGTTTTCAGGTCCTTGAAATGTGACTTAATTCTGTTAATGTTTTCAGTGTTTAAATTATGTTAATATTCATTCTCTCACTGTTTATGAGTCAAATTTTAAAATTTTAAGGCATAACTTGAAGTTTCATTATGACTGTGTAGTACATTTTATGTTGGCTCTTATAACACCTGTTAGGTTTTCTATTTCCGTCAGTATTTTGTAAATCTCGCTGAGGTGAATAAATGATGTGAAAAATCTTGCTTCTCTCTGGGTAAGTTTAATGCACCACTTTCCCACTTAGAGCTCGAGGCAATCTACCGTTTTAGTGGTAGAAGTGCATGGTTCTGGTGGTGTGCGTGGGATGATGTGCAAACATTTTGGCAGGAACAGATAGATGTATTATTTTGTTGACAAAGAATACTGATTTTTATTTTGGCCGCAGGTGACTATGAGGCGTTTTTGACCATAGGAGAGAGAGCTTTATAGAGCATATCATATCTGAAGAGAAACGAACTCCAGTACGAGTTGCCTATACGTGGTTAACTCGTAGAAGCAACAGAACTGAGTTAAACCAGCGTTTGTGTGGTGCATCGGACTGCTCTGTATCACAGTTCAGAACATTAGCGAGGTAGGTACAACCTCCATTGTATGCAGTAGTTTACTCGCTGGTGCGCAGAAGAATAAGTAACTGTTCCAGGAAACCTTCTCTTTGTATTCACAGATCTTTAGAACACAGGTAAATTTACATCATTAGCGTATCTATGTTCACGAGTTTTAGGTGGTGTACACAGACCTCAAACATTTTTTTCAAACAACTTCTTGGTAAAGCCATTTAGTTGCTACTTCTTACTAAAGTGGCCACATATCGCCAGTGAGGATAAGGCAGAAAGTTTTCCTCCTGACCCGGCCACTCGGGTATATGAGTTTGGAATCACACGTAGAATTCCTGGGGAGAATTGGAAGCTGTTCAACCGATCACCTAAATTTCTTTTGCCAATAATTCAATGCATCAATAAAATTTCGACTGGAACAGGCTGTGATGTCCATTAGCGTTACTCAACAGGAGGCGGCTAATAATAACATCTTACAAGGTATACTTCCGTAAGACAGTTCTCGTTCCTTACTTGCAGACTGGACACTTCCTCCGAGATGGATAAGATAGAGAAGGGTATAGAAAACATCTAATTTAGGAACGAAAGGTGTGACACTACCAACTCATCACTTGACGACAAGGGATAACAGTTTTCAGTTGCTTGGTACCGTAAGATATGGTTAAAGGAGAAGAAACCATCAGCTGGTAGCTCATCGTAAGAATCACTGTGGGCCACCAAAATTCTGTAATAAGGTAAAGTTTATTTCGAGGTCAGATTTACCGTTTGTATGTGCCACACTCAAACCAAGAGTCAGCATTTGCTTTGCTGTATTCGGGAAGCAATGTTTCTCGTCTGTTACCAGTGGTATTGTAAACATGCTCACATCTGTAAAATTCCTTCCTTACAATTAGTTTCCAATTAATGCCGTCATGCGAGCGGGGAACTGCTGCCTGTGTTAGAGGACAACGGGATCAAAGTGTCCACAGATTGGCCAATACGTTTTACCGTCGTGAAGAGATTATCCAATGTCGGCGGTCTCTGCCAGTTAACAGACGAGGTCGGCCCCTATGCTTTTGTGCTGTCCGTGTCCCTTGACGTTTCCACTTCACTATCACATCGGAAGCAGTGGATCGAGGGATGTTTAGAGGTGTGGAAATCTCAAGTACAGACACATGACACAAGTGACACGCAATTACCTGACCACGTTCGAAGTCCAAGAGCTCCGCAGAGCGCCCCATTGTGCTCTCTCACAATGTCTAATGACTACTTTGGTGTCTGATATGGAGTACCTGGTAGCAGTTTGCAGCACGATGCACCTAATATAAGAAACGTATGTTTTTGGGGGTGTCCGGATACTTTTGATCACATAGTGTCGTTTGCAAGTTTACTTTTCCTTTTTACTTTTTCAGACCCTCATCACAATTTAATTTTCGTTTCCCTTAAATATCTGGATCATTTCCTTTACCTCACTATAAATCCTTTCAGCCTCTTCTTCATGTGCTAAGTTAGTCGAAACGTAAGTTTGTGTTATTATAGAGAGTGAATGGATTTGCTTGTATCTTGGCTTCGATATCACGTTCATTATGCTCTTCAGAGTAACTTACCTGGACTTCTATTTTGTTATTCATTTTATCCATTTTTTGATTTTTTGTTCATCGCTATGCTGGCCTAATGAGAAGTCCTGTGCTTCCTCCGACCACACTTCACCTATTCCCACTATATGTGCCTTAGACATTTCTCTTGAATTCTGTAACATAATTACCTGGTTACAGATTTTTGTATTCGGTGCCTCGACACGTGGACTGCCAGTTTCGTTTCTCCTGATGAGAAGATCCCGAGTAGTCTTCGCCTGGAGATCCTAATAGAGGTTGATTTTACCAGCTGAATAATGGATTAAAGTGGATTCCATTATCATTATGCCTTACAACAGAGCCGCCTGCCCTCAGAAAATACACTAACGAAAACAAAACAAAAATCGCAACACCAAGCAGTAGTTGTGTAACATACCGGAAGTTGGTAGGCGTATGTCAACATCTGCCGGCCGTGGTGGCCGAGCGGTTCTAGGCACTACAGTCTGGAACCGCGCGACCGATACGGTCGCAGATTCGAATCTTGGCTCGGGCATGGATGTCTGTGATGCCCTTAGGTTAGTTAGGTTTAACTAGTTCTAAATTCTGGGGGACTGATGACCTCAGAAGTTAAGTCCCGTAGTGCTCAGAGCCATTTGAATCGCCGGCCGAAGTGGCCGTGCGGTTAAAGGCGCTGCAGTCTGGAACCGCAAGACCGCTACGGTCGCAGGTTCGAATCCTGCCTCGGGCATGGATGTTTGTGATGCCTTAGGTTAGTTAGGTTTAACTAGTTCTAAGTTCTAGGGGACTAATGACTTCAGCAGTTGAGTCCCATAGTGCTCAGAGCCATTTTTTGAACCATTTGAATCATTTTTTGTCAACATCTAAACGATAGTGTCCATTCAAATTTCGCACCATTCTCATAAGAGTGGCACTAGGATTAAAATCGGCTTTACTTTAAATACACATTATAGCGCTCGTGAGCGTTGGTTGCCTTTGAGTCTGAACGTGGTGAGTTGATGTTACTAAAAATAACTTAAATGGACGAAGACGCCTTTACCAATAACTCAGTGAGTTTAAACATAGTTGGGTAATTGTGCTGCAAGAAGCTGAATGTTCCTGCTGCGATACTGCACGAAGACCTGGCAGAATGTAGCCACTGTACATGATTGCTGGCAGCGACGGTCACGAAAAAATACGATCGCAAGAAAAACGGACTGTGGAGAGCCACGTGAAACTACCGAGAGGGAAGCTCATTATGTTCGGTGTATGGCTTTGGCCCATTGTACTGCATCTGCAGCAGCAATCTGAGCAGCAGTTGGCACCATAATGAAACAACAAACTGTCACAAATCGGTTATTTCCAAAACAAAACAAAAAAATCTCAGAGCCACACGCCCTTAGAGTGCATCTCACTGACCCGAAACCACTACCATTTGCGACTTCTGAGGTCTCAAGTGAGAGCTCATTGCAGGGCAGGGTGGAAGTGTGTTGTGTTTCCTGATGAAAGTCGGTTCTACCTCGAAGCCAGTGATGGCTGTGTGTTGATTGGAAGGAGGCCAGTTGAGCACCAGCGAGAAACCAGTTTACGTGCTAGACACACTGGACCCATACCACGAGCTATGATCTGGGGTGCTATTTCGTATGACAGAGGAGCACTCTCGCGGTTATCACACATAGCCTACAAATTTGTACATAAATCTGGAGATTAGACCTGTTCTGCTGCCATTCAGCAAGAGCTCTGTAGGGCTTCTTTTCCAAAATGGATAGCGCTCACCCACGTACCAATGTTGTAACCCAATATGCTCTACAGAGTGTCGACTGGTTGCCATGGCCTGCTCGATCAGCAGATCTGTCTCTAATGGAGAACATGTGGGACATCATCAGACAAGAACACCAGCGTCATCAGCAAACAGCAGTAACCCACTCTGTATTGACTGATCAGGTGCTGCAGGCACGGGACTCCATTCCACAAACTGAATTCCCGGCATCTGTACAACACAATGCATGCACGTTTGCATGCTTGCATTCAGCATTCTGGTGGTTACACCGGTTATTAACATACCAGCATGTAAAATTTGCATCTGCCTATTTCGCGTTTTCATGAACTTATAATGTTCTTCACTTAAATATGATACCTACACAACATGGTACTGAAGCAGAGGACGACAGACTAAAGGTCGAAATACTAAATGTCTTTTTCCAAAGCTGTTTCACAGAGGAAGACTGCACTGTAGTTCCCTCTCCACATTGTCGCACAGATGACAAAATGGTAGATATCGGGACAGAGAAACAATTAAAATCGCTCAAAAGAGGAAACGCCGCTGTACCTGATGGGATACCAGTTCGATTTTACAAAGAGTACGCGAAGGAACTCGCTCCCCTTCTTGCAGCGGTGTACCGTCGGGCTCTAGAAGAGCGTAGCGTTCCAAAGGATTGGAAAAGGGCACAGGTCATCCCCGTTTTCAAGAAGGGACGTCGAACAGATGTGCAGAACTATAGAACTATATCTCTAACGTCGATCAGTTGTAGAATTTTGGATCACGTATTATGTTCGAGTATAATGATTTTTCTGGAGACTAGAAATCTACTCTGTAGGAATCAGCATGGGTTTCGAAAAAGACGATCGTGTGAAACGCAGCTCTCACTATTCGTCCACGAGACTCAGAGGGCCATGGACACGGTTTCCGACGTAGATGCCGTGTTCCTTGACTTCCGCAAGGCGTTCGATACAGTTCCCCACAGTCGTTTAATGAACAAAGTAAGAGCATATGAACTATCAGACCAATTGTGTGATTGTATTGAAGAGTTCCTAGATAACAGAAAGCAGCATGTAATTCTCAATGGAGAGAAGTCTTCCGAAATAAGAGTGATTTCAGTTGTGCCGTAGGGGAGTGTCGTAGGACCGATGCTATTCACAATATACATAAATGACCTTGTGGATAACATCGGAAGTTCACTGAGGCTTTTTGCGGATGATGCTGTGGTATATCGAGAGGTAGTAACAATGGAAAATTGTAATGAAATGCAGTAGGTTCTGCAATGAATTGGCGCATGGTGCAGGAAATGACAATTGAATTTCAATGTAGACAAGCGTAATGTGCTGCGAGTACATAGAAAGAAAGATCCTTTATCATTTAGCTACAATATAGCAGGTCAGCAAATGGAAGCAGTTAATTCCATAAATCATCTGGGAGTAGGCATTAGGAGCGATTTAAAATGGAATGATCATATAACGTTGATCGTCGGTAAAGCAGCTACCAGACTGAGACTCATTGGAAGAATCCTAAGGAAATGCAATCCGAAAACAAAGTAAGTAGGTTATAGTACGTTCGCCCACTGCTTGAACATTGCTCACCAGTGTGGGATCCGTACCAGATAGGGTTAATAGAAAAGATCCAACGGAGAGCAGCGCACTTCGTTACAGGATCATTTAGTAATCGCGAAAGCGTTACGGAGATGATAGATAAATTCCAGTGGAAGACTTTGCAAGAGAGACACTCAGTAGCTAGGTACGGGCTTTTGTTAAAGTTTCGAGAACATACCTTCACCGAGGAGTGAAGCCGTATATTGCTCCCTCTTACGTATATCTCGCGAAGAGGCCATGAGGATAAAATCAGAGAGATTAGAGGCCACACAGAGGCATACCGACAATCTTTCTTTCCACGAACAATACGAGACTGGAATAGAAGAGGGAACCACCATACACCGTCAGGTGGCTTGCGGAGTATGGATGTAGATGTAGATGTAGATGTATTCTCGAAATTTCACTACTCTGCATTAATTATTCTTTGGTATTGCAATTTTTCATTCCGTCAGTGTCTACTGTCTGTAGTTTCCTCTCGCTTTCAGCCATTTGCAGCACCTATATATGAAGCCTTGTTGACTAATGTTACGTAGCCAGATGACTAAATCATTCAAACTCATGCACTTGTTGCTACGGAAAAGGCTGTTTCTCCATTTCCGGAAACACATGTTTGTCTGTCCTCTCCAGAGATACCTGTATAGTTGCGCCTACCATATGGCTACTTGCCACACAAAAGTCCAAGGTTCATGACAAGAAAACTGGATTTTTGACACTTAATTTGCAGGTTTGGAAATGTCTTAAGTGTATTTTGGAATATAAAGCATATTTCTACATATTCTCACCTCATCCGAAAGCAACATAATTACGAGTGTTCCAAAAATTGACCCTGTTGCGTCCATTTCGTCCCGCGCTTCCCGCGGATTTGCGAGGGTGGTGGACGGCCAGAGCGACCTCCGGAAAAGCGAGCAGAGTTAATACACAGAGGCCGGTTGGCCGCTCGTTTCCATTTCAAAACCCGGGCAGGAAATACGGCGAAATGAGTGCGTCACCCGGGGGCTGCAGTGGCTGGGGTGGGAGCTAGTACTGGCTGGTTGGTGGTCTTTTTTTTTGCTCCCCCCCGGAAGGCCCCTGGATGTTTTACGGCGGCAGCTACTGTTCGGCGTCCATCAAACCCGCAGCGCCACCGCGCCGCAGCGCACTCGCTTCATATTTGCGCTGGAACAGCGTAAAATCCGCGCACGCCCGCGGCAATGTGCGGATTTAATAGGCCATTAAACCCGAGTAACACTCGCCATAAAATACGCAACTTTTAATACGGATAATGAAATATTTTACGAGTTAAAACTTGCAAACGTTGCAGAAAAAAAGAAAATGAGCAATAGGAATTTTTCTTTAGTAATGACTAACGGTGAACATTTAGCAGCAGCTCGCAGTTCGCTTACACGAAAAAATTATGAAAGAAACTCAATATCGCTATGGGGCAACATTGCAGCAACGATCGACCAACAACAATCCTACGATAGTGCAATACCTGTTGCTCAGAAGTACGATTTAGTGTTTCTCGTATGTCCGAAGGAAAATTGCATCGTACTTCTGAAGTACACGGGCACTCCAATATCGCGAATTCCAATTAAAATGCCTAGCTTGTGGGGGAATACATATGGATGTGCGAATGCTGGTAGCAGCTATATAGTTGAAGAGAGATGTTAGTGTTGTGCTCGCGATACACGGAATGTCGGGTTGGAGTCTTGGTCCAGCACAAATTTCATTGTTGTCATCCCATTGTCCACATTCGCAGCTGCAAATACAGTTCATGAACAACGATCTTGGTGTGAGCGCGGTGGTTAGACTCTCGACAGTGCTACTTAGTGTATAGCACCTGTGACAGTCTTCAAAATACTGACCACTTGAGCTGTGTGAGTCTCGTTTTCATGCCATTTATTGCTGGTCACCTTGTCTTTACTGTACTGTCGCCTCCTCATTCGATTTACTGGCGTCACAAAGTTTCTGTTTTGCTTGCCCGTGAGTGGTAGCAGCAGCGCCTATCGATAAGTGCACTGTCGTACTATCTCTGGAGCGACCATGAGTATTTCCGTGTCGTCGTCAGTTGGGAGCTCAGTAGGGTCGCAGCAGCAGTGAAGTCGGGACGCAGCAGCAGTGAGTCGGCGACGGAGCGCCAGTGAGGTGCGGACAGCCAGTGCTCGCCTACCGCTGGCGACACACATGAACTGTCCGATGGAAGGAGATTGGAGCGATACGTCCGTTGGTTGGTCGTTCGGTTGGTCATATCATCGGGCGACGTGTATTTGGTCTTTTGACCGTTTCTGGGCCTCGTCACTTGGTCATCGTGTCGGACGTAGGTCGGTTCCTTCCTTGCACAGAGATGTCGTGGCCAATGGGCAAGAGTTACCCCTGCATGGATGGGTCCGAGACAGTGTGCCCGTGTCTCCGTGTCTCCGAGTTCCGAACGGGCATGGAGTTGAGTCGAGTTGGAGCTGCAGTCAGCTTCAGACAGCCAAGACTCGGTCGACCGTTGCCGATACACGTAACTTGAGTGGGAACGACCTGGGTTGGTTGTTCGGTCGGTGGTGTCATCGAATGACGTGTATTTGGTCGCTGACCGCTTGTGGTAACTCTGTGTCGAATTGATTCGTCCTTGTTGTTTCACTGTTGTGACTTGGCGAGACATCCAAGTCACTAGGAGAGGAAGCCGAAAAGCACGCGTTTAGCTCACGCAGGCTGGCGTGAGATCTGGAACAGGTCAAGGTCTTATATTAGCAAAAACAGTACGTGATTTCTGGAATACTTAACTTTAATCCATAATTGGTGAAGATCGGTCTGACGGTACATGCATCACAAGATAAATAGCAAATGATAATGGCGCCTTGCTAGGTCGTACCAAATGACGTAGCTGAAGGCTATGCTAACTATCGTCTCGGCAAATGAGAGCGTAATTTGTCAGTGAACCCTCGCTAGCAAAGTCGGCTGTACAACTGGGGCGAGTGCTAGGAAGTCTCTCTAGACCTGCCGTGTGGCGGCGCTCGGTCTGCAATCACTGATAGTGGCGACACGCGGGTCCGACGTATACTAGCGGACCGCGGCCGATTTAAAGGCTACCACCTAGCAAGTGTGGTGTCTGGCTGTGACACCACATTCACAGTGACTGCTTTTACGATTGTTCGGGTTCTTCTACAAGGGTGTTTACGTGGAACCTTGTGTAGCTTCTGTGATATCCACTGAGCAGATGAATGCTGTCTGCGTACTGGAGCAGTCAGTCGGTCGGCTGAAATAGAGCAGCGAGTGTGTCGGGTGGAAGGGAACTGACTAGGCTGTTGGTTGGTTCTTCAGCCGTCCCTAGGTCGTGTTGCCACCCGATTGTTCAGTGTTACGCTTGGCTGCTTGTATCAGCTAAACTGTGGTTAGAGTTTCCTCCCCAGGCCGACCCTTGGAACACCTCTGAGCACAAATGTTGTAGTTTGTGATTGTCAATTTATTTGGTAGCAGGTACTGTGCCAGGACTTCAACCGTGTATTAATATTGTCTGTCTTATGTTTCGTATACGGCCCTCAGCCGAACGTCATAACAACTTTAAGATTAGGCCTTCAGCCGTGTTTCATTTGAAATTCTTGTTGCTCTGTATTTAGGCCTTCAGCCTCGTTTGTTTCCGAATCTGTGGCTTTAATATGTAAACCCTTGTCTGTAAGGTTTCTCTTTAATTATTTTCAATTCTTGAAACGGCCTTTAGCCATGTTCTGTGAATGTTTATCTTAAGGTTGTCCTTAATTATTCTTGAGTAGTTGCTGGGGCCTTCAGCCGGCAAGATACTTCAAGTTTTCTTAAGATGTTTTTCTGTTCTATTGTGTAAAGTCTTATCTTTAAAGTCTCTCTTTTATTATGTAAAGAAAATTTTTTTAATTGGGCTTTCAGCGGAAGAATTAACTTGAATTTTTCTTAATATGGCCTTTAGCCGGTATTTGTAAATACTTGGCTTTTAATGAATTTCCTTAGCTGATCTGAAATATTATTTCGGCCTTTAGCCGAGAAGATATTGTAATTTTACTTGTGTAAGGCCTTCTGGCGTTACTCAAATCCTGGTGTTTTGAAGCAATCATTTAAACTTATTCTGGAGAAGTTACTTAGGCCCTCTGCCGTGACTTGGTCTTTCTTGTTTTAAAGAGAAAACTGTGCATTGGTTTGAAGAATAAAGTTGCGTGTATTCTCGTATAACTAACAGTAATTGACCTTGGCCCTTTTCCACAACCTGATCCGCTCTGTAATGCGAAACCAGACTTCAGCACTGGTTTGCTTCAATAGTTTGAAATGAAAGAAGCTCCTAACAGAAACAGATTAGAGCATTAATCTGACTAGTCTTTCTCATTATTTAGTTTCCGTAGGGGCAACACGAAGTCGTGGCAACTTTGGGGGAAACGGCATACTTCTCATACCATGGGTAGGATAGAATCAATGACGAAGACAAAGATTTAATTCATAACACTAACACTTCGATGACGTTATGTGGCACTAACATGAGAAATGCAAAGTATGAAATATTACAGCGTAGCAGAAGTTCAAAAGTAACTGTGTGAACCAGGAGCTGTACCATCCGTCGCCGTCTCAGTGATACCATTGCCAGATTCGGTTCCTGGTACGTGTGATATGTTTCCTTCTTCCACTGCCTCAAACGTAAAAACTGACCTTAAACTGACCTTAATAGTACCAGTTGACTATAACTGAGAAAACACTACAAAGGAGACTAACCCTAATGTTTCGTCATTTTCAATCTCTTGACGAAACCTCTAAAAGCAACATTCGTTAATTATCCTGCGTAGCTCCATATCTATTAATGCGTTTTGAAGTTGACATGCACCAAGTAAATTTACAGGTTGCATAATACATGATTTCCTTGTTTGTATAGCTTCATGGTGAGCATGAAGATAAGCAACAATGATTTCCTGTACATGCCGGAGGACTTGCTTCGTCTGTACAGCATTTTTATCCAAACATTTATAATATGTCCCTGTAGCTCCTAACCTACAAATTATAGGTGTTTAGTCAAATGAATCGTTTTATTACTCGTACGCATCTTGCAAAGTGGAATGCATGTGTGTATTCTGAAATGTCCGTCAAATACACAAGAGACTGCTGTACACTGTGCGATATATTTTTATTGTTATTATTGTTAAACTTTACAAACCGTTAATAACATTCACCCCAAACCTGACTCAATTTGTCAACTCACTTCGAAAACAGTAAAGGTGTGCATAGTGCAAGATACCCTCGTGATGCAAAACTTCCACAAATTTTTTTCAGTTTAGCCACGAGTCAGTGGGAAACTATATAGACGAGGCATGGAACAACGGGTCGTTCCTCCGCACTCGAAACTGCAAATGTTAAGTTAACTTTCCCCTGCGTCACATTAATGAAACGGTGCTTTGGACTTCCTGCCACCTGTTCTCTATATATCTCTCCTTCATGTAGTTCCTTGAAGCAGTTCTTGTTGCACAATGAATCCGTTTGGAGATGCAAGCAGGCGATATGTGTGGCTATAGTTTGGGAGTGTCAGTAGCTAATCGATTTCAAGTAAATCCTGCGATATCAATCGTTGCATTTATTAACTAATACCGCGGAAGATCTGACAGTTACATAGATGTAGAAACTAATCACAGAAATTACCAAAACTCGAAAGCACACTTTAGTCGATCAGTACAGAAAACAGACTCGGATTACAACCTATCGCGACTGTCTATACTGGCATGCAGCAAAAATTTCATGCGTACTTCGTGTTCCTTTGCAGCTGTTTGTATGTGAATGGTAGCTGAATAATTTTCATTTGTTTTCAGATTTAATGGATTTACTACCAGTGGTATTGTAAGAACAGCGATTCAGCGACAGTTAGATTTCTCAAAGCATTTATTCTCTAGAGAGTGGACTCTTATAATTACGAGAGACGTTCAATAAATAATACAACACATTTGTTTTCTCTGCAAATTCCGGTTGAAAACATGATAAATTTGCTATGGGACGTGGTGGGATATTGCTTTTTGAGCCCCTACAGTTTCATGTAGTTACGATAGGAGATGGCTGTATACATATCCTTCAAAATAGCGCCTGTAATGGTGGTGCACTCCCAGCAGAGAGCTGTCATTGAGTTTCTTTTGTCGCAAAACCAGAGCATCAGAGATATTTGTAGGCAATTGCAGAATGTCTACGGAGACATCACTGTGGAAAAAAAAAAAAAAAAACGTAGAGACATTGAGCCAGTCTTCCGTCATCATCGCAAGGTCGTCAAACCTCTCCCGTCTCGCACGTCGACGGGTCGCACACGACTCACTCTTGCAATGCTGGAACGTGTGGACAGTCTCATTCGAGATGCTCGATGGATCACAATCAAATAGCTCGCTGTTCAACTGGACGCCTCTGTTGGTAGTGCTGACACTCTCGTCCACCAGCTGGGACGCCGAAATGTGTGGCTGATGCGTTCCTCGACCCCTGCCAGAAGACTATAACGAGTAAGGAACGACCATCTTTGTGGAGTTGCTTGTGTATTACGGAGCTGATCGTGACAACTTTTTGTGTAGCATCTCACATGTGATGAGGCGTGGTTTCGTCACTACGAACCGGAAACAAAACGTCGGTCCATGGAGCGGCCTCACATATCTTCTCCTCCGAAAAAAAGTTCAAAGTTTCACCCCTCAGATGGAAAAGTCATGGCGACGGCCTTCTGGGGCTATTCTGGTGTCCTCCCTCAGTGTGCAACGATGAACTCTGAAATACACTCCTGGAAATGGAAAAAAGAACACATTGACACCGGTGTGTCAGACCCACCATACTTGCTCCGGACACTGCGAGAGGGCTGTACAAGCAATGATCACATGCACGGCACAGCGGACACACCAGGAACCGCGGTGTTGGCCGTCGAATGGCGCTAGCTGCGCAGCATTTGTGCACCGCCGCCGTCAGTGTCAGCCAGTTTGCCGTGGCATACGGAGCTCCATCGCAGTCTTTAACACTGGTAGCATGCCGCGACAGCGTGGACGTGAACCGTATGTGCAGTTGACGGACTTTGAGCGAGGGCGTACAGTGGGCATGCGGGAGGCCGGGTGGACGTACCGCCGAATTGCTCAACACGTGGGGCGTGAGGTCTCCACAGTACATCGATGTTGTCGCCAGTGGTCGGCGGAAGGTGCACGTGCCCGTCGACCTGGGACCGGACCGCAGCGACGCACGGATGCACGCCAAGACCGTAGGATCCTACGCAGTGCCGTAGGGGACCGCACCGCCACTTCCCAGCAAATTAGGGACACTGTTGCTCCTGGGGTATCGGCGAGGACCATTCGCAACCGTCTCCATGAAGATGGGCTACGGTCCCGCACACCGTTAGGCCGTCTTCCGCTCACGCCCCAACATCGTGCAGCCCGCCTCCAGTGGTGTCGCGACAGGCGTGAATGGAGGGACGAATGGAGACGTGTCGTCTTCAGCGATGAGAGTCGCTTCTGCCTTGGTGCCAATGATGGTCGTATGCGTGTTTGGCGCCGTGCAGGTGAGCGCCACAATCAGGACTGCATACGACCGAGGCACACAGGGCCAACACCCGGCATCATGGTGTGGGGAGCGATCTCCTACACTGGCCGTACACCACTGGTGATCGTCGAGGGGACACTGAATAGTGCACGGTACATCCAAACCGTCATCGAACCCATCGTTCTACCATTCCTAGACCGGCAAGGGAACTTGCTGTTCCAACAGGACAATGCACGTCCGCATGTATCCCGTGCCACCCAACGTGCTCTAGAAGGTGTAAGTCAACTACCCTGGCCAGCAAGATCTCCGGATCTGTCCCCCATTGAGCATGTTTGGGACTGGATGAAGCGTCGTCTCACGCGGTCTGCACGTCCAGCACGAACGCTGGTCCAACTGAGGCGCCAGGTGGAAATGGCATGGCAAGCCGTTCCACAGGACTACATCCAGCATCTCTACGATCGTCTCCATGGGAGAATAGCAGCCTGCATTGCTGCGAAAGGTGGATATACACTGTACTAGTGCCGACATTGTGCATGCTCGGTTGCCTGTGTCTTTGTGCCTGTGGTTCTGTCAGTGTGATCATGTGATGTATCTGACCCCAGGAATGTGTCAATAAAGTTTCCCCTTCCTGGGACAATGAATTCACGGTGTTCTTATTTCAATTTCCAGGAGTGTACATTGTGCTACCCTTAGTAAATTAAGAAAAGACTTCAGCGTCTTCGTCTACATCTACATCTACATGACTACTCTGCAACTCACATTTAAGTGCCTGGCAGAGGGTTCATCGAACCACAATCATACTACCTCTCTACCATTCCACTCCCGAACAGCGCACGGGAAAAACGAACACCTAAACCTTTCTGTTCGAGCTCTGATTTCTCTTATTTTATTTTGATGATCATTCCTACCTATGTAGGTTGGGCTCAACAAAATATTTTCGCATTCGGAAGAGAAATTTGGTGACTGAAATTTCGTAAATAGATCTCGCCGCGACGAAAAACGTCTTTGCTTTAATGACTTCCATCCCAATTCGCGTATCATATCTGCAACACTCTCTTTCCTATTACGTGATAATACAAAACGAGCTGCCCTTTTTTGCACCCTTTCGATGTCCTCCGTCAATCCCACCTGGTAAGGATCCCACACCGCGCAGCAATATTCTAACAGAGGACGAACGAGTGTAGTGTAAGCTGTCTCTTTAGTGGACTTGTTGCATCTTCTAAGTGTCCTGCCAATGAAACGCAACCCTTGGCTCGCCTTCCCCACAATATTATCTATGTGGTCTTTCCAACTGACGTTGTTCGTAATTTTTACACCCAGGTACTTAGTTGAACTGACAGCCTTAAGAATTGTACTATTTATCCAGTAATCGAATTCCAATGGATTTCTTTTGGAACTCATGTGGATCACCTCACACATTTCGTTATTTAGCGTCAACTGCCACCTGCCACACCATACAGCAATCTTTTCTAAATCGCTTTGCAACTGATACTGGTCTTCGGATGACCTTACTAGACGGTAAATTACAGCATCATCTGCGAACAACCTAAGAGAACTGCTCAGATTGTCACCCAGGTCATTTATATAGATCAGGAACAGCAGAGGTCCCAGGACGCTTCCCTGGGGAACACCTGATATCACTTCAGTTTTACTCGATGATTTGCCGTCTATTACTACGAACTGCGACCTTCCTGACAGGAAATCACGAATCCAGTCGCACAACTGAGACGATACCCCATAGGCCTGCAGCTTGATTAGAAGTCGCCACAAAAGTGCAGACCCGACTTCTCCTTCCCCATGACAACTCAAAGCTCCCACAAGTCTGCGCTCACGAAAGGAGTTCACTTCATTGGGCTGCTCTTCCTCATTCACCCTACAGCCCGAATCTCGCACCTTCCATCTGATAGCCCAATGTAGAATGCACTTCACGGGAAGCGGTACTTGGGTAATGTGGATGTTAGTGATGCAGCAAGACGTTGGCTCCGACGCCGACCAATAGAGTGGTATCATGGATGTACATGGGCCCTAACAGTAAGGCCGTCGAATTGTACGGCGATTATGTTGAATAATAGTGTTTTGTAGCCAGAAAAGTGGGAAGTACTATGATGTAGTGGAATCCTGAATAAAGCTAACCTATTTTCAGAAAAAAGTCCTGTATTACTTACTGAAAACCCCTCGAAATTAATATTTATTAAAAGGATTATAGATTTCGTTCCTAACTGTTGTGGGGTCCCTGACTTATAGATCCCCACTGACTCGTTGCTACGCCATACGGTCCATCTGTTACCGATGCCTGTGAGTGAAATACTGTCTCTATGTGCTACAGTATTCTGCAGTAGAACCCTGCACAGTGGCGAAACCGTGTGTGCAGTACCCTGTTCCCATCACTCACTATGCATGCAAACTTGGCAGCATGTGGCTAGCAGTCACAACACGTTCCAACGTGCGGGGCTCACTCACAGAGTGTTGTGAGTGGTGCGTGGCCCTGCCACGCAGTTACACACGTGGTGTGACCAACTGCTACACATGGCATGGCAAATACCGGTACCTGACACTGGAATGTCACGTGTGCGACCCAATTCAGAAGAATTGAGAATAATTAGAAGTGTAGCACCTCACCATCTTCAGATGATGAAGCTTTCCTAGCTTCAGTTAGCTTAATTAACATAAACCAACACGTTTAAAATACATTGTTAGGTAAATAGTTTCATCAGCGATGGGGAGTATGGTGGGTATTAAAACAAATTTGTTGCAAATGGCTCTGAGTACTATGGGACTCAACTTCTAAGGTCATCAGTCCCTTAGAACTTAGAACTACTTAAACCTAACTAACCTAAGGACATCACACACATCCATGTCCGAGGCAGGATTCAAACCTGCGATCGTAGCGGTCGCGCGGTTCCAGATTGTAGCGCCTAGAACTGCTCGGCCACGCCAGCCAGCAAATTTGTTGCAGAACTATAGTAGGTATGTACTACGATATAAGTTCGGAAAATATGATGCACCAGTTGTCCAGTTGTCTTCTTTATTTAATTTAAGAAACTACGTGATAGTAGTGGTAAAAACTTAGTACACACGAATTTCTTAGTGCGGGTTGCCTACATCAGGGGCAGGCACTTACTCGGGGTCATTAAGCTATTGTTCTCCTTTGATTGATATGTCCTTAACCTACTATTCTGCTAAAAGGATCATTCCTCTTCACTGACAGGTCCTTAACCTATTGTTCCCCCACCCTCGCCCCCCACCCTTCAGAAAACTTCCCACCTCACTTCTACAGGTTCACTTTCAGGTTTCAGTTATTGGAGTAGCCTGTCTCACACTTATCATTTTGACTGACTCCATAATTAAATTGATCAACCTCTCCCCCTCTGTTAAACTCCGTCCCTCCCACCCTACCTCCTGCAAATTAGCAGGTAAAAGACTCAGTTGATCGGTCATTTGGATGGAATTTGCTTGCAGTGTGCGGAATATTGTTTAACCCTTTAGACAATGTATAGAATATTATTTAATTATTTAGGCAGTATATGGAATACAGTTTATTTATTTAGTTAAAGAATTAGTCCAGAAATAGATTACTGTGTATGGAATATTGTTTAAACAATTTAGACAATCTGTGGAATATTGTTTATTTAAACAATTGACGGAATTCAAGGCAGTGTATGGACTACATGGAAATTGGTGACTCACTGGTGGAGAGGGAGGATCTCATAACAGGAAATTCAAGGGTGTATTGTTTATTTATAAAAGAAAATCAGTTTCTGGGGTTGAATTTCTCTTGCTCATCATTCTGTGCTGTTTGGAAACACGTAGGGCTTGGGGCAAACATGTTGCGTAACCTAATGTTTGGGACTGTACTCGAGGTGTCTTAACCTAATGATTGGCCCTTTTGTCAGCACTTAACGTATTTTTCTGTTAAGTGGTTTTCCATGTCACCCCCATTTTCCTTAAGCTATTCTACCGCCTTTGATACGCAACTATATAGTTAGTTATGCCCTCCCAGCATTTTCTGGTACAATTTTCGAACTTCATATGCCCATTCTTCTACGTCACCCACCCTCTTAAACTATTGCACTGCGTTTTACATTAAAAAAATTATGCAAATTAAACTAGTGTTCAGCACTGAACCTGCTGTTCTACCCCGTGTCACCCACTCAGCCACACCCTACCCTTAACTATTGTACCGCTAACACCACGTTGATATAAAAAATTTATATAAATTAATGAAATCGATAGTCTTCACGTGTATAAGGTATTTTTTTTTAATTTACAGCATCCTATTGGTCGGTGAAATCGATAGCATATAGTTTAAACAAAAGATCGCTAATAAAAACACATCCTCCTACCCAACGCCCGATGCTGACACTGCCGATTTCGCACACGCCCCCAGGAGTCGGGGTGCACCTGCAGCCCCGGCAAAGTGACGACACCATCGTCGGCTACAGAACCGCGCACAGGTATACATTCAGGTCCCGCAAGTATGAGGTTGCGGCATCCCTTGACTCTGAGAAATTCCTGTCCAAATACGTGTTCACCTAGGCACCGTTCCTGGCGCTAGCTGCAGTGCGAGCCCAGCGCCGAGAGAGATGTTTGCATAGCAGCTAAATGGTTCTTGATGTTATACTGATGTCATGTAAAAAGACAGCCAAGTCCACCCTTTTGACGACGGTTCAATCCCGCGTTCGGACATCCTGATTTAGAGTTTCCGTGATTTCCCCAACTCTCTCCAGGAAAATGCCGGGATGGTTCCTTTGGAAGGACACGGCCGACTTCCTTTCGCGTCCTTCCCTAATCCGATGAGACTGATGACCTCGCTGTCTGGTCTCCTCCCACAAAAACAGCCCAACAGCCCACCCTCTGGATGCACTATCGAAATCCGTTGCAATGTTCCCCAGAATAACACAGGTTGCGTTCTTCCTAGCAATCCTAATGGGACAGCCCGTTTGTCAATGAATTTACCCGTCAAAGTGCTGATACTGCCAGAGTGGGAGCACCCTCCGCCACTGTTTTCTGCAGAAGAAACTATTTTGTACAGATTGGCACATTGCACTGACACTTAAACCTCACAAAAGTCACCTACAGATTGTGAAATACAAACAAGCCTCTCAAGAATATTGGGAACCAAGAACATATTTACCAGTGTAACTTCAATTAAATATTACGTTTGCTACTCCAGTCTGACACCGATCGATGTACTGGTAATGTCGCCTGTTGATGGCTGTGATTCTGGAATGAATCTCAGTGTCCATAGCGCACATATTTTTCCATGTCAAGATCTCTCTTATACCCTAATGGCTGTCGATGTACTGAATATATACATCCCTCATGATAGGACACACACTCATTTTCTCTCGTCATGCCACAACATAAGCTGCAGTAAAATTACACTGCATTGTATACAAATTTTACAAAAAAATAGAGCAGTTATCTTTTATATCTGTACAGGGCCTGAAAAAAATATGGTATGCCTACACTCACATAGGCTATATGTCTCGATTCTCCTCAATATTAGGAAATTATCTGAAAAAGTCTTCGGATCATCGCTTCTGGAAGGTGCCGCATCCGGCCAAGATCCTCCGAAACAAGTGTTACGGAGGACAGGCGTCCGGCATTATGTGATAATGAATACCACACTACCGTACCCATTTACGTAATACTTGGAAAGACATCACCGACACGGGGATTGGTGTACTATAATCAACATTACTAACTATAGAACAACAAGGAAAATGCGAGAGTACGCTTACGGGTGGTGAAGAGGGGACGTATTGTTACAGCCGTATTTCCCATCCTGTTTGTACACTATAGCAGGTCAAGTTAAAAACTTCAGTAGTTACATTGAGCAGCAATTTACGAAATGAATCTATCACCACTTACATTCGGATATACTCCTCAGTGTGCTGAAATCACAATTCTGCCCACAAACGTATGTTGGAACCTCAGCCACGATACCCATACGTACAAGCGTAACATTTCTATCAATTATAGGTGTATAAAAAAATTATGATACTCCCACACTTGCTGGGTGTCGTTTTCGCACTGAAAGATGCCTTCCGCCATTACGCATTTTTCGATGAATATAGGATGTAATTACTATTTAAAAAAACCCTATTGTCTTTTCGGTTTATGGATTTCACCACTTCCAAGAAACCTTTTCGTAATTTCGATGCTTGTAAATCCAGAACCCCGTGGTCTAGGGGTAGCGACTTTGATTCATAATCGAAACGTTTTCGGTCCCGGGTTCGATCCACGCCACTACCTAAATTTTGATAAATAATCAGCATTGGCTGCCGAAGACTTCCGGCATAATAAGTCAGCCTCATTCTGCCAACGGCCTTGTCAAAGAGGGCGGAGGAGCGGATAGAGTTTCAGGGCACTCTCTTATCCTAGGGGTGGGAAATTCCCCCAAAATGCGGAAGAATCAGCAATGATCAACGACATGAGGATGCAGAAGGTAATGGAAACCACTGCATTAAAGACACGTAACGTGTATCCACAGGACATGAAGCCTGTAACTGAATAAGTGTCATGATTATCTCTCCATTGGCAAAGTATTCCGGAATAGTCCCCCATTCGGATCTCCGGGAGGGGACTGCCAAGGGGGAGGTTACCATGAGAAAAAGATTGAATAATCTACGAAAGGATAACATTCTACGAGTCGGGGCGTGGAATGTCAGAAGCTTGAACGTGGTAGGGAAACTAGAAAATCTGAAAAGGGAAATGCAAACGCTCAATCTAGATATAGTAGGGGTCAGTGAAGTGAAGTGGAAGGAAGACAAGGATTTCTGGTCAGATGAGCATCGGGTAATATCAACAGAAGCAGAAATTGGTATAACAGGTGTAGGATTCGTTCTGAATAGGAAAGTAGGGCAGAGGGTGTGTTACTGTGAACAGTTCAGTGACCGGGTTGTTCTAATCAGAATCGACAGCATACCAACACCGACAACGATAGTTCAGGTATACATGCCGACGTCGCAAGCTGAAGATGAACAGATAGAGAAAGTGTATGAGGATATTGAAAGGGTAATGCAGTATGCAAAGGAGGATGAAAATCTAATAATCATGGGCGACTGGAATGCAGTTGTAGGGGAAGGAGTAGAAGAAAAGGTTACAGGAGAATATGGGCTTGGGACAAGAAATGAAAGAGGAGAAAGACTAACTGAGTTCTGTAACAAGTTTCAGCTAGTAATAGCGAATATCCTGTTCAAGAATCACAAGAGGAGGAGGTATACTTGGAAAGAGGTATACTTCGGATACGAGAAGATTTCAATTAGATTACATCATGGTCAGACAGAGATTCAGAAATCAGATACTGGATTGTAAGGCGTACCCGGAAGCAGATATAGACTCAGACCACAATATAGTAGTGATGAAGAGTAGGCTGAAGTTCAAGACATTAGTTAGGAAGAATCAATACGCAAAGAAGTGGGATACGGAAGTACTAAGGAATGACGAGATACGTTTGAAGTTCTCTAACGGTATAGATACAGCAATAAGGAATAGCGCAGTAGGCAGTACAGTTGAAGAGGAATGGACATCTCTAAAAAGGGCCATCACAGAAGTTGGGAAGGAAAACATAGGTACAAATAAAGTAGCTGCGAAGAAACCATGGGTAACAGAAGAAATACTTCAGTTGATTGATGAAAGGAGGAAGTACATACATGTTCCGGGAAAATCAGGAATACAGAAATACAAGTCGCTGTGGAATGAAATAAATAGGAAGTGCAGGGAAGCTAAGACGAAATGGCTCAGGAAAAATGTGAAGACATCGAAAAAGATATGATTGTCGGAAGGACAGACTCAGCATACAGGAAAGTCAAAACAACCTTTGGTGACATTAAAAGCAACGGTGGGAACATTAAGAGAGCAACAGGAATTCCACTGTTAAATGCAGAGGAGAGAGCAGATAGGTGGAAAGAATACATTGAAAGCCTCTATGAGGGTGAAGATTTGTCAGGTGTGATAGCAGAAAAACAGGAGTCGATTTAAAGAGAAAGGGGATCCAGTATTAGAATCGGAATTTAAAAGAGCTTTGGAGGACTTACGGTCAAATACGGCAGAAGGGGTAGATAACATTCCATCAGAATTTCTAAAATCATTGGTGGAAGTGGCAACAAAACGACTATTCACGTTGGTGTGTAGAATATATGAGTCTTGCGACATACCATCTGACTTTCGGAAAAGCATCATCCACACAATTCCGAAGACGACAAGAGCTGACAAGTGCGACAATTATCGGACTATCAGCTTAACAGCTCATGCATCGAAGCTGCTTACAAGAATAATATGCAGAAGAATGGAAATGAAAATTGAGAATGCGCTAGGTGACGATCAGTTTGGCTTTAGGAAAAGTAAAGGGACGAGAGAGGCAATTCTGACTTTACGGCTAATAATGGAAGCAAGGCTAAAGAAAAATCAAAACACTTTCATAGGATTTGTCGACCTGGAAAAAGCGTTCGAAAATAGAAAAAAAATGGTTCAAATGGCTCTGAGCACTATGGGACTCAACATCTTATGTCATAAGTCCCCTAGAACTTAGAGCTACTTAAACCTAACTAACCTAAGGACATCACGCACAGCCATGCCCGAGGCAGGATTCGAACCTGCGACCGTAGCAGTCCCGCGGTTCCGGACTGGAGCGCCAGAACCGCTAGACCACCGCGGCAGGCGTTCGACAATAGAAAATTGTGCAAGCTGTTCGAGTATTCTGAAAAAAGTAGGGGTAAGCTATAGGGAGAGACGGGTCATATACAATATGTACAACAACCAAGAGGGAATAATAAGAGTGGACGATCAAGGACGAAGTGCTCGTATTAAGAAGGGTGTAAGTCAAGGCTGTAGTCTTTCGCCCCTACTCTTCAATCTGTACATCGAGGAAGCAATGATGGAAATAAAAGAAAGGTTCAGGAGTGGAATTAAAATACAAGGTGAAAGGATATCAATGATACGATTCGCTGATGACATTGCTATCCTGAGTGAAAGTGAAGAAGAATTAAATGATCTGCTGAACGGAATGGACAGTCTAATGAGTACACAGTATGGTTTGAGAGTAAATCGGAGAAAGACGAAGGTAATGAGAAGTAATAGAAATGACAACAGCGAGAAACTTAACATCAGGATTGATGGTCACGAAGTCAATGAAGTTAAGGAAATCTGCTACCTAGGCAGTAAAATAACCAATGACGGACGGAGCAAGGAGGACATCAAAAGCAGACTCGCTATGGCAAAAAAGGCATATCTGGCCAAGAGAAGTCTACTAATATCAAATACCGGCCTTAATTTGAGGAAGAAATTTCTGAGGATGTACGTCTGGAGTACAGCATTGTATGGTAGTGAAGCATGGACTGTGGGAAAACCGGAACAGAAGAGAATCGAAGCATTTGAGATGTGGTGCTATAGACGAATGTTGAAAATTAGGTGGACTGATAAGGTAAGGAATGAGGAGGTTCTACGCAGAATCGGAGAGGAAAGGAATATGTGGAAAACACTGATAAGGAGAAGGGACAGGATGATTGGACATCTGCTAAGACATGAGGGAATGACTTCCATGGTACTAGAGGGAGCTGTAGAGGGCAAAAGCTGTAGAGGAAGACAGAGATTGGAATACGTCAAGCAAATAATTGAGGACGTAGGTTGTAAATGCTACTCTGAGATGAACAGGTTAGCTCAGGAAAGGAATTCTAGGCGGGCCGCATCAAATCTGTCAGTAGACTGATGACAAAAAAAAAAAAAAAAAATCAGCCAACACACAGAGGCGTCTCTTATATATATATATTCAGACCGCCAGGTCGGGGTTTGTGTCACTGCAATCCTTGCGTAGCTTCCACCACCCAGATCACTCAATTTTCCCCTGACTAAGAAATCATTGGAGTGCAAAATATACTAGAGCACGTTCATTCAGATTTAATTTTCACGGGCGGAGCAGGTGGGTGGAGAAATCGCAAAACTGTTGTAGTCTAAGCGCATTTGTAAGTTCATGTTGCTAAGCACCGTACTTGTTTTACACTTTGGAGTAGGATTAGGATCACCTCGAGACGGATCTCTTGTTTCAGGAGGCAAAATTGAGTTTGTTATAAAAAAACACAAGAGGCTATTAGAGCGTCATACAAATATTTTGTTTGTTACATGCGCGAGAAACGGTGACTTAGTGATACAGCCCTGTTTAGCGCCTACAACGTGTGTGTGGGAGCTGAATTTTCAAGAAGGCATACAGTGTTATGTAAAAGCCTGCTATAGGCCCGAATGCAAAGAGTGCTGTATTACAAGCGTGCAATAGACTTTTGTTTGCCTTTTTCAGTGCACTGACTGTATGTAACTGAATAATCACTATGAAACCATCGTCATTCAGTTATTCAACTTCAATTGTGTGCTGATGTCTGTGAATAAGGTAATGCCGCAGTTCTGAGGGGTGGTAGTGAGTGTAGTATGCAACGTACGGTCATGCTTTAGTTGTCGTTATTAAAGCGGGATAGTGACTGCACAACTCTGCTTGTTCAACAACAGAGATGTAGCCACACATTAGAAAAAATATTCCATTGCTCTTATTTCCTTAATAACGTCATGTCAATTAACCTTGAGGAATACGGATTCGCGGAAAAAGGGAATGTTACTTCTTACAGCGCGTTTGAGAGGGTGAAATCAAGAAATGTGAGTAATGTGCTCTTGGATATTTATATGAAACTGATAAATAGTCGTCGCTAGGTGAACGCTTTTTATTACTACGTGATCCCTACACAATTGACACCACTACTATGTGATACATATTTTATTTGCCACTCGACGTATTTCAAAGTATGAGCCCCGCTTTAAGCACTATGACTAGAATGCGCGATGTAACACTGATGGACTACTATAATTGTCCCTTATGTCACTCTAGTTTAAGCCTTACATCAACGTGATTCTCTGTTTATCTGATAACTGTACCGATTAATTTGTCAGTAAAGTGTTTTATTGTTCAAAGTGGTCTCAAAGTGCTGAAAAGGAAGTGTTAATTCCAAGAAAAATATTTAGACGTCTGGTTCTTCGTAAAACGACGGAGGTATGAATATGAAGCACAAGGTTTAATTACTAAGTTTTATGAGATTATGTTGTTGATGGGGTAAGATTAGATATTAAGGATCATTTAGATGACGTAAAGCAGAGATCAAACATTCACTCTGAAAGAACTTAAAGAATTGGACAGTTACTCTGTTTCGAATTCAAACAGGAGCAATTAGTAACAGCAACGAAATTAGCAATCTGGTGTCATACCGTTAAACGTGATCATCTCCTTGAAATCAGTGAACTATACTTTCATACTCAGCTCCAAACTGTTTCATGTTTGCGATGCCTCAAAAAGGACTGATGATAGACATAACATAATCGACAGCAGTTGTGTAATAATACTTAGCGCCCGATTTGTTCAGCAGAAAGAAACCTTTCTGCCAATCTTTTTAAGCTTAAGAGAAGTAGCCCGCTTTCCCCCGATTTTCAATTTGGGAGAAATGTTCAGGTTTGCCAACCAGCAGTTGTGGTAACTCTAGATACATAGGAAGCTGCAATGGGGTGTGAGCATTACCTACATTTAATCGAATAGCAAAACTTCCACAACCAGCAGGACACAGGCAATGCTCACAGACTGGCACAGACTCGTCCAGCGTGGTCAGACCGGCACCGACCCGTCCAGCACGCTACGATCACCATTCACCTGCTGGTGAGGTGGAATGCTGCACTCCTATTGGTTCTCTCAGGGAAGTGATGTGTGGAGGGTACAGAAGGTATATATAGACCACTGCAACCAGTCGCCCTCATTCTGCCGTCAGCCACAGTAATGTGAGATCGATCGCCTTGCTCTCGTTCATGCGCGTCGATGTGCTCCTTTTTTGCGTGCGTGTTACCGATTTAGGTGAAAAAAACGAAACATTCAGCAGCAGCATCAAGCACCGTCAGGAGTGCCAGTGGCGGCAAACGGCAGAGAGCGTTAGAGCAGGATGGGGAATTACCTGGTAAGTACAGATTCATGTCGGTAACTGTAACTTTTCTGTTCCACTAAGAAATTCATATTAATGAATACATTTCTTCTTCTTCTTCTTATTGTTTCAGCGCATACCACCAACACCAAAGCGTGGATGAAATGATCCCAGTGCTACAACAGCAGAGACAGTGGCAGCAGCTGCAGCAACAGCAGCGGTATCGGCAGCATTCCATCATTGTAGATGATTTCGAGAGATCAAAATCGATAACAGTAACTTTCCTTTCACTTAGAATTTCGTACTGAATATTTTGTGGCGGCGTTCGTAGCGACAAACAATTCGCTGTAGAAACGGCTTACGAAGTCACCGCCACACTTTTAATAGCGGGCCGACCGGTCCGCTGGAACAGTGAACAGAGAGATGAAAACCCAAACACTCTGATTAAATAAAAGTCGGTACTTATCTTTATTAACGAAGATACAGAAACACAGTAGTGAACTCCGTGTCTACAGAAATCTGTCTAGTTCGAGTCGGAGCGGCTAGGTCAGCGTCGGCTGACGACAAACAACAACTCTGCTGCGATGGCGAGTATACAACTGAGCGGCGAATACAGAACTGTCCTAGCGCTCGCGACTCCAAAAAAATGGTTCAAATGGCTCTGAGCACTATGGGACTCAACTGCTGAGGTCATTAGTCCCCTAGAACTTAGAACTAGTTAAACCTAACTAACCTAAGGACATCACAAACATCCATTCCCGAGGCAGGATTCGAACCTGCGACCGTAGCGGTCTTGCGGTTCCAGACTGCAGCGCCTTTAACCGCACGGCCACTCCGGCCGGCACTCGCGACTCCAGCGCTTAAGAAACCAGAAGCCAGCGGTGGCGCGCGCAGACTTGCGGCGATTGCCTGTCTCGCTGGCGCTGCTTATGCGGACGGCGTCCGGACTTTGATGCTGCCAACCTTTTGGCAGCGGGCTCGGGTGGCATTACTGGCTAGGATATAACAGAATACATGTCTTATATTTTCAGCTTGTATCCAGTGGATAACTGATGAAGCTGAGAGGCCACAGCAACAGCAGTGGCAGCAACAACAGTGGTTGCAGCTGCATCAGCAGCAGCAACGGCAACAACAACAGTGGCTGCAGCTGCAACAGCAGCAGCAGCAGTGGCATGGGCTGCGGCACCATCGGCAATATCATCGTCAGCAGTATACACGTCTTTCATTAAATAAGTAGTGTGTTGAGACCAACGAGACTGATGTTGTTGTAAATGATTTAGAGGAACCAAAATCGATAAATGTTACTTTTTCGCTAAGAATTTAGCATTGGCTCAGTATATGTCGTGTGTACGAACTTTGTTTCTAAAACAATTTATCGGTTACGTAATATATTATAGCCGGTGATGTTGTAGATGATTTCGACGATCGAAAACGAGAAAACGGTCTTCTTTTCTTTTCACTAAGAATTTCGTATAGTACTGCATATTCGTAATTAAATTGTATTGCATACGTAATGTGGTGTACATTCTTTGTTGTTGTAGATGATTTCATGTCATGACATATGAAGAAGGGGGACAGGGAGGGGTATGTGCTGCTGATAACCAAGAACCAACGCAGAGCTTATATATATATATATATATATATATATATATATATAGGTTGAGTCACCTAACGTTACCGCTGGATATATTTCGTAAACCACATCAAATACTGACGAACCGATTCCACAGACCGAACGTGAGGAGAGGGGCTAGTGTAATTGTTTAATACAAACCCTGCAAAAATGCACGGAAGTACCTACGTTTTTTTAATGGAACCACGTTAGTTTTGTTAGCACATCTGAACATATAATCAAATACGTAATCAGTGCCGTTTGTTGCATTGTAAAATGTTAATTACATCCGGAGATATTGTAACCTAAAGTTGACGCTTGAAGCCTCCGACGTTCAGTTGCGTGTTGTAACAAACACGGGCCACGGTCGGCGAGCGGCGTCTGCAGGGACATGTTTACGATGACGACCGCGTTTACGAGTGTGACTGTAGTGCACTGTTGTGGTTTGGTCTTCCTGTCGCAGTGTCCGCATGTAGCGCTTGCTGCTATTGTTATTCTGCATTCGTCTCCGCACGCGGACCAACTGTAGCACACCGTGTTACCAGACGTATGTGACGTGTAGTGATGTAGGAACTGTGACCATGGTGTATTAGAACTCTGAAAAGGCGGAGATGATACTCATCTATGGCGAGTGTCGACGAAATGCAGCTGAAGCCTGCAGCGTGTATGCAGAACGGTACCCGGACAGAGAGCATCCAACGTGCCGCACATTGCAAAGCATCTACCGCCAACTGTATGCAACAGGTATTTTTTTTTAATTTTTTTTTTATTCGATTTAGTTCGCTGTATGTGTTCGGGGCGGACGTAGTAAGACATCCATTTAAGTTCGTTGTTGGTCTGTTAACTCAGTTTTTTCTTTATTACGGAGGGCACGTTACCCTCTGACCGAGCACGCAGAGCTACCGTGCCGGCGTATGATCGTAGCAAGCAAACGGGTCCGTAGCAGGCCCGTCACAGGATAAGCGGGTGCAGTTGGTGTGTTAGCTGCTGTTGCCATGAACCCACACATGAGTACACGGGACATTGCGAGAGCCGGTGGATTGAGTCAAATTAGTGTCATGCGCATACTGCATCGTCACCGCTTTCACCCATTTCATGTGTCGCTACATCAGCAATTACATGGTGATGACTTTAATCATCGAGTGCACTTCTGTCAATGGGCATTAACAGAGATTGCGTTGCAGTTCTACCTGTTTACCGATGAAGCGGGTTTCACAAACCACGGGGCTGTGAATCTACGGAACATGCATTACCTGGCCGTGGACAATCCTCGCTGGCTCAGACAGGTAGAGCGTAAGCGACCGTGGACTGTAAATGTATGGTGCGGAATCATTGGCGTCCACCTCATTGGTCCTCACTTCATTGCAGGGGCCCAAACAGCTGCAACATACATCGCGTTTCTACAGAATGATCTGCCAACGTTGCTCGAAAATGTCCCGCTGGAAACGCGTCGACGTATGTGGTATCAGCATGATGGTGCACCTGCACATTCCGCAATTAACACTAGGCTGACCGTTGACAGGATGTTCGACGGGCGTTTCGTAGGACGTGGAGGACGCATAAATTGGCCAGCCCGTTCTCCTGATCTTACACCTCTGGACGTCTTTCTGTGGGGTACGTTAAAGGAGAATGTGTACCCCAGAGGACATGAAACAACGTATTGTGGCAGCCTGCGGCGACATTACACCAGATGTAATGCGGCGTGTACGACATTCATTACGCCAGAAATTGCAATTGTGTGCAGCAAATGATGGCCACCACATTGAACATCTATTGCCCTGACATGTCGGGACACACTATATTCCACTCCGTAACTGAAAACGGAAACCACGTGTGTACGTGTACCTCACCCCTCATGGTAATGTACATGTGCGTCAGTGAAAAAGACCAATAAAAGGGTGTTAGCATGTGAACGTAATGTGCTGCTCCAGTCTCTCCTGTACCTAAGGTCCATCACCGTTCCCTTTGGATCCCTACGTAATTCGGTGCTCTCCGATACACACGATCGAACAGCGGAGGGGTGATACTCAAGGGTCAACTTTAGGTTACAATATCTCCGGATGTAATTAACATTTTACAATACAACAAACAGCACTGATTACGTATTTGTTTATATGTTCAGATGTGCTAACCAAACTAACGGGGGTTCCATTTAAAAAAACGCAGGTTTGTGTTAAAAAACATACTTCCGTGCATTTTTTATGGTTTGTATTCACCAATTACACTGTCCCCTCTCCCCACGTTCGGTGTGTGGAATCGATTCGTCAGTATTTGATGTGGTTTACGAAATATATCCAGCGGTAATGTTAGGTGACTCACCCTGTATATTCGATGAAAAATGTGTATACCGCTTACGATGATATTGCCGATGGTGCCGCAGCCCATGCCACTACTGCTGCTGCTGTTGCAGCTGCAGCCACTGTTGCTGTTGCCGTTGCTGTTGCTGATGCAGCTGCAACCACTGTTGTTGCTGCCACTGCTGTTGATGTTGCCTCTCAGCTTCATCAGTACCCGCTGGATACATGCTGAAACTATGAGAGATATATTCAGTACGAAATTCTAAGTGAAAGGAAACTTACTGTTATCGATTTTGATCTCTCAAAATCATCTAAATACTTGCTGCTCACACCGGTACTACAATGATGGAATGCTGCCGATGCTGCTGCCGATACAGCTGCTGCCACTGTCTCTGCTGTTGTAACACAGCGTTCATTTCATCCACGCTTTGGTGTAGGTGATATGCGCTGAAACAATAAGAATGTATATATATATATATATATAGGGTGATCCACTGATAGTGACCGGGCTAAATATCTCACGAAATAAGCATCAAACGAGAAAACAACAAAGAACGAAAGTCGTCTAGCTTGAATGGGGAAACTTCATGGCGCTATGGTCGGCCCACCAGATGGCGTTGCCGTAGGTGAAACAGATATCAACTGCGTTCTTTTTAATGTAGGAACCCCCATTTTTTATTACATATTCGTTAGTACGTAAAGAAATATGAATGTTTTAGTCGGAGCACTTTTTTCGCTTCGTGATGGATGGCGCTGTAATAGTCACAAACATGTAAGTACGTCGTATCACGTAACATTCCGCCAGTGCGGACGTTATTTGCTTCGTGATACATTAACCATGTTAAAATGGACCGTTTACCAATCGCGGAAATGGTCGATATCGTTTTGATGTATGGCTATTGTGATCAAAATCCCCAATGGGCGTGCGCTATGTATACTGCTCGGTATCCAGGACGACATCATCCAAGTGTCCGGACCGTTCGCTGGATGGTTATGTTATTTAAGGATACAGGAAGTGTTTAGTCACACGTGAAACGTCAACCACGACCTGCAACAAATGATGATGCCCAAGTAGGTGTTTTAGCTGCTGTCGCGGATAATCCGCACATCAGTAGCAGACAATGTACGCGATAATCGGGAATTTCAAAACCGTCTGTGTTGAGAATGCTACATCAACATCGATTGCACCCGTACCACATTCCTATGCACCAGGAATTGCATGGCGACGACTTTGAACGTCGTGTACAGTACTGCTACTGGGCACAAGAGAAATTACGGGACGATGACAGATCTTTTGCACACGTTCTGTTTAGCGACGAAGCGTCATTCACCGACAGCGGTAACGTAAATCGGCATAGTATGCACTATTGGGAAACGGAAAATCCACGATGTGTGCGACAAGTGGAACATCAGCGACCTTTGCGGGTTAATGTATGGAGTGGCATTATGGGAGGAAGGATAATTGGCCCCTATTTTATCTATGGCAATCTAAATGGTGCGTTGTATGCTGATTTCCTACGTAATGTTCTACCGATGTTACTACAAGATGTTTCACTGCATGACAGAATGGCGATGTACTTCCAACATGATGGATGTCCGGCACATAGCTCGCGTGCGATTGAAGCGGTTTGAAAGCATATCTCATGACAGGTAGATTGTTCCTCGAAGCACCATACCATGGCCCGCACGTTCACTGAATCTGACGTCCCCGGATATCTTTCTGTGGGGAAAGATGAAGGATATTTGCTATCGTGACCCACCGACAACGCCTGACAAAATGCGTCAGCGCATTGTCAATGCATGTGCGAACAGTACGGAAGGCGAACTACTCGCTGTTGAGAGGAATGTCGTTACACGTATTGCCAGATGCATTGAGGTTGACGGGCATAACTTTGAGCATTTATTGCATTAATGTGGTATTTACAGGTAATCACGCTGTAACAGCATGCGTTCTCAGAAGTGATAAGTTCACAAAGATACGTGTATGAAATTGGAACGGCCGAAATAAAATGTTCAAATGCACCTACGTTCTGTATTTTAATTTAAAAAAACCTACATGTTACCAACAGCTCGTCTAAAATTGTGAGCCACATGTTTGTGACTATTACAGCGCCATCTATCACAAAGCATAAGAAGTGGTCCAACTAAAACATTCATTTTTCTTTGTTTACTACACGAATATGTAATAAAAATGGGTGTTCGTATTAAAAAAAAAACGCAGTTGATATCCGTTTGACATATGGCAGCGCCATCTAGTGGGCCTACCATAGCGCCATCTGGTTTTCCCCTTCAAGCAAGACTAGTTTCGTTCTTTGTAGGTTTTTCGTTTGACGCTTATTTCGTGATATATTTGGCCCAGTCACGATCAGCGGACCATCCTGTACATATAGAAGACACCTCTGTGTGTGGGCTGGATTTACAAGTATCGAATATACGGAAACGCTTCGATGAAGTGATGAAATCGAAAAAAAACGGAAAGATTCTATGGCTTTTTTAAATTGTAATTACAGCCTTTATTCATCGACAAATAGTTAATGGCTGGAGGTTATTTGCAGTGCGAAAACGACACTCAACTGGTGCAAGTGTGGACGTGTCATAATTTTTTATATACCTATAATTGATAGTCAGAAATGTTATGCTGCTTCTTGAACGTAATGGTACCATGGCTTATATTCCGACATACGTTTGTGGGGAGTAATCAAACACTATTCACGTAATAAAAATTTACGTACGTCTAGTTGTAATGGCAGGATAGACTGAACATGGTGAATTGTGATTTCCGAACGTAAGTGGGGATACATTCATTTCGTAAACAGCTGCACTATATAGCAATGCTAGTGTTCAACTGCACCTACTATAGTGTACAAACCAGATGGGCAATACGGCTGTAACAATACATCCCCTCATCGGCACCCCTAAGCGTACCCTCGCATTTTCCTTTTTGTTATATCGATAGTGATGCTCATTCGGTACACCTACCCATGTTTATGACGTCTTTCTCAGCGTTACGTCCGCGGGTGCTGTATTCATTATCACATAGTGTCGGACGTCTGTCCATCATAATACTTGTTTGAGAGAATCTTGGCAGAATGCTGATTCGAAGGCTTTGTCAGATAATTTCCTAGGACTGAGGAGAACCGGTGTGAGTATAAGCGTACTATGCCGTTTCAGGCACTGTACACATATAAAAGATTACTGCACTATTTGTGTAAAATATTTATACATTTCAGTGTAACGTTACTGTGACTTACGTTGTGGCATGGGCAGAGAAAATGACTGTGCGTCCTCTCATGAGGGATATACAGATTCAGTGCACTGATAACCGCGAGAGTATGAGAGAGATCTTTACGTGGAAAAATATCTGCACTACAGATACTGAGATTCATTCCAGAACCACAGCCATCAACAGTAGTCGTTACCTATTCATCGATCAGTATCGGACTGCAGTAGCAACCGTAATATGTAGTATTTGTAGTCACTCTGGTAAGTATGTTCCTGCTTCCCAATTTCCTGTGAGCCTGGTATATATTTAGCGATCTGCAGATGACTTTTGCGAGGTTTAACTGTCAGTGCAATGTGGCGATCTGTACAAAATAGTTTTTCCTCAGAATGTCTCATTTGCTGAGAAACAGTGATGGAAGGTGCTCCCACACCAGCAGCAGGAGCAGTTTGAAGGGTAAATTCAGTGACAAACGTGCTGTCCCATTAGGATTGCTGGGAGTAATGCAATCTGTGTCACTCTGGCAACCATTGCAACTGATTTCGATAGTGCATCCACAGGGGGGCTTGGCTGTTATTTACATAGGAATGTGACATCACTATAACTTCGAGAACCTTTTAGCTGCAATGCAAACAGCCAGCCGGGGTGGACGAACGGTTCTAGGAGCAACAGTCTTGGAACCGCACTACCGCTATGGTCGCAGGTTCGAATCCTGCCTCGGGCGTGGATGTGTGTGATGTCCTTAGATTAGTTAGGATTAAGTAGTTCTAAGTTCTAGGAGACTGATGACCTCAGTAGTTAAGTCCCATAGTGCTCAGAGCTATTTGAACCATTTATTTTGTTATGAAAACATCTCTCTTAGCGCTGGACCCGCACCGCAGCTAGCACCTGCAATGGTGCCTAGGAGAACATGTATTTCGACAGGAATTTCTCAGGTGTCAAGTCTGAAAGAGATGCCACCCATGCTTGCAGGACCCGAACAGAACCTGTATGTGGCTCGGCATCTGATGGCCACGTCATCACTTCACGGGGGCTACAGGTGCAACCTAACTCATGGGGGCATGTGCAGAGTCAGTGGTGTTGGCAGTACAATATTTAAGACGAGGGTGTGTGTGAATGGGTGACATGGAACAGAACAGCAGGTTAAGTGCAAGACACTTTGTGAATTTGCATAAGTTTTATGTTATATGCAGTACAATAATTGAAGAAGTTGGGTGACAAACAAGAATGAACAGAAATGATGTTCAAAAGCATATAAAATTCGAAAAGTGTACCAGAAAATGGTGGGAGGACACAACTAATTACATAATCTGGTATCAAAGGCGGTACAATAGTTTGAAGAAACGGGGATGACATGGTAAACCACTTATCAGAACAATACGTTAATTGCTGATAAAGGGCCAAACATTAGGTTAAGACACCTAGAGTACAGTGCTGAACATTAGGTTATGCAACGCGTTTGCCCCATGTAATTACTTCTTATAAGACCTGCTTGTTTCCAAACAGCACAGAATGGTGAGCAAGAGAAATTCAACCCCCACAAATTGAATTTTCTGTTTTTTTTTTTTTATAAATAAACAATATACCCTAGAATTTCCTGTTATGAGATTCTTCCTCTCCACCAATGAGACACCAATTTGCATCTATTCCATACACTGCCTTGAATCTCCTAAATTGTTTAAATAAACAATATTCCACACACTGTCTAAATTGTTTAAACACTATTTCATTCACAGCAATCGATTTCTGATCAGATTCTTTTACTAAATAAAGACACTATATTCTATACACTGCCATAAATAATTAAATAATATTCGATAGATTGTCTAAAGTGTTTTAACAATATTCCACACACTGCAACCGAATTCCCTCCAAATCACCAATCAACTGAGTCTTTTTGCTGGCAGTTTCCAGGAGGGAGGGTGAGAGGGGATGGTGTTACCAGAGGGGGAGAGGTTAATTAATTGGTCAGTTTAATTAAGTAGTCAATCAAACTAATAAGAGTGAGACAGGCTATTCCAATAACTCAGATCTGATAGTGTATCTGTAGCAGTGTGGGGCGAGGTTTCCTGAGGAGTGGGGGAAGGGTGTGAGGGTACAATAGGTTAAGACCTGTCAAACAAGAGGAAGGTCACTTTTTGCAGAACAATAGGTTAAAGACCTGTCAATCAAAGGAGAACAAAAGGTTAATGACTTGTCAATCAGAGGAGAACAATATCTCTGCCCCTGAGTGCGTACCTGCCCCTGATGTAGGCAACCCACAGTAACAAATTGCGCTTGTACTAAGTTTATGCCATTACTCATATTTTGGAAAGATATGGCCCCATTATCAAGTTCTTACAAATGTGTGACCAACAGAATGAGTATTGAACTCAGGATTATTTCTTACTCTCCTGGGTATGGAGATAAACACAAGAAAAATTAAATGTCTCATGAACTGTCATTATACTCATACAGCTCAGACGTGTAGCGTATGAACATGCAGCATACCACCTTCATCTGTTAGCAGTGTGAAATACCAGGCGATGCAGTTATGTCATCACAGTCAGGTTGGTTCTGCCCCATTAGAATGCGTGTGTTCCACCTGAAGTTACAAGCTGAATGCAGTCCATGTACAACACTAGTTCGGCAGCTGTTTAAATGTCATAGCGCACGCTGCATGCCATCATGGCAGTTTCTCATTTTTTATACGCCATCACCGTATGTCCTAAACCTTCATCTGTGATTGTCTCCCGCACTGTCAGGTTTGATAGCTGTTACTTGCACATGGTTTCTCAGGGCCTACATGCAGACAATTTAATCTGTTGCGAGCTGTGAAGACAGTTCAGTAAAGACTTTTATGAATGACGATCTGAAACAGACACGTATTTCAGCCACATTCACTCTCAGGATAAAAAGCGCAGTTCCACTAGCCTTAGTTTCATTAATTTAATTTCCGAAAATAAATAATGTTCTTAAGGACATAGGCTCTTTTTCTTTTTACAAGGAAAGTAAAACTTCATAGGAAGAAATATGTTATGAAACTTCCTGGCAGATTAAAACTGTGTGCCGGACCAAGACTCGAACTTGGAACCTTTGCCTTTCGCGGGCAAGTGCTCTACCAACTGAGCTACCCAAGCACGACTCACGCCCCGTCCTCACAGTTGTACTTCCACCAGTACTTCGTCTCCTACTTTCCAAACTTTCAGAAGCTCTCCTGCAAACCTTGCAGAACTAGCACTCCTTGAAGAAAGGATATTGCGGAGCCCACTCACACTGATTTGTATTTACATTCTTCAAGTTGCCATCACCCATCCCAGACCATGAGTGTACTTAAAACCCTTGTACACAGGGCACACACGGTGTCGGATGCAGAGAATTTGCCTGTGGAACTGGCACATTTGAGGACGGTGTTCAGAGACAGTGGGTACTCGACCCGGCAAATAAACAGGGCCTTCTCAACTAGAGCAAGGAACCGGGAAGTGGATAAAGAGAAGGACGCGCCAGCCAAGTCCCTAGCTTTTCTTCCCTTTGTCGGAAATATTTCCTTCAAGATAGCGAGGATTCTTAATCGTTTTAATGTGCAAGTCCGCCTTCTAAGATTTCGGATTTGCTGGGATCGGTGAAGGATGATTTGTTACTGCGGAAGGCGGGAATTTACAAAATACCGAGTCAGTGTGATATGGCCTATATAGGACAGACAACGCGTGCTGTGGAGGAGCGTTGTACAGAACATTAACGTTGCACTCGACTACTGCAACCCAGTAAGTCTGCAGTTGCGGAACATTGTATTTCTAACGGTCATTCAATGGAGTACGACAAAACTTCGATTTTAGCCACTGCAACAACTTTTTGGGACTCCATTATCAAAGAATCCGTTGAAATACGTATTGCGGGAAATCTAATGAACCGTCACAGTGGTTACAAATTGAATAACGCATGGAATCCCATCATCTCAGAAATTTGCTCGAGACGAAGACGCCAGAAGATTTCGATAGCTGCGGCCAGCGAGAATACCGACGGCAGCTGATTACTACAGTTCCACCAGCGAGGTCGCTGCCGCTGGTCCGTGTGGCCCTTCTGTCTCCGCAATTGCAACGCATGAGCGGTAGTACTATCAGCGCACTATATAAGCTGGAGCGGGGAACGTTTTCGTCAGTTCTTGATCGGCTCACCTGAAGATGGTTGCAGTTGTTCAGCCGAAATATCGTGCAATGAAGTTTACGACGACCGGCTGCGAACCCGAAACATTTTTGACCATCAGGATTGATGATCACGAAGTATATGAAGTTCTGGAATTCTGCTACGTAGGCAGCAAAATAACCAATGATGGACAGAGCAAGAAAGACATCAAAATCACACTACCACTGGACAAAAGGGGATTTCTGGCCAAAAGAAGTCACTCGGTATCGAACAGACGCCTTAATTTGACGAACAAATTTATGTGAATATACTTTTAGGGTGCAACGTTGTATGGTAGTGAAAGATTGGCTGTCGGAAAACCGGAACAGAAGAGAATGTTGAAAGTTAGGTGGACTGATAAGGTAAGGAATGAGGAAGTTCAGCGCAGAATCGGAGAAGAAAGGAATATGTGGAAAACTCTGACAAGGTGAAGGGACAGGATGATAGACGTCTGTTTCGACATCAGGGACTGACTTTCACGTTACTAGAGGAAGGTATGGGGGGGGGCAAAAACTAAAGAGGAAGACAGAGATTGGAATACATCCAGCAGATGAGGACGTGGGTTGCAGGTGCTGCTCTGAGATGACTGATGTCAAAAAAAAAAAAAAAAAAAAAAAAAAAAAAAAAAAAAAAAAAAAAAAAAAAAAAAAACCTCACAAAATATCCACTATCTGCCTTGTCACTGAGAAGTAAAGGGAATTTTTTAATTTCGTAGGCTTTCCACTTCTGGTTTTCAAATCTTTAAGACAATAAGAAATTCAGAAATCAGTTGCAAGGTAAATTTTTTTTACTTTGCCTAGGTTTCGATGCCAACAATTGTATCTTCTTCAGAACCTATAAATTAACCCATACGGACATATATTGAAATACATCATCGATCTAATGATTGCATAATAAAGAAAATTACGAAGGCCATGTCACAGAAAGAAACTAATACAGTGTAAAGACGCATAATCATAAGATTATGTCTGGCACTACTACAAACAATAAGAACGAAGACGGAGCTACGCCGGGCCAGGAATAAGGGTCACACGTAAGCAACAAGGAGACCAGGCATCGCGAGCAGTTCCGCGGCGAGGCTCGGCCAGCGGCCAAGCGCATGCGCGAGAGAATGCGCAAGCGCTGTAGACAAGCTGTCTCAAAATTACTTAGCGCAACGTAAATTACAGCCAAAATGTGACAGGAAACAGTCCTGCCAATGGGCAAATGCCTAACTATGGTACAGTACATTAAACAATTTTCTTAAGAACTAGCTACTAAGTCAGGACAAGAAAATTTACAATGGTTCAGATGGTTCAAATAGTTCTGAGCACTATGGGACTTAACTTCTGAGGTCAGCAGACCCCTAGAACTTAGAACTGCTTAAATCTACCTAACAACGTAAGGACATCACACACATCCATGCCCGAGGTAGGATTCGAACCTGCGACCGTAGCCGCCGCGCGGTTCCAGACTGTAGCGCCTAGAACCGCTCGGACAACCCGGCCGGCGAAAATTTACATTCAAATATTATAATAAGAGGGAGAAACCCCACTACAGTAACTAATAAATCTATATGGGAGACACAGGAGTGCGAAGCATGAAATGTCTTGAACATAAAACAGGCAATTTAAGAAACACCTTTGCAACTGGCGTCATTACCAGTATAATACAAAATATATGGAGACACAATATACAAACGCACTATAATAAAGAGACAAAGCAGATAGGAAACAGCATCGGTCATTCGAAGAGGACCATGGGTCAACTCCACTGGAGTAAAGGCTGAAATCCTTCGAAATAATTTCAATTTTTTAGTTGCAGCTGATCATTAAGTAAATTTTCTTTGTCAATAATAAGACGTTCAAAAATTTGCAATTCTTCAAGGGTGTCTAACTTACATCATTTGACTTCATTATGCAAAAGTTCTGCATCTTTTAGAGGCTTGGGAGAATGGGCCATTTGAACAAGATGTTCAGAAAATGTAGATCCTCGTATTCCATCACCGCTTTTAGTCAGAGGATGCTCTTTAAACTTAACAGACAGTACCCTTCCTGTCTGGCCAATGTAATAACAGGGAAATCAGCACAAGTGATTTTATATACACCTGACAGGGATTATTTATCAGTAGTTTTATCAAGAGGATGGACTACATTCTTTTTAAGGTTGTTGGTGGTAGAGTAAGAGACTTTACATCCCCTTGTAGGATAGTTACCTATAAAGGGAACTGATATGTATTTTGTTGCCCGGTCTTGATTGTGGGTATCTGACCTGGAAAGGGTGGTAGTCTCCCTTCGTGTTGTTTTCTTTTTTTGTTTTTGTTTTTTTGTTTAACAACTGTCTCACTATACTGGGATTATATCCATTATTCTGAGTGATGTTTCCGCGGACCTTTAATTCGTTCTGTAAATTGTCTGGCGAGAGCGGAATGGAAAGGGCTCGATGGATACTCGAGTGAAAGAAGGCCATTTTATGGGCCTGAGGATGGGTAGAATCAGCTGGGATGACGTTGGCGGAATAGGTTGCTTTTCGAAAAATGTTGAAAACTACTTTGTTGCCAATATGGATAGAGTCAGATCGAGATAGTCTAAAGTCCTCTCAGCTGTCTCATGGTCTAGCGTGAAGCTGATTTTTTTATAGAGGTTATTGAAAGTGGTTTTCATGGGAACCTTCAAACGCAAAGAGCTAGTTTGTATTTCAGTGTTTTATATATGCCCGTAAAAGTTAATTTATAGGTTCTGAAGAAGATACCATTAGTGGCATCGAAACCTAGGTAAACTAAAACATTTTACCTTGCAACTGAATGCTGAATTTCTTGTGGTCTGAACAATTCACGGTTGCTAAAGAACTGAATTATGTTAAATATGTAAAATTTTTTCATCGTGTTGATCCCCACGTTCCTGATGCGAGTTTGAATTTCCAGCTATTTCGAATATTTAGTTTATTGTTGCCAGTCAAAAAGCTTTCGAGTGCTCGGCGAGTTGTCCTGTTGAAGAGGGTGGACGATAGGGTCTGCATTAAATTTTGCTTCAAAAACGGAATAAAGTGTAGCACCGCTTTCAAAATGTTGTCTCTGGCTTTTGGCGAATCTGATATGAGTAAGACAAGAATTTAAGAATAGTATAAACGTTTTCAGCAAGGGTGCAGAAGAAGACGACGGCTGTCCTGGATGTCCTACCACATCAGTTACTGACGAAAATGCAGAAGAAGTAAAGAAAATGGTTCTGGAAGATCAATTTATCACCACGAGATTACATAACTAATGAGGAGGTATTGAATAGAATTGGGGAGAAGAGAAATTTGTTGCACAACTTGACTAGAAGAAGGGATCGGTTGGTAGGACATATCCTGAGGCATCAAGGGATCAGAAATTTAGTATTGGAGGGCAACGTGGAGGGTAAGAATCGCAGAGGGAGACCAAGAGATGAATACAATAAGCAGATTCAGAAGGTTGTACGTTGCAGTAGGTACTGGGAGATGTGGTTTCTTGTTAACAATATCAGCTTACTCCCAAGAATTAGCAGCTTTCACTCAGTTAATACTAGGCAGAAATCTAATCTGCATTTGGATCACACTTCCTTAAATCTTGTGCAGAAAGATGTGCAGTAAACTGCAACATCTATTTCATTAAGATACCACAAGAATTCAAAAATCTTAGCAGTAATCCACGCGCTTTCAAATCGAAACTGAAGAATTTCCTCCTGGGACAGTCCTTCTATTCTGTCGAGGAGTTCCTTGAAAAATTAAGCTGATTGCTATGTTATATTGTTGACTGAGTATACTTAAACTTATGGATTTACAGTTTTGTGTTCACAAACGTTTTTATTCATGTGTTATGGCTTTTATTTTGTAATTTCGTGTACTGACACGTTCCATGACCTCGGAGATTTGCTCCTCAATTTGGTCCTACGTAAGTGGATGCGTAAATAAATAAATAATTCGAAGGAAATGTAGTTATATTTACAAAAATATTCGTGGGATCCATAAAATTTTTTTAAAGTGATTATTATAATAACAACAGAAATATACGCGTCTCATGTTTGAAATGTGTTTATATTCTCATGCTTTCTGGGGCATAATCTGTAAATAAAGACACATTCGAAAGTATTTCGTCATGAATTAGTTGCAACTAATGCACTTAATTAGTGTGATTCCGTTATTTTTAAGCGTGTTTCAAGGTAATTTGTCTCTTGATAACTTCCTAACGCATGAAACGCAAAATGTAACAATTATTCCGTTAATTAAGTAGGAAACGTCTAGAAACAAACATTGGCCTTGCGACGCACGTAACGGCCTACTTTCTCACCACTAGGAGCGCTAGTGTCGCTCCAGTTGTCAAACGGTAACAACTTTCACACTAGAGAGTATTGTGGCTGTATTTCTTAATCTGTGGTTGCAGTAACATAGCATAGTTGGAGTTTTAAGAGCGAGATCTCCTTTTTGGATTTCGGCAGTAGCGTGATAATCACAGGGTTCTGAATTCCAGCTGCGAACATAGGAAGCAGGCTTGGTGGCGTTGTCTGTGTAGGGAAAGGGGGGGATGGGCGGAAGCGGCTGCCATTCCATTGTCCGCCCGGCAATCTGCAGAGTGGTCGCCAGGCAGCGGCTGCGGCTGTGACGTCACGGCTGGCAGGTGGCAGCTTGTCTGCCAGCACGGCCAACTCCCCACCCTTCCCCCCACTCCATCCTACCACATAGCCATCGCTGTCAGTCAGACACTGAGCGACGGGCGCTGATGTGGGAACTCGTGGGCGGATTGTCACTGCTGCTTCCGTGGGTGAGTTCCTCTCTACTGGAATATGAACATCATCAAGCAGTAATGACATCCTTAGTACATATAATAGAGCAGAATACGGTGGCCGACGCACAATGACCAATTTTCTCCCGAAGCTTTGGGCAAGTTCATTCGCTTGTTCGGAAGGGGAGGTCGACCGACACTGCCGGCTCTCGGCAAGTGTCGGTGATTATAGAATCGAGGCGCACGCCTCACTATCTTCCTCAAACGATTTTACAGAAACTACTCAGTAAAAAAAAAAAAAAAAAAAAAAAAAAAAAAAAAAAAAAAAAAAAAAAAACACCTATACTTATAGCGTTATGTGTCAGAACGCGTTTACATTATTTCATTAATGGTCATAGTTATTGTGATAATTGTATTTAAGTAAGACACTGCCCGAGATACGAGAAAATTTGCAGCGAAAAATAGGGGTCGCTATGACTTTGCGTCTGGTGCATATTACACAGCATATTTCATAACATGTTGCTGTGTATGAAATTTATTTAAAATACTGAATTTTTCTTTAAACCTGGATAGAGGCCTCCGTCTGTAGCTAATCTTGAGAAAACTGATCTGTTGTAGCACACTCATTTCCGATCGTGTGCGGCAATGATAAGGCCAAAATGAAATATGCACAACATTCTTCACATTTCGGAAATGGCGAATGACAGCACCCAGAGAGCAGTGTATTTTACCATATTTTTGAAGCAAAATTTCAATATCTACTGTGTTGTTTCACTAAGTACAGACTTTAACAATGAAAAAATGTAATTTTTACATGCCATCGGTAACTAGTGAAACGAGAAATGATGTCGGTTTTGGGATAAGATAAGTGAGACGTTACACTTCATTTTTGTACCGAGGTTGTGCTATTTCGTAAGCTGTTGGGCTTACTTTTCCTCAGTTTTCATGTAATAATCTGAATAAACCCCTGTTTCAGAATTCACTCATAAAAAAAAAAAAAAGGGAAAATGTGCGTATGGCATCGTTGGCTGGGAGGCCACATCCAGAGATGTTCTGCCACCGAGTGCAAGTCTTATTTCTGTCGACGTCACGTTGCGTCACTTGCGAGCTGCTCATGAGGATGAAATAGAAAGCCTCCAACCCTGCTGGAAATCGAACACGGGCCCACTTGCAGTGGGAGGCGAGCAAGTTACCAGCCAGTTAAGCAGGCGGACGTTCTCTGGCAATTGTGTCTGCACAACACATTAGTGATGTGACATTGCATAAAATCCGCTGTTTTGGCAAAAGAAGCAAATTTCAGCGTGGAGACAAGAGAAATGTTGGTTTTACCCAAAATTCGCCACTCATGACGCTCCTCTGATAGCTACAAACGGTTGACAAGACAAGTGCAAAAAAATGGCTACTTTTGTGGCATTTTCAGTGGAATTCTTTTCAGATATTAATCAAAGTAGAGGTGATAGTTGTGTGGGTATTGTGGCGCTCCACTTAATATTTACAGAAAATGTAAGGGTTGGCTTCAGTTTAGGATGGCACATCCCTTCCAGCGCTCGCCATTACCCCTTCAGAACCTCCCCACAACCCCCAGCACTACCACTCTCACCACTTTTGTCCTGCCGACTGCGCATCTACTGGCCACATTATTCTGAACGCACTCTATTCAGTTTGTTATCATAACGATGTGGTCATATACATACAGACACACAACTTTGGTCTTCCATGAATACAATGGTAACCTAGGAAGTTGTAAGCCAATCCACAGTGTCACGAAGTGGAGAAGGGTGCACTAATTACATTTTAGAAGAGGTAGAAATTGGGAATTACAAGAAAGACCCAATTCTCGATTAGCAGAAAAATTGGAAAGTCATTGGATTCCTTTACGCACTGTATTCCCATGGAATATCATGTGAAGAAAACTGTGTGATAGTTTCTTCTTATTTAATGTAGTCTTCTGCATAATGTTTTCTCAGTGCATTGCAAAGTGTAAACAGCAGACAACACTTTGATGGGTACTTCTCTCTCGCCTGATACGCGCATCATTTACTCGCATTGATGCATCTACTTGCTGCAGAGCAATTTCCTGTCGCCTGACATTTGTCCCCAGATTTTCTCTGAGCAGTGCGTACTTTAATTACTTCACAAATTAAGTAGTATTTAGTATTTTCTGTTACATATCAATATTACTTGTCGAGGCTTTATATATTTTGGAGTGCTTTTCTCCCTTTAAATTTACGCTTTGGACACTTACACAAAAAAAGTTTCTGTCTTGGTCGCACTTAATTATTCCTTTTTACGTGTTTGCACAGACAGTCATCCTCAGATCAAAAACTTAAGGGAACAGTGTTCAAATGCTTCAGATGGCTCTGAGCACTATGGGACTTAACATCTAAGGTCATCAGTCCCCTAGAACTTAGAACTACTTAAACCTAACTAACCTAAGGACATCACACACATCCACGCCCGAGGCAGGATTCGAACCTGCGACCGTAGCAGTCGCGCGGTTCCGGACTGAAGCGCCACATTTTTTTTCAACTATAGGTTTGTTTATAAATAACTCATCTGCTACCACTCACGATTTTCCTTATTTTATTTTTCGCACGACGCGTTTCGAGAAATGATTCCCATTTTGGAGTGCGTTTTTTTGGTGTTTGGTATGTCATTTCCCGAAACGCGTCGTCCGAAAAATAAAATAAAGAAAATCGTGACTGGTAGCAGATGAGTTACTTATAAACAAACCTATTGTTTTCAGAGTCGCAGGCTTCAGAACCATTTGTAATGAAACAAATCAGATATTTTTTTAAACCACTGACAGATGGCGCTGGAATCGAGAAAAATTAAAATTGAGGCAGAGCACCGATTTATGTAGAATGATCCGAGAAAGACGCACAAAATTGATGCAAAATGTGCACCAATTACTTCATTACACTAAATTAAGCTATTTTTTTTTACAAAATGTATCCTACCCGTCACAGGTTTTGATGGAGGGAGGCGGAATGGTATTAAAACCTCATTAGGGAACTCTTCGCAATTGCATTACGCACCCGACTGTGGCGCTACCATGGCGAAACTGCGAACTATGGCTCATTATAAAGGATCAAACGTCACTTCACATTCAGATAGTGAACGGTAAACATCAACTGACGAAATTAATTATTCTTTAGCGAAACGTGGCTCACTATCCTACTACAGAGATAGTTGATATGTTGTTGATTTTAGGTGAATGCCATAACAGTTACGCTGCAGCTGCCCAATTGTATGTGGATCGTTTACCAAAGAGATGACATCCAAGCGAAAGCATTGAGAGGTGGCATGAGCCCCCTCTCATATTTCTATCTTACGATTTTCCTCTCTAATTGCATGCAGTGAAAAGTCGCTATTCCTTCACATGCGGACTTCCCACGCAGCGTCTCTCGTCACCCGGGTGGTCCGGTGACAGGCAGCCACTGCTGATCTGGATAGGGTTAAGCCGACGGGTGTGAGGAAGTCGAGTGAATGCTTTGCAGACGCCGACATTGTCAAAAGACATGCCCGGAGGGGTCTGAAGTAGCGGCTGTGCTAGAGGTTCTGTTACTTCGCAGAAACTTAGCGAAAACACTTTCTGGAGGGCTACCAGCAAGGTGTGGGAATGACTTGTGTACCCAGGCAGTTGTGGCGGGAAAATTCCCGCGCTTTCTGCAAAATAGTAACTGTGATTGGCTTGCTCAGGGCATAGCTCCGTGACGTAGCAAAATCAGCGCAGAAATTGGCGCCAGGAATCTCCATTGGTGGAATGGTAGTGCTCCGGCAATAGAGCGGAATTTTCCGCCGGTTTTCGAGTTGCTGATTGGAATGTTTAACCGCGGCCACTGTCGTGGGGGCGGGAATATTGTGTGTTCGGCCTGTACGGGTGCTCTAGGTAGTCGGCTCTCGCCTTTCGGTCGAGGACGTCGAAGCAACCAGCCATCGCCTCCGGTACGCCAAATCGTGTTCTTGCAGTTAAGAAGACAGATTGGTAATGTATGTCCGCAGCACCGGCAGACAGGGACTTTCCTAGGTGATAATCAGAGCTCAGCAGAGCGCGCCTGTTCGTCTTTTTCTAACTTTGTTCTGTCCTGGCTAGCAGCAATTAATGTTGGGTTGGCTATGTGTTTTCTCTTAAGATTTGAGTTGCAAGGAATAGGCTCCTCATGCCACTTCGTCATAATCCTCACAATCTAGTTTAGGGACAACTTCACATTCACAGCGTTTGTTTGAGTATCCAATTTGAGCCAATTTGATGTATTGTAAATGTTTCATGTGTTTTTGTTTATTATTTTGTGTTTAGTCTTAATAAATCATATTGTTATTTTGGACAGAACTTTCATTCTGTTAATCGGTAGAGCAACCCTATCATTCCTCACTATGTTAATGAAACCTTCCTTTATTTAACTTATTTATCAAATTAAATTATTGCAGGTGCCAAACTCTCTTCTACTCCACTGGCAGGGTTGCTTAGAGTCAGTTCGCATATTTTTTTAAATCCTTGTGCAACAGCAAAAGTCGGAGTTAGAATAGGGGGTCTTAGAGCATCATTTACATTTGTAGATTCTAGAAGAATTTAGTGTTAAATACACTGCTAGCCCCGGCACCTCACAGCATTATTCAAAATTGCACTCAACGAGCTCAAAATGGATATATGCACCTTCCACCTCGTCATCGCGAATACAATGACAGAGACACTTGTACCCTTACTGTTCTCGCCTGTGTTCAGCTGGATCCCGAAATAAGTAGTCGTGCGATTCAGAGACAAACTGGAATACCGAAATCAACTGTTTCGACGATTTTGAAGGCACATAAATGTCATGCGTATCATATCACAATGACACATGACACGGGCATTAACGCCGAAAGATATGCAAATACGCGTGCATTTCTGCCAGTGGGCCTTGGAAATGATAGGAGGTGACAATGACTTTTTTAGATACGTTATGTTCAACGATGAAGCCACATTCAAAAGCAGTGGCAAATCAAATCGTCATAATTGTCATTATTGGTCCCCTGTCAATCAACACTGGCCCAGACCAGTTGACAATCAACTCAAATGTTTGTTAATTGCCTAGTGTGGAATTTCAAACGGTTATTTGATAGGACCTTATTTTTTTGACCGAAATGTTACTGTGGAATCTTATTTACAACTTCTTCACGATGATTTGTTGGAGCTAATGGAAGATGTTGATATAGAAACTAAGCAACGAATGTGGTGCCAATAGGACGGAGCAACTCCCCATTATGCTAAAAATGTGCAGAACGTTTTAAATTTACGGTACCCTGGTCGGTGGTTAGGACGCGCCGGACCAATTCAGTGGCCTCCACGTTCACCACACCTAACATCTCCTGATTTTTTCTTTTGGGGTTATTTAAAAAAAATATTGTTTACGAAAGACAGGCCACAATCCGAAACGATATGGAGCAACACATTAGAAGAGCGTCTGCAGCCATACCACGAGATGTGCTGCTCAAAACTGTGGACAACTTTGGCAAAAGACTGACTTTATGCATTGAATTCAATTGGGGACAATTTTGAACAATTTCTTCGTGGCTAATTTCATTAATTAAGCATCCCAATTTGTGAGAGACAAGGGGACTAATGAAGTACCCCAACATGTGAGAGGCAAGGGGACTCACACTAGTGAAGCACCAGATGGGAACATTATTCTACTATGTCTATGACGTTGTTCCTGGGTAACGGTAAAAGTTGGGTGCAGTACATTTTGTAAAAAATAGCTCGATTTGGCGAAACGAAAGAAATGGTGCACATTTTTTATCGATTTGATGCGTCTTTCTCGAATAATTCTAAATAAATCAGAGTTATTCCCAAATTTTACTTTTTTCTCGATTTCAACGCCCCTCTCAATGGTTTAAAAATGTTTCAGACAAAACTTGATTGCTTTTTATGGAGAATCAGAATCTGCAATAAAAAATAGGTGTTTCCATTTAAGATTTAAAAGTTGCCCCCCGCCCCACCCAAGGGGCGGGGGCTGGAATTCACGTGTAGTATTATTTGCTGACCCCCTTTGAGCTTACGAACTTGTCTTGCCAACTATTTTTACCCGATGTATAGTTTTCGAGGTAATCTCATCCGAAACATCAGATGGACCACCCTGTATATATTACTCGAAACTCACTTGCCCTCTGACGGCGGTTCAATACGATTTTGCAGTGCCTGTCTGATACCGAACTTCGATGCAAAGTTCCTTCGAACATGCATGTCTGTCCGAAGCAATAGGCACTGCCGCCACTGCACCTGTCATGAAATACATGCAGTTGCGAATATGGACAATAACGTATTTATCACATGAAATATGTTCGCAGTTGCAACTATAGACTGCTATCAGCTGTGTAATGGGATTATAACAATGAAAATTTGTGCAGGGCAGGGACTCGAACCCGGATTCCCGGTAACGCGGGTGGTCGCCTTAACGTTTGGCTACCCGAGCACGTGCATGGATGTCCAAAGAACTTCACATCGTCATTCGGGATAACACAGGCACTGCAATATCGAATTAACCGGATCAAGTGACCAATATTGACAATCATGAGTGCACAACGAAAAAATAAAGAAGCAGTAAATGCCCAAACGTAAAACATTTTCAGAATGGCTCAAACCAGAGGGAGAATGGTATTTGGGAGCTGTGACAAGTGTGACTGCCAGTAGAGTAGAAATTATTGTCCTATGAAAAGTGTCTACAATGGCAAGTGCTCCTTCATAAATGTTGAATATAACCTATATGTCTCCTAGGGTTTATACTGAAATATAATTAAATTGTAATAAACTGGGATCTGGGACTGGTACTAAGGATGTGGTCTCATTTTTAAACCTTCCCTTGTTGGACTGTGCGTTAGTCCCTAGCCAAATGGCCTTTAACTATTAGGTTGGTGCATAAATTCGTAGAGTTTTCGTTTTGAATGTTGATATTTCGGTGTGCTATGGGTTTATTTATTGATTTCATTTTTTATTTGTGGTTCGTTGTTGCTATTTGAGTTTACATATTGCCGTTTTCTCATTTGCATATAATGAGTGGAGCTGTGGAAACTAGAAAATGAAGTGCCAAGTGGAGAAATCGGAAGATTTCTGACATGTTCTTGTGTGGTTCGTTCAGTAGAGAGATGGCAGCAGTAGAGGCATCTGGAAACATTTGCACCGTGTGTGGGCATGGTGCCATTGGTTTTCCACATCCCGATAGATGAATACTGGGCTGGTCCCCACGTTCTGCCTCAGTTACACGACTCACAGACATTTGAAAACGTTCGCACTATTTCATGACTTACACTAGACGCAGACAGCTGGGGTACGCTACGTCCATCCCGGGGGGATCGTGGTGGCGTCAGGGGGGGCATCGGGCCACCCTCTGCAATTAACACTGCCAAATCCGTCATAACAAAGCCAACCCCGCTTTGGAGTGGGACAAAGGTCCCGAGAAAGAAAGAAAGAAAGTGGGCATAATGCCATTGGACAGAGCACGGCAAGAAAATTGTTTCCTCGTTTTAAGGAGGATACTTTTGACATTAGTGGCTCTCTATGTTCAGGAAGACATTCGAGGTTTGAGAAAGATCGTTTAAACGCATTAATCCAAAATGATTCACGTCATTGTACTCTAGAAGTGGCAAATCTGATCAGCTATGATCATTTCACCATCGTGCGTCGTTTGCAAGCAATGGGGGATGTTCAAAAATCGAGAGAGTGGATAGCTTATGCCCCAAGCCAAAATCACGAAAATCAGCGGCAGCCGTATGTGCATCTCTGCCTACTCCTCATCAATTTCCTCGTGAGTAATACCGACGATTCCTGTGCTGCATCATTACTGGTGACGGTAACTGGTGTCTCTCTTCTGCTAACATGAGGTAATGAATAGAATGACTGAGCTAGAACATAGCATCGTGTCCCCCTACAAATACCTGTGCGCATCCACAAAACACACTGTTGTGCATATGGATAGATAGCGTCGCTGCGGTGTACTATGAATTGCTTCCCGCAGGTGTAACCATCACCGCTAACAATAATTGTCAACAACTGAGAAGTGTTGCAGACGCAATCCTAAAACAACGACCAAAAAGACTGCGTGATGTTACTCCACGATAGCACCCGCCCGCTGTCTGCTAGACTGACAAGAAACGTTATATAGGAGCTGGGTCGGGAAGTCATTCCACATGAACCTTATTCACCTGACCTTGCGTCCTCAGATTTTCATCTTCTCAGCTCTCCATAGATCAACGGTCAAAGGACTTACTTTCCGGATAAAAATGCGCTCCGAAAATTGCTCAATCAGTTCATCGTCTCAAAACCACATGATTTCTACGGTGGCGGAATCGGAAAGTTACCCCATCATTGGCAGACTATTGTAAATAGTGTAGGAGAATGTGTGTTTGTTATGTTTATTAAACCTATGATAAATCAATTCAAAACCTGTGCACCAACCTAATAAATTTGCGATCGCTAATAACGATCGAAATATAACGAGTATGAATGCAAGGTCTCAAAATAACCATCAATTTCACATTCCCTCTGCACAGACTGACATCAGTTTCGTATTCGTGGTTGAACAGTTTCCTCCACAATTCGTTCTAAGTGATGTACTAGTGCCAGCCGTAATAGTTTGATACTGTGCTTTCTGTGAGTTTTTAAATGTTCCTCTCACAGTGAGGCCAGGGGTGTCATTAGTATAAAACGCATTGTAGTTGAAACCTTCATTAATTTACCATCTGATAAAGGATGTGCGTGGGTGTAGCTTAATTGACGAAAGGAAATGAGAATGTGGTGTGTTATTTTCGACAATAGGAGACCCATTGTTCATAATGGAATTCGAGAAGGAGTCCGTTACTCGTCAGTATAAAACTATTCAACGCAGACGTACAACCTTAGACGAGTTGCACATTTCTTTGCCACAAATTTCTCATTATTCATTTCGTGGAATTGTGTCCGTTAATTCCGAATATGTAAAAATGTTGTGGACGCTGTCTTCAACAATACCTAAGTGACTAATACAAGAAACGGAGGAGACAACAGCGCTATCGATTATAATGATATATCACACAGACGGAAATTACATTGTTCATCAGACTGGGACTACTGATCAGGCGTGGATGTTACCCTTCGCCCAAGAGACCTATCGCCGCTAGTCTCATACCACCCAGAGATACCGTGAATATTCTGTCGACATGAAATCTCATGGAAACAGTTATTTGTGATACTAAGGGAAAGATGGATTTTATTAAAAGGCATTACGATCAGTGGAGACCATCCTATGGAAAGTACGACAAGCAATTGAAAGTCAAAGATATGGATCGTTTTCTCACCGATTTGTGTTGATTCACAGCAATGTCCTTAATTCCACTGCTTTTGAAACTGAGTCAGTGCGAGGAAAAGTTAAAGAACATGCTGAGTAGAAAGAACAGTCTACGGAGCACCGAATGTCGATTGAGAGTAATCCGAAGAAAAACGAAAGCGATAAAGAGTAGCAAAATAATAGTAATGAAAAACTTACTATCAAAATTAAGTTGACCAATTGAAGTAATTATGCTATCTTTGGAAGCAAAAAAGGATATGAGGAACGGCGCAAGGAAGACTAGTACTGGCGAAGACTGCATAAGTCAACAAATATAAAAAAAATGGCCTTAAAAATTTCTGAGGATTTACATTTGCAGCGCAGAATCGTATGGAAAGGAATCATCGACTGCATGGAAACAGGAAAATAAGAGGATTGGAGCAATTATGGCTCTGAGCACTATGGGACTCAACATCTGAGGTCGTCAGACCCCTAGACTTAGAACTACTTAAACCTAAGGACATCACACACATCCATGCCCGAGGCAGGATTCGAACATGCGACCATAGCAGCAGCGCGGTTACGGACTGGAGCGCCTAGAACCGCTCGGCCACCGCGGCCGGCGAAGCGATTAAGATGTAATGCTATTTTTTTTTTTTTTTTTTTTTTTTTTGGTCATCAGTCTACTGACTGGTTTGATGCGGCCCGCCACGAATTTCTTTCCTGTGCTAAGCTCTTCTTTTCAGAGTAGCACTTGCAACCTACGTCCTCAATTATTTGCTTGACGTATTCCAATCTCTGTCTTCCTCTACAGTTTTTGCCCTCTACAGCTCCCTCTAGTACCATGGAAGTCATTCCCTCATGTCTTAGCAGACGTCCTATCATCCTGTCCCTTCTCCTTATCAGTGATTTCCACATATTCCTTTCCTCTCCGATTCTGCGTAGAACCTCCTCATTCCTTATCAGTCCACCTAATTTTCAACATTCGTCTATAGCACCACATCTCAAATGCTTCGATTCTCTTCTGTTCCGGTTTTCCCACAATCCATGTTTCACTAACTTACAATGCTGTACTCCATCCTCAGAAATTTCTTCCTCAAATTAAGGCCGGTATTTGATATTAGTAGACTTCTCTTGGCCAGAAATTCCTTTTTTGCCATAGCGAGTCTGCATTTGATGTCCTCCTTGCTCCGTCCGTCATTGGTTATTTTACTGCCTAGGTAGCAGAATTCCTTAACTTCATTGACTTCGTGACCATCAATCCTGAGGTTAAGTTTCTCGCTGTTCTCATTTCTACTACTTCTCATTACCTTCGTCTTTCTCCGATTTACTCTCAAACCATACTCTGTACTCATTAGACTGTTCATTTCGTTCAGCAGATCATTTAATTCTTCTTCATTTTCACTCATGATAGCAATGTCATCAGTGAATCGTATCATTGATATCCTTTCACCTTGTATTTTAATTCCACTCGTGAACCTTTCTTTTATTTCCATCATTGCTTCCTCGATGTACAGATTGAAGAGTTGGGGCGAAAGGATACAGCCTTGTCTTACACCCTTCTTAATACGAGCACTTCGTTCTTGATCGTCCACTCTTATTATTCCATCTTGGTTGTTGTACATATTGTATATGACCCGTCTCTCCCTATAGCTTACCCCTACTTTTTTCAGAATCTCGAACAGCTTGCATCATTTTATATTGTCGAACGCTTTTTCCAGGTCGACAAATCCTATGAAAGTGTCTTGATTTTTGTTTTGCCTTGCTTCCATTATTAGCCGTAACGTCAGAATTGCCTCTCTAGTCCCTTTACTTTTCCTAAAGCCAAACTGATCGTCACCTAGCGCATTCTCAATTTTCTTTTCCATTCTTCTGTATATTATTCTTGTAAGCAGCTTCGATGAATGAGCTGTTAAGCTGATTGTGCGATAATTGTCGCACTTGTCAGCTCTTGCCGTCTTCGGAATTGTGTGGATGACGTTTTTCCGAAAGTCAGATGGTATATCGCCAGACTCATATATTCTACACACCAACGTGAATAGTCGTTTTGTTTCCACTTCTCTCAATGATTTTAGAAATTCTGATGAAATGTTATCTATCCCTTCTGCCTTACTTGACCGTAAGTCATCCAAAGCTCTTTTAAATTCCGATTCTAATACTGGATCCCCTATCTCTCCTAAATCGACTCCTGTTTCTTCTTCTATCACATCAGACAAATCTTCATCCTCATAGAGACTTTCAATGTATTCTTTCCACCTATCTGCTCTCTCCTCTGCATTTAACAGTGGGATTCCCGTTGCACTCTTAATGTTACCACCGTTGCTTTTAATGTCACCAAAGGTTGTTTTGACTTTCCTGTATGCTGAATCTGTCCTTCCAACAATCATATCTTTTTCGATGTCTTCTGTTACCCATGGTTTCTTCGCAACTACCTTCTTTGTACCTATGTTTTCCTTCCCAACTTCTGTGATGGCCCTTTTTAGAGATGTCCATTCCTCTTCAACTGTACTGCCTACTGCGCTATTCCTTATTGCTGTATCTATACCGTTAGAGAACTTCAAACGTATCTCGTGATTCCTTAGTACTTCCGTATCCCATTTCTTTGCGTATTGATTCTTCCTGACTAATGTCTTGAACTTCAGCCTACTCTTCATCACTACTATATTGTGATCTGAGTCTATATCTGCTCCTAGGTACGCCTTACAATCCAGTATCTGATTTCGGAATCTCTGTCTGACCATGATGTAATGTAATTGAAATCTTCCCGTATCTCCCGGCCTTTTCCAAGTATACCTCCTCCTCTTGTGATTCTTGAACAGGGTATTCGCTATTACTAGCTGAAACTTGTTACAGAACTCAATTAGTCTTTCTCCTCTTTCATTCCTTGTCCCAAGCCCATATTCTCCTGTAACCTTTTCTTCTACCCCTTCCCCTACAACTGCATTCCAGTCGCCTATGACTATTAGATTTTCGTCCCCCCCTTACATACTGCATTACCCTTTCAATGTCCTCATACACTTTCTCTATCTGTTCACCTTCAGCTTGCGACGTCGGCATGTATACCTGAACTATCGTTGTCGGTGTTGGTCTGCTGTCGATTCTGATTAGAACAACCCGGTCACTGAACTGCTTACAGTGACACACCCTCTGCCCTACCTTCCTATTCATAACGAATCCTACACCTGTTATACCATTTTCTGCTGCTGTTGATATTACGCGATACTCAACTGACCAGAAATCCTTGTCTTCCTTCCACTTCACTTCACTGACCCCTACTATATCTAGGTTGAGCGTTTGCATTTCACTTTTCAGATTTTCTACTTTCCCCACCACGTTCAAGCTTCTGACATTCCACGCCCCGACTCGTAGAACGTTATCCTTTCGTTGATTATTCAATCTTTTTCTCATGGTAATCTCCCCCTTGGCAGTCCCCTCCCGGAGATCCGAATGGGGGACTATTCCGAAATCTTTTGCCAATGGAGAGATCATCATGACACTTCTTCAAATACAGGCCACATGTCCTGTGGATACACGCTACGTGTCTTTAATGCAGTGGTTTCCATTGCCTTCTGCATCTTCATGTCGTTGATCATTGCTGATTCTTCCGCCCTTAGGGGCAATTTCCCACCCCTAGGACAAGAGAGTGCCCTGACCCTCTATCCGGTCCTCCGCCCTCTTTGACAAGGCCGTTGGCAGTATGAGGCTGACTACTTATGCCGGAAGTCTTCGGCCGCCAATGCTGATTATTTATCAAAATTTTGGCAGTGGCGGGGATCAAACCCGGAACCGAAGACGTTTTGATTATGAATCAAAGACGCTACCCCTAGACCACGGGTACCCTTTACTATAGACAATGTTTTTGATGATGACAGGTGACTAGTGAAAAGTAAGCTGTTCTCCACAAAATCGACGAGGGAGGAAATATGTGGAAGACACTCATAGGAAGAAGGTACAGGATGACAAGGCAAGTATTAAGGTATTGGAGAATAATACAATACTAGAGAAAGTTGCAGAGGGTGAAAAATTGGAGGAAGAATTACAGACTCATTCCTGTGACAACCTCTTCTTCTCATAACAGCACTTACCACAACGTCGAGAGCCGCATCAAACCAGGCGGATGACTGATGCTCCCTCCCCCCACCCCCCCACCGCCCCAAAAAAAGGTATTGTTACAACATGCTCGCTGCGTCTGTTGGGATGAAAAATTACCCATACTACAGACTGCACCTTGCTCCACTTTATTTTCACCTTTCGATGGAGTTGAAGGATAACATAGGTGGAAAACATTGTGGAACATGCGGAGTTGATGAATGTAGTGATCATTCAGCATAACCTCGAGGTTCTCTGATCACAGTGGTGGAAGATGGGGGAAGGTGGAAGGGGGTGGGATGCGAACAGACAACCACAGTTGGTTGGCTGTTGGCTCGTACCACTGATAACGCTGATACGTCAGTCACAATGTTGTTGAAATCGAAATATAGCGGCATCCAGTTATGACATGACAATTCGAATGTCATTGTTACATAGGAAAAATGTTTCAGAGAGGTATTCGTCTATGGAAGTAAAGTAAACTTCAGTTTGTTAACTGAATTTTTTTCTCTTAATAAAAGACATTATTTCCTGGAGTACCCCCGTACAATGCAGTCCTACTGTACCCCATAGAGCTAGGTGATCATGAAAGAGTAAGTAACCTTGACGGATTCTATTCCACACTATTTATTCTTAAAAGACGTGGAGAAAGATGTCGCTGGTAATGCAGGCTGGTACCTATGCACAAGGCCCAGTAGCGATGAGGATAATGGCATTCTGGGATCTCCATGGAGAGCGGCAACTGCATAGTTGAGGAGTTACAGTTCAACAACTGAGTCATACACACATACACATACATCAGTTATGATGTAAGCTACAGCTAGTGAGTGAACAAACGATCGTATGTGCAGGTTCTGTCATTATGGACGCTAACTTGACAAATATAGAAATTTAAAATCAATAGTTACTCAGCAGATATTCGAAAAAGAAATACTCACATGAACAATGAATCAATCAAAGTGAAACAAGTATGATCGCATGCTGCCAGAGGTAAATCTCTTACGATAAAACGGTTACAAAATGCAGTATAGGGGACAATGTAAAATGAAGATCATGTGCCATGGGGAAGCTATGTATCAGTTGACATAAAAGTTTTCTGGGTATGGTACGGCGTCATAATGTAAAAAACTACTGCTGCTGGAGAAAAACCAACGTTTCGGCCACGATTGGAGCGGCCTTCTTCTGGGTCTAGACCCAGACAGCAGCAGTAGTTTTTTACATTGTGACGCGGTACCATATGCAGAAAACTTTTATGTCAACTGACTCTGGCCGCGTAAGCCTACGCAGTTATATTATGTATCAGTTGTCTGATAAATTGTTCATCAGTATTAACTAAAAAAAATTCTGTTTCCTTCTTCCTGAAGTAATGAAGATACAGGAAATACTTTTAGATATACATAGAGGTGACGAAAGTTATGGAATACCTCCGAACATCGTGTCGGACCTACTTTTGCCTGGCATGGTATCGACTCAACAAGTAGTTGGAAGTTCCCTGCAGAAATACTGAGCTTGTTACGTCTATAGCGGACCATAATTGTGAAATTGATGCCGGAGCAGGATTTTGTGCACGAACTGAACACTCGAATATGTTTCATAAATTTTCGGTACTTGTCGGACGATACGGATGGTCAAATCAATCGCTCGAATTGTTCAGAATATCCTCCAAACCAGTGTGGAGCAGTTGCGTCATGAATGGCTGCAAATGGTCTGCAAGTAGCCGAACATAACCATTTCGAGTCAACGATCGGTTCAGATGGACCACAGGACATAGTATATTCCATGTAAACAAAGCATAGCAGCCAACATCTTGCATAGTGCCTTGTTGACAACTTCGGTTCAAAAAATGCTTCAAATGGCTCTGAGCACTATGGGACTTAACATCTATGGTCATGAGTCCCCTAGAACGTAGAACTATTTAAACCTAACTAACCTAAGGACATCACACAACACCCAGTGATCACGCGGCAGAGAAAATCCCTGACCCCGCCGGGAATCGAACCCGGGCGCGGGAAGCGAAAACGCTACCGCACGACCACGAGCTGCGGAAACAACTTTGGTCAATGGCGTCGTAAGACTGCGCCAAACACGAACTCTACCATTAGTTCCTAGCAACTGAAATCGGGAATCATCTGACCAGGTCACCGTTTCCAGTCACCTAGCGTCCAAGCGATACGGTCTCCAGCCGAGGGGAGGGGCTGCAGTTGATGTCATGTTGTTAGCAAAGGCAATCGCGTCAGTCGTCTGCCGTCTGGTCACCTGAATTGGTAAAAAGAAAGGGAATCCTAGAAACTGCCACAATATGATTTCATCGGGAGTGCGGTGTTAAGTAATGTCATTGGACGCAACAGACATCGTGGCTGAATTTTGTCGGATGGAGATGTCATTAGTAAAACAATTTCATATACACGTGTCATTACTGAGAATTTTACATTCTGGGTTGTCGAAAATACGTGACACATTTACCACAACATTTATCCAACAACAAGTTTTACAAAACAAGGAAACGCAAATGAGTTCATCAAAATGCTATACACACCGACGTTCATGTAAAAATGTCTATTTTCTGGTGTTACATACCTGTAGGTTACTACGACATTTGGCACCGACAAAAATTAGCTGTTGGCTTTTTACTTTTGATAGTGGCTAATGGCATAGTAACTTTAAGGTATGTAATACTGGAGTACAATGCAGACAGGTTTACATTGTTATCAGTATGTGCAGCAGTGCGATGTATATATTTGTGTTTCCTTGTTTCAGGGCACTTTATAATGGGATAATGCAATCCAGAAAGATATGGTGACAAACATATCACAACTGAAGCGTAAGATTCTCAGTGCTGATTAATGAAACGTTGAACAATGGCTTCACACCAGATAGCGTAATACGCAGGTTTACAATTGAGACGTGTAAGAGTTTTTACGGCACGTGGAACAGAGGTACCGAAAATAGAACACGCTGGGGCGTTGCACCTATTCTCCCTACCAGCTCCTGTAACAAGCAGAGCCAATGTTAGGAGATCCTGTTCCGTGGGACCTCGATGCAGCGTATTCGAATCTACATACAAGCGTGAATCAATCAATTAATCATAGGGGTATAAGCGAACAGAAAGAGCAAACCGCAGCCTGAACAATGGGAAGGGCCTATATTTCACTCAACAGTTAAAAAACATTGTGAACCAAAGACTGATCTGCACTTACGGAACTATTTTACGTCGAACTGGAGGAAATGAATATACTAATACTTCCTCAAGTTTCAACCGATAACAGGAACATCAACTAAACAATAAAGCTGTGAAAGGAGTACCTTCTTGTTTTGAGGAATGGACTATAGGTTTCAGAAGACCAAGAGAGGGAAATGTGAGCAATGAGACGAGACTGTGGGGTATGACGGGGAGCTAGGTACACAGAAGGCTCTAGAATTTTGACTTGGAGTCAGTCCACGGGCCAATGATCAGTCTTCCGATCATGTCAATTACGAAAGTGATGGAATAAATGCTATGATCTGTATTAGATTTTCTATATATTGTAAGTGTCCGAGCTTTCAGGGGAAGACTTTCGTTAACATGGCTTCTAAGACTAGCCCCAGTGGTGCACAGTGACTATATGATGGGGAATTTATGTGGTGCCTGATTCAGAACACACACACAATTATCTTGCTCAGTAACACCAAGAAAATATCCGCAGCGGCTGCTGTGAGAAGATTTATTGATGTCCTATTTGTTAACAACTGTTCCGTGACTACAAAGTCTCATTTTCACGTGCCAGACAATTGACCTTTTTAGACATGGACAGCTTCAACGATTAAAAACGCCACTTTTTTGGCTTCTGAGGATATGACTTACAGTCACGAAACTAGTTGTGAACCAATAGAATACCAATAAATCTCCTCACAGCAGCTGCTGCGGTTATTAATTTATTGATGCAGTAGCCCCATTCACCAGGGGACGCATTATCGCATGATTGCACAACTCCAGAACAATGAAAGCAGTCATTTCTGTTAAACAGCTAAGAGCAAGGGCACAGACCGTTTTAATGTGAAACGAATACATAAAAGTAATCGAAAGTAAGGCAAATGTCAGAGCGATATTCATTCGAACAATTCTCAGGAAATTTCATCCAACCACAAAGGGAGTAGCTTACAAAGACCGTTGTTCAGCGAATACTTGAATATTGTTGGTCATTCTTGGATCCGTACCGAATAGGTTTGATAAGAGAAGATCCAACGTAGGTAAGAGGCTCATTTAGTAGGTGAGAAAGAGCCACACAGATGCTCAGCCAACGGCAGTGGCAGACGCTACAATAGAGGAGCTGTCCATCGTAGTATATTTTTAAAATTCCGAGAGCTTACCTCCCAGAAGAATCACGCGATATAATGTTTACTCGTACGTATAGCTCGCTATAAAACAATGAAGGTAAAATTAGAGATATTCGAGCTAACTCGGTGGCTACCCAAAAATGATTCCTCCAGCCGAATATTTGCCACTGGAATATGTACACAAAGTACATCTTTGCAAGCCGTCTTTGGGTGTATGGACATAGATATTGTAGTAATAAATTAATAGCCTAGGATGTCACACTGTAACAGCTTCGATCAATACCGAAAATTTATCTACAAACAAACCAAAAAAATTTGCTTGAGAGGGTTGTCCAGGGTGATTCACAGATTTGCTTATAGGACACTACACTCATCGCAAAGAGAGAGAGTTGTTGGTGGGAACTTTGAACACCATAAATTTAAAGCTAGAACTAAATTTCTTAAATTGCTTTGAAACTAATGATATTTTCTAACTACGTATGGTTATTTGAAAACAAAAAGTCAATGTTTACGACAAAAATATTGTTATAAAAGCGTGCAGCAAAAATCAAAATTAAAGTATATCGCAGACATCCTATATAATATAATAGAAAAAATATCTACTTACAAGTTACAAAAATGAAACAGTATGTACATTTTATTAGTAATAGCTCCCGCCAACTTGAAAAATGTGGCTTTGAAAAACAAGTGTTTGAAGTTCCAACTTTTGTTTTTTAATATTAAAAGTGAGGAAGTCTTTAATCAGCATCCTGCAGTCCACCTTCCCACCCGCCGACGTCGAACCACACTCATTTTGACGAAATTATATCGATTAACTGGCTTTCGCTTAGCAATAGAAATGGCTTTTGCACGACTGGGATTAATTTTCGAACTTTTTCTACCCGTCTGAATACGTAAGTACGCCATTTTCAAGCACTCAAGTTTTAAGTCACTTAAAGAAAAAGCGAAACGACGGGTTAAGTAGACGCGAGACAAGCCCGTGCTTTTAGAGTGTTTACCATAAACGAATCACGTTACGAAGAGAAATCTGGTTGAGAACAGTATTTTTTAAGATACTAACTTCCTCTGTGATAATATCGGAAACTAACCGTATCGATTGCATTCGAGCATTCGGATGCGACAGATCCCCATACAGTAAATCACAGTTTTAACACACTTTATATGAATGAATCCTAGTAACAGACTCTCTAAGAAACATTTTAACAAAATAAAACAATTTGGCTCTAAAAAATTTCTACCCTGATCCACCCCCCTTAATAACAGACTACACGTCACACTCCCAGTGCTTCATTCCTCCGTTAACTGAACAATACCATAACGACAATGCTTGGATTATGGATGCCAATTCATCGCATGGGTTCACAACACCCCTTTTCAAGTTGCACCTCCAAGAAAGCAAACATATCTCATGGGAGTTACACCATCGGGCAGTATTGGGATCACTTCTGCACGTGCTGCGTATTTTGTTCTTTCTTTCGCGGCGATATTGACGAGGATAAATCCCCCAGCAGCTTTATTCTGGAGGTGCACAATATGCGGAATTCAGTGCTCGCAGATCATACACCAGCGGAGCTTAAACGTGAAGGGACCCCGATGCGCTGCGCTCGGTATTCGCTGCCGTTCTGAGAGGCGGCCAGCCGCTACCCGCCTCCCCACCGTGCACAATACAAAAGAGTAACGCAAAGCTGGGGCGGACGGGACGGGACTGTGTTCCCTGGGGATCAACGCGCCGGCAAATACTGAGCATTTCCATTTCACACAGCTGTGGCATCCGTAAACGGGAAATCGATGAAGAACGCCGCTGAACAAAGGAAAATTCCTGGCCGAGGCGCGCTATTGAATATTTATGGGGGCTCGCCGCTAAGGCGCCTTATCCGCTCAGGATCGCCAGCCGGGAAGATCTCGCCGCCGCCGCCGCCGCCACCACCGCCCACTCCGGCGCTGCGAAATGTGTCAGTAGTAGCAGGCGCCGGCCCTTTGCTGTCTCGTACACCGGCCGCTCACAAACCTGTAGCGCGGTACATGTGGGGCTGTGTTATGGATTTAAAGGAAATCAAGCGTTAGTCTAATAGGCCTGTTTCGATGACCAGGTTTCCTACGATTTCTCTTTCTCTGGCAGCCAGATCCCAGACGCACAAACGATGTGACTGTTCCACTGCTTCCTGTGCTTGCATACTCATCTCCTTAAGCAATGTAGGGGATGCTTAGGCAGTCACAGATCGAGGTAAACTAGAAACAAAGGGGTAAAAAATCAAACGAACAGCGGCCTGACGATTTTCACATTGTTATTCCTAACCTAGATTTAAGGATGAAGTAGAAAAAATCAAGCTAGCTTCAATATACACACATAAATATATTTGTATGTATAATAATCAAACTTCCCACGATATATACGCACATACATAGGGTATTAGGTATATAAGTGTATATAAATTTATTACTGACCAAGGACAGTGTATGGAACAATATTACATCAGTAATTTCTTTATTTGCAGCCTAGTAACTATAGCTATTAGGAATGTTACATTTGTGGGCTGATCAGTACATCCAAGTACAAGTGACCTGGGCAGCAGGTAAGGTGTTGAAGTGTGGACCTGTGGTCATAAAATGGTTAGTTTATACTGGCCAGTGTATTGCACTTAGTGGTGCAGAATGACTGTAAGGAAAAGATCAGGTAGTAAATTAGATGACATTCATATGGCAAGACTGTTAGATGCAGAGAAAAAATACAACTCTACAATGCGTTCGTGTTACAGTACCAAAAATCACTAAATCAGCACTTTTAATCATAATATATATACAGGGTGAGTCACCTAACATTACCGCTGGATATATTTCGTAAACCACATGAAACACTGACGAATCGATTCCACAGACGGAACGTGAGGAGAGGGGCTAGTGTAAATGGTTAACACAAACCACAAAAAAATGCACGGAAGTATGTTTTTTAACACAAACCTACGTTTTTTTTAAATGGAACCCCGTTAGTTTTGTTAGCACATCTGAACATATAAACAAATACGTAATCAGTGCCGTTTGTTGCATTGTAAAATGTTAATTACATCCGGAAGTATTTAACCTAAAGTTGACGCTTGAATACCACTCCTCCGCTGTTCGATCGTGCGTATCGGAGAGCACCGAATTACGTAGGGATCCAAAGGGAACGGTGATGGACCTTAGGTACAGAAGAGACTGGAACGGCACATTACGTCCACAGGCTAACACCTTTTTATTGGTCTTTTTCACTGACGCACATGTACATTACCATGAGGGGTGAGGTACACGTACACACGTGGTTTCCGTTTTCAATTACGGAGTGGAATAGTGTGTGTCCCGACATGTCAGGCCAATAAATGTTCAATGTTGTGGCCATCATTTGCTGCACACAATTGCAATCTCTGGCGTAATGAACTTAGAAGGTGACGGCACGACCGTGGGGTCGGAGATTTGTCCGCAATTTTGTGTGGTGAAAGAGGACCCCTAACACCTCACGTGGTTAAAATATTAGGACGCACTACCAAGAAAATCCCGAGAAAAATCGATCCAAAGTTTCTTAAAGCCCCCATAACATGTCAGAGTAACTTCGTACATATAGTGCTTACCATCGGTGGCTTTGTAAATGATTAGTGGTTCTGTAAGGCATGGTATGGTATACAAGGTACTAGGACAGCGTCGGATATTGAGTGATAACTTTATTTTTCGACGCCACGTACTCCTATGAGACCGCGTTAATAGCATGTGACAGAGTTTGAAAGGGGCGTCGTTGTCGGTCTCCATTTGATCGGATGGTCGAATCGTGCAATATCAGGATTTGTGGGGCAGTCGGATGTTGCCTTATGTCGAACAGCATGGGAACGTGTGGGTATGCATATTCATCGTCAAAATTCCGGTCAACCATGTCTGACGACATCAAGGGAGGATTGCCGGTGCTGTGCACAAAGTACAACATAAACCTTTCAAATCCGCACCTGCTGTTCGACAAGTAATGGACTGCGTCAGCCGGCCGATGTGGCCGAGCAGTTCTAGGCGCTTCAGTCTGGAACCGCGCGACCGCTACGGTCGCATGTTCGAATCCTGCCTCGGACATTGATGTGTGTGATGTCCTTAGGTTAGTTAGGTTTAAGTAGTTCTAAGTTCTAGGAGACTGATGACCTCAGATGTTAAGTCCCATAGTGCTCAGAGCCATGTGAACCATTTAGACTGCGTCATCCTGCACTGTTGGTCGGAAACCAGCAGCAACTGGACTAAGGAACTGCCTTTATTACCTTCCCACTCATAGGACATTGACGCCACAATACAAATGGATGCAAACTTTCTGGCAGATCAAAACCGTGTGCCCGACCGAGACATTTGCTTTTCGCGGGAAAGTGCTCTACTGACTGGGCTACCCAAGCACGACCAGTCCTCAAAGCTTTACGTCTGCCAGTACTTCGCACGCATGCGTTTGGAGTAGTGTCGCCACTGGACTTATAGATAAAGGGTTGGTGAATGGCGTCGCGTTACGTTCAGCTATGAAACGCGGTTCTGCGAGGCCCCAGATGACCACCGTCGACGACTTTCCCCGGGACTTTAGGTCATATTCTTCCCTCGTTATTGAAAGGAAAAGAGTATTACGAGTATTTCTGGAGACTTGGTTGTGGGGAGACGTCGGTTATTTCATTAAGAGTAGTGGTGATTACTAGAACTCTGACTGCACAGTGGTACGTTGCGAATATCCCACTTCCTTAAACGTACTGGTAGATTAAAACTGTATGCTGGACCGTGACTCGAACTCGGGACCTTTGCCTTTCTTCCAGAAGTGCTAGTTCTGCAAGGCTCACAGGAGACCTTCTGTGAAGTTTTGAAAGTAGGAGACAAGGTACTGGCGGAAGTAAAACTGTGAGGACACGGCGTGAATCGTGCTTGGGTAGCTCAGATGGTAGAGCACTTTCCCGCGAAAGGCAAAGGTCGCGAGATCGAGTCTCGATCCGGCACACAGTTTTAATCTTCCAGGAAGTTTCATATCAGCGCACACTCGTCTGCAGAGTGAAAATCTCATTCTGGATCCCTCTTCCTTTCATGCTACATTTCACGGAGCCATTCTCCAACAGGACCGCGGTCTTCCACAAATTTCACGTGTCTCTATGAGACCAGCTCAGATGTTACGTCCGTTCTAGTGCCAGCATCCAGGACATGAAGGACCAGTTACAACAGCTGTAGGCCACCTCACTTTAGGAGAGGATTTTTCTTTTTCTTGGGTCATCGGTCTTGTGACTGGTTTGATGCGGCCTGCCACGAATTCCTCTCCTGTGGCAACCTCTTCATCTAAGAGTAGCACTTGCAACATACGTCCTCAATTATTTGCTGCATGTATTCCAATCTCTCTCTTTCTCTACAGTTTCCTTCCTCTACAGTTTCCTCAAGTACCATGGAAATCATTCACTTCTCCTTATCAGTGTTTTTCACATATTCCTTTCCTCTCTGATTCTGCGCAGAGCCTCCTCATTCCTTACCTTATCAGTCCACCTAATTTTTAGTATTCGTGTGTCGCAACACATCTCAAATGCATTGATTCTCTTCTATTCCGGTATTCCCACAGTCCACGTTTCACTACCATACAAAGCTGTAGTGTAGACATATATTCTCAGAAATTTCTTCCTCAAATTAAGGCATATGTTGGATACTAGTAGACTTCTCTTAGCCAGAAAGGCCATTTTTGCCATTACTAGTCTGCTTTTGATGTTCTCCTTGCTCCTTCCGTCATTGGTTATTTTACTGCCTAGGTAGCAGAATCCATAACTTCATCTACTTCGTGACCATTAATCCTTATGTTAAGTTTCTCGCTGTTCTCAATTTTGTTACTACTCATTACTTTCGTCTTTCTTCGATTTACTCTCAATCCATATTCTGTACTCATTAGATTGTTCATCATTCAGCAGATCATGTAATTCTTCTGCACTTTTACTCCGGACAGTGATGACATCAGCGAATCGTATGATTGATATCCTTTCACCCTGAATTTTAATTCCACTCTTGAACCTTTCTTTTAATTCCATCATTGCTTCTTCGATGTACAGATTGAACAGTAGGGGTGAAAGACTAAATCCCACTCTTACACCCTTTTTAATCTGAACACTTCGTTCTCGGTTGTCCACTCTTATTAATCCCTCTTGGCTCTTGTACATACTGTGTATTACCTGTCTCTGCCTATAGCTTACCCGTATTTTTCTCAGAATTTCGAACAGCTAGCACCATTTTATATTGTCTAACGCTTTCTCCAGGTCGACAAATCCTATGAAAGTGTCTTGATTTTTCTTTAGCCTTGCTTCCATTATTAGCCGTAACGTCAGAATTGCCTTTCTCGTCCCTTTACCTTTCCTAGAGCCAAACTGATCGTCACCTAGCGCATTCTCAATTTTCTTTTCCAATCTTCTGTATATTATTCTTGTAAGCAGCTTCGATGCATGAGCTGTTAAGCTGATTGTGCGACAATTCTCGCACTTGTCAGCTCTTGCCGTCTTCGGAATTGTGTGGATGATGCTTTTCCGAAAGTCAGATGGTACACTCCTGGAAATGGAAAAAAGAACACATTGACACCGGTGTGTCAGACCCACCATACTTGCTCCGGACACTGCGAGAGGGCTGTACAAGCAATGATCACACGCACGGCACAGCGGACACACCAGGAACCGCGGTGTTGGCCGTCGAATGGCGCTAGCTGCGCAGCATTTGTGCACCGCCGCCGTCAGTGTCAGCCAGTTTGCCGTGGCATACGGAGCTCCATCGCAGTCTTTAACACTGGTAGCATGCCGCGACAGCGTGGACGTGAACCGTATGTGCAGTTGACGGACTTTGAGCGAGGGCGTATAGTGGGCATGCGGGAGGCCGGGTGGACGTACCGCCGAATTGCTCAACACGTGGGGCGTGAGGTCTCCACAGTACATCGATGTTGTCGCCAGTGGTCGGCGGAAGGTGCACGTGCCCGTCGACCAGGGACCGGACCGCAGCGACGCACGGATGCACGTCAAGACCGTAGGATCCTACGCAGTGCCGTAGGGGACCACACCGCCACTTCCCAGCAAATTAGGGACACTGTTGCTCCTGGGGTATCGCCGAGGACCATTCGCAACCGTCTCCATGAAGCTGGGCTACGGTCCCGCACACCGTTAGGCCGTCTTCCGCTCACGCCCCAACATCGTGCAGCCCGCCCCCAGTGGTGTCGCGACAGGCGTGAATGGAGGGACGAATGGAGACGTGTCGTCTTCAGCGATGAGAGTCGCTTCTGCCTTGGTGCCAATGATGGTTGTATGCGTGTTTGGAGCCGTGCAGGTGAGCGCCACAATCAGGACCGCATACGACCAAGGCACACAGGGCCAACACCCGGCATCATGGTGTGGGGAGCAATCTCCTACACTGGCCGTACACCACTGGTGATCGTCGAGGTGACACTGAATAGTGCACGGTACATCCAAACCGTCATCGAACCCATCGTTCTACCATTCCTAGACCGGCAAGGAAACTTGCGGTTCCAACAGGACAATGCACGTCCGCATGTATCCCGTGCCACCCAACGTGCTCTAGAAGGTGTAGGTCAACTACCCTGGCCAGCAAGATCTCCGGATCTGTCCCCCATTGAGCATGTTTGGGACTGGATGAAGCGTCGTCTCACGCGATCTGCACGTCCAGCACGAACGATGGTCCAACTGAGGCGCCAGGTGGAAATGGCATGGCAAGCCGTTCCACAGGACTACATCCAGCATCTCTACGATCGTCTCCATGGGAGAATAGCAGCCTGCATTGCTGCGAAAGGTGGATATACACTGTACTAGTGCCGACATTGTGCATGCTCTGTTGCCTGTGTCTATGTGCCTGTGGTTCTGTCAGTGTGATCATGTGATGTATCTGACCCCAGGAATGTGTCAATAAAGTTTCCCCTTCCTGGGACAAGGAATTCACGGTGTTCTTATTTCAATTTCCAGGAGTGTATATTGCCAGACTCATATATTCTACACACCAACGTGAATAGTCGTTTTGTTGCCACTTCCACCAATGATTTTAGAAATTCTGATGGAATGTTATCTATCCCTTCTGCCTTATTTGACCATAAGTCCTCCAAAGTTCTTTTAAATTCCGATTCTAATACTGGATCCCCTATCTCTCCTAAATCGACTCCTGTTTCTTCTTCTATCACATCAGACAAATCTTCATCCTCATAGAGACTTTCAATGTATTCTTTCCACCTATCTGCTCTCTCCTCTGCATTTAACAGTGGAATTCCCGTTGCACTCTTAATGTTACCACCGTTCCTTTTAATGTCACCAAAGGTTGTTTTGACTTTCCTGTATGCTGAGTCTGTCCTTCCGACAATCAAATCTTTTTCGATATCTTCACATTTTTCCTGCAGCCATTTCGTCTTAGCATCCCTGCACTTCTTATTTATTTCATTCCTCAGCGACTTGTATTTCTGTATTCCTGATTTTCCCGGAACATGTTTGTACTTCCTTCTTTCATCAATCAACTGAAGTATTTCTTCTGTTACCCATGGTTTCTTCGCAGCTACCTTCTTTGTACCTATGTTTCCCTTCCCAACTTCTGTGATGGTTTTTTTTAGAGATGTCCATTCCTCTTCAACTGTACTGCCTACTGCACTATTCCTTATTGCTGTATCTATAGCGTTAGAGAACTTCAAACGTATCTCGTGATTCCTTAGTACTTCCGTATCCCACTTCTTTGCGTATTGATTCTTCCTGACTAAAGTCTTGAACTTCAGCCTACTCTTCATCACTACTATATTGTGATCTGAGTCTATATCTGCTCCTGGGCACGCCTTACAATCCAGTATCTGATTTCGGAATCACTGTATGACCATGATGTAATCTAATTGAAATCTTCCCGTATCTCCCGGCCTTTTCCAAGTATACCTCCTCCTCTTGTGATTCTTGAACAGGGTATTCGCTATTACTAGCTGAAACTTGTTACAGAACTCAATTAGTCTTTCTCCTCTTTCATTCCTTGTCGCAAACCCATATTCTCCTGTAACCTTTTCTTCTACTCCTTCCCCTACAATTGCGTTCTAGTCGCCCATGACTATTAGATTCTCGTCCCCCTTTACATATTGCATTACCCTTTCAATATCCTCATACACTTTCTCTATCTGTTCATCTTCAGCTCGCGACGTCGGCATGTATACCTGAACTATCGTTGTCGGTATTGGTCTGCTGTCGATTCTAATTAGAACAACCCGGTCACTGAACTGTTCACAGTAACACACCCTCTGCCCTACCTTCCTATTCATAACGAATCCTACACCTGTTATACCATTTCCTGCTGCTGTTGATATTACCCGACACCCATCTGACCAGAAATCCTTGTCTTCCTTCCACTTCACTTCACTGACCCCTACTATATCTAGTTTGAGCCTTTGCATTTCCCTTTTCAGATTTTCTAGTTTCCCTACCACTTTCAACCTTCTGACATTCCACGCCCCGACTCGTAGAACGTTATCCTTTCGTTGATTATTCAATCTTTTTCTCATGGTAACCTCCCCCTTGGCAGTCCCCTCCAGGAGATCCGAATGGGGGACTGTTCCGGAATCTTTTGCCAATGGAGAGATCATCATGACACTTCTTCAATTACAGGCCACATGTCCTGTGGTCACACGTTACGTGTCTTTAATGCAGTGGTTTCTATTGCCTTCTGCATCTTCATGTCGTTGATCATTGCTGTTTCTTCCGCATTTAGGGGCAATTTCCCACCCCTAGGACAAGAGAGTGCCCTGAACTTCTATCCGCTCCTCCATCCTCTTTGACAAGGCCGTTGGCAGAATGAGGCTGACTCCTTATGCCGGAAGTCTTCGGCCGGCAATGCTGATTGTGTTGTGTTGTGGTCTTCAGTCCTGAGACTGGTTTGATGCAGCTCTCCAAGCTACTCTATCCTGTGCAAGCTTCTTCATCTCCCAGTAGCTACTGCAACCTACATCCTTCTTAATCTGCTTAGTGTATTCATCTCTTGGTCTTCCTCTACGATTTTTACCCTCCACGGTGCCCTCCAATGCTAAATTTGTGATCCCTTGATGCCTCAAAACATGTCCTACCAACCGATCCCTTCTTCTAGTCAAGTTGTGCCACAAACTTCTCTTCTCCCCAATCCTATTCAATACCTCCTCGTTAGTTACGTGATCTACCCACCTTATCTTCAGCATTCTTCTGTAGCACCACATTTCGAAAGCTTCTATTCTCTTCTTGTCCAAACTAGTTATCGTCCATGTTTCACTTCCATACATGGCTACACTCCATACAAATACTTTCAGAAACGACTTCCTGACACTTAAATCTATACTCGATGTTAACAAATTTCTCTTCTTCAGAAACGCTTTCCTTGCCATTGCCAGTCTACATTTTATATCCGCTCTACTTCGACCATCATCAGTTATTTTACTCCCTAAATAGCAAAACTCCTTTACTACTTTACGTGTCTCATTTAATAATCTAATTCCCTCAGCATCACCCAATTTAATTTGAATACATTCCATTATCCTCGTTTTGCTTTTGTTGATGTTCATCTTATATCCTCCTTTCAAGACACTGTCCATTCCGTTCAACTGCTATTCCAAGTCCTTTGCTGTCTCTGACAGAATTACAATGTCATCGGCAAACCTTAATGTTTTTACTTCTTCTCCATGAATTTTAATACCTACTCTGAATTTTTCTTTTGTTTCCTTCACTGCTTGCTCAATACACAGATTGAATAACATCGGGGAGAGGCTACAACCCTGTCTCACTCCCTTCCCAACCACTGCTTCCCTTTCATGCCCCTCCAGTTAACATTGTCAAAAGCTATCTCTAAGTCTACAAATGCTGGAAACGTAGGTTTGCCTTTTCTTAATCTTTCTTCTAAGATAAGTCGTAAGGTTAGCATTGCTCACGTGTTTCAATATTTCTACGGAATCCAAACTGATCTTCCCCGAGGTCCGCTTCTACCAGTTTTTCCATTCGTCTGTAAAGAATTTGCGTTAGTATTTTGCATCTGTGACTTATTAAACTGATAGTTCGGTAATTTTCACATCTGTCAACACCTGCTTTCGTTGGGATTGGAATTATTATATTCTTCCTGAAGTCTGAGGGTATTTCGCCTGTCTCATACATCTTGCTCACCAGATGGTAGAGTTTTGTCATGACTGGCTCTCCCAAGGCCATCAGTAGTTCTAGTGGAATGTTGTCTACTTCCGGGGCCTTGTTTCGACTCAGGTCTTTCAGCACTCTGTCAAACTCTTCACGCAGTATAATATCTCCCATTTCGTCTTCATCTACATTCTCTTCCATTTCCATAATATTGTCCTCAAGTACATCGCCCTTGTATAAACCCTCTGTATACTACTTCCACCTTTCTGCCTTCCCTTCTTTGCTTAGAACTGGGTTGCCATCTGAGCTCTTGATATTCATACAAGTGGTTCTCTTCTCTCCAAAGGTCTCTTTAATTTTCCTGTAGGCAGTATCTATCTTACCCCTAGTGAGACAAGCTTCTACATCCTTACATTTGTCCTCTAGCCATCCCTGCTTAGCCATTTTGCACTTCCTGTCGATATCATTTTTGAGACGTTTGTATTCCTTTTTGCCTGCTTCATTTACTGCATTTTTATATTTTCTGCTTTCATCAATTAAATTCAATATTTCTTCTGTTACCCAAGGATTTCTATCAGCCCTCGTCTTTTTACCTACTTGATCGTCTGCTGCCTTCACTACTTCATCCCTCAGAGCTACCCATTCTTCTTCTTCTGTATTTCTTTCCCCCATTCCTGTCAACTGTTCCCTTATGCTCTCCCTGAAACTCTGCACAACCTCTGGTTCTTTCAGTTTATCCAGGTCCCATCTTCTTAAATTGCCACCTTTTTGCAGTTTCTTCAGTTTCAATCTGCAGTTCATAACCAATAGATTGTGGTCAGAATCCACATCTGCCCCTGGAAATGTCTTACAATTTAAAACCTGGTTCCTAAATCTCTGTCTTACCATTATATAATCTATCTGATACCTTTTAGTATCTCTAGGATTCTTCCAGGTATACAACCTTCTTTTATGATTCTTGAACCAAGTGTTAGCTATGATTAAGTTATGCTCTGTGCAAAATTCCACAAGGCGGCTTCCTCTTTCATTTCTTCCCCCCAATCCATATTCACCTACTATGTTTCCATCTCTCCCTTTTCCTACTGACGAATTCCAGTCACCCATGACTATTAAATTTTCGTCTCCCTTCACTACCTGAATAATTTCTTTTATCGCGTCATACATTTCATCTATTTCTTCATCGTCTGCAGAGCTAGTTGGCATCTAAACTTGTACTACTGTAGTAGGCATGGGCTTTGTGTCTATCTTGGCCACAATAATGCGTTCACTATGCTGTTTGTAGTAGCTAACCCGCACTCCTATTTTTTATTCATTATTAAACCTACTCCTGCATTATCCCTATTTGATTTTGTATTTATAACCCTGTAATCACCTGACCAAAAGTCTTGTTCCTCCTGCCACCGAACTTCACTAATTCCCACTATATCTAACTTTAACCTATCCATTTCCCTTTTTAAATTTTCTAACCTACCTGCCCGATTAAGGGATCTGACATTCCACGCTCCGATCCGTAGAACGCCAGTTTTCTTTCTCCTGATAACGACGTCCTCTTGAGTAGTCCCCGCCCGGAGATCCGAATGGGGGACTATTTTACCTCCGGAATATTTTACCCAAGAGGACGCCATAATCATTTAATCATACAGTAAAGCTGCATGTCCTCGGGAAAAATTACGACTGTAGTTTCCCCTTGCTTTCAGCCGTTCGCAGTACCAGCACAGCGAGGCCGTTTTGGTTAATGTTACAAGGCCAGATCATTCAATCATCTAGACTGTTGCCCCTGCAACTACTGAAAAGGCTGCTGGCCCTCTTCAGGAACCACATGTTTGTCTGGCCTCTCAACAGATACCCCTCCGTTGTGGTTGCACCTAAGGTACGGCCATCTGTATCCTTAAGGCACGCAAGCCTCCCCACCAATGGCAAGGTCCATGGTTCATGGGGGGCAATGCTGATTATTTATCAAAATTTAAACAGTGGCGGGGCTCGAACCCGGGACCGAAGACATTTTGATTATGAATTGTATTAATTGAAATTGAGTTATTCTACAAAAAAAAGTGTTCTGACAAAAATAATGAAGTATGATGTACTTATTTTCATTGTCGGGCTGTACTGTACCCTTTCAACGGCTAATAATGGAAGCAAGACTAAAGAAAAATCAAGACACTTTCATAGGATTTGTCGACCTGGAAAAAGCGTTCGACAATATAAAATGGTGCAAGCTGTTCGAGATTCTGAAAAAAGTAGGTGTAAGCTGTAGGGAGAGACGGGTCATATACAATATGTACAACATATTGGATATCAGTGATACGATTCGCTGATGACATTGCTATCGTGAGTGAAAGTGAAGAAGAATTAAATGATCTGCTGAATGGAATGAACAGTCTAATGAGTACACAGTATGGTTTGAGAGTAAATCGGAGAAAGACGAAGGTAATGAGAAGTAGTAGAAATGAGAACAGCGAGAAACTTAACATCGGGATTGATGGTCACGAAATCAATGAAGTTAAGGAATTCTGCTACCTAGGCAGTAAAATAACCAATGACGGACGGAGCAAGGAGGACATCAAAAGCAGACTCGCTATGGCAAAAAAGGCATTTCTGGCCAAGAGGAGTCTACTAATATCAAATACCGGCCTTAATTTGAGGAAGAAATTTCTGAGGATGTACGTCTGGAGTACAGCATTGTATGGTAGTGAAGCATGAACTGTGGGAAAACCGGAACAGAAGAGAATCGAAGCATTTGAGATGTGGTGCTATAGACGAATTTTGAAAATTAGGTGGACTAATAAGGTAAGGATGAGGAGGTTCTATGCAGAATCGGAGAGGAAAGGAATATGTGGAAAACACTGATAAGGAGAAGCGACAGGTTGATAGGACATCTGCTAAGACATGAGGGAATGACTCCCATGGTACTAGAGGGAGGTGTAGAGGGCAAAAACTGTAGAGGAAGACAGAGATTGGAATACGTCAAGTAAATAATTGAGGACGTAGGTTGCAAGTGCTACTCTGAGATGAAGAGGTTAGCACAGGAGAGGAATTCGTGGCGGGCCGCATCAAACCAGTCAGTAGACTGATGACAAAAAAAGCGATAACGTGCGTCGAATGTTCACCTGTTACTCGCATCCTGTTTGATCGGTGTTGATCACGTAATCACGATTAAAACCGGTCGTAAGTGACGCCGTTTCCGTGCTGAAGAGACCCGCCACTTTCTGTATATCGTCTATATTTTATACCTCCTTATGAGAGGCGTATTTAGTGTCGTGCCGTTGACGAATTTTATACTCCGATGTGAAATTTCTTGCCCAACACAATGATGCAGCAAACGTAAAGCCCTTGTTGGCTGTATATTGAAGCGCTGCACCTGCAGCCCACTCCTGAAGTATTCTCGTTGTCACATCCTCGTTATGACAACGAGATTCTACAAATCGGACGTATGTCCACTTATTTATCACCTGGTATTTGTCGTATATTGTCCCTCCTTTAACGATATCGCTTTCCCACAATTTCAAGTCCTTCTTCCTTTTCAGGGCTGTTGTTGCTCAATTCTTTTGCATTGTTTGTAAGTTACAATTTCAATTATTCCTGGATAGCGCTACCGCCTTTATTTTTACTTCAAGGGCTATAGCGCCGTAGTTCAATCGTTTACTAACTGGTTCGTAATACTCATCGGGAACACATAAAGCACATATTCCCAGAGATTTCCAAAGTGTTACGACCATTTTGCGATACAGTAGTCGGGATATCTTCCACTGAATCACCTTCTGCTTCGTCTTCATGGTATAGTACTTCAGGATCAACAAAAGTCATTTCGTTCGTCAGCTCAAAAAATTGCTCGACGACAGCCGCTCCTATCCATCTGGAATTCCGAGAAACAGAACTGCCTGCTTCCGGTAGTGCATTGATAATGCATCTGTCTTGCAACACTTTTACAAACCAAAACACAGCGTCGGTAACTTCCCGCTTGCCATCGTCTGTGACAGGCTCCCAACTATATATTGCAGCGCTAGTCGAAGGGTGTACATCCTCCATTATTCAGATTATGCACCAGAAAGATGTGACACAACAAACAATAACTAGTTAATACGGCATAAACAGACGAGCTAATGACTACAAACTACATACAGTACTCGTCATATATTACTTACGGAAGAACACTGCATTCAGTCACAAAACGTATTTCATTCGGCGCATTAACGATGGAAAAATCGCTACATGTATCCGCGAGGTTCGCGGCAGCCTAGTGACGGAAAACAACTCTTTCCGAGTGACTTCTACAAGGCTCGTGCTGGACACCTTCACTCTTCCAGGTTCACAACTATGATACGACGAGGAGGCAACTGGGACAACATAACTCTCCCCGCGTGCATTCTGTCCCGAGGGTTGCCGTAAACAAGCGTCGCACGGTTGGCTATCTGTGATCCCTCGTGAGGAATTCACAGCACTCTTACTGGAAGTTTTTTTCATGTGACAAGACTTAAAACTTTAATACTTTACTAACTCACGGGGTTTGGGAAATTAGTTTGCCTACCTTATTATTATCATTCCTTATTGATTTACTTACCTTGTTAACCCTCCTATCCCTATCAATTGAGATATGGAAAAATACAAACGAAAAGAATAACATCCGCTAGGTTTCTTGCAGATTCGAACCCGGGATCTCCAATTCCCAGCTAGTTATCTTGGCCGTTGCGCTATCGGCGGAAACCATTTACCATGTGGGTACAGAAGTGGCAGTTGTAAAAGTTTCTTTCATCGATTTCTGGAAAAGTTTGCGTTTGCGGACCCCATACCTAATAATGAAAAATGCTCTTTTTACAATTATCTACCGATCCCTCCAATTTTGAGTCGATTGCTCGTCATAGTCACGAGGGGTGATTTTCTCAAAATTTCGGGGGTGTTGACCCAAAATATCTTCCGGTCCTTCCTCTGAGGTTGTACGCAAGCGACCTGCCAAATTTGAGCCGAATCGGTTGGTCACGTCCGAGGCCTTCCCCTTGTAAGCCAGAAGGAATTCAATGACATAATGATAAGCATACTCATACTGCCAAGTTCTCTGTAAGTGTGACTCCTTTTTGTAACCACTGCCGTAGCGTTACACACCCTCTGAACCGGTTAAGTTTCAGTTAGTTTCCTCCATCCCATCTGAGAGCCAGATATTTTTTTCCAGGCAAAGTAAATGCAAAACGCGCTATGTATTCGGAAATGAAGACACCTGCGTCCCTGGATCTCACCCTAACCAACACCTGGAAAACCATTCTGTATTGTGAAGAAATGACAAATGTTGTGCTATTAGGTCCTACTCTGATCACCTCCTTGGAAATAGACAGTTTCGGAAGGAATCCCAAAATATGTTGTTCTTCACATACATCGCCTCATTTCTCGCCTCTCATTGGTTTCGTAGAAGTATCATCTCATTGACTACGCGAGACTGATGTGCTGCCAACTGTAAACAGGCACAGGACTCAACTAGCCTTCGCCGGATTCGAACGTTGGTTCTCTTCTGGGAATGAGAAAGAGGATGGTGGGGTGTGTCCACGGATAGCTCCTAATGAAAGAATTGAAACATAAAATTACCAGCCGGGCAGGTTGGCCGAGCGATTCTAGGCGCGTCAGTCTGGAACCGCGCGACCGCTACGGTCGCAGGTTCGAATCCTGCCTCGGGCATGGATGTGTGTGATGTCCTTAGGTTAGTTAGGTTTAAGTAGTTCTAAGTTCTAGGGGACTGATGACCTCAGCTGATAAGTCCCATGGTGCTCAGAGCCATTTGAACCATTGAACCATAAAATTACCAAATATGCAGCAACCAGTCGCAAAATCATGTTTTATTTATTCACTTTTGCAAATCGATTTGAACTGATTAACAGCCATCATCGGTGCTTTCAACCAATATGTGCCCTGAGTACTAATACTGTCTTAAGCAGAGGTCAAACATAAAGTCGACTTTATGTTTGACCTCTGCTTAAGACAGTATTATTACTCAGGGCACATATTGGTTGAAAGCACCGATGTTAATCAGTTGAAATCGATTTGAAAAAGTGAGTAAATAAAACATGATTTTGCGACTGGTTGTTAAATATTTGGTAATTTTATGGTTTACGGTCGCTGCACGACAAGGGAACCACATGGAGCCCACCATTCAGTATTAAAACACTCACTGATCAGCTGCAATACATTGGTTACTGGCCCTCTGGGTGAGGTTCGCTTCTGCTCTAACATTCTCCGCAGCGACGAAGCTGCCAGCAGACGCTCACATCTGCGCCCTTTGCTGCGACTGTAGCTGCGCTGGTACGACTGGAATCTACTGATTCGGCAGCGACGCTACGGCCTTGCTTGGTCGTACTGCGGCAGCTGGAACCACGCGCCGTTGGCCTCTGTGGTGATCGCTGTTAAGAAGAAAGGGGGGGCGTGGCGGCGGCAGCAGTGGGTCAGGTCGGTGTCGGCGGGCCAGGGTCCCTGGTTCTGGCCTCGTTCGTTGCGCTTGTGGAGGCAGCGTCCCACGACGATGGTGACAGTGCGTTACCACAACGCACCCCACGCTATGACTCCCATTACAGGCGGAGCCTTCAAAATGGTTCAAATGCCTCTAGGCACTAAGAGACTTAACACCTGAGGTCATCAGTCCCCTAGACTCAGAACAACGTAAACCTAATTAACCTAAGGACATCACACACAGCCATGCTCGAGGCAGGATTCGAACCTGTGACCGTAGCAGCATCGCGGTCCCGGACTGAAGCGCCTAGAACTGCTCGGACACAGCGGCCGGCAGGTGGCGCCTTCTGATGGTGTCCGATGACTATGACGGAAATGACTACAGGAGTGGCGTCACTCTGGCGCCTCCTAGGCGACGACCTCCATTACAACGGGAACTAATACAATAACTGTGATGACTGTGACGACTAGGAACTGGTGGTAGCAGTGAGTAACACAGGCTCTGCGTCACTCCAGTGCCTCACGACGGTCGACGATGATGATCTGTCTACCGGTCCCTGAAAACTCCTTTCTGCTGCTGATGTTGGAGTTTCTTCGTCTCCGGTAGGTCAGTGGAATTTTCTGGCGTTGCTGAGCTGGCGTAACTGACCCGATTAACCGCCCTCGATTCTGACACCCTGGCATACGGCGAGCTGCTTCTTGTCACTTCCTCCGCTGGTCGATGACATAGTGCTCTTCTTCATGTTGCTTAACTCGGCGCTCCGCCAAGCCATTTGCGTCACTGTATCATACCACTGGGCTGCGAAACAGAATACAATACACACACAACTTCTGGCTCCCAATACTCCTACACATTTTAACTAACTTCATTACTGTAAAACTCCTAAATTTAACTAACTTATTCGGTCTAATCATTGGACCCTCTATACGACCTACGAGCAGAGAAACACCGCCGTGATTGACTTACGTCCCACATAATTTATTTGGCTTTCACTTCCGTTGGTTTCCGTTTGTCACCACAACCAAGATAACATGTTGGGTACAGTATCGCACTCTGCAGATTATCCGTGCATAGCTCGGGAAGTTTTCAAATTTTCCGTTGTAATTAAGATGAATAATTTCGTTTAGAATACAAATTTCGGATTATGAAGACGTAGATGACGAGAAAACCACCGAGTATTCAAATACCGATGCTTATGAACCACGGTTTGAGCAATAGAGTGCCACAGTTTGTTTCTTACGAGAAGAGAACAAAGACGACGCGATCGTGGAGTCCATATCACTTACACCAAGGCACTGACAGGCGCTGATCTCTTATTAGAGACAACATTCGTTTGATTATACCGATGTTCCAACTTTCTGAAAATTTTGAAAATGAAAACCATCGAATGGAAAAGATGTGAACGAAAAGCAGAAAAAAAGTATCAGGCACATCGATGTTTAATTTCGATACGTTTTCTTTCCTATAGTTACTAATTTGAAGGCTTCCTTCCTAATAGGACTATTGATTTCTAACATTATTAGTTGTAAAAAATTCCATGTCCCCGCAATATCCTTTCTTTCAGGAGTGCTAGTTCTGCAAGGTTCGCAGAAGAGCTTCTGTGAAGTTCGGAAGGTAGGAGACGAGGTACTGGCAGAATTGAAGGTGTGAGGACGGGTCCTGAGTCGTGTTTGGATAGCTCAGTTGGCAGAGCACTTGCCCGCAAAAGGAAAAGGTCCCGAGTTCGAGTCTCGGACCGGCACACAGTTTTAATCTGCCACGAAGTTTCATTGATACAACATTGATACAAATCACACATTGAGATCTGTTGCATCTTTTCCAAACATCACAAAAATTGTTTGCACATATGCATTAATAAATATTTACTATATTATAAATATTTACTGCATAAATATTTACTATATTTATAAATACGATTGTTGATTTCAGATATTAAGTAAGTTATGTTGTCGAAACGTTCTTTGCCTTACGTCTAAACCTATGAGGTGAGTTTGTGTTATGTGAAGATCCTATATTTCCATTGGTTGTGGTCGATATGACTTTTGATACTATTTATTTATTTGGTGTTTTATTTTGATAATTTTTCACCTGGAATAACAAGAAAAATAGTTTTGTGATCACTGGGAGCTGTACATTTCGCAGGGCTGAATGTTGTCCTTGTACAGAGTTGCATCCGTATACCTTAGACTGTATATTTATAATTTTGTGATACCCTTGCAAGTTCTACAGTTCAAGAATACTGTAGAACCGAACGGGATCAGTGGGGTACAACCGACATTTAAAAAAAAAAATTGCAAGGGAAAGAGTTTTATGTTTTTACTTGGCTGAATTTACATCTTCAATTTTTTGGTCCTGTCCTCCTCAGTTGCGCGTAATACTACGGTATGTTGATGATTTTCACTTATGGACCGTCTGACAGCAACTGAATAAAACACAATTTTAGTGCCATACGCGTTTCGCCTTTATTTTCTGCAAGGCATCATCAGTGGCCTGTAATATGTACATAGGACAGCTATTTTATTTACATTTTTGTCACTGTGCCTATAGGTTATAAACAGTTCTGGTGGTTGGTATTTCCTATTAAGTAGTAATGTTTTGAACTGTACTTACAGGTTGCGTAGACAGTTTCTTACATATTACGCTCCTGTTGCATTTTTGGTCTTGTTCTTCTTCCTATGAGCGCCAATTTGCTGTTTTTTCTGCATTCCACAGCACTATGGACTGAATGCTTTTTTTAATGCAATGTTTTGGTTTCTGTTGCCGACTGTCAAATGTTTTTGCCAAAGATCGAATATTACTGCCAAACTTATGAGTGTAACTATCGAAGTATCTGTGGTCTGTTCGTGTATGCATTTGTGTGTGCGCTTGTGTGTGTGTGTGTGTGTGTGTGTGTGTGTGTGTGTGTGTGTTTGTGTGTGTGAGTGAGTGTTTTTTGGTGTCATATTATTTTATTTTATTGTATTTAATTATTTATTTTTGTTAATGTCCTGTGTATGTGTGTGAGTTTTGGTGTGATATATATATATATATATATATATATATATATATATATATATATATATATATATATATATATATATATATTGTGCTGTGTATGTGTGTCTGTCTGTATTTTGGTGTTATGCATTTTTTTTTTTTTTGGAGGGGGGGTCTGTGTATGTGTGTGTGTGTGTGTGTGTGTGTGTGTGTGTGTGTGTGTGTGTGTATTTTGGTGTTATATACTTTTTTATGTTATCATTTCCTTTATTAAGTGTAGTAAGGAGCCTGTGCTGATGTGTGTTTGTTCATTTATCACATGTTTGTTTTCTGCTATGGCTTTCTGGATGTGGAAGTTTTCTTGCATTTGTATAAGATGTTTGTCATGGTTGCTTATTCTCATTATTTTCATTTCTTGTTCCATGTTTGTAGGATGATGGTTGTAGTGTTTTAAATGCTTTGCAAACGTGGAATGGTTTGTTTCATATTTCCAACATCTGATATGTTCTTTGTATCTTGTTTCAAAATTCCTGCATGTCATACCTATGTATACTGCATCACAACTTTGACATTCAAGTTTATATATTCCTGATTATTGGAATTTGTCCCTCTTGGTAGCTGGCTGGCTTAGGTGTGATTGAAGGGTTTGCCCAGGCTTATATGCTATTTTGAAGCCCTGTCTCTTTAGGATGTTTGCAACTCTGTGTGTTAGTTTATGTGTGTAGGTCATGGTGTACCATCTGGTTCTTTTCTGTGTGGTGTTGTCATTGTGTGTGTTTGTTGAGTGTGTTTGTAAGTTTTCAGCTTGTGAGTTCTTTTGTATTGTGGAAATGTTGTGTTTGTTTTTTATTTGTGTTTTTATTTTTTGATTGGTCCTGTGTACCACATGTGTGTCATACCCGTTGTTCCTAGCTATTTGTATGATCGTGTTCATTTCTTGTTCATAGTTTCTCTTACTGAGTGGGATTCTGTTTAATCTATGTAACATGTGTCTTAGTGCTGCAAATTTCTGGCTTTGGGGGTGGTTGGATATGGAATGTATTATTGTGTCCATGGCTGTTGGTTTTCTAAAGATGTTAAATGTATGTTTTCCATTTTCTTTTTTAATTGTAATGTCAAGAAAATTTATTTGATTTTCTTTTTCTTTTTCAAGTGTGAATTTTATGTTCTTATGAGCTTTGTTTATTTCTGAATGGAGTTCATCTATTTTTTCACTTGGCTCGTCTACCAAACAAATAATGTCATCCACGTATCTGTACCAATATATGATTTTGAAACTTTCATTTGTGGTTATCTTATCAAATATCTGATTTTCAAGGTGACTGATGAAAATGTTTGCTAGTGTTCCTGATATTGGGGATCCCATGGGCAGTCCATCAGTTTGTAGATAATATTCTTCCTCAAACTGAAAGTAGTTTTGTTCAGTTGTCAGTCTGAGCATATCTGTTATTTCTTTTATTGCGTCTGTGGTGAGGTTGCTGTGGGATGAGAGATTTTGTTCTATGATTTCTATTGTTTCTGTGATAGGGATGGAGGTATACATATTTTCTATATCGAATGAAATCAGTGATGCTGTGTGTGGTACCTGTATGTTCTGTATATTTTCTATTAGGTTTCCTGTGTTTATCACTGTTCTGTTGTTTTCTACTTTATAGTGTTTTGTAACTAACTTTTGGAGGTGTTTGGCTATGCGGTATGTTGGGGCTTTCTTGAAGTTGATAACAGGTTTCATTGGCATTCCGTCTCTGTTAGGTTAACTAAGCGTGGATGGAATGAGTGTTGGTGTTCATGTGGTTTCACATTTAAAATGTAAATGTATTTTTGCGTCTTTTTTACTGTTAGTTTAATTATCTTGTGGTTATGTTTGTTTTGTAAATGTTTCATTGCTGTGTATGTGTTGTGCTCAGTTTTTTCTACTAGTGCCACGAAAACTGCGGCGTTTCCTACGTTTTTTGCCAATTCTAGATGAGTTTCATAGAGCATCATGTTTAGGTGCTGTTTTTTCGAATAGAGCATCTTAATTTCATGTAGTAACCAATATCGTTCTGCAAATGTCAAGCACTCCCTGTCAACGTGTACTATAGGTTCAAGAAAATACATCTGAGACTCCATAAGACGATACAGCATATAAAATTCAACAGAACATGCAAAAAGAACGATTTAATTCCAAGCTACATTAATGTAAAGGTTAAAAACAGTTCTACAGTGGCACAAAAGTCGAAATCATTTGCAGAACGATATTGGTTACTACATGAAATTAAGATGCTCTATTCGAAAAAACAGCACCTAAACATGATGCTCTATGAAACTCATCTAGAATTGGCAAAAAACGTAGGAAACGCCGCAGTTTTCATGGCACTAGTAGAAAAAACTGAGCACAGCACATACATAGCAATGAAACATTTACAAAACAAACATAAACACAAGATAATGAAACTAACAGTAAAAAAGACGCAAAAATACATTTACATTTTAAATGTGAAACCACATGAACACCAACACTCATTCCATCCACGCTTAGTTAACCTAACAGAGACAGAACTACACGAAAACGAAAAAATGCTCTTGGAAAAAGGTTTGAAACACTGCACCAATAGCAAGGTGAACAATCAATACATAGAAAATCTCATAGTAGAAACCGAACACATCCTTACACGTGAAGAACAACAAAATAATTGTGAAATAAACATAGGACTGACAAGAGAACTAGTAAAAGAAGAAATAAAAGGCATAATAAAGCAAACACAGCAGACACACAATAAGAACAACCAAACAGAAGCAGCTACTATGAAAAGGTTAAAACAAAAGTTAACAAACAACAACGTATTAATAACAAGAGCAGACAAGGGAAATGTAACAGTACTCATGGATAAAGAGCAATACATCACAATAACCAAGGAATACATAAACACCAACGCAATACAAAAACTGAAGTCAGATCCAACTACACGATTCCAGGCAAATGTGAAACGAACACTGAAAAACATTGAACACACACTCACAGACAAACAAAAATACTACTTAACACAGAAAAACCCACAAGCACCAACACTCCGCAGTCAACCGAAAGTACACAAAGACGGAATGCCAATGAGACCTGTTATCAACTTCAAGAAAGCCCCAACATACCGCATAGCCAAACACCTCCAAAAGTTAGTTACAAAACACTATAAAGTAGAAATCAACAGAACAGTGATAAACACAGGAAACCTAATAGAAAATATACAGAACATACAGGTACCACACACAGCATCACTGATTTCATTCGATATAGAAAATATGTATACCTCCATCCCTATCACAGAAACAATAGAAATCATAGAACAAAATCTCTCATCCCACAGCAACCTCACCACAGACGCAATAAAAGAAATAACAGATATGCTCAGACTGACAACTGAACAAAACTACTTTCAGTTTGAGGAAGAATATTATCTACAAACTGATGGACTGCCCATGGGATCCCCAATATCAGGAACACTAGCAAACATTTTCATCAGTCACCTTGAAAATCAGATATTTGATAAGATAACCACAAATGAAAGTTTCAAAATCATATATTGGTACAGATACGTGGATGACATTATTTGTTTGGTAGACGAGCCAAGTGAAAAAATAGATGAACTCCATTCAGAAATAAACAAAGCTCATAAGAACATAAAATTCACACTTGAAAAAGAAAAAGAAAATCAAATAAATTTTCTTGACATTACAATTAAAAAAGAAAATGGAAAACATACATTTAACATCTTTAGAAAACCAACAGCCACGGACACAATAATACATTCCACATCCAACCACCCCCAAAGCCAGAAATTTGCAGCACTAAGACACATGTTACATAGATTAAACAGAATCCCACTCAGTAAGAGAAACTATGAACAAGAAATGAACACGATCATACAAAAAAAGCTAGGAACAACAGGTATGACACACATGTGGTACACAGGCTCAATCAAAAAATAAAAACACAAATAAAAAACAAACACAACATTTCCACAATACAAAAGAACTCACAAGCTGAAAACTTACAAACACACTCAACAAACACACACAATGACAACACCACACAGAAAAGAACCAGATGGTACACCATGACCCACACACATAAACTAACACACAGAGTTGCAAACATCCTAAAGAGACAGGGCTTCAAAATAGCATATAAGCCTGGGCAAACCCTTCAATCACACCTAAGCCAGCCAGCTACCAAGTGGGACAAATTCCAACAATCAGGAATATATAAACTTGAATGCCAAAGTTGTGATGCATTATACATAGGCATGACATGCAGGAATTTTGAAACAAGATACGAAGTACATATCAGATGTTGGAAGTATGAAACAAACCATTCCACATTTGCAGAGCATTTAAAACACTACAACCATCATCCTACAAACATGGAACAAGAAATGAAAATAATGAGAATAAGCAACCATGACAAACATCTTATACAAATGCAAGAAAACTCCCACATCCAGAAAGCCATAGCAGAAAACAAACATGTGATAAATGAACAAACACACATCAGCACAGGCTCCTTACTACACTTAATAAAGGAAATGATAACATAAAAAAAGTATATAACACCAAAATACACACACACACATACACAGACCCCCCCTCCAAAAAAAAAAAAATGCATAACACCAAAATACAGACAGACACACATACACAGCACAATATATATATATATATATATATATATATATATATATATATATATATATATATATATATATATATATATCACACCAAAACTCACACACATACACAGGACATAAACAAAAATAAATAATTAAATACAATAAAATAAAATAATATGACACCAAAAAACACTCACTCACACACACAAACACACACACACACACACACACACACACACACACAAGCGCACACACAAATGCATACACGAACAGACCACAGATACTTCGATAGTTACACTCATAAGTTTGGCAGTAATATTCGATCTTTGGCAAAAACATTTGACAGTCGGCAATAGAAACCAAAACATTGCATTAAAAAAAGCATTCAGTCCATAGTGCTGTGGAATGCAGAAAAAACAGCAAATTGGCGCTCATAGGAAGAAGAACAAGACCAAAAATGCAACAGGAGCGTAATATGTAAGAAACTGTCTACGCAACCTGTAAGTACAGTTCAAAACATTACTACTTAATAGGAAATACCAACCACCAGAACTGTTTATAACCTATAGGCACAGTGACAAAAATGTAAATAAAATAGCTAACATATGTACATATTACAGGCCACTGATGATGCCTTGCAGAAAATAAAGGCGAAACGCGTATGGCACTAAAATTGTGTTTTATTCAGTTGCTGTCAGACGGTCCATAAGTGAAAATCATCAACATACCGTAGTATTGGCTGAATTTATTTGTTCAGAGTGCATGTTGTATTTCATAAGAAGTTAGTAATACTGTTACATGCCATAAGCCATTGAGTTGAGGTCGACGGTAGAGTCTCGTTTGAGCATGACAGTATCTCGTTGCAGTACAGTCTGACAGAATCTTTGTGTGTGGTGCTGTACTGAGACACTTCTGTCCGTTCATTTTTACGTAATTTTGCAATTCAGCGATGACTCTGATTTCAGTCTTGTACTCCGAAAAGAAAAGACAAAAGAGATAGAAAGATATAGTACGAAGTACCATCACTAAACAGCGATATATGATGATGTGGGAAAGTTCTGCAGACTGTCTGCATTCAAGTTCATCCAACGAGTTGAGGATGGAGTATAAACTACGTGACATAGCATTTGTTTCAAAGTTAACCACTCAAATAATACATAACATAGTTGTGTGTGAATTTTTGGAGCCACTTCACAACCACCCGAGTGTTAGGAAAATTTGATGAGTTTTTTTTTCGGTTTAGCTCACGTTATTTTTTGAGATAAGTTTACCAGTTACTGACAACGAATGTGGGAGCATCTTCAGTAAAATGTATTTAGCAAAAATGAACCAGGAAGACAGACTACTGCACAATTAACGCGTGTATGCTAGCATCCCAGTGTTTGTAGAACAGCAGATCGATCATTGATAACTTAATTCAGACGGAGGAAGACCGAAGGATCATGACGAAAGACAAACCTGCGATACCCACAAAACAAGACTTCACTCTTGTTCAAAACAGACAGTTTCATAATTACTAGGTAAAAAATATTAGACTTCCTCTTTTGATGTTTGCATCGAGGAAAACGAATTGTTCCCAGAATGAAATTTTCACTCTGCAGCGGAGTGTGCGCTGATGTGAGACTTTCTAACAGATTAGAACTGTGTGCCTGACCAAGATTCGAACTCGAGACCTTTGCCTTTCGTGGGCAAGTGCTCAACCAACTGAGCTACCCAACGACTTAGGACGCCTTTCACAGCTTTACTTCGGCCAGTACCTCATCTCCTAACTTCCAAACTTCACAGACGCTCTCCTGCGAACTTTGCAAGACTAGGCCCCGAGTTCGAGCCTCGGTCTGGCACAGTTTTAATCTGCCAGGAAGTTTCAAATGAATTGTCGTCTTCTTATAAATAAAGCATTACTGATGGAGTGTTGTTGTTGTTGATCTTAAGGGTGCAAGAAATTGCACACACTGGAAACTAAACATTGTGCTTTCCTCCCACGATCGTTCTAAATCGATCATATCCTCTTTCCTATAAATTAACTGCTGAAACTTAATGCCTAAAACCAATAGTGTTTCGTAGCAGTACTGTTTTGCAACTTCTGCAATATAGAACAACTGCTCGCGGTTGCAGATGTTAATTAAAGTATCTCCGGAGTCACTGATGAACTTCGTACACGCGTGAACTATGCTCACGTTTCAGGGATGCCTAATTTTGTGGCTCATCCGAGTCAGGATCGCGCATATTCTTATAAGAAGATTCTCACATACATCATAGTTATTTGAAATTACTGTGCAAGTATTTCGATGATTGATCTTCCCGTACCGAGCTTGAAATGAAAAGCAGAAGCTTGTTGCTGTTACTAATCACTACTGGATAGTTGAACCTCAGGGCCTAGTTAATTTGTATCTGAAGCTGAAGCTTTCATTTGGTGATACTAAAAGAACGTTGCTACTGGACAACCCTTGTTGGAGTAATATAACTTTGAACTAGAGTGTGTTATTAGTCACAGATCACCTATATGTACACCTGCATCCGTACTCCTCAAACTACTGTGAAATATGTGGTAGAGATCTGCTTTCCATTATATTCCCGTGTGGAGCACAGGAGGAATGACTTGAAATGCGTCTGTACACGCTAAAATTATTCTTGCCCTGCGACACCTGCGGGAGCTGTATGTAAGGGATTTAAGCATATTCCGAGATTCATTATACAAGCCAGTTCTTACAACTTAGTATGAAGGCTTTCTCTGGATGGTTTGCGTTTATCTTCAAATGTCTGCCAGTTCAGGTTTTTCAGCATCTGCATGACGTTCTCTCATGTGTCATAAGATCTGTGAATATACGTGCTGCCCTTCTCTTAATGAATTCAATATTGGTACGGATTGCACACACTTGAGCAATACTCTAGGGTGGGTTGCACGAGTGTTTTGTAAGCAATCTCCATTGACGACTGATTGCGGTGTTGTACCAATGGACCGAAGCCTGCCACCTAACGTACCTACGACATAGCCTATGTAATAGATCTATTTCACATTCCTATGAAGCGTTACACCCAGTCGACCCATTCCAGTTGCGACCTGTTGATATTATAGTCACAGGACACTACGTTTATTCCTGTTGTGAAGCGCACACTCCTGAATATTTAAAGCAAGTTGCCAATCTTTGCACGACTTCGGAACCTTATCAAGAACCATCTGAATATTTGTGCAGCTTCTTCAGCCAGTACCACGTTAACTGCATCATTTGCGAAATGTTTGAGGTCACTATCAATATTGTCTGCAAGACCATAAATAAACAACATGAAAAGCAAGGGTACCAACACACATCTGGAACCTTCATCCAAGATAAAATGCGTGCGGCGTCCCTACCAAGAAGTCCTCAGTTCAGTCACAGAATTCAGTACACCATGCGATCGTACTTCTGATGATATGAATAGATGTAATGCGTTAAATTCTTTTCTGAGATCAAGAAATACTGCATCTACCTGACGGCCTTGATATACCTACGTGACTTTCAGTATATGAGAAGTGCTAGGAGGTTTAATTACCGTACTCTAATGACACTTAGAATCCAGCAAGTAATAAATCATGCGTGTGTAACTAGAGAGAAGCTCTCTACGGTAACAATTTCCCGGAGAAACGTGCCTCCGTTGTGTCCTTTACGTTACGGTAAAGAGCCAAGCTTTCATCTTCTTTGGGCATTAACACGAAGTTGCTCCTCTGTGCCGAGAAATTATCAGCACAGCCGTGAGAAACGGAAGAGGCAGACGCAGGAGTTTATTCTCTGGCCTTTGGCTCTGCCAGAGCTGTGTCTCTTTTGTATTCACTATTGATAATCGCGCGCTGAATACGCGCTTTGTTCCGGAGAGAGACACGCTCGCGCGAGGAACAGAGAAAGACGACTCCAAATGAAAGAAAGGCGTCTGTATGAATGGTAGGAAGCGGAAAGAAGGAATTTAGGAAGCGGTGAGGGAAAGGCGAGAGCTCTGGTGAATCGGACACAATGGAGAAGTCGGGAAGCGGCGGCAGATGGAGGTAAGTTGGCCGTCTTCCACCTCTAGCCTGGTGCTGTGGCACCAGGGCACCTGCGAAGGAGCCGCGAGAGAATTACTCCACAAAGCAGACGCCAGTGCCGGCTGCTTAAGAACGTATTTCGGTAGTGTGATTAGATAAGAGGTAAATTAAGATCAGACTGTAGCGTCCCGTCGACGACGGGATCATAGAGACGGAACACAAACGCGGACTGGACCCTTTCGTAGACACCTGCGATTGGAGTATGGTCTGTCACTTGAATGTAACGAAGGGTAAGGGTGATAATCACAACCGATGCGTCTGCAGCGGCTGGAATAAAATTTGGTGAAGCACTTCACACGCTTTCCCGAACTACGATAAACGAGCATCGTTCAACAAGTAACGCCGCACATCTTTTTCTTGCAACACATTTATTGTTAAGCGTCAGAATTTGTTGACAATATACATCAACATGTCTTGCCCTATTTTTCTACGTTGTCTCCATCACTTTCTGTGGCCGTACGCCAACGTTGTGGAAGGACATCTATTCCTTGCTGGTGAAAGCACTTGTCCTGTAGGCGTAACCATGTTTTCACTACATCGCTGATACTCTCGTCATCTTCAAAGTGTGTTCCATAACATCCGTTCCGATGTTAGAGTGATTTCAGGTGTGTCGCAGGGGAGTGTCGTAGGGCCGTTGCTATTCACAATATACATAAATGACCTTGTGGATGACATCGGAAGTTCACTGAGGCTTTTTGCGAATGATGCTGTGGTATATCGAAAGATTGTACTGAAATGCAGGAGGATCTGCAGCGATTTAACGCATGGTGCAGGGAATGGCAATTGAATCTCAATGTAGACAAGTGTAATGTGCTGCGAATACATAGAAAGAAAGATCCCTTATCATTTAGCTACAATATAGCAGGTCAGCAACTGGAAGCAGTTAATTCCATAAATTATCTGGGAGTACGCATTGGGAGTGATTTAAAATGGAATGATCATATAAAGTTGATCGTCGGTAAAATAGTTGCCAGACTGAGATTCATTGGAAGAATCCTGAGGAAATGCAATCCGAAAACAAAGGAAGTAGGTTACAGTACGCTTGTTCGCCCAATGCTTGAATACTGCTCAGCACTGTGGGATCTGTACCAGATAGGGTTGATAGAAGAGATAGAGAAGATCCAACGGAGAGCAGCGCGCTACGTTGTAGGATCATTTAGTAATCGCGAAAGCGCTACGGAGATGATAGATAAACTCCAGTGGAAGACTCTGCAGGAGAGACGCTGAGTAGCTCGGTACGGGCTTTTGTTGAAGTTTCGAGAACATACCTTCACCGAGGAGTCAAGCAGTATATTGCTCCCCCCTACGCATATCTCGCGAAGAGACGATGAGGATAAAATCAGAGAGATTAGAGCCCACACGGAGACTGGAATAGAAGGGACAACCGATAGAAGTACTCAAGGTACCCTCCGCCACCGTCAGATGGCTTGCGGAGTATGGATGTAGATGTAGATGTAGAAAGGCCTCTCCATCGGTCTCAAAACGCTCAAACAATTCAGTTGAAATGACTTTTGTCTCAATCTTGTGGTCCGTTGTGAGCATTCGTGGAACCCGTCGTGAGCACCTCTCTTAATATCCGACAGTCTCGATCGTTGCAGACGCACTTCCAATGATGGCCGACAATTTCGAGTCAATTGTATAGTTGTGATGCGAATAATGGCATCCGCACGATTCAACGTGTCTGGAGCAGTGGCTGTGACAGGAGGTCCCGAGCATGGCTGATCATGAAGCTCTGTTTCTGCATTGCCTGAGGCCGTCACTTTCTCTACCCATCGCCCAACTGTACTCCTATCAACTGCAGCATCACCATACACAGCAAACAAACGTTTATGGATGTTCACCACGCTTTCTTTTTCTGCACACAAGAATTAAATAACATCAGGCTGCTTGTAACGTAAGTCGTATGTATACGCCATTTTGACGCCGAACTACGGCTCTCCCATCTGCCAGAACGGTTCGAAACTTCATCAGAGCACAGAACAAACATCAAATGTGAAGTACCAACATTTATCTAAGTATATTACTAGATTTAAAAAAATTGCTTACTGAACAACCCTCGTAGGTTTCCTCTGACCTGCTGATATACTGCCAATTGACCGCATAGCCTGTCGGATTCTTCACCTACTTGCAAGGGATGTAGTTGTCTAATTGCTGAAAGCATTTTAGTTCACAGCGGACAGAAAAAGCTACAGACAGTGAGAGGCCTTCTTACAAGTTAAATTACAAATGTATCGTCTCTATAAAACCAGAAAAAGAGACAGCTTTGTTACAAGGTAACAGACAGTATTAACATTGGATGGCAACGTAAACGACGAACTTCTATCCTGCTGTAGGTCAGATACAAGCGACAAAAACATGAAACTCTACGAAGCAATACAAACGAGAATTGGAACTTAGAGAGAGAGAGAGAGAGAGAGTGGAATGCTAGCGTAAATTATAAAGTACCTATATCATATTAACGGTCTACCACGAGAAATCAGGTGAAGCAGGAGTAGAGCTGGCAAGATGTAGCTCCCTACATTAATGACGTCTTGCCCGCGAATCTGATTGCGAGCATGTAAATTCGCGTCATCCCGCGTGAGAGACCACCATACCCGTTACAAAGTAGCGAGTAATCTTTAACGGCGTAACTACCGAACGATAAGCGAGACTGCCTTGTGTTTACTTTCGCGTTACTGCAACTTACGAAGCGGCACGTCTTGCATCTCCGAGGAACTGAGGACGATTTGGGTGAGAACTGGTCTCCTCGGTGTTTTATTAACATGAAAAACTCCACACACCGTACTTCCGCGATGCGCGAAAAGTTGCCCCGTACCAGTTTGATTGGAGGGGAAAATTTAACGGTCCTATGGCCCAGGCTGGAGGGGTGACTTGGCCGTTTGAAGCCTAGGTTATTGAGCCCTTATTGGCTCAACTCGTTCAGGACACACAGTGTAGTTTTTCCTGCGATACCGCTTCCCTGCTAGACATATTTGAACATTATGGCTAGAAAATTCGAGGTGACCCACCCTCTTGACGAATTATAATATTAAGTAATCAGGTAACGGAAATAATATTTAGCCCCCTTCCACCCGATAGGAGATCGTGAAGGCATGACTACGGTGTACTTTAATGGTCGTAGAAAATTAACCTTTATTCTCAAACAGCATGTTTCAATTCATGATTTTTTTCAAATTTTTTTTTTTTTTTACATTTGTCTTTGATCAGCATATAACGTACTTCAAAGATAAAAAAATAAAAAAAATAAGAAAAACATTTGAAAGTACCTGGATCACTTTATATTCGCGACTATGTCGCAGTTGGTCCAATATTTTCATTTATTCTACGAACAGGCATATGGTGGCTGCCAGTCGACTCGTTATCTCGCCAGCAATGTGAATCACTAGTCAGGTTATCTTTGTGGCTGCGCTACATGCTGAATCTCCACACGAAACTCTATGCGTTCCAGACCATCCCAGCGTTTGTCTGTTGCGATTTGGAGATTTTATGGAAACCCTTAATTCTGACGGGCAATGGCCTTGCCGCAGTGGATACACCGGTTCCCGTGAGATCACCGAAGTTAAGCGCTCTCGGATGTGGTCAGCACTTGGATGGGTGACCATCCAGGGCGCCATGCGCTGTTGTCATTTTTCAGGGTGCACTGAGCCTCGTGATGCCAATTCAGGTGCTACTCGACCGAATAGTAGCGGCTCCGGTCAAGAATACCATCATAACGACCGGGAGAGCGGTGTGCTGACCCCATGCCTCTCCTATCCGCATCTTCCTCTGAGGATGACACGGCGGTCGGATGGTCCCGGTAGGTCACTCGTGGCCTGAAGACGGAGTGCTTAATGTAGACGGGCAAACGGGGACTGGAACCGCCGTTGTCCCGAATACGTGTCCAATCTCTTAGCGTAGCACCACTGATAAGTTTTAAATGTAAAGAAAGTGGAGTTCTAAATTTTACCTTCGATGTTATGTATAAATAGCTGTCACAGAAAATGTGTGCTCTGATAGGTTTGACATCCAGTTCATGCTATTAAATTGAAAGACAGTAGACGGAGACTAAAGTAGAGAGTCCTTGCAGAGTAGTGAAACAGTGTAAAACGATGCTATACAAATCACTGAATGGAAAACCTAAAGTTCAAATGAAAGCGAATCCTATGTTTTTTCTGACAGGAAAAAGTACTACACGTGGAAAGTATTCTGTTGGCTATGGGCACAAACGGACAGCTACTAATCCAGCAATCGAGTAAACGATATAAGTGCGTACCCATGGAATTCAGTTTTAAAAGCTACCAGAATAAAGGGCAACTATCTTACGAACGACAAAACACTGTCGTAAAAACGTTATGGTGACGAAATTATGTTGCATAGAAACTTCTATCGCCTTGCAGCGCAAAGCTGTGTATTGCCAGCGTGAATTAAACTGTGACTCACCAGGCTGTATACACGGGATAACCCAGGAGGAATGATCAGTATTCAGCAATAAGACAGGAACGATCATTCGACACAAGAAAGTCTAGTAATCATGGGCTTTATAAATCAAACCTTGAGAGCAATAAGCACTACATCTTCCGTACTGTGAAACAAATCACTTCTATCGCTTTTTCTTTGTTTTTAATATTTTGGAAGAGGTAGTGTGGACTAAAACGATAAAAAATGGTTTGGAAACATGTGCTATAAAATGCATACCTTAAAACCTATGACCACTTTTTGAATAGAACAGATTTATTTCATAGTAGCAAAGATGAAGAAGTGCTCATAGATCTTAAAATGGCCCTGCAGAGCTGTCTCATAAGACTGTTCCTTCAATTTATTCACTTAAGTCTCATGTGGTTCATCGCGTAACTGCAGTTCTGCCTGTTAACCTTCCCAGGAGGAGTGGGACTAAGTGGAATTATAGGCCTACGCGACGTAAAATGCATGAATTTTGTGGCATTCCTTTAATATTTTAATACAAGTTCCATTTTATGTTTCCTGATCCCCATGTATCATGTTCCTCCCTCACTTTACCTTGTGTGTGCATGAATGTGGGTGAACGAATGTATTTTCGTAGCCTTCCCGGTTTATTTTGTGATGGGAGCAGAGTTTTTTGACGTCTGCTGTGAGCAAGGGATGTGTGCTTTTCGTTAGGAGGGTAGCACACCTTGACCAACTTTGGATCCCGGTACCTGAGCAGAGAGGTTTATCCAGTATTAGCTAATGATTATGATCGATGTTAATTGATCGTATCTTGCTTTGTTCCTTTTGAACCAGGATCCACCTCAGGCATGATGAGATTGATTTAACGAAATGAGATTAGTTTAGCTAACCTATTTCTAGAGCGAATGTGAGAGTAATTGAAATTTCGTATGTGAATGATTTTCTTTTTCTTTTCTTCGGTATTTTTCGAATCTATTTTTCGTATACTTTTATCTTCAGGTTGTACTTGCGATTCAAGAGCCTCCTGTTCTACTACAGCACTGTAATGCGTCTTGTCTCTTGCTGATATAATTTTTTGTGTGCACTGTGTTTGTAGAATTATCTGAGCTTCGTGGTTTAAAGGATACCTTTTGTAACGGCTTAGTTCGGTGGGTACCACGTGTGCTTTGCATGATTGGAGGGCCTCAGCCTTCATGATTTCATTCTAAATTGCTCTGTTTCACTTTCTATTGTGATTTTAACTAGGTATTTCGCCTAATTTAGGCTTCATCAATCTTTCTATTCTTTATCTGGACTCGTGTGATCGTGGTCACTCAATTTGTTTGCACGTTGGGTGCGCGATTGGCCATTGCGGGTATTTACTGCTTAGAATTCCACAAAAGACATAAACTTTTCGGCCCAGTAGTGTATGTCAGGAATTGTTGCGTTTTGTTCTTCTGGAACTTCATTTTTCTATTGTATGAATACAATATGAATGATATAGTGCCTGCTTTCACTGTTCCTTTGTGTGTGTATGTATTTTCCTTTTTGTTCATTCCATAATAAATCGACTTAAGAGATCTCACTGATGCAAGACACAGTAATTAAATTAATTGATCAGGAATCAGGTACCTGTAGTCAAAGGATTTCCTCTTTTAATGTAACGTTGTTTGGAGGATAAAAACTGTTTCACAAATGATAACATAGTTCCTCCTGCACATTATTTATTGCATGCTAATTTAGTAGCTAGATTTTGGTATTGAAAAGAAATTAATTTTTTACGCCCTGATTCGTTAAAAAATTAATTGGATCTGAGATTCTCCATAAGTGAAGCGGCTAATTTATGAATTCGTAAATAATTATTCTTGCTAAATTGCTTAGTTAATTTATTCTTTTTTTAAAAGAAGATCTTAATGTTCAAAATTTTCCAGTTCAATTTCCTTAAACTTTAAAGAGCACCGGGGTTGGTGGCGATCTTGAAATCAATACCAATATTAAGTGTAAATGCTTTCCAGGCCCTCTTACAATCTTTAGGTATGCATTTTAGAGTCCATATTTACTGGACTTCTCTGCGTGGGATGATTGTTCCTGTCGTATCCCTGAATGTCGACTATTCCGTCTGAGACACTCTATAGGTAACTAGAAGCGGTCATCTTGTATATAGAAAATCGCAAGAAGAGAATTCCAAAGCCGTCGGTAAGTATATCCAATCATCGGTACCCGAAGGATGTTAGTAAAAGAGTCTCAGAATTAACTCGAAAATAAGTCGTCATATAACACTAATTTGCTGTTTATTTTTTAAGTTTACTAACTGTTAATACAATGAAAACCATTAGTAATGCTTCTCATAAATTGCAATGGTTCTAACTTTATCATTTAAAGCAAATACACTCGTGCCGACGTTCAGGCATATTACCTAGAAATTATCATTATTAGTCAGTACAGGACAGCAGAGTGCCGCAAAGAGGACGTACGATGATGATACGGAAGCTGGACAGTACAGTGTTTAAATGTATCCGTATTAACAATGACACCTGTTCGAGCTACTGGCAATGCAGTACTTCTTTTTATTTTGACACATAAATTGCAGTTTGAGATTAGAAATAAAACCATTTCTGTACTTTAACACATACCGGGCAGTTATAATTAAGTGTAGCTACTCACGAAGGCCCAGTGTGAGCCGAAACTATCGTATGGCAACGGAACTTGGTAGATATCCTAAAACGTTAATGCGGGAGCGATTGGCGCTGGAAAAAATTAGTTCTAATTATGGTCACCAGGTGAAAATCTGGCTCTTTACAGATCTCATCCATGCCTCCGGTGCTCATATTGAACCAATTGTGTAAGTGGCGATTAAAAAGGAAATAAACATTATGCTTTTCTCACTCGTTTCACCTCTGACCACGTCCGCTTCGTAATCCATTACATATGGACATTTCTCTTCGTCTTTCATTCACAATGCCAGAGTGCACCTTGTGGCCAAAATCTGCAATTATCTTTTTTTCCAATGTCAATCGTTTCCACATTAACACATTACAATACAAATCAAGTTTCGCTGCCATACGATGACGATAGTCTACACTGCACGCTTGTGAGTAGCTGCATTCTAATTATAACCATCCGGTAGCACAAACTAAGGACTGGCCGAGGCTTCGAACGAGTAGCACCAAGTATCTTCAGCCCGACAACTTGTCTGTGATATATGGTGATACGCTCAAACTTTTCTAGTGAATCAGTCTGGCTGTTAGTGGCAACTCTATGAAAATCCCTACAGTAGTTACTGACATCAGCTAGACATAGAGTCAGAAATTAGCGTGGTGAACTTTAATATGTAATATGTATAGAAATAAGTGTTAAGAAGTCTTTTCTGAAATCATTTGGTTGGGTTGTAGCCTTGACGGACAATGCATCCAAGAAGAGATGTTTCTGAAATGTGATGCTATAGTAACACACTGGAAACAAGACAGACGGATCACATGACGAATTTAGACTTAGTGATCGAACTGAGGAGAAAAACGTTTATGGAACAGCTTGACTAAAAGAAAGGATTGGAACTTAGGACACGTGCTGAAGCTGCAAAGAATTGTCAGTTTGATAACGAAGGAAAGTGTGGTGGGTTTAAAACTGCACTGGGAGAGCAAGGCTGCATTACGGCATGGCGGGTTAAACCGGACGTGGATTAGCTATGTAGAGATGAAGAGGCGTGCATAGGATAGGCTTTCACTCGGACTCGGACAGAAGACCACATCAACAGAAATAATTGAAGAGGACAACTGAATACGTAACAGGATTGGAAAAAACTTGACCTTTTCACTCACGCTATCTCCTGTTGACAACAGTAATGCGCACTTTCCTCTTCTCTCTCAGTTTGCATTCTATACTGTACGATTCTGTCTATGCAGTGATCTCGTAAATCGGCCACAGAAATTGGAATGGTATTCAGGAATACTTTCTGAATATCTTGGTATAAACCACCCGTGGTTTCTGGTGGCTCGTTGCATTGTTTTCAACATCTAAACCCCAGTTATCATTAACATTGATACCATATCCGCATTTATCTTTGACAGTCCCGATGTCGAGGCCATGCACTGACTGTCTTGTTTGGAAATAAACTTGTTCTGTTCACTCACGGTACTTGCTGCTGAAATCAGTAGTGCCCACTTTTCTCTTCAGTCTCAACTTGCATTCACTACTGCACGTTTCTGCTTCGGTTTTGCGTTTCCAGAAGTTGTAAGAGAACAGTCACACACAACATTGTGGATAGGTTTACTGGTGAAGAGCTGGACGATACGCATCTCGTATGTGGGTTCACTGAACACAGTGTAATAGCGACACGAAGGCACAGTTCTCGTCTCTTCGCGCACCGAGAAACCTTAGCACAGCACTTTGTAGCTTTCGAACGGCTGTTGCGCTTTTCTTTGTTTTGTGATATCCGTTTTAGTAATTGCATGTCACAAACATTATCACTGCTGTGTGCGTATTTCCATAGTAACAAAAGTAATTGCAGGATGACTATGTAATGAACCACCGGACACCACGGGTTCCTTATACGAAGTATTCAAAAATATTCCTGAACAGTATCCGAAATTTTATCGGAGCAGTTTTAAGTGGCGTCAGTTTCGTCTGCGTTTTCGTGTCGCATATAGTAGGTAGTGCAATGAATCAGCTTGTATCTCTGTTGGCATTCAGCATTAATCTCCCGTTTCCATACACTGCTAAGAATACAGCCAATGTCCTGTTTAAAGTTGTTTTTGCACGTTCTGAAGTCAACGTATTCTTTGATGTCAGGTTGTAAGTAGGCTGTTTAGGTTTTTGGTAACGCCATGTAGCGCTCTATATGAAAATCACTGACTGTGCTGTGTGCAGTCTGTGGCTGGTTTGCATTGTTGATTGTAGTGTTGGGCAGTTGGCTGTTAACAGTGCATAGCGTTGCGCAGTTGGAGGTGAGCCGCCAGCAGTGGTGGATGTGGTGAGAGAGATGGCGGAGTTTTGAGAGCGGATGATCTGGACGTGTGACCATCAGAGACAGTAACTTTGTAACACTGGATGTCACGAACTGATATATATATATATATATATATATATATATATATAAGCATTACTTATCGCGAATGGACCCAGAAGGATCACGCAAAGCTTTCTGACGTCGTTTCTTCCATACTTCTTTCATTCGTTCTCCATGTTTTCTTTTTCTTTCTTCTGTCCATTTTGTTCCTGGTCTCTTTAGTGCTTCCTTCTCCGACAATACAATCCACTTTTCCACCTTATTTCTAAAAGTTTTTCTATCTTTGACATCTTTAAGTTCAATATTTGCTTTTTGTAAATCTAATTTTACTTGGCTAATCCATGGTGTTGTTGATTTGACTTTTTCTATGTAAGTGAGAATTCTGTTGGTGAGTCGTGTGGGGGGAAGTCTAGTGACATGTCCATTATATATATATATATATATATATATATATATATATATATATATAGTTTGTTCTCTATCAAAATCTTTCATTTGCTAACTGTGCCTATCAGTAGTTAGTCCCTTCAGTAGTTAGAATCTTTTATTCAGCTGGCAGTAGTTGCGCTCGCTGTATTGCAGTAGTTCGAGTAACGAAGATTTTTGTGAGACAAGTGATTCATGAAACTTATAGGTTATTGTTAGTCAGGGCTATTCTTTTGCAGGGATTTTTGAAAGTCAGATTGCGTTGCGCTAAAAGTATTGTGTGTCAGTTTAGTGTTGATCAGAATAAGTAAAGAGCGAAATGACTGAGTTCGTTCAGTTCTGCTCAGCTGTTTGAAAATCAAATAACGTAAGGGATTTACCAGCACAGTAATTCAATAATTTTTCTAAGGGGACGTTTCAAGGTAGATGCATAGCATAAGATTTCCATTTCCTCAGACATAACCTTATGTTTGTTCATAATGCTGCGTGAGAGAACAGCAAATTTGGCGAAATCGCGATATTTATTGTGCATCTGTGTTGTGTGCAGCATTCTGAAGTCGTTCGTATGACTGACCAATGTATCTGTTATCACATTAAGAACGAATTTTTTAAAAAAAGTAGTAAATAAGTTGAGTGATCCACTTTGTAACTGAAACTTCTTAGTGTTCAGTTATTTTTATCATTTCAAACACTAACCTACAGTATTTTCCCCTGACAAAGAGAACTCAAACTTAACCTACTCATTTATTACCCACAATGTACAAGCACATCGCAATCTGACTGTTATACACTGACAACATGGCTTGAAATAATTAAGACAAAAGAATGGCGCTGATTTGGAAGAAGTCGTAACTACAACCCATACTTTTCATGAGTCACTTACCTCACAGAAAATCTTCATAACACGAACTACAGTAATTACAGCGAGCAGCAGCTACAGACAGCTAAATAAAAGGAGTCTAACTATTTTTTTTTGGTCATCAGTCTACTGACTGGTTTGATGCGGCCCGCCACGAATTCCTTTCCTGTGCTAACCTCTTCATCTCAGAGTAGCACTTGCAACCTACGTCCTCAATTATTTGCTTCACGTATTCCAATCTCTGTCTTCCTCTACAGTTTTTGCCCTCTACAGCTCCTTCTAGTACCATGGAAGTCATTCCCTCATGTCCTAGCAGATGTCCTATCATCCTGTACCTTCTCCTTATCAGTGTTTTCCACATATTCCTTTCCTCTCCGATTCTGCGTAGAACCTCCTCATTCCTTACCTTATCAGTCCACCTAATTTTCAACATTCGTCTATAGCACCACATCTCAAATGCTTCGATTCTCTTCTGTTCCGGTTTTCCCACAGTCCAGGTTTCACTACCATACAATGCTGTACTCCAGACGTACATCCTCAGAAATTTCTTCCTCAAATTAAGGCCGGTATTTGATATTAGTAGACTTCTCTTGGCCAGAAATGCCTTTTTTGCCATAGCGAGTCTGCTTTTGATGTCCTCCTTGCTCCGTCCGTCATTGGTTATTTTACTGCCTAGGTAGCGGAATTCCTTAACTTCATTGACTTCGTGACCATCAATCCTGATGTTAAGTTTCTCGCTGTTCTCATTTCTACTACTTCTCATTACCTTCGTCTTTCTCCGATTTACTCTCAAAACATACTATGTACTCATTAGACTGTTCATTCCGTTCAGCAGATCATTTAATTCTCCTTCACTTTCACTCAGGATAGCAATGTCATCAGCGAATCGTATCATTGATATCCTTTCACCTTGTATTTTAATTCCACTCCTGAACCTTTCTTTTATTTCCATCATTGCTTCCTCGATGTACAGATTGAAGAGTAGGGGCGAAAGGCTACAGCCTTGTCTTACACCCTTCTTAATACGAGCACTTCGTTCTTGATCGTCCACTCTTATTATTCCATCATGGTTGTTGTACATATTGTATATGTCCCGTCTCTCCCTATAGCTTACGCCTACTTTTTTCAGATTCTCGAACAGCTTGCACCATTTTATATTGTCGAACGCGTTTTCCAGATCGACAAATCCTATGAAAGTGTCTTGATTTTTCTTTAGCCTTGCTTCCATTATTAGCCGTAACGGCAGAATTGCCTCTCTCGTCTCTTTACTTTTCCTAAAGCCAAACTGATCGTCACCTAGCGCATTCTCAATTATCTTTTCCATTCTTCTGTATATTATTCTTGTAAGCAGCTTCGATGCATGAGCTGTTAAGCTGATTGTGCGATAATTCTCGCACTTGTCAGCTCTTGCCGTCTTCGGAATTGTGTGGATGATGCTTTTCCGAAAGTCAGATGGTATATCGCCAGACTCATATATTCTACACACCAACGTGATAAGTCGCTTTGTTGACACTTCCCCCAATGATTTTAGAAATTCTGATGAAATGTTATCTATCCCTTCTGCCTCATTTAACCGTAAGTGCTCCAAAGCTCTTTTAAATTCCGATTCTAATACTGGATCCCCTATCTCTTCTAAATCGACTCCTGTGTCTTCTTCTATCACATCAGACAAATCTTCACTCTCATAGAGGCTTTCAGTGTATTCTTTCCACCTATCTGCTCTCTCCTCTGCATTTAACAGTGGAATTCCTTTTGCACTATTAATGTTACCACCGTTGCCTTTAATGTCACCAAAGGTTGTTTTGACTTTCCTGTATGCTGAATCTGTCCTTCCGACAATCATATCTTTTTCGATGTCTTCACATTTTTCCTGCAGCCATTTCGTCTTAGCTTCCCTGCACTTCCTATTTATTTCATTCCTCAGCGACTTGTATTTCTGTATTCCCGATTTTCCCGGAACATGTTCGTACCTCCTCCTTTCATCAATCAACTGAAGTATTTCTTCTGTTACCCATGGTTTCTTCGCAGCTACCTTATTTGTACCTATGTTTTCCTTGCCAACTTCTGTGATGGCCCTTTTTAGAGATGTCCATTCCTCTTCAACTGTACTGCCTACTGCGCTATTCCTTATTGCTGTATCTATAGCGTTAGAGAACTTCAAATGTATCTCGTCATTCCTTAGTACTTCCGTATCCCACTTCTTTGCGTATTGATTCTTCCTGACTAATGTCTTGAACTTCATCACTACTATATTGTGATCTGATTCTAACTATTATAGGCTGTAACTACAAGCAATAGAAAGATTTTTTTGAAGAGCAAACAATGTATTTAGCAGATTTTACCTTATTCATGTGACACCCAGTTGCAAAAATTATATAGGTGTCAATAATTCCACTACCTAAACGTTACCAACTACATGCATACTCATTTTACAATACGTGTCCTACCAACACTGATTCTCCACGAAGGACACAAGTACAAACCGTCTGCTCGCTAACTGATAACTGCTAACTGCTAGCCCGTCCAACCACAGAGTCTCTAACCGAGGGCGCAGAATGCTGTCAGCGATATTAATACAGTCTATAGCGCTGTCAACATACATACATATAAACAGGCTAACAAACATATAACCAGGCTACTTACGTAACTAAATCAACAACGTTATCAATGTGCTTCCATCATAGACATCGACATAATCTCTGGCAGCGTCAAGAAGTTCTGAGATTTCGTGGCTTTTCCATGGCATAACTGGGACCTTTAAATAAAGTTGGACACCTCAGGGAGTCACACCTAGTGATTACATGGCTGGCGACAACGGGGCTCCGAACTGAGTCCTGGCATTGCTTCCACTTACTTATGCCAGGCTCCTCACTTCTGTCTTTCCTATCTGGCCACCCTCGGCCAGCTCTTTTTCTTTTCCGACCCTGACTTTATTAGGTTTCGAGGGCTAGGGGTATTTCATTTTCCAACCTATACTTCTCATGCAGAGTCTGACCCGGAGCGGGCGGCTGCAAAAGGCGTCGGTATCCCATGTTAGGGGCGGCCTCCAGAACTGAGGAAGGCAACGGAATACCGCCGCAGATTATCTTCCCTGCATAATGCGGTCTCCATTTTATGCACAAAAATGGCTTCCTCGCATGTTAAATCAGTGTCCGGAGGTAAAATAGTCCCCCATTCGGATCACCTGGGAGGGGGGGGGGGGGGACACAACTTGAAAGGAGGCAAAAAATCAAAACGAGAATTCGTACATGGAATGTTAGAACTCTGCTACAAGCAGGAAAACTAGAAAACCTTAAAAGAGAAATGGAAAAGAATCATGTGGACCTCGTGGGAGTTCCTGAGGTAAGATGGAATGGACATGGAGAGTTGCAGTCAGATGAATATGTGTTGTACTACTCAGGAGGAGAAGTAAAAGGAATGAATGGAGTAGTAATGATTACGACAAAGGAATTGGCTAAATGTGTGGAATATGTAGACTATGCAAAAGACCGGGTTATTGGTGTAAGGCTGAAAGAAGCACAAAAAGATTTACTGAATGTCCAGGTGCATATGCCAACTTCAGAACATGATGACCAAATTGTAGCGGAAACGTACAATGTATTAGAGAGAATAATGGACGAATATAGAAAATGCTGCAAAATAGTAATGGGAGACTGAAACGCCATTGTGGGAAAAGGGAAAGAGGGAAACGTACTAGGCAGTCATGGTCTTGGAAAGAGAAATATTAGAGGTGAATGGCTAATTGACTTCTGCGGGGAAAGGCAGCTGATAGTGGCAAACACATGGTTCAAGAACCACAAGAGGAGGCTCTACACTTGGAAATCACCAGGCGATAAACACAGAAACCAAATCGATTTTATACTGCTAGAAGAAAGATACAGGAATTGAATCAAGAAGGTGCTCACATTACCAGGTGCAGATATTAATAGTGACCACAACTTACTTATGGCAGGCATAGAAATAAGAATGAAAAAACTGAAGAAGGCGACCATGGTGAGGAAATGGGATCTAGAGAAGAGAAGATCCAACTGAGAACAAATTACAGGAATGCTGTCTCGGGAGTTTCTAAATACATTACGAGACAAAGAACCACCTGATAATGCCAACGAGTACTGGAATATGCTGAAAGAACGAATCATTAAATCAGGACAGCAAAATATAGGATATGTAAAAGTGAAAAGGTCAAAAAAACCATGGGTCACACAAGAAATGATTTCCAAGGTGGAGGAGAGAAGAAAATCGAAAAAAAGAGCACTGAAGGTCCAGTAAAGATATACCGAAGGTTAAATAATGAACTGCGAAGAGAAACAGAGCAGGGTAGGAAAAAATATCTAAAACAGGAATGTGATGAAATTGACAACTGGACAGGAAGGGAAGATACGACTTAGTATACAACATAGTAAAGACTATGACATAGGAACTAAACAGAGCAGGAAGTGCTATTATGGAAATTTTGAGTAAAGACGAAGAGGTAGTGTACAAAGATAGTGAGGATGTCCTCCAGAGAGGGGAAGAATATCTAAAAGAGCTATATGACACAAATAGCAAACAAGAAACTCTGGAACTTGAATCACACAACAGTGTAAGTGATGACGAGAAAGGACCAACCATCATAATGGAAGAAGTAAAGTCTGACATAGCTGCAATGAAAAATGGCAAAGCGGTAGGTACAGATACGATACCGGGAGAAATATTAAAATGCTTGAACCAAAATGGAGTTAGAGAAATATTGAGATTATGTAATAAAATATATGACAATGGTGAATGGCCTGAGGACTTTCTGACAAATGTAATGATTCCATTACCGAAAAATCAAGGAGCCAAGACGGTGTCCTGAGCACATGCCCCTCCGTAACCACATCCAGTGACGCGTAAGGGCTGAGGAAGACGCGGCTTACAAAAACGGACAACGGCCGCGAGAACGGTGTGCTGAGCACATGCCCCTCCGTATCCATATCCGGTGACGCCTAAGGGCTGATGATGACGCGGCGACCGGTCGGTACCGTTGGGCCTTCATGGCCTGTTCAGATGGTGTTTGTTTGAGGTGGCTATCCAGAGCTATAACCAAGTTCATCATGATTTCTCGGTACTGTTTTAAGCTCCCGTCGGTAAGATCTGTGTTTAAAGTCTGATGAGACACTAAAATTATTAGGAACTTCTTTGTATTTACTTTATGTCCCAGATTTTGCGTCCATCTAGACAGTAAGGGCTGCCTTCATCACCTACAACATGGAAATAATGTTATGTTCATGTTCTCAAATAAAACGATAGGACATTGAAAACATTTTAAATGGAGAACATAACCGGCGAGACGTAATTAGCATACACAGAAAACAATAAAAGGCCGAGGACTGACCCGTGTGGTATTCTTAAAAGAATTGGCTTCCAAGGTGACATTTGCTTCCCACAAGCTGCTGCTTGTCTCTCAAATATACTTCAAGTTAGCTGCCTCATTTTTCCAAATAGTCATTCCAGGTTGATGGTATCAAAATTTTTGCCAAACCTCTTTAGTGCCAATACTGTCGACTCACGATTCTCCTTGGCATACCTTTAGTCATCAAACCTTAATTAATGATTAGTTTAGTGTTCATGCTGCAGTGTTTATGAAAGCTTGAATGATATTTGAATTAGTATGATTAAATATTCAGTCCTTCGATCGTGAACAATGTCCTTCAGGGCTTTGAACACATCTGGCAATATCCTCATTCACTGGTAATCAAACAGACTTTGAGGGTCCACAATGAGTTTTTCACTCTGCAGCGGAGTGTGCGCTGATATGAAACTTCCTGGCAGATTAAAACTGTGTGCCCGACCGAGACTCGAACTCGGGACCTTTGCCTTTCGCGGGCAAATGCTTGATAGAGCACTTGCCCGCGAAAGGCAAAGGTCCCGAGTTCGAGTCTCGGTCGGGCACACAGTATTAATCTGCCAGGAAGTTTCAGATTTTGAGGGTTTTCTTTCTTATTGATAAGTTACATACCTCTGCCAAGAGGGATAAATTAAATACTCCACCAAGTCCGGTAATAAGCTCCCTGCGACATTCTTTTTGTCTTGTTTATTACGTACCATGCAAAATGTAGCTTTTAGGTTTGGCGCATTTGTATTGACTGAGCACTGAACGGTGACTACTGTCACCTGTTAATCTCACCTGTCAACTACAGCAGTGCTGTCAGTTCTCCATTGTTTGCTGCCTTTTGATGCATGGATTACAGCCGATGGGACATTGTGAGCAAAACAACAAAAGGGAGAGCCGTTCCCGTTCCACATTTCTACTGCGTAATAAACCTACGCTTCGAGGATGTATGTCTTCGTTTTAGCGTTGCCAACGTATTCTCCCCGTATTTATGTTACGTTCCTGAACGTTTGGCAGGAAGCATGTCTAGACCCGGTAGAGTACTCAGTTTCTTTGGTTTCCGAGTTGTGTTCACTAGGTGTGTGCATTACTCTTCTTGCAACGCCCACTGTCGGTATTTTAACAGTGTATCTCTCCGTTATTTGTTCTTTCAATTTATGCACCTGTGCTACTTATCCTCTCTGGCAGGGATCTCTGAGTAACTAGCAACGTTCTAGAACTCATCGAACGAGTGCATTGAGAGTCAATTATTACGTGACTGAATTAAATTTCCTAGCGTTTACTCAAGCGAGTCTCAGCCTGACATAATGCTTTTATATAGCGTTCCACTGTAGGTCTTGCTGTTGTTGCTGATCGCCATTTTCTCCCTTTGTACGGAGAAATGTCTCTGACTGGAACAACGGTTGTACATCTCGAGTAACAGTGTCCGTCGGACACACGCCGATGGCCGCGCTCTCGGCTACGTCGTGGTGGCGAGTTGAGGGTGGGAGCCGCCTTTGAGAAGAGGTCCCAGCAATTACGCAGCGCAGCCAGTCCAAAGCCTGATGTAAGCCATGCAGTGCAGCGAGGCGACGCAACCCGTCCAACCACCTGCGCCTTGCCTAAGACGGCGGCCTTTAGCAAGTGTTGCAGCGGCGGATCTGCAGACGCTGTCGGCACACTCGGTAGTCCAAGTAACGGATCGTCTGGGTTTCCGACACCCATTGCGATCAGGCGTTCCGGTTGTTTCCCTGAATTTCACACAAATCCACTTGTGTCTCGGGATTTGTGCAGCAGCTTTTTATTTTGAGTTTTTATCAGCCTCCTGACTGGCTAGACGCGGCCCGCTACGAATTTAACTCCTGGGTCAACCACTTCATCTCCGAGTAGCATCTGCACCTTACGTCCTCAATTATTTGGTGTATATATTTCAACCTGTCTCTTCCGCTACAATTTTTACTCTCTAGAACTTCCTCACATACCAGAAAAGTTGTTCCGTGACGTCTTTACGCATGTTCTGTGCAATAAATCTTTCTCCTCAGAATTTCCGTACTTCGTTTGAAATGTTCGACTCTGAATAAGTTTTAGCCTGACTTAAGTTCCTTTTTATACTTACATTATATACTCCGTACCTAAGGATAATTTCGTATATATTTTATCACAAAAAACTAATTTTCTGATAATATAAATTTATTTTTCATATCTATCAATTTTACAGTATCTATCTTAAACCATGAATATTAGTACTCATGATTGTCAACTTAAATGAGTCAAAAATAACTTTACAGTGAAACTAAGATTACTACTCTTTAGTTTTTATGTAAAAAATTATGTTTTCACTTATAGTTTCTAGTTTTACTATCGATAGTTCAGTCAACATATATACAGACAGGTAGCCGAGTTTTTCATGTCAAAATTTACAACCTTCATTATCAATTATTAGGCACATAAGTCTTTATAGAGATAAGTACTTCTAGAAAAAAAATGTAAATTACACCTGAAAAGTAATTTCAAACACGGAAGTCATAATAAATTTCATTTGAACTACATCCTGCTCTAGAAGGATCTGGAAGCTATGTACGTGATATTTACAGAAATATCAGCGGGCAAATTCGTCATACTAGTTTCAGCTGTTATCGACACTGGTTAATGTAACTATCAAGATCTTTGTGTTGCGCTGAAATGTTGCACAATGCATTTATTTAACAAGTGGTGTTATAAAAAGTGGCAAGAATTTGATGATGTCAAAAGCAAAAATAATCCATCGATTTTTCTGAAACTGAAGTCTTGCAAGAAAAGTAACAAATATCTGCTAATACAATGCTCCTACCCTTGCGAAATTATATAAAGAATGACAACGCTAGAATAGTTAGTTCAGCCTAGGACGTTTACTTTCTATGCAGCTACAAAATTTTGACAGTAATATATATGTAACATTGTACCTGTCACCCTGTTCCTTTTTGTCATCGTTTTCCATAACTTCCTTACCACGCCTATTCTATGGAAAACTCCTCATTCCTTACCTTGTCAGTCCACCTAACTCTCATTGTCCTTCTATGGCACCACATCTCAAACGATTCGGTTCTCTTCTTTTCAGTTTGACCACAGTCCAAGATTCATTACCATGCAATACTTTGCTGCAAAAGTACTTTCATACCAGCAGATTTCCCATGGCCAGGAATCACTTCTTTTTTGTGATGTTTGCTTTTCATCCTTCCTTGTTACGCCCATCATAGGTTATTTTCCTTCGCCAAGAGCAGGATTCCTTTACTTCTTTCTCTGTGGTCTTTTAATTTGATGTTACATTTATCTCAGTTTTCATTTCGCCTATTTCTCATTACTTCCGTCTTTCTTCGGTTTGCCCTCAATCCATTTTTTGTAGTCATTAGACGTACTGTAATTCTTCTTCACTGGGGATAGCGTTGTCATCAGCAAATCGGATCATTGATATTATTTTACACAGTATTTTCTTTCATTTCCGTCATTGCACTTCGTCCTTGGTCTTCAATCTGATTGCTCCCTCTTGTTACTTGTACGTACTGTACATTAACCGACTTTCCCTGTACCTTACGCCTACTTTCCTGAGACTTTCGAACGTCTGGTGCCATTTTACACTATCGAAGGTTTCTTCCAGGTCAACCAGTACTATGAACGACTCCTGAATTTTCGTAAGTCTTACTTCCGTTATCAATCGCAGTTTCAGAACTGCTCCTCTCGTTCCTTTACCTTTTCTAAAGCCACTCTGATCTTCATCTCACAGTTCCTCAATTTTCTCTTCTATTTTTCTGTATGTTATTCCTGTCAGCAACTAGCAAGTGCGCACATTACGCTGATTGTGCGATAATTTATCTGCCCTTGTTATCTCTGGAAATGTGTGGGTGATATTTTTCCGAAAGTCTATTGCAATGTCGGCAAACTCATGTTGGTCTTACATATCAAACTAAATAGTCGTTTGGTTGCTGCTTTTCCCCAGTGATCAGAAATTGTGAAGATGTGTTATCTATCCTATTTGTCTAAAATTAAATTTGCCCTGAGGCATTTAAGTCTCTAATTTATCTGCGATAACGTTGGAAGCTGAAGAAGTTAATTAAAATTTGTACTGCGGCTGCGACTCGAACCCAGGTCTTTTTGCTTACGAAGCTGATAGTCTGACGCTTACATCACCACAGCGTTATTGCCAACATAGCTTCACGAACTACTCACGTCAAATACCCCGCCCAACAGAGCCCTGCTAATAATGACAATATAAAGGGAGATGTGAATTGGAGTTTGTGTTGGGAAAGGTATTTGAGGTGGTCACTCCATGCAGCTGTTGTAGTGTAATGGTCGGCATATCTGCCTAGTAAGCAAGAAGACCCGGGTTCGAGTCTCGTCCGCAGCACAAATTGCAACTCCCTTTTTCAGCTTCCAATGTTATCCCATTTGTCTTACTTGATTGTAAGTATTCGAAAGTTCTGTAAAAATATCTCAGAGATCTTAAATTCTTTCTCTAATACTAGATACGCTTTATATTCCATATCGACTCCCTTTCCTTCCTGAATCGCATCAGATCTATCCTTCGTGGAGTCTTTCTTCAGCTGTTCGCTCTGCCGGCCGGTGTGGCCGAGCGGTTCTAGGCGCTTCAGCCTGCGTGCCTCGGGAATGAATGTGTGTGATGTTCTTAGGTTTAAGTAGTTCTAAGTTCTAGGGGACTGATGACCTCAGATATTAAGTCCCATAGTGCTCAGAGCCAGAGCTGTTCGCTCTCTCCAGTGCGTTTAACAATAGATTCACTTTGTACCCTTAATATTGATGCATTTGCTTTTAATTTCACCGAAGGCTGTTTCGATTTTGCTATACGTTGAAGTAGGCTCTCCAGTGATGATGGGGACATAGAAGCAATTCAGAGACGGCCTGCTAGATTTGTTACTGGAGGTTTGATCATCACGCGAGTGTTACGGAAATGCTTCAGGAACTTGGGTGAGAGTCTCTAGAGGAAAGAATGCGTTCTTTTCATGAATCGCTACTGAGGAAATTTAGAGAACTGGCATTTGAGGCTGACTGCAGTACAATTTTACTGCCGCCAACTTATATTTCGCGGAAAGACCACATACATAAGATAAGAGAGATTAGGGCTCGTACAGAGGCATATAGGCAGTCATTTCTTCCCTCGTTCTGTTTGGGAGTGGAACAGGGAGAGAAGATGCTAGTTGTGTATCCTCCGCCACGCACCGTATGGTGGACTGCGGAGTATGTATGTAGATGTAGATGTAGTTACATTTTTTTGGAGCCAATGGAGCTTAGCTGCCCTCCCCTTCCTATTATTTCATTACCACGTGACCTATATTTCTGTATTCTTGAATTTCTCTGAACGCTTTTGTAATTCTTTCTTTCGTCGATCAATTGTAATTTGTCTTGTTACCCAAGGTGTATAGTATATCCTACAAACCACTGTGGTGAGTACGTCAGAGATTTCGAAAGAAGAGGTAGGTGGAATGTGGAAATAACGGGGCATGGGTATTCTCTGCAGTTTTTTGTTACGAGAGTGTGCACAGGTTCGCACAGATATTTCCATATCCCTTTATGCTTGGATCTGGTACATCAGTGCTTCTTCTTGGGGTACTTCGGTTGTGAGCCGCACAGCCGTCATCGAGGTGGGACTGTGACTCAGTTTTGAATGTGAGTGATTCTGGGAAACAGTGTTCAGTTGTTCTTACACGCAGAGGGACATCTGGCCAAAGCTCTCCTCGTCCTGCTTAGGGTCGAATAGAAGCGCGCCAGCTGGCAAACCATTTTACTTGGGCCAGGTGCCAGTCTGTCACGGAAGGTTGCAAATAGAAGGAGGAAGCCATATAAGAATGAATGCTTTAAACTGAGCTTTTGTTCAAATAGTTGGAAGATCGTAAAACACCATGCATTCTCATGTGAGGAGCTGGGATGATGCCGACAGAATGGCTGGACTCCATGTTTAGTGTAGGTAGGACTGTAACCCCCCCCCCCCCTGATGTTAGGAAGTCGTCAGGTTATTTTAGTCAGCAGCAAAGACATATATTTCATGGGTACTGTTGAGTCACCGCCAGACCCAACCTTGCTAGGTGGTAGCTTTAAATCGGCCGCTGTCCATTAGTACATGTCGGACCGGCGTGTCGCCACTGTCAGTAATTGCAGACCGAGCGCCGCCACACGGCAGGTCTCGAGAGAATTACGAGCACTCGCCCCAGTTGTACGGACGACTTAGCTAGCGATGCAACACTGACGAAGTCTCGTTTATTTGCAGAGAAGATAGAATAGCCTTCAGCTAAGTCAATGGCTACGACATAGCAAGGCGCCATAGCAATTCATAGTTATCGTATGAAGCATGTCTCATCAAGAACGATGTATACAAATGATAGATTAAAGTTAAGTATTCCAAAAGCTACGTACTTTTCTTTATAGCATTCATTACGTATCCTGTTTCAGACCTCACGCCATCCTGCGTGAGTTTAAGTGCGTGCCTTTCGGTTACCCGTCACTGTGGACTGGCTGTCTTGTCAGTCCACAACAGGTACGACTTCTAGGAAGCATAACAACCTTCATCCAGAAGTTAGAAGTGGTCAAACAGAAAGATTAGATCACTCTGTAAATGTGAGACTTTGGTCCCGTCTAGGCAGATGTTTTTTGCCAAAACACTGTCTTGCTTATTGCGAGAACGAAACCTCCCTAGCCTGTAATCTTCTAGTTTCGGATTAAGGAGATTTGGAACAGCTGATTGGCTCCTCTCATAAAATGCAAAGTGGAGGGTTGGTCCCCGCCCTCCCCTCCCCCCTCCCGGACTACAATCGACAGTCTTCTGTTTACTGTATTAAGTTGTCAGCTGATCATTTCTGATCCTGTCCAGCTTTCCTACGACGAAACTTACCAGACCACTCTGAAGTCCACCCCTCCATATCATTACGTACGAAGTCTTATGCAGTGTAGCTGGAAGTGAACAGTGGGTTGATGCGGCATGTTTTCGGGCACTACAGAGGAGTGCGGGTTTGCTGTGCTAAGTGTGTACAAGTAAGGCAGGGCTGGCTTACTTGAGTTGCCTATCGATTTCGCGTAAATGAAGCTGTTGCTGGGTCTAGAGATTTCAAATGAAAAAGATCTAACTGATAGAAGTGTGCTTCGTCAAAATTAGGTTATCAATGCTGTTGAATTTCTTTGTCTTGTTATTCTAACATTCTGTATGATGTGGAATAAACAGATCGTTGGTTCCACAGTAAATTTTTCTCTTCTTTGCCCCTTTAGTGTCATTTAGGATGTCGGTTTTGCTTGGGTAGTTTTGGAATTTGGCTTTGGTGTGACATCCGGCATTGACTCTTATTGTTTCACTGTGCATTGTTATTTGTGTGCCTTAATTTAAGCTCTCGTGTTTTAGCCTGAATGAATTCAAAGCGTCTGATCTATTGATGTCGTTAGATCCCTGAGCCAACAATGCTATACGACTTTACAAAATATTAGTCACTGAATCATTTAAGTCAAGGCTCTTCATACATATGACGCCCAGAAAATCTCACGCCATCACGCTCTACTGCTCTTCAACTGTTTGTTCCTCTGGTATCACAGAGGTATTAATCTCTTTGGGCATGGCACCCACAGAAAACACACAATTACAGCTCATAAATATATATATTTCAGGTAACATAGAAGATAATGACTAAACAGAGAGAAAGAAGTGTAAGCAAACACGTCAGAAGAATTCCGTCACATCCTCATTTACAATTTCTTCGGAACCTTCGTTTCTCTTCCATTTTCCTCGAGATCGTAAATTTTGTCCGTGGTTAAGATTTATCCATAAGGCGTTTCCTCTTGCTTATGTGTATTCATTGCGGAATATTTCATAGTTATGTGGTATGATCATTTTATACTGCCATGTTTATCACACTCTTTTCTTCGAGTAACAATGCACAATGCAATGGGAAATATGTGATGCAAAAGCTCTGCTTCTGGGGACTTCCAGTGAGAAATCTGAAATGCGGATTATCATATCTTCCTAAAAGCTTCTCCTAAACTCGTTTTGTTCAACGTGTGTTGCTCAATATAATCAAACAGTATTCTTCATTTCATGTCTGGCAGACACAATGCAGACCCCTTCGCCATCTACCTTCCTCCGGACATTCTCCTTTCACTTCATCACTGGCTGCCAATCGCTAGTTCCTGTGTTTAGTTACAGTTCTATAAGTGTTGATACAATTTCGTAGTCATTTATGCGGCGAAATTAATTTTATCTCCCTTGGCCTCTCTTTGAAGTGTCATGGCTTATCGTCTTTTAACACGAGTTTCTCCTTTATTGAAAGTCATACTTTAACAACAATGAATGTAAGGTAATTCAAGAAGTCCAAGGCAACGAAAGGTATTCACCATGGAATATCTAGACTTGACGACTATTTGATACACAATGATACTAAAGTCGTTCGTAACTGAAGAAAGTGTTTTGCATTGCTTCCACTTCCGTGAGTAACCTTTTATCATTTTCAAGCAGTAAAGAACACGTCCGGGCACCGATGCCTTTGGTTGCGAGTGCAGCGTTGCACAGATGTGCAAGCTTCCAGAGATTAACAGTGGCTGGGCAGTCCATTCGCCGAATATCCTCTCTAGAGCTCTTCACCTACACTGTTCGATATTGTTGCGCACTGTGATCAAAGAAAATGAAGTAAGGGTCAAATGCAGCCCCGAAAAGACGCGTAAGGGGGAGGAGTACAGAGCTACAATTACAAAGATTTGGAGGTCACTAAAAACATGTATTATCGTGCCTCACCACGACAAAACACCTTGACCATCAACACGATCATATTCGACAATGTTTCTGGGTGCATTACTTATTCCGAAATCCCGCCACATGAAGTCTGTCCAGAATCAATACTCAACTGAATACTCCCTCAGCCGAGAAGAGCACGCAAGGACACACACCTTTGGTCCTGTCCCTATGTTCTTAGTACCATAGGAAACAGTGTCGCCGAAATGCGAATATCAACGGAACACATTGTACTGGGCGTCTGGCAGAGAGAACCTGCTGCCTCTATGGAGTCGATGAGTTCCATGCATTCCTGTTAAATGCGTTACAGTTGAGCCCTCTGTTTGACGACAATTCCTTCTTGCTTGTAGCGCAAAGTTGTGCTCATCTGCTGTTGTAGTTGACCTTGGTCTATCACCTCTGTTCCTTTGGGCAGCAATATGTGTGGTTCGGAACGCATCCCAAACACATGAAACTAGGCCGTTGGTATTACCAAACTTCTGAGTTACAATTATCACACAGGGTCCATCGTCCAGTTTCCCGATAATAATTCCTCACGTGAAGTCATCCATACGTTGTCTCTGGGCCATGTTGCAGTGAAGAACATCAGCACAGTGCATCATAGCCGCTCGCTAATTGTCAGATGCCGTCTTTTGCCATTGCTTCAACTGCGCTGCCAGCCCCCTTTGACGCTATAGTCACGCTGACCCGTCATGTGACGCCCTCTTTCGCAAGTCTGAGTCTGTTGCGGCGCACTATAACTTGCCATATCGAATATTTGTCGGGTTATATTGTGGAACAATTAAAGGATGTCATTTAGAAAGACTTGGTGTTTTCTATTGAATTAGATGACAGTACTAACTTATCGGACAAAGCCCAGCTGACCATATTTATTAGAGGTGTTCATACAAACTTAGTAGTAAGGGAGAAACTCCTTGATTCATATCCTCTCAAAGACATCAAGTGCGTGGAAAATGAAATGCAGGATGATCTGCAGCGAATTGAAGCATGGTGCAGGGAATGGCAATTGAATCTCAATGTAGACAAGTGTAATGTGCTGCGAATACATAGAAAGAAAGATCCCTTATCATTTAGCTACAATATAGCAGGTCAGCAACTGGAAGCAGTTAATTCCATAAATTATTTGGGAGTACGCATTAGGAGTGATTTAAAATGGAATGATCATATAAAGTTGATCGTCGGTAAAATAGATGCCAGATTGAGATTCATTGGCAGAATCCTGAGGAAATGCAATCCGAAAACAAAGGAAATGGGTTACAGTACACTAGTTGGCCCACTGCTTGAATACCGCTCACCAGTGTGGGCTCCGAACCAGATAGGGTTGATAGAACAGATAGAGAAGATCCAATGGAGAGCAGCGCACTTCGTTACAGGATCATTTAGTAATCGCGAAAGCGTTACGGAGAAGATAGATAAACTCCAGTGGAAGATTCTGCAGGAGAGACGATCAGTAACTCGGTACAGGCTTTTGTTGAAGTTTCGAGAACATACCTTCACCGAGGGGTCAAGCAATATCTTGCTCCCTCCTACGTATATCTCGAGAAGAGACCATGAGGATAAAATGAAAGAGATTAGAGCCCACACAGAGGCATACCGACAATCCTTCTTTCCACTAACAATACGAGACTGGAATAGAAGGGAGAATCGATTGAGGTACTCAAGGTACCCTCCGCCACACACCGTTAGGTGGCTTGCGGAGTATGTATGTAGATGTAGATGTAGAATGTTTACCGTGGGAAAAGCTCGTTTCAGTTGCCACTGATGGAGCACCCTGCATGGTCGGATGTAGAGCAGGGCTTCTAGGTCGTCTGAGAAGCAAACTACTGCACCACGAAGTGAGTTTCATACCTGTGCATTGTTTGATTCATTAACAAAACCTGTGCGCGAAAAATGTCACATTGGAGAATGCAATGACATTAGTAGTGAGAACAGCTAATTTTTTAAGGGTCATGGAGCATAGACAATTTAAAGCCCTACTCAAGAATATCGAGTGTGAATTTGGTGGAACTGCTTACTTTTGTGAAGTTCGATGGCTCTAGTAGAGGTAATATGTTGGATTCTTTTCTGATTCGTTGGCCGAAGTAGTTCTATTCATCGAAATGAAGGGGTGTCCCGTCTATGAATTCACTGACCCTAAATGGATTAATGAGGTAGCATTTCTCACCGACATCACATTCCATATGAATAAAGAAAAGAGCACTCCGTCTTCAGGCCACAAGTGGACCATCGGGACCATCCAGTCGCCGTGTCATCCTCAGCTGAGGATGCAGATAGGATGGGCGTGTGGTCAGCACACCGCTCTCCCGGTCGTTATGATGGTTTTCTGTGACCGGAGCCGCTACCATTCGTTCGAGTAGCTCCTCAACTGGCATCACGAGGCTGACTCCACCCGAAAAATGGCAACAGCGCATGGCGGCCCCGATGGTCACCCACCCAAGTGATGGCCGCACCCAACAGCGCTTAACTTCGGCGATCTGACGAGAACCGGTGCATCCACTGCGGCAAGGCCGTTGCCCGCATATGAATAAACTTAATCTTAAGTTGCAGGGAAGCAACATACTTACTACTCCTTTTGTAGACATTACTGTTGGAGCTTTAGCAATCAGATGTCGAAAAGTGAGGTAGACCATTTTCCCAAATTGTCAGTATGGAAATATGTCTAAAGATCAGTTGCAGACTTTTCAGGTACTCTTGTAAGTCTTGTGAAGGAATTTTCCATCCAATTTAGAGGTCTGGACGATTTATCGATGCATCTGAAAGTGTTTTCTGCGCCCTTTTCAACTACTGTAATCCATGGTGACGTTCCGTCTGCTCTACAATGCGAGTTGGTAACAGATCACTGTAATAGTGAACTGAAGGCTAAATATGATTCATGAACATGCCTCTCACATTTTATGAACATTTTTCGCAAACAGATCTCCCAAATATGAACAAAATAGCTGCCAAATTGCTGTTCGGCACAACATATCTGTGTGAAAAACTGTTATCTCTAATAAAAATAAATAAATCTCCATGAAGAGACACTCTAATCAACGCACATCTCACAGCAGTTCTGCGAATTGGAAGTGCGAGATCGATCGCACCAAATACAGCTCATCTTCTTCAGCGAAAAGAGATGCACGCCTCCACATCATCTGCTGAATGACATTTCAGGTATGTAAGAACACATGATCCTATGTTTTGTTAAAGGTGAGTTACATTTATCCATTTATTTCTGTGCTTAACCCAGAGTTAGTTTGTCATTGATTGGTCATGCTGTATTCCAAATAAGATTTTATGTTTGTAAGGTGTCAAACAATTAACACATCTTATATTGAATTCCTGAAACCATTCCGGTTACCTCGACATGTCACACGACATAGTTACTTGAAATTTTGCGAGCTACGAGATGTAGTTCTGAGGGAAAGGAGAATTTTACGATGGCGTGCTGTCCCGCACGGATAAACAACAACTAAAAAACTCTCGCCACAGGATACCTAGTGGAGACAATAAGATGCCGCTGTTACTGCGTACACTGCTGGGAAAAGCACTCCTTGTCCCGGTTTTTAACGACGACCCTTCGGAACGCCTTTCTACAGGAACACGGCGGGAGATCCCAGACAAAATGTCCAGAGAAACGCAACTCAAAACATAGCCACCTGAGTTACTACTCACATGAAAGAAAAAGCTTTTTATCTCAGTATTTTGTAGCAAAAGTTAAACTCTGCTGTACGAAAAAAACAACTCCTGTGATAGGCTACAAAAACTCTAGTGGCTGGAGTTATAACAAGTACGAACGCCCTTATTGGCCAGAAAGAAAACGCGTGACCACCAGCTTTGATATAGGCAAACTGCAGACAGAGTAAATTGCTCTTCTCTTGCAGAAAATCATCGATTGTTTGAGCAAGGCGACTCGCGCTACACTGGGACGATTGCGAGTGTCGTTACTCGAATACTTGTTCACAAGCTCGTGTTAACTCTTAAAGAGTTAAACTGCAAAGTTCTCTAGTATGGAGAATCGCACCGAGCACGGAGAGTTAACGCTTACGAGCGATTTGAGGGAAACGACGTACATGCTATCCCAGCAAAATAGCATGTACCATGCTAATTAGCAAGGGAATAACTAGGGGTCTCGGCTTCACCGAAGAAGTAGGAAATGTATCCGACTGGTGTTTAACAGTCGAGAGAAATTTGGAATAGTTTCTCAAATTCACTGCTCGCTCCGACAGCCGCCACTGCTGCTGCTGACGCAAGGTAAACACATGCAAGCTCGCGCCACGGCAGCAAGTGATATTCAATGGACACTCGGAAGTGCGGTAGTCTCCCTATATATTGTACATTCAACCGTAGCCTTTAGTTAAACATATTCACGTTTTGTCAGGCCTAATTGAAGCAGAAATACAAAATGTCTGTTCTAGCGAAAAGGATTGATCAATCATTGGACAGTTATGAATTGGTTTAATTGTGTACTTCTTTTTGATGGCTGTTTACCGATCCCCATTCATTTATGGGTACTTTCATTGTGAATTTTAGCGTAATTGATATCTTTGGCCCCATGTGTATTTAATTTCTTTGTATTTTTATCGACCCCTAGCACGGTCATCAACCATTTTACAATTATAGAACTTTATAATAGTTAGGAATTTCGCTTCACTGTTGTGAAAACTCAGTATCAATATTTTACCATTCTGTAAGTAATTATGCTAACATTTCGATGTCATGTAGTCATACTTAGAGTAAGGAAAAGCCTTAACAATGAAAATCTAAGATTTTCATTTTTTGGCTAACATATAGTTGCGTCTGAACCCGTACACAAATTTCTGTTAGTGATAACGTTTCCTTTACAGGGAGTGTAGTGGAACCGACATTGAGATCATTGTCTGATTAAATCACTGTCCACACTGCTTCAATTCTTCTGAACTCTGCATTTTTGGGATGGTATCTTCCTACCTTGCAGGCCGCAGGTTCAACCCCAAATTCTTATTACACTCACAGAGTGTCCTTAACGCAACTTTGGTAGGAAGATAGATCAGAACCAGTCTCACGCATGCTACGTGTTGGCTACAGTATTTCCATGGCTACAGGTAATAGTCAAAGGAGTGTTAGTTATCAGATGTCAAAGCAATTACTTTTGTTTCCTAGGTATAACCTAATGAAAGGAATATAATTAATCATATTAATTTATCACCATAAGTTAATGCACTGAATAGAACGCGAGATTAGACACCACAACAATGTCACAAGTTCACATCTGGTTCTCCAGTTGTTACGACAGGCTGTGCAAGCAGCTACAAGGTCAACATCCTCCAGAGCGCAAACTCTGTTCTTTTTACTGTCTGAGCCGCCCATTAAGCAGATTTGTGTCCCCCTGTGGTTTACATTATCGAGCTACAGCTACTGAGTATAGTTATAAAAGTAGAAGTCCTTTGTCAGACATAAGAGTTTTGAATATTTGGACTCTATGGCATATTACGTTTGTATATATCCCAAGCAATTATGTTTAACATTTGTTCAAACTAAAATGAAATCATTTTTTATGTTGACTGCATCTTACTGGACATCGATCAATCGTAAACCCTACAAATTTAGAAAAGGCGTATACATATTTTTCTCTAAACTCCTAGATGAGTTAAATTCAGGATTTAAAAAAATTAAAAAAAAAGTATAGACTACCACCAGTTCCAAACAGGCCCTGCTTCCGCTGTTGGTGCAACAACCTAATTTAATTTGCCTATTTATAGACATTGTTCCAAAAATTGGAAGTATTGGCAATTATCACAGTCGTCTCAAATTTCATCTCGTGTCCCTCGTTTGAGTAATGTTCTGATACGGTCGATTTTTCTGCCTGTTGTACCCTAGTAGGACTGCGATGTTCCACGCGCCTCTCATGAACCGTGCGAATCGCAAGGCCGGTAGAAGCCTTCACACAATGACATTGAGTTTTACGTACGCCAGGCTTTCCACACCCCAAATCATCTTTCAAAGAGCCGAGTAGTACCCTAGTCTTCGAAGGTGAACGGAACACACTTTTATGTTAAAACTCCTTAAATTTCATCCAGTTTTAAAATATATGACCCGAGCATAAGGAATAAAGGCCACGGCTCTGTTTTCCTTCCCATGCACCACTGTGGATGGCCCAGACTCCACAGCCCGACGTATCTGCTTCTCAGATTATCCATTTTCCACAAAACAGTCATCAAACTTGCAAGTTCTGGGTTAAACTGTACACGTCGGAAATGGAATAAATTTTCTGCTTGCCAGAGTCCTAAAGAGGACGCCACTTCGATGGTATGGTGGACTGTTGGATAGCAACTCTTAACATGCAGATATCGATCGAGTTGATCGGAGTACGTCAACTTTCCTGAACACTATGTCCGAAAGTACCATCGTCTTATTTTTAAGCCATGACAACTAAAAATGGGAGCATCCCATCACTTTCAATGCCCAAGGTAAACTTAATGCTGAGATAGAAGCTGAAGTGGTCCAAAAATCTGTTACGAGTATCACCTCTATGTGGCGAGACGAAAAAAGTATCACTGGTGGCTAAGCTGAAGTCCATAGGGCCGTATCGCCACGTCCTCCATAAATAAACTAAAGAACTACTCATACCCATTGCAATACCGCCACTATGGGCCCACCCAGTGCCCATATGATGGTATATGTGAACACCATATCTCCAATTCAGTGGATTTTATTCGACGATTGAAATCTTTGAAGCACTGTCCTTTGCATTTAGTACTGAGTTTTGTTGTGGTATCTCTGTTTACACAAGTTCCTCCTGAGGAGTCACAGAATTTGTTTAGCGAAAATCTGCGTGAAGAGTTGGAAGAGCTTTGACGTCATGAACTGACGTCCACATATTTTTCATTTAATATGAACGACTGAGTGGACGAGTAGTCCTTTATCGCCCATAGTCGTCAATTTATTTAAGGAGGACTTTGACGATATGGAAGTGAGGACTACGGCTTTTCGATCAACGTACTTCTGGAGGTATGTATATGATACCTTTCTCGTCTGGCCACATAGATGTGATACTCTTAAAAGATTTTTGGACCACTTCAACTTTCACATCAGCATTAAATTTATCAAGGAGACTGAAAGTGACGGGATACTTTCAATTTTGGACATCATGCTTTACAAACAACGAAATGGTACTCCGGGACCTAGAGTTCAACGAAAAGCGACGCACTCCGATCGATCCGATAGATACCTACATGCTAAGACTTTCATCCACCATACGAACGCAGTGGTGTCCTTAGGAATCAGGTACGCAGAGCATATACTATTTCCGACGTGGGCAGTTTAACCGAAGAACTTGACCATTTGATGACTACACTACTGGCAATTAAAACTGCTACAACACGAAGATGACGTGCTACAGACGCGAAATTTAACCGACAGGAAGAAGATGCTGTGATATGCAAATGATTAGCTTTTCAGAGCAATCACACAAGGTTGGCGCCGGTGGCGACACTTACAACGTGTTGACATGAGGAAAGTTTCCAACCGATTTCTCATACACAAACAGCAGTCCACCGGCGTTGCCTGGTGTAAAGTTGTTGTGATGCCTCGTGTAACGATGAGAAATGCGTACCGTTTCCGACTTTGATAAAGGTCGGATTGTAGCCTATCGCGATTGCGGTTTATCGTATCGCGACATTGCTCCTCGCGTTGGTCGAGATCCAATGACTGTCAGCAGAATTTGGAATCGGTGGGTTCAGGAGGGTAATACGGAACGCCGTGATGGATCCCAACGGCCTCGTATCAGTAGCAATCGAGATGACAGGCATCTTATCCGTATGGCTGTAACGCATCGTGCAGCCACGTCTCGATCCTTGAGTCAACAGATGGGGACGTTTGCAAGACAACAACCATCTGCACGAACAGTTCGACGACGTTTGCAGCAGCATTGACTATCAGCTCGGGGACCATGGCTACGGTTACCCTTGGCACTGCAGCACACACAGGAGCGCATGCGATGGTGTACCCAACGACGAACCTGGGTGCACGAGTGACAAAACGTAATTTTTTCGGATGAATCCAGGTTATGTTTATAGCATCATGATGTCGCATCCGTATTTGGCGACATCGCGGTGAACGCACATTGGAAGCGTGCACTCGTGATTGCTAAAGTGGCGTATCACCCGGCGTGATGGTATGGGGTGCCATTGGTGACACGTCTCTGTCACTTCTTGTTCGCATTGACGGCACTTTGAACAGTGGACGTTACATTTCAGATGTGTTACGACCCGCGGCTCTACCATTCATTCGAACCCTGCGAAACCCTACATTTCAGCAGGATAATGCACGACCGCATGTTGCAGGTCCTGTACGGGCCTTTCAGGATACAGAAAATGTTCGACTGCTGCCCTGGCCAGCACATTCTCCAGCTCTCTCACCAATTTAATACGTCTGGTCAATGGCGGCCGAGCAACTAGCTCGTCACAATACGCCAGTCACTACTCTTGATGAACTGTGGTATCGTGTTGAAGCTGCATGGACAGCTGTACCTGTACACGCCATCCAAGCTCTGTTTGACTCAATGCCCAGGCGTATCAAGGCCGTTATTACGGCCAGAGATGGTTGTTCTGGGTATTGATTTCTCAGGATCTATGCACCGAAACTGCGTGAAAATGTAATCACATGTCAGTTCTAGTATAATATATTTGTCCAATGAATACCCGTTTATCATCTGCATTTCTTCTAGGTGTAGCAATTTTATATGCCGTTAGTGTATTTTATGGAAAATGGGCAGTCAGAGAAGTAGCTGTGGAGTTTGGACCATGCTTAGAGACGCAGCAAGAGGAGAATCAATCTGTGGCCTTCATTCCTTATAATAGGATCGTATATTTTAAAACTGGACGAACTTTAAAGAGCTTTAACATTAAGAGTGTGTTCCTGTGGGCTTCTGCCACTCCTCACCCATAGGGTGCCCAGAGGATGACGCCCTCCCGGAAAGCTGTGCAACAATTCAAGCAAAGCACATTAATAGTCTTTATTTGAATAAAACAGATTGACAGTACTTAAATTTGAATTAATAATGGTGTCGCAAGCGATGGGCGAGTTGCAAACAATCAAAGTCCTTTGTTGTATACAAAGTCAATGTAAGCAATTGATATGGACCGCACGTCACTGCTATCATAGAGCTCTCCGCTAGGCCGGGTCTAGTCTGTCCTAACGCTGTACGGCCGAGGCTGGCAGGTGCTGCAATTACATTCACTTCTTGTAGAGTCCGCTCCTCTCGTGGCGCGGTCCTAGTCAGCGCGCTGTTGATTGACGTCGTCTCATGGCCTTCTCTGCTCTTGCGTTCTTCATCTTCGTGCCAGCGCTTGTAGTTACGCCGGAGCACGGAGCATTCCTCCTCCCCAAAAGCGACGGACCGTCGACGTGTAGGGAGTGTGACCAAGGTGGGGAAGGCCAGAGGGTGAGCGCCTCGAGGGACCGGAAGCTGTGGCTGCAGGGGACTTCAAGCTTCCTGTTATACCGCGCCAGCTAGTCCGCGCTCTGGCGGGAACATTCCCCGGAAAACGACCAGAAGGGTAGGCATCCACCTCCTGATGCCAGGAACCAGATGATGAAGACGGCGACTGCGGGTCCAGCTCCAAAGGTAGAGGCGGCGGAGGAGTCGAAAGCTCCGTCTCCACGGGGTCGTCCTGCGGTGTCGTCAAGACACCCTCATCGGCTGCTGTGGCCGGTGTGTCCTGTGGCCGGCCGGTGCTCAGAGCCACTTGAACCATTTTTTTGATGTCCTCTGGATCCGCGAACCTGGGGGAAGAGACACTGAAAGACCATCGGGTACATGACAGAGGCGAAGCTAACTTTGATGGCGGCGTTGCAAGCCACCTGGGCCTTAAGTAAACTACATACAGTCTCGCTCCACGCCCACCGTCTGCTGGCGCTGAAACCCTTTTTTTTTTTTTTTTTTTTTGTCATCAGCCTACTGACTGGTTTGATGCGGCCACGAATTCCTTTCCTGTGCTAACCTCTTCATCTCAGAGTAGCACTTGCAACCTACGTCCTCAATTATTTGCTTGACGTATTCCAATCTCTGTCTTCCTCTACAGTTTTTGCCCTCTACACCTCCCTCTAGTACCATGGAAGTCACTCCCTCATGTCTTAGCAGATGTCCTACCATCCTGTCCCTTCTCCTTATCAGTGTTTTCCACATATTCCTTTCCTCTCCGATTCTGCGTAGAACCTCCTCGTTCCTTACCTTATCAGTCCACCTAATTTTCAACATTCGTCTATAGCACCACATCTCAAATGCTTCGATTCTCTTCTGTTCCGGTTTCCCCACAGTCCATGTTTCACTACCATACAATGCTGTACTCCAGACGTACATCCTCAGAAATTTCTTCCCCAAATTAAGGCCGGTATTTGATATTAGTAGACTTCTCTTGGCCAGAAATGTCTTTTTTGCCATAGCGAGTCTGCTTTTGATGTCCTCCTTGCTCCGTCCGTCATTGGTTACTTTACTGCCTAGGTAGCAGAATTCCTTAACTTCATTGACTTCGTGACCATCAATCCTGATGTTAAGTTTCTCGCTGTTCTCATTTCTACTACTTCTCATTACCTTCGTCTTTCTCCGATTTACTCTCAAACCATACTGTGTACTCATTAGCCTGTTCATTCCGTTCAGCAGATCATTAAATTCTTCTTCACTTTCACTCAGGATAGCAATGTCATCAGCGAATCGTATCATTGATATCCTTTCACATTGTATTTTAATTCCACTCCTGAACCTTTCTTTTATTTCCATCATTGCTTCCTCGATGTACACATTGAAGAGTAGGGGCGAAAGGCTACAGCCTTGTCTTACACCCTTCTTAATACGAGCACTTCGTTCTTGATCGTCCACTCTTATTTTTGTACATATTGTATATGACCCGTCTCTCCCTATAGCTTACCCCTACTTCTTTCAGAGTCTCGAACAGCTTGCACCATTTTATATTGTCGAACGCTTTTTCCAGGTCGACAAATCCTATGAAAGTGTCTTGATTTTTCTTTAGCCTTGCTTCCATTATTAGCCGTAACGTCAGAATTGCCTCTCTCGTCCCTTTACTTTTCCTAAAGCCAAACTGATCGTCACCTAGCGCATTCTCAAACCCTATAAAAGACAATATCCTGCGCGCGAAGCGATACTTGCTGCCTTCCTTCGGCGCCGAATGCTGAGGAGGGTGGAGCACTGTCCGATGGCGGCTGCCGTGAAGCAATTCCGCCGGCAGTGGTCCATCTCGTGGGTGCGAATGATATGAGGCGAGAAACAAAAAATGGTTCAAATGGCTCTGAGAACTATGGGACTTAACATCTGAGGTCATCAGTCCGCTAGAACTTAGAACTACTTAAACTAAACTAAGGACATCACGCACATCCATGCCCGAGGCAGGATTCGAACCTGCGACCGTAGCGGTCGCGCGGTCCAGACTGAAGTGCCTAGAACCGCTCGGCCACACTGGCCGGCGGCGAGAATTGATCGCTGGTGTGTGCAGAGGGCTATCTGCTGCGGAAGTTTCCGGCATAAAGTTCTGCTTCGCCGTTTATGGCTGGAATTGTGCACTAGTTACATGTTGTATGCCATTATGTTCACAGAATGTTTCAAATTCATTTGACGTGAACTGAGGTCCGTTGTCTGACGCTATTACTTCAGGTGAACCTTTGAGGCAAAAGTTACGTGACGTTATCGAGTTCATTGGCGGAGCAAAAGGAAACTCGCTATATGACTGAACCACAATCAACCAAATGGCATTCCAAAAACGTCACGCTAAGTCTATGTGCACACGCTGCCATTGACATTGCGGCTTAGGCCCAGCAGAGAATTTTTGTCGCGGAGCGGATTGACTTCCCGCACTTGCGTGACACTGTGACATCATATGTTCTTTTTGGGTGCCCGTACCATGCCAAGTACAGTGTCGAAGCCCTAACTGTTTCTTTCGAACAATCCCCCAGTGTCCTTCGTGAAGTAACTGTAACATTCCTTTTTACAAAGCTTTAGGCATCAACACACGTGACTGTCCACTGTCATTTTGAACAAGAATTACTCCTTTCTGTAAAGCGAGGCTATGCCGACTGCAGAGTATCGGTACACTACAGAGTTCTTTCTGATATGCGAAGATCGAGGCCAAGATGTGCGAATGTATGTTAGCAATATGCGCAAATGTGAATTAGCTTCCGTGGCCTGTGCAGTTTCCTTACAGTTCAGTGGAGAAGACTGAAGCAATTCAGAATCTTTGAGCATCCCTGTGATGCGGCAGAAGCGTCAAAGTCTATATCAGGGCCAATCGGAAAACGTATTACCATGTTGAACTGTCGGACGATACACAGTCTCGTACTGGTATTGAGAAAACAACATATCTCTTCTTTGCAGTTTTTGGGCAGTTCGTACAGGAGCAGGTTTCGTCTGTTGAAACAAGAACTGCATGGCTTTGTGATCCGTTTCTAAGTCGAATTTTCTGCCATACAAATAATGGTGGAATTTGGTGACACCATACACAGTAGCCGAAGCCTCTTTCTAAATTTGTGAACAGTTACACTCAGCTTTGGACAACACATTTGATGCGAAAGCAATAGGTCGTCTTTATCACCAATTCCGTGCGAAAGCACTGCACCGATTCCATAAGAGGAAGCTTCAACTTGCAATACAACTGGCTTGTCAGGATTAAAGTGAACTGAGCATAGATCACTGAGCAATGCATTTTTAAGTTTTGGAAAAGCTGCGTGGCACTCATCTGTCCAAACAAATGTGACATTCTTGCGACGCAAGCGATGCAATGGAGCCTCGATTTGTGCAGCATTTCGTATTAACAGAATGTAATATTTCATCTTCCCTAAGACTGCAATTCTGTGATATTGCGAGGAACTGGCAAATCCCGTATGGCTAACAAATGTGACTGAAGAGCATGTACACCTTGATTGTTAATGACATGAGCAATATTTTGCAACTCAGGTTTAAAAAAAATCACACCTTTCCAGTCTACGCTTTAGTCTTGCATCAGCTAACAAACGAAACAAAGCACGTAAATTTGCAATATATTCTTCAGATGTACGACCTGCTACTACAATATGGTCCAAATAGTTTGAACAGTTTGGTACTTGCGCAGTCAGGTGTTCCAGGATACCGTTGGAAAATGGCGGGTCCGGAAGCACACCCAAAAGGCAAACGCATGTATTTAAACAATCAGAAATGAGTATCTTCTACACACACTTCTTGACAGTCTTCATCGAGCGGTATTTGAAGATAGGCGTCTCGCAAATCACTTTTTGAAAAGTAGCGTCCAGCGCCTAAACTGCGTATGAGGCCCCATTGACGTGGCAATGGATAAGTATCAATGACAGTTTGCGCGTTGTCTGTAGACTTAAAGTCAACATAGAGGCGAATGCGACCTGAAAGTCTGGATAGTAAAACCATTGGACTTGCCCATTGACTAGCCTGTACGGGTGCAACAATTCCGCTATCATGCAATTCTTTAAATTCAGTAGCGACTTTGTCCCGTAATGCATTGGGAACAGTTCTGGTCCGTAAAATTTTGGCTGTGCGTTGTCTTTTAGTGTAATATGCGCAACAAAATTGTTAGCATTGCCTAAACCTATAGAAAGGAGTTCCGGGAATTCTCTTAGCAAGCTAGCTACACTGTCTTTTGCATTGGAGGCAGACACTGGCAACACATTGTACTGCATGTCAAAGCTAAACAAATCAAAAGAATCAAGACGAAGTATGTTCTCACATTCGCGTGATTGTAACACCGTAAAAGTCACTGTTCTTGTACGAGAGCTATATATGGCGGGCAATGTACATGTTCCGAGAACAGGAATGGTTTGTCTATTATAAGCCGTCAGTTGCGTGCTAGTTTTAGACAGGCATGGGGAGTCTAACAGTTCATATGTGTGATGACTGAACAACGTGACAGAGCCACCCATGTCGAACTGAAATTTGACACGTTTCCAACAAATGAGTAAATAAACAAAAGGTTTGTCTGACTCACGTATCACAAAAGAAACTGCATGCTTGCCAGTTTTATGAATGTCTGCTGCAGACTTTGAATACGCTGCATTAATATCAAGGGGTAGCGTGGTCTAGGGGTAGCGTGGTCTAGGGGTAGCGTCTTTGATTCAAAATCAAAACTTCCGGCATAAGAAGTCAGCCTCATTCTGCCAACAGCCTTGTCAAAGAGGGCGGAGGAGCGGATAGAGGTTCAGGGCACTCTCTTTACCTAGGGGTGGCAAATTGCCCCTAAAGGCGGAAGAATCAGCAATGATCAACAACATGAGGATGCAGAAGGCAATGGAAACCACTGCATTAAAGACACGTAAAGTGTATCCACAGGACATGTGGCCTGCATTTGAAGAAGTGTCATGATGATCTCTCCATTGGCAAAAGATTCCGGAATAGTCCCCCATTCGGATCTCCGGGAGGGGACTGCCAACGGGGAGGTTACCATGAGAAAAAGATTGAATAATCAACGAAAGGATAACGTTCTACGAGTCGGGACGTGGAATGTCAGAAGCTTGAACGTGGTAGGGAAAATAGAAAATCTGAAAAGGGAAATGCAAAGGCTCAATCTAGATATAGTAGGGGTCAGTGAAGTGAAGTGGAAGGAAGACAAGGATTTCTGGTCAGATGAGTATCGGGTAATATCAACAGCAACAGAAAATGGTATAACAGGTGTAGGATTCGTTATGAATAGGAAGGTAGGGCAAGGGTGTGTTACTGTGAGCAGTTCAGTGACTGGGTTGTTCTAATCAGAATCGACAGCAGACCAACACCGACAACGATAGTTCAGGTATACATACCGACGTCGCAAGCTGAAGATGAACAGATAGAGAAAGTGTATGAGGATATTGAAAGGGTAATGCAGGATGTAAAGGGGGACGAAAATCTAATAGTCATGGGCGACTGGAATGCAGTTGTAGGGGAAGGAGTAGAAGAAAAGGTTACAGGAGAATATGGGCTTGGGACAAGGAATGAAAGAGGAGAAAGACTAATTGAGTTCTGTAACAAGTTTCAGCTAGTAATAGCGAATACCCTGTTCAAGAATCACAAGAGGAGGAGGTATACTTGGAAAAGGCCGGGAGATACGGAAGATTTCATATTAGATTACATCGTGGTCAGACAGAGATTCCGAAATCAGATACTGGATTGTAAGGCGTACCCAGGAGCAGATATAGACTCAGATCACAATATAGTAGTGATGAAGAGTATGCTGAAGTTCAAGACATTAGTCAGGAAAAATCATTACGCAAAGAAGTGGGATACGGAGGTACTAAGGAATGACGAGATACGTTTGAAGTTCTCTAAAGCTATAGATACAGCAATGAGGAATAGCGCAGTAGGCAGTACAGTTGAAGAGGAATGGACATCTCTAAAAAGGGCCATCACAGAAGTTGGGAAGGAAAACATAGGTACAAATAAGGTAGCTGCGAAGAAACCATGGGTAACAGAAGGAATACTTCAGTTGATTGATGAAAGGAGGAAGCACAAACATGTTCCGGGAAAATCAGGAATACAGAAATACAAGTCGCTGAGGAATGAAATAAATAGGAAGTGCAGGAAAGCTAAGACGAAATGGCTGCAGGAAAAATATGAAGACATCGAAAAAGATATGATTGTCGGAAGGATAGATTCAGCATACAGGAAAGTCAAAACAACCTTCGGTGACATTAAAAGCAACGGTGGTAACGTTATGAGTGCAACGGGAATTCCACTGTTAAATGCAGAGGAGAGAGTGGATAGGTGGGAAGAATACATTGAAAGCCTCTATGAGGGTGAAGATTTGTCTGATGTGATAGAAGAAGACACAGGAGTCGATTTAAAAGAGATAGGGGATCCAGTATTAGAATCGGAATTTAAAAGAGCTTTGGAAGACTTGCGGTCAAATAAGGCAGAAGGAATAGATAACATACTATCAGAATTTCTAAAATTATTGGGGGAAGTGGCAACAAAACGACTATTCACGTTGGTGTGTGGAATATATGAGTCTGGCGATATACCATCTGACTTTCGGAAAAGCATCATCCACACAATTCCGAAGACGGTAAGAGCTGACAAGTGAGAGAATTATCGCACAATCAGCTTAACAGCTCATGCATCGAAGCTGCTTAAAAGAATAATATACAGAAGAATGGAAAAGAAAATTGAGAATGCGCTAGGTGGCGATCAGTTTGGCTTTAGGAAAAGTAAAGGGACGAGAGAGGCAATTCTGACGTTACGGCTAATAATGGAAGCAAGGCTAAAGAAAAATCAAGACACTTTCATAGGATTTGTCGACCTGGAAAAAGCGTTCGACAATATAAAATGGTGCAAGCTGTTCGAGATTCTGAAAAAAGTAGGGGTAAGCTATAGGGAGAGACGGGACATATGCAAAATGTACAACAACCAAGAGGGAATAATAAGAGTGGACGATCAAGAACGAAGTGCTCGTATTAAGAAGGGTGTAAGACAAGGCTGTAGCCTTTCGCCCCTACTCTTCAATCTGTACATTGAGGAAGCAATGATGGAAGTAAAAGAAAGGTTCAGGAGTGGAATTAAAATACAAGGTGAAAGGATATCCATGATACGATTCGCTGATGACATTGCTATCCTGAGTGAAAGTGAAGAAGAATTAAATGATCTGCTGAGCGGAATGAACAGTCTAATGAGTACACAGTATGGTTTGAGAGTAAGTCGGAGAAAGACGAAGGTACTGAGAAGTAGTAGAAATGAGAACAGCGAGAAACTTAACATCAGGATTGATGGTCACGAAGTCAATGAAGTTAAGGAATTCTGCCATCTAGGCAGTAAAATAACCAATGACGGACGGAGCAAGGAGGACATCAAAAGCAGACTCGCTATGGCAAAGAAGGCATTTCTGGCCAAGAGAAGTCTACTAATATCAAAAACGGGCCTTAATTTGAGGAAGAAATTTCTGAGGATGTACGTCTGGAGTACAGCATTGTATGGTAGTGAAACATGGACTGTGGGAAAACCGGAACTGAAGAGAATCGAAGCATTTGAGATGTGGTGCTATAGACGAATGTTGAAAATTAGATGGACTGATAAGGTAAGGAATGAGGAGGTTCTACGCAGAATCGGAGAGGAAAGGAATATGTGGAAAACACTGATAAGGAGAAGGGACAGGATGATAGGACATCTGCTAAGACATGAGGGAATGACTTCCATGGGACTAGAGGGAGCTGTAGAGGGCAAAAACTGTAGAGGAAGACAGAGATTGGAATACGTCAAGCAAATAATTGAGGACGTAGTTTGCAAGTGCTACTCTGAGATGAAGAGGTTAGCACAGGAAAGGAGTTCGTGGTGGCCTTGTGACGAGACTTTTGTGAGTGGGCCACATTCTTATGTTGGTTCCGTTGCAAACATACGGATTGTACATGTCCTTTCCTACCCCAAACGTAACACTGAGCTAGTCGGGAGGGGCACTCTCGGCGTTTGTGTCGTGAATAACACCGAGGGCAAGGCCTGTTTAGGGAACTGAATACGCGACGTGGAAAGTTGTTTACTCAGCGTGGCGAGCTGCTGCGACCGCTGCCGCCGAATGGGCCGATCGGAAACGACGGACTCAACCCGTCAAATAGTTGGCTGCTCAAAATGTGGTTGAAATGGCTCTGAGTACTATGGGACATCTGAGGTCATCATTCCCCTAGAACGTAGAACTACTTAAACCTAACTAACCTAAGGACATCACACACATCCATGCCCTAGGCAGGATTCGAAGCTGCGACCGTAGCAGTCGCGCGATTCCGGGATGAAGCGCCTAAAACAAGTTGGCTGTTCAAATTTAACAGCCGACAGGGCACCGGAATCGTACTGATCTAGTATTTGCACTACCTACTTAAATCATTGATCAGACTGTTTCAAAATTTGTTCTCTGAGTTTTACATCAGGTACATTGTACACGATCGCGTCTCGCAACATAAAATCTGAATATAATGCACCGCAAGCACATTTGAATTAGCATTTCCTTGTCATACCCTGCGAATCTGTTACCCACCCGTGATAAGTTTGTTCAGACCGTTGTTTGCAAGTAAAGAATCGATACCGAGCTGCTACCACATTCACTTTTTGGTCATAATAATTAGTTAGCGACTCTATTAGTAGCGTTAGGGAAGAGTTTGTTGATGAGGCAGAACACTGACCTTCCTACTGTAAATAATAGATATGGATGTTTCACAATAAATGGTACGTTGTGTGCTAGGAGGTGCGCCTCAAAATGTGACAATCTCTCGAGTCATTCCTTCTTGGTCACGAAACTGTCGAAAACGTGGTATAGCAGCTGTAGTAGGCGGTGCTTGGTCCATCGGAAGTGCAGCGTTGGCCAGTAGCTGCTGCACTGTATGGAGTAACGTGGAGATCCTGGAACAGAAACATCTGCATCAGCTGTGTGGCATCTAATGCTTGCAGCAGTGGCGAATGATCGGTGGGGGCGGGGGGGGGGGGGGGGGGGGGGGGGAAGTGGAGTCGTCATGTTGGAAGACACAGATGCAACAAACAGACAAGGGGAGCAAGCAAAAATGCAAAGAAAATTTCTGCAACGCCCACCTGAAAACACTGATTACCAAAAGCGACAAGAAACTGTTAAAGCAATTAAGCGCCACTGAAAATAAAAGACAAGAGGGAGTTAGTGCGCCAGAAATCAAAAAATTCCGTTGCTGTCAGTTGCGGGGTTTGTCAGTAAGTCTTCCTCACCGATGTGCAGTCCTGCCCACTCATTGCCCATCATCATCATCATTTAAGACTGATTATGCCTTTCAGCGTTCAGTCTGGAGCATAGTCCCCTTTATAAAATTCCTCCATGATCCCCCATTCCGTGCTAACATTGGTGACTCTTCTGATGTTAAACCTATTACTTCAAAATCATTCTTAACCGAATCCAGGTACCTTCTCCTCGGTCTACCCAGACTCCTCCTACCCTCTACTGCTGAACTCATGAATCTCTTGGGTAACCTTGCTTCTCCCATGCGTGTAACAAGACCCCACCATCTAAGCCTGTTCGCCCTGACTGCTACATCTATAGAGTTCATTCCCAGTTTTTCTTTGATTTCTTCATTGTGAACACCCTCCTGCCATTGTTCCCATCTACTAGTACCTGCAATCATCCTAGCTACTTTCATATCCGTAACCTCAACCTTGTTGATAAGGTAACCTGAATCCACCCGGCTTTCGCTCCCATACAACAAAGTTGGTCGAAAGATTGAACGGTGCACAGATAACTTAGTCTTGGTACTGACTTCTTTCTTGCAGAAGAGAGTAAATAGTAGCTGAGCGCTCACTGCATTAGCTTTGCTACACCTCGCTTCCAGTTCTTTCACTATGTTGCCATTCTGTGAGAATATGCATCCTAAGTACTTGAAACCGTCCACCTGTTCTAACTTTGTTCCTCCTATTTGGCACTCAATCCGTTTATATCTCTTTCCCACTGACATTACTTTCGTTTTGGAGATGCTAATCTTCATACCATAGTCCTTACATTTCTGATCTAGCTCTGAAATATTACTTTGCAAACTTTCAATCGTATCTGCCATCACAACTAAGTCATCCGCATATGAAAGACTGCTTATTTTGTGTTCACATATCTTAATCTCACTCAGCCAGTCTATTGTTTTCAACATATGATCCATAAATAATATGAACAACAATGGAGACAGGTTACAGCCTTGTCTTACCCCTGAAACTACTCGGAACCATGAACTCAATTTACTGTCAACTCTAACTGCTGCCTGACTATCCATGTAAAGACCTTTAATTGCTTGCAAAAGTTTACCTCCTATTCCATAATCTTGTAGAACAGACAATAACTTCCTCCTATGAACCCGGTCATATGCCTTTTCTAGATCTATACAGCATAGATACAATTCCCTGTTCCACTCATAATACTTCTCCATTATTTACCAGATCTTTAGCTTACGGCCCATGGGGTGCTCAAAGAATTCCGCCCTCTTGGACAGCTATGCAACAATTCAAGCATATCACATTAACACTTTTTATTTAAGTAAAGCAGATTGACACCACTTAACTCTGAATTTACAATGCTGTCGCAAGCGATGGGCGACATGCGAACAATCGAAGTCCTTTGCTGTATACAAGGCCCATGTAAGCAATTGATGTGGATCCAACGTCACTGCTGTTGTAGTGCTCTCCACTAGGTCGGGTCTAGTCTGTCCTAATATTGTCCGGCAGAGGCTGGCAGGAGCGGCGTTTATATTCACTTCATGAGAGGCCGCTGCTGTAGTGGTGACGTGTTGTGCTATTGGCTGACGTCCTCTCACGGCCTTCTGTGCTCTTGCGTTTTTCATCTTCGTGCCGGCCTTGTGGTTACGCCGGAACAGTGCCGACCACCTTCCATGATTAAGGTACTAATCGGCTCTTTTAAAGACGATTTGAGCTTAGAAATCCCTTTTATAAATAAAATTTCGTGTCATTGCTGGAGGGCTTATGTCGGTCGTTCGATTCGCTCACTTCAGGGAACTCACGATAGATGCGGGGAACGTCGCCGTCACACGAGGCTACTACAGCCGGGAAATTCTGCCGTTGCAAAACTTTGCCTAAACAAAGTACAAGAGATGAAATGTGATGAGTCTGTGATAACTGGCAACACTTTCAATTTTTGAAACAATGTCAATAAACAGGCAACTGAAACTGGATTGCAGACAATTTGATTAATAGTGACAACGACTTTACTTTCTGCAAGACGGGGAACGCTATAGCAACCCGCATCAAAACAAAACGTTCTTCGGTGTGCGTACTCCGAATATTTGAAAATAGTATTTGGTGCGATATAGTGCGCCGCCATGGTTGCTCTGCTAAGGGCGGTGCCACCTGCCCGCTCACAGAGTGCAGGAATTGTGATGTGCGGCGGAGGCTTCGTGTACGGTACGGAGGCTTCAATATAATTTATAATATATATAGTTTTCGGGGAAACAAAGGCACAGGTCAAACGCAGAAATAATTTCACCCACTCTCTCTCTCTCTCTCTCTCCTTTCACAGTAAACAAAGCGTCTCCATATAAACTCATGCAAAAACCTTCAACTGACTGCCGTCTGAGTTAAAGCAAAATAGTGGGAATGTCTATGTAAAAATATGACACAATGCTTGCAGCAGTTACCCACGTATATTCAAGAATTGTAAATAGATTTTAACTGCATGACAAGCAGTAGAGCTCACTGCAAGTAAGACTGTTCTTACAATCTGTAGTTAACTGTTATTCTAGTAGAACGTGTCCTCATGTAAGTATTAAGAGAGATGTGGAAATACCACGGCAGTATTACAGAAAACACCAGCTTGCAGCAGCTTTTTCCCAGTGTCGCTGTGTTACCTGCACCCTGTTTGCTTACAGTAGCTTATACCATCATAGATGAACACAGTTTCTAAGAGCTGCTTTTCTTTGTTAGCGTATATATTCATATGTCCCGCATGTCCCAAGGTTCTCTATTATGATGCGATCACGGTACTGTCATCAGTCCGTGAATGAATAAAAAATTCCTAAACAATTAATTAATCAATATAAAATACGCGGGGGTTGACAAGTAGCTTGTGCAATCCATTTTACTGAACCGCAGGCATTGTGCTTCATAAAAAAATTCTCTCCAGGCGAAAACCGAAAACATATTATCAAGATTATCACCAAACTTTTCCAGGAAGGAGGACAAACATTACAGACATTTCAGGGACATCGAAGGCCCACACTTTGGCCTAGTTTGTGAATCTACCGCACAGCGTCATTCAGGGACCATCGCTATTGGAGATCGGTCAGCGAGGCGAGTCTCCAGCAAACAATCAGCAGAATTAGGCACGCCTCGCGGAGCGTCTATCCTGTTCCCATTCACGGGAATAACGACAATGGTAACGTGGAACCAGCTGGCAGCGAATGAAAAAGGGACTGCGGCATGGGGAAAAAAGCCGCAGCCATCGCATTTCGCGGGATTACGTGGAGGCCTGTTGTTCGCTTGCTAATTGAACAAACGAACCGTGCTGTGACTGCACGAGCTCCAAATTGTAACAAAGCGGGGGGAAAAAAATTAGAAACAAATGAGCGTCGTATTTGTAACAAATGGGTGTCGGGGCGATTTTGTGTGGCATAATTTTATTGCTCGTTTTCGCCGGCACCCGTAGCGCGCTCATTTGCTTTAATGGGGTACGGCTCACATCACTGTACCAATACATTAAAGCTTTTTTTTTGCGGTCGCGTCTTCCTCTGTAGATGTGCAGTTCCAGTAGCGAAGCCTTAAAAATAGTACAGTATTTCAATAAATATACTTAAAAACTATTGCGCTTACGCTTTACGAAACTGCAACTCCAAGACGACAGCATCTGATAGACATTAACTTCATGCCACATATCAAGTACATGATAATACGTATATGAGAAGGATCGCTGAGAATTCAGTCATATAGGGAGAAATACGTACTCACCGTGCTGAGAGTGTTCGATATAAATACTGTTAGCGAACAGATCATTTCTGACAGAAACCGTCGAGGATTCAAAAAACTGAGAAGTAGATGCCCTCGCTCGTATTAGTAATCAGTTTCTAGTTAAACAGCATTTCATTTGTAATTTGTATACTCGACAGTGGTAAATGGTTCAAATGGCTCTGAGCACTATGGGACTTAACATCTGTGGTCATCAGTCCCCTAGAACTTAGAACTACTTAAACCTAACTAACCTAAGGACATCACACACATCCATGGCCGAGGCAGGATTCGAACCTGCGACCGCGGCAGTCGCGCGGTTCCGGACTGAGCGCCTAGAACCGCGAGACCACCGCGGCCGGCTGACAGTGGTAAATGTCAGGTAGGTTTCCTGCGTGCAAGACACCAACTCGACTGGATGTCAACGTTGTCGCACAACTTCCTTGTGCCAGTAATGTGTATGGCAGTGAAACGGGACGAATATCGTTTCGATTGGCTGTTATTTGGAAGGCCGTAGGCACCATGCCCGCAGTCTTAATCACGTCAGCAGTCCAATAACGCAACCATGCCAGCATTTCGAATCACGATGTCAGTGGAATCACGTCGAGAAGTCTGGTTAACTGTGCAGTGGAGAAGTTCAGCAGTGATCCGTAGGTTATCGATGAATTGCTAGCCTGTGTCAACAAATTATTTTTGAATCCTTCTGGATTAGATTTACAATGTGGAACTTTAGGGCCTAAATGGTCATTTGTGGACCTATGTGCATTATTGATAGTACTCATAAAATTGAACCGTATGTGCTGTACCATAAATCAGCGTGGTGACTTAGTAGCACCGTCAGTTGCAGTTGTGTAGACACTCAGATAATATATTTACTTTCTGTGAAATACAACACGTTGTGACGTCACAACAGACGTGAATGTGGTTCAAGAGACATCTGCATAGTTTGAGACACCTGATTTAACGAGACATGTGTGATCTAGATGGTAGCAATTTGCCTCACAGTTCATCTTTGGCTAGACATAAGATACCATTCTCTTTTGAATCACACATTTCCACGCAGTTTTGGCTGTGTAGATATTTTCATCTCACACAATTCAGAGACAAAATATATGTGAACTATTTGTAGTTACGTACAGAGAATAAACAGAGGTCTTATAAAGTATCGCCCATCTGATGGACATCTGTGGGTTACAGTCGAAGTGTTCGTCACTTCTCATCATAGTAAAAACATAGGAGGTTGAGAATACAATAGAACTAATGACTAGTTGAATTTAATGGCAGGCATACAGTTAAGGAGAACATAGAGAACATTATGATACATTACCAAACTTTAAAATTAATGAGATGACATCAAATGTTTCTTGAACAGCTGTGACATTCCTGTGTCCCCAGTAACACTCAGCACGCGTAACTACACAGGGTGCGACAAGTCAGGCAGTCCAATGCCTGGTGCCACATACATCCGATCTGTCACCACATAGAGGGTGAAATGTGGTAATAGTAGTGACACACTAATATCACAATAGTAATCCGTTGTAGCTGCTATATATTTTATTACACTCTAAAGCATTATAAAATCACAATCACAATAATACAGGAGACTGCCTTACAAGGTCAGATCTCTTGGACAAAAAGCAAATAAATTTCTTTAACCGGAACAAGACCCATAAAACTTGAAATTTGAATATGACTAGGTAAATATACTCTGGCAAAGCTTTACTAAAATGGTACAAATGACCACACAATTCCCATCAGAACTCTCATTACTTCGAATCAGCTGAGGAACAGCCTAAGGGTAAGGACATAAACTACACAATCTTATCTACAGAACAGGTGATCAATACAACTGAATAGAAAGAAATTAGCCTCCGTGAGTTACTTGGCCAGTGCCAGCCCTTAAACTCTGATTAATAAGTTCGTTAAAAATTATGACAAGAATTACACGCCAGACTACATTTACACGCCAGACTACCAAAAGAACTACAAGGTAGAATACAGGACGTATCTCAGAGTGTCTTCAAACACAAGAGCCGGACTTACTCACTACTCGTTGCACTTCTAGCTACGCCTTTAACCACGCTTCATGTCGTCGGTTGGGCGTAGCCACACTTCCTCAACTACCGTCAAGATAGTTCGTCACGACACCGAGGTAAGTGATAAACAACTAAAACAATTGCAAAGAATTTTTAGTACACTGGCATATTCAATTAAGCCGCACGCAGCCCACCGAAGCAACTCGTCGACTCCAATTCAATCGGACGGCGTAGCTTCTAATGAACTCGAAGGAGCTTGTCCTTCCGACCTCGAGGAAAACCAAATCAGCATGGGCGGTGGATCTGCTCTCACGACTCAACACGCCGTAGCCTCTGGTCCCGCCTCTTCTTTGTCCGACTCGTCCTCTTGCCGTCCTGCCTACGTGCACAGTCCCACGTGACTCTCACTCTTCGCCGATCCCGACACACCTCTCCAGCAGAGCGTACACACTGCCATTAAATCCACGCTGCCAAAGATGAGCAGAAGACAAATAAGCATCGAAGTCGACTCAAAGAGCAAAATGACGGTCGATGGAAACTGGCGCCAGAAACGCACCAGCTCAGAGGGTGCACCTACCACCACACAAAACAGTCCACCCCATCTGCTAATAGTTATGATAGCAGCCACAGAGATCGCTGACGTGAGGAATTTCTTGCAGATGGACATCCTTCCCCCATTCGTGGGTAACTAAGGACGCATCGATTCATTCATTTAGTTGCTGGCCAGATGTGTACAGTTGCAGACCAGTTCCAATTTCTGAACAGTTCTCTATACTTCCCGTAGTTATAGCACAGCAATTATCTACTATCATAGGACAGTGAATGCTGAGTGTCAAAGTGTTCAACTGTCACAGAGCCTGAACTCAAATACTTTCGACCCTCTGAAGACTGCTGGTTGGTGACGACCATTCCGACACCACTCTGCATAGACAGACGGGTGAGTGGTGGGCTAGTAAAGAAGTGTCACATGTCAACGAGGCAAACACACCTCAATGGAGTACACGTGAAGGGCGCTGATTTATGGGCTGTGGCATCCACCCTGTATGTTTAGCAGACGCCCTACGATGCCGACGGCAGGTACGTGGTATGCCGGCAGCCTTCAGAGGCCGCAACCATTGGGATTAACGACGCTCTACTCTCCTCGGAGGCGTGGAGCCCTGGTGACACCTCACTCTGCATGGGTCACCGCGAACCCATATGGAAACTGCTGTACGCGGGCTACAGCTCGCAGCTCTCTGACACACGTCAGACTGTGGCTGGCGCTGAGATGCCAAGTGTCCATAGGAAATCAGTGGCGGCAGCAGCTGGTGTAGACGGCGATCGGCGGGCTGAGACACCAAGTCCTGTGAAGAGGCCAGAGGTGTAGGCCACTCTCGCACCCACGACTGCTGCTGGTGACACCCAGCTGTCTCGCTATCTGGTGTAGCTCTGGATGGCACAGTCAACGACCCCTCTTTTCATCTAACGTAATTCAGAAACAAAACATAACTATTAGTAGTTACGTACAAAAGAAGTTGTAATAGTCCTGGAATGACATAATCTGACGCAGATTTAACATAGCTGGAAGACTATAATTTCTGTAGCTATTATCATTCATTCTCTCAGACCATAACAAACGGGTGTGTAATCGTTTCAGAAAATGTCTGTTTCGCTGCCAACCACTGCAGCAATTCACCCAACATGCGTTGTATTGAGGCTTATGATACAGTGCCAATATTCAGTCAGCTTTCGCATGGTTGTAGATTAGTTCAGGATTAGTAGCTAGATTCATGTAAATATCCAAAACCACACGACAGGATCGGGAAGCTTAGTGTGTCAAAGAAATAGTGTTGTATTCTTTGTCACTAAGGGACACTGAAATTGTTCGAGGTTGCAGAATTTTTTTTTGCCATGTTTGGTCCACAGAGATATAGTTATTTTTTACTACCTATTAACTGAATAAGACGCAGTCATCCATCGATTACCCAAATAAAATTATAGTGAAATATACTGTCGGAATATATACAGGGTGTTACAAAAAGGTACGGCCAAACTTTCAGGAAACATTCCTCACACACACAAATAAAGAAAAGATGTTACGTGGACATGTGTCCGGAAACGCTTAATTTCCATGTTAGAGCACATTTTAGTTTCGTCAGTATGTACTGTACTTCCTCGATTCACCGCCAGTTGGCCCAATTGAAGGAAGGTAATGTTGACTTCGGTGCTTGTGTTGACATGCGACTCATTGATCTACAGTACTAGCATCAAGCACATCAGTATATAGCATCACCAGGTTAGTGTTCATCACGAACGTGGTTTTGCTGTCAGTGCAATGTTTACAAATGCGGAGTTGGCAGATGCCCATTTGATGTATGGATTAGCAACGGGCAATAGCCGTGGCGCGGCACGTTTGTATCGAGACAGATTTCCAGAACGAAGGTGTCCCGACAGGAAGACGTTCGAAGCAACTGATCGGCGTCTTAGGGAGCACGGAACATTCCAGCCTATGACTCGCGACTGGGGAAGACCTAGAACGACAAGGACACCTGCAATGGACGAGGCAATTCTTCGTGCAGTTGACGATAACCCTTATGTCAGCGTCAGAGAAGTTGCTGCTGTACTAGGTAACGTTGACCACATCACTGTATGGAGAGTGCTACTGGAGAACCAGTTGTTTCCGTACCATGTACAGCGTGTGCAGGCACTATCAGCAGCTGATTGGCCTCCACGGGTACACTTCTGCGAATGGTTCATCCAACAATGTGTCAATCCTCATTTCAGTGCAAATGTTCTCTTTACGGATGAGGCTTCATTCCAACGTGAACAAATTGTAAATTTTCACAATCAACATGTGTGGGCTGACGAGAATCCGCATGCAGTTGCGGAATCACGACATCAACACAGATTTTCTGTGAACGTTTGGGCAGGCATTGTTGGTGATGTCTCGATTGGGCCCCATGTTCTTCCACCTACGCTCAATGGAGCACGTTATCATGATTTCAAACGGGATACTCTAGCTGTGCCGCTAGAACATGTGCCTTTACAAGTACGACATAACATGTGGTTCATGCACGATGGAGCTCCTGCACATTTCAGTCGAAGTGCTCGTACGCTTCTCAACAACAGATTCGGTGACCGATGGATTGGTAGAGGTGGACCAATTCCATGACCTCCACGCTCTCCTGACCTCAACCCCCTTGACCTTCATTTATGGGGGCATTTGAAAGCTCTTGTCTACGCAACCCCGGTACCAAATGTAGTGACTCTTCGTGTTCGTATTGTGGACGGCTGTGATACAATACGCCATTCTCTGCATCAGTGCATCAGGGATTCCTTGCGACGGAGGGTGGACGCATGTATCCTCGCTAATGGAGGACATTTTGAACATTTCCTGTAACAAAGTGTTAAAAGTCACTCTGGTACGTTCTGTTGCTGTGTGTTTCAATTCCATGATTAATGTGATTTCAAGAGAAGTAATAAAATGAGCTCTAACATGGAAAGTAAGCGTTTCCGGACACATGTCCACATAACATATTTTCTTTCTTTGTGTGTGAGAATGTTTCCTGAAAGTTTGACCGTACCTTTTTTTAACGCCTTGTATATATACTACTGGCCATTAAAATTGCTACACCAAGAAGAAATGCTGATGATAACGGGTATTCATTGGACAAATTTATTATACTATAACTACCATGTTACTACATTTTCACGCGATTTGGGTGCATAGATCCTGAGAAATTAGTACCCAGAACAACCAACTTTGGCCGTAATGACGGCCTTGATTCGCCTGGGCATTGAGTCAAACAGAGCTTGGATGGCGTGTACAGTTACAGCTGCCCATGCACCTTCAACACAATATCACAGTTCATCAAGAGTAGTGACTGGCGTATTGTGACGAGCCAATTGCTCGGCCACCACTGACCAGACGTTTTCAGTCGGTGAGAGATCTGGAGAATGTGCTGGCCAGGGCAGCAGTCGAACATTTACTGTATCCAGAAAGGCCCGTACAGGACCTGCAACATGCGGTCGTGCATTATCCTGTTGAAATGTAGGGTTTCGCAGGGATCGAATGAAGGGTAGAGCCACGGGTCGTAACACATCTGAAATGTAACGTCCCCTGTTCAAAGTGCCGTCGGTGCGAACAAGAGGTGACCGAGGCGTGTAACCAATGGCACCCCATACCATCACGCCGGGTGATACGCCAGTATGGCGATTACGAATACACGCTTCCAGTGTGCGTTCACCGCGATGTCGCCAGACTTGGATGCGACCATAATGATGCTGTAAACAGAACCTGGATTCATCCGAAAAATTGACGTTTTTCCATTCGTGCACCTAGGTTCGTCGTTGAGTACACCATCGCAGGCGCCCCTGTCTGTGATGCAGCGTCAAGGGTAATCGCAGCCGTGGTCTCTGAGCTGATAGTCCATGCTGCTGCAAACGTCGTCGAACTGTTCGTGCAGATGGGTGTTGTCTTGCAAACGTCCCCATCTGTTGACTCAGGGATCGAGACGTGGCTGTACGATGCGTTACAGCCATGCGGATAAGATGCCTGTCATCTCGACTGCTGGTGATACAAGACCGTTGGGATCCAGCACGGCGTTCCGTATTACCCTCTTGAAACCACCGATTCCATATTCTGCTAACAGTCATTGGATCTCGACCAACGCGAGCAGCATTGTCACGATACGATAAACCGCAATCGCGATAGGCTACAATCCGACCTTTATCAAAGTCGCAATCATGATGGTACGCATTTCTCCTCCTTACACAAGGAATCACAACAACGTTTCACCAGGCAACGCCGGTGAACTGCTGTTTGTGTATGAGAAATCGGTTGTAAACTTTCCTCATGTCAGGACGTTGTAGGTGTCGCCACCGGCGTCAACCTTGTGTGAATGCACAGAAAAGCAAATCAATTGTATATCACAGCATCTTCTTCCTGTGTGTTAAATTTCGCATCTGTAGCATGTCATCTTCGTGGTGTAGCAATTTTAATGGCCAGTAGTATATATATATATATATATATATATATATATATATATATACTCCTGGAAATGCAAAAAAGAACACATTGACACCGGTGTGTCAGACCCACCATACTTGCTCCGGACACTGCGAGAGGGCTGTACAAGCAATGATCACACGCACGGCACAGCGGACACACCAGGAACCACGGTGTTGGCCGTCGAATGGCGCTAGCTGCGCAGTATTTGTGCACCGCCGCCGTCAGTGTCAGCCAGTTTGCCGGGGCATACGGAGCTCCATCGCAGTCTTTAACACTGGTAGCATGCCGCGACAGCGTGGACGTGAACCGTATGTGCAGTTGACGGACTTTGAGCGAGGGCGTATAGTGGGCATGCGGGAGGCCGGGTGGACGTACCGCCGAATTGCTCAACACGTGGGGCGTCTCCACAGTACATCGATGTTGTCGCCAGTGGTCGGCGGAAGGTGCACGTGCCCGTCGACCTGTGACCGGACCGCAGCGACGCCCGGATGCACGCCAAGACGGTAGGATCCTACGCAGTGCTGTAGGGGTCCGCACCGCCACTTCCCAGCAAATTAGGGACACTGTTGCTCCTGGGATATCGGCGAGGACCATTCGCAACCGTCTCCATGAAGCTGGGCTACGGTCCCGCACACCGTTAGGCCGTCTTCCGCTCACGCCCCAACATCGTGCAGCCCGCCTCCAGTGGTGTCGCGACAGGCGTGAATGGAGGGACGAATGGAGACGTGTCGTCTTCAGCGATAAGAGTCGCTTCTGCCTTGGTGCCAATGATGGTCGTATGCGTGTTTGGCGCCGTGCAGGTGAGCACCACAATCAGGACTGCATACGACCGAGGCACACAGGGCCAACACCCGGCATCATGGTGTGGGGAGCGATCTCCTACACTGGCCGTACACCACTGGTGATCGTCGAGGGGACACTGAATAGTGCACGGTACATCCAAACCGTCATCGAACCCATCGTTCTACCATTCCTAGACCGACAAGGGAACTTCCTGTTCCAACAGGACAATGTACATCCGCATGTATCCCGTGCCACCCAACGTGCTCTAGAAGGTGTAAGTCAACTACCCTGGCCAGCAAGATCTCCGGATCTGTCCCCCATTGAGCATGTTTGGGACTGGATGAAGCGGCGTCTCACGCGGTCTGCACGTCCAGCACGAACGCTGGTACAACTGAGGCGCCAGGTGGAAATGGCATGGCAAGCCGTTCCACAGGACTACATCCAGCATCTCTACGATCGTCTCCATGGGAGAATAGCAGCCTGCATTGCTGTGAAAGGTGGATATACACTGTACTAGTGCCGACATTGTGCATGCTCTGTTGCCTGTGTCTATGTGCCTGTGGTTCTGTCAGTGTGATCATGTGATGTATCTGACCCCAGGAATGTGTCAATAAAGTTTCCCCTTCCTGGGACAATGAATTCACGGTGTTCTTATTTCAATTTCCAGGAGTGCATATATATATATATATATATATATATATATATATATATATATATATATATATATATATATAAAATACGTTTGTTGCCGGAAGCTGAGTGTTGAGAAATTTCTAATTTGAAATAATTTTAATGTAGTGGTGATGATGGCTCGGTGTTGGAAACGACTCATTTTCTCCCTGGTATTGTTTTATTACTAAACTAAATGGCGGACAGTCAGCCGATGTTTCGTTCTTCATACGTAACTTCGTTAGAAATTGTGTGGCAAGTCCTGATTTTGGACCAGATATAAGGTGAACTACGTTCCACACTGTCCAACGGAGTAACTATTCAGACGCACACAGCGAATGCAAGATTGCAAGTGGAATCGGTAACTCTATTACGGTAAAGGGGTATTCGATATACTGGAAGCAAAGCCCCAAATTTATGTAACGAAAAACCTACACTTAAGTTAAATCACAAATAAATAAAACTATTTCAGTATTATTACTGCAAACATGTTTTTGTTGCTTATTCACAGTTCCAGTTGTTCAGCACAATTGACAAAGTGTCTTCCAGCTGATCATGGTCCACGAACACACATGTTACCATTATATTTATTTGTCAAAATGGCACATGTCTGTAGGTATACGCATCTGTTCGTGGCCTGCTGTTAACTGTCGATGTATGGCGTTCCTGCCAGATTTACCACCAACATTACATTTTTATGTTAGTTCTACTTACTGTCAGTCGGGCAAGAACATTCAGTAGCAGGAAGGCAGGGAAAGAGTACCGTTCATTGACTTGTGCGGCAGATGGTTTCATAGCGTGAGAACGAGCCTCCTAGAATATCATTGTGGAACAAATAGCTGACAACTGGGAGTCACATACTGCAGTACAAAGTTTACGAAAATATAAATCCGTCATTTGACTGTATGATATGCTTTATAACACGATGTAGATTTCCTCCTTAGGCTATTACCAAATGTTACAAGTGAAATATATGAATACACAATAAAAATATAAATAGTAGAGCAATAGTGCAAAAGAATAATTAACGTGCAGATTACATGATTTGTTTTCTTACTTACATATATATTAATTGGTTTCTGATGTTTTGTCGTCTTCTTTAATTAACTCTGGAATACTGTTCACAGATTTTTAGCCAAGTTTTCTAAAATAATGAACAGTTACTTCTGTATGAAACTTTATTTAAAAAGTGAAGACAGCCGTTTATACTTTACTATTTTTATAATAATGGAACAGCTGGTGGTACGTACTACGTAACTATACTTGTAAATTGTCCCTCACATTCTATGTTTTCAATTTTTAGTACAGTTACTATATTTGTAAACCCTCATATATATACAAGAGGCTTACCTTTCGTCTTAAACACTCGCTTAATATTATAGTATAATTTTTATATAAGGATATTGTGTACTTTGGTTTCCTCCTTCTCCCTCTCCATTTCCTCCACATACTTAATCAGACCGCACAGCAACCCACCCACCCCCCTCCCCCAGCCCATAACCGTCCACCCCTTCTTACCCATTACTACTGTTTTATTTCTGTTAACTCCAATCTGCACTTTACCACTTCATGCTATTCTCCCCACCAATTCCCCCTTCTTTCTCTATTGTCTCCTTCAATGACTGGTCTTTTATGATAATCTTTAAACTGTAAAGTAGGTCGTAACCTCTAACGATGTTTATAACCACTTATTTTATATTATGGACCATGTATCAAACAAGTTCTGGTCTAAGGCAATTGTAATGCTAAACGACGTTTATAATTATTAATTTTTGTAACAGATCATGCTGTCAAATATTCAGTGTCTCAGAACTTTGAACATCTATGTCTCTTAAATTATGATGCTGTATATCGCGATCTTTAAATGCACACTATGCAGTTAGTCCTCCAAGCCATACAATTTAAAAATCTATTGCAAAGATAATTTAACCAGCTTTTTTTTAACAAATAGTTCCATCCCGTGGTTCCCTACAATATCATAGATTACGTGACGCAGACTGTGATGCCTCTATGACAATTGTTGCCAATTGTTTTACGTATGTTTATGTCGGTTACACCGAGAAATGAAGTATAAACCTGTGATGTGGTCATCCATTTTATTTCACAGCCTTATTCCGTTAATAAGTTATGTAAGTGGCCAACCAATTAACATATCACAAAAATTTACTCACATTTACTTACGAAATGTCAGGTTTATATATTCAAATGTAACGGCTTAAGGCTGAAATCTAGATCGTGTAGTAAAGGGTGTCATACAGTCAAATTTCGCTAATATTTTTCAGTAAGATTAATATGACTGTGGCTCCAAGTGAAGGAAAATCATCAGTACGATGTTATTATATGAAGATAGTAACTATTCTGAAAAGAACAGATACCATTGATGACCGTGCAGCTTCCCTAGAACAAATGATAATTAATTGAATCCCTCAGCTGCCGACAGGTGTTGTTGATATACCTCGATGGGGACAGCTGAAAATGTGTGCCTCAACCGGGACTCTAGCCCGTGACCTCCTGCTTCAAGGCAGACGCTCTATCCATCTGAACCACCGAGGACACAGATAAACAGCGCGACTGCTGGGACTTATTCCTCACACGATTCCCGTGCGACCCACATTCCCAACTTCCACAATTTACATATGAAATGTTCCTAATAGATATTTGCCCATCCACTCATTACTCGTGCCCACTGAGGCGACGATTCCCGTAAGAGTTCGGGCAACCTGTGCGCATTCGCACAGACGAAGTTCAATGGCCGGATAGCCATTTAACTATATATGAAGGTAGTAACTGTTCTCGAAAGAACAGATACCATTGACGACCGTGCAGCTTCACTAGAAAAAAATGACAATAAATTGAAACCCTCAGCTGCCGGCTGGTGTTGTTGATATATCTCGATGGGTACAGCTGAAAATGTGTGCCCCGATCGGGACTCGAACCCGGGACCCCTGCTTACTTGGCAGACGCTCTATCCATCTATACGGCCACTGACCTTCGTCTGTTTGAAATGTTCAAATGAGTGTGAAATCTTATGGGACTTAACTGTTAAGGTCATCAGTCTCTAAACTTACACGCTACTTAACTTAAATTATCCTAAGGACAAACACACACATCCATGCCCGAGGGAGGACTCGAACCTCCGCCGGGACCAGCCACACAGTCCATGACTGCAGCGCCCTAGACCGCTCGGCTAATTCCACGACGCCCTTCGTCTGTGCGAATGCGCACAGGTTGCCCAAACTCATACGGGAATCGTCACCTTAGTGAGTGCGATTAATGAGTGGATGTTGAAGTATCTATTTGGAACATTACGTATGTAGATTGTGGACGGTTGGGAATGTCCGTCTCACGGGAATCGTGTAAGGGATAAGTCCCTGCAGTCGCGCTACTCGTCTGTGCCATGTAAGCAGGAGATCCCTGGTTCGAGTCCCGATCGATGCACACATTTTCATCTGTCTCCATCGAGGTATATCAACAGCACCTGTCGGCTGCTGAGGGTTTCAATTATTATTTATTTACAATGTTATTACTTAATATTTATTACTTTAATATTGCTGTGATCCTCCAGCCATACCGGCAACATTATAACTATGGATAGGTCTGAAAAATTACATCTCTGTACACTATCACTCACCGTTACTTGTGTTTCTACTAATTAACTTTGTGATCAACCTACGCATTCCCATGTTGGAAGAACCATCACTTCTGCCCCTTAAGGGCTAGTCGCCAGACTTAAGCGACAATTTTTCCTGATCCATATGGATGAGAACACTCATTTAATTGCCTAACCGTTCTTCATGGATAAAAGCAAAATGTCTGAGAATGTAACTGATAATATCCGCAAAATCATTACAGTGTAACGTGACTAAGGATAGTTGCATCAAACATCCTATGCATTTAACTTGTTAAAAGGCGCTGGTACCACTATTGGCCCGACATGAGTAAAAGGTAGGAAGAAATTTAGAATTGGCTCTGAGCACTATGGGACTCAACTGGTGAGGTCATTAGTCCCCTAGAACTTAAAACTAGTTAAACCTAACTAACCTAAGGACATCACAAACATCCATGCCCGAGGCAGGATTCGAACCTGCAACCGTAGCGGTCTTGCGGTTCCAGACTGCAGTGCCTTTAACCGCACGGCCACTTCGGCCGGCAAATTTAGAATTATTGAAAATAAATAGCGAATGGCGATAATAAGAGAATAAAATGGGAGAGAAAGGGCGTAACCCGTAGAAGATGAAAAGGAAAATTCAATCTGTGGAAACGTGTTGATATAAATACTGGTATTACAGGAAAATTTGTGTTAGTAAATAAAGATATTCAGCAAAAGCTATTCAGTGCTTTTCATGTTTCTCTCCTGTAAAATAAAATTTTATTTCTGAAACAAGAACTGAATGTAACGGAAAGCAGATAGGTAAATAAATTAAAGAAAACAGAAATAACTTCTCTTTGAGCGTAGATAAAGAAACTTCACGTAACTGCATGACGTAAGATGGTACAAAATCTGAATAAACTCGAGATACGAACGAGCGTCGTCCAAAATTAAACAGCTTCACTTAATCATGCTACAAAGAGAAATGGGAATTAAATAAAGCTCTTTATGAATTTAAATCCAAACAGTCCAATCTAAGAAAGAAATTAAAAATCAGACAAAAACATTAAATATCTCGCTTAGGAACTAAAGGAGGCGTATTTTACTTTTTTAAGAAAGTTGTTACGCAAGCTGTCAACTCAACCATTGAAAAAAAGTAAGCGTGCTTTCATGAACAGTCTTAGGATTTTTAAGGAGGTTTTGAGATACGACGCCATGATTGGAGAAATAAACAACATTACAGTTCTGTTTCCTGAATTGCTGCTGAATATTGGGACCTCTGTACATGTCCAGTGGTAGCCCCTACTGTTTTTTCAGGCTCAGTGACTTCACCAAACCTCCTAAGTGTAGGTCCATCTCAATGAATGAAACACAGCGGCATAGTCGCAGATGTAGCGCCGGCAGGTGTGGCCGAGCGGTTCTAGGCGCTTCAATCTGGAACCGCGCGACCGCTACGGTCGCAGGTTCGAATCCTGCCTCGGGCATGGATGTGAGTGATGTCCTTAGGTTAGTTACGTTTAAGCAGTTCTAAGTTCTAGGGGACTGATGACCTCAGAAGTTAAGTCCCATAGTGCTCAGAGCCATCACAGACGTAGCACACTTGCATCTTCATCTTTCAATGAAGTGTGATGCCTTTTCTACTGGCACTGTATGTTAAAAAATCGTAGTAGGATTACGTGTGGATTGGACTACTGATCCAAATGTCCGGCTCCGCTGTTCGAAACCAGTCATTTAAATTTTATTAGTCAGTAGCAATGGAACCCGCAAACTCCCAGTACAAGGAGTCGCCTTCATTCAGTCGACAACACGAGACAGTGAGTAAAGTTTGAGGGCAGCCTCTCGTCTTTCGGATGGTAAACTGATACTGTATGCCGAAGCATCTGCAGTGGTCAAAGACATCAATTTCCAGGCGAAAATGAGAAACACTGCATCAAAGAACCACAGTCTGTAATCAGAGCTTAATAATACCTACGAGACGGAGAATGGAATTTCTGAGGTTTTAATGTGTTAAGGAAGATGGAACATTCGTAAAGGAAGGCGCTAATGGTAAGTCTTCAGGCAGAGAAAAGAGTGAGTTACTGTCAACAGCTCAACAATAGGATTTTCAATGTAAGACCCTAAATAGAACAACACCAGCAACTCGATATACAGGGAGTTTCAGAAGAATATACGTATTATAAAGTACTATTTTGTCCAAACTGTCGATCGCTGCGCCTCGGCTCGGCTACTGGAGAAACGAATACATAGTCTACTTTATATTAATAGCCGCTAGATATCAGTTGTCCTCTGTTTTGCTTCGTAGCCGTCATATGTTCAAAATGGCTACTCCGCATTTTGTGTTCTCGAGTTTGCGAAGTGCAATTCCGTGATTACAGTGCAAAGCCGTTCCAGGTTGAGGTACCAAACTGATCCTCCGAATGGGTGGAACATTCGCAGATGGTGTCGACAGTTTCTAGACACAGGATGTGTACGTAAAGTAAACAGACCTGGCCGCTCTCGTGTTCCTGAAGAAAATTTTGCACGAATTTAAACTGCTTTCCGACGTAGTTCTTCAAAATCAACTCGTCGTGCCATTGGGGGTTACAGTTGCCTACAACAACAATTTGGCGTGTTTTGAGACGTCGGTGGGTTATGAATCGGTACAAGTTACCGCTGTTACAAGCTCTGCGTCCTGATGACAAACGCAAACGTGTTGGATTTTGATGCCGTTGACAATGATAACATTTTCGCACAACGCATCGTGTTCAGTGATGAAGCGACTTTCCATCTTAGTGGTCAGGTAAACAGACACAATGTTCGAATTTGGGGCTTACAGAAATCACATGCAGCCGTTGAATATGTACGAGATTCGCCCAAAGTCAATGTGTTTCGTGCGATATCCCGATCATCTGTTTACGGTCCATTCTTCTTTGATGGAAACATTGCTAACTGTCAGCCGTACCTCGCTATGTTACAAAACTGGTTGTTTCCGATGCTGCACGAACACAACTTAGTTTTTCAACAAGATGTACCGCACCCTCACTGGAGTCACCCAGTGAGTGAGTATCTGAATGAAACTCTACCGAACCGTTTTATTGGTCGTCAAAGAGCTGGTGACTTAGCATGTTTCAGCTGGGCTCCACGGTTACTGGATTTGACACCCTCTGACTTCTTCCTGTGGGATTTAGTTAAAAGACAACGTCTATGTACCACCAGTCCCAGAGAACCAGGAAGAGTTGCAGAACCGGATCCGTGCTGCCATAATATTAGTGATGAAGGTCATGCTTGCCCGAGTATGGGAGCAATTTGAGTATCAATGTGATATTCTTCGTGTCGCTGCTAGGGGACATATTGCAACATCTGTAATGTGGACTTGAGAGGTTCGTTAATATGTGTGTAAAGTTTCATATTCGTATGTCTTACAGTTTAATAAATATATGCATTCGAAATAAGTATATTCTTTTTGGAACGCCGTGTACATTCAGCCGAGTCTAGGAGACCATGAATAGACAGTGAAGGCCTATGAATAAATTCAACGGAAAATTTGTATGTAAAAGGAAGTGAACATTAAATAAGCGAGAATTGTAACACTGTAGTATGGTAAGGGACGGAAAGCAGTGATACGAAAGAATACGGCCTCATCAGAAGCAGTAAAAGTGCAAAAAGATCCCTTCCATTACTAATTTTAACTAGTAACACTACTCTAGAACAACACGATAAACGCGTATTCTTCGAAAAGGCCAAGAGATATTGTGATACGAGAGAGAGAATTCGACGTCAAATAATGTAGTGTGAAGCGTATATTGAAGCAAACATAGAAAGAGTATCAATTAGTGATGATGTTAAGTAAGCTGGAGATTGCGAGAATCATCAGACAGAATCAACAAACTAGGTAATGAGATTCTAAAACATTCGAGATGATAATGTCTATGAAAGTTCTCTGATGCAGCAGGTGCGGTCGAAATGAATACCGAAGTAGGTTGTTTATTTGAGGAGGAATGAACGATCTACAGTAGGCGATGAAAGAAATTTGACACCTTCGGTAATTTATTTATTTAACCTGGCGAGACTAGGCCCATAATGCTCTATCTTACACCCAGCCAAGAATTCTACGTAGTTTACATTACATACATTTCTGTAAGCACATTACACTACATTTGGAAGTTAAAAACTGCAGTAGTAGGGATAAGAAAAACCATGTGCACAATATATGTTCGTACTTGATAAGGACAGCGACAATTACAGAAAAGGATAAGAAGACTTTTTATTTATGAGTGGAAGCAGAAGTGAGCATTACGGAAAACGGTGGAGGAAGGAACGAAAGAGGAACGTTATATCAGACAAAGAATATAATGGAAAATGTGGCGCGACGTAGAGAAAGGAACGAGCATAACTGCGAGAAGAGAGGGAAATTGGCTCTGCTATTTGACAAAGGGGAATTTGTCCATGTAAGTAAATTTTTAACGAAAACGATGTGAGGGTGACAGAAGGAGGTGTTTGTACTTCTTAAAAGCAGTGGACACTAAACTGTCCGCATAGAGCAGGGCAATTTTTTCGAGAGGCAGGCAGCAGCGGCAGTGAAGCGGATTACGAATGTTTTTGTTTTGTACGTGGGCGGAGCTATGATTCTAGGTAAACGACACCTTGTGTTTCGATTACAATGACTTTGAAGGTGTTTAATCTCCTGTGTGATGTAGAAGCGTGTTTTCTCACTGAGGAGCCGGTGGAGTGGATACAGTGTGTGTTAGTCTTGTAATATGTCTGCCCACAACCTACTTAAATGGACTATGATGTAGCGCAATGGGGGTATAGACGGATGTTGCAGATGTATCACACACAAACATTCATGGCTAATTCTAATCGCCGGCCGGAGTGGCCGTGCGGTTCTAGGTGCTACAGTCTGGAAACCGAGCGTCCGATACGGTCGCAGGCTCGAATCTTGCCTCGGGCATGGATGTGTGTGATGTCCTTAGGTTAGTTAGGTTTAATTAGTTCTAAGTTCTAGGCGACTGATGACCTCAGAAGTTAAGTCGCATAGTGCTCAGAGCCATTTGAACTATAATTCTAATCGCTTTGTGTTTTTACTACTCGTCTCATGTTGTGTTATATCACAATGGGGAATCGTTTAAGCGAGTGCTTGCACGAGTTTACGTTTCACATCCTGTGGCAATATATTCCGAATCTTTTTGAGGGGACGGAGGCAGTCAGGAGACATACGGCACATTGCGATAGTATTTTCTGCCCAATTGAGGTTCCCATCCAAAGTTATAACCATGTCCCGGTTCTCTGATGTGTTATTGGAACACCATCGAGCGTAGTAGAAAGCAGCTGTCCGCGGAGTTTTGAAATTATTATTTTCTTATGGGTTACTAAGATGACTTCTGTCTTTTTTGCATTTAGTTCAAGCTCAGGTCTTTCGTGCGTGTTACCACTGAAGACAGATAATCATTTATCGGAACGACGGCAGCAGTTTAGATCGGTCCGGAAGGCATGCACAGATAGTCAGAGTTGTTAAACCGACCACTCCCGGTAAACAGGGAATCCCGATTCGTGTCCTGGTCCGCCATAAATTTTCTTGTGTCTGTAGTAAACCATACAGCTGTTGTAATCTGAGAATTCATTTCATAAAACTAGGACAGCTCTGAGAAGCAGAAGGGGCAGAGCGATAGGTAATGCGTCAAGACATCTAAAAATAACTCACATGATACTAGAGAGAGTTGCAGAAGGTAAAATATGTAGAGGAAGACATTCACTGAAATACGTCCAGTAGATAATTGAGAACGTGGGGTGCATATGCTACTCTGACATGTGGATGTTGGTGCAGGAGTGGCAGGCAGCATCGAATCAGACAGAAGAGGGAGCTAAAGATAAAAGACTCGGGGGAGAAATATAGGTATGCTGATCTCAGTAAAGACAAACAGTCTTGCAAAGACATACTGAATATATTGTCTAACAACTGCCTCGAATAACTAGTTCAAGCGTCAATATGCGGCAGTGATATTTTAATTACTTTTGAATTCATTATGGGAGTGAACAGTGATCAATGTTGTTACAAATATTTACTATCAAAAACAGTCCTGATAAAAAAAAAATATTATTTATTCCGGTGACCTGTTTCGACCACAACTGTGGTCATCTTCAGACCAATGAGTACGAACCACTTTCTGGTGGTGGTGATTTACCACCAGAAGGAGGTTCTTACTCATTGGTCTGAAGATGATCACAATTGTGGTCGAAACCGGTCACCGGAATAAATAATTTGCGATCAAGATTGTTTTTGATAGTAAATATTAGTAATATTTGAGTTTCCTTCGTTAAAACAGATAGCAAATTTTCTAGAGTAATGTGAATAGGGGATTACTGACCAAGATACTGCCATTGGAATGAGGGTCACCAAAGGCAGGACGGCCATCAAGAAATGAAGGAAAGAATTTGTGTTTGGTCCCTTACGAGTGGCTTAAAGTGGGAGCTGAGAAAATTTAGTTAACATCAACTAAAAGCTGTAACAATTGTGTCAAAAGCTGAAAAACGCTGTGAAAACTGCTTGGATAAATAAAAAGCGACCAATACACACGTCGCTTAAATGCTATACTGCGAGAGCTTTTCGAAAGTAGAGACCATAGCACTCTCACTGGAAAGAAGACTACAGGGATACTTATAAGAAACCTTAACATAAACTCGTGCATCCGTAAGAAACGGCATAAGTGTCTGTACCATAAATTTCTCAACTACGTCCTGGTGAAAGATCTGCCACTAAAATCCTACGAAATTCTGGTCATTTGTCAAATCAATAGGCAGATCCAAATCTTATATTGTATCTCTCGTGAATCCATCTGTTACTGAACTGAAGACCTCAGACGAAAGGAAAAAATATTCAGTACTGGAATGAAAAATGTACAGTTTCGGAAAAATAAAATTAGAGCGAAACGTAGTTACAGTAAGACTGATGCGATATTGACCTTTGACAATAAATACTACGTTGGGGTCCAGAGCCCTGCACCATAACAGCATTGCATCGCGGTTGGCACATGTCACAAGTACCAGGGGCTACATCAGCTAAGTACAGCTCCTCAACTCAGAGCGAAAGCATCATCCGCGGGCAACATTGATATCGCTACAAGGAGGCGCAGTCAGCAGAGACCTATTCCCTACTGCAGTATCACGAGCTCAAAAACAGGCTCACCGTATCCTTGCCCTTTAGCAATATTTCTGCCAGCTCACAGCAATGGCAAACCAGATCCCTCTCTCGACATTTGCGCCCTCAGCTGCCGCGGTTGTTCAATCGAAAAGTCCCCTGGAGTCTTTCCGCGTCCAGTCGCCCTCCACAGCCGGCGTGGGCCACGTCAATATACAGGGTGAGTCACCTAACATTACCGCTGCATATATTTCGTAAACCACATCAAATACTGACGAATCGATTCCACAGACCGAACGTGAGGAGAGGGGCTAGTGCAGTTGGTTAATACAAACCATAAAAAAATTGCACGGAAGTATGTTTTTTAACACAAACCTACGTTACTTTAAATGGAACTCCGTTAGTTTTGTTAGCACATCTGAACATATAAACAAATACGTAATCAGTGCCGTTTGTTGCGTTGTAAAATGTTAATTACATCCGGAGATATTGTAACCCAAAGTTGACGCTTGCGTACCACTTCTCCGCTGTTCGATCGTGTATATCGGAGAGCACCGAATTACGTAGGGATCCAAAGGGAACGGTGATGTTCCTTAGGTAGAGAAGAGACTGGAACAGCACATTACGTCAACATGCTAACACCTTTTTATTGGTCTTTTTCACTGACACACATGTACATTACCATGAGGGGTGAGGTACACGTACACACGTGGTTTCCGTTATTAATTACGGAGTGGAATAGAGTGTGTCCCGACATGTCGGGCCAATAGATGTTCAATGTGGTGGCCATCATTTGCTGCACACAATTGCAATCTCTAGCGTAATGAATGTCGTACACGCCGCAGTACATCTGGTGTAATGTCGCCGCAGGATGCCACAATACGTTGTTTCATATCCTCTGGGGTTGTAGGCACATCACGGTACACATTCTCCTTTAACGTACCCCACAGAAAGAAGTCCAGAGGTGTAAGATCAGGAGAACGGGCTGGCCAATTTGTGCGTCCTCCACGTCCTATGAAACGCCCGTCAAACATCCTGTCAAGGGTCAGCCTAGTGTTAATTGCAGAATGTGCAGGTGCACCATCATGCTGATACCACATACGTCGACGCGTTTCCAGTGGGGCATTTTCGAGCTACGTTGGCGGATCATTCTGTAGAAACGCGATGTATGTTGCAGCTGTTTGGGCCCCTGCAAGGAAGTGAGGACCAATGAGGTGGTCGCCAATGATTCCGCACCATACATTTACAGTCCACGGTCGCTGTCGCTCTACCTGTCTGAGCCAGCGAGGATTGTCCACGGACCAGTAATACATGTTCCGTAGATTCACTGCCCCGTGGTTTGTGAAACCCGCTTCATCGGTAAACAGGTAGAACTGCAACGCATTCTCTGTTAATGCCCATTGACAGAATTGCACTCGATGATTAAAGTCATCACTATGTAATTGCTGATGTAGCGACACATGAAACGGGTGAAAGCGGTGACGATGCAGTATGCGCATGACACTACTTTGACTCAATCCACCGGCTCTCGCAATGTCCCGTGTACTCATGTTGGGTTCATGGCAACAGCCGGCCGGGCTGGCCAAGCGGTTAAAGGCGCTACAGTCTGGAACCGCGCGGCCGCTACGGTCGCAGGTTCGAATCCTGCCTCGGGCACGGATGTCTGCGATGTCCTTAGGTTAGTTAGGTTTAAGTAGTTCTAAGTTCTAGGGGACCGATGACCTTAGAAGTTAAGTCCCATAGTGCTCAGAGCCATTTGAACCATTTGAATCATGGCAACAGCAGCTAACACACCAACTGCACCCGCTTCTCCTGTGAGGGCCTGTTACGGACCCGTTTGCGTGATACGACCATACCTGTTGCATACAGTTGGCGGTAGATGTTTTGCAATGTGCGGCACGTTGGATGCTCTCTGTCCGGGTACCGTTCTGCATACACCCTGCAGGCTTCAGCTGCATTTCGTCGACACTCGCCATATTTGAGTATAATCTCCGCGTTTTCAGAGTTCGAATACACCATGGTCAGAGTTCCTACAACACTATACTATCACAGACGTCTGGTAACACGGTGTACTACAGTTGGTCTGCGAGCGGAGACGATTGCAGAATAACAATAGCAGCAAACGCTACGTGTGGACACTGCGACAGCTAGACCAAACCACAACAGTGCACTACAGCCACACTCGTAAACACGGTCGTCATCTTAACATGTCCCTGCAGATGCTGGTCGCCGACCGTGGCCCGTGTTTGTTACAACACGCAACTGAACGTTGGAGGTTTCAAGCGTCAACTTTAGGTTACAATATCTCCGGATGTAGTTAACATTTTACAATGCAACAAACGGCACTGATTACGTATTTGTTTATATGTTGAGATGTGCTAGCAAAACTAACGTGGTTTCATTTAAAAAAACCGTAGGTTTGTGTTAAAAAACATGCTTCCGTGCATGTTTGTATGGTTTGTATTAACCAATTGCACTAGCCCCTCTCCTCACGTTCGGTCTGTGGAATCGGTTCGTCAGTATTTGATGTGGTTTACGAAATATATCCAGCGGTAACGTTAGGTGACTCACCCTGTATATACACTGATCGGACAGAACATTATAACAACCTACCTAACAGCAGGTTCATCGATATCTGACACGAATCACAGCTGCGAGACGTCGTGTCAAGGAAGCAGTAAGGCCTTAGTAGACCGCTAGAGGGAGTTGACAACACACCTGCACATAGAAGTCACATAATTCCTGTAAATTTCTGGGAAAGGGATGCTGAACTCTAACACCATGTTCGTCACACCCAGATGTGTTCGATAGGGTTCAGATTTGGCTAGTTTGGGGGGGGAGGGGGCAGCAAATCAATAGCAAATTAATTCCAGCTCACCACTGTGTTGCTCGAACCTCCCCATCACAGTCTTGGCCGTGTCACATGGCTCATTATCCTGTTGAAAAATGCCACTGCCGTCGAGAAACACGATCGTCATGTGGTCAGCAACCAGTGTACGATACTCCTTGGCTGTTATTGAGCCGTTCTGCGGCTAGCGTTGCTGCGGTTGGTAAGTTTCCGTCCACTGTTGGAGGCCAGACCATATCGTTTATCTGACATGGATGCCACAGTTTGTCTTCTTCTCGTGTTGACTGGCGCCACTTGGTTTCGCAACGTTGTTTTTCCACTAGTGGCGTCAGCTGCGTTTATCGAGACGTCGTTGTTCCTCCAGGTGGTGTCAGTGGGGAGTTCGGTAGGGGGACTGAGGTCGAGCCAGGTCCGCGCAGAGCGGGAACAAGTCGGGACCGCTGGCAGTGCGCATGGACTGCTGGATCGAAGAGCTGTGATCACGGGGGTGCAGGACCTCGTCGTAAGCCGGATCCTGCATGCTTTAAGTTGAGTGCATTTAGGTTCAATTAGGGAAACCTCCACCAATTTGAGATCTTGCAATTCTCCAGTGACATGGGTTCGTGTTGCTGAGGCAAAGAGCAGTGAGTGGAGTGGTTGGCGAAGGTGGATCTGATTAGCTTTCCTGTACTTCTAATTACTATTCATGTCGTTCAGTTTGTTACTATTTGTTAAGTTCAGCCAGTGGTATTTTTCCTGCCTCGTGGCCGCTAACGCCCAGTTACCTGCCCTGGGGGTTAGTGTATGTAACGGAAGTGTACGTCTCTTCGTCTTGCCGCTACTGTTCGGTGATTCGTGTAGGTTTGACAGCTTTCTTGATTGTAGGTTGGTTGGCGATTCTTCCACTCTGGTGGTAGTGATTCCTTTCTCATTCTGGGCGCTCTAGGCATAGTATTCTGTGAGCAGAATCCAGACCGCCGGTGTATTTTTACGTTTGCATTTGGTTTATTGGACGTCAGGTAGCCTCAGCAAGATTACCATTAGTCATTCGTTAGACTGCCACTAGTCTGAGTTACCATCTTGTGAAGTGAATGCAAATCTACGCTGCCAATCTCATTTCTCGCAAAAGTGTTTCTGCTGGAGCTACTCACAGGTCAATTCCTGGTGCACTGCCTGTGACTGGCCCTTGTGTTTAATTTATGTATTTGCTGTTTTATGTTTCTAATTTTTTTTATATAATTGCCATTCTTGGCGCTACAGCAGGTTTAAATGGTTGTGATACCAAGTTTACCATCATTTGTCTCACCCGTTTGGCGATCAGTTGCCTGTATTTTTAAATTAACCTTTGCTATTGCATTGCTGTGTTACAGTTCGTTTGTTAATTTTTTTTATAATTTGCGTTCTTGGCGTTAAAGGCCTTCAGCCGCGACTGTGGTTACTTGCCTTAAAATTCTAATTGGGATCACATTGGCTTGTTTTTAAAACATTATTTACTGTATCTGGAATCTATGGTCATTTGGTAAACTGTAACGCACTGAAAGCACTATTAATTTCACAGTTGTTTATTCTTTCATTAATAACATGTGATATCTCTATTTAATGCTGAGTCGGGACTCACAGTTTTAAAATAAATGTGTGTAATTGCAAAAGGGAACCAACAGTAACTGATTATGGCCACATTGCCTTCATTGACTACCTTGTTTCAGTTATGATGCCTTGCATGAGCTCCAGTGGACCCATGGTTGAGTATGTGAATGTTCCCTATGGCATAATGAAGCCACCGCCGTCTTGTCTCTGCCCAAAGTACAGGTGTCAAGGAATTGTTGCCTTGGAAGACGACAGATTCGCTCCCTCCCATCGGCATGTTGAAGAAGGTATCGGAATTTCAGACTACACAGCACACTGACTTTGCACCACGTCCAGTGCCTATGGTCACGTGTCCATTTCAGTCATAGTGCCAATGTCAAGGCGTTAATATTGGCACATGCATCGCTCGTCGGCTGCTGAGGTCCATCATTAGGAGTCTTTGGTGCACTGCGTGTTCAGACACACTAGTGTTCTCCCCATCATTAAAGTTTGCTGTTCGTTTCATCACACTTCACCGCCTGTCTTTTTTACCGGTCTGCTATGATATTCGACGTCTGTAATGATGGGTGGCTGCCCAACCCCATGATTTCTGGATGTGATTTCACCCTTGTTTCACCACCTGTTGAAGACACTCACCACAGCACTCCTCAGATAACCAACTAGTTGTGTAGCTCTGGGATGCTGTGGGCCATCACAACCTGGCTTCAGTCGAACTCAGACATATCACTTGCCTTTCCCATCCTACAAATCGACAGGACACTCTCTAATACTACATGCATTACGTGTCTGTCTGAGTAGCAGTCATTCCTCGCCAGATGACGCTGCTGCTGCTTGAACAGATTTATATCGGTAGAACGTCTGTGGTCATAATGTTCTGCTTGATTTGTGTATCAGGCAATGCTAGTAGTAGCCACTGTAGACGTTGATACATGCTGTGCTAGATACAACAAATTGTGAGACACCTGTAGCAGCTGCACCTGAGGTATAGCAACAAAAGCATTTTCAGTTTTCTGTTGTACCTCGTCCAGCCTGTAATAACTGAGTACATATGAGCGTTGAATTCACCACAGTGGTTAAACTCAAAGGGAAAAGTCAGTCCATCTAAGTGGCCAGTAGATTTATCTGCCTGTGATGATTGCTGTGCCCTCACTAGACACCCCACACTCTCGTTACAAGGTTGTCAAGGTAGAATGTGCTGTTGTGTTGTCTTTAGGAGTAAATACATACATTCATTCATGATCTGCGAGATGATCAACATACTGAGTAAACATTTTCTGAAAATACTAGTTAGCAGTGAGTGTGGTGAAAAAATTCGTATTATGATGAGGACATTAGGTATTGTGCACCAGACATCAGTCTCTAGATTATGCAACAGCTCTTCATTGTAGTGATGTAATTTTATGATCCGTATTGATCATATTCTGTGAGTTCACAAAACCTGATAGAATGAATCTGGCTGCATCTGTAGCCTATACTCATCATAATGTCTTGAGAGCTTCAGCTACTGTTCCTTCCAAGATACTCAGGAGATATTCCTTAGTTTCGTTGTGGAGCACGCGCAAATGCATATCAATATTTCCAACAGCATGTTTTGGTATTAGATGCTCACCAATCGCTGCTTCATTGCTATGAATTGAAGAGTGCCCTTAAGAAGAAAATGAGAGATCTACACACTGTCTGCAAGAGCATGGCAACAAATTAAATCAGCAGAACGATTTTATTAACAGCGCTTTTCTTAGAAACTTTGAAAGCCTCTCCCAATTGTTCAACACACCACAGTGCATGCTTGATTAGCAGCTCCACTCAGTGAGAAGAGACAGTGGCTGTGTATCTGCTCACACACAGTCCTAACAGCAAGCCTGCATTAAGACTGGCTTCAATACATACTGCAAGACTGTGTGCCATACAATGCCACCAAGCAGAAGCAAATGCAGTTAACCTTAACCCCATCATGCTCTGCTCCCTATAACTGTAGTTGCTGCACACAGTTTCACTCTTATAATACATTTCATTATATTTTTATAGCATTATATTTAAAATATTTTTAATATACATAATATTCAGTGGCACTTCGTGCAGCTATACGTCCTCAACAAAGCCCCACTTCCGTAATTTTACATTCTTTATGTCTTTCACTATTCATGTATCCATTATTCTGGCCTACACAGATTTTGAAATGATGTGAGATGTATGTCTTTTAAGCTCTGGTAATATAGTGAACGCTCCTGCACATTCAGTACTACAATTGTTAAGTTCCATTAATAGATTTTCAGTGCTACCATTCATGTTGATTTTGTTTTGAGTTTCTTTACAAAGAAAAAATGTAAGGAATGAAAACATTTTTCAAACGTTTGGCAAACATTTTAATTTTCTTAAGTCTAAAGCAGTGTTCAGTAAGCATTCTCTTTTGTAAATCATAGTCAAATGCTTTTACTATACATAATTCTGTATGGAATTGTATCATTAAATATATTTTCATACAAGAATGCACATAACTCCATTGCAGTGTTTTGAGTAGTTACACCATTCATTCTTCTACTTACATTGGTAGTTAATTGGGTTATTCTTTTAAAATTTCTAGAAGCATTATAAGCTTTAAGAATTTGCTGATGGATCAAGATTCCATAATTTCTGAGGTAAAACCTCATTTCTCCCATTTTTAGCACATATATTTCGTAATTATTTTTGAATGTAATTTAACTAATAAATTTTCGTTCAGTTACGAAAACAACGAAAATAAATGAAAGGCATATCAAATGTGGTATATTTGGAGCAATTTGTAATGTCTGGTTGAATTTTTTTTCATCTAATCCAGCAAATTCAATTGTTTGGAGTGCAAAGAAAGAAATTGAAATTTTTGAATTTTTAGGTCTTTCTTGTTCTAGTTCAATCTAATATTCTGGTTCATATGTAACACCAGGAACCCAGATTCCCATATTTTCACAACAATTTTACATTCTTTAGGAATAATATGCAAGAATACTATTATCATTATCAGTATTCCAATGAAGGATAGACATAAAAGACCAGATTATGTTTATTTAAGTCAAAAATATTCAAAAACACCTAAAGAATTAGTTACAGACAATTTCAATTTTTTTATTACTTTTAGACAAGATAATTCAAATCTGAATTGTATTTATTATGAATTTTAGGGTGGAGATTAACTGTTTGATGAATTTAAAGAAATATCTAGTAAATGTTGCAGATATGTAGCAAATTTGCCTTTATATAAGTAGATATCAGTAAGAAACAATAACGATAGTAGATATAGAGAAAAATTAAGAATTTATTTGGTTTTGAACATAAACATTGAAATTAAAAATGTAGAACAGTGAATATAAAACTGTTGAACGTAAACATAAACATTAGAGCTAAAATAAAAGATGCTTTTTGTTGTTAATTATTAATAAAAGATTACAAAATACTATTAGTTGATGAATTATAGATTAAATAATTTTGTGGCCTTTCTATGTTCGACAAATTGACCCATGAACCAAAACTGTAAGAATGTGGACAAGTTAATTTAAATACTCCCGATCATTTTTGAAATCATTGGATTTCTCATTAAAAAAATAGAGACATAAAATTGTTTTTGATTCATACATAGGAAATATACCTAAGAAATAATTAAATATTTGGGGGAAAAATGAAGACTACAACATAAATTTCGATGAAATAATTTTTCAGCTTTTGTGACTATTTGTTTTAAAACTATTTCACATGGACTGTAAGTTTATTGATATTTTAAATTTAATAAAAGAACATTTTTTGAGATAAGCTCAATAATGATTTACAAAAAATTAAATTTTTCAATCATCAGAAACAAAAACTAATAATGTCCTGATTTCAAAAATCAAAAATATTCTGTCAGCAATAGACTCTAAAATAAGTAATGTAATGAATAATTTGAAAATGTGTTGAATGCCATTTTTGAAGTTACTAGAGGTTATAATGATCTCAAACATAGAATTGCAAATGTAAATGATCCAATAGATGCCAAAAATGTAGTGAACAAACATTATTTACGGTATGAGTTACCAAATTTTGTTACAAAACCGGAACACAGCTGGATACTCACAGATTTAAGGCAAAGATATTGTTTATATGATGACAACATGGAACTTAACAATAAAGAAATGAATAACCTGAAAACAAATCTCCATGATCTATTAGATAAAATAGTTTCACTACAAAATAAACATAAACCATTAGGTTTGAAAATTAATAATTTGGAATAGAATGTTGTTAAAGATCTGGAGGTACTGAAATCTTTAGAATCAAACAACAATAGCAAATTATTTTTTATTCAATGGAAATGATGAATGATAACCAAATTTACTGTCTGAAGTGCAAAAAGGTTACTTAAACACATAATACTTGTAGATTAACTACTGAAAATGGAAGACCAAGAATCAGAGGCTTTTGTTCAATTTGTAAAATTTAAAATAGCATATCTGTCAAAAAAGTTGTAGGTGAAGACCTATATATTCGTGAACAACTTAATTAATTCATAAATATTTTAAAACAATAAATGCAATTTCTTTTGGAATAGATGATTTAGTCGAAGAGGATTCAGGTGATCTGAAACGAATTTAAAAAAATAAATGAAGGATGTAAATATTTATTAACTGCTATAGATGTTTTTTTAAGATATGCTTTGGCTATTCCAGTTAAAGATAAAATAGGTAATACTACAGTTAATTCTTTCAAAAAGTATTTATCTCTAGATCGCTGAAAAATTTGCAAACAGATAATAGTAAAGAATTTTGTGGAAAGGATTTCAAGGCTTGATGAAAAAAATTTAACATTAAGCATTGTTCAACTTTTAGGGATATAAAAGCACCTGTGATTGAATGATTTTATAGCAGCCTTAAAGAGAAGATGTTAAGGATACTTGCTCTGCAAGAAAATTTTATATAGATTGACTTAGTATTAGTTGAAGAATATAATAACACAAAATATTCTATGACAAGGATGCCACCAAAATATGTAAATAAAGAAAAAGAAAACATCATACTGAAAACTGTTAATGTAACTATTTGTTAGATACTGAACCTAAATATAATATTGGTGATAAAGTAAGATTAACTAGACTGAAAGAATTTTTGAAAAAGGATATACTGGAAACAGGTCAACATTAACTTTCTTAAATTAAAGGTATTATTGCTTCTAATCGAATCAGATATATATTAAAATATTTAAATGGCGAACAAGAAAAAGTAAACTTTTGTGAGCAAGCAGTACTGATAACTAATTTTCCAGACGTTTATATGCTGTAAAAGTTTTAAATAAGGAAGGTTATAAAGTTTATGTTAATTGGTTAGGTTTTTGATAATACACATGATAGTTGGATAAATAACACTAAATAAGTTTCGAAAGTTAGTTATGCATACAAGCGAAAATGTGCAAGATTAGTTATGTTCTCAAACAATTGTTTTATGTTTTTCACGTGATTTCAATCAGAATGAAATCTTAAATTTTTTCTCATTCGTTGATATAAAGTTACCGAACTTAGTACATAATTCTTACTTAAAATTCTATTTAGAAGTCGGTTTCTGGTATTAGCTACTTGATTTTGTACATTTTTCAACTGTGTGTGAATAACATAATATTTATAACTAAGGTCATGTAATCTAAAAATTACATTTAATCTAAGTAACCTCCCACCCCATGAACCATGGACCTTGCCATTGGTGAGGAGGCTTGTGTGCCTCAACGATACAGATAGCCGTACCGTAGGTGCTACCACAATGCAGGGGTATCTGTTGAGAGGCCAGACAAATGAATGGTTCCTGAAGAGGGGTAGCAGCCTTTTCAGTAGTTGCAGGGACAAAAGTCTGGATCATTGACTGATCTGGCCTTGTAACACTAACCAATAACCAAAATGGCCTTGCTCTTCCGGTACTGCGAACAACTGAAAGTAAGGGGACACTACAGCCGTAATTTTTCCTGAGGGCATGCAACTTTACTGTACGATTAAATGATGATGGTGTCCTCTTGCGTAAGGAGGTAAAATAGTCCCCCATTCGGATCTCTGGAGGGGGACTACTCAAGAGGATGTCGTTATCAGGAGAAAGAAAACTGGCGTTCTACGGATCGGAGCATGGAATATCAGTTCCCTTAATCGGGCAGGTAGGTTAGAAAATTTAAAAAGGGAAATGGATGGGTTAAAGTTAGATATAGTGGGAAATAGTGAAGTTCGGTGGCAGGACGAACAAGACTTTTGGTCAGGTGAATACAGGATTATAACTACAAAATCAAATAGCGGTAATGCAGGAGTAGGTTTAATAATCAATAAAAAAAATAGGAGTATGTGTAAGCTACTACAAAGAGCATAGTGAACGCATTGTTGTGGCAAAGATAGACACGAAGCCCTTGCCTGCTACAGTAATACAAGTTTATATGCCAACTAGCTCTGCAGACGATGAAGAAATTGATGAAATGAATGATGAGATAAAAGAAATTATTCAGGTAGTGAAGGGAGACGAAAATTTAATAGTCATGGGTGACTGGAATTCGAGAGTAGGAAAAGGGTGATAAGGAAACATACTAGGTGAATATGGATTGGGGCTAAGAAATGAGACAGGAAGCTGTCTGGTATAATTTTGCGAAGAGCATAACTTAATGGTATCTAAAACTTGGTTTAAGAAGCATGAAAGAAGGTTGTATACATGGAAGATCCCTGGAGATACTAAAAGGTATCAGATAGATTATATAATGGTAAGACCGAGATTTAGGAACCAGGTTTTAAATTGTAAGGCATTTTTTGGGGCAGATGTGGACTCTGGCCACAATCTATAGGTTATGAACTATAGATTAAAACTGAAGAAAATGCAAAAAGGTGCGAATTTATGGAGATGGGACCTGAATAAATTGAGTAAACCAGAGGTTGTACACATTTTCACGGAGAGAATAAGGGAACAATTGACAGGAATGGGGCAAAGAAATACAGTAGAAGAAGAATGGGTAGATCTGATGGATAAAGTAGTGAAGGCAGCAGACGATCAAGTAGGTAAAAAGACGAGGGCTAGTAGAAACCCTTGGGTAACAGAAGAAATGCTGAATTTAATTCATGAAAGGAGAAAATATAAAAATGCAGTAAATGAAGCAGGCAAAAAGAAATACAAACGTCTCAAAAATGAAATCGACAGGAAGTGCAAAATGGCTAATCAGGGATGGCTAGAGGACAAATGTAAGGATGTAGAGGCTTATCTCACTAGGTGCAAGATAGATACTGCCTACAGGAAAATTAAAGAGACCTTTGGAGAAAGGGAACCACTTGCATGAATATCAAGAGCTCAGATGGAAACACAGTTCTAAGCAAAGAAGGGAAAGCAGAAAGGTGGAAGGAGTATATAGAGGATCTACACAAGGGCGATGTACTTGAGGACAATAGTATGAAAATGGAAGAGGATGTAAATGCAGATGAAGTGGGAGATATGATACTGCATGAAGAGTTTGACAGAGCACTGAAAGACCTAAGTCGAAACAAGGCCCCCGGAGTAGACAACATTCCATTAGAACCACTGATTGCCTTGGGAGACCCAGTCCTGACAAAACTCTACCATCTGGTGAGCAAGATGTATGAGACAGGCGAAATACCCTCAGACGTCAAGAAGAACATAATAATTCCAATCCCAAAGAAAGCAGGTGTTGACAGATGCGAAAATTACTGAACTATCAGTTTAATAAGTCACAGCTGCAAAATACTAATGCGAACTCTTTACAGATGAATGGAAAAACTATTAGAAGCCGACCTCAGGGATGATCAGTTTGAATTCTGTAGAAATGTTGGAACACGTGAGGCAATACCGACATTACGCCTTATCTTAGAAGAAAGATTAAGGAAAGGCAAACCCACGTTTCTAGCATTTGTAGACTTAGAGAAAGCTTTTCACAATGTTGACTGGAATACTGTCTTTCAAATTCTGAAGGTGGCAGGGGTAAAATACAGGGAGCGAAAGGCTATTTACAATTTGTACAGAAAGCAGATGGCAGTTATAAGAGTTGAGGGGTATGAAAGGAAAGCAGTGGTTGGGAAGGGAGTGAGACAGGTTTGTAGCCTGTCCCCGATGTTATTCAATCTGTATACTGAGCAAGTAATGACGGAAACAAAAGAAAAGTTTTGCATATGAATTAAAATTCATGGAGAGGAATCAAAAACTTTGAGGTTCGCCGATGACATTGTAATTCTGTCAGAGACAGCAAAGGACTTGGAAGAGCAGTTGAACGAAATGGACAGTGTCTTGAAAGGAGGGTATAAGATGAACATCAACAAAATGATGATAATGATGATAATGGTATGTAGTCGAATTAAGTCGGGTGATGCTGAGGGAATTAGATTAGGAAATGAGACACTGAAAGTAGTAAAGGAGTTTTGCTATTTGGGGAGCAAAATAACTGATGATGGTCGAAGTAGAGAGGATATAAAATGCAGGCTGGCAATGGCAAGGAAAGCGTTTCAGAAGAAGAAAAATTTGTTAACATCGAGTATAGATTTAAATGTCAGGAAGTCGTTTCTGAAAGTATTTGTATGGAGTGTAGCCATGTATTTAATGGATAAGTGGACGATAAATAGTTTAGGCAAGAAGTGAATAGAAGCTTTCGAAGTGTGGTGCTACAGAAGAATGCTGAAGATTAGATGGATAGATCACATAGAAAATGAGGAGGTATTGAACAGAATTGGGGAGAAGAGGAGCTTGTGGCACAACTTGACTAGAAGAAGGGATTGGTTGGTACGACATGTTCTGAGACATCGATTGATGACCAATTTTGTATTGGAGGGCAGTGTGGAGGGTAAAAATCGTAGAGGGAGACCAAGAGATGAATACACTAAGCAGATTCAGAAGGATGTAGGCTGCAGTAGGTACTGGGAGATGAAGAAGCTTGCACAGGATGGAGTAGCATGGAGAACTACATCAAACCAGTCTCAGGACTGAAGACCACAACAACAACAACATCAACACTGACAATATTTTTATTTTCTTCAGATGAACTGCTATTTGATTTTCTGTAAGTACAGTAGTACCTTCATAATTTGGCTTTGAAATATAATTTTATAATTTATTGTATGTGTTATAATTTTTAAATTTCGTGTATTTATTATATTTTCCATTGTTCTTCGAAATACTGAAATATTCATTAGCTTGTAGAAATTTTTTCAAAATCGTTAGCTGCCTTTTTTCTTTTTCTGTAAAAAATCAGTTTATTTCTTAAACCAATCTGACTGTTCAAATGATAATATTCTTAGAATTTTCCTTAATTTTAATCCAAGATTTGATCATTGTTTAAGGTTTCTATAACGTAAAGAATATTTTTCTTTATTGTATAATGTTGTTAATAATTTATTTCCTCGTTCTGGACCTAATCGTATATCCTTATGTATGCATTTTGATGATCTAAATTGACTTCTAAAATATAACAATATTTATAATCATCTGACATTTAAAGCATTTTTTCAGTATTAAAATATTCTGGTTCCACCAACTTGAAATTTTTAAATGGTAAAGACTGAGACATTCCCCAACTATAAAAACTATTTGTGTCTCAATATACTGTATTTTGACTGTTTTGCTGCTTTAAGATTTTGCGATATTTATTGTTTCATTTAGCAAATTCCCTAAAAACTTTCAGAAACTCCACCTCGAATTCGTTTCTCATGTAATAATCATGTAACAAGTCTAGTTCAACTTTTGTCATTTTTAATGTAGAATTCTACTATACTAATTGTGCAGTAAAATAATATGGTGGATCGAGTTTATATGATTTAATACATGTATCGCGAAAATTAAAAAAAAACTGCTAAAATTAAAAGATCAGATTCATTATTTAATATTTTATATTCATATAAATTTTTAATATTGAATATTTCAGAAAATATTTTTGCTTGATTATAATCTCTGTCATAAATACTATCTTCATTAAGTCCTGAATAAAAATATTCTTTTTTAGGTAATTTGGTTTCTTGTAATTTTTTTTCAGAAGCCAAGCATCATAAGGATAAACTGCATTTTAATTGTTGTCGTTGTTGTGGTCTTCAGTCCAAAGACTGGCTTGGTGCTGCTCTCCATGCTACTCTATCCTGCACAAGCTTCTTCGCCTCCCAGTAACTACTGCAACCTACATCCTTCTGAATCTGTTTAGTGTATTCGTCTCTTGGTCTCCCTCTATGGTTTATGCCCTCCACACTGCCATCCAATACTAAACTGGAGAACCCTTGATGCCTCAGAATATGTCTTACCAAGCGATCCCTTCTTCTAGTCAAGTTGTGCCACAAATTTCTCTCATCACAAGTTCTGCTCAGTACCTCTTCATTAGTTATGTGACCTACCCATCTAATTTTTAACGTTCTTCTGTAGCACTACATTTCGAAAGCTTCTAATCTCTTCTTGTCTAAACTATTTGTCTTCCACATTTCACTTCCATCCATTGCTACACTCCATACAAGTACTTTCAGAAACGACTTCCTGACACTTAAATCTATCCTCGATGTTAACATATTTCACTTCTTCAGAAACGCTTTCCTTGCCATTGCCAGTCTACATTTTATATCCTCTCTAATTCGACCATCATCAGTTATTTTGCTCCCCAAATAGCAAAACTCATTTACTACTTAAAGTGTCTCATTTCCTAATAGAATTCCCTCAGCATCATCCGACTTAACTCGACTACATTCCATTATCCTCGTTTTGCTTTTGTTTATGTTCATCTTATATCCTCCTTTCAAGACACCATCCATTCCGTTCAGCTGCTTTTCCAGGTCCTTTGCTGTCTCTGACACAATTACAATGTCATCGGCGAACCTCAAAGTATGTATTTCTTCTCCGTGGATTTTAATACCTATTCCAAATTTTTCTTTTGTTTCCTTTACTGCTTGCTCAATATACAGATTGAATATCATCGGGGAGAGGCTTCAACACTGTCTCACTCCCTTCCAAATCACTGCTTCCCTTTCATGCCCCTCGACTCTTATAGCTGCCATCTGGTTTCTGTACAAATTGTAAATAGCATTTCGCTCCCTGTATTTTACCCCTGCCATCTTCAGCATTTGAAAGACAGTATTGCAGTCAACATTGTCAATAGCTTCCTCTAGGTCTACAAATGCTAGGAATGTAGGTTTGCCTTTTCTTAATCTATTTTCTAAGATAAGTCGTAGAGCCAGTTTTGGTTCACATGTTCCAACATTTCTATGGAATCCAAACTGCTCGTCCGTCAAGTCGGCTTCTACCAGTTTTTCTATTCGTCTGTAAAGAATTTGTGCTAGTATTTTGCAGCTGTGGCTTATTAAACTGATACTTCTGTAATTTTCACATCTCTCAACACCTGCTTTCTTTGGGATTTGAATTATTATGTTCTTCTTGAAGTCTGAGGGTATTTCGCCTGTCTCATAGATCTTGCTCACTGGACGGTAAATATTTGCTAGGTCTAGCTTTCCCAAGGCTGTCACTAGTTCTAATGGAATTTTGTCTACTCCCAGGGCCTGTTTCGATGTAGGTCTTTCAGTTCTTTGTCAAAATCTTCACACAGTATCATATCTGCTATGTCATCTTCATCTACATTCTCTTCTATTTCTATAATACTGGTCTCAAGAACATCGCCCTTGTACAGAACCTCTATATACTTCTTCCACCTTTCTGCTTTCCCTTCTTTGCTTAGAACTGGGTTTCCATGAAAGCTCTTGATATTCATGCAAGTGGTTCTCTTTCCTCCAAAGGTCTCTTTAATTTTCCTGTAGGCATTATCTGTCTAACCCCTAGTGATATCCGCCTCTACATCCTTACATTTGTCCTCTAGTCATCCTTGCTTAGACACTTTCTGTCGATCTCATTTTTGAGACGTTTGTATTCCTTTATGCCTGCTTCATTTACTGCATTTTTGTGTTTTCTCCTTTCATCAATTTAATTCAATATCTCTTCTGTTTAAGAAGGATTTCTTTTAGCCCTTGTTTTTTTACCTACTCGATCCTCTGCTGCCTTCACTATTTCATCCCTCAAAGCTACCCAATCTTCCTCTACTGCATATCTTTTCTCCTTTCTTGTCAATCGGTCCCTAATGCTCTCCATACAGCTTTCTACGACCTCTGGTTCTTTCAGTTTATCTAGGTCCCATCTCCTCAGATTCCCACCTTTTTGCAGTTTCTTCAGAATTAATCTAATGTTCACAACCAATAAATTGTGGTCAGAATCCATATCTGCCCGTGGAAATGTCTTACACTTTAATACGTGGTTCCTAAGTCTCTGTCTTACCATTGTATAATGTATCTGATACCTTCTAGTATCTCCAGGCTTCTTCTATGTATACAAACTTCTTTCGTGAGTCCTGAACCAAGTGTTAGCTATGATTAAGTTATTCTCTGTGCAAAATTCTACCAGGCGGTTTCCTCTTTCACTTCTTACCTCCCCCCCCCCAAATCTATATTCACTTTCTACGTTTCCTTCTCTTCTTTTTCCTACTATCGAGTTCCAGTCACCCATGACTATTAAATTTTCGTCTCCCTTCACTATCTGAATGTAGGAAATTACATGCCCTACAGGAGGTATCTTCGTAGCCACACAACAGTCTACAAAACCATAGAAAACAATAAACTTACAACAATATCAGGAGACAAGAAAAATCGCATTCCAGTGAAGAGTGTTGCGGCTCACGCCCTCAGCGATGGACCTTGTGTATTTCTTGGATGTTCTCTTAATTTTAGGTTGGATATAAACGACACTTTCTCACATGGAAATGAATGGTTCACAGTTGCCATAGTAAGAGGTGGCAGCGGAGTTTCTAGTGTACCTGGTCTTGAAAGTTTTAATGATAGAGATGTAATTGCCTATCGTACCTATCATATGTTTGAATTTGGTAATAAAGACTTTGGTAAATCTGCTTATGACTCAACATCTCAACTTGTTTTGTATACTCGTAGCAAAGGAAAAATTAATCAAAACGAGTCTGCATTTGTTTGGGTTAAAGTAAAGGTGTATGTGAATATGTAAATTTTGTAGCTGATTGTATTTTATATTTCCATAAATAAAGATCTGTATCGTCAGCCACTAACCGGACAAGGGTACATCTAGAACCGGAGGCTCAAGGGGGCAACAGTTTTGTTATGTTTTATCGCTTGGCGTTGGCGGCTACATTTCATCAATTTCTTCGTCATTTGCAGAGCTAGTTGGCATATAAATTTGTACTATTGTGGTAGTCATGGGCTTCGTATCTATTTTGGCCACAATAATACGTTCACTGTGCTGTCTGCAGTAGCTTACCCATATTCCGATTTTCCTATTCATTATTAAACCGACTCCTGCATTACCCCTATTTGATTTTGTTTTTATAACCCTGTATTCACCTGACCGGAAGTCTTGTTCTTCCTGCCACCGAACTTCACTATTTCCCACAACATCTACTCTAACCTATCCATTTCCCTTTTTAAATGTTCTAACGTACCTGCCTGATTAAGGGATCTGACGTTCCACGTTCTGATCCGTAGAATGCCAGCTTTCTTTCTCCTGATAACAACGTCCTCCTGAGTAGTCCTGGCCCGGAGATCTGAATGGGGGACTATTTTACCTCTGGAATATTTTACCCAAGAGTACGCCATCATCATTTAGCCATACGGTAAACCTGCATGCCCTCGGAAAAAATTATGGCTGAAGTCCCCTTGCTTTCAGCCGTTCGCAGTACCAGCACAGCAAGGCTGTTTTGGTTAGTGTTACAAGGCCAGATCAGTCAATCATCCAGACTGTTGCCCCTGCAACTACTGAAAAGGCTGCTGTCCTCTTCAGGAGCCACCTGTTTATCTGGCCTCTCACCAGATACCCCTCCATTGTGGTTGTACCTACAGTACACCTATCTGTATTGCTGAGGCACACAAGCCTCCCCACCAATGGCAAGGTCCATCGTTCATTTGGGAGGACTTTTTAATTATTGAATCTAATTCTTCTCCTTTAAAAATTTTGTTGTTTCTCTAAAAAGTTATGTTGCATGATTAGAAGATAACTCATGATTACTTGAGGCCAAAAAATTGAAACATATCTGAAAATCTTAATATTAATCTATCTTCAACCTATGTACTAAAAGAAATAGGTTTTGTTCATTATTTGGAGTAGCATCAATATCCTTCCTACCTATCCATAGTTTTTATAAACAAAATGAATATCACAATTTGTTAAATTATGAATATAAATTGCAGCAAATTTAGGATTTAGGTAATTAAGACTACAATCTTCATGTGCATCTCCTCAATATTTCCTTTTAAGTAACATAGATATCTGTGCTTATTTTTCCCAAATGTAAATCTTCCACAAGTAAAATAAATTTCTGAATTTTTAAAAATTAATTTTATCCCTATTTGTCATTATCATTAAAAATTTCATCCATATATTTAAGCAATTCCGAAGTTTTTGTTTTATCATTTCAACGAATTTTCTCACTGCATCTTTACCTGTATATGAACCTGAATTATTCAACATAATAACTGAATGAAATTCGTAAATGTCTTTGATGGTTTATTAATATAAGACTTTTCTGGACAAGTGTTAACATCTTTTATTGACATCCAAAATCTGCATAAATTACGAAGGTACCGCTAATGAATGATTGGAAATTTGAAATTCAGTTTTTGGACGTTTAAAAGGCATACCCATATTTATTTCTTTATGATCTTTACAATCGTTTTCGCTACTGCTTAATTTTTCTGGTGAAGCAAAATAACTTGAACATCTACTACAATGATACATTTTCCCATTGTTTTTATTTGTTTGTGAACTCATTAAGCTAGACAGACATTATCTTGCAATAATGTGAATAATTTTTCTCTTTAATCAGAGGAAGATTAATATGTTTTCCTTGTTTACTTTGTGTATGTTATAGAGGATATACAATAATTATTTCTTGCTCTTCATAGCTTTCTTATGCATAAACGTATATTAAAATATTTGGCTTCCTTCCATATTTTGGAGTATTTGTTAACTGAACTGGAAAATTAATTTTCTCTTTTTTTTTTAAAAATTTCATCTAATTCTAATCAAATATTTTTTACACTACTTGCCATTAAAATTACTACACCAAGAAGAATTGCAGATGATGAACTGGTATTCATTGGACAAATATATGTTACTAGAACTGACATGTGATTACATTTTCACGAAATTTGGGTGCATACATCCTGAGAAATCACTACCCAGAACAACCACCTCTGGCCGTAATGACTGCCTTCATACACCTGGGCATTGAAACAAACAGAGCTTGGATGGGTGTACAGGTACAGCTGCCCATGCAGCTTCAACACGATACCACAGTTAATCAAGAGTAGTGACTGGCGTATTGTGACGAGCCAGTTGCTCGGCCACTATTGACCAGACGTTTTCAGTTGGTGAGAGATCTGGAGAATGTGCTGGACAAGGCAGCAGTCGAACATTTTCTGTATCCAGAAAGGCCTGTACAGGACCTGCAACATGCGGTCGTTCATTATCCTGCTGAAATTTAGGGTTTCCCTGGGATCGAATGAAGGGTAGAGCCGCGGGTCCTAACACATCTGAAATGTAACGTCCACTGTTCAAAGTGCCGTCAATACGAACAAGAGGTGACCGAGACGTGTAACCAATGGCACCCCATACCATCACGCTGGGTGATACGCCACTATGGCGATGACGAATACATGCTTCTAATGTGCGTTCACCGCAGTGTTGCCAGACCCGGATGCGACCACTATGATGCTGTAAACATGACCTGGATTCATCCGAAAAAATGACGTTTTGCCATTCGTGCACCCAGGTTTTTCGTTGAGTACATCAACGCAGGCACTCCTGTCTGTGATTCAGCGTCAAAGGTAACCGTAGCCATGGCCTCCGAGCTGATAGTCCATGCAGCTGCAAACGTCGTCTAACTGTTTGTGCAGATAGTTGTTGTCTTGCAAACGTCCCCATCTGTTGAAACCAAACTGATTCCACCTCACTCAGAAAACATTGGCACTCTCAAAAGTTCGTCTAGACACTATAATCAAGCAGTAAATTTGTAACGATACAAATGTTTCGAAATGACTATTTGCCGGCCGTTGTGGCCAAGCGGTTCTAAGTGCTACAGTCTGGAACCGCGCCACCGCTGTGGTCGCAGGTTCGAATCCTGCCTCGGGCATGGATGTGTGTGATGTCCTTCGGTTAGCTGGGTTTAAGTAGTTCTAAGTTCTAGGGGACTGATGACCTCAGAAGTTAAATCCCATAGTGCTCATAGCCATTTAAACCATTTGAACCAATGACTATTTCTTAACTCTCTCCTGCACAGAAAAACGAAGTTTCTTGTCTCGAACTATTTTTCGTATGGAAATGGTTTTTATTCGCTACAGGGCCAGTTTCAGAGGCATTTCTCTGTAAAGTTTTGCATTGCAGTCTTTGCTCGGGTGTTGCAAAATCATTTCAGGTCTTAAATTCCTGTGCGAACAGTTCCACACATATATTTCAGGAATTGTGCTTTACAAGACACTTGACAATGAACACAAGCGTCTGACCGTGAGTACCATTTTATGTTGCCCTTATCTGGCCATTAAATACGTGTGCTCCTGTCACTCACTCAACTAATGACACAGCGAAGTACAGCGAACAGATCAAGCAGAAAATGCACAAGCACAGACATGAGACAGCAATGACTGTTTCATGAACATCTCGGTTTCCAGCATTTTCAGTGATAAGAATTACATTAACAAGGGTCAATTCTGCGTCAGACTCATGAATATGACCTGGGCTAGGTTTCTATCTTCCATCATGTACTTATGCATTAGGATACTATGCTACCGAAGGCTGACTGCTCCACAGACCCATCTGCTAGCGATAGTAATATTAAGAACCTCAGTATTGAAGAGGAATTAAGACTACTTTTAGCAAGCACAGCAGTATACCTTTATGGAGTAGTTCCAGTTATGTTTTTCGTAGAAGACGCTGACGGATTAACTCCTTTCCAAGCTTATATTTATCATACATATCTTGTGTAGCTAATAGTTACAAGTGATGGAAAATAACAAAGGTTAACAATTTACACAAAAGGCTCGAAAGATGAGACTCATGGAACTGCAGGGCAAGTACATATAGGACTCATAAGTCACTAACTGCTTTTTTAATGACTAATAGTGACTATTTTCTCAAGTATAGTGTTTTAGCTGTGGAAATTACTTTTATCAAATTGTGTTTGATTATTTGTACCGAATTTCACTAACGAGTAAACATATTGTGGAGAAGCGGTTAAGATGTCTAGTTCCTTCTAAAGGGTTCCATGTGGTGATTGTAAGTATGCATCACGGTATTTCCACTGTTGTCTTTTCTTTAGAAGTGAAGTGTAACTCAAACTTTGTACCATGAGAGACCGACTAATAGAAATATGCAAGAGACGTTAAGATGTTTATTTCTTTATGTCCAAAACTTGTTGTTATAACAAAAGCAAAAGTTTATGACCTTAAGTTGAGCAGCTCAGTAATTTGATTTTTAAAATTTCATGAATATATTCACCCAACCAGTTTCCCGAGTCCTCCTCACGAGCTACTCTAGTTATTGGTGTCATTCTACTTCTTGTACAAAACCGAATATATTGTATTCTTCTTTGTAGATAAAATAATTCTTTGAAAAACATTGTGATGAATATCTGCACCAACAGCGGCTGCGTCCAGGAAGAGAAGTATGGTCAGATCGATAAATGTCTAGGAATAAGTCGAACAGAGAATGATTAACCGTTCATAGTGGGTACAGGCTATGTTTAAATAAGTTATTGGCTCAAGATTTGCAATTAAGCTTGGCATTTTTGATTTTTACCTTCGGTTAGTGCTACACAGAACCACCCACGCCCGTATGAACATAACATTCTACTGCAACACTTCAGAAAACCTTGGTTACTAACCCTGCGGTCTAATAATGATCCAGGCTAACCGCTTTCATTGAACCTAGATATATATGGTGATCAATCTTTTTTCAGATTAGCAAGCTCCGGCGATGATCGATAATTGTAGGAACTGAAGAAGAAAATTAACTGAACGTGTGCGTGGCCAGAATAGTAAGCTTCTGGGTCACTAGGAGAACTAGGTTACGAAAACTTGTAGCAGCAGGTGCAAAAGTGGGTCAGAGTGAAGCTGTATTATTTCGCATTGGCTATGCCAATTATTGGACTGACTTTGACGGCACATTAGTGACACCTAAATGTAAAAAGAGAAGTGTAATCTAAAGACATGGGCAGAGGCTATTATTGAGTTATTACCGAATTTCATGCTTGTAGGGGACTCCAGGAGACATTAAAAATTTTAGTTCGTTATAAGAAGCTGCTATTCTCTTCTTGTCTGTAACTGTCGTCCGAGTTTCACTTTCGCAGGGTTACACTTTAAACACTTTCCAAAAAATGTAATGTTTGCCTGTGAAGTTGACAAAAGCATGATTTCCCTTTGCTGAAATGTATTTTCTTGCTGTTGACAGTCGTCACTTTACTTTCCTTTTGCCTCCGGTATTTGGCCAAAATAGTAGATCTGCTTTAAGCCTCTCATTTCCTAATTTAATTCCTTCAGTGTGACCTAACTGAGCTAGAGTGCTTGCCCATGGGCAGCCGAACGCCCACAGACAATGGTGTGTAGGGATGACAAAGGGCTGAAGCGACGGCATTCAGGCAGCCAGACTGTAGTCAGTCTGTAGCCAGATTCGCCCTCGATTTCGCGACTGTGCACAACATGAACAGTACGACTTTCTATCGGGCAGTCTATACTAGCTGCTCCTCAGGTGACAAGTGCTCCCTGCTGCCTGTGCTACAGCCTAAATATACTTACGTCATTTACATTTGCCGTGGTCTACTTTAATTATATCCATGTGATAACTATTTTCAAGGCAGTATTCACTTCAACCAACTTATTCTCCCGGTCTTTAACTATCTCTGGCCGAATTTTATTTCTTCTCCTTTAAACTTACCCTTTCCAAAAATATCCTTGTCCTCATGTACTGTTCGGACATTGTTTTGATTGAATAAACTATGGTACAGGCTGCAGAGCCCTCTCACAGACTTCTCGATTCCAGTTTCCCGTGTTCTTGAGCACTTATAAACAGACTAGTTTCCATGTATACTGTAGCTAAACTTCCACACCAAATAATTTATCCCGCACAAATGACGATATGAAAGAGTGTGATCCAGCCATATCCTCGTAAATCGATTCTTATTTTTCCATCCTTAGCTGTGAAGATTTTTTTTCCCAATCGTCTTTCGAAGTTGAATAAAAATTATTCTTATTACCGAATCATTGCAGTTATCCACATATTGCACATGGTAACGCACCTCTTCTTCACTGAAGCGACTCCTCTAAAGCTTGAAACATTCCCTTTAGAAAATTATAAACGACTACGCTGATAAACCTCTTATGTTATTTGATTTTCAAACAGCTGAACAAAACTGAACGTACTCAGACATTTCTCTCTTTACTTATTCTGATCATCACTAAACTGACACACAATAATTTTAGCGCAACGCAATCTGACTTTCAATAATCCCTACAAAAGAGTAACCCTGACTATCAATAACCTATACCTTTCATGAATCACTTACCTCACAAATATCGTCGTTACTAAAACTACTGCAAACAGCGAGCACCAATACTGCCAGCTAAATAAAAGATTCTAGCTACTGAGGGCACTAACTACCGATAGGTATAGTTAGCGAATGAAAGATTTTGATAGAGAACAAACAATGCATTTACCTTAATAGTGTTCAAAAGTCATAATATATATATATATATATATATATCAGATCATGAGATCCAGTCTTACAAATTTCCTTTTTCTGACGGACACACGTCCGGATCGTCCACTCTCCAAACTCTGCCATCTCTCTCTCCATATCCACAACTGCTGGCGCCTCACCTCCAACTCCACAACGCTACGCGCTGTTCACATCCAACTGCCCAACTCTACAATAGCGAATATTTCAGCAATGCCAACCAGCCACAGACTGCCCACAGCATGGTCAGTGGTTTTTATACAGAGCGCTACGTGGCGTTACCAACATAAAAACCTAAACAGCCTACTTTCAGGTCCGGCGTACTGCCGGATGTCTGCAAGGCGCTGGTGCCACACTTGTGCCCAGTCTCGCGTGGTGCGCTCTCTCTCTTTCAAAAATGGCAACGCTAAATCTCCCTAGTTGGCTAGTTCGAATGCCAGTAGAGCCTCAGTTACGAGACGGTGTTTAGATTTTTGTGCAGTCCTTGGGTATCCCATTTCTTACTGAGTTACACTCACGTTCAGAAGAAACAAAACACCTTGTGCAACTAGAAACTGGACGTTCATATTCACAGGGCATGTGCATTTGTATGTTCTGCAGCAATGATTAGCATCTGAACCTTGTCGGCCAGCGGGTTCATGGTCAAATGGTTCAAATGGCTCTGAGCACTATGGGACTTAACATCTGAGGTCATCAGTCCCCCAGTACTTATAACTTCTTAAGCCGATCTAACCTAAGGACATCACACACATCCATGCCCGAGGCAGGATTCGAACCTGCGACCGTAGTGGTCGCGCGGTTCCAGACTGAAGCACCTAGAACCGCTTTGCCACACCGCCGGCGTTCATGGACAACATGGATATCACGGCACAACACCAACTACCAGTTAAATGCTCCTGCGGCTATCGTTGTCGCTATAACCCAATGTAATGGACCAGTGCGGCTTGAGTAGACGTGCAGGGAGCCTCGCAGACGTATGAGCGAACCGTATCATCATATCAGTGACTTTGAAAGAGGGCGCATTATTCTCATGAGAGAATTTGATGCGTCCAACCGGAAAATGGCTACTCGTGTGGGATGAAGTGTTTCCGCAATGCAACGGGTGTGTGCAGTATGGTTCACGACATCTCATCCGAATGGTATGGCAGGACTGATGTGCGTCCTCCTCAGCTCTAGCGCAATAATGGAACAGTGTAATACATCTGTCCACTTCTCTGCTTACATTTAATGAATGTGCAGAAACATGCTAGAAGGCAGTGGTGTATGGAATGACGTCACTGGGGACAGGAATGGTATCAGAAAGTGTTTTAGAAAGAATCGAGTTTCTGTTTGTTTGAAAATGATGGCTACATTCTGATTCGCAGCAGACTGGAGGGAGCAGCATCACAGTGATGATGATGTTCGGTTTGTGGGGCACTCAACCGTGCGGTCATCAGTGCCCATACAAAGTCCCAATTTTTACACAGTCCAATTTTTTACACGGTTCAGTCGAGCCACTGTCACGAATGATGATGATGAAATGGTGAGGACAACACAAACGCCCAGCCCCCAGGTAGAGGAAATCCCCAGCCCTGCCGGGAATCGAACCTGGGACCCAGTGATCAAGAGGCAGCAACGCTAGCTGCTGGACCACGAGCTGCGCGCCAGCAACACAGTGACCGCATTCGCACAAGACATACGGCGCCAGCTCAAGGCCTAATGGTGTGGTGTGCTATTGGATACAACCACAAATTTTAGTTGGCACATATCCAGGTGAAACGTCGCCTTTCAACAATTATACATGACTGTGCTTAAACTGACACACAATATTTTTTTTTTTTTTTAGCGCAACGCAATCTGACTTTCAAAAATCCCTACAAAAGAATGGCCCTGACTAACATTAAACTATACCTTTCAGAAATCACTTACCTCACAAAAATCTTCATTACTCGAACTACTGCAATACAGCGAGCATCACTACTGCCAGCTAAATAAAAGATTCTAACTACGGAAGGCACTAACTACTGATAGGGATAGTTAGCAAATCAAAGATATTAATAGAGAACAAACAATGTATTTACCCTAATAGTCATAATATATATAGCAGTTCATGACAAATTACAAAACTCCGCCATCTCTCTCCACATCCACCACTGCTGGCGGCTCACCTCCAACTGCGCAACGCTATGCGCTGTTAACATCCAGCTGCCCAACACTACAATGGCAGACAACAATGCAAACAAGCCACAGACTGCATACAGCACATACAAAGCGCTACGTGGCGTTACCAATATAAAAACTTAAACAGCCTACTTACACAGGGAACTGTGATCTGTGTGACCTAGGTGAATGACATCCTGCGACCTTTAGTCATACGCTTTCTGCACAACACCCCAAGCGCCATTTTTCAGCAAGACAATGCACGACCGCGTGTTGCTGCACGAACACCTGCCTTCTTAATGTCACAGGATATCAGCCTTTTTAGCTGGTCCGCCACATCACCAGACTTGTCGCCAATCGAAAATGTGTGGGATATGGCGAAACAACAGGTGAAGTGCTATGTCCCAATACCAATCACTACAAATGAACTTTGGAATCAGCTTGAGGCAGCATGGACCGCTACACCATAGGACGCCATTAGCGCCTTACAAGCGTCGACGTCACCGTGCATGGAACAAGTTTTCAGGGCCCATGGCGGACCCCCTGCCTACTAGGCAACAGGACACATACCGAACGGAGGTAAGTGAAATGCTGATCGTTTCTGCAGAACATACTAATGTACAAGTCGTGTAAATATGAACGTCCTGTCTCTAGTAGTCCAAATTGTTATGTTTTTTTATGAACACAAGTATATTATTCTCGGCATTTTGACTCTAAATTAAAAAGAAAATATTTTTAAATGTTATTTGTGCAGTTTCTTTATTGGGTGAAAGTGTTTGCGTAAGTTGAAAGTGGAAAAGCAGGAAGACTTCCCCTACACCATGAGCGTCGAGCTTACCAACTCCAACAAGAGGCACTTTGGCAGTAGGAACAATGCGAGAAGAAAAAGCAACTGAATTTCGGCGCCAAAGCAGATTCTTAATCCACAATGTCTATAAATATTTTAAACAGCTTGTAGTCAATGATGGTGAAATGTTAGCATCTACATGCACACTCTTTAGGTGAGATTTGCAGCAGGTAGATATAATTACTAGGGATGATATCAAGAAATGCAGTGATACACTGTCGAAGAAAATAACTATTATAAGAAAAAACCTTGCTAATATACATGCTATTTGTACTGCGGCTTAGGGCTTTGTTTTGAGGACCATCCAGGGAAAATCCACATCGTTCGATTCTTCCAGAAAAAAAAAGAAGAGAGACAACACAATTGCTTCACCGAACTGAATGCCTTTGATAAAGACGCTTTCAAGTGGACAGTCAATCAATTTTACGAAATGGCGAATATCCTGCATAAGAAAAATTGAGAAAGATCTTAATTGAGAAAATAAGTTCTACTGGATCTGCTACTTGTGTGGGACACATATTAAGCGATACAGGACTTAAATTCAAGTCTTCGAATGAAGCACTCGGGATACGGTCTGAATTCGCGACATCCAGGAATACATGGCTATGACAACATCGTTTGTTTTTGAGAGATGAAAGTGGTGCCTAAAGTTGGCATAGTGGAATGCCGAAACTGATATAGCCAAAATAAAATTAAGTAACGTCTCAATCATACGGGTGCTGGTGAATTTCATTGATAATTACGTGACCAGCTCATGTCCCCTGCCCATGATGGATGAACGGAGACTCATTGGAGGAAGGTTCCATCAACGTCATAACCAACACCAAGTAGCATTCTGTGATCAAGAACCAAGCTCCAACAACAGAAACATAGAAGACTGACAAAGCCACTTAGCTAATTGGGAAAAATATTGCCTTCTTATCTATAGACACAAGAGCTGAGATATTGGATAAGTTTCAGTTAAACAAAGGAGAACCTATTTGTGATGTCATGTACTGGCGAATGAAAAGGGGGAACCAAGCAGTACACTTAATGCTTTCTTGACAGTCCAGTCTGATTAAGCTCAAATGGGCCCAAGTCAAGATAGAAGTTTCTTTGAAAGGGCGATTTCCTTCCCCAGCCTTCCCTAATCCGAGCTTGTGCTCCATCCCTAATGACCTCGTTATCAACGGGACGTTAAACACTAACCTCCTCCTCCTATGTGTGACATTTTATGATGTTCTCTCAGTTTACTGTGTAGTTATAATATCAAATTTCGTAAATAATCGGCATTCAGTTGCCTAATAATCTGGTTTTACTGCAGACCTAGGTTTCTGCTATCTTAGAGCTAACAACATTTTGTTTAGAATATGTCATGTACACCGGTTATTCATTTTCATTAACATGCTAATTTGCTTGAAATTCCAGTAGCAATATTTTGTTACACTTTTTGCGTTCTTGTCACGGATTTATATACACTTTCGCTTTGTATATACATACAGTACAATATCTATTGTTGCCTAAAGCAAATACCTATAGTTGCCTATAATAACTTTACAGATTGCACTTGTTCTGACAGTCTTTTAAAATGTTTTTAATTTCATATAATTAACTCTTTACGATATGACTGATGTACCCTAAATCCACGTTTCATCGCCAAATCACAATTATGTCGATCTTCACCAATGCAGAAACTATTAAAACGAGTAATATAGGTGCATGTGACTATAAAGTGCATATAACTCACGATCTGGCAACAGCGCGCCAACAGCCACCTGCCAGTACGCCTCACCAGATTTATAGTGCCGGTGAACTGATGCCCCTTCTCCGTCGTCCTAGACGGCAGGGACGGAGAAGCAGACGAGAACTGACCATCGTGGGCTGTAGCGTTGCGCAACAGCTGCTGCAGCCTGTGCGAGGCAGGGTTTCTTACTGCCGCCATTGTCACCAGCGGACATTCATTGTGGGCACCACAAAGCGTGCGGAACAATACAGCCGCCTCCTGTCTCTCCACTGTTCCATTTTCCCGGTGTCGCCACCAATGCCCAGATGTGGGGCGCTGCTTTGTCAACGAGAAAGATAATATCCCCGTGTCCCGTCCAGAAATAGTGCAACACTGTGTGCAAAATGAATGTCGCAGTTTCCTGACCTCCTTTTATTTTCATCAGCTGGGTTTGTAGGATGGTGTCGCGCATTATACTCTGTCTTGCCCTATTCTTTTCTTCTGTACATGATTCGTAGCATGTGAGATGTGGCTCTGTAGAAAATGTTGAAAATTTGGTGGACTGGCAAGATTAGAAATGAGGTGGTTATTGGCAGAATCAACGAAGAAAGAACAAGAACACGGTACAGGATGACGAGACGTTTGTTAATATACCAGTAAGTAATTTCCGTGGTACTAGAGGGAGCTGTAGAAGGTATGATCTGCGTCCGAATGCGTACATTGGCATGTCACGCACTTTTAAGTGTGGACGTTGGGTGGTACTTTTACTCAGAGTTGAAGCGGTTCTCACAGGAGAAGAAGCCTTGGCAACCCCTGTCAAACCATTCAGAGGGCTGAAGATCCGAAAGAAGAAACCGAAGCTCCGTTTCCCCTCTAGTGCTCCTTCTAGCGCCAAATTAGCTGCTCCTGTATGTCGCAGCAGCTATTTCATTAACCTCTGCCTTATTCTGGTAAATATCTGCCGTAGATAGTTTCCGTTGCCTCTTCTGTGGTGTATTACTGCATTTCTTAATATGTCAACTGTCCGCCCCGATAACTGAATAGTCAGCGTAACGAACTGCCGTCCTAAGGGGCCCGGTTTCGATTCCCGGCTGGGTCGAGGATTTTCTCCGCTCAGGGACTGGGTGTTGTGTTGTCTTGATCATTATTTCAGAACCCATCCGGCGTGCAGGTCGCCCAATGTGGCGTCGAATGTAATAAGACCTGCACCATGGCAGCCGAACTTGCCCCGTAAGGGGCCTCCCGGCCAATGACGCCAAACGCTCATTTCCAATATGTCAACTTAATTTTGTACCATCTTCGCCAACACCAAATCTCTTCTCCAGATTTCAATTGGCCACATTTCACTTCTACACAATGGGGTGCTTCAGATTTAGCGACTGGGGAACTTCTTTGTCTTCTTAGATACAATTTGATATCTTCTACTGACGAAAGTTTCCTTTTCAATGCGAAACTACTTCTGATATCTTCCTTCCTTCAATACTGATGAGAACTGTTGCTTATGAGGTAAGACAACTCCTTGACTTTCATTACTGCGTCATTCCCAGTTTTTATGCCAAGCAGTTCTATATTCTTCCTTGTACTGATTTTTATTAGCTTTACCTTTTTCCGTTTATGCGTAAGCAATTTTCATGCCGTGCTGTCCATTTCTTTCAACATACATTCTGTCCTGACAGCTGGCCACACAAGGTCACATTTACGCACTTGTTGCTTAATTTACACTGCAAAAGGGCCCATACTACAAAGACATGTTTAGTTTATTAGTGATGCGCGGCTTCCTTACAGCCATAAAAGATTTTGACGTAACTACTATGATGGACTTATTTGGCTGAATGTTTTAGTGGATAGCCGATACCATAAGGTAACGAGATGGCAACATTTTGCAAGATAACAACAATCTCGTGCTGTTCATTAAGCATACAACGCCAGTCGTATTGAGAGGGGAAGTGGGGTTAGTCTGTCCGGCGAGGAAAAGCTGCAGTAGTGCATTAAGCGATCTGAAGTATGAGGAGCGATCAAGAAGTTACCGTCTGAGGACGGTGCTGCACCCTACATCTAGTGTACCGTTACTCTGATGCGGGTATACAAGCGCAGACATATAGGCAAACGATTAATGTGGCGTTCGTGTCTCCACATCGTGCGTGCGCTAAATACAGAAATGCAGGTTGTGGAGACGTTAATACCAAATGCATCCAAACAGAACCAACGTGCTGTTATTCTTATCTTGGCTGGTAGACATCCATCGGAGAGTGAAGAATGAGTATGGGGCAATATGTCTGCCGAAAACCACCGTCAGTGAAATTACGAAACCGTCACAGAAGTTCGTTTTTAATTAAATGGCGACATGTTTCGGACCTTAGTCCATTATCAAGCCATCAACATAACTGCTACTATAATGTGACCAGCCTACACACCGAGCGAGGTGGTGCAGAGGTTAGCACACTGGACTCGCATTCGAGAGGACGACGGTTCAATCCAACGTTCGGCCATCCTGATTTAGGTTTCTCGCGATTTCCCTAAATCACTCTAGGCAAATGCCGGGATGGTTCCTTTGAAAGGGCACGGCCAACTTTCTTCCCTAATCCGATGAGACAGACGACCTCGCTGTTTGGTCTCTTCCCCCAAACAACCCAACCCAACCAGCCTACATACATTACGGTAGTACTGATGTGGATGGGTTGATGATGGATTGAGGTCCGAAACTGGTCGCCATTTAATTGAAAACCAATTTATTTGCAATTTTGACGGTTTCGTAATTTCATTGAATCATAATAAGTCGCTGCCTTTTGGCATGCTGCATGTGAGAAAACCACCGTTCTGGAATGGTGTGCCAAGTTCCGTGCTGGTAGTCATTCGAGACAGGACGCCGGTCGATCTGGGAGGTCAGCCACATCCATAACGAACAACTCAAGTGGGAAACTCTCGAGCACACGCTGTATGGTCCTGATCTCCCCTCATGCAATTAACACGCCTTCGGTCCCTTAAAAAAGCTTTGAAGGTTCGACGAGTCCTTTCGGAGCATGCAGCTACAGACTTCAGACCAAAGGGTACGCTGTTTTACCAACCAACCTGGTGCGTCGGTGGTATGATTACCTCAGTGCTCAAGGTGATTTAGACTGATTGGCATACCGATACCGGACTGTACGGCCATAGAACGGGAACTTTCTAATTGCCCCTTATAATTATACATTCTAAAAATTCTCCTATAAAATACTGATCTGCAAAATGGCTCAAATGGCTCTGAGCATTATGGGAATTAACATCTGAGGTCATCAGTCCCCTAGAACTTAGAACGTCTTAAACCTAAGTAACCTAAGGACATCACACATCCATGCCCGAGGCAGGATTCGAAACTACGACCGTAGCGGCCGCGCGGTTCCAGACTGTAGCGCCTAGAACCGCTCTGCCACACCGGCCGGCTACTGATCAACATTTTATGTCTATAACACAATAACTAAGTATTTGCAATAAGACGAGGTGGGATGACTTGGGTTGAGGAATCTGGTGAACGACGACTGACACAATTTAAAATCGTACAGTTAAGTACGATTCTTATGCCAGTTCAGTGTACCCGCTGGTCAGCACCTCACTCTTGGCTGCAGTACGAGAGAGGAATATCGTGTCCTAGGTGCTCTGCGATACTGGTAGAGTAAAAATTCTATGCAGGTGGATTAGTACCTAAGATTTGATATGTAGACAGTCTGCTCCTCTTTATTTACAAGCTGTATAATTTCGAGGACTTTTCTTTCCGTAAGTGGCAATTAAATTAAATGTCGATGAATTTTTACTGCGCCTTATTGTACAAAAGTGTCATCTTAATCTGTATGTAAGTTCCGCCAGTTGATAATATGTGGTTAGGAAAGTTGTTTCAGTGCTTTAAAGTAGAGATGAAGAGTAACATAACTTATTTCTTTATTTTCTGAGTAGTGAAGCCCAGCGGCGGTTATCTTAGACAGCAATTTTTATTTGGATATTGCCGGACGCAGTGGCCGAGCGGTTCTAGGCGCTACAGTCTGGAACCGTGCGACCGCTACAGTCGCAGGTTCGAATCCTGCTTCGGGCATGGATGTGTGTGATGTCCTTAGGTTAGTTAGGTTTAAGTAGTTCTGAGTTCTAGGGGACTGATGACCTCAGAAGTTAAGTCCCATAGTGCTCAGAGCCATTTGACCATTTTTAATCTGGGTATTCCATTATTACCATTTCACTCGCAACAGGGCCTTATTCAGATTGTGAGGTAACAAGTTGTGGGACATTATGGAAATGAATTGGAAGTGCTACGATAATAAAGGAGCTGTTATTGAAAAAACCAGTACACGAACAACCAGCAATGTTTGAAAGTTTTTAGGGTATTTAAGTTTTGCATTAATCAGACTAATGACGAATGCAAATGCAACAGTTTGATTATAAATTTGCATCTGATTGTAATGAATATGAAACGCAACGGTGATTAATATTTAAATACAAAAGTGCACATCGATGTTTTGTGACTACATAGGAGAGAATGTTCCTATCTGCATTATTATGCAGTGAATTAACCACAAACAGATTTTTTAACATGCCTGTGATGTTCGGATACAATTAGCACTCACTTTTGACATTGGTCCTGACACGCTTCGTATAGTAAAAAGAAATAACAAACAGAGTGATGCTGTTTTAAGCTTTATGTCCAGTGATCGTCAAATCGACTGATGGTCTGGACAGCACATTACCAAAACTTATAATAGACATGCTGACTACAATTATTTGCAGTAATAGTGCAGTATTCACATGGGAGGTCTGTTCAGATAAAAAAGAAGGCAATAGAAGCTGAAAATATAGGCGGCATGTGATGAACAAGAGTGCAGCAATGTAAGAATGCAGTCTCTTGGCGGTAACACGGAATAAAAATTCTCTGTTTTCGAGCCACGTCAACTGATTTAAGTTACACGAGCTTTCTGCCAAGCACTCCTTGGCCATTGTCAAGTGGTATGACTACCAGTGGGCTGCTGGTACGCCCCTTATACACACTGGCCGCCGGCTGTGGTGTCACTGATACCCGCGGAGTCGTAATATAAGGGCATACGTTGACTCGGCTTTCGATGCGTCCGCTTCAACCTTGTGATCGCTGGATCCCAAGTCGGCTGACCTGGAAGCCACCGTCCCTATTTACAGTATTATCGTTGATTTTTGTTGTAAAGGCTTCTTTAATTACACAGTCGCAGAACCCATTTGTGCGAGTCACGACGGATGTTTCGTCAAGTTTTCTCCAATGACCGTTTTCTAAAGCATGTTCAGCTAAAACGGATTTTTCGGCGTAGCGTAGGCGATACAACCGCCTCTTATGCTTCTCCCTGCGCATTTCCACAGTATGCACTGTTTGTCCGACGTAGGACTGGCCACACTCCAGGTATTCTGAGACCTTCTGTGTGTTTAACTGCTCTCATTAACTGACAGATTTTTGTCGAGGCCTGAAAACTACTATGATTTTGTGTCGTTTAAGCAGGCGGCTTATTTTGCACGCCACAGACCCACAAAACTGCAAGAAATCGAGTTGGTTTTCCTATTCCTCGTTGGTGGTCTTGCTTGGAATCAATTAATACATAGACGTTAAAGTCGTTGTTCCTGAAGACCCTGCGTAGGTAGCTCTGCTCGTGGATCAAGTTATCGGCGTCTGATAACATTTTTGCAAGATGCACCATGTGGTGTCACCGCCAGACACCACACTTGCTAGGTGGTAGCCTTTAAATCGGCCGCGGTCCATTAGTATACGCCGGACCCGCGTGTCGCCACTGTCAGTGATTGCAGACCAAGCGCCGCCACACGGCAGGTCTAGAGAGACTTACTAGCCCTCGCCCAGTTGTACAGCCGACTTAGCCAGAGATGGATCACTGACAACTACGCTCTCATTTGCCGAGACGATAGTTAGCATAGCCTTCAGCTACGTCATTTGCTACGACCTAGCAAGGCGCCATAGCATTTGATATTATTTTATATTGTGGTTATAACATGTACCGTCAAGAGAGATGTTCTACAATTGTGGATTAATGTTAAGTATTACATCAACTACGTACTTTATTTGCTACTATTAATTCCTTTAACTGTTCCAGACCTCACGCCAATTTGCGTGAGCTTAACGCGTGCCTTTCGGCATCCTCTCCTTGTGACTTGGCTGTCTTGCCAAGTCACAACACACCAAAGTTTGCAAAATGGTGTGCTTCTGTTCTGGGCGATGATGGCTGGTGGTGTGCAAGTACAGATCGGCGTGGCTAGGTTTGCTATAGTCGCTGAGGCCAAGGCATCCATTTCGTTGGCTGCGGACGAGGACGTCGTGAAAGGGCAATGCATCGTCTTTTTCTATCTCCATGGTAAACACGATATTACTGTTAATGCCACTGAGGAGTTCCAGGAACTCAAGTTTCTCACGTCTTTGGGGCTAAACGACGAAATTGTCGTTAACGTACCAAAAGAAACAAATAGGCTTCAATGGCGCCATGTCTAAGGCAATATCCTCAAAATTCTCCATGAAGCGATTTTCAACAGATAGACTTACCGGGCTACTCATTGCGACACCTTCCTTCTGATCGTAATGTGAAGACCGTTAACTCCAACTGTTGCAAACTTCTTCATGATGAATTCTGAGGATATCGCTTTAGACTTGGCACCATTAAAGCCTAGTTGTTTCTTTCGGTACGTTGACGACCGGTTCGTCATTTCGCCCCATGGACGTGAGAAAACTGACGTGTTCTTAGAACTTCTCAACGGCATTAGCAGCAAAATCCAGTTTATGGAGGTACAAAAAGACGATACATTGCCCTTTCTTGACGTCCTCGTTCGCCGCAACGAAATAGATGCCTTGGCCTCAGCGGCTGTAGGAAACCCACCCACACTGATCTGTACTTACACGTCATCAGCCGTCATCATCCGGAACAGTAGCGTACTGATTTACAAACCTTGATACATCGTGCAACAAAGGTATCAGACGCTGATAACTTGACCCACGAGCTGATGCACGTTTACAAGGGTTTCAGGAACAACAGCTATAACGTCACTCAAATAAATGATTTCAAGCAGGTCTCGCAAGACCATGGACGAGGAACAGGAAAAGGAACTTCCTTTCTTGCCTTTTTCTGTCTTCGCCTTAACTATATTCCACATTCCCTGTTACAAATATGTACCACATTTGAAGATTACTTTATAATGAGCATTCACGAATCAATGATACATTCATTTGAACTTTATTCTAAAGCAGCTCATCGGTGAGCGGCACGAGACACACTCACCTATGAGTAATGGAAGAAGACAAAAAATTCCCCCTATCAGATCTCCTCAAACCACAACGACAAAGACACTCTAACACAGACACATACAAACACAACCATACACAGGCTCGCACACACATACAAACACACGCAGGCACTCACGCACACACACACACACACACACACACACACACACACAAAAGCATTCAAGAGAAAGAGCTTCACAAATAGAGCAAGGCAAATACGCGTTTATTCACGTCTGGCCCTTACGCAAGCAGTCATTAGGTTTAGCATTTGGCATTGATTGGTAGAGTTGTAGTATGCCCTCCTCAGGGATATCGTACCAAATTCTGTCCAGATAGCGCTTTAGATCGTCAAAACCCCGAGATGAATGCAGTGCCCCGCTTATAATGCTCCAACTGAGTAGAGATCCGAAACCATGCTGGCCAACGTAGGGTGCTGCAGATGATCACCAAAAGAGTCTTTCTATGAAATAAGATGGTGTTCCAGACTAACACTCTTGGTTGTTGGGCTGTGTGGTGGGCGGCAGTCAGGTAGGTAATACACCGCTGTCTGGGGCGTCTCGGCCAGGGATCTCATTGACAAGAGTAAAACTCTCTTCAGTGATGAGACTGCACAGACGGTGGCGGAGTACAATCCTGACTGTCGCCGCCATAAGGCCTGAAAACGTGGGGTTATGGTCGGAGGTGCCATTTGTTTTCGTAGCATGACCCCTTTGGTTATACCCTTATAGCACCATTCCATGTCAAGTCATCATGAGCTTGCATTTCAGCATCATGAAGCGCCCCACACAAATGGTTCAAATGGCTCTGAGCACTATGGGACTCAACTGCTGTGGTCATAAGTCCCCTAGAACTTAGAACTACTTAAACCTAACTAACCTAAGGACATCACTCACATCCATGCCCGAGGCAGGATTCGAACCTGCGACCGTAGCGGTCGTGCGGTTCCAGACTGTAGCGCCTTTAACCGCTCGGCCACTCCGGTCGGCGCCCCACACAAGGGGAGAGTTTCTCTTCCCAGCTGAGAACGATAGGAACATTATGGGCAGGATCGTCCAACAATCTCGGGACTCTGACGATCTAATGCGCCAATTGGAGAGAAGTTGACATACTATCCCTCACGTGAAAACCCACCATTTTATATATGAATTCCACTACGAATAACTGCTTGCATAAGGACCAGATGTGGGAAAAAGCATTATTTACTTGCTCGACTTTTGAACCTCTTTCGGTTGAATGAACCATCCAGTTTTTCTGAAATGGTAATCATTTGTCTGCCTTTCGAGTTTGTCGCTCCTTGCTTCTTTTTTTTTTATGTCGGAGTGTACATCTTGAGGTGACCGGCCAAGTTTCCACCTACCTACCGTAAATCCTCCAGCAAAATTTAGATTCGATGAAGGAGTCAGGTACGACCAACAGTTGCTAGTGGTAAGTGTCATTTGCTGACATGTACATAAGTTATCCTTCTATAGAAGCTATTGAAAGTTAACATCTGTCACAAATGGAACAGTATATTCATAAACGCTAAAGAGTAGATAATTACCATTCGCGACAGTTCGCTACACCTAGGTCTGCCATACGTCCGGGTTTACCCGGATTTGTGCTAGTTTTGAGGGCGTCCGTGGCCGTTCTGGAGCAGAGGTGAGTAAGTTCACTATACAGTTGTCTGACGTGAAAGCGGATCTTTCTTGTCTCTGAAGAAATGAGGTTGACTGGAAACAGATTTTAGTAAATCTTTCTTAATTAAAATTACCTTCATGAGAACTGGCCCATATGTAGTTTCGTTAGTTTTATATTAAAAACCCTACGGCAAGGACGCTCTTAGATGCCCTCCTATACACATAGTTATTTAATGACAGCAATGACAAGCCGCCTATAATCGACGATCACAGGCACAGCGCTCGCCAGACAGCTGTGTGCAGGCAAGCCTTTTGTGCAATTGTACATTTCAGTACACGTGTCCTTGCCACAGACACAATACTGGGTGATTATAAATAAAGTGCAACTACTCACGGAGGACCACTACGGGCTATAATTGTCTTATGTCAGCGAAACTTGGTACAAATGCTAAGACATTAACGTGGAACCGATTAATGCTGCCAAAAGTTAGTTCCAATTTCGGTCCCCGGGTGCAAAACTGGCCCTCCGAGCGGTTAAAGGCGCTACAGTCTGGAACCGCAAGACCGCTACGGTCGCAGGTTCGAATCCTGCCTCGGGCATGGATGTGTGTGATGTCCTTAGGTTAGTTAGGTTTAAGTAGTTCTAAGTTCTAGGGGACTTATGACCACAGCAGTTGAGTCCCATAGTGCTCAGAGCCATTTGAACCATTTGAAAACTGGCGCTGTTGCCATCTCTGTTGCTCATATACAGCAAATTGTGTAACCGGAAGTTAACAACAAAATTTACATTATGCGTTTCTTACTTTTGTGCCCACGTCCCGCTTCCAATCCAGTACAAATGGAAACATTTCTATAAGTCTTTCGTGCACTCACTGTGTCAGATTTGCACATGGTGGCCAAATTGAAACTCATTTGTTTCCAGCGTAAATCGGTTCATCATTAACGCATTAGAATATCTACCAAGATTCGCTGCTATACGCTAATTACAACCCACACTGGTCCACTGTGATTAACTGTTCTTTGATTGTAACCACTCGGTGTCTCGACCTCTCAGTATATTGACTTAAGCAACTTTGTATCATTTGTATTCGTTACGATTTATTAACTCGTCGTGTTTTTATTTGTACATTTTTCCTCTTTCTTTTAACTGTATGCGTGTTAATAATCACGTTATGAGCGCCGTAAAATCCCAATAACAACAACATATGCGAAAACTTAATATTTATCAGTGATTTCCAAAACATGTATCCAATGTTGAAAAGAGGAACTCATGCCCGAAATAGTCTGAAAAATTGGTTCAACAAACATTTCGACTGCAAATAAGAGTGGTTCTGACAATACTGATTCTGACAATACTGACTACTTAAACATAAAGAAACAAAGATAATTCGAAACACCACTACATTCTTTGAAAAGGTTAGGCCTGGCTCAAAAGCAAATCTAACTCGTGCAGTTGAAGAAACATTAGTTTACCATATGTTTTCCACCAATCGAACCGTTAGACTGCGTAAATTCCCTAAACCGAGTAGTGTTTCCAAATACGTCAAAGGTGTAGCAAGCAACCGCATGAAAGATGGACCTACTATGAAGAGTGTATTAAGATGTGTTAAGCCCTTTATCGGTTATCGAAATGAAAAGTGATCTAAAAGATGTGCCATTTTCTTCTACCGATGTTCCTCATTACAGAAGCACTAAATTACTCCCCATTATCATTAGATATTTCCATAATAAGAACGGAATCACATGAAATTTCCTTTAAACGGAAAGTACTGAAAATGAGACACCCAACAAAACTACACAGATTATTGTAAACCAACAACGGAAGTATGAACTTCTGTAAATCCTTTCAGGATCTTCCGTGACAACTGCAACACAACCTTTGGCGGAAAGATTATCACTGGAACAAGTAATGTCATCTGCAAGCTGAAAAGGGAACTTACTAGTATTTCGAATATTACCGGCGCAGATCTCCTGCACATGTATTTCGAAGCGCTCTGGGTCTATAACGTAGAAAATATGCAACTCTTTCTCACTTTGTACAGTTTACAAGGAAGCCCTCAATGAGTTCTCCACAACTGAAACAAAATACAAAGAGCACGATGCATTAGGCTCTTTCCCGAATAACTTTGAAATCTATGTAAGCCACTGAAGGATTATTTTGAAAGCTTAGACAGAACACCTGGCATGGTCAGAAAGTTTTCCGAAGGTCCACTTTCAAAAGCATTATGTAATTCTCAGTAACCCAGTGACGTACATTTTCCAAGCACAATTGAAAAATTGGGGAAATGTGATGACTGTTACAGAAACTAGAAATACGAAAAAAATTTGAGAAAGCAGAATAATGAAAACTGCAAAGGCGCAAAGTATTCTCAACAAAGAAAGTGAAGATAGCAAAACCGAATTCGGAACTCTCTGTATGGATTTGTACAAAGAAATGTTCCGTAAAGAAAAATGGAAAAAAGACACTGAACGAATTTGACATGACGAGGTTACATAATATGTTGTATTGTACACGGAGATTGACGTCAAGATGGACGACACGAAGCAGAGTGACGGATGGGTAAATTTAAAAACTTTTTTCCCTAGCTCAAATAATGAATGTAAGTTTAGAAGCGCGAACCAGCAGTGGCTAACAGTTTTAAAAAATACGAAACCACAATTTCACTATCACATGTTTGAAACTGCATGGTATTTATTTTTGCATTCCAGCTCACAATGTAAACCTAGAGAGAATATTTTCGCTAGCATTCCAACAGCTGTAAAAGGGCAGAAGCCCTCTAAGTGCAGAAATGAATCCTTATAGTGTCAGAATTAGCTATAATTCCTCGGACCTTATTTTTCCAACTTTTACAGATTTCTGCTTGAGAAAGAAAATATTTTCTAAGACATTGGCAAGACTGAAAATATAAATGTAAACGAATAATTTTTAACTGCGATCTTTTGATCACTTTTGTGATGTAGTAAGTTACTGAAGTATAGTTTACAGACACTAACTATTTAATAAATGAAAAGCAAAAAAATTGTCACGTTTTAACTTCTAGTGGTATTATAAATATATAAAATGCACAGTCTGTTGAAAATTTGTTGACTGGTGGTCCCATAGTTGCGTTCATTTCATTTCGGCACAAATCGATCTACATCTACATCTACATTGATACTCCGCAAGCCACCAAACGGTGTGTGGCGGAGGGCACTTTACGTGCCACTGTCATTACCTCCCTTTCCTGTTCCAGTCGCGTATGGTTCGCGGGAAGAACGACTGTCTGAAAGCCTCCGTGCGCGCTCTAATCTCTCTAATTTTACATTCGTGATCCCCTCGGGAGGTATAAGTAGGGGGAAGCATTATATTCGATACCTCATCCAGAAACGCACCCTCTCGAAACCTGGCGAGCAAGCTACACCGCGATGCAGAGCGCCTCTCTTGCAGAGTCTGCCACTTGAGTTTATTAAACATCTCCGTAACGCTATCACGGTTACCAAATAACCCTGTGACGAAACGCGCCGCTCTTCTTTGGATCTTCTCTATCTCCTCCGTCAGACCGATCTGGTACGGATCCCACACTGATGAGCAATACTCAAGTATAGGTCGAACGAGTGTTTTGTAAGCCACCTCCTTTGTTGATGGACTATATTTTCTAAGCACTCTCCCAATGAATCTCAACCTGGTACCCGCCTTACCAACAATTAATTTTATATGATCATTCCACTTCAAATCGTTCCGCACGCATACTCCCAGATGTTTTACAGAAGTAACTGCTACCAGTGTTTGTTTCGCTATCATATAATCATACAATAAAGGATCCTTCTTTCTACGAGGGTTATTCCAAAAGTAAGGTCCGATCGGTCGCGAAATGGAAACGACTTTGAAAATCCGATAAAGCTTTGCACAGATGTGTTGGGTAGTGTCTCTAGTATAACCCCAGTTAGCATCACGTCGCTCTTCTCATTTCTGAGCTCGCAGTGAGTGCGTAAAGATGTCTAGAAAATAGTGTCTGCCGCCAAGTACGAGGGCCTGGTGAGAAATTTCGCCTGAAGCTATGCAGCCAACATTACATAACTGTCGTGCTGTTTCGTCTTCACGACAATTCTCAACCGCATTCTGCAGGGGCAATGAAGATGCTCCTGCATCGTTTTCAAATGGAAATGTGAGATTACCCACAATACAGTCCGCAATTGTCTCCCCCTGAGTTTCATCTCTGGTCACATGAACCACTGTCTTTGAAGACAACATTTTGACACAGACAACGAGGTGTAGGCCAGCGTGGAGAATTGGCGGAAAGCACTGTCGGCTGCCTTCTATGATGAGGCTATTGAAAAGTTGGTTCAACGCTATGACAAAAGTCTAAGTCAGAACGGCGACTACGTAGAGAAGTAGCTGCAAGGTGTAGCTAATTGTTACAAGTAAAACATTTCTGATGTTCACTGTGGTTTCAATTTGGCAATCAATCGGACCTTACTTTTGGAATAACCCTCGTATGTATTCGCAATACATTACATTTGTCTATGTTAAGGGTCAGTTGCCACTCCCTGCACCAAGTGCCTATCCGCTGCAGATCTTCCTGCATTTCGCTACAATTTTTTAATGCTGCAACTTCTCTGTAAACTACAGCATCCTCCTAGTGTTGGCTGTTTTCTGTTTAAGATTTCTGCCATCGTCAACGTTCTGAGCTTGACTCAGAAGCTTAAACTTGAGACGCTATTTTAAATGTTTACAAAATGTTTTACACATCGTTTGACTTCGAAACTTTGAGTTGCGTTACGGCTGACCTAATTTAGATTCATATTCATTACCACAAAATGGGAACACATTCGACAAATGTCTGCATCATGCGCTATCACAAATCTTTGTCACATTCGTGTGTAAGTTATATCGTAGCTGCTGCTCGGAATGAGGGAAGCGCACGCTACGTTGTCAGGACTGAAAGACAAACAAGAAAACATTCCCCCCTCTCTTGTCCCCACTCCTCGCGGGACACAGTGGCCATCAGCCATGATGTCGTCGAGCTGTATGTGCCCGGAAAAATAGCGGGATTTGGCCCTCATTTCCTTGATTTTCGAAATATTTATCCGAGGATGGCAACTGCAGTGACTTAAGGCCTAGCTCTACGAGACTCCTTCCTCGAATAAAAGTGTTGTGTAGTTGCTGGCAACAGCCAGTCACATTTATGATGTTAAAATCCTCCAATATAGGGTAATTATAATTTTAAATTGCCATGCACTTATCTGACAGTGATTAAATATTTAACGGTTCACCACGTGACTCGTGTGTACACGATGACTAGAACAATCATTGTCCTAGCAAGGGACCACAAAGGGATCCGAACGTTGCAATACTCGTAGGACGACTGCCACTGTGTTTCCAAATGTAGAAAATAACATAAAATGCTGCTAATCAATTTTGAATAAACCAAAGGACAGAATACAGTGCGCCTATCTTATTGAGTACAGTCCTCCTTATCCACGAGGAAACCATGTTCACCTATCGTATGTACGTATTATTATAATGTTTTTGTTGCTTGACATGTGCATATGAAGGTTGCTGACAACGAAGGCACCCATTAGTAAATTCATCCTTTTGAGTCAGCATTGAAAATAATTCTGGGATCTGTGTATTTTGCCCCTGAAATTAATTTCAAAGTAGTTTTGTGCGAGATCAGTCACGTGGATCATTAAAAAATTATGTTACACATGACCACAATAATTTTATTCAAATGCCATTAATAGCAAAAGTTTGATAGATGATTCCAGTGTCAGTTTTCTTCTACGTATTACAACGGCCTTACTTTCAAGCAAGGGGCATTAAATAATGCCCCTTGCTAGAATTTAAGTACCATAAACGTAGATGATCATCTTTCTACTACGCATTCACGAGCCCATTTCACCTCCTGGTCAAAATTTATACCGTAGCAGCTGATCGGTACGAGTCGCGCACGCCAATTAATGGCCAATACTGGAAGATAAACAATGAAACACCTCCTTCTCACAGACTATAACCCTGCAGTGCCTGTACTACACGCAGAGTTCGTCAATGTCAATTAAAACTATGCAAATCTTAAAATGCCACTGTCTTCATAAGTACTTTTCTTTGTTGCTATTTTTGTTTGTTACCGAGCAGGAAGACTACATTCTTAAGACGCTCTTAATTTTAGGATTCGGTTGCTAGTTGTTGGATGCAGCGTATCTTCTTTATTGTGGTTTCATCCCCGGTACCTCCCTCCTTCCCCGCTCCCCCTACACCCACGTTCCATATGGGAGGGGAGTGCACTGTCAGCGATACAATACTCTGCCCCTCAGCCAAGCGCATTCATAAACATATAACGGAGATGATAGAAAAAAAATATGAGAGGACTGGAAGCATCTCTTCTCTGTGTATTTATATACACTCCTGGAAATTGAAATAAGAACACCGTGAATTCATTGTCCCAGGAAGGGGAAACTTTATTGACACATTCCTGGGGTCAGATACATCACATGATCACACTGAAAGAACCACAGGCACATAGACACAGGCAACAGAGCATGCACAATGTCGGCACTAGTACAGTGCATATCCACCTTTCGCAGCAATGCAGGCTGCTATTCTCCCATGGAGACGATCGTAGAGATGCTGGATGTAGTCCTGTGGAACGGCGTGCCATGCCATTTCCACCTGGCGCCTCAGTTGGACCAGCGTTCGTGCTGGACGTGCAGACCGCGTGAGACGACGCTTCATCCAGTCCCAAACATGCTCAATGGGGGACAGATCCGGAGATCTTGCTGGCCAGGGTAGTTGACTTACACCTTCTAGAGCACGTTGGGTGGCACGGGATACATGCGAACGTGCATTGTCCTGTTGGAACAGCAAGTTCCCTTGCCGGTCTAGGAATGGTAGAACGATGGGTTCGATGACGGTTTGGATGTACTGTGCACTATTCAGTGTCCCCTCGACGATCACCAGTGGTGTACGGCCAGTGTAGGAGATCGCTCCCCACACCATGATGCCGGGTGTTGGCCCTGTGTGCCTCGGTCGTATGCAGTCCTGATTGTGGCGCTCACCTGCACGGCGTCAAACACGCATACGACCATCATTGGCACCAAGGCAGAAGCGACTCTCATCGCTGAAGACGACACGTCTCCATTCGTCCCTCCATTCACGCCTGTCGCGACACCACTGGAGGCGGGCTGCACGATGTTGGGGCGTGAGCGGAAGACGGCCTAACGGTGTGCGGGACCGTAGCCCAGCTTTATGGAGACGGTTGCGAATGGTCCTCGCCGTACCCCAGGAGCAACAGTGTCCCTAATTTGCTGGGAAGTGGCGGTGCGGTCCCCTACGGCACTGCGTAGGATCCTACGGTCTTGGCGTGCATCCGTGCGTCGCTGCGGTCCGGTCTCAGGTCGACGGGCACGTGCACCTTCCGCCGACCACTGGCGACAACATCGATGTACTGTGGAGACCTCACGCCCCACGTGTTGAGCAATTCGGCGGTACGTCCACCCGGCCTCCCGCATGCCCACTATACGCCCTCGCTCAAAGTCCGTCAACTGCACATACGGTTCACGTCCACGCTGTCGCGGCATGCTACCAGTGTTGAAGACTGCGATGGAGCTCCGTATGCCACGGCAAACTGGCTGACACTGACGGCGGCGGTGCACAAATGCTGCGCAGCTAGCGCCATTCGACGGCCAACACCGCGGTTCCTGGTGTGTCCGCTGTGCCGTGCGTGTGATCATTGCTTGTACAGCCCTCTCGCAGTGTCCGGAGCAAGTATGGTGGGTCTGACACACAGGTGTCAATGTGTTCTTTTTTCCATTTCCAGGAGTGTATAAAGTCAACTCGCCTCCTTGCATCCGGCCGCATATGCAGGACACGCTCAGGAACTATTGTAAGGATTTTGATCCAGTTTTAATAACAGATACACTGATTCACGATAAAGGTTTTGGTATACAAGTTACGAATATTTCTTACAAACTGAATTATAATGATTAAAATTGTTGTTGTTGTGGTCTTCAGTTCAGAGACTGGTTTGACGCATCTCTCCACTATACTCTATTCTGTGCGAGCCTCTTCATTTCCGAATAACTACTGCGACCTACATCCTTCCGAATCTGCTTAATGTATTCACTTCTTGGTCTCCCTCTACTATTTTTACCCTCCACACTTCCCTCCAGTACTAAATTGGTGATCCCTTGATGCGTCAGAACGTGTCCTACCAAACGATCCCTTCTTCTAGTCACGTTGTGCCACACATTTCTCTTCCCCCAAATTCTGATCAGTACCTCTTCATTCGTTACGTGATCTACCTATCTAATCTTCAACATTCTTCTGTAGCAGCACATTTCGAAATCTTCTATTCTCTTCTTGTCTACACTGTTTATCGTCCATGTTTCACTTCCATACATAGCTACACTCCATTCAAATACTTTCATAAAAGACTTCCTAGCACTTAAAATTACTTCCGAAATGCTTTCCTGGCCACAGCCAATCTACATTTTATATCCTCTCTACTTCGACCATGATCTGTTATTTTGCTCCCCAAATAGCAAAACTCATATACTGCTTTAAGTGTCTCATTTCCTAAACTAATTGCCTCAGCATCACCCGATTAAATTCGACTACATCCCGTTATCCTCGTTTTGCTTTTGTTGATGTTCATCTTATATCCTACTTTCAAGACACTGTCCATTCCGTTCGGCTGCTCTTCCAGGCCCTTTGCTGTCTCTGGCCGAATTACAATGTCGTCGGCAAACTTCAAAGCTTTTATTTCTTCCCCATGGGTTTCAATTCGCACTCAAAATTTTTCCTTGGTTTCCTTTGCTCCTTGTTCAATATACAGACTGAATAACATCGGGAACGGGCTACAACCCTGTCTCACTCCCTTCCCAACCACTGTTTTCCTGTCATGCACCTCGACTCTTATAATTATCTTCTGGTTTCTGTACAAATTGCAAATAGCCTTTCGCTCTCTGTATTTTACATCTGCTACCTTCAGAATATGAAGGAATCTCAATCACCATTGTCAAAAGCTTTTCCTAAGTCTACAAATGCTAGAAACGTACCATTTTGCCTTTCCTTAACCTATCTTCTAAGGTAAATCGTAGGGTCAGTATTGCCTCGCGTGTTCCAACGTTTCTACGGAATCCAAACTAATCCTCCCCGAAGTGGGCTTCTACCAGTTTTTCTATTCGTATGGAAAGCATTTGTTTTAGTATTTTGCTACCATGACTTGTTAAACTGATAGTTAGCCCGTCCGGTTAACCGTGCCGTCTAACATACTGCTTTTCGGGCGGGAAGGCGTGCTGATCCCCGGCACGAAGCCGCCCGGCGGATTAATGTCGAGGTCCGGTGTGCCGGCCAGTCTGAACATGGTTTTTAAGGTGGTTTTCCATGTGCCTCAGCGAATGGGGGCTGATTCCCCTTATTCTGCCTCAGTTACACTATGTCGGCGATTGCTGCGCAAACACTGTCTTCACGTACGCGTACACCATAGTTACTCTACCACGCAAACCTTTCGGTTTACACTCGTCCGGTGTGGCGTTGCTGTCAGGGTTCCTCCGATCCATAATCCGTAGGTAGCAGTCATCAACTGCAGCAGTAGCCCTTGGGCGGCCTGAGCGAGGCATTTGAAAAAAAAAAGAAAAATGTTCAAATGTGTGTGAAATTTATGGGACTTAACTGCTAAGGTCATCAGTCCCTAAGCTTACACACTACTTAACCTAAATTATCCTAAGGACAAACACACACACCCATGCCCGAGGGAGGACTCGAACCTCCGCGGGGACCAGCCGCACAGTCCGTGACTGCAACCGAGGCAGGTCATCGACAGTTCCTGTCTCTCTGTATCTCCTCCATGTCCGAGCAACATCGCTTTAGTTCACTCCAAGACGCCTGACACTTCCCTTGTTGAGAGACCTTCCTGGCACAAAGTAACAATGCGTACGCGATCGAATCGCGGTAATGACCGTCTAGGCACCTTTGAACTACAGACAACACGAGCTGTGTACCTCCTAACTGGTGGAATGGCTGGAACTGGTCGGTCATCGGTCTCCCTCCGTATAACAGGCGATGCGTATGCGTAGTTGCTTTCGTCTTTGGGCGCGTTTGGTGACATCTCTGAACAGTCAAAGGGACTGTGTCTGTGACACAATACCCACAGTCTAAGTCTCTCTTCAGGAGTTCCGGAAACCGGGGTGATGCAAAACTCTTTTTGATGTGTGTAGCTGCGTAGGCTTCCGCGGCCAGAGTCAGTCGACCTGACACAGGGCCATAGCTGTGAAATAGTGAAAGGGAGATTCTGTCTTAGCGGTGTACTACTCCAGAAGCCGTTTCACGAACTCACAAACTCTTCCTCCACAGGAGTATCGATGAGGTCCCTACAAAACTGACGACGGGGCTTTACAAAACTGGCAACGAGGCTTTACAAAAGAGTGGAGCTTTACATCATTTATGTTCAGAAAGTTTTGCAGCAGCACAGCACATAACTCGCCTTTCAGTTTTCAGCATTCCTCGAGTCAAACCTAGATGTGGACACGATCCCTTGCGTGTCAGGGCGAAGAAGTCTACCACAATGACTCCACGACAAACTATCGAGGCAATTCCTACTAACGGTGCAGCACCGCGCATACTGAGCTTCAAGAGCGAAGTGCAGTGACACGAACTAATCATGTACGTGATGAACGTTTTTTTCTTTTACTTTTTGCCACCACAGACACTCCCACACGCATACTTCCATGATTCGCATACAAATTTACCTTGATTCTGAACATATAATTTAAATCCCAATGTACTTCCATCACCGTTATGAAATATCACTCCAAACGCTAATTCAGTATAGAACACACCAGGCAACTTTCCTCGTGTTCGCTTCTTACATCAACGAAGTTGTATGACAGTGATAGTATTAACTTCAGTCTAGTAAAATGTAATTTGAAATTCAGTAAAGATATTTTTTGTGCTTTTTCATGGATAAATAATTTTTCATTTTTACGGAAATGCAATCAGAAATGTGCCTTCCGTATCAGCGATGTCGACAACTTAGAATCGGAGTAGAATTTTTTAAAGAGGACATTGAAGACAAATGGGTATAATAGTTATTCAATCGACAGGGCGTTTACGCGGAATATTTATACCGCTAATAAGAATGACGAGGAATCGCCTTCTCACTCCGTCAAGGACCGTTCGTTTCTGGGGTCACTGACCGCATCAGCAGAATTTTAAAGAAAAACAATATTCAGACATCTTTCTTTAGTGAAAACAAAATAAACGACCTTTTCCGACGGAAAACGGATGTACCTGACTACCTCCACAATGTGGGCGTCTATCAAGTGTCATGTGGCTGCGGCAAAGTGTATATAGGCGTAACGGGAATAACTGTTAAAGAACGCATTAAGGAACAAGAACGGCACATGCGGCTAAAACAAAGTGCAAAATCGACAGTAGCGGAACATCACGAAAACTGTGGCTCTGACATCGATTTTAATAACGTATGTGTACTGGCTAAAGAATCAAACATTTATAAAAGAAAGGTCCGAGAAGCGGTTGAAATTTCTAAGAATGCATCTAATTTCAATAGAGAGGACGGTTATAGGCTTTCGTGGCTCCCCGCCATTAAGGAAGTAAATACGCGGCCGCGATGTGTGAGCGGCATAAACAACGCGCTGCAAGTCACCTCGTCGGACAATAATATTTTGGGTAAACATTCCCCACTCTTGCTCTGTCCGTTTCGAATCCAGCCACTGATGACGACCAACCAATAGCGGTAGCAGGCATTTCAACCAATAACCCTTCTCCAGCATAAATGTGGAACAGTGCCTTTCTATGCAATGACGATGACCGGCAATGGTATCCACAGGAGATGAGCTACCAACGCCCCTTCTTCTGCTTTAGCCTATGACTATGGCCCACCAATGGTATCCACATGTATTTTAACCAATTCTATCACTTCTCCATCACGAACGCCAGAAATTCCCCTTTATAAGTGGACGCGACACTCGTCTCTGACAGTGTTCTAGCAGCAGTGGACACCAAAAGATCCTGAGGAAAATCCCAGCAGAGGGGTCGAAACTTCGAACATTTTAGAAGAAACATGACGCGGCCTAATAACCTACAAGATTTTAACTTCAGTGACAACGGCCACGAAAGCCTGCACACTTACATTTTCACTTCTTGCCGTTATTCCTGCAACCTGCAACCTGCACCTACATTTCAAGAATTTTATTTTTGATTCGGACTACATGCCAGTCCCACGCTACAGGGAACTTTAGTTACAAGGTTTAATTAAGTTATAATTAGCCGCAAATGTATTGGTTGGTTATAAGATCAACATTATATTAGGCCAACTTCGTTGGGAAATGTGTGACCAAGATGTAAGACATACCAATAAGCCTTCCCACTGAAAAGATTACATTACTGTGTTTCGCCGACGTCGCCTTCACTGGAGACAGAGTGCAAACTCGGGTTGGAGTAGTAGTCGTTGATGTCCATCTCTTAAGAACGATCTAGGCATTTGCCTTAAACAATTCTGGGAAATCATGGAAAAACTAAATCTTAATGGCCGGATGAGGAGTTTAAACACGGTCCTCCTGGAGATGATTCCGGTGCATTACCACTGCGCCATCTTGTGCCACCTTCTCTAAATTCTTCACTAGTGATACTCATTTCTCTGAATGATGTAGTCAGTGTGTGTGTTTTAAGCAGTACTGGCTTCCAGTACTGTTTATCGATACGTTGCAGCAGCCTTATTACACTGGGAACACCGGTGCCCCTTCGATCATCGACGTGAAGGAACGTAAGGCCGAGTTGGTACTTGGATGGCTGATCGTCTAAGTGCCCTGGGTGTTGTTTGTTAGGGACATGCAAGTCGCCAAAATGACGTCGAATTCAAAGCCTTCACCACTCTGTTTGCCGTGAGGTATTAATACTCTTAGTCAGCTGTTGTGGCCTAGCGGTTCTAGGCGCTTCAGTCCGGAACCACGCGGCTGCTACGGTCGCAGGTTCGAATGGATGCATGTGATGTCCTTAGGTTAGTTAGGTTTAAGTAGTTCTAAGTTCTAGGGGACTGATGACCTCAGATGTTAAGTTCCATAGTAGTCAGAGCCATTTGAACCATTTATTAATACTGTTTTTATTAGCACTGCTGTATATTCAGTAAGATACTGCTACCTGTAGGGAGATTTAGCAAAGTTGCACTATAGTATTGTCGACGAAAGAAGACCTTTCAGACATGCAGTGGGCTTGGCGCAGTTGCTTTGTGTGTCTACCTCAACTGACCTCGTAACACTATTTTATACACTCACTTGACAGAAGTCATGGGATACCGATACGTACATGCACAGATGGCGGTAGTACCACGTATACAAGGTATAAAAGGGCAGTGCTCTGGTGGAGCTGTCATTTGCACTCAGGTTATTCATGTGAAAAGGTTTCCGTGGTGATTACGGCCGCACGACTGGGATTAGCAGACCTTGAACGTGGATTGATAGTTGGAAATTGACGCATGTGACATTCCACTTCGGATGTCGTTAGAAAATTCAGTATTCCGAGATCCACAGTGTCATGAGTGTGCCGAGAATATCAAATTTCAGGCACTACTTCTCATCACAGCCAAATCAGGGGCTAACGAACTTCATTTAACGACTTAGAGTACCGGTGTTTAAGTAGAGTTGTCAGTGCTAACAGACAACACTGCGTGAAATAACCGCAGTAATCAATGTGGGTTCAAATGGCTCTGAGCACTATGGGACTTAACAGCTATGGTCAGCAGTCCCCTAGAACTTAGAACTACTTAAACCTAACTAACCTAAGGACATCACACCCCCCAGTCATCACGAGGCAGAGAAAATCCCTGACCCCGCCGGGAATCGAACCCGGGAACCCGGGCGTGGGAAGCGAGAACGCTACCGCACGGCCACGAGCTGCGGACATCAATGTGGGACTACGACGAACGTATACGTTAGGACAGTCCGACGCGAGTGCCTTTGCGAACAACACGACATCGCATGCAGAACCTCTCCTGGGCTCGTGAGCAGATCAGTTGGGTCCGAGACGACTGGAAAATCGTGTGCTGATCATTTGAATCATTATTTCAGTTCGTAAGAGCTGGTGGCAGGGTTCGAGTCCACGGAACCAAGCTGATAGTGACTCGGTAACGGAGTGGGCCGAATTTACTAGTAAATGACTGGGTCGTCTGGTCCAGTTGAACTGATCGTTGACAGTAAATGGTTATGTTTGGCTATTTGGTTACCACGTGCAGCCATTCATGGATTTCATCTTCCCACGCAACGACGCGCCGTTCACCGTGCCAAAATTCTTCACGGTTAGTTTGAAGAACGTTCTCGACAATGCGAGTAACCCAGACCGTCTGACATGAATCCATCGAACATGAGACATAACCGAGAGGTCATTCGTGCACAAACATCATGCACCGGCAAGACTTCCGCTTTTATGGACGGGTGTAGACGCAGCATGGCTCAATAATTCTGAGGGGGACGTCCAACGACTTGTTGAGTCCACGTCACGTCGAGTTGCAGCACTCCTCCGGGCGAAAGGAGGTCCATCGCAATATTAGCAGGTATCCCATGATTTTTGTTACCTGAGTGTATTTCAGGTATCCTACACCTCCTAACTAGAATACAACACACAGTATGCCATGTGAAACTGTCAGCAAATTCTTCGTTGGGAAGTAGTTCATCTCGTGCGTCACGTTGGTCTTAATGTCTATTACATCGTCAAAGCGTTGACCCTTCATGAGAATTTACGAAGTTTGTCGTTTCGTGGTAGGCTCGTACTCATAAAACAAGTCTCCTCACATGTGATTTATTTCTGTTTCAGAAAAGAATTGCCCCGTTTTCTTTCGATCAATTCACGGCAAGGTGTAGCGAATGAACTTTGCACCACTGCTCTGTTTTTCAAAATATTCTGAAGAATGGTACTGAACAGTTGATTGAGAGATGTTGCTCCACTGCGATTTTTGACATGACAACATTGACACACTAAACTCGCAAGTCAACTAATTAACACTGCTTGCTCACAAATGTAGTAAAAAGCGCATCTAAAGTTGTTGGTTCAAGTTGCCAAAACAGTGACTGTGCTGGCATCGGTTATAAGTCAGGAATTAAATCAGTTTCAGAAAATTTTAGACGGGTGATGTAGTCCGTCTCTAAACTGAACAATGAGTGGTGCTTATGGAGGGGAAGTGACTTGGTCCTGGAAGAACACATTACCTGTTGTACAAGATCACCTACAAGTAAAAATCAGTTTCCATTCTAAAACCGCAGTGCAGCGTTTGGTAATGTACGTAGATTCCATTTGCTTGAGTTTTTCGCTTTGTTGTATTCGTTACTAGATCCTCCATACCGTATAAGTTTAACACATTTGGTAAAATATAAACGTTCTTCAGACATTTCGAAGACCACAGATATGAAAGGCACGATGCGGAGGGTCAGCATAACACTGTGAAAGTGATAGTAGTTCCTTCTTGTTTAATAGTGTGATCGAATGAATTGGGACTTTGTTTCCCTTCAGTTGGGAAATCAGCCCTGGCGCGACAGTTCAATTTCCATTTGCGCGGCCGGCCGTGGTGGCCAAGCGGTTACAGGCACTACAGTCTGGAACCGCGCGGCCGCCACGGTCGCAGGTTCGAATCCTGCCTCGGGCATGGATGTGTGTGATGTCCTTAGGTTAGTTAGGTTTAAGTAGTTCTAAGTTCTAGGGGACTGATGACGTTGGAAGTTAAGTCCCATAGTGCTCAGAGCCATTTGAACCATTTGAGCCAGCCATTTGCGCGAATATCCTCTTAGCCTCATATATCGATAGTGGGCAACTTTTTGGTGGCGACCAGATGGTATGATGGAAGGTAGCGGATGCTCTGTAGCACTCGCTTGGTGAGCGATCATCAGGAAAAAATAAGGTTGGATGGCGTTCGTAGAGACGGGATGAGCTATGGTGGGCTTCCAGAGATTGTTGTGCACTTGCTACGGACTTGAATGGTGAACGGATGGAGGACACGTGTATTGCCGTGGTTTTTTAAAGCGCTTCGCGGCAAGACTGTTCCTTGGCCTGGGGCTTCTTCTCTTTTATTTTTTTAGTGATGTTTATTGCGGTACGGCACTAATTCCTCTCCTCTGCCAACCTCTTCATCTCACATCTCATAGTAGCACTTGCAACATGTGTCCTCAACTATTTGTTGAATGTATTCCAGTCTTTGTTGTCCTCTACAGTTTTCGCCCTCTACAACTTCCTCTAGCATCGTTCAAGTCATTCCCTGATATCTTAACAGAGGTCGTATCATCCTGCCCTTCTTCTTGCCTTGCTTTCCAAATATTCCTTTCCTCATCGATTCTACACAGAACCTCCTTATTCCTTACTTCATCAGTCCACTTAATTTTCAACATTCGTAGCCGGCCGAAGTGGCCGTGCGGTTAAAGGCGCTGCAGTCTGGAACCGCAAGACCGCTACGGTCGCAGGTTCGAATCCTGCCTCGGGCATGGATGTTTGTGATGTCCTTAGGTTAGTTAGGTTTAACTTGTTCTAAGTTCTAGGGGACTAATGACCTCAGCAGTTGAGTCCCATAGTGCTCAGAGCCATTTGAACCATTTTTCAACATTCGTTTATAGTACCACATCTGAAATCCGGTTTTCCCACAGTCCGTGTTTCACGACCAAACAATACTGTGTTTCAGATGTACATCCTCAGAAACTTCTTCCTCAAATTAAGGCCTATGTTTGATACTAGTAGACTTCTCTAGGTCAGGAATGCCCTTTTGCCAGTAATAGTCTACTTTTTATGTTTTCCTTTCTCCGTTCGTCATTCGTTATTTTGCTGCCTAGGTAGTAGAATTCCTTAACTTCATCTACTTCGTGATTACCAACCCTGATGTAAAGTTTCTCGTTGTTCTCATTGCTACTACTTCTCATTACTTTCGTCTTTCTTCGATTCATTTTCAGTCCATATTCTGTACTAATTAGAATGTTCATTCTATTCAGGAAATCACGTCACACAGGAGAGCAATGTCATCTACAAATCGTGTCATCGATATCCTTTCGCCTTGAATTTTAATCTCATACCTGAACCTTTCTTTTATTTCCGTCATCGCTTCTTCAATGTATAGATTGAACAGCAGGGGCGAAAGATTACATCCCTGTCTTACTCCCTTTTTAATCGGAGCACTTCGTTCTTGATCGTCCACTCTTATTATTCCCTCTTCGCTTTTTTGCATATTGTTTATTACCCGTCTCTTCGTATAACTTACCGCTGTTTCGAATATCTTGCACCATTTGACATTGTAAAACGCTTTTTTCAGGTCGGCAGATCCTATGAACGTGTCTTGATTTTTCTTTAGTCTTGTTTCTATTACCAAACGCTACGTCAGAACTGTCTCTCTCATGCCTTTACCTTTCCTAAAGCCAGATTGATCGTCATCTAACTCATACTTAATTTTGTTTTCATTCTTCTGTATATTATTCTTGTCAGTAGCTTGGATGCATGTGCTCTTAAGGTGATTGTACGGTAATTATCGCACTTGTCAGACTGTGGCATAGCGGACGGAAAATTCTACTGCACGCCTTGGGAGAAGCCGTGGCTGTTGTGATATGGTAGTGCAATGGTAACTTCTCACCTGGATCGTGAAAATCATGTGGATCTGGTTCGATTTGTTCGCTTGTTGCCCTTTCTTTGATAGCGAGCTCTGAGGAATTGCGCTTTTGGGATAAAAACAGCCTTATCGCACTCCCGTTGTTTGCCAACATGAGATATTTTTTTTATATTTTACTTTAATTTTAAGGAAGAGTCCGCGAACAAGTTGACTGTAATTATCTGGGCTGTGATAAAATTTTTCCTTGTACCTGTGAAGCAATTGACATGTGCTGAACGCGGACAAAATTTGGTGACCGAGATTGTCACTGCGACAAATTATCTAATTGTGTAAGGCACTGGTCGTAGGCGTAGATACATTTAAATGATTATTTTTAGGGGTTCCTTAGTGAGCATAGTAGTTTCTAAAGTACAAGATGTTAAATTTTATTCATTTGTGGAAATCTGAACGGATTCCTCTTAGCCTGTGTGGGTTCATTTGTTCTGAGACTGTGTTTGCATTACTTGCACGTGTTCGAGGTAGTTTAATAATTCTCCTTGTAAATCCTATTGCGTTATGTATGTTATGGTTTAGTGGGCCCTGTTACTGCTACGTTATTACTGCTATTAATACGTTACTGCTGTTATTACTGTAATTCTTGAGACAACGTGCAGCCTTACTGGTGCGTGAAATTCAGTGCTTTAAGTGGTTCAGAAAGTAACTCATTTAAAAGAATGCTGTGAAAGTTTTAAACTAGTGTTTTAAACTTTGTTAGTTTGTTGTAATTTTACTTGGATCACTAATCAATTTTGTCACTGTAAGAATTCTTTGGCAGTAATTTTCTGGAGTTTAGAGTTAATTGGGTATTTCAGTATTAAATGAGAAGTTACGAGTGAGTTCCCTTCCACAATGCTTGCTTGTTGAATTTCATTGCAGACGTTATCAATTAAAGGTATAATTAAGATCCTGCTTATACTTTGGGAAATTATATGTCTAATAAATGTGTTTTAAAATATTATATTTTTATTTGTTGATCCAGCCCCTCACCAATCCACCACGCAGCTCCTCACTATGGCACCATTTCAGTAAAAAGTCTATAGAATGGCAGATCGTTTTAAACTTACGTAGCTCAACTAAAAAAACAATAAACTTGATTCCGTACAATTTCCAAGTGTCTCAGTATTATTTCTGTTTGCTAATAAAATGCATGAGACAGTTGTGTAATGGAAGATTTTTTATTCATTTTTTTTTTCATTTACTGACCTATTGCCAACTGTGTAGGCGTTAGAGGGAACAGCACCAGTCCCTCTGATATCCAGTGATTCCGTTGTTTCCGCTGCATAATTTAACAGAATATCTGAAATACTAATGTCCTCTGTGGTTGGATTAATCTGCACCGTTACATTCCACTAAAGTGGCGCATTGTATAGTTGCTCCCGATAGAAGCTCTAATACAGTGATTTGATGAAGCAGCTATTATTAATGACACTATGATTACTGCATTTTCAGCCTGTGTGTTGTATGAACTGGTATGCCTACAAATGTGCTACCACGAAAGGGAGAATCATTTATTTATTCATTTTGCTGCCACAATTATGCCACGTTTTCTGTTTGGAGTGCGGTTGCTGTTAAAACCCTTTTTAATGGTCCGATTTCCAATTATTTTATCTGAATCTATTCCCTGACACTTTGCAGTGTGTGATGGGAGGTAATTTGTGTACCGTTTCCACTCAATCCTGTCCGTTTCGCTCGCCGCAGTGACCGAGAAGCGCCATTGTCGGTGCGAGCTCAAATTCCTCTTAATTTTATTTTCGTCCTCTTTTCGACAGATATGCATAGGAGTATGAAAAATATTGGTTGTCCCTTCAACGAAAGTATGTTCACACATTCTGAACGGTAAATGACACGGTGATGTGGCCAGGAGAACGGAGTTCCAGAGAACGAAGAAACACAGCAGTGGAAGGGAAATGCAGTACTAACCAGACTATAGCACATACTGAAAGTTACCACCATTAATCTCTTGCCACTTTTGCGCCCTGGTCAACGATTTTTTGAAGGCGGATCGAAGCTGGACTGCTGGAATTGCTGCAGTCTCATCCGAAATATTCTGCTCCAGATCTTGAAGACTACGACGGTTGTGGCGATACACCTTATACTTGAGGATTCCCCACACAAAGTAATGGCATGCTGACAGATTAGGTGACCTAGGTGGCCAGCTAGGGCTCCAACCAGACTGACGTCTGCTAACAACTCTGTCAAGCGTGAAGAGTGTGTAAATTTGCTCCAATGTTCGGCCGGCTGTATAAGCACTTGCTCCATCCAGTTGGAACCAACTGCAGGTCTTTGCATCATTCGTTAATTCTGCCACAAATGGTTTCAAAAAGTTGGCAATGTAACGCTCCGAAGTTCGGGCGACTTTTATTTGCACCATCCTGTATAACAACTGGCTTGGCGATGTCCTTGTCGACAGCTCAGTACTAGTTCTTCTGGTCCAGACGGCATACCAATAACGTTCCTTTCAGAGTATGCTGGCCCGCAGCTGTGGTCGACTGGTTCTAGGCGCTTCAGTCCGGAATCACGTGGCTGCTACGGTCGCAGGTTCGAATCCTGCCTCGGACATTGATGTGTGTGATGTCCTTAGGTTACTTAGGTTTAAGTAGCTCTAAGTCTAGGGGACTGATGACCTCAGATGTAAAGTCACATAGTGCTTGGAGCCATTTGAACCATTTGAACCAAGAAAGTTAGTACGAGTAATCCACTAAATTACAGGCCAGTATCATAAACCTCCATATGCAGAGGGATTTTGGAACATATATCGTGTTCGAATGTTATGAATTACCTAGAAGAAAACGGTCTATTGATACATAGTCAACATGGACTTAGAAAACAACGTTCTTGTGAAACACATCTAGCTCTTCACTCGCATGAAGTGTTGAGTGCTATTGACAACTCGCATGAAGTGTTGAGTGCTATTGACAAGGGATTTAAAATTTATTCCGTATTTTGTGGATTTCAGGATGGCTCTTGACACTGTACCACACAAGCGACTAGTAGTGAAATTGCATGCTTATGGGATATCGTCACGGTTATGCGACTGGATTCGTGATTTCGTGTCACAGAGGTCACAGTTAGTAGTAATTGACGGAAAATCATCGAATAAAACAGATTTCATTTCTGGTGTTCCCCAAGGTAGTGTCAATAGGATCTTTGCTGTTCCTTATCTATATAAAACATTTGGGAGACAATCTGAGGAGCCGTCTTAGGTTGTTTGCAGATGACGCCGTCGTTTATCGGCTAAAAAGTCATCAAAAGATCAAAACAAATTGCAAAATGATTTAGAAAAGATATCTGTATATTGCGAAAATGGGCAATTGACCCTAAATAACGAAAAGTGTGAGGTCATCCACATGAGTGCTAAAAGGAATCCATTAAACTTCGGTTACACGATAAATCAGATCAAAATCTAAGGGCTGTAAATTCAACTGAATACCTAGGAATTACAATTACGAACAACTTAATTTGGAAGGAACACATAGAAAATGTTGTGGAAAAAGCTAACCTAAGACTGCGTTTTATTGGCAGGACACTTACGAAATGAAACAGATATACTAAGGTGACAGCCTACACTACTCTTATCCGCCCTCTTTTAGCATACTCCTGCGCGGTGAGGGATCCCTACCAGATATGATTCACGGAGAACATCGAAAAAGTTCAAAGAAGGACAGCAAAAGAAATATGGGAGAGAAATGATACAGGATTTGGGGTGGACATCACTAAAACGAAGGCGTTTTTCGATGTAGCGGAATCTTCTCACGAAATTCCAATCACCAACTTTCTCCTCCGAATGCGAAAATATTTTGTTGACACGGAGAAGCGATGACCATAAATATAAGGGAAATCAAAGCTCGTACGGAAAGATGTAGGTGCTCGTTCTTCCCGCGCGCCAAACGAGATTGGAATAATAGAAAATAGTGAAGGTGGTTCCATGAACCCTCTTCCAGGCACTTAAATGTGATTTGCAGAGTATCTATGTAGATGTAGATGAGTACAATCGTGGCACGCTTGGCGTTGTGTCACCTTCAAATGGCTCAGATGGCTCTGAGCACTATTGGACTTAACATCTGAGGTCATCAGTCCCCTAGACTTAGAACTGCGTAAACCTTACTAACCTAAGGACAGCACACACATCCATGCACGAGGCAGGATTGGAACGTGCGACCGTAGCAGCAGCGTGGTTCCGGACTCAAGAGCCCAGAACCGCTCTGTCACAACGGTCGGCCCTACTGCAGCATCTAGAACAGTGTTTGTTTTTGTAATTAATTTTTTCTCTTCAGCAATTTATTCATTAGGTAGTAATGTATTTACGTTTGACGACTCTTCGACTTCTTTACAGCAAATTCGCTTCTGGGCCCGAATTTTTCTCTCTTTATTAGATCCATTACTGTCGCATAGATCAGCCCAGGGGGATGGGCGATATGAGAACTGGAACAGCACCGAGCTTTACTGTGTGTTTCGGAATGAGGTTCAACAGTTCACTTTTCAGATCCCGTTCATAATCAAACTCACCTATGTGAACAGACATGCATTAGCAACCGAAAACTGGAAGATACGTTTTGGGAAACACAAATTTAATTCCAAATTTCAAAGCAAACCATTATAAAACATATTCCCAGTTCCTCTGGGTCACCGATAAGAACTTACACTAATGTGAACAACTTGGTATTCACACAAAAACACAGTGTCAGCACAACTGGTTAAGGCAGTAGCTCGCTTTTGGGCTGTGGCATGGCCGACTGTGACTATGCGCCTCACCTTGCTTTTGTGCACGCACCATGCGATGCATGGAAGATGCCGACCATGCCAGTTATGAATCCGCGTTTGGTAAGTGACAGTAGTGGAAGAAAGCTGAAGTGACGTCAGTCTGCGATGTTGCCAGATTTATTAAAGATGGCGGCACTTCCTGCGTGGTCCCCCACCTTCTCTTCACGGGGGTAGATGTGGTAACGACACGCTGATGACATAACCATCCCCCTCCTTCTCATTCTCATTTCTCGCTTCCCTTCACCACTTCCCCTTCCCTCCCTCACTAGTGAATTGGCAGGAAAAAGACCAGTCTGCGCAGAACTGCTGGAGAGGAAAAACATAAGGCATTGTCTCAGGGATTGTGTTCATTTATTTATAAGCACGTTATACTCCTGAAAGAATTTCCTAAGTTTTGGTAGGAAAGCTGAACTGACAATTACCATACTGCTTTGCTGCTTCAAAGTGAAATAAACACAACTGCTTGAATTGGTAGCCTGCCAGAAAAATGCTCTCATCAAGAAACAGGTCTAGTGAAATGAAATGTGCCATAAGGTCGAGCAATACATTGTTTGTATTTTTAAACATTAACTAAGTTAATTATTCAAATTGCTGGGAAATATGCTCAGGTGACAAGATGTTGGTGTTAGGCATAGAGCGGTTTAACTAGTGTATTTCCTGTAAGTGTATATCTGAGGACTGCATATGTACTTGGTGGTTCGAAAGAGGTGGTAATATGGTTTAAATGGCTCTGAGCACTATGGGACTTAACTTCTGAGGTCATCAGTCCCCTAGAACTTAGAACTACTTAAACCTAACCAACCTAAGGACATCACACACATCCATGCCCCATGCAGAATTCGAACCTGCGACCGTAGCGGTCGCGCGGTAGCAGACTGTAGCGCCTAGAACCGCTCGGCCACTCCGGCCGGCTGAGGTGGTAATGGATGAGCGAAGTGGGAATACTTTTAAGAAAATATTGGTGATGCAGCAGGATGGACTGAGGTTGCATTTCACAAATTATACAGGCTAATTACTGTGCTGTAGCTCTTTGTGTTTTTAGAAATGGCCAGTCAATCTAAAATGCAGGAGACAATTTCGTACAGTTCCCCTGTCTCAGGCTGAATGAACCACAGGTACTCACCTTGCTGTATGGGGCTAGAATGAGGTTGCTGAAAACAGGTTTTCTTCACCTTTGCGGTAACGTGAGTGTATATATGTTCACTTTCCTGTGCAATATGACTCAAAATTGGCGGGGAACTGCCCTACAGCCACTGGCAGAAAAGTCTCCTCCTACCGATCTACAAGTGTATAGCTCCTGAGAAACTTGTATACAGAGACATTCTAAGATGGTATAAGACGGAAAAATATCAATGAAGTGTAGAAGGAATAGCCTCCTACCATTCTAGAAGTGAAATAGCTGCTGAGAAAGTTCTACAAATACGTACATACACTCCTGGAAATTGAAATAAGAACACCGTGAATTCATTGTCCCAGGAAGGGGAAACTTTATTGACACATTCCTGGGGTCAGATACATCACATGATCACACTGACAGAACCACAGGCACATAGACACAGGCAACAGAGCATGCACAATGTCGGCACTAGTACAGTGTATATCCACCTTTCGCAGCAATGCAGGCTGCTATTCTCCCATGGAGACGATCGTAGAGATGCTGGATGTAGTCCTGTGGAACGGCTTGCCATGCCATTTCCACCTGGCGCCTCAGTTGGACCAGCGTTCGTGCTGGACGTGCAGACCGCGTGAGACGACGCTTCATCCAGTCCCAAACATGCTCAATGGGGGACAGATCCGGAGATCTTGCTGGCCAGGGTAGTTGACTTACACCTTCTAGAGCACGTTGGGTGGCACGGGATACATGCGGACGTGCATTGTCCTGTTGGAACAGCAAGTTCCCTTGCCGGTCTAGGAATGGTAGAACGATGGGTTCGATGACGGTTTGGATGTACCGTACACTATTCAGTGTCCGCTCGACGATCACCAGTGGTGTACGGCCAGTGTAGGAGATCGCTCCCCACACCATGATGCCGGGTGTTGGCCCTGTGTGACTCGGTCGTATGCAGTCCTGATTGTGGCGCTCACCTGCACGGCGCCAAACACGTATACGACCATCATTGGCACCAAGGCAGAAGCGACTCTCATCGCTGAAGACGACACGTCTCCATTCGTCCCTCCATTCACGCCTGTCGCGACACCACTGGAGGCGGGCTGCACGATGTTGGGGCGTGAGCGGAAGACGGCCTAACGGTGTGCGGGACCGTAGCCCAGCTTCATGGAGACGGTTGCGAATGGTCCTCCCCGATACCCCAGGAGCAACAGTGTCCCTAATTTGCTGGGAAGTGGCGGTGCGGTCCCCTACGGCACTGCGTAGGATCCTATGGTCTTGGCGTGCATCCGTGCGTCGCTGCGGTCCGGTCCCAGGTCGACGGGCACGTGCACCTTCCGCCGACCACTGGCGACAACATCGATGTACTGTGGAGACCTCACGCCCCACGTGTTGAGCAATTCGGCGGTACGTCCACCCGGCCTCCCGCATGCCCACTATACGCCCTCGCTCAAAGTCCGTCAACTGCACATACGGTTCACGTCCACGCTGTCGCGGCATGCTACCAGTGTTAAAGACTGCGATGGAGCTCCGTATGCCACGGCAAACTGGCTGACACTGACGGCGGCGGTGCACAAATGCTGCGCAGCTAGCGCCATTCGACGGCCAACACCGCGGTTCCTGGTGTGTCCGCTGTGCCGTGCGTGTGATCATTGCTTGTACAGCCCTCTCGCAGTGTCCGGAGCAAGTATGGTGGGTCTGACACACCTGTGTCAATGTGTTCTTTTTTCCATTTCCAGGAGTGTATATGTTAAGAAGGAACAGGACACCAAACTACCACTGAAAGTGTAGAAGGAACTGTCTCCTACCGATCTACAAGTGTGCAGTTGCTGAGGACTTTTACACTCACACAGACGTATATGATAAGAAGGGATAGGACAGCAAACTCTCACTGGCCAATACATGATACGAAGACTGCAGAAGAATGCTTCACTTCTCTAATTACACATCGAAAGTGTAGTGAAAAACCACCACTCGTAAACAACGGATGGTAATGCACCAAATACACTGGGGTTTGAAAAAAAATGATTGCAGTAACACAACTACCACAAAAACCAACCCCAAAGGATCTCGCCAGGAGAGAGTGGCGGCAGCAGCACCTCAGTATGTGGTTACAGGCTAAGTAGCATAGAACTAGTCTTACCTCCCCTCCTCCCTTCATCTCCTTCCTCCATGGGTAGAGATACCGGTTTTCGAGGCCTGTTCTATCCTATCGCTGATATTACACAAAGAGATCTGGTGCTGGTACACTATGCCTGGTCCGCAGAAATCAGTCACAGATGGGCAAAAGGCTCTATAACAGGCACTTCCTGCAAGATGTATCGTATTTCTCGGAAAGCTTGTCCATCCCGTCCCCTGGCACTATTTTTCAGCAAGAACAGTAGCAAAATATCTGCTAATTCGTCACAGATGAAGAATTGAACGATCAACAGTCTCATGTAGAAAGAACATTGGAATAATGCGTCCTGCATAAGTGGGATACACACCGACCTCTATACAAGTCGTCTCCCTGTGCGCTGATATGCCCCCGACAAGTGGAGAGCCGTGCCTTGAACTCGCTAGACGCCGCCGCTGCATGTAATTACAATCCATCATCGCTTGCGTTTATTGTTCAAATGGTTCGAATGGCTCTGAGCACTATGGGACTCAACTGCTGTGGTCATCAGTCCCCTAGAACTTAGAACTACTTAAACCTAACTAACCTAAGCTCATCACACACACCCATGCCCGAGGCAGGATTCGAACCTGCGACCGTAGCAGCAGTGCGGCTCCGGACTGGAGCGCTTAGAACCGCACGTCCACCGCGGCCGGCGCTTGCGTTTATTCTACTTAGTCAGATAAAGTGTCCGAAGGCTGTCTAGCAAAGGTTTCAGATATCCCACTGTGCCCAGAAAGAGCTCTTTGTATGTGTGTGTGTGTGTGTGTGTGTGTGTGTGTGTGTGTGTTTTTGTGTCGTTTATTGTGCTTTCAAAACGAATACTGTGATGGCAACAGTGCAAACAGTAAACAGTGGATATAGTACTAAAATCAAATAAATCTCCAGCTAAATAAGTGCGAACTCAAACTAAATAAGAGCGAACTCAAACTCGTGGTGTGAACTTCAGCTTTCTACAATCAATATTGAAATGATAAGATTGAATTATTCGGTGAATACGCCACAAAATGTGTACTTAACACCAGCCATCAACCCTTAAACATACATTCAACTAACAAGTTGCAAACACTATGGTGATTAGAAGACTTCGCCAACAATTTAATGCTGTGAGAACCAAACAACAACACAATAACCAATATTGAGCGAACATTCTGGGATGATACACATGTTTTCTTGTCAGTGGCACGAGCGTATCTTCGGAGGAGGGAGATATAATCCTCTTATAAATGAGTAGCCACTAAAAAAGGAAAACAAAACGACACACAATAGCAATCTCTATGTTACTCTACGATTGCACCCGAGCCTTGGTTCTACAGGAATATGAAATGCTATAATAACAACACACAAAAATGTAAGAACATCACACAACTATCGGAATAAAAAACAAATCTTCCACAAGAATCATGCATGTGGCATTACCGCGTTGTTTGAGTACAGACTAAGCAGCTTAGAACCGGTCTTATCTCACTTTCTACTTCTTGAACTCCCTCCCCTTCTCCCCCTGTAGGTAGCTATAATGTTTTTCCAGGCCTTTTCTATCTTTTCGCTGATGGTACACAAAGAGTTCCACAACTGCAGGTGCTCTGCCTTGGTCGGTGTTGGACTGACAATGATATATAGGTTCCGGTCTGCCTCTCGACCGTCCCATGGGCCTATCATTATGCTGGTGATACATGGAGAGACCCATCTGCTGGCGATGCTCTACTTTGGTTGGTGTCCGGCTGACAGTGATGTACTGTTTCAGTTCTGCAGAAATCAGATTACCTTCTAGGTATTAAGAACCACTGGAACAATAACAATAGTGAAATACTTGGCTTTCATCACGGACTACTCTCCAGAAGAAGAACGATCAACAGTATGCTACTGCTCTCCGTTGCATCTCGTGCTGTGTGAGGCAGTTCCAGGGACTGTATTCGCCACACGGGTGGGCGCCTTGACCAGGCAGGTGCCATGGTCAGCGGTCTGTCGCTATTCAGTATGCTGGCTTCGACCATCCCGCTGCCGCCGATCGCTTCCAGCACTCTTCCGTAGTCTGAACACTCAAAATTAGTGTCTGTTGAAGTCTTGTAAATAAACTGTCATGCATGTCGGTATTGCATACATTTTATATACACAAATATCAATACAATACAGCAGCCTTCACACTATCTGTTCACACTTCGGAAAAATCACTATCATTTATACGCCTGACACCAAAGCTTCAATTCACAACCCCTCCTTCGTTGTTATTTCAGAACATCCAACTGAGCCAGCCGGTGTGGCCGAGCGGATCTAGGCGCTTCAGTCTGGAACGGCGCGACCGCAGGCAGGATTCGAACCTGCTACCGTAGCGGTCACGCGGTTCCAGACTGAAGTGCCTTTAACCGCTCGGCCAATCCGGCCGGCTTGTGTAAGTTCTTCAGCAGCTATTCAGCTTGTAGACAGGTAGGACGCTACTCTTCCTACACTTCAGTGATAATTTGCTGTCCTACCCCTTCTTATCATGTATCTGTGTACATGTTCCTCAGGAGCTATACACTCATTTATTGGTAAATACTGGAAGAAGGGAAAATCGTTAGTTGGTGACTGTTAAGACAGTTCTCCAACAATTTTGAGTGGTGTTGTGGACTAGAGGACACAGCTAGTGGAAAATATAAACACAAGCAATCGGAAAGGGGAACAAAACCCATTTCAAGCACGCTCAGTTGAGACCAGTACCCCAAGGTGAGAACCTAGAGTTAATTCAGTCCAGGATAGGGGAACAGGATGGAGTTGTCTTCTACGCTGTGGATTGACCGTCCATTTCAAAAATTATGACAGCTGCAGTGGAGGAAATAGTCTCTTTCAGTTGCGAAATGCATCCACAGTCCATCATAATGCATTACCATTATTTGCTGAAAAATATTCCCTACACACTCATTTGTTACCACTTCTTTCCAACCATCAAGTATGAAGCTATAGACGCAGTTCACAGCCGTGTGCTTGCAGGATATACATTTATTAAACTGCTCTCTGTTCAACACCAACATTTCATCACTTGAACACATTGAGAGGTGGCCGAAGTCCCCTCTCATATTTCTATCTTACTCCGAGAAATTCAATTTTCCTCTCTAATTACATGCGGTGAAAAGTTGCTATTCCTTCACACGTGGACTTCCCACGCAGCGTCTCTCGTCACCCGGGTGGTCCGGTGACAGGCAGGCACTTCTGATCTTGAAAGGGTTAAGCCGAGGGGTGTGAGGGAGTCGAGTGAATGCTTTCCAGACGCCGACGTTGTCATAATAGCGGCGGAGACATGCCCCAGGGGCCTGAAGGAACAGCTGGGCTAGAGGTTCTGTTACTTCGCAGAAACTTAGCGAAATCACTTTCTGGCGGGGCTACCAGCGAGGCATGGGAATGACTTGTGTACCCAGGCAGTCTTGGCGGGCAAATTCCCGCAAAATCGTAACTGTGATTGGCTTGCTCAGGACACAGCTCCGTGACGTAGCAAAATCAGCGCAGAAATTGGTGCCAAGAATCTCCATTGGTGGATTGATAGTGCTTCGGCAATAGGGTGGAATTTTCCGCCGGTTTTCGAATTGCTGATTGGAACATTTAACCACGGCCACTGTCGTAGGGGCGGGAATGTTCTGTGTTCGGTTTGTACGGGTGCTCTTGTAGTTGTCGGCTCTCACCCTTCGGTCGGAGTAGGTTACACGACTGAGGTCTCGCTGCTCTGGACAGCCTGCCTTCCGTTGGCTATCTAATACATTTTTATTTGATTGTAACTGTTTAACGAAGTTGCTGAAGTTTCAACTTCAACGTAACTTTCCGAGTACAGTCGGCAATTGAGCGTTCTGCGTACAAGTGGCCTATGTTGTCTGTCTTGGGCAGTTTTGGCTAAAGTTGACTGTATCGGAGTTACTGTGTGACTTCGCTTGTTAAAATCAATCACTGTACCATCAGTGATTGTGTGGCGAGCCTTCTTCGTCTCCCTCAGAGGCGCATTTGTATTGATAGGAAGTCTTTAGTCTGGAACAACCAGACCAGGACAATTTGTTTGGGGCTGTACTCGCGACATTATCATCACCACGACGGGACGTCGAACCAACCAGCCATCGGTTCCGGTACGCCAGATCGTGTCCTTCCAGTTAAGAAGACAGCTCGGTAATGTATGTCCGCAGAACCGGCAAATTAGGGAATTTGCACTGTGATAATCAGAGCTCAGCAGAGCGCGCCTGTTCGTCTTTTTCTAACTTTGTTCTGTCTTGGGTGTTCATTGTCTGAGTTTTCACTACTGTAGCAGCAATTAATGTTGGGTTGGTTGTGTGTTTCTCTTAAGATTTGAGTTGCAAGGCATTGGCTCCACATACCACTTCATCATAAATGTCACAATCTAGTTTAGGGACAACTTCACCTTCACAGCATTTATTTGAGTATCCAATTTGATCCATTTTGATGTATTGTAAATGTTTCATGTGTTTTGATTATGATTTTGAGTTTAGTCATAATAAATCAAATTGTTATCTTGGACATAACTTTCATTCTGTTACTCGGTAGAGTAACCCTTTCATTTCTCACTACGTTACTGAAACTTTCCTTTATTTAATGTCTATCAAATTAAATTATTGCAGGTGCCAAACTCTTTTCTACTCCACTTGCAGGGTCGATTACAGTCAGTTCGTGTTTCTTTTTAATCCATGTGCAACAGCAAAAGTCGGAGTTAGAATAGTGGGGGCTTACAGCATCATTTGTATATGAAAATTCTCAAAGAATTTAGTGTTAAATACACTACTAGCCCCGGCAACTCGCAACATTTTCCAGCAATTTAATATATTAATTTAATAAATATCTAAATACATAAACAATACATTGCTCGAATCTGTTGCCCATCTCGTTTCATAAGATCCGCTTTCACGAGAGCGTTTTTCTATTGCCCTTCCAATTTAAAGCAGTTGCGTTCATTTGACTTACAGGCAGCAAGACCGTAAAGTAATTTTCAGTTCGGCTTTCCCGATAAATTTTAGTAAGTTCTTCCAGCATTATAAAATCTATAGAAATAAATGAACACAGTTCCCAAGACAGTACTTTACATTCTTCCTCTTCAGCAGCACAGCACAGACTGAATCGTTTTCCCACCAATTCAAAAACAAGAAGGTGTGGATCGAGGGGGGACATGATAAGACTGGGTGTGGTGACGTCAACAGTGCGATGGTGCCACATGGAGAGGAGGTGGGGAGACGACTCCGGAAGAGCCACTATCTTGAATACATTTGGCAAGAATGCAGACTGGTGTCACTTCGGATGTGTGTGACATGCGGCTCCCATGTACACAGTTACGTATGCAAGGTGTGTGTATCAATTACTATTAAACTGGGAGGTAACCACATATTAAAAGGATAGCAAGTAATTGGTTAACATGTCAGAAGAAGTACATGCAATCTCTTCTTAAGCTGTTGAAAGGGTTCTCCAAACACAATGTCATTCAGGGTCCATTAAAGTTTACACATTTCTCAACATAAAATTCACTTACATAGGATAACCGAAAACATTACAGCGATGAACGTAATATCGACATGGATAACGAAATCCGCATTTATTTCGCTTTATGTAAAGATGGAATACAATTGCGCAATAATGTAAGAAATAGGAATTTACAATGAAGTGAAGTTTCATATGGTCACGCAATCAACCCTCTGAACTCTTCAATCTATTACTATCTACGTCACGTGTTTAATTACTACAGTTATCATCCTAGAACAACAAAAGGAACAGGACAAATGACACTGGGAGGAGCCTCATGGCTCTTACCTCACATCCGTATCGTCTATTCTAGTAACAACGGTTGCAGGCATAAACGTGTTACAGGCCACTGGCTGACTATAAAATTTCTGACTACTTCGCACTGAGGCTACATCAAGTACGTTTTAGAACGATAATTATCCTCTCTCCATCAGATAACTGTGCATGCCATAGTGTAATAGTATATTAATAAGAAATCAAATATATTACAAGAACATTTGACGAGTCTTTGAATGATTAGCGAAATTATGTCCAGCAAATGAGATGTCGACTGACAATTTAAAGGTCAATATTTATCTTTACATAGCAATAGTGTATCAAAGCCAAGCAACTGCAGTATATATAGTCTACACAAAGCACCAGACAAACATCGCCTAGTGCTCTTTAAAATTCTAGCTTAAACGTTGAGCTTCTGGAATTTTCAATTGATGCTTCATTAGATGTACGAAATTTCGCGCGTCATTCGAAGGCATGTGAAACTCTTCTCTAATTTATTTTATTTCTTCCTTTTAGACAAAACACTATACAAAATATTTGACCGTTTTGTTTAATTTCTTGCTATTTTGATGTTTTTCGACGATTAAATGTGATATAAATGTAGTTTTTAATGCTTAAAATAAGTTGATCTTGAAGGGATGAACTTGTTCACACTTCATTTACATAGCTAGCAGCTGGTCTTCGTGAAATACGAGGGTGTGCTGAAAAGTTATGCCTCCGGATCTATTGTGTGAAAACTCTCAAAAATAAAACGAACTTTATTAACATTCTACATCTTTATTCTTCTTGCCTATATGGCTATTTCTCTACATACTGATCCTGACGACGAAAATACCTCTCCAAACCAGAAATCAGTTTTTTGATAGCGTCACTATATGGTTCAAATGGCTCTGAGCACTATGGGACTCAACATCTGAGGTCATCAGTCCCCTAGACCTTAGAACTACTTAAACCTAACTAACCTAAGGACATCACGCACATCCATGCCCGAGGCAAGATTCGAACCTGCGACCGTAGCGGCTGCGCGGTTCCAGACTGTAGCGCCTAGAACCGCATGACCATACCGGCCGGCAAGCGTCACTATAGAATGTTTGATATTTTTCACGGTGCCACAACCTCACCTCTGCTTTCACGACCTCATCACTATCGAAGCGAAGTCCTCCAACGTGTTCTTTAAGTTTTGGAAACAGATGAAAAGCGGATGGGCCCAAGTCAGGCCTGTATGGAGGATCTTTCTATTGCTTTCTTTTGCTACTGCCTTTATCCCGCATTGTGCGCAGGGTCGGCAGTGTTAAGTATGGAAGTGGCATGGTTAATGTTAAGGGGTGGCCAGATGCACTTTCTGCCACCATCCCATACCCCCCAGGATGGAAGTAGTGAACCCCAGCTGTCTGCATCTAGTGTAAATCGTGAATTAGTTTGAATGTGTTGTAAATGTCTGCGAGTCGTGGAATTGAGGCAGGACGTGGGGACCAGCCCAGTATTCACCTAGTAGGATGTGGAAAACCGCCTAAAAATCACATCCGGGCTGGCCTGCACACCGGCCGTCGTTGTTAATCCGCTGGGCGGATTCGAGCCAGAGCCGGCACGCCTACCCTAGTCCAGGAAGCAGCGCGTTAGCGCTCTCGGCTACCCTGGCGGTTTCGGGACTGTGTGGAGGATAACCTGTGACAATTAATCCAAGGGGTCGAATTACTGGAGATGCCGGAGCGCTCGACTGCGGTCTGGCACTATCATACTGAAGGAAAGGGTGGTCGATGTGTGGAAGAACTCTTCGAATTCGAAACTCGATTACAACACGCTGTTTCTCGCACACCACCATGTCAAATGCTACAATTCGTAGTTCCCTAGCAGCAGAAGGCTCCAGATACATAGACAAGAAGTATAGAGATGCAGAATTTTAACAATCTTTGTTTTGTTTAATACGCTTTAAGAGTTTTCACACAACCTTATTACTTTTCATCACGTCCCGGTGTTTCGATTATCGCTCAATAAATAATGAAGTTGCTTTCAAGGTGGTAAATATTATTTTGCAAAACTAACATCCATACAGGTGCATGTGGACTATTTCCCACATTTCTTTTGGCTATGGAAATTCGCGAAATAATCAATTGCAAAATTCTAGATAAAACTAGATTTCTTTATTTCAAATGTGTATAGCCATAAATTACCCATCTTAAGATTTTAAACACTATCTTTGGAAAACAGTTTCATAAGAAATAGTAACTGTAACAGATGTATGAGGTTTACAAATTTGCAATGCTTTTAAAACTGAGTTGCGAAAAGTGATAAATGTAAACTTTTCAAATAAGTCCTCAGACAATTTGTCTCAAATTTCACCAATGGCCTGCCTTTACAAGAAAGACAATACTGCCACAGTCATCTATGTGTTATATCTATTGCACACTCACACCTGTAATGAGAGGTTAGCACTGTGCTGATCGCATTTGGATGCATCAGTATACTCTCGTCTATGGTGAGTTTCAACTGATTTTACGTATTCTCGGACCATCTTGTAAGACTTTACAATTTCCTGCTACAGATCGGCACCCATAAAAGAAAAGCCTGTAACTTCATTTTTGAGATGGCTGCGGATAGAAGAATCCAGAGTATTCAGGTCAGATTACCTTGGAGGGCAAGGTACAGGCACTGCTAGAACTTACCATCCTGCACCTCACTGGCACATTATATGTACGAAAGTTCATCAAGTTCATCAACAGCAAAGTCTGTTAGTGCGCCATTATGCATCTCCCACTTTCCCCAGTCATGGCGTTATGATTTAACATTTTAAGGCAGTTAGATGGCGACTAAGTCGAAACTTTATATTTGTAACACATTTGTACTGTCTAAGACAGTATTTGCAGCTGAAATCAGTGGCAGCTGGAACCAAACGTTCTCCAGTACCTCTTCTCGTTTAATGATTCATGTTTACTGATTATTTTTTACATTTATTACTTTATACGTTTTCATCCAAGTCAGTTTTTTCTATCAGTTATAATACTTATGATATACCCTGCACAGTCTTGAAGTTTATCATAAGGTAATAAAGCTAGAATCGAATGTAGCCTATAGAACGTATATCAATTACAATATATAGCTATCTGTCGTAATAGTACAGTATCATATAATCCTCTATACGACCCGTTTTTGCTTACTGACATCATCAGATCAAAGCATTATGAGCATTCTGATGCAGGGATGAAACTTAGATATTTAGTACACTTAGGTACATGATGAAGGGCTTAAGAGAACTTATTCGTATGACTGGGTGTACGATAATGGCAGAAGGGAAAATCGGTCATATTGAGAATTGTAGAGTGTTGAGCGATCAAGATAGAAAGTTATTAAGAAAGTGCCAAATATGGTTAAGGACTCGTTTAAAGACATTTGTCTTCAATTGATTGATCATAAAGATTAGATTAGATTAGGTCCACGTCCCATATACCCAAACATTAGATAATTCTCGTGCGTGTGGATCATGTCAGAAAACACTAATCAAATGATACGAAACATTTACTAAACTTCCGGCATGCTGTATGACAATAGGTCGCAACATGCAGTGATTCAATGATATTACAAAACCGCCGAAATTGCACAGAAGATTTCTTTTACTGAAAGGGCGGCCGGGATCAGACTTTAGTCCATTATCAGGCCGTCCGCGTAGGTCCTACTATAACTCCACAATCTTTGTACGCTGATCACATTGCCTATATGAGTGACTAAGTGCAAGGTGCTATTCGCATATGCTGGACTGTCGTATGCTAATAGACTAAGTTCAAAAATGATTCAAATGGCTGTGAGCACTATGGGACTTAACTGCTGAGGTCCTCAGTCCCCTAGAACTTAGAACTACTTAAACCTAATTAACCTAAGGACATCACACACATCCATGCCCGAGGCAGCATTCGAACCTGCGACCGCAGCGGTCGCGCGAATAGACTAAGTATGGTTGTTATTATTGAAATATTATATACTAAAAGTACTAGATAAGAAACAACATTAAAGAATCAGAAGTAGCAGAAAGAACAATTTTAAAAATAAAATATTAAATTTGAAAGGCTTTCAAAGCAGAAGAAATAAAAAATCTGGAACAACATGAATAGAGGAAAGGAAGAGACTTCATGAGGAGAAGATGAGGGAATGCTAGAAATACAAGAAACAACAGCATAGGAGGAAGGGGAAGTAAAGTTGTGAACGTGATCCTAGTTGGTCAATACGATTGCAAAAAAAAAAAAAAAAAAAAAAAAAGTGCTGTGTTACCTTGAACCAAAATTATGTACTGGCAGATGAATGAGGAAATTTTTACGTATGGCAACTCAGACTCGCTGTCTTCACTACTGTGGATGTCAGCAATAGTTTCCATTATCCAGGAAGTTAGTGGCTTTGACCAGCCTGGAGATGTTAGCATTCCGACATCCTTTCCCAATACGTGGCTCATGCATAGAACCTGATGTTCTTGCTTCAGGACGAGTGACCTTTCTATGACAACAAGTGTTTTAAGGCATCTGCCGAAAATAGCCTTTGGCATGTCCGGAAGGGTTTCCATGAGAGCAGTAGATGGCTGGCAGCCTCGTGAAGGGTAAGAAACAAGTCGTGGGTGCTGTCCTATGCAGGTAATGTTTCATTGGTGCTTTATATATGAAGTCACTCATATGCCTACATCAGTGAGTGATCTTCTATGATTGAAGAAAGTTCTACCGCTGGTACGCAAAGTCCACAAACTTTGAAAGAGCTTCCGTGAGTATGAGCTTCGTAATTCCCCGGTTTGTTGGTCTACTTGTATCAAGGAATGCAGTTTTTGGGTAGCTGAGTGTGATATTTCATACAAATGATCTGATTGGTGGGGTTTAATAGAAGCAAGTGAACTGAATTTTTTTCTGTGGGTTTTGGGAACTTGTGAGTTTTGGTGATACAATTCTTCTTTTTAACATTTGAATGTCATAGCTGCCGTTGATTCTTCCACCTTACATAGTTGTGGTCCACAAAACTTTTCTGTTGCTAGCTTTTCGTCCAGAACTGCGCTGAAAAACTTGTGCTTTCGGTTCCACTGAATTTTGCCGTCTGACGTGTCAGACTTCAGAGAGAGACATAAATACTGTGAAAAAGGGCTTAACAGATGTTTACAGGTCATCGGGAGGGATACTGCTCTTGACTTTGAACTGTTATCCCGTGTTGTTTTGGAGGACATTATCGCTAGAAGGTGCTGTAAACCAACTGGAAGCGGTATTGATATAGGCCTACGTTTTCATATCCAGTGGTGTCATCAGGGATTTTCTGCGAAAGTAGTTATAGGGCCTGGAGATACTTGTGAACAAAAGTTTTCTTGCTTGATGGTTAACAAGAGAATTTAGATGCTTTTTGACAGACACTAAATCGCACGCTCTGATAAGAATCTCAGCAGAACTTTCGCTCTTCATTTAAAAAAAAAAATCACGAATGTTTGACAGGATACATTTGTCTCAATAAACTGATTCTAGAATTAAATATACTTTCAGCTATGAATGGTATGAAATTAGCACAATAAATAAATTGAAAAACACTGCCACTATTTTCTTTTATTTATATTTATTAGTTTTATGGTATATTTTACACCTTTTCCGAAATGCAAAGTTAATTAATTGACGATATCATTTCAAAAGGCGTGGACCCTCTCTATCGTTCACTTTCACAAAGTGACCCTCAAGACAGAGACGTCCATCCCTGGTTTAGGGCATTTACTAGTGCTATAGTAAATTGTCTCGACGGTCAAAGCTATGATGGGTCCTACTATTCAGATTGATATGACAGGGTATCAGAATGTGGCTCCAGCAATAAACATTTTATAGTAAATCTGCAGAACAACACGTCGTGTAATTTGTCTTGCTCACTTCGGTAACCATGTGTTGATTCCAGCCTCGCGCACGAGGGCCATTACGTGAAAGGTCCTTTAAGCTTTGAGGGCTAGACGTAAGTAACGTTACAAAGTTACGGATCATACATATGAGAGGTGTCGGATATCGGCTGACAGACGATCCACACCAATGACGTTGCAGTGTATCATTATTTCTCATTTTTTTATTTCTATTTCGCCATTAAAAAGATTATAGTTAATTGTAGAAATGATACACTTTCAAGTAAATGCATCGTTACTGGAGACTATGTCGGTGGATAATCAGATTGCCGGCCAAGGTGGCCGAGCGGTTCTAGGCGTTACAGTCTGGTACCGCGCGACCGCTACGGTCGCAGGTTTGAATCCTGCCTCGGGCATGGATGAGTGTGATGTCCTTATGTTAGTTAGATATAAGTAGTTCTAAGTTCTAGGGGACTGATGACCTCAGAATTTAAGTCCCATAGTGCTCAGAGCCATTTTTTGATAATCAGATTCGTCATTATCTCTATCAAATGATATTATTTGCGGCTGTCTCTCTAACACCAAATCTTTGTGAATTAAAGAAGTAATCTTGTGACTTTGAAATCGGTAACATTTATGGTGAGAAGCAATGAATACATAAGCGTTAAAACACACCGAAAGAGGTAAAAAAAAAATTAAGCTCTTATCAGGTTCTGTCACTACAGATGGTACGAGATACTCTTACTAGCCTCTGTCACTATATATGGTACAAGAAGTTCTTATTTGCTTCTATCACTATAAATGGCACAATGATCTCTTATCACCCTTTTATAACTATGGATGGTAGAGGATCCTTTTCGTCTCCATATTTGTCCTATGTAACATTTACATTGAATTAAAAATAGAATTACTGATATTGGTGTAACAGCACCGGACGTTATGTGAGAAAAAAGGAGAAAGAGGGAATATTTTGTGTCACTCTTTTCATAATTAATGTGTTTTGCTTGTAATTATATTTTTCTTTAGTGTATTTACATATGAACTTCGGTCAGCAGAGTTTGCCCGTAGTTCAGTGTGACGAACTTTATGCTTATACTCAGACTATATATTGATTAACGTTTCATCAGTCGTTTTTAGTAGGAAGAGACGGAAATGTCGGCGAGAAGCGCTGTTGTGTGTGAGATGGAGGCAGTCCATCTGGTGTGGCTTACAACCGCTCTCGTTAATCCGCAGCGGGTCCTAATCCAGACGGACTAGAGTGGTCCTGACAACACGGACCTGCCGCGGAGTCAGAAACGGTTCGCCCGCAGCCGCTACGTCCGGCAAATCTGCGTTGCTTCAGGTGGAGCGGACCCGCGGACGGATTAGAGGGCTGCACAGGCCCGCTTAACGCTAATCTCCGCGGCTACCTCTGACCCTCCCCCCCTCCCTCAGCTACCTGTAGTTCCCCCCCCCCCCCCCCCTTCATACCCCAGTAAGCCGCAGTGGCCACAGACGGACCGCGGCCGGATTCCGGTCTCTAATTGCCGGCTGGCACAAAGGGCCACCGGCCCTGCTCACAAACAAGGCCTTCTCGTGTCTCTGACTGTACTGACTGCCTGCCCAACAGACTAGTCTAAGGCAGAACGCGCCCTACAGGGACCACACAAGGAAATAGGCAGAAGGTCTCCAATGTGTCTGGGCTACTAGTGACGTACACTTACCCTCAGTCTGGGCCTCCTGTGAAACGGCTCCTGTCTGTTTATTTGGGGTTGCTGTCAGGAAAGTAACCCTCCCTAGATTACCGTAATTGTTGAACAGGAGCCGGCTGGTGTGGCTGAGCGGTTCTAGGCACTTCAGTCTGGAACCGCGTGACCGCTACGGTCGCAGGTTCGAATCCTGCCTCGGGCATGGATGTGCGTGATGTCCTTAGGTTAGTTAGGTTTAAGTAGTTCTAAGTTCTAGGGGACTGATGACCTCAGATGTTAAGTCCCATAGTGCTCAGAGCCATTTGAACCATTTGAACAGAATTCACGTACAACCTGTAAAAAATTTTTAGTAACAGAATTAACAAGACCTGCTATAATACCGAGGCAGGATGTCAATACTCAGTGCTAGCAAATAAACCTCTGGCAATGACACAACTGTCTGACTCACAATCTGCCCAGCACAAACCGCTAAGGACAGAAACTAGAAATGTGGAGAGGATGTTGATCTTACACTGTAGGCATCTTTCCAGAAGGGATTTTTTTAAATCCCATCCCTAGCGCGGTGAAATAGGGAATAATATTTTTTTTTCGAAAAATGTCGCTATTAAGGCCATTTTTAAGCTGGACCTACGAAACTGCTATTTGGTTTCTAGGGCAGTAATAAGAAAATTCGTGTTTCAACATTTTTGCAAATTCAGCCCCTATGGGGATGAAATAGTGGGTAAAACCTTTTATTTGAAGAAAAACTGCTTATTAAACTACTAAAGAATTTTTAAACAGACATATATGAAAATTGAGTTTTGAATCTTCGGTTACAAATAGAAAAAGAAGTCTTGCCGTGATTATGGGAATTCAACCGCTATGGGAGTGAAAGAGGGGACGAAATGTTTTATGAAACATTTCGTTACGAAAGTATTTTTAAAGATAAATCTTTGGGAACTTCAATTTGGCTTCTCGGTTAGAAAAAAATACGTGTTTCACTCTTTTTGGAAATTCAATCCCTGTGGCGGTGAAGTAGGGGATGTTGTCTTCATGTTCAATAAATATCTTTCCGTGGTATGATGCGATATAATATGCATTTGGTCAAGATTCAGTGAAGTTTCGTGCAGAATGTGTGTTATATTATATGGTTTGGTCCATTTTCATGTTAAATTGTGTCACACAGCTTTGCATCTGATCCCAGTGTGCTTGAAGATGTTCAAATGGTTCAAACGGCTCTGAGCACTATGGGACTTAACATCTATGGTCATCAGTCCCCTAGAACTTCGAACTACTTAAACCTAACTAACCTAAGGACAGCACACAACACCCAGCCATCACGAGGCAGAGAAAATCCCTGACCCCGCCGGGAATCGAACCCGGGAACCCGGGCGTGGGAAGCGAGAACACTACCGCACGACCACGAGTTGCGGGATTGAAGATGCTGATTTATGCTGCACAGATCTGATGATGGCATCGTAGTTTGCTGTAACCAGGTATCACAATAAAGGCTGTACAATAGAGATCTTGGTTGTTTGAAGTTGCACTTCAGTTTCGCCCTATAGCTTGACAATGTCAAATATATATAAAAAAATTTCGTTATATTAAAAACATTTTTAAAGCAAAATCTATGAAGACTGGTATTTAACTTCTCGTTTAGATATAAAGAAATGTGCCTTAGGGGATTGAAGTTTCTATAGAAATATCACCACAAGAACGAAAAAGACATGCTAAACAAAAACCTTGGACTGGGAAGTTGTGAAGATGTTGCAGTTTGTGAACAACATAAGGATTCGATTAAAGGAAAACAAGAAGAATCTGTGCCGACCGTACAGTCTACGCAAGAGAAGCAGTGGACGCTAAGCTAGTAAATCAATACATGTGACACAGTCATGACGTCATCTACTCACTTCCATGTAGCGTTTACAAAATGTGGCGTTACGTGTAATTCAAGATAATATTGAAAGAGGTTGCAGTGACATCAGTGGTCGACACAGTGCAGCTAACTCTGTGGTGTGGTGTATCTGTTTCATCTGCTCAGCTCTTAGTTCCGTGTCAGGAGGACACAGCACTGGTAGGATCCAGAGTAACTGCCATGACGTTTGTTGTCACAACAAACAGCAGGCTGACAGTGAAGTGTAATACGTGTGTGTCACCTGCTGAGTTCCTAGCCATCTTTTTGCAGGGTGAACGCTGACACTCTCATACGAGTACTACTTGAAGTGGCTGTTATGATGTTGGTGGCCAACACCAAGCAGACTCGGTGGTATGGCGCGTTCACGTAAAACGTTCAGTTATTACTGTGTTAGTATTTTGTGACGCTAATTGACTCCTGTAGTCAGGTACTTGTGACACTTCCAGAAGGCAGGTAATGGCGCTTGAGAAAGTGATGAGTATTTCACAACTTGGCCAGCGGAATGAAGTGACCAAGCTGGACGAACTAAACAAGCAAAATGGGTGAGGAATGCTAGGCTTCTGCTTGCCCGAGCGACCAAATGACGGGTCCTCCCGATCTCTTAGCGTGGACGCTGACTGAAAGGGATGGAGACGAGACAAAGGCTGCTGAGATGGATGATACGAATGGTGAAATATTATTATTTGGAACGAAATTACATAATAGAGACTGCAAGAATAAAGCAGGAAAACAGAACACCAAAGAAATCATGGTGACGGGAAGAGCTTATAGCTTGAAGGAAGTCTCTCAATTGATAATTACAAAAGTTATCACTGTTTTTGACTGTCGCAGAATCACTGGAACAATCTGATATGATGCATCATAGGATAGCTGACGGTGTCAGTAATCACAGTAATCACCACAACCGGTAACATTTTAAGTCGGGCATGAATATAAATAACTGCAGATGAATTTATTGAAATCTGATATGAAAATGCGTCATTACTATTAATCCTTCACAACTGCACGTAATGCTAAGGCAGCATGAGTTTCCAAGACCCTCATCTAATATTCCTTGTGGATGAATAACAGCAGTTTTTAACGTGATACGTGTTTATAAATTAATGCAAGTTGAATGATATTGAGAAAACGGATACAGACATGCTACATCAGCTTTGTTAATAACTTGTGCAGTATTGTGTTGATCTTTCAATGAGAGGTCACAAAATGTACGTATAATTAACTTTAGATTTTATTTGTGGTTATTATTTAAGTATCTGACGTGGATTCGGCAGTCTGCGACATCACCGAGATCATTCAGATAAAAATGGAGGGGAATGATATGTCCTTTGACCAGAATCTTTTGTCAGCGGTCCTATGTGGCAAGCTTTTATTAGCGGTTGTGAGTGTGTGGTTGGGTGCGCGATGCAGAGCCCTATTAATGTTCGGGATGGCTGCCTCTAGACCCAAGACGCCATGTGCGGGACGATGGGTTGCGTAATCCCAGCAACTCGTGGATTCAGTAGAGATCAATTGGAAAACAGATTCTTAACTTAGTAAGAAAATTGAGGACGTGTTAGATGACGGTCAGTTTGGATTTAGGAAAGGTAAAGGCACCAGAGAGGCCATTGTGACGGTGCGACTGATAACGGAGGCAAGACTAAAGAAAAGTCAAGACACATTCACAGGGTTTGTCAACCTGGAAAAAGCGTTCGGCAATCTAAAAAGTCGCAAATGTTCGAAATTCTGAGAAAAGTAGGGGTAACCTATAGGGAGAGCCGGGAAATATACGATATGCACAAGAGCGAAAATTGAATAATAAGAGTGGACGACCAAGAACGAGGTGCTCGGGTTAAAATGGGTGTAAGGCAGGGAAGTAGTCTTTCGCCCCTAATGTTCACTCTGTACATCGAAGAAGCAATGACGGAAATAAAAAAAAGTTTCAAGAGTGGAATTTAAATTCAAGGTGAAAGGATATCAATGATACGATTCGCTGATGACATTGCTATCCTGAGTGAAAGTGAAGAAGAATTACATGATCTGCTGAATGGAATGAACAGTCTAATGAATACAGAATACGGATTAAGAATAAATCGAAGAAAGACGAAAGTAATGAGAAGTATCAGAAATGAGAACAGCGAGAAACTAAACATAAGGACTGATGGACACGAAGTAGATGAAGTTAAGGAAATCTACCTAGAAAGCAAAATAATCAATGACAAAGGGAGCAAGGAGGACACCACAACCAGACTACCACTGCCAAAAAGCGCGTTTCTGGCCAAGAGAAGTCTATTAGTATCAAACGTAAGTGCTAGTTTGAGGAACAAATTTCTGAGGATGTGCCTCTGGAGTACATCATTGTATGGTAATTGAACCGTGGTACTGCTCAGTTTCAGAAAATCAAAAATTGCAATCTCACCACAGTTATGTAAAGGAAATAAGAAGTCGGAGATCACTAGTAATGGACAAGCTTGTGATTGTTTTACAATTTTAATTAGACTCAAAAAGAGACTTTATTATAAACTTCAGTTCGGATATTTGCACTCGTACTGATGCAATATACGAATCTCCACTTTAATTGAATTACATAAACACGAATAAGAATCATATTTTACGTCCACAATCAAAATCAGAGATAGTAGGCATGGTTAAATTAATCAATGATAAACAAACGTTCTTGTTTAACCATATCTCAAAACACTAGTAACACTATACACTTCCAACCAAAAGTTACACTGCCACATAATACCACAACTTCATTAAAAAACAAAGATCTTAAAGCTTAATAAACTGAACTGCCCACATAGAGGTCCACAGTGTAACATGCTTATATTAAAAATGCAAAATGGGCCAACCAAGGCCGCAAAACAGGAAAAATAACAAGTTGCACATTCATGAAAGATACACAAATGATTAACATAAGTGTTAAATAAGAATGACTAGTAATAACTCGACCAGTAAAATGACTTACAGAAACGCTAATATTAACAAAGTGGCCTCACTTTACAAACGGGCATAATGACTCAGAATGATTCCCAAATTGCACTTAACTTTAGAGAACAGCGTTAAAAGGTCCACAGCAGCATTTGGAAGCAATTACGCTACGACCTGCTTTCAATACGAGCGTTCACTCCCCACGGCTTGTACACAGGCTCACGAGCAGGCGGTATATATTTATATACAGTCCGACTGTCCTCACAATGAGCGGTCCTGACAAGAATCCATAACCGCCCGACGCCAGGAAACGAGCAGACTTAACAAATGGCCTGCAGCACAAATAGACTGCAACGAAAACAAGGCCAAATCACAGCCACACTAGAATATATAACAAGCATGCCCTTAAATTCTTATGGAGCAGCACCCTAACATTACCCGTCTCCGAGTAAATTAGCAGGAAACTTAAAGATCACTTCCAGTTGCCTTAAGGCACTTTAAATATTAAAGAAACGTGACAAATGATTAAACCATTGACTCTACGGCTGCCGGGCGCGTGCACAACCGCAACCAGTTTCAAAGCGGTCAGTACATCGTAAAACAAGTTAAAATGTTCATGAAAACCACTTAAAACACACATTCCACAGACGATGAGAAACGAAATGAGGAACATCAGCCTCCTTAAAATAGCGACTCTGGAACCAAGCTCAGAACCATCTCCCGCAGCTACCCATACCAGAATAAGTTTCAACAGTCTGCTTAATTAAACACAGAATAAAGTCATATGTAACTTGGAGCTTGCAAATTACGATCTGGGAAGCTGTTCACCGTGAGACGACGAACCCACCACAATTTTGCACGTCAAGGCCCCCAATGATCGGCACTGTACATCCGACGCCACAGAAGCCAAGGGCGGCGAGCACGGCGAGGCCCATGCACCACAGTTAGGGACGCAGCCTTGTTTTCAACGAGTTGGCTCGTTGAACTCCGACCGGAGACTCTCTCGTCACACGTTCACCCTGAAAACCGCCGGGAGGAGCAGTCAAAGATAGGAAGAAAGGCGAATATCGATATCAGCGATGCAAGGAGAACACCGTACCGTCAGTCACCACGGCTCAGTAATGAAACATGGATTGTGGGAAAAACGGGACAGAAGATAATCTACGCATTTGAGATATGGTACTACAGACGAATGTTGAAAATTAGGTGCACTGATAAGATAAGAAATGAGGAGGGTCTGCCCAGAATCTGAGAGGAAGCGAGTACGTGGAAAACACTGATAAGGAGAAGATACAGGACGATAGGGCTTTTGTTAAGACGTCAGGGAATGACTTCCATGATAATAGAGGGAAGTGTAGAGGTCAAAACTGTAGCAGAAGTTAGAGAATGGCATACATCCAGCAAATAATTAATGACGTAGGTTGAAGTGCTTCTCTGAGATGAATAGGGTGGCACAGGAGAGAAACTGGTGGCGGGCATCATCAAACCATTCAGAAGACCGGTGACCCAAAAAAAAAAAAAAAGAAAAAGAAAAAGAAAAAGTGAGTGTATGATTACGTGCGTAGCTTAGAGCCCTATTGATTTCCAGGAAGGCTGCCTCTTAATCCAAGACGCCATGTGCAGGACGATGGGTTGTGTAATCCCAAAAACTCGTCATTCGTGGACACTGTAGATATGAATTGGAAAATAAATCCTTAACTTAGTAAGATGATCTTACGGTGGTCGAAGGTGACGGCCCGATGAGGTGCACTTACCCACAGCCAGCAGTGTCTACCTTATCAGAGCGCAAGGAAGCACACTGGGCACACGAATGGCGGCCAGGAGTGCGGCCTCAGCAAGTAGCAGCCTCAGCGTGCGGCCTTGCGGACGATAGGCATTTTCGCAACAGAGGGCGTTTGTACGCTGGACACCTGGCGACTCTGGCAGTGATTGAGCTGTGAGGCGTGCTGGAGCGTGGATCCCTTGGATCGTCCACTGACGGGATGAAGTCACACTCAAGATGGCCTCCTCTCGCTGCCTTCGGCTAGAGCTCCGGAATCATCAGGTGTAGCAGCGGCTCATAGATCAGATGGTTGTGGCTAAAGCGATTAGATGTGGATGAAGCTGATTGGCCACGATAAGAACACAGGTGACAAGGGGTACGTGGTGTTGTCCAAAGAACGGGGTGCCAAAGTAAAGTTGACACCTCGCACGGAAGCCTCAGAAAGATATAGTCGCTGTATGCTGCACCGGCAAATGAGCAATGCCGGTATAGTCACACCTGCTACAACTTTGCTATGCCGCTACAATCGATGATCTATTTATGGCTGAACAGGGGAAACTCACATTCAACAATCGAGACGACAGTGTTGTCTTAGATAGGCCACCACTGTATTAAATGTTTTAGGATAAACTTTACGTGAACATTATGTCAGTTAGTCTTCAAGCGAAGGGTATTCTAAAATTGTCAGTCTGACGTGATTCGTATACAGAGACAGTTGTCAATATTCAGAAAATCCCTGTGGAAAAGGATTACACACCGTTAAGTAAATCTTCATATATATGCAGTAGTAAAGCGAACTAATATTTTACATGTTATAGTTCCTCTTCATCGCCTCCTGGAGCAAACCAAAGACCCCACCGTTATGTGTGTAAGTGTATTTTCCAACTGCACATCGTGTCTGGGCATCGGTATTAGCGGGAGGTAATAATAGGTCTGACCGACAAGTATTTGTAGTGGCTCTGACCAGTTTTTTTTTTTTTTTTTTTACCCCCTCAGCGCCTTCCTTCATGTAGAGGACCAGGGCAGCACGGCCTCAGGGAATTTCACGAGGTAATTTACCTCCCCACTGTTGCGTACTAGGATCTTGCACCATGCTTCCTTAACAAAATTCTGCCCTTGGCGGGGAGATTTTCCTGGCAGCTTAGCTTGTCCGCCTCGTCACAGGTTATGAAGTCTGCTCTGAGGCGTTTTGCGCAACAAGTGTAATTTCTTCGAGAGGCTGTGAGGTCGACGAGCCCCGTGCGAATTAAATACTATAGAATTTATGTGGTCTTGGAATCATCTTGTGAGCAAGAATTATAGTCTCTAACTTTTTATGAAACTTAGGATTATCTGACAATGGTGTTAGCCAGAATAATGAACTTCGGTTCACCTTGTGATTGATAGTAGGGAACAACACGTATAGGCTTCAGTATTTGCTGTTAAATTTTCGTATATTACTGTAACGTTAAATTAACTTTTCTCATATGTGTCCGTGTGTTCAGGGCCTACTCGCGCTACATATAACGATGTCCGGTCACATTAATATGACCACCGGCTATGTTTTACGTCAACGTGCAATAACTACTCACAGATGGTAGGTGGAAGCACTAGCAGTGGAGCGTATATAAAGTGCGTCAGGGAAACGCGGAAAACATTGAATCGTTGTCGTAATGCGGAAACGGGGCGATTTATCTTATGTCCGAAAGGGTTTGACCATTGACTTTCGGGACAACGGTTGAAGCATTTCCGAAACGGATAAGTGCTTAAACAGTTCGTGTGCCACGGTAGTTGGAGTATATTGTGCATGGCTAAGTGGCGCTTTCTAAAATCAGTACTGAGGGTACTGTCGTGGACCAAAGGCCATAGATGATAAGAGTGATCGAAGGCTGCTAGGATTGTACGGTAGAATAGAAGTGGAATTTTTGAGCATCTGACAACCCAGATGAACCAAGAAGCTCGGTAAAATGTCTCCTCAACAAACATTCAGCTGAAATTATTGCGCCTCGTTCATGCACCCATGGTGACTGCTGTTCATTGGCGACGAAGGCTCGAATTTGCAGGCCAGTATCACAGATGGACGTCTTAGTGACAGGCGGCCTTATGATGGATCACACTGTACGACCCTTTGCAATGATGGCCACTTGTGCGTGCTGCGTGAAACGTCTGAAACCAAAGGGTCCAGTCCGGAGAAGGCAGCGTTACGATCTGGGGAACGTTTTCGTGATGTTCCCTATGTTATCTCGTAATTCTGGAAGTCATAGTTGATTCAGTGGGTATATCCTTGGAGACCATGTCCTCTCCCACATGCAGTTTGCTTTTCCCCGGCACGACGGCGTCTACCAGCAGGGCAATGAAACGTGTCACACAGCTCACAGTGTACATGCGTGCTCCGAAGAGCATCAACATGATTTTACCGTACCCCCATAGCCACCAAACTCCCCAGATTTAAGCCCAGTCAAGAATCTGTGAGACCACTTCAATCAGGCTCTTCGTGATATGGATGCTAGAGAGATCCATGAATGCACATCATTGTCGGCACCTTCCAAAATCTCTCAGCCTGCACGACTCGCAACGGTCCACTTTGAAAAAGATCGTTATTTAGGCTTTACACAGGTGATCTCATTAATGTAACTAAACAATGTAAATAGCTACATAACTGAATACTGTTTACATGTTTCTCACAGCTCAATACGAGCTGAAATAAATCGAGTCTATTCAGTACAGCATTATCGTGTGTGAGGAGCGTTGATTGGTGAATGAGGTGCATAAGAACACTGTGATACATTTATTAAGACCAACGTATTTGAAATGCGTATAACTGGCCACGAATAACATTATATAATCTCTTTCTTGATCATACTTATAATTTGTAAAAGTAATTCTTTTAAATTATTAAAAGTATTTGTCATTAAACCTTAACACAATACCACCCCCAAGAAAACAGATTTAAACATACATTACGTGATCAAAAGAATCCGGACACCATCAAAAACTTACGTTTCTCCTATTTGATGTATTGTGCTGCCACCTACTGCCAGGTAATCCATATCAGCGACCTCATTAGCCATTAGACATCGTGAGAGACCAGAATGGCGTGCTCTGCGGAAGTCACGGACTTCGAACGTGGTCACGTGACTGGGTGTCACTTATGCGAAATTTCCACTCTCCTAAACATCCCTAGGTCCACTGTTTCCGATGTGATAGTGAAATAGGAACCTGAAGGGACACGTACAGCACAAAAGCGTACAGACCGACCTCCACCGTTGATTGACAGAGACCGCCGACCGTTGAAGAGGGTCATAATGCATAACAGGCAGACATCCACCCAGACCACCATACAGGAATTCAAAACTGCATCAGGATCCACTGCAAGAACTATGACAGTTAGGCGGGAGGTGATAAAACTTGGATTTCATTGTCGAGCGGCTGCTCATAAGCCACACATCAAGACAGTAAATGCCAAACGACGTCTCGCTTAGTGTAAGGAGCGTAAACATTGGACGATTAAACAGTGGAAAAATGTTGTGTGAAGTGACGAAATATGGTACACAATGTGACGATCCGATGGCAGGGTGTGGGTATGGCAAATACCCGGTGAACGTCGTCTGCCAGAGTGTGTCGTGCCAACAGCAAAATTTGGAGGCGGTGGTGTTATGGTGTGTTCGTGTTTTTCATGAAGGGTGCTTGCACCCCTTGTTGCTTTGCGTGGCACTATAACAGCACAGGCCTACATTGATTTTTTAGGCAACTTCTTGTTTCCTATTGTCAAAGAGCAATTCGGGGATGGTGACTGCATCTCTCCACACGATGGAGCACCTGTTCATAACGCACGACCTGTGGCAGAGTGATTACACGACAACAACGTCCCTGTAATGGATGGCCTGCGCAGAGTCCTGATCTGAATTCTATAGAATACCTTTGGGATGTTATGAACGCCATATGCGTGCCAAGCCTCACCGACCGATATCGATACCTCTCCTCAGTGCAGCACATCGTGAAGAATTCTCTGCATTTCCCAAGAAACCTCCCAGCAGCTGATTGAACGTAGGCCTGCAAAAGTGGAAGCTGTCATCAAGACTAAGGGTGGGCTAACATCATATTGAATCCCAGCACTGCCGACAGAGGGCACTACGAACTTGTAAGTCATTTTCAGCCAGGTGTCCGGATACTTTTGATCACATAGTGTAGGTTTAGTGCAGCCGAATGTTTACTGAATTTTAGGAAATGTTTAAAAAGCACACGTATTGACAACAGATTAATAGTAATATACCATAAATGATGAAAGTTAATTCAAGATTTAGCCACTTAAAATCCACTGCATTTAATGGAGCCGTAATTTAGCTGATACATCAGTGAATAACCAAAGCACTTAAAATAGAATCACAGAATCAAATTAATAAATATATTAAAAGGGAATCAGCGGCCTCCCATACCAATTAAATTTACCTGTGGCCGCACATAAATTAATTCCGAAGCATAATCCAAATTCAGAAATGTTTAAGAAAAGAATTTCGACAGCACTTTAACAAAACAACAACTCGAGAATCATTACATGGAAAACCGTACTCTAATAAATAATAATCCTGTTGTCATTCAGAAACGTAAGTCTAATAGTGAAGCCGAGATCAATACATTAACAACAGACGATATATTCATCAAGTGTTCCAGCTCCGAGACTGTTAATCCGGCGTTTCAGTGTACGTCTTAGTGCCCGCTAGAGGATGGCGCAATATTCATTGGACTAAGTCACTGTGACAACATTTACAATTCCGATGGGCACGGATACCTTTCACGGAACAATACAAGGCCTCAGACAATATGTAAAGAAACTGTTTTAGTTCTGGAAACAGTTTCACTTTAATGAGATATACTGTGATGTGAAATTTTACACTCACAAGAACCTCAGACAATAAATTTTAAATTAAGCAGACTTGGGCTGTTTCTGAATCACTATTGGCACAAGCAATGGAGGCGTAGCCCCTGAGCACCGTTACTATGTTATTTGAAGCGGTGGTCGGGCATTCACAATGAATACGAACGCTTACGACGGAACACAACGGGTGAATAACAGCTGGTGGAATTTAACACATTCAACTTTTTTAGCACTGAAAAACGCACCGTGAAAATGCTACCAGAGGGAAATAGCACTCCTCTCCCAGGAGTTTTAGCTACATAATTAATGCACTACCGCCTGGTATTCGTTTCCCATTTCGTCCAAATTAGTATGGCCAAAACAACCCCCATCCAAACGGTTATGTCTCTAAACAGCAATACTGTAGTTCACACCGAACACATAGCCTTCCGTTACCGGTGCCAGAAACATCGCTCGCCAAGCATCATTGGTGTCTCCTCTTCCCGCTCCATCCCACTCCCGACTATTGTGTACCACACAAGGCTTGTCGGTGGCAGCACCGTCGCATGCAAAGATCTAGGAAGTAGAGATGTGCCTTATCGAGGCACGTTATTTGATACCACGAAATGGAGACTCGTTCCTGTCAACAAATATCATCACGAATGTAAATTATTAACAAAGCCTTAAAGACCAACAGGATACGAGACACAAAATTAAAGTTTTACAAAACAAGGGATGAATTGCCGGTCTTTTTCTATGACAGTGAGATCAGGAGTGAGGAAAATAACTACAAAAGCACCACACGATCGGCTGATATGTGATTTTTTTTTTTTTATCTATCGAAGGTCGAACAAGGAACGTCCTTATAAGTAATGAGAATATCTGAGAAGGATTATGAAATGTAACTGAAACAACAAAGTGGAAGGATAAGGGGAGAGATGGGGGCAACACCTAGAACATATCGAAGAATACAGAATTCCTTTCACTGTCAACATGTACAAGACCTCAGAAAACAGATACATTCGAAGACGAATAAAAAGATGGTCTTAAGAACGCGAAGTCTAAACTGGCATACTGCATAAGAACAAAGAGAATTTAATTTTATTTTGTTTTAATATGACGACACGTGATGTTTAGTTAAATAGACATTATTTGCTTTAAGACATAATGCAATATTAATCCCACAGCATGTACCCAGTCATTTATAAAAATTTATTTCGGACGGTCGCTAATTTGGTTATTTCTGAAAAATGTTTGAAGAACCAATTCTCCGTTAAATGTACATACATGCTTTAAAGCGGTGATGCACGATCGCCTCCTGACTTCTCTGACAAAAAAGCACTAGTCATATTAAATAATTAGGTAGTGCATTACCCATACCAACAGCGGCATATAAAACTAAATTACCTAAATTTTGATTTTGGTTGCTGACCCAACGTACAGCAGTCTGTGGCAGACTATGTAGCGTAGTATACGCATGTTATCAGTTCTTTTCCTATTTTTGTGTTTGTATCGGACAGCACTGGCGTCTTCAATAGGGAACTGCTTTGCTGCAAAAAAACAACTACAGGCTGATTCTGTGCTATGGCCCATGTATGTCACATTCTCAGTTCCTAGTCACGTGTTTCTAGAGCGTGAAGCTGTGTGACGTGGGGCTTAACATTATCCAGACAACAGTTCCGAAATGGGACCAAATGGATGTCTCAAAATTAGTTTGCATACATAGCTTTGATTCACAGTCTACAGTTCCCACTCTTTATTGAACGAGGTGTGCCTTTCGGTTCAAATCAGTACTTTTATGCACATAACAATCGTACAATCGGTCATTCCCCTTTGCATAAAATCCACTTTGTCGTATTCAGTTGTGTACCAGAAGTTTCAAGCATTTACTGCCTTTTCTGTCGCCTAGTTGGTTACGAAATCATTTTGACATTGAAAGTATAGCGTATTTCAGAATACGCATGCTGTCAGACATTTGGCTGTTTCGTGATTATCATTGACGTTCCACCACGCTGCCCTGTCATTAGCTCTCAGCTTCATTGGTGGGCGGCAGCGCGTTCTGCCCTGTGATCATACGTCCGCAGTAGAAAAGTGTTGAGGCGATTCAGCTGAAACCGAAAGACCGGCAGCAGCTTCGATCACAGAGGGTTGCAATACATTCACTCTTCACACTGCGTAGTTACAAAAGCATTTCATTCCCTCACTTATTATCAGATACTATGGTATAATGGCATTCTAAATTCCTCACCTCTTATAACATTCTGATCACCATAGGCATTGTTTCGCCAATAACGTTGATTATTTACCAAAGAAAAATAGTCGGACAGAAGTTACTTTACATGGACAACCATTTTCGGTAACTCATTAATGCTATCTTCAGTCGTCTATGGACTCCATGTAGAGACAATCAGATCTATCAACACTTGTAAAACTGGAGCCATCAATATGTTGATTCCATGTGTTCATTTTTGGAGTGTTCTCTTATTTGACTTGACAACAGTCGAGATATTGATGGCTCCACTCATGCAAGTATCGATATATCTGATGGTGTACACACGGAGCGCATAAAGGCCTGAAGATGGTAGTAATGAATAACCGTAACTGATCGTCTAAATAAAATAATCTCTGAAAACATACGTCGGCATGGCGATTTTCCTGACTGGCCGCTGACACGTTTCCACAATGGATCAACAGCGAATAACGTCAGTACTTGCCTGAACCACTTTTTTCAGTTTATCTTTTTATACCGTTTTCTACTGACGTATTTAATACTTGCAGCTTCTGTATCCTAAAAAAAATATAAAAATCTTGTTGCGTACTGTTTTGTGGTGTCATCGATTTCTCGATATCTTGTCCAGCGGGCTATCACAAGAGACTCCCCTGCTGCTCTGCTGTTCTTAGTATATTTCAAACTACAGAAGATCAGAATGAACCACGAAGCTTCTGGAACAATCTAGAAATGTACCCGGTATCGGGCTCCTGCTTTCCCTATGTAATGCCCTGTGCATTCCTGCATGACACATTTCACAGTACTACAAGCAACTTTCTCAGTGGAATATTAATAATCATATTAATAACTCAATCACGATGCTTTAAGAGAAATATGATTCTCCCTGCACTAATTTCGGGTTGTACTTTATAGAGATTTGCAGGTAATATGACTGAACATAATAAAATTTATTAGAACCAGTTCTGGAGGGAACAAGTACTGAAGGTATATGTTGTTGATGATGGATGCTTTTACCTTAGAGTAAATTGTTTATTCAGAATCTAAATGTAGGGCTTTCCTAAAATACGAAAATTCTCTTCTCTCTTCTGTGCTTGCATTATTTTTGAAAATTTTAGGTCATTAAGGTCATTTGACTCATTTCAAGAGACTCGACCCCCACATCGACCCCACTCAACCATACTTATGAGTCTATTTGCACTATGTAAACGTACGTACAGGAAATAGTCAACGCTGTCGAATAACAGTAAGTAGAATCATTGCAGAGTAGCGGTAAGTCTGCATATAACGAGTCTATTTGAATTAAATGGTAGTTACACATGGTGACGGTGATGCTGGAATTTCTTATTTTTCTTTTACTTCTTGTTATTCTTGACCTCAAGGATTAGGCTTACAGCCTGTACCGCTTTCACTGAAGCCATCTCTTGCTACATCTGTCTTTCCTATTTGTTTACAACTGTTCACTTCTTTAACTAAACTGTATTCCATTTTATGCATTCGGTGATATGTTCCTTCCGTTTCGTGCATTCGTGCTCTAGTGTTTCATTTATGCAGTAAATATTAATCTCTTCTCTCATAATTTTTATTGTATTTCATACGTTAGTACATCCTTTAATGTGCCGTAGAAATCTGATCGATGAGAGGATATGGAACAGGAAAGGTCTAATGAACTTGCATCCGGAAATGCATGGTTTCCACGCTAGAGACCATTAATTCAATCATAGTCTACATTATTACAGAGACTGTGCTCCAATACGCGCTGTACCATGTAGCCACAAATACAGTATGTGTTGAAAATAATATCCATGCACTTCAACGCAAGCGTGCATGCGTCATAGGATGTTCTGTCTCACATGTTCACATCGGCCAGGTTGCATCAGAACAGTGTCAAAGGCAGCATGAATACGCTCCTCCAGTGTCTCCACATCTGGAATGGGCTCTGCATACACGATACTTTTGAGATGGTCCCATAACCAGAAATCGCACGAGTTGAGATACAGGGAACGAGCGGGCCATGCAAATGGACCACCGCTTCCGATCCCTCGAGCAGGGTCCCCTCAGGGGACTCAGCATTTATGTGCTGGGTACGGGCTTGGTGAACCCGGGATCCCCGAGCTGGGGACTGCTGTGCGCCGCCAGTCCTCTGACACTGTAAGCTCTGGGCATGCTTCAGCGACCACCGTGTGGCGCAATGGTGAAACGTTGTGTGTCGCAGGGACCGGGGATCTTGGCTTGATTGCCTGTATCGCGAGGATGGTACATACCTCTCTAAAAAACCCTTCAATCTTAAGGTGTGCTGCGCGCCGATAAGATGCATGGCTGTTGAGGTGGAACAGTCGCTAGCGGGCGACCTCTGAGGAACCTGCCGCACCTCAGTTGTATAAGGCTTACCCAGGCATGCGGGGCTCTGTCTGGGCTGACGTTTCGTTCCCTAGCTGCTCGTGGGACGCACATGGCAACCACGTATTTCTCTTCACCAACTTCGCAATCAGTCAAGCGCATGAGGGAGGCTAGTCCTCCAGATATGCAGATGGAAAAGAGTAACAGGGCTCATGGAGTCGTAAATGACAATGTTTTCATCGTGATTAAGAGGAAGGAGGGCTCATTTGAAAAAGTGTCTCCTTTCTACATACATAAAGGTTTAGAAGGACTCGCAGGTACACTGAAATCTATCAAACGCCTGAGGAATGGTACCCTGTTAGTTGAGACTACTAGGGACAAGCAAGTGGAGCTGCTTCGGAAGTCACCCAAGTTAGGCGAGTATGATATTACTGTCGAGTTGCACAATTCCCTCAACTCCAGTAAAGGCGTTGTCACCTGCCGTGATTTAATGGATATCGATGTCGACGAGCTGAAGCAAGAATGGGCAACACAGGGGATTGTAGACGTGGAACAAAGGACACGTAGGAATAATGGGGTTATTGAGAAATCTGCCACCTTCAATGTGACTTTCAATACGACTGTCTTACCTGAATACGTTCTGGCTGGTTTCCTCTGACTTAGGGTTCTGCCTTGTCTACCTAACCCTATGCGCTGTTTCAAATGTCAGCGATTTGGCCATATGACACTGAGTTGTGGGGGTGAACCAACCTGCGGTATATGTGGCAAGGCAGCTCATGAAGCTGGGTCCAACTGCACATCTCCAGCACTTTGTATCAACTGCTCTGGGAGCCATCCCGTCTGGAGCAGAGACTGCCCCGTCTTTGCGGAAGAACGAAAAATTCAGGAGGTCAAGGTGACAAAGAGGCTACCTTATGTGGAAGCCAAAAAAGAGTATAGGGCTACAAAACCCCCTCTCTTTGCCACATCCTATGCCTCCTTGGTGCACAACCGTGCGTCGCGAGTAGACGCTTCGACGCAGACCCTGTCCAGTGTTGCAGTATCCTCCACCAATACCTGTACCTGCGTTTGCACCTGCCAGAGCACTCCCACTAACGATATAGCTATTCAGGCTGCTCCGCCTGCACCAACCGCTATTGCAGAGAAAGCTCCAGTGAAGCCTTCGAAGGCCCTCCAGAAACAGAGTGCCTCTCCACTTCCCCCATCCCCGACTTCCACAAAGAAAACGGGACCAGGGAAAGGGGCACGGCGTTTGCCGTCAAACCTGCCAAAGGCACCATCGGATGTCGTCATGGCATCCCTGACTGATGAGGAGGACATCGTCATGGATTTTGATACCTCTTCCCCAGAACCTGGCAGCCCCTCTGCTGCCACTCGCTCTACAAGTGCCTCACCAGCGCGGCGCAAAGACAGGGGGAAATCTAAACCGAAACGCTGATATGGCTCCCATACCTCAGTGGAATCTGAATGGAGTCAGACCTTGCTTTGCAGAATTGCGGCTGTTACTACAGGAAAACCCCATTTGCATCTCTTTGCAAGAGACACATCTTAAAGAGACTGACACGCCTGTACTTACGGGATATCACATGTACAGGAAAGACGACCTGACTGGTAATAGGGCTCAGGGTGGGGTGGCAGTGTTCATTAAGGACACATTCCACTCCTCACCTGTGACCTTAACCACAACGCTACAAGCGGTTGCACCTCGGATCCTGGCCCAGGTTAATGTTACAGTGTGCTCCTTGTATTTACCACCCGCTGAGCTCATTGACAGTGAAGCCCTCGCACGGCTCATTGATCAGCTACCCCGTCCCTTTCTCATTTTAGGAGACTTTAATGCTCATAATGCATTATGGGGTTCCAACAAAACCTGCCCCAGAGGCCAGATGATTGAGCAGTTGCTCAGGACTTCCGACATCATACTGCTGAACACAGGTCAGGCCACGCATTTTAGCACCGCTTCAGGTTCGTCTTCTGCCATAGACCTCTCTATTTGTTCGCCTGTGCTTGCGGACATTGTTCAGTGGATCGTCGACGACGACCTTCATGGCAGCGACCATTATCCTATCTGGCTCCATCTGCCAGTTGAAATGGGTCGTGTCGCACAGCAGCCGAAATGGTTGTTCCGGTAGGGAAACTGGACGCTCTACCGGCAGTTGGCTGTTTTTGAACGGTGTGAAGGCGTCCAGGATTGGGTGGATCACATTACGGCGGTGATGCACCATGCCGCTGATGTTTCCGTACCAAAGTCAAAGGGAACACCTGTGAGGCAGCCTGTTCCTTGGTGGAATGACGACTGTCGTACCGCCATCAGAGACAGACGGGCGGCTTTGAGACGATTCCGTCGGTGCCCCACTGCTGCGCATCTGACAACTTTCCGAATAGCACGGGCGCGGGCGAGAAAAATCGTTAGGGAGAGTAAACGGAGGTCTTGGCGTGAGTTCCTGAACTCCATCAGTAGGTCCACATGTTCAAGCAAAGTATGGGAAGCCATTAGGAGGATCTCAAGGCGATACTCTCGACCGCCAATAGCAGCTATACGTGAGCGGGGGTGTTTCCTAACATCTCCAAGAGACATCGCCCGGGCGTTGGCAGAATCTTTTCAAACTATTACGGCCGATTCTAGCCAGGACCCAGAATTTCTGAGCTATCGGGGCACACAGGAGAGGGCTGGTTTTGATTTCCGTTCAAAGAACGCTGAGGAATACAACCAGCCTTTCTCTTTGTGGGAGTTGGACTCTGCACTGTCCGTATCTCGGGATACCGCACCTGGTCCAGACCTGATATCGTATAGCATGCTGCAGCAGTTGGATCTGCGGTCACAGGAAGTCCTCCTTCAACTTTTTAATGAAATTTGGAAGACAGGCGACTTTCCCTTTTAAAACCAGGGAAGGATCGGACCGAACCCAGTAGCTACCGTAGCATTAGTCTCACAAGCTGCGTCGGAAAGACATTTGAGCGTATGTCAATAGGCGCCTGGTGTGGGTTCTCGAATCCAGATCCTTACTTACCCGCTGCCAGTGTGGGTTCAGGAGGTATCATTCCACCCTAGATAACCTGATCCTACTCGAAACAGCGATACAGGATGCTTTCCTACGTAAGCAACACCTTATCGGGGTTTTCATCGACCTGGAGAAGGCGTACGATACTACCTGGAGGCACACCATTTTGCGGCAGCTTTATGAGTGGGGTTTCCGTGGGCGTTTACCCACACTCATCAGATCCTTTCTGTCGGACAGGTATTTTAAGTATAAGGTTGAGAATGTCATGTCTGACCGTTTTAAGCAGGAGAACGGTGTCCCTCAAGGAAGTGTCCTCAGTGTGACAGCTTTCGCAATTGCCATCAATAGTATTGCGTCCACAGTGCGACGGCCCGTGCAGTGCTCCTTGTTTGTGGACGATTTCTCCATTTTCTGTGCGTCTTCCTCCCTCACAGCTGCTACACGCCAATTACAGCTGACACTCGTGCGATTGGAGGAATGGTCTAAGACCACGGGCTTTAAATTCTCTTTGGAGAAGACCGTTTGTGTAGATTTTAACCGTTCCCGTTCTCTTTTTAATCTCCCTGTTTTAAAACTAGGAGACACTGTTCTCCCCTTTGTGGAAAAAGTGAAATATCTTGGGCTTATTTTTGATGAGAAGCTCACATGGTTGCCCCACTTACAGGATCTAAAGGTCCGCTGTTTCAAGGCTTTAAACGTCCTTCAATGCGTCAGTCATAGATCCTGGGGCGCTGACAGGGCACGTCTGCTCCAACTTTATAAGGCCTTTGTGCGACCTCGACTGGAATACGGATGTCAAGCTTATGGCTCTGCAAGACCTTCCTACCTCAAAATGTTGGATGTGATTCACCATGAGGGTATTAGGCTTTCAACGGGGGCTTATCGCACGAGTCCGGTTGCTAGTCTGTGTGTCGAGGCGGGAGAGCCTCCGCTGTCCATTCGGCGTCTTCTCCTCGTGGTACGGCACGCGTACAGGGCCAAGTCCACTCCTCTTTCATTAGCGTCCGACACTTTTTCCCAGCCGGCACTGGCACGTCTCTTCCGCCACCGTCCGGCGGCAACAAAGCCGTTTGGCATCCGTGCACAGGAGAGTCTCGAGTCGGTACACCTGGAGGGCATTAAGGTCCTCCACCAGGGATGGAGTAGGGGATCTCCCTGGCGACTACAAAGGCCAAGATTACTTCTTGATCTGGCTGCTTACAGGAAGTATTGTACCCCAGACCACCTTTTTAAAATTAAACTTACTGAGATTTTAGAACGTCATTCCGATTTTATTACTGTTTACACGGATGGGTCTAAACAGGGGGATTTTATGGGCTGCTCTGCTGTGTTTCCCGATACTGTCCATCGGATAGGGCTCCCAGAGCAGTTCTCAGTTTACTATGCAGAACTGTTTGCCATTCTGCAAGCATTAGAGCATATGCGCTGACATCGTGGCACGAAATTCATCATCTGCTCCGATTCCCAAAGTGCTCTACACGCTCTTGAACAGATGTACCCAGCAGATTGGATGGTGCAAGAGGCGCGGGACGCACTCCTGCTCTTGCAACAACAGGGTAAGGATGTGATTTTCTGCTGGGTTCCAGGGCACATAGGGATTCCTGGAAATGAACTTGCAGATGCGGCTGCCAAGGAGGCTTGCTCCATCCCACCTCCTGCTCGCTGTTCCGTCCCCCTGCAGGCCATTACGTCTTTCGTGACTCGGAAGGTCATGCGTTGGTGGGAGGCTCAGTGGCTGGACGTGAAGGATAATAAGTTGCGAGCGGTGAAGGATTCTGTCCGACCGTGGCTCACCTCCTTCCGACAACGACGCGCTGAGGAAGTAGCCCTTACACGGCTTAGAATAGGACATTGTCCTTTGACGCATGGTTTTCTGTTACGTCGTGAGGAGCCACCAACGTGTCAGACATGTGGGACACAGCTGTCGATACGACATATTTTAACTGAGTGTGTTTTATATGCGGGTTTGAGGGAAGATTTCAGTTTCCCACCAGACCTACCCTCTCTTTTAACTAATAATGAGGCGAGTGTCGCTAGAGTTTTATGTTTTTGTGTGATGTCTGACCTTCTTCCCAAAATATTGGGATTGAAGTCTTAATGTGCTGTCCAGTGGTTTGGTCACCCATTATTTGTAAGTGGTCACTCAGCCACCGTTACTTATTTTTCCTTGTTGGTACTGCTATTTTATTTTTAGTTTTATCTCCCTGTTTTGATCTGCTGTGTCCATTCTTGCAATTTGAACAATACCAATTCTCTCACGATTCGGCTCTGAATTGAACTTTTGGGAACGGGCGCTGATAACCTCGCTGTTGTGCGCCCTAAAACACTAATAATAATCATCATCATCGAGCAGGGTAAATACGACTGAGATGGTGAAGTGGGTACGAGCGCCATCATGCAGCAGCCACATAACCCTTCGAATCATCAATGGCACTTCTTCCAGCAGTGGAGGAAAAGTCACCTGCAAGAAACTCAGATAGTTCCGGCCTGGAACTTCCGACGTGTAAGGCCCCAGAATATGGTCGACAAATATCCCAGGCCACATATTCCGTCTGCACCGATGCTGACTTTGGCTCTCCTGTACTGTTGCCCAGGAGTGGAACATTCAAGGGTGCTTATTGTGGTGACCCTGGACACCTATACACTGGTGCACTCGTTGAATGAAAGAATTATTTACTGCTTCCAGTGTTGCCTGCTGAAGAGAATTACAATCAAGCGCGATACGTTCCTGCATGTTCATTGGAGTTGTTGGAATATCGCGATAGACAACGTCTTTAATGCATCCCCAAAGAAAGAAGTCTATAGGTTTTCAATTAGGAGACCTAGCAAACCAAGTAACTGTTCCTCCTCGACCAATCCACCTGGCAGAATACCTTCGGTTCAGAACACGACGTGGACGCAAGGCATTATGTGCTTTACATCAATCGTGATGATACCACATAAGCATTATGGTCCCTAGCGGCACTTTGTGACCTCCCCCTCACTTATCGACCTTAATGACAGTAAAATTAAACCGCGTGTACATAATGGAAATTTGGGAAAAGCAATCGTCACCGAAGTTAATTAGTCTGTAAAGAGGGAGGAAAGAGTTACAGCTACATGAAAGAAAAAATGCAAACGAAATTGGTGAAAATTAATTTTGAGAAAACGGTAAAATTAATAAAGAAAGTAAATGTGCAGTCGTTACGATAACACTTAATTAGCGTTAATTAGATATTACAGATTTGGGGAAAATTATGGTCGCCAGTCCTATGGACAACTACTACGATAACTAAAAATGAAAGATTAATGCACATATAATTAGCATTAAAAGCGTGGCAACTGAAGGTCGACACATACTGTGTGAAAACTGAATGTTTGTCAGAAGTAATAAATTTCGTTACACTCTGACTTAATTTAGAAAAAGAATTAATAAAACCGGAAAATTGAAAGTTAATTGATTGACTGAAATTAATAGTGAACTTTGTTTCTGAAGCACCATGGAATTCAATAAAATAAGGTTAGCCTTGGGCTACCTGAACAATCATTTCAAAAGCTACTTGAATCTACACAATTTAGAAATAAGGGATTTAACTTTGAACTTGAATTAAATGATTCTGAACAATTAACAATAGTAAAATTTAGTACGTACCAAGCTGAGCTGCAGTCACAGGTAAGCTAAAATGTGGTTGCAATACCTGCACTCTTAATTTGTGCTTGTGTAATCTGAATATTGTAGCCAGCTATGAATACCTTAACTGAACTTTGAAATTAAAGCAGTGAAATCGAATGATATTACTTTCATGCTGGCGTTTGAATTTCAAAGACACTCGGGTTCATTCCGGAAAAGGAAGGTACCCTACTTGGTAATGCAATTGGGACAATGAGCAACAAAGGTTCATGCTAAGTTGCTGTAATTTTGTTAGGCAAATGGAGCAATTTTAAAAGCTTAGGTCTCCCATACAGTTCTAAGACTTAACGTGCTTCCAGTCTTCCTTGTTGGTTGATTGAAGGTTTGAAGTTGTCGGTCGAGGAGGTGGCGACAGTCACTCATTGTCGGCCGTCGCTGTTGCAGAAGATGGATGTTGGCGCGCCTTCTTCTCGACACTGTCACCAGGCGGAACGGGCTCTTCATGTGCGCCAGCTAATGCTTCCCGTCCGCGACACCGTGTCAGAAACTATCATAGTAAGTCGAGCGCAATTACATGCTGCCAAACGACGAAAGCGCGGCAACTAGCGGGAACGTCGCACAACACACCTGCTCCACCGACTTACTCCAGCCAGGCTCCCTCTGCCCGCGCTCGATCCGGCAGAGGTAACACTACCAAAGGTCCTAAACACTTTGGTTCTGCACACCACGTCCTATCGATGTAGTCGTTCGATAGCATAGTTTTACCTAGGCCAGACTCAGCATAAAAATACAAATAATATTTACAAAACAAACCAATTATACATCGACATTATTGCATATATATATATATATATATATATATATATATATATATATATACAAATAGTAGAACAATTACAATATATAAAGACACAGAAATATCATATCTTCAGGTAACAAAATAAGGAAAAAATTTATAGTATAATAGATGGAAATAGGACGATATGCATTTCCGGCGTTGCACCTGCCCCACATTTTCCGAGGATGTTCGTGTAACGTAAACAGACTCAGAAAATGTCCCATAAAGGAAAAAAAGCAGCGGAAATGCATATGCTCAAAATATCAAGAAAATTTAGCAATAGGCTAATTAACTGTAAACCAATTTTTAGACCACAATAACTGAGTGAGACACTCCTAACCTTTTTCCAGTCTGTCATCTTACACAAAATAAAACAGGTTGACAACATATTAAAATTCATAGAAAACGTAGAAAATGGTTCATCTATTCCAAATCAGCAAAATTCCTAACAGTACCAAGAAATGGAATACTATTTACAAAATTAACCAGAGTACATGGCCATAAAAAAACAGGTATATCAAAATACGCAAATTAATAATTAAGTACGTAGAATAAACATTTTATATAACATTTTCATAATTAATATTCTCGCCATGAGAGTCCACTTAACGCTAAACAAGAAAATAATATACAGCAGATCGAAAAAATATTGACAGCAGAATTGTTTCACATCAGCTGTCCGGGAAGGAAAACAACTCCGCCTTCCGTACCCGCAAGTACAAAAATGCCGAGAGCGGCACAAGAGCCGACAGCGGCTCCGCCTCGCCAGTATTGTTGCGCCCGCCTGTGAGGAACGCTTGATATCACTCCCTGTGTATCGGCATTTCCAGAACGTCCGTTTCACTGAATTCTTTCGGAAAAACTCACTCCCGAGTAATCTCAAGGAGTCCATTAACAGTATCATAGTGGATAACTCAACACTGTCCATCATCACACGCACTTACTAGCCTGAAACTTAAAACAGAGTCTAAGTACATCGGCAATGACTAGTAAAACACACAGTCATGAAATCTTTCAGCTAGTTACAAAATCATATTTACATACCTTAATCTTCTGTGACTCAGCTGAAAACTTAAACTAGGAGCTAGGATTTTTCAATTGATTAATAATCAGTTACTCTTAAATCATTTAATCAAAATTTATTACTTATTAATTAAAACTACTTTAATGACCTCTTGGTCAGGCAAAAGCATGGCAATCTAGCAAATCCTTCAATATTTCAATCTATGTTTACATACTGTACAAGTTACACATTCTGTGGTATTAATCAATCCTGGGTTGGTACAATTTCAGGTCTACAATGTTCCGTATACCTAATAGTTTTCCAGAGCTTGGATACTCTAAGCAATAATCATTTGTGTGAGGTATACCAATGACTTTATATGGTCCATTATAAACAAACTTAAATTTAGAGGTTTCATTGTCTACCTCGCTCGATTTCTCATGAGCTTTTACAAGTACTAAGTCTCTGATTGCAAACTTAGCAAAACGCGCTTTAGCGTCATGACGACGTATGCGAGCATCGGCTTTTAGCTTCATTATTTCTCGCAAACGATCTTTTTTCACACCAATACTAATGTCAATCCGTGTAGGGAATTTGATTATCTCTTCCACAAGTCCCGGTTTCTCTAAAAACACACTATTATTCCTCATTATTACTTCATACAGGCCTCGTCTTTGTTCGTGTGTTATGTTTGACACAGCGTCTACAATACTTTCCAATTCACTTTCTACACTATTTTCAGTGCCGAGATTCCTCACATTACAGTAGTTCAAATTCATACCTACGTCAATAGCACCCGGCCAGTTAACAACGTGTATAGGCTGGTATTGCCTATGCACACGGTCTCCTGCCTCGTCAAAACTTGTGCCGTACATGTTCAAGTTTTGCTTTCGCAATTAATCACTGCACGGTACTTTAATAGCCAGTCTAACCCGATAATTACTTCCGCAGTTAAGTCTGGCACGACTACAAACTCTTGTTGAAATTGCGCCCCACATATCTCGAAGTTGATAAAAATCTGTTTTGTGACCGGTTTACTGGCCTTCCCAGTAGCACCGATAATTTTCACTCCTGTTACTGGCATAACTACGATACCAGGTCTGTCTTCCAGTAACTCAAATATTTTCCCAGATACAGCACTGAATTCTGTACCGGTGTCAATCAACATGTTTAGTTGTAGGTCGTGCATATTAACAGACACTACTATCTGTCTACACTTGTCCTCGACTGTTTCTTTATTTTCCCACAATAAATCCTCGTCTATATACAGGTCATTCCAGAAAAAACCATCCGGCTTTGATTCTAAATCCGGCTTATCTGGTGGCTTTTTCAGCCTCTGCTCACAAACAGTTTTAATTTAAACATGTTTGTCCTGAGGCTTAGTCTGTAGCTTCGCCTCCAATACCGAAACTTTTTCCTGTAATTCATCAAATAGTGAGTGTTGCTTTACTATCGATTCACTAATTGTCACCTTCGTTGATTCCTCTTTGGCCAGATTGATCTCATCTGCCAATCTTCCTGGAGGACCGTGTAACGTCAGCTCTAACCTCATACACGCTGTAATCTACGTGCTTTTCTACCAATCGTGTCCGGTTATCACTAAAATTCTCGTAATCTCTCTCCTTAATACTTTCACAATGTTTAAACTGGAGTTTTGCGTCGGATGGGTCGGCCACTTCTACCACTATAACTTTCGGTAAAGTCTGCCAGTTAGGGCCAGAACTTTCCGTTACTACCTCAACATCCAACTCCTACGGGACGAAACACGACGAATCTTGCTCGTGCTCCCCATTAACATCAACTATTTCTGGTAAAGTCTGCCGGTTAGAGCCAGAACTCTCTATCACTTCACAAACATTATCTTCCTGCGGGACGAGACGCGGCAAATCCTGCCCACGCTCCCCATAAACACTTCTCTCGTACACGCCCCTATAATCTCTCAGTTCCTCGTATAAGCGACCGAACTGCCTTAACCAGACCTCATCCATCTCTGCATCCCCTCGCTCGATGACGGATTTTTATCCGACATCTGATCTTCTCCCAACACTTGCGAATCATTCTTAAACTCAATCTCCAGTTCCGCTGTGGGTGTTACAGCTGCCACTTTATAATCGATTTCCGGAACACTACTTAAATTGTTCGCACTGACAGCGAATGTATTTTCTACTGCCGTGTGTACAACTGATCTACTACTTGTGGGCGCACTCCTTTCTCCTAAAACTGGCATACTCTCCCGCCGTTGATTATTCCATACGGAATTTTCATAACGACGGCACCCCGGTTTTCTACTGTTATTGGGCCACCAAAATTTCTCTACACCCGGTCGGCGCCTCACCGGCGCGGCTAATGGTTTCCCTGTCTCGTCCCAGCATATACGCTCCCCAGATGCTGCTGAGGCGGCTGATCGCACCCTCTGGTGTTATTACTATTCCGCGAAGCCCGGATCACGCTAGCATTGTACTGGTTTCCGTCATTCCTGTTATTATTTACATTTTACCGAATTTCATTACGGCCCGAACCACTATTGTTATTGCTGCCAAGGTTGCGGTATGCATTTTTCCCATGGTTATCGTTGTTGTGGTACCCGTTATTGTTACCACGGTGATTATTGCGCCAATTGTCCACGTCCTCAACTCTTTCCAAGAAATCATTGATTGTTCTGTAATTGCTTCCTACGTAGCGTTTTGTATCATCTGGTAGCTTCTTGTAGAGTTCCCTGACTATTTCGGATTCCGTGCGGCGATCACGCAAATATTCCAACTTGCGGATCCAGCACTCACAAAACTCCTTCATCGAACCACACGAATTCTCATCGAAAGGCCTTGATACGACAAATTCGCGCCAGACACTTTGTTGTTTTTGCTCTGACCAGTATTCAGCCAGAAACAATTTTTTAAACTCGTCGAAAGTCAGGTTCGTGATATTGAGGTTTAAGCCCCAACGCTTGGCATCACCAGCCAACTCTCCCCATTGATTTAAATCTGTGCCCGCTGGCATCAAGGTCTGTAATTCCTTTGCGTACTGTTCCAAATAGCCCCCAACGTTATGTATGGGATGAAGGCCAGGCAACTTAATGGACCAAACGAGGTAAGACAGCACGCCTCAGTACTCATTAAAATCAGAACTTGTGCCTGCAGCCCTGTGATTTTAGCTGTTGTCATCTTGGAGGTGTGCACTGCCTACCAGTCACGAATACAAAAAGGAAAGGGCAACATTTGTTCACGGATACTGGTGAAATAAACATCCTGGGAGCTGTTCACGGTAAGATAAATCAGTGGACTCTAAGCACAGTATGAAAAACACCGTCAGTGCGGCCCTCCGGACACAGCCGGTTAAACGCCTGACACGGCCACCGGTGCCTTCTTAGCTTTGCATAATTTAAAAAGAGGCAAAATCGTGATTATATGGAGTACAATACATGCCTCCAGTGACTTACTGTCCTGTTTGATGGTTATTTGTGCCACTGGAGCCGTGTATCTTAATGTTGTATTGTGAGGAACCACGTTTGGGAAAGTACGTCATGTTCATTCCACGCCGTTCCTTTTGCAGCGTTCGCTCAAACTGGTTGAGGTGGACATGGGTTTACTGACAGCACCAGTCGCTGTAGGATTAAAAACCGATTGTAACAGACAAGCTGTCACACTTGTCTCCGTTACCTGTCGGTTACGGTGTATTATCGACCTCTGCTCTTACAATGTGATACCTGGCTGTGAACGGTGCACAATTCCTTCTAGAGACATTCCACATTCGTACATCAACATATCGGTCAACTTCAGTGAGGCTGTGGTCAACAACTCGTCGAGAAATATGTGGCGATTAAAAAGGTACTTTACAACTTTGGAATGATGCAGAAATTTATTCTAATTAAAGTGGCGCGTGTCGTTTTGGTTCGATGTGACTACCATTTGTGATACGGCAAACATACCGCTGGTACTGTAATTAATTTCTTCCCACAATTGCTGCAACAACTCGGGGTTAACTTTGCAATGGCAGCGTAGACTCGGTTTTTCGGTTCAGCTTAACTGTTTGGTAGAGGAGGAACATACACATAGTCCTTCATGAAACCCCATGGGAAGAAATTCGGTGGTGTCTAGTCTGGGGAGCGAGGTGGCCATGCGACCTGGGATGAGATTATCAAGGAAATCTCGAACTACCATCTTAATGGTAGTAAACCACCCCATCTTGGTCATCTTCATCGATGTGTTGAATTTAAAAAAATTTCAAGCATATACACATTCACAATGCCAGCGGCAATTTCTTGCATGAAGAAGAAAGGTCCATACACTTTCCTTTGCGAAGGGCACAAAACACAATAACCTTGTCCGCCCCCAGTAGATGAGTGGTCAGTGCAACGGAATGTCAATCATAATGGTCTGGCTTCGATTCCCGGCTGTGTCGGAGATCTTCTCCGCTGAGGGACTGGGTGTTGTGTTGTCCTAATCATTAACATTTCATCTCCATCGACGCGCAAGTCGCCAAAGTGGCGTCAAATTGAAAGACTTGCACCCAGCAAACGGCCTACCCGACGGGAGGCCCTAGTCACACTGTAAGATGTCGTGGTCTCCTGACCTTCATTGCTTACATATTCCGCCCTAACAATCATATTCCGCACATCAAGACGCTTCATTCGAACCCAAACTCGATAAGATAAAGTCAATGTTGTATAAATTCATGTAAACTATATGCAAATAACAAGTTAGTGTACCGTGGTTGAAATACTCGAGGATAGCATACACACATACATTCCAGACACAACGGTCACAGGAGCTTTTAGTTGGATAATGGCAGACCGCACGCCGGGAGGCCAGTCCCTTCAGAGAACGAGTCAACCTCGGTCGCCCTTGGAGTGGACAGCGTTTGCCCGAGTGAAAGGAAGAACGACCCCGTGTTTGGTTTAAAAGCAAATTCCGCTACATTGTGTGGGAGTGCCCAGCCTATGCATTCTTTACAAATATAGGACGCACTTTTCAGAGATTTTCACAGGCCAAACGCCAATGCTACAGATTTCCGGATTTGTCGCTGAAGTGTTGGCAGAAGAGCCAACACCGTGTTGCTAGAGGAGGCCGAAATGCACACTTTTAAGCTCACGCAGATTGGCGTGAGGTCTGGAACAGGTCAGAGAAATAAGACTAGGAAAACAGGAGGTACTGGTAGAATATTTAACTTTAATCCACAATCGGTGTACATCTCTCTTGACTGTGCATAATTTCCATTTCAGTATACACTGGTAATGGCGCCTTGCTAGGTCGTAGCAAATGACGTAGCTTAAAATTATGCTAACTATCGTCTCGGCAAATGAGAGCGTATTTGTCAGTGTAGCATCGCTAGCAAAGTCGGCTGTACAACTGGGGTGAGTGCTAGTAAGTCTCTCTAGACCTGCCGTGTGGCGACGCTCTGTCTGCAATCACAGACAGTGGCGACACGCGGGTCCGACGTATACTACCGGACCGCGGCCGATTTAAAGGCTACCACCTAGCAAGTGTGGTGTCTGGCGGTGACACCACAGTCGCCTTCAACGAAACGTCATTCTCCCGTTTTAGAAGACCAATGCTGATTGGCAGACAATATTCCTGACGCTTTGAGCTGAAGGAGTAATGGAAGGGACCGAAAGATATACCCCTTCATGTCTGGCGTGGAGAGGGGCTGTACCGTTGTCGCTGTTGGAGCGAGAACACATAACGAGAGCGTGCACGCTCGTACATGTACCCAAAGTGCGAGGAACAAGTCTCTCCTCAGTACTTCACTGGGAGAGCACCTCTGTCAATAGCGAAACAGAGTGCGATTCTATATTGAGTCCTTGCAATAAAGCATTGTTCACTGTGTTGGCCACCACACTTATTGTGCGGTGGAATGGACCGAGTTATAGATAAACGCCTGCCAGCGAATTTTTAAGTGGCATCATATCTGACCAGTGTACCACGCCAATAGTTAGACTAGGGGGCGAATAGGAGTCCTTGACTTCATTAAGGTGTAGCGAGAGTTTGATTGGTGAAGGTCAATCCAGATGGAACGAGAGTTATCTTATTTGTCAGCAGCGAGCGGCGCAGACAGCAGTCATCGCAGCTTATGGTACTGTATTCTACAGCTATTGCAAGGCCCATATTTCCTCCACAACAGCACACTTCACTGCATTTCACATGCTACAGCCCCAACAGTACCTAGCAAAGTTCTAATGGATAATTATTCAAGTTGAGTAGGCGCGGCTCTCAGCCATTCTTCCAAGTCAATAACAATCTTAAACTTTGTATAGAAATTTCATAAGCGAATCCTATCCTTAAGAGGTAACTTCACATTCCAAAAAGAGCCCTGAAATAACTTGTTCAGTTCATAACTAAAAGTGCCACTGTGATTTATCAGAGTTATTGTAAAATAAATAATAATTTTCGTTAGTTTCCTGTTTTTCTTACATTAACTAGCCCTACTCCAGTACCCAAATATCCCACTAGTTACCTAAGAAATTTCGTGAATTTTTGTGTCATTTCCTTACAGCAGACGACTCCAGATGATATTTATTGCTGAAAGTTTTTCAGGGATTTCTCTTTAGAACGTTAGGAGCGTCTGTCTGACTTCTGTAGTAGTGCGGGGGTGGAAATTGCATCTTGCAGGAGTCAAAGGGTATAGGGTACATCTCAGATTAATCCATTGCGCAGAATGACAGAATAGCAACCCAACACGCTCACAACATGACATTTATTTTACAACAACCTTGGAGCTGTCATGAACGTGTTCCAGCAATGCATGTCGATTTTCGCTGTTCCATATTCAGTTGTGGATGTTCACTGTGCCACTGACATAGTATGTTAACTCATCGCTGAAGAGTATTGAATTCAGGAATGTGTCGTCGTCCTGTAACTGATGCTACGTTAATGCGTAGAGTTCCCCACGAGCAATCTTACCTGCATCACTAACGCTCTGTGCCATTGTGAATTGTGTGATTTCCTGTGTAATCGTCTACTGAGTGCTCGCAAAATAGTCTTTTGTGGAATGGCACCCTCGCGAAGCGCATTTTACGCTGATTTTTGTGGATTGCAGACAGAGTTCTCTCTAACCTGTTCGACATAGTAATCAACACGCGAGCGTCCTTGTGATTCATTATGTCGCACTGAACATCTTATCTAACAAAGTTCTTGCGCCAAGAGTACATTGCAGTCATGGAGGTTTTTAAGCGTATTCGGTGCAAAAATTTTTCTGCTCAGGGACTGGGTGTTGTGTTGACCTAATCATCATCATTTCATCCCCATCGACGTGCAAGTAGCCGAAGTGTTGTCAAATCAAATGACTTGCACCCAGCGAGCTGTCTACTTGACGGGAGGCCCTAGTCACGCGACATTTATTTTACAATAACCTTGGAGCTATCACGAACGTGTTCCAGTTGTTGCAGAGTTCGTTTCGTGAAACCAAAACACACAGCGAGTTCGCTCCACACCAATGAAAGTAGCCATTTTATCTGTTCACTACGCTGGTACTGCCGGCCATGGTGGCCGTGCGGTTCTATGCGCTTCAGTCCGGAACCACGCGATTGCTACGGTCGCAGGTTCGAATCCTGCCTCAGGCATGGATGTGTGTGATGTCCTTAGGTTAGTTAGGTTTAAGTAGTTCTAAGTTCTGGGGGAATGATCACCTCAGATGTTAAGTCCCATAGTGCTCAGAGCCATTTGAACCATACACTGGCACTCCTGGTGGCAGAATGGAGTACTGATGCACTACGTGAATCAAATTTGTGGTGGTCTGCGACAGAATGACACATGTACCGATTCTCTAAGTTATCTAAATTTCTGTGGCATTCCAAAGTTGTAAAGGCCTTTCTGACTCACCTTGTTTACTACTTCTCTATAGTAACCCTCCGTTATTCTCTCTCATCTGCAAGTCGGCCCACCTTTCAGCGATAAAGGCATAGCCCATACCAGCCAGACAGAACTCAACACCACGCTCCCAATAAACTTCTCCAAGTATTGGTCTGCTTTCCACCCCCCAGTACCCTCTCCTCCTTGATGACTGTCTCTTTCCTGACAACCTCAGTAAGGCCAACCACTTTGCCTCCCACCTATCCAATGATTTTTCCATCCCAGATAATCCCCAATTTGATTATTCCCTCTACCCTGACGTCATCGACCGCACGAATACTACTGTTCCTCCCCTTGCTCCTAGCCTCCAGTACTTGGGCTACACGCCACCCTCCGAACTTAACACTCCCATCACTACACAGGACATCAGCCTCACACTCCGCACTAATCGCAACACTGCTCCTGGACACGACCACGTTACCTACCGCCACCTCAAACACTGCCCTCCCTCCTTCCTAGCAGTCCTTGCCACCCTCTACAACGTCATCCTTGCCACCGGTTTCTTCCCCGACCTGTGGATAACCTCTCGTATCCTGATGTTTTCCAAACCTAACAAGCCTACATCTGATGCCTCTTCCTATAGTCCTATATGTCTCACCTCAGTGTTCGGCAAGGTCTTGGAATCCATTCTTATCCAGCGCATCCATCACCACCTCTGCCGAAACCACATCCTCCCCACTACCCAATGTAGCTTTCGACCTTCCTTCTCTGCTGATGACCAACTCCTACACCTCACTCATCTCCTCTCCCTCCAGCTTAACTAACATCGCTGCGCCATTTTTGTCTCCCCCGACCTCGAAAAGACCTACGACTGTGTCTGGCATCCTGGTCTCCTGTTTAAACCCCAAACCTAGGCCCTTCCTGTCAAATACATCCATCTGATGGCCTCCTTCCTCTCCCGCTGCCCCTCCTACATTACCATCCATAATGCCGATTCCCACTCCTTCAACCCCTCTGCAGGTGTGCCCCAGGGCTCTCCCTCTCCTCTACCTCCTGTACACAGCAGATATGCCCCAACCTCCACCCCCCCCCCCTTGAGTGCACCTCCTGCAGTATGCTGATGACACCGCATTCCTTGCCCTCGCACCTACTCTCCAACGGTCCCAACGCTTTCTCCAGAATCACCTTGACCTTTCTGCCATAGGGTGTAACCAGTGGCTCCTGAAACTCAATTCTTTCCAAGACCCAGGCAATCACAGTAGGTCGTACCACTCGCTCCTTCCGGCTCCTGGATTTCTCCCTTACCATGTGCGCCCATCCTGTCTGCCTCTCCCCCACCCTCACCTACCTTGGCCTCACGATTGACCGTCACCTCACCTTGATCCCTCATCTCCTCTCTATCCAATCCAAAGCCCACAACCCCCTCCGACTCCTCACACCCCTCTCTGGCCAGACATGCGGGTTGCACCCCTCTACCATCCTCCACACCTACAAAACCTTAAATTGTCGCATCCTCTGTTATGCCAGTCCTGCCTGGATGTCCGCCCCCCCCCCCCCCGCCAAATTCTATAAATCCCTCCAGATCCTCGAGCACCATGTACTCTGCCTCGCCTTCCGTATACGTCCCCCACATGGATCCTCTACGACCTCATTCCTTTCCCCCATCTGCTCCTAGTCCTCAAACAAACCCACATCCTCTACACCTCCCACCCCCTCGCTCCCCCCCACCCCCTGGTTGCTCTTCATCTCTCCATTCGCCACCCTCTGCCACGCCTTTACTGTTGTGTCCCCTCTATGCTCCATCTCTTCACCCTTAATCTCCTTTCCCAAGTTGGCTTCCGTCAACTCCTCCTCCCAAGTGTTGCCCTCTGTCCCTCCATTTATCCCTCCTATCAACTCTGACCCTCACCTCAGATTCTTTCCTCTGTCCTTTCCCTTGGCTCCCTCTTCCCCCCCTTCCATCCTGTTTTCTCCCCACCTAACCTCTCTCTGCCTCCCCTCTCCCCCCCAATCCTTTTGTATACCCCTCCTCTGCCTTTCCCCATTCCCTGTCGCGTCTCCCCAGCACCCGCCTCCCTCTTGTGGGTCCCTGTCCTCCATCAGCTCCTTTCCCCACCACTTCGTTTTTTCCTCTCCTTCCCCCCCCCCCTTTCCTTTCCTGTCATCTGTCCAGGTTCCCCCCATCTGCCCTCGGCTGTGGTATATCATATTTGTGCCAGTTTTTTAGTGTAGTGTTCAAGTGAATGTTCAGTGTTGTTCATTTTCCAAAGTGTTGCGAACAGAAACCCTGCTGTTGCTGGGTGAAAATTTTATATCTCTTGTGAACAGAAACCAGACTGTCGCCGTATCTTTTTAATTGTCTGTCTATTCTTTTACCTGACTGCCGCATATGTATTTTATTAGTATCATCAACCCTTTGTGTTCCACAATTTTCCGCCATTTTACCATATAAGTCCCAGATTTTATCGCCTGCTTTTATTATTTATTAGCTTCATCTTTTTAAAACAAATTCTGTAGGCTGAAGAGCGGTGTACTAAGCTGCTGCCAGCCCACACCCCCTTCGGGTGGGGGGTGGGGGGAACCGAAACACAATAAAAAAAAAAGAAAAACAGCCGGCTCACTGCAGTCACGTCAATGGTGGAGGGTCACGTGACTGCCTCGTACCAGTCCTCAATCACTTACACGCTTACGAAGCAACTGTTAGCTCTTTTATGTGTCATGACTAACATTTTGATTGGTGAACTTCTGAATCCAAGAACTTTTCATGTGAAATCATACAATATTCTAAAGAGAAGATCACACACTGTGATATCAACCCACAAAAAATTTTCATTCGCAAACAGAACATATCACAGAAATAAACCCGTAATGGTCAGACTCCCTCGGACTCGCTGGTCAGTATGCTTGTTTACATGGAGTTTATTAGCTCGTACTTGAACAGAAAGTTTAATGGCATATCGCACTCTCGTAGCGCAGGTGGCGGCTGACTGATGGGCGGTCGCAGCCGCTATAGCTGTGTAGGTACTAGATCAAGACTGTCTAAGGCCCTCCGTGGTTTCTGCTCCACGGAGCACGTCTCTGGTGTTCTCAGGTTACGCTAGTTGTCACCGTCAGAATCAGAGTCAGAATTTGCAATACTTTTTCAAAAGAATGAAAAACGTAGACCATTAATTTATGTAATACAGTGAAATACCTGCAGCGTCGTTTTGATGTTACTTTATTATACGATGACGGCAGGTGTTTCATTGTATTACGCAAGTGAACGGACGAAGCCCCGCAGACCATCAGTCAAGAGAGTGGACAAGCAAAATTAAAAAAAAAAAAAGAAATACGGGAAATGTGTGTCCTGTGCATAGACATCTTGTGCCACTTGTGTTCGGAAATCTGTCAAACTTGTCGAATCCATGATACGCAGAATAGTTGCTGTATTGCTTTCCAAAGGTGGGCCAAAACGGTATTAAGATGGAGGACATTATGTATTGGCCTATCGGTACATATAACAGAGTACACAAAGATAAACATTTATAGCCTTCACAGTAACTCACATTGCTGACAACAAACTTTCGACAATGTTCGTTAAGCTGATGGAAAGACATATTTTTGGAATCGAAGAAACCTATATAAACAGATTTTTTTGAACAATTTAACAATGCCTTAAGATGCCTTACGATTCCTCTCTCTTTAATGATTTACGATTTTACAGTTTTGCCCTTAAGCCGTTTTGTAGTATTTGAAACGGAAACATTATAATATAGATGCAGTAGTATCATTAACGAGTTTAGTGCAGAACAAGTCATATACAAAAATCTACTAGACGGATTGTAACTTACTTCCTTTGCCTTCCTTACATGTGCTCGGTCCCTTTCCTATTGTTACGCAATTTTACGCCCAGGCATTAAATCTAAGTTACTGAAACCGTATAGCATTTTCGAAGTATTTGAATATTTCATAGCAGTCTGTATTGACTTGGACTTACATTTAAGCTATCTGTCATTCATCATACCCAACAACAACTCCTTCCAAGTTATTCTGAATCTGCCCACAGTCACTGAAGCACGGCTCTTTCCCAAACACAACAGCGTCATCAGCAGCATCATTTGCCCACTGTGTCCGACAGTTCATGTACGTGGAGAAGAGAAACGCTACTGTTAGCAATCCTTGATATACACTCCTGGAAATGGAAAAAAGAACACATTGACACCGGTGTGTCAGACCCACCATACTTGCTCCGGACACTGCGAGAGGGCTGTACAAGCAATGATCACACGCACGGCACAGCGGACACACCAGGAACCGCGGTGTTGGCCGTCGAATGGCGCTAGCTGCGCAGCGTTTGTGCACCGCCGCCGTCAGTGTCAGCCAGTTTGCCGTGGCATACGGAGCTCCATCGCAGTCTTTAACACTGGTAGCATGCCGCGACAGCGTGGACGTGAACCGTATGTGCAGTTGACGGACTTTGAGCGAGGGCGTATAGTGGGCATGCGGGAGGCCGGGTGGACGTACCGCCGAATTGCTCAACACGTGGGGCGTGAGGTCTCCACAGTACATCGATGTTGTCGCCAGTGGTCGGCGGAAGGTGCACGTGCCCGTCGACCTGGGACCGGACCGCAGCGACGCACGGATGCACGCCAAGACCGTAGGATCCTACGCAGTGCCGTAGGGGACCGCACCGCCACTTCCCAGCAAATTAGGGACACTGTTGCTCCTGGGGTATCGGCGAGGACCATTCGCAACCGTCTCCATGAAGCTGGGCTACGGTCCCGCACACCGTTAGGCCGTCTTCCGCTCACGCCCCAACATCGTGCAGCCCGCCTCCAGTGGTGTCGCGACAGGCGTGAATGGAGGGACGAATAGAGACGTGTCGTCTTCAGCGATGAGAGTCGCTTCTGCCTTGGCGCCAATGATGGTCGTATGCGTGTTTGGCGCCGTGCAGGTGAGCGCCACAATCAGGACTGCATACGACCGAGGCACACAGGGCCAACACCCGGCATCATGGTGTGGGGAGCGATCTCCTACACTGGCCGTACACCACTGGTGATCGTCGAGGGGACACTGAATAGTGCACGGTACATCCAAACCATCATCGAACCCATCGTTCTACCATTCCTAGACCGGCAAGGGAACTTGCTGTTCCAACAGGACAATGCACGTCCGCATGCATCCCGTGCCACCCAACGTGCTCTAGAAGGTGTAAGTCAACTACCCTGGCCAGCAAGATCTCCGGATCTGTCCCCCATTGAGCATGTTTGGGACTGGATGAAGCGTCGTCTCACGCGGTCTGCACGTCCAGCACGAACGCTGGTCCAACTGAGGCGCCAGGTGGAAATGGCATGGCAAGCCGTTCCACAGGACTACATCCAGCATCTCTACGATCGTCTCCATGGGAGAATAGCAGCCTGCATTGCTGCGAAAGGTGGATATACACTGTACTAGTGCCGACATTGTGCATGCTCTCTTGCCTGTGTCTATGTGCCTGTGGTTCTGTCAGTGTGATCATGTGATGTATCTGACCCCAGGAATGTGTCAATAAAGTTTCCCCTTCCTGGGACAATGAATTCACGGTGTTCTTATTTCAATTTCCAGGAGTGTATTTTCTATGACACTTTGAAGAGAAATTCCATTCAAGATTCTTCCACATGATTGTCCCACTCTTTACTTTCCACTTTCCACTGTTACAGCACACACACACATTTTAGCTTAATAAGCTCCAGTTTTCCTGACGTATGCAGGCACACATTTTTATATTTTCACTGCGTTGTAACTGTATGTCACATTAACTGAATTATCAGAGTTTTTCTTATGTATTACTCTATAGTGTTGCTGATGAACACTTTAAATATGGAGCTTATCTAGCCCACAGTTACATTAACTTAACAGCTTCCACAAATAATGATATTAAATTGCCACTCACCTGTGTGATACTGTGTTCATTGCAACTATGAGAAACGCTAATTTCTATCAGATGCTTCTTCATTACTTTTTTTAAGGGCACTAAGTACAGGTTGCGCTGGAGAACACAATTAAGCACTGACGTTGATATCGGTTTGTCAGAGAAAACATGTTTCTTTCCCCCGCTTGTATCATTCTGGGTATTCGTAATTATATGAAATTTTCCCTCTCCCTCTCCCCTCTCTCTTCCACTCCTTTACCATTGATGTGGTTGGGGTGATAAGCTCTTAAACTTCCTCGAATTAAGATAAGTTCTGAGAGGTAACACTTTTAGTAATCTCCGTTTCAGGCTAAAATTACTTCCTAATTTTATAGGATTTGTCAGCAAATAATTATGAAGCTGAAGACAAAGCTTGTATCACTTATGTCGTAGGTCTGCAAGTTTTACATGAGCTCAGTATGAAACCTAGATGAGTTTCACCTTGTGTTACATACTGTCTTCGAAATGTAGGTGAGTTGATTGGCAAGTCAGGATGGAGCGCAGTTTCCCCGTCTGGACGTGCATGCAGTGGTATTCGTGGCTGCAGTTGAACGACGGACTGTCGATAAAAAATTCCTCTTTAATATAATCTTTTAATCACGATAGCTACACACCCGTAATCGGAGAGGACGACAGTGGTCTGTGTGACGTAGTCGGCCACTCTTGCTGGACTGCGCCGCTGGCAGCTGTTGTCCGCCAGGAAGGCAGCGCATGCTGGTGGCGGCGCGTGCTGGATTATACTCAGCCGGAGGGTGTTGACGCAAAGTGATGTGTCATCAACACAGGGGGCAGACTCTGTTGCTTGCCCGCTATCATAGTGACAGTATACAACACATCGGAACAGGAGGCGTTAATTCGCAATTCCGGACATGACCGGGGACCATGGCGTGTCCCCATTCTTGGTACTGGGTGGCAATAATAAAGGCCCATACACAATGGTGGCGTAGCTGAACAACTGTCTTTGTGTGTGTGTGTGTGTGTGTGTGTGTGTGTGTGTGTGTGTGTGTGTACGTGTGTGTATGTGTGCGTTTACAGTTCAACGAGGAGGTTATCAGCGCACTTACTCCCAAGGAACGAATGTGGAGGAAATATATAGAATGACACTCATTCACTCACTCCCATGTCACTCATGTTGAGCCACACAATATCTACCTCACACGCCTGGAGACAACTGAGGAAGGGTGGATGGTGTTACACCTGGGATAAAACAGATATAAACGCACAGAAGAGCTAAAACAAAGACATAGAGAAATGTAACTATCTGACCACGGACCCAAAATATCGGTAAGCCACCCACCCTGTTAACGCATTAAAAACATCTTCCTCAAATTTTCGGAAAGTGTCCAACCGCATCACAAAACCTTAAAACACACACCACATTCGTTTGAACGTCACTTAAAGCGGAGGGCAGATCTGCCGGCAAATCTGCCGCAGTCCTCTCGTCGGAAAATAAAACACAGTAATTTTTACGCCACAAGCACCAAACATTGGAGGGGCGTCGCATCGGAGAAAGAAACCATGCGTCAGAGGGCTTTGGCCTACATGAAGACGAGTAAGGAGGACTTCATCCTGTCTTTATGGCTGGAAGAAGGTACACCACGGCCGCATAGTGGCCTTTACGAGACGCAGCTTATTTATATGTCAGCCTGGCTGACTGGTGCTTCTACACCTGCGGCGCTCACTGACCAGGTGTCACAACATCGTGGAAGGACCAGGCGTCATCATGAGCAATAATAACTTCATTTGCCTCAGTGATCCTGTCTGGTCTGCTCCTTCAGAAGCCCCACTGGGCCTGTAAGGCATTTCTGCACCTTCCAGAGACACGGGCTAACGTATTCTGTGGTGGTGGCATACTGATTAAGTATCCTTGTGTCCTGAATATTGTTTCTTGCTCCATCGATCTGAGGGGTGCTTCTTCCCCTATCACGTCGTTCTGTTGAATCGACATTGGGCACTTCATTTACCTGACCACGCTGTGGCGTAATTGGAGGTACAGCAATACACTAAACTGAGAACTTATCAATATGACTATTTTCAGCAGTTTACTGACATGCCTAAAATGGCTCTAACAAAACCACTCTACTCAAAGTATATGTATATTTGTACAGAGCTACAGCAGAATGCATCAATAATTAAACGCTTTCATAAATTTTTCTCAAAATACCATATGATTACCTATAATTTGTATCATCTCGCTTGTGTCCTAAGATGTGTTATTAAAGTTAGCGAAGTAGTTATTTATTTTAAGGTGATCGACAAGTGCGTGTTTTGCGGTCGCCTTAGAATCTGTATTAACTAAAAAAATTAAAATCTGAGAAATCTTATAACTGGGAAGCGCTTTTTCCTACGTGTACAGTTAGGCTTCTAATGATGCATTATCACTTCATTTCATTCGTGTTTTCTACAAATTATCTCTCGAACTGTGGTTCAAAACACTATTTCAACATTTTATGTATAAAAGGATTGTAACAGTTTATAGTTTATTACGCATATATGAAACAAAAGAAAGTTGCAAAATACCAACATAACGCCAAACCTTTCGCATTATGTTAATGCAAAAGATTGGTAACAAGAATGAAGCCACGAAATCAGCTTTTATCGTTGAGAAGTACATTTTCTTCAAACTGTATGTGGTACGTAATACAAGGCTGTAGTGTGATAAAATAGAAAATAATTGAGTATTAATATACAATTAAATGCGATACAGTTTTGAAAGGGGGTTATTACCTGACTGTAAACAAAAGTAAGATAAAGATAGAGGAATGTAGACGAATTAAATCACGAGATTCTGAAGGATTTAACTAGGGCATGTGACACCAAAAGCAGTTTTTGGGCACGAAAATAGGTGACGATGATCGAAGCATGGAGGATGCAAATCAGAGACTATACAATGAAATTGGATCAGTATTCACTTTTAACTTGATACTTTACCGTTACATGATATAACCCTGTAGTGATAGAAAATACAGAATGGTTGAATGCTAATAATTAATGATATTTAATAGACAGTGGTATTTCTGTCATAGGTGGCAAAGGACTTTGAACATCAATTGAATAAAATAGATACAGTCCTGGAAGGTTATGAGTATTCCTTTTCTCTTTTATTAGTCATCAGTCTTCTGACTGGTTTGATGCGGCTCGCCACGAAGTCTTCTTCTGTGCCAACCTCTTCGTCTCAGAGCAGCACTTGCAACCTACGACCTCAATTACTTGCTGGATGTATTGGAATCTCTGTCTTCCTCTACAGTTTTTACACCCAACCGCCCCCTCTAGCACCATAGAAGTTGTACCGTCATGTCTCATCAGACGTCATATTATCAAGTCCCTTCTCCTTCTCCGTGATTTCCGTATGTATCTTTCCTTTACGATTCTGCGCAGGGCCTCCTCATTCTTTACGTTATCAGTCCACCTTATTTTCAACATTCATCTGTAGTACCACATCTCAAATGCTTCGATTCTCTTCTTTATCCGTTTTCCCACAGTCCATATGTAACTAACCTGTTTCTACGGGTTATTACGTTATTATTGGGAATGTAAATACTTATTGCTTGTGAGGTTAACGTGAGAAGATTAGGGTCGCCACCGACTCTAACCATACAACTAATCGAAGGTTTGGTCGAGTCGGAAAATAAATTAATTTAATCACAGACCAAAAACTCACAAAAATGCATACGTTGTTAGGTCGCTCATAGCGGATACGATGTGTGGTGTCACCGCCAGACAGCACACTTGCTAGGTGGTAGCCTTTAAATCGGCCGCGGTCCGTTAGTATACGTCGGACACGCGTGTCGCCACTGTCAGTGATTGCAGACCGAGCGCCGCCACACGGCAGGTCTAGAGAGACTTCCTAGCACTCGTCCCAGTTATACAGCCGACTTTGCTAGCGATGGTTCACTGACAAAATACGCTCTCATTTGCCGAGACGATAGTTTGCATAGCCTTCAGCTACGTCATTTGCTACGACCTAGCAAGGCGCCATTATCAGTTGCTATTGATCTTGTTATGCATGTACCGTCAGACTGATGTTCACCAATTATGGATTAAAGTTAAGTATTCCAGAAGCTACATACCTTCTTTGCTAGTATAATTACTTTACCTGTTCCAGACCTCACGCCAGCCTGCGTGTGCTTAAACGCGTGCCTTTCGGCTACCTCCTAGTGGCTTGGCTGTCTTGCCAAGTCACAACACGATGTAATTAATAATATTCCCCGTGCACTGTTCACGACACTCAAACATTTAAAAAAAATAGAAAATGCATGAACACTGCATAAGATCAACTCCCAGCAACACACCTGAAAATAAGACTTAATCTAAAGCATTTGTTATAAAATACAAGGGGAGACTAATGACTTGACCCGTGCGTAAGGAAACGCGTTGGATGTGCTAACGGGAAAGCTACGAGGTGAGTGGCTTAGGTGCAAAAACGTAATCTCGGAACACAAGAGAAAATTTTAGATAAAATCATTTATTCCTAAGATAAGGATGTGAGGCATGTGCACAATTCCTCATAACATTAATTCCTAAAACATTAAAGTAAAGCGTCGATATGTTCACCGCTATAATCTACAACTAAAATCATTGGTGTGAATCGTTCATACAACTGCTGTTGCCTGATAACTGATCGCAATAACTCGTGAAACGGTACACGTTTCGCAGTACACCCGCGTGCCCACGTGGTTTGTGGAGACGCAATTTCTAGGTATCGTGGCCAAGTTGCAACAATATCACATCACACAATCATGAAGAGCTAACGTTCTTCAAAACAAACATGAGACCGGGCAGTTAGTGATGACGGTAGCCCAACAAAACTTTAGTGTTCAACCACGTGGTCGGCTCCCCACGGACGAAAGATGCATAAAGCAAGGAAAATTTACGAGAAGGCAAAGCTATTAATTTTTAGAAAAATGAAAGCTTATACAGCACAGCTGAAGGCAAACAGACATTCATACAGAAGCGAGTGCTCACTTCTTATCGACACCTTTGTGTGGCACTCTTCCGGTGGATCCAAGTCTGATATAGAAATTTACTAAAAGAAAAATCTGCCAAAGTTTTGCATTCCTCGCTGCGACAAGGCAACGCAATCTTTCAGAGTTGAAAACCGAGACCAAAAGCTAACAGATCTCCCCTCGCCAAGTAGCAACGCGCCACGCGGTCAGTCTAACTCACCCTTCTTCGACTGGAGCACAGTTGTGGACGCTTCCCGTACCGGCGGCAGACTGCCTCCCGCTTCTTCTCCAGCCTCTTTCACGCTCCGCATGGCCCGGAAAACCCAAAGATGCCATTTCCGCCACGAACCTAACGCAGGTAGATTTCTCACAAGTAGCGAAAACCTCTTTGCCTACTTGACCACTACGAGAGTTGGCTATTCTGTACAACTACTGCTGAATCTGTACGACTATCGCAGACTTTCTGCAGCAGACTACGCCACATTCATTCAATCACACCACTATGATAATTATGAGAAAAGAGAAACAAGGAAGGAAAGAGAAATACTAGTGAAAATGGGCTACCGGACTAATGAAAGGAGGCTACAGGACCCTTTCACATACTGTGCTCCAAACGTACATTCTCAGAAATTTCTTCCTCTAGTTAAAGCCTTAGTTTGATGCCAGTAGAATTCTCTTGTCCCTGAATGCCCTTCTTGCCATTTCTCGTGTGTTTTTGATGTCCTCTTTACTCCGTCTGTCATGGATTGTTTTGCTACCTAAGTAGCCGAATTCCTCAACTTCAGTTACTTCGTAACCGCCAATTCTGGTGTTAAGTTTCTCGCTGGTCTCATTTCTGCTACTTCCCATTGCTTTCACCTTTCTTCGATTTACTCTTAATCCATGTTCTGTACTCATTATGAGCACTACGGAAAGTAAAACTAGGATAACTGAATAAAGTCGAATTAGAACAGGAGATAATGGAAAAACTATATTAGGAAATGAGACACCAAATGTAGTGGATAAGGGTAGCCAATATGTGACGCTAATATAAGCAGAAAGGATGAAAAATTAAAAAAAAAACGCGATTTCAACGAATAACTCCCGAAAACGAGAAATTATTTAACATGTAACATAAAATTAAATGTGTGAGGTCGTTCCCAAAGGTATTTTTGAGGAAGTGAAACTTGGGTGGTGAACTATTCAGACAAGAAGAGAATAGTAACTCTCGAAATGTGGTGCTACAAAAAGGATGTTTAAGATTAGATGGAGACATTTATCTAACGTGGAAGTAGTGAATCGGACTGAAGATATGAGAAATTTGTGGCATAAAATTACTCAAGGAAGCTATCAGTTTACAGGACACATCTTAAAGCGTCAAAGAATCGTCATTGTGGTAATGACTGACTTGTGTGCTTGGGGTGGGGGCGAGGGTAGGGGGAAGGTACAATTGCAGAGAGAGAGAGAGAGACCACGGTTTCAGCAGAATAAGCTGTTTGAAATGAAAGCAGTAATTATGCAGATATGAAGAGGTTCACACATGATAGATTAGCGTGGAGGGCTAGTATTTGTAGACTGAAGACCGCTACCACAACAACAACAACTGGAACAGTAAAACATAAGGGCGAGCCACTTCTCCATCAGTTCCGGACATGAACAGAAAAATCGTTTCCCTGTCTTATTCCTTCTTTTGACAAAGCCTCGTAATTGACATTGTGAGGTTGCTTCATTCATCAATACATTTCACACTGCTTTGCACAGTTAAATTTGTTTTTCTAAGTCTATGAACAGAGAAAAATTCCTCCACACAACGTGATATGTCTATTTTTGCTTTGGTGCACCATCAACCAGAAATTTGTGCCCATAATGGGCAACGTCGGTTCACCCTGTTATTGCCTCCTCTTTCAATCCGAAAAATTTTAATTGTGCATAGAAAATACTAGTTCCGTTCATTACGTGCTTGAAGCTGGCTTAAATTACTCTATTTCATGTCACAACAAAATTGAAAGTAATGTTGGAGGAAGCACCCATCTTATTAATACTTAGTTTTACTTCTTAATAGCCCCCAATATCCCTCTGTTTTTCTGATGTTGCTTTGTCCGTTCGCCCGTCTTGTAAGCTTTTCTCAGGAGGATGGCTACACTGAAATCTTTTTGATACTTTATTTTTTTGACAACTAAGTATAAGCAGCATAGAATAATGTAATTGTTGCAACAACAGCAAACAGCTGTACATAGCAAGGATGACGAAAAGACCATTTTCAGTCGGAGAGGTATGTTTGAAGAGTCCGTGCAAAAATAAAAACTACTTGCGTGTTTGGGATAAACCTTTTTTTATTTTTTGACGTAGACTCCTTTTAGACTTATACACTTCGTCCAACGCAGTTCTAATTTGTTGATCCCTTTCGAATGATAGGAATTGTCCAAATCTGCAAAATAGCTATTAGTTGGGGTAATCACCTCCTCGTTTGGATAAAATCTTTGTCCCACCACCCATATCCTCAAATTGGGGAACAAATAGTAGTCCGAGGGAGCCACGTCTGGAGAATAGGGGGGATGTGAACCGAGTTGGAATCCTATTTCCATTAATTTTGCGACCACAACTGCTGAGGTGTGTGCTGGTGCGTTGTCGTTATGGAAAAGGACGTTTTTGCGGTCCAATCGCTGGCGTTTTCCTTACAGCCCGGTTTTCAAGAGGTCCGATCACGATGAATAATACGCACCTGCAATAATTTTACCCTTTTCCAGATAGTCGAAGAGAATTATCCCTTGCGAATCCCAAAAGACAGTCGCCATAAACTTTCCGGCCGAAGGAATGATCTTCGCGGTTTTTGGTGCTGATTCTCCCTTGGTAACCCATTGTTTAGATTGCTGGTCTCAGGAGTATAGTAATGTACCCATGTCTTATCCACAGTGTGGGAACGACACTTAAAGTCCTGTGGATTCTTTCTGAACAGCTGCAAACAATCCTTGCAACACTACAAACGATTTCGTTTTTGGTCAAGCGTGAGCAATAGTGGAACCCGTCTCGCGGATATCTTTCTCATGTCCAAATGTTTATGCAGAATATTATCGAGATGCCCACAGCACTAGCAATTTCACGCACCTTAACTATTCCGTCATGCATCACCATATCACGGATTTTATCAATTATTTCTGGAGTCGTAACCTCCACAGGTCGCCCAGAACGATCAGCATCACTTGTGCCCATATGGCCACTCCGAAAATTTTGAAACCACTTACAAACTTTTCTAATCGAAGGTGCAGAGTCAACGTAATGGTTATCATCTTCTCTTTAATCTCCTGAGGCGTTTGCCTTCCATAAAGTAATATTTAATCACCACACGAAATTCTTTTTCGTCCATTTTTTGACGATCACTCGACTTCCTAGATTCACACGAAGGTCGAACACAAAGAAATAGACCAATATGGCTGAAACTTGGTGCGCGTTCTTTTCAAAGATGCTACTAACTAATCATGACCTTCGCACGCTCTGGTGGTGCCATTTCCCGGACTTTGTATGGACTTTTGAAACGCCCCTCGTAGCTGACTTAATGTGATTCTTTGTACTAATCTTGTCTAATAAGGTGGCGTGGGAAGACGACTGTTCAAGCATTTGTCTGTCATTCAGATATAGGTATTCGATGATTTTTATAAACTGATTAAAGAAAATGCCAGTTTGTTTCCTCCAAAAGCGCACACTACCTGTTCCCTAATCGAGCTTCCGCTTAGTAGACGCTACTCATCATTGTTCATCGAATGACGGCAATAACTCAGTACACAACAAAACTTGAGTAACTTCCTTTCCTCCATTTTAACCATTAATTCTTCTACATTAAACTCTGCCTACATGCATAAGGTCTCACCATCAACAGAAGCCACCGTCATCGTTATTCAGTTTTTAAAAATGTCGCGAACTAAAGAGGGTGCGACAACACATTTCTTCACGAATCCCGACAAGTAGAAGTCTCCTTGGACCATGTGTAGAGATTTAAGAGATCATGAATATAGGTCAGTGTGTCAGAGTCATGTGCGTCACATACACAGTTGAAGCAGTGACTGACAGATTGTTGCACGTTGTTGCGACAGTATAATGTGAAATATCAAGTCATTAGAGTCATTCTCTAGTAGAAACAGTCACGTCTGCGGCATTTCATGGAATCTCATTCTGGTCTGTGCTGTCCTCAGAAAATAATGGACTATATATATTTCTATATGTAATGGCACAATAGATATTTACTTCAGGCACATGATTTTCATTAGCAACAAGTTCCTCAGGCTTTAGGATTTCACAAAAGTGCCACATGCTCTCGATTACTTTTACCATTGACATGAAATGATGAATCAAAACTGAAAATTAATCGTGCTTAAATGTATTTCTACAAATAATTGTACGGTGCATTTTATATTTTTTCTTTACACGGCGAGTAAATATTCCTTGACTTCAGGAAAAAATATTTAATAACCACTCACTCAGCAGATGTGTGAAGTCAGCCTGGACTTCCGTCTCTTTAGGTGAGTGACACAAAATGGTAGTGTTACGCACCTCAGGCGCGTAATCACAAAACGACAACGAAGAGCACTCGCACGAGCTCCACTGCAGCACACAAAAGCCTTCTGCGTACTGAACGCCATCGTGCAACAGCCTGATGTGTAAACACGAGCGATGCCTCAGCTGGTATTGACGGCGTATCTATAAAACTCCCTGTTAAGTCCGTCTTGTCAACGTACGTTTCTTTCCCGTGTCGCTTGTTACATTGTAATTTATAATGTTTTATTTTCTGCGACAGAGTGATTGTAACAGCATAGCCAACGGTGGCAAGAAAACACAAAAAAAACTTCATTGTTTCCTTGGTATTTTCATATTGGATCCTGTTTTACAGAAACTGTCTATTACAAAATATGAGCTGTGAAAATAAGGACATTCTTAATCTTCGACTAGTTTGAAATTTGTTACGGCGTTAAGTCAAGCGCCGGCACGCGTGTCGGGAGTGAGAGAGCAGAGAGGGGTCCGAAGAAGACGTCAGCCAATCGCACGAAGACCGACCCCTCTCCAGGACGACAACGCGACAGCAACGGGCTCTATGCAAAGAGAACATAAGCTCCGCGCCCAAGTGGCCGCGGCCCAGCGGCTTCAAGACCAGCGATGTGAATAGAAGGGTCAAAGGTCATTATTTTGCTCGTACATTCTATGTAGCTCAAACATGGAGTTGTTATACTGAAGAGATGTATTGCTTTGTCTGTCGCCCTTTGGTTGCGACACGTCTGTTTAACACAAAGCTAAGTATTGTTTTTTTCTTCCTTTCGTAATAAAACTCATTAATACGATTTGCTTCGATCGTTGTCTAGCAATCTGAGAAGGGAAGTTTCCTAGACACCCCACATTTGACGACTAGCCAGGATTCAACAAAATTCTAGCAGCAGCCGTAATTTTCTGGCCAAATCGTGGTAGTGCATGTCCCCGCTTACGCAGACGAGCATTTGTTATTGTGCTCAAACTTGTTTAAGCACATTTGCGCAAAAGGTGAACCAGAATTCCTATAGTAAGGCTATTCTTTCCGAAGCACTCTTTGTAAATGCCGTCACGTTGGCGTTGACCTGATCTGTTTTACTGCTGAAACTTTCTCTCACGGCTCAAAATATCAAGTCTGAGGGACCGTCCACTAACAAATCCCACCCAGGGTCAGTTCACTCGTGTGTCATATGCAGCAGCACATGCTACAGGCCCTGCCTTTTTAGGGATACCACAACCTCAATGTTCAGTTTTTCGGTTGGAATTTAATCGCTATCGGTGTTAAATTGAAAATATCAACTATGTGTAAATCTATGTAGGCACTGTTGTGGTTTAATTTTAAGGCACTGGAAGTAACAGATCGTCGGCATAGAAATGTGTTTATTTTCAAAGGTGAAGAATACATTTGAAGTTCTTACTTCTTTTATTATTTTGGTCTTTTCCTTATTACAGAGGCTTTTCTCCAAAAATGGCTCTGAGCACTATGCGACTTAACTTCTGAGGTCATCAGTCGTCTTTTCTCCAGCATAACAATTTACTCGGAAATGACTATACAAAGAATAAATGTTCTTAAACTATATTTTTAAGATATTCCTCCCGGTGTTTCGATCTTGTGTGTCCTCTTCCTCTGCACCCATTCTCCTCATTGTGTGCTGTACGTTTTGGAACCAGGTCGTCATAGGTCGCCCTCTTCTTCTTCTCCCCTTCCGGTTCCCACACCAGTATCAATTTTGGTATTCTGGCTTCCTCCATTCGTCGTACATGCCCGTACTACTGTAATTTCTTCCTATCCACTGCGTGATATATTCTTTCTTTTATTTATATTCTCCTTATTATTCCAGTTTTCCTTATCTTCTTCATTCCTGGAGAGTCTTGCCGATCTTCTCCTGTTGTCCATCTCCAGAGCTTGTAATTTTTTAATGTGTCTCAGGTTAATTGTACAGGTCTCCATTCCATACAGAACCACACTCTCTACTACAGATTTGTATATTAATTTTTTAGTTCTGCTCATTAAATTACTGCTCCATAGGATTGAGTTAAGCATCCCAATGACCTTCCGTCCGCTACTAATTATTTTATTGATTTGTGACTCTGATTTTGCCTCGATTTCTAAAATGGATCCCAAATAAGAGAAAGTGTTTATCTTTTTGATTTTCTTTCCTTCAATGTGTAGCTAATCTGAATCATTAGTCAAGTATTCTGTTTTTTGGTAATTAATATTCAAACCGATAGTTTTGTATGCTACTGCTAGTTGATTGCACATATAATTAGCATCCTCCCCATCATGTGGTACGACTACTTGATCATCAGCAAGCAATAAACGATGTAGGTATACTCATTCTCTTATTTTTAATCCCATACTATTACATTTACGAGACAATGTTAAAAAAATGGCTCTGAGCACTATGCGACTTAACTTCTGAGGTCATCAGTCGCCCAGAACTTAGAGCTAACCTAAGGACATCAGACCCATCCATGCCCGAGGCAGGATGCTAACCTGCGACCGCTGATGTGTGAAGTCAGCCTGGACTTCCGTCTCTTCAGGTGAGTGACACAAAATGGTAGTGTTACTCAGCTCAGGCGCGTAATCACAAAACGACAGAACCGCATGGCCCCACCGGCCGGCACAATGTTCTAAGGCTAGTATCTTTATAGGTTTTAAATAATGATGGTGACATGGGACAGCCCTGTAAAAGACCTTTGCTTGTTCTAAATTTCTGTGAAAGTTTATTACCAACTTTCACTTGGCAAATGTTATCTTCATACATCTGTTATATATGTTTTTAATCATATGTAGAGCTCTCCAAAGTAATTTTCTTGGAACAGTATCATAGGCTTTTTCTAGAACTATGAAAATTAATGCTATATTTTTTTATTTTTCCCTATGTTTCTCCAAAGTCTGTCGTAATGTGAAAATATAGTCTACACATGATCTCCCAGCCGTGAAACGACATTGTCCTTCTAGCATTCTAATTTTTTTCCAGTTTGTTTTTAATTACTTTCACAAATTCCTCGATAGTTTGAACAAATTTTCCGATCTCCTTTCCTAAATATTGTATTAATGTAACGTAGCTTCATCACGTTGGGTATTGAATCTTCATGTATCACTTTGTTGAAGAGCTGTGTTATCAGTTTCACAATTTTCTCACTACCATTTTTCAGACATTCCAGATTGATATTGCTTGGTCCATGTGTTTTACCGCCGGCCAGAGTGGCCGAACGGTTCTAGGTGCTACAGTCAGAAACCGCGCGACCGCTACGGTCGCAGGTTCGAATCCTGACTCGGGCATAGATGTGTGTGATGTCCTCAGGTTAGTTAGGTTTAAGTAGTTCTAAGTTCTAGGGGACTGATGACCTCCGAAGTTAAGTCCCATAGTGTTCAGAGCACAGAGAACCATTTGAACCAGGTGATTTACCATTCTTTCCTGTTCTCAACGCCTGAAGTACATCACTTTCTAAAACCTGGATATCGTCATCTTCTTGTCCATTTTCTTCCACTGCTCCTTCTTGGAAATACTCTTCCCATTCCTTTTGTGTTATCAGTTGGAGGTTGGTTTTGCTTTTTGTGTCCTGTCGAATCACTTTTATTACTGACCATGCTTCCTTTGCTCTCCCAAATCCTAATTTGCTGTTAACCTTGGCACATGTTCTTTCCCATGCTTCATTTTTTGCCATCCTTATTTCTTTCATCACTTCATTTTTCTTTTCCTTGTATACTGATCTTGTTCCACCCGATTTATCATTCAACCACTGAAGGAACTCATTTCGTTTTTCTCTAACGAGGACCTCCATTTCCCCTGACCACCACTCTGCTGCACGCTTGTAGTTGCTATCTTTTTTACCCAACACCTCTGTTGCTATGATTTTCACATTAGTTTTTATTTAGTCATTTATTTCCTCTGTACTCTCTTCAAATGATTCAACCAGTTTCCTTTTCATTCTGGCTGCAAAGAGTGTTCTGATACTTTCGTCTCGTAGGCTGTCAATATTAAAAGGTAAATTTTCATCTTCGTCAGTCTGGATCGTTTTATTTATCTTACTTGTATCACTCGTTGCATTCGTCCACGGCCAAAAAGATTTCATTTTTACTAGATAGTGATCTGATCCACACTGGGCTCCTCTATAAGATCTGACGTCTACTGCCCTGAAACTACGTGTTTGCCTAATGGTAATACAATCTATTATAGACGAAGTTCTTTAATGTTCTGTCGCCAATTATATTTAAGAATGTCCTTGTGTTGAAAAATGTGTGCCGGCCGGCGTGGCCGAGCGGTTCTAGGCGCTTCAGTCTGGAACCACGCAACCGCTACGGTCGCAGGTTCGAATCATGCCTCGGGCATGGATGTGTGTGACTTCCGTAAGTTCGTTAGGTTTAAGTAGTTCTAAGTTCTAGGGGACTGATAACCTCAGATATTAAGTCCCATAATGCTCAGAGCGATTTGAACCAATTTTTGAAAAATGTGTTGGTAATTTTTGGATCAAATTGATCACAAATTGCAATCTATCGTTTGAAGTAAATATGTTTTCAAGTAAATATGTTTTAATAATTCATACATTGCGTATTAGACCTAACCACTAGTGTTTTTTCTTTACAAATCGATTCCACTGCCGCGCATTACTACAAACGTGCGTCAGTAACGATTGCAGTAGCCGCAGGATAACTGAGACTGGACCGTCAATCAATGGAAATGGGTCGCCTGATGGGATGAAACACGTTTTTCTTATTCCACCTGGTCGATGGTCGTTAGTGATAGGCCGTCATCCAGGTCAATGGCTCCGCGAAACATGCAATATTCCATGGACACAGTGGTTCCCAAACTTTCCCTCTGACGAAACACTTGGACCATCCTGGTACTTTGATGGAACACCATGTTTATTTTCAAGGTTAATAATATTTTAAAAATGAGGAAATCTTGTTTTATTTAGTTATTGCTTCAATATTAAATCATAACTAAAACACAGAAATCATAATGTTATCTCCTTTTTAAAAAAAAAAATTCTCTCTTCAAAATGTAGAAGAAGCCGTCATGTTAGTAGCAGTTATTTCGGGGAGCGTTTATTCAGTTCCCACACAACACAATTTTTCTGCGGAACACAGTTTGGGGAACGCTGATCAATGGACATTCTTCTGGACTTTCATGGGAGTGGTGGTAATAATGATCACTGTGGACTACGTGAACATTATTGCTTCCGTTAATGCTTCAAGTCCTTCCAGACGACAATGTCATCATCTTGCAGGAGAACCGTCACCGTCACAAGGTCATGATCGCACTGCAGTGGTTTGAGGAGCATGATAATGAACTCACGTTGACGGCTTGGAAGCCGCAATCACGTGATTTGAATTCGATGGAACACATCTATGACGCTACCGGATGCCATGTACGCGTCAACAGACCACCGACACGTCATTCACTGGAATTGCATGACCTCTCCTAGACATCTGGTGGGACATATCTCCAGAAAACTTCTAAGTACATGTCGAATCCATGCCTCGCTGAATGCCAGCTGCGCTGCATTCCATAGTTGGACCAACGCACTACTTAGCGGGTGATCACAATATTTTGGCACATCAGTATACGTTCTCGCTTTTCTTCTATACTACCTTAGTTCTACGACGTCTAACAAAATTTCGTTCCACGAAAAACAACTTAATTTTTGAACCATCATCGAATGTACATAACGAACATACTGTCGCGTCCCGGCACAGCCTCACTATACCAGAATGAAGTAAGTGCGAACTGCGTAGCACAATCGGGATGTTAACGGCAATGAGTTAGTTATAAATTGCTGTCAACCTTTATATCAGAAATGAGAGGGAGAGAATTTCCTTGGTTTGAAGCAAATAAGTTTCCTGAGAACAGGTTACAGAACTGCAATAGGCAGAAAAGATTGGTTAGTTTCCATCACGTTTATTCCCACATATACTTATATTAGGTGTTGGACCATAAACCCCTTAGTAAGATTCAGTCCATTCATTCGGACTTGCTACTTCAAAGCTAATTGCCAGTAAATGTAAGAAACAAGTACAAAGCAATCACTTGTTCTTGATTAGCACTGAAATCTCTCTAAGTAATTGAGACAAAGACTGACAGCCCCTGTTCAGCACTATTCCATTGAAACTCTAAAAATCCTACTTGACCTGCAGTTCCTGAGCGTCCACCCAGAGTCTATCACCGTCTTCTCGTAGTTGAAGTCTTTATCAGCTGTATCGGCTGCTATGGGCCTACTCGGCCACGCTGGCATCTCGCTGCGGAATCTCCTAACTGCCGCCACTGGCTCTGAATCTGCATCTGAATCTCTGCTTCTAGCTATTCCGCTGCCTGGCTTTTTATTCCATTTCTCATGTACTTGGGTGCACACGAGTTAATTTGTTTCACTCGAACCTTTCATTTTTAAGTGAACGGATTGCACAAGAATGCCTATTGTTCCACACGACACTCTCGTTTCTAATTGGTCAGCTTGCGCAAGAACGGTCACAAAAGCAAGAATAAAAATCAAAATTTTCTACGGTCACAACAATATTTTAATATAGTAAAATTACCCCATGAAGTTGACCCTTATTAGCTCAACGCATAATACAATGAAAAAAAAACACACAATTTACGAACAGGTCTTTCATAGTGTATCAATGATACGATTCGCTGATGATATTGCTATCCTGAGTGAAAGTGAAGAAGAATTAAATGGTCTGCTGAACGGAATGAACAGTCTAATGAGTACACAGTATGGTTTGAGAGTAAATCGGAGAAAGACGAAGGTAATGAGAAGTAGCAGAAATGAGAACAGCGAGAAACTTAACATCAGGATTGATGGTCACGAAGTAAATGAAGTTAAGGAATTCTGCTACCTAGGCCTAGGCAGTAAAATAACCAATGACGGACGGAGCAAGGAGGACATCAAAAGCATACTCGCTATGGCAAAAAAGGCATTTCTGACCAAGAGAAGTCTCTTTTTTTTATTTTTTTTTTTTTTTTTTTATTTTTGGACATCAGTCTACTGACTGGTTTGATGCGGCCCGCCACGAATTCCTTTCCTGTGCTAACCTCTTCATCTCAGAGTAGCACTTGCAACGTACGTCCTCAATTATTTGCTTGACGTATTCCAATCTCTGTCTTCCTCTACAGTTTTTGCCCTCTACAGCTCCCTCTAGTACCATGGAAGTCATTCCCTCATGTCTTAGCAGATGTCCTATCATCCTGTCCCTTCTCCTTATCAGTGTTTTCCACATCCTCTCCGATTCTGCGTAGAACCTCCTCATTCCTTACCTTATCAGTCCACCTAATTTTTAACATTCGTCAATAGCACCACATCTCAAATGCTTCGATTCTCTTCTGTTCGGGTTTTCCCACAGTCCATGTTTCACTACCATACAATGCTGTACTCCAGACGTACATCCTCAGAAATTTCTTCCTCAAATTAAGGCCGGTATTTGATATTAGTATTCTCTTGGCCAGAAATGCCTTTTTTGCCATAGCGAGTCTGCTAATATCAAATACCGGCCTTAATTTGAGGAAGAAATTTCTAAGGATGTACGTCTGGAGTACAGCATTGTATGGTAGTGAAACATGGACTGTGGGAAAACCGGAACAGGAGAGAATCGAAGCATTTGAGATGTGGTGCTATAGACGAATGTTGAAAATTAGGTGGACTGATAAGGTAAGGAATGAAGAGGTTCTACGCAGAATCGGAGAGGAAAGGAATATGTGGAAAACACTGATAAGGAGAAGGGACAGGATGACAGGACATCTGCTAAGACATGAGGGAATGACTTCCATGGTACTAGACGGAGCTGTAGAGGGCAAAAACTGTAGAGGAAGACAGAGATTGGAATACGTCAAGCAAATAATTGAGGACGTACGTTGCAAGTGCTACTCTGAGATGAAGAGGTTAGCACAGGATAGGAATTCGTGGCGGGCCGCATCAAACCAGTCAGTAGACTGATGACAAAAAAACAAAAAACAAAAAATGAAGCTTAAACATCTAGAATAAAAAATTCGCGACACATTCCATTGGACTATGCCCATGCGCCTAAAAGGAAAGTCGCAACGCACAGATTGGGAAATCTTAATCCTCGTCGTGCAGACATTACACAAATGCGTTCTAACGTGGTACCCAATCACACTGTAATGACGCTCTGTACAACATGAAAGGTTCACTGGGGAAATAAACACAGTAAGCACCATAACTTCGTTAGTACTCCACATGGCATCACTCAAAGCACTTTTCCAGCTGCCAACGTCCAAACTGCACAGGCGAGAACATTCCAAAGGCAAAATGCTGGTACTCTCTCTCTCTCCAAAACACAGAAACCAACCACAATGGATGCTACCGTGCATACGGCTCTGAATGCAGCAAGAGGCCACAACGGCCTCCACGCCAACAGACTGGTCTCTCAGTCCGTACCTGCTGCCGCCTCGTACCAACATCAATTCGCCAGCCGCAGCACGGGTCCCACCTTTTACACTCGCAAACGTCGATAAACCGAGCGAATCAGTGCGACACTCGTACCTCCTAAAGAGAGATGGGGCCCCTCCACGCCCGCACCAACGTGGTGACCAAACCAAAAGTTCTACTGTCACCTCCGTCAACATGTTAGTTATCTAATAGGTGGATCACAGGATGCTGGGCTATGATGTTATCCGTGCGCCTGGGTAAGACTACGTATTAACGTGGTCCATCAGGTGATAGATATTGGACGAAACGCGAATGAGGGCAGCAATTTGAAGAGCAGAGGGAAAAAAGTGCAAAGGCTCGTGCCGAGAGAAAAAACCTATGCGGCAGTGGCATGGGTAGTAAGAGCAGTAGTGGCTTACTGGCTGCGATAGTTCATGCAAGGTCGGGTTTGTTAGTGTGGGTAACATGCATCATTACCGTGGCAGGCGATGGTGATGTATCCCAGTTTGCTGCAGCCGCTGCATTCCTGGAACAATCAGGATCGTTATATATTCGTAGGAGATTGGCCATAGATCATCTGACTGTGTGGGGGTGTGTGTATAGCTGGTCTGCGTGTAGTGTACGGTATGGCTTCCCTGCGTGGTTCCGGTTTTTCGGCAAGTGTGTTCCAACTGGATATCCAGTAATCGTGGCTCACCTATTCAAATGGTTCAAATGGCTCTGAGCACTATGGGACTTAACATCTGAAGTCATCAGTCCCCTAGAACTTAGAACTACTTAAACCTAACTAACCTAAGGACATCACATACATCCATGCCCGAGGCAGGATTCGAACCTGCGACCGTAGCGCTCGCGTGGTTCCAGACTGAAGCGCCTAGAACCACTCGGCCACACCGGCCGACGGCTCACCTGTACCGTTGTGTTTGCGTGTACTTGGCCATAGATGTTAGGTCCTTGCAAGTACGTCTTTTGGTCTGTTATGTTTCCATCTATGGTTGTGGTCATAGTTGCTCAGTTTCAGAATGAACGGGTTCTGCGAATGTCTGGAGTTTCTGCATAGTCTTGTGGTGAGTTTGTGGATTATCTCCTTGAGAGTGTCAAGTTGGTATTCCCGGTGAAGATCCGCGATGCGTGTGTTTCGTGGAGCACTGTTTATGATTTTGAGTACTTTGTTTTGGTTGATCTGCAGACGGTGCAGGCGTGTGGGCACAGCCTATCCCGAGACAGAGGCTACGTACTTCATGAGGGGTCGAATAAGTGTCGTGTACATGGAGCTCGACACCCGTCTGTTCAGTGTGCTACGCCTGTTTGGCATAGGGTAGAGCTGTTTGAGCCTCGCACTTGCTCTGTTGGTCATGTGTTGTATGTGGTCCCCCCAGAGTAATTTCCGGTCCAGCCAGACAACAAGGTATTTGACTTTCTCGCTGAAACGTATTGGGCGTGCATGTAGAGTTATTGGTCTGCAGTATCGGTGTTTGCGCAGTTGCTTCGGTCTTCTAGGGAACAGAACGGCTTCGCACTTGTCGACGTTTACTCTAACACGCCATTTCTCTAACAAAGGCTTAACCACTCTGAGTGCGGTCTGAAATCGTGACGTAATGTTTGATGGTTTCCAATCTTGCGCGAGGATGGCTGTGTTATCCTTGTAGATTGCCATCATTGTGTTGCTCCTGCCGGGACGTCAGTCAATGAGGGAACCCAAAGATAGAACAACGCCACTGCTGTTCAGTGCCCTAACGAAGTAGGAAGCAAAAGTAGTTGGGTAGCGGTCGGTAGCGCCATTCTGTGGTCGGAAGCGCCTTTCTGCGGAGGCGTGAAGCGATAAGAAACGAGGTCGCTTCTCCAGGCTACACCCAGGGCACATTTCTACTGTGCCGCCTTCTCGGTGGAAGCGGCTGCCTTTGTCGCGGGATTAGGGCCATCGCACCGCGCCATAAGCAGCTTCCGCTCTAATCTGGGACGGCAGCGGAGTGGCAGCCCGTCCCCAGCCCTGCGGGCAGATGAATGAGGCCGTCGCCACTGTCCGGGGACGCTCAAGTGCGCAGCGAACATTAACCATATTGCAGGCAGTTTCCAGATGGGATGCCACGACGGCATCGCTTACTAATGTATGAGCTGCACAGGACGTCAATAATCATGCTGAACCTGCGTCGATACGGCAGGAAGTTTCAGCTGAAGCCACAGAGATATAAGTTATTTTTGATGGTCTTTAATTTTAAATTTATTCGAATTATAGATTAAGTGTTGCATCATCTCAATTCCAAATTCTCCTGAGCACTGCCGTGGAATGTGTACATGGCACCAATGACACAATACCTTAGAGTGTTCACAGATGTCACTCAACACGCATAAAGACGTAGACAACAACGCATGTGCAGTGCCTATGTAACGGAGGGGGTAAGACAGCCCAACCATTTTCAGTCATAACACCAAGAAGGAAGTACATTACTTGTGTTACCTGTAGTTCTGCCTTGTATAGAAGGTCAGTTTCGAAGTTTGATCGTATCCGCATTGTTACAATGTGTCAGAATGGTCTCTCATCAAGGGAAGTTTCCAGACGTCTCAGAGTGAACCAAATAGGACATGGAGGACGTACAGAGATATTGAAACTGTCGATGACTTTCTCAGGCCCCCCGAAGGCTACTTCTGCAGCTGATGACCGCTACTTACGGATTACAACTCGGAGGAACCCTGAGAGTAACGTCGCCATGCTGAATAATGATTTTCGCGCTGCCACAGAATGTCGTGTTTCAACTCAACTTCACGAAATAGGCTGCGTGATGTGCAATTTCACTCCCGATGTCCGCTGTGACATCCAGTTACAACACCTAGATGCCATTCAGCGCGGTACAGATGAGCCCAACAACAAGCTTAATGGACTCATCAGAATTGGCATCAAGTTCTATTAACAGATGAGACTCACATATGCCTTTAACCAGACAATCGTCGGAGAGGCTTTTGGACGCACCTGGTCAGCCTGAACGTCTTAAACACACTGTCCAGCGAGTGTAGCAATGTGGTGGTTCTCCGATGTTTTTGGGTTGGCATAATGTGGGGCCAACGTACGCCACTGGTGGTTACTGAAGGCTGTCAAACGACTGTACGATACAGGGATGATATCGTCTGACTAGTTCAGCACGAATAAGAATTCTTATTGATGTTTCCACTATTCCTTCTCATGCTCCAAATAGAAAATATAACGTACCAACGTCCTTATGGTTTGCTGCGAATAATCCTTTTTGCAGTAAGATGGCTGAAGTTTTAAGTGGTGTAGTTCAACCATGTCGCAACGTTTCGGAGAGGGATTCCTCTTAATGGAAGATAATTCTTGCGCTCATCGTGCAAATCATGTGAATGACTTCCTTCCTGATATAGAAATCGCTCGATTAGAATGGCTAGCAGGCCAACCAATCTGGGAGGCCTAAGCCGAATCGCCGCTGAGGAGTGCGACAATCTGGAGCATCAGTGCCTTGATGAACTAGTGGACAGTATCCCACAACGAATACAATGCAAAGAGGACGTGTTACCAGGTATTAGAGGTACTACTGTATGCTGCAGTCTGGAAGACCAATTCAGAAAGTCTAGAGTATTATTGTACGACTTACAATTTTTTGTTTTCATCAGAAATAACATCTCTGTTCCATTTTTATGTAAAGGGCTAAGAACTCCTTGAACTACGATGGTGCAACACTTCTTTTTCTATGATGAAGTGTGTCTGTTTGTTTCAAATTGTTAAGGCTATCGTGACCAATTGTTGACAAAATTCCTGTTGGCGTCTAGGGTTCTCCGGCCGACTTTTGTTTGATGATTTTTCAGACGTTTCACCAGCACGAGTGGCTGGCATTGTCAGCACTTCACCCTCCATTGCTGGTGGTTGACTGGAGTCGAGCTCGTGACCGCAGACTACATGTACATTGCTTCAGATAAACGATCAAGCAAAAGTCGGTCGAAGAACCCTAGACAAAAGCCACCAGGCAGTTGGTCCGTTTGTTTGCTTGTAATTGATACAAGTCTACAGTTTTATTCAGATATTGATGAAATTTTGCACACTTTACCTTCAAGACAAGAGAAAACTCATTGTCCGCATAACATTTCGTAATGTATGTAATATATAAAGGGTAAAGTTTGTTACCAAAAATCGCCAAAATTTCTTGGCTGATTCACTTCAAATTTTTATATTCAGATAAAAGACGGAGAAAAATAATGAAGATGAAATGCCCAACAAACGAAATATATCATGGTAAACTGACTTTCATTCCTACCGGAATTACAGTGGCGATACCCGTCTTGGAGACAGTGTCATCAGACGTCACTAGATCAAGAGATGATCGAAAGCTCGAGAATTTGACAGAAACATGAATGAAAGCTCTTAATTATTGATTACTTGCCGTTGTTGCATGTGGCATATACCTACGTCGTGGATAGAACAGCAAAAAGAGTCATTAGTTCGGGGGCGTCTCGATAGACCGAAAGGAACCTGACATTTGCCAACTGTGATGCACATTGTTCGAACAGTTCGAGTCATACTCAAACACAGCCCTGCTTGAAACAGTGAAAACTGATCTGAAACAATATAAGACGAATTATCCTAAAATACAATGAGATAATTAATCTCAAAATGTAACAACAGATAGCGCAGCTAATCATCATTTCATAGAGGATGTATTCATTCGTTGCATTCCGTTAACGCCCTTCCATTAAAAGCAACTGTGATTTCCCATGCAGCCTGCATTCTCTATGAATATCAATAAGGCTCATGGCCAGTCATATATGTATATACGGGCCTATTAGTAACAGTGTAAATGTATTTGAAAGTGGGGTGTTTTATGTTGTAGCTCGGGAATATATAGTGTGTAGTTGCGCATACAACGACTACTATTTGCTTCCATATTTCAAAAATATGGTATTGTAACACAGATTACTGCATTATTTTGTTGCATGGAAATTCTCATTTGGACATGCTGGAAAGGGTTGTCAGTACCTCAGCGCAAAGACAAGTGCATCATGGTTCATGTGTGGTTCCAGCAGGGTGAAGCTCAAACACGCTTATCCGCTCACGTTCGTTAATTCCTTGATCACTGCAGTCCCTCCCATTGATACGACCATCACGAAACCCGAAATTACAGTGTCAGTAAACTCAGTGTGGGAAATAATCGACGCAACACGTGGTACAACGTCGGTACAGGACTACTTAAGAGTTGCACGAAATATTTGAGGAAGCCATTCAAAACATATTTCTAAGACGTTCGGCGAGATATTAAGTCCGGCATGGAGACGCATAGATATCTATGTAAGGCGTACTGGTGCACCTACAATCGTAATTCTTATGTGTAAGTACTACAGTGCACAACAAATTGCTTTGACCTAGGGGCACGAGGACTTCTGGCACGGTTTAAATCATTGTATAATGGAGTAAATGAAATGATGCATACTTTCCACCGGAGATGATTCACATCATATGTCTTATTGTCTTCTCCGTTTTAAATCTCCGTGAAGCAGTTTTCACAATCAGTAATCTTCTTCTAACCGCCATATGGCGATACAACCACATCTGAAGCTCACAGTCAACGCCGGGGCCATTAATCTGATAAGTCTAACTGACGTAACGTCCACTCGATCAGTCGATATGTAACGAGATACGTCAGTCCATCTGTCGGCAGCTGTTGTCTCGTTTCAAAAGGCCGGTCATCGCCCTCTAACATCTGATTACTGGGATGGTGGTAAAGCCACGGACTAATAATGCGCGTGCGAAAAAGAAAAAAGAAAAAATGTATTCGCCTCTCATCCCAGGACGCGCAACCCATTTCAGCGAAAACCACGCCATTTCGATTACACATCATACAGATAATCGCGCTGTCACGTATAACGTTTCAACTGCGCGTTTTATCTCGGAATTTTCGCGTCAACAGTCTGACGCCATAAAATCACGCCAACAACAGCGTGGACGGGTAGCGAAAGCCGAGCAGTATTCAGATTGTGCATACGCTACAGACAAAGGCCTAGCTAAACGCGCGTGATGTATTTCAGTAAGTAGAAGAGCTGTAAGCCGGTGACGAGTATTAAAAAGTGAACGGCCGCATGATAGCGTCTGTCCCTTTGGTTTACTCTATAGCTGGACGTTGTTTGTCTATGTTATTATAAAGTAATTTAATGAACGAAACGTAATTATCAGAATGAATACGCAGACTCATGAGGCACATCGCGGCTCATATGACGAACGCCACGTTCTGTATGGTCGTGTCCCGTAGTACGATGAGTATGTTCGTGCGTGCTTTGTGTGCCTGTATGAGTTTGTGTGTGTGTGTGTGTGTGTGTGTGTGTGTGTGTGTGTGTGTGTCAGTAGACTTGGGAGTGAGGGGTTTGGGAGGAAGTTGCATGGCTAATTCAAATTACCACAGTTTAGTATGTAGGTAACGAACATTGAACTTTGTGGTACGGAATTTTCAATCGTAATTTTCAATGTTGCTTTGCTGCCTGCTGTGCGCTGCTATCGAGAAATCTGAAAAAAATGTTTGTTAAGAGACGAGGTTAGTGAAAATACAGTTTAGAACTGGGAATTTCTTTGTAAACTCAGAAGTCAGGTTACATTCAGAGCAGCATTGCATTTTTATAGAAACAGTTAGCTTTAATATGTAGAGAGCAACTCATACTGAACTCTTTGTATGTGCCGAAAAAGTGGGTTACGGACGGAAAAGACCCACCGTGGTTTAACAGCACAATTCGGAGAATGTTCAGGAAGCAAAGGCAGTAGCACTCGCGGTACAAGAAAGATCGGGAGAATGAGGACAGGCAAAAGTTAGTAGAGATGCGTGCTGCTGTAAAAAGAACGATGCGCGAAGCATTCAACCACTACCACCGTCATACCTCAGCAAAAAGATCTTGCTGAAAACCCAAGGACATTCTGGTCTTACGTAAAATCGGTAAGCGGGTCGAAGGCTTCCATCCAGTTACTCACTGATCAGTCTAGCCAGGCAACGGAAGACAGCGAAACGAAAGCTGAAATTTTAAATTTAGCATTTGAGAAATCTTTCACGCAGGAGGATCGTACAAACATACCGCCGTTTGAGTCTCGTACAGATTCCCGTATGGAGGACATAGTGATAGACATCCCTGGGGTTGTGAAGCAGCTGAATGGGTTGAAAGTAAATAAATCGCCAGGTCCCGATGGTATTCCAATTAGGTTTTGCAGAGAGTACTCTACTGCACTGGCTCCTTACTTAGCTTGCATTTATCGCGAATCTCTTGCCCAACGTAAAGTCCCGAGCGACTGGAATAAAGCGCAGGTGACGCCTGTATATAAGAAGGATAGAAGGACGGATCCTCAAAATTACAGACCAATATCCTTAACATCGGTTTGTTGCAGGATTCTCGAACATATTATCAGTTCGAATATAATGAATTTCCTTGAGACAGAGAAGTTGCTGTCCATACATCAGCACGGCTTCAGAAAGCATCGCTCCTGCGAAACGCAACTCGCCCTTTTTTCACATGATATCTTGCGAACCATGGATGAAGGGTATCAGACGGATGCCATATTCCTTGACTTCCGGAAAGCGTTTGACTCGGTGCCCCACTGCTGACTCCTACCTAAGGTACGAGCATATGGGATTGGTTCCCAAGTATGTGAGTGGCTCGAAGACTTCTTAAGTAATAGAACCCAGTACGTTGTCCTCGATGGTGAGTGTTGATCGTAGGTGAGGGTACCATCTGGAGTGCTCCAGGGAAGTGTGGTAGGTCCGCTGTTGTTTTCTATCTTGATAAATGATCTTTTGGATAGGGTGGATAGCAATGTGCGGCTGTTTGCTGATGATGCTGTGGTGTACGGGAAGGTGTCGTCGTTGAGTGACTGTAGGAGGATACAAGATGACTTGGACAGGATTTGTGATTGGTGTAAAGAATGGTAGCTAACTCTAAATATAGATAAATGTAAATTAATGCAGATGAATAGGAAAACGAATCCTGTGATGTTTCAATGCTCCGTTAGTAGTGTAGCGCTTGACACAGCCACGTCGATTAAATATTTGGGCTTAACATTGCAGAGCGATATGAAGTGGGACAAGCATGTAATGGCAGTTGTGGGGAAGGCGGATAGTCGTCTTCGGTTCATTGGTACAATTTTGGGAAGAAGTGGTTCATCTGTAAAGGAGACCGCTTATAAAACACTAATACGACCTATTCTTGAGTACTGCTCTAGCGTTTGGGATCCCTATCAGGTCGAATTGAGGGAGGACATAGAAGCAATTCAGAGGTGGGCTGCTAGATTTGTTACTGGTAGGTTTGATCATCACGCGAGTGTTACGGAAATGCTTCAGGAACTCGGGTGGGAGTCTCTAGAGGAAAGGAGGCGTCCTTTTCGTGAATCGCTACTGAGGAAATTTAGAGAACCAGCATTTGAGGCTGACTGCAGTACAATTTTACTGCCGCCAACTTACATTTTGCGGAAAGACCACAAAAATAAGATAAGAGAGATTAGGGCTCGTAAGAGGCATATAGGCAGTCATTTTTCCCTTGTTCTGTTTGGGAGTGGAACAAGGAGAGAAGATGCTAGTTGTGGTACGAGGTACCCTCCGCCACGCACCGTATGGTGGATTGCGGAGTATGTATGTAGATGTAGATGTAGATGTAGATGTAGACCTCGCATTTCACAAGCCACTGCTATAAGTTGAGTATTTTTCTTCCACCAGTAACCGTAACGTAAATATACCTTTACCACGTACCTATGATCCATAGTCAGGCTGACATCTCTCAGTTTCTTCTGGTAACTACTCTGGGCTTAAGTGGTTGGCTAATTGACTAAACATTATCAGCTGAATGCTTGAAGCTCGGCGTTATTAAATAGTCTGTATGACGCTCGCAGAGCGGAATCTACATTACTACACAGTAATTAAAACAGTAATTTAGCTTTAGTCAGCTACATTAATTGTACATCCTTAGCAGTCACATGGTGCCAAGGTTACTGTATCCGGCATTTTCCAGTTCATTCCAGAATGAGATTTCCACTCTGCAGCGGAGTGTGTGCTGATATGAAACTTACTGGCTCATTAAAACTGTGTGCCGCACCGAGACTCGAACTCTGGACCTTTGCCTTTCGCGGGCAAGTGCTCTACCATGGGAAATCACAGTCGCTTTTAAAGGAAGGGCGTTAACGGAATACGACAAATGAACACGTCTTCACCTCTATGGTAGAGCACTTGCCCGCGAAAGGCAAAGGTCCCGAGTTCGAGTATCGGTCCGGCACACTGTCTCAATCTGCCAGCAAGTTTCAGTACATAATTCTCAATTTCTGCGACGCAAATTTGCGATGATAGCTTACACGAAATATAAAAGTAAAATTGTCGGGTTTCACATTTTCATTCACGTAAGCCCCTACAATAACGATTTCCTTCCGCCAAGCGTTCGCATTATGATCTAGTTCTTCACACTTGCTACTGTCTCCTCAAATGGTACACCGATTACATACCAACACAGACTGTAGCACACTCAAATTCTACTCTGTCTTCTCACTATAAGTACAGCTGTCCCGCCTACTTTATTTTTACACAGACCTTGGCAACAGCTTCTTCGCTCCACACATTATTATAAAATCGTAACCATTTCTGCAATATTTTACGAAATGCGTCATACGTCTTAAATATGAGAAACGAGAGTAGATTTCAGGCGGTAGAAATGGTATTTATTATAACGATAAAAACGTATACTAGAGTAGACATACTTAGGGATGATGGTTCCAATGTTTAACTACTCTCATTTAACTAACCATTTTCTAAATTGTATGCAAGAGAATTAAGCATGCTAGTTTTGTAGCAGTGACTTGCTCATCAGTTGTAGTCACACACAAATAATGTGATTTGGATCACTTTCAATGCTGTGTCGCTCAAGCGGCTTGGGAAATCTCTGACGCCTATACTGTGTATGGTCTGCGGACGAGCGCTAAGAAAGCAGACAATAAACGTTTTAAAAAATCAGAAAACCAAATCTGATTTCATTACGGTCTATCATGTATAAATGGTATTATCATAATCAAACAATTATCAGAGAAAGGTACTGGCCACTGAGTCTTTTGCGGCGGAGTTATTGAGGTCTGACTGTAGTGAAATTGGCAAGACTCACGATGTTATGTGCGAAGGACAGCGTCTGATTGGCTAGAATACTTCAGGATGACAACAAGGAAATGGCGCATACTGTAGTAGCGCCCTTTACCTTCATAGATATATTTTCGCTATCAACAATCGCTTGTAGCACTTTCACCCGCATCGGGGGCTAAACTAACGGAAGTCTTCCTCTGTGCTGTTTCTCTATTCAACACACACTTGTATGCGTTTGCAAGTGCATAACCGGTCTCTCTACTGAAGCTTTGATCGCACAGTCAAATTTACGCTTCAGGTGTAACAACAGAGTACCAATAGTACGAAGCGTGAGATATTACTCTTCTACGTTCAAACATATTCATGTGCTGAAACTTCCTATCAGATTAAAACTGTGTGCCGAACCGACACGCGGGACCTTCGCCGGCAAGTGCTCTGCCAGAAAGCTTCGTATCAGCAGACACTCCGCTACAGAATGAATATCTTTCTTGAATCATCCACCAAGCTTTGGCTAAGCCGCGCCTCCGTACTATCCTTTCTTCCACGAGTGCTACGACGGAGAGATTCTCTGGAGTTTGGCAGGTAGGAGACGAGACATTGTCGGAAATATATCTGTTAGTGCGTGTCGTGATTTGTATTTGAGTATCTCATTCGGTATGAGCACTTGCCTGCAAAAGGCAAAGGTCACGATTCCGAATCTCGGCAAAGCACACAGTTTTAATCAGCAAAGAAATCTCTTATCAAGATACAAATGAACTAAGGATATTACTGTTAGTCGGCACTGATTTATATCAAGGGAATAAGTTGAAAATTTGTGCCTGGTGAGGAATCGAACCCAGGTCTCCTGCCTAGCAGGCTACTGTACTACCACTACTCCATTCGAACACAGTGGTCACCACAACCGCACGGATTACCCCAGCACGCCCCCCGTCAGACCAAAATGTTCAGCTTACACTACACACTACTGATGTAGTGCCCTCCTCATTAGCCTCATTACTCGCCACAGAAGCTGAACACAACAGTCGGCAGCAGTTCGTATACACTGCCCCATCTAAGTCCTGCCAAACTCGACAGGATGTTATAAGTCTCTTCAAGTTCTTTCAAGTTGAGATTATCTTTAAGAAGGCGCAATATTTCCGTAAGTTTCCTGCATGGTTGAAACCGGTTGGATTCCTTGTCCGTTTAGGACTCTACCTATCTTACAAGTTGTTGCGCCACGGAACGGAAGCCGTGCTATGTGATAGTCCTTCTGACTTTATTGAACGCCATGGCGTCTTAGTTTTCTCGGTAGCGTTGACCTAACATCAAAACACTGGTGAGGCAAAACATTACGACCATATGCTTAATAGCTTATTTGTCCGTCTTTGCAATGAAATACATGACTGATTCTGCGTATCAGTATGCGACAGTTTGTTGGCACGTTTGTGGAGGTGTGTGGCATTAGACGTCTACGAACAGGTCATGTAATTCGAGTAAATAACGGGCCGCTGATTTGCGCACGTGGTGATGGTGCACAGTAGCGGCCAGATGTGTTCCATAGCATTTACAACAGGTGAATTTGGTTGCCGAGACATCGACGTGTCTTCACTATAAGGCTGCTCAAGCCATTTTAGCACGGTTCTGGCTCCGAGACGCGGACAGTTATACCACTGAAAGGTGACATCGCCATCGGGAAAGACATTAATCATGAAGAACGTCAGTATGTCCTCAATTACTACCATAGGATACATGCTAGCGGCAGGAGAATGTCTACCACAGCGTAATACTGCTCTCACCAACCTGCATCCGTTTTGATCCGCCGTTCATCTTAGTGACGGCGTTTGTGGAGACGACGTCGACCTAGTGTAGCAAAAGTGTGATTCATTCAAAGAGCCGACACGTTTCCATTGATAGACGGTTGAATTCCGATCGTCCTGTGCCCAATGCAGTCGTAAATCACGATGTTGTTGGGTCAACATGTGAACACGTAGGGATTGTCTGCTACGGAGGTCCATGTTGAACAATGTATTAAGCGCGGTGTGCTCCAAAACACTTGTGGGTGCACCATCTTTATGCTCTTTGTGCAGAGACGCCACAGATACCATCTATCCTACTTTACAGAGGAGACAAACCTCCTAATCCCACGAACTGTGAAGAGTCGTGGACGTCCAACCATTTAGCGCTTGATGGTAATTTCACTGTCCTTCTACCTCTTTCCGTAGATGTATATGAACATCCGACCAGCTTTACCGTTTCCGAGATACTCGTTCACAGGTTCTGCTGATAATAATCTGCCTTTAGTCAGAGTTGCTTAACGCAATGGACTTCCTCATCGGCAGCCCTTATCTTCGCTAGGATGATCCCCCGCCTGTGACTGCTCCGCTGATATACGAGGTGCATTCAAGTTCTAAGACCTCCGATTTTTTTTCTCCAGACTCGAAAGGGATAGAAACATGCGCATTGTTCTAAAATGAGGCCACGTTCATTGTCAATACGTCCCAGAGATGGCAGCACCGTACGTCAGATGGAATTTTACCGCCAGTGGCGAGAATGAGAACTGTTTTAAATACCTAAAATGGCGACGTTTTCCTTACTTGAACAGCGTGCAATCATTCGTTTTCTGAATTTGCGTGGTGTGAAACCAATTGAAATTCATTGACAGTTTAAGGAGACATGTGGTAATGGAGTTATGGATGTGTCGAAAGTGCGTTCGTGGGTGCGACAGTTTAATGAAGGCAGAACATCGTGTGACAACAAACTGAAACAACCTCGGGCTCGCACAAGCCGGTCTGACGACATGATCGAGAAAGTGGAGAGAATTGTTTTGGGGGATCTCCGAATGACTGTTGAACAGATCGCCTCCAGAGTTGGCATTTCTGTGGGTTCTGTGCAAACAATCCTGCATGACGACCTGAAAATGCGAAAAGTGTCATCCAGGTGGGTGCCACGAGTGCTGACAGACGACCACATGGCTGCCCGTGTGGCATGTTGCCAAGCAATGCTGACGCGCAACGACAGCTTGAATGGGACTTTCTTTTCATCGGTTGTGACAATGGATGAGATGTGGATGCCATTTTTCCATCCAGAAACAAAGCACCAGTCAGCTCAATGGAAGCACACAGATTCACCGCCACCAAAAAAATTTCGGGTAACCGCCAGTGCTGAAAAAATGATGGTGTCCATGTTCTGGGACAGCGAGGGCGTAATCCTTACCCATTGCATTCCAAAGGGCACTACGGTAACAGGTGCATCCTACGAAAATGTTGTGAAGAACAAATTCCTTCCTGCACAGCAACAAAAACGTCCGGGAATGGCTGTGCATGTGCTGTTTCACCAAGACAACGCACCCGCACATCGAGCTAAAGTTACGCAACAGTCTCTTCGTGATAACAACTTTGAAGTGATTCCTCATGCTCCCTACTCACCTGACCTGGCTCCTAGTGACTTTTGGCTTTTTCCAACAACGAAAGACACTCTCCGTGGCCGCACATGCACCAGCCGTGCTGCTATTGCCTCAGCGATTTTCCAGTGGTCAAAACAGACTCCTAAAGAAACCTTAGCCGCTGCCATGGAATCATGGCGTCAGTGTTGTGAAAAATGTGTACGTCTGCAGGGCGATTACGTCGAGAAGTAACGCCAGTTTCATCGATATCGGGTGAGTAGTTAATTAGAAAAAAAATCGGAGGCCTTAGAACTTGAATGCACCTCATATTTTGTTGGCACGTCACGTGCCTGAAACGTCACCAGGCGGCATCCAACGTCGCGGTGGGCAGTGGTCATAATGTTTTGGCTTAGCAGTGTATCCATTCCCTTTGAATACAGTCGTCAGATGATTCACCCTGGAGCCGAGATGCTCCTTATCAGAAACGGCCCCGGCTCTTTGTATTAGGGTATTCAGCATAGCTCTCTTCTTAGCTGGATGGTGAAAGCTATGCCCAGATATTTGTGCATCCGTTTTTGATACACAGAATGTTCGAGTCATAGCAAATGTACATTTATTTTCCATTCGACCAACTCATCTAAGAGAGGCAGCTTCCCGTCCGTCTCCATCTCTGCCAGCCACACATGTTACGTTTGGATGTTCAGCTGCGGTATTTTATTGTATATACAGGCTACATCTTAAATTATGTCACAGGAAATTTGACATTCTTCTGAGAAACAGCACTGCATTTTAATTTTAAGGCTGAACGACCTTCACTGGGCGAAAAGGGTTTGTGGAGAATGTTTTCTATACGACTGAGAGGTTTGGGTGGAAAAATATAGGGGTGCATTAGGTAGGAAGTTATGGAGATTAAGGTAATTATTTGCTGTAGTGGATAATGGGAAGACAGAATGTGAGGAGGTATTTGGTGTGTGGGTAGGATGGGGTTATCAAGAGTGTGGTGTGGAGATGGAGAGGAAGAGGGAGTCCTGACACGTATAGGGGGGAAGAGCTATAGCCGACGGGACAGACGGCAGTGTTTGGGGTAGGGAGTAGTTGGAAGTTGGACTGGGATGGAGCTTCTGTAGGTATTTTGCTTGTGAAATGAAGCACACCGGGATTAATGAAAACTAGTTTGTGGATAGTGTACCGTATGCAGAGATGTTCGATCTGGACGAGGAGGGTGGGAAATTGATAAGTGAGTCAAAGCTACCATTCCCATGGCAGCCGCCAGACACTGCCATCGCTAATGGTATATAAACACAGCTCCGAGCACCAATCGTCAAATTCCGTAGATTCCACCCTCATTCTTATCCTCATCTTGGAGAATTAAAACGCATCCTCACATCTAGAGATAATGTGGCATACAGTCGATTCCGAAATGCCAGAAGGCTCTCGTGTCATCAATCTTATGAGCTTGTGCTAAACCTATATTGCTCCAGGTTCCTTCACTGTTATCCAGATCAGTACAAAATTTCAGCACATCCGATGCGAAAATTGTAGATGGTTTTCGAATGTCTTTAGCACATCTACACAGACTCTTGCTTCTGCCTGTCGCTCATTACCAAACACACGTTATTGCACCGATCCTCAGTAGACTGAAACCGCACGTGAACACACAACATTGGACGGAAAGACAGAACATTCAACTGGCTCTGGCCTACTGCGCTGCTAACTACATGGTAACTAAACTTTGTGGCGTGCATATCACAGCGCTTAGCGCCGGCGGACGGCAGGTAACAGGTGCGACATTAAGGTGTCTGATTTCGTGACGGTCACTCTGTTCGCAGTGCCTGTTTTCAGTTGTACACCCGATTCGCCTTAGAGCGCTTTCTTTCGTGGTTTAAGGGGCGTATAAATGGCACTTACGGGGAATTTGGGATCCTGCATGGCGTTGAGTATGGCCGTCCTGAACACAATTGGGTCCACATCCTCACGACAGACGTGACATCTCAAACAGCAATGTTTGGTAAACGTATGGTAAACAGCATTTTTGATAGGCTATGGACCCGCTGCTGCCCAATTCTGATAATTGCCGATAAATATTTCTACTTTTTATCCCGAGGCGTAACACTAACGTTTCACAATCAAATAACATTCTAAAGTGATTGCTGAACCAGAGAGCACTATGTAAAATTTTTATGTACAAATTGTCAAAGAAGCGTCGAATAAGAGGAAAAGTCTAACAAACATGCATCTGGAAACTCATGCTTTCTGAGATCTGCACAATTGTTTATAGAGCTGAAAATACAGGTGTCCAATTTGGTGAGAAGCGGTAGTAGAGATCACAATATGAAATAAAGACCATTACACCTGGGTTCAGAAATGCATTGTTTCTGCGACCTGTACATTTGCTCGTAGGTGATGTTCACCTTGACATCCATTCACGGCAGTCGTTAAACGATGTGGTCAACGTAACATCTGTCCATGGGAATGCACCCCTGAGCCCGTTAGCATAGGGAATCATGCACTGTTTATTGTGAGTGTTGCCATTCACTGAAGACGCGATTCTAAGTGGCTGGACGTTGTTGACAGGTGTGGTGTAGACCAATTCCTTCAACCAAAAATATATCGGATTGAAGTCCGGGGAACGGGCAGATCAAAACGTGGAGCCTCCGCGACGAATCTAGCTGTCCTGAAATGTCATTGTCAGATGTTCACAAACGTGCGGTGTAAATGTGCTGACGCGCCATTGTGCATAAACCACATCCATAGTCTTTGCTGACATGGCTTATCTTACAACAGGATAGGCAATAAGCTAAAAGGAAATTGATGACAGTGATCCCTATTAGTATTTGTTGCAGGATGTATGGCTTTAGTAAATTATCACCAACTGTTAAAGCCAGCATAGTCGTCAAATATGGCGTGTCTAGCAATCCTGCTTTCTCGGATCGCTAGACAGCATAACAACAAATCATATTAATGAGTTTTATTTTCAAAAAAAGTAAATGACAGTACTTAACTATGACTATTACACAGTAGTGTCACAAGCAAAGGGCGACTTGCAAAATAAGCAGTGTTCTTCCGTGTTCCGTGTTACATAGATTGTACAAGCAAGTGATTAGATTTGATGCTCCTATACAAGTCACTAGTCTTGAAGCTACTGTAGAACTGGTCCGTAACCAGTCAGGCCGGCGCTTTCGTCCTCTTCGCATAGGGGCCGCTGCTGTCGCGTTGTCGTCCTGAAGAGGGGACGGTCAGCGTATGATTGGCTGACGTCTTCTCACAGCCATCTCTTCTCAGTCGTTCCCGACTGGATTGCAGGAGCTTGACTTTACACTGTAACATTCCTCCCCCCTCCTCCTCCCCCAAAATAGGCGGACCGTCGTCGTACATGGGGCACGACAACGGCGGGGAAGGCAGGAGCGTGGACGCTCTGATCGACTGGAAGCTGTGGCTGCAGGTGACGTCAGACTTCCAGTAGTACCCTGCCATCCAGCCGGGGCCCTGGTGGAAACGTGCCCGTGAAGACGCCCAGAAGGGTACACATCCACCTCCTGAGGTCAATAACCAGAAGTAGAAGGCGTCAGGTGCTGTGGCGTGGGCGGTCCATTTCCATCTGTAGAACGAGAGGAGGCGGAGGAGGCGAAGGCTCCATCCCCATGGGGTTATCCCGCAATGACGTGATGGCACCGTCTGGCAGCTGCTGTGCCCGCGCTGTCCTCGAGATACGTGAATCTGGGGGCAGTGATACAGAAGAGTGACCGTGCACATGACAGTGGCGAATTTCATTGTGATGTCGGCGCTGCAACCCGTCGAGGCTTTAAACGAGATACATGAACGCGCTAAATCCACGAAGGATCTCGCCTCACGCCCACACTCTGCTGCCGCTAAAAATCCTGAGAAACACAATAAACTGAGGCGCGAAGCAATACTTGCGACCTTCCTTCGGCGCCAGATACTGCGGCCGTGAAGCAAATTCCGCCGGCGATGGTCCATCTCGTGGATGCGAACGATAGGAGGCGAGAAATACTTGCTATGCTTCATCCCTGGTGTGTGTGGTGCGACGTTTGTCCATGGTAATTGCCACTTAGGCCAAGAACAGAATTTTTGTGGTGGAACGGACCGATTTTCCGCATATGCGTGACATTGTTACATAATCTTTACGATTTGGGTGTCCGTACCCTGCCAAGGACAGTGTCGACGCGCTAACTGTTTCGTACGAACAATCATCCAGCGACCTCGGTGAAGTAGCTGCAACACCTCATTTTGCAAAGCTTTAGGGATCAATACACGTGACTGTCCACTGTCAGTTTGAAAAAGAATCACACCTTGCAGTATAGCGAGGCTACGCCGACGTGCAAAGTATCGACGCAGTACAGAGTTCTTTATGCTATGCAACGAGCGAGGCCAAGATGTGCGAACGTATTTTAGTAATACGTTCATAATCGGAATCCGCTTCCGTGGCCTGTGCAATTTTCTTACACTTCAGAGGAAAGGATTGAAGCAATTCAGAACCCTGAGCATCGATATGACGACAAGATTCACCAGAAGCGTCGAAGTCTGTATCAGGGCCAATCGGAAGACGTGAAAGTGCGTCCGCACTACCATGTTGAGCAGTCGGACGATACACAGTTTTGTACTGGTATTGAAACGACAACAAAGCCCATCTTTGGAATTTTTGGGCAGTTCGTACAGGAACCGATTTCATCGCATGAAACAAGGACTGCAATGGTTTGTGATCCGTTACGAAGTAGAATTTCCTGTCTTACAAATAGTGGTGGAATTTGGTGTCACCGAACACAATAGCCAATGCATCTTTCTCTGTTTGTGAACAATTTCACTTTTAATGCGAAAGCAATAGGCCTGTCATTGTCACCTATCATGTACGAAAGAGGAAGCGTCAACTTGGAACACAACTGGTTTGTCAGGATCAAAGTGAACCAAGCATCGATCACTGAGCAATGCATCTTTAAGTTTTTAAAAAGCTTCCTGGCAATCATCTGTCCAAACAAAGGGAACGTTCATGCGACGCAAGCGATGCAACGGAGCTGCCATTTGTGCTGCATTCGTTATGAATCGAATATAATAGTTCATTTTCCCTAAGACTGATTGCAATTTTGTGACATAGCGAGGAACTTTCAGATCCCGTGTGGCTAACAAATGTGACTGAGGAGGAGGTACACCTTGGCTGTTTATGACGTGACCAAGATACTGCAACTCAAGTTTAAAAATGTTACTTGTCAAGCCTACACTAGAGTTCTGCATCAGATAACACACGAAACAAAGCACACAAATTTGCAGTGTGTTCTTCAAGTGTACGACCTGCTACGACAATATCGTCCAAGTAGTTTTAACAGTTTGGTACATAGCAGTCGGGTGTTCCAAATACCGTTGGAAAATGGCGCGTACAGAAGCACTGCCAAAAGGCAGTGAGTGTTTACGACACACACGTTTTGAGATTCTTCATCGAGCGGTATTTGAAGATACGCGTCGCGCAAATCAATTTTTAATACATAGCGACCAGCGCCTCATCTGTCCATGAGATCCACTGGGCGTGGCGGTAGATAAGTATCAATCACCGTTTGTGGGTTGACTGTAGAATTAAAGTCAACACAAAGGCGAATGTAACCTGAAGGTTTTACGGAGCATAACCAGTTCACTTGCCCATTGACTAGCTTGTATGCATGCAATACTTCCCCTATCTTGCAATTCTTTATGTTTAGCGTCGACTTTGTCCCGTAATGCAATGGGAACAATTCTGGCCCTGCAAAATTTCGACTGAGCATTGTCTTTAAGAGTAATATGGGCTACGAGACTGTTAGTCTTGCCTAAACCTCCAAGAAAGAATTTAGGGAATTCTTTCAGCTACACTGTCTTTGGCATTGAATGCAGTCACCGATAGCTAGAGACCGGATTATACGCATCTGTGTGTTCCATATGCATTTGGATGCTGGCCGGTGTGGCCGTGCGGTTCTAGGCGCTTCAGTCTGGAACCGCGTGACCACTACGGTCGCAGGTTCGAACCCTGTTTCGGGCGTGGATGTGTGTGATGTCCTTAGGTTAATTAGGTTTAAGTAGTTCTAAGTTCTAGGGGACTGATGACCACAGATGTTAAGTCCCATAGTGCTCAGAGCCATTTGAACCATTTTTTTTTTGCATTTGGATATTTGCGTCGTTTTCGCCGGCTATTGGATGTTTTAACTAAAAACCAGTGACGAAGTATATTTTCGCTTTATGTTTACAATATTTTAAAAATTTAGGCGAGCGGTTTCTGGCGCGATCAAATTTCCGGTTTCTCAGATTGACCGCGACCTAGAACTGTAGCAATCGCTAACCGAGAAGCCACCACCTAGCGAAATCATTACGGAAGAGAAATAGGAACAGGCGGACAGAGTCAACAGTCCTGCGCCCGCGGCCCCGGTTAATCCCCTCCGCTGTCATACTATATGCGTCGGCAACAATTAAAGTAAACTAAGCAATCTTTGTTCGCACGTCTATTGTTTCAGTTTAGCTTGCTATTTACTTGTACACAGCTGAACGTGTTTACGAAATATAGTGTGTAACGTGTTGTGAGCCATGGCGTCCGAAAAGAGAAGCGTCGTTTCGTGGATAACTGACCATCCTGGAACATTTACAAATGATGGAACTGTTTTATATTGGAGAGTTTGCGAGAAAAACGTTCCGTGCAAAAAGTAGTTTCAAATAGACCAGCGTATCAAGACAAGTCTTCGTATCGTATGAATTCAGAGGAAAGGACCACTACAACTTCTGACAACAGCAAGTTGCAGTAGCAGGGATATGTCCACAGGTAACGAAAAAAATCGGTTTAACATGGATCTACGTGAAGCATTCATTGCAAGCAATATTCCTCTTCACAAACCTGTAAACTCTGTCCTCAAAGTCTTTCTGCGCAAATATTGCTTAAGTCAAAATATACCAGATGAATGAACAGTGTGTGAAAATTACATACAGACAATTTACGTAAATGTTCTGCAAGAAATACGCAGTGAACTTGAGGACAGCATTATCTAGATTTCAGTTGACGAAACTACATACACTTGTGGCCTTTACATTGCAAATTTAATTGTTGGTGCTTTAAAAGAAGAGCCTTCTTCTTCCTATTTAGCGGCCTGCAAGGAACTTGAAAAAGTAAATCATTCTACGATCGCCCGATTTATGAATGAGGGTATTAGAAAAATATTTCCACGATCTTCTGCAGATGAAAACGTGTTTGTGTTTATTTCAGATGCTGGTCCCTATATGACCAATGCCGGAGAATCTCTCCGAGTATTTAACACAATTTGATTCATGTGACATGCTTTGCTCATGGAGTACAGTGCCATGCTAAAGAAGTACGTTGCACGTTTGTGAGTGTAAAGAAACTGATTTCACCCAGAAAGAAAGAATTACAAAGGCTCCTGCGCGTATCAAAACCTACAAAGGGAAACTACCAAATGTGCCTTTATCTCCGGAACTAGCGGTAACTCGTTGGAGTACGTGAGTTGAAGCTGTGCTGTTTTACAGTGAACATTTCAAGAACGTTAGAAGGCTAATAAACAATTTCGATAGTGCAGAGGCTTTCGCATTTTGCCAATGAAAGCAAGCTTTTACTGATTCCGGTATTAATAAAGACATTGCTGTGATTAGCACTCATGTTTCCTATATGCCTGCAACTATTAAATTAGAATTAATGGAAGAAGGCTTACCAACTTGAGATTTGCTGATGATATTGCCTTACTGGCCAAAGATTTCGCAGAGCTCCAAAACTTAGTTACAGATGTTGCATCGGTATGTCAGCTGGTTGGCTTGAACATGAACCTGTCCAAAACAAAAGTAATGTCCAACAAATGGGTCCCAGATGGAGATGTGAAAGTCAAGGACAGTCTGCTAGAAGAGGTCAGTGAATATGTCTTCCTTGGCCAGATTATAAATATGAAGGGAGACATAAGGCCAGAAATTTATCGACACATCAATCTTGGCTGGCAAGCATTTGGGAAGAATTGAAAAATTTTCAGATCAAAAATGCCAGTCAATCTGAAGAAAGCAGTATTTGATCAATGCATTCTTCCTGTGATGACGTATGGCTGCGAGACATGGACACTGAACTCATTTACAAAAGGGAAACTTAGGACAGCACAGAGAGCTATGGAGAGATCAATGCTGGGCTATACAAGAAAGGATAGGAAAGGGGCAGGTGACATCCGGTCTGTTGCGAAGGTTAATGACATCTTAGAGACAGTATGTTCCTTGAAATAGCATTGGGATGGCCACGTCGCAAGAAGAAAAGACAACAGATGGACGAAGCTAGTACTGGAGAGGAGTCCGAGAGAGCACCGGAGGCCTAGAGGAAGACCACCAGACAGATAGGACAAAGACATCAAGAAGATCTCTGCTAACACCTGGCAGAGAACTGCCCAAGACCGTCCCACTTGGAGAAGACTGCTGAAAGCCTACCTGAATCCACGACTGGAAGAGGCTACATCATTTAATGATGGAATTGGCTGACGATGATGATGATGATGATGATGATGATGATGATTAAATAGCTTGAAACTCAAGGTTTGGCGTTGAATGACTCTATGCAGTTAATGAACATAATTATTCGAGTGATCTCCTCATTGCTGGAGGTATTCCCAAGAAAACTGAAAGAAAAGTTTCAAATCATTTTAAACAATAACCCAGGATTTGAATCCTTGTGCCAGATTGATAGGTTTATTAATGGGACAGGTGAACTTTTACCAGAAACAATACATGCCAACACAGCACCCAAATTCAAATACTGCTCAGTTCCCTCAGTTGATGTAGAATGATTCTTTCCTGGTTATAGAAGCGTTTTGAGTGGTCAAAGACACAATCTTACTATCTAACATTTGGAACAGAACTTCGTCATTTACGTTTACAGTAGTAGAAAAATGTAAAATAAATTGTAAATGATCCTTTGGTCCAATAGTATTAATTAAAAGTTAATGTTGTTCAAAAATTCATGATTGTATGTTGTTTTTTAGACAAAATATTTTCGAGATTTAGAGCATGCCCCTCTGCGTACGATATATCTAGAAGTAGGTCCTGTACATATCAATTGTTTCACTGCGACTCACTTGCATCACACACGCTTTTTAACGACAACAGCAAAGATGGTACAATTCTTGAAACATGGCATCCACCACCAATTTGCAAATTTTTAGAAAATAATCCCAGAAAGACACCCTTCGTAACCTCTGCCAGAAAGTATTCAGAAAATTATTTCAGCGTTCTAAATGTATCGATTTTTCACGTGGCCGGCCCTCTTTCTCGCAACTGATATTCACAGGTTCGACTTTAAGATATAATTCACACATTAACTAGCAGTTTTTTATTATTTGATCTGGCATATTTCGACACCTTTCATGCATTTTTAAGCATTTTCATGCATATTTCCATGCATATTTTAAGATTTTTATGATGCATATAATCCGGTGTCTACTGATAACACATTGTCTGAATTTTAAAGCCAAACAAATCAAAGGATTCATCATCAAATATGTTCTCACAATCACGTGATTGTGGCACAGTGAAAGTTACAGTTCGCTTATGCGAGCGACACAGTACATTTTCCGAGAACGGGAATGTCTTGTGTGTGCATTATAAACTGTCAGGTGCGTGCTAGTTTGAGACAGGCGTTCATATTTGTTGTGATTCAGCATTGTAACGCACCCGGGTCCAACTGAAATTTGACATGTTTACCACTAATATGCAAATGTACAAAAACCTTCTTGGACTGGCGTAGCACTGAAGAAGCTGCCCGCTTGCTAATTTTTCATATGTCCGCAGCAGGCTTTGAAAACACTGGGTTGATTACAATGTCCTTGTGACTAGAGTTTTGTGAATGAGCTGAATTCTCACGTTTGTTCTATGGCAAACGTACTGGTTGTACGTGACCTTTCTTGCCACAAGCTGGCTTGTCAGCCTTGATGTTTGTGCAGTGAATAGCAGCGAGGGAATGACTTAATTATGTTCGCTAGTGTAGAGAACTGTTTGCGCGGCATGGCGAGCGCAGACTGTTGCTGTTTAATGGGCAGTGGTGAGCAAGGGACGACTCAGCCCAACAAATTGATGGCTGCTCAGATTTATCGGTCGACACGGCACCCAAATGATACTGATTTAGAATTTCCACTACGTGGTGAAGTGATGGATCTGACTGTTTCAAAATCTGTTCTCTAAGTCTGACATCAGTTACATTGTATGCATCACACAACATAACAACGGAATATAAAACACTACAAGCACACTTGAATTTTAATTTCCTCGTCATACCCTGAAAATCTCTTACTCACTTGCGATAAGTATGTTCTGACCTTTTTTTGCAATGAAAGAATTGGTACCTAGCTGCCACCACATTCACTTGTTGGTCACAACAGTTAGTTAGCGAATCTACAACCTAATCATAGGAAAGTTCACTCGGAGTTGCGTTAGTGAAAAATTTCTGGATGAGGGGAAAACTGCACTTCCTACCGTTGACCAAAAGTAACGTAGTTTCACGGTATCTGGTACGTTGTGAGCAAATATAGGGGCCTCAAACTGTTACAACCGCTCGAGCCATTCCTCGTCTTTTTCTTTAAATTGGAGAAAAGGCGGTATAGCACTTCGAGCTACAGGTGTTGCCTGTTGCACTACAATTGTGGCTTGGTTCGTCAGGAGCTGCTGTACCGTGTTTAGCAGCGTAGAAATCTGTTGCGTCTGAAACTGAAACATCTGTGTTAGCTGCGTGGCACCAATAGCTTGCAGCTGAGACGCCAGAGCAGTGGGTGGGAGAGGTGGGTTGCTGATAGTGGGATAGGTAAATGTGATAAACCGGCAATGCGAGTAATGAAAATAAGGACACAAGCAAAAAAATAAATTTCTGCAATGCCCACCTGAAAACACTGATTAGCAAAAAAACTTTAAGAAATGCTGTTAAAACACGTAAATACACTCTTTCAAGGAAGAAACACAATAGAATTAAGGCGCCAGCAAAACTCAAAAGCCCACGACAAAAGAAACCAGAGGATCTGTGGTGGCTGTCGGCTCTGGGATGTCACGTTGGTGTTCGTTCAAATGTTAAATACAACCTAGTGTCTAGGAAACCTACTTTCTCGGATATCTAGATAACATCCAAACGAATCGTATTAATTAGTTTTATTTACAAAAACAGAAAATGAAAATACTCAACTTCGACTATTACACAGAAGTGTCGCCAGCAAAGAGCGACATGAAAATTAAGCAATGTTTTTCACTATAAACAATGCTATATAGTACAAGCGAAATGGCTGGACTAGACGCTTCTATAAAAGTCACTAGTCTTGAACCTACTGTAGAACTGGACCTCGATCAGTTTTTTTTTTCTTTACTTAATTTCGATTCCCCCCAAAAGGGGCGGGCTGGCAGCAGCTTAGTATGCCGCTCTTCAGCCTACAGACTTTGTTTAAAAAAGGAGAAGATAATATATAATAAAAAAACAGGCGACAAAATAGGAGACAAAAGGTAACATGGCGAAAAAAAAATCGTGAAACTTAAAACAGAGAACAAAGGGATGATGATGCTAATAAAATACATATGAAGCAGACAAGTAAAAAAATAGATAGACAATTAAAAAAACACGGTTACAGTCTGTTTTCTGTTCGCAAAAGACATAAAATTCACACCCAGTGACAGGATGGTTTCTGTTCACAACACGGGAAAAGACGAAACAACACTGAACAGTCACTGGAACACTGCACTAAAATATGACATACCACAGCCGAGAACAGGTGGGGGAAAACTGGTCAGATGATGGGAAAAAAAGGGGGGCAGGTGAGGAAAAGCGAAGGGGGGGGGAGGGTGGAAAAGAGCCAATGGAAGATGAGGACCTATGAGAGGGGTGGGGGGTGCTGGGCAGACGTGACAGGCAGTGGGGAAGGCACAGGACTGGAAGACAAAAGGACTCATAGGGGAGAAGGGAGGTAGGCAGAGGTTAGGTGGGGAGAAACACAGGATGGAAGGGGGGAAGAGGGAGTCCAGGGAAAGGACGGAGGAAAGGAGGAGAGGTGAGGATCAGAGTTGATAGGAGGGATAAATGGAGGGAGAGAGGGCATCATCCAAGAGGGGGAGTTGATGGAAGCCACCTTGGGAAAGGAGATGAGGCGTGTAGAGATGGAGGGTAGGAGGGACACAACAGTGAAGGCATGGCAGGGGGGTGGGGACAGGAGAGGAGAGGAGCAACCAGGGGATGAGGGGGATCAAGACGGCGGGTGGTGTAGAGTATGTGGTTATGTTCGAGGAATAGGAGCAGATGGGTGAAAGGAATGAGGTCATAGAGGATCCGTGTGGGGGACAGGAGGCATATACAGAAGGCGAGGCAGAGTGCATGGCGCTCAAGAATCTAGAGGGACTTACAGAATTTGAGGGGGGGGGGGAGAGCAGATATCCAGGGGGGGGGGGGGCTGGCATAACAGAGGATGGGACAGATTAAGGATTTGTCGGTGTGGAGGATGGTAGAGGGGTGAAACCCCCATGTCCGGCCAGAGAGGAGTTTGAGGAGTCGGAGACAGTTGTGGGCTTTGGATTGGCTGGAGCGGAGATGAGGGATCCATGTGAGGTGACGGTCAATGGTGAGGCCACGGTAGGTGAGGGTGGGGGTGAGGCGGACAGGACGGGTACAGACGTTAAGGGAGAAATCCAGGAGCTGGAAGGAGCGAGTGGTACGACCTACGATGATTGCCTGGGTCTTGGAAGGATTGATTTTCAGGAGCCACTGGTTACACCAAGCAGCAAAAAGGTCAAGGTGATTCTGGAGAAGGTGTTGGGATCGGGCCTTGACCAGTCTGGGTCAGCGCTTATGTCCTCTTCGCATAGGGGCCTCTGCTGTCGCGGTAGTCCTGGAGGGGGGTCGCTCAGCGTGCGATTGGCTGACGTCTTCTCACAACCAGCTCTTCTCTATCGTTCCCGACTGCCGTGTCGGCGCTTGAATTTACGCCTAACATCAACAATGCCTGCCCACATGTCGATGTAAAAACAATGGTGATGCCGTCTTTCTGTTACTGCATAGGTATTATCATCAGGTTACAAATGCTGGTTGTGAAACATCACAACGCTATCTCTTTTGAATCCCGCCTCGTCACATAAAATCTTGGACGAAAACAGTGGAAATGCAGCTCACTTCTGCAACAGCCTTTCATAGCCCTGCCACGGTCTTCATCCATCCTTAGTGCCTGGACGCCGCTTAAGAAGATATGTATACAGCAATTGTCTATGTATTACCGTCCAGACAAGAGAATTACCCACGCTTCCTGCTGCAGCCTGTTGCTGCACAATGGTTCCTAGGTTTTCGTCCATGAAATGCAGAGCATGCTCCTCCATCTGAAGTGTGCGGTCGCGGGCTTTCCTTTGGAGGGTGCCATTTTGCACTATCGAGAAACTGTGGTGAGAGAGTGTCATTGACATGATGCAGGATTTACGGTGGACATCGTTAAAGCAAAGGCGCTATTTGTAGCGGTGGGATCCACTCACGAAATTTCGATCACCATCTTTCTCCTCAGAATGCGAAACTATTTTGCTAACGTCGACCTACATAGGAAGAAACGAACATAATTGTAATAAAATAAGGGAAATCGTAGCTCGCACGGAAAGACATTGGTGTTAGTTTTCTTTCCCGCGCTTTTCAGAGCAAAATACTGGAGTATTACTGTGAAGGTTTTCGATGAACATCCTGCCAGGCATTTAAGAGCGTACTACAAAGTAGTCATGTAGATGTACATGTTGGTACTTACACTTCTTACCCGTAGTAGAAAATCATATCTGCCGTATGTCTAGTAGAGTAGTGCCCTACCATTACTAACATGTGGAAGGGAAAAGCAGATGCACTTAATCATTAGTGTCCTGGACAGTATAAACAGCACAGTAACAATAAAAATAATGATTAAGCCCTTTTTGTAAGGAGATACGACACATACCCAAAGTTGCAAGTAATTAATTCCTTAATAACACACACTAACAAGACTGAAAATACAATGCCTACAACACAACGCAAAAAGGACAACTGCCTGTAGGCTGCTCAATGTCCAGACACGTGTACGCTAGAGTACTTCAAAACCGACTGTGCCCGTACACTATTTGTGTCCTCGACGTTTACTTTGTCTGTCCCGGGGTCAAACGTCTTTAGCCACTGTGGACAGGTGTACATATCTCACAAGGGAAGTCTCTCGGTTCGAAGAGGAATTTATGTTTGATCATTTACATACAGACTCATATCACATTTCAAATCATGCCTGCGACAGCGTGTGACTGCGTTGCTCTGGGTTTGTACAGTACACAATAGCACTTTCAGTCTTGGAGGAGGGGGTTAACACCCCAGTCAGTCAGTTATCTGATGTGATAGTATTATGATACATACACACCAAAAATGAACAAAACCATTAGGTTTGGAACGTTTTAAATATTGTGACATCGAAACAAAGAAGGCTTTACCCAAAGGAAGATGGTGTAAACTGATGACACTTCTGAAATGCTTTTGATGAATCTGATTCTTCAGAAAAAGAATAGCCATTTGCCAGCTTAACTGAAGTTACACTGGATACGACAGTTGATGAAGAAAACGACAGTTAATAGTCTTCAGTAATGCACTGCCAGCGGCAGTGATGGCAACAGTGCTCCTCAAAGAGGAACTAACGGTTCTGGTGAACATGAACCTGCATCAGAGAAGAAACCCAATACTACCAGTACTTTAACAAAATTTTTACAAGAACGTCTTGAAGGAACTTGTGATCGCTATCACAAACCTTAATGTAAAGTTGCGACCTACAGCTCGTTACTGAAGAGACATCCATAAGTAAAAAGCACATCTAAAACCAAAGTAATATTTCATCACGTGGAGAAAAAAAGACATAGTTAACCTCCATTCCGAGGAAACAAAGCAACTAAAGAACTGTGGATAAAACAACAACACATTCTACCCCTGATTGACACAGAAAGGAAGAAAGGTAAATGTGGCCATTACTGGCACCTGAAATTTTGGGCAATGCAATAACTAAGAGAAACTGGACACACAAAATTTAAATGCGTGCCAAGAAAGAATATAGAATGTGCTGTAGACACATTAACGCTCTCATGACAACCAGGGATTTACAGAAAGATCAAGATATCTTCCAGTGAGAGCCTGTTTCAACGCAGGAGTAAACTATAGAACTACAAGTTTCGAGATACCTCCATACTGTAATTGGAACACTGATGAAAGAGCATTTAAAAGAGGAGGATGAGATTAGCACTTAACGTCCCGTCGACAGCGAGGTCATTAGAGACGGCGCATAAGCTCGTATTAGGGAAGGATGGAGAAAAAAAGCGGCCGTGTCCTTTCGGAGGAACCATCCCGACATTTGTCTTAAGCGATTTAGGGAAATCACGGGAAACCTAAATCAGTATGATCGGATATGGGTTTGAACCGTCGTCCTCCCGAATACGAGTCCAGTATGATAACCGCTGCGCTGTCCCGCTCGGTGCATTAAGCACGAACTAACTTCTGTTGTAACACAGTCTAGAAAAAGAGAAAAAACAACGCTTGCCTTGGTCCAGTCTGTACACAATATATATGCGATAGGTGCTCCACTTTCAATGAGTATACAACTAAATGAAATAAGAAAAAAAGAAAGACCTGTATATTTTTCTTCAGAATAAGCGTTCTGCTCGAAAGTTAAATAGGCAATTAAAGACAATCTCTACCAGACATACATTTGTAGGACAGCACAAGTGGGAACATGTCAGAAGACCATTTAAAATCCTTTCTTCGTAGATGTTGAAATGACAATGTCACAGATAATGAGAAGTGTATACTACTTCGTGATTCCTGGAGTACTCACAAGGACCCAACAATAGTAAATGATTCATCTGCGGATAAAGGCAAAGTATGTATGATCACTGAACAAAAAACCCACAAAAAAATATTTTCTCTCTAGTGACTTCGACACTACATTAGGAAATAGAATTTTCATAATGCGAATGAATTCTGTTATTCAAAACCAGCTGTCTGCTCCATCATATCAGCCTATGCTTCAATACTCACGACAAGGGACTCTGTACAATACTCTTGCACATGCTATTGAATCCAAGATGTGATTCAGGTCGCATTTGATTTTGTAGCTCAAGAATGTGATTCTGAGGATTATCCAGATACTGCTTTCGATAGATGTGTCTATCGTGATTCTCCTTATTGTCCCAGCTACTTTGTTGATCAATATCATGTACATTTTTACAGTCCGGAAGAGGGAAAACTGAGAGTAAAATATTCGAGTGATTTCACTATTCTGTTCACACTGGCATGTAAAGCTTCTGAATAGAGCTGAAACACAGATATTCTTTTCGAGTCGAGAGACCTCCTTGTCAGGAAGTATCTATTACGGCACCATGTTTACTGTGTTTTTTCTTGTTTTCACGGTTACTACCGCCTCTCAAAACAGTCTATACTTTTTTAACGTCCTCTATATGGGAGATAGTCTTAGCTTTAATAATCACGTCGAAAAAAATGAAAATGTGACTATGAAACTTTTCATTAGTAGCTACCTACATTTTCACACATTTTAATGAAGAAGAAAAACTTTGCGGAGTCCTTCGTTTGTTGAAATCTGCACTTCTGATACTGTTCCACATCGAAAAAGTCACTGGATGCTGTGCCAGAAGATTTCAGGGGAATGAGGCAAAAAACTGAATTCCCAAAGTGTGTTCTGCGCATAATGAGTTGAGATGCTGTAGAGGAGCAATAACAACTTGTTGGGTAGTTTTATGCGACGCTTCGTCCTGACTGCATCATGTAACCAAATCATGAGGGAACGATAGTATGCCCAGTGGCGGTCTGCGCCTTACAAGTTAGTTAAGGTTTGTGATATCGAGTGTGACAGCTTTAAATTTAATTCAAAAAATCCATTCTCCACCGTGGCTGTATTACGATTCCAGTCATTTAAATTATACAACATTTCATAGTATACTGGCTGACGTTGAAGAAAAGCATGTCAATGTAACATCGTACAGGTACACATCATCGGCAGGTACTTAAAGGAGGATAGAAGGCTGACGTTCACTTTGGCAGATAGAACGGCCACTAGAATACATTAGAGGTGTTGGTGTTTGAAGTTGTTACCGGGTGTGGCAGGGTACATAAGGATTGTGAATAGCATCTGATGGTCATTGGCCACTGTGAATCACACGGAGCTTGAGACCACCACGTAGATAATATTGTGGGGAACGCAAAACAAAAAAGGGTTATATTGGCAGAACATTAAGATGATGCAACAGGTCTACTAGACTAGAGAGACTACCTACACTACGCTTGCTCATTCTATCCTAAGGTATTGCTGTGTGGTATGGTATCTTTAAAAGATTGGTTTTACAGAGGACATCAAAAAAGTCTAAAAAGCCGCAGCTCGTGTGCATTAGCGTGAAGTAGGGGAGAGAAACAACCCTCATTCTAGCCTTGTCAAAGAGGACGAATAAGCGGACACGGGTTCATGGCACTCACTTGTCCTTGAGGTGGGAAACTGCCCCTAAAGGAGGAAGAATCAGCGATGATCAACGGCCTGAGGACGCACAAGGCAATGGAAACCACCGCGTTAAAGACACGTAACGTGTATCCACAGAACACGTGGCCTGTAATTGAAAGAAGGGTCATGATGATCTCTCCATTGGTGAAAATTCCGGAAAAGTCCCCCATTCGGATCTCCGGGAGGGGACTGCCAAGGGGGAGGTGACCCTGAGAAAAAGATTGTGTAATCAACGAAAGGATGACGTCCTATGCGTCGAGGCGTGGAAGTTCAGAAGCTTGAAGGAGGTAAGGAAAATTTAAAATCTGGAAAAGGAAATGCAAAGGCTCAATCTAGATACAGTAGGAATGAGTGAAGAGAAAAAGAAAGAAGACAAGGATTTCTGGTCAGATGAACATAGGGTAATATCAACATCGGAAAATGGTATAACTGGAGTAGCATTCGTTTTGATTGGGAAGGTACAGCAAAGACTGTGTTACTGTGAACACTTCAGTGATAGGGTTGCTCTTATCAGAATCGACAGCAAAAGAACACCGACAACGATACTTCAGGCATCCATGTCGACGTCGCATGCTGAAGATGAAGAGATAGAGAAAGTGTATGAGGGTATTGAAAAGATAATACAGTATATACAGGAAGATTAAAATTTGATAGTCATGGGGGATTGGAATGCAGTTGTAGGAGAAGGAGGAGAAGAAAAGGTTACAGGAGAATAGAATATGGGCATGGAAGATGGAATGAGAGAAGAGAAAGACTAATTGAGTTCTGTAATGGATTTCAGCTATTAATAGTAAATACTCTGTTCAAGAATCACAAGAGTAGGAGGTACACTTGGAAAAGATCGAGTGATACGAGAAGATTTCAGTTAGTTTACATCAGGGTCATACATGGATTCCGAAATCAGGTACTGGATTATAAGGCATACCCAGGTGCAGATACAGACTCAGATCACAATGTAGTAGTGATGAAGAGTAGGCTGAAGTTCAAGACATTAGTCAGGAAGAATCAATACGCAATGAAGTGGAATACAGAAGTACTAAGGAATGACGAGATACGCTGGAGGTTCTCTAAGGCTATATATACAGCAATAAGGAATAGGTCAGTAGGCAGTACAGTTGAAGAGGAATGGTCATCCGTGAAAAGGGCGATAGCAGAAGTTGGGAAGGAAAACATAGGCATAAAGAAGGTAACATCGAAGAAACTATGAGTAACAGAAGAAATACTCCAATTTATCGATGAAAGGAGGAAGTACAAAAACGTTCTGGGTGACTCAGGAATACAGAAATACAAGTTGCTGAGCAATGAAATAAATAGGAAGTGCAGGGAAGCTAAGATTAAATAACTGCATGAGAAATGTGAAGAAATCGAAAAAGAAATGATTGTTGGTAGGACTGACTTAGCATACAGGATAGTCAAATCAGCCTTCGGTGACATTAAAAGCAAGAGTGATAACATAAAGAGTGCAAGGGGAATGTCACTTTTCAATGCATTGGAAAGAGTTAATATTTAAAAAGAATGCAATGAAAGTGTCAATGAGAAGAAGGATTTATCTTATCTGATAGAAGAAGAAACAGGATTCGATTTAGAAGAGATACATGATCCAGTGTTAGAATCAAAATTTAAAATAATTTTGGAGAACTTAAAATCAAATAAGGCAGAAGGGATAGATAACATTCCATCAGAATGTCTAAAATCATTGAGGTAAGTGGAAACAAAACGACAATTCACTTTGTTGTGTAGAGTTTATGAGCCTGGCGACATACCATTTGACTTTCGGAAAATATCAGCCACACAATCCTGAAGACTTCAACAACTGACAAGGGCAACAATTATCGCACAATCAGCTTATCAGCTCTTGCATCAAAGTTGCTGACAAGAATAATACGCAGAAGAATGGAAAAGAAAATTGAAGATGTGCTAGATAACTATCAGTTTGGCTTTAGAATAGGTAAAGGCACCAGAGAAGCATTTCTGATGTTGGGCTGATAATACAAGGAAGACTAAAGGAAAATCAAGACACATTCATGGGCTCTGTCGACCTGGAAAAAGTGTTCGAGAATGTAAAATGGTGAAAGATGTTCGAAATTCTGAGAGAAAAATTGGTGTAAGCTATAAGGGTAGACAGGTAATATACGAGGCCTTTTCGGAAAGTAAGGTCCGATCGGTCGCAAAATGGAAACCACCGTGAAAATGAAAAATGTTTTATTTGCGACAACCATTTCTCTTCATGGTCGCCACTCAGATTTAGATATTTGTCATAGCGTTGTACCAACTTCCCAATACCCTCGTCATAGAAGGCACCTGCCTGTGCTTCCTGCCAATTCTCTACAATGGTTTACAGCTCGTTGTCTGTCCCAGAATTTTGTCTTCAGGGCTAGCGGTTCATGTGAGCGGAGATAAAACTCAGGGAGAAACAATTCTGGGTTCTATTGAGGGTGACCAAACACTCCCCGTCGAAAACGCTGCAGAAGCACCTTCATTGCCCCTTCAGAGTGCAGTTGAGTTTTGTCATGCATAAGGAAACGTAAGACAGTTATGTTATGTGGGCTGCATGACTACAGGCGAAATCTCACGTCAGGCCCGAATACTTGGCGGGAGACACATTTGTTCTAAGCATCTTTATGTGCTCACTGTGCGCTCATAAATGAAACGAGCGACATGACACGATCGACGAGAATACTAGAGGCACTGGCCAAAACATCTGTACAAAGCTTCATCGGGTTTTCTATGTGGTTTCCATTTCACACCCCATCGGACCTTTCTTTCCGAATAGCTCTTATAGAACATGGGAAATAGCCCAGAGGGAATAATAAGAGTGGACGACCAAGAACGATGCACTCCGGTTAAAACGGTTGTAAGGCAGGGATGTACCCTTAAACCCCTACTGTTTTATCTGTACATCGAAGAACCAATTATGGAAATAAAAGGAAGGTTCTGGAGTGGAATTAAAATTCAATATGAAACAATACCAGTGATACGATTCGCTGATGACATTGTTATCTTGAGTGAAAGTGAAAGAGAATTACATGATCCACTGAATGGCAAGAACCATCTAATGAGTACAGAATAATGACTGTAGTATATCGGTAAAAGATGAAAGTAATGAGAAGTAGCTTAAACGAGAATAGTGAGAAATTTAATACCAGGATTGATGGTCATGAAGCAGATGAAGTCAAGGAATTCTGCTAACCTAGGCAGCAAAATAACCAATGACAGATGGAGCAAGAGGAGGACATCAAAAGCAGACTAACGATGGCAAAAAGGGCATTCCTGGCCAGGGGAAGCCTACTACTATCAAACATAGGTCTCTATTTGAGCAAGAAATTTCTGAGATAGTACGTCTCAGTACAGTGTTGTATGATAACGAGAAATGGACTGTGGGAAAACCGGAACAGAAGAGAATCGAAGCATTTGAGATGTGGTTCTACAGACGAATGTCGAAAATTAGTGGATTGATAAGGTAAGGAACGTGGAGGTTCTGCACAGAATCAGAGAGGAAAGGAATAAGTGGAAGGAGGAGGGACAGGATGATAGGATATCTGTTAAGACATCAGGGAATGACTTCCATGCTAGAGCAAAAACTGTAGAGGAAGACGGATAATGTAATACATCCACCAAATAAATGAGGACGTAGGTTGCAAGTGCTACTGTGAGATGAAGAGCATGTCACAGGAGAGGTACTCGTGGTGCGCCGCGATTGAGGTTTCAGTCATTAAAACAAAGCCCATTGTAATTGCAGCGAGATTTTTTCACGAAATTTTAGTCACCAGTTATCTCCTTCGAACTTGGAACTGTTTTACTTATCGCAACCCTCACAAGGAGAAATGGTTACCGTAACAAAATAAAAGTAGTCACATACTGTACAGAGAGATTTAAGTGTTTGTTTTACCACGAGCTGCCTTATAGTGGGACGGCAGAGATGCAGTCTACGAGTGGTTAGAAGAACCAACTGACAGGCAGTTAAGTAGATGTGGATTCAGAGATGCAGCTTAGTTCTCTGAAACATCGTTATCATCACTTACGAGACTTTCAGAGTGGTTTCATTCAAGGTGGCCTTCATTACGAATGCTGGTCGAATGATGGGGTATCGGGACTTGTGGCATTCAGATGTGACATAGGCCCAAAGTTGGACTTTACGGAAATGTGCAGACAGGCATATTCGTCATCAACCTTTGGTTGACCATCACAAAGTCAGATCACTGTACTGACCAGCAAGCACCTTTCACTCTTACAAATGGTTCAAATGGCTCTGAACACTATGCGACTTAACTTCTGAGGTCATCAGTCGCCTAGAACTTAGAACTAATTAAACCTAACCAACCTAAGGACATAACACACAACCCTGCCCTAGGCAGGATTCGAACCTGCGACCGTAGCGGTCGCTCGGCTCCAGACTGTTGCGCCTAGAGCCAGCCGCTGGTGGCCGAGCGGTTCTGGCGCTACAGTCTGGAACCGCGCCACCGCTACGGTCGCAGGTTCGAATCCTGCCTCGGGCATGGATGTGTGTGTTGTCCTTAGGTTAGTTAGGTTTAAGTAGTTCTAAGTTCTAGGGGACTTATGACCTCAACAGTTGAGTCCCATACTGCTCAGAGGCATTTGAACCATTTTTGTTGCGCCTAGAACCGCATGGCCACTCTGGCCGGCTTTCACTCTTACATCTTCCATACTAGAACAAGTAATGGACTTCTTACTACAGTCTGTGTCATCCCACATAATCGATCAGAGACTAGCAGCAGAGAGACTTGGGAATGTCTATTCCATATGTAGGATGCTGTTAACACCACAGCACAAACGGCTGTGTTTGTAGTGATGCAATGACCTGAAAGTATTGACTGCAGTTTAACAGTATCGAATTGTGTTCAGTGATTAATGGTAGTCCTGCAGAAGCCAAGAAGGCAGCCAGTCATTGGCAAGTATGGTGCCGACTTGTGGAGAATATTATTCTTCCAATGTTTTGGGGAGGCACAGTGGTATTACTCCAGTTGTCATGGTATGGAAAGCCATGGGAATGACTCAGGCCATGGCTTCTGGTGATCTCTAAGGACACAGTGATACACCACAGAAATCCTGCGTCATGTTTTGCCTCTTATGCACCAGTATTGTGGTGACATTTTTCAACAGGATCATGCTTGTCCAGACAAAGCATGATAATGCATGATAATGATGGAAGCTGAAGAAATAAATTAAAATTTGCGCCATGGGTGGGGCTTGAACCTGGTTCTATTGGCTTACTAGGCAGGTATGCTAACTAAGCTGTAGTGTGGCTGCTTGTTTCACCTTTCGAATTCCTGACGCCATTAGCTCTGTCTATCGGGTGATGGCCCTCTGGTTTGAGACCACTAAGATCTGTGCTCAAGGTTGTTGATGGGGACGGGCTGTGTTATGGCATGGAGAGTTGGGGGTGGTAATGCAGCAAGGCGGGCACTTGCACAAGCACCTAGGGCACGGAGTCCTGTGAATGGTTGCTGGAAATATTTATGGGCCGATTTGAATCCATGGCTGATTTTGAGTGCTGTCTTCATACATAGCCTGTAAGTAGGTTGTTTAGGTTCTTATATTGGTAACGCCGCCGCCACGTAGCGCTCTCTGTATGAAAATCACTGGCTGTGCTGTGTGCAGTCTGTGGCTAGTTTACATTGTTGTCTGCCATTGTAGTTTTGGGCAGCTGGACGTGAACAGCGTGTAGCGTTGCGCAGTTGGAGGTGAGCTGCCAGCAGTGGTGGATGTGGGGAGAGAGATGGCGGAGTTTTGAAATTTAATACTGGATATCATGAAGTGCTTTATACATTATGACTTTTGAACACTATTGAGGTAAATACATTGTTTGTTCTCTATTAAAATCTTTCATTTGCTAACTATGCCTATCAGTAGTTAGTGCCTTCTGTAGTTTGAATCTTTTATTTAGCTGGCAGTAGTGGCGCTCGCTGTATTGCAGTAGTTCCAGTAACGAAGATTTTTGTGAGGTAAGTGATTTGTGAAAGGTATAGGTTAATGTTAGTCAGGGCCATTCTTTCGTAAGGATTTTTTTGAAAGTCAGATTGCGTTGCGCTAAAAATATTGTGTGTCAGTTTCAACACAGTCATGTATAATTGTACAAAGGGGACGTTTCAAGCCTGGACAGCCAGTTTGGAGATATGGCGCACCGATATTTCACTTAACTGAAGCTGTTATCATTGAAGGCCTACCTGTTTTGTACTTGGTAATTTTCCTTAATTGGTACTATTATTAAAGAAGGCCTGCTTGTTGTCTATTTGGTAATTTTACTTAACTGAAGATGTTGTTAAAGAAGGCCTGCCAGTTTCCTATTTGGTAGTTTCACTTTACTGAAGCTGTTATTAAAGAAGGCATGCCTGTTTTATATTTTGTGACCTTTACTAAACTGACACTGTTATTATTGAAGGGATGCCTGTTTTCTGTTTGATAATTTTACGTAACTGAAGCTATTATTATCAAAGGCCTGCCAGTTTTCTAATTTGTAATTCTACTTAACTGAAGCTGTTATTACTTATAGAGGCTGCCTGTTTTCCATTTGACCGTTTTACTTAAGTGATGCTGTTATTATAGAAGGCCTGCCTGTTCCCTTTTAATTAAATTAGGAGTTATATCCCAATTTGGTTCAGCTGAAGCTCTTATTATGTTAGGCCTACTTGTTTTTATTGCTCTATTATTCTGATCTGTTATCTTACTCAATCTGCTTTGTAAGTAACACAAATTCTGTCTTCCGTATGCCTACCTGTTTCAAAAGTATTTATGTCAATGAGGTAGTAACAGGAAATGACATAAGATGATACACAGGGCCTAACCTTCCGCCTTACATCCCTTTATTCGTAATTGTAGGTTTCACAACCCATTACAGAACCACAGCATTGTTGCTAACAAAGCTCCATGGACTACCCTAATTCATTGCCCTCCCTAATACAAACTTTAATTCACATCGGCGCGCAATGTTAGTGAATGTGATGGTGTAGCAACTAGCATACCTGTCTGTCCGCTAGGGAGAACAGAGTTCAAGCCCCAGCCATAACACAAATTTTTATTCATTTCTTCAGCTTTCATCATCATTATTGTAGATAAAGGTGAGACTTACGTGTCTAGAGAAAATTTAATTATGTCATATCTATATGTCTGAATGGTGTTGATGTACTACCGTGGCCAGCAAGGTCTCCAGATTCGTGGCCGGTAGAACATGTGTGGGACAAGGTCGGAGGTCAACTCCGTCACACTGTTAGTATCCAGGATATCGTGGACCATTTACAGCAGTTGTGAGCCAGTTTGTCTCAGGGTGATATGCAATGGCTGTATGTGCATCCTTGGGAGCCGAATCATTTCATGCAACCAAGCCAGAGGGGGTGCAACTTCATAACGATATCTGGGCGAATACCGTTAAGATCTTTGTAAATTTTGATGAATTTTGTCATCATTGAAAGAACAGCGCACAACCTCTCAATCTCTGACGTTTCATTTCCTTTCTTCCTGTCCTTCTAGGTGTTTCACTTTTTTTAAGATCCTGTCACAAACGAAAAAGGTACGCTGTGTTTACCTGTGTATACATACTTTTTTTTTTTTGGTCATCAGTCTACTGACTGGTTTGATGCAGCCCGCCACAAATTCCTTTCCTGTGCTAACCTCTTCATCTCAGAGTAGCACTTGCAACCTACGTCCTCAATTATTTGCTTGACATATTCCAATCTCTGTCTTCATCTACAGTTTTTGTCCTCTACAGCTCCCTCTAGTACCATGGAAGTCATTCCCCCATGTCTTACCAGATGTCCTATCATCCTGTCCCTTCTCCTTATCAATGTTTTCCACATATTCCTTTCCTCTCCGATTCTGCGTAGAACCTTCACATTCCTTACCTTATCAGTCCACCTAATTTTCAACATTCATCTATAGCACCACATCCCAAATGCTTCGATTCTCTTCTATTCCGGTTTTCGCACAGTCCATGTTTCACTACCATACAATGCTGTACTCCAGACGTACATCCTCAGAAATTTCTTCCTCAAATTAAGGCCGGTATTTGATATTAGTAGACTTCTCTTGGCCAGAAATGCCTTTTGTTGCCATAGCGAGTCTGCTTTTGATGTCCTCCTTGCTCCGTCCGTCATTGGTTATTTTACTGCCTAGGTAGCAGAGTTCCATAACTTCATTGACTTCGTGACCATGTAATATCTCTTTATATTCGATGAATTATTCTGATACAATTCTACCCTTGAATGACGTTTACAAATTTTCTATCTTCATACTCGCAGAATCCATGCGAAAAGTAGTTCATACAATAGCTATGCCATGAGCGCATAAGTATTCTTTGTAGTACTCTCTCTGGTAGTTGTTAGAAAAGAAAAAAAAAAAAAAGAACGGGAGCTTCCGAGATTGTCTTCGTGCCGATTAGCCTGAGCTTGGTTTGGAAGAACTGTAATCTGATTATTGAGATTTATCACAGAAGATAACTGATACGAACTGTACGATTAAGAGGAAATATGTATAGATTGCTCCTTCAAATAAAAGGTGTGTATCGGAAATATGAGAATTAATGATATTTATCGATATATTGCGTAGTTGTTAATCAGAAGGGAACTTCCGAAAGACTGGATACGAACCTGCATTTAATAATCCAAGAGCTCCATTACTTCTTCGGAAGGTTAAACTTCATCAAAGCCAAATATCTGCTTGATATGAGGTTTCCCGACTGATTATACAACGCTCACAAAATTACGAGGCATTTTATTTGTACAGATTAGCAGACTGCCGCAAAGCACGAGCCTGCAGAGAAGAAGAATCATCGCCTGATTTCATTCTAACAAGTAAAATTTCAGAATCATTTTGAGTGACTGAGCTATGACTGTATTTCCTATCATGAATGATTGATTGCTTGAACGAATTGAGGGCTACAGAATTACGTAGAAAAGAAAAGATAGAAGGAAAAAAATTACAGTGGCGCCAGTGTGACAGGACTCTCTTGGATTGTTATATAATATATGTATTTTTTTGTTTCATGAAAACCAACGAGAACGAGAGGTAACTAATCTGAAGGGAGATTCGGTGCCCATAGTAAAAGATTGCTGATACCAAGAAACGATTTCAACTATTGGACAACACCGAGACTACAGAACAAGGCCAGAGAAATCTAATTTTTTTTCATCCTGTAGTTAAAATAGTTTGAAATCAATATAGAAAGAACTTTTTTCCAGATAGTAGTTAGATTGTAGAACTGTATATTGTGTGATTTTCGTATCTGAGCAGTGAACTTTATACCATCTGTGAAGTAATTAGAAAGTTAAGTGTGTCTACGACAGTAAATTTGAAACTGTATTTAGTGACTGGAACCTGATATTGACAGTTATTTAATGGTATTTACTAGAGCGGCATTTAAAATGTCATTGAATCAGCAACGAGACGTGCAACAGCCTTCAGCTGTTTGCACAGAAGCAGAGGCCACGGATAGTAATTCTGAGACTGTTGTGGCTAGCGGTAGCAATATAAATAATCCCGCTGGTTCAGAAAACATTCATACAACAGCTGATCAGACTGTTGTTGACACATTAGTTGTTATTATGCAACAGTTGTCTCTATTAGCCGAAGGCCAAGCGGAGGTGAAACGAGACTTATCCGTTATACAAAATGAATTCAAAAATCAACTAGCCGAAAATCAAACAGAATTACAAAATCAGTTAAGAGCAACCTTTACCGAATTAGATCAGAGATTAAATACCCAGACACAGGAAATAAAGGAACAGGCAGAAAGGACCGAACAGAATCTTATTGCTCGAATTGAGCAGGTCGGCCAACAATGCCAAGAAAACAATAGTAAATTAAAAGCGGAACTAACCAAATATGTATCCGTCAAAATTGACACGATACAAAAACAAGTAGAACTGTTTCCTCAAGTAATACAAGCTCAAGAGGACATACAGTGTTCCGTAGCTATGATACCAGAAATAACAGAATCCCAAGATAATCTAAAGAAGCAATTTGACGAAGTGAAGGAAAAACAGGAGACAGTGGAACATAGAATGAATGTACTTGCGGGAAAGTTTTCAGAAATGACATTAGAGCGGCAAAATTCTCCTTCGGAAACCATAGAAGAAACTGTGAAAGTAGCTTTACAGTCCATTTCAGAGAGTTCCGAGGATAATTTTTTTAACAAAGGGTTAAAGGAATTTCGAGAACAACTTGGCGAAGATTTCTCGCGTTGGAAAGAAAATATCGAAAGATCACTAAATCTCTCGCAGGAGGATTTAGAAACACCGAGAAGTAGGAAACAAAACTCTCAATCTGTGCGTGACATTCCGTCCACGTCAAGATCCGATGTAGACAGAACTGGAACGTCACAAGTAAGATTCGATATAACGGATAGCCACAGGGAAAAGTACGAACAGGATGATTTTTGGAATCGTAGTAGCGTTGAGGAGAAGATGATTAAACAGAGACAATTTCAAATCTTTAACCCTGACAAAAAGAATGTTCATCCTGTAGTCTTTATTCGAAGTTTCAATGGTCTATTTCCACGATCTTGGACACAATGGCAAAAGATTAGTTTTGTATCTGGATATATACAAGGAACAGGAGCATTGTGGGCATCCGAACAAACATCTTCTTGTAAATGTTACAAAGAATTTGAGCAGGCTTTTCTAGCAAAATATTGGTCTGCTGGAATACAAGAAAGGCTGGGATGTACCGATTCCTTTGCCGGATATACTTAGACTACTCAAGTCCAGACTACCCACCAGTATAAGGAATCAGCTGTTATATACAAATGATAAGGATATAGACTCATTTATGACTACGCTTGATCGTATTGATATAATTGAGGAGGACAATAAAAGGGCAAGAGAAATGTCATATCAAAGAAGAGCAATAGAAGCGAATCCGAGCTGCAACTAGAGTGGGAATGGCAGTAATGGTAGCAGTAACAATAATCATAACCAACTACACTCTCCGAGGAGACTTAGAAATGGAAAAAATGCAAACAATAATTATTACCATAATGAAAACTTTAGTAATGGTGCAGCGAGGGGCTATTTTAGGAACAGTAGGAATTTTAATCGATATGATCCAATGTATGGCAACACAGGACAGTTCTACCAACACCAGCAGAATAACAACAATAATTACACAAATCAAGCAAGACAATGTAGACCGAATGCACCACAACAACCAATAATCACTGAAGTAGCTGAAGAGATAAATACCAATCGGACCAATAATCAGTCAAACTAAACATGACCGCATCGTGCCCCGGAGGAGCGGTCAGGGGATCTGTTAGGGGCGAAACAGTAAAATTACAAATGTTAAGATATAATGATGGTGAGCTGTTGACTGAAGAGTTAACAAAGGATTTAATAACGTGTCATAATGACAGATCGAGTGTTCCGGTATCGGAAGTATGTGTTGAAATAGAGGAAGTTCCAACGAATGTGATATTGGACACCGCCGCTTCCGCCAATGTCATCTCAGGCGCTCTTTTTCGGAGAATTATTAGGAAGAAGAAGGTACCAATTTTGCCAGTACAGAACTGCAAAATCATCGGAGCTGTTGGAGCACGCACTCCCAATGTCAAAATACAAACACAATTAGAGATGAAAATGGGAAATGTAGCAATAAAATGCACGTTCCTTGTAGTGGAGAAGTTATTAGTGGACTGTATTCTTGGTATTGGGAGTATGCAGGAGTACGATTGTCAGATAGATTTTTTGGAAAGAATGGTTAAATTTAGATTAAATGGAGAAGAGATAGCACTGGATTTAAATAGAAAGGAAACGGTGCATGAGAAATATTGTCGCGGTGCCATAATTCAATTAATTGACACTACAAACGGTCGTTGGAAGGAGCTTTCAAAGGATTTGATACAACAGGAGGACTTTAACCAAACAACAATGATAAAAGCTAGTGAATCAAATCAGCTTACCGGAGAACAAAGGCAGCACCTTCATTATTTGTTAGAGGCATATGAAGAGATTTTTGATGAGAAACCAGGAATTATTAAAGGGTATATTTGTCACCTACAAGTGAAGCCACATCAGACTTACTGTTACACGCACTACCCGATCCCCTGGCGTTTAAAACAATCTGTTCAAAGGGAGATAAATAGAATGTTAGAATGGAACTTGATTGAGCCATCAACTAGTCCATATTGTTCTCCGCTCTTAGTCGTCCCAAAACCTGGAGGTAACGTTAGATTAGTTCTGGATGCGAGAGAGATTAATAAAATAATAGTACCTGTAAGAACTCATCCGGAAAATATAGATGAATTAATTCAAAATTTCCAGGATGTTTCGTACTTAACTAGTGTTGATTTGAGAAGTTCGTACTGGCAGGTCCAAATGGATGAAGAATCTAGGAAATATACCGCATTTATCTATGCTGGGAGAAGTTACCAATTTAGAGTTGTCCCGTTCGGACTTAATATTAATTTCAGCTTTGGATTATGTTCTTGGACCAGAATTGCGTAGTCGTATAACTGTGTTTGTTGACGACTTATTAATAGCCACGAAAACATGGGAAGAGCATTTGCATATTTTGGAAAGGATTTTTGCTGTTTTCAAGAAAACCGGAATTACAGTAAACTTACAAAAGTCTCATTTTGCTTTACCACAAATTAAGTTCTTAGGACATATGATAGATGCGAAAGGTATCCTGCCTACCGAGAAGAAGATAAGTGCAATTCGAAATTTTCCATCACCACGGAATAAAAGACAGCTGAAGGGGTTTATAGGTATGGCATCGTTCTTCCGTCGTTTCATAAAGACTCAAGCCATGAATTCTGAGGCATTAAACCGGCTTCTACGGAAGGATGTGCCATGGCAATGGACTGAAGAATGTGAACTAGCTTTTCGAGACATTAAAGACCAACTCGTTAACGCATCCTTATTATATCACCCTGATATGAATTGTGAGTTCTGTCTGTCCACGGATTCATCGTATGTTGGATTAGGTGCTTGTCTCTTCCAAATAAGGAAAATAAAAGGGGTACCAACATTCTGTCCGATAGCATTTGCTAGTCGAGTGTTATCGCCCTGTGAAAGAGCTTATACGACCACAGAACTTGAAGCACTTGCGGTTATCTGGGCATTCAAGAAGTTTAACTATTATTTATATGGTTCGAAAACGATTGTGTATTGTGACCATCAATCACTAACCTTTTTGCAAACATGAAAATTATTACATCCTAGATTGTCACGTTGGACAATGACACTACAACAGTACCAATTTAAAATTATTCATGTTTCTGGCAAAGAAAATATTATTGCGGATGCGCTGTCAAGATCCCCAGAAGGTTTAACGCCGGAAATGGAATCAGTAAATACTTCGGATTTTCCAGTATTACTGTTGCAGGACAATATCTACAAGACTTATTATGTACATCTTTGTAGAGATATGGGAAATTTACAACGAAAAGACCGTCGATGGAAGAAGATAATTCAGCTAAAGGAACAACAAAATTCAAGGGCTAATTTAAATCATTATAAATTAGTAAATGGACTATTATTCTTCAGACGTGGGAAGGACAACAATCCACGGTGGTGTGTATGTATCCCGAAGGAATATGAGGAAAAATTAATCTGGTTCACCCACTTATCATGGGGACATTTTGGTGTAATTAAATGTGCCAATAAAATAGGAGCATACTGTTATTTTCCGAATATTCGGAGAAAAGTGCACCAAACAATACAAAACTGTTTACTCTGTCAAAAGGCAAAACCGGATAATAGAGGTAGTAAGCATGTTCTGCATTCAATTATTCCACGAGAGCCAAGGGCGTTAATTTCGTGTGATATCTGCGGCCCTCTCCCACGATCAAGAGGAGGAGTAAAATTCATTGTTGGATTCTTTGACGTCTTTACAAAATATGTAAAACTATATCCATTAAAGTGTGCTACTGCCAGAGCTGTTGTAGTGAGTTTGGTGCGTGACTATCTTCCGCATGTAGGTTTACCGAAATCCATAATTACAGATAATGCCAGAATTTTTACTGGATTTAAATGGAAGCAAACACTAACACAACTTGGTATTCAACAAATTTTGACATCATGTTACCATCCACAAGGTAGTCCAATAGAACGAGTTTTTCGAGAATTAAACCGATTTATGCGTACATACTGTCACAGTAAACAAACATCATGGGATGATTATTTTTCAGAATTTGAACAAATATTTAATAATCTGACACATACCTCAACTAACTTTACTCCAACAGAGCTTATGTTTAGTCAGACTGAAAAGAACTTCTGGATGAACCATCTGCCAAAGTATGAAGACCAGAATTTAAAATGGGAGGAAAAGATTCGACTCGCACTTGTCAATTTAACTAAAAAGGCAAAACAACGGAAATTGACATATGATAAACGGATTCACCTGATTCAGACGTTTCATCTTGGAGAAAAGGTTTTATTGAGGCGACACATCCATTCCTCGAAACTGATGAAGAACATAAAGAAATGGAATCTTATTTATACCGGACCATATGTTATTGTAAATATACCAAATCCTGGATCATACTTGTTGGCATATCCCGAATCGAAAAGGATAAAGGGATTATTCCCGCATAATGATATTAAGAAATTTAGTGAAGGATCGTAGATCTGTGATACCAAATATGGAGAAGAATTTAGTGTGGAATTTGACAATGAGTCGAATGTGTATATAAATATCAAGAAGTTTATGTTGTCTAGAGGTTAAGAGACAGTGAGATTACTCTTGTGGTAGGTTAAGAGACTCTTGTGGTAGGTTAAGAGACAGTGAGATTACTCCTGCGATAGGTTAAGAGACAGTGAGATTACTCCTGTGATAGTTTAGCACAAAATTTTTAAGATAGGTAGAAGAATTTGTTAATTACTAGTGTTTGTAAGTGTGGACTATGAGCAGAAGCCACAGTGATATACAATGAAAGTGCATTTACATTTCCTCAAGACGCGGCACTTATGTGAGAATTGCGTGTGAAACTTGAACAGTGTGGGATATGTAGGTAAATACGCTGTGTGTATGATGTACGCTGTTCGCGCAAGAAAACAAATGAACTGTGAAATGAAGCAACAGTCGATAATGTCACTGTTGCAAACAATTGAAGAAACTCTCTGGTTGCGCGAGAGAAAATTATTATAATTTTTAGATTTTTTAATTATGCCTTCTTTACCAGGAGAATTAATTTATGAATTTTAACTAACATTTTAAGAATAGCAGTTTGTGTGTTTCATGTTATGGACATAATTGTTGAAATATATTTCCATAAATGTTCATGAGAGGATGAAGAAGATTCTGCGATTGGATGATTTGTTAAATGAACATACGTCATCATTAATGATATTTATTTGCAAGTGGATCTATAAATCAATTAATTATAAGAATAATGAAAATTTTTCAAATTATTCCTTTTGTGGATTCAGTGTCATATGCCTATGTTTAAAATTTTTCATCAGGTGTTAACTTAAATTTTATCCATAATTTCGTAATTGGAAGCAAACCTCGGACAGATTCAATGCTCTACTTCCACCTGCACTATAACAAAACGAAGATTTGATTAAAATTTTTTTTTTTGAGAGGAATACATTCGATAGGATCTACAACAAAATTTAAATGCCCACAGTCTATTTGGCAATGTTTTGGACAATCAGCAGTTGTAATGCAAAACAACTTTGGTATTGAGGACTACAAAAAAAAAAAAAAAAAATTCGCGATTGTCAGGAATGATGGATGTTCCAGGCTAGTACAGATGGAAGAGTATAAGAATCCACTCCGATTTTGAGTTCAACGATGAAATAGGGACTTCTTTGCCTTAATCCACTCTCTTCCAGGGAATTATTCAGTCAGAACCTTTTCTTATTCCACTTTAAACCTGTTTCATGTTCACGTCCCTGACCATCTGTTCCTGAGATCATCTTCCTGTTTCTACGGCACGTTACCAGCTTCTATCCTGTACCATAAGCCATCGCCTGTCCTCCGTGCCGCGTCCACCAAACGCTGTACGTCGCCTACCCGGTGTCCGTACCCAGTGTTCCTGTTCCATCAACTTCACAACGAGATCGCCGGCTACATCGTCGAAAGAAGAATTAAAAAAAAAATTTTTTTTTGAGCAATATTGTAATTTTTTTTTTGGCTATGAGGCACTTTTCCTTCGATCTAATCTATAGAGCTTCTATATATTTCAAAATTACTGGATTTACGCTTTCCTATCTTCTTTAACACCTGAGCTGGGGTCTAATCTTCCGGGCTTTCCAGGGTTTCCCTGCGAAGGCCAGTTCCCAAATGGGTAGACCTTTTTCGTAATTACACCAATCTACATCAACCCTGGTTATGTACTCGGGATGCGGGTATACCCCGGTACATGTAAAAGCTACAGCTTAGGTATTCCCGTAACTTATTGTCTTAACATGTTACCCATACTCTCTACAGTAAAATTCTACTAATTCAAAATATTCCTCTTTTGAATAAACAACCCAACAAATTTTTTCTGTTAGCTCGCAAAGTGTATTATCATTAACTTTGCTCGCTGCGAGGGGCAATTTTAATATCTCTTTATATTCGGTGAATTATTCTGATACAATTCTACCCTTGAATGACGTTTACAAATTTTCTATCTTCATACTCGCAGAATCCATGCGAAAAGTAGTTCATACAATAGCTATGCCATGAGCGCATAAGTATTCTTTGTAGTACTCTCTCTGGTAGTTGTTAGAAAAGAAAAAAAAAAAAGAACGGGAGCTTCCGAGATTGTCTTCGTGCCGATTAGCCTGAGCTTGGTTTGGAAGAACTGTAATCTGATTATTGAGATTTATCACAGAAGATAACTGACACGAACTGTACGATTAAGAGGAAATATGTATAGATTGCTCCTTCAAATAAAAGGTGTGTATTGGAAATATGAGAATTAATGATATTTATCGATATATTGCGTAGTTGTTAATCAGAAGGGAACTTCCGAAAGACTGGATACGAACCTGCATTTAATAATCCAAGGGCTCCATTACTTCTTCGGAAGGTTAAACTTCATCAAAGCCAAATATCCGCTTGATATGAGGTTTCCCGACTGATTATACAACGCTCACAAAATTACGAGGCATTTTATTTGTACAGATTAGCAGACTGCCGCAAAGCACGAGCCTGCAGAGAAGAAGAATCATCGCCTGATTTCATTCTAACAAGTAAAATTTCAGAATCATTTTGAGTGACTGAGCTATGACTGTATTTCCTATCATGAATGATTGATTGCTCGAACGAATTGAGAGCTACAGAATTACGTAGAAAAGAAAAGATAGAAGGAAAAAAATTACAACCATCAATCCTGATGTTAAGTTTCTCGCTGTTCTCATTTGTACTACTTCTCATTACCTTCTTCTTTCTCCGATTTACTCTCAAACCATACTGTCTACTCATTAGACTTCATTCCGTTCAGCAGATCATTTAATTCTTCTTCACTTTCACTCAGGATAGCAATGTCATCAGCGAATCGTATCATTGATATCCTTTCACCTTGTATTTTAATTCCACTCCTGAACCTTTCTTTTATTTCCATCATTGCTTCCTCGATGTACAGATTGAAGAGTAGGGGCGAAAGGCTACAGCCTTGTCTTACACCCTTCTTAATACGAGCACTTCGTTCTTGATCGTCCACTCTCATTATTCCCTCTTGGTTGTTGTACATATTGTATATGACCCGTCTCTCCCTATAGCTTACCCCTACTTTTTTCAGAATCTCGAACAGCTTGCACCATTATATATTGTCGAACGCTTTTTCCAGGTCGACAAATCCTATGAAAGTGTCTTGATTTTTCTTTAGCCTTGCTTCCATTATTAGCCGTAACGTCAGAATTGCCTCTCTCGTCCCTTTACTTTTCCTAAAGTCAACCTGATCGTCACCTTGCGCATTCTCAATTTTCTTTTCCATTCTTCTGTATATTATTCTTGTAAGCAGCTTCGATGCATGAGCTGTTAAGCTGATTGTGCGATAATTCTCGCACTTGTCAGCTCTTGCCGTCTTCGGAATTGTGTGAATGATGCTTTTCCGAAAGTCAGATGGTATATCGCCAGACTCATATATTCTACACACCAACGTGAATAGTCGTTTTGTTGCCACTTCCCCCAATGATTTTAGGAATTCTGATGGTATGTTATCTATCCCTTCTGCCTTATTTGACCGTAAATCGTCCAAAGCTCTTTTAAATTCCGATTCTAATACTGGATCCCCTATCTCTTCTAAATCGACTCCTGTTTCTTCTTCTGTCACATCAGACAAATCTTCACCCTCATAGAGGCTTTCAATGTATTCTTTCCACCTATGTGCTCTTTCCTCTGCATTTAATAGTGGAATTCCCGTTGCACTCTTAATGTTACCACCGTTGCTTTTAATGTCACCAAAGGTTGTTTTGACTTTTCTGTATACTGAGTCTGTCTTTCCGATTATCATGTCTTTTTCGATGTCTTCACATTTTTCTTGCAGCCATTTCGTCTTAGCTTCCCTGCACTTCCTATTTATTTCATTCCTCAGCGACTTGTATTTCTGTATTCCTGATTTTCCCGGAACATGTTTGTACTTCCTCCTTTCATCAATCAACTGAAGTATTTCTTCTGTTACCCATGGTTTCTTCGCAGCTACCTTCTTTGTACCTATGATTTCCTTGCCAACTTCTGCGACGGCCCTTTTTAGAGATGTCCATTCCACTTCAACCGTACTGCCTACTGCGCTACTCCTTATTGCTGTATCTATAGCGTTAGAGAACTTCAAACGTATCTCGTCATTCCTTAGTACTTCTGTATCCCACTTCTTTGCGTATTGATTCTTCCTGACTAATGTCTTGAACTTCAGCCTACTCTTCATCACTACTATATTGTGATCTGAATCTATATCTGTTCCTGGGTACGCCTTACAATCCAGTATCTGATTTCGGAATCTTTGTCTGACCATGATGTAATCTAATTGAAATCTTCCCGTATCTCACGGCCTTTTCCAAGTATACCTCCTCCTCTTGTGATTCCTGAATAGGGTATTCGCTATTAGTAGCTGAAACATGTTACAGAAATCAATTAGTCTTTCTCCTCTTTCATTCCTTGTCCGAAGCCCATATTCTCCTGTAACCTTTTCTTCTACTCCTTCCCCTACAACCGCGTTCCAGTCGCCCATGACTATTAGATTTTCGTCCCCCTTTTCATACTGCATTAGCCTTTCAATATCCTCATATGCTTTCTCTATCTGTTCATCTTCAGCTTGCGACGTCGGCATGTATACCTGAACTACTTGTCGGTGTTGGTCTGCTGTCGATTCTGATTAGAACAACCCAGTCACTGAACTATTCACAGTAACACACCCTCTGCCCTACCTTCCTATTCATAACGAATCCTACACCTGTTATACCATTTTCTGCTGCTGTAGATATTACCCGATACTCATCAGACCAGAAATCCTTGTCTTCCTTCCACTTCACTTCACTGACCCCTACTATATCTAGATTGAGCCTTTGCATTTCCCTTTTCAGATTTTCTAGTTTTCCTACCACGTTCAAGCTTCTGACATTCCACGCCCCGACTCGTAGAACGTTATCCTTTCGTAGATTATTCAATCTTTTTCTCGTGGTAACCTCCCCCTTGGCAGTCCCCTCCCGGAGATTCGAATGGGGGACTATTCCGGAATCTTTTGCCAATGGAGAGATCATCATGACACTTCTTCAGTCGCAGGCCACATGTCCTGTGGATACACGTTACGTGTCTTTAACGCAGTGGTTTGCAATTCCTTGTGCGTCCTCATGTCGTTGATCATTGCTGATTCTTCCGCCTTAGGGGCAATTTCCCACCCCTTAGGACAAGAGAGTGCCCTGAACCTCTATCCACTCCTCCGCCCTCTTTGATAAGGCCGTTGGCAGAATGAGGCTGACTTCTTATGCCAATGCTGATTATTTATCTAAATTTAGGCAGTGGCGGGGATCGAACCCGGGACCGAAGACGTTTTGACTATGAATCAAAGACGCTACCCCTAGACCACGGGTGTCTTCTTATACATACATAGGGTGGATAATAATCATGATCACACCATGGCAGGCCCAGTACACAGCATTACCTTTTCTGATGATAGTTGGGCTTTCCTCTTTCTCGACGCTGGCAAATCCACGTCTTTTCACTAACTGCTTTGTCCCTTCGTCCCCTGATAAAAGTGACACAACCACACTAGCTTCCATGGTGATTAGGTAGCTAAAGAAATCACCGGAATTGCCTCTATTGCTGCCTCGGTTCGTGAGGCTTTTTGAATGGATGCAAACAGTCACGAAACGCAGTGGGCGGGTCCCGTTCTCTTGTTCTAAATGCCGGACCAAATACTGAAAACTGATCTATGACCGATTTTCACTTTTCCACTACCGCTGGTCTTTGAGCACTATTGGCTGTTGTGATTCCCTGTTCTTCACAGAGAGATGGTCCGCCACTTTGGTTTTCGTCATTCAGACTTGTTTGAACACATTGGAGGTACCTGCGCCACTTGGACATTGCGTCGTTAATCAACACTGAATGAGATCAAGTCTGGATAACAATCATCATTTTTTAAACAAAAGCTAGTTTTTCACGCATCTCAATGTTTATGACGTCATATTTCGTGGACTATGTTTCGAAGAACGATATAATTTCGCAGGTACATTCAGCGGTATATGACGATACTGTCTGAAAAGCGTGTTGCGAACAGAGTAAGTAGTAAAGAAGTGTTAAATTAAAACTTCATGAGTGATGCTGAAGTTTTACTGCATGAACAGCAAAAATATAGTAGGCGATAAACTTTTTTCCTTCCATCACTCCATAGTTTAGCTGAGATTACAGTAGATGAGGTATGATGTACGGTTCAAATGGCTCTGAGCACTATAGGACTTAACATCTATGGTCATCAGTCCCCTAGAACTTAGAACTACTTAATCCTAACTAAAACCTAAGGACAGCACACAACACCCAGTCATCACGAGGCAGAGAAAATCCCTGACCCCGCCGGGAATCGAACCCGGGAACCCGGGCGCGGGAAGCGAGAACGCTACCGCACGACCACGAGCTGCGGACTATGATGTAGGAGATGGAGTGAAAGGAAGACGACAGATGGTACAGTGAGCAGCAATTCAGCGAGATATTGCGCCAGTTTAGTAGGAGGATTGTAAAACAAATACGTTGAAAAAACAGGTAAGTGAAAAAAAGCACAGGGAAGTGCTTTACATTGCTTACTATTCAGCATTTTATCACCTAAAAGGTGTTCTTAAGGGCATATACTCAGTGCGTACTAGGCACTGCCGAAATCTGGTATGCAGACTTCCGCTTCGACACATTACACCATCCAGCACAGAATTTCACTGTTTTGGTTGCACAAAGATAACACGGACGGTATAAAATTAATGTCCCTAGCACTGTTCTGCATTTGCGTCGTGTATCTTCACTGGTTATCTGGAGGCGTTTTAGCTCACTTGGAATCTTCTATAAATGTCTCATGGATGTCGTTTGTTGATATTGATATTTCCATTGGATTCTTAATTCTGTCAGAGACAGCAAAGGACTTGGAAGAGCAGTTGAACGGAATGAACAAAGTCTTGAAAGGAAGATATAAGACGAACATCAACAAAAGCAAAACAAGGATAATGGAATGTAGTCAAATTAAATCGGGTGATGCTGAGGAAATTAGACTAGGAAATGAGACACTTAAAGTAGTAAAGGAGTTTTGCTATTTACGGAGTAAAATAACTGATGATGGTCGAAGTAGAGAGGATATAAAATGTAGACTGGCAATGGCAAGGAAATCGTTTCTGAAGAAGAGAAATTTGTTAACATCGAGTATAGATTTAAGTGTCAGGAAGTCGTTTCTGAAAGTATTTGTATGGAGTGTAGCCATGTATGGAAGTGAAACATGGACGATAACTTGTTTTGGACAAGAAGAGAATAGAAGCTTTCGAAATGTGGTGCTACAGAAGAATGCTGAAGATAGGGTGGGTAGATCACGTAACTAATGAGGAGGTATTGAATAGGATTGGGGAGAAGAGAAGTTTGTGGCACAACTTGACTAGAAGAAGGGATCGGTTGGTAGGACATGTTTTGAGGCATCAAGGGATCACAAATTTAGTATTGGAGGGCAGCGTGGAGGGTAAAAATCGTAGAGGGAGACCAAGAGATGAATACACTAAGCAGATTCAGAAGGATGCAGATGAAGAAGCTTGCACAGGATAGAGTAGCATGGAGAGCTGCATCAAACCAGTCTCAGGACTGAAGACCACAACAACATCAACAACATTGGATTCTTCTTCATAACAGATCGTAAATTCCTTGCTCCTATATTGATTGGTGCAAAGACGAACAGTGGTCCAAAATAAAATTCCAAATTATGACTCGGCCGAAATAAAACAGCGGACACTGACTCAGGATGCACCATATTGCTACTATATTGAATGGTGCAAAGACGAACAGTGGTGCAAAATAAAATTCCAAATTATGACTCTACCGAATTGAAATAGCGGACACTGACTTAGGGTGCCACAAATGCCTCTCCAAATTTATTCACACTTTGCAGCAAATGGTTTGCAGACGCACAGAGCCAGTAAAAGTAAATTTTTAAACCTGAAATATTTCCTAAACACGGTGAATAAGTGTCATTGCTGTTGTGTTGGCAGAAGAGCCAACGCCGTGTTACTAGTGGAGGCCGAAATGCACGCGTTTTAGCTCACGCAGGCTGGTGTGAGGAGGGAAGAACTATACTGTCGTGAGGTCTGGAACATGACAAGGAATTAGAATTCAGAAAGCGCACGTAATTAGTTTCACACTTAACTTTAATCTATTAATGATGAATGTCGCTCTGGACGGTACATGATTCACAATATTATCTGTTCAGAATAGTAACTGAATATGGCGCCTTGCTGGGTCGGAGCCAATGACGTAGCTGAAGGCTATGCTAAACTGTCGTCTCGGCAAATGAGAGCTTGTGTAGACAGTGAACGATCGCTAGCGAAGTCGGCTGTCCAACTGGGCCGAGTGCTAGGAAGTCTCTCTAGACTAGACCTGCCGTGTGGCGGCGCTCGGTCTGCAATCACTGATACCGGCGACACGCGGGTCCGACGTATACTAACGGACCGCGGCCGATTTAAAGGCTGCCACCTAGCAAGTGTGGTGTCTGGCAGTGACACCACAATTGCACTCAATATGCTTTAACATTTAGTTATTATATCTTCCGGCAGTATCACACGAAGCACTTCAGTGTCACTCAGTGTCCTATCTGTTACAACAGACGTGTTTACAAGTCTGAGTCCCGATCGCGACTCCTGCAGACGCTAAACAACCAGTTCGTGCACGTCTCCTCCTGCTCGCTTTTGATTGGTGCTTCTCAACATCTAATAAAGGATTACCTTAATTAAAGAATCTAGCTTTTCTCATAAAAATTTTTAAAGTTGTTGAAATTATTGAATGATTGTTCTCAGTACAAGCAAGACTACCGGTATGGTTGGAAGTTAAGATTTAATAGTAATCTGCAACAGCAAATTGTGAGAAATACGCAGCTTGGCGCCCCGTCCGAACGGTTACTCGCCACTGCTCCAGCACAGGAAGCCTCTCGAACGTTCCTTGTGCGAGGTCAGCTACCGACTACCGGCTACTGATTCAGCTCCGCTCTATACACTGCAGCCTGTAATGTAGTGTAGGAATGAAAGCGGGCCGCCATGTGGCGTAAATGCCACGGGATGATGTGATAGGTTGTCGAAACAGGAGCCAGCAGGCCAAACTGTTGGAATATTTTTTTAATATTTGATAAGCATAATTCACATTTTACTGTCTATCATGCTCAATAAGCCGTCAACAACAAGCTTTAATGCACTTATTTGATATTCCAGTTTTGTAACAATTTTCATTATCATCAGAATAATGATATTCAAACGAAGCACTTCGTACACCTTCGGCTCCCAGCAGAAGAGCGCTGCGAGGGCAAGTGAGACGGTCCTGCTAGTCAATCTGGGGCGAGGGGTTAAGTGGTGTGGTTTGCGTTAGCGGCTGCACAGTTAAGATCTTGGATGCACACTACGTAATATTATATTCAAATAACACCACTGTCCGTGCAAAGCAGAGAGAAATCGAGTAATAGCGCATATAATATTTTTGAATATATTTTCTCCAAGAGTTAATGTACTAGGATTGCGACTGATTCCAATATGAATTATGAAACGTGTGACCTTCTATTCGACCATATACAAAACATCCTATTAGCAGATCATAGCCTTATCCATCTGGCAAATTATTTCACAGTCTCACTTCAAAAACAACGAACTCGCGACCTGAGCTGTGTGTCTGAACTGAGACAAAGACGTCTTTAGAAGTTATCAGGTTTGTATGTATTTGAGTGGGGTCTGTTCTTACGGAAACCAATAATTCGTGAGCAGGGGGTAAGTGACGCAGTGGTTACAACAATGAAATCGCATTCTGAAGGACGACGGTTCACACCCGCGTCCGGCACTGCTGATTTAGGCTTTCCGTGATTTCCTTAAATCGCTTCAGCCAAATGCTGGATGGTTCCTTTAAAAGGGCACTTCCGACATCCTTCCCAATCCTTCCCTACTCTGATGGGAGCCTAATTTAATTCAACTGTCACTGGTCTGAATACAACTTCTCTTCATATTAAATGTGCAACTGAAGTAAAGTAATTATCAGGCCCTGCTCAAAATTTCCACTTAACTCGTGACACATTGTTGCAGACTTCTCGAAAGCATAACAGTACACAGCAAGAAGATAGTGGCTGACCTAGAAATCTATTTATTAGTAAATATTCTGTTGCATGCCACATGGCGCAATGTGGTAATGCGTAATGATAAACCCTCTTTAAACAGTAGGGTTGGGAGAGTAACTATTCCTATGAAATGATGTTCCAAGACAACGAATTTAGAATGAAGTATATGTTCAAAAAGACGGAATAAAGCTTCGTGTGATCTTCACACATAACTTTGTTCTGGACAATACTATGTTTAACAAAGTGAACAACGATTTGATACGGGCGCAATGTTAACAGAGAGTGTCCATAAAAAACCAAACAGCTTAATCAGTTGATATCTTTAGGCGTGACTCAGGAAACTGGGGTGGTCTCTCTCTCAGCTATGAGTATATTAACTAGCTGATAGTCATTCTGACCAGGTGCGCGTTGCTGTGGTCTTACCTCAAACTTCTTCTCTTTCAAAACAGTATCAGCATTTCTCAAAATGTATTTACTTTTTACCTTCCAGTATATCCATCATATTCATCCCTGCTGATCTATACAATATACTTTTCTTCATCCGACGGATACTATCACAAGTCAACTGAGCACTAGTGAATACATCCATCATGTAGCACACATCAGCCAATAATCGATTAGACTGTGCAGAGGCAAAGACTCTGCCACAACATGACCAAAGATTGTTAAACACTAACTTAATTTGCGCTCTCTCTGACGTGCACATTGATATACAGAAATCAAAATGACATGCCCACCTTACAAGACTGCCGTCTGTTGCCAATCAGTTGCTGTGCCACTCGTGTAGCAGAAAAGTAAACATATCTTGTAGTCTGCTTCTAAAATAAAAAAATTAACATGCTTTCATGAATCGACACTAAAACTGAATGCACTGTGACTTACCATTATTGGTTTCCGCTTTGAGACCAGGTAATGAGGCCCCTACATATTATTCATCACTATGAACTGACTACTAGATAACCACACAAATACCACACATTTTATTTTTTAACTTTATTCGTAACAAAAAACGGTATAGTCGCAGCAATGTAATTGCTCTGACATGTACAGCCGCGGATGGAAGTTCAGTCCCGATCTCTTAATGGGGTATCAAACTACATATAAAGTGACAAATAACAGATAAATGAGGCAGTGACGTCTATTTTAGGAGGCGTGATTTTTAAGTAAGTACCGTTTTGAAATTAAAAAAGACGTGCTAAGGTATCTCAATATTTTTATTTTTACATGAAAGTCTGTACCTTAACCTACTTTTCTACATAACTTCCGTCGATATTGAGGCACTTGTCATAACGTTGTACCAGTTTTTGAATACCCTCCTCATAGAAGTCTGCCGCATGACTTGTTAACACTTTCGCTGCGGCTGACGCTTGTAAGCGTCGCAACAAGCCATGAGCCAGTGCAGCTGACGCTTATAAGCGTCCGCGCTCACTATCGGATTACTCAGTCTAGTTGCAGTGTCTAAGCTAGCATCATAGCGTGTAAACTTTTGTTTTCTGTGATCAGTTATCGAATGTATATTGTTCGTAATGGCGGCTAATGAACGTTTGAATGACGCCTGTGTGACCCGTATAGGTGTCAGACAGCAAACAGACTTTAAAACAAGACCACAATACAGTCGAAGCTTATTTGAAGTAATGCATCTAAGGTGTCATCATTAAGTCGGTGTATAACATGACCCTACAGATCTTACAAGGTCTTTACGTCAGCCTGTAACTCAGGTGTGCTTAGGAGCGTCGGTTACGAGCGGTACCTGCACTTTCGGAGTGTTACCGGCCCGCACTCGCAGGTTGCCGGGCCGCACTGGAGAGTTGCGCGCCTGCACCGATGCCGCAGCGAAAGTGTTAACCACTGCATCACCACTGTTTTGACTTCGTCATCGTCTTGATGACGCTGACCGCCCAGGTGTTTCCTCAAGTGCAGGAAAATATGGTAGTCACTGGGCGCAAGATTGGGGCTGTACGGAGGATGATCTAGAGTTTCCAATCGAAAAGATGTGATGAGATCTTTGATCTGATTCGCCACATGCGGACGGGTATTGTGTTGCAGCAAAACGATGCCCTTGCTCAACTTCCATGGTCTGTTGCTTGGATTCTGGTGTGACGTAGGCCACCCATGTTTCATCGCCCGTAAGAATTTGGCTAAAGAAATTATCATCGTCGTTGTGGTACCGCTCAAGGAAAGTCAATGCAATTCTCTAAACGTTTGGTTTTGTGCACATCCGTCAACATTTTCGGTACCCCACGTGCGCACAATTTTCGGTAATTCAAGTGCTCGGTCACAGTGCCATAGAAAACACTACGAGAAACATTAGGAAAGTCACCCCGCAAGGAGGAAATTGTAAAGCATCTGTTTTCTCTCACCTCATTGTCCACTTCCTGCACCAAACTTTCATTAACGACAGAAGGACGCCGCGCAGGATTAGCCGAGCGGTCTAGGCGCTGCAGTCATGGACTGTGCGGCTGATCCCGGCGGAGGTTCGAGTCCTCCCTCGGGCATGGGTGTGTGTGTTTGTCCTTAGGATAATTTAGGTTAAGTAGTGTGTAAGCTTAGGGACTGATGACCTTATCAGTTAAGTCCCATAAGATTTCACACACATTTGAACATTTGACAGAAGGACGCCCACTCCGTTGTTCATCATGACACTTGTGCGGTCATATTTAAATGCTCTCACCAACTTTCTTACCATTCCATCACTCATAACGTTTTCTCCGTAAACTGCACAGATATCACGTTGAATATCGATCGCTTTTAGGCCTTTAGCAGTAAGCAATCTTATAGCAGTCAGTACTTCAAAGTCGGTGGGACTCACGATTATCGCAGGCATCTTAAACACTCAGTACGCAATGTAAACAAGGGAGAATCAAACTGTAATGGCGTCAGTGCGTAGATTAAGGTACAGGCTTTCGTGTAAAAATAAAATTATTGAGATATCTTAGCACGACTTTTTTAAATTTCAAAACGGTACTTACTTAAAAAACACGCTTCGTATTCCGTGAAACCTGCGACTTGTGACGGCGTAATGATGATCAAATATCGTATTAATAATACTTCCTGAAGCGTATACTTGAAATTGTTTTACGTGTAGATCGGCGCTTAACGCTGCTGTCATAATAGCTCTGTCCGTACTTCCATGGCATGCAACAGTTACTGCGTAAAGGAGAACAAGGTAGCAGAAAATCCGTTCTCCCGTATCAAGCCGACATCCGGAGAAGTTTTTTCTTTTTCCGTTTTAATCTCGTGCCTGCCACTGACACAACGTATCTTGCATTCAGGGACGCTGAAGACAGAAATGAGCGAACGGGCAGCACTGGAGGGTAATGTTTTGGAAGGGCTGCCACAGAAACGTTTTCTATGCTTCACAAAGAGAATGTCCGTGGCCGCACTGCATGGCTCGAAACCTCTACCACATTTTTACTACCGGTTCCTTACGGGCTTGCAAAGGGTATTTGTAATGCGCACTCCACACAGGGAACAGACCACAGTTGCTCGTGCAGGCTGAAAGTTCACAGGCGTCCTTCTCAGCCAACCAGAAATCTGCAGGTAAATGGACGGATTGTGTGTTTATACGTATAGTTTCCAAGAGGCATCATTTAGAACATTAGGTTCTTTGCTTCAGTTATTCAACAAATTATTTGTACAGACACGGTATACACAAAGGTTCCAAGCAAAGGGTATTTCTAGCGATTGTAATTTCGCTGTTAGGATCTCAGTGTGGCAGTTCGCTTTCTCTTTTTGTTTTGTGACTTTGGGCAACGCGACTACTGGACTCCTCTCGCAACATTATGTTGAAATTTTCCATTAAGTCCAGTCTATGATCACAAAAAATTGTCATCAGACTATCGATTTCGGTCCAAAATCGTCACACCAGATCTGGCAGAAAGAAGGAAACTAAATACAACTGCTGCACAATCTCCATCTTGTGACTGAACTAGGATAATGAAAACATATTAAGTTCATATATACAGGGTCTTTAAAAAAGTACCCCGTCTTTTGAGAGATGGTAATGTGATCCAAAACAGGACAAAACTGTCAAGTAATCACGGGCTGTAAACTGCACACCATAAGAACTATGTGCACCTTCGCTACTGTGAAACATACCTCATCTACTGCAATTTCTTTGTTACTACGAACGACCAACAGAGTAATTTTTATGTTTCCTGGAGCCACAGTTACCACAGTTATGGCCAATGCAGTCACCATTTTACTGTAATAATTTTTATTTTATTTTTGTACAATCCAGATTTCGGTCTTAGGCCATTCTAAAGTACAAAACATTATTTATATGTCAAAGGATATCGAAGTCCTGGATCGTACAACGATACAATAAAAATTATTACAGTCAAATAGCGGCAGATTTACTCAAAAATAAATAAATAAGAGCTACAGAGCGCAGTAAACAAATAGCGTCGGAATTCTTTGTTATTGACCATCGACAGAGCGTGCAGTAAATATTGTTCCTGGCTTGGTTCAAATGCCTCTGAGCACTATGCGACTCAACTTCTGAGGTCATCAGTCGCCTAGAACTTAGAACTAATTAAACCTAACTAACCTAAATACATCACACATATCCATGCCCGAGGCAGGATTCGAACCTGCAACCGCAGCGGTCACGCGGTTCCAGGCTGAAGCGCCTTTAACCGCACGTCCACACAGGCCGGCAATTGTTCCTACTGTAAACCGTATTCACCATTCTGGATAAGTGCATACATTAGTTCTAATGAAACGTACCCTTTGAACAATTTATATAGGACTGTGCTTAACCTGACACACAATACTTTGTTAGCGCAACGCAATCTGACTTTCAAAATTCCCTACAAAAGAATGGCCCTGACTAACATTAAACTATACCTTTCACAAATCACTTACCTCACAAAAATCTTCGCTGCTCAAGCTACTGCAATACAGCAAGCGCCACTACTGCCAGCTAAATAAAAGATTCAAACTACTAAAGGCACTAACTACTGATAGGGATAGTTAGCAAATGAAAGATATTAATAGAGAACAAACAATGTATTTACCTTAATATCATCACAAGTCATAATATATATATCAGTTCATGACAAATTGCAAACCTCCGCCATCTCTCTCCCCACATCCACCACTGCTGGCGGCTCACCTCCAACTGCCCAACGCTACGCGCTGTTCACATCCAGCTGCCTAACACTACAATGGCGAGAATTACAACAATGCAAAGCAGCCACAGACTGCACACAGCACAGCCAGTGATTTTCATATTGAGCGCTACGTAACGTTGCCAATAAGAAAACATAAACAGCCTACTTACATAGCCCCCATGCTCCTCACAAAAAATTTTACAAATGGTTTTTGGGCAGTGGCCAATAATGATTTGATAAAATTTTTCATAATTACAATAACAAAGAAATCAAATGCACACACTTATTGATACAATGTTGGTCAAAAGCTAAAATTTTCTCACAGTCCATAAAAGACAGTCCTAATCGTACATAACAGGAGAATAGCAGTGTTTTTCTCAAAGTCTGAGCAGTAGAAGAAAATGCACACGGTAGTAGTGGATTTCCATGCAGTCTTGAAGAAGTAGTGTTGTCCTTCCAACGGAAAGACAGTGCTGGCTCTTGACATGCTGACAGGTAATGGGCCACAATGGAGCAAACCCACAGCAGAGTCATTCGAAGTTTTGAAGAGTATTGGTAGGTAAGTCATCACAGAGCGGACCCTCTGTAGTCCTGGTAGAGATTACAGTATTGGTGGGCCACCAGAGGTGCAGACCCACTGCAGTCCTTGTAGAAGTAATGGTATTGATGGATCATCAAAGATGTAGACCCACTGTAGTCCTTGAAGAGATGGCCAGCAGCCATCTGTTGTGACTGTGCAGGTGCACAATCACCATTGAAGAGTCTTGCGGATAATATAGCAAGTCCATAAACCACCACTTGTGCACTCACAAAGTTTTTGAAATTGTCCTTAGAACCAGCAATGCTGTTATCCAGTCCCTTGCTGAATTACCAACACACGTGCAAACACTATCAGTCCCAACTTCTCACATATTGTCCATATACTATGACCAACAGAAACGTGTGCAGTGAAATGGAACTTACAAGTTAATAATATCATGAACTGGTGACAATTACAATTTTATAACAGAAGAATACAATAACAAAGGTACAAAATACATCATTAAAGAACATAACAATACAGATAACATTTGTAGTAAAACAGGCGTTACAAAAGAATAGAAATAGACATATACGTCAGTGTTACAAAAATAGTGACATAAGTACATACATAAAATAATGAGAATAGTTTTCGAAACATTAATTTCACACATGAACATTGAAACAGAACAGAATTGTAAACAACTTTACAAAGAAAATAACATATTATTAATGCAACTTATATTTGAGGATAACAGTATTCCTCCTCATAGTGAATGTAGCTTAATATTAAAAGAGAAAAAAATTCTATGAAACTGTACACAGAGACAGGAAGAAAACAAATACACAAGGGTACACAAACATATAGTGGGATAACACAAAAGGGAAAGGACAGGGTTCATTTTCAGTGTAACATGTGGTACTGCAGTCCAACCCAAAACTTCATATATCTTTCCTCTTATTTCATCTTTTGTTTCCACCCAAAAAATTCTATCTAAGCATGCTTTCTGTATTTATATGTTCATACATTTCTTACCTCAACATTTATCTCCAAGAAAATCCTACCTAAACCTGTTTTCTCAATGCATTTCTTCCAATTCATCGCAACTCATTCTCTTAGAGGCTACCCCCTCTTAAGCTAACTTAAATCTACTGAGCTCAGATGCTAAACTAAGGGACGAGGCAATGCAGCATCACATAACAAATCAACACAAACAGCAATGCAAAAAAATGTAAATTGGCAAAGCTAGCAGCATAAATGAGCAAAAGTCAAATTCAATAACACTATGCCTGGCAAACAGCAGCAACTTATACCTAAACATGACATAGCGCAAGAAGAAAAAATATTACAGTAAAAACAACAATGCAGATAAGGGAAATGTATATTCACATCTTAATGTCTATGTAATTAAAGTGGTGCACCACAACAACTTATTGTAAAAGAAATATTACCATGTACTTGAAAAGAATATTATGTATGCAGTTACTAGTTCCTTCTTATTGTTCTTTCCTTTCCAAGTGCTCCTTTTTTAAAGAATGTGGATCATAAAATAATTATTTAATAGATCTGTTGACAGAAAGTGTTCACATTAGCAAATGCATTTCATTTTATAAAAGCAATGCTGCAACACAGCTGGAAACCAGATATCAGGTGAAATAAGCAATTACGCAAACCAAAGCATAAAAACATCATTCAATAGTCATGTGGCATTTCATAAGTTAGTAGCTCTCAACTCTCATAGAAAGACACTTGTCATAATCAGGTATGCAGATGTACGAATATTTCTCGTCATTTCATTAGGCATTTCAGTAAATATCATAAATTACGAGCTCCACATTATACTTTCAACAAGGAAATGTCAATACCGAGGATAATGGCCTTCCCTTTTTTTTTCTACCTGTGCTTCCGGAAAGGCTAATGGCTTTTTTTTTCGGGCGGCTGTCGCCCAGGTGGGTGCCCGCGACGCATTATGTGCAGGTGGTCACTTAACTTTCTTACGGAAATATTTACGACACCAGCTTCCGCTGCGGTAACAGTCTCACATAAAAATATTTCACAGGTCAAGAATTAGCGTTGCAAATCTTTAGAAACAAAATCCTATAAATATAAGTGTCCAAAAAAATGTTCAGTGGCATTGTGATACATTCACACATGATTCACACATGTCATAACTCTTAAAGTACGATTCTTGGTTTCCAACATCCTTTTTCACAAGTCAAGAGTCCCTACCCACTATTCATTACTCCTTACCTTATTACACATATACGTATCCATCGACACTCGTCAATATTTCGTCATTATAAATATGAAGCATATTCAAATAACTCATATAGCCTCAGCCTATTAATCATAAACATACCTCAGCAGCATAATACACATCGTCGTCGTAAAAATAACATCATAACACCTCAGTCAAATCTCAAAATCGTCGTAGCTTCCTCCAATAATTAAAAAAAATTCTCTGCTCATGTCAAAAGTGTCATCTGCCTCAAAAGTACTTTAAAAATCATGAATCCATACCAAATACATCATTCAAAGCTCTCATAGTATCACAATGGTTCCGAAAAAATATGAACAGTTTACAAAGTACAGACAAAATACAGTTTCATAAGTGTGAAGTTATCCAACTGTATAAATGCATAAACATGTGTCACTGATGTAGTAAAATAAATGTTTGTCTCTCTCAGTTAAATAATCAGATAGCTGTGTAATTTGTGTGTTAGAGAAATATGGTACCGATGTGTAAAGTTGTATAAGCAAATACCATATTAGCTAGGGTTCCTTGTGGTTGCCACACACATGGTACACAAAGTAGGCGTGTACCCCCCTGAGGATAAATGTAATTATACCCTCAGGTGTTACAGATTACAGCAATGGAATGAAATGTATCACGGAAAACTTTCTTTGTAATTAAAAAATCTTTGAAAATAAGTGTTTTAAGTATAAGATTAATCACTCAAATGCGTGTCCTGTAGCGCTAAATGCGCGTCTTGCTGTAAGATAATTCTGTGGAACTGTCGTAGTTATCGTCCTCTGTAAGCAAAGTTCTGCTAAAGTCAATGTACTTACCTCATGATACACAAAAGTGAAATGCTTTGCGTATAGATATCTTAGTTATTACGCTTATTGCCGTGATGAGGAAAGTACTGTACAGTAACGTATTGTTGTGCCACGAAAAAGGCTGTCTCATTGTTGCTATACCACAAAAGTTACTACTAAAACATGTTTTTCTTTCCAGAAGAATTCAGAAAACTGTGCAGATATAAAACAGATACACTGCAAAAGCAACATTGTAAATTGTCACTCATTAGTAGCGTCGTGATAAAAATCGTGTAGCTGTCACATAAACTAACCTCTGTGTCATCTGGTATCTCTCAGAAAGTACTTTAAATCCGGAATGTATTTTCAAGTAAACCAAAATGTTGCATTAAAATCTCATTAGCAGTACTGGTAAATGTTCTAATCGTACAACTAACAAGCAAGAATGTACACACACAATTACACTGTGTCGTCTGTTCGCAATAACAATGCATTCGTAATTTCTGTTTAAATAATTTCTCTTGGTTCTTGGCTGGATATTTTAACTTCAAACATTGTTGCATGGTAACAGTTTCTAAAGCATACTAGTAACGTGAAGTGAAACGTTTTATGGCAAAGACAAAGTTAAAAGGCAGATTATCTGTCAATAAATGGTTTTACATGAGAAATGTGGTGTAAACCTTTACTCTTCCTAGTACGCAGAGTTTCAACTTCAACGCAATTATCATGTGGTATACGTCGGTGAGGAGTGCTAAAAATTTTCTCAAGGTTAACGTCTTGTGTTATTTTTCTCGGAGCTAGCGGGCGCACGCGGCTGCCTGCTGCATGCGGTGTGAGTCATTGTCTGTCCCTTTGTTGGCGCGCGTCGTTATTGGGGTTTGGAGACCTAACTTCAACAAATTCACCGTGACGAGAGGGCCCTGCTCTGTTTGAATCCCGCCAGTTCTGATGCAATTCAGGTCTGTCGTTACGATCATATCGTCTGTCGTCATGTCGGTAGATTCCATAGTTTCTTTCTTGTCGGTCACATGGTGGAGAATTTCTCCCTGAATCGTAACTGCGCGCTGGTCCGTTGCGTCTAAAGTTATTCTGTCTCCCTTGATAGTATTTATTTTGGTTCCCATATTGTCTGTTTCTCTTATTGTCTCTGTGATAGTCATTACCACGGAGAGGTGATCTTTCCCTGTAGTTATTACTACTCTGCCAACGGTTGTCATACGGGTGGTGTCTGTTTCGGTCACGATTTACGCTGAAAGAATAGCCTTGTCGTGTAAAGTTATTACTTCTTTCATCGCGGAATTGCGACGGATGTGACCTGTAATTGCTGTGTTCCTGGTTTCGCGTTCCGCGATTGTCAGTGTCAATTTCTAATTCTTGTAAGAGTCCCTGAAATGCTTCAATGTCGTCTTTGCAACCTCCTGCCAAAATAATATGTCGTAAATGTTCAGGCAGTTTGATTAAGCAAATGCGGATGAGTTCTGAGGGGCTGTATGGGTTTGAAAGATACTGATTCTTATGCAACATGTCTTCAAAATATTTCATAAGACTGGAAAATTCAGATTGTTCGAAATGTTTCGTCATTATGATGCCATGTTTTACGCGGTCTTGTGTGGCTTGAGACCAATATGCTGAGAGGAAGGCATGGTAAAATTCTCCTTCACTGTGGCAATCGTGAATGACCGATCGCATTCTTACAGCTGGTTCATTCTCTAAATAGCCACACATGAATTCTAATCTGTGTTCTAACGACCAGTTGGGAGGAAAACAATGAGAGAATTGATGGAGCCATGCTTGTGGATGAATGTCGTTGCCAGAATTCTTAAATGTTTTGAATTTACGTGTAGTAATGAACAGCTTATAGTCAAAATCATCGTGTCGGCGAGTAGCATCTCGGTCATAGTTACGTCGTTTCGGCGGTTCCATCTCAAAATCCAATGCGCCTTGCCAATTTCTTTCACAATTTCCGAAGTGCCCTGTGTTGTTATTTTGTGTCTGTTCCGTATTTGTATGTCCCTCTTCCCGTATTGGGGCGCGAGTGTCCTCTAAAATACGTAATTCTTGTACTACTTGTGCCAACTGATCTTGCACTTCCCGGATTTCTCTTTTGTACTGTGTATTGATTTGATTTTGATTTTGTTTGAATTTTCTAATTTGTTCATACTATTCTGTGTCAGTGAAGGCTACAGGTGTTGTGTCATTCAGATCATCATCTACCTTTGTAGATAAGTTAGTGAACTGATCTGAAAGTTCGGCTACTTTATCCGATAGTGTACTTATTTCCTCAGTGTGTTTTTCTGAACCAAGTTTCAGAGTGTCCATTTGTGTTGAAATCGTATCTACTGTGTCTTTTAAGTTTTCTTGACTTTTTGCAAGTTGCGTAATCGAATCGGTAGATGCAACTGAGTCAATTTTAGCCCACAAGGTCTCATGATTTTCATGAACAATAGTTTTCAGTTCTTTTATGGCTGCTTCGTGATTCTGTAATACATTTTCATGACGCGAAAAAATAGGTTGGAAATGCTCACAAATTTGTGTTTTTACGTCATTACAGACCTTTTGACATTTCGATTCGATGTTATGTAACTCAGTAGTTAAATCTTCACGTGTTTGTTCAAGCGTAGTGTGAAGATTTTGTTCCATTGCGTCTAACTGTTGCTGTGTTTGTCTCTGGTGTTGTTCCATTGTGTCTAACTTTTTAAGATTTTGTTCCACTGTGTCTAACTTTTTAAGATTTTGTCCCATTTGTCTCTGATTTTGTTCCATTTGTTGCATTAATTGCAATAATAATGTATTAGTGTCTGGAATCTGTTTCTCTACGCTTTTCGGCAGTGCATTTGCACCGGCAACATTCACATTTTGACAAGCAGAAAATGTGTCTTGACTTATTTGAGAAAACGGTGATGACCCAAAACCTGAATCTACAGTATTTGCGATATTGTGTTCTGTCATTCCCGATTCCTCAGGCGAGCTGTTGCCGACCAATCGATCGATAACGCTTCCCTATTCACTACCTGTTTCACTGTCTACACCATTGTTTGCCGCCCGCTCCATTTCCCTATGCGCAATTACCAAATTACTACTTTGAACATTAGTTAATTCATTACTCTGCGGCGCTAACACACTGCCTTCGTCTTCACTGTCGTTTCTCAGTTTACTTTGGAGCCGAGTGTTACGTTTTTCACACGCCATTATTGTCACAATATTTCACACGATAACACAGAAAAGAACAATTTGAATAGCAAAAATAAGACAACACATTAACATAGCACTGAAAATAATATCTAGTTAATTGCAAGCGCAGCTGCGAAATACTTGGTGCAAATCTACATGCATGCCACAACTGTTTTACTATACAACAATGAAAGACTGCAACTACAAAGGAAATTCTCTCTACAATTACGCGCTAGCAATAAACAAAAGCTACACTACACTAAATACACAAACTACAAGAAAAAATCAGAAGATTCCAGGTTCGAATCCTGGCAGGGTCGCCATATGAAACGTACCCTTTGAACAATTTATATAGGACTGTGCTTAACCTGACACACAATACTTTGTTAGCGCAACGCAATCTGACTTTCAAAATTCCCTACAAAAGAATGGCCCTGACTAACATTAAACTATACCTTTCACAAATCACTTACCTCACAAAAATCTTCGCTGCTCAAGCTACTGCAATACAGCAAGCGCCACTACTGCCAGCTAAATAAAAGATTCAAACTACTAAAGGCACTAACTACTGATAGGGATAGTTAGCAAATGAAAGATATTAATAGAGAACAAACAATGTATTTACCTTAATATCATCACAAGTCATAATATATATATCAGTTCATGACAAATTGCAAACCTCCGCCATCTCTCTCCCCACATCCACCACTGCTGGCGGCTCACCTCCAACTGCCCAACGCTACGCGCTGTTCACATCCAGCTGCCTAACACTACAATGGCGAGAATTACAACAATGCAAAGCAGCCACAGACTGCACACAGCACAGCCAGTGATTTTCATATTGAGCGCTACGTAACGTTGCCAATAAGAAAACATAAACAGCCTACTTACACTAATAGAACCAATTTTTGCTTTGATAAGTCCGTGCCGGCCGCTGTGGCCGAGCGGTTCTAGGCGCTTCAGTCCGGAAGCGCGCGGCTGCTACCGTCGCAGGTTCGAATCCTGCCTCGGGCATGGATGTGTGTGATGTCCTTAGGTTAGTTAGCTTCAAGTAGTTCTAAGTGTAGGGGACTGATGACCTCAAATGTTAATTCCCATAGTGCTTAGAGCCATATGAACCATTTCTGTTAAGTCTGTGATATGCTTTCTGTTTGTAGTTTTATCTTTGCACATAAAGGCTTAATGGAAACATATTATGCCACACGGGTAAGGGTAAACACGATCTTCTGTTATCGTCTGGCAAAAGGAAGCAACAGTCGAGTCCGTATTCTGTACACGAATAAAACCCCGAACGAAGAGTAACTCCTGCACCGTAATTATAGGTATTTTCCAGCGATTCAGCAGCCTCTGGCTTCGCAAGTTAATCAGTGTTTCTTCCGAGTCTGTTGTGAGGTACAAGTGGTCTTTACTCGCTCAGAAAGGGGAGAGCGAGTACACGAGTTCACAAGTATAGAAGTGGACACGCGGCATTCACACTACATATGCAATCGGTGCGGAAGAAATTTCCGCTATTAAATTATAAACTACCGCCGATTTATTTCATACGATGATGATTTCGGCATTATAGCCCTTCTAAAGCGCAAGTTGAAACGTCGCGAGATGTCCGATCAGCCCTCATTGGTATCGTAGAGCAAATCATGTAACAGTACAACGACTGAGCGCTTTTCAATGAATATTGTTCTGCTGATGCATACGTACCGGGTGATCAAAGTCAGTATAAATTCGAAAGCTGAATAAATCACGGAATAATGTAGATAGAGAGGTACAAATTGACACACATTCTTGGAATGACATGGGGCTTTATTAGAACCGAAAAAATACAAAAGTTCAAAAAACGTCAAACAGATGGCGCTTCATCTGATCAGAATAGCAATAATAAGCATAACAAAGTAAGACAAAGCTAATATGACGTTCTTTACAGGAAATGCTCAATATGTCCACCATCATTCCTCAACAATAACTGTAGTCGAGCAATAATGTTGTGAACAGCACTGTAAAGCATGTCTGGAGTTATGGTGAGGCATTGGGGTCGGATGTTGTCTTTCAGCATCCCTAGAGATGTCGATCGATCACGATACACTTGCGGCTTCAGGTAACCCCAAATCCAATAATCACACGGACTGAGGTCTGTGAACCTGGGAGGCCAAGCATGACGAAAGTGGCGGTTGAGCACACGATTATCACCAAACGACGCGCGCAAGAGATCTTTCACGCGTCTAGCAATATGGGGTGGAGAGCCGTCCTGCATAAACATCGTACGTTCCAGCAGGTGTTTCTCAGCCAGGCTGGGGATGATGCGATTCTGTAACATGTCGGCGTACCTCTCACCCGTCACGTTAGCAGTTACAAAACGAGAATCACGCATTTCCTTGTAGAAAGAAGGGCCGATAACGGTAGATGTGGTAAATCCAACCCATACCGTGACTTTCTCATCGTGCAATGGAGTTTCCACGACAGTTCTAGAATTTTCGGTAGCCCAAATTCTGCGGTTGTGGGCGCTGACAGTCCCTCGGAGCGTGAAATGGGCTTCGTCGGTCCACAACACGTTACTCAACCAATCGTCACCTTGTCTCCTACCTTCCAAACTTTAAAGAAGCTCTCCTGCAGGAGAGCTTCTGTAAAGTTTGGAAGGTAGGAGACGAGGTACTGGCAGAAGTAAAGCTGTGAGTACCGGGCGTGAGTCGTGCTTCGGTAGCTCAGTTGGTAGAGCCCTTGCCCGCGAAAGGCATAGGTCCCGAGTTCGAGTCTCGGTCGGGCACACAGTTTTAATCTGCCAGGAAGTTTCATATCAGCGCACACTCCGCTGCAGAGTGAAAATCTCATTCCCTCATGCTTCTTCATAAGAGGGGACGAGTCGACGATTAAGAATCGCCCGCAGGACCACGGTTCTCAGATTGTTCACACTCGCGGAACTACGGCGGGAACAGGGCAAGTCCGTTAGCACTAAGGCAGCAGCGGCACCTGAACTTGTGAATTATACAACTCGAACATTAGCCACCTATTCGCTCTGTTTGTGATATCTAACTCTTATTGTGTACTGAAATGCTGGCAGAACACCCTGCAAATAATGTATGTAAAATTTCAGCATCTATCGGGAATACCCATTCTCATTTCTAGGCATTAACAGTTGTTATACCCACCTGATGCAACTGTGTTCTAGGGGAAGCGTCTTTAATTAGTAACCGAATCGTCATCGGTACCGGGTTTGAATCTTACTCATGCTTACATTTTGGTTAACCATCAGCATTGGCTACCGCAGACTCCCGGCGTAATGGGTGTGACACCCATTCTGCCAAAGGCTTTGTCAAGGAGGGAGGAGACCGGACAGAGTTTCAGGGCACTCTCTTGTCCTAGCAATGGGGAAATGTCCCTAAAGGCGGAAGGATCAGCAATGATCAACGACATGAGGATGCAGAAGTCATCGTAGCGTGTATCCATAGAACGCGTGACCTTTAAATGAAGAAGTGTCATGATGATCTCTCCATTGGTAAAAGATTCCGGAATAGTCCCCCATTCAGTTCTCTGGGAGGGGAGTGCCAAGGGGGAAGTAACTAGGAGAAAAAGATTGAATAATCAATGAAAGGATCACATTCCAAGAGTCGGGGCGTGAAAAGTCAGAAGCTTGAACGTGATACGGAAATTAGAAAATCTGGAAACGGAAATGCAAAGCCGTAATCTCGATAGCGGTCAGTGAACTGAAATGGAAAGAAAACAAATACTTCTGGTCAGATGAGTATAGAGTAATATCAACAGTAGCAGAAAATGGTTTAATGGGAGTAGGATACGTTATGAATAGGAAGGCAGGGCAGAGAGTGTGTTACGGTCACCAATTCATTGATAGGTTTGTTCTTATCAGAATCGACAGCAAATCAACACCGACTACGATAGTTCAGGTATATATACATTCGTTGTAGGCTGAAGATAAAAAGACAGAGAAAGTATATAAGAATATTGAAAGGGTAATACAGCATAAATGGACATGAAAGTCTGATAGTCACGGGGGACTCGAACACAGATGTAGGGAAACGAGGAGAAGAAAAGGTTATAGGATAATACGGGTTTGGGATAAAGGAGAGATGAGAAAGACTAGATTCAGTTCTGTAACAAATTTCAGCTATTAGTAGCGAATACTCTGTTCAGGAATCACAAGTCGAGGAGGTATTTGAAATATCAAATACTGGATTGTAAGGTGTACCCAGGACTAGATATAGACTCAGATCACAATATAGTAGTGATGAAGAGTAGGCTGAAGTTTAAGACATTAGTCAGGAAGAATCAATACGCAAAGAAGTGGGATACGAAAGTATTAACGCATGACGAGACGCGCTTGAAGTTCTTTAAGGCTATAGATACAGCAATAAGGAATAGCTCAGTAATAATAGTACAGTTGAAGAGGAATGGATATCTCTAAAAAGGGCAGTCACAAAATTTGGAAAGAAAAACATGCGTACAATGAAGGTACCTGTAACTGTGTAGAAACCAACGTTAACAGAAAAAACTTCAGTTGATTGATGAAAGGAGGAGGTTCAAAAATGTTCTGGGAAACTCAGGAATACAGAATTACAAGTCGCCGAGGAATAATAGAAATAGGAAGTGCAGGGAAGCTAAGACGAAATGGCAACATGGAAACGGTGAATAAATCGAAAAAGGAATTATTGACTCAGCATATAGGAAAGTCAAAAGTAACTGCGATGACATTAAAAGCAAGGGTGGTAACGTTAAGTGCGCGACGGGAATTCCACCGCTAAATGCCGAGGAGTCCCCGGATACGCGGAAAGAAAACACATGAGGGGGAAGTTATGTCTGGTGTAATAGAAGAAGAGAAAGGAGTTGATTTAGAAGAGAGAGGGGATCTAATATCAGAATCATAATTTAAAAGAGCTTTGGAGGAGTCAAGATCCAATAAGGCAGAAGCGATAGATAATATTCCGTCAGAATTTGTAGTAACACTGGGGGAGTGGGAACAAAACGACTATTCACATTCGTGTGTAGAATGTTTGAGTATGGCGACATACCATCTGACTTTGGGAAAAATATGATCCATACAGCTCCGAAGACTGGGAGAGCTGACAAGTGCGAGAATTATCGCACAATCATCTTAACAACTCATGCATCCAAGTTACTGAAAAGAATAATATGCAGAAAAACGGAAAAAAACTGAGAATGTGCTAGATGACCATCAGTTTGGCTTTAGAACAAGTAAAGGCACGAGAGTTGCAGTTGATAATGTAAGCAAGACTAAAGAAAATTCAAGACCCATTCATAGGATTTGACGACCTGAAAAAAGCGTTCAACAATGTAAAATGATTCAAGATGTTCGAAATTGTGAGAAAAATAGGGGTAAGCTGTAGGGAGCGACTAGTAGTATACTATATGTACGAGAGTCACGACAGAATAATAAGTGTGGACAACCAAGAACGAACTGTTCGAATTAAAAAGGGTGTAAGGCAGGGATGTAGTCTTTCGCCCCTACTGCTCAATCTGTACAACAGAGAAGCAATGATAAAAATAAAACAAAGGTTCAGGAGTGGAATTAAAACTCAAGGTAAAAGGATATCAATGAGAAGATTTGCGGATGAGATTGCTACCATAAGTGAAAGTGAAGAAGGATTGTATGATTTCCTGAAAGGAAAGAACAGTCCAACCAGAACAGAATATGGGATGAGGGTAAGTCGAAGAAAGACAAAAGTAATGAGAAGTAGCTGAAATGAGATTAGGATTGATGGTGAAGTAGATGAATTTAAGGAATTCTGCTACCTAGGCAGTAAAATAACCAGTGACAGACTGAGCAAGGAGGGCATCAAAAGAAGACTAGCAATGGCAAAAAGGGGATTCCGGGACAAACGAGGTCTACTAGTATCAAACATCGATCCTAATATGAGGAACAAAGTTCTGAGAATGTGTGACTGGAGTACAGCATTGTATGGTAGTGAAACATATACTAAGGGATAATCGGAAGAGAAGAGAATCGAAGCATTTGAGATGTGGTGCTACAGACGAATTTTGAAGATTAGATAGACTAATAATATAAGGAGGTTCTGCGCAGGATCGGGTAAGAAAGGAATATGTGGAAAACATTGACAAAGAGAAGGCAGAGAAGGAAAAATCTGTACAGGAAGACAGAAATGTGAACACATCCAGCAAATAATTGAGGGCGTAGGTTGCAAGTGCTTCTCTGAGACGAGGATTCTGGCACAGGACAGGAAGTCGTAGCTGGCTGCATCAAACTAGTCAGGTGACCGATGACTCAAAAACAGCGAAATTCCTTAACTTCATCTCCTTCATGATCACCAATTACGATGTTAATTTTATCTCTGTTATCATTTCTGCAACTTCTCAACTGCTACTTCTCATCTTTCGTCGATGTACTCTCAATCCATTGTCTGTACTCATTCTGTTCACCTAATCCTGTAATTCTTTTTCACTTCCTCTCAGGATAGCAATGTCATCGGGAAATATTATCATTGATATCCTTTCACGTCGAATTTTAAAGCACTCTTGGACCTTTCCTTTATTTCCATCATTGCATCTTCGATGTATAAACTGAACAGCAGGGGTGAAAGACCACATCTCTGTCTTACACTTTTTTTAATCCTCTCATTTCGTTCTTGGTCGTCCGCTCTTACTGTTCCCACATTAGTTTTTATGCTAACGTATTTCCCTATTGATTACCCTCATTTTTCTCAAGGTTTACATTGCCGGACTCTATCTCCAGGTCGACAAATCCCATGAACGTATCGTAATTTGTCTTTATTCTTGCTTCCATTACCAGTCGCTACGTCAGAATTGCCCCTCTGGTGTATTTAGCTTTCCTAAAGCCAAACTGACAGTCATCTAACAGATCCTCAATTTTATTTTCCATTCTTTTGTATACTATTCTTGTCTGCAGCTTAGATGCATGAGCTGTTAAGCTGATTGAGCGGTATTTCTTGTAGGTGTCGGCTCTTAACGATCGTCGGAATTGTGTGGATCATTTTTTTTTTTTAAATTTATGTTGGTACATTGAAATTCTTATACATTCTCCCTACCAAGGTGAATAATCGTTTTGCTACCACTTCCCACAATGATTTTAGGATGAAATGTTATCTATCTCTTCTGCCTTAATGGATTTTAAGTCTTCCAAGGCTCTCATAAATTCGGGTCCTAATGCTTTATCTATTGTCTCTTTCATTCTGACTCCTGTTTCATCCTCTGTCATGCCATCAGATAAGTTCTCCCCCCTCATAGATGCCCTCAGTATACTCTTTTCACCAATGTGCTCCCTTCTCAGCATTTAACAATGGAACTCCCATTGTACTCCTAATGTTACCACCGTTGTTTTTAATTTCTCCACATGATGTTTTGACTTTTCTATGTGTTGAGTCAGTCCTTTCGACAATCATTTCTTTTTGATTTCTTCCCATGTTTCATGCAGACGTTTCGTCTTACCTTCCCTGCACCTCCTATTTGTTTAATTCCTCAGCGACTTGTGTTTCTGTATTCCTGAATATCCCTGAAGATTTTTGTTCTTCCTTCTTTCATCGATCAACTGGAGTAGGTATTTCCCCTGTTCCCCATGGTTTCTTCGTAGTTACCTTCTTTGCAGCTATGTTTTTTGTCCAACTTCTGCCAACTAAAGTCATAAAGTCTGAAAAAGCGTACGTGATCATGTTGTGGCAGTTTGTTTGTAAACACTCTTGATTATATAAACTTTTACGCTTCACTATTACCGATTCCGGCTACCGTCATCTTCAGATCATGAAATATTCCGGTGTAGGTATCAACGTCAAATTATACGTGTAGGTACGATGTAAGTGCTCCAGCTCCTGTGATGGAATATTTTGGAGATGTCCATCATTCTTCAGCTGAACTGCCCACTGAGCTATTTCTTACTGCTGTATCTATAGCCTTAGCGAACTTCAAGAGGAATCTTCGTTCCATAGTACTTCCGTATTCCACTTCTTTGGGTATTGATTCACCTTGACCAGTCTCTTAAACTTCAGCTTACCCTTCATCACTATTAAGTTGTGATTTGAATCTATATCGGATCCTTGGGGATGCCTTCCAATCCAGTATCGGATTTCGGAATCTCTGCCTGCCAATGATGTAATTTAACAGAAATCTTTCCTTTTCCTGTGGCCTTTTGTACGTATACCTCCTTCTCTTGTGGTTCGTGAACAGAGTATTAGTTATTAGTAGCTGAAATTTATTGCAGAAGTCAGTTATTATTTCTCTTCTCTCATTCTCAATACTAAGCCGATGTTCTCCTGTAATCTTTTCTTTCACTGCTTCCCCTACAAAGGCATTCCGGTCCCCCATGATCATTAGATTTTTATCTCCCTTGATAGGTGTCATGTATAATTTTGGTATTTGAATCTATTGTGAGCGAGCAACGATGATATAAGCTGTACCACAGAAGTTAAGCTAATGTTGCTGATGTGCGCGAGGTGGCAGTGGAAGCAGTCAATGTTAAGCTTCGGTAGAGTCAGGCAGTCAAAGTTCAGCTGTGTTAGTTAGAGTTAGGCTGACAATGTTAAGCAGTGATTGAGTAAGCACGCAGACAAAGTAGCGTTAGTGTGAGGAAGCGATGCCAATAATATGTATCAAATTTGAACTCTCAGTTTATCAGTTTGTTCAACCAAAATGTGAAGGAGCAAGTGTAACGGAATGTCCAAGGTAAAGAGAATAATGATTTTACTTTTTTTGCCATTGCTGCGTCATCGAACTAACTTGGTTATGGTACTGAGAGTTGCTAGATTTGAGAGATAGAACGTGTATTGTGTGGATGTTAGGTTCATTAAATTTAAAATCTGCCTTGAGCATATTTTCACAATGTCCAAAAACTTAAGTGTTATCACTTATGCACATATTTCATTTTCTTACCAACCTTTCTTTTACAATTCGTTTTAATGGATCATCCAACCAAGTATGTTCGATAAACAGTTCGATTTGCAATTAAGAGAGAACTCATTGGACCTCTCTAGTGCCTCTGTGTGGATAAAGTAATTTGCAGGTTTAGCACAGCGGCGCGCAGGACACAGCAGTATTGCAACGCGTTATCCATATTTGCGCAGAATAGAGGCAAGGAGAAAATAATCTGATTTTTGTTGTTGTTATTCAATGAGAGTCAACTTATGTTATTCAGAGATTGTCTTTGTGATCAATTATGTAAAACAAATTACTCTAGGTACCATGTGAAAGTTCATTCTTCAGGCAGTTTATACTGTCCAAAATTCTTGCAGTCAGATTGATAACTCTCACAGTATGACGACAATTAATTATTATTACAGTGCACCATTGCCTTCACAAACAGTTGACTGATTATTACAGCTGAGAGCTTACAGTCAGAAACAGAGTACGCCTGTCTTATTTTTATTATTTGGATAACTTTGACTTGGCGGTGTCCTTGTACAGTACGAGTGACGTAGGAATATTTTGGAAAACAGTCAAAATTTTATACTGCTCTGTCTTACTTTAATTATTACTGTATTTTAGAGCAATACATATTTTGCCAATACTGTGTTTTGCCATTGAGATTTGGCAGTGTTGTTCTCGAAGTCTTGTTTTACTTCTGTAATTTCCGTTTTATATTTCTCTATTGTCATGCCGCGTAGTACGTTTGTCAGCAAATCACGCACTAGGATGAATTCGTAAAAATCTGATTTGCAAAATGCAACCGACAGCATCATTACCTTTGCTGATCGTTCTGTTGCTACTAATAATAACCATATCTCTGACTGCTAGATGCTGTGTCTTTGCAATCGGATAGTCAAGTCACGAACATTGTAGACAGCTGGCCGCGGTGGCCGAGCGGTTCTAGGCGCTTGAGCCCGGGACCGCGCGACTGCTACGGTCGCAGGTTCGAATCTTACCTCGGGCATGGATGTGTGTGATGTCCTTAGGTTAGTTAGGTTTAAGTAGTTCTAAGTTCTAGGAGTCTGATGACCTCATATGTTAAGTCCCACAGAGCTCAGAGCCATTTGAACATTGTAGACACTCTTGATACCGACGTGTCTCAGCACTCAGATAATAATGTTTGTGGTAATTCTAATATTTTATTTTCCGTGTATAGCTACTGCACACACACAAATATGGAACATTCACATTCTTTGTCAAAGCCCAGCACCCAGTCCTCACGATATTTTTCCTACAGAACTGTTACGCTACAGCTTGTTTTAAATATACACAGTAGTAATTTCTTGCAACATGCCCAATTAGATCGTTTGTTTCAGTTCTTAGGTGAAATGCAAAACCATAATTACGAACGTTTAGATGAACAATCGTCTCGGTTTGACTAACTTAAAAACAGTAACGAGTCCCTTACAAAGCAATTTCAAGAAATTAATTATCAATGTACTAAAAACATGAGCCCCTTACAAAACTTTTAGATGCACAAGCTACTCATTTGGAAGACCTTAATCACAAATTTGGAGAGCACAAAAAGTCAGAAAGCACTATCTGACGAATTAAAAGATAGTTACAATGTTTTAACAGATCGCGTAAATGATATTTCAACAGAGATTACAAATGTCCCATCACGTTTAAGCGAACTAACTACAGCTCACGACCATCTTAATCAGCGTGTGTCAGACAGAGAAGTTGCCGTTGATGAACAACTTAATACCATTTCTGAAACTCAGCGGCAAGACAAAGTCTGACTTATTCCCAACCAGACTAACATTAATTATAATCTTTTAGTAGTCATCTTAAGACAACCGGTGATATATATATGAAAAAAATGGCTCTGAGCACTATGCGACTTAACTTCTGAGGTCATCAGTCGGAAGCCAGTGAAAATGTCGAAACTCTGCAAAAGAAAACGCGTAGTTATTCAGTACAGTTACAGTCACTTAAAGATGATACTACCAAAATTTACGACCAATACGACAATCCTAAACCACCTTGGAGGAGCCGCAAGACGATGTGTATAAATCTGTTGGGGAAGGCCACTGTCACTAAGGCACCTCGACTGTGGCAGGTCGTGGCCAGGTCTATGACGTTACAGTAATCGCTGAGTGCCGTCTAAATGTTAATGTCACGACCAAAGCACGTTTGATCCAGAGAAATGACTTGAAGGATGACTTGCCGAAGGCGAACGGCAAGAATCCGGGTAAAAATCTCGCAGTCACAATTTAACATGGTCAACGGAGGATAATGTCCAACTCTCCGACGTCCCGATGGCTTGGGAACCGGGATAAGCAAGCCTCCTACGAATTCCGGTGGGAGAGGAAAGTCAGGGTTCATCAGTTCTTCATACATCGCAGTCCAGGTGAGCCCATAATGTCGTGGAACGTGCGATAAAACTCCCGTAGAAACCCGTCGAGACATAGAGCTTTGTTCGCCGCACCCATACGAAGAGCATCAGCGACGTCAACAGCCGTAATTGTCGCTGTGAGAATCGCTCAGCAGCCCCGCCAAGGGTACCTGTCAAGGAACGAAGGACATCAGTCGCTTCAGCCATGTTCTGGTCCTCTGCTGCATAGAACTGTTTGCAGTGACCCACAAAGACGTTTACCGTATCATTCATAGGTGACCATCTGGTATGTCGAGGACGTTGACCAGCTTTCTCCGACATCACTGCTTCTCTCGGATAATGTGATGCATGGACGGGCTTCTCCTACTACACAATTGTGACATCTTGCACGTACTATTGTGCCTACAAGACAGTGACGCATAAGAGAAATTATCTTCGTTTTAATCCGTTGAATTTCAACCTGTCGTTGATCAGAGGGGGCATGGCTGGAGAGTTCGCGTAGAATTGGGAAATGAAATGGTATTCCATGGTATGTCGTTGCCACAGCATTTTGTCACGACCGTAATTCATCATCGAACGACGTAAAGCAGGCTTGATGCAGTCGAGATATCACTGGTGTGTTCAAAAATACGCTGGAAGGCACCTCATACTGTAATGTTGATGCATTAATTTGTTCTGAAAGCGGTGCTGATATTCAAGACAATAAAAGCGGGTTAAAAGCTGTGAGCTATCTGGGGAAGTTAACCTTGCGTTACTGAGCAACTGTTTCACCAGGTATCCAGTCTAGCTTACCAAATTCCCAACCAGACTAACATTAATTACAATCTTTTAGTAGTCATCTTAAGACAACTGGTGATATATATATCAAGAGACAATTTATATAAAAAGAAGTAAATCAGTTTATATTTGGACATTTATTTTAACATTGATCATTGTTCCATTAAAATTTCAGAATATTAAACTTGATTCATAACTAAACTGGTGCCTTATTTAGGATTGTGAAAATGTGAGTTTGTAATCTTACAGAACACATTAAATATGGAGCCAAGATTGGGAGACTGCATACAACACTGCATTCATAAAATAACACACAAAGAACGTTGAAACATATGCAAGAGGAAATTAACCACAACCAACCGACGATTCAATTTTCACCCAAAGAAGTTACGTTCGTAGTGCAGTCCTGTCCGTCATGAAATTACCACACACTGGTATACTAAATTCATACTAACTCTCTGTGAAATCTTCCCGGAAAGAATAGCTGAGGGCTACTTCGATGGTTACACTACCTGCTTCACGTGGTCAACTTGGTTTACACAAAGAGTTAAACTCCACAATAATTTTGATAATTAAAGTAAATTACATCGAAACACAAATTACAAAAGAAAAACCTCTAACTGGTTACTATCGTCTTACTATTAACCTGATGGGTCAAACAATTGTATAAGCACGTGGTACTGGTCTGACAAAGTACACCCCATGTCAGTTGAACATAAAGAAAAGTTGCTATATTGAAAAATATTGTCAAGACAAGATGGTATAATCTCACGCACATTCGCATTTAAGATTGATGATCTTAGTTAGAGTTACGGATCATCCACACATGATTCCACTTTACTCACAAAGCAGTGACACAGCAACTACTGGAAGATATTCTGAACTTCACTCTCGAATTACACTGCGTTGCAATTTAAGATAACATTAGATATTTTAGATCTAAACCTGAAAAAAAGGTGATTAAATTTTCAGATAGGCTGAACTTAAGAAATCCATTGTCCTACGGACATAGCAGAGACGCACTTAGCCAGAGATCTTACCACTTCAGACGCTCGCCGCGGACAGCCTGGCCCGGGCCCCTACCGAGGGTGCTTAACAGATACAAACGGAAGTGACCAGAGAGGCAGCTTCCTATACCAACATGACTAGGAACGGGCAGAACCATACTGAGAATAGAAACCTCTTTGCTTTTAGAAAGCATAGCTACCTGTTCCGACGTTGGTCCTACTGTTCTCTAGCAGACAGGCTTGTCTGCTACAATCAAGCACGCAACTAGAAATACATTTGTTCATTCATCCTTTCACACAGAAGGGAAGGGGGATGACAGTATCTTATCAAATACAGTATATAAAAGAAAGCGTATGTAGGTGCCGTATGAGACTGTGTGACATGAATTATATATAAACTGTGTTTTAAAGTATAGTAGTGTGACAGATCGTTCTTGATTATGTGTAAAAGTAACACGTTCCACTGCTCAGTCTCCTCCCGTCAGAAACACCACAGTAAATTTAAAAGTGGAATGTATGCCGTAAATGACAACAGTTTTAAAAAATTAACATGAAAGGAATCCAACAGAGACCTTTCAACACAGTTGTTCCACGTCGTCTCTACGACCTTACTGAATTCTGGATCCTTGAGATGGGCGACATTCAACTTCCACAGGCCTCGACGCGCCACACCCTCTGCCCCTGGAGCGAAACAGTGAAAATGGAGGCGGTATGGTCGGAGAAGGCGGCAGGCCATAACCCTGCGTCGAGCGTGGCAGCTACGATTCCTTGGGGAACGTAGACACGGTCAAGACGACTTGTTGAATTGCTGGTGACGTTCGTATATCCAGGTCGATCACCATGCACGCGGTCCCAAATATCGGTGTGGTTTAGTTCATGCACAAGCAGCTTGAATTCCTGGCATGTGGTGAAATGGGAATGTTGGTCCATCTGTCGTCTACATCGTCAGACCACGCTAAGATGCGTGGATGGTGGGCTTTCAGAGTAGTACCTGTGGAGTCCGAAGGAGGGGTCACGCTGGCGGTGGAAGAGTTGCTGTTCAACGTCCATAGGTACAGCGCCTTGTGCATGCGAAGATGGTTGCACCTCCGACTGGGGGCAGGCTGGTTCTTCCACCACCGAATCGTCCATCGGGGGACTTTTTGAGAGTTGTGATCATCATCTACTTGAGACTGCGTCCTGCTGGTGTCAGACGGGGCGATCCGCCGTTTCCGGCGTCCCTTCGGAGACCGTTGCTTGCGCACGTGATCTTCAGTGCCCAAAGAAGCTTTTGTGCCTGACCATTCCGATCCACAGGCACAATCATGGCCATCCCCTGCACTAGAGATAGCTCACCACTGGACATGACGGGAGGAGAAGGTAATGGCGTCGGTCCGTCCGCAACAGCCTAAGGCACTACTGGAGACGACGATGTGACAGTAGTAGGAGCCAGTGGTGATCGCGGTCAGGGTAGTTATGGAGAACTTTGACAAATATCAGCGGGAGCGTTGTCAGAGAGGTCGTTTCCTGCAGGTCCCCAAGGCGGTAACTGTGTGAATATGCGTTGCAGACTGTTGGAACGGAGGTGTCCTACTTTGCCTCATTCCGGGCATGTCTTCGGCTGTCCATCATAAATTGTAATTGCACGGCAGCCACCAACATGTAAGTTGGACGGCTCATGTTTGGTTAGGTCTATGCGTATCTGTCGTACTCCATTGAGAACCGGGTATGTAGTGAATTAAATCCAATTTCAGCTGTATCACTAGACACCTTTCCATATGGGGGGAATCCTGGTACACCACCTCTGAAGGCACTCAAATACACGGATCGTCCGCATACCAAGTCCCACATGTTATACAGCTACATCACCGATGTGTCCATCAAAGTGACGGAATAAGACCGCTTCGAGTTGCACTTAGAATTTTGTCACATATGTCTTCGTTAACCAATTTCACGCATACCACACTGCTCACAATTGACCCATGGATGCAAAAAAGATCGTCGCAATCAGTCTTGATTTCATCACTGATAAACATGTCGATTTAATCTGCTTTTGGTCGGACATATTAAGGTGAAAAGCTGACCTTTAGTGAAAATTTTCTGTGGGCATAAGCCATTCTCTTTCGAGGGAAATACAGCGCACTAAGACGGCACAATCACATAAACAACTCCGCGAACGAGCTGCATGGCGAGGAGGTAAACAAGACGTCCGTGCCGCTAGCGTGCCGAAAGGCGACTGCCAATTGAGCTACCGAACTGATAGTTCTGCAAAGTTCGTAGGAGAGGTTCTGTGAGGTTTGGAAAGGCAGGAGACGAGGTACTCGCATAACTGAAGCTGCGAGAAGGGGTCGTGAACCTTGCTTGGGTAGCTCAGTTGGGAAAGCACTTGCCCACGAAAGGCAAAGGTCCCGAGTTCGAGTCTCGGTCCGGCACTCAGTTTCAATCTGCCAGGAAGTTTCAGATCAGCACACACTGTGCTGCAGAGTGAAAATTTCATTTTAGGCATATTCTGCTGTCCTATTGTGAGACATCTGATACTGAAACAGCGTGTTTTTAATTTAATACTTTGCCGTGCTCGGAAATTGGTGGAACGTACTTTTGGGATGTCTGGAGAATATTTCATCTGCCTGTCGATGTGAACGTCGTCTTTCAGACAAAATCATAAAACCACTGCCGCCCGGCGTAGCCGCGTGGTCTAGGGCGTCTTGTCACGGTCCACGCGGCTCCCTCCCTCCCCCCTCCCCGCACCCCCCTCGTGGAGGTTAGAGTCCCTCAGTCGGGCATGGGTGTGTGTGTCGTCCTTAGTGTAAGTTAATTTAAGTTAAATTCTGTAGTGTGTAAGCTTAGGGACCGATGACCTGAGAAGTTTGGTCCCATAAGACCTTAACACAAATTTCAAATAAATAAATAAATAAAATAAAATAAAATAAAAATTTTTGTATCCCATATAATTTCCTGAGAAGCCATGAACGGTGTACGAATCGATGAGTCATGTGAATGCCTTCTATAACGCTGTGAGCCTATAGGCTGATAATTCTACGTGTGGTATGCGGATAAGGGAAGGATATAACAATATTTAAATTGTGGTGATGGCGATGTCTTCATAAATGAATAAAATCAGTGAACTATGAAACACCTCTGCTATTTTTTTTCTGTTCCGGAGGGATAATGGAATCCAGTTCCGAGTAATGCTGCAGTATACTTCTCGCATTGGTTTCTCTTTAAAATAGCTATCGTTGTTTTTTTCTTAATTTTCTGTTGTGGAATGCTGGTCGCATTTCTGCAGTTGGTATTTCTGAATCGACAGCTTACAATGTCATCCTCAGCGCAAATCTCGTTATCATACATGCTGCTGACGGAGAGAACGTGTCTGACGGCAACACAATGCGGGAGCGGCTTAGAAACAGTATCGCCATTGCGCGCGGCAACCATGCCGATGCATGTGATCCATTCAACATCTACGACTAGCACGTCTTTTATCGACATAACTGTTAGATCACAGGTGCGCGCGCTCGTGTTCCAGCCAACTTGTTTCATACTTGGAAACAAACAAATCGGGCGACGGAAAGTCGCCAGTGAGCGCTTAGGAGAGGCGCTTCACTGGAGCCATCGAGAAGCCCTGTGTGCAGCACACCTACCCGAACTGTACGGGAAAGGGGCTCCTTTGTCATCGCACGACGCCGCTTTGATCTGCCGCGCTGCCGTGTTTCGGTTCCGTCAGGGAGTCTAATGAGCAGGATGCTTCTCGTTTACTTCTCTTAGTGAAAAAATATCAAAAAGAAATCGTTTGAAAGTAAATCCTGGGTTCCATCCCGAGTGACGAATAGTTAAAAGTTAACTAAACAGGCAGCCAATTTAGCGAACAGTGTGGCGGCTACAAACGGTAAACATTCACGTGTCATCATGGCAGCTGACTGTGGGTAGCTTTAGTACAACAACAAGAACCTTTCTCGATGTGGTTTTGATCCCCATGGGTGATTCCCTCCACAAACTCACGTTCATTGACGTTGGAGCAAACTGATCGATGTTCTAGAGTCACAAGAAGTTGATTTCGTAGACTTTCCCTGCGAAATAGCTGCTGATATTCTTCACGGGTTTGGAGTCGGGTCATGTCGTCGTCCAGCTGGCCGCCACCTTCAGGTGAGTTAACGCTCGTGCACTGCCTCGCCGGAACTGAATTCCAGCCACAACGACGGAAACCGTTATACACCACGGACAGAGCACCGCGCGTGCGTGAGATGATGGGCAGCGCCTCCAGGCGGCAAGTAGACACGCAGCGCGCCGGTGGGAGAAGACGGCAGAAACGATAAATCGCAACAGCACTAGTTGGAAGAATTCAATGATCGAAAAGAAGACCGTTGTTATTTTTAATATCTGACAAAATCGGATTCCATATCTTACTTAGAGGAAAACCTTTGTCCCTGTTAATAATATTACTTGATAATCTAATTTCAATGGATTCTTTAAGAACGCATTCCCAATAGCGAGAAGCAGGAGCGATCAGTTGTGTCTTGTCATACATCATCCTGTGTCCTTCGTTAAGGTAGTGTTCCACCCCTTCCGACTTCTCAGACTGGAACAAACGAGTGTGTTGATAATGTTCCACACACAGGTCCTTAATAGTTCGAACAGTTTGACCAATTTATTTCTTTCCACAGTGACACGGAATTGCATAAACCCCGGGCCTCCTCAAGCCCAAATCATCTTTAACAGAGCCAAGAAGGGCTCTAGTCTTGGCCACCGGCGTAAAAATACTTTAACATCATATTTTCTTAAAATTCCAGAAATTTTTGATGATATACTTCCCGCAAAGGGTAAACAAGCAACAGCTTCAAAAGTGTCCTCTATTGGCTCGCGTGACGGACCAAACCAAAGAGCTCGGCATATTTGTTGTTCCGTATATCCATTCTGTTTAAAAACAATCTTCAAATGATCCAGTTCTTCATTCAAATGTTCCTCCTCAGAAGTGGCATAAGCACTTTTCACCAGAGTCCGCAAAATTCCACTACGTTGGTGTGGTGGATGACAGGTGGTGGCATGAAGATAGCGGTCATTATGAGTAGATTTCCGATAAATACAGTGTCCAAAAGTCCCATCGTCCTTTCTTTGAACTAAAACGTCACGAATGTAAGTTTACCATCACTTTCAATTTGCATAGTAAATTGAATACTCGGATATAGACACTTAAAATGATCTAAAAAGCGATTCAAAGTATCAATTCCACGTGGCCAAACCATAAAAATGTCATTTGTGTCTGGACGACGACATGATCGGGCTGCAAACCCGTGAAGAATATCGTCACAAGAAGTTAATTGAAAATGAAACTAAAACACTCAAATCAGGCAGATCTACGAAGGCTGTGATTACAATCCTTTTGTAATGGTTGGTGATTAAGGTTTTGATATGTCATCTTTCTTACTGTGTTAACACGGAGACAATGTCTTTCCGAAGAGTTACCAGATGCAGTCTCTGTAGGGCTAGAAATGGCTCTGAGCACTATGGGACTTAACTACTGTGGTCATCAGTCCCCTAGAACTTAGAACTACTTAAACCTAACTAACCTAAGGACATCACACACATCCATGCCCGAGGCAGGATTCGAACCTGCGACCGTAGTGGTCACGCGGTTCCAGACTGTAGCGCCTATAACCGCAAGGTCACTCCGGCCGGCAAGGGCTAGAAGATACGTTGATTGTATCTTCGACATTATTGATAAGAACAGAATTTTTGATCGGCCTTCGAATGTGTCTCCAGAATTAGCTGAAGATATTATAAAAACGTTCTGTGTGCTGTACAGTTTTATCCGTGATCGAAAAAAATGCAGATTTGAAGACTTTTTCAGTACTTGTGTGTTAAATGACATGTCAACAGAACCAACAAAAGCGGAAATAAACGTGAGCGACGCTCGTCGATCTTCGTCTTCTCTGAAGAACTATTGCCTCCAACATCTTGTGAAAACTTCAACAGAGTATTCCTCACACTCCATATTGCATATCGATGGATGTTTTCCACCTTCAGAGTTGAAATTTTCTGTATTGGCCTCCATCTTTAACCAACAGTAGGACGTACACGACAGAACTACCAAATAACAATGAGCAGCAATCCCAGTAAGTCACGAGTCATCTGCTACCATGCAGACTTTATCCACTGCCTGCCCGCTCAGCTGCACCACCGAGTGGCGTGGTGTGAAATCCGCATTTGGAAGCAGTGTTCCGTCAGCCTGGCCCACTGGCGCTTCTGCCACTGAGCGCCGCGGAAGAACATTGGTGCCGCGCGTCTGAAGGCGCCCGTTTCAACCAGTTCTTTGCCACTGCTTCTCAGTGGCTTCCTCTAAAGTGGCCTTAGGTTACAGCACAATGGTAGCTGCTGCGGAGTCATGAGAACTACCCCCTCAAAATGATGAAAACCAATCTCATGCGTGTTAATGGAGTACTTGTGGGATCTTAGCTGACTCCAATATAGTGGTGAAACAGTCACCAAGCACAAGGAAGTAGATAGTTGTCCGATGTGTTACAGTATGTCTCGAAATTCAAAAATGGTTCAAATGGTTCTTAGCACTATGGGACTTAACATCTGAGGTCATTAGTCCCCTAGACTTAGAACTACTTAAACCTAACTAACCTAAGGACATCACACACATCCATGTCCGAGGCAGGATTCAAACCTGCGACCGTAGCAGCCACGTAGTCCCGGACTGAAGCGCCTAGAACCATTCTGCCACAGCGGCCGGCTGTCCCGACATTGACATGGTTGTCATCACAGTTTCGCATTACTGTTTACTGGAACTGTACGTTGCTTAGTTACAGCTCGACGCTGCTTAATTTTACTTGTAGTAACAGTAACAAGAATTACTAATCAATTACATTCAGCCAAGTGAAGATGTGGGACATGAGTTGATACATTATAATAAACCGAAGGATCTTATGGTTAAATTTCAGCAATAGCACAAACGTTTGACATTTTCAACAACGACTGAGGTGGACTGAACGGCATTATGTTGCCTGAATCCGAACTCATCCAATGTACTTTAGTGCAAGATATCTTACAATGAACACATGGTGTGTCGTGGGGCGATCACTCTGTTTTTGAAATAATAGTCCTATGGGCTTGCCACACGTTGACATCGACGTATTTCCTACATGGTGGCCAGTATTTCGACCAGTGGGACGGCGTGGCTATGGGAAGCCCATTAGCTCCATCTATAGCCAACCTTTTTATGGATAAATTTAAAGACATTGCCTTGGACACGGCTCCAACTACGCCAAGTTGCTTTTATCGTTACGTCGATGACACTTTCATCATCTGGCCCCACGGTCGTGAAAAACTGGGAGAATTCTTCGAACACCTGGACAACATTCAAGGCCACATCAAGTTTACGATGGAAGTCGAGACAGATGGTGCATTGCCCTTCCTTGACGACCTCGTTTGACGGAAAACCAATGGGCACCTCAGCCACAGTGTCTACAGGAAACCGACACACACTGATCGGTATCTGCAAGCTCTCAGCCACCACCACCCGGCACAAAAACGTGGCGTTCTGAATACCCTCGTCCATCGTGCTAAAGTCGTCTCAGATGCAGAAAGTCTGCCACTACAACTGAGCCACCTCCGAAAACTCTTCCGGGAAGACGGGTACAGCCACGGACAGGTGTCACACGCTGTATCTGGTGTGACACGCAAGAAACACACCAACAGAGAAGAAAACACCACGGAAAAAGAAAGCTGTGTTTTTGCCTTTCTGTAGTACAGTGTCGGGAAAGATTAGATGGCTCCTGAAAATATATAACATTTCATCGGTGTTCAGGCCCCCAGCAAAAATTCGACAGCTCATGAGGCCTGTGAAGGACGATCTAGAGCTTAGAACGACTGGAGTGTACAAAATACAACGTCAGTGTGGTTGTTCATACGTGGGCCAAATACTACGCACTGTGGAGGAATGCCGGGCGGAGCACGAGAAGTGCTTGCGCCTCTGCTATCCAGAAAAATCAGCCTTAGAAAATGGACACCGAATTCTGTTCGACCAGACATCTGTCGTTATGACGACGAAGGGATTTTGAGATACCATCATCAAAGAAGCTATTGAAATAAAATCCTCTGAAAACACCACCAACAAGGCCGGCGGTTTGCAGCTCAGCACAGCCTAGGACCCGGCCATCGTGAGGTTAAAATGGGCTCTATGGACGCGGGATGAAAACATTACCATATATAGCGAGGAAGAGACCATGTGACGTCACAGCCAGAAGTGCGTCTATATAACGACGCGGCCACGGCGACACAGCAGTCATACTACCACTTGACAATGACTGAGCAGAGCTCGGTCGAAAGCTCGTGGGATTTTAACCACCTGACGCTGGTGGAAGACCGAGAAAATTTTATTAGTAGTTAATACTGTTGGCGCTATTTATTAATTACATCAGTGTTTGAATGATTTACGTATTAGCGTTATCTGATGCTGATTAGTAGTAGTCACTGCCCGCCTCACCTTGTGACACATTGTGCACCTTGATAATGCTGCAAGGTGTTTGGGCTAGTGGCCGGCCGGAGTGGCCATGCGGTTCTAGGCGCTACAGTCTGGAGCCAGCGACCGCTACGGTCGCAGGTTCGAATCCTGCCTCGGGTATGGATGTGTGTGTGATGTCCTTAGGTTAGTTAGGTTTAATTAGTTCTAAGTTCTAGGCGACTGATGACCTCAGCAGTTACGTCGCATAGCGCTCACAAGGGAACCTCCCCATCGCAGCCCCCTCAGATTTAGTTATAAGTTGGCACAGTGGATAGGCCTTGATAAACTGAACACAGATCAGTTGAGAAAACAGGAAGAAGTTGTGTGGAACTGTGAAAAAATAAGCAAAATATACAAACTGAGTAGTCCATGGGCGACATAGGCAACATCATCGACATTGTTAGCTCAGGAGCGCCGTGGACCCGTGGTAGCGTGAGCAGCTACAGAACGAGAGGTCCTTGGTTCAAGTCTACCCTCGAGTGAAAACTTTACTGTATTTATTTTTGCATAGTTATTATCTGTCCGTTCGTTCACTGATGTCTCTGTTCACTGTAATAAGTTTAGTGTCTGTGTTTTGTGACCGCATCACAAAACCGTGCGATTAGTAGACGAAAGGACGTGCCTCTCCAACGGGAACCGAAAACATTTGAGCGCAAGGTCATAGGGCAACCGATTCCTCCACAGGAAAACACATCTGATATATTCTGTACGACACTGGTGACGGCATGTGCGTCACATGACAGGAATATGTTGTCGACCCACCTAACTTGTACACTTGGTGAATGAGTAAAGAGATTCTTCTACCTTGCCCGATTTACGTTTTCTTGTGGATGTGATTATCACTCCCAAGAAAGTGATGAAAACATAAGAGTTTGGCACATAAACTGAAAATAAAAAATTAAAGTTTTCACTCGATGGAAGATTTGAACCAAGGACCTTTCATTCCGCAGCTACTCACGTTACCACGAGATCACGTCGCTCCTGCGGTCTCAATGTCCTTGATGTTGCCTATCTTCCCATGAACTACTCAGTTTGTATATTTTGCTTATTTTTTCACAGTTCCACACAACTTCTTCCTGCTTTCTCAATTGATCTGTGTTCAGTTTATCAAGGCCTATCCACTGTGCCAACTTATAACTAAATCTGAGGGGGGTGCGATGGGGAGGTTCCCTTGTCAGAGCCATTTGTTTGGGCTAGTGGTATGTAAAAAAATTGTTTGTATTTCAGTACCTCTTAAGGCTTATAGCTTTATTTGTCCAACATTGTACATAGGAGCTCAATCACTAGTACCCATGTACATAAAAGTTCAGTGTTGGCACCGTTTGTAGCTCTACTTTTCGCCGCATGTTCGTAAGCAAGACAAGTTTATGGCCTCTACTGCGGCGTAGATCCGTTGTCTCAGCACTACCAGATCGCGAATCTTTGTTGCGGAAACAATGTCCCTGATAAACCTCAACACACTGAATTCCAGCAGAGTGAGTTTGGGAGACTGAGAGGGCCACGCAACCGGATCCCCCCCCTTTTCCCATCCATCACGCAAGAAACATTTAACGGAGGAATGTGCTAACGTCCTCGTGATAGTGGTGTTGGGTACCATCCTACTGGTAATGACGTTGGGAGGCATGTGTGGAACTGCATAGTTCTCCATCATGTCATGTCGAGATGCTTCGGTGTGCCCTGTCAGTGGAGCGTACACGCCTTGCGACTCGTAGCTATTCATGCAGTGCTGTTCGTTTACGAAAGTAGTATTATTAACGGCCAGAATAATAGTCCACAATTTGAACGACCAAAAACGTCGAGCATGACATATATACTGTTTCGTTATTGTAACCTAAATTAGTATTAACTAAGTCGTACGTGCTCTTGTGTTTTAGTAGAACACGCTGAAGTTGTCTAAAGATATTCTCCATGCCAGTTAGGTATTTTCCGCGACGATATGGCGTTTGGTTTAGGTAGACCTAGTAATTCTTTCCTTAAATCCCTCATGTAGTCTCGTGGCGAAGGTGCCCAAACCCGGGGAGGAAGGGGGAGTGCGGCCTCCCTCAACCTTCTTCCCCAAACCCCAACTGATCTCAGGGAAAGAAAGGTTCTAATGTAGCCAGGTCATTTAAAAGTCGGTCTTACGAAGGTTTATAACGGCGCCGCCAGAACTGCAACTTTCTTATGGCAACTTAAAAGTCGCCATACGTGTTCCAGAGTGCTAAAAATACTCCATAACTCCAGGTCGAGCCCCTACAAACTATCGTGTGGCCGCTCTTGCTCGTGGGAGGAAATGAATGCAGCATATTCTTACATGAGCCATGTTGACTTCATCCTTTCGCTTGCACCGAGATACTCGTGTACTTTGGACTACCATATTTTTCGGAAAGCGACGATAAAGTACTCTTTTTGTTAACAACGTTTTTGCAAGTGGTAACAGCACAATCAGTCCTGCTTTTATTCGTTTTCAGTATTGATTACGATATAGCAAGTGAACCTTGCTGAACACTGCTTACAAAAGTATCGCACACTACTAAACTCACTTCTAATCCCTCGCAAGGCAACTAAGACTTTCAGATCGTAGCACGTGACCGAAACCTCTGAAAACGTGTCCACCGAGGCCCACGAGAAAGACAGACTGTGATGTGTACATCACAGAATGTCTGACACTGCTGGTCTGAAGAGTGCTAGCATCCGTATCTGGATGTTAGCACCTTGCGTGCTAGCATCCAGAGTAACTATTTCAGACGAATTCAGCAATTCTTAACTGTGCGTTTAAATGCATGCAATCTGTCGACAGCACATAGGAAAGTTAAGAGGAACCTTTCAGTTACATATTGATTTCCCGTGGGTCCTAAACGGAAGCAAGCGTTTTGGAAGGGTGGCAGACAAGCTGACAACAAGTTCGTTGAGGGGCCCGTATTTCTCGCGCACCCCAGTCTCAGCCGCGTGACGACACAGCGGCAGGCAGATCCCTATTGGCGGATGGAATACACTCCCCTGCCTCTTTGTATCATTCCACTGTTTTCTCTTGTGGCATGATGACTGCTGGTTCTGGGACTGACGGAAGAAACGATAAGATATTGTTGGAAACATGAAATCTCGCTCTTTGTTATGCCTTACTGGCACCTGCTGCTGAGAGGTGTAATTGGATTGTAGGCCGAAGGACGGGGAGTCACGGCATAGGCTGCTGAAGAGGCGGTGAAGGGCCTTCTTATTTGGCGCTGCCGGAGCGTTGGAGACGGGGCGCGCGAATACATCCACTGGTGTCGGCGTCACCCGCATTGTCGGCATTGGGTTTGCGTGACGTGTGCTGCGCGACGGGGGGCGGCTGGTATTGGTGGCCGGTTATTGCGACTCCTGCGTTATTGGACGCGCGGCGAGAGCCCTCGCCCTGGCCAATCACGGGCCCGCTCTCAGCCGTCCCCGAAATGACGGCATCCCTCTTGATATCTGACGCGCCGCCCCTGCAGGGTAGTCGGCTGCGTTAAAGACGAGCGCGCCACAGGAAATCCGTGTCATGCGTCCCGCGTCTGCTCTGTGCAATCCGAGAGCTAGCTTAGGCATGCCGCACTCGAAAGCATCCAACGCCGAAATATATGGACGCTAGTCGAAACCAACTTTATCTCGTCCTAAATCAGGATGCAGTACTATGAATAGATAGAACCAGGAGAGGAGTATTCCAGTCAAATGGCTATTCTTAAAGCAAAGCTGTAAGACAAGGTTTTTATATAAAACTTCCTGGCAGATTAAAACTGTGCGCCCGACCGAGACTCGAACTCGGGACCTTTGCCTTTCGCGGTCAAGTGCTCTACCATCTGAGCTACCGAAGCACGAATCACACCCGGTCCTCACAGCTTTACTTCTGCCAGTATCTCGTCTCCTACCTTCCAAACTTTACAGAAGGTAGGAGACGAGATACTGGCAGAAGTAAAGCTGTGAGGACCTGGCGCGAGTCGTGCTTGGGTACCTCAGATGGTAGAGCACTTGCCCGCGAAAGGCAAAGGTCCCGAGTTCGAGTCTCGGTCGGGCGCACAGTTTTAATCTGCCAGGAAGTTTCATATCAGCGCACACTCCGCTGCAGAGTGAAGATCTCATTCTGGAAGGTTTTTATATGTTTTCGAGGGTTCTGAATTTGAATTTTCATAGTCCCACCAAAGTTTATGACCGCAAGTAGGTTAAATATGAGAAACAAAAAACAAAAAAATTGAATTTTTTGTTTGTTTTTCGTTATAACCCGACAACTTAATTTTCGGCAGTGTTGACTGTTTATGAAAACTAATAGGATAATATTGTCGACAAAATAGATCTAACTGTTCGGTGCTTTTCTTTACCCATTTATGGGGCGAAATTATGGGGATTAGAAGTTTTTTTTACAAATTTTCCGTTATTTTTAAGCACGATTTGACTGGAGTAGAGGCGGTTTATGCATTTAGCTACGCGCTCCGTGCTTACAGGCGCCCTGAATATTAGCCGAGCGGTCTAAGGCGTTGCAGTCATGGACTTTGAGGCTGGTCCCGCAGAGGTTCGAGTCCTCCCTCGGGCATGGGTGTGTGTGTTTGTCCTTAGGATAATTTAGGTTAAATAGTGTGTAAGCTTAGGGACTGATGACCTTAGCAGTTGAGTCCCATAAGATTTCACACACATTTGAACATTTGAATTTTTTGGGCCCTGAATATCACTGACCAGGTTTTCCAGAGATAATTAACCACTAGTAGATCTGAACTGACAATAATAATATTGGTACTTTTATGTTTTCTGTTATTCCTTATTTCCTTAGTTAATTTTACTATTACAAACACAACGCTACGTTATAAGACTTTCTGGACGATGTTTTATGACTGTCAGGCGAAATTTATAGAATATTTCATTCTGATTTTGCATCTAACTTTGGTTTCTGTGCACCATATAAAGTTTTTGAACAAATGACGTGTGAAGTTTTGCTGAAGTCACAATGTTCTTCTAACAACCTATTTTTTAAAAAAATTGCATTAAAAATAAAATATTTATTTTGTCACTTTATATAGAATCACTTCACACTTCATTGTAGTCGGCCATCTACATATACGAGCGGTCTAAGTCGCTGCAGTCATGGTCTGTGCGGCTGGTCCCGGCGGAGGTTCGAGTCCTCCCACGGGCATGGGTGTGTATGTTTGTCCTTAGGATAATTTAGGTTAAGTAGTGTGTAAACTTAGGGACTGATGACCTTAGCAGTTAAGTCCCATAAGATTTCATACATTTTTTTAGTGGTGCGAGACCTCCTGCTTCACGATACCTGGGAAGTTCAACACGGCGACCTTTCTGGCGATACCTTTCTTACAAGTCATTCCGCAAGCCGCCTAGACAGGATATATGTCTCACAAACTCTTAGATCTGCGATACGGGGCGCCGAACGATGGCCGCTGGCCTTTTCCGACCATTGCGCTTACATCTGTTCGGTCCTCCTTCCGCCGCAATCAGTATGGCGCAGCCGTGCGCCATGGAAACTCAATACCTCACACTTGCATGACCTGGCGTGTCGCCAACAAGTCACTGAAACGTGGACAGCCTGAGAACGACGCCTTCCCCGCTACCACTCGACATTGTCATGGTGGTTGGACTGCGCCAAGCCGGCGATCCGGAGGACACTGATGAGATACGGGAAGGACATGGCCGACTGGCATCGCACCACTGTTGACTTCTATTACGCGATTCTCCGAGATCTGGATGCTCAACCGCCAACCCCGGACAACCAGTTGGAATGGCAAACAACTAAGGCGAAGATAATGGCGTTGGCACGCCGGAAACTGCAAGGGGTCGTGATACGGACGCGGCGCCACGATCACGCGGATTTAGAAATTCCATCCATGCATCATATAGTGTCCGACAAACGAAGGCGTCGTCGGCAGATCATCAGCACTCTGACCACGCCTCATGGAACGCAGGTGACCACTCAGAATGACATCGTCCACGCATTCGTCGAACACTACCGTCGTACTTATAGTGATGAAGACGCTGAAACTGCAGCAGACGACTCCATTTTGCATTATTTCACGCACACCCTCCCCCACACGGAGGCGGATGCTTTGACAGTGCCGGTCACGCTAGACGAAGTCAACCACGCCATTGCCAAGGGTGCAGTCAACAGATCGCCCGGCTTTGACGGCTTACCGATTGAGTTTTACCGTACCTTTCGGGACCTCATGGCCCCACGGTGGACGACTATGTATCAAGAACTGATGACATCTAACCAAGCAATCCCACCCACCTTTGCTGAGGGCATCATTATATCGGTCCACTAACCAGCCCGAGGTTCGATGGTCACGAGTTACAGACCGCTCACCCTACTCAATGCCGATTACAAGATTTTCGCGCGCTTACTGGCAATGCGGCTCCGAACTACACTCCCTCATATCCTCTCGCCAGAGCAAACGACACCTGGCGGACAGGTTAACATACAGACTGCCACAGGGGAATGCCGCGACTTAATTGCGATAGCGGCGGCCTGCAGACTCCGGGCAGCGGTCGTCGCTATAGACTTCGACAGCGCCTTCGATAAAGTGTGTCATCGTTTCCCGTTTTCGGTGGCAGCCCGAATGGGCATCCCCCCTCCGTTTCTCGACGTCATCCGGCGTCTTTACGACAGTGCCAGTTCACGTGTCCAAGTCAATGGACGTTTAGCAGGGCCGGTACCTATCTGCCGTTCGATACGGCAGGGGTGCCCCCTCTACCCTCCTGTATGCTATTGCCCTTGAGCCCCTTATTCGTGGCTTGACGACCAAGCTCTCTGGCCTCACCCTACGCCAACACACTTTTCGCTGTCGGGCATATGCTGATGACCTCTTCCTCCTCATTCGCTCCGGCTCTGAGAATTGATTACCCGTTAAGGGGCTGTCGCTGGCAGTGCCATGAATGTTGCCAAATCTTCTGCAATGCACATTGGATGAGGCCTCCAGGAGGGTGGAGTGGCACCCCTTCCGCTTGTGCGGACTTTCCGGTACCTGGGCATTACCTTTACCCCCACGGTCACACGCACAGCGGCAACGAATTTCCGTCGCCTGCTACACGTCATCCGCAACGACGTCCGCCGGAACCTCTTGCGCCGCCAGGACACACTTCAACGGGTTGAGTTTATTAATCTTTATGTGGCGTCAAAATTGGTTCACATCGCGCAAGTTCTCCCTCTGCCAACTGCAATTGGGTGCAACCTTCAGGCGGCTTTTGGCTATTATCGCACGGCTGGTTCAATGTTTAAAGTCCGTTATGAGACACTTACCCTGCCCTCACGGTATGGTGGCGTCGGGCTCGTCAATGTCCGTATGCGAGCTGCAGCCTTGTACATGAGTACCATGAGAAAACAGTGGATGGGCCAGGGTACATCTCCAACACGCAGCTTGCTTGAAGTCCTACCTGCTTCCACCTCACCACCGGTGTCTGTCGGCCGTATCATGCCTTATTTGTCCCATATTTCGACCTTTTTCGTCGACTACAGTTACATACATACCAGTCTCCCAGATACACGCCCATCTAGGACTAAGGATTTTTACAGCCTGTTGCTGCGCTGTGTTCCCCGGAATGTGATGGAGACCAAACATCCCTCCATCCAGTGGCCCATAGTGTGGACTACCGTCCACCAGCCCTTCCTCCCTACGAACGTCCGGGCACTGTGGTATCACATAGTCAACAGGAAATTTGCTACGAAGCAGCGCCTGCACAACATTGGCTTGTCAGAATCCCCTCTTTGTCTCCTTTGCCAGCAACTGGACACTGACGAACACCGTCTGACATGCGCCTCATCGCAAGATGTATGGCGCTTCGTGCAGCAAATCATTGCCTGCTATCTCCGGGTGCCACCAGACACAATCGAACCTCGAATGTTTCTATACCCGGAGGATCAACATTTTCCCGCCGCCAAATGTCATGCTATTACTTGGGTCAAAGGATGGGCGGTCGCTTATCTCTTTCATGAGGGACCTAAATCCCACTTCGACTTTTGGACCTATTTACGAACAGCCCATGCAGCTCTCGAAAACACGCCACGTTACCGAACATTATTTGCTAACTATCTTCGAGCGGTCGTTGTTAGACCTCCACTGAGTTGGGGGGTGCCTGGCTCAGAGGACACCCACCCCTCCTACCCCGGCGGTGTCTGAGTTTCAACCGCCTACGATTTATTCTACTTCTGACCTCCGCGGATGGGAGAGCTAGTCGCAGATTGCGCGGATTTTATTTCTTTTTGCTTTTCCTTTTTCCTTTATTTTTCTTTAACCAGAATTTATATTTCTTTCCTTTTTCGCCGATGTGTTAAAAAAAAAAAAAGATGGTAGAGCACTTGCCCGCGAAAAGCGAAGGTCCCGAGTTCGAGTCTCGGTCTGGCACACAGTTTAAATCTGCCAGGAAGTTTCATATCAGCGCACACTCCGCTGCAGAGTGAAAATTTCATTCTGGACACCCATGATGTTTTCATACGTCTCCGAATGGTGTGATGAAGCTATGGCATTCCTTGTGTGGTAACCAGCTTTTTCCTTGATCACCAAGCTTTGTACCAAAGTATCAGTACTAGACATTTTTCACGATACTACTGATGCCCAATCTTTCATTCGCACTTATGTACCTACCAAAAATGTAACAGGACACGTTTAGTTTATTGAAACTTCCGGGAACTCATTTCTAAGAAACTGCAAAACTTCATTTCACGGCACAAATATAGCGTTACAACACCATAGCATGTCAACAATAAGGTTTACGGCCAAAGAGGCATATGGGTGTCACAAGTGGGGCCAAGTACTGCATCTTACTAAAATAAAATTTGTCTTTCACGAAACAAAATTTCTCTTTGTGGAACTTAGATTTAAGTGAAAAGTGAGTTTCTTTGATTTGTGAAACAACTGTATGTGACAGAAGAACCCTAAAACAGACCCGAAATCACCGTTGAAAAATACTTCAGGAAAAATGAAAATTATGCAAATATCAAAATTCATGTCCGTAACGTAATTTATCATCATAGAGGTGTGGTCCACCTATGTAACTAAAGAAAAGGATGCAGGTGTTTATGTGTTTCAAGCATCCTCAGAATTGGCGCGCGCAAGGTGTGAATAGGGGTGGCAATATGGGGCACATGTCCACTCCTGGAATCTGGTTAGAGGATTTTTATTCATTACAGTATTCTCACTCATTTCAGTCAATGATTATCAACCACTGTATAGAAATGCTGCGACAAACGGAAAATACAGTGACTTACAGAATCACAATAAAGGAATATAGGATTTGAAAAATTATGACGATTCCTTGATGCGGAAGCAGTTTGGTGCTGTTCTGCAGCACTGAAATACGCGCTCCCATTTAGGTATCATAGTTATGCACCTTATTAAAAAGACGTGTATAATTATTAATTTTTTGAGGTACCGTACACATTGTTTCGTGTACTTCCTGTCAGACTGAGTGCTTTGTGACCAATGTATTCAAACTCACCGCATTATCTGTATCAAATTCGGCAGTTTTGCAAGTTTGTCCTCCCTCAGATACATTTCTGCGGACGCCTACGTTCTACAGTGCCCTGCAATACATGTTTATTGCACGGAGGTAAAAAAAGAATTGTCAACTGAAATACAGGATGCACTCACACACACACACACACACACACACACACACACACACACACACACGTCAGACAGCCTTCCATAGTTCTATGAACAAGAGTGTGAAAATCCTTGGTTATGTGGTTATGAAAGCAATTCTCTATAGTGACTCCCGGATGAGCACTTCACGTGAAATGTGCACTTTTATTAGCTTATTTGGTTACAGTTAGTCATGGCATTTGTTTTCTTTTGTCTGATTGTCTTTATCCTGTTTTAATGTAACTTCCATAATAGTGCATCACAGTGATATACTTAGCAACTAAAACGGCGGATATACACACTACATTTACAGTTCAGCAGATGGTAATACGGACGCAGCACGTGAACATAAAGCTGATCTTTATTCGGGAAGCAGTTACCTTGTGCAATTACATCTGTACGTCTCCATCAACGTTTATGAGAGACAATCTGGTCTGAAAAGAGTTTCAGATCGGGGGGGGGGGGGGGGGGGGGTGAGCAGATGATTTACGTACACATGAGCTTGGGGATTTCTTCGTACTGTAACAGCATGTAACGAAAGAGTGGCGTTTTAGATGATGAGATCTTATTTTGTTATAACTGAGACAGATCTGTCAGGTCCATCTCTAACCAACCTTTCGGGGAGAAGTGTGCTATTGTTATCTTTAGGTTTACATGTATGATGAATGATAGGCGGGGTCCGCACTCGTTATTTTCTTCCTAATCCAACTAATGTGAAAATCCGATTTGACAACAGAGGTCGAAGAGGTATATTAGTGAAAGATACATGGAAAGATATGTCTCACTAGTTACACGTTGCCCGTGACATCCTTCTTCTGTAATTAAAAGTCAGTCAAGAATGATTTCCACCAGTAATTTCAGTGTTAAGGTAGCAGAAACAATTGCAGCCTCCCTAAAAATTATCTCATTTTCATAGACCTTAGACGCTTCGATACTCCTCTTAACAACTCAAGGAATAGGCAAGTCTTTTGCAAATAATGGTTTTTCATGTGTATGAAGTATCATACGCGAGTTGTGAGCCTCTTAGGGCAGGATGGCCCCATTCGTGTCCCTCAGAGAAGGCAGAACCCTCGTGTAACGCGCTGAAAGGAGGCACTGTCCAGTGTGGTTGCCTTAAAAGCCTGGAACTGGTTTGTCATGGTCCATTCTGGATAATGATGTTTGGTTTGGTTTGTGGGGCACTATCGACGTCATTGGAAAAACCACATCTTAATCTTGTCACACCTCAAGGCGTGGCGTACGACATGCAAAAAATCTCCTAGATGCTGTTCTGGAAAAATGGAAATGAGCGTATGACATCGTCGGCCGGGAGGTTCCTATTCGGGGAAGTTCGGCCTCCGAGTGGAAGTCTTATTCTAAGCAACGGACGGTTGAAGCAGTATGGCAAAATGTCTACACCACCAGCAGCCATACTAGATGAAAACTTTTTCATGGCTATTGAAGACTACAGTGCAAGAAAACGAACCGCAACAAAGGTTTTTCTCAGACCCGAGCAAAGATGACGAAGAATTTTGTAGCAAGTATTCTACATATCAATACAGAAGATCTTTCAGAAGGCGAATGTGACTAGTTGAGAAAATTTACCATTGACCAAATTACCGACATCGTAGCCCTCCAAGAATCCTATCTAAATGAAGATAATATAAAAAAAGGGTAGGATTGCTGGATATAAAATGAAAGGAAACGTCCCATCATCTCTATACACCTCTATTATATATGTAGAAAATAGCCTTAAGAGATTGTGTTAAGGCAGCTTCATGAATAGCCCTCACAGTTGTCTTATACGCTACTTCCACTGTTGTATGGTCAGTCTGTTATAGCTTCCCACTCAGTCTAAACTTGTATAGGAAGGGAACTGAAGGATCCTGTAGTAAACTTAACTTAAACTGTAGTTGGTCCAATTTCTCTCCGTTCTCATTACAATTGTTTTGGCACCCATTAACTTTCTGAAGGGGGAACCAAAGTATACACTGCTACCTGAAATGGTCAGCTCCACATTCTTCTCCCCTGTAGACTCTCAGTTCTCCACCTTAACACGCTTTCTTTCTTTCCCTATAGCATAATCAAGTTCAGTTTGTAACTTCCTTTTAGGCTGTGTTACGGATTTCTTCATGTTGAAAAAATACATTTCATATATTAAGATTGTGCTGTCCACACATTTCTAACAGCCTCTCTCCATTATCGTTCACAATATCCTCCTCAAATTTGTCTACAAACTTACTTCATCCTGCTCATCCATTTATCCATTAAAATCTCGTAAAAGATACTGCTAATGCCATCTAGGTGGTTTGATAAATCATTAAAGAAATTATTATTCTCAGCGTTGGTAGTATAATTTTTGGGTGCATAGCATTATTTGTGGGTGCAAAGTGGATGCTTTAGCACCCCAGGTTGTGGCAGGCAGTTTCTTTATGGCGTTATTTGGGGTCTTTATCTTCGGATAGCCTTTTCCATGTGTCTTTTATTCGTTATAGGCCAAGCTAGAATGTCACCAAAGTGTTTAGGCTGGAGACTATGTCTAATCCTCTGTTGACAGAAATTCACACTGAGTTGTTTCGCAGTTCTGTTGCATACTGGAATGTACTGACTGAACTTAGTAGGAGTCCCTATGATTTTTACAATGTATTGAGAGTGTAAGTTTCTAGACAACGTAATCGTTCCTTCCTCAAGTGTTCTGGGTTGTATGGCTATGGCAAGATCATCGCCACAGTAAAACTGTGGAGTATGGCATGTCACTGGTGCACAAGTTGAAGAGCAAGGAAGCTAGAACTGATCATTGTGGAAGCCCATTTCTTACAGCAAATGAAGTACTCTGTTTTTATCAGACACTAACCGTAAAACAACAGTTTCTTAATATATTTCCAACAAGTATCATCAGTTTCTTACTTGGGACACCCTTTTTTAACTTCAGTAGTAGCTCATCTAGCCACACAGAATCATAAGCTGCCGACAGGCCATCTATCGTGGTCGTGGTTGGAAGAAGTAATATGTATATTACGTCTTCTTCGATAGTAAACTGGTGGAGTATTAAAATTTAAAATACATAACGATACTCTTGCAGCATTATTTCCGATTTATTCTGCTGGGAATTTTACTGTTGTGAATGTTTCCAGGGCTGTATCGCTAACATCGTATTCAAATAGTAATTGGTACTTCTGCTTAATTATGCACAAATCGTAATACAGATTTGTATATATGGATATTCCAAATAGCTGCATCAAGCATCGAAACTGAATTTTTTCTTTTTACACCTCGATCTTCGTATATACTACAGCTTCGCGTTACGAGTGCGTATATTTAAAAAGAGAAAAGCTGATATGCATCGTCGACATCATCCACACTCCACCCTCTGTAGCAACAGGCGATGTTTTTTCAGGAGCTGTCGATCGGTGCGCCATAGTGGCTGTAGCCGGGCTTAGTTTCGATTCAGAACAGTACCTGAAGCCTGGGCCAATTTAGTTATTTATCATTACAAACGTGTTGCGTAATGCCTGAAAATTCAAATAACTCGATAGAAAAGTAGGAGACTTTCTGCTCTGTGAATTTTTCATTGTACTTCCGCAAGAAATGAGTTTGGTGATCTGTGTTGCTGCTCCTCTATTAGCCCAATGAATTCCCGCGACACGGTACGGATTTGACAACTGCTATTCTCACACTTCACCATTCCGAAACATGATCAATGGCAACAGGTAGGCAAATGTAATTACGACGATCGTTTATGGTTCTGGTACCTAAATCCTTGGTTAAAAATGGGCGTATAGGAATGTTAAGAAACTCTGTATCATTCACGCTGACTAATTGCACGCAACGACATAAAATTAAGAACTGTCCAACCAATCTTTGCATTAAATTATTTTTTGAACACGAGCCCTCGCACCTTGTGACCGACAGTGCAGAAACAAATTTTAATCTTTTCAAAATATATTCAACTATCAGTTTACTTAAAAAACTTTTTGCTACTGCAATACAGGATTCAGCTTTCCACAAGGGTTTTGTTTTTTATATGAATGCATCTTAAGTTATTGCTAGTATTATTTTGCCTGTTCTGACGACCTGGGTGGTCACTGAAAAACACACTTTCACTTTACTTCTGAACATACGAAACGTTTCCCATCAAAATGTTCAGTTTTACTAGCTTTCCATATACCTATATTCTGTGTACTCCTTGAGGTGATAACCTTACTCAAGCTCCACTAACATAAAACCGAATGTCTAGACTTGGGAACGAAGAGAATCGAATACTTAGGAAAGGCAGAACACCAGCTTAGCGTATATCAGTCCGAAAGACTTGCCGTCTTACAGATGAATTACAGAAATCGGAAACCTAATGGTAATTATAAGGTCTATGTAATACTACCCAGAGATACATTTAGAAAAAGTATTTCCCCAATTCAGTGTCCAGATGAAGTCAAAATAAGTATCAGAGTTGTTAGATTTGGATTTAGAAAGAAACAAAATTATTATTATTACATTTGAAAGAAACACCACGAGACGTTACACATACGTAGCCGCGTGGAAGTTGTACGAGTTAAGATGAAATTGTTGTACGGCTGAATGCTAGTGCGCCCAGGCCTCAGGGCACAACGGTGCACGTCCAGCTAGGTGACCAGTATGGGCGAGTGCAGGTATGAGCATCGGCACGGGTTAATGGGTAAATCACATAGCTGGGAATTTGGACGGCTGTTGCTCGCATGACGTCTTTACAGGAAATGCACCAAAAGTGGCGGAGTGTCAGGTGGCATTTTAGAGCTCTTTGAGAATCTGTAGTAATTACTAGTAAAATATTAGAGCAAATTTGAATACATTTGCAGTCTCGAGAAAATGAGATGCACGTAATGGCACAACAACATTTCAGTATCTTTGGAACTATGGAAGTTACTGTTTCACAGCGAATAAACATTTTCACAATGACTGTTTCAATTGACGACTTTTAAACTTCTTGTGCGATTTCAAAACGCGACATCTCAGAAGACAACATTGTGATGTAGCTATCTTCTCTAAAAGCCATGTATCTGTATCTATTTTATTTCTTCATTTATTACGTTTTTACATCTTTTCATTGTGCGAATGTTTGTACGAACATCGTTGTTTCCTTTTTTTTTTTTTTTTTCGCTATGGGACTTAACATCGGTGGTCATCAGTACCGTAGACTTAGAACTACTTCCACCTAACCAGCTTAAGGACATCACACACATCCATTCGCGAGATTCGCGAGACAGGATTCGAACCTGCGACCGTAGCAGCCGCGTGGTTGCGGACTGAAGCGCCTAGAACCGCTAGGCCATAACGGCCGGCCTACGAACATCGTATCTGTCACAATTACACAACAAATGAATACAACATGAATACTTCACATTCTGTCACAGTTATGTATTTATTTGATGGGAATTTTTTTAGTTTGCCAGTAACTTTATGTAAATATTAATTGCAACTGATATTACACAATACTGGTACTTTAAGAAGTGGTCAATCACATGAGTTAAATGATACCACGTCCGTAAAAGAGTGCCAGAGGCACTTCTGACAACCAGGCCAAAAAAACTGTTTAAACGAAGTTCAACAACAGTCTGTTGTGAATGAACTTAGGTAAGAATGCTGGTTTATTTATTAATGAACAAATCTACATTTACACTCATTGTGCATGGTCTGAGTGTCGCCGAATGTTTATACCATTGCTTTTATTTAGATACTGTTGTAATACATTAGCTTAGCGTGGGAAAGCAGTCAAGTTAAATCAAATTATGTCTGTAGAACTTAAGAATGATGTATTTCTGGTGGGGATTGCCTTTCATCAACGGAAAAGCAGACAGCAGCAGATCAGTATGGGAGTCAAGTGGAGAGTTGGTACTTTTCGAAGGAAGAGCTCAAGGGAGCGACTGTGGGGATACTATTACGTTTGTGCTTGTAGGAGGCAAACCAGCCTATGGTAAGGAGTGGTATTCGATTGCATAGGTGACTGATTCTGGGAGCTGAACTGTCGCTACCATACTTTAGCTTCAGAAGAGACTTTATGCTTCGAGAAGTCTGACTTCTCCGGAGTAGTACTGTAACTTCTTCCACTTGTACTATAAAACTGATTATGAGTTAAAATTTTTGTATCACATGTGATAATTTGTAACTCATCATGTTGAACTCTGACCTGTTTTGGGTTTTTGATAAGCGTATTTTCTGTCTTTGTTTTAACTGAATGTCTTAGGATCACTACCCATTTGTTTGAAATATTCGTTCTCAGATAAACATTATTCACTATAATTTTCTGTTAACTACATCAATTACAGACGTTAGAATAGAACCCTCATTATTAAATCACTCATGTAACCTTTATTTTGTATTTCTGTGTATTTTATTAACTTACAATTCTAGCCAATGCACAGACTACTGGACTGCAGGGTCACAGATGTAGGTTATTATTTGCAGCGACTTAGCTGCTAGGCATGAAAGCAGACATGCGTGGCTCGACCCTATGACTACATTTAGCTATTGTTTTTCAACAGAGCCGAACATATCCCAAGTACCCTAAAGTACGAGCATCGCAGGTAAAGACGCTGCTGGTTTGCTCGCATGGGATGCTGTTTGGAAGAGATACTCAGCAGCAAAGAACCATTAGGCATAGTCGCAAATAGCATAGATCGTAAACAGTTATTCACTTCCTTCACAGCGAGTTCTGAAATCCCAGTCATTACGAATATTTTTTACTCCTTAGTATACTAATCTGCACATAGCTGCAGTGCATAAATAAGTTTTTATTCTTGGAAGCTGAGTTCTAATTTGCTCCCAGCACGAGAGAATTTGTCATAAAAATTCCAAGTTTTTATAGATAGAACGAGGCGCCTTAAGATATGAATATCACACAACAGCTTTTTTTACTTCTGGCAACTGAAGTTAATTAGGGGTAAGAAAACTTGACCTACGAGCTCGTACATCCCCACACCTGTGAATGTAACGTTACAGTGGAAAGATTTCATGCTGAATTCCAGTATTCGTTGTGAGGCTGAAGAGATCCCCACTGTTTATCAGAAACAGTAAGGGAACCAGCAGAAAAATAATTAAGAGCACCAGAAATTTCCGGAGTCCACCTCAACTGTAACAGGATTAGAGACTGTATCGCATTATATTTACAAGGGAAAATGTATGCTTGTTGCTGTTTCAATCTCAGTAACCACTGGAATTCTGAATCAGAAAATATTTGTTAACACAAATTCAGTCACGAACCTGGAGTTGGCTGCCGCTTATGTAATCAACTTCAGTAAAGCCATATACAGGGTGTTTCAAAAATGACCGGTATATTTGAAACGGCAATAAAAACTAAACGAGCAGCGATAGAAATACACCGTTTGTTGCAATATGCTTGGGACAAAGTACATTTTCAGGCAGACAAACTTTCGAAATTACAGTAGTTACAATTTGCAACAACAGATGGCGCTGCGGTCTGGGAAATTCTATAGTACGATATTTTCAACATATCCACCATGCGTAGCAATAATATGGCGTAGTCTCTGAATGAAATTACCCGAAACCTTTGACAACGTGTCTGGCGGAATGGCTTCACATGCAGATGAGATGTACTGCTTCAGCTGTTCAATTGTTTCTGGATTCTGGCGGTACACCTGGTCTTTCAAGTGTCCCCACAGAAAGAAGTCACAGGGGTTCATGTCTGGCGAATAGGGAGGCCAATCCACGCCGCCTCCTGTATGTTTCGGATAGCCCAAAGCAATCACACGATCATCGAAATATTCATTCAGGAAATTAAAGACGTCGGCCGTGCGATGTGGCCGGGCACCATCTTGCATAAACCACGAGGTGTTCGCAGTGTCGTCTAAGGCAGTTTGTACCGCCACAAATTCACGAAGAATGTCCAGATAGCGTGATGCAGTAATCGTTTCGGATCTGAAAAATGGGCCAATGATTCCTTTGGAAGAAATGGCGGCCCAGACCAGTACTTTTTGAGGATGCAGGGACGATGGGACTGCAACATGGGGCTTTTCGGTTCCCCATATGCGCCAGTTCTGTTTATTGACGAAGCCATCCAGGTAAAAATAAGCTTCGTCAGTAAACCAAATGCTGCCCACATGCATATCGCCGTCATCAATCCTGTGCACTATATCGTTAGCGAATGTCTCTCGTGCAGCAATGGTAGCGGCGCTGAGGGGTTGCCGCATTTGAATTTTGTATGGATAGAGGTGTAAACTCTAGCGCATGAGACGATACGTGGACGTTGGCGTCATTTGGACCGCAGCTGCAACACGGCGAACGGAAACCCGAGGCCGCTGTTGGATCACCTGCTGCACTAGCTGCGCGTTGCCCTCTGTGGTTGCCGTACGCGGTCGCCCTACTTTTCCAGCACGTTTATCCGTCACGTTCCCAGTCCGTTGAAATTTTTCAAACAGATCCTTTATTGTATCGCTTTTCGGTCCTTTGGCTACATTAAACCTCCGTTGAAAACTTTGTCTTGTTGCAACAACACTGTGTTCTAGGCGGTGGAATTCCAACACCTGAAAAATCCTCTGTTCTAAGGAATAAACCATGTTGTCTACAGCACACTTGCACGTTGTGAACAGCACACGCTTACAGCAGAAAGACGACGTACAGAATGGCGCACCCACAGACTGCGTTGTCTTCTGTATCTTTCACATCACTTGCAGCGCCATCTGTTGTTGAAAATTGTGACTACTGTAATTTCGAAAGTTTGTCCGCCTGAAAATGTACTGTTGTCCCAAGCATATTGCAACAAACGGTGTATTTCTATCGCTGCTCGTTTAGTTTTTATTGCCGTTTCAAATATTCCGGTCATTTTTGAAACACCCTGTATATGGTTCTAGCTGGCAGTTGCCACTGTCGATTATTCTTAATTACGCAGATATGCGAACAATTTGGATTGAGATGAGATAATATGTCTGTGCCTTAATATGCAAAACATTTCATCTGGCCATTAAAACAAAAGGAAAGCCGAGTAAAAAAATAACTTTTTGAGGCATTAGATGGATGTCCGACCACAGCAACTGCCTCCGTCGATAGACGAAAGCTGAAAACCAAAATTCCATACTACCCATTTAGTGCTATATTCAAAAAATTTTTTTGTTCACATGAACAATTGAGCTCTGAAGAACTGTTTATTTCGAAAGACGACAGAATTAGCCGGCCGCAGTGGTCGAGCGGTTCTAATCGCTTCAGTCTGGAACCGCGCAACCGCTATAGTCGCTGGGTCGAATCCTGCCTCGGGTATGGATGTGTGTGATGTCCTTAGGTTAGTTACGTTTAAGTAGTTCTAGGTTCTAGGGGACTGATGACCTCAGAAGCTCCATAGTGCTCAGAGCCATTTGAACCATAACAATACGCACATACAAAGACGGCGGTAACATCGCATACACAAGGTGTAAAAGGGCAGTGCATTTTCGGAGCTGTCACTTGTACTCAGGTGATACATGTGGAAAGGTTTCCGACGTGATTGTGGCCATACGGCGGGAATTAATCGACTTTGAACGCGAGATGGCAGTCCCATGCATAACATTCCATTTTGGAATCGTCAAAAAATTCAATATTACGAGCTTCACAGTGCTAAGAGTGTACCGAGTATACTAAATTTCAGGCATTACCTCTCACAACGGACAAACTGATGCCATGGCTCGAGTGTGGCACAGACCCTACGAAGCCATGGGCGCAGGTTATCAACAAGCCACTACGCAATCTAGTGGTGGCTCCATATTGGTATGGGCTGTATTTACATGGAATGTACGGCTACTTCGAGATCATTTGGTGTCATTCACGGACATCACGTTCCCAAACAACGACGTCATGTCACTGGACCACAGTTGCTCGTGACTGGTTTTGAAGAACATTCTGGAGAAGTCGAGCGAATAATTTGGCCACTCAGATCGCCCGACATGAATTCCATCGAAAATTTGTGGCACATGATCGAGAGGCCACTTCTTACACAACATCCTGCACCGACAACAGTTTTGAGCGTTGTGGACGGCTACAGAGGAGCATGGCTCAATATTTTTACACTGGACTTCTAACGATTTTTTGAGTCCATGCAACGTCGAGTTGCTTCATTACAGGGTGCGAAAGGATGTCCGACATTATATTAGGTCCGACACTATAGTAAGACGTACTCAATAACTTTTGTCACGTCAGTTAGTTCATCATTATACTTACTCATGTTTGTTGAGCTACCCAACGAAAGGAGGCATGTTTATAATTTCCTGTCTTTTCAATAATGTACCTATTCATTTTTGACACCGCCTCATATGCGCAACGGATTATGCCCTAGCGAACCATCAGTACTTAATCATGTTCAGTGTACTGCCACATGGGTGAATAGCAGCAAATGAAAAGGAAAAAAAAAGCTACTTTTAGTAACTAAAACATTCTAGAAATTAAAGTATATAGTCTATAAATCTAAAAATATACGCTTGATAAAAGCACATGTCGATGCTTTTAGAGAGCCCACGCAACTGTCGAACACGCCTGATCTTCAGTAAATTTCGCGCCTTAAAACCCACGCTAGAATGCGGAGAGAGCCCACCTTTAGTATCAGCAACGTCGAACTCAGGCTTATTTGAGGACTAGCGGAGGGAAACCACAAGTTATACAAGGTGAATAAAAGAGCACGTGGGAAGTAAACTACATCAACAAATGATATGAAACCATTATTTAATAACAGAAAGAAAAGTGTAGGAAAAACTACATTACGAACAGGCGAACAGGAGGATTTGTCAGCAGGCCAAGAACCAAGATGAGTATCACATCGCAACCGATATACCTCATTCCGCTGATGGTGCTCCATCATAAAGTCTGATCGGATCGTGAAACAGCGGCAGAGTGTCTGGTCATACTACACTAGCTCCAGTCTTCTCAGCTAACGGAACCTTCGGGGCGAAAATTATTTGATCGACTGCCACCCTTAAACTGTAGTTCCGTTTCGTCTTAGTGAAAATATATCTCAGTCTGTCAAGCATCCCGTACGTACATCAGATACGAGAAGTGGACGCTGTTGAGAACCTAAATTCGTTTGATTTGTTGGATATTCCATGCAACGTTTCTAATGGGCACGTTTTAGTGCCGCATCAATTTCGGTCCGGAAATCAGCATACATCTACCCTCATTGGATGCTGCGCCTCCGGAAATATTGGGCTCCTACGTCACACCTTGCCAGATCTACCATAAGGGTGACGTCATTAGTAACTGCGCACAGAAGATGACAAAAATGTGGTATTTATGTTAGCGATAATCACCACATCGGCAACAGCTATATGGTGACGGTATAGATATTTAAGGTAACTTGTGCTGTGCCAACAAATCAAAGGAGCGCTGCTGTCTTGACTAACACCTTTTACCTTTCAGTGTTACATCAGGTGCCCTTTCATTTGACAGTGAGTGAGAACACGTTATCAACTACTTACACCACGAAAGGCAGTCATACATCACTGATGAGGTAAAATGTTGGCCTTTGAAATGGTATATCCTTACGTCAACACTGATACCTCAAGTCCTTCCCATGCGGAATCATATCATTGCTGCTTAGGTTTAAAGCTTCCTGCCACCGAGAGAACAGTTTCGTAAGAAGAATGGCAAGCTCTTCCTACGGTCTTCATCTCTCGTTATTAACGGTGTCACGTAACTTGCGTATCTTTGGCCGCATACGTAGTGGTTCGGCCCTCGGGTGTACAAGGATGGAGCGTTAGTCACCTCGGCTCACTCTGAAGATGGCTGAGGGGTATTCAGCCGAAATCTAAGAAGAAGAAACTTAATTTGTACGGCTGCACTCCCGAAATTTTATGGAACAGGTAAACTGTTACACAACATTCTACTCAGCGTCTACAGTTGCCTGTTAGGCCACTCTGTCCTACTGGAACGATGCCGGGATATAGGGCGTGCGTTCCTTACTCATCGGAAAGTGGCCTCTCAGGAGCCGCGCGGTTGACAGGTTGGCGGGCTGCCAGATTTTAGCCGGGACCTGTAATTGGGCGATCGTGGTTACCGTGGAGACGCCATTGATTCCTCCGCTGCTGCCATTAAGGGGTCCGCTTTTACCGTGGGGCGGCAACAGATAATTGCGGCGCTCACCGATCCGTCCCGAGCAGAGCCCGGTCGGGCAGGGACGATTTTATGGTAATGTGGGGGCGCCTGGCCCGCTATCTGCAACAGGGGCACTCTCAGAGAGCGCGGGGGAGTTACTGAAACAACGTTATTGCAGAGGGTCTTGCTGTTCCTGCTGTGATCGTAATGAAAATTGGCGCTTCAAGGTTCTAACAGGTACGTGCATTGTTGCGAACATATTATATTAATTTTAATCCATACTAATATTATAAGGGAAATACTAACTCTCTCTGCTACGCTTTCACGACTACAGAGCTGAACCGGTTTTGATGAAAGTTCGTAGGAATGTAGCTTCAACGTTGAGGAAGAACATAGGTTGCTTTAGAGACTGCATAGCACAAAATAGTTATTAATTTGAAAAATATAACACTAAATACCGAACAATAATTATTCTCTGAAACCCTATTTTCTCTTTGAGTTTTCAACTTTATCATATTTGTGTAAACCCTTATATTGTTTGATAGCTCTGCATAATATGATTCAACGTGTAAGTAGGCTGTTTAGGTTTTTATGTTGGTAACGCCACGTAGCGCTCTACATGAAAATCACTGGCTGTGCTGTGTGCAGTCTGTGGCTGGTTGGCATTGTTGGAATATTCGCTATTGTAGTGTTGGGCAGTTGGACGTGAACAGCACGTAGCGTTGCGCAGTTGGAGGTGAGCCTTGTAATACTGTATACCACGAACTGATATATATGTGATGACGTTTGAACACTATTAAGGTAAATACATTGTTTGTTCTCTATCAAAATCTTTCATTTGCTAACTATGCTTATCTGTAGGTAGTGCCTTCAGTAGTTAGAATCATTTATTTAGCTGGAAGTATTGATGCTCGCTGTATTGCAGTAGTTCGAGTAACGAAGATTTTTGTGAGGTATCTGGTTCATGAAAGGTATAGGTTATTGTTAGTCAGGGCCATTCTTTTGTAGGGATCATTGAAAGTCAGATAGGGTTGCGCTAAAAATATTGTCTGTCAGTTTACTGTTGATCAGAATAGGTAAAGAGAGAAATGTCTAAGTACGTTCAGTTCTTCTCAGCTGTTTGAAAATCAAATGACGTAAGAGGTTTATCAGCACTGTTATTCAAAACTTTTTTCTAAGGGGACGTTTCAAACGTAATGAATACAATGCTTATGCAGTTTACTCATTTTGGGCCGCAAGAAGCGTCTGTGATAACAGATTAGAGGAGATAAAACTTCTTTGCCAAGATTGCTAACGATAACCTTTATTCTCCATAAACGGTTGCGGTAATCAGTGTTATCATCTTCAAATTTAATAAATACACATGTTACACTAGTGACACCTGTCTTTGTATTTGTCAACGTCTATCCTTTACTGGTCACACCTGTCAGTCTAGCGGCGCCTCCGTCACGCTGTTGTGCTCTGTTGTGAGTAGCGTAAGACAGGTGTATGTGGTGAAAAACTGTGTGTATAGTTGTCTCAATTTTGAAATCCCGAGGCAGCAGTTTTCTAGTCTGTTACGTACCTGCCAGTCCATGAGAAAGCGTACTATTACTACTATTTTAATAATTGTGCAATAACCTGTCCGCCGAGGAATACTGTATTTCCGGTTTTCCATTTATACTGTACACGATACTGATATTCCAAATGCCTTGTACATGGTTTGTTACACTGCACAAATGCTTTCCAGATCTGAAGATGGTGACACTGATTACCGAAACCGGTTATCGGGAATAAAAGTTATTGTTAGTGTGGTGTCACCGCCAGACACCACACTTGCTAGGTGGTAGCTTAAATCGGCCGCGGTCCATTTAGTACATGTCGGACCCGCGTGTCGCCACTGTGTGATCGCAGACCTAGCGCCACCACAAGGCAGGTCTCAATATACGAACAAGCACTCGCCCCAGTTGTACGGACGACCTAGCTAGCGACTAGATGAACGAAGCCTTTCTCTCTCATTAGCCGAGAGACAGAATAGCCTTCAGCTAAGTTAATGGCTACGAACTAGCAAGGCGCCATTAGCCTTACAGTGGTTGTAATGAAAGTCTCCTGTGTATAGTCAAGAGCGATGTACCACAATGATTGATTAAAGATAAGTATTAATCCAGCTACGTACTTTTCTTCATAGCATTAATTACGTAGCCTGTTCCAGTACTTCACGCCCGTCTGCGTTAGTCTAGCGTGCATTTTCAGCCATCTCGATCTACAAGGTGTTGGCCCAGCTGCCGACACATCAGTTAGCAGTCATCGCAAAGAAGTTTATCTTTTCTACTTTATTCATTAGGGACAATACTTGAATATAAGCAATGCCACTATTCGGCAATGTTGGCAAAAATGGCTGAACTATGGCCGAACACAGCATCAAGAAGGAAGTGGTCGATCTAGAGGGATGTAAATGTTGTGTCGGTAGCTGGGCCGACACCGTGAAGTTGAGATTGCTGAAAATGAACTCTAGACTAACGCTGTAGCCGATAGGGCACGCACGGCTAAAGCAGACGGGCGTGAAGTCTGGAACATGAGAACTTATAAATGAGTAAGAAGAAAAGTATGTAGATGCTTATTACTTATCTTTTAATTAGTCCTTGGAATACATCTCTCTTGAATACTCGTAAGCTATAGGCACTGATACAAATGGCGCCTTGCTAGTTCGTAGCCATTAACTTAGCTGATGGCTATTCTGTCTCTCGGCTAATGAGAGAGAAAGGCTTCGTACAACTGGGCGGTAGCTAGGTTCTCGTACAACTGGGCGAGTAGCTAGGTTCTCGTACAACGGGGGCGAGTGCTCTCTCGTATCACGAGACCTGCCTTGGTGGTGGTGCTAGGTCTGCGATTACACAGTGGCGACACGCGGGTCCGACATGTACTAAATGGACCGCGGCCGATTTAAGCTACCACCTAGCAAGTGTGGTGTCTGGCGGTGACACCACATTCCTCCCCCGCAAATCGGCGAACGGTCGTGTGATAAGGCTTCCGCCCGCCGTGGGGAGGACCACATGTTGACGTATGCGATGAGGTGGGGAGCCTAACAACAGGCGAGGCTGTGCCACCCGCACCCGGCCATTCGGTCCGAGGGGAGCTAGGAAACGCCTGCAAAACTAGTCCAGGGTGCACGTCAACATGCGGTGTATGCGCCCGTAAAGAGACAGGAGGGACCGAAGGATCAATTTCCATTGCGTCGGGGTAGCCGACGCGCGATGACGTCATGTGGTCCGGAGCGGGCGGGAGTTCCATGGCGGAGGACAGCTGGTCACCGGAAGCGATCGGCGGCGCGTGACCCTGGGAGGCGCTTGGCGGCAGCAACGAAGCGTCGAATGCGGGCGGCGCCGGCGGGAGAGCAAGCGGCGGCGGCGGCGGCGGCTGCTGCTGCTGCTGCGGCGGCGGCGGCGCGTCGCCATGGGGCAAAATGGAAGGCATCGTCGGTAACACCTGGGGATGAGGCGAGCCAGTAGATGGGTCCCCAGGGCGCTGACCGGACGGCACCGTCGCTGAAAGCAGACGGGGAGCGGCAGAACCCGAGCGACGACAGAGGCGCAGCTGATTGAGATGCCGACGCACCTCACCAGAGGCCCCCAAAACCAAATACATCGCGCGGCCGAGGCAGCGAAGAATGCGCCCTGCGAGCCAACGCCGTGAACCTCGATAGTTGCGATAAAATACAACGTCGCCTGGAGCAAAAGCAGGAGTCTGCCGCTGCACAGGAACCTGATGTGGCGGATGCAGCAAAGACATCAAGGTGCGATGAGGACGACCGTGGAGCAACTCAGCCGGCGAGCGACCACCGCGGGGCTGAGAGCGATACGAAGACAAAAAGAGCAACAATGCGTCCTCCCGAGAATGCGACTCTTTCAATTTCAACATATGTGACTTGAAAGTCCGGACCAATCGTTCAGCGGCACCGTTGGACTGAGGCGAAAACGGCGCGGATGTCAGATGTTGAATACCATTGGCCTGGCAGAATGACTGAAATTCTGCGGACATGAATTGTGGGCCATTGTCGGAAACAATAGTCTGCGGAAGACCTTCAATGCAAAAGATAGCAGACAACGCCTGGATGGTGGCGGAGGACGTCGTGGAAGACATCCGGACAACAAAAGGAAAATTACTGAAGGCGTCGACCAGAACCAACCATCGAGCATTCCAGAATGGACCAGCAAAATCAATGTGCAAGCGTTGCCAAGGGGAAGTGGCTTTTGGCCACGCAAAGACTTTCCGCGGCGGTGCGGACTGTTGTTCGGCACACGCCGGGCACGAAGAACACATATTCGTAATCGCAGCATCGATTCCGAACCAAGTACAGTGCTGACGAGCAAGTTGTTTCGTTCGCACTATACCCCAATGTCCTTGGTGAAGAAGCCGTAAAACAGAGGACTGTAACGAACGTGGGACCACGACTCTGGACTGATCATTATCAGAACGCAACAACAAAACACCACGTCGAACAAAAAGTCTCTCCTTGTGAGCAAAAAATCGGCGAACCAACGGATCCTCGATCCGAGACTTTGACAAAGGCCATTGCGTAGCAACAAAACGTAAAACAGTGGCAAGGACAGGGTCAGCAGCTGTGGCTGTAGCGACACGACGAAAATCAATCGGAAACGATTCGACCACTTCATCGGTTTCCGAATCAATGAACATGCAAGCAAGTTCGGAAGAATCGAATGCTTTATCCTCAGCAACAGGCAAACGGGACAACGCATCGGCGTTTCCGTGCTTAGCAGTGGACCGATACAAGATATCGTAGCGGTACTGCGAGAGGAAAATAGACCAGCGAATGAATTTCTGCGCTGTACGTGGAGGTACAGGCTTGGACGGATGAAAAAGCGATGTCAAAGGTTTGTGGTCTGTGATGATGGTAAAGTGACGACCATACAAGAAATCATGGAACTTAGTAACACCAAACACGAGAGCCAAAGCTTCTTTCTCTATCTGTGAATAATTTCTTTGCGCAGACGAGAGCAATTTGGACGCAAAGCCAATAGGGCGATCATGGGAGCCAACTGTGTGCGCAAGCACAGCACCGATCCCGAAATCCGATGCATCTACCATCAACAAATGGGGTTTCTGGGGATCGAATGGCGTAAGGCAAGTATTAGAAAGCAACGCCGATTTCAACTGGCGAAAGGCGCGTTCACATTCCGTCGTCCAGACGAACGGAACACCTTTACGGCGTAAGCGATGAAGCGGAGCTGAAATGGAAGAGGCATTGCGCACATATTTATTGTAATAATTAATTTTACCCAACACACTCTGTAGCTGTTTCACATTTTGAGGGGAAGGCAATTCTTGTATGGCACGGAGGTGCTCTGGACTCGGATGTATGCCTTGGGCATTAATGACATGTCCCAGGTATGGTAAGTCACGAGCAAAAAACACACATTTGTCCTTCCTCAAGCGAAGACCATTTTGCCGCAAGACCTGAAATAATGTTCGTAAATTCGCAAGATGATCTTCTTCTGTCTGTCCGGAGATCACTATATCGTCCAGATAGTTTGCTGCAGTAGGGACCGACGCACAAATAGTTTGTAAATATTGCTGAAACAAGGCAGGGGCGGATGCACACCCGAATGGCAGTCTTTTGAAGCGGTACAATCCAAGATGCGTGTTAACCACCAATACGCGCTGGGATTCGTCGTCCACCGGTATTTGCAAGTACGCATCGGCTAGGTCCAACTTTGAAAAATATTTTCCCGGGCACAGTTTAGCAAAAAGATCTTCCGGGCGGGGCAAAGGAAAAGTAGCAGTCACTAGCTGTGGATTCACTGTGGCCTTGAAGTCCACGCAAAGTCTCAATTTTCCGGAAGGTTTTGGCAAAATTACGAAGGGTGAGGCCCAGAGAGAAGCTTGCACACGTTCAATTACACCCTGTGATTCGAGATCGTGTAACGTTCTTGCGACCTCATCACGCAATGCGTGGGGAACATTGCGCGCCCTGAAAAATTTCGGTTGCGCGTTTACCTTCAGTTCTAAATTTGCTTCATAGTTTTTAGCGCAACCTAAGCCCGGTGCAAAAATGTCTGCAAATTCGTCACACAGCCGAGAAACACTGTCTGTAGGCACAGTCTGATTCACTGATAGGACCTGATTTACAATAGACATGTTAAACAACTTAAATAAATCTAGACCAAATAAGTTCACTGCAGAAGAAGAACGAAGAACGTAAAATGACACAAGTTTTGTTTGTCCCTTGAATGTTGCAAGAAGGCTGCACTGTCCTAACACAGGAATTTTCTGTCCGGAATATGTAGTTAGCTTAACATTTGCGGAACGCAACGGAGGTTTGCCCAGTTGTTTGTACGTGTCGTGATTGAGCAATGAAACTGCAGCTCCGGTATCGAGCTGGAATGGTATCACTTTGCCTTCAAAGTCTAAGTCCACAAAAAGTTTATTGTCCTGCTGACGACAAGAGCGACTGTTGTGTGCAATTGGAACAGACACTGGTACAGAATCACTTGCTAATTGACGTGATTTCCGGCGACGTCGACGCACAGTTTGTGTGGGACGATCACAGTCACTGTTAGAGAAAGTGTCACTGGACGAAGCGGAATTAACGACATGAATGTCCATAAGCGAAGGTCCACGAGCCTGAGTGTCCGTGGTTCGATTCCGGCGCGAAGCAAAGGGCCTGGAATGATTGTGATTGTCTGATCTGAGCTTTTTCTGGCAAACACTTTGAACATGTCCTTTCTTATTGCAGAAAAAGCAAATAGCTTGGCGTGACGGGCAATGTTCACGCGAATGTCTAGTAGCACACCGCGGGCACGATTTCACTACATTTGTGGGCTGGCGCGGCACACCTGGCTTAGCGCGCGGCGGCAGCTGTGCGGACGGCCGCGAGGGCAGTTGACCGGGCCGCGTTGCGCGAGCGCGCCCGGCGGGCCGGTTAATGTTACACACAGCTGGCGAAGTTTCAAAAGATTCCTGAGCACAGTCAAGTGTGTCCTGTCTATCCAATATGTCTATCACTTGTTGAAGGGAGGGATTAACTAGTTTCAAAATTTGCTCCCATATGCGAACATCAGAAACGTTCTGTGCAATTGCATCACGCACCATTGTATCTGAATAAGAAAGACCACAGTCACATTCAAAGGCACAGTCCCTAGTAAGTCCTTGCAATGTTGCTACCCACTCCCTATTAGTTTGACCGGCCGTACGTGTTGTACGAAAAAACGTATACCGTTTTGCAACCACATTAACTGTTTCTTTGAAATAGGCATCTAATGCAGACAAAATTTCCTCGTAGGACAGAGTTGCTACGTCTCGTCGGGGAAACAATTTCACTATCACACGGTATGTGGACACACCGACACAAGAAAGCAAAAACGGCTGCCGCTCTTTACCTTGAATTCTGTAGGCTGCTAGATGAAAGTTGAACTGGCGAGACCACTCGTGCCACGTCTCATCGGCTGCCACGTATGGTCGAAAGGGAGGTGCAACAGCGTTTAGAGGCAGCGGTAGCGAAGAAGCGGCGGCGGCCGCATCGGTTTGAATGGTACGTTGACCCTGGACGAGCTGTCCAAGGGCATCCAGTAACGCCTGCGTCTGCTGATTCTGCAAGCGATAAAATTCGACAGTACATCTGAAGAATGTGGCGAAGCCATGACACAATTAAATGTAAGCAATCAGAACACTTTAAATCGTCGCCAATGTTGCAAACGAATTAATACAAACTCGTTTGCTCGTCGCCAATAAATGTTGTGTCGGTAGCTGGGCCGACACCGTGAAGTTGAGATTGCTGAAAATGAACTCTAGACTAACGCTGTAGCCGATAGGGCACGCACGGCTAAAGCAGACGGGCGTGAAGTCTGGAACATGAGAACTTATAAATGAATAAGAAGAAAAGTATGTAGATGCTTATTACTTATCTTTTAATTAGTCCTTGGAATACATCTCTCTTGAATACTCGTAAGCTATAGGCACTGATACAAATGGCGCCTTGCTAGTTCGTAGCCATTAACTTAGCTGATGGCTATTCTGTCTCTCGGCTAATGAGAGAGAAAGGCTTCGTACAACTGGGCGGTAGCTAGGTTCTCGTACAACTGGGCGAGTAGCTAGGTTCTCGTACAACTGGGGCGAGTGCTCTCTCGTATCACGAGACCTGCCTTGGTGGTGGCGCTAGGTCTGCGATTACACAGTGGCGACACGCGGGTCCGACATGTACTAAATGGACCGCGGCCGATTTAAGCTACCACCTAGCAAGTGTGGTGTCTGGCGGTGACACCACAGAAACAACGAAGGACCGAGCGTCACTCAGAGCCTCGCATTCATCATTGTCATCAATCAGACGTGCAACTGCTGCTTCAGCGGTCGACGACCGAAGGCTTGTCTGAAGACGCACTGAACAGCGGTAGGTTGCCCGTTTAACTATCGCCCGCCATACGGCCCGCCAACCACAGGTGATGGCCTGTGTAGCTATTTCATTCCTTGGCTGGCTCGTTTCACTGTCATCTGCGACATCCTTACGTCATAGCGCAGTACGTCGACGATATTCTGCACCCCTGCTCACAGGAAGGAGCCCTTCATGGTAAGCCATCCAAGGCTTACATTTCAGCAAGATATTCCCTGCCCGCACACGGTGAGAGTTTCTGCTGCTTACCCTCGTGCTTGCCAAACACTTGGTCCAGAATCTCTCCCCAAATGGGAATATTTGAATTATTATGGGCAGGGCCACTCAGTGAGCTCGAGATTTTGACGATCAAACGCGCCAATTGGAGAGATATTGGCAATCAAACACTCTATCAATGGATGCCAAACTGGATAACTGCTTTCATAAGGGCCAGATGTGAACCAACGCGTTATTGACTTTCTCAGTTTGTCAAGCTCTTTCTTTTGAATAAATCATCAATTATTTTCTGAAATTGTAATCATTTGTTTGTTTGTACATGTACATTACATGTACCGATTATAGTCCCATTCGGGAAATTTCTTCGTGGCGCGTCGAGTTTTTGTCATAGGGTACATTTTCGGACGGTATTTCTCTGGGGTGTAGTCTTATACGGTAGTGAAACGTGGATGGTAAGCAGACAAAGAGAGAATGGGAACTTCTGAAATGTCGAAGTACAGGGGAATGCCGAAGTATTGAAGGGTAGATAAAGTAACTCATGAAGAGGCACTGAACTGAACTGGGGATGAAAGAAAGTTATTCGGCAACTTGACTAAATGAAGGGACCGATTGATAGTAGACATTCAGAGGCTTCAAGGAATCGTGTTTAGTAATGGAGGGAAAGGGAGGGAAGGGGTAAAAATTGTGTAGGAGACCAAGGGATAAATACAGTAACAATTTTCAAATGGACTACAGTAGAAAGCTATAGTTATTCAGTGATGAAGAGGCTTACTCTGGATAAACTAGCGTGAAGAGCTACGGCAAGTGAAGGCCACAACCACTCCTCATGTTTGCTTATTTTTGATTGAAACACTATTTTTGAGGATGGTTTACATAGAGAACACACTTCATACGAAGCCTGAACGTCTTGCCTAAACGGAAACGAAGGAAGAAAGCAAGATCCCGTCGATATAGAAGTCATTAGCGACGGATGACATGCTCAGAATTTTTCAGAGATGGTGAACGAAATCGGTCGTGCCCTTTAAAAGAAACCATCAAGCCATACGTCTCAGCGATTTTGGGGAAATCGCAGAAAATCTAAACTAAGACGTTCGGACGCGACTTGAATCGTCATCTTCCCGAATGCGAATCCAGTGTACTAACCACTGTGTCATCTCGCTCGGTAAGGCGGTAACCTGTCCCTTTGCTTTTGAACATTATGGTCATTTGTGTTTCAGTGTATATTAAAAACTATCTTTAAAAGGAAGAACAGCGGCTGGCCGGTGTGGCCGGTCGGTTCAAGGTGCTTCAGTCTGGAACCACGCCGTCGCTACGGTCGTAAATTCGAATCCTGCCTCGGGCTTGAATGCGGGTGATGTTCTTAGGTTAGTTAGGTTTACGTAGTTCTAAGTTCTAGGGGACTGATGACCTCAGATGTTAAGTCCCATAGTGCTCAGAGCCATTTGAAGCATTTTTGAAGAACAGTGCATAATATTTACTCTGTTAATTGAGTTCATAATTAGCACACATTCAGGAAATGATTAGACCAATTCTTCCAATAACACATAACTTCAGTTCTTCTTTCACATTGCAATTTATCACTGCTAGACTGCTATGCTCAATTAAATTATCGCGTTATTAAAGTTCACGCTCGCGTTAGTAATTTCAGAAGTAATACTATAGCAGACCAACGAATTCTACTGAATAATAATGTGGTACCGATACGTGCTGCTCGACTGCATACGACATATCTGCGTAAATGTGGAACGACAGCTCTCGTCAAGTACACACGAACGGGTATTGCTGAACGAAAAATCTAGACCACTGACTACACCATACCACTGTTTACAACAGTATCTCTTGCATAATTTGCCAAAAAGAAAAAATTAATCTATAATTTATACTCTTTGAAAATCCACTAATACTAATAATTTCTTGGAACATTCTTAAAGCATACAGGCGCGCGCACTGTTTATATTTCATGGGAAAGATGTGAAGGTCTGTAAAGAAAAAAAAAATAAACAAAAGAATATTAGAGGCGAGAAATTATGTGGCCCCTGCAACGAGAAATATCGTCGGTAATGAATTTTGGTTGCATACATCCTTGTAGAAACTTGTAGCGAGTAAGTAATTAAGAAAAAGATGAAATTAATTTTGGTAACTTACGACGCAACATTATTCTATCGCACCACCTGGGAACGCGATTTGTTAACAGACATTCTGTGCGCACGGACCCACACAGTGTGGCGACCATACGCTATGGCCATTAAAACTGCTACACCACGAAGATGACGTGCTACAGACGCGAAATTTAACCGACAGGAAAAAGATGCCGTGATATGCAAATGATTAGCCTTTCAGAGCATTCACACAAGGTTGGCGCCGGTGGCGACACCTACGACGTGCTGACATAAGGAAAGTTTCCAACCGATTTCTCATAAACAAACAGCAGTTGACCGGCGTTGCCTGGTGAAACATTGTTGTGATGCCTCGTGTAAGGAGGAGAAATGGGTACCACCACGCTTCCGACTTTGATAAAGGTCGGATTGTAGCCTATCGCTATTGCAGTTTATCGTATCGCGACACTGCTGCTCGTGTTGGTCGAGATCCAATGACTGTTAGCACATATGGAACAGGTGGGTTTGGAGGGTAATATGGAACGCCGTGCTGGATCCCAATGGCCTCGTATCGCTAGCAGTAGAGATGACAGGCATCTTATCCGCATGGCTGTAACGGATCGTGCAGCCCCGTCTCAATCCCTGAGTCAACAGATGGGGACGTTTGCAAGACAACAACCGCCTGCACGAACAGTTCGACGACGTTTGCAACAGCATGGGCTATCAGCTAGAAGACCATGGCTGCGGTTACCCTTGACGCTGCATCAGAGACAGGAGCGCCTGCGATGGTGTAGTCAACGACGAACCTGTGTCCACGAATGGCAAAACCTCATTTTTATCGGATGAATCCAGGTTTTGTTTGCAGCATCATGATGGTCGCAACCGTGTCTGGCGACATCGCGGTGAACGCACGTTGGAAGCGTGTTTTCGTCATCGCCATACTGGAGTATCACACGGTGTGATGGTATGGGGTGCGCATTGACGGCACTTTGATCAGTGGACGTTACATTTCAGATGTGTTACGACCCGTGGCTCTACCCTTTATTCGATCCCTGCGAAATCCTACGTTTCAGCAGGATAATGCACGACCGCATGTTGCAGGTCATGTACAGGCCTTTTTGGATACAGAAAATGTTCGACTGCTGCCCTGGCCGGCACATTCTCCAGATCTCTCACCAATTGAAAACGTCTGGTCAATGGTGGCCGAGCAACTGGCTCGTCACAATACGCCAGTCACTACTCTTGATGAACTGTGGTATCGTGTTAATGCTGCATGGGCAGCTGTACCTGTACACACCATCCGAGCTCTGTTTGTCTCAATGGCCAGGCGTATCAATGCCGTTATTAGGGGCAGAGGTGGTTATTCTGGGTACTGATTTCTCAGGATCTATGCATCCAAATTGGGTGAAAATGTAATCACGTGTCAGTTCTAGTATAATATATTTGTCCAATGAATACCGAATTATCATCTGCATTTCTTCTTGGTATAGCAATTTTAATGGCCAGTAGTGTATTTTTACGACCCCTCGTCTTATGATGGGAAAGAATCTCTCGCAACTTAGTAAACACTCTGTATGAGAAAATCTGTGATAAAATGCCCTGACAACAGCCATGTCGTAGAACGTCACAAGCACAAAACGGGAATATGAAGGAGGAACTTAGTTTCACAGGTAATTCTAAATAGTTCGCTGATGAGCCAAAACAGTATGACCGTTTCTCTCCGTAACTCTGAAAGCTGCCTTGTGGGTTTGAAAGAACTTAATGGAGTAACGAGAGTATATACAGGTTATGACAGGTGTATAAGTGCACATATTTCTATTGGTGACGGGGTTCCTGAACAACATTACAACAGTATTTATGTCTTTTGATGGCTGAAAATTATAGCTTTTAGGAGGAGAACGTTTTTAGGATGGTTGGTACCTCCACATACGTGCGGGAAGTTGCAAGCCATTAACGCTCTTTTCCCCCTGGGCAGCAGGCCAGGCGCTGAAGTGGACACGTGGACGCAAAATGGTAAGTCTGTACTGAGAAGAGTATTAAACTTAGTGGTGCAGTTACGACTTTTCAGAAAACATCAGGTAGTAAATTATGTGACAGGTTTGTCAGAGAAGAAGCGGCCATCACACTGATGCGTGTACATACTAAGGTACCACATATAAAAATATTTGCACTTACACCGTTGCAGCCTCTATAACTAGAACGGAGATGAATGAGGCATCATTCTACCTCTGATAAGGGCCGGATATGTGGAAATCCACTCATATAAGCAACTCTGGGTAAGGGAAGATTTTTACGCCCCAGTGCATGGGAACGAGATGCTCGGAAACGCACAGCTGCAGAGCAGTTCAATGGCTACTGCCTTGAGTATTCGTGAAAAGTGCTTGAAGGACGGAGAAACCATAAGTAGCTGACAATGCGTTGAACACCCATGCCCCTTCACAGAATTTGGATTTTGAGGAATGCCCCGCTGTGTAATGCTGATAATACTGTACCATGCTGGGCCAGGCGCAGTTGTTTTGGCAAGCACCATTAAGCGCCCACTGTTAAACATTGTTGTCTGCAGTAGAATACATGTGAATGTTCCCATTTTGACACAAAGATGTCGTAATTTACGATTACAGTTACGACAGGATCATCGAGATTGCACCGTATCGATGGAATCGAAACGCCTCATTGATGTTGCTCAAAAACAGCACACACCAGTAGATGCAGGGCGATGTTGCAGTATCATGTTATGGGCGACATTCATTTCCTCTTCAAAGGGTCCTATGGTAATAATCTACTGGACCAAGACAGGTATGCTGTGCATAACTTCATAAATCCTACATACTACAAACATCTGAATCTGCCTACTGTGTTCAAGCCTTGGTCTAATCTAATCTAAAATTCATTTCCCCGCCCCCCCTGCTAATATCTACATTACCAAATTAACTAATCCTCATTGCACCAGGACGTGTCCCATCAACCGATCCTTTGTATTTGACAAGTTGAGCCTGAAAAATCTTTTCTCCCGAATTTGATTCACTAACTCTTCATGGGTTAACCGATCTATACATTTCATACCAGAATTCTTGTTACGTGTTTAACTGGGTGCACAGGATAAATATGTGGAATCGATTGGTTGAGTCCTGATTAACATCTCAACACGTTCGTTATTAATAAAGTGGTCGGGATAAATACAACAGTGCAATTTTGCTTAAAGAATAACGCTGTCGAATTGGGGACAGCAAAAGGTTTTAAACACTCTGACTCTACACCATTTAGGTTTCTTTTGTCATCAGTCTTCTGAATGGTTTGATGCGGCCCGCCACTAATTCCTGTCCAGTGCTAATCATCTCAGAGTAGCAGTTGCAACCTACGTCCTCAATTATTTGCTGGATGTATAACAATTTCTGTCTTCCTGTACATTTTTTGCCCTCTACAGTTCCCTCTAGTACCATGGAGGTCATATCCTCATGTCTTAACAGATGTCCTATTATCCTGTCTGTTGTCTTTATCAGTGTTTTCCACATATTCCTTTCCTCTTCGATTCTGTGCAGAACCTCCTCATTCCTTACATTATCAGTCCAACTAATTTTCTATACTTGTCTGTAGCACCACATCTCAAATGCTTGCGTTCTCTTCTGTTCTGATTTTTCCGCAGTCCATGTTTCACTACCATACAATGCTGTACTCCAGACGTACATTCTCAGAAATTTCTTCCTCAATTTAAGGTCGATATTTGGTATTAGTAGAATTCTCTTGTACAGGACCGCCGTTTTTGCCGTTGCTAGTCTGGTTAAAGTCCTCCTTGTTCCGTCCGTCACTCATTACTTTATTACCCAGGTAGCATAATTCCTTAGCTTCATGTACTTCACGACCATCAATCCTGATGTTAAGTTTCTCGTTATTCTCATTTCTACTAATTCTCATTACCTTTGTCTTTCTTCGATTTACTTTCAATCTATCCTCTGTACTCACTAGACTGTTCATTCCGTTCAGCAGAAGATGTAAGTCTTCTTCATTTTCACTCAGGAATACAATGTTATCAGCGAATCGTATTATTGATATCCTTTCATCTTGAATTTTAATTCCACTCCTGAACCTTTCCTTTATTATTATCATTGTCTCTCCCTTGTACAGATCGAAGAGTAGGGGCGAAAGACTACATCCCAGCCTTACACCCTTTATAATTCGACCACTTCGTTCTTGGTCGTCTTGGCTGTTGTGCATATTGTATACGACCCGTCTCTCCCTACAGCTTACCCATACGTTTTTTAGAAATCCGAACCTCTTGCACAATTTTACATTGTCGAAAGCTTCTTCCAGGTCGACAAATCCTATGAAAGTGTCTTGATTTTTCTTTAGTCTTGCTTCCATTATTAACCGCAACGTCAGAATTGCCTCTCTCGTGCCTTTACTTTTCCTAAAGCCAAACTGATCGTCACCTAGCATATCCTCAATTTTCTTTTCCATTCTTCTGTACATTATTCTTGTAAGCAACTTGGATGCTTGAGCTGTTAAGTTGATGGTGCGATAGTTCTCGCACTTGTCAGCTCTTGCCGTCTTCGGAATTGTGTGGATGATACTTTTCCGAAAGTTAGATGGTATGTCGTCAGACTCATACATTCTACACACCAAAGTGAATAGTCGTTTCGTTGCCACCTCCACCAATAATTTTATAAATTCTGATGGAATGTTATCTATCCATTCTGCCCTATTTGATCTTAAGTCCTCCAAAGCTTTTTAAATTGTGATTCCATTACTGAGTCCTCTGTTTCCTCTAAATCGACTCCTGTTTCTTATTCTGTCACTTCAGACAAATCTTCCCCCTCATATAGGTTTTCAATGTATTCTTTCCACCTATCCGCTCTCGCCTCTGCATTTAACAGTGGAATTCCCGAAAGTTGTTTTGAATTTCCTGTATGCTGAGTCTGTCCTTACGACAATCGTTTCTTTTTCGATGTCTTCACATTTTTCCTGCAGCTATTATCGTCTTAGCCTCCCTGCACTTCCTATTTATTTCATTACTCAGTGACTTGTATTTGTTTATTACTGAGTTTCCCGGAACATTTTTGTACTTCCTCCTTTCATCGATCAATTGAAGTATTTTTCAGTTACCCATGGTTTCCTCTCAGTTACCTTCTTTGTACATATGTTTTCCTTCCCAATTTCTGTGATGGCCCTTTTTAGAGATATCCATTCCTCTTCAAATGTACTGCCTACTGAGCTATTCCTTATTGCTGTATCTATAGCCTTAGAGACCTGCAACCGTAACTCGTCATTCCTTAGTACTTCCATATCCCACTTCCTTGCGTATTGATTCTTCCTGACTAATGTCTTAAGCTTCAGCTACTGTTCATTTCTACTATACTGTGATCCGATTCTATATCTGCTCCTGGGTACGCCTTACAATGCAGTAACTGATTTGGAAATCTCTGTCTAACCATGCTGTAATCTACCTGAAATCTTCCCGCATCACCTGGCCTTTTCCAAGTGTTCCTCTTCCTCTTGTGACTCTTGAAGAGAGTATTCACTATCGCTAGCTGAAACTTGTTACAGAACTCAATTAGCCTTCCTCCTCTCTCATTCCTTGCCCCAAGCCCATAGTCTCCTGTAACCTTTTCTTCTACTCCTTCCCTTAGTACCACACGAAATTAACCATAATCACAACTAACAGTGGTACATGTACTTCCAAATTTTGCTCAGTTTTGAAAACTGTAATTTTTACAAGAACATTCTTTAACAGAATACCTTAAAATGGCAACCACTAGCTTCTTTTAAAATCCTCTAACCCTTCAATTCAACTTCCTTTAGAAAACCACATGCTCTTTCTAACAATGTACAAACAGGTAGTATCAATTTTGAATTGTGGTGTCGATAGCTACGATGCCACAGTGTAGGTACGAGTTCTTAGGTTGGCACTACGACACCGACACCTACGACAGTGCCCTCTAGCCTACCTAGTGCAGCTCTACGAGCGCCACTCCAGATTCTTCCCATTTGATCGAGAGCAGACGACCAAGCAACTTAGCTTCTACTTCGTAGGGGGCTAGCAATTACAGACTTTGCATTTGTTACTTAACTACTAGTAGCTGTTAGCATTGATCCTGTACGGCTTCGCGCCTACGTTCTCATCTCAGCCAAAGTTAAGTAACCATTACACAATCATCATTTTGACTATAGTAGCCGGCCGGTGTGGCCAAGCGGTTAAAGGCGTACAGTCTGAAACCGCGTGGCCGCTACTGTCGCAGGTTCGAATCCTGCCTCGGGCATGGATGTGTGTGATGTCCTTAGGTTAGTTAGGTTTAAGTAGTTCTAAGTTCTAGGGGACTGATGACCTTAGAAGTTGAGTCCCATAGTGCTCAGAGCCATTTTTTGACTATAGTAGACTTATAAAAGCTACAAGCAGTACCGAAGTGTTCACCTGTTCCTGTTCCTACTCGCTTCCTACATTCGGCCTACCTTTCAGTTTACAGGAGCAGACTCACGCTCCGCCTTCCAGGCGGGATACAAAAACTGACGACGAGCAAGTAGTAAATTTTTTTTCTGCTCGGTACCGCTTTCTTTTCGTGCAATCCCAGTGTGACTGCGCGTCGCCGGCCGAAGTGGCCGTGCGGTTCTAGGCGCTGCAGTCTGGAACCGCGAGACCGCTACGGTCGCAGGTTCGAATCCTGCCTCGGGCATGAATGTGTGTGATGTCCTTAGGTTCATTAGGTTTAAGTAGTCCTAAGTTATAGGGGACTGATGACCTCAGATGTTAAGTCCCATAGTGTTCAGAGCCATTTCATTTCAACATCTGCCAGTACTGTTCGGGCTTTGACATCAATTTTCTGCATTGAGGGCCTACGAGAGGTTATTGTCTCCTTCAAGGGCCTCCAGTTTGTGTCCTCCGAGTTTGAAGTGTTCTGTGTTGCTAAAGGCATTCGCAATCTGACCTCAGCCCCATTTCACCCCCAGTTGAACGGTGAGGCGGAAGGTTTTGTGCATACATTTAAGGCACAGATGAGCAAGCTGCACTCCACACACTCTCGCTAGTGGTCACTATGGACTTGCCGTGCTTCATATCGCTCCCAGCTGCATGGAATCCGTTCCCCAGCGGAATTGCTACATCGCCACGCCCATCGGTTGCTCCTGCAGCTATTTTACCCACCGCAACATGCTCCCGCTGCTTCGCCCCGTTCTGATGTGGCGCCACACGATTTGGTGTTCTATCACGTTTTCTCTGGCAGGAAGCGCTGGCAGCATTGGCACATTCTTCGCCAGCTTGGCCGCGCCTTATTTGTCATTTATGGTCTTTCCGAAATTGTCAACTGACCCCAGAACCAGATCCGTTAGTGGTTAGCACTCTGGACTCGCATTCGGGAGGACGACGGTTCAATCCCGTCTCCGGCCATCCTGATTTAGGTTTTCCGTGATTTCCCTAAATCGCTTCAGGCAAATGCCGGGATGGTTCCTTTGAAAGGGCACGGCCGATTTCCTTCCCCATCCTTCCCTCACCCGAGCTTGCGCTCCGTCTCCAATGACCTCGTTGTCGACGGGACGTTAAACACTAATATCCTCCTCCTCCTCCTCCCAGATCCGTTTGTGTCGTCCTCGGTTTTCTGCAGCTGGTTGTTTTCCGGCAAAATTGGAGGCTTCACGGTTTTCGCCACCTCAGCCCACGACTCCACCGACGGCGCCTCCGCCGCTCGCGCCGCCGCCACGGGCGCTCCTGCCGCCCCTGCCGCTGCCGGTCCGGTCTCCTGCACCCGGCGAGCACCTCTCGCGTCCGCCATGGCCCCACCTCCGGCAGCTGCCGCTGGCGCCGCCGTCACTGCCGCAGTGTTCCTCAGCAGTGTCAGAACCGATGGATGCTGAGGCTGCCACCACGCCGCCGCCGTCGATATCGCCCATGGAGATTGTTGCTCCACCTCCTCATCCGACCACACCCAGATGCAGTGGGTAGCATGGGCAGGTTCTCCACGGAACATTTTCCTCGCCCCCTCGGGAGCAATTCGGGGTCACGGGTGGGCAGCACGCCCCAGCAGTTTCACTGTCCGCCCCCTCAGTTGCGTCGAAACTGGGTGCCTCAACCTGCCGTCGAAAGCCCTACTCAACGACGGTGCGCTGTTTCACGGGGGAGGGATGTGGTATTGATAGCTACGATGCCACACTGCAGGTACAAGTTCCTAGATAGGCACTAACACACCGACACCGACGACAATGCCCTCTAGCCGGCACACTGCAACTCTACTTATGCCACTCCAGATTCTTCCCATTTGATCAAGAGTAGACGACCAAGCAACTTAGCTTCTACTTCATAGGGGGCTAGCAATTACAGACTCTGCCGTTGTTACTTAAATGATAGTTTGTCCAACTACTAGTAGCTATTGGCATTGATACCTGTACGGCTTCTCACCTATGTGCTCATCTCAGCCAAAGTTAATGAACTATTACTTAATCACAATTCTGACTATGGTAAACTTGTAAGATCTACAAGCAGTACTGAAGTACTTGACCATCTCCTGCTCCTACTCGCTTCCTACATTAGGCCGACCTTCCAGTTTACAGGAGCAGACCCATGCTCCGCCTTCCAGGAGGGATACAAAATGAATAAAATAATTTTGGGTATTGGGTCACGTCATTGCAAACAACTAAAAAACCGGAATTGTCGACGTTTCTACCGAATTTCTGCGGTCCTCTTCGTTTTATCCAAAATGACACCGCCCGTGGATGTCCTCGAACTCTTATCTGTATCAAATTTGAGTGTACATAGAACCACGAGCAGAATTATAACTTTCCTAGCACAGGTCGTTGGTTCCCAAGCGCCTGTTCTGGCATAGCACGAAACATGGCACGTGAACGTCAGTGTACTCCAGCTCATACAAATTTAAGGAAATGTCATACACTATAATGAATTTTTGAGGCTCTAGATACAGCGATAACGAATAGCTCAGTAGACAGTACAGTTGAAGAGGAATGGACATCTCTAAAAAAGAGCTGGAAAGAAAATCTTAGGTACCAGGAAGATAACTACGAAGAAACCACGGCTACCTGAAGAAATACTTCAGTTGATCGACGGAAGAAGGAAGTACACAAATGTGCAGGAAAGTTCAGGAATACAGAAAAACAAGTCACTGAAGAACGAAATAAGTGAGAAGTGCAGAGAAGCCGAGACGAAATGGCAGCATGAAAAATTTTTTGACACGGAAAAAAATCATTGTTGAAAGCACAGACTCAGCATGTAGATAAATGAAAACACCCTCGCTGAAATTAAAAACAAGTCGCTAGCATTAAGAGCGCAGTGGAAATTTCACTGTTAAATTCAGAGGAGAGCGGATATGTTGCAACAGTATACTGAAGGCCTCAATGACGAGGAGCACTTGTCTGATGAGTGATAAAAGATGAAACGGGAGTGAACAGGAAAGAGATAAGGGATACAGTATTGGAATCAGAATTTCAAACAGCTTTAAAGGTCTCAATATTAAATAAAGCTGAATGGACAGATAACACTCCATCGGAATTTCTAAGATCATTAGGATGTGTGGCAAAAAAAAAAAAAAAAAAATTCTTCACGGTGGTGTATAGAACGTGTGATGCTCGAGAAGTGAGAAGTGCCATCAGACTTTCGGAAAAACATCATTCACCCATTTCCCAAGACACTAACAGCCGACAAGTGCGTGACTTATCACACAATCATTTTACCATTTCATCCATGCAAGTGGCTTACCAGAATAATATGGAGAAGAATTTGAGGATCATTTACATAACGAACAGCTTGGCTTCAGGAAAGGTAAAGGCACCAAAGAGGCTTTGCACTTGATAATGGAAGGAAGACTTAAGAAAGACCAAGACACTTTTATAGGATTTGTCGACCTGGAAAAAACGTTAGATTATGTAAAATGGTGCAAGATGTTTGAAATTCTGGACGAAAGTAGGGAAATACGGATAAGCAATAGGTAAGTGTGTGTAATATAGTATATATAGAGGAACTAAGGGGGAACATTAGAACTGACACACCAACAGCAATGTGCTCCGATGAAGTAGACGTAGTTACGGAATTCTGTTACTTAGGGAGCAAAATAACCACGAAGGGCGGCCCGAAGACGACATAGAAGACAGACTAGCACGGGAAAAAGGGCGCTCCTTCCCAATAGAAATCTACCAGTGTCAAACATAGTTCGTTATTTGTTGAAGGAATTCCTGAGAATGTATGTCTGGAGCACAGCATTATGTGTCAGTCAGACATAGACTGTGGGTAAACCAGAACATCAGAGAACCGAAGCATTTGAGATGTGGCGCTACGGAAGAATGTTGAAAAGAGGTGGACGGATAATGAACGAGAAGGTTCTCCGGAGAATCGGCGAGGAGGGGAATGTATGGAAAACACTGTGAAGAAGAAGGGGCAAGATGGAGGGACATCTGATAAGTCATCAGGGAATAACTTTCCTGGTACTAGCAGGAGCTACAGAAGGTAAAAACTGTAGAAGAAAATGGAGTTGGAACACATCCAGCAAATAACTGAGAACGTAGGTTGCAAGCGCTAGTCTTTAATAAAATTTCTGAAAATGACAACCATTGGTTTTCTTTAAAATCCTATTAAATTTCAATTCAACTGCGTTTAGAAAAACACAAGCCCTTTCTAACAATGTACAAACGGATCAGTATCTAATCTGAATTCATACAGAACCACGAAGGCAACAGTAACTTTCGTAGCACAGTCCCTTGTTTCTCAAGCGTTCATACTGTCATAACATAGGCGCATGAACAAGTCCACTCAGCTGATACAAATATGAGAGAACTTCAAACACAACCATAAAAGAAGTCAGTATCGAAAGTTGGAGACCTTGGCTTCTTAGCACAGGCAGGCAGTACATCAATACTATGTGCAAGTCCTATAAGCTGACGGTGCATCTACAACGTGCACTCAAACAAAAGCTGTCGGTATAGAACAATATTAAAATACAGTGAGTAGTTAGATTCATAGAATCAATATAAAGTAATCAGACGTCTATTAATGATGTACAATAACACAAAGTTAGTTCCTATATAAAATCATACGAACATGAAGTGTAGCCAAGTCCATGAACACGGTTTAGATTGACTCTACCGGCTCACAGTCTGTGCATGGGAACTAGATAAGGATGACATTGCCACACCAAAACTCAGTACCAGTTCTTATCTGAAGCACACATGAATCGCGGCCAGAACTCACTCCTTGCCTTCCAGTTGGTTACACATCCTTTAATCACTGCTATAACTTAAAGCTGCACCGACTCCAGATCAACAGTACAGCAGGCTCGTACAACGTGTGCGGCTAGCCGAATAAACAAATGGTTTTCACAGCTCACAGTATGGCTCCTCCATAGCGAGCAAGTAGAGGCCTCTCTGACCGACAAAAGCCGTGTCTCCACTGTAGCTACATAAACGCTACTCCAGCCTGAGAGAGGAGACCACAAAGCACCAGGATTTACAAAGACCTTAGGTCTAACAGAGCCAACCTAGGCAGTGGTGCAGCATACAGCAAATAGTGTAATACTTCTCTTCAGAAGCTGGCTTTTTCGTCACGAGTCTAGTACTTATCTACCACGAAAATTAAATTTACTGTAGCTACATAAACGCTACTCCAGCCTGAGAGAGGAGACTACAAAGCACCAGGAATTACAAAGAACCTCTACCTTAGGTCTAACAGAGCCAACCTAGGCAGTGGAGATGCACACAGCATATTGTGTAATACTTCTCTTCAGAAGCTCTTTTTTGACACGAGTCTAGTGCTTATCTTCCACGAAAATTATATTTCATCTTATCATATTTCTCTGTTTTTGTCCCACGTTTCTGTATGATACGTCTCTGGCTCATTCCCTGTACCAATACTGCCTTGTTGCTCATCCTTAGAGTATTACGAAACTGGTCTTGTTCCTTTATAATTTTTAGGTATTGTGCTCTCTACACTTAAGGAGACTGGTTCGTGAACACAAGGAGAAATCTTGAAAACTATGACAATCTTTCAAATAGTGTAGCTCAAAGAAAAAGAGCTGTAAGTCTAAGTAATGCTTATCACATTTTAACAGATCTTCTAATCACATTTCAACAAATCTTTTTGGAACAATTTGATGTACGAACCACAGATTTTGGTCTCATTCTCTTCAGAAATGCATTTTGTGTTTCAAGTCAAATAAAGTTTTAATTATTTATTTATAGCATAGGTACACATAACTCGAAATGAAAACAAGAGGAGCTTGATTTTTTCAGGAAGCTCTTTACACTATTATGCTTAAGGCAGACTTTTAAAAAGTTGTTGCTATCATAAAATATGGTTCAAGATGTTTTTCAATAATGATTACCAACAATCTCAATGCTTTTTCTTTTAAATATGCCTTTAATTATCAAATTTAGGCTATAACAATAGCCTGCTTGTACTCTTTAAGTGTGGTTTTAGACAATGAAAAATTTAAGCCATTTGTCTTTAATAGTTTTTAAACAATATGTAACATTTGTTTCTCTACCTACCGTGCATAACACAAATACATTCGAAGTCAACATTTACCTAGTTTCTGGAGGTGTTCTCCTTCCGTTTGCTTTTTCACACTTCTTCTTTTTACTCTTGCTTCTTTGGTGGGTTCCAGCAACGATTTCTCTGCGATCGATGGTAATTAATATTCCTTGCATATTTAGTCCACTTCGTACTCCCATCAATTCCGTGACCTTAAACCTTGACCCTGCACCGTCACTGAAACATATTACAACAACCAGAACATGTATTTTCAAGCTATTTAGTCTTACCAGAACAGTTTTTGCTATCCATCCCAAAATACAGTTTTTAAAGTTCTCATTTGGTTTCGGAGTCCGGTTATGTAATTATTTCTCTAATAATCTTGTATCACTAAAACACTAGAGATTAAGAAGCCATAAAGAACGAACATGTGAGAACAACAATCTTATTATGAAAGTGTTAGTAATTTTGAAAACGTATGCATTCCTAAACAATTGCGCCATGGTTCAGCGGAAAATGGAAACGTACAGTGTACAGTCTAACTGTGGCTCCATGAAAGGATACGTAATATCATTTACAGAACGGTGTTCGTTATTATTCTCAGAGTAGTAAATCGCTATCCACAGCGAATTTTGTCGATAATTTTCCTCTTTATACTGCCATCAATAAAATGGTTAAGCGCTTACACGAAACGACACAAGTGGACTCTGCTGTTTGTTAATGCGCCTGCTATATAGTACGAAGATTTAGCAGATTTGTGTTCCGTGTAGTTAATGCCTCTTAATGGATCCCTTTGATGTTCACCATTGACATCCGTAGCAGAAAATTGCGTTCCGAGAACGCAGAACATTTACTTTATGTCCGCACGCACGAACGACTCAAACTGGTAGCTCCGTGCTGTGTAATGTTTCCGTCTCACTGAGTAGCTTGTGATTTCGTATAAGGAAATAGTAATTTTTTCATGAGTATGTAATGTAACATTTAAGGACACTTTTGATTAATAAATACATTAGTGTACTGTCTAGTTGAGTAATTAAGGACATCAATATTTGTTTTGCGTTTTCTTTTTTAATGTCGCTTGACGTTCGTATTGTGTTTACTCGGAAGTAGGCCTAAATTTTGGCTACCAAGATTTGGATAAATTTTCAGATAACTGTGTTCCGATAGTCTTGGTACCTAATAAGTGTACACACATCGCGTTAAATGGTAATCACACGATATCAGTAAAGTTCCTGTAAACAAACATGGTAGCTAAGTGTTTGAGCTGCTACAGGAAATTTTCGTTACAGTATAGCTGTGGTAGCGGCGGGCCACATAATGAGTAATTGAGAATCCTCTGTGGTATTTTAGTGCACCAGACCGGATAATAGTTGAACAGGAGCGAAAAATCAGGGACATTAATATGCGGGAAAATAATTGGGAAGATTAAGTGGAGAGAAGGGCAACAAGAAGGGGGAAGTAAGAAAGAGAAGTTTTGCTATTAAGCTTAAGTCAAGGAAGAGAAGTGATCTGGTAACGAGAGCTTCAGCAACGAACCAGGAAACTGTTGAGTTTGTTCTTGTTTTGAAGGCACATTTCAACAGTTCAGTGACATATCAGTAAGGATGTGAAAGGAAAGTTGACCAGATTGCTAGCAGAATTTTTAAGGAATATATGCATAAAAGACAGCTAAAATCAAGATAACTTCATAGCCATGTGCATTGGCCCGACACAGAGTAAAAGTTTTCTAGCCGGCCAGAAACGAATTACCTCCTTAGCCTAGCTCACCAACGAACTCCGGTGTGGGGACGCTGAACTTAGAGGTTAACCAGTTCGAATACTGGTGGTGGATAAAATTTTCACTGCCAGCAATTGGCCAGCAGAGCGTGGAGAGGACGTGGCATAAGGTTCCTGATCACCAGTCTTTGCTACAATATCCTAGATTAAATTACACACCTCTCGGCTCTGCGGCAATAAGAGAAGATATGAGGCACTGTTGACATCCGTCGGATGGGGACTCTAAATTTGGCAGCCTTCTTGGTGCAGTTCGAGAGGGGTAGGCTTTGTGGTGGCACCAGATTTCACCCTCTTCCACAGTTCATCATTATAATCAAACCACAGAAACGTAACACTATCTGTACATGCACCATTGCACTCAACTTCACGTTACAAATACACATATGGCACTTATTGGCAAGGAATTGGACAATGTGGGTTGAGGAAGAATATTCTCCCCAACAAGCGGTTGAATCCATCGCGTGGGACATCCTAGCCAACAATTCTGAGACGCGTGATCTCCCATCGATCTTGTTTTTCGGCGGGTGTTGTAATATTTTGACTGTGAGCAACAAGGAAGGGCTAGCTGGCGTGCGCAGAGGAAGTATGGTGAGCGGTGGTTCGAACCACAGGCTAGCAGTTCGAGCCATGGCTGGCTCATGCTATGCATTGGATTAAACCTTGGTTGCTATTCTGTGTTTAGTCTCCCGCGGTTATCGCGATCATGCTGTGATCCTCTCTTTCCGCAGGTGGCAGCAGCGGAGTGTATCGATATTCGCACCTTGGACTATCTTTGGCCTGGCGCTTATAGTTTCCTGCTGGGCTGTGTGTAGGTAGTTGGTCGGTTGGCGTGGAGCAGCGAGGAAGTCTCTGTGGTGCGTGGCTTGGCCAGGATCTCTGGCGGCCTCTATGCTGTGTCGGAGTGTGCGATGCTGTTCCCATTTCTACGAGTTTCAAGGCACAACGATCCTAGACGTGAAAGTTGAGTTTTGACTTAATCTACCAGCAAGTCACGACTGTTCACATTGCATCGTTTGGAGTTCATTGTCGGCTGTTGGGATATTCCCACGACCAACAAAGTGTGTTTTCAAGTCGACAAATTTTAGCCACCCTCCGGTGGAGGTTAACTGTACTCGGTTATTTGAATTGAACTGCACCAGCGGAATCTCTCTGCCTTGTGGCCGTTAAAGTTCTGGTTACCTGCCATGGCCGTTGACGTAAATTCAGGCAGTGTATTCTCCTCATCATGTTGTCGCTGTCCAGCACAGTGTGTAGTTTGAGAGCTCAATGTATAATTGGTCCAAAAAATGTTAAAATGTGTGTGAAATCCTATGGGACTCAACTGCTAAGGTCATCAGTCCCTAAGCTTGCACACTACTTAACCTAAATTATCCTAAGGACAAACACACACACACACACACACACACACACACACACACACACACATGCCCGAGGTAGGACTCGAACCTCCGCCGGGATCAGCCCCACAGTCCATGACTGCAGCGCCTCAGACCACTCGGATAATCCAGCGCGGATATAATTGGTTGTGGGCACCAATACCTTTTACGTTGTTCCATTGAACTCCTTGTTGTGTACTGTTCAGGTGAAGTGGAGATTATGTTGCCGTTGGGTCCGTTGACTTTCTGTCGGTTGGGTTGTCGTCGGATCGACAATGGTTGGGCCGACTGCCTGTCTCACCTATGCGAGCGTTAGTGCTTGAATTCCAGGCCGACCCTCGGAACTTCTGAGCGCCCTTGAGTGTACTGCCTTTTCTTTTTTGTTCTTGTTGTTTGTACTTGTACGGCTTCAAGCCGATTTTTAGATTAAAGTTGTTTTGCTCTTAAAGTGTCAGATTCTTTGGGCCTTCAGCCGATTTTGAATGAAAGTTGCTCTGCCCCCTAGCTGTCTGATGGTTTGGGCCTTCAACCTAATTTAAGAACTGTTTTAAGAAACGCCTTTGAGATTTTTAAAATTATTGTTATTGTGTCTTAAGTGTTGGGCCTTCAGCCGATTTTGAATTTAAGTTGTTTGCTCTTAAAGTGTCAGATTCTCTGGGCCTTCAGTCTAATTAAGGAACTGTTTTAAGATAAGGCTTTGCCTTTTAAATTTATGATTTTGGGTGAGCTTTAAGTTGACAGCTTTCGGCCGTTTTTAAATTAAAGTGGTCTTGCCCTTAAGGCACGAGATTGTACGGTGCATTCAGCCGTTAATTAAGTTCCAAAACTAAAGCTGTGTTGAAACTTCCTGGCAGATTAAAACTGTGTACCCGACCGAGACTCGAACTCGGTACCTTTGCCTTTCGCGGGCAAGTGCTGGAAACATCCCCCAGGCTGTGGCTAAGCCATGTCTCCGCTATATCCTTTCTTTCAGGAGTGCTAGTTCTGCAAGGTTCGCAGGAGAGCTTCTGTAAAGTTTGGAAGGTAGGAGACAAGATACTGGCAGAAGCAAAGCTGTGAGTACCGGGCGTGAGTCGTGCTTCGGTAGCTCAGATGGTAGAGCACTTGTCCGCGAAAGGCAAAGGTCCCGAGTTCGAGTCTCGGTCGGGCACACAGTTTTAATCTGCCAGGAAGTTTCATATCAGCGCACACTCCGCTGCAGAGTGAAAATATCATTCTTAAAGCTGTGTTTTTTTAAAGTACTTTTCTCCACTCTTGTAATGTTTGATCAAATAAAAGATTGTATGTTCGAGTGTAACTGACAGCCGCTTATTTTTGCCCCTTTCCACAAGTTAAACTACCTGTGTTGTCCTGCGGGCTTAGCAGGGCGTCTAACAATAGTAAAGGACGCCTCGACCACTGGCCAGGAAGTGAGGAGCGATATGGAGGGAAACGCGGAGAGTCAGCGCCAGTAATTGTGGCTCGGCTGCTGGCTGATAGACGCCCTGAAACGTAGACAGTTGGTTACTGAGATGAAGCGTGGGGCTCTCATCAGTCATTTCTCTGGATTTCATGTACTTTTATGTCAGCTGGTTTTAGCGGGAATATGGATGTACTAATTCACCTGTTAACTTTTGGTAGCTCGCCACTGCTTAAATTTTTAACAAAAATCACCAACTGTGGTGGCAGAAGAGGTACATCATAAATAGAGGCACCCTCATTCTGCGAAAGGCCTTGTAAAAGAGGGCGGAGGAATGGACAATGGCCAGGGCACTCTTTTACCCTTGGGGTGGGAAACTGCCCCTAAAGGCGGAAGAATCGGCAATGGTCAACGGCATGAGGATCCAGAAAGCAATAGAAACAACTGCATTAAAAAAACGTAACCTGTATCCACAGGAAATGTGGCCTGTAATTGAAAAAGTGTCATAATGATCTCTCCATTGACAAAAGATTCCGGAATAGTCCCTCATGCGGATCTCCGTTAGGGGACTGCCAAGGGGTGGTGAGCATGAGATAAAGATTGAATAATCAACGAAAGTATAACGTTCTATGAGTCGAGGGGTGGAATGTCAGAAGTTTGAATGTGGTAGGGAAGTTAGAAAATCTGAAAAGGGAAACGCAATGTCTTAAACTCGATATAGTAGGGGTTAGTCAAGTGAAATGGAAAGAAGACAAGGATTCCTGGCTATATGAGTATAGGGTAATACCAACAACAGCAGAAAATTATATAATGGGAGTAGGATTCAGTATGAATAGGAAGGTAGGGCAGAATGTGTGTTACTGTGAACAATTCAGTGATAGGGTTATTCTTATCAGAATCGACAGCAAACCAACACCGATAACGATATTTGAGTTATACATGTCGATGTCACAACCTGAAGCTGAAGAGATAGAGAAAGTACATGAGAATATTGAAAGGGTAATACAGTACGCAAAGGGAGATGAATCTAATAGTCACGGGGTACTGCAATGCGGCAATAGCGGAAGGAGTGGAAGAAAGGATTACAGGAGAGTATGGGCTTGGTAGTGGGAATGATAGAGGAGAAACACTGAGTTCTGCAATAAATTTCACATGATAATACCGAATATTCTGTTCAAGAATCGAAAGAGGAGGAGTTTTAGTTGGAAAAGGCCGGAAAATACAGCAATATTTCATATGCAAAACATGATGGTCAAGCGGAGATTCCGGGAACAGATGTTAATAGCAAGGGTGGTAAAATTAAGAGTGCAAAGGGAATTAAACGGTTAAATGCTGAGGAGAGAGCGGATAGGTGAAAAGAGCACATTTAGAGTCTCTATGAGGGGGAGGAATCATCAGATAACGTGATAGAAGAAGAAACAAGTGTCGAGAAGGGAGAGATAGGGGATTTCGTATTAGAATCAGAATTTAGAAGTGGTTTGGAACACTTAAAATCAATTAAGGCAGATGGGATACAGAATATTCGGAATTTATAAAATTGTTTGCGGAAGTGTTAACAATACGATTACTCACGTTGGCGTGTAGGATGGATGAGACAGGCGATATATTATCAGAATTTTGGGAAAACAGCATCTACACAATTCACAAGATTGTAAGTCACCGACAAGTGCTAAAACTATCGCACCATCAGCTTAACACATCATCACCAAGTTGATGCAAGAAAAAATTGCTGAAGAATGGAAAACAGAATTGAGGATGAGTTAGATAACGATCAGTTTAATTTTAGGAAAGGTAAAGGCACCAGAAAGGCAGTTCTCACGTTACGGTTGATAATACGAAGTAAGACTGAAGAAAAAGAAACACATATAAATAGGATTTGTCTACCTGGAAAACGCGGTCGACAACGTAAAATGGTCCAAGCTGTTCAAAATCCTGATAAAAACAGTTGTAAGCTATAGGGGAAGGCGGTTAATGTATAGTATGTATAAGAACGAAGAGAGAAAATCAAGAGCACGCAATCAGGAAGGAAGCGCGCAGATTAAAATGGGGACTAAGACAGCTATGTAATCTTTCGTCTTTATCCCCTGTTGTTCGATCTACTCATCGAAGAAGCAATTACGGCAATAAAAGGAAAGTTCAGGAGCGGAATTAAAATTCAAGGTGAAAGAACACCAATGATAAGATTCGCTGATGACATTCTGTCCTCTCTGAAAGAGAAAAAGAATTAGAGGATCTGTTGAATGGAATGTACAGTCTAATGAAAACAGAAAATGTATTTGGAGGAAAATCGAAAAAAGAAAAAAGGAATGAGAAGTATTAGAAATGAGAACAACGAGAAACTTAACATCAGAATTGGTGATCACGCAGTAGATGAAGTTACGGAATTCTGTTATCTAGGCGGCAAAATAATCCATGACGAACGGAGACATCAAAAGCAGACTAGCGCTGGCAAAAAGTGCATTCCCTTCCAAGAGCAGTCTACCAGTATCAAACGTAGGTCTTAATTTGATGGAGAGATTTCTGAGAATATACGTTTGGAGCACAGCATTGCATGCTAGTGAACATGGACTGTGGGAAAACCAGAACAGAATACAATCTAAGCATTTCAGGTGTGGTGCTAGAGAGCAATGTTGAAAATTAAGCTAACTGATAAAGTGATGAATTAGGAGGTTCTCCGCAGAACTGGCGAAGAAGGCGTTCACGAGGAGAGAAGAACGGTTCGACTTCGACATTGCCAATTTATACATGGATTTTGTAAAAGTGTATGGACGCGTTGTCTTTGACTGAACCTTCTCCTCTCCGAAGTGCGCTCTTTACACTCGAAACACGTTAAAGGATATACAGTGGATAAATGCTGCTCGAAGTACACTGGCATTGACCGAATCACGAAAGCTTATTGACGAGCTGAGTGTTGATATAGTCTGTTTGCATGAACCGTACAGTAGAAAGAATGAGCTTCCATATTTTCCTTCGGATATGGTGATAGTTACTGGCCACGATGAAGCAATGTCTGCCATTTTCGTTACAAGTACAAAAATTCACACTGAGGAAGGTTGCAAAGCTGTGTGATAAGCGCATGATTACAGCAGAAGTGAAAGTCGTGCAGACTAAGTACGTTGTGGTAAGAACATACATGCAGTATTCACATCCCATCGTATCTTATGTAGATAAACGCAGGGTGGTTGCTCTGTATGGAGGGTGGTTTGTTTTCCTTGTGGCAACAGTCGCGAATGAAAAATCATCTTTCTATTACAGTAGGAAAACTGACGAACGAGATGAGATAGTAGAGGACGCAGTTCAGAAACTGGACTTCATTGTTTTATGTCCAGAAGGCCAGCCGAGTACATTCGAGGGACGAGCAGGTGTAACCACTAACATAGATGTCACTTTAGCAAGCAGCACGGCAACAGCCAAGAATAACATTTGACAAGTTATCCAGTACCTACCATCCAGTGAACTTAATGCAATTGTCACCGAATGAATGAAAGACAATAACACAGGGAGCCAAGCAGAGGAAAGCAGGATTGAGTTGGACAACGGGGAAATGGACTGGGATCGTTTAGTTGCCCACCTTGCAACATTTCCAATGGAATCATTTCCTGAATATGTAGTCTTGGGTGGTCAGGAACTAACTGGAAAATAACATAGGACATTTATATTCCTATGGAAAAGGTAAACATTCACTCTACAATCCCTTGGAGACCAGAACTTTCCAATCTGAAGCGAAGGGTAAGATCGAGAAAAAGAGCTTATCAACGTTCTCTAGGACAATCTCAGCGCACTGCTAGGATCCATGAATACAGGGCAACTAGAATGTGCTACTAAACATTGCTTCAAGAAACTTAAAGAATATACTGGGAGAAATTTCTACAAAGGCAACTGAAATTCGACATTTGGGGAAGACAGTATACATTATTGACTGAAAAGTTAAAGGACCTACAATCATGTCCACAATTCGTAAGGAGAATGCTTCCATGACGGCTGGATGGAGGGAATCAGCAGAATATCTGCGGACCGCCCTACTTTCTGGTGATAACACAGACACAGCTACTGTAAAACATGCACAACTATAAGTAAACCAGATAATGGAATACAATCAGACGTTGGTGATACGTTTCGCTCAAGAGGAAGTTGCTCTCAGAATTTCCAAGCTCAGAACTGGAAAGGCACGTGGTCCGGATGGCCTCTATCCAGAGATCGTGCGGATGGTAGGTCAACTGATAGTGCCATATTTGACAGCATTACTAAATGGTGCCTTGCGAATAGGAAGGATCCCGACGAAGTGGAAAATAGCTAGAGCAGCAACGATTAAAAAGGGAAACGATAAAGACCCGGCATCACCTAAAAGCTATAGACCCGGCATCATCGAAAAGTTATAGACCTATTTTCTAATTAGACGTCTTGACCAAAGATTAGGAATGTCTGCTCTCTGATCAGTTGCCGGCGAACAGGCAGCTTTTGGTCTAAACCAGTGTCCAATTTGATTCAGAAAAGATGATACCGTTAGTATAGCTCTTCAGGTTCTACATCTACATCTACATATACACTCCGCTAGCCTCCAAGCGGTGTGTGGCGGAGAGCACAATTCGTGCCAAAGTCATATTTCCCCCCTCTGTTCCACTCGCGGATCGTGCAAGGGAAAAACGACTGTCTGAACGCCTCAGTATTTTTTTAAATTTTTTATTTATTTATTGTTCCGTGGGACCAAATTAAGGAGAAGTCTCCATGGCCATGGAACGAGTCAATACATGAAATTATAACACGATAGTAGACACAGATAAAATGAAATATAAGAAACATATTCAGGCGACAAGTCGTAAGTTTCAATAAAGAAAAAATCAACAATGTAACACTGCAATTTGCTTAATGTTTCAGCTCTTCCAGGAGCTCCTCGACAGAATAGAAGGGGTGAGCCATGAGGAAACTCTTCAGTTTAGACTTAAAAGTGTTTGGGCTACTGCTAAGATTTTTGGGTTCTTGTGGTAGCTTATTGAAAATGGATGCAGCAGAATACTGCACTCCTTTCTGCACGAGAGTCAAGGAAGTGCATTCCACATGCAGATTTAATTTCTGCCTAGCATTAACGGAATGGAAGGTGCCAACTCTTGGGAATAAGCTGATATTGCTAACAAGAAACGACATTAAAGAAAATATATACTGTGAGGGCAATGTCAGAATTCCCAGACTATTGAATGGGGGTCGACAAGATGTTCTCGAACTTACACCACATATAGCTCGAACAGCCCGTTTTTGAGCCAATAATACCCTTTTTGAATAAGAAGAATTACCTCAAAAAATAATACCATATGACATAAGCGTATGAAAATAAGCGAAGTAGACTACTTTTCGTATTGAACTGTCACTTATTTCAGATACTGTTCTAGTGGTAAATAAAGCAGCATTTAGTTTCTGAACAAGATCATGAACATCGGCTTTCCGCTACACCTTACTATCTATCCGAACGCCTAGGAACTTGAGCTGTTCCGTCTCGCTTATAATATGCCCATTCTGTCTGATAAAAATATCGGTTCTTGATGAATGTGAGTTAGAAACTGTAAAAACTGAGTCTTACTGTGATTTAGCATCAAATTATTTTCCACAAGCCACGAACTTATTTCATGAAGTACATTATTTGATACTGTTTCAATATTACTCACAAGTTCCTTCGCTACCAATCTCGTGTCATCAGCAAACAGAAATATTTTTGAATCACCTGTAATACTAGAAGGCATATCATTTATATAAATAAGAAACAGCAGTGGCCCCAGCACCGACCCTTGGGGAACGCCTCACTTAACAGTGCCCCATTGGGACTGAACATCACTACCACTCTCATTATTGTGGAGAATTTCCTTCTGCTTTCTGTTCTTAAAGTAAGAGGTGAACCAATTGTAAACTACTCCCCTTACTCCATAATGGTCCACCTTCTGCATAATATTTTGTAGTCAACACAGTCAAAGGCCTTCGTTAAATCAAAGAAAACACCTAGCGTTCGTAACCTTTTATTTAATCCGTCCAAAACATCACAGAGAGAAGTGAATATAACATTTTCAGTTGTTAAACAATTTCTAAAACCAAACTGTACGTTTGACAGCAAATTATGTGAATTTCAATGCACCAGTAACCTTGTATATACAACCTTCTCGATAACTTTAGCAAACACCGATGACATAGAAATAGGTCTAAAATTGTTAACATTATCTCTGTTTCGCTTTTTATAAAGTGGTTTCACTACTGAGTACTTTAATCGGTCCGGAAACCGACCACTCCTAAAGGAAAAGTTACAGATATGGCTAAGTGCTGGGCTAACATACATAGAACAATACTTCAGTATTCTGCTAGATACCCCGTCATGTCCATGAGAGTTCTTGGTCTTTAGTGATTTAATTATTAACTCAATCTCCCTCTTGTCAGTATCATGGAGGAGCATTTCAGGTAACAGCCTCGGAACACTTTTTTCTAAGAGCGCTATATGATTCCCTGTTGGGATTAGGTTTCTATTTAGTTCACCTGCTATATTTAGAAAGTGATTATTAAATACTGTACATATATGCGACTTATCAGTAACACAGACATGCCCACTACGCACTGATTCTATATCCTCGACCTGTCTCTGCAAACCAGCCACTTCCTTTACGACTGACCATATGGTTTTAATTTTATCCTTAGACTTAGCTATTCTATCTACATACCACATACTTTTTGCCTTTCTAATAACACTTTTAAGCACCTTACAATACTGTTTGTAATGGGCTGCTGTATTTAGATTTCGGCTGTTTCTAACGGTTTGATATAATTGCCACTTTGTTCTACAAGATATTCTTATCCCTCTAGTCAGCCACCCAGGCTGCCTGTTTGTGGTAGTACCCTGTTTTGAATGTTCTAACGGAAAGAAACTTTCAAAGAGCACGAGAAAAGTCTTGAAGAAAGCATTATATTTATCTACTGTATCAGCACTATAAACACCTTGCCACTCTTGTTCCTTGATAAGGTTCACAAAGGTCTCTACAGCAACTGGATCAGCTTTCCTAAACAGTTGATAACTATATTTAACTTGTGTTGCAGCACAAAAATCTTTTAGAGTTAAAATTTGTGCATCATGATCTGAAAGGCCATTCACCTTTTTGCTAACAGAATGCCCTTCTAGTAATGAGGAATGAACAAAAATATTGTCTATGGTTGTTCTACTGTTCCCTTGCACTGTCGTTGGAAAGAATACGGTTTGTATAAGATTATATGAATTAAGGAAGTCTACCAGCATCCTTTTCTTTGCACAATCACTTATACAATTAATATTGAAGTCACTACATATAACTAACTTTTTGTACTTCCTATAAAGTGAACCAAGAACCTCCTCTAGCTTTAGCAAAAATGTTGTGAAATCAGAGTCTGGGTATCTATAAATAACAACAGTTAGAAGTTTAGCTCCACTAAACTTAACCACACCTGCACAACATTCAAACATCTTTTCAGTGCAGTACTTTGAAACATCAATTGACTCAAATGGGGTGCCGTTTTTAACATACATGGCTACCCCCTCACACCGCAAAGAGCTCCTAGAAAAGTTGCCAGCCAACCTGTATCCTGGTAAAGGAAGCCTCTGAATTATCTCCTTGTTTAAGAAGTGTTCAGATGTACCAATAATTTCAGAGTCAACATCTATAAGCAGTTCACTAACTATGTCTCTAATACCTTCAATACCTTGACGAAATATACTAATTCCCTCATTAGTCGGATACCCAAGCTTTGTCGAAAGTATTTCCATTGTTAGAGAGACTTCTCTTAAGCAGGAATACCTGTCAGCTGAATTCAATCTAATAAAGGTGCAGCTCTAACACTCACTACTACAGGAATTTTCCCATGAGTCATACCCCACCTATGCTGTCACCTATAAGCTCTGCCAACCTCCATACCTGTTGAGTTGCAGGCCATGTCTAGTGAAACCCGTCCTGCTGATAGACTCCGACACCACTGAAATGTGACCCATGGCTTGTGTCATCAGCGCACCCCGGAGTCTCATGTTATCCTAGCCACCGTAACTGCTGAGGCCTGCTGTATACTTCCTACATCTACAGCTACTAGAGATTCCTCTCCACTAGACTCTGACAGTTGGTCATATCTATTGCAAACACCAATAGTAAAACTATCTGAAAACCTCCTTCTCCTAGCATATCTCTTGCCAACAGCCATCTCCCATACCCCAACCCTCTTCTCCCTCCTCATGCTATCTAGCTTCTCGTGTGCGTTTTTCAACTGCACCTGAAGGGCACAGATCTTACTCTCCTGTTCCTCTATCAACTTACTCTTGCTACATAACCTGCAGTTCCAGGAGAGGATCTCACCAGAATGCACACTGGCTTCCCCACTGCATACCCCGCAGTGAAAATACTTCGAACAAGTCTCACACCGCAATCCACTACTCACGAACCTACGGCAAAGCCCACACTTCTCACTCATGGTAAAATTGTATAGTTATTGAAACAAGAAAACTACATCATCTAACTTCCGCTACTACAGTAAGAAGATGTTAAAAAACTGACTATAATAATCACAAAGTTACTCTACAAGGGAAGTAACTGCTATTATTAACAGCATTGATCAACAAGAAATGAGAATATTTCAAAAGACTAACAGAGAAAGAAAATCACACGTCTAATGACACAGTAACGAAACTGAAACATTTCCCAAAAACTTCTTCTGAAATTATTTCACCAGAAAACGCCAAGAACAACGGTTGAAGACAACTAAAGTCCCTAAATAAACCACTATATACAAACAATTAATTAGTACTTAGCTTTCGATGCGCCGCTACAGCTGCAACTAGTTAGCGCGGAATGTAAACACAGTAGAAAAGATGAGCTCCTATATTTTCCTTCGGATATGGTGACAGTTACTGGCCACGATGAAGCAGCTCCTTCTGTTTAGCGCGTCGTCTATCCGCAAGTGTGGCCCACTTCAAACTTTCTATGAGATTTGTAACGCTCTCGCGATGGCTAAACGTACCAGTCACGAATCTTGCCGTTCTTCTTTGGACCTTCTCAGTCTCTTGAATCAGACCCAACTGGTAAGGGTCCCATACAAACGAACAATACTCCAAAACTGGACGAACTAACCTATTGTAAGCTATTTCCTTTGTTGAAGGACTGCATCGCTTCAGGATTCTGCCAATAAACCGCAATCTAGAGTTCGCCTTACCCATTACTTGTTATTACTTGTTTAATCTGATCATTCCATTTGAGATCATTTCGAAAAGTCACACCCAGATACTTGACGGATGTTACCGCTTCGAAAGACTGATCACTTATTTTGTATTCATACATTAATGGGGATTTTCGTCTTATACGCAGTAGATTATACTTACTAATATTCAGAGATAGCTACCAGACATTACAACACAAATCCGCATTGATCTGTTCACAACTTTCGTGTGATACTACTTTCCTGTAGACTACAGCATCACCGGCAAACAGTCTAAGGCCGCTGTCAATACCATCAACCAGATCGTTTATGTAAATCGTAAAAAGCAGAGGATCTATTACGCTGCCCTGGGAAATACCTGAAGTTACTCTTGTTTCTGTTGAAGTTACTCCGTTCAGGACGACATACTGCACCCTGTCTGTTAGAAAACTTTCTATCCAACCGCATACGTCATTGGATAGACCGTAAGCGCGCACTTTTTGTGGCAAGTGACAGTGCGGAACTGAGTCGAACGCCTTTCAAAACTCGAGAAATATGGCATCAACCTGGGGGCCAGTAACTAGTGCCTGCTGTATATCATGCAGTAAGAGGGCCAGCTGTGTCTCGCAGGACAGCTGTTTCCTAAAATCGTGCTGGTGTCTGCAGATGAGTTTCTCAGAGTCTAGAAAGATCATTATGTCTGAACACAAAATACACTCCTGGAAATGGAAAAAAGAACACATTGACACTGGTGTGCCAGACCCACCATACTTGCTCCGGACACTGCGAGAGGGCTGTACAAGCAATGATCACACGCACAGCACAGCGGACACACCAGGAACCGCGGTGTTGGCCGTCGAATGGCGCTTGTTGCGCAGCATTTGTGCACCGCCGCCGTCAGTGTCAGCCAGTTTGCCGTGGCATACGGAGCTCCATCGCAGTCTTTAACACTGGTAGCATGCCGCGACAGCGTGGACGTGAACCGTATGTGCAGTTGACGGACTTTGAGCGAGGGCGTATAGTGGGCATGCGGGAGGCCGGGTGGACGTACCGCCGAATTGCTCAACACGTGGGGCGTGAGGTCTCCACAGTACATCGATGTTGTCGCCAGTGGTCGGCGGAAGGTGCACGTGCCCGTCGACCTGGGACCGGACCGCAGTGACGCACGGATGCACGCCAAGACCGTAGGATCCTACACAGTGCCGTAGGGGACCGCACCGCCACTTCCCAGCAAATTAGGGACACTGTTGCTCCTGGGGTGTCGGCGAGGACCATTCGCAACCGTCTCCATGAAGCTGGGCTACGGTCCCGCACACCGTTAGGCCGTCTTCCGCTCACGCCCCAACATCGTGCAGCCCGCCTCCAGTGGTGTCGCGACAGGCGTGAATGGAGGGACGAATGGAGACGTGTCGTCTTCAGCGATGAGAGTCGCTTCTGCCTTGGTGCCAATGATGGTCGTATGCGTGTTTGGCGCCGTGCAGGTGAGCGCCACAATCAGGACTGCATACGACCGAGGCACACAGGGCCAACACCCAGCATCATGGTGTGGGGAGCGATCTCCTTCACTGGCCGTACACCACTGGTGATCGTCGAGGGGACACTGAATAGTGCACGGTACATCAAAACCGTCATCGAACCCATCGTTCTACCATTCCTAGACCGGCAAGGGAACTTGCTGTTCCAACAGGACAATGCACGTCCGCATGTATCCCGTGCCACCCAACGTGCTCTAGAAGGTGTAAGTCAACTACCCAGGCCAGCAAGATCTCCGGATCTGTCCCCCATTGAGCATGTTTGGGACTGGATGAAGCGTCGTCTCACGCGGTCTGCACGTCCAGCACGAACGCTGGTCCAACTGAGGCGCCAGGTGGAAATGGCATGGCAAGCCGTTCCACAGGACTACATCCAGCATCTCTACGATCGTCTCCATGGGAGAATAGCAGCCTGCATTGCTGCGAAAGGTGGATATACACTGTACTAGTGCCGACATTGTACATGCTCTGTTGCCTGTGTCTATGTGCCTGTGGTTCTGTCAGTGTGATCATGTGATGTATCTGACCCCAGGAATGTGTCAATAAAGTTTCCCCTTCCTGGGACGATGAATTCACGGTGTTCTTATTTCAATTTCCAGGAGTGTATGTTCCATAATCCTACAACTAATCGATGTCAGTGAAATTGGCCGGTAGTTATGTGCATCCGAATTTCTACCTTTTTTATGGATTACTGTGACCTGGGCCTTCATCCAGTGCCGTGGAACTTTCCGGCGTTCCAATGATCTCTGATAGATGACGGATAAGAATGGTGCTATGTTTGTAGCATAGTCAACATAAAATCTTAAGGGGATACTGTCTGCATCAGATGCCTTCCTGGCGTCTAAGGATCTTAACTGTCTTACAATCCCAGATACACTAAACACTATGTCAGACATCCTTTCTTTTGTTTGATAATTTAAAGTCTTCTATCGTAAACGAGTTTTTGAAAGCTAGGTTTAGAATTTCGGCCTTGCCAGCAAGAGATGGTATTGAATTATTTGTAACGTTCATAGATTTTACGTACAAAATTCGACAACGAAGTGTGCAGTCGTGCTCATGATTGACATCGCAAGAGGATTCGACAATCATTGGTGGCCTGCGATGTTCGCACGCGTTCGAGATCTGAGGGTCCTCAAATGTCTGTATAAGAGCTTCATAGATTATTGTAGTGAACGTTGCATTTAGTTGCTTGTTGGACAGAGCAAGGTAATCAAAAAGATTATCAAGGGCTCTCCTCAAGTTGCATAAATGCTCCAATTTCCAGAAATCGTATTATTCAAGCACTATTGCATCAGTTAGACGCAGATGACATTCTGGCAGTTGTGTCTGCAGAGTCCAGGAAAAAGGCGAATGATATGCGTGCTCGGATACAGCATTGGTAAAAGAGCAACAAACTGACTATAGCTGTTCATAAAACCACATACACACTAATGATGGGAAGACTTTCTCTTACTAGGAACCCTTCTCTGAGGCCTGGCGGAATACATGTAAAACGCAACCCTGTTTGTAGATATTTAGGCATTCCTCTAGACGAGAAAATAAACTTCCTAAAACACGTAAAATCTGTTACTCAGAAAGCGGTCAAAATCATGCGTAAGGTTGTCATTGCTGGTACAGTTGACAATAAATTACGGTTGCATGTGGTGAGGTCATATCACGCAGCTTTCTTCAACGTCATTGGCTTCGCTGCCAGCATCTCGGCTCATCGCCTTAGACTAGGCAGCTACAAAATAGTACTGCGACGAATTCCACGAAGCGTACTTCTGAGGCTCACCAGTGTCCTTAGCACTACACTTTTAGAGGGTTTCCTGGCCATCCTGGAGATATGTCCGATGAATATGGTGGTACCTTACGGGTCACAGCTGTATTATTTTCGTCGTGAGCAATATCATTGTGTTTACAAGATCACAGGGACGCATATTACTGATAGAAGACATTTCGGAGCCTGGAAGTCAGATGAATGGCAGTCTGACTGGGACGCTGGGAGAACTGCAAGGCGTGTTTAGAGTATATCCCCAAGCATCAGGAACTGGCTAAAATCGAGCGACATCGCCCCTACTCTAGGTATCTTGCACCTATTAACATGTCACGTTCCTTATCCCAATCATCTGCATGGAGTGGACAGTAGTAACACACCAATTTGTGAATGTGGAGAGGAAGGTCGCACTGATCACGTCGTTCTCATATATGACGCCTTTTTCAGGTGGAGAGAGACTGCAGGCAGTTGGAATGCAATCGGCAAATAAGTGACCAAAACTAGTGGACTAAAGTCAGTACGATAGCACATCGGACATCTAAAAGGCAACTGCTTTACTTTCAGTCCATAACATCAAGTGGACGCTCTGAGTATCGAAATAATGTCAACAGGTTGCATGAAGAGTTTCCTCTACTATAAATAGTTATAGGCACACAAATATTTAATTAAGTGAAGCTTCAAGTACATAATGCAAGAAAGAATGCTATGGCCACCCACACGAGTTGGAGCAGACTCGGGAATTGGCGCGGCATTCACATACCACTGTGGGTGATGTACAGTACTGTATCAACAATACGTTTAGAAGAAGATGTAGTTTTAGTTAGAAGGCAAACCTCGAGTTCTTCATAGGTTACCACTAACAAATCTAGTAACGTAAGATGGAAGTTATTCACTTGGAACTAGAGTTAATTCCCTTTATTTTATGCTTTTTAATTGGTTCTTATTTTTCAAATGTTCTGTTTTGTTTCTATATTAATATTACCAATGGTTGCTATTGACATGATCTGCTCCCTCAAACATGATATGAAACAATGTCACGGCGATTGAATACGGCGGTCGTGCTTGTTTCCGGAGGCGGCTACCTGAAGAGGCCTGTTGCAAAACTTTTTTGCAAATGGTGCACTCAATATTCAAGTAGTGTTGCAGATTAATTCTTCTTGCCGACGATGGCTGTCTAAGGAATCTTGTCCATAATTTGTGGGTAGATATTTACAACCAACATTTAAGTAATTTCATTATCACTGATGTTTGAACTAATTTTTTTAATAAACGTGTATTGAACTTTTTTATTTGATTGTGGTGTCTGAAATATAATTTTTGTTACTAGTTGTGGCCTGGCTCTCCCACCCTAGAGCTAATAACACTGGCGCCAAAGTGGTATACGAAATTACAAATGCCATACTACATCGACGTCAGCCGCCAGATACTTCATACACTTTATTAGTGGCCTTCGCAATCATGAGTAGGTTCTTCTAGCAACAGTAGTGCGGTGCAAGTACTTCAGTGCATACCGGGTCACGAGAACGTAGCAGAAAACAAATAAAAATAATTACACAGTTAATTATTTTTCGAAATTATAATTAAAACTTTATGACTACCCGTCGTTGACAGTACAATAAATCATATGACCTTTCCCAATTATATTTATGTGGATATGTTGTCTGTTTTGTCGGACATGTCCGAAAGAGCAGACACCATTGATGACCAGCAGCCGTCTAGAACGAAATTAGAATTATATTAATACCATCAGCTGTTGACAGGCGTTACGTGGTCAGGTGAAAATGTGTGCCCCAACCGGGACTCGAACCCGGAATCTCCTGTTTACATGGCAAACACTCTATCCATCTGAGCCACCGAGGGCACAGAGGATAGCGTGACTGCAAGGACTATCTCGCACACGTCTTCCGCGGGACCCACATTCTCACTTTGTATGTCCACACACTACATTCGTAGTGTCTCACCCCAACACACTCTTTACTCGTGGAAGACATTCTTACCAAGTGCTGTAAGAGTTTGTGGAATATGAGTGCATCCGCACAGAAGAAGGTCATGGCCGGTATTGCCAGAACGATATATTTATATGGATATGGTGGCTGTTTTTTCGGGGCCGAAAGCCTAATTAAAGAAATGTTATCTTATTGCACGGCTGAAGGCCACAAAAAATTTGAAACAACGGCTGAAGGCCTGAACAACAAGTCAGACAAACAATTTAAAATAAACCCCTTCCTTCTTATAAAAAATTTTCCTTTAAAGAATACACAATACTGAAGGCCTTATTAAAAGGCGATCACGGAAATCCTTGGCTGAAGGCCACACACAACACATCTAACAACTAACGGCTTAGGGCCTGGATTACAAACAATTTCAGATAGAACCAATTTTAAGGAATTTTTTTTCTTTTTTAAAATAAAATGAATCTTCAAAATTTTAATTTAACACGACTGGAGTCCTTTATGTAAATTTTTTAAAAAAACTGAACTAATACACGGCCGAAGGCCTTGCACAATACTTCAAACTAAAAGGAAAATCACAATCTAAAACAAACAGAACAAGTGGTGCATAGAAGTGTTCCAAGAGTTGGCCTGAGAAGGTAGCTGAAACGTAAGGTGAGGTGAGACTGGCAGCCAAGAGTTGAAGTTAAATAATCGGCTGGCATTCCAAACTAGGGATTGCCCAAGGACCGACCTACAATTTAACCAATTCCCTTCCAGCCGACCAACGGCACAATGATGGAAAATATCGCACGAGGACGAGGGTACGAACAGTACTACGTCTTCAGAAACTGGCGTCAAAAACAGACAACGGAACAAAAACCACACTAAGCAAAACAAGAACCAAACAACTTAAAAGGGTTCCGAACTACACACCGTGTCAGACAGCATCAACACGATGAGGAATGGCACACTTCCGGAAAACTACGCTAATGACAAGGGTAGGTAACTGGGGTGTTAAAGGCCACAGGGCAGAAAATACCGCTGGTGCACTTCACTGGTAAGTAACAGTCAGTTTTATAATTAATCACACTATAGGAAGACGGCTGCAAGATTTTGGGGACTCCAACACATCATACTTTGCTCCTAGCCCGAGCAGCCCAGGGAGCAGCAACACGAAAATGAACGGAGAGATGTCACAATAGTTGAGGCTTTATAACAGGTTAACTGATCACTCAACTTTAGTGTCCAGGTTCGGTGGGCAATGAACGTTGTCGCTATCGCAGCTAGCAGCTCATGATACAACAGCGCATGCGCGCCGCCCGCGGTCCTGGCCTGGCCTGGCGCCACGGAGACTTGCTCGCTGCTCCGCCCCGTCCGACTGACTCCACACACATCACCACCACCTAGAAATACCAGATGTCACACCAAAGATAGTACGACAGTAGTACTTTTGATTTCTGCAAGAAAACGGATGCAACCTGAGCTTGTGGAAATAGCACCACCAGGAATAATTGGAAACTGTAGTGACAATGGATGGAGCAATGGAGATACATTTGTGATGTTTTTGAAGCGTTTCAATTCTCATGTTAACCCGACTTCTGAATCACCAGGTTTGTTGCTTGTTGACAACCATAAGTCTCACATAACGCTGGGGGCTATCAAGTTTTGTAGGGAACGTCATATAATTATGGTTGGATTTCCACCTGACACTACCCATCGCCTACAACCACTGGACGTTCCATGTTTTGGATCTTAAAAGAGCTATTATAGCCAAGCTTGTGATAACTTTATGGTCACTCATCCAGAGCAGGGGATTACAGACAAAAATGTTAGTGGGCTACTGAGCAATGCCTATTCCAAAGTAGCCACCGTTGGGAATGCTGTTAAGGGATTCAGAAAATGTGGAATCGTGCCTTATGGTTCAAATGGCTCTGAGTACTATGGGACTTAACTGCTGAGGTCATCAGTCCCCTAGAACTTAGAACTACTTAAGCCTAACTAACCTAAGGACATCATACACATCCATGCCCGAGGCAGGATACGAACCTGCGACCGTAGCGGTCGCGCGGTTCCAGACTGTAGCGCCTAGAACCGCTCGGCCACTTTGGCCGGCCGTGCCTTATGATCCTCTTGTGTTTGATGAGGACGATTTTGCTGCAGCAGACGTCATAGACCGTGCTCTTGTTTCAGACAGTCCTATTGAACATGAAAATCCTGCAGTTCAGAGTGAAGAACCTAATGTGCAGTCCTCAAGAAAGCTGAATGTAGAAGCAGGACATTCAAGTAGTGCCAATCCGGATAAACCAAAATTATGCAGAAGTATTTTTGACTTAAAACCAGTGCCGAAAGAATGACCAAACATGAGGAAACGTAGAACTCACAAACAATGTGCAAATGTTTTAACAAGCACGCCTATGAAGGACAGTTTAGAGCAGAAATAAGCACAGAAGATGGAACAAGAACTTCTAAAGCAACAAAGACGACAGGCTCTGGATGCTAGAAGTAGAAGTTTTACTAAGCAACTAGCGATTTCCTCTTGTGATTTAAAGAAAAACCGCGGAATTTCGATAAAATCAATCACTGCTTCCCGAGAAACTTTAGTTCAGTGTCCTGGATGTGATGAGATACATGAAGACCCTCCATCAGAAGTTCGGATACAGTGCTGTAAGTGCTTTACATGGTGGCACAAAGACTGCTCAAACTGAGAAGGAGGGAAATTTGTATGTGACTTCTGTTAATGTATGTTCAACAGTGTTTTAATATTGATAATAATAAAAATATATTGCAGTTTTATTAAGTGTCATCTTGCCCCGATGTCAAAGTAATCTTACCGTAGTACTGCGGCAAGATGACAGTTTCGAATTACTTTCTAAAATTAACAAAAAAAATCAGATAACATTACAATAAAATGATATATAATTACGAACATTGCAATAAAGACTAGCATAATAATATTTGCAATGAAAAAATATTTTCTTCAAAAAATGAATTTACGAAAAATGTTTAACCGTTAACATCACCAACTTGCCCCGGTCTCCCCTATAGGACTGCTCTCCTCTGAACAACTATCAGTAGTCTCCAGAGGTCGTTTATTCGGTTGCATTTCAGTTTCATGAGTAGTGGTAACAGGTTTTCCCTTCGTTGTTAACGGGGGAAATTGACTGATATCTTGAAGAGGGACATCAGTTTCGCTCGCTGCGTTGACATCCTCAACCTGTTGATCCGGGCTGTTCTTTGGTAACACATCATTTAAGGTCAGTTTCGGGCGCTGTATCAAATTACTTTAAAGAATCACAGTTCGTCGCGGACATTCCTGCCTAAAATGGCCGGTTTCGTTACATATATAACATGTAGCTTCCTGACCTGTGTAAACAATTTGCGCTTTTTATCCGCAAACAGTTGTGTGAAACGGAATATTTGTTTTAACGCCCATCTCTACTCAGCGGACACCGTTGAAATATTAAAGTTTAAAGCGAGGCGACCATCTTTCATTTACAATTGATTTAACGTCCCCGTAGTTTGAAAGAGCTTCCTTAATCTTATTATTTTCAATTTCAATGGGAAGATTCGAGACACAAACGGTTTTGTAATCAATGTCCGCTCTATAGATGGAAACCTTACTTTTATAGTCATTTCATTGCACGAAATCTACTTCACATCCACACTTTCGTAACACTTTATCAACAGTCGTAGCACTGAACAACTTGACAAAAACGCGGTATTTTTCCAGTTACCAGGTATGGACGGTTTCAGAATTGAGACCAATTACCTGTGTAATCCAGTCATGTTTTTCCAGGGATTTCGACTGAACAGGACAGGGTTCCTTGTCAAATGCAAATACCAGAGTATTCTTCCAGCAACGAAATTTAGATTAAACAACCGAAATTCCAATTAGCAACAGCACGACCAGAATGAGCGATTAGATCACATGGAATATGAATGAACACGGAGATTAACGGACGGACAGTACTCGGCGAAGCACAAACACAGCGATGTAAACACGGAAGTGCAGCGTAGTAGTAAACAACGCCCACTCGCTAGCGCGGCTGAAACGGAACTGGCTATCCAAACTCACGTACGTCGTCAGCCGTTCGTGTACAACCTGAACCCGTACATGTATTACGTACAGGTATACATTTTAACTGAGAGTCGCTTGCCAGGTGTCGACGAATAAATACGATATCCCAGCGCATGTGCTGTTCAGAAGTGCTAGGCCATGATTCTGCGGACATGCATTCGATTTCCGATGTGGCATAAAATCTCAGTCGTCATTCCATGGTAATGCTATGGCAGTTACTGTTAAAGCTTTGCTCCGATTCGGGGGGAGGGGAAGAATAGTGTTATCGAGATGCAATATCACACGAACAACCAATTTTTTCTTCTCAACGAGGAAAACTACCTCATTGTGTGGGCTAAAAAATGTGTATTGTGTTGATTGTGGGAGCTCCATTTCTTAGCCAATCTTTCTCGTTGATGGGACAAGACTTCCACAGATCATTTGCAGGAAACACGGAAGCAGAGAGGCGATGTAAAATTTTAAAAACACGTGGATTTGGCACGCACAGAGACGCATAGATGAAAGGCGTGGAGTTTTATTCGAGAGTTATCTTGAAATTTCATGCTGCAAAAATTGGTTCAAATGGCTCTGAGCACTATGGGACGTAACTTCTGAGGTCATCAGTCCCCTAGAACTTAGAACTACTTAAACCTAACTAGCCTAAGGACATCACACACATCCATGCCCGAGGCAGGATTCCAACCAGCGGACGTAGTGGTCCCGCGGTCCCAGACTGTAGCGCCTAGAACCGCTCGACCACCCCGGCCGGCGTTCATGCTGCAATCTGCAGTAGAAGCTGGTCATTTCGTTCTGTGTCGCTGTTTTCGTGAGAACAATTTCCACGAGGGCTATCATGAGAGGAGAATGGATGGGTCTTCTCTTTTTGTTTCTTTTCATCTGAATTTAACAAAACATGACTAGTTATTTCATCATGTGGTAGAAGCCTCACGTATTACCGAGCAGGTTTAATATATTGACGAAAACTTATGGCAACACCAAAAACTATTTAATGTAGAGTAATGAAATTTCGGGAATACATTTTTCATGGTACCATGTTGTCGTTGTGGTCTTCAGTCCTGAGACTGGTTTGATGCAGCTCTCCATGCTACTCTATCGTGTGCAAGTTTCTTGCCGGCCGTTGTGGCCGAGCGGTTCTAGGCACTTCAGTCGTGAACCGCGAGACCGCTACGGTCGCAGGTTCGAATCCTGCCTCGGGCATGGATGTGTGTGATGCCCATAGGTTAGTTAGGTTTAAGTAGTTGTAAGTTCTAGGGGACTGATGACCTCAGAGGTTAAGTCCCACAGTGCTCAGAGGCATTTGAACCATTTTTTGCAAGTTTCTTCATCTCTCAGTACCTACTGCAGCCTACATCTTTCTCAATCTGCTTAGTGTATTCATCTCTTGCTCTTCCTCTACGATTTTTACCCTCCACGCTGCGCTCCAGTGCTAAATTGGTGATCCCTTGATACCTCAGAACATGTCCTACCAACCGATCCCTTCTTCTAGTCGCGTTGTGCCACAAATTTATCTTCTCTCCAATTCTGTTCAATACCTCCTCATTAGTTATGTGATCTACCCATCTAATCTTCACCATTCTTCTGTAGCACCACATTTCAAAAGCTTCTATTCTCTACTTGTCTAAACTATTTAGCGTCCATGTTTCATTTTCATACATGGCTACACTCCATACAAATACTTTCAGAAACGACTTCCTGACACTTAAATCTATACTGAATGTTAACAAATTTCTCTTCTTCAGAAACGCTTTCCTTGTCGTTGCCAGTCTACATTTCATATCCTCTATACTTCGACCATCATCAGTTATTTTGCTCCCCAAATAGCAAAACTCCTTTACTACTTTAAGTGTCTCATTTCCTAATCTAATTCCCTCAGCATCACTCGACTTAATTCGACTACGTTCCATTATCCCTGTTTTGCTTTTGTTGATGTTCATCTTATATCCTCCTTTGAAGACACTGTCCATTCCGTTCAGTTGCTCTTTCAGGTCCTTTGCCGTCTCTGACAGAATTACAATGTCATCGGCGAACCTCAAAGTTTTTATTTCCATGGTATCATGTGTAAGTGATTAACACTGCAAGATCGGAGGTTAGTGTACATTCGAGATAAGCCGTTGCAAATGTGAAATATCATTACATTAATAACCAGTATAAGCGCCAAAATGTTGAATGCAAACATGAAAACGTGCATGTGTTATGTTGTACATGTACCAGATGTCAGTTTGTGAGGTGGAGTTCCATACGTCTTGCATTTGGTCGGACAATACATCGATGGTTAGTGCTTTATTGGATGACGCTGGCACTGTCCGATGGTGTACCAAATGTGCTTGACTGGAGACAGGTCTGGTGATCGAGGAGGTCAAGTCAGCATGTCGACATTCTGTAGAGGATGTTGGTTTATAGCAGCTGTAGGTGGGCGGGCGTTATCCTGTTGGAAAACACCCCATGGGATGCTGTTCATGAAGGACAGCACAAGAGGTAGAATCACTAGATTTATGTACAGTTTTGCAGTCAGGGTCCGTGGAATAAGCACGACAGTGCTCCTGCTGTCAAACGAAATTGCACCCCATAATTCCAGGTGTAGGTCCAGTGTGTCTAGCACGCAGATAGGCTGGTTGCAGATTCTCAACTGTCCACCTTCTAACTAACAAGTGACCATCACTTGCACCGAGACAGAACCAATTTCATCAGATAACGCAACAGACCTCCACGCGGACCTCCAACGAGCTTTCGCTTGATACCACTGAGGTCGCAAATGACGGTGGTTTGGGGCCTCTGATGTTCACGCTACTGGTCATCTGTCTCAGGGCGGTCCTCGAAGTAACTGTTTTGCAACAGTCCGTTGTGTCACTGTGGTGCCAAATGCTGCTTCACTTGATGCTGCAGACGCACTATGATGAGTCGTATGCCGAATGCGATGGTCTTCCTTTTCAGTAGTGCCACTTGGCCGTCCAGAGCCTGGTTTTCTTGCTACCGTAGATACTGGTGATTAGCGCTGCTAAAGTAATGTACAGTGTCTACATTCCTGCCAAATCTTTCTGAAATATCGCAGAAGGAACAGGCAGCTTCTCATAGCCCTTGGACAAGACCCCGTTCAGAATCAGCGAGGTGATGATAATGGCATCTTTATCACCTTAAAGGCATTCTTGACTAGCATCAGTTCACTACATCCAATTTCAAAGGTAACTAATGCTCACGACTGTTTCGGAGTATATTAAAAGCAAAGGTGACTTGTATACTCATAGTGGCGCTACTAGCGACACTCTTAGGCGACTGGCGCGCGATGTGAATATACACTGCTGGCCACCCTGAAGGAAGCATCCGAATCAAGTGAAATTTACACCATGGGTTTTCAGCGATGAGATATGCAACTGATTAGAATTTCAGCGCAGACGCACATCACGCGCGCCTGTGGCGCCACCTCATAGCGCCATTTAAGGCTTGGCGATTTCGAAGAGTGTACCTTCGGCACGTGTGTTTACCTTGTGGTTGTTTCACAAGACGATCAGTTATGCCTCGTAGACAACAACGAACATCGTTTGATCAAGTATCCGGGTTCGACAGAGGAAGGATAGTGGCTCACCGAGATTGTGGATTATCATACAGAGAAATCGCTAGTCGTGTTGGACGAAACCAAACAACTGTAATGCGGATATGTGACCGTTGGATGCCGGAGGGTACGACGGACCGACGTGGTCGATCGCATTCACCTCGGTGCACCACTGCACGTGCTGATAGGCAAATTGTGCGCGTGGCAGTGACGGACCGCTCAGTGACATCCCGAACCATAGCACAGCACATTGCGTCTGTAACGCATCATCCAGTGTCAGCGCGTACCATTCGACGCCGTTTACAGCAGAGTGGTCTGTCCGCAAGACGTCCATTGCTTCGTCTACCATTGACGCAGAACCACAGACGTCTCCGTCGCCAATGGTGTGATGACAGACGGATGTGGACGGCGGAATGGAATGACGTTGTCTTTACTGACGAGGCACGCTTCTGTCTGCAACACCACGATGGTCGGATTCGAGTGTGGAGACACCGTGGGGAGAGGATGCTGGACAGCTGCATTATGCACCGCCACACTGGTCTTGCACCGGGTATTATGGTATGGGGCGGTATTGGATATTACTCTCGCACGCCTCTAGTACGCATTGCCGGCACTTTAAATAGCCGGCGCTACATATCCGAGGTGCTGGAGCCAGTTGTCCTTCCTTACCTTCAGGGCTCGGCCACAGCCATATTTCTACAGGATGATTCGTGACCACACGTGGCACGCATTGTCCAAAGGTTCTTCGTCAATAACCAGATTGAAGTGCTTCCCTGGCCGGCTCGCTCTCCGGATCTTTCGCCGATAGAAAACATGTGGTCCATGGTTGCTCAACGAGTGACCCAGATTACATCCCCAGCTGCCACACCAGATGATCTTTGGCAACGTGTGGAAGCTGATTGGGCTGCTGTACCCCAGGAACACATCCAACGTCTCTTTGACTCAATGCCGAGACGTGTGGCAGCGGTGATCTCCAACAATGGCGGCTACTCTGGCTACTGATTCTGGCAGGAACCACATGTCACAGACGTCTGTAAACGTAATCATTTGATACTTGGTCAACATGTTATCTACAAAATAAATTTTGTTGTGCTACCTCTTGTCTTTCTTGGTGTTGCATTTACGGTGGCCAGAAGTGTACATCATCTTTCGGATGTAGAAACCGCGAAATGGCCTTCGTTTATGTCGCAAAAATCCTTCTTGGTGTTACGATTTCCTTCGGTTTGTGTATTCGCGTGTTAGATCAGTACCTTGTTCGTATGATAGGACCAATTATAATGTAACAGACAGCTACTATGTGTTTAAAAAGTGACCTGTTGAGGTAGTCATCACTCTTACCTTATCCATTCGTTGCAGGTCTGTTCAGCAGATTAAAGATGCTGTACACCTACATCTACACCTACATCTACATCAACATCTACATCCATACTCCGCAAGTGGCGGAGGGTACCTTAAGTACCTCTATCTGTCCTCCCTTCTATTCCAGTCTCGCATTGTTCGTGGAAAGAAAGATTGTCGGTATGCCTCTGTGTGGGCTCTAATCTCTCTGATTTTACCCTCATGGTCTCTTCGCGAGATATACTCAGGAGGGAGCAATATACTGCTTGACTTCTCGGTGAAGGTATGGTCTCGAATCTTCAACAAAAGCCCGTACCGAGCTACTGAGCGTCTGTCTTGCAGAGTCTTCCACTGGATTTTCCGGATTTTATCTATCATCTCAGTAACGCTTTCGTGATTACTAAATGATCCTGTAACGAAGCCCGCTGCTCTCCGTTGGATTTTCTCTATCTCTTCTATCAACCCTATCTCGTACGGATCCCACGCCGGTGAGCAGTATTCAAACAGTAGGCGAACAAGTGTACTGTAACCTACTTCCTTTGTTTTCGGACTGCATTTCCTTAGGATTCTTCCAATGAATCTCAATCTGGCATCTGCTTTACCGACTATTAATTTTATATGGTCATTCCATTTTAAATCACTCCTAATTCCTGCTCCCAGATAATTTATGGAATTAACTGCTTCTAGTTGCTGACCTGCTATACCGTAGCTATATGATAAAGGATCCTTCTTTCTTTGTATTAGCACCACATTAAACTTCTCTACATTGAGCTTCAATTGCCATTCCCTGCACCATGCGTCAGTTCGTTGCAGATCCTCCTGCATTGTTACGAGTACAACCTCTCGATGTACTACAGCATCATGAGCAAAAAGCCTCAGTTAACTTACGATGTTATCCACAAGGTCATTTATATATATTGTGAATAGCAACGTTCCTATGACACTCCCCTGCGCCACACCTGAAATCACTCTTACTTAGGAAGACTTCTCTCGATTGAGAATGGTCACAGCAGGTAATTGCTTTTCTTTATTTTGTATTTGTAAATGACATTAGCTCGCGGTTCCAACTGATGTGTGGTTTCACAAAGGGTGAATAAAAATTGAGTTGGATTAACAATTCGGTACATTGGTAACCTCGCCCAGGAATTAAGCCTGAGTCATTTTTTACGAATCGGCACCCTTAATTCATTTATGAGGATGTCGTCTTTCTTATTATACGATCTGTTGCACTATAAATTTTCTTAAACATTGGGTTTGTCGGGAGAAATGTCTCTCCTTGTGTTTATGGGGAGAAATACGACTCCTGTGTAGTCCAGCTGGAACAGAACTTCCTGAGAGGTTCGTTAACTCGAGTCAGCGTGTTGCATACAATGGCAGATCATGAAAGGATTCGGCCAGTTGAAACCTTCTGATTTGCAGCCAGAACTTCCTTAACGGGGTTACAGGATTTCTCTACACGAAACCTTTTGACGGCAGGAAGCGTTTTGCATAAAATGAATTCGCTGCTGTTGATCTAGTTACTGTGACGTCTTCAATGAAAGGAAGCCAATATAGAGTCATATCTTTGATAGATGAAATTAAAGAGGGAAATTTTATTGTAAGCTCATAGTTCATTAAACTAAATCTGTGTATTTATTTTCCATCATTTTTTCTTGTAAGTCCTACTATGTCTTTATTTCTCTAAGTCTTCTTTTCGGCACTGGAAACTTTATGGATGGTTGTAACGTTTGATATTCTTCGGTTTCAATGTTGATATGCCATGTACTGATTAGGAAACTAACGACAAATAAAACTTCTCTCGTATTAAATTACAAATGTGTGCCGACAAGCACCCAGAGCAGGAGGAAAAGAGACAAAGGACAAATCGCTTACGAAATGTGGAGGTAGCACATAGCGGAGGGGAAATGGTGGCACCAAAACATGTAGATGTGGATGACTGAGAGTGTGCTCTTAGTTTAGAGAACAGAATGGGAGTCGCAAATAACACTGCGAAATCGCGAATGAGAACGCGGTAACAAAGCCAAATGGCTCTGAGCACTATGGGGCTTAACTACTGTGGTCATCGGTCCCCTAGAACTTAGAACTACTTAAACCTAACTAACCTAAGGACATCACACACATCCATGCCCGAGGCAGGATTCGAACCTGCGACCGTAGAAGTCGCGCGGTTCCGGACTGCGCGCCTAGAACCCCTAGAACGCGGTAACACCAGAAAATGTAGACGTGATCATGACTCTTCAAATAAGATAAAGCCAAATAAAATTTTCCCTCACCTAGTGATGCTCAGATGAGATAACCCAGCGCTTCAATGACGGAACGATTTGGAGAAAAGGTTACGTTTGATACATTACTCGAAAGGTTCAATTTCTTCTGACATTTAAACAGAAGTTGCTTCTGACATTTGAACAGAGACAAGAAGTGATAAATTGACGACAGCAACAAAGGAACAAGTAATGAAGATTAGAATGTGAAGGTTTTAGGCTGTCGAGAAGACGGCAGTAATGCACATAACTTTGTGCAGTGTTCCGAAAACTGCGCACTAGAAACACGATGTCTTGCCAGGAGAATACTGAAGCTTTCAAAAGATTTCTCCAGCAGCAGCTGTTTGTCCAGGATGAGGACTACAGGTAATGGAAACCAAAGTGCAGCATTTTTGGGCAGCAACGCTATCGAAAAGACATCGTAGAGATGGATTTCGGTCACAAGCTGAAGGACACTTCTGGCCATATCAGCAAAACATAGGTAACTGAAACAACTACCAACACAACAGTGGTTACCACTTTTGCCGGGGATCCTGTGGACAAGAGATTCTAGACCAAACATTTTGATTTTTTAAAATTTGATCACCTGATCTGCTTGAGATTACACTGTGGAGAATTCATCACTATAATGATGGGAGGCGTACACAGGAATGAAAATGGAGTAACTCTCAATAACCTCGGAATCAGTGTAGTAAATGTCGTACAGCATTTCAACGTAGGGGAACTACTTTCACAAGAGGAGACTGCTGCTACAAGAAGTTTGCATCTGGTATTCATCAATTGATAGGAGAATTAAGTTGTAAGCAGTTCTGGTCTGTGGAAGTCACATTTCCATCCTTTCACACGTAGCACTTCGGATACGCGCCGAGAACAATGGCTGTCCAGTGTTACTTTTAAAGCTGGTGAAAAAGAAGGGCCCATAATCAGTAAGAGTATTGGCATAAGACAGCAGATGCTGCTGGAATTCACCTGCCAAGGTCATAAGCTGAAATGTAATACCTTGTGACCTATTAACCTGATCTTTAGCAAGGATTTTCTAAGCGAAAATAATCCAGTTCTGGATTTTGGGGCCGGCCGTAGTGGCAGTGCAGTTCTAGGCGCTACAGTCTGGAGCCGAGCGACCGTTACGGTCCAGGTTCGAATTCTGCCTCGGGCGTGGATGTGTGTGATATCCTTAGGTTAGTTAGGTTTAATTAGTTGTAGGTTCTAGGCGACTGATGACCTTAAAAGTTAAGTCGCATAGTGCTCAGAGCCATTTGAACCATTTTTGTGGATTTTGGGTGTGATGAGATACTACTGCAAATAATTGTGGCAATATGCATCCGTTTCAAGGAACAAATAATCTGTGAGCAGATCCAGCCCAGTTGTTTAAAATTATGCTTAAAGTCTGAGAGGCTCAATGTAAGACCAGAGAGCCTTTTTTCGAGTCAACAGGAATATCTTCTGAATAATGAGAAATTAAATCCAAAATTTAAAAAAAAATTGTGAGGCAATTGCAAATATATGTACACCTGAAAGTGAGAGTCCTTCTGAAATCTTACAGGATAATGCATCAGTTATCTTACTGATGATGGGTACCATAAAGAATATATTTAAGATGAAGATGCAAGTGAAGTTCTTGGAACACCTCTAAGCAATCCTTCTCATGTATAAAAGAAAGGTGTTAGAGGAAATCCAGAAAGTAGTCAAGGTGTGATCGAATCAGTGATTTTCGTCTTAGAATAACTCCGTGCAGAAGGTCCCCAATAAGGATGGCATGATAACATGATAATCTTCATGTTAGACTCACACCAGATTAATACCATCTTTGTGCCTCAAACTGATTGATGAGGAAACCTGGAAGAACTGTCTCAGAAATTTCACAGTTTGCAAGTTTTCTCATCAACAGATCTGCACTAAAGTTATTAGCAAATTGAACTGGACCATTCATGTCAATATTAAACTGCCATCCTTTGTGTTGACGATAGTTATTTTTGTAGGCACATCCCTCGTGGGCTAAACATTTCTCCACTGTGCTTATTCGTCGTTTGCATAGTGTCCTTGTCAAGTCGCTGTGGAACGGGGAGACACTGTGTGTAAACAACAACAGTGCAAAGAACCTTGGGAAGAGCACAATCAAGTATTAGGCAAGTACTAGGTGTGTTCCTCCACGCACTTTGGAATCAATGTGTCTTTGGAAATATAGACAAAATTTGTTTTGGTTCTACTTGAATTAAAATTTTGGGTCACATAATTACAAGAGAATTGATTTCATCTGACCTGGCCGAAACTAAATCCACTGAATGATTTCTGACTCCCAAGGGCAGGCATCAGCTTTAGGGGTACCTGACCCTCGCATAATTTTTTGTTCCATTGGAAATGGAAATGAGCGTTTGGCGTCATTGGCCGGGAGGCCCCTCGCGGGGCAGGTCCGGCCGCCATATCGCAGGTCTTATTACATTCGGCGCCACATTGGGCGACCTGCACGCCGGATGGGGATGAAATGATGATGAACACAACACAACACCCAGTCCCTGAGCGGAGAAAATCTCCGACCCAGCCGGGAATCGAACCCGGGCCCAGAGGACGGCAATCCGTCACGCTGACCACTCAGCTACTGGGGCGGACGTTCCATTGGTATAAAGGTGTTATAATGACCTTACCTGTGTGATCTGACATGAGAAATGATGTAATATGGAAGCTGGAAGTGAATTCCACTCACTAAAGTAGGCAATCATAGCCGTCCTTAATTTAGCGCATCCTGATTTATTGCACAGACTCTGCATGACGACAGACAGTGCCAAACCTTTCCTGGACATTGTTTTTCTTCAAGAAATTAAGGGAAAAGAAAAGGACATAAAAGCAAACTATTTAAGCCTCTACTGCCTAAGGAATTATGCATCTTCCTCTTTGCCAGAACTTTCAAGAGAACAGGGCAGAGACCCCATTCTCCTGGATGTAAAAAAGAAATAAAAAAATAAGGAACAAACTTCAGTTAGGCAGTTATACTTATTAAGGAAAGATTTCCATTTCGTTACAGCAATTTGAACGAATCACATTGGCTGTTGTGCACACCAGATGGGTTAATAAAGAAACTTATATGCAGCACATACCTATGTTTCACAAATGTTGTGCAGAAAAACTTTTTCCTGAAATTGCAAACAGCATATTTTGGCAGTGGGTGAGTTGACGCTGAAGTTTACAACTTTGACTATGCTGTGTAGGGAAACTAAAACGGCTGTGACAAAAGTGCTTCAGAAAAAACTTTTACAAGTTGTCGGGCACATGGATGAGGTGATTTCCAGTAGTGGACTGCCGTTTTGGTCACGCTTGTGGGTGGCAATGTTGATACAGAACAGCTTAAAACCACTCCATCTTCAGACACATGGGACAGGGTTATGAGACAACTAGATAATCTGTGGCAAATGCATTGCTCTAAGCACAGCTGTTTCTCTTTTTTTTCCAAGGCTGCGTTTAGGTAGCTACACTAAACAGCATGTACTTTGAGATATTTTTCTAGCACCTCCAAGACGTCATGAACGATCTTTCCCGTAACATCATGTTACTGCCATCTAGCGCTGTGCTAAAGAACTGTCTGCGCACAGATAGATGTAATGGTCCCTGCAGCATACAGGCTCTATGCCCCCCAAACGAGATTTTAGGATTGGGAAAATTTACTTTAGGCAACTTAGCGGTTAGGCCTGTCTCTCTCTCAGATGCCCGAGCACTTGCTTCAGATGGAGTGCTGGGTCCACAACATAAAGGTCCATGGATCATAACCACACTCTGCTACCATTGGAATGATAAGGATACAGGGATCTGAAAGTAATAGGCTACCAAGCCCACACTCATAAAACTACAGTTTCACAGTATATTTCACGCCGACGCTTTTACATTGGGCACATGCTGGCAATCTAAGCACTCTTGGTAATTAAGTTAAGCTCTTTGTGAAGCACTGCATAAATATTCCATTTCGTCACTATTTCGTTATGTCGTTGTAAAAAGACAGTTACATTTTGTGTGCGTCCTATAGCCCTACCTTTGCCATTTACAAGAACCTGACAACTATTTTTGCGGTCAGCCGGAGAGGGATGGGGAACATGTTGACCATAGTTTCCAGTCTGCAAGTCCACATAACTCTTTGTGCTCTCAGAAATAAAACGTTCCTACTTGATATTTACTCAGTCGAATCAGGAACAAACGACGAAGAATGAAAGTTTTGAATTTTAAGTAATTGGTATAATCAGTATAAGTTCACATGCGCAAAATATAATAATGTCCCTGATAATAATAATAATTAATGGTCCTTTCGGTAACAGCAATATTAACAGTTCAAGGGCTATCTCTGTGGTAAGTTCCAGGTAAAATGGTCTGTACGTCTTACTTCTGATATCAAACGTTAACTGCTCGCCTTGGATCATAATCTCGCCACTTGCCGTGCGGTTTCGTGAACATAACGGTTTGGACACAGTTACTTTTGTGATATCCAAGCGATCCAGGACGGTGTACAGTCCTCCTGAGTTCGCTTCCTGCTTTTACCGAAAACGCATTTGCTTGGTACCTACCATCTCTGACTTCATCCGAGGAACAGTGCACGCAGGCGTTTAACAGATGCTGACAGATTGATATCCTGGTGCGAAGTGTTTCTTCCAATTGCCTCTCTGGATGTGTTTATGTATGGGTGCATCGGACAGCCAAGTGGAACATCTGCCATCAGCTGCCCTAGGCACAAGTAGCAGTATCTAAATGGCCCCTTTCTCGGACACATATTAATTAATATCTCTGTTCTTTAATAATTTAATATCTTCTAAATTTTTGTATGATTATAGATAAGTTTGTTTTAGTTACTGAAATAATTTTAGGTCGACTGCATTTAAACATTGCCTGCTAGCGTTTTTAGAACGGACTCAACAGTAGAAATGACCCTTGAACTGCCTCTTAAAGATTCCTTACAGTGAATGTTATTTACAATAAAGTCTTGAAACTTGGCATAGCCGTATTATTTCATCAATGAATAGAGGGCTGTAATTAGAACTTTCTGTTACAAGTACAAACGATACTTAATCTATTATGAATAAGGACGCATTCGTTCCAAATTTGATTTTTAGTAAATAACTTGAAAACTAATAGGGGTACCTAACTGGTATCACATATTTAATGCTTTTACACGAAACTGAGGTGACATGAAAATTTCCATCTTTCTGAGTCTAGTTTTTGCGCCTTCAGCTTTTCGCAAAAACGCAGATTTTGGCAAAAATATTGCTCTCACGAAGTTGAAACACATAACTTTTAATTGTGACATATCTTTGCATATTGTAAACAATATTTGCTCTGTGGTCTTATTATTCTACACAACTTATTTTTTCCTTAAGATCGTATATTTTGCCTAACTTATTCATTTGATCATTGTGAGACTTTACCATGTTAACATTAATATTCTTAAGCACACACTGATGAAGTCTGGAGAAGTTATTTTACATTTCAATTTCACTCTTAGACTGTGGTGCAGTCCTCTGTACGTTAGGCACAGGCGTGTTATGATGACATGGCGTTTTTTATAGTTAACTGTGGTAAGCCCCGGCACGCTCGCTCTGCTCTGTACCTCCTCCAGTGATACAGAGTTTGTTTCACCTTAACTTGTACTCGTTTGGTAGTTGATGATTATCTCAAAGTCACCAACAAACAAACCAGACACTTTAAATCTCAAAATAAATTTCCTTTAATAGCCTCAGCTTTAAATCAGTCTAAAAGTGGTAACTGACAAACTTCCAATAACAAGAGTTAAATTGCAATCTACACGCCAATTACAGTGCCAAAGCAGCGGAGCAACAGCTGATATAGGAAGTTAAAGGCTCAGCCTTTAAAACTTCGTTCAGAAGCTGGTAACGATCATTAACATTTGGCATATATCTCAACAGGCCTTCCCAACAAATTTAGACAAGTATCATGAAACAGTTACGTTACAGACCTCTAGAACAGAAAAAATAACTTATTACCACACACAGCACAGCATAAAAAAAAAGCTACATATTATGTAAGTGACAGTACCAGAGTTCTACCTTTTCCACAAAGCAACAGCATATCTCCGTCAGTGATATCACTGTTCCAGTTACTCGGATGACTTCATGGCCCCTTATGCCCAGATGCACACATGTCATCCAAGAGCTAGTTAGTACCTAAGGAATGAAATATGAAGAATTTACTCTTGACTGGGATAGTTGAACAAATTCAACCCCAGTGACAACCCATACTACAGAAGTTAGTATTTATCACAGTCAAGATCCACATCAGTCAGTTTACAGCAGAGTGAAGTATGTGACAAGATCCCACCAAGGAGTTCAATGATTTAAGGTTTAATTAAATCTCAAGAGAAGGCTCATTACTGATGGCACTACCCTTGGAACCTTAAATGAAATGGGCTTATTAATGACTTTATTTGATCGTAGTTTACTTTATCCTCTTATATTCTGTAACTTTAACTTTTTTTTTTACTTTAATCACAAAAAACTGGTCTTCGTCTTTAGTGTTTAGCGCTTACGTCTGCTACTGATCCTGATGCCATGATCGTTCAGGTGTTCATCTTGTATGCATACGCTGTGTAAGCACTTTGAAATTTAGCTATATTACTTTGTATGACGCTATTAAAGACATATTTTGATTTGATATTTATACGTTGTTATTTCCTCTATGTTTTTTCCTCCTTTCCTTAAAGTACTTTTGGTTGCATGTGATTGCTATGGTTTGCATACATGTGTTTTAATGCATTGTTTTTAGGTAGTTTTTGTATTTCGTAAAAAGTGTCTTAACAATGGTTAAGCTCGCGACCTATAGGAACTCTTGCCGCACTATACGCGGTGTTTGCATGATGTGTCACGGTAATGTTTGTGGGCACAGTAGACGGATATTGTGCCGCGTGCGGCTCCTGCCGCGATTATTTTGTAAGTGTACCCCTGTTTTGTACTGGTGTGGCAGAGACAGCTGCTGTGTTCAAGGTAACACTCGATAGTCGTTGACGTTTCTCCACCACCTTCCTGTACTTTCTTATGTTCTAAGTGGGTTCACCTTCCATTTCATATGGTTTTATGATGGCTGATACAATAGCTCCCTACTTAGCAATCACATACAACCGCTCGCTCACCGATAGATCTGTACCTACAGATTGGAAAATTGCGCAGGTCGCTCCAGTGTTTAAGAAGGGTAGTAGGAGTAATCCATCTAACTACAGACCTATATCATTGACGTCGGTTTGCAGCGGGGTTTTGGAGCGTGTACTATATTCAAACATTATGAATCACCTCGAAGGGAACGATCTATTGATACGTGATCAGCATGGTTTCAGAAAACAGCGTTCTTGTGCAGCGCAGCTAGCTCTTTATTCGTACGAAATAATGGCCGCTATCGGCAGGGGATGTCAAGTTGATTCCGTATTTCTAGATTTCCGGAAAGCTTTTGGCACCGTTCCTCACAAGCGACTTCTAATCAAGCTGCGGGCCTATGGGGTATCGTCTCAGTTGTGCGACTGGATTCGTGATTTCCTGTCAGGAAGGTCGCAGTTCGTAGTAATAGACGGCAAATCATCGAGTAAAAGTGAAGTGATAGCAGGTGTTCCCCAGGGAAGCGTCCTGGGACCTCTGCTGTTCCTGATCTATATAAATGACCTGGGTGACAATCTGAGCAGTTCTCTTAGGTTGTTCGCAGATGATGCTGTAATTCACCGTCTAGTAAGGTCATCCGAAGACCAGTATCAGTTGCAAAGCGATTTAGAAAAGATTGCTGTATGGTGTGGCAGGTGGCAGTTGACGCTAAATAACGGAAAGTGTGAGGTGATCCACATCATTTCCAAAAGAAATCCGTTGGAATTCGATTACTCGATAAATAGTAAAATTCTCAAGGCTGTCAATTCAACTAAGTACCTGGATGTTAACATTACCAACAACTTCAGTTGGAAAGACCACATAGATAATATTGTGGGGAAGGCGAGCCAAAGGTTGCGTTTCATTGGCAGGACACTTAGAAGATGCAGCAAGTCCACTAAAGAGACAGCTTACACTACACTCGTTCGTCCCCTGTTAGAATATTGCTGCGCGGTGTGGGATCCTTACCAGGTGGGATTGACGGAGGACATCGAAAGGGTGCAAAAAAGGGCAGCTCGTTTTGTATTATCACGTAATAGGGGAGAGAGTGTGGCAGATATGATACGCGAATTGGGACGGAAGTCATTACAGCAAAGACGTTTTTCGTCGCGGCGAGATCTACACTCCTGGAAATTGAAATAAGAACACCGTGAATTCATTGTCCCAGGAAGGGGAAACTTTATTGACACATTCCTGGGGTCAGATACATCACATGATCACACTGACAGAACCACAGGCACATAGACACAGGCAACAGAGCATGCACAATGTCGGCACTAGTACAGTGTATATCCACCTTTCGCAGCAATGCAGGCTGCTATTCTCCCATGGAAACGATCGTAGAGATGCTGGATGTAGTCCTGTGGAACGGCTTGCCATGCCATTTCCACCTGGCGCCTCAGTTGGACCAGCGTTCGTGCTGGACGTGCAGACCGCGTGAAACGACGCTTCATCCAGTCCCAAACATGCTCAATGGGGGACAGATCCGGAGATCTTGCTGGCCAGGGTAGTTGACTTACACCTTCTAGAGCACGTTGGGTGGCACGGGATACATGCGGACGTGCGTTGTCCTGTTGGAACAGCAAGTTTCCTTGCCGGTCTAGGAATGGTAGAACGATGGGTTCGATGACGGTTTGACGGTTTGGATGTACCGTGCACTATTCAGTGTCCCCTCGACGATCACGAGTGGTGTACGGCCAGTGTAGGAGATCGCTGCCCACACCATGATGCCGAGTGTTGGCCCTGTGTGCCTCGGTCGTATGCAGTCCTGATTGTGGCGCTCACCTGCACGGCGCCAAACACGCATACGACCATCATTGGCACCAAGGCAGAAGCGACTCTCATCGCTGAAGACGACACGTCTCCATTCGTCCCTCCATTCACGCCTGTCGCGACACCACTGGAGGCGGACTGCACGATGTTGGGGCGTGAGCGGAAGACGGCCTAACGGTGTGCGGGACCGTAGCCCAGCTTCATGGAGACGGTTGCGAATCGTCCTCGCCGATACCCCAGGAGCAACAGTGTCCCTAATTTGCTGGGAAGTGGCGGTGCGGTCCCCTACGGCACTGCGTAGGATCCTACGGTCTTGGCGTGCATCCGTGCGTCGCTGTGGTCCGGTCCCAGGTCGACGGGCACGTGCACCTTCCGCCGACCACTGGCGACAACATCGATGTACTGTGGAGACCTCACGCCCCACGTGTTGAGCAATTCGGCGGTACGTCCACCCGGCCTCCCGCATGCCCACTATACGCCCTCGCTCAAAGTCCGTCAACTGCACATACGGTTCACGTCCACGCTCTCGCAGCATGCTACCAGTGTTAAAGACTGCGATGGAGCTCCGTATGCCACGGCAAACTGGCTGACACTGACGGCGGCGATGCACAAATGCTGCGCAGCTAGCGCCATTCGACGGCCAACACCGCGGTTCCTGGTGTGTCCGCTGTGCCGTGCGTGTGATCATTGCTTGTACAGCCCTCTCGCAGTGTCCGGAGCAAGTATGGTGGGTCTGACACACCGGTGTCAATGTGTTCTTTTTTCCATTTCCAGGAGTGTATTTACGAAATTTCAGTCACCAACTTTCTCTTCCGAATGCGAAAATATTTTGTTGAGCCCAACCTACATAGGTGGGAATGATCATCAAAATAAAATAAGAGAAATCAGAGCTCAAACAGAAAGGTTTAGGCGTTCGTTTTCCCCGCGCGCTGCTCGGGAGTGGAAGGTAGAGAGATAGTATGATTGTGGTTCGATGAACCTTCTGCCAAGCACTTAAATGTCAATTGCAGAGTAGTCATGTAGATGTAGATGTTGGATTTCATATCCAGTCACTGTTGCGTCCACTTTCTGTTTTATATGGCTTTATGACGCATGGGTTACATATCCAGCTACTTTTACGGAAATATTTATTACATTTAGTTCGTTTTACCTGCGTAGTCGTACAAGGTAGGACCATGTCCCTTCCTCTGTTTGCTTCTAATTAACTTGTTTCTCGTTTTCACAAACGATCTGATGATGTCACAAAAGGGTGACACGTGCCACTCGTTTCAAATAATTTTGCAATAAAGTCTGTATTTTTTCCGAAATAATTCGAAACTTAACGCTGTAGCACTCTGTCACAATGGAATGGAATAACTTATTTGTACAAATGAGTTTAATATATGGTTAACACCTGATACCTAAGTATCAAACCAACCAATTATCTTCGACATGTAAATGATGAGACAGGTGACCTAGTACGAGCACTATCAACATTTACTCGTGCAGGTAGTATGTTTACTCGCCGTAGTGGAACTAAGCACCATAAAGACGTAACTGAATGAGTGGATGCTCGCCATTAACCTCCGTTATGTGATGATGATAACTACCACAACGGTGTCAGAGCAGGTACACCTCGGTGAATAGCTTTTATTACAGGATCAAGACTTGGATCCGACATTTGGAAATGTTTCAGATCAGCAATAAAAATGCCACGAAAGACACGATGAATCATATGTGGCTATCAGTCACACCCAAACTGAGAAACTCGCCGCCTGTCCAAGCTTGCAATAGTCACTGTGTGTAGGTTATGTTGACATGCTCACCGCCTTCAGGAGCCTCCGTGGCCAAAGTACTTCCAAAGTCCATCTCCCGTTCTGCATTTGCATTGCGTCTTAAAACATGGGCATGTGGAAATCGGGCCCTCCTGCTATGTGCCAAGGAAACATGATGGCATTACGCTGCATCTCACAAACTCCTTGTTAAGGTGTCAAAAATAGTTAAAATGGCTCTGAGCACAATGCGACTTAACTTCTGAGGTCATCAGTCGCCTAGAACTTAGAAATAATTAAACCTAACTAACCTAAGGACATCACACACATCCATGCCCGAGGCAGGATTCGAACCTGGGACCGTAGCGGTCGCTCGGCTCCAGACTGTAGCGCCTAGAACCGCACGGCCACTCCGGCCGGCTATTAAGGTGTCGCAATCTCCAAACAATATAAGTTTTTCGTTTTCTTGGAACAATATTCCTTCGGTGATCTGCACACATTGCCGCCCATCCACTGCCACAAATTGCAGTACTACTTTTTACGACAAAATAAGCCTTTTTCTCCACTAACAAACTTCCATGAGCTTCCATCCTTCGATTCTTCATTTCAATTGTCTCAGTGCTCCTCTTCAATTATAATTTTTATCCTTCCGGCACACAAGATTTCTTTTACATAAAGCTCAAAATTTTCATTGGCGTAACATAAAATACTACAAAAAAAAATGTATTCACAGATAGTATTACATTCAGTCAATTAGAAGCTCTATTTGTATAAAGAGCAACATACATTAAATGTTATGCTTTCAGCGTATCTGTGTTATTCATTCCTTTCTGTTTATCTCTAGCAGAGACGGATAACCCGTGCAGAAGTGTTGTGATCTTGTAATCATGTCGCAGGATAACGATTAGTGTTGTTTCTGAAATAGGTATGGACCTACAAAGTTCTTCGTGTGGTGCTCCACGATCCTCTTCTACATCTGTTACAAATTTTACGTTTACTTCATCTGTTCATGTTTTTTTTGTCTTCCCAGTCATCGATCATCATTTATGCTGATACGACCAGCAGGAAAACTATTAGTCCTACGAAAAGCTGTACTATAGTCCACTGTTAGCACAGACTTATAGCGTTAATAAGTGCCGGCCGCGGTGGTCTCGCGGTTCTAGGCGCGTAGTCCGGGACCGTGCGACTGCTACGGTCGCAGGTTCGAATCCTGCCTCGGGCATGGATGTGTGTGATGTCCTTAGCTTAGTTAGGTTTAAGTAGTTCTAAGTTCTAGGGGAATGATGACCACAGCAGTTGAGTCCCATAGTGCTCAGAGCCATTTGAACCATAGCGTTACGAGTTTTTGAGACGGAAGGTATCGGTGTAAGCGTCTACAGCAGTTAGGGCTCACGAAATTCCTTTCGTTGCCTTTCCAAGCTTTCACTCTACCTAGAAACAGAGGACATTGTGGATGAGGCGAATTATCTCGGAAATTTATGTAATTTTTCACTATTTTTGTGCCATTCCATCGTTCAGGTTGTCAATCCGGCCTTTACTAATGGAATTACAGCAGTTGGTATGTCGATGGTGACCATTCGGTAAACGAAAATAGCAGTAAATTCTGAGATATATATGTGTAGCTGGGAAAAACACTTTATAACAATGACAGGGAAAGAAGATATAAGTACATCTAAAAATTTCTGGAAATCTAGTTTTTGACTCTGCTTCAGACTGTATAACATTTGTAAATGCAATCCATGGTAGTAAAGGCCGCCCGGAAAAATGTAATTTTCTCTCAATTACTGCTCTTTAAATCATAAGTTCATTTTTAATTCTGTGTATGCTGTTCGCTTTATGCAAGAGGCCCGCATGTATGTCAGAGTTTCATTTAATTTTCTGTGCTCTGGATTAAACATCGTATTTTGAATGCAATAATACAAAGAGGTAATGTAGCTGTATGAAAAAGAAAATTATGGTGTAATACTCGCCGCCCTTTCAATGTGCATTGTCTGTTAGAGTCCAGTATAGATCGATGTGAGGTGGAATGCGATGAAAATAACGCGATGGAGTAGTGGAGAGGGGAAATGTTCGTGCAGAGCAGATTTATTTCACGGGTTGTCTGCACAGGTCTCCCTCTCACTCACAATGTAGAGGCAAATGGTAAAACGTTGCTTGAGACTTTATATGTAGCTTTAGTTTGAAAAATAATTTTCAGTGTTGTTTCATTTTATATCTGTTCACTCAACTGTTTCCCTTTCACCATCTGGTACTAGTCTTTTTGGGTCATAGATTAGCGCAAAATATGTAGGTCATTGCAACAAATCATGCAAGTAATGTGAGCCCATTTTAGTACCAATGGACACACACAGAGTAATCTTGTACAACGGCACACAATCAGTTACCTAAGTAAGGTAAGTTGCAAATGAGAATGCGCGTAACAAAGGTTTCAGTGAGGTAAGAACTGCCGATTCACTCACCGGTTTCAGAGTGTTCTTCTTGTGACGTAGAAGGGTCATGGAGACACCATAAGGTTTAAGACAGATTACATAATGGGAAGACACAGATTTCGAAAGCAGATTTAAACATGGAGAATATTTCCTCTGACACATCTGGATGTCAACAGTAATGTGGTACTTATGAACTGCAGACTAAAACCTTAGAAATTTCAAAAAAGATAAAAAAATATCTGGGAGATGGGAAGTGGATAAACTGAAAGAACCAGTGGTCGCTGAGAGACTCTCAGAGAGGATTAAGCAAAGATTGACTAAAGTGCAGGAGTGGAAGAAAAGAGAAGACGTGTGAATAGCTCAGAGAGATGTAGTAGTGCTGGTAACATAAAATCAAATAGATAAAACGACTAGGACCATAGAAATTCTTGATAGAAAGTATAAAGTGACAAAGCTGAACCGGCTAGAGGATAAATGTAGAGACAATGATGCATTATGATTATGGAAAACATAGATACGCCACCTATATTAAAATGGAAGAGACCTGCGGAAACCTTGGTAATTAATTACTTTTTTTAGAGATCATATCCTTCGCAAATATATCAGTTGACCAAAAGACCTACTGTTCATATACTGATTATTAACTGACTAATTCTATTCAAGAATACCCCTGTTGTAAGGGAGAAGTTTTTAGGAGAAGAAACTTCAATCTGGATTTGGAAAGACATCTCCCGTGTGTCAGAAATTTTTTTCCAGTGAGTAGTTCATCAGACAGTTACACGAGAAGCACGTTGCACTTCTTTCTGAGACAATTTAAGATTCACTGCAGGGAAGTGCAGATCATTCTTGTTTGAGGTATTGTATTTGTGAATATTTTTATTCCCACAGGTCTTTGATAAGTTTCATGAGTGAATAAATATACTGCGAGGCTGAGATTAATATTCGCCGTTGTTGAATGAAAAGATTGCAGGATTTACAAGTGTGAACTCCACACACGAATGTAATTACTTTCTGTTGTGCAATGAATACTTTTTGCCTACATGATGCGTTACTCTACAAATTTATGCCGTAGGAAATATTGTGAAACGTTTTAAAATCATCCCCAAGGCTTCCTAATCCCAAAGATATCATGAAATTTCTATGAATGTGTCGTCTCTCTGACTTTTTTTTTCTTTGATACAGATTCTAGTGCCTCGGCATTAGCTTTGTCATTTTCGTGGTAATATTCTCCAGATGGGATGAACTGTAATTTTTCAGTCATTTCATTACGTAATACTTGGCTTAAATTACAATTTTATAATTTATTATTTATTATTTGATACATTCACTTTCTTTACATGATTTTCAAATGCTGTTTCAGAAAATTATTTGGAGCAAGTACGATGATGCATTTGATCGGCTGCTATTATCGCAGGTATAAAGGGATATTGCATGACCATAACTCCAACCTATCTTCACTCAAAACTTTTATAACGAAGTCCGGTTTCCTTTTTTAAAGCATCGTTATATTGCAAGTTCAATACCGATGCAAAATTTTTAACTATCTTTTCACGGTCTTGCATCATCGTGTTAAAGATGGACAGAAATACAGGATTCACCGATTTTGCTGCTCCCGTCAGCAATATAATCGCACTTTCTCTCTTTTGCTTTTCTTATTCCTTGTAGCAAAAATTTAAAAAAAAGTTGCATGGGAAGGGCGATTATAGAATTCAGTGAATGCAAATAAGTTAATTTACCGTTGCAATGTTCCCAATATTGACACTTACTTTATGATAAAATGAAATGAGCCTACACTTTCTAACATTTCTGCTATAAGATATTTTCAATTTCTTTCATCATAAAGTTGAGCCACTTAGAATTTTCTGACCTGTTTATTATACAGGGTGTTTCCGTAAGAGCGCGAGCAAATGTAACAAAACATAGAGAATGCTCCACTGAACAATTTGATATAGGGAACCTGGGGTCAGAGAAGCCAGTTTAAGGAAATTGGTGTCATTGGTTGCTCCAATAATGAACTGATCGACCAGATTCCCTCCAAATCGTGCTGTTTAGTGACGAGGCCTCATTTGATCGTGATGGTACTTCGTACTGCAAGAACAGCCATGTGTGGGATGAGGAAAACCTTCACATTGTAGCAGAGTCACACTATCAAGTACGTTTTGCTGTGAATATCTGGACCGGAATTGAAGGCGACAGTCTCACTGGATCATATCTTCTATCGGGTTGTCTGAATGACCATCTGTACTTGAGATTTGTGCAAAGAGTACTACCTGAGTTGTTGGAGAACGTGCCGTTTGCTGTTCGTGAGGGGATGTGAATACAACATGACGGTGCACCGCCTCACTTCGCTAGCCGGTGTGGCCGACCGGTTCTAGGCGCTACAGTCTGGAACCGCGCGACCGCTACGATCGCAGGTTCGAATCCTGCCTCGGGAATGGATGCGTGTGATGTCCTTAGGTTAGTTAGGTTTAAGTAGTTCTAAGTTCTAGGGGACTGATGACCTTAGAAGTTAAGTCCCACAGTGCTCAGAGCCATTTGAGCCATTTGAACCGCCTCACTTCAGTGTAGACGTCCGCAGCGGTTTTAGTGCTGTGTTTCCTGGTCGCTGGATTGAAGGGGGGAGGGGGTCCTATTCCATGGCGTGAGAGGTCACCTGACGTGAATACCCAAGATTATTTCCTACTTGTGTATGAGATCCCAGAGGACACTGAGATTTTCAATAAGTTGCCAGAATTGTAGCTGCCTGTGATGTGCTTCGAAACACACCAGGAGTATTTGTCAGGGTGCATCAGCATCTTGCTCGCCGATGGTGTGGTATGCTACCATGGCCTTCAGTTTCAACACATTATGTAACATACATTACAAACGGTGCGTTCATTGTGTAAGTGATGGTATTTGGAGTTAATCGTAACTAAAGTAAATAGAAAAATACTCACTAATGTAATTTTATTCCTATTATCTCAATCAGTCGGCTTTCCGAACCCAGGTTCCCTACCTCAAATTGTTCAGTGGAGCATCCTCTCTGTCCTGATAAATTTATGTGCTCTCCTACGGAAACAACCAGTATTTTGCTGGTAAGCCACGTTCATGGTAGGTAGTATATTTTAAACAATATCAAACTAATAGAGCTATGACTTTTCCTCATTTGAAGCTAGTCAGTTATTACAAAACAAAACAATTACTTTAACAGAACATCATTTAGTGTTTTTACCCGTATATGCTTCTTTGATCAGCTTTACTAAATGTATAGTTGGTCAAAGAACCGCAGTGCACTTTTGCTTTACATTTAGTAAATTTGACCAAAGAAAACTACACAGGGAGAAACAGTACCTTAAAAAAGAACTGATTTTGCTCATTATTCAAATAAGATGCTAGCTCATTAACATGCAAATGTATTAGTAGTGGATCAATGACGAAGCCCAGAGGAATGCCCAGTGTGATATATTGCTTCCTTGTTACTACTGCCTAGTATTCTACTGCATCTTTCTGCCAACCCCTATTTTATACGGGCATGTGCGGAGCCCTGTATTCCATACAAAATCTTTAATAAAATATTATCTTCTACACATTGAAATGCCTTTGACACGTCACAGAAGATGCCAACTGATTATATTGTATTATTTAAAAACTGTATTACTTGTTCAATGAAGGTGGAAACAGAAATTCAGTCTAAGTGTAGAATCACTAGTCAGATGGAGAGATGTTGCCTTCTGGAAACCGTGACAAATTATGTAAGGAATGAGACTGGTTGATGTTTGTTGACATCTGCGTTGTTGCCTTTCTTACGACTGTATATTTCAATTTGTCTGGAAAAGTATCCTGAACTAACGATGTATTGAACAGGTGACATGTATTACAAATTATACTGCCGGAAAGTTTTGTGTCTTAATGAAAATTTAATCAGCTCCACACAGAATAATACTTTTGAGAGCCATAATGACCAACCTTATTTAAGATGTGGGTATGTGGCAAATTTACGTTTCCAATTCTGTTTCCTCTTAACTACTGTCCTACTGCACCCTACGCTTCTCTACATCTAGATGAGCCTCTTACTCCTCTCATGCTCAGAGCAAGAGAAATACACTGGTTAATATTCATCATTAGGTTTTGATTCTCTTTCATTGGCTGTGTTTGCGGATAAAAAGTGTTGGACATAACGCCCGCCTGTTATGCGAAGTTTTTTCTTTTTTTTTCGTATAGGTGTGAACAAGTTTCAGCACCTTTGTGTCATCCTCTCCACTGTGCAGTTTTGCTTTTCTTTCAGAATTTCTGAAAGGGAATTTCTCCCATACTTTTAAAAAGAAACTTTTAAAAGTATGTTCCGCGCTTGGGCTTTTATAGTGCTCCAGCTCTGTTTAGCAGACATAATGTCATCCCCTAGACCTTGTTTCCCTGCTGATTTTATACTATTTTCTGATCTTTCGGATTCTCATTAGAAATGCAGATTTCCGAGTTTCCAACAGCTTTTCTTAAAATGTTACAGCACTGTTTACAACTTCAATGTACTTTTATATATTTTTTTGCTGTCGCTACTTTACAGATTTCTTTTTTTCGTTCAGATGGTACTTATGCTTTGATATCTGTGGTAGTCCAAAATTTCCTTTAAGTCTTCCTGGCATTGCATTTTTTTTTTTTTTTTGGGAATGTTGCTTTCAAAAATGTTGACAGTCTTATTACGAAATACGTTGAATTTAAAGTCTGCTTTAGGCTCACTGCAAGTTTCATCCCAGTCAACATTTTCAAGGTTTCCTTAAAATCTTGTTTTGTATTTAAACAACGCGTTGTGTTGGTAGCCGTTTTTGGTCAGGTTGTTTCCAGGTCCCTCAAACGCCAGCACCTGGTCACCTTTCCAGAAAATCCCTATACAATTGTCTAAGTTTCCTGTGTCCCAGCTAATACCATATCCTAGTTTCACAATTCATCATTTGGTTTTGCTGTTCTTGCAGTGTCTGTGTTTGTAGGTAAAAGATACTGGATATAATGACCTCCTTTTATGTTCAAAAATGGCTCTGAGCACTATGGGACTCAACTGCTGAGGTCATTAGTCCCCTAGAACTTAGAACTAGTTAAACCTAACTAACCTAAGGACATCACAAACATCCATGCCCGAGGCAGGATTCGAACCTGCGACCGTAGCGGTCTTGCGGTTCCAGACTGCAGCGCCTTTAACCGCACGGCCACTTCGGCCGGCTCCTTTTATGTAAAACGGTGTTTTCTTCACATAGACCCAAACATGCTGGACACCACTGTACCCACCTCAGTTGGCTTTCATTATTGAAATATGTAAAATTTGAAAGCGTTTTAGGTGATACTTAATCTACGAATGTTAATAATAATACAATTTTTGTTTGGTTTGATCATTACCTTAATCTTACATTTTTGGTGTTACGCCTACCCACTATACATATTATATTCATCTGCAGCTCAGTTATGTTTTTGTGAATTTGGTTGCCGGATTAACAGCCACTGCCAATCATTATCTGTATAAAGCATGTAATTTCTATGAAAAAAATCATCAGTCCCACTGACATACGTGTCACCAAAAAAAAAAAATCCCAACTTGAAAACGGATCAGAACAATATTAACTTACATTTATCACACAAAAAACACAAAAGCTCTGAACAAACGAACAAGGAAAACAAAGTAAATCAAATTTTAATACAAACTTAAAATGATAATTAGTAGCTGCAGAGATAAAAACAAATAGAAGAACAGAAACCTCTATTAACAGGAAGCACGAGGAAACCACATGCAAGACGCTAAAACAGAAACCAAAACAACACAATGCCTTATTAATAAAGGCAGAGAAAATAAATGTACTGGCGATCATGAATAAAAAGGAATATACAAATAAAATACTAGATCATCAGGTTACCCTCCATTCAGAAGACTGTTACACGCAGTGACTGTTGCATTGACTTGTAAATAATAGATTTCAGCTATCAGTGGTCCTTTTGAAATTTTATTGGCATATCTAGATTTGAGCCAGAAACTAGCTATTCTCAATGCACTATCATTTTTGATCAGTGCATGTAATTCTTGTTAGTCGGGCTTCATCTACAGTTCAGATTGGAATGTTTATCGTAAGGATTGGTTAGTCGCCAATGGTGGTGGCGAGTTTATTGCAGTAATAAATCCGATAAATGTAATGAGGTTATCACGGATTCAGAATGTGAATTAATCTGGGTGAAATTGTGTATCAGAGAACGGTAAAAATAGGGGAGCGATTTGTTACGGGATCGTTTAGCTGGCGAGAGAGCGTTACGGAGACGCTAAATAAACTCCACTGGCAGACGTTACAAAAGGGGCGTTGTGCATCACGGAGAGGTTTACTAATGAAATTTCGGGACAGGTCTTTTCAGGAGGAGTCGGACATCTTATTATTTCCTCCCACATACATCTCGTGTATTCACCACGAGGAGAAAATTCGAGAAATTAGTGCCAATACAGAGGCTTACCAACGATCATTCTTCCCACTCACTATTCACGAGTGGAACAGGGTTGGACGGATCAGATAGTGGTACCGAAAGTACCGCTAGCCGCGGTGGCCGAGTGGTTCTAGGCGCTTCAGTCCGGAACCGCGCGACTGCTACGGTCGCAGTTTCGAATCCTGCCTCGGGCATGGATGTGTGTGATATCCTTAGGTTAGTTAGGTTTAAGTAGTTCTAAGATCTAGGGAACTGATGACCTCAGCAGTTAAGTCTCGTAGTGCTCAGAGCCATTTGAACCTTAAGTACCCTCCGCCATAAACCATTTTGCGGCTTGAGCAGTATGATGTAGATGAACGTTTTGCTTGGTCCCTGGGAAGATTGTGTTTGCAGTGCATGGGCGGTAACTGTGACTTAGGCTGTGTGCCTCCTCGCGCGACTTGCCGAGTGAAACTCCCATATTTGACCGTCCTCTGCTATGTTTTTTTTTCTTTTTAGTCATAATGCCTGAATCTGCCACCTAGAAGTGCAGGTGGAATATTATGTACCTTAATTTAAGTACAGAAATGTATTTGGAATACAGTGCTGACTTACTCCTCAATTTACTGAAAACGTTGGACCTACTTTTTTTTTCTTTCTCGGACTTTTCTTTTATTGAGATTCACCCTGTGTGTAAACCATTTTATTAACGTGATTTCCTTAAGTATTATTTGTGTAAGAAGAAATTAGGACAAGAGGTTAATCGTGTTTTATACTAAAGTTCAGTTGACTACTAACCTATATTTGTGCCCATGCAACCTCTAATCACTTCCACTCCTCAGCCTATTTCTGTTGCAAAATCTGACGAACTAAAGATAGCAGAGTGTGGTTATGTGTCATGAGGGCATTGTACGGTGGAACAATATTTATGAGAATTTGTGCCTTCCCACTCCCATGCTGTTGCAGATATGGCTGTTAGAGACGCTTACAGTATGGGGTGGTGCCAGATAGAAACTGGCCTATGAAGTTACCATTTGTGGTCAGATCCGTGTAGATACAGTGGCCAAGCTGACCCAACAGCTTAGCCACGTATTGGGAGAACGAGCTCTGTTAACTTGTCGTGACAACCTGATTTAAGCAATGGGAGTGCAGCGTTTTGATTAGTTCTGACTAAGGGTGATTCGTTTACTAAATTTCTGAAGGGGAAAGTACCTTCCAAATCCCAGTAGATGAGGTTACAGGTCAGGGGTAGTGCCTTAAATAAACCGTTTGTGTGACTTGAAGTTCCTATGTAAAGAAGAGAAGAGCGACAAATGTTTTCGATCTATAAAATTCCAGATACAGTGCATGTTTGTGTTACTTGGTGTCGCTCAATGAGCAGAAAGAAGTTTTCCTTTTTTTAAGGGTATTTAAGTCCCACAGATGGTGCACATCCACTTTTGGGGAAATTTAGTTCAGCAAGTGCCTGTGACCACTGTATCACGACGAACTTCTGAATGTTTACGTAGACAGGTTAGTCAACAGGTAATTATTGTAAGAGCACTGAAACGTTTGACTAACATACATTATGGTCGTGAGCAAGGTCATGAGGAACTCTTCGGCTAGTACATGAACACAGTGAGAACTGGACCAAGGGCCTTGCGCCATTGACGCACAGGACAGGATGTGGTGTCGAACATTGTAAAGGAATTTAGGGCCTGAACAAGTTGCGGAATATGCTTGCACAACCTTCATCAGTTTCATGAACCTGGAAGCGTTGGTTCATAAGATTATAGGAATTATGTGCATCGATAACTGTCGGGTGACTAGTAGTGAAGCTCATACTGTGTTTAGGGCACCCGAAAAATGGTGTCTGCTGGGTACGAGACAGGTCAACATTTTTGCTCTTGGTATTAAGGGACACTTAAGAAGTACCTTTCCTCTATGGAGATAGAATAATAGAGAAACGAGGTGATGATACAGCAAAGGCACAATTCGACCGAGGGGATCGGTCGTAGCTTTTGCTGAGGTCAGAGGGATACAGACTCCGTTAGTACAAATAATTACATTTTACATCCTCTTAGGCACTCGTAGTTCTTTTACATTGTTGAGTGAGAGCTGGTTCTGATCCCACCAGCTACGTGTGCGTGACCTAAATTGAACTTCGATCCTGTCTCATATGCTATGGCCAATTACACAGCAGCGTACATCTTGGGTTCGGTGGAGGTAGAGCTGCGTAACCGAGATATAATCTGGGTTACTAAATTACGAGTAGCTCTGGGTTGTCTGCTGAATTCATTTTACGTTAAGATGTTATCTGTACTATCTGTGTGATCCAGTGATGGTGGGAGGACTTCTGTACATTCCAATTTTGTAGCCGTATGACGCTTTCGTTTCATAAATTACAGAGTTTCCGTTACCTTCTATCCGGATGAAGCAAGGTGTTGATAGTAAGGTACAGTTGGGTCATTTTCTGTTTGATGAAAAGAAACTGTTGGTGTATTAGGTAGTGAATTCACAGGCGTGGAGACTGATCAGTATGGGGGAACATATCACATTCAGAGCAACGCTGAGCTTATGGATACGGTTCCAGTGGGGAAACCGACTTATCATTAATCCAATACTTTAATCCAATACACTGGAGAGTCCCACATAGATCTGAGACAGCAAAGGACTCAGAAAATAAGTTGGACATGTTGGAGAGTGTCTTCAAATGATCTTATAAGATGAATACCAACAACGGTAATGGAATGTGGTCTTGGAAACGAGGCGTTGTTGAATCAGTTAAAGTAAGAATGAGACTCTAAAGTAGTAGGTGCTTTATTATTTGGCAGAAAAATAATTATTGATGGTCATTGTGAACGGGGTATAAAATGCAGCAAAGTCCTAGTTTAGTTCAAAAACAAAGTGTGAGCCAAGACCAAAGCGAAGTTTCATTGAAGATTACTCGTGGTGGGTGTTCAGAGAACAGCCTTACCACTTAAGCGAGGCTGGTTTTCGCAGCCCCTGGCGACCTCCATTATTACACTCTGAGCCAACAGCACGTCCCTTTGTCATGGCGCTAAACGAACTAGATACGGCAGAACACGTAAATTAGCACCGGCTTGCTAGCGCCACAAAACGATGAGACGGCGACTGGACGTAGCGTGACACTTGTTGCCTAGTTCGATCTGGATGGCATATACTGTATAACGTTCGTAGAGGGACTTCATTTTGCTGCGTATTGCTCTCCTCATTTCTCATTACGTACCTGTATCCTTCAGTTCATTTTGTTGCCTTTGTGCACAGAATTTAGTGAAATGTACACTCCTGGAAATTGAAATAAGAACACCGTGAATTCATTGTCCCAGGAAGGGGAAACTTTATTGACACATTCCTGGGGTCAGATACATCACATGATCACACTGACAGAACCACAGGCACATAGACACAGGCAACAGAGCATGCACAATGTCGGCACTAGTACAGTGTATATCCACCTTTCGCAGCAATGCAGGCTGCTATTCTCCCATGGAGACGATCGTAGAGATGCTGGATGTAGTCCTGCGGAACGGCTTGCCATGCCATTTCCACCTGGCGCCTCAGTTGGGCCAGCGTTCGTGCTGGACGTGCAGACCGCGTGAGACGACGCTTCATCCAGTCCCAAACATGCTCAATGGGGGACAGATCCGGAGTTCTTGCTGGCCAGGGTAGTTGACTTACACCTTCTAGAGCACGTTGGGTGGCACGGGATACATGCGGAGGTGCGTTGTCCTGTTGGAACAGCAAGTTTCCTTGCCGGTCTAGGAATGGTAGAACGATGGGTTCGATGACGGTTTGGATGTACCGTGCACTATTCAGTGTCCCCTCGACGATCACCAGTGGTGTACGGCCAGTGTAGGAGATCGCTCCCCACACCATGATGCCGGATGTTGGCCCTGTGTGCCTCGGTCGTATGCAGTCCTGATTGTGGCGCTCACCTGCACGGCGCCAAACACGCATACGACCATCATTGGCACCAAGGCAGAAGCGACTCTCATCGCTGAAGACGACACGTCTCCATTCGTCCCTCCATTCACGCCTGTCGCGACACCACTGGAGGCGGGCAGCACGATGTTGGGGCGTGAGCGGAAGACGGCCTAACGGTGTGCGGGACCGTAGCCCAGCTTCATGGAGACGGTTGCGAATGGTCTTCGCCGATATCCCAGGAGCAACAGTGTCCCTAATTTGCTGGGAAGTGGCGGTGCGGTCCCCTACGGCACTGCGTAGGATCCTACGGTCTTGGCGTGCATCCGTGCGTCGCTGCGGTCCGGTCCCAGGTCGACGGGCACGTGCACCTTCCGCCGACCACTGGCGACAACATCGATGAACTGTGGAGACCTCACGCCCCACGTGTTGAGCAATTCGGCGGTACGTCCACCCGGCCTCCCGCATGCCCACTATACGCCCTCGCTCAAAGTCCGTCAACTGCACATACGGTTCACGTCCACGCTGTCGCGGCATGCTACCAGTGTTAAAGACTGCGATGGAGCTCCGTATGCCACGGCAAACTGGCTGACACTGACGGCGGCGGTGCACAAATGCTGCGCAGCTATCGCCATTCGACGGCCAACACCGCGGTTCCTGGTGTGTCCGCTGTGCCGTGCGTGTGATCATTGCTTGTACAGCCCTCTCGCAGTGTCCGGAGCAAGTATGGTGGGTCTGACACGCCGGTGTCAATGTGTTCTTTTTTCCATTTCCAGGAGTGTATATACTTTACCATCTGGAGTAATAGAGTCTAAATAAGGCTAATGCATCATGTTCTGTCAGTGTTTCGCTGTGTAATATAAAATGTATTTCATTTACCAAATTATTTCCTGTAAATTCAAGCGTACAAAACAAACTTCGAATGAAAATCATTCTTTTATCTCAGATCACGTTTTCTTTTATATTTACTCTTTGAATCTCAGTTATATCGTCGAACAGCGTAGCGTCGAGATCTATGAGAGACGTAGTGGTGCATACTGAGATGATGTGAGTACGAATTCTAGCGTGAAACCGTCTAAGAACAGGTATTATATGAGCAAGCAAAAGAAGTTGTAAAGTAGATTAAGTATTTAACGAAAATTAATGATGGCGTTAATTGGAAAAGAGTATCAAATTCACTAATTGTACTCGTAGCACAGAAAACTCTGTTATCGAAGACTAAAATACAATGTTGTCAATCCTTTTGTGGACAATTCCTTCGATAGAGAAGATTGGTATTTTACTCCCTGTTCTCAAATATTTTTTAAAACTTTCCATTTTGCCCATTATATGGGCGAAAAACTATAAGATAAGAGGTGACAGAGTATAAGGTATGAGCCATAAACAGTGTATAGATCTGCTCACATTCGGCTACTAACCAAAACTTCCAGCCCGCACGGAAAAGGTTCAAAGTGATTCAAATGGCTCTGAGCACTATGGGACTTAACTGCTGAGGTCATCAGTCCGCTACAACTTAGAACTACGTAAACCTAATTAACCTACGGACATCACACACATCGATGCCCGAGACAGGATTCGAACCTGCGACCGCAGCGGTCGCTCCCTTCCAGACCGCAGCGCCTAAACCTGCTGGGCCATTGCGGCCGACAGAGATCAATTAAGGATGGTTCTGGATAAGAAAGTGTTATACTTAACTTATGAAGACTAAGGCTTCGAAGTGTTGTTTCCTTGGAGCGGAGACTAATTTTTTCGGCAAATGTAAAAGGGAATAGCTTTACTGTTTGTTTTAAAGGTTCCTTGCAGTGTTAATTTGATGTAATATGTTAATTAGTGTGCTGTTCGCCTAGTTTTGGTTTTAGACTTTCTTTTAATATGAAGGTCAGAGGTTTTGTTAAGTCAGAGTAATTTTAATTGTTCTTTTATTCGGTAAATGTCTCAGTTGATTTTCAGTTATGTAGCAGATAGTCACGTAGTTAGTAAGCCTTGCATGGTCTTGAAAAAGGTGAATCACGAGCTGAATTTGTCTGCCGCGTGAATTATTTGCTGTTACAGAAATGGTCTGGTATGTGGGGCAGATGGGGTTTGTCGCCTTGGCGGGCACGCTGAGATCTTGTGTCTGTTCGGCGTGTTTTCTGCCCTGGCTTGCAGCCTGATCTTCGGAACTGCTTCGCGGCTGCTTTCTACTTGTTTTTTCCGAGTACCACCGTGTATAAGTCGCGCTTCCATTATTTAGTTAAGTACCTGGCGTGTCCGCCGGGATGGGCGAGATCCTTTCATAAGTAACTCAAGGAGAATCATTAGTGTTGTGTAAATTTTGGTTACTAAGCAATGAACTAAATAGTGTGCTTATGGTGGTGACTGCCTGTGATCCTTTTGTATTCAGATCTAATTATTATTTTTAAAATACTGTTTGTTATATTAATTCATGATCCAATTACATGGTGTTTCTAAGTTTGGTGAAGGACAAGCGGCCGAAATTTAAATAGTTGTGAAGACAAAGGTCCGAATTAAATTTTTATATTGTTATTCTGATCCTGTAATTCTGTAATAATGAAATTTGTTCTGCAGTTGAAATTAAAATTATTTACCAACCACGAGTTTGTAAATCAGGAAAGATCCCTAGCTTCCTATCTCCTTTGAATAGCTGTCGTTAAATTGCAATTTTGGTTTCTCTAGCACGTTATTGAGCAGTAACACAGCTCATAATGATTTTTGTATTGACCAAGGTTTTTATTTATTTGTTTTTTCAAATAACAGTATTGTCTTCTTCCAGGTAGTTCTCTTCGACAGATATACATCGGCGGAAACGTTCTTTCCAATCTTGGTAGCAGCGCTGAAATGCTTCAACTAATATGGCCTTTAACATGTCAGTCACATTCTTTCTCCATAGTCCAGAAATAACGGTCCTTTAATACATTTTTCACTTTCTGGAAAAGAAAAAATTCGCAAGGGCTCAGATAGGGTGAATAGGGGGCCTGGGGAACAAGAGGAATGGCTTTTGAGGTCAAAAATTTTGCCGTGGAAATCGCTGTGCGAGACTGGGCGTCGTCATGATGCACCATGCTCTTGACTGCAGTGTCGGGTCTCAGTCGATTCATCCATTTCATGAGCCTTTCAAGGACATCTTTGTAAAACACTTCGCTGACACATTGTCCTGCAAGAACCATCTCACGAGAGCACGCACGAATCCGACGTTTTCGTTGGTTCTTGAAGTTGAGTGTTTCCCTCAACAAGGTTCATTTTAAACGTGTTTTCGGCCTCCCTAAAATGATTCGTAACAGCGAAAATCTCGTGCTCTTAATAAGAGCACGAGATGGGTCAGTTTAAACTTTTCATACTCTCCTATTCCCAAAATTTGGCAGAGATCTTACTAGCACAACATTACTAAAATTCCGTTGTTCCTTTTTCGTGGCAAACAACAAAAAATAAGTTCTCTGTTGGCGATCTCAAAAATCGCGTCATGGCTGTACGGAGCTGAATCTCGAACTCAGCAAACATAGCATTGCCAGATCGCTCGCAGTGTTATCAGTATCATTGCTTTCCTTACACAGTCCGTACGTGAAACCGTGTTGTCATGGTATACACTCCTGGAAATTGAAATAAGAACACCGTGAATTCATTGTCCCAGGAAGGGGAAACTTTATTGACACATTCCTGGGGTCAGATACATCACATGATCACACTGACAGAACCACAGGCACATAGACACAGGCAACAGAGCATGCACAATGTCGGCACTAGTACAGTGTATATCCACCTTTCGCAGCAATGCAGGCTGCTATTCTCCCATGTAGACGATCGTAGAGATGCTGGATGTAGTCCTGTGGAACGGCTTGCCATGCCATTTCCACCTGGCGCCTCAGTTGGACCAGCGTTCGTGCTGGACGTGCAGACCGCGTGATACGCCGCTTCATCCAGTCCCAAACATGCTCAATGGGGGACAGATCCGGAGATCTTGCTGGCCAGGGTAGTTGACTTACACCTTCTAGAGCACGTTGGGTGGCACGGGATACATGCGGACGTGCATTGCCCTGTTGGAACAGCAAGTTCCCTTGCCGGTCAAGGAATGGTAGAACGATGGGTTCGATGACGGTTTGGATGTACCGTGCACTATTCAGTGTCCTCTCGACGATCACCAGTTGTGTACGGCCAGTGTAGGAGATCGCTCCCCACACCATGATGCCGGGTGTTGGCCCTGTGTGCCTCGGTCGTATGCAGTCCTGATTGTGGCACTCACCTGCACGGCGCCAAACACGCATACGACCATCACTGGCACCAAGGCAGAAGCGACTCTCATCGCTGAAGACGACACGTCTCCATTCGTCCCTCCATTCACGCCTGTCGCGACACCTCTGGAGGCGGGCAGCACGATGTTGGGGCGTGAGCGGAAGACGGCCTAACGGTGTGCGGGATCGCAGCCCAGCTTCATGGAGACGGTTGCGAATGGTCCTCGCCGATACCCCAGGAGCAACAGTGTCCCTAATTTGCTGGGAAGTGGCGGTGCGGTCCCCTACGGCACTGCGTAGGATCCTACGGTCTTGGCGTGCATCCGTGCGTCGCTGCGGTCCAGTCCCAAGCCGACGGGCACGTGCACCTTCCGCCGACCACTGGCGACAACATCGATGTACTGTGGAGACCTCACGCCCCACATGTTGAGCAATTCGGCGGTACGTCCACCCGGCCTCCCGCATGCCCACTATACGCCCTCGCTCAAAGTCCGTCAACTGCACATACGGTTCACGTCCACGCTGTCGCGGCATGCTACCAGTGTTAAAGACTGCGATGGAGCTCCGTATGCCACGGCAAATTGGCTGACACTGACGGCGGCGGTGCACAAATGCTACGCAGCTAGCGCCATTCGACAGCCAACACCGCGGTTCCTGGTGTGTCCGCTGTGCCGTGCGTGTGATCATTGCTTGTACAGCCCTCTCGCAGTGTCCGGAGCAAGTATGGTGGGTCTGACACACCGGTGTCAATGTGTCCTTTTTTCCATTTCCAGGAGTGTAGATGTACAGAAGAAATGAAAACAATGTCTTTCTATGGTGAAAACCGAAACAAATTAAAAATATGGTTGACAAGGGGGTTGTTGAGAAAATCAAATTATATTTTTGGGCTTACACACAGTATATCATAACTCATAAAATCCCTAAAGTAAACATAATATTAACGCCTTTCACGGGAAGAAGCCACAAACGGAGGGTCTCAAAGTGCATTTTTACTGTCTAGTAGTGAAAACTGGACTCTCACATCAGAACAAATGAGACTAACGGAGGTTACCGATATGAAGTTTTAGTTTTACGTGGAAAGTTATCCGGCAGCTGATGGCTAAAGCAGTGGAGTAGTATGCGAAGAGAAGGAGGAGGAGGAGATTAGTGTTTAACGTCCCGTCGACAACGAGGTCAAAAAAAAATGGTTCAAATGGCTCTGAGCACTATGGGACTCAACTGCTGAAGTCATTAGTCCCCTAGAACTTAGAACTAGTTAAACCTAAGTAACCTAAGGACATCACAAACATCCATGCCCGAAGAAGGATTCGAAACTGCGACCGTAGCGGTCTTGCGGTTCCAGACTGCAGCGCCTTTAACCGCACGGCCACTTCGGCCGGCAACAACGAGGTCATTAGAGACGGAGTTTGCGAAGAGCTAGGAGTCATACAACAATGGAACAGAGGAAGAGCCAGCTCGTAATGCTCCGAAGAATGAGTGCCAAAATAATTCCAGACAGATTATCACTATTCCATTCAGATGCCACCGCATTGTTACTCTAACACACGAGCCAGTAATTTACCGTCACCAGTGTAATCAAATGCAACTCTAAACATTTTGTGGCCAGCAAGCACACAGTTCACTAGTGCCTAGTGGAGCGAATGTCGTGAAATGCTTGTTAGCACCACAGATCCTCTGACAAGCTTTTTTACGTTTTCTAGTGGATCTGTATGAAATGTAAACGGAATAACTGGGTTAGTTAACACCCCACAATAGAAACACATGTTACAGAAAAAAAGAATAAAGTAAGTTACAGGAGAATCCTGGACCAAAAATTTGTCACACCCCACGATAACCGAGCGAGGTGGCGCAGTGGTTAGACACTGGACTCGCATTCGGAAGGACGACGGTTCAATCCCGCGTCCGGCCATCCTGATTTAGGTTTGCCGTGATTTCCCTAAATCAGTCCAGGCAAATGCCGGGATGGTTCCTCTGAAAGGGCACGGCCGACTTCCTTCCCCATCCTTCCCTAATCCGATGAGACCGATGACCACGATGTCTGGTCTCCTTCCCCAAACCACCACCACCACATCCCACGATAGATCACGCCAATATCATATAACATGACTTCCAGCCCATAGTGGCTTAAAGTTGCCTAGGAAGAAATTCTGCAAATTTCTTCACATTTCCGTATACAGAAGAAGCTACACTTGGATCGTTAAATCCTGCAGAATAAGGACTGTCAAGATTTCGCCTCGCGGGCAGCGACCAGGCCCTAGTGCCTAAGCGCTCAGCCTCGCTTCATTTTTCCCCCCACCGCCACGCCACGTTGTCATAGTGCAAGGAGGGGGAAGAGGCAGAGGAAGAGGGGAAAGTTGCGAATGCGTCCCATTTAAATGGCAGTGAAGTCGCACTGCATACTACTTGTTTTTATGTCCAAAAAATGGTTCAAATGGCTCTGAGCACTATGGGACTTAACTTCTAAGGTCATCAGTCCCCTAGAACTTAGAACAACATAAACCTAACTAACCTAAGGACATCACACACCTCCATGTCCAAAGCAGGATTCGAACCTGCGACCGTAGCGGTCGCGCGGTTCCAGACTGCAGCGCCTAGAACCGCTCGGCCACTCCGGCTGGTTTTTATGTTTCACATTTCTCACCAACATACATAACAAACACAACAAATTTTCCGTATTATTTATTTTTGGCGCACTGAAGACATAATATAATTTTTATCTGGTACAAACTGTCGACGTCCTGACAGACGCAGACAATTTCACGGAGTTTTGCACTCAAGTTGCAACGTGACTTACTTAGTTTCGTAATAAAAGAAACCCTTTCACACAAATATGTTAATCGAAATATTGTAGCACTTTTGCAACGTCGTTATGGAGACTTGGAAACTTTAGGTTGCGAAAACAATGTAGACGTCCTGGACAACGTAAAAGTGTATCTCATTAAAACTAGAATTATTGTGCAGGCCAGTCTGTTGGATCGACACATGCGAAGTGCTGATTTCAACTGCAACGGAAAACACGCGAAAACAGCACCGAAACAGACCTAACACTGACAGTGTCCTCAAAATCTTTGTGAAAATATCGTTGTAATTCTTTCAAGGCCACAATGAATTTCTTAATCCTCGCATATTCTTTAACGCATCCCCATCAAATCAGAAAGGAGACAAAACGTGAGATCTCCAACCCACTACAGGAGTTTTATTTTTCGTTCTTGCACTCCTTTTGTTAATCGAGTTTTGAATTGAATCGTTCCAGTCATGCCCCTTGACTTACACAAGCGTACTTCGCAGTAATACAGGGTGCGGCAGCGTTCATAGTAGGATACTGAAAACACAAAATCAGGCAGTAACTGTATTTTATTTATTACCTCTTATGTCAATTAATAGTTAAAGGCATGCTATTTACTAATGTGTAAGTCATTGTCCATTGCGGGGATTACTTTTTGAATAGGACTCTTGTCAAATGATGCCCAGTCTGCACAACACATTCATCTAGGTGGCGTTGGAATCTTTCCATAACTCGGCGTAACGTATTCCCATGGACATTGCCGACGGCAGTTCTGATGAGATCCTTCATCTCAGGAATGGTGGCACAACGTGTTCGGAACACTTCTTGTTTCGCGTAGCCCCAAAGGGAAAAGTCTGCACATGAAATGTCAGGTGAGCGAGGTGGGTAGGAAATGTCACCAAAACGGGAAATTAGTCTACCGGGAAATGTCTGTCGAAAGAAATCCATGCAAGTTCTGGCTGTATGCGAGGTCGTTACATCTTGTTGAAACCATAATTGTTCCATATCCACATCGCCCATACCTAATTGGGGAGGAACGAAGCCTTGCAGCATCTTTAGGTAGCGTTCACTGAGGGGGCATCATTTGACAGGAGTCATATTAAAAAAGTAATCCACGCAATGGCAATAACTTACACGATAGTAGATGGGATATATTTAACTATTAATTGACATAAGAGGTAGTAAATAAATTACAGTTACTGCCTGACTGTGTGTTTTTAATACCCTACTATGAAAGCTGCCGCAACCCTGTATATGAAGTCTCCATTCAGTTCCATTCAAAACGGTTGCAACTGAATGGAATCATACGTATGACTTCAGGAATTTTACCACTCGTACCACCGATTTCGTCACGTACTCCAGGCCTGAAAATTTAGCACAAAGTGCCTCCTTTTGTACAGAACAAAGAATCCCCTCTATCGACCGTTGTAGTTTTCTTGCTCTTTCATTATCAACTAAATCTTCAAATTCTTTCTGCATGATGCTGTCATGTCGTTTCACAGCAAATGTACAGTATCTGTCGGTATGACAACTGAGGACACTCATCCCTCTCTTCTGTCATTCCCATTCATTTAAAAAGCTTGTGACACTGGTCCATTACACTGCGTATTTTATTTTTTAAAGGGTCACTGGGTATGTTAAGGGGAGCCGGAGGTGCCTATGCTGCCCATGTTAAAATCACTAAGTTTGAGGAACGTTTATGAATAAACTACCAAATAGAAAAATTTGAATTTTTTTTTTTTACATATAGAGTGGTTTAGTATTGCAGTTAAGACAGAGGGATATTGGAGTATCTTTTCTAGTTTCCTTCCAATTATTTTTTTTATTAATGACCCAATTTTTTTACAAATAATTGCTTTATAATTAAACTGAAATGAAACTACTGAACATATGGCCAAATGGCTGTGTTACAATGTAAGTTTGACCACTAGGAGTGCTGTATAAAAATTTTATCTCTCTAGCTTGAATGGATTTTGAGAAAATGTTCCTTGTATTCGAAAAATTCTAATTTGTGGGAAATGGCTAGCAAAGTTTCTCAATACATTCCTGCACTATAGGATGGATTATCAGGGTCTTCTTCTTCATCCTCCAAAAGCTTCCTCTTCCGTCTCCTTTTCTGGCCTGTTGTTCCATCATACTTCACATGCCTATATGCCTTTCTCTTCTTTCTGCTCCTCTTATCCTTTCTCTGTCAATATTTCTTAGTGCTCGTACAGTGTTCACCCCAGCTGTAAATGCTAATGCCTTCAGAACTTCACACTGCACACTATCCCTTGGTTGTAGGTTGCTATTGCATCATAAATGCCAAAGTGCAGTGTTTTTATGCTTCCAAACACCATTTTAGGAATCACTTTCCAAATCAAATTGTTTACGCTCTCATTAGGATTCTGCGTCTTTCCGTGTAGACATTTGTGTAACAATTCTGGCTGTGGTAAGTCATGAAAAATTGGTTTTATTGCATTTATCACAGCTGCATTATATTTGCACCAGGAATCTTTTGGGCACAGGCTGTGTTGAAGGTATTCATTGGAAGAGGCAGTATGAAAGAACAATGCCCACACTGCTTTTCGCATGTCACTAACATTACTAGTATTTTGGCTGATAGCATACACATAGTATCTCTGTAGACGTTCAATCACCTCATCAGTAAGCCCGCCTCTCCCTCCTATTGTCTTTCCATCACTGAGCTTACTTGAACCCAAAGTCTGTTTGAGCCTCTTAGCGCTTCATTTGTCACAGAAAACAATGTAGCCAACTCTTGCACACTCGCTGTATGCCTAACAGGCCGAGATAATCCCAAGCAGTTCACCAGGAAGTCACGAGAGGATGTTAGATGCATTCAGCGGCCGCCCATTTCCTCTGCAGGCGTGGGGGAAAATGGTAATAACTCCACTTCTAGAGCTAGTAGAACAATAATTCAAAGTTTACATTAAAGAGGAATGTTCCAATTAATTTTCGGTAGCAAAATAAAAAATCGTATGTTTTTGGATTTGACCACCTCCGGCCCCCCTTAACGTCCTCCATACCGCTCACAGATAGCGAATGTAGAGCTGCGCTGATAGCACGATTCTGCCAAACTCAGAGAGTTGTGCCAACCGAAAAATGTCACACAACAATATAAGTATCGCTGTACCAGTTTCTTCCGAGAAGGACCGAGCAAATCCGAGTGACAGGCCGGAGCTTGGCACGACCGTGACCAACACACTACACGCCGGAAGTCTGGCACGCCGTGGACAGCCCTGCCGTAGAACACTCAGACAGCAGGGATTTTATTGCTACGTTTCATTCACTATCCCAAATAGTCCTATACATTTTCTGTGCGATTAGGATCAGCTGATTTAGTGGCCCAGTCGAGGTCCGATATCATTCCTATGCATTCGTTAAACCATGAAGGTATTCGTGGAGTCTTGGCACGGCAGTTGTCATCTAGGAAGACCAGATGTTTCTGTTTCAACTTTTGTTTACAAAAGTAGTACAAATGGCAACACTTGGCCACCGAGAAATCTGATATAACCATTCTATTCACAGTAACCAAACTGAATGGGTAAGTCCTGGTACGGAAAATACTCCCAAAACATCACATAACCACCTCCTGCCTGAACTACACTATAACTGTGGTATCGATAGCTATATAACCATTCTATTCACAGTAACCAAACTGAATGGGTCCGTCTTGGTACGGAAAATTCTCCCAAAACATCACGTAACCACCTCCTGCCTTCTATTCACAGTAACCAAACTGAATGGGTAAGTCTTGGTACGGAAAATACGCCCAAAACATCACGTAACCACCTCCTGCCTGAACTACACTATAACTGTGGTATCGATAGCTATACAACCATTGTATTCACAGTAACCAAACTGAATGGGTTAGTCTTGGTACGGAAAATACTCCCAAAACATCACGTAACCACCTCCTGCCTGAACTACACTGTAACTGTGGTATCGATAGCTATATAACCATTCTATTCACAGTAACCTAACTGAATGGGTTGTGGTGTCACCGCCAGACACCACACTTGCTAGGTGGTAGCTTTAAATCGGCCGCGGTCCATTAGTACAAGTCGGACCCGCGTGTCGCCACTGTTAGTGATCGCAGACCGAGCGCCACCACACGGCAGGTCTCGAGAGACGGACTAGCACTCGCCCCAGTTGTACGGACGACTTTGCTAGCGATTACATTGACGAAGCCTCGCTCCTTTGCCGAGCAGATAGTTAGAACAGCCTTCAGCTAAGTCAATGGCTACGACCTAGCAAGGCGCCATTAGTAGTTTATTGCCTGAATCTACAGAGTCTCACTTGTATCGTCAATAGCGATGTACAACAAGGATGGATTAAAGTTAAGTATTCCAGCAGCTACGTACTTTTCTTTATAGCATTCATTACGTATCCTGTTTCAGACCTCACGTCATCCTTCGTGAGCTTATAGCGTGCATTGCGGTCCCCTCAAACCATACTGTGTCGGCACTTCTGTCGACACATCATATGGCGACGAGGCTTAAAAGAGGATTTCGCTTTCGTATTGCACTAATTTACTTGTCATGGCTTCGCCACAATCTCCAGATGTAATGTTCGAATTTTATCGCTTGCAGAATCAGCAGACGCAGGCGTTATTGGATGCCCTTGGACAGCTCGGTCAGGGTCAAAGTGCACAGCAAAACAATGCGGCAGCCGCCGCTTCACCGCTACCGCAGCCACAACATGCAGTTGCACCCCCATTTCGTCCCTATGCAGCGGCTCTGGAGATATGGACGGAGTGGTCACGCCAGTTTGGATTTCATCTCGCCGCCTACAGAATTCAAGGTAACGAGCGGCAGCCTCATTTATTGGCGTGTGTAGGGGTGCAAACGTTCCGTGTGATAGTGAAATTATTTCCCCGACGCGACGTAGCAACTCTGTCCTACGAAGAAATTTGTCTGCTTTAGATGCCTATTTCAAGGAAACAGTTAATGTAGTTGCAAAAGGGTATACTTTCTTTCATACAAAACGTATGGCCGGTCAAACTAATCGGGAGTGGGTTGCAACTTCGCAAGGCCTTACAAGGGATTGTGCTTTTGAGTGTGAATGTGGACTCCCTTATTCAGATATTATGGTGCTTGATGCAATTGCACAGAACGTTTCTGATGTTCATATACGGGAGCAAATTTTGAAACTAGTAAATCCCTCCCTTCAACAAGTGATGGACATATTGGATAGGCAAGACACACTTGACTTTGCTCAGGAAGCATTTGCAACTTCGCCAGCTGTGTGTCACATTAACCGGTCCGCCGGGCGAGCTGCACGGAACTGTAAACAGCCCTCGCGCACGTCCGCACAGCCACGTGTGCCGCGCAAGCACGCAAATGCAGTGAAATCATGCCCGCGGTGTGCTACTAGACATTCGCGTGAGAATTGCCCGTTACGCCAAGCTATTTGCCTTTTCTGTCATAAAAAAGGACATGTTCAGAGTGTTTGCCAGAAAAAGCTCAGATCGGACACTAAAAACAACGATTCCAGGGCTTTGCTTCGCGCCGGAATCGAACCACGAATACTCAGGCTCGTGAACCTTCGCCCATGGACATTCATGTAGTTAATGCCACTCCGTCCAGTGCCACTTTCTCTAACAGTCACTGTGTGCGTCCCACAAAAAGTGTGCGTCGAAGTCGCCAGAAATCTCGTCAGGTCGCAAGTGCTTATGTACCTGTATCAGTTCCAATTGCACGAGAAAGTCGTTCTTGTCGTCGGCAGGACAATAAACTTTTTGTAGGCTTGGACTTCGAAGTGATACCATTCCAGCTCGATACCGGAGCTGCAGTTTCATTGATCAATCACGACACGTACAAACAACTGGGCAAATCTCCGTTGCGTGCCGCAACTGTTAAGTTACATAGTTATTCAGGACAGCAGATCCCTGTGTTAGGACAGTGCACTCTTCTTGCAACATACAAGGGACAAACAAAACTTGTGTCTTTTTACGTCCTTCGTTCTTCTTCTGCAGTGAACTTGTTTGGTTTAGATTTATTTCAGTTGTTTACCTTGTCAATAGTCAATCAGGTCCTATCAGTGAACCAGACTGTGCCTTCCGCCAGTGTTTCTCGTCTATGTGAAGAATTTGCAGACATTTTTGCATCGGGCCTTGGTTGCGCTAAGAACTATGAAGCACATTGGAACTGAAAGTAAGCGCGCAACCGAAACTTTTCAGAGCGCGCAATGTTCCCCACGCATTGCGTGATGAGGTCGCAAGAACATTACACGATTTAGAATCACAAGATGTGATTGAACGTGTGCAAGCTTCTCTCTGGGCATCACCCTTAGTGGTTTTGCCGAAACCTTCCGGAAAACTGCGACTTTGTGTGGACATCAAGGCTACAGTGAATCCACAACTAGTGATTGCCACTTTTCCTTTACCCCGCCCGGAAGATCTTTTTGATAAACTGTGCCCGGTTAAATACTTTTCGAAGTTGGACCTAGCAGATGCGTACTTGCAAATACCGGTGGACGCCAAATCCCAGCACGTCTTGGTGGTTAACACGCATCTTGGTTTGTGTAGATTCAAAAGACTGCCATTCGGGTGTGCATCCGCCCCTGCATTGTTTCAGCAATATTTACAAACTGTTTGTGCGTCGGTCCCTACTGCTGCGAACTATCTGGACGATATTGTGATCTCCGGAAAGACAGCAGATGAACATTTAGGAAATCTTCGAAAATTATTTCAGGTATTGCGACAACATGGCCTTCGCTTGCGGAAGGACAAATGTGTGTTTTTTGCTCGTGACTTACCACATTTGGGACATGTAATTAATGCCCAAGGCATACACCCCAGTCCAGAGCACCTCCGTGCCATACAAGACTTGCCTTCGCCGCAGAATTTGAAGCAGCTACAGAGTGTGCTGGGAAAAATTAACTATTATCATAACTTTGTCCCGCATGCCTCTTCCATTTCAGCTCCGCTTCATCGATTACGCCGTAAAGGTGTTCCGTTCGTCTGGACGACGGAATGCGAACGCGCTTTTCGCCAGTTGAAATCGGCGTTGCTTTCAAATACTTGCCTTACGCCATTCGATCCCCAGAAACCCCTTTTGTTGATGGTAGATGCATCGGATTTCGGGATTGGTGCTGTGCTTGCGCACATAGAAGGCTCGCATGATCGCCCTATTGCCTTTGTGTCAAAATTGCTCTCGTCAGCGCAAAGAAATTATTCACAAATCGAGAAAGAAGCTTTGGCTCTCGCGTTTGGTGTTACTAAGTTTCATGGTTTCTTGTATGGTCGTCAGTTTACCATCATCACAGACCACAAACCTTTGACATCGCTTTTTCATCCGCACAAGCCTGTACCTCCACGTACAGCGCAGAAATTCATTCACTGGTCTATTTTCCTCTCGCAGTACCATTACGATATCTTGTATCGGTCCACTGCTAAGCACGGAAACGCCGATGCGTTGTCCCGTTTGTCTGTTGCTGAGGATATAGCATTCGATTCTTCCGAACTTGCTTGCATGTTCATTGATTTGGAAACCGATGACGTGGTCGAATCGTTTCCGATTGATTTTCGTCGTGTTGCTACAGCCACAGCTGCTGACCCTGTCCTTGCTATGGTTTTGCGTTTTGGTGCTACGCAATGGCCGTTGTCAAAGTCACGGATCGAGGATCCGTTGGTTCGCCGATTTTTTGCTCACAAGGAGAGACTTTTTGTTCGTCGTGGTGTTTTGTTGTTGTGTTCTGATAATAATCAGTCCAGAGTCGTGGTCCCATGTTCGTTACAGTCCTCTGTCTTACGGCTTCTTCACCAAGGACATTGGGGTATAGTGCGAACGAAACAACTTGCTCGTCAGCACTGTACTTGGTTTGTAATCGATGCTGCGATTAGGAATATGTGCTCTTCTTGCATGGCGTGTGCCGAACAACAATCCGCACCACTGCGGAAATTCTTTGCAGGGCCCAAAGTCACTTCCCCTTGGCAACGCTTGCACATCGATTTTGCTGGTCCATTCTGGAATGCTAGATGGTTGGTTGTGGTAGATGCCTTCAGTAATTTTCCTTTTGTTGTCCGGATGTATTCCACGATGTCATCTGCCACCATCCAAGCATTGTCTGCTATCTTTTGCATTGAAGGACTTCCGTAGACTATTGTTTCCGACAATGGCCCACAATTCATGTCTGCAGAATTTCAGTCTTTCTGCAAGGCCAATGGTATTCAACATCTGACATCCGCGCCGTTTTCGAATCAGTCAAACGGTGCCGCTGAATGATTGGTCCGGACTTTCAAGTCACAGATGTTGAAGTTGAAAGAGTCACATTCTCGGGAGGACGCATTGTTGCTCTTTTTGTCTTCGTATCGCTCTCAGCCCCGTGATGGTCGCTCGCCGGCTGAGTTGCTCCACCGTCGTCCTCATCGAACCTTGATGTCTTTGCTGCATCCGCCGCATCAGGTTCCTGTGCAGCGGCAGACTCCTGCCTTTGCTCCAGGCGACGTTGTATTATATCGCAAATATCGCGGTTCACGGCGTTGGCTCGCAGGGCGCATTCTTCGCTGCGACGGCCGCGCGATGTAGTTGGTTTTGGGGGCATCTGGTGAGGTGCGTCGTTATCTCAATCAGCTGCGCCTCTGTCGTCGCCTGGGTTCTGCCGCTCCCCGTCTGCTTTCAGCGACGGTGCCGTCCGGTCAGCGCCATGGGGACCCATCTACTGGCTCGCCTCATCCCCAGGTGTCACCGACGCTGCCTTCCATTTTGCCCCATGGCGACGAGCCGCCGCCGCCGCCGCCTGTTCTCCCGCCGACGCCGCCCGCAGTGGACGCGTCGCTGCAGCCGCCGGGCGCCTCCCTGGGTCACGCGCCGCCGATCGCTTCCCGTGACCAGCTGTCCTCCGCCATGGCACTCTTGCCCACTCCGGACCACATGGCGTCTTCGCGCGTCGGGTACCCCGACGAAATGGAGGTCGACCCTTCGGCCCCTCCTGTCTCTCTACGGGCGCATACACCGCCTGTTGACGTGCACCCTGGACTAGGTTTTCAGGCGTTTCCTAGCTCCCCTGGGACCGAATGGCAGGGTGCGGGTGGCACAGCCTCGCCTGTTGTTAGGCTCCCCACCTCATCGCATATGCCAACATGGGGTCCTCCCCACGGCGGACGGAAGCCGTATAACACGACCGTTCGCCGATTTGCGGGGGAGGAATGTGGTGTCACCGCCAGACACCACACTTGCTAGGTGGTAGCTTTAAATCGGCCGCGGTCCATTAGTACATGTCGGACCCGCGTGTCGCCACTGTTGGTGATCGCAGACCGAGCGCCACCACACGGCAGGTCTCGAGAGACGGACTAGCACTCGCCCCAGTTGTACGGACGACTTTGCTAGCGACCACACTGACGAAGTCTCGCTCCTTGGCGAGCAGATAGAATAGCCTTCAGCTAAGTAAATGGCTACGACCTAGCAAGTCGCCATTAGTAGTTTATTGCCTGAATCTACAGAGTCTCACTTGTATCGTCAATAGCGATGTACAACAAGGATGGATTAAAGTTAAGTATTCCAGCAGCTACGTACTTTTCTTTATAGCATTCATTACGTATCCTGTTTCAGACCTCACGCCATCCTTCGTGAGCTTATAGCGTGCATTGCGGTCCCCTCAAACCACACTGTGTCGGCACTTCTGTCGACACATCATGGGTAAGTCTTGGTACGGAAAATGCTCCCAAAACATCACGTAACCACCTCCTGCCTGAACCACACTAAAACTGTGGTATCGACAGCTATATAACCATTCTATTCACAGTAACCTAACTGAATGGGTAAGTCTTGGTACGGAAAATACTCCCAAAACATCACGTAACCACCTCCTGCCTGAACTACACTATAACTGTGGTATCGATAGCTATATAACCATTCTATTCACAGTAACCTAACTGAATGGGTAAGTCTTGGTACGGAAAATACTCCCAAAACATCACGTAACCACCTACTGCCTGAACTACACTATAACTGTGGTATCGATAGCTACGATGCCACAACGTAGGTGCGCTCTGCTAGGTTGGCACTACGACACCGACACCGACGACAGCGCCCTCTAGCAGGCGCTGTGCAGCTCTACGAGCGCCGCTCCGGATTCACTCATTTTTATTCCGAGGAGACGACCCAGCAACATTGTTTCTACTTCACTGGCGGCCATTACAGACTTTGTTATTTCAGTTACTTCAGTGATAGTTTGTCCAACTACTAGTAGTAGTTAGCTTTGGTACCTGTACGGCTTCGCTTCTACGTGCTCATCTCAGCCAAAGTTAAGTAAAACTACTTTTAATTGCAGTACCAAGTGTTCTACCTCATCTGCTCCTCCTAGCTTCCTACATTCGGCCTACTCTTCAGTTTTCAGAAGCAGACCCACGCTCTGCCTTCCAGGGGGGATACAAAATATACAGCGTGGTTTGTACACGTTATCGGCCAGTAGGTACACCTGACACGTAGCGTCATTTAACAAGAGCCAAAATCGCAACTCACGGAACCACACAACAGGCTTCGAGTCAGCTCTCTCTGGTTTCTATTCTGTTTGGTCCATTGAAGACTGCACTTTTGTGTGCCGCAGTGAGAAATGGCCTTTTGCAAGATATCGGGTTCTAAATATGCAAGTTCCTTTTGCAACGTTTACTCATAAACTTTTTGAATGAACCTGCCAAAAGTAGAAATCCTGTCGGATTTATTGATAAAGCGATACACTTGTCTCTGGTCCCTTTCTGTCGGGACCATTTTATGACATCTCTTTTTAAAGCGTTTTAAAAGTTAGTGAGTGGTTCAGCATTCCTCGTACACACGTTATACACCGTGCATCATCATGTGCCGCCACAAATAATGCCAATCCACGAAGTACAAGGCTTCATATAACCACTGCAAGCAGTAGCTTGTGCTGTGTTCGCTTGTGAATTGGTTGACACACAATATTTTTAGCGCAACGCAATCTGTGTCCACTCTTAGCAGAGAATTTAGACTGAGATTCATTGGAAGAATCCTAAGGAAATGTAATCCGAAAACAAAGGAAATAGGTTACAGTACACTTGTTCGCCCACTGCTTGAATACTGCTCACCGGTGTGGGATCCGTACGAGATAGGGTTGATAGAAGAGATAGAGAAAATCCAACGGAGAGCAGCGCGCTTCATTACAGGATCATTTAGTAATCGCGAAAGCGTTACGGAGATGATAGATAAACTCCAGTGGAAGACTCCGCAAGAGAGACGCTCAGTAGCTCGGTACGGGCTTTTGTTGAAGTTTCAAGAACACACGTTCACCGAGGAGTCAAGCAGTATATTGCTCCCTCCTACGTATATCTCGCGAAGAGACCATGAGGATAAAATCAGGGAGATTAGAGCCCACACAGAGGCATACCGACAATCTTTCTTTCCACGAGCAATACGAGACTGGAATAGAAGGGAGAACCGAAAGAGCTACTCAAAGTACCCACCGCCACACAGCGTCAGGTGGCTTGCGGAGTATGGATGTAGATGTAGATGGAGATGCAGAACTTCTATTGGGTTTAAAACTGCCCTTGAGAAGCTGCAGCACTGAACCCTGGTCCCTGTTGGTTAGGATCCTTAAGCGACCACTGTTCGTACAACATGTTACTTGACTGAGGGTCGTACAGCATCCCCTGTGGACAGTGTGTTCGACGGCACAAAAATGCAAACGAACTTCTCCGTGAAAAGCTCACGAAATTTCACTGGACTTAGTCATCCACCCTGCTTCCTGCATCTCGCACCTTTCGACTTTCATTGTTTGCCCCTCGAAGTATAGACTCTGAAACATCCCCTTAGAAAAATTAACAATGACAGTGCTGGTAAACCTCTTACGTTATTTGATTTTTTAACAGCTGAGCAAAACTGAACGTACTCAGACATTTCTCTCTTTACCTATTCTAATGAACACTAAACTGACACACAATATTCTTAGCGCAACGCAATCTGACTTTCAGTAATCCCCACAAAAGAATGGCCATGACTAACAATAACCTATACCTTTCGGTACTCGAACTACTGCAATACAGCGAGCGCCAATACTGCCAGCTAAATAAAAGATTCTAACTACTGATAGGCATCTGGATATATGTCGTAAACCACATCAAATACTGACGAATCGTTTCCACAGACCGAACGTGAGGAGAGGGGCTAGTGTAATTGGTTAACCATAAAAAAATGTACATTACCATGAGGGGTGAGGTACACGTTGGACGGGCGTTTCATAGGACGTGAAGGAGCATAAATTGGCCAGCCCGTTTTCCTGATCTTACACATCTGGACTTCTTTCTGTGGGGTACGTTAAAGGAGAATGTGTACCGTGATGTGCCTATAACCCCAGAGGATATGAAACAACGTATTGTGGCAGCTTGCGGCGACATTACACCAGATTTACTGCGGCGTGTACGGCATTCATTACGCCAGAGATTGCAATTGTGTGCAGCAAATGATGACCACCACATTGAACATCTATTGGCCTGACATGTCGGGACACACTCTATTCCACTCCGTAATTGAAAACGGAAACCACGTGTTTACGTGTACCTCACTCCTCATGGTAATTTACATGTGCGTCAGTGAAAAAGACCAATAAAAAGGTGTTAGCATGTGGACGTAATGTGTTGCTCCAGTCTCTTCTGTACCTAAGGTCCATCACCGTTCCCTTTGGATCCCTACGTAATTCGGTGCTCTCCGATACACACGATCGAACAGCGGAGGTGTGGTACTCAAGCGTCAACTTTAGGCTACAATATCTCCGGATGTAATTAACATTTTACAATGCAACAAACGGCACTGATTACGTATTTGTTTATATGTTCAGATGTGCTAACAAAACTAACGGGGTTCCATTTAAAAAAACGTAGGTTTGTGTTAAAAAACATACTTCCGTGCATTTTTTTATGGTTTGTATTAACCAATTACACTCGCCCCTCTCCTCACGTTCGGTCTGTGGAACCGATTCGTCAGTATTTGATGTGGTTTACGAAATATATCCAGCGGTAACGTTAGGTGACTCACCCTGTATGTATCAGTTCATGACATCCTGTCTTACAAATTTCCTTTTTCTGACGGACACACGCCCAGGTCGTCCGCTCTCAAAACTCTGGCATCTCTCTCCCAACATCCGCCACTGCTGGCGGCTCACCTCCAACTGCACAACGTTACGAGCTGTTCTCATCCAGCTGCCCAACATTACAATAGCGAATATTGCAACAATGCCAACCAGCCACAGACTGCACACAGCACAGCCAGTGATTTTCACGCAGAGCGCTACGTGGCGTTACAAACATAAAAATCTAAACAGCCTACTTACAACTCCATGGGTAGTATGTGGTTGATGGGGAGGTTACTGATGCACCAAGACCTTAGCTCCGTCGTCGACTTGTAGAGTGGTGCCGTAATGGCAGGCAAGCCTCCCCAGTAAGGTAGCGTACGAACAGCACATTGAACGGGGATTGTGTTGAAAACTAAGAGTGTGGGGAATAATATGGTGGATTGGAAGCCTGAATAAATAAAGCCTGCCTGCTTTCCGAAAAAGAATATGTTGCATTACGCGTTTAACGCCCCTCGTAGTTAAGAACTTCGGCTGCAAATGCCACTCTGAAACGAAGAGGCCGCATCATGCCAGTCAAAGGATTGATGATTTCCCTCCCCACTTCCTCCGTGCCCCTCCCCCCCCAAAAAAAGAAGAATAAATGAAAGGTCACGTTGCTTTGTCTTGCTCAACGTGAGTGGAACTAGTGACCTGTGTACCTTATTTCGTTGCGGACAGAAATCGCCTCCCGCAGGTACAACAAACGGGGTGAAACTTGCGCGGCGTACGGTCCTCAAATCACGGCTGTGGCCTACGCCGCGACCTGCGCTGCTCGAGGCCGGCGTTCGGCGCGTAATTTTCGCGTGTTAATTACGTTAGCGCCGTGCCGTGCAGCCAGTGCCCCGTTTTCCGCTGGAAACGTGATTAAACCCGCAGCAAATTGCTGGGCCCCGGGGCGAGCGCAGTACTCGATCTGCTTAGTGGCCCACACCGCCAAAAAATTAAAATAAACCTGATTTTTTAGCGGCGACTTTAATGTCAGTGGCGTGCACTGCAGGTGGGCGGGGAACATTCCACCGCAGTGAAAGTTTGTACAATAAACCCTCTAGTCGTGCGAACACTGTATCGATTCGTTCAACCGCTATTGTTCGCTTCTCACCAGTTCGTTGTGTACCAGCAGTGTAATGTTGATAGCTCTGACGATAGAGAAGTACGGTTCCATCTGAACGTGTTCTTCTGGTTTCCTTTCGAACATTAATCCGTGTATCTACGGCCATGTCCTATTGTAATATTTTTGGCTAGTTTCTTCTTTGCTGAGGTTTGCCAAATCATAAACGTGATGTTGATTTTTCTCCGGACGCAGTTATTCCAGCTTAATAATGTTATGCATGGAAATCTGCAATATTACACAGAATGCGATAAATTCGAATTATCTGTACGTACTCCGTCGTCGTCAGGCACTATGTGTAAGGTCGATCAGGGTAAACAACCGAGAAATAAGCTTTCTCGTCTTCCAGAGGGCTGCTGGGAGCACGTGTTTGTAAGGAATCGCTGGTCTCGCACGCCTCTGATTGGCTAGCTTTGAGACTCCCACAACCCTACACGATGGGATGCCCTCTGTGGGTGAACGCACACATAGGACGATGCACATAGTACGAAATTCTGTTTTATTCTGTTTCAGGTGTGCGACATTATTTTAAAGTTCTATTGATCTTGAGCTGTACACATTCCACAACGACAGTTCTTGTGATAAATGGAAAGTGTTACGCTTTTCAATACACTGTGTCAATAGCAAAACAGCCTATGTGTCTCGATCCTCATCTTAGTTAGGACGAGTGCTATAAATGGATCCACGGCCGTGGGATTATTTCTGTTTCAGATACACAACTGTCGACGGCGCTGAGTGAGTGGAACCAACATTCACAACATGTAATTAAAGTATAGAAGTGTACCTGCAACATGTGAATGAAATGTGTGGTTGCTAGAACCAGTCCGCATCGTATTGTTTTCGACAGTAATGCCGAGTGTAGTTATCTCTCTATGTAGTAAGGAGACAATCATCTCAAAGGCTAATTATTTTTGTCACTTATGAAGTTATTCGCGCTTTACGTTCCTGTACTTCCCCCCTTCTCGTAGCACAAATAGGTGTCGCCTAAGAAACATATACATGCACGCTTTATTTTTCTATTTAATACAGATCTGGTCATCTCGAATAAAACAACCTTGCTAGTGTTTGTGAGTGAAGAGGCATACCATCTTATAATGAATATATGGTACACAAGAATAGTGACGAGTATGCGTCATCTAGTAGCTCTACGTAATTTCAACGTCTTTCTGACTTTCTACTGGATGTGAAGCGTAATTTCATGTTTATTACCTTACCTCTGTACAATGCCCCGTAAAAAATTACTTGACATCTGCACTAATAGGCTGCTACAATAGTCACAGGAATGCTGCAAATAATTTTAAATAGTTTTATATTTCTGATACTGTGGCAGAATACAAGGCTATGTTTCACAACCATTGTCTGTTTACACTGAAATTTCCAGATTGAGAGACCATGGTCGATACATAAAAATATTACTCACTTTTAATCTCCGTTAGCAGATTTATCTCTCAAGATGTCTGCCGCAGGTAGGGAAATAGTTAGTATATAGTTTTATACATCGACAAATGCCTCACAGCCTAGAAATTTAGACAGAACTGTATGAAAGATTATATGTAAAGCTAGCCTGCCATACCTCTGGGTGATTGTAGTATCCAAATAACTAAAACATATTACAGTCGTGTAACACTGAACTGTTCATGTAACAAATAATTCTGACCAACAACAACAAAATCATGACCTTACTAAGTGTCTCATGTCAAGAGTTGCCGGTCAGAGACCGACTTATGAGACGGAACAAGAAAATATTACCAAAGTGAGAATCAGGTGACTGGTTTGTACCTTTATGAAAATGATAATCTTGTGCAGTTTGCATCCGGATCATTCGCTCATCCTCTTCGTAAAGTTTTCAGAATCATACACGACGTGTGAATAATGTGGTGGCACAGTATTCTTGCAGCATAGTGAGCAATTAGAGCTGCTACGAATTACGTCTGTTCCCAGTAGTAGCTGATATATGTACTCCCTAGTAGAAGAGGCAGATACATGTTCCATTCGACACCATGATGTGTCCGTACTTCAAAATGACAGCCCATGACTGCTCAAGTTAAAGCTTACACTTTCGCTGCATGTCAAATGTCGTGTGCTTCGTTACATCCTTACTGGGTTAAGGGGATATCATGCTGAACGGTTGGAATTACCTTCGGTCAACAGACAGAGGAGTTTCGTGAGGTTTCAGAATGACATAGCGTAACAGTGACATAATCTTTCAGCAGTTGATGTCTTGTTTCAAAACAGCTCCCAAGAGCAAGCAATGTATGTACTGAGCCATTTATCGCCTGATGGAAGATTGTCGAAAGGGGCTTTCCTTCTACGCTATCTTTGAACGTCGTTAGCCGGCCGGTGTGGCAGAGCGGTTCTAGGCGCTACAGTCTGGAACCGCGCGACCGCTACGGTCGCAGGTTCGAATCCAGCCTCGGGCATAGATGTGTGTGATGTCCTTAGGTTAGTTAGGTTTAAGAAGTGCTAAGTTCTAGGGGACTGATGACCAAAGATGTTAAGTCCCATAGTGATGAGAGCCAATTGATTTTTTGAACGTCGTTATGGAGCAACAAGTGCAACGGCATCACATCACAGGGTACTGCAGGCTCAGCGAACTAGAGTTAGGAGCGCTGTGTTTACAGTCTGTCGGTGTGTGTACCTCCTACTGGCTAGGACTGTAATTAGCCGCTATGATTAAATGATGCTATTCAGACGGAGCAGTATTCACCTTGTTTTCGGAAGTAATAACTGGTATTCCTTTTCTGAACGACACTGGCGCCATTTGACTGTAATAATTTTTATTTTATAACAATAACAATACAGTCAAATTGGGCAGCACCATTAAAAAATTTACTATGACTACGGCTCTAGCTGAAAGGAAAATTATCGACTAGTAATACGTTTTGTCTTCTGTCAGTTTGCTATATAGGTCATAGTCAACAAAACATTTTGGCATTCGGACGAGAAAGTTGGTGACTGTAACTTAGTGAAAAGATTCCGCCACAACGAAAAACATCATTGTTTTAATGATGTCCACCATAAATCCTGCATCATGTCAGTGATACGCCATCCCGCATTTCTCGATAATACAAACTGTACAGCTCTTCTCTGAACTTTCTCGACGCACACCACTAATACTACCTGGGTAGGATCCAACACCACACAGCAGTATTCCAAAAGAGGGTAGACAAGTGTAGTGCAGGCAGTCACTTTAGTAGATCTGTTGCATCTTCTGAGTGTTCTGCCAATAAATCCCCAGAACATTTTCTACGAATTCTTTCCAATTCAAGTTGTTCTTGATTGTAATTCCTGTGTATTTAGTTGAATTCATCGCCTTTATATTTGATTGATTTATCGAATAACCGAAGTTTGACAAGTTCCTTTTAGCACTCATGTGGATGACGTCGCACTTTTCATTATTTAGGATGAATTGCCAATTTTCGGTCCATCTAGAGGTCTTTTCTAATCATTTTTGCAATTTGTTTTGATCCGATGATGACTTTACTACACGACAGAATTATCTGCAAACAACCTGCGACGGCTGCTCAGATTGTCTCCCAAATCGTCAGCATAGAGAAGAAACAACAGATGGCCTATAACACTATCTTGGTGAACACCAGAAATCGTGTTTTACTCGATGACTCTCCGTCAGTTACTATCAACTGTGACCTTTATGACAGGAAATCACGAATCCAGTGGCATAACTGAGATGATATTCCTTAAGCACACAATTTCACTACAAGCAGTGGGGTGCAGTGTAAAAAGCCTTCTGGAAATCTAGAAATACGAAACCAATTTAAAATCCGTTGACAATAGCACTCAACGCTTTGTGTGAGTAAAGAGTTACTTGTGTTTAACATGAAGGATGTTTCCTAAAACCGAGTTGACTGTGTGTCAGTAGACCACTCTCTTCGAGGTAATTTATAATGATGAAGCACAATACATGTTCCAGAAACCTGCTGCATATCCGCGTTAATTATATTGGCTTGTAATTTATTGGAATACTCCTATTCACTTTCTTGAATATTGGTGTGACCTGTGCAACTTTCTAGTTTTTGGGTACGGGTCTTTTGTCGAGCGAACAGTGGTGTGTTATTGTTAAGTGTGGAGCTGTTTCATCAGCATACTCTGAAAGGAACCAAATTGGTATACAGTCTGGACCTGAGGACCTGCTATTATTTAGTCATTTAAGTTGCTTCACTACTCGGAGGATATGTATTGTAAGCGTGTTGGTGCTATTCTGTCATTCTGCACAACGGATTAATCTGAGATGTACCCTTTACCCTGTGGCTCCTGCAAGATGCAATTTCCACCCTCACACTAATACAGAAGTCAGACAGACGCTCCTAACGTTCTAAAGAGAAATGCTTGAAAAACTTTCAGCAATAAATATATTCTGGAGTCGTCCACTGTAAGGAAATGACACAAAAATTCACAAAATTTCTTACGTAACTAGTGGGATACTTGGGTACTGGAGTACTGGTAGTTAGTGTAAGAAAAACATGAAACTAACGAAAGTTATTATTTATTTTGCAAAAATTCTGATAAATCACAATGGCACCTTTAAATATTAACTGAACAAGTAATTTCCAGGTTCTTTTCGGACTGTGAAGTTACCTCTTAAGGATAGGATTCGCTAATGAAATTTCTATACAAAGTTTAAGATTGTTATTGACTTGGCAGAAGGGCTGAGATCCGCGCCTACTCAACTTGAATAACTATCCATTAGAATGTTGCTAGGTACAGTCGAGGCTGTTGCATGAGAAATGCAGTGAAGTGTACTGTTGTGGAGGAAATATGGGGCTCGCAATAGCTGTAGCGCACAATACTGTAAACTGCAATGACTGCTGTCTGTGCCGCTCGCTGCTGACAAACAAGATAACTCTCGTTCAATCTGGAATGAACTTCGCCAATAAACTCTCCCTACGCCTTGATGAAGTCAAGGACTCCTATTCGCCCCTAGTCTAACTATTGGCGTGGTACACCGGTCAGATAACCAGTCCACCGCGATGCCACTCAAAAATTCGCTCGCAGGCGTTTAACTATAACTCTGTCCGTTCACACTGCACAATAAGTGTGGCGGCCAACACAGTGAACAACGCCCAATCGCCAGGACTCAATATAGAGTCGCACTCCGATTCGCTCTCGGCAGAAGTGCTCTCCCTGTGAAGTACTGAGGAGAGACTTCTTCCTCGCTCTTTGAGTACACGCTCCAAGAGCGACAATGGAACGGCCCCTCTCCACGCCAGACGTGAAGGGGTATATCTTACGGTATCTTCCATTACTCCTTCAGCTCAAGGCATCAGAAATATCGTCTACCAATCAGCATTGCTCTTCTAAAACGGGAGAATGACGTTTCGTTTAAAGCGACCAATCCGGAAATCTGTAGCATCGGCGTTTGGCGTTTGCTGTCTCCCTTTGAAAATCTCTGAAACCGCGTGCTATATTTGTAAAGAATGCATAGGCTGGGCGCTCCCACACAATGTAGCGGAATTTGCTTTTAAGCCGAACACGGGGTCGTTCTTCCTTTCACTCAGGCAAACGCTGTCCGCTCCACGGGCGGCAGAGGTTGACTCATTCTCTGAAGGGACCGGCCTCCCGGCGTGCGGTCTGCCTCTCTCGAACTAAAAGTTCCTGTGACCGTCGTGTCTGCAATGCATGTGTGTATGCCAGCCTCGAGTATTTCAACCACGGTGCGCTTACTTGTTATTTGCATATCGTTTACATGAATTCATACAACACTGACTTTAACTTATCGAGTTTGGGTTCGAATGAAGCGTCTTGATGTGCGGAATATGGTTGTGAAGGCGGAATATGTAAGGAATGAAGTCAGGAAACCATGACGTCATACAGTATTTCAAAGTTACTCATGTTGGAGGGTGTTCTTGTTTCAAATTCTCAATTAATTAATAAAAGAGGTAGGGGAAATCCACAGTAAGTGAAAGTCCTTCGTTGAAGTTAAACGTGAAGGTATAACCGTAAGGATTGTAAACTGAGGTAACCGTGTCACGCAATTCCATTGGTCCACTTACAAATATGGACGATTTGGCTAGCAGTCTGTCGCTGTAGGCAATGTATTATATATAGATACATCAAAAATTTCGATAAAGACAAAGAAATCGAACACCACTCCCTAGAGAAAGAGTAAGAGCTAACTACGAAAGCAGAACCTCAAAAATGAGAAATACAACCCACGGAATAGAGGCTACAAATGCTGACGGACTCGAAGTAGCGAATGCGAGCAAAGTATTCTGTCTGACTGCACTGGCGTACTTCCTGTAAGCTCTTGAGTGCCAATCATCTTACTTGACAGCTATTTAGTCTGTACACCGTCCACAGTTCTTTACGCAGGGATATTTTGGCTTCAGAAGAGGGTGTCAAGTAGCGAGTACGCCTAGCAATGTTGTTGACAAATACAGTTGAGGGGTAAAGAAGTAGTAATTGTAGAGCAGAAGGAAGCACATTGTACCACCTAAGTATCTTCCCAATCACCGTGGGATGGCCCTCAGCAGTCCACAAGAATTGTACTAGATAATGACAAAGCCTTTTTATAAAAAAAGCTCATAAATGACGGGTGTCAGTATTATGAGTTTGCGCCTACTGTGCTGGCCAATGGACTGAAGTGAGGATTACAGGTGCCGATTATTGTAACAGACAGTGAGAATTTATCTATATATCTGACCTTCGTTGAGATTAGTCGTGAACAGATGTGCATGGCGAAGGTACAAATTGTCTCCTATTGTATTTACTGAAAATATATCACGTTACATACGCAAAGTTTTATGACTCTGATTACTGCAAAACTTCAGTTCGTTGAATGTAGTATTACTAAGCAGCTGAAATCCGAGTGAAACAACACCCGTAGCACTTACATCCGGTCGTCTCTTATCCATTAGGTTACAGTCATTAACAATAGAAGTACTGGACTTCGCCGTGCTCCTAGTAGTGATTACCATGCAGATCATTTTTGACTCACAGTAGGAAACCACCCTTTAATCCGTATTTTGGTGGTGTTTTGAATGTTACCGTGTTGACAATATGTTCAAGAAGACTCTAAAGTGTAAACAAAGGACAATTTAGCCTCTAAAATGAAAAATGTCAAACATAAATTATCAGAAATGAACTTTTTTATTTTAAATTTTACAGAAGAAATTCAATGATCATTAAAACAATGTTACAATGTTTTTCTTTATAAAAAGTCAAAAAGTACTGTTTATGTGAGTACCAATAGTATTTTTACTTTCACAGACAAATGCAAAAGTACCGAGTATTTCTGAAAGATTCTAAGACGCGGCAGGCACTGAAATGCTCTGCCTGTTTCCTTGCTTCTTGCAATCAAGGAACTAAAACACAAAAATTAACAACTTCAGACTATAATTGTAAATATTTGGAAATATTTAGGAACAAAGTTTTGACGGAATTGTCCAAGCTGCAATGGGCTAACAGTTCAGACATTCGACAGAAGTTTTTGCTTGGCAACTTTTGCACACATATTTGCTGTACTTGTAACATATTTTGATGTTTTATTCCTCTTTTGTTATTTGCAGGAAACCTGAATTTGATAACGCCTTCTATTTGCATATTGACCAGCGCCAGTGTCTAGTGCCTGAAAGGGGAGATTGGCTCCTACAGTCTCAAAGTGAAATCTTCTCAGTGGTAAGTAATTTAAAAATTGTGTGAGCACTGATCATGGCAAGGTCAAGAATATTGTAACAGACTTGCAGAAACAATTGGTGGGTGCCAGCTCGGACACTGTAGTGTCTAGCCATTTGGTCAACTGTATCGATTCCACCCCCTGTTTCATTACTAAATTTCACAGTTTCTGTAAGTTTCTTCTCAATATTCTTGTTCACCTGACATCCGGCATGCATGTTACTCAGAATAAGAACATTTTTTTGCTTTTGCCCTAGGTAGACTGTGAGAAGATTTTGCCTGACTTGTCGCAGTGTGTTGCACGTAATGCCTCGTGCGCTCTTCGCACTGCACGAGGATCCTCTTTGAGTGATCTGCGAAGAGTGCCAACTGAACTTGTTCCTTATGTTGTTTCAGCATAGCCACCAGTTTCAGAGAGGTGAAGAAGTTGTCAGTCTTGATGTTACGACCACAACTGCGATTTGGCTGTGCCAGCTTCATAACGACATGGTGACCAAGACCCCCTACTGGATCACGAGTTTCATGTTTTCCACGGTAAGGGAATCCATTCAGGATGTAGTATTTGTCAGCGCCACACAAAAGCCAATATTTCATCCCATAGTTATCACGTTTCCTCGACATGTACAGTTCCCCGTCGACAGTCATGTTCTCGCCTGGCTTGAAGCACGAAATGTAACTGTCATGAAATAGGTTTGATATTTCTGAAGACAAAATTTATCAGTTATCTTCTTGATAAGATACAATCGACCCTAACATGACTACATATTTCTGCAAATCTGTTTCCGGACGTGGTGCTTGAAACAGTGGAAGTCCTCGTTATTGAAACTGCCGAACCGAGACTCCAATTCGGGACCTTTGCCTTTCGCGGGCAAGTGCTCTACCAACTGAGCTATCCAAGCATGACACACGTCCCGTCCTCACAGCTTTACTTTCCGCCAGTACCTCGTCTCCTGCCTTCCAAACTTTACAAAAGCTCTCCTGCGGACCATGCAGGACTAGCACTCCTGAAAGAAAGGATACTGCGGAGACATGGCTTAGCCACAGCCTAGGGGGTGTTTCCAGAGTGAGATTTTCACTCTGCAGTGGAGTGTACGCTGATATGAGACTTCCTGGCAGATTGAAACTGTGTGCTTGACCCAGACTCGAACTCGGGACCTTTCCTTTTCGCGGGCAAGTGCTCTACCAACTGAGCTACCCAAGCACGCCTCACGACCCGTCCTCACTGGCAGAAGTAAAGGCGTGAGGACGGGACCTGAGTCGTGCTTGTGTAGCTCAGTTGGTAGAGCACTTGCCTGCGAAAGGCAAAGGTCTCGAGTTCGAATCTCGGTTCAGCACACAGTTTAAATCTGCCACGAAGTTTCATATCAGCGCAAACTCCGCTGCAGAGTGAAAATCTCATTCTGTCCTCCTTATTGCTCCGTAACTCTCTGTAAGGAACATCCCGAGCGCCACATTCTCCACGAGTGTAGAGTAATCCAACAAAAGCATGTAGTTCTTCCAGGCTTAGGAACCACTCAGTAATACTAACTGAGGGTGAGCCTTTTCTTCAGGGCACCTTTTTAACAGTTTCAGGAGCGGGACGCTGACAAATAGGTACGACACAGAGAGTGGCGAGTCGTCCACAACGTGTAGTCAGGCGTGTCCTGTCGGCCCGGGTATCTCCCGCAACACAATCTGGGCGCTGCGCCTACCTGCTGTGTCACGTGGCTCAGTTCGTGTTCACTTGGTGCCATTGGAACTCTCCACTTCCACTTCAGTGAGTGCATGCCGCATGGCGCTTCCTCTTTCTCGTCCACGATTAGATGCTTCACCACGTCTGGCACCCAACGTACCGCGACCATTGTAACCTCCCCACCGAAATTTAAAAAAAATGATATTATTTTAAATGCTAATGCACATTGAGCTAAGTGTAAGCTCCCCAGAGAAATTTTGAAACACAATAGTTGAATGTTAACAAGAATACAACCTAACGTAAACTCCCAGCAAATAAATTTAATGACAATAAAAATGAGAATCGCAATCTGACTCAAGGTGTAAGCTGTCACGAAAATGATGAAAAACAATTCAATGCTGATGAGACTTCAGTGACAATGTAAACTCAATTAAACCGAAATATTGGTCTTTGGCCCTGTGCAAAAAAAAATCATAATTAATATCTTACCTCATTGAAACTGCATGTCAAATTTCTGCTCTTATTGTTGGCCACGGCTTGGAGGAACTGCATCGCAAGTAACATATATATATATTTTTTTTTAAATTTAACTGAAACTTTTCTTTAAAGGAAATGGAAGGAAATCGTTCGTTCAATTAAATAGTTCTTTTGTTAAAAATATTGCTTTGAATACCAAAATTATTATTGGGGCGATTATTGCACAAATTAGTTACAGTTAATTTACATTATTAGCTGAGCGCATTTAAAATTAATATACCTCATCCTGAATCTTGACCAGAGTGCCATGTCGACGACCGCCGACTTCTCACACACAACTGTACTCGACTGCCTTGGGCTGCTACTACCGACAGACTGCAGTGCTCACAGACTGCCCACTGACTACTGCTCGCAACTGTACTGCACGACTGCTACTGACAGAGTACCGCTCGCAACTCTCGCGCGGTCAAGCGCAGACTAGCCACGATAAATGGCTCTCTGGTCAGAGACTCTGCAATGCCTCGCTATCGCCGCCACACAACATACGTGTTTCACCATGTCCGCCTCTCATCGCTTCATCAACTGCACGACCGTCACTCCATCGCCGTCTTCTGAATCTTCTACAACACCTGAATCACCGCCATTTTCACCTGCAAATTTAATCGCATGCCAAAATTCCTTGTAACTGGTGAGAGACAGGGAATGACGGCAAAAGACCGGACTTGACTGAATTTGCTTTAGCCATTTACGTTAGATCATCAGTGATATTGTATTTAAGTTTTGAATAAAGATTTATTCATCAGTGGCTTACCGACACCATCATGTTGCTGACCGTTAAATCCTCCCCCCCCCCCCCCCCCCGCGCCGTCCTCGTAGTTGTCGAAGACCCCGTTCTGCATTGTCAGGCTCGTCTTTGGGAGGGACATCGATGCCATCTAGTAGAATCCATAAATACAAACTCTAGAAGAAAGACAGCCATACAGTGAACTGCGCACTCATTGTTACAAAAATTTAGGTACAATGGTTCATCCTTACGGTCTGCAATAGGCAGGTCGTTGTCATATGGATCAGACTCTGCTATCTGATCGTTTGATGCGTCTGAATCACTTGAGTCAGCAGTTTCCATTGAAGCGAAATCGTCGTCCTCCTTCACCTTCGTCTCACTATCGGATTCATGACTCTATTGCGTCGGTGAAACGTTCTCCAGATACTAGAGAATCTTGGCCTCCGTGAGGCCACGTCGTCTTGCCATCGTAGCTTCAATGATGCGAACTCGTCAAAATAAACTGCAAGCACACGCCGCTGCCGTCAGGACTGTCTCAGCCGGATCAGGTTAATCACAGACAAGGATGTACGGACAGGAAACTTCCGTGAGGGCGACGCGCCTGAAGTCTGCTGTCGTGTAAGATAATTATTAGCAGTGCCCCAGGAAGTGGTGACCGAGGTGCAGGGTTTCCAACTGTATGTTTCTCAGTGGCTTCCCAGTATCACTTCGTAGGTCTGCATGTAGCCGGTCCGTAGAAGACGGAAAGCCGTTCTGACAAAAGTATCGCCGACCTCCGAATTCTTCTCATTTCACACCCTTTTAGGCCGAAAGTGTCCTAATACTATAATTCCAAAAAAAAGAAAAGAAAAAATGGTTAAAATGACTCTGAGCACTATGGGACTTAACTTCTGAGGTCATCAGTCCCCTAGAACTTAGAACTACTTAAACCTAACTAACCTAAGGACATCACACACATCCATGCCCGAGGCAGGATTCGAACCTGCGACCGTAGCGGTCGCGCGGTTCCAGACTGTAGCACCTAGAACCGCTCGGCCACTTCGGCCGGCCCGTAACTCCAACATCTCGTGAATAACGTCGAGGCGCGCCCGCAAACTATTGAGTATCTGAAAATCGGTGTTACTTTTATCAAATTGCGCTAAACTCCGTGTGGGTGAAAAATGACCGACATGATACCACTGGTATAACAGGTAAATTTTTCATACTTCTATGTGTGCTACGGGGATTAAATATTTGTGAGTTGTTCAGCCCCATAAATGGTAAAAAATCATGGGAGCGTTTGCTCCTGCGATGCGATGACTCTCGTGGGTCGAAAATGACCCACGTGGCATTTCTAGTGTTGAAACAGACGGTTAGGCTGCTACATTATTCAAGCACTGACAGTCGAAATCTAATCAGGGGTTTTTGAGCACGTCTTCGCTAAACAGTAGGAAACAGGTCAGACAATGTGTCGGAATACTCGTATTAATAAGAAACCACCACTGCTGTGTTGATATACTTTTATTATGCTTGACCGGCTTCATTCGAAAGAACATCATGAAGATGAAATGTCAGCAGTCTTTACAAGGAATTGGCTTACTATGCTCTTTGGAATGAAAGCTGCAATGACAAAAAAATAGGATCCGTGTACAGCATTCCTGGTTTCTTATCACTATGAACAAGAATCAGTTGTGGAGCTGCAGATAATCAAGAATAGACAATTTCCTTTTCCGTCTTGGATGTTACTCAATCATTTGATTCACAGGATTAGTTGGTTTTGCGATGTACTATATCCAAGTGTTACTGCAATCATCTTAATTTTACACCAGCACCACATGTAAGTGTATACAGATGTGTGTCTGTCATTTAAATATCTAAGACGTACGTTTGAATACTTCCGCACTGGGCTGTGGGATAAAACTGATACATTAGTAGTAGCAATTTGTCCATTTTATTTGGACTGTTGAGCTCCGTGGCCGTGGATAATGATATTTTACTATATAAAAAAAACCTAAGTATACATCGTACTCAGAATACTTCTATCACCCACGACAATGTATAGCAAACAGTAGCTTAGCTAGAACCTCAAAACTTTCGTAAAATATAACTCTGTCCATAGATAAACTGCTAGTATGTAAACAAAACAATCAGTCGACAACATGGCGGATAACGCAGTGCGCCTGTGTAAAATACGTGACAAAAAGTGTTTGTGCTGTTACAAAAAAGAAGAAAGGCCAAGAAAAAACAAGGAGAGGAGAATGTAAGTAAAATGAAGAACTGATAGTGCATAACCTTAAACTCGCGAAATTGAAGTAAATGATTGAATTCGTTGCTTTTGCACAGGCCAGCTGCAGCATCCAAACTGCTGTTGATATTTTACCACTGTAGAAACTGAAGATACATGTAATTTGCCAGCTGAAGTTGGATGCAAACACGAAATGCATATTGGCATAAATAAACCGCATTAAAAAAAAGTGACTGGCCGCTGTATTTTTTACAGTAAAACATTAGTAGTAGCAATTGAAAATGGTACATCGCCAAAACAACTAATCCTGTGGTATAAATGACAGTGATTGTATAAGAGCAAAGTTGGAACGAATAATTGTCTTTTAATAAAAGTCTGGGTTCGGCACTCAAAATGAAAATTCTTGTTGCAGTTGAGTGTGGTCATATAGGGACATCTAGACAAGGTAAGAGAAAAAAATTATGATAAGACGAATAATTTATAGCTATTTATATTTGTTAAATCAAAAGACTAATAGTTGGTCATGTTCATTGATTTAATTAATTTTCTGGTCAAGAGAATAATGGTTATTACGTTGTGAAATTTTATTTGGTTATAATACGTTTACAAAATGTTAGGATTGAGGGCAATGACGACACAAGTTTGGAAACTTATAGCTTAATTTGTTTTTTGCAGCCGTCACACGAGGAAGTTTCACTTTCATCATCACTTACCCACTTCTCGTAAAAAAATATTTAGGATTTTCCGCTATACTTCCGCCAAGATTCAAGAGATCTGTCTCCGTAAAAGAGTCTACCATATTTCACACAAAAATTGTCAGAATTCTAAGCCTCGAGAAGAACACAAACATTCATATCTTTACGTTCTCATTACACTATTAAACGTATTATTGAGGGCAATATTTGTAGTGAATTCAGAAGTTAACTTCTCTAGTCTGTGACTGTTACATGGATATCTTCCTTCTCTAACAGTCATATATGACAGACGAAATGTTACTGGGTTCCTTTATCGACAAATGCACGTTTAAAAGTTTGCCATTAATCTGTAATAAAGGTGATCAGCATGGAACAGACACTGCTTTTTTTTACGTTGAACAGTTACGAAGCTGTGGAAATTGGAATTTTTTCTTTAATATGTTTCCTTGGTTCACTTTCTGTATTATATTTCCCGTTAATTTTCTTGTGGTACCCACTGCAGCCTACATCCTTCTGAATCTGCTTAGTGTATTCATCTCTTGGTCTTCCTCTACGATTTTTACCCTCCACGCTGCCCTCCAGTACTAAATTGGTGATCTATTCATCTTGAAGTCTGAGGGAATTTCGCCTGTCTCAAAGATCTTGCTCACCAGATGGTAGAGTTTTGTCAGGACTGGCTCTCCCAAGGCTGTCAGCAGTTCTAATGAAATTTTGTCTACTCCCGGGGCCTTGTTTCGACATTGGTCTTTCAGTGCCCTGCCAAACTCTTCACGCAGTATCATATTTCCCATTTCATCTTCATCTACATCCTCTTCCATTTCCATAATATTGTCCTCAAGAACATCGCCCCTGTATAGACACTCTATATACTCCTTCCACCTTTCTGCTTTCCCTTCTTTACTTAGAACTGGGTTTCCATCTGAGCTCTTGATATTCGTGCAAGTGGTTCTCGTTTCTCCAAAGGTCTCTTTAATTTTCCTGTAGGCAGTAACTAAATTACCCCTCGTGAGATAAGCCTCTACACCCTTGTATTTGTCCTCTAGCCATCCCTGTTTAGCCATTTTGCGCTTCCTGTCGATCTCATTTTTGAGACGTTTGTAATCCTTTTTGCCTGCTCCATTTACTGCATTTTTGTATTTTCTTATATTTTCTAACAGTATTAAAGTTTTTATTTTACCGTAACATTTTTCAAACGTAAATGCAGATTAATTATGAAGATGAAATGATATGATGCACGGGACAATATGATATGCGCCGAAAACTCCCAACTGCGTGTTACAGACGTCTCGTCATTTTCCTCGCAGTTCTGGCAAAAATGAGTGAAAACTAATCTACAATAACACACAAAACACGATGAATCTCTAAAGATCGTGGACACTGTTCTTAACGTACAATAAGGTTCTTATGAAATATGACACTTCCAGTTCTTAAAGTCAATAAGAACTCGATTGTATTAGATGAGCGATGTTTCTCGATTCAGATTACCATATAACTTACTACGCGTTCAGTGTTCGGCAAACTGTGTACACTGAATTGACCTGTGTGCTAGAAACGCTACTATCCACAATGTAGCTGGTTGTCTATATTGTGGCTTCTTAAAATTAGTAAGCTCTGTCATCTGTCGAGAATTCTGCATCATAACTTCTTTAAGTTTAGACATGCGTCAAAAAATTATGCTTTCCTCAGTACTCCTACGAGGAAACAGCGAACGACAGAATAAAAAGGAACTGGTTCATACAAAGCAGCCTTCGAGTTGGATATTAATTTTGGGCTCTGGCGTGCTCAGCTTCGGAGACTGACGTTCGTCGGTGGATGTGCTGGAAGCAGGCACTGGGAGACAGGGACTGTCTGAGTTTATGGAGCTGGACGGCTTTATCGGAAGTGCCTCAGAGGCGTTGCCCCGAAATGGCGACATCAAAGCAGGCACTGAGCCGATTCGTGGAACAGTGGATCGTCACGGATATAGAGTACAATGCTCCTCTGTTCCGCAAACCGTCTCCCGGGTGAGGGAAATTCAAACTGCAGTTCGTATATGATCCTGTATAAAATGAGCATTTCTGAGAACTTCCTCAGTTATTAGTGACCCCGGTATGTGAAACTGCCTCATTTCCCGCGCTGAGGTAGAAGCAATACGATCAGAGGGGACGGTGACCAAATAACTTCACAGAGATGGCACAAGACCGTTTTCCAGCAGACGACGTAAACTGCCCTGCTGATATGCAGCATCCCAAGCAATAATTTGAGAATAATGTTGATGATGATCATCTCATCGCCTGCACTTCAGCCATTAGGCCTTGTTTTGTTTCGGCTGTAACGGTACCCATCGTTTTCTCGGTGTTTCTAGACTTTTTCTCCTAGTTGACTTAAGGGGGGCGGGGGGGGGGGGGGGGGGGTAGGACGTCATACGGGCCGACTTGGAGCAGGAGAGGCATCACAGGACATTTAAATTTCCAGTGTCTATACTTTTACAATTAAATTAAAACTTTGTCAACATGACCGGTAAGGATTCATGATTCACACTCACTGGAGTGGAAGTTCGAAAACATAAAGAACTAATTTTTTTTACTTGTGAAATTTCATCATTTTTTCACTTACTAATGGCTGCATTTGTTGCTATAGGTACACATTTCTTCATAAGTTAGAGAGATTCTTCGATGAATTTTGCACAGCGTACATACCACACTTAAAGGTGCATGAAACCCTCGAATTTATTTAATTTATGAAAAATCGAATAATCTGTTGTATTTTAAACTACATGTTTTGAAGAAACACAAATTTTATAGTTAATTACCTCAATTTTTACCACAGTTTTTAATAGATTTGGAAAATTCTAGAGTTTCATACACCTTTAAGTATGGTTTGTATGCTGTGCAAAATTCATTGAAGGATCTCTCTTACTTATGAAGAAAAGTGTACCTATAGCAACAAATGCTGCCATTAGTAAGTGAAAAAAGATGAAATTTCACATGTAAAAAAAAATATTTCGTTATGTTTTTCAACTTCCACTGCTAAGAGTGTGAATTCGGAAACCTTCCTGGTCATGCTGACAAAGTTTTATAAATTTATTAGTAAAAGTATAGACAGTGGAAACTGAAATGTCCTGTGGTGCCTCTCCTGCTCTGACGTCCTACCCCCCTTAAATCGTTTTGTCTGGAGAGGTAATCTTTCTACTCTCATTCTTTAAAGATGTTCATTCCTGGTCACATTCTATTGAAGTCATTGAGGATGTTAAATATATTCACTTGTTTCCTAATTTTCGAATTTACAAACCTGTCGTCTGTGCACATACTTACCGCTTCCAGAGACCTCATTTGTGTTGCCCGTACGCGGCTTCTTGACGCTTACTCATAAGCCACAAGTCACTCGAGTAAGCAGTCATTGGAACTGACATTATCTTAAAAAGTTTCAATCTAATTTGTTGCCCCCTCTTACTTTTAGACATCGGTTTAGCGAAACCACACATATTCCCACATTTTGCTAATTTCTTTTCTATATCTTCGTCATACTCATAAGTGACATCACAACCGAAATAGTTAAAATGTTCCAAATGGTTCAAATGGCTCCGAGCACCATGGGACTTAACATCTGAGTTCATCAGTCGCCTAGTGGTCTTCAGTCCTGAGACTGCAATTCTCCATGCTACTCTACCCTGTGCAAGCTTCTTCATCTCGCAGTACTTATTCCAACCTACATTCTTCTGAATTTGCTTAGTGTATTCATCTCTTGGTCTCCCTCTACGATTTTTACCCTCCACGCTGCCCTCCGATGCTAAATTTATGATCCCCTGATGCCTCAGAACATGTCCTACTAACCGGTTCCTTCTTCTTGTCAAGTTGTGCCACAAACTCCTCCCCAATTCTATTCAATATCTCCTCATTAGTTATGTGATCTACCCATCTAATCTTCAGCATTCTTCTGTAGCACCACATTTCGAAAGCTTCTATTCTCTTCTTGTCCAAACTATTTATCGTCCATGTTTCACTTCCATACATGGCTACACTCCATACAAATCTTTCAGAAACGACTTCCTGACACTTAAATCTATACTCAATGTTAACAAATTTCTCTTCTTCAGAAACGCTTTCCTTGCCATTGCCAGTCTACATTTACTTCGACCATCATCAGTTATTTTGCTGCCCAAATAACAAAACTCTCTTACTACTGTAAGTGTGTCATTTCCTAATCTAATTCCCTCATAATCACCCGATTTAATTCGACTACATTCCATTATCCTCGTTTTGCTTTTGTTGATGTTAATCATACATCCTCCTTTAAAGACACTGTCCATTCCGTTCAACTGTTCTTCCAAGTCCTTTGCTGTCTCTGACAGATTTACAATGTCATCGGTGAACCTCAAAGTTTTTATTTATTCTCCATGGAATTTAATACCTACTCCGAATTTTTCTTTTGTTTCCTTTACTGCTTGCTCAATATACAGATTGAATAACATCGGGGAGAGGCTACAACCCTGTCTCACTCCCTTCCCAACCATTGCTTCCCTTTCGTGCCTCTCGACTCTTATAACTGCCATCTGGTTTCTGAACAAATTGTAAATAGCCTTTCGCTCCCTGTATTTTACCGCTGCCACCTTCAGAATATGAAAAAAAGAGTATGCCAGTCAACATTGTCAAAAGCTTTCTCTACGTCAACAAATGCTAGATATATAGGTTTGCCTTTCCTTAATCTTTCTTCTAAGATAGGTCGTAACGTCAGTATTGCTTCAAGTGTTCCAACATTTCTATGGAATCCAAACTGATCTTCCCTAGAACTTAGAACTACTTAAACCTAATTAACCTAAGGACATAACACACATCCATGCCCGAGGCAGGATTCGAACCTGCGACCGTAGCAGTCGCGCGGTTCCGGACTGAAGCACCTGGAACCGCTCGGCTACCGCGGCCGGCTTAAAATGTTTGACCTACCCTACATTTCTACTGTTAATCACAGTTTAAGTCCGTAGCGGACGCTTTCCTTTAACAGCCACTTATTGCGTCGTTTCTGAAACCGTCGGCTTTGATTCTGCCTTCGTTAACATCTTCATCCTACTGAAGCACTTGCAACATACATCCTCACCTATTTGCTGGATGTTTTACAGTCTCTGCGTTCCTCTGCAGTTTTTACCCTCCACTGCTTCCTCTAGTATCATGGAGGTTTTTACCTTGTATCTTACCAGACGGCCGCGGTGACCGAGTGGTTCTAGGCGCTTCAGTCCGGAACCGTGCGACTGCTATGGTCGGAGGTTCGAATACTGCCTCAGGCATGGATGTATGTGATGTCCTTAGGTTAGTTAGGTTTAAGTAGTTCTAAGTTCTACGGAACTGATAACCTCAGATGTTAAGTCCCATAGTTCCATCAACCTGTCCCTTCTTCTTGTCAGTATTTTATCTCCGTTCCTTTCTTCGCTGATTCTGCAGAGAGCCTCTTTATTCCTTACTATAAGAGTGTACTTAATTTACATTTTTCTCTATCCCCACATCTATGAGGCTTCTGTTCCCTTCTGTTATGGTTTTCCACTTTCCATGATTTGCTGTCGTAAAATGCTGTTCTCCAAAAGTATGTACTGCGAAATTTCTACTGCAGTTTAAGGCCTGTGTTTGTATCCGTCGGATTATCCTGGCCAGGAATGCCCTCTATGTCTGTGCTAGTTTACTCTCTATGTTCTCCTCGCTTCGTCCGTCACGGGTTGTTTTGCTTCCAAAGTAGAAGAATTCCTTAACTGCGTCTACTTCGTGATAAAAATTTGATGTTAAGTTTCCCCGCATTCTCATTTCTGCTACATCTTACTACTTTTATCTTTTTATGGTTTACTCCCAGACATTTTTCTGTATTGATTAGACAGTTCATTCCATTCAACAAATCCTGTAGCTCTCTTCAATTTCACTGAGGATAGCAATGCCATCAGTGAATCTTATCATTGATATCCTCTTAACTTGAATTTTTATCCAGCTCTTGAAGCTTTCTTTTATTTCCTTCATTGCTTCTTCGATATACAGATTAAACTGTAGCGGTGAAGAGCCCACATTCCTGGCTTACACTCAACTTAATCCGAACATCTCGTTCGTGTTCTTCCAGTCTTATTATTCCCTACTGATTCTTGTGCATATTGTATTTACCCGTCTTTCTCTGTATCTTACTACAACTTTTCTCAGAGTTTCAAACATTTCGCACCATTTTGTGCTGTCGAATGCTTTTTCCTGGTCGACAAATCTTATGAGTGTGTCTTCATTTTTCTCTAGTCTTGCTTCCGTTACCAAACGCATCAGAACTGCCCCTCTGAGATGTTTACCTTCCCTAAAGCCAAAGCTTGGATATATGAGCTGTTTGGCTAACTGCCCAATAGTTCTCGCATATATCTTCCAGGGCTATCTTCCGAATTGTGCCCATGATATTACACTCCTGGAAATGGAAAAAAGAACACATTGACACCGGTGTGTCAGACCCACCATAATTGCTCCGGACACTGCGAGAGGGCTGTACAAGCAATGATCACACGCACGGCACAGCGGACACACCAGGAACCGCGGTGTTGGCCGTCGAATGGCGCTAGCTGCGCAGGATTTGTGCACCGCCGCCGTCAGTGTCAGCCAGTTTGCCGTGGCATACGGAGCTCCATCGCAGTCTTTAACACTGGTAGCATGCCGCGACAGCGTGGACGTGAACCGTACGTGCAGTTGACGGACTTTGAGCGAGGGCGTATAGTGGGCATGCGGGAGGCCGGGTGGACGTACCGCCGAATTGCTCAACACGTGGGGCGTGAGGTCTCCACAGTACATCGATGTTGTCGCCAGTGGTCGGCGGAAGGTGCACGTGCCCGTCGACCGGGGACCGGATCGCAGCGACGCACGGATGCACGCCAAGACCGTAGGATCCTACGCAGTGCCGTAGGGGACCGCACCGCCACTTTCCAGCAAATTAGGGACACTGTTGCTCCTGGGGTATCGGCGAGGACCATTCGCAACCGTCTCCATGAAGCTGGGCTACGGTCCCGCACACCGTTAGGCCGTCTTCCGCTCACGCCCCAACATCGTGCAGCCCGCCTCCAGTGGTGTCGCGACAGGCGTGAATGGAGGGACGAATGGAGACGTGTCGTCTTCAGCGATGAGAGTCGCTTCTGCCTTGGTGCCAATGATGGTCGTATGTGTGTTTGGCGCCGTGCAGGTGAGCGCCACAATCAGGACTGCATACGACCGAGGCACACAGGGCCAACACCCGGCATCATGGTGTGGGGAGCGATCTCCTACACTGGCCGTACACCACTGGTGATCGTCGAGGGGACACTGAATAGTGCACGGTACATCCAAACCGTCATCGAACCCATCGTTCTACCATTCCTAGACCGGCAAGGGAACTTGCTGTTCCAACAGGACAATGCACGTCTGCATGTATCCCGTGCCACCCAACGTGCTCTAGATGGTGTAAGTCAACTACCCTGGCCAGCAAGATCTCCGGATCTGTCCCCCATTGAGCATGTTTGGGACTGGATGAAGCGTCGTCTCACGCGGTCTGCACGTCCAGCACGAACGCTGGTCCAACTGAGGCGCCAGGTGGAAATGGCATGGCAAGCCGTTCCACAGGACTACATCCAGCATCTGTACGATCGTCTCCATGGGAAATAGCAGCCTGCATTGCTGCGAAAGGTGGATATACACTGTACTAGTGGCGACATTGTGCATGCTCTGTTGCCTGTGTCTATGTGCCTGTGGTTCTGTCAGTGTGATCATGTGATGTATCTGACCCCAGGAATGTGTCAATAAAGTTTCCCCTTCCTGGGACAATGAATTCACGGTGTTCTTATTTCAATTTCCAGGAGTGTATTACGAAAGTCCAATACCACGTTGAAAATCTCGTGTATCCACTCATCAACTTAATTAGTCTTTTGACTACCACCTCCCCAATGGTTTAGATATTCCATTGGAATTTTATCAATACTTTCTGCCTTATTTTATGACAAGTCTTCCAGAGCTCTTCTCAATCTTGATCCTAATACTGGATATCCTACGTATTCCGTATCGACTCCAATTTCATCTTCTATCAGCTCAAAAGGCAATTCTTCCCTTTGTAGAGGACTCCACTGTACTCTTTAAATACATCCGTTCCCTCCTCTGTACTTAACAGTGGAAGTCAAATTGCGCTGTTAATGTGACCACCCATGTTCTAATTTCATCGAAAACTGTTTTGACTTTTATATGAGCTGAATCAGTCCTCCTGACGATTTTGGATTTCTTCACATCATTTTGGCAGCACTTTCTCCATTGTCTTCCTCCACTTCCTAATTATTTTATTCCTAAGGGGCGATATTGCCAGGTTATTGTTTTCCCTATACATTTTTGTACTTCCTTTTTTGTCGACCAGTTGCAATATTTATTTTGGTACCAGAGGATTCTTCGAAGATACCTTATTTGTACTCATATATGACAGTCCAACATCTCTGATAGCCCTTTCTAGAGGTGTCCCTCCTTTTCAACTGAAGTTGAAAAGTCTCTGTGCACTGCATCACTATAAAAATACTTAAATTACCTAATTGTACATATGCAAGCCCCAAATTAGATTTACATTGAATATATTTTATGCTCCTAGATTTAAATCCTTCTCATTGCCGTCCGTGTGAAAGTGCATGCGAATGTATTTTTCGTGTTTCCATTGGTAGCTAGTAGTATGGAACTTGCTGTCTGCAGTGGTTAGTCTGGCCAACTTTGGGTGCTCAGTCAAAGCAAAGGGATTTGTGCCTTCTAAGTCGTCTTTATCGACAGTGGGTAGGTTGATACCAGAAGCACCCCCTCTGGTCTGTTCTGGCTACCTACGGAGATTCGTTGTTCTGCGGTTGTTAAGCACTTGAGAGTGGGCAGTAGGTGAGTGTGGTCGGTAGCTTAAGACTGAGCTTAGAGTGAGATGTGTAAGTCTTCAGGCTAACTGAAGTAGAATAATTCACTTTTTACTACAGCGATAGTTTCAAAAATGGTTCAAATGGCTCTGAGCACTGTGGGACTTAACATCTATGGTCATCAGTCCCCTAGAACTTAGAACTAATTAAACCTAACTAACCTAAGGACAGCACACAACACCCAGCCATCACGAGGCAGAGAAAATCCCTGACCCCGCCGGGAATCGAACCCGGGAACCCGGGCGTGGGAAGCGAGAACGCTACCGCACGACCACGAGATGCGGGCAATAGTTTCATTATAAGATCCACAGTTTACGCAGGATAGACCTTGGTGCAATTTACCAATTTTAATAAGTGACTTCTGGTACTTTCTTTGTACTACCAGAAATTCTAGTGTACAGAGGCTTCCCATTTAGTGATGCTGACCTTCCGTTACAGTAAATTTTCCTAAGTGTGTAGGCTTGCATGGATACATTCTCGTGTGAATGTTTTCATTTATTATTGCAGTTTGAATTCTTTAGGACTCACCTGTGATTTGATAAATTTGCCTCTATGCTTTGCAGCACATGGCGCGAACTCGCCTTCTGTGTGGTTCAGCGGTAATCAATCGCATTCCCTAGAGTGAAATAGGTTGTGTTGAATGTTCTATGTAATTAATGGATTTTAGTGTATTTTACCGTGTGAAATATCAAATGGAGAGAGTACTTGCTTTGTTAGTCTGAACTAGGTTCTTGGACGAGCCGCTTGAGCCCTCAGCTCTCTGTGTCCATTAAGTGATACATTTCTTGCAGTTCATTTAATATTTCTTTGCGCGTCGTGTATGCAATGTAATCGTTTTGTGTAATAACTCAGCCACCTGATAAATGTGCAACCTTTTTTTTTAATATAGTTTCGACGTGGTTCGCCCCCCCCCCACCACCTCTTTCCCATCTTGTATCGCTTTTATTTGTGTGAGAATATTGTAAGCAATGGCATTTGTCGAAAGATTACTACTTCGGTAGGCATGAATCTGTTTCCCTGACTCTTTGGTGAAGGCGTAATGTGTCTTGAGCTTTGTTCTTTTGTGTAGATCTTGCGTAAGTACATGTATTTATCCTATCCTCTACCTAGAATTTTCACGTATCCTCCCCTTCATGTGGACAGTCACAGCGTTAAACTTAACTAAGGCAACGGCAAGCGTTATTACAATCTGTATATTGTATAGTCTTTATCTTGTGTTTTTGGTTATATAAATTGTGTTTATACTTCATGAGTGTCCATCAACGCAGCCGTGTCTTCCGAAATCGATCTTAGTACATCCAGCCTGTCGTTAGCAAAGAGCAGTATTCTTGCAGGCCCAAATTCTGAATTTTAATTAGATTCTAAAGAATTATGTTTTCTGCATCTACATCTACATGGATACTCTGCAAATCACATTTAAGTGCCTGGCAGAGGGTTTCAATTTAAGTAACTGCTCTCATTCAATCACGCTTTTGAGTGAATTAATTTCAGTGTTCATTTGATGAGAGTGCTGACATCTTAATGGTTACTACGAAAGATGTTAATAATTTCTTTGATTAACTCTACTTCATTAATTCCCAACTTCGCTTGGTGGCGACCCTAAATAATATGCTATAAAAGAGAAAATCAGAGCGCTTACTTGCATTTGCATTCCGTAGTGCAGTAAGTTTAAGAAGACCCGCATCCCGTTTCAGTAGAACCCATTTACAATTTCTATTGTCATTCCACTTATCGCAGGATCCATATCCTTAGCGAAATTCAAACGAGTCACATCATTCCTCACTATTTTATTATTCCATTTCCTTCCTGGCGATTACGTAAAATTCGGTCTACTCTTCACATTTCGAGATTGTGCTCTGTGTCTTTATGTTCACTTGGCTACGCTTTGCTGTCATTTTATCACGGAATCTCTGTTTGATCATGAAGTAATCCACCAGGAATTTTCCTGTGTCTCTGGGTGTCTTTCCTAAGCACACATCCTTCTCTTCTAAGTCCTCAGCGGAGTATTCACTTTTATCATCTGAAATTTATTGCAGAACTGAATTAGTGTCTTATCTCTTTCATTCCTACCGAAAAACCCTATTTCTCCTGTTACCCTTTCTTCTGTTCTTTCCCCTACAACCGCATTGCAACATGCTTTGATTAACAGGTTTTCATCTCCCTTTGCATCACCTGTTCAGTAGACTCTGTTTATCACTTCATCTTCTGCTTCCGACTTCGGCATTCATATGTGAACTACCGTGGTCGTCTTTGGTTTGCTGTCAAACATGATGACAACAACCCTGTCCCTAAACTGCTCACAGTAGCTCAGTGCCCTGTTTTCCTGTTCCTAACAATTCCTACTCCCGTTACACCATTTTCTGTTGCTGTTGATATAACCCTATATTCCTCTGACCAGAAATCATTTTCTTTCCATTTCACTTCACTGGCCGCCATTATACCTTGACTGAACCTTTGCATTTCGCCTTTCAGATTTTGTAACTTTCTTACTACGTTGAAACTTCTGACAGCCTAAACTCCGACGCTTAGAATGTTACCCATTTGTTGGTTACAACATATTATTTTCATTGTCGCCTCCCTACTCGAAATTCACTCCAGGATATACCAATAGGGGTCTAATTCTTGATTCCTACTCCTGTTACACCATTTTCTGTTGCTGTTGATAGAACCCTATATTCCTCTGACCAGAAATCATTTTCTTCCCATTTCACTTCACTGGCCGCCATTATACCTTGACTGAACCTTTGCATTTCACCTTTCAGATTTTGTAGGTTTCTTACTACGTTGAAACTTCTGACAGCCTAAACTCCGACGCTTAGAATGTTACCCATTTGTTGGTTACAACATATTATTTTCATTGTCGCCTCCCTACTCGAAATTCACTCCAGGATATACCAATAGGGGTCTAATTCTGGATTCCTACTCCCGTTACACCATTTTCTGTTGCTGTTGATATAACCGTATATTCCTCTGACCAGAAATCATTTTCTTTCAATTTCACTTCACTGGCCGCCATTATACCTTGACTGAACCTTTGCATTTCACCTTTCAGATTTTGTAGGTTTCTTACTACGTTGAAACTTCTGACAGCCTAAACTCCGACTCTTAGAATGTTATCCATTTGTTGGTTACAACATATTTTTTTCATTGTCGCCTCCCTACTCGAAATTCACTCCAGCATATACCAATAGGGGTCTAATTATGAATCTTTTGGTAATGCAGAGATCGTCAAGGGACTTTTTCAATTACAGTCCACGTTTCCCATGGGTGCACATAATGTGACTTCAGTGCAGAGGTTTCTGTTGACTTCAGCATCCTCATGCCGTTGTTCATTGCTGAATGGAAGGAACACATAGAAAGTGTTGTGGGGAAGGTTAACAAAAAACTACGTTTCATTGGCAGGACACTTAGAAAATGTGACAGATCTACAATAGAGACTGCCTACACTACGATTGTCCGTCTTCTTTTAGAATACTACTGCGCCGTGTGGGATCCTTACCAGATAGGATTGACGGAGTACATCGAAAAAGTTCAAAGAAGGGCTGCACGTTTGTATTATCGCGAAATAGTGGAGAGAGTGCTACTGAAATGATACAAGATTTGGTGTGGACAGCATTAAAACAAAGGGTTTTTCGTTGCGGCAGAATCTTCTCGCGAAATTTCAATCACCAATTTTGTCCCCCAAATGCGAAAATATTTTGTTGACGCCAACCTACTGCGGGATAAACGATCATCATAATAAAATAAGGGAAATTAGAGCCCGTAGAGCGCTGTACGACTTTGGAATAATAGAGAATTGCAGCGAAGGTGTTTCGAGGAACCCTCGGCCAGGCACTTAAATGTGATTTGCAGAGTATCCATGCAGATGTAGATTCTTCCTGAACCTCTGTCTGCTCCTCCGCCCTCTTTGCCGAGGCCGTTGGCAGAGTGAAGGAGACTTCTAATGTCGGGAGTCTTCGGTCGCCATTGCTGATGATCTTCGTACAAATTTTAAGTATTGGTTGGATGCTAACTCGATATCTTGGACGGTTTGATCGCTAATCAGAAACGCTATCCCTAGACCACGGGATCAATTATATGCTAAATAAATGTAGTAATGGCTTTTGGAGTGGGGGGCCTCCATATTTTAACGGTTTAGCGTTTATGCCATCCATTCCAGTAGCTTTTGTATCCTTTGTGGAGCAGAGGATTTCTCTTAATTCATCCATATATAAATCGTCCACACATTCTATTTTAATTTCGTCCTCTATATTCTCTATGCAGCATGTTTCTTCGTACCACAAGTTCTTGTAACGTTCTCTCCATCTTGCAAGTTCGATGTTATTTATTTGAGCAACAACTTTTTGTGTTTGTCAGAGCATTTTAAAGCTATCATTTGCCTTTCGTGAGTATAGTCTTCAAATCCGCTTATAGACCTATCCCAAGGTTCATGACTTTCGTTGCTCAGTTTGCTGTATTTCTCACTTGTTTGGAAACATGATGATGCTCCTCTGCTGTTTCATTGAGATCTTTAAGACAAGAATCTGGTTTCTTCCTTATAACTTTATTTCATTGCGATGTTCTAAATTTAACCTTTTTTCTTGTATCTCTCTCTCTATCTCTCTCTCTCTATCTCTCTCTCTCTTCTTTTTTCCATTGCTAAGGCTTCTTGATCTGCTTTCTTAGCCGCATTTTCTGTATTTTTCTCTTCCTATGCCATTCCTTCGCCTCCTTCCTGGTCATCATTTAGCTGGTATATGTCGTACATTTCCTCCTTCATTGTTTTCTTCTGTCAAATTTTTGTCCTTTCTCGATTTGGTGTACATATCCATTTGAAACGTCACTAATAAATGGTCAGAAAATATGGCATATCCCCAGTGCACTCTTGTGTCTCTTATTTTGCCTTCTACTTTGTTACTAATGGTACTGTAATCAAAAAGCTGACCATGTATATTTTTTAATACTTTTTGCGGAAGTAAGTGCTGGTTATCTTAAGTTTGTTAAAAGATACGAAGTCTCTGAGCAATCTCCCCTTGTTTTTAATTTATGATGTTTTCTCTCATCGTTCCCACAGCCTTTGGCATACGTTTATTCCCTATTCTTGCGTTTAAATCTCCAATCAACATCGTTTGATATTTATGTAAAACTGACTGCATTTCCTCATAGAAATCTCGGCGCTCAAACTGCAGTATTGTCAACTTTTCTCTCTTCTCTTCGACAGTTTAAACTATAAGTCTTTAATTTGTGTAACTATGCCATATAATTACCTTCTCGCTCCTCAAGAATGCAAATGGTAACCCTTTTGCTTGTTCTCTCATGTTTTCATGTTCCTCTATATAACGTCAAATATTCTCCTCCGTACTTGTTACGCTGTAGGTTTTCCTCTGATTCTGTATCTACCTTAGCCTCTCTTAAAATTAATAGTTCACTGCTCGCTGTAGTGGCAAAGTAGTATGGTAATATGGGTACAAGAACAGATAATGGATCTTAAGGTCATACCCAGGGGAATGCCGCCCCCCTCCACACCCTCACCTCTGGGCATTTGGGTAAGGAATATTCAAGATCACCCTCCCACAGTTGTACGGTGCTTGTGTGTAGAACACACACATGTCCTGCCCTTGCCCATAGAGCACTGATATTCAAGGTCAGGATGTAACCAGATACGGCGCTCATATATCTTGGACATTTTTGTGTCCCATTGTGTGAGATCTTGGTCAGATAATGATATAATATGAGCCCACTCTCTCCCGCACCACCTCCAAATCTATGCTAGTAGGGCGGCTTGAAAAACTAAGGAACTCACTCTCCGTCTCCCAACAGATGTAAACCAACAGGAAGAAATTAATACGCCAGAAACGCCCCCTCCCCATTTTCTCTCTAGAGAAATTGCATGAGCTTCATCTTTTGGTCTGTTCACCATAGTGAAAGGATCAGGACTGTCCGTGTTTTTTTTATATATATAAATTGTAATGGATATAAAACAAATTAATTTCTGGTTTATATTTTTGAAATTTGTCTGAAAATATTTTCGTTTTTTGCAATATTTGTTTATTAACCATTTATTTTCCAAAGTTTTTTCGCAGTATTTCTTTTAATATCAGTTTTACTAGTAACGCTTTGAAATTATTTTACACAACATCTTTTTTGTGCTGTAATAGGGAACTTACATACATCGGATATTACATACTTATGCAATGAGAGATTAAATTTTGTAAACCAGTGCTAGTAATACTAGTAACAGAGACTCTATTTACTACGTTTCCCATGAAAAAAATTTAAATCATTATTATGTTGATGGTTTTCTGGTCTCTTATACATGCTGTACAAAGGAATGACATCTACACTCCTGGAAATGGAAAAAAGAACACATTGACACCGGTGTGTCAGACCCACCATACTTGCTCCGGACACTGCGAGAGGGCTGTACAAGCAATGATCACACGCACGGCACAACGGACACACCAGGAACCGCGGTGTTGGCCGTCGAATGGCGCTAGCTGCGCAGCATTTGCGCACCGCCGCCGTCAGGGTCAGCCAGTTTGCCGTGGCATACGGAGCTCCATCGCAGTCTTTAACACTGGTAGCATGCCGCGACAGCGTGGACGTGAACCGTATGTGCAGTTGACGGACTTTGAGCGAGGGCGTATAGTGGGCATGCGGGAGGCCGGGTGGACGTACCGCCGAATTGCTCAACACGTGGGGCGTGAGGTCTCCACAGTACATCGATGTTGTCGCCAGTGGTCGGCGGAAGGTGCACGTGCCCGTCGACCTGGGACCGGACCGCAGCGACGCACGGATGTACGCCAAGACAGTAGGATCCTACGCAGTGCCCTAGGGGACCGCACCGCCACTTCCCAGCAAATTAGGGACACTGTTGCTCCTGGGGTACCGGCGAGGACCATTCGCAACCGTCTCCATGAAGCTGGGCTACGGTCCCGCACACCGTTGGGCCGTCTTCCGCTCACGCCCCAACATCGTGCAGCCCGCCTCCAGTGGTGTCGCGACAGGCGTGAATGGAGGGACGACTGGAGACGTGTCGTCTTCAGCGATGAGAGTCGCTTCTGCCTTGGTGCCAATGATGGTCGTATCCGTGTTTGGCGCCGTGCAGGTGAGCGCCACAATCAGGACTGCATACGACCGAGGCACACAGGGCCAACACCCGGCATCATGGTGTGGGGAGCGATCTCCTACACTGGCCGTACACCACTGGTGATTGTCGAGGGGACACTGAATAGTGCACGGTACATCCAAACCGTCATCGAACCCATCGTTCTACCATTCCTAGACCGGCAAGGGAACTTGCTGTTCCAACAGGACAATGCACGTTCGCATGTATCCCGTGCCACCCAACGTGCTCTAGATGGTGTAAGTCAAGTACCCTGGCCAGCAAGATCTCCGGATCTGTCCCCCATTGAGCATGTTTGGGACTGGATGAAGCGTCGTCTCACGCGGTCTGCACGTCCAGCACGAACGCTGGTCCAACTGAGGCGCCAGGTGGAAATGGCATGGCAAGCCGTTCCACAGGACTACATCCAGCATCTGTACGATCGTCTCCATGGGAGAATAGCAGCCTGCATTGCTGCGAAAGGTGGATATACACTGTACTAGTGCCGACATTGTGCATGCTCTGTTGCCTGTGTCTATGTGCCTGTGGTTCTGTCAGTGTGATCATGTGATGTATCTGACCCCAGGAATGTGTCAATAAAGTTTCCCCTTCCTGGGACAATGAATTCACGGTGTTCTTATTTCAATTTCCAGGAGTGTATATCAGATTACATGGGAGATAAGACAGTAATAGTACCAACTAGTATGACTAGAAGCAAGTAAAGAAAAATTCACACACACACACACACACACACACACACACAAATGCTTCCATGCTTAAATGATTTCTTGCTTCACCAAAGGTCGGGCACCGCCAGCACAATCGAGCAGGCATTCACAGTAATCACTGATAGCGCAAGCCATTGACGTCACGCGATGTGTATTGTTATCTTGCCTTTCGGCAATATCTTCAACTGTGTAGTATGTGCACGTTTTCCATCTGAGCCCCACAATCTCACAATATGCAAAGCACTCGCCTCGTCTTTTATCAGGCCGATGACCTTACTTTTTTAAGGCGTTGCGCTCTAAGGATCATTGTCCACAAATCCAGACATGTTTAGTGCGCTGAGGTGAAACTTTATTACTTTATTTGTATCACAGCCATTCAGCCAGTAGATGAAACTCTCCGTAACCATATAGATTATCGTTGGATCAGCGAGACGAGGTTTCACAAACTCTTAATGAAACTCATGCTTGTAGTGTTTGGGAAGATCCGCTGTATACATACATAGACAGGCTTCGTGAACCCTGCCAGAACCTTAGCCATCTCCTGAGCGACTAATCCTTGACTGAAGATAGTGGTTTGTTAACTTTTCCTTGATTTTGCCGAAGATTGGATTGTTCGTTAATGTAAAAAATTGTATTAAAAAACAAACATCGCGAGAGACATCTCTTCATGCTGAGAGCTATATATTCCTTCAACTAGCGGGATTGGTTGACTGAGATGACGCGAATAACTTTAATAAGTTTCATCTCCGAATTCAGGTGCAACTGGAGGATTGTGTAGAGTATAACGTACCCCTTTTCATAGCCAGTGTCATCATTAGCTTACGATAGAGCTAATGCATTCAAATAGTTCCTCCAGACATAGTTGCAAGTCGCTGTGCACATTAATCAAGGTTGCAACATGCCAGTTCTGCCTCTACGGCAAAACCTGCACCAGAATCCACAGTAAAATCTTGGAAATCATCCAGTCTGAAGGTTTCGTCATCGGACAGCTATCCAACCCTCAAATCAGCAAAGATTGCTGCATGCCACACCCCTGTTTGTTATTTACATCCAAGTATAGGATGAAACTGAAGTCGTCATATGCCTTGCATTCCTCCTTACTCATTTGCATGAATCACGAGCTCAAAAAAGAGCAGAATGATATCGCTCATTTGATGCTGTCATGTGTCCTTTATTCATCGCGTCTTACGAAATCCCTGGCAGGACCCATGTTAAGAGATAAAATAGGTTTTTTTCTACTTGTGCTTCTATAACTTAAACAACCCACATTCCTTAGAATTCCACATTATCTTTCGCATACCGATCTACACGCCATTATATATTGGGTATTTTGAATTTTTTGACTGATTTAAACAGATCTGAACTAGCAAGCTGTCTGTGAGATGTATAACTAGAAGATATTTTTTATGAACAGTCAGTGTCACCCCTCCAGTTACAGAGCCAACAGCTGAGTGTCCCAGGTACTTCCTTAGTTTGTAATGAGCTGCATTCATAAATTGCTGGAAGTTTATCCTAACAACCAATTTAAGTTTGGTACACATTGCTTTCTCAGCTGAGATAGCTGCAACATCTTGCACTATGTATACATCTATGTATTGGGCTGGCTTTATCAGCTAAAATTCAGTCTGCAACATTAAGTTCTGCTAAACATTTATCCGCAGCTTATGCTAAATCATTACTTTTAAAGACCTTGTCAAGCAGATTAATCGTAATATCACCGTGAGCTAGATATTTCTTCAGCTTCGTTCCAAGTCCACGGAAGTTACATCCCTGGGGATGTCAATTAAGTTGTTGCTGATTTCATCTTCATTTTTAACTTAGGAAAAGTCATGAAGATGGTGAGAGGCCGTTGCACCTGGTAACCGGCGTCACAGGATAAAAGAAACTAGAATATCAGGCACCTCCGTACAAAGATGGTTCCTCTAAAAGGGCACGACCGACTTCCTTCCCCATTCTTCCCTAATCCGATGAGACCGATGACCACGCTGTCTGGTCTCCTTCCCAAAAACAACCCAACCCTCCGTACAAAGATATTTCTCTAGTGTTGCTGGAGAGACTGGGTGACAAGTTGACACCATGACTCGTAGCTATAAAACACTCTAAATGCTTTAAGGGGGGTAGGACGTCAAAGGGGCGACTTGGAGCAGGAGAGGCATCAAAGGACATTTTAATTTCCAGTGTCTATACTTTTACAAATAAATTCATAAAACTTTGTCAGCATCACCACAAAGGATTCAGGATTCACACTCATTGCAGTGGAACCTCGAAACCATGACAATTTTTTTTTACATGTGAAATTTCATCATTTTTTTCGCTTACTAATGGTTTCATTTGTTGCTATGGGTACACTTTTCTTCATAAGTTAGAGAGATTCTTCGATGAATTTTGCACAGCATACATACCTTACTTGCAGGTGTATGAAACTCTAGAATTTATATAATTTATGAGCTGCTATATTTTAACGTTCATGTTTCGAAAAAAACACAAATTTTATAGTTAATTACCTCAATTTTTACCACAGTTTTTAAGAGATTTGGAAAATTCTCAAGTCTCATACACCTTTAAGTATGGTTTGTATGTTGTGCGAAATTCATCGAAGAATCTCTCTTACTTATGAAGAAAAGTGTACCTATAGCAACAAATGCTGCCATTAGTAAGTGAAAAAAATGATGAAATTTCAGATGTAGAAAAGATTACTTCGTTATGTTTTCGAACTTCCACTGCTATGAGTGTGAATTCTGAATCCTTTCTGGTCATGCTGACAAAGTTTTATGAATTTATTTGCAAAAGTATAGACAGTGGAAATAAAAATGTCCTGTGGTGCCTCTCCTGCTCCAAGTCGATCCGTTTGACGTCCTACCCCCCTTAAATAAACAAAAGGTCTCGGTGTAAACTGAAATAATTCAAACATGTAGTTATTTAGCGATTACATCTTATGACAGATCCACGAACAGGTTTCAATTAAAGCTGAGTAGCTCACACAGAATATTGTAAACATTAATGTTTGCAGTGTCCTAGTTTTCTTAAATTAAATGCTGCTTGCGGGAGTATAACGTTCCATCGAAATAACTGTAGTTGCTTCTATATCTCCAAAAATAACAAAAAGTTTTTAGTATTAACTACACGGTAAAATACACACTTCTTTGTGTGCCGTCATTTGTAAAACATCTCTTTCCGATATCTTGAACCGGTTATGGTATACAGCAGATGTTATGAACACATGATTCATTTTGTTCATGGACAGAACTCTATGTGCACTATGCACAATCCTTTCGTAGATTTAAAAGTGATAGATACCACTCTGCTCTCAGATTTAAATACAGTTTCTGGGAGTTACCTGTATTTTGTACATAGCGAAGAACGATAAGAAATAAATTCATTTTCAAAGTCTACGCAGTACATGTGTTTTTAGATCTGCAAAACTCTTAAAATTTTGTGCAACGCCTTACTTAAACTGTTACAAAAGAAAAAATAAGACAAATAAAAAGAATAAATTCAGTTCTTCATCAAAAAAAAATATACTACTCTGTAAGACGTGAAGGAATCAAACTTTTTCACTGAATTTTTGAAAAAATCGGATGGTAAGTATTTCATAGCTGCCAGAATGTCCTCTGAAGCGCATTGCTGACAGTTTGTGTAAAGCGAATGCACTGTGCATATAGGACAGAGTAATCGCATTGCACCACCTCTCGTTAGATAGTTTGGCAACCTATCCTTCTGTGACAAAGTGTTCAGACTTGTATCACATACAAACCAAATCATAAACGACATTATTAGAGACCTCTCATGAAAAAGAATTAGCACTCGCACTTAGAAAACGTTGCTAATGTGGTTGCCAAAGACTGCCAGTGTATTAGCGTGATATCACAGACAGGTTCATTCTTTCCTTCAGTTATTACAGTTAAGTATATGGAGGGCAGTGGTGTTATGGGAAAGTAAGTATGAAAAAACACTAAGTTACAGAACTGATTCCATACCAATGCATCATATTTGTCATAGGGTTCTAAAAATCTACTAGAATTTACAGGAAAAATGTAATTCTTAGACCTGAAACTATACTGGCACACCTCTGTGCTTGTCTGTGCAATAATTTATTTCTAGAAGAGCATTAATCTGAAACCTTTAGGTTGTCAGAGTAACTGCATTTATTTAGCATCAGGGTGCGAAACCTGGAGCAGCATGCCCAGGACTCCAGCGCGAGCCGGACCGTGCGACAAACCTGGTACCTAGGTTGCGGATAACGGTATAAGACAACAACAAACCAGTGCTCACCATGCAGCATGCGGAGAACTAGCCTGTAGCTGTCAAAGGGTAAAGTAAGTTCCTGGAATTGTTTGTTACACTTTGGAAACTATAAATACCACTGGTGACCAGTTTGACATGTAATACTTCTCAAGTGCAATTTTATAATTTGAAATATGCCCCATATCACCTACATTGAATTTCTGCTTGCATAGATCTACCATTTCAATACTATTTTAAACTGTATATAGAACCTCATTGTCACAAACAGCAATTGGTCTCCTTATCATTATCATATGATTTTAGTTCGGTTATACAGTTCCATAGTTTTTGAGAGAATATTTACCCATCCGTATGATACACAAAGAATAAATCGCATTCACTTACTGTTCTTTATTACTCTGCTCAAACATTTCAATATAGCCGCTTTCATGTTGAAGAATGTCAAGAAGTGGTTTATTTTATACTGCTTTATTTCCATCTTGAAATAAAAGTTGTATAATTCACCTCCATGACTGGTTTGAGTGTTATCCGGGCAATGATTCTTTCCTTTCTGCAGCAACCACTCAAACACTTTTAGAAGTTCCTTCCCAGTTTTTACTTTCAAAGGGAGAGCCCATGAAAATTTGGAAAATGTATCTATAAACATTGAAATATATTGGAAACTATTATTTGCCCGTGAATATTGTCTCATGTCTATGAGATCTGTCTACCATAAATCATCCACACCCTTTATTATGATGTTAATGTCTAACGTACTAGTTTGGGCCGTTCTCAGCCAACCATCACCGTAATTATTATTCAATAATGCATACTTCTCAAAGCTCCGAAAACACTGAGATGATACCCTTCAAGTGAGCTGTATTCACTACAGCAGTTGATGCTGTAAGCAGTCTTAGTTGTTCTATTATTTCATTGCTGTCATCATACTACATGTACTCTAGAGGTAGACAGTTTATTAATTCATGGCGAATGTCAATAACTCCAACTGCCCTTTGTACACCATTTAACGCAGGTGTAATACTATTGCGATATTTCCTACTATTGAGCCTTTTATTCGTCTATTATGGGTGCCGTTTTCCTACAGGCAATATTCATATACAATATTTCAGCGTACGTTTGTATCTGTCTTGGCAAATACATGTCAGGGTTCAAAATTTTTATTAGTATTAGTTCCATTAAATATGTGTTTGTTCATGTTCCCTATTCGCAACCTGCACTGTATGTTGCTTAAGCGTTTAGGGCCCTCTCCAGCACATACAGTTCATCCTTCAAACTAGTACGTCGCATCTACTTTACTACCACTGTGAAGATTTATGTGATCAGAAGTAGTATATCCCATTTTTTCTTCATCTTCCTTATCTTCCCCTCATCTTCTGCCTCCACCTGTTATGTGTAAGAGCCATTTAATAATTTCCATTACTGACTTAAAAGTTTCTGAGAGAGACTGACCTGACTCCAACTGTTCAAATTTTAGCAGCGGTAGTTTCCAAAATCAGCCTTCTGTATCTCAGTAACCTCATTTTTTGTCATTATCTTGATCTCCGTCTATCTCATCAATCATTGCGTTTACTACATTGCATTTACAATATTCTGAAGGGTTTTAGAAATTTGTTCTTCCTTAATATTTACAGGAGGAATTTTTTGTATACATGGAATTGTTTCCCAACGTTATGGATATTTAGATTTGCCATTATCACAGCGTCTCCCAACTTCTGTTTTTCCATAGTGTGACGTTTAAGAGTTTCATTGATAAAACCTCCATTTACTGCTTCAATTTTGCTATCTACATGCAAACGGATGCTTGGTTTGTGCAACATCCCATCGGAAAATGGGTATGACGTGCTTACGAGTTTGTAGATGACGTACATACGGACACAGTTATGTATTGCTACACTGTCATTTAAACAGAAACTGGTGGAAGCTTCATTTTCATCGTCCATCATTAAATTTTCTTGTTTCATCTGTAACCAGAGATGCGCCTGCATGTCACTCCAGTGATCCCAGTATATGGTTATAAATTCATTGAATGTCATGTCATACTAGCACACTTGTTAAATATATTTTAAATTCACATTGACGTGTTTGAAGCGATAATAAGTTGCGAAGTCTCTCTTACTTACTGCTTTTCAGTCCACAGTCATGTTCGTTCAGTAAAAGAGGTCCAAATCTATATGGCGGACAGATTCAAAATATTTCTATGTTTGATCCTTGTTGTCCATTACAACTTCGTCAAATATAAATTCAATTTTAGTCTTTACTTTTCCAGGTGACAGGTTATGTCTCCTTTCCCTGAATGTCTTGTGGGTTGGACCTCGATGCCCATTTCGTGGTGTTGGGGGTGCAATAATATTTTTTGAGAATATATATAGATGCCCGAAGTGGATCCTTTCAGGATGCGTTACGACGACTTAACGACATTAGCCTAACTGCATTCGGTTGGGCCAACAACTAAAATTTGTTTATCACAAGTATTGGGTGATCCATTCGTCATCATTATCATCTTCTTATTTTAGTTTTCTGCATCATAGTACAGCCAATCAGCTACTGAAAGACATCTGTGTTCGGGGTGATACTAAGTGTGTTTGCATTAGTACATAGGGATTTAATAGAGAAATAAAAGCACAGACATGTCGCTCTTAAAATTTTTGTTTTTACTTATAAACTCTTAGATGTAACAGGGTATATGAACATACTTAAATAAGAACTTAGATCCATATCTACACGTACCACAAGTTGTTCAGACACTTCTACATGTATTGATGCACAACATGAATCGCAAAGCTGAGCGATGATATCTTCTGATGGATGGAGAGTTTGGCGCTTCAACCCCAATAGATTGTTTCATAATCTCTCTTAGAATCGGTACATAAATGGTTGTCAGCTTATATGACTGTCTAGAGCATGCTGGATCACGGAAGTGGCATACATAAGATTTTTGGACGTACGCTGTTGTAGATAAGTGCATTATCACTCGTCAAACAGTTAACTGTTCTTGGGAAGTCACATGCTGAGATTTTGTGATCACCTAGTATCATTCACCGGGAGAGAGCGAGAGAGAATGTTTCGTAGGCGAATTCACTCATAAATGGATAATACGACCTTCGTATCACAATACTGAGTTTTTTCGAAAGCCATCAACTCACGATCCATGATCATTACCATACTAACGTGTTTACTGCCATTGATGTTTAAACTGTAGGTAACATTAAACAGAATTATCTTCATGTCAGGCATTTCGCGTCACTTGCGCAGAGCAAAACATATAGTTTTTTTTACAACCACACTCTCATTCCTCATCATCACTAACGCTTACATGATGGCTGTCTTGCAGTGGAGAGTGTTGATATGCATTTCGACATGTTTAGGTTTTGAAAGTTCTTAGGTGACTGAGTGAAACAGTTCTGAACCGCTGTAAACATATATAATATTTGCAAAAGTATATGCTACTTAAAAAAAGGAAAATTTAATCGTTTTTCTTTTTTCCAAGTGCAAAACGAAAATACGCTTTGCTATACTCTCAGTTCATCACTGTCGCTCTTGCAAAGTAAACAAGGTGGTGACCTTTGACGTTAAAATGGGTAGATTCGGAGTGTTTTCCTCGGAACTCAGCTTCCGCTTCCACTGAATAATAGAGGAACTGCTATCTTTTTATAGAATTTCATGATGGTTTCTTTTCGGACTTTAGGCCCAGTGTTCTTGTAATGGAACCAAAGACAGTTTGGAATGTGTGTGTTTTATTTTCAATGCCAGAGTCAAAAACGAAATTTATGTCACAACCTAAATAAGAAATTTGAGAATATTGTTCTATAAGTAAATATTCGAAAATAGTTCTTTATCTGAGTAGATACTTCCCTCAGACTGCCATTATTTTCGTGTTATTACTAGAAATGTTGTAGTTGTACTTGCTACATATTTCGTTCAGTTGATATACTGATCTTTGTAGGTCATCCTAGTTCTTTTTTTAATATTTATAGTACCATCTGCAAACAGAAGCACATTCAAGTATTCCTCAGTCGCTATCTCAATTCCTTAGTTTCATTCAGATTTCCAAACATGAAGAAAGAAGTTAATGTAAATATTAAAAAGTGTAGATGATGGTCGTCACCCCTGTGTTACGCCTTGGTTAACAATTAGTTCTTCTAACCGAATACTGCCTGTGATTATTACAATATGTGTATTTTTGTAATGACTTTTCACTATTTCTATTACGTGATAAGGATACCTGCACAGACACAATCTTCCATAGCCTACCACAGATCACAAGAAAATGCGTTCTCAGAGTCGATAAAGGCCATATTGGTTTTATACTTAATTCTTCGTGCTTTTCTATAGTGTTTTGAATTACAAACATCTTGACTGTATACGGAAGACCGAATTTAGACTCATTTCTTTCTTAAGAAATAATACTTTCTGTGTTGTTCCTCATGCGCTTATTGTTTATCTTTGAACATAATTTGAAACCATTGTTTAGAACACTACTGCGCTGATAGTTTTTAGTCATCACGTTTCCATATTTTGAAGAGACTGATTATTTCTGCTCTTACATAGGGCTTGTGATATTGCAGTTCGTTCAACATTCATTTATTAATTGTAAACGCCTTTTATCTATCTTTAACCCTCCATATTTCATTAGTTCTGTATTTATTCCAGCTATCACAGTAGATTTTCTGTTCTTCATGCCTTTCAGAGCCTCTGGTAGCTCCTCCGTAGTAACTGGATCTACTGCTTCATTGTCCACACTTACTCCAGTGTCATCTTTAGCCTTCTTTGCGCACCGCAATTCTGTACAACAATTTATCCATTGTTCATGAGGCACAATGTTCAGAGAGGTAGTATTGCTTTCTTCCTTGTTCCAGGCTTTCATGACTGTGTATGCACATCGTGTCTACTGTGTACGTCATGTTCTAAGATAACTATGAACGTGTTATACGACTCCTGGTGTGTTGTTCGCATTATTTGTTGCACAGCATTCCTTTTTATTACGTGTGTTTCTCAGCTCCCTGATGGGTTTTTTCAACAGAAAGTTTAAATAAGCTACTTTTTTCATTAATGGCTTCTTTAATTTCTGTTTTCCTTCCGAATAGTTTTCCCTTCCATTTTCTTCTTTGCTCCAAGTGCTTGTGAGACTGCTTCGATGATGCAGGTCTTAATATTATTCCATTCTCTATCGATGTCTGTGTTTCCTGGTAGTGAAGCAAGCTTTTGCAGTCTGTACTGATAAAGTTTCTTAATACTGTTATCCAACAGGAGATGAACAGCTCATGTTGCGGCTTCTTTTGGAGTTTGTTTCCTCCAATTCTGATAGCAACCTTATTTTACTGCCTGAAAGGAAGTATTCGCCATTTATGTTGCTTCATCTATAAACACGAATATGTTCCATAGGATTCTTCATTTTATCAGAAATTAGCGTATAATTAATCACAGACCATAATCCTCATGCACTCCATGTGAATTTGCGAATGTTTTTCTTTCAGCACAATGTTTTAGTAATTTTAAAATTAATGCAAGAGGCATATTGGTGTAGTTCCTGTCCATTATATACAAGAGTCTTTTCTCCAACTACTCGTATTATTCCTAGAATACATTGATACAGTCAAGAAACTTCCTAAGACAAACCATCCTAAATACTATCGATTTAATTAACCCTGAATGTGTCATGATGCTTCATCTGGGGAGCTATACTTGTGACAAGAAGGAAGAGGGGTCTGTTAATGCTTACCATACCTTCAAGTGGCTTAAATCCCGAATGTGCATGTACTGCTTTTAAACATTTATAAGAAACTAACACAAAGGCTCTGTATATTAAATGCAGTTGAGTATTACTTGTTTCCACACATATTTCTTATGTGGTATTTCACGCACAGTTCAATGTCTACATCAAGTGTAAGAGTGACGTACTTATTTTTGAGTATGAACCCTGCTACAGGCATTAAGATGTGGCTACAAGGTTTAGATTGATGGCCCATCTCTTATTAAACTATCCTGTGAGGCTTGTAAAAAGGAACAAATAAAATAGTAATTTCTAAGTTAATTATTTTTTCTTAAAAATAAGAAAATATAAAGTCATTGCTGCTTAGAAGGTTGGCTGGATTATGTTAATGGAAACTATTTTTATAATTACGTATCAGCTGAACCACAAATGACAGAGGGAATTATTAACTTTGGTTTTTCATTTAAATCCTTATTGTTTCTGCTGTCGGAGGAGGACTGTTGGAACTACTATGTCTCTCTAAAGTATGTATGCCTAAGGACTAGGAACAATCAGCATCTCTTTCACATGCAAGACAGCTGGTAGGACTGATAACTCATCAACCGCTATGATGGAGCGACACAGAGAATGTTTCCGACGCGAATTTAGTTGATAACGTTTTGGAAGTGATCCGGCCTGAAGATAGGTCTCGGATCGCACTCTTTGTCTCGTCCGGCCACTCTTCGTGAGTTAGAGAATCTTGTTAACTCTGTTATGAAACTGTCCTTTGCCAACAACCAGCGAAATAACCAGGGGATATCAAACCTATCTAACTTCGGTCCAGAGGGTAGCATGATAGGTAGAGCGCGCGGGTCAGTAAAATCAGGGGTTTGTATTAGAGGCGGCGCACGTGACCGTTTAGTACGAGAATGCCCGGTTCCAAGGACGCCTCGCACTGAGAAATGACGCCAGACGGGTTGCGGTCGCATCCTCGGAGACACGGGTGGTGTAATCGTATATAGGGAGCCATTACGCGTACCTCGACATTTGGTTATGCCTCTGTAGGGCATGAACCGCTGTGTGGCTTACTAGATTCAGGCAGCTATGTGTGACTCATTAATTACGAGTGATTTATTGAATATGGACACTTGTGTAGATTATCCTGACTACGTTCCGTGATTGAGAGATGTTGGGTGGCCAATGCCCAAGAGTTACCTCTGTGCGGGGAAGTGCGGGGAAATCTTTCCGTGTGTGAAATTTCATGGTCTGCCAATGTTCTATTAGTTCAGGGAATGGTGCCGGATTTTATCCTAGGGCATGATTTCATCCGTAAGACCGGTGTGGTGTTAGATTTTGGTACCCGGACCTTTTATTTCAAATTTTCACCAACGGTCGAATAGCCTTTTGTTCACGTGCTCATGTGTAAGTGGGACGCGACATCAGTAGCAGCACGTGCCTTGGGGTAGACCACCATTCTAGTCAACAAGGGAAACAGTTAAGTGAACTTTTGGGAGAATTTCCTGATGTACTTTGTGACAGGTTGGGAGTCACCGACGTCATTAGATACCATTTTCGTGTCGTGGATGACGTGCCCGTTCGCCAGTCTTCACATCGCTTGTCACCATGTAAGGTAAAGATATTGCGGCACCAAATTGAGGGTTTGTTAAAAGGCGGAGTCATAAGACTGTCCACCTCCCCCTACGCTTCCCTATTTTCTCAGTACCTAAAAATCAGGGGCAGGGTTTCCGACCTGTGGTTGAGTACAGGCTTCTCAATAGAAAGGTGATCTAGGAATCAATGCCCCTGTCTGATCACCACAACTGTTTCACCTGGTATTCTCGAGCATCTTGGTTAACTGTGATACATCTTAATCAGGTTTATTAGCAGATACCCTTGACGGAGGAGTCGAAGCATCTCATCACCTTCGCCACGGATTGGAATTTATATGAGTTCAACCGAGTTCCGTTTGGTTTATAAACTGGTGTAGCAGTTTTAAGCCGTTTATTGGACAAAGGTTTAGGTGATTTAAAGTATAATTGCGTCTTCAATTATTTGGACGATGCGTTCATATTTAGTGCCTCCTTTGCGGAGCATTTAGAGCAAATCCGGAAGGTACTATCCAGGCTCAGGGATGCGGGGCTGACTGTGAAACCGTCAAAGATAACCTTGCCTAAGCACCAAGTGTCATTTTTGGTTCACTTGGTGTCCGGGCATTGATCAGGAACGCACTAAAACGTTAAGGAATTTTCCGCAGCTACGAAATAGGAGGGAGGTTTCCTGATTTGGAGGAATGACTAATTATATCCCCATATTTGTCCCAAATTTGGCGCAACTTGCAGCTCCGTTGAATTTGTTACGCAGAAATGGGAAAATCGTTTGGGCTGAAAGTCAGCAGACAGCCTTTGAAGTAATTAAAAACTGTGATTGCCAACCCATCGGTTTTAGCAGTACTTGCCTTTAAGAAAAAAATTGTGCTCCAGACTGATGCTTGCAATACAGTTGTGGCGGCAGTTCTTTTACAGGAAGATCAAGATACCAAGCGTCCGTTAGCATTTGCTTCCCGACGACTGGTGAGGCCCGACCTCAGTTACTCGATAAATGAGTGCAAAGCGTTACCTGTGTTATTTGCCCTGGAAAAATTTCGGTTCTGTCTCGAACATCGTAAATTTGACCTAGAGTCGGTTGTTCAGACCCTTAGTTGGGACCTAGTTCGTCCTAGGAAGACAATGTATATCGCGAGATGGGTCCGCAATTCAACTTTCCATTTCAAGGTTCGGCACGTTAAGGGATCTGATAATCAGGTTGCTGACGCCCTTAGCAGGATGTTTCAACAGCATGAGCTTGATGAGGAAACGTCGGAATGTCAGCTAGTAAGTAAAATTCTTTCTGAGGTACCCCAGATGTTTAATAATTTGAAAACTGAGCAAGAACAAGACCCATTGTGGGAAAGGGGGTGATAGGGGGGGGGGGGGGCTCAGGAAGCAAATACTAGATGGACAGGAATCCAGTAACTATTTTTGAAGAACGGCATTCAGTAAACCCGCAGGGGTAGGTCTGGAAAAGCTAGAATTTGTCTCCCACGAACCTTAGTGATTCCGGTCTTCTGGTACTTCCATCAGTCTCCAGTAGGAGGGAATTTAGCCCTTTATAAAAGCTTGTAGAAGGTCAAGAAGCAGCTGACCTGGCCGACCTTTATAAAGATATTAGAGGTTAAGTCAAAGAATGCCGAGACTGTAAGAAGGGAAAACTATTAACATCCTGACGACGGCATTGTTGCAGTCGGAGAGCGAAGAGCATCCGTTGGACAAATTTTTTGTTGATTATGTGGACCCGCTTCCCCGGATCAAAAAAGGGAATTCGTATATTCTCGTAGTGGTGGATGCCTTGTCCAGGTTTGTTTGGTTGATACATAGCCGGCGTGTGACCGCTCTTATTACCATCTCTCATCTTACTGGTATAATTAGGTGGTTCAGGCCACCGCGGGCGTTGGTTATGGATAATGCTCCTGGGTTTCTGGCAAGGTCATATAAATAATTCTGTTTTGGCAGTAGGTTCAACTGGTTCAACTGGCTCTGAGCACTGTGGGACTTAACTTCTGAGGTCATCAGCCCCTAGAACTTAGAACTACTTAAACCTAACTAACCTAAGGACATCACACACATCCATGCCCGAGGCAGGATTCCAACCTGTGACCGTAGCGGTCACGCGGTTCCAAACTGATGCGCTTAGAACCGCACGGCCAGACCGGCCGGCTTGGCAGTAGGATAAAACATGTTACTACCACACCTTATTATATTTGCCGAAATGATTAACCGTAACTTGAAGTCAGCATTAATTATTTACGACCATAGATCGCCCAAGAAGCGGGATACCACCTTGCCCTGGCTAAACTTAGCACTTAACTCCGCGCGGCATGAAGCATCCGAAGACACCCCAGCTAGCATAATGTTCACATATCCTATGAATTCCCTGCTCTCCAATTTATGGGAGATTAATAATCTTGTACCTCCATATCTCACTCCAGAGGTCCAGGGGGCGAACTTAGGCAAATTGAGGAAGGCTCACGATAGTCAGGGCTTTCTCTATAGTAGAAACAAGCGCCCCTCTCAAGGGAAAATCGGGGATCTTGTCTACGTCAGGAATGTTCCTGGGTGGATTTCGCTGGGAAAAGGCTTGGGGAAACTTGCCTCGCGTTTCCTAGGTCCATATTCGATAATCAAAATGTTAAGCCCGGTCACTCTTTTGGTAAGGGACCCGGAATAGGGGAAGCTCATAGAGGTTCATCTCATTCAGAATAAACATGAGGGGTTCTCAGCCCAGAAGAGGCTTGTTCAGGTTTGAGAGGGGGAGATTGAACTGTGGCGCACATTAAGTTAACATACTGTTCTGTCAGGTGACACTGGCTTAAGGGTAGTATTGAGTATCCCTCTTGCCAATATCTATGAGGAAGAGCTGGTATCTGTGAGCTGTGTCCTCAGAAGCTCTTTGCTTGCCGGTATATATACGGGTTCGCCGGCCCGAGTGAGGAGGAACCGAGTTTGGGGATTGGCGGTAGCGTCGTCACAAGAGTCGATCACCAGGTCCGAGCGGCCGAAGCCGCGACGTACGCAAGGAGGGCCTGCACACAGTAGAGATACTGGAGTATTTCGTCGGGGTCAGCTCAACTAGTAGCAGCAGCCCACATCTCGTCGGTTGGTTGGCAACATTGGTGTCGGACGTCCGCTCGTGGCCTGGCTGCCTATTTCTACCTGGCTGTCATCGGCACCACTCACAAAGGAACCGCCCCATCGCACCTCCCTCAGATTTAATTATAAACTGGCACAGTGGATAGGCCTTGAAAAATTGAACACAGATCAATCGAGAAAACAGGAAGAAGTTGTGTGGAACTATGAAAATAATAAGCAAAATATACAAATTGAGTAGTCCTTGAGCAAGATAGGCAACATCAAAGATAGTGTGAGCTCAGGAGCGCCGTGGTCCCGTGGTTAGCGTGAGCAGCTGCGGAACAAGAGGTCCTTGGTACAAGTATTCCCTCGAGTGAAAAGATTACTTTCTTTATTTTCGCAAAGTTATAATCAGTCCGTTCGTTCACTGACGTCTCTGTTCAGTGTCTGTGTTTTGCGACCGCACTGTTATATCCTAGCCAGTAATGCCACCCGAGCCCGCTGCCAAAAGGTTGGCAGCATCAAAGTCCGGACGCCGTCCGCATAAGCAGCGCCAGCGAGACAGCAAATCGCCGCAAGTCTGCGCGCGCCACCGCTGGCTTCTGGCTTCTTAAGCGCTGGAGTCGCGAGCGCTAGGACAGTTCTGTATTCGCCGCTCAGTTGTATACTCGCCACCGATTTGTGTACTTGCTAGTCAGTTGTGTGTTCATAGCAGCAGAGTTGTTGTTTGTCGTCAGCCGACGCTGACCTAGCCGCTCCGACTCGAACTAGACAGATCTCTGTACACACGGAGTCACTACTGTGTTTCTGTATCTTCGTTAATAAAGATAAGTACCGACTTTTATTTAATCACAGTGTTTGGGTTTTCATCTTTCTGTTCACTGTTCCAGCGGACCGGTCGGCCCGCTATTAAAAGTGTGGCGGTGACTTCGTAAGCCGTTTCTACAGCGAATTGTTTGTCGCTACGAACACCGCCACAAAACGCACATCAAAACCGGGAGATTAGTAGACGAAAGGACGTTCCTCTCCAAAGGGAACCGAAAACATTTGATCGCAAGGTCATGTGTTGTTGTTGTGGTCTTCAGTCCTGATACTGGTTTGATGCAGCTCTCTATGCTACTCTATCCTGTGCAAACTTATTCATCTCCCAGTGCTGACTGCAACCTACATCCTTCTGAATCTGCTTTGTGTGTTCATCTCTTGGTCTCCTTCTACGATTTTTACCCTCCACGCTGCCCTCCAATGCTAAATTTGTGATCCCTTGATGCCTCAGAACATGCCCCACCAACCGGTTCCTTCTTCTTGTCAAGTTGTGCCACAAACTCCTCTTCTCCCCTATTCTATTCAATACCTCCTCATTAGTTACGTGATCTAACCATCTAATCTTCAGCATTCTTCTGTAGCACCACATTTCGAAAGCTTCTATTCTCTTCTTGTCCAAACTATTTATCGCCCATGTTTCACTTCCAGACATGGCTACACTCCATACAAATACTTTCAGAAACGACTTCCTGACACTTAAATCTATTCTCGATGTTAACAAATTTCTCTTCTTCAGAAACGCTTTCCTTGCCATTGCCAGTCTACATTTTACATCCTCTCTACTTCGACCATCATCAGTTATTTTGCTCCCCAAATAGCAAAACTCCTTTACTACTTTAAGTGTCTCATTTCCTAATCTAATTCCCTCAGCATCACCCAACTTAATTCGACTACATTCCATGATCGTCGTTTTGCTTTTGTTGATGTTCATCTTATATCCTCCTTTCAAGACACTGTCCATTCCGTTCAACTGCTCTTCCAAGTCCTTTGCTGTCTCTGACAGAATTACAATGTCATAGGTCAACCGATTCCTCCACAGGAAAACACGTCTGATAAATTCTATACGACACTGGTGACGGCATGTGCGCCACATGACGGGTATATGTTGTCTACCCACCTAACTTGTACACTTGGCAAATGGGTAGAAAGATTCTTCTGCCTTGCCCGATTTAGGTTTTCTTGTGGATGTTTTCTTGTGGATGTGATAATCACTCCCAAAAAAGTGATGAAAACATAACGGACGGACAGATAGTAATTGTCTGAAAATAAAAAATTAAACTTTTCACTTGAGGGAAGACATGAACCACGGACCTCTCGTTCTTCAGCTGCTCACGCTAATCACGGGACCATGGCGCTGCTGAGCTCACACTCTCTTTGATATTGCCTGTCTTGCACATGGACTACTCAGTTTGTATATTTTGTTTATTTTTTTCATAGTTCCACACAACTTCTACCTGTTTTCTCGATTGATCTGTGTTCAGTTTTTCAAGGCCTATCCACTGTGCCAACTTATAACTAAATCTGAGGGGGGTGCAATTGGGAGTTTCCCTTGTCAGTAAAGTCGCAACGCAACGTGGATCCGTGGAGCTGCCGGCTGATAAAGGGGATTAACGTTTTGTAACCATCGTTTTAATTGGTGTCATTGTCTACCCGCCCTCCTTTATTATTTTCTGGCTTGTAACCGACCCTGAGATTTTCACTCGGTCGGCTCTTTGGTCGTAAATATAGACCGTAGTATTGTACTGGTTGTCGTTTGAAAATTTATTCTCATATTATATTCCCCTACCTTTCTAGTTTGTACCCGAACATTAATGTTTTAATGAACCATGTCCTGGTCGGAAATACAGTCGGAAAAATCTACCAAGGCACTGGTTGCCGTTAAACAAATAGGGGTCTCCTGGTTAGATTTAGATGTAAACCGGTTCAATTCCTCGATTGTAATTGTATTTGAGATAATCTGAACTACCTGTTGTATTAAGCTGTACTCTCCTGTTTTTGAAGGCCCGGGTTACTTTAGGTGTATTTTTAACTGGATCTGGTGTTTCCAGCGAGTGAGTTCTCTTTTCATAAGTGCATATACGTAATGATTTAAAACGTTCCTTCAGAGTGGCCTTAATGAGTGAGAAGCAATTTAACTTTTGATGTATTAACAGCAAACTCTCACCAGGGCTTTAGTTCAAAAGTTCAAATGTGTGTGAATCCTTAAGGGACCAAACTGCTGAGGTTATCGGTTCCTAGACTTACACACTACTTAAACTATCTTGAAATAATTTATGCTAACATCAACACACTGACCCATGCCCGAGGGAGGACTCGAACCTCCGGCCGGAGGGGCAGACGCAATCCGTGACACGGCGCCTCAAACCAACGCGCCCACTAAGCTCCGCAAGGCTTTAGTCAGAAAAGATTGTGGAAAGTGCCGGGTTGGGATTCTTTTAGATCTTCGTTGATCCATTATGGTCCGTGGGACAACGGCTGGCATGTATTTCTCGATGCAATAGTTTACCAACAGCCGTATGTATTGTAGAAATATATTTTCTGAACTTTTTGTGTGCCACAGGTTTCGGCATTGCATTGATGCCATCTTCAGGCCCCACACGTCATAGTCATAAAAAGGCTACACATTGAAGGAGCCATATAACTGGATCCGTGAATCAAATCGTTATGCAACTGCTCTTGGTGGCCAGGCGACACAGACTGAGGCGGTTTGCAAACATCGATGTATGGTCAAAGGGTTGGGATTCGGTCGCACCTTGGTCGCTGATTGAAATGTTTCGACACAAAAAAAAAAAAAAAAAAAAAAAAAAAAAAAAAAAAAAAAAAAAAAATTCGTCATCTGTTTGAATAATTCAAACACTCTTATCATCAATGTTATTTATAAGTTTTCATGTGTTGCAGAAGGGCATTTAATGAAAGAAATTGGGTCCAGCGCGGTATTAAGCACCGCTGTTTACGGTAACGGGCGGGCTGTAGGTCCAGGTCATTATAATTATTGTCATGTTGTTCACAAATTTGTTAATTTGTAGGGAAAACTAATTTATGACTATATATTGTCAAATAAACAGGTTGTGTGGGGAGAAAGTTACATTGGTGGGTCTTCGCTTCGACGTTTTCCTTAATACCAGTAAATTCCACGTCTCATATTTAAATACACACATCAAAGAAGTTTTTCATCACCACGGCTCCCAGAACTCCTGCTGGTAGCTACGATTTAAGTACTGCGAGGGACTAGAATTATGTAACCACCTATCTGTGGCTTGGCAGACTGAGAAAGCTCTGATGGCTGCTGCTGCTGTTGCTGTATTGGTGCAGAAGGCTTGAATGCCAGATGGGATGAGCCAGGATAGCTGACTGTGGGCTAGTCATGTTACTGTGGTGTTACCGACAAAACATCTGCATATCATGTACCAATATTTCAGCAGAAACCACATCAGGGACACGTTGCACTGTTCAGAAACTAAAACAACAAAAAGTTGTAGGTATTTGTGAAATTACACACAAGGCTTAGTTATAGACAACTGGTACCGTCCTCTTATTCTTTTTATTCAGGCCACAGACAGTAGCTGATCCTGGGTGGTGCTTCATGATACTTTCACAATGAAGTATGGACCTAGAAAGACGCAGTTCACAAAATTGCTCTTTAGGAAAAGATCAGTGGGGGGAAAAGGGAGCAGTATGTAAGCCATCGTATTGGCCTACATCAGTGGGGTGAGGAGGGGGTATCAGCGACCACCACTACTGGTGCAGTGGCCTTTTTATATCACTCGATTGTACAAGGTACATGGCAACGGCGATGAGGAGGGGTGGGGTGGGGGGGGGGGGGGAGATAGCGAGGTGGCACTCCCGTGAGCTACTCATGTGTACCCACAACTGTAGCCCAGCAAACACTGCAGTACCATACTGATGTGCAGCAGATGCGACACTGATGATACGTATATCAAAAAGGCAGTATAAATTTGAAAACTTAATAAACCACGGAATAATGTAGATAGGGAGATAAAAATTGACACACATGCTTTGAATGACATGGGGTTTTATTAGAACAAAAGAAAACCATATTGCTAGACACGTGAAAGATTCCTAGCGCGCGTCGTTTGGTAATGATCTTCTGCTCAGCCGCCACTTTCGTCATGCTTGGCCTCCCACGTCCCCAGACCTCAGTCCGTGCGATTATTGGCTTTGTGCTTACCTGAAGTCACAAGTGTATCATGATCGACCGATAACTCCAGGGATGCTGAAAGACAACATCCGCCGTCAATGCCTCACCATAACTCCGGACATGCTTTACAGTGCTGTTCACAACATTAATGCTCGACTACAGCTATTGTTGAGGAATGGTGGTGGACATATTGAGCATTTCCTGTAAAGAAGATCATCTTTGCTTTGTCTTACTGTGTTGTTCTAATTATTGCTATTCTGATCAGATGAAGCGCCATCTGTCGGACGCTTTTTGAACTTTTGTATTTTTTTGGTTCTAATAAAACCCCATGTCATTCCAAGCATGTGTGTCAATTTGTACCTCTCTATCTACATTATTCCGTGATATATTCAGTTTTCAAATCTATACTGACTTTTCGATCACCCGGTATATACTGTTTAAACAGTTCTCTTTTATTTCACTGTCTCGCCAATTACTGCAACTGCTATTGGTTTTACGTCTGTCAGCAGTGCGGCAGACATCCAGGACCACTATTTATCCAGGACTGACATCTATTCCACGACTGCCACAATTGCGCAACTATCGCTAGCATCACTGACAACAGCACTTTCAGCACTTCGACCTCAATAATCGATATTTAAAAGCTCTCGTGAGCCGTCGCAAATACACAGTTAATAACGCTGAGTACGGGATGGTGGCTGCTTTTAGTCAAATGTTAGCTGCGCTCCTCATCCAGGCATCGTTTCGAAAGTGCTTCTAGCCCTGGAAATCTCGGAGTTCTGTGAAAAGTTGTCACGTGCGATTTCATTCTTCACATTACTCATCAAATTACCTGTTTCTGGTGACGAACGTACTAATTTCGCGAAACGCATTTCCTCATCTATTGTCAAACATTTCACACCTCACACTTTTACATCGTTCATTACTGTGGCACCAAACACGTCTTTAATTGAAGGTTAATTTTTAGAGGTTTCAAGTTCCAGTCATTCAGATATCGTACAATACACCTGACCTCACAGTCGGTCTGATGTTTCATCACTCCGCCTATTTTAAACAAACTCATAACGCGCTATAACAACTATCTTCCAACACAAAATTCAGACAAGAAGTCGAAGAAATCTTATGACTTTTGACAGAAGAATGACATCAGTCTGCACAGTGCGAATGTGTCATATGACGCTACATCCTGCATTACTCTCAAATTAATGACATAACATACAGCTTGCTTGTAAGTTCTCTTTACATATTTCCACTACTTGTAGTGAAGGAGGAAGTGATATCACTTTGAATAATAATTTATTTCCGGGAACACGTGGTTCAATGGTAAAGTACGCAGTGTATACCATAATATTGCGTGTACTGAGTCAAATACCGAGGATAGTTTCTTTATTTACTATTGGACATGTAATCATCTGATTTCAAAAAGGAAATTACACATTGTTACGGCAAGCCAATTTACTTTCACTGAATGCTGCATTCCACGTCAAAGAGTCACATGTACACATCACTATTTTTCAAGATAAGCACTATGTCCCTATATACGACGGCCGGACCGTTCTCCCAATTATTTACTTCTCTCTGCGACACAAATCCGCTCTTCGGCCACGAAGCCATTCGAGAAGCGGCCTGAACATCTTCATTTTTGGAAAATCTTTTCCCACAGATATACTTTCAGTTTGTCGAATGCATAGAAATGGAGCTACGTGTGACTTTTGGTTGCTTTGCTTAACTTAATTTCAACTGTTTCTGTTTCGCCTGCAGACTGTACCAGCTCTCGCTAAAGATGAAAATCAGATTGTTCACGGTAAGGACTTCCCGGTCTGCACTACCGGTGTCCTAGCGGCCTTTGTCATATTGTTGACATTATTTCATTACGGATACAGGTGAGATTGCCTTTCGTCCATATGTCGCCATAATTTTACCGTAAATCTGTACGCAATTAAGAAGTTTTGCCCACAAGAATCGTACTGTCCCAGATACTTTAACTTCTTTTATTTATTTTATTCTACACGTCTAGTTTCGTAGGACCAAATCGAGGAGCAAATCTCCAAGTTCATGGAACGTGTCAGAACATGAAATTACAACATAAAAGTATAACGGATAACATAAAATGTTTATGAGCTCAAAACAAAAGACAAGCCATAGGTTTAAGTAAACGCAGTCTGCAATGTAAACAGGAATCGGCTTAATTTCTCAAGTAACTCCTAGACAGAACGGAAGTGATGACCTATGAGAAAACTTTTCAGTTTCGATTTGAAAGCACGTGGACTACTGCTGAGTTTTTTGAATTCTTGTGATAGCTTATTGAAAATGGATGCAGCAGTATACTGCACACACTTTCTACAGAGTCAAGAAAGTGCGATCCAAATGCAGATCGGATTTCTGCCTAGTATTAAAACTGCTTATGCTAGGGAATAAACTGATATTGTTAACAAGAAAGGACAGTAAAATACGTATTTATACTGAGCGATCAATGTAAGAACACTCATACTAATGAACAGAAGTCGACAAGAGGATCGGGAACTTACACCACTTATTGCCGGACCGCCCGTTTCTGATCCAAAAACATTCTTTGAGAATGGGAAGAGTAACCCCAAAATATAATACCATACATTACAAGCAAATGAAAATAAGAAAAATAGACTACTTTTCTTGTCGAACTATCACTTACTTCAGATACTGTGTGAATAGTAAAAATGGCAACATTAAGTCTTTGAAGAAGATCCTGAATATGGGATTTGCACAACAGTTTTACGTTTCAATAGCTTTAGCAAACACTGACGGCAATAAAAAAGGTCCAAAATTGTCTGCATTATCACTTTGTCCCTTTTTACAAAGCGGCTCTATTACGAATACTTTAATCGCTTAGGAAACTGACCATTGTTAAACGAAAAATTACAAATATGGCTAAGTACAGGGCTAACATGTGCAGCACAGTACTTTAATATTCTGCTAGGTCCATGAGAGTCTTTAGTCTTCAGTGATGTAATTATTGAGTCAGTCTCCCTCTTGTCAGTATCACAGAGGAGTATTCCAGACATCAGTTTCGGGAAGGCATTTTCCAAGAGAGTTGTATGGTTCTCTGTAGCAACGAAGTTTTTATTTAATTCACCAGAAATGCTCAGAAAGTGATTGTTAAATACTACAAATATACCTGTCTTATAAGTAACAGAAATATTTTTACTATGAACTGACTTTATATCGCTGACCTTGTGCTGCTAACTAGATACTTCCTTCACAACCCACCTTATGGGTTTAATTTCGTCCTGTGAATTAGCTATTCTATTTGCGTACCATGTACTCTTTGCTTCCTAATAACATTTATTTTACGATACTCTTTGTAATGGGCTGCTGTAGCTCGATTGTGACTACTTCTAACATTTACTTAGAAGTATGTTTCCAGTTGCCATGCTGTTTCAGGAGCGCACATATACGAAAATACAAAACTCTTGTTGCGCAGTTGACTTAGTGTGGGACGACATATGTAACTTTCCAAAGACTCTACAGAAAACTATCCTCCACTAAGCCATATTCTTGTGGTGCATTCTTTAAGGTCTTCCATTGCGTACGACAGTTTTACCATTAAGCAACGATATGTACCTTAGTATATTTGTACAATGAATTTTGCTGCTCTACGATTGATCTATGAATTAATTAAGCTGGGAAGTTGCTTCGAGAGTCTAGTTCTTCGTAACATTTTATGATCTTAACGAACCTCTGTGTCTTTACCCAGGTAGCCAAACACTACAAGAGGACCTGCATAGTGTGGACTATTCGGTGCATAAACTGTTCTGACACTTGTACGGTAGCAGAATGTAGCCGCCATCCGTTAGCAATAAATCGCAGTTTGAACGAAGACCACTTAAGTTTCAGGCTCAAACAGCCCTCAGATATAATGACATTTTAAATATTGTGGTACATCTATCGCATGAAACATTCTAATGAAAGGCTTACGAAGCCAATAAAAATGCTGAGCTTCCCCATGCCATTGTGGGTATCCACATGCAACAGCTAACGACCTGTTGCACATCACACTTCTTAGTTCAAATTATCTAGGATTTAAAGAAGTCGTGAAGTTTTAATTGCTTGCACGATTCTTGTATCATTTTTTTCCATGCGTAGTTGAATAACATTCCTGATAGTCTGTCTACCAAATACGCTCGTGTTTGGATTTCAAAGGGCATGTACAAACTCTACAATTACAATAATTTCTACACTGAAGAGCCAAAGAAACTGGTCCACCTGCCAAATACCGCATAGGGCCCCCGCAAGCACGCAGAAGTGGCGCATCACGACGTGGCATGGACTCCACTAATGTCAGAAGTAGTGCTGGAGGGAACTGACACCATGAACCCTGCAGGGCTGTCCATAAATCCGTAAGAGAACGGGCGGGTGGAGATCTCTTCTGAACAACACGCTGCGAGGCATCCCAAATATCTTCGATGATGTTCATGTGTGGGGAGCTAGGTGGCCAGCGGAAGAACTTAAATTCAGAAGAGTGTTCCTGGTGGGCCCATTCTGTAGAAATTCTGAACGTGTGGGGTTTCTTATTGTCCTGCTGGAATTGACCAACTCCTTCGGAATACATAATGGACATGAATGGATGCATGTGATCAGACAGGATGCTTATATATGTGTCACCTGTCAGCGTTTTATCTAGACGTATCATGGTCCCAGCACACGTCCCATACGATTACAGATCCTCCAACAGCTTAAACAATCCCCTACTGACATGCAGGGTCAATGGACTGATGAGATGTCTCCATACCCGTACACGTCCATCTGCTCGATACAATGTGAAACGCGACTTGTCGAACCAGCAGCATGTTTCCAGTAATCAACAGTCCAATATCGGTGTTGACAGGCCCAGACGAGGCGTAAAGCTTCGTGTTATGCAGCCATAAAGGGTACAAGAGTGGGCCTTCGGCTCCGAAACCCCTCATTGATGATGTTTCCTTGAACGGTACGCATGCTGACACTTGTTGATCGCCCAACACGGAAATCTGCAGCAATTCACGGGAGGGTTGCACTTCTGTCACAAAAATGGCTCTGAGCACTATGGGACTCAACTGCTGTGTTTATCAGTCCCCTAGAACTTAAAACTACTTAAACCTAACTAACCTAAGGACATCAGACACATCCATGCCCGAGGCAGGATTCGAACCTGCGACCGTAGCAGTCGCACGGCTCCGGACTGCGCGCCTAGAACCGCGAGACCACCGTGGCCGGCGCACTTCTGTCACATTGAAGGATTCTTTTCAGTCGTCGTTGGTCCCGTTCTTGAGGGATCTTTTTCCGGCCGCAGTGACGTCGGAGATTTGATACTTTACTGGATTCCTGATATTCAGGGTACACTCTTGAAATGATCGTACGGGGAAATCTCCACTTCATCGTTACCTTGGAGATGCTGCGTCCCATCCCTCGGATGCCGACTATAACACCGCGTTCAAACTAAACAGTTTCTTTGGCGCTTCAGTGTATAATCGTTACTACTAAATGGGAAACCGGAGTAATTTGGCGTCATTGGGAAAGAGAACGCACTTCATGATACAGGCACGGATGTGAATACGAAAATTACACCACTTGTCTCTTATATGGGTCTCTTCTATCCCAAGCTCATTAAACAAAGCTCATTAAAAAGTGGAATGACCAAATAATTGTAGAAGTCATAACGGGCTGCAGGAAATTCGATCAAATGCTTCACAGGTACAGGGCATGACCAATGTATCTGTACGATTGTCACCATCCTGGAGTTCATATCACTCTACAGTGAAACAAGCTGTTTTTTTATTTAGTAGAAGAACCCAGAATCGATAGAGAAGGAGAAAACTACGCTGACACATTGTTCTAAATATTATGTGGGCATTGCTGAACATTTACAAACATGTGGAGGTGTTTAGCTTATATCTTGACATAATTATCAGCGAATTGAAAATATACAATAGCTATTAATGTAATTAATTCTCCATTGATGCTTAGAAGTCGCTAATTACTTAGCAATAGTTAACAACGATGTAGGTGAACCTGGGACTGCTACTGAGAAGCTACACGAGATGTCGTAAATGCGCTTCCATTACACGGATAAATTTGCAAGGCGAAAGCTGCGCTAGAGTTCATATGGTTGACGAATTCACACAAACGCTCCTTGATTCCTGAGAAATTAAATTATCATTAGTTGTGAACAACAAAATTATCAGAGATGAAAGGAGGAAAAGTAGAACATACATTTTTATATCAATTTCAACGAAACCAATATCAATGTGAGTCTTTAAGGATCAGAAACAATATTTACTGGAAATTAATCTTAAGTTCAAGAAATTATATTACAAAACCGGAAAATTATTATTGAACCAACACAATATGAATTTAGGTGAAGAGAGCACCGTGTATTCTTTTGTGGATAGTATTAGATGCAAGGTAAAAGCAGATATCGGAAATTCTATGGAATGTTCGAGAGCAAACTCTCGTGTTGTTACTCAAGATTATCAACCCAGAGCAAATCATACTGAACATTTATACGGAATGAACATAGTAGAAGAAATCAAGAGGAGTAACGTAGCCTTTAGTTTAGCAGTTACAACGCACAGACTGGGATAGAAACTGGAACCGAAGTTCAGTAAATAAGCTGAGTAGAAGCGTTTGTTATCAAAAATGGTTCAAATGTCTCTGAGCACTATGGGACTTAACATCTATGGTCATCAGTCCCCTAGAACTTAGAACTACCTAAACCTAACTAACCCAAGGACATCACACAACAACCAGTCATCACGAGGCAGAGAAAAGCCCTGACCCCGCCGGGAATCGAACCCGGGAACCCGGGCGCGGGAAGCGAGAACGCTACCACACGAACACGAGCTGCGGACTGTTATTAAAAGATAAGTGATCAGTAGAACAATATGTAGTTCAAATTATGTTTAGTAAACATGATAAGAACACAGTAAATTTCACAGTCCAGCATAATTCGCGAAGAAAATAATTTCTTTCACACAAATAATGGAATGTATAAAAATATTTCATGAATGCACATAGCAATTATTGTATGAGTTCCTGAAAAGTTTTGTTTGTGTCACCATCAATAAACGTACTTTGCTGGGATAGCAGAGGTTATGTTTAAACCACGTGTAAGCTGCATATAATACATCGGGAGACTTCCGTTGTTATCGAAAACGATTGTGAAATATATTGTGTGTGGCATAAAGTACTGAGTAGTGCATTCCATTGTGAGATGCAGCCATTATTCCTGATGGTCCACGTTCGTAATAAAACGTTTCTCTGCCTAAAATATGGACAATAACGAAATTCCTGCGCTTGTGACATAAACATTTTATACTGAAAATTCCACAAGCGCATGCTTGAAATAGCTCGAGTGTCAGTGAAGTTTTGACGAAAGCTGGAACATTGCAAAAATGCGAACGTATCTCCATCGCTAAAGTAAACAAATTACATGCAGGGCACTGGCGGCGTTTGTATATATACTACAAAGCGTGGTCACCCTTCTAAAGTATTATTTGGTAGGTACTTTGAATTCCACACAAATGCATCCAGCTGAGATAGAACTTCAAACCTGTGCTTCAAGAGATGTAGCAAGCAAGAAGGAAATGTATTGAACTGACATCAAACATCAGAGTGGCGCACTATTCGCTGGACGTCGTAAAAAGTGAACCGAAATGACGTAGTTGCATACAGCTGAAAATGTCTCCAATACACAGCTTTTAATGTATCACCTAACTTTAAAAAAAGTAGATGAATGCAATACGAAATACTGTAATGCATCTGCTGTGACAGCGATGTTTCTTTCCCAAGGCAAGCGAAGCAGGTTTGTGCGTTCTTCACTTGAATAGTGAATAGTTCCAGAATAGACCTCAGGACGTTCGCCTGTGATCGCTAATGGCGTAAGTGAAAAAGAAGAATCATCGGATTGACAAGTTAAAACGAGAAGTAGGATTGATTTTCTACGAAAAGAACACAGAAGGCCCTTTATTGGAAAAACATATTATTTAAACCAAAAATAGTGTTCAGTTTGTAGTGGTCAGAAGGAAAGGACATAAAAACATTAGGTTTATTTAATAATGAGTTGAAAAACATCGTTATTATTTTTTACTTCAAATACTGTAAGAACTTAAGCTCGATTTGGCAACCGGTATTCGTGATTCTTTTAGTAAAATAAACAAATTACAAAACTGAATTTAGACCATTATTGTACAGCCTTTAGATTCGGTCTTTTTTTTCTTCAATAAAGTTCTTCCACTTCACGGCATTGGCAAAAGGCCTTCGCAGAGTGCGAGGACGGTTAGTAGGAGCTCTGAACGCCACAATTTTCAACCTAGTACAAAATATCAAAAACTGCTCTGAAACTTATGATATTGCATACCATAGATTGCAGGGTTGCCCCAAAAAGTGGTTTTTAAGAAAATTCCAGCATTCTGAAATAAAATAAAGTTTTTCGTCTCACCAGTGTCAAAGTACTTTGATTTTCACGAAATTATATGTATTAATTGGTTTCTGCTGATCAGTCGAAGTGTCTGTCGCACGACTGCCATCAATGTTCAAAATTTTCCTGTAGATATGAATAAGTTTGTTTGTCACTTTCATGCACTCACTTTTTACTTCGTTTAAAAAACACCATAAACGAATCATATTACGAAGAGAAATTTGTGATGAATGGTATTTTAGTTGATACTAATATTCTGTGTGTTACTATCCAAAACTAGCAGGATTCCTACTGCTGCGTTAAATAGTATTACATCAGTTCCGTTCGAGCACTCGGATGTACAGATGCCCTGCAAAAAGTCGTGGTTTTAACATATTTTAACATTTGTTACATATTTTATGTGATTTAATCTTTAAAATGTGCTCTAAAAGTAACATTTTAAGGCAATAAATAAATTAGGATAAATTAGGCTCAAAAAAATTCCACTCTGGTCCACTCCCTTCATTTAATCACATTTTTCAAGAACATGTGTGACATAAGTATTGCGTCTTTCATATAGAGAATATTTTGCTGCCTTTTTCCTCCTTCTTTGTATCAGTGCAGTTGGGTACGCTAAAGCAGTCCAAGTAACCAGGCGACGAATGTCAGTGACTTTTTGAGTGATTTTGCGTTTTAGAAACGACATAGATGGAGAAGCTTAAGTGGCTGTGTGTGACGTACCGGATGTCTCAAAGCATTTGCATGAAACGCGTAGGGATGTTACGTCACGTCATAGAGAACAACAATCGTTAGAGGCGAAGTGTGTGCTGACGTTCACTGTCGACACTAGTCGTGTTTTGGTCAACGCTGGCTCGGAGGCGACGAAGCTTCGCCAAACTAGCAGGGTCTACCAGCCAGGTGTGCCACATCTGAATACTACCTACCTCAGTAAACTGATAGTGAGTTTTAACGAGCAAATCAAAAGATCGAGTGTCTCTGAGAGGGGAAAAGTGTTTTAGAAGTGTATCAGGAACTTTAATCTTGCGCGGCCTAACCCCTTTCATGCGAATCAGATCACACACACATTACATACGCACACAGCAGAGTGCCTATGCACTGCAGCCTCTCAGAGCCATGTTGTTGTTGTGGTCTTCAGTCCTGAGACTGGTTTGATGCAGCACTCCATGCTACTCTATCGCGTGCAAGCTTCTTCATCTCCCAGTACCTACCGCAACCTACATCCTTCTGAATCTGCTTAGTGTATTCATCTCTTGGTCTCCCTCTACGATTTTTACCCTCCACGCTGCCCCCCAATAATAAATTTGTGATCCCTTGATGCCTCAGAAAATGTCCTACCAACCGATCCCTTCTTCTAGTCAAGTTGTGCCACAAACTTCTCTTCTCCCCAATCCTATTCAATATTTCCTCATTAGTTATGTGATCTACCCATCTAATCTTCAGCATTCTTCTGTAGCACCACATTTCAAAAGCTTCTATTCTCTTCTTGTCCAAACTATTTATCGTCCATGGCTTCACTCCACGCAAATACTTTCAAAAATGACTTCCTGACACCTAAATCTATACTCGATGTTAACAAATTTCTCTTCTTCAGAAACGCTTTCCTTGCCATTGCCAGTCTACATAACCAATACAAACCAACACCTACCATCCCTTGGAAGCGTCAACTAATTTTGTCTCTAACAAATGTTGTTCTCTATTACATGATCTATCACCCACAGATGTTGCGTGTATAGGGTGTAACTGTATGGTGACTGGGAATGTTGTACTGAATAATATTACGTTAGTATTCAGCTCATCTGTAGACTAATAATCATAGCTATTACAAGTCGAATGCCTTTAGACTGTGTGTTACCTCCATGTACATGTGGCAACGTCAAGAAATGCCAATTTTCCACCATACACCATGCCAGCTGTGTAAGTATGTGTGTGTGGAAGTAAATTGGTTATTCTATATATGCTAGCGAAGTCCACTTAGTGATACATTTAAAACTGTGCAGAACATTTCTACTCGTGAAGTTCGTGGTGCGTTTGTCGGGAGACTGTTCAGCGCAGAGAAAAAACAACCAATACACTGAAGTGTGTATGTGGTACGATACCACATACTTGAGTAACAATATCTGTATTTATACCCATTAGACGCTGCATATGTCCACCACATTACACAATGCTACATTGTCAGGCGACGATAAATGAGATTATCATACAATGCAGTCAACGAAATATAATTGGGGGAAATATTTGTGTAGTTGCAAGTTTATCCATCGGTAGGGAGTCACAATAAATAACATACTAACATCCTGACTATGTTATGTGAGTGTTGAGTTGGCTATGTTATGTGAGTGTTGATTTGGAGGACTGTTTACAGGTCACTTTATTATATTTTTCTTGAGTAACATGATATTCAAGGCTCCTGGTGATAGTTTCCCATTACAAAATTGAGTCCCTCTAGGACTCACCAACTTGAAGTAGTACTGTCTGTGTGAACAGAGTTGTTTGCATCTTGTGAGGTAGAAGTCAAAGTGATGAACAAAATTGCAATTCGATCACATGTCAGTCTGAGGCAGCTTTTTAAATCCTGCATTCAGTCGAGGAACCTCAGCCTCCAGCTGAACAAAACACTGATCCAATCCTTAGGGCTGTATGTTTGTGAAACATGGAGTGTCCATAACAAAGACCTAAATAAACTCCTCGTTTTCGAGTGAAAAGTCTTAAGGAAAAGCTCTGGTCAGCTACAAGAAGACATCACTGGAGAATTCAGCATAGTTGTGAGCTAGATGAAATCTATAGTAGACCAAACATTGTAGGCCTCAAGACAAGCAAGCAGCTACCATGGGTAGGATATGTCTTATCAGATGGATATTACCAATAACCTTTAAAGTCCATAGATTGTAGTCAGTGCAGAGAAAGACCACTTGGAAAAAGAAGAATAAAAGATGGAAAGATGGAATCCATGTGGATTTGTTGCAGATCAGCACAGTGAGTGCTTGGTGACAGAAGGAACAACATAGAATGTAAAGGAAGAGCAGTCTTCTAGAAGTGCACAGTTTCTGGACCTCATTGCGTAATGTAATGCAAGTAATTTAAGTAAGTACAATAGTAAGGCACATTAAATTTCCTACAAAAAAGGCCCTGTTCAGGTTTTTACTCAGGCTTACACTTTCCATCTTCCTGAGGATATAGGAACTGCAGATTATTAGACACATATTTTTAAAGCTAAATTAATGTTTCTCATTAAATGAAATAGACCAAAAACAGACATTAAATGTGTGTACAATGTCAATAGCAAGATGGAAATTTCAGACAGCCCCAGTTTAGGAGTTGGTTAGCAATTTCCATCTAATAATAAAAGCCCACCCCCTTCCAATTATTAGGTAATTTACTTCAGTACCCTAATTAAAATTCAGTCAATAAATGTATTAATTAAGGTTATTAATGTTAAACAAATATAATACAATTAAAAATCTCACATATAAGAAAATTTAAAAATTTTCAACTTTTCCAATTTATTTATTTACTTCAATTTTAAAAATCTAATGAATCTTTTATCATTTTAAATCTAATAACGTTGTAATTTTTAAAAATTAATTGATTTTTATTTACAATTTTCGATTAATTTAATGATTTCTTGTACTTTTCATTTTTTTAAAAGATCACATTCAACATATTTATGTTTTCAATTATAAGAATCATTTACATTATCTTTGATTCCAAATATATATACAAAATGATAATCATCAGTATATAATGTTTAAGTGATAATTAACATTTCTACAGATTTGTCATATAACACTTCTGATATTTCTTTTGAAAACTATTTCAAGTGATTTTCTCTAACTCTTCGAAAATATAAAAAAGAACAATGTAAACAGAATTATTTTTGAGTTTTAATATGTTCTACAATTCATTTTTTATATTTATTTGAATAGTTACCTTTATTAGTGGGATTTTTATAAAAAACTCTTTAAATCTTTACTTTCTTGACAATGTATACTTTTTTTCATTTTCATTCAAAACGACTTTTCATGTTTACACCACTTAAAATAACAATAATATAAGCATATGTTCATTACTTGCAGTTCGTTTTTAAAGTTCTTTGCATTAATATTTAGAAGCATATTTTTCTACATATGTACAAAACAATATTTTTACTAAATATTTTTATGCTATTCATTTCAACAAATTCTACTCATTGTTCCCTAATCATCTTTTCTAGAGACTAAGGTGAAAAAATGGGCTCCTGCTGGTATTATGGGCCCCCTACATATTTGGAAGTACAGGCCACTAATTCTAGCAGAGAGCACATGAACTACTAGAACTAGTTGCCAAACCTGACTGTAGAGTGTGCAGACGTAGTAGCTGTCATGGTTTGTTAGTAGTTGTGCTGTGAATTTTTTCGCTGTCATCAAAAGTTTGAAAGGTTAGTGTTTGCTTGAACAAAACTCAAATTTCTAACATGTTATTAGTAAAACTAAGGTAATGTACGTATTTGGCTTGTTGTTGGGATGCCGTTTTACATTAATTAACGTCGGTTGTGAACCAAATTAACCATAGGCAAAATCGTTTTTCCCAAGATGGCGAGGGTGAATATATGGGCCCCTTTTGCTGCTGGTATTACGGGGCCCGTAAAATCAATCAGATTTTATGGGACCATTTACAAATATTGCTACTCTTTTTGTTTCTGATGCCTCAAAGACATCTTGTACCTCGAAAACAATCTAAATGGCAATTGTGGGACAAAGCAAATATGGGAAATGCTATTAAAGAGAAAAAAAAATGGGGTTGAAAAAAGTGGTTAAAGTGTACTCTGTCCCATGTTCTACGTTCCAAAGGCTTTCACGAATCGATAAACCAGTCGAAGAAATAGTTAATATTAAATCGGGCTGTCCACAGGTTTTACCACAGGGACTTGAGGATGAACTGGTTAAATATGTTCTCATTATGGAATCCGAATTCTACGGCCTTACCATAAATGACGTCAGGTGCACGACCTACCAGCTTTGCACAAGAAATAAAATCCCTCATCCATTTGTAAAGGGTGAAGTTGCTGGTCGAGCTTGGTTTGACCATTTTATGTCATGGCACACAAATATTCTGTCTATTTTGAAGCCATCCGCAACTTCTATTTCACATGCTAATGGGTTTAATAAACAAGCTTCGACAATTTCTTCAATTTACTTGAAGCTGTGTTCAGTAACTACAAATATTCTGTGGACAGAGTTTTTAATGTAGACGAGTCAGGCCTTAGTGTTGTTTAAAGCAAAATTTCTCATGTCATCGGCCTGAGGGGAAAAAGGCAAGTTGGTGCATTATCTGCAGCTGAAAGAGGATCACTTGTAACGTGTGTATTCTGCATGAACGCATCTGGTACATTCGTCCCACCAATGCTATTTTCCCCAGGAAAAATATGATGGATACACTTATGAAAGGGGCTCTGCCTCGCTCTATAGGAAGGTGTCATCCCTCTGGTTGGATTCAGAGCAACCTTTTCACTGATTGGTTAATCCATTTTATCTCTAAAATAAAGCATTCAGAAGATGACTATTTTGCTTATTTTAGATGGCCACCGTACCCACACAAACAATATTGACGTAATTGACGTAGCTCGTGAACACCACGTTACAATAGTGAGCTTGCCTCCGCACACTACACACAAGCTGCAACCACTAGATAGGAGCTTCATGGGACTCCTTAAGAATCATTATAGTGACTAAATAAGACAATGGATGCTCCACAACAATAGGCCTCTTAGACCATACGATATTGCCGAGCTACTTGGGAATGCATTCCTGAAATGTCAAAAAGCTGAAATAGCCAATTCAGCGTTCAGAGTAACAGGAATTTTTCCTGTAAATCGAAAAGTGTTTAATGATATTGACTTTGCTCCCTCTGAAGATATTGACGTTCAGAGTGTGACTGTGAATGCTCTGAAAGCCAGTAAAGGGCGAACTGCTAAGGACAAGTCTTCAAGTCAATCAGCTCAATGCATTCAGTGTGGTACATCATCGACATTAACTACACCATCTGCAAGAGACTTGGCAGAAGCTGGGCCCTCAGGGTGCTCTTCCCAACAACGTTTTGGTCATGTTTCTCCTCAAGACGTATTGTCGATATCAAGACCAAAAAGAAAATTGGCAAACAAAGGCCCTAAACCCATTAATTGTGCTGTTGTAACTTCTTCGCCTTATAAACGTGCTCTAGAAGTGGCAGAAGAAAAGAAAAATAAGAAAACTAAGAAGAAACAATATGGAAAAGAAAAGAGTAGTACAATGAAGAACGGCGGCAATGAAAATCAACCAAATTCTAAAACAAGTAGAAGAAATAAGTTAGTGTATGAACATGAATCAGATGAAGAAGGTGAAGAGGCAAGTGTAGGTTTTGATTTGGGAGAATCCCTCCCCCCAGACACTGAAGTTGGTGTTTCTGTCCCTGATGTTGATGACGCTGTATGTCTATTTTGTGAAGGGGGTTTTTCAAAGGACACCAAAGGAGAACTTTGGGTCCAGTATATAGCCTGTGAGATGTGGGCTCACAACGAATGTGCTGGATGCGAAAAAGATGCTTGTGTGTGTGACTATTGTAAATAGTCTAGACGTAGGCTGTGAAAATCATCCCACCAGTAGGTGAATTAACAATGTTCAGAGTGAGTCCTTCATTCATTATACACAAAAATTAAATAAAATTATTTTTTTCAAATTTTTGTTTCTTCTTATTTCAAACTACCTTGGGGCCCATATTACCAGCACAAATGCTTGATGCAACAAAATGCAGACTATCAGAAAATAATAAAGTTTTGTTTCAAATATTAAAAAGTTGAACCAAAACATGTCGTAAGTATTGCAGGACATACTAGAGAAATGATTTATGTGAATTTCAGGTGATTATAATAAAAACAAAAGGTGCTGTATAAAAAAGAAAGTGGGGGGCCCATTTATCCACCTTTACCTATATATATTTGTTAAGTAAAATTACCTATTGATTTCTCAGCCTTAGAGTTCTTACAAATCTTGAATTGTTCTACTTCCATTTGTTAACAAAAATTTATTAGAAAAAAGAAAAAAATTTTTTACTTTATATTATAACATTACATTTTGGTGCCAACAACTATTAGAATTATCATAACAAAGCCAACTTTTTGAACGAAACATGCATTTGGGTGATTAATTTTTTTAGTTTTTCTTAATAAAAAATTCCTTTAACTTATTGTCCATAACAATCTCTTAATTTATATATGACTAGTTGAGAGTAAGTAACATATTTGATTTTAAATAATTTCTGTTAATCAATTACTTGTACTGTATTTTCAAAAATTCCTTAAAATTTACTTAGTCTGTGTTATCACCTATATTATATTTAGGCTTCCTAACACCGAAATTAGCAACAGCTAAAGAAGTTGTGTTGTAAGAGGTAAATAGTTTGCAATAAAGTTTTTTCATATCCTTTATTTTTATCCTTTGGCTTCACTTTTTTGTTGAATGTTTTGTATTATTATATTCATTAGCAAACTTTTCAATTAGTTGAATCCATTTATAATTATCTCAAAGAGCAAATTTTTGCCGCATCTCTTTCTTTTAATTTTCCATGATGTCTTTCAGCAACAAATGGCTTGAATTATGTAAAAGTTGTGATTCTTGAGTTTCTCCCGGCGTATTTGATAGTAAAAATATCCGCGGGTGTACCGCGGTTTACAGTGTCCAACAGGCACAATATTTCGGCGTTCATACATGTCTCCATCATCAGGTGAACTGACGGACTGAGCTCCTGTGAACGTGCCGGCACGGAGATCCGTACGCTATGGCTGCTCAGGGGGAACTGTGTTCGGTCGCGGCGGAAGCCGATTTAAATACTCTCCGCCCGCGGCGCGCTCCCCCAGCCGTACGCGCCCCGCGCCACTGTCGCGCGGTGGAACAGCTTGCGACGACTTCTGAGATGACGTCGGTGTGATGGCTCTGTCCGCCGTGGTCGTCAAAACTATACGTTTGCTCGATTTACTCTTGATTAACCCAATCGCTGGTTCCCAAGCCTTGCTAAGATTATAGCCAGTCACGGTTTATGAGGTCGTCATTGGTGCGAATTTCGATGGCCCCTCTAACAACGCTGTCCCAGTATCTCTATGTCTGTACCAGAATCCTCGTGCGTTCATACTCCATAGCGTGATTTTCCGACAAACAATGTTTAGCGACCGCCGACTTGCTCGGATACATCAATCGAGTGTGCCTCTGGTGTTCACGGCATCGATCCTCGACGGTACGCATCGTCTGACCAATATACGACTTGCCACATTGACATGGAATCTGGTACACGCCAGCCTTCCTCAAACCGAGGTCATCTTTGGCGCTCCCCACCAGTGCACGAGTTTTATTCGGAGGACAAAACACAGTTCCGTCCTGGTGTTTCTTCAAAATGCGGGCGATTTTCCCATGAATATTTTGCTTCTGTAAAAGTTGAATAATGATTAATTTTATATTTCTTGAAAACATTTATTATAAAATTATTCTTATCAGTTTGTAAATTTCTCTGACATCTACACTATGACAGCTTCACATTCATCTGTTATATTTTTAACTGGAAAACCCTAAACATATTTTGAGAAAGCAGCAATTTCAGGTCATGAATATTTATTTTGTTTATTTATTCTTGAAACTCCTTCAAAGTTATTTTGTCCCATTGATACCAGATTGGCCACAAATGGTTTGTAACAAAAGAAATTACATTTCTCCTTTTAAAATTTTTTCTCAAGAGTTTATGTAATTGATTAAAATTTGTTCACAAATATTTAGGTAGTTATCTACAAAATTTACCAAACAAATTTACTCTGTTTACTTTTACAAACTAAACAAATTCCTTCCTTCTTTGCTTTCCATTTTTTGTCAATCTATTTGGACTGTGTGTACCAAAAAAAAGTTTCTGTTTAAACCCCAAATTCGATTCGCTGAAAGATTGTTAATGTTATTCATATATATATATATATATATATATATATATATATATATATATATATATATATATATATAGAAAAAGAGAGAGAGAGTGAGAGAGACAAAGAGAGAGAGAGGGAGTGAAATTTTTTTTTCAAATGAAATAATTTTACAAATACTTAAGTGAATAACGTTTCCAAATTATACTTACATAGCGCCCATATAGTGAAGCATTTACTTTTTTCCCAAAAGAAATCTTTTATTATCATATGGATGCAATACCTTTTCACTGAATTCTGCTGAATGAAGTTCAAATTTAGTACTTTGTATAAATTTCATAGTTAAATTTGAAACTTTATTGTTAAATAAAAGATCTTTATTGGTGTGTACACATATCTTAATTATAATGATAATTTCTTTCTTTCCTTAGATTTTTCAATGTTCTTATTATTAACTTTATAAGCATACATTTTTACTCACAAACCATGTAGTCTTTCCATTAGTTTTCCTGTGAATCCAACTTTTTTTTCCCTACACATTTTATTTGTTAGAGGTATATTATAAACTTTATTTACTCGATAAACACTTGTATCAAGATAACTAATCATTGATTTACCATATTCATAAAGACATTCTGATTTTATGTTATAGATGGAACTATCAGTATCCTGATAACAAATTTCTACGTATTCTAAATAACTGGGTTTTATAACATTCTAGTGAAATTCATTCATTACTTCATTCATATATCGAATATTGCCATATCAATAGAAATAGGTTTATTGAAGGAGATTTTTGTTATATCCAATAGGATAGCAAATAAATTTGCAATAAAAATTATTCTGTTTTTAAAATATTGGTTAGCTATTAATTTATCACACTTACCTGGATCTGCAACTAATTATATATTGACTCTGTGTTGCGTCTCCTCCATTGTATATCCAAATATTGTATGATTTATCAATTTGTAAAAATCTTTTTGAAAATCATTCATTTGCTTTTCTCCTCATTTCCATATTTAAATGTGCATACACCCTTAATCAATCAGAAAGTTTAAATTTAAGACTTTATGTGTTTTTGGTATTTCCAATCTTATATATGAATATAATTAAAAATTTCTATAACAAATAACATAATTTTATTTATTTTCTAAAGTAGTTAAATTAATTTCTTTAGTTGCTGTACCAGTTTCACTTTTGGGGTTATTAGTAAACCTTTATGTAAATAATGTAAGTTTTTTTGGGAATTAGAAATCTGCTTCAATAACATGACTAAATTACAAGTGTCACAAATTTCGCTTATTTTCTTGAAATGGAAATTATTTTTTAATCAAAATCAAATCCACTGTACTGAAAATATTGATTCATACTCTTACCATACAACAATATTCTTCTATATATGTTTACTCAATCGATATTTTATTTTTAACAAATTTTTCATGTATTTATTAGTTGCTTTACCTTCTGTTTCACAACATTGGGATGTACACCTCTGATTACTTTTTCAGTCATTACTTGCATACCATAGTCATGTAATAACTCAGTTACTTGATTAGTAATTCTTAATATCACATGACAAAATAAACTAGGTGCTGTTTAGTGCCACAATGGACAGAAATCATATTCTTCGATTCACTATTTCTAAAATTTTCGAAAAGACAATCAAATAATGAAACATCAGTTTTTAAACATAAAGCATTATATTCTCTTAAATTCTGTAAGTTAAATTTTTCCAAGATTAGTTTTGTTTGATTATAGTCGTTTTTGTAAATAGTCTTCACAGATGTGCCACCAGATGACGTTGTGCCGATTCCACCATATTTCCTTGCAGCAACTGTCCAACATCATCAAGTGGTTCAACCTTGCTGGTGGTTAGGTATGACTGACAAGATCCGCATGTCGATGCCGCTGCATATAGAGCACACGCGTGAAGTTCGCGCAGGTGCGGGAACCAAATGACCTCTGCCGGGAAACGCAGAGCTGCTGTTCTGCACGTGCGCTGACGTTGTGTTTACTAACATGCTGCCAAAGTTATGACAGGTCTATTATCAAAAGCTCTTTGCTTTCTCGGCGTGATTTAACAGCAGCCAATGCAGGGTTCCAGGCTGTACTCAATTGAAATCCCGCATCCCTGTTGATAAGGTTATCAGCTGTACAGATATGTAATGCTTCCTTAATAACACAATCCCAGAAAGAGGATGCTGGGAATAAAACTTCCGTCTTTTCATAAATCATGTGAAGTCCTGTGTTCAGACAGTGTTCTGCAATTGCTGACTTCTCCGGTTGCCGCTGATGTTCATCACAACTTTCCTGTACTGTGCGACATGTCTGACCTATATATGCCGCCCCACACTGACAAGGAATCTTGCACACACCACATTCCCTCAGACCGAGGTCATCCTTAACCGAACCTAACAGGTTCCTCAGTTTTGGAGATGGTCGGAAAACACACTTTCAAGGACTTCCGATTCTTGACGACATGGCACCAAAGTATGGCAAGAAGCTTAAGGTGGTGGGTGTCTTCGTATCTTCATTCTGCTCCATAGATTGAACTCGCCTGGGCATGAATGCAATACGTATCTGTCTCTCAGAATAAATGTTTTGATGGAAGACTGTCTTCTAATGTTGTGTCTCACTTGGCAGGCTTTCGGAGTCAGATACCACATGCACTCTATGAACTAGCGTATGTAATGCACTACCCCATTGTGCTGGATGATGGTAGCTGGTGGCGTGCAAATATAGATCTGTATGCGTTGGCTTGCAGTATATGCTGTGTCCCAAGGTTCCATCTGCTTTCTTTTGTACCAAAACATCAAGAAAAGGTTAAGTGCCATCTTTTTCAACTTCCATTGTGAAGTTAATATTCGGATGGAGCGAATTATAACTTTGAAGAAACGTAGTTAGATTATCCAGTCCATGTGGCCATCTTGTTGTTTTCTACATAAGATGAAATTTCAGGTTTATTATATGAGAAGTTAAGTTTGGCAATTTGGTCCTCTATAAACAATTGATCGAAATTTACGTATTTAATAGAATAACAGTAATTTTTCAGTTCATGTTGTTGAGTTTTTATAGTAAAGAAATGTTCTGAATCAGGTTGATAATAATCTATTTTTAATAATAAACTATGAAAATCTGCTTAATAACAAAACGAAATTTTTGAACCAATTTTTATTTTTAAATCCTATGTATTCTTTTTCTGGCAGTTCTACTCTTTCTGGTTTAATAGTTTTCAGTTATATTGTTGTTCATCTTATTTTTCATTACTATTAAAAAGTAATAAACATAAATCACATACAGTTTTTTGTCCCCATTAGTTTAATTTGAATGAAAACATGTTTAGGTACCTTTCGATCAAATTACTTTCTTTTTTCGAGTATAGTAAATAAATATGTTGTCCTTTTTTAGAATTTTTTATTTTTAATGGATATACTTTTCGCTGAAAGATAATTAAATTTTGGGAATTATATCAGATTCAACACAAAATGAAGTAGTACATATTTTTACTTCAAACTCTTTAACAAATTCTTCACAATTATCAGAGCTATTCGGATTTTTAGATTTCTGTCTATTTACAGGATTTAATCTAGAAGCTATAGTCCAGAAAAATATTTTTGATCAGTATTTTCTACTTTCATAATTTTTTTCTGGTAACTCGTTGTAAGATAGGTCTCTTATAGGAACCCATGAATTAATTGCTAACTGTATTCCAATGATTGTATCTAACAAAAAACAGAACCATATGTGATATATACCTTTTTCTGTACCAATCTTATAATTTAGGCTTTGACATTTGTATACCATACTCTTATTATTTTCCCGCATTTTATATTAATAAAATATATTAAAATTGATTTTCAAATCAGTAAACATTTTTACATATTCTTTAGCAATATTCTACACTTTCGGTTGCATGATACTAAAAAATTGTTAGGATAAATTTAGTTTATCTATTTTCGAAATTTATAGTTTGTCATCTTATCTGTAATCCTTTTTGGACTAAATATTGTTTAACTGTATTTTTACCTTTCCATTTCCACAATAATTAATTGTTCCAAAAACACATATTCCTTAATACCATTTTTATTTGACATTTTTAAAAATTTAATTAGTGTAATTCATTTTAAAAAGGCCATATCTGATCAGCACTTTCTTTCATTATTGATTTCCTTCACACCAAAGGACCAGTGAAAAATATTTAAACTTTATTTGTTTAGTTCATAACCCTTTTACAAATTTTCTAATATACAACATTAGCCAAGCTGTTTTACAGTTAAGCTGCTTTTAAGAAAATCATGAACTTTAGTGCCACTGAACATATTAGTGAATTCCTCAGAACTGTTATTCTTCTTTAGTCCTTCATACTTAAAATTATTGTGACGCTTAAAAAATTTAAAATTATAAACATTTTTAAATTTATTACATCTTTGGCAACATAATTTTAAACACATTATTGTGTTTTAAACTAATTGTTTTGTCATCTTCAGAGCTTACATATTTAACATTACTAAGAGTATGTACAAAATTTAATTCTAGCTCACTAATGCAATAAAAAATACAGAACTGGTTCCCTTTATTTTCCCTTTTCTTTATGAAGAAAGTAAATAGAGTGATTTCTCAAAATAGAATATTTACTGGACATTTTAAAAATGAATTATGTTTAGTTTGTGCCTTCAAAGTCATTAAACTTATCCCTTTATATTTTTCCAGTCTTTTAATCTTTAATTTAATATTTTCTTCATCAAAATAGTTAAATTTGCGTCTGGTAATGAACACATACATATTTTTGGCAAATTAATTTCAAATTCATTTTAAGTTCCAAACAAAACTTTAAAGATTCATGAGATTAATATTAAAAGTTATATCTAAGTCAGTAATATTGCGAGGAAAAACGAATCATTTATAATTAAAAATAAATAATTATTACTCCAGTCTATCATATTTATTTCATTACTTGAGTTTGTAGGAAGCCCTCATACTTAATTCACTATACAACAAAGAAAGACATATTAATTAGTTTTATTAGAATACCAAAATTACAATACTTATTTTTGGTAATTATACAGATCTCTCACAAGCAAAGATCGATATACAAAATAGTCCATCGTCTTAAATTTTGACAATCCCAAGTTAGTCCTACATAGAGTGTACATGCGTAATGATTAACGTTCATGCTGTTATAGGACTGGGCCATCACCAGTCGGTCACAGTGCAATGTCTCCTTCACACTGGGGCCACTGCTTTCGCATTGTTGTCCTGAAGGAAGGTCTGGTCAACATACAATTGGCCGATTTTTTCCTACAGCCTCCTCTGCTACATCACATTGAACTGGCATGCCAATCCATGACTTTATGCAGCAAGAATTATAACAACAATTCCGCGAAAAAATATTATTTTCAGATCTTCTGGAACAGTTTTAACTTTTAGTCTTATATATTGAATATCTGATACAGCAATATTTTTATTGACTCTTTGGTAAGAATTATTCTGCAAAGGCTATCAAACACACTTAAAGAAATATCATCATTAACTCATAAATTTAAAGCTATTAGCAATAACAATAATTTTAACAAGAATAAAACAATATTCAAAATAGTGAATTCGTGGTCCATTTTCAGTCACAAGCGAGATTCAATTATTTGTTGGTCTCATATTTTATTTTTAACATAAACACAGTCTTCAGTGTATTTAGTCATGAATTTTTTAAATAATCTCATGAAATTATTTTTCGTTTTTACAGTATTTACCTAGTTCTTGTTTAGTAATATGATTATTAATTTGTGTTAAAGTAGTGGTCTATTCGCTCTTTATGATAATACCCCACCAGTGTAGCCACTAACTAGATGTTCCACTTTCTATTTTTTTAAGTAACATAATTCTTAATATAATGAAAAATTTAATTTAATTCATTCTCAAAATACCTGGTTAAATTTTCTATTCCTTTTTGTTTTGCTGGATCATTTCTATCCAATTTTGTATTAATTCTTGGTTCTATTTTTTTTAATTTAATTCTAATATCTAAATTTTTAAATTTTTTTTATTAATTTTGTTTTCGTTTCTAAATCATATTCAATTTAACAATAAATTCAGTTTTTATTTTATCGAAGTCATTTTTATAAATATTCCTTTCTAATTCTTTATTAAAATTTGTTTCTAATGGTTGGAAATTTAGTAAAACGTTATTAATGTTTCAATCGAATACTCGATACAATCGTTTTATTTTATGCCAATAATGCACAATTTCTATTTTTAAAATATTTCAATATTTATAAATAGGTAATGGTAGTTAAGCATGTCTAAATGTGTGTAAACCACAACTAAATTCATCAAATGTTGTATTCCTTCAACACAGCAACATCATTTCTTCTGATTCAGGGCCTTTCTTTTCCACTGCCAAGTTTTGTCTATCTTCTTTCCGAAAATAGTTATGAAATTTTTGTTTGGTGTGAACAGATGATGAATTGCTGCTTCACCACCAGCTAATTACCCAAGGGCACCTGATGCTGCTAATGAAGTTGGTAAAAAAACAACCGTTTTTGTTTGTAGAAGACTTGCTTTTTAATGTTATGTAAATTTTTCCAATTTTTTTACAATTGCGATACCTGTTGTAATAATAAGAAAATTTGCTCAAGTTTTTCATCTTCCATTCTTATGTAGTGCATCAATTTAGAATTATTAATACTGTTTGACTCAATATTATTCGGTTTAATTCCTATTCATCTAATTTTAATCTTATCACTTGGCAGGAAAGTATAGTCAGATCTAAAATTGTTCATTTATTTAGATATTTATATATATTTAATAAAATAAGCAGTTTCATTTAATTTTTTATGAACATTTTGTTTAAAAAATCATTAATCGAGTTGTAAATAACATTTACAGTGAGGCAACTATTCTTGTTTAAAATAAGTAATAACACCAGTTTTTCAATGGCAATAATGGTTATATTTTAGACTTTCCATCAAATAAATAAAAAAGTTTTTATTAATTTGAAAACTATTTATCTAATTATGAAGTATTGTTTCCTCTTTGAGATAGTAGATAATTAATGTATGAATTATTTTAATTAAATAATTAGTTTCATTAATTAACTAATTATAGTAAAAATTTCCCCATTCTGTATATGATTTAACATCATATGTATGGATAACTTCGCTTATAATTTTACCTTGTTGGATATATATTTTACGTTTTTAAAAATTTTTTAAATTATATTGGCCAACAGGAATTTTTATCGTTCCTCCATCACAATATAATTTATTATTTCTTTATGTATATTTTGGAGCTAATAAAGTTAATAAAACCTAGTTAAAGTAACATTTTATAATTAACCTCTATAGATATACTTAATCTCATTTGGGTGTTGATGAACTTCATTGCCTAAGCTGACTCATTTATGATTAATAAATTATTATTAGAATCTGTGGAAAGCAATATAGACAGCTTAATCTGCCACAGACATAAGAAGCAATTGGTAACAAAAAATTAGAATTTGTGAGAAAAATTTAAAATGGTATGCTTTAATGTAATACTCTTAGATGTGTAACAATTGGGCAAAATTGATATAGAAGACCGACATTAATGATTGATGATTATATTTTAGCTCCACTCTTGTTAAAATGTGATAATATAAATAAATCGTATATTTTCAAAACATTATAGCTACCAAAATACTCAAAAATTATAAAAACGAGTGAAAAATTCGAAAATATAAATATCAAAAAAATGCTACATTTACTCATAGTAATGATAAAATTATAGGCCAAGGAGAATGAAAAGGCAATTTGGTTGTTATATTTGAGGATTCTATTCTCCACAATCAAGATGAATTAAAACAATATTTTATTAGAGGTAGAGCTCGAACATACTCGAAAATAAGAATACATTACAAGAGACAAATTAAATTTTTAAAATATTTTTCAAAAAATGATATAGAATATAGAATACTTGTAGCATGTTCATTATTGGTGTCGTAAAATATCATTTATTTAAATAAATGTGTAGTTATTTTTGGAGTGAGGATAAATTGGAATTTATGGCAATAAATATTACAAGAACATCTAATAACTGAAAGTATAGAAATGAAATTAACAGTTTTAAAATAGAAATAAGTGTTAAACATAAATGATAAAAAGCAAACAAGTTCACCAAACGTTAAAAATTAATTATTAACGTCTTTTTGGCCTTAATAAATATTTGTAAAATACGATCATCTGAAAGGTTCATTGTACAATCTGGAGGTTGTTAAAAAAGCTAAATGAAATAGAAAATTGTAGGAGTTATAAAAATAAGAATTAAAAATTTAAGATCACCTGGAAAAGATACTGAAAAATATAAAAAAGAAGGATATAAAGATAAATCTTGAAACTAACTGAAGAAAATAAAGACATCAGAAAACATATCATACCCGGGCATTATTAAAAACAGTGTCATTTAGAAGAATTTAATGATATACAAAAAATCAAACAAGAATGCTCTTGAATCAAATGAGGAATATTAGTTTAATTGAATAATTACAATGAAGAACATGCAATGAATAAAATATGAACGTAAAGGGTGTTATAAGATATGAATAATAGTGAAGATAGAGTTTCTGGTTTAAGACCTATTGGTACATTAAAATTTGTGATAAATTACTAGAGGCATTTGATGCCTGTAAACTAACATTTAGTCGTAGAAGATATGAAGGAACACATGGGCTAATGTTTCTTTCAGCAAAAAAACAAATTACTGTTTGTCATATTAATAAACAATATAATGCTAATGATTTATCGAATGCTGTACATGTATCAATTTGTTAAGGTGCATTATAGTGTAATAGTAATCCAAATAAAATAATATGAAATAGAGGTAATAAAAGTAAACATTAGCTAAAAGAAGTTGTCAGTATTTTTTTTCAAAAAATTACCAGTCGATTTAAATTCAAGTGAATATGAAAAAATAATGAATTCTTAGGTAAATTACACAGCAAAAACATTAGAATATATTTAGATGGATGATATCCATCAAGTAGTCGATAGATTAGCAGTATGTTCTACAGAATAAATATGAGTAAAAAAATTATTTTGATAAGAAAGTTGGATTAACAAAAATGTTTACAAAAATATGTTCTTATCTTATTGTGAATAATGTAAATGTAATTACATATTTAAATGAATTTTGGGGTAATTTATTTCTCACATTTTTTATAAAGCAAAAAATATGCAACAGAATTAGTTAATACTTTCATTAATAAACTGCTTTTCTTGTGCATATTTGTTTTGTACAATTCTTTTTATCCAGGAACCAAACTTGGAGAAAGATTAAGTAGAGACATGGGGTGTGTAAAAATCATGTTACTGCATATAGAGATAAAAAAGGTTTAGAAAAAAGACATGAATCACTTAAAAAGCTTCAGTTAGTGGCTAAAGAAAGAATGTATTTTGAAGATGCATCATGTGGTGAAAAATTATCAGCAATGGCAGTTAGGGGGCTAAAAATTTGTTATATTTTTATTAAATTTTATATTTAATAAGTGAACAAAATCGAAAGTTATCGATTTTATATTCTTTTCCCATTAATAAGAAAAGATAAAGAGAATTATTAGTTTTCCTAATAGAAACACATAAATTAATACAAATATTGGAGATGGTTGTGTTCATCCTAATCATGCTCAATTATTTATGAAATTAAATATAGCTCAAACTAAAGGATCAGTTTACACTACATATCTAATGAAAAGAAAGTCTATAATTATACTGCAGAATTATTTAACTTTGTAACAAAAAGAAGGAAATAATGTTTCATCAAGAATAGGACTACGTTTTATTTCTTCACCAGTTGTATTAAATTTTACTTCATCTATCTTTGATGAAGTTTGTGTCAGAGGACATATATTTAATAATGGTAAAATAAAAAAGTAATGGAAGTGCAATAGTTTTTGCGTTAGAAATGCTTGGTGTTTTTTAATGATTATAAAGAAATTATGTGGGAATTTAATTTAACTGTTATTTTTACTTTAAGTTCCTGTGGTGGAGATGTTATTTTTATATATGTGACAGAAATGATGCTTGAGTCAAAACAAAAGGTACATTACCAAATGAAGGAAACAATATGAATGAAAATTTGTAAATTAGAATATGAATTGTTGAATATGATCACAATTATGAACTAGAATCAGAAGAAGAAAGGCAAGGGAATCCTAAAATATCAACATCTTTCTTTGAATTACAAGCAATAGAAATCACCAGAATGATTGATAAAAGTAAAATTTGACATGCCTCACTTTTTGTTGTTTTTCAAGCAAAAAAAGAAAAAAGAGTTGGTTGATTTGTGATTATTTCATAATGTTAAATTACAAAATGTTTGTCTAAAAATGAAATGAAATGTTTACTTGAGAAATGTGGAATTTAGATCTGCCAAATAATCATAAAACCTAATGATTCATTTTATTACTTCAAATGAGGAATCCACTAAAATGAGATATTGATATACAACTGCATAATATCATCAGAAGGTAACCTATTTATATTTTAAATTTGAGTAGAAGAAAAAATATTGTTAAAATCATAATGCAACTATGAAATTATATGATACTTTTAATGATAAAATTTCCAAAGGTACTTTAGCTTTTATAATTTTTGTATGGAAAAAAGAAATTTAACTAGTAATGTTCAAAATAGAATACTGATTAGGAATTTTTAATTTTGGTTTGCTGAATGAGAAGTCTTAAGAATACTGTATATACAAAACTAATCTTCCAATATGTCATAATTATTAAAGTCTTTTCTTATTTGATCAGAACAGTGTAAAGTTTATGGTGAATTTTTTATTTATATGAAAGTTCACAATTTTTTATGTTATAAGAAAGAGAGAGTTCGATTTTTCTATTTCTTCCCATGCTACTCAGAAATTTTTGTTGTTACTGTAGAATTAAATGCATTAGTATCTTAATAACAATATTCTTCAATGTAAATAATAGCATCAATATGTTCTACAGTTTTCAAATGTTCTAGAACTAAGGCTGGTTTAAAATAATATTTTCACAGTTTGACATTTAACTTGTACCCTACCTTGGCTCATTATTTCTTTCAAGAACTGCTTTTGTAAAATTTGTGAGTAAATTCATCCCATAGATTAACAATATTTTTATTTGTTATAGTGTATTATATATTGAAAATTGGAAAATATTTGGGAGAGCTAATGTATAAGACTTTTTTGTTGTAATGTAAAAGAGAAGAAATTATTAGAATTTTTAGAAATGAAATTAATTAAGAATTAAAAAATATTGAAAATCAAATATTTTCGTATATGTGATTTTTAATAGTTTCAGATTCAAATAAACCTACTAATTTTAATTGATGTATTTATTGACATAATTCAGCTGAATTTTAATCAATAAATTGAGTTACATGGTCCCTGCTTTTAATAAGCTGGGGATTGGAGTCAGTAGTAGTAGTATATGTAAACTGCCAACTGTTCCCAAACCTCAGTCTGTGTTGATGATTTCAATCTCCTTCATTTTGAAGTAGAGCAGTATTAAGCGATAAACTGAGTTCCAGGGGTATAAAAGTTTCTAGGTGGTGATGTGCAAGGGAGAAGCATAAGGAACGGTAGTTTGCTGGATTCTGTTCATGCACTTCTCTCCCTCATGTATCTGAAGACTGAAAATGGAGCAGGTGATTTCCCAATACTCCACTCCATCTGCCCCACTATGTCCCAGCAAGCAGATACAGGGTGTTCTACAAAGCTATACTCTCCTTCCACAGTATGCCTTATGAATTACTGGTGATGTGGTACATTGACATGCTGGAGGGATATTTATTTTCCACAGAAGTGCATGGAATATAGTTTTATGTTCCTAGTAATACTAATTAAGGTAATGGAAATGGACAGAATCTACGCAAATCTCTAAACTGCTAGAGGGAAAATTGATTCAGGCACCCAGTGTGTCATCTGTAGAGCTCTTCCAGGAAGTTGACTTCCTGCACCATGAGGACTACTTGATTTTCAGTTTACAGACACACAATACCTGACACACATTGCCTGTCCTGATCTCTTATGTGAATAGACAAACAAACTTCACTGAGCATATGTTTTATGGTGGAGTTATATTCATTTTCTTAAGTGATTACTTACTTCCAGTTGTAAAGTGTGCATTGATATAAAATACGTTCCTATTAACACTGACTAAGAAGTGTACAATGTGTACATGTGAGGTTGTCAGTGATGTTAGTTGTGTTGGCTGGAAATTACTTTGACTGGTAAATATGGCAAATGTAGCTGTCTGTTGATGACAGAATATTGCAAATCCATGTAATTGTGTTGTAGCTACATGGTGGTGAATTAATGAATGCCCAGAAAGTTATTGCTTTTCTGCTACCACTGATAGTGTTACAGGTAAACTGCATAACTCTTTTTTTATTCAGGAATTGCTGACACTTGCAGAGTGGGATGAACTGAGTGGAGATACTGAAGACACACCCACAGTGTATTTTCCGAGATGGGCGTTGGTACATCTGATGGCCTGGGACTGATCGTGCTCACATTTAGAACAGAAATAAGCTGTAATCCATTGCTTGACTTATGTTGAAATATCTGAATTTCTATAGCAAGTAGGGGCCTGAGCCATGTCAGCTCCTATTGATTGCAGTCTGTAGATCGAATCTCTCGTTGATTTTCCCTCTAGCCGCCAGTCTGCTCTCTTGCACTACATCTTCCAGTTTGAATGATTTGCAAGGCGGCCGAGTGTGGCTTGAACTATCGCCGGCGATAAGGAAAAAGAAATCCATTGAAGGAAATGTGCTACGACGCGCACCGGTGGTTGGTGTGTTGACCGATTCGCTCTGAAGGAACCGTTGCAACAGTAACGGATTTGATTACGATTAGCTGATTTCAGTGCTCTGAAACGGCAACTCCTACCTGTTGCCGAGCTATGCTGTGTGATGTACTGTAGTTTGGCGGCTTTAGCTGGCTGTGCCCTTGCCCTATGTGATTAGTCCCTGAGTTGTGAATTTGTGCTCTCCAGAAAGTTTGGATTCGCCATTATATGGGTCTGTATGACTTACAGAAACTGTTTGAAAATACCTACCTCGGTGTTCGCAGAGTGCCCTGTGTTGCTTTCCTGAAAAGTGCTGTAGTTGTCGTCGTTGGGTATGACGATTGTGGTGATGTTTTATTGTTTGGTTTTAATAGCGTTTCACCTTAGCAAGTGATAGCTAACGTTATTACTATCATCATCTGTCCAAGTGGTGGGAATGTGATGGCGGTCGTTGGTGCTACAGGTACTGTCATTAACATTTGTGCTTACTGTGCTATTTTAATTATCTCTTACATTATGATCTGCCCAGATATATTAGTAGCCGAGTGAGCTTACGGATAAGTGTGAAATATTCTATCTTGGCACTCTTGGGTGTTATAAGCGAGATTTCGTATCTGGTACTTCGAGCCTGATTGGGTCTGTGGATCGTCTTGTACTGGTATTTGAAAGTTACATTATTACTAGAAGCAGGATTTCGACACAGAAGGGAAGTCCGAAATTGTTATATAAAATCTACTTAAACTACGTTTGTTGCGTGGTTATATTAGTATACTTATTCTTTCTTCTAGCCAATGTTTATATTGTAGTATTCTTGAAATTTTTAGTTTAGTCTGTTAATCGCCGTTTACCGGCTGTTGTTGTACCTTACTCTGGGTTGCTTGTTCAGGGAGCTGTTTGCTGAAAGTGTCATCGTAGTAACTGACCTGTTGATGTTTCTAGGTATCTTCTAGTCACGTCTTGATGCCTATTTCACAGGCGCTCTGCTGTAGGCTGACGTAACAGTTACTGTTTCTGTAGGATACGCGTGGAATTGGCCATCCTGACAAGGGTGAGCGTACCGCCGGCACGATATTACCATCCAGCGTTTGCGACTGGCCGCTGCCATTATCTTGTGTGAAGCAGCTCCACAGCACGGTGACTGCTGCTTAATTTTTTTCTTCAAGGGCTCGAGTCGGCATAAATGTTTTCAGAGTTCATGTGTTTTTTGTCTTTTGGGTTTTATCTGTTTTGGTGCCATGCACTTTCAATTCCAAGTTTTCCCTGGTTAGTCTGGAATATTGCGGGTCCATGTATTGCTTAAATTTGTCAGCTCTCTTAAAGGAACATGTTAATTTCGTCTGTAATTTAAAACCACTTTGTTAGTTTGGACATTTGAATTTGTTTAAACATTTAATCCATTACCAAATTTGTGCCCATCTTTGTTACAGTCGACCTTCAAAACCTTTGGTCTGAACCAAAACCGTCTTGAGATGGGACATTTGAATTTGTTAAAACATTTTACCTGTTACTAACTTTGTGTTAGTCGCTGTTGCATTTGACCTTCAAAAATTCTGCTTTAAATTTGTCAATTCTCTTAAAGGAGTGTGTTGAAACTTGCGTCTATAATTTAAAACCTTTGTGTTAGCATGGTATCATTTCACCATCGTTGTTAAATTGGGTAAATTATTTTGCTCCTTCGAATCCGAAGCATTTCCCCCACTGTTTTAAGAACTGCTGGTTTCTAAAAGATTATTTCATTTTCTTTTGCTATCGCTGCAAATGTTTCATCAACGTGAATCACTGGGCAAAGAATGTATGATGTAATAACCTGGGGACCAGACCTTCAAAGAATTCCTGTTAAATGGGCTTGCTGGAGCTCAGTGACCTGTATCTGTTGCAATAGGAGACAATTTAAACTTCTGGTGGTTTTCAGACGTTGAGAGCTGAGGTGGGGTGATGTATTTGATACCCCTCATGTGAAAAGTATTGCAGACTGATAGTGGAAAAAATGATTTCAACATTGTCGAATACATATTGAAACAATGTTGCACTTTTAACAGACTATTCAGTGTGGTAGACAGTTGGCAGCTCCACCTGTTGAACTTCTTTACATGGCAGCTCACTCATCGACTGCAAATAAGTATTCACTTAAGAAACTGAAGCTGTTTTGTCCATTGACACAAGAGAAATGGACAGAAAATGTTGAAGATGTGCAGTCTGTCCGTAAACTGCTACTGGAGCGGCGTTCTTGGCGGAGGAAGTCGCCTTTCGTGATAGGGTATTAAAGCTGCCGTACAGGATGGCTAAGAAAAAATTCCCTGTCTAGCAGAGAATTGCATCAGATCTGTCCATATGAGATACCTGCTTTAGTACTATTAGTAAACAATATATGCATGTAAGGTGTCAGGCAAATCCAACACCTTCCATGAAAACCCTGACATGACAGCAAATCCGGCAATATGTCACATAGCTCCGAATAAATCCTGACATTAAATTAACCAAAGTAATACGATCAACGAGTGAGAAAATGGAATACCACAGACTAACAAAAGAATGCCTAAAGCATGTCATACCTTCCCACCGTGAAACAGACGCACTTCTGAGGGGAGAAACGAGAACAGAAGCCAAGAGCAGAGCCATGTAGGCTAGAAGACCCTACAATAAGGGAGGACACCCACATTGCTGGCCAATCGCTGGGAGGGCCACCCCCAACCCATGTTAAAAGAAAGAGCCCTCCAGAAGAACAGTAGAGATCTTACGATAACACTAAAAGAGCCATACCAACTGCAAGTTTTAGCGTGAGACTATAGGCGTCTCTGTTACGTAGCAAACATTAAAAACATAGCCCCACCACGAAAAGTATAAGGTTTCTCACTGGATCGACAGAATTTTTGTAGACGGACCTTAAGATTATCATTGAGACGCTGATTGGTCAGTTGAAAACACAGCCAGATAGCATTTTGATAAACCAACAATGGTAAGTTGTAGTAAGGAGAAGTTCGAGAGAGTTGCTACTGAGATGGCGAGGTGTGTGGAGCTGCGCCGCCCACCGACAAGGTAATGAATGCACACGATGCTGCATAAGAGCGCATAAGGCTTCACTCAGAACTGCAGAAATCTCATCTGTTACATCCCCTTTTTAGGTAATACTAGTGTCGATCGTCAATTAAACTTGGTGGTATTCACATTTGCTGCCTGAAGTTAAAATATGAAACGCGATGATTTTTCTCTTATATAATTACTGAGAAGCCAAATCCGCCACTGTAATTTACAACAAGTTAAATAAATAATTAAAGATAATTGAAGGTCAGTGTGGACCATTTTGATGGCTTTGTCTTTTATGAGACTTAACTGAAACATAGATAACAGATGTGATACGGCATAGGTCATCCTTCGATCCATTATAGAACTTGGAAACCCATTCAGGGAATATTCTTTCACATTTTTGTTGAATGCAGTTGGTTTTTATCATCCTGTATTAAAATATTTCCTTTTATCAGTAGTGCAATTTATAAACAAAGTTTTGTTAATAGAATAAAAATTCCAATGGTAAACTTAACTGCTTTTTCGACGTTATTTCACCAGCTAACTAAAAATAGGAAAGCGTTGGACCCCTTCCACTAAATTTAGTTAGTAATAAGATTCTTTTACAGGCAGTGCAATGGAGTTGACGCTGAAATCATTAAGCATTTGATTATATCATCGCTAGTCTCACTGAACTCTTCTGAACTCTACATGTCATGTGTGGTCTGGCGTCTCCTTACCAGCAACAGGTCCCAGGTTCAAACTAGTCAGTTCCCTAAAAAACACGCTCAGAGCGTCGTTGCACGACAGTGGTAGGGAGACACGACTTAGAACAAAAAGACACCACACTGAATGTTAGAGAATGGCGACCCTGCAAGGATGGTAAAATACTATGACTGAAAGTCGACCTCATGCCTAACTAGGGCAGAAAAATATCCTGTTGGAAAATTTTCGTAACGGATAATTTTTCTGGAAAGTATAAATAGTCGAAAACAGTAGCTGCAGCGATAGATAGTAAGAAAGAGTTCAATAGAAAGCGAGACATTCTAGCAGAGGCAATAGCATAATTAAGTTATGAATTTTAATATTGTTAGAATTAAGTTTTCTCTCCAATGCAAGCACACAGGTGGCGGATACATCGTTGATAAGTTGGTTCTGACCCAAGAAGTAAGTGAATGGATTGTCAGTCTTGTTTATAATAAGTGAAAAGTCGTGAGAGGAAAATGTTTATGAAACGTGTGAAATCGTATGAGCGCATATTAACGTGAAGTAGGATGCGTGAATTGCTTTTAAAACAGAAAATAAGGGAATCGGAAAGATTAGCAATGGCAGATCGAGACCATGACCGAATTGAGGTAGAGACGCAGCATGAAGACGGACAGAAAATAGAGGACAGTACAACAGACGATGCAGTATTGCGAGAAATAGGACAGATAACGCATCATAACGAGGATAATGTACGACAAGGCACAAAAAACGTAGGTCAGCATATGACAGAGGAGCAGTAGAGTATAAAAACAGTCGATGAGGATTCTAACTTGCGTCTTGAATACGTAGAACGCATAGTACAAGTAATCAGATCTCCCTCACAACAGAGTACAAGGGATACGAGCAGAAACGTGTCACCGCACAGTTCAATGCAATCGGTTGCAAACCAACACTTGAGCGAAAATACAGAGTTGGAAGAAAACGCAATAGGACCCACCAATCTGGAAGAATTATTACAACAAATGACGGAAACCATGACATGGCAAAACAAAGAAATTGCGAACCAAATTAAAATTTAGAATGCAGAAACGAAGAAACAAATGCGGGAACAAATTGCAGAAACTACGAAAAAAATGTGTGAGATTAAAGATCAAAGCAAAAAAATTCAGTTATACCTAAGTCATATTAAAGACGAGGCAAAAGAATCTCGAGAAGTGATAGGAAACTTAATAACAGGTCACAATCAATTGAGAACAGACATTGACAAGGTACAAGTGGACGTACAATCATTGTGTAATGACATTCAGGACGAGATCAAAATATTACGTAACAACACCCAGGGAGAAGTCAAAAAACTAGAGAAACAGATAAACGTAATTACTAGACAAGCAGCAGGTACAGCGGGTGAAATTGTTGAAATCAGCGTGTTGCACAAACGTATCACAAAAGCAGCGCTGAAAAGATATGATAATCGCATAGTTAAAACACAAGCACAAACGAAGCAACTATTTCAGAAATTGCAAACAGAGTTTTTGCAAACCATTGAAGATCATAGTGAACCGGATCGAACAAGCACTGCGTCTGCAACCACATCCGTATCTGTAACAGCACCGGAAAAACAAGGCGGAAAGTAACATACGTGAAATCAGACAGCCTGCACCGCAACAAACACGTTTCGAAACTCTTGATGAACGAACGGCACCACAAACACATGCGGAACCACAAATGTATGTTTCAAGACAGTTTGGATCGTACAATGAAGCGGCAAGGTTAGACAGGCAAGATACCGAACCAATACGTGACAATGGAAAGCCAGGTCGCCAAGAGTATTATAGTGCAGTGCATTCAGCTACACGTTCACAACCGATGGAAGAAAGTTATTGGGTACCTCTTTAACTAGGGTAGGCGAAAGTTACAGTGGATAATATCCATTGTATCTATCACAACCGGAAAGAACGACGAGAAAAATGATCAGAAACAAAAGGGGTGACGACGGCCGCGGTGGTCGAGCGGTTGTAGGCGCTTCAGTCCGGAACCGTGCGACTGCTATGGCCGCAGGTTCGAATCCTGTCTCGGGCATGGATGTGTGTTATGTCCTTAGGTTCATTATGTTTAAGTAGTTCTAAGTTCTAGGGGTCTGATAACCTCCGATGTTAAGTCCCATAGTGCTCAGACACATTTTTGAACAGAAGTGGCGAAGAATCGCGAATTTCATATGGAACCATGAAGAAGTATGACAACGATCGTTTACTCACAATCAGAAAATTTCAGCACTTTCGAGAAGGAAACTTATTACATCCACGAACTTTTATTGATCAATTCCGAGTAGGATAACCAGAACACTGGACGCTAGCACACAAAATAGACTTTATATGTGCACACATGTCACGAACAGTCTCAGAAACCATGCAGAATGTTGCAGCGAAATGGCGATCGTACGAAGATTTCAGAGAGAAGTTTCTCTCTCGATATTGGTCCAGCGAAGCACAGAACAGAGTGAAGTACGAATTATTACAGAACCCATATTTTGAAAATTCAGGAGAGAAGAGTCCCGTGAAATTTTTCGAAGTAATGGCAAAGAAAAATCTATACTCAGATGTAGCATACAGTGACGGAGAGTTGATTAAATTATGCGCGATGAAGTTACCATTGAAATACCAGCAATCATTAGTAGGTCGCGGAGGCAATGGCATCGAAGAATTTAAAGGAATTCTAAAAGAACTAGAGTTTATATTTTCGGAAGATGACACAAGAAAAAGACGAAGCGCACGCGAAAACGAAAACAAAAAGCAGTGTAATCCAGAAGACACAGTACGAAGAAACAATAATTACGAACCACGTGATAACTTTGCACCAAGAAACGACAACAGCTTTCAACAAAGAAACGGTTATGGATTTAGAAGAGAATATGGCAATAACTACAATTCACCCAGGAACGGCAACAACTATTACAGAGGGAACGGGTACTGGAGAACCAATAGACCGACAAATTATCAACAAAAAAATCAATATCAACAAGCTGAACAAGAAAAATGGTTCAAATAGCTCTGAGCACTATGGGACTTAATATCTTAAGTCGTCAGTCCCCTAGAACTTAGAACTACTTAAACCGAACTAACCTAAGGACATCACACACATCCATGCCCGAGGCAGGATTCGAACCTGCGACCGTAGCAGTCTCGCGGTTCAGGACTCCAGTGCCTAGAACCGCACGGCCACCGCGGCCGGCTGAACAAGAAAAGAGAATACAGATAGAAGAGGTGCAGGTAAGACCACCAAACCCCGAAAAACGTTCGAATTGACAGCTAAGCGCCGAAACCAAAGAGAATGATGCATCGACCCAGCATAATTGCAGCACCTTGAACAGAGAAGTAAATACCTCATCACGAGAAGAGAAGAAGGAAGAAACAAAACTGCAGCGACCAGATGAAAGCGAAGACAGGAAAATAACAATATCATGTTGGGACGAAATTAATTGGGAGAATACTGATGAGGAAGATGAATTACCAGAGGCATGCACAGCGAATGTAGGAGGAAAGGATGAAGTAATGAGTATTGCAGAGATATTTGAGATGGAGACCAGGAAAAGCTAATTCAATGAGGATAATGCGCAGTCGACGAAAGTTGGGCACACAACCCAAAGTGTATAATGAAGGAAGTTATGAAGCGATAATTAGAGCTTTTAGATGCGATTATGTGGAAGTAGCGACGAAGAAGGAGAAGATAGACGAGGATGCGGTAAAAGAAGAGGATGTTGAAGGACGCGTAAATGAAGGAAGAAATAGAGAAGAGGAAATAAAAGAGAGAGAAGTAGCGGTCGGAGCTTATCCTACAGAAAGTTCGAATTCACAGGGGAAAGTCCTGAAAAGACTCATGTACGAGTATTATGTTGTGGTTGGCAGGAGAGCCAACACGCACGCGTTTTAGTTCACGCAGGCTGGCGTGAGGTCTGGAAAAGGACAAGGAAATTAGAATTTAGAAAAACGGACGTAGCTGGTGAAATACTTAACTTTAATCCATTAATGATGAACGTCGGTTTTGCCAGTACATGATTCACAATTATTAATAGTAACCGATAATGGCGCCTTGCTAGGTCGTAGCAAATGACGTAGCCGAAGGCTAAGCTAAACTATCGTCTCGGCAAATGAGAACGTAAGTAGGCACTGAACAATCGCTAGCAAAGTCGGCTGTACAACTGGGGCGAGTGCTAGGAAATCTCTCTAGACCTGCCGTGTGGCGGCGCTCGGTCTACAATCACTGATAGCGGCAACACGCGGGTCCGACGTATACTACCGATCCGCGGCCGATTTAAGGGCTACCACCTAGCAAGTGTGGTGTCTGGCGGTGACACCACATTCCTCCCCCGCAAATCGGCGTACGGTTGTGGTATAAGGCTTCCGCCCGCCATGGGGAGGACCCTATGTTGACGTATGCGACGAGGTGGGGAGCCTAACAACAGGCGATGCTGTGCCAGCCGCACCCTGCCATTCGGACCGCGGGGAGCTAGGAAAAGCCTGAAAACCTGCTCCAGGGTGCACGCCAACATGCGGTGTATGCGGCCGCAGAGAGACAGGAGGGGCCGAAGGGTCGACCTCCATCGGGCCGGGGCACCCGACAGACGAAGACGACATATGGTCTGGAGCGGGCAAGTGTTGTATGTCGGAGGACAACTGGTCGGGGGAAGCGATCGGCGGCGCGTGACTCAGGGAGGCGCCCGGCGGTTGCAGCTACGCGTCCACTGCGGGCCTCGCCGGCGGGAGAAAAGGCGGCGGCGGTGGCGGCGGCGCGTCGCCATGGGGAAAAATGGAAGGCAGCATTGGTAACACCTGGGGCTGAGGCGAGCCAGTAGATGGGTCCCCAGGGCGCTGACCGGATGGCACCGTCGCTGAAAGCAGACAGCGAGCGGCAGATCCCGTGCGACGACAGAGGCGCAGTTGGTTGAGATGCCGGTGCACCTCACCAGAGGCCCCCAAAACCAGATACATAGCGCGTCCGAGGCAGCGAATAATGCGCCCTTCGAGCCAACGCCGTGAACCTCGGTAGTGGCGGAAGTAGACAACGTCGCCTGGGGCAAAAGCAGGTGTCTGCCACTGCACAGGAACCTGATGCGGCGGATGTAGCAAAGATATCAAGGTTCGATGTGGACGACCGTGGAGCAACTCAGCCGGCGAGCGACCATCTCGGGGCTGAGAGCGATACGAGGACAAAAAGAGCAATAATGCGTCCTCCCGAGAATGCGTCTTTTTTAACTTCAACATCTGCGACTTGAAAGTCCTGACCAATCGTTCAGCGGCATCGTTTGACTGTGGCGAAAACGGGGTGGACGTCAGATGTTGAATACCATTGGCCTTGCAGAATGACTGAAATTGTGGGCCGTTGTCGGAAACAATAGTCTGTGGAAGACCTTCAATGCAAAAGATAGCAGATAACGCTTGGATGGTGGCAGACGACGTCGTGGAAGACATCTGGACAACAAAAGGAAAATTACTTAATGAATCTACCACAACCAACCATCGAGCATTCCAGAATGGACCAGCAAACTCGATGTGTAAGCGTTGCCAAGGGGAAGTGGCATTTGGCCATGCAAAGAATTTCCGCAGTGATGCTGATTGTTGTTTGGCACACACCATGCAAGAAGAGCACATATTCGTAATCGCGGCATCTATTCCGAACCACGTACAGTGCTGACGAGCAAATTGTTTCGTTCTCACTATACCCCAATGTCCTTGGTGGAGAAGCTGTAAGACAGAGGACTGTAACGAACGTGGGACCACGACCCTGGACTGATCATTATCGGAACGCAACAGCAAAACACCATGTCGAACAAAAAGTCTCTCCTTGTGAGCAAAAAATCGGCGGACCAACAGGTCGCCGATCTGTGACATTGACAAGGGCCATTGCGTAGCAACAAAACGCAGAACGGTAGCAAGGACACGGTAGGCAGCTGTGGTGTAGCTACACGACGAAAATCAATCGGAAACGATTCGACCACGTCATCTGTTTCCGCATCAATGAACATGCAAGCAAGTTTGGAGGAATCGAATGCTCTATCCTCAGCAACAGGCAAACGGGACAACGCATCGGCGTTTCCGTGCTTAGCAGTGGACCGATACAAGATATCGTAGCGGTACTGCAAGAGGAAAATAGACCAGCGAATGAATTTCTGCGCTGTACGTGGAGGTACAGGCTTGCTCGGATGAAAAAGCGATGTCAAAGGTTTGTGGTCTGTGATCATGGTAAATTGACGACCATACAAGAAATCATGAAACATTGTAACACCAAATACGAGAGCCAATGCTTCTTTCTCGATCTGTGAATAATTTCCTTGCGCAGACGAGAACAATTTGGACGCAAAGCCAATAGGGTGATCGTGTGATCCATCTTTGTGCGCAAGCACAGCACCGATCCCGAAATCCGATGCATCCACCATCAACGAAAGGGGCTTCTGGGGATCGAATGGCGTAAGGCAAGTATTGGAAAGCAACGCCGATTTCAACTGGCGAAAGGCGCGTTCGCCTTCCGTCGTCCAGACGAAAGGAACACCTTTACGGCGTAAGCGATGAAGCGGAGCTGAAATGGGAGAGGCACGTGGCACATATCTGTTATAGTAATTTATTTTTCCCAGCACACTCTGTAGCTGCTTCAAATTCTGCGGCGAAGGCAAGTCTTTTATGGTACAAAGGTGCGTGGGACAGGGATGTATGCCTTGGGCATTGAGTACATGTCCCAGGTATGGCAAATCACGAGCAAAAAACACACATTTGTCCTGCCGCAAGCGAAGACCATTTTGTCGCAAGACCTGAAATAATGTTCTGAGATTGGATAAATTTTCTTCTTCCGTCTTTCCGGAGATCACAAAATCGTCCAGACAGTTTGCTGCAGTAGGGACCGACGCCCAAACAGTTTGTAGATATTGCTGAAGCAATGCAGGGGCGGATGAACACTCGAATGGCAGTCGTTTGAATCGATACATCCCAAGATGCGTGTTAACCACCAAAACGCGCTGGGATTCTTCTCCACCGGTATTTGCACGTACGCATCTGCGAGGTCCAACTTCGAAAAATATTTACACAGGTACAGTTTGTCAAAAAGGTCTTCCGGGCGGGGTAAAGGAAAAGTTGCGATCACTAGTTGTGGATTCACTGTTGCCTTGAAGTCCACACAAAGTCTCAATTTTCCGGAAGGTTTTGGCAAAATTACTAAGGGTGATGCCCAGAGAGAAGCCTGCACACGTTCAATTACACCTTGTGATTCCAAATCATCTAATGTTTTTGCGACATCATGCAATGCGTCGGGAACATTGCGCGCTTTGAAAAATTTCGGTTGCGCGTTTAATTTCAGTTCCAAATGTGCTTTATAGTTCTTAGCGCAACCGAGGCCCGGTGCAAAAATGTCTGCAAATTCTTCGCATAGACGAGAAACACTGTCTGAAGGCACAGTTCGCTGATAGGACCTGATTTACTACAGACAAGTTAAACAACTGAAATAAATCGAAACCAAACAAGTTCACTGCAGAAGAAGAACGAAGGACATAAAATGACACAAGTTTTGTTTGTCCTTTGTATGTTGCAAGAAGGCTTCACTGTCCTAACACAGGGATCTCTTGACCTGAATAGCTAGTTAACTTAACATTTGCGGCACACAACGGAGGGGTGCCCAGCAGTTTGTAAGTGTCTTGATCGATCAGTGAAACTACAGCCCCGGTATCGAGCTGGAATGATATCACTTTACCATTAATGTGCAAGTTCACAAAAAGTTTATTGTCCTGCTGACGACAAGAGCGACTGTCTCGTGCAACATGAACTGACACTGGTACAAAATCACTTGTGACTTGACGGGAGTTCTGGCGATGTCGACACACACTATTTGTGGGACGAACACAGTCACTGTTAGAGAGAGTGGCACTGGGCAGAGTGGAATGAACTACATGAATTTCCATGGGCGAAATTCCGCGAGCCTGAGTATCCTTGGTTGGATTCCGATTCTGGCGCAAATCAAAGGGCCCGGAATGGTTTTGAGCTTCCAATCTGAGCTTTTTCTGGCAAACACTCTGAACATGTACTTTTTTATTACAAGAAAAGCAAATAGCTTGGCGTGATGGGCAATTCTCACGCGATTGTCTAGTAGCGCACCGCGGGCAGGATTTGAGCACTGCATGGGCTTGCTGGCACGGCACAGGTGGCTGAGAGCCTGGCGGCAGCGGCGCGGCTGGGCGTGAGGGCTGTTTACTGCTCCGTGCAGCTCGCCCGGCGGGCCGGTTAACCTGACACACGGCTGGTGAAGTTTCAAATGATTTCTGAGCAAAGTCAAGTGTGTCCTCCTGATCCAATATGTCCATCACTTGTTGAAGGGAGGGATTGACTAGTTTCAAAATCTGTTCCCTTATACGAACATCAGAAACGTTCTGTGCAATTGCATCACGTACCGTAGTATCTGAATAAGGGAGTCCACATTGACACTCAAAAGCACAATCCCTACTAAGGCCTTGCAAAGTTGCAACCCACTCCCGATAGTCTGACATGCCATACGTTTTGTACAAAAGAAGGTACACCGTTTTGCAACTACATTGTCTGATTCTTTGAAATACGCATCTAATGCAAACAAAATTTCTTCGTAGGACAGAGTTGCTACATCACATCGGGGAAATAATTTGACTGTCACACGGTACGTTTGTACGCCGACAGATGATAAGAGATACGGCTGCTGCTCGTTACCTTGAATTCTGTAGGCGGCGAGATGGAATCCAGATTGGCGTGACCACTCCGTCCAGCTTCCCAGTGCAGCTTCAAAAGGTCGAAAAGTTGGTGCAACAGTGTGTTGTGGCTGTGTTAGCAGTGGAGCGGCGGCTGCCACATCGTTTTGCATTGCATGTTGACCCTGGACGAGCTGTCCAAGGGCATCCAGTAAGGCCTGCGTCTGCTGATTCTGTAAGCGATAAAAGTTGGACAGTACACCTGGAGATTGTGGCGAAGCCATTACACAAGTAAGGGCAGTTTAGAGTAGAACGCCATTTTGCCTCGTCGCCAAATGTTGTGGTTGGCAAGAGAGCCACACCGTGTTACTAGAGGAGGCCGAAACACATGCGGTTTAGCTCACGCAGGCTGGCTTGAGGTCTGGAATATCTATAAACTGTTTGTGCGTCGGTCCCTACTGCAGCAAACTGTCTGGACGATATTGTGATCTCCGGAAAGACGGAAGAAGAAAATTTATCCAACCTCAGTGCATTATTTCAGGTCTTGCTCAGGCAAGTTTTAGAAAAACGGACGTAGCTGGTGGAATACTTAACTTTAATCCATTAATGATGAACGTCACTGTTGACGTTACATGATTCACAATTATCAATAGTAACTGATAATGCCGCCTTGCTAGGTCGTAGCAAATGACGTAGCTGAAGGCTATGCTAAACTATCGTCTCGGCAAATGAGAACATAAGTAGGCAGTGAACCAACGCTAGCGAAGTCGGCTGTACAACTGGGGCAAGTGCTAGGAAGTCTCTCTAGACCTGCCGTGTGGCAGTGCTCGGTCTGAAATCAGTGATAGTGGCGACACGCGGGTCCGACGTGTACTACCGGTCTGCGGACGATTTAGAGGCTACCACCTAGCAAGTGTGGTGTCTGGCGGTGACACCACATATTCAGTGGAGGATTCGTTAATGCAAGAAGAAGAACAGAATCAACCCTTTCAAATTCAACCAAATGCGAAGGCTATGGTAAAACAGATTCCAGTCAATGTTGTAACTGATAGCGGAAGTGAACTGACTGCGATCTCAGAAAATTTATTCGTGCAATGTAATGCCAATGAGGAATTGCGAGGTCTGAAAACACGTAAGATTAAAATAAGAGGTTCTATTAGAAACAATGCTGCAGAAGTTACGAGACCGACAATGTTAACTATTTCATGCGAAGGTCAAAAGCCAACTTAGTGATTATACCTAAACCAACTGTAGATTTGATTATAGGTGCAGATTTTTTAAATGAGAGACGAGCGATAACAGATATGGGGAAAGGTAGTGTAACATTCGGGAATGTCACTCTTCTCTTTGAGCAAAAGCTAAAATTAGAAGAAATACCAATTATAAACAACCAATTAAGAATGATGCGAGATAAAGAGGATGAAGAATTAGAATGGTATGCACAAAAGGGGGAATCGCTTCAACTCATGTTAGAAGTCCATAAAGAAATCGACAAATAATTAGCACAATATTTCAATTTTGTGTTGCAGGTAAGATCGTCAGGAGAAAGAAGAAAGAAGAGAGAGGAAGGTGAAAGAAAGTAGATTTAGTAAAAAAAATAACACCAATAGTAGCAGAGATTAAGGTGAAGGGATAAAGTGTAGACAGTCTAGTAGCATGAAATACTAAAATGCTATACACCATGACACTACACAAAAATAGAAAACGAATTTGAGGATTCTTGTAGATGTTAAGACCCAAAATATCTTAGAACTGTAACATGGAAAGGGGGCCGAAATTTGTAAAGCTTTTTAAAAAGGCGTAAAACAATGTAGGTACTAGACATATGTTAGACGATTATAAGTAAAACTTTTTGTGAGAACCATTGTAAAAACTCCAGCAAGAAGCAAATGCTCTGACCAACAAGTTGCAAAGAGAGAAGTATCAAGAAAGGAAAGGACATAATTAGCAAGACACGATTCCTACAAGGCAGAAGTGTCGAGAGAAGGGAAAGGACAGTGAGACCAACAAAGCGCACTTGTATCCGAAGTCAACAGTAAATCTACTACTAAGGGGAACCCTGCAGGGACAGCACACGGAAGGGACAGGAGGGTCCCACGATGCGGAGCCAGTGTGACGTAGCACAGCGAGCAAAAAACGGCCCGATGAGAAGATGGCTTGGGCAAGCCACCATTGGCAAAAAATACATGTAAAAGTCACAGTACTGCTATTAAACAGCAATGCTGAAGCACAAAATTGAAGAAAACTTCCACAAAGTACAAATGACATCTCCAAACAATTTATCAAACTGTTACTAAGAGGAGAACTTTAAAGCGACTAGTTATCAATAAATATTCCCATGTTCTGCCCAGAGAAGAACCAAGAATCAAGTAAGAAGCACAGAAAAAGCACGAAGAACAGAAGTTGAAGATTTGTAAGATTGAGACCAAGAAAGAAGATGGGTGAAGAATAGACAACATACCTTCCCAAATCCCTATCCTATTGTAAACTAGTTGTCTGCGAAGTATTACGAAGAAAAACAACCACTTTCAGCGACATATAACGATGACTTTCACACATACAAAGCCAGTAAACCATGAGATTCCACACTCACAGCTCCATTCCATTATGGGACCTCCACAACAGCAACACACAGTTGCAAAACCAACAAGGAACGACGAACGAGGCTGTACATCAAATACTTGCCCACATCCATCTCGCTCAAGTCCATGAACTTCATGCAAAAACATTCGTCAACCTCATGCATAAACATTTATAGGATTGTGAAAAGTGTGAAATCATATGATGTAGGAATTATGCAAAAGACACGTGTGAAAAACTAAGTAAGTAAAGCACACCAGGCAGCTAACAAACTACAAAATAACAGTCATTGACTATGTGCTTAGGTAGAAATAGACTATTGTTAAATATGTCATTAGTTCGGAAATTGACAGTGTATAAAGAACAAAAGTAAGGCATAATAAACACTAAAACTAAATGCTACTAATTTTCTCCTCATAAAAATGAAAGAATAACTATAGTTTACTTACTTTCTCCTTATAAGAAAAGAATAAAAAAATATCTTGTTGGATTTTTTCCCTTTTTTAACATTTGTACCATTTGTTAGAATAATATCTCAATACTTATGTATGTATATTTCTTTGTCAAAGCAATTCTTGGAAATAATTCTTATTTGTTAGTGTAACAATGTTGAAATGAATGTCTAGAAACAAACACATTTTTTGAATAATGACCAACAATATTCACAGTATTTACTTGTACATGATATTTAGAAAATGTGTTAGGAATAGGTTTTACTGAATTACTTCATTTATATAAAAAAATTAAAAAATATATTTATAAGAAAATCGACGTGAACAACTCCCCACTTTCAATAACAAACTTCTTAAAATACAAACTTCACACTCAAATAAAGAAATAAAATAATTAAAAATTAATAATGATAATAGCATAAAAATATTCTTTCTTGTCAATATAACCATATTCTTGCGAATAATGTGGAAGAAATATAAATTAGTAATAAAAACTAGCGTAGAACTAGAACAACATGGCTGAACAGTAGACAAAAAATTTAGATAAAGGAATGATTTTTGACTGACTTAGACAACGATTCAATCATTGCCTAACTTTAGTGCAAAAATTAAGTTCGAAGGGTGGTGATATGTAAGGTGTCAGGGAAATCCAACACCTTCCATTAAAACCCTGACATGATAGTAAATCCGGCAATATGTCACATAGCTCCTAATAAATCCTGACATTATATTAACTAAAGTAATACGATCAATGAGTGAGCAAATGGAATACCACAGCCTAACACACGAAAGCCTAAATGCATGTCATACCTTCCCACCATGAAACAGACACAGTTCCGAGGGGAGAAACGAGAACATGAGCCAAGAGCAGAGCCGTGTAGGCTAGAAGGCCCTATAATAAGGGAGGACACCCACATCGCCGGCCAGTCGCCGGGAGGGCCACTCCCCAGCCCATGTTAAAAGATAGAGCCCTCCTGAAGAACAGTATAGATCTTATAATAACACTAAAAGGGCCACACCAGCTGCAAATTTTAGCATGAGACTATACACGTCTTTGTTACGTAGCAAACATTAATAACATTGCCCCACTACGAAAAGTATAATGTTTCTCATTGGATAGACAATTTTTTTGTAGGTGGAGCTTAAGGTTAACATTGAGACGCTGATTGGTCAGTTTAAAACACAGCCAGATACCTTTTTCTTAAACCAGGTAAATTGTAGTAAGGAGAAGCTCTAGAAAGTTGCTACTGAGATAGCGAGGTGTGTGGAGCTGCGCTGCCCGCCACCCATGACGCTGCCTAACCACCGACAAGGTAATGAAAGCACGCGATGCCGCATAAGAGCGCATAAGGCTTCACTCAGAACTGCTGAAGTCTCATCTGTTACATCCCCTTTTTACGTAATACTAGTGTCGATCGTCAATTAAACTTGGTGGTATTTACATTTGCTACCTGAAGTTAAACGCGATGAGTTTTCTTTTATATAATTATTGAGAAGCCAAATCCGCCACTGTAATTTACAACAAGTTAAATAAGTAATTAAAGATAATTGAGGGTCAGTGTAGACCATTTTGATAGTTTTGTCTTTTATTAAACTTAACTTAAACCTAGATTACAGATGTGATATTGCATAGGTCATCCCTCGATCCATTATAGAACTTGGAAACCCATTCAGGAAATATTCGTTCACATTTTTGTTGAATGCAGTTGGTTTTTATCATCCTGTATTAAAATATTTCCTTTTATCAATAGTACAATTTATAAACGTAGTTTAGAGAATAGAATAAAAATTCCAATGGTAAACTTAACTGCTTTTTCGACGTTATTTTACCAGCGAACTAAAAATAGGAAAGCCTTGAACCCCTTCCACTAAATTTAGTTAGTAATAAGATTCTTTTACAGGGAATGCAGTGGGGCTGACGCCGAAATCATTAAGTATTTGATAATATCATCGCTAGTCTCACTGAACTCTTCTGAACTCTACATTTCATGTGTGGTCTGGCGTCTCCTTACCAGCAACAGGTCCCAGGTTGAAACTAGTCAATTGCCCAAAAAACACGCTCAGAGCGTCGTTGCGCGAAAGTGGTAGGGCGACACGACTTAGAACAAACAGACACCACGCAGAATGTAAGGTGCCTTGCATTTGGGTACCTTTAAGGCAGTTTGTGGAAAATACCTACCTTCCACCCCCCCCCCCCCACCCCCCACCAAATCGCTGGGCAAGGCTGCGAACTGCATCGTGAACTGCGCAGGGTCGATATAACTTTGTGAAACAGCCAGTAGTGCTTATTGAGACCTACTGGGCTGGAGAGACTGAGGAATCATGTGCTAGATCTTCAGTTTGCAAACGTATGATGGAGGGAAGTGCCTAAACGGGATCTGTCGACCCTTCTTCCATCGTGAGTCTATCCCACACATCCGCCCCCTCTCCTTCGCAACCTCTACACTGTTACAGCACTGAGAAACAATTTATCCCTTAATATGGCTCTACTACGCTTAGACGTTGCACATCCATTGAATATTTTAACCACTTTTTACAAAGTAAACATTAATTTTATAACTTAAACAATATTTTATTAATTTACTGTTTTTCATCAACTGAAATGCGGGAAATATTAGTCCTACAGAAAAAAATGAATACTACCTTCTCTGCAGGAAATACACTCCTGGAAATGGAAAAAAGAACACATTGACACCGGTGTGTCAGACCCACCATACTTGCTCCAGACACTGCGAGAGGGCTGTACAAGCAATGATCACACGCACGGCACAGCGGACACACCAGGAACCGCGGTGTTGGCCGTCGAATGGCGCTAGCTGCGCAGCATTTGTGCACCGCCGCCGTCAGTGTCAGCCAGTTTGCCGTGGCATACGGAGCTCCATCGCAGTCTTTAACACTGGTAGCATGCCGCGACAGCGTGGACGTGAACCGTATGTGCAGTTGACGGACTTTGAGCGAGGGCGTATAGTGGGCATGCGGGAGGCCGGGTGGACGTACCGCCGAATTGCTCAACACGTGGGGCGTGAGGTCTCCACAGTACATCGATGTTGTCGCCAGTGGTCAGCGGAAGGTGCACGTGCCCGTCGACCTGGGACCGGACCTCAGCGACGCACGGATGCACGCCAAGACCTTAGGATCCTACGCAGTGCCGTAGGGGACCGCACCGCCACTTCCCAGCAAATTAGGGACACTGTTGCTCCTGGGGTATCGGCGAGGACCATTCGCGACCGTCTCCATGAAGCTGGGCTACGGTCCCGCACACCGTTAGGCCGTCTTCCGCTCACGCCCCAACATCGTGCAGCCCGCCTCCAGTGGTGTCGCGACAGGCGTGAATGGAGGGACGAATGGAGACGTGTCGTCTTCAGCGATGAGAGTCACTTCTGCCTTGGTGCCAATGATGGTCGTATGCGTGTTTGGCGCCGTGCAGGTGAGCGCCACAATCAGGACTGCATACGACCGAGGCACACAGGGCCAACACCCGGCATCATGGTGTGGGGAGCGATCTCCTACACTGGCCGTACACCACTGGTGATCGTCGAGGGGACACTGAATAGTGCACGGTACATCCAAACCGTCATCGAACCCATCGTTCTACCATTCCTAGACCGGCAAGGGAACTTGCTGTTCCAACAGGACAATGCACGTCCGCATGTATCCCGTGCCACCCAACGTGCTCTAGAAGGTGTAAGTCAACTACCCTGGCCAGCAAGATCTTCGGATCTGTCCCCCATTGAGCATGTTTGGGACTGGATGAAGCGTCGTCTCACGCGGTCTGCACGTCCAGCACGAACGCTGGTCCAACTGAGGCGCCAGGTGGAAATGGCATGGCAAGCCGTTCCACAGGACTACATCCAGCATCTCTACGATCGTCTCCATGGGAGAATAGCAGCCTGCATTGCTGCGAAAGGTGGATATACACTGTACTAGTGCCGACATTGTGCATGCCCTGTTGCCTGTGTCTATGTGCCTGTGGTTCTGTCAGTGTGATCATGTGATGTATCTGACCCCAGGGATGTGTCAATAAAGTTTCCCCTTCCTGGGACAATGAATTCACGGTGTTCTTATTTCAATTTCCAGGAGTGTATAATGTAGCTTAATTTTATGCTAGGAAACATTTTCGCTAGAATCTTCTAATTTCGAGCTGTTCAAGGAAAACCTAGAATGGTGATACTGAAACATCTCCACACCCCATCAATCACGACCCTTCGATCACGAGTTTTAGTGTGTTGAACATGACACTATCTCCTATCACTGTACATAAATTTACGACTACCTAAATTTTATCCTCCTGTCAATCATTTGTGGTCTTTGCTGACTGGGTTGTATGGTATTTCTGTCTGAAAGACCACATTTGGAGTTGTTCGGTCGCCTGGTGCAGGTTGACACCACTTTGGCGACGATGAAGATGAGGCGAGATGATGATGTCAACACAAACACACTATTCCTAAGCGTCAGCAAGCAACCACTGACCTCATTGACCCTCTGAGTGTGTTGCTGCATTAAGTTGTGTCCAATAAACAGAGCAACGTCTCAGGATGTGTGACCGACATTTCTTATTAATATTATTACACACGACGTTACAAACGATTCGTCGGGTTTTGACGTCGTGTAGTATCATTTATACGAGGTTGGAACTTTAATAGTGGCAACTATTTATTTACAGCTCGTTCAAAATAGATACGTGTTTCAAAGTTTTACTGACCTTCAAAGTAGTCACAAGCATTGAGTATAATCCGTTGACAGCGATGTCGAAGTCGCAGGATACTCTCAGCAGTGCCAGATGTGTTGACAGTTCGAGCGGCGCGGTGTATTGCCCGACGAATTTGTAGCAATTCTGAAGCGAATGCAGTGAAGTGTTTCTTTCAGTTTAGAAATCGATTTGAACTTACGATGGCTTACGTCAGGGGAATGCAGTAGATGGTACAGCACTTTTTTTTTTTGGTTATCAGTCTACTGACTGGTTTGATGCGGCCCGCCACGAATTCCTTTCCTGTGTTAACATCTTCATTCTCAGAGTAGCACTTACAACCTACGTCCTCAATTATTTGCTTGACGTATTCCAATCTCTGTCTTCCTCTACAGTTTTTGCCCTCTACAGCTCCCTCTAGTACCATGGAAGTCATTCCCTCATGTCTTAGCAGTCGTCCTATCATCCTGTCCCTTCTCCTTATCAGTGTTTTCCACATATTTCATCTACATCTACATGGATACTCTGCAAATCACATTTAAGTGCCTGGCAGAGGGTTCATCGAACCACCTTCACAATTACTATTCCAACCTCGTATAGCGCGCGGCAAGATCGAACACTTATATCTTTCCGTACGACCTCTGATGTCCCTTATTTTATCGTGGTGATCATTTTTCCCTATGTAGGTCTGTGTCAACAAAATATTTTCGCATTCGGAGGAGAATCTCGTGAGAAGATTCCGTCGCAACTAAAAACGCCTTTCTTTTAATGATGTCCATCCCAAATCCTGTATCATTTCTGTGACACTCTCTCCCACATTTCGCGATAATACAAAACGTGCTGCGCTTCTTTGAAATTTTTCGATTTACTCCGTCAGTCCTATCTGGTAAGGATTCCACACCGCGCAGCAGTATTCTAAAAGCTGTGTCTGGGACACAGAGCACAGTAACAAGTACATCACAACTTAATGCTTTCACAATCATTTGTTTACATCAATCCAAAGACACTTGAAAGCTAAGATAAATTGATTTCTATTGCTGAAACAGTAGTATACAGTAAAGATGTAACTTTTATATCTAGATATGTTTATGTCATGGCAAATATATTTTTTCCAATGAAATAGTCATTCAGCATTGGAGAAGTTTTAAAGAAGCTAATATCATTACAAGTTTCTCATTTAGTAACATGTCTCCATGTGTTATGCCATCAATGAATATTTCCAGTTCTTCATACGAGTTCATCTGGTACCTCTTGATCATTTTATGTAATACGTAAATATCGTGCACCATGTCAAGGACTATGTGGCTTGTGTTTTTTATGTGGGTGGCTATTGCTGCTTTATTATAGTTGTTAGTGTGGTAGGCAAACATTATTAACAATTGACTGTTGCAGTATACATAAATATCATGCACTATGTCGCAGAATGGGTGGCCTGTGTTTATGTGGGTGGCTATTTCGGATTTATTATAGTTGTTAGTGTAGTAGGCAAATATTATTAACAAGTGACTGTTGCAGTATACATAAATATCATGCAATATGTCACAGCATGGGTGGCCTGTGTTTATGTGGGTGGCTGTAGCTGATTTATTATAGTAGTTAGTGTGGTAGACAAACTTTAGTAACAAGTGACTGTTGCAGTGTACATTATTTCATAAAAATTCTACAATACAGTCGCAGTCACCAAATCACATCCATGTAACATGCATAGATTTAAGTTAGACTCCATTGGTAGCCTAGATGTCATAGCAATTGCAACTATTTTCACCTCAAAGGAATATTCAGGGATACGATTTTCTAGTTATTTATATCTAAACCCATTTATATGCTCCACAAGCCGCCATAACGTGTGTGGTAGAGAGTATTTTTCACACCACTGCCACTCCCTATCTTTCCTGCTACAGGCGCGAACGGTGTGTACTAGAGGAGTCACTGTTTGTAAGCCTCCATGTGAGCTCAAACCCATCTAATTTGAATTTCACGGTCTTTTAGCGAGATGCCTGTAGCAGGAAACAATATGTTGGCTGATTCTTCTAGGAACGCGCACTCCCGGAAATGTAACAGCAAACCACACCGTGATCCAGCACCGACTTTCTTGTTGCATCTGTCACTGGAGCTGTATGAGAATTACGCTTTCACGCTTGCTTAATGAATCCGTGAGGAAACACTCGACTATTTCCTAGATCTTTCCTATTTCCTCTATGGAGCCGTAGGGTTAAGGATCCCAGACTGAGGATAAACACTCGTATGCCTATAGAATGAGCGCTTTGTAAGCTACCTACTTCGTGGTTGGTCTCTTCCTCCTCACGACCCTTCCAGTCAATCTCAATAGAATTTGCCTTTCCTATGCTAGGTTTTATGTGGCTGTGCTGTTTTAAATAATTTTGTACGCTTACTCAGAAGTATTTAACGGATGTGACTATTTCCAATGATTAATCAGAAGCTATGTAATCAACCAATAAATAGATTTTCTCCACTTATGGTCAGCTTCTCGTATTTGTATTGAGGGTCAACTGCCAATCCCTGCACAGCATGGTGACGGGCTGCAGGTTTTCCTGCATTTCACTACAACATTCTACCTTCGAATTTTCTCGAAATACAACAAAGATCATCAGCGAAAACGCAAGTTGTTTCCTACGTGAACAGTATTACATCTACAATACTGTTATCGAAGTGAGTCGAGATCGATGCGTTTTCGGACGAACGGCTGGGTGGTCGTGGTAATGATGATGATGATGACGATGATGATGTTCAGTTTGAGGGGCGCTAAGCTCGCGGTCATCAGCGCCCGTACAAAGTCCCAAATTTTACGCGGTCCAATTTTTTCAAATGGCTCTGAGCCCAACAACCCAGGTCATCAGTCCCCCAGAACCTAGAACCACCCAAACCCAACCAACCCAAGGACACCACACACATCCACGCGTAGAACCTCCTCATTCCTTACCTTACCTTATCAGTCCACCTAATTTTCAACATTCGTCTATAGCACCACATCTCAAATGCTTCGATTCTCTTCTATTCCGGTTTTCCCACAGTCCATGTATCACTACCATACAATGCTGTACTCGAGACGTACATCCTCAGAAATTTCTTCCTCAAATTAAGGCCGGTATTCGATATTAGTAAACTTCTCTTGGCCAGAAATGCCTTTTTTGCCATAGCGAGTCTGCTTTTGATGTCCTCCTTGCTCCGACCGTCATTGGTTATTTTACTGCCTAGGTAGCAGAATTCCTTAACTTCATTGAGTTCGTGACCATCAATCCTGATGTTAAGTTTCTCGCTGTTCTCATTTCTACTTCTTCTCATTACCTTCGTCTTTCTCCGATTTACTCTCAAACCATACTGTGTACTCTTTAGACTGTTCATTCCGTTCAGCAGATCATTTAATTCTTCTTCACTTTCACTCAGGATAGCAATGTCATCAGCGAATCGTATCATTGATATCCTTTCACCTTGTATTTTAATTCCACTCCTGAACCTTTCTTTTATTTCCATCATCGCTTCCTCGATGTACAGATTGAAGAGTAGGGGCGAAAGGCTACAGCCTTGTCTTACAGCCTTCTTAATACGAGCACTTCGTTCTTGATCGTCCACTCTTATTATTCCCTCTTGGTTGTTGTACATATTGTATATGACCCGTCTCTCCCTATAGCTTACCCCTACTTTTTTCAGAATCCCGAACAGCTTTCACCATTTTATATTGTCGAACGCTTTTTCCAGGTCGACAAATCCAATGAAAGTGTCTTGATTTTTCTTTAGCCTTGCTTCCATTATTAGCCGTAAAGTCAGAATTGCCTCTCTCGTCCCTTTACTTTTCCTAAAGCCAAACTAATCGTCACCTAGCGCATTCTCAATTTTCTTTTCCATTCTTCTGTATATTATTCTTGTAAGCAGCTTCGATGCATGAGCTGTTAAGCTGATTGTGCGATAATTCTCGCACTTGTCAGCTCTTGCCGTCTTCGGAATTGTGTGGATGATGCTTTTCCGAAAGTCAGATGGTATGTCGCCAGACTTATATATTCTACACACCAACGTGAATAGTCGTTTTGTTGCCACTTCCCCCAATGGTTTTAGAAATTCTGATGGAATGTTACCTATCCCTTCTGCCTTATTTGACCGTAAGTCCTCCAAAGCTCTTTTAAATTCCGATTCTAATACTGGATCCCCTATCTCTTCTAAATCGACTCCTGTTTCTTCTTCTATCACATCAGACAAATCTTCACGCTCGTAGAGGCTTTCAATGTATTCTTTCCACCTATCTGCTCTCTCCTCTGCACTTAACAGTGGAATTCCCGTTGCACTCTTAATGTTACCACCGTTGCTTTTAATGTCACCAAAGGTAGTTTTGACTTTCCTGTATGTTGAGTCTGTCCTTCCTACAATCATATCTTTTTCGATGTCTTCACATTTTTCCTGCAGCCATTTCGTCTTAGCTTCCCTGCACTTCTTATTTATTTCATTCCTCAGCGACTTGTATTTCCGTATTCCTGATTTTCTCGGAACATGTTTGTACTCCCTCCTTTCATCAATCAACTGAAGTATTTCTTCTGTTACCCATGGTTTCTTCGGAGCTACCTTCTTTGCACCTATGTTTTCCTACCCAACTTCTGTGATGGCCCTTTTTAGAGATGTCCATTCCTCTTCAACTGTACTGCCTACTGCGCTATTCCTTATTGCTGTATCTAGAGCGTTAGAGAACTTCAAACGTATCTCGTCATTCCTTACTACTTCCATACCCCACTTATTTGCGTATTGATTCTTCCTGACTAATGTCTTGAACTTCAGCCTACTCTTAGCAGACCCATCAGTCAAACAAATCAGTAACAGCTTGCACTGTACGTGTTTGAGCATTGTCCTGCGAAATGATGGTCAGGTCCTGCAGAAAGTGTCATGACTTCTGTCTCTACACTGTTCATTTTTGGAACACAACCTGCGACCAGCTTAGAGACAGAAATGATGACACTTTCTGCATTACATGACCATCATTTTGCAGGGCAATGCTAAAGCACGTACAGTGCAAGCTGTTACTGATTTGTTTGAGCGATTGGGCTGCTAAGCTCTATACCACCTATTGCACTCCCCTGACTTAAGCCCTCGTAAGTTCAACTCGATTTCTAAACCGAAGGAAACACTTCAAAGCATTCGCTTCAGAATTGCTACAAATTCGTCGGGCAATAGACCGCGCCTCTCGAACTGTCATCACAACTGGAACTGCTAAGAGTATCCTACGACTTGTACATCGCTGGCAAGGGGTATACACAATGCTGCTGACAACTTTGAAGGTCATTAAACTTTTTTGAAGCACGTATTTATTTTGTACGAGATGTAAATAAATGGTTGCCACTATTGAAGTTCCAACCCTCGTACAATAGCTGCCTTTACCACTGACGAGAGCATGTTTTATAGTTTTTTTGTATCACTGCAGGCTTCACCGTCATTCACCTGTGAACTTACCCAGGAAGCTCTGGAAGATGACGAGTTTAGTCTCCGACTTGTGTTCAGTGCTGAGACGACATTCCACATAAAGGGACAATTGAATCGTCAGGACTAAAAATGGCACTAATTTATTCCGGGGAAAAACTGTAACGAGTACAATGTAGCTAGACCTTTTTCAAAATAAGTTATTTCCTAAAATGAGAGCTAATATCTCAAAGCTGACATTCCAACATGACGGAGTTCCTCCTCTCTAGTATAGAATATTCCGTCGCCATACGAACGTCGATCTTCCAAACCCATTAATCAGCAGATTGGGCGCTGCGCTCGAGATGATTTGACACTCTACAGGCGGCCCATAAGGTCTCCTGTCCTCAAAGACGGTGATTATTTTTTTGGAAATACGTGAAACATGAGTTTTATTTACCAAGTTTGTCGCATAACTGATTGAACTCCAGGATAGTATCAAAGCTGCGCTGGCGGACGTTTACAGGGACATGCTCAAAAGTTCGTGGTTCAAACTTGTCTATCACATAGATGTTTGTCAGAGCAAACAGAACGGTTGTAAGGATGTGCAAAATATAAATAAATAAATAAATAAAAATAAAAAACAAAAAAAGCTTCCAATATATCATTCAGTATTTTGATGTAGGCACTTTGTGAAATAGATTCGTCCAAAATCCGATGATTCACTTGCAGAGGCCCTGCATACTTAAACTACAGCAGCCACACACGATGCAGATGAGTATAATACATCATTTTATAGAGTGCAAAGTGATAAGCAATTTGATGCAAGTAAATTAAATATTTATCTCAGTGAAAACACTAAATTATTACGCGCGAGGGGTGTTCAATTAGTAATGAAAAACATTCTTTTTTCTGAAAATAGGTTTCTTGCTCTTCAGGATTCGGGTACACAATATTATTCGTCACACTTTTACCTACAAGACCCTATTCTTCAACATAATCTCAGATCACGGCCTTACGTCACCTTACTGGAAGGGCCTGTAATGTCCACATGGTACCTCTCTACTGGTCGATGTCGAAGTGACCGTCTTTCTGGACGATGTTCGACCCCAAAAATTGTCACCATCAGTCACGTAACGTGCAAGAAGTTCCACACAGATGGCCCTTCGTTTTTCTTTATGGTTTTCCGTTTGACGGCGAGGAACCCAGCGGTACACACCTTGGAGTACCCGAGCAGTTGGACAAGTGTGTCAGGATTACCAAGAGAGATGTCAGGTTGTGCAGGGAGGTGTTCGATTGTGACCCATTGATCACCTTGAATGAGAGTGTCTCCACGTTCCAGTATTACAGGAGCCATAGCTGTTGTGCTCGGCCTAAAGCGGGAGATCTGACAGGTTAGCGTGATCTTGTTGCGATGATGACAGCTCCCTCGCCCAACGACTCACCGTTCTTTTTTTTTCAGAGCCAAGTCTTAGCAGACATTCTGCAAGCGCCTATGAATATATGCGACGCTCTGGTTTTCCATCAAAAGAAACTAAATGGTACCTCCATGCTTGGAACCCAACCCTCTTACAGACGCCATTTTGAAGGCTATGTATCACGCCGCCACCAATCGGAACTTCAGGAAACTACAAAGATTGAAGTGGAAATATTCCATGATGTCCAAAAACAAATACCGCATTTTTTTTCCATCGAAACTGATTGAGCGAAAAACATGTATCCCCTTACTTACTGGACGTCCTCCCTTTTGCCAAATGAGAAACAAATCAGATCGAGGTGTGAGATGAGAGACCGACAAACACATTACCTGCGGTAACCCTCTGGCGGGCATCATGAGAGTTTTACGTAAAAAGGTATTTATATGTAACTGCACCAAGAAACAATAAACGATTTAACTAAATGAGGAAGAACAGCTACATATTTGGCTACGTAGCATGAGCTGGGGAACCTTCATGGTTACCACAAGTAATTTTTATAATACGTACTCTGTTTGATGCTTTAGGTTAGTTCTCGCAACCTGATATGTTTGCATTTAATATCGCCCTACACTTTAAAATCCGTTAATTTATGAGAACAGATCTTCAGCGTATAAAAGGACTTCGCAGCGTTCTATTAATGTGCCACTTCTTGCTATTAATAAATTTGAAATATTGTTTATACTTTAAATTAATTGTGCAGTCGCAGTAGCTACCCTTTTATTAATTATGAGCGATTAAATTTATAGCCGACTGCAGTAAATCAAATTAATCAGCACAAAAGCGTGCTTGATTTTGTTGTATAATTAAATTACAGTTACCATTACGGATACGGAATACGTGTGTAGTTGTGGTAATTCTGAACTACGGGTAACTGCAGAACAATCTAGCCATAGAGTATAAAAGCACCGATCAGAGGTTTGGAGTGGGGCGTCCAGCCTGAACTGTGGCGGACGTCGAGCGCGCGCTGTTCTGTGCAGCAAACGCCTTTTGGTCTGAATTCATAGTCTTTCACATATGTGTCACTAGCACCTGCGGAGCTTTCAGTGACGATTTTGAGTCTTTTTTGTTGAAAATAAACATAAGTGACGCAAAGGAAAAATTAAGGCGCAGCTCGTAACATGTGCCAAGATAACACTAGCTTGTCGAAACCGGTTATAGCGTTGACAAATGTTCATGAGACTGTTTTATGTAAAACAGTTTGTCGATTTTTCCTTGGCGTCCGCCGGCCGGGGTGGCAGAGTGGTTCTAGGTGCTACAGTCTGGGACCGTGCGACCGTTACGGTCGCAGGTTCGAATCCTGCCTCGGGCATGGATGTGTGTGACGCACTTAGGTTAGTTAGGTTTACGTAGTTCAAAGTTCTAGGGGCCTGATGACCTCAGGAGTTAAGTCCCATAGTGCTCAGAGCCATTTGAACCATTTATTTTCCTTGGCGTCCATTTAGAAGAACTATGATGGGAGTTCAATAAATAACGCTACACACTCTTTTTTCGGCCTGTTTCGGTTGAAAAATGGGGAATTTCTGTGGGACATCGTGGAGTATTCCCGTTTTATGAAGTTCCCCTAGGAGACGGTGCCATACGTAGCCTTCAAAATGACATCTGTAATGGATGTGCATTCCAAGTAGGCTGCTGCTGTTGTGTTTCCTTTGGCGGAAAACCAGAGCACTGTAGATGTTCACAGACGCTTGTAAAAGGTCCCCGGTGACCTGGCAATGATCAAAAAGCATGGTGAGTCTTTGGACGAGGCGTCTGTGTGCACCACAACAAGGTCACGCAAATGTGTCCAATTCCCCACGTGCCCGGTGGCCGCACACATCTGACTTCAGTTATGTCATTCGAAGTGATCAATGGATCACAACGAAACATATCGCTGCACAACTGGACGTCTCTGTTGGTAGAGCTGACACACTCGTCCACCAGTTGGGTACTCCAAGATGTGCACCCGCTGGCTTACTCGCCGCCCAACAGAAGACCGTAAAGAGCAACGAACGACCATCTGGGTGAAATTGCTTAACTTTACGATGCGGATCGTGACAATTTTTTGTTGAACATCGTCACAGGTGATGAAACCTGGGTTCACCACTTCGAACCCGAAACAAACAGGGAACCATGGAGAGGCACCAGACAACCTCATCTCGAAGAAAAAATTAAAAATGGAGAGTCGATAAAGTAATGGCGACGACCTTCTGCTGCTCTGAAGAGTTATTCTGTTTTATATCCTTCCCAATATAGCAACGATCGACACTGAAGTGTATTGTGACACTCTGAGAAAAGTGAAGAAATTGAAATCTGGTTTCGCAGGATAGAGCGGATCAGGCTATGGTTGTGGAGGGGGTCGTAATCAGCTGCTGTTAGTTGCACAAAACACAAAAACTTTTATTTTCCCTAAGAACCACTTAATTACACATTGCTTTAAAAGGATCAAATTAAAACAGTACGGCCAAACCAACAGAACAGTGGTGCTCAGAAGTGTTCCAAGGGTCAGCCTGAGGAGGTAGCTCTAACGTAACGTGAGGTGAGATAGGCAGCCAAGAGTAAGCTTAAATAATCGGATGGCAACCCGACCCAGGGACGGCTGAAGGACCAACGAACAACCTAATCATTTCACTTCCACCTGACCAATGGTACGAGAACAGAAAATGTCATTCGAGGACAAAGATACCAGTAGCACTACGTTTGCAAAATTGGAGTCTAAAAACAGCCAAGGCACAATGACCACTCTTAAGAAAAAATATGAACAAATAACTAAAAGGTTGTCGAGCTACATGCCGTGCCGGACAGCATCAACACGGCGAGGAAAAACACACTGCCAGAAAACTATGCTAACGAACAGGACACGTGACGGGGGCGTTAACGTACACAAGGCTGAAAATCCGCTGGTCCACTTCACTGTTAAGTCACAACCAATTTAATAGTTAAAGACCATACAGAAAGACGGCTGGAAAATTACGCCGACTCCAGCACACCATATGTAGCTCCTAGCCGGATCGGCCCAGGAAGCGACAACTGGCAATGAACGAAGAGATGTCACAGCAGGTGAGGTTTCATAACAGATTAAATGATCACTCAACATCAGTGTCCAGGTTTGGTGCTCAACGAACTTTGTAGCTCTCACAGCTAGCGCCTCACAATCCAACCACATGTGCACGCCACCAGCAGTCCCGGCCTGACCTTGCACCATGGAGACTTCCTCACTGCTCTGTCCCAACCAACCGATTGCCACACGCACCACCACACGGAAAAATAGCGGTCACACCAAAGTTGGTACAGCAGTACTAGTATCGATAAGCGATGCTGCTGCCACTGACAGAGGCAAGTCAGCAATTCATTATGGTAGTAGCTCAGGAAGACATAAGACACCATTCGACTGCGACAAAATGGCAAAGAACAAACGGCATCAACGCGAGCTGGCCACGGCTCAACTTCACCCCTCAAACACCAACCTGGTGGTAACTCAACAATTGGGCTAACCCAATTTAACTTGGCTAAGGTGGACCCAGTACTGCTTACCGGTGCAGTTACCCTTAACCAGCAGGTTAACCAGGCCTAAAATACTCACCATGGTGTAATGGGGAGTGACTTTACTAAGATTTTCGACACGCACCTGCTTCCTGTGAAAGTTACGGACATAGAACTGATCACCTGGCTTTCCCCTAAAGGCTCGCCGATTACCATTGTAACGCTCAGCTTGTGTGTTATACGCCCTGAGAATATTATGTCTGGCAAGGTTCCTGTTCTCCTTCATGACTTGAGCGGTAATATCCGCCGGAATTAGATCTTGAATTCCCCACAAGTTCGAAAGGGGGGAATTAACAGGGTAGGCAAGGATCAAGGAGGCCGGAGTAGCTTTCAAGGCCTTATCATTGGCGGTATTGAAATCAAAACTAAGCCAAGGAAGACTAGAATCCCCCCTTACTAGGCGTCTTCTGATGGTAAATATTCAATGCGGATTTCAGATTCCGATTGACCCTCTCCGCAAAAGTTCCCTGCGGATAATACAGCGTAGTAGTGATTTGCTTGACACCGTTCTGAAAACAAAAGGCCTAGTAGGGAGCCGAAAGGAAGGCCGGCTCAACATCACTAACGATTTGTTTGGGGGTCCAAAAACTCTGATAACCTTATTAAATGCGAAATAGTGGTGGTAGCAGTCACGTTATGGCTCGGAAGGAGCCATGCAAATATCGAAAACGCATCAGTAATAACCAATAAATAATGATGACCTCTCTTAGTTCGAGGTAAGGGCCCTACATAATCGATATAGGGTTTCTGCATAGGACAGGATTCGCGCTCAGAACTCAACAGACAATGTTGAAGAGCATTCTTAGGTTTGGCTACATTACACAATCGACATCGAGAAACCATCTCTCTCACGTCGAGATCCATGGAGGGTTAAGTAAAATGCTCCTCAATTTTTTGAAAGGTCTTGTAAGTTCATAAGTGCCAATCAACCAACGAAACATCAAAATAATGAAAACTGGGCGCATCAGAACTCCTGGGGAACCGATCTGGAATTGCTTAGCACGTCCCACCCTCTTACACAAAATGCCCTTCTTAATAACGTACTCATCCAACAGTTCCCCAGCCAACGGGCGTTGCTTAATGGGTGCCCAATTAGGTTCCTGATCTTGATGCTGAGCAACATCATGAAATAAATGAGCAACTCACCTAACGCGATACAACTAAGATTGTCTCCCTCTGTTTCCCAGGTGCCCTCACTAGTTGTAGATTCAGTGAACATCCAGCTGAGGACATCCGCAAGGACATTTTGTGCCTTTTACGTGTTTAACTTCAAATTAAAATGCAGAAATGCATACTGCCCACTTTTCGATACGGCAAGTTTTACGTGACCTGGCTAACACCCAGCTCAATTCCCGAATGTTGGTTTCTAGCTGAAATACGCGATGCTCAAGGTAAAAGCGGTGTTTCTCCAGGGCGAACAAAACGGCCAAAGCCTCGCACTCGTAGACAGAATATTTAAGTTCGGCACCGGTTAACTGACGAGATGCGTACGTTAATGGCTGCCTCTGACCTTCGAACTCCTGGAGGAGGACAGCCAAAATACCCGCATTAGATGCGTCAGTTTGGACAATAAACCTTTCATTAAAGTCTGGTAGTCCGAGAACGGGAGGGTTGGCTATAGCTGCCTTAATGTGCTCTAACGCGGCCTCTTGGGCGGTCCCCATTCAAAACGCACTCCTTTCCGGCTCAATTCATTTAAGATAACCACCAACTGACCAAAATTAAGGACAAAGTCCCTAAAATAATTCGCCATGCCTGTGAACCTAGCAATTCCAAGTTTATCTGCAGGTTGAGGAAGAGATCTTAATGACTTAACTCGTTCTTGGTCGAAGTGAATACGCTGACCTGATAACAGGTGACCTAAGAAGGACGCCTGCTGCCTGGTTAATGTCAATTTACTGGATTTGATAGTTAACTCGGCTCCTGCAACCTCAAAAAATCTTGCTAGGTATGATCCAAATGGTCCTGAAACGAACGGCTGTAAATGACGAAGTCATCCAAATAATTATAAACATAAACTAATTTCAAGTCCCCAAGGATATTATCCAGCAAATGAGTTCCGCACACCAGTAGCCAAACCAAAGGGAACCCTGTTTAACTTAAACAGATTACAATCAGTACAAAATGCAGTAAAATGTTTACATTCTTCAGCTAAGGGAATCTGATAATAGGCTTGATTCAAATCAAGGACAGTAAACCAATTAGCACTGGCAAACCAAGTAAAGGAGTTATGAAGATCAGGTAGATGAACAGACTCGAGGACAACCTTACCATTCAGGCGACGGTAGTCAACAACAGGCCTAATATCCCGCCCCTGATCCTTAGGGACAAAGACTATAGGGGAAGCACAGGCAGATGTCGAAGGTCTAATAACCCCTTGCTCAATCATTTTGGATGTTTTAGCTCTCAGTATCTTCACCTTATGAGGTGAGAGGCGATATGGGGACTTCTTAACAGGTACATCGTCAGACAGACAGATATGGTAATTAAGAACATTAGTAAAGCGCAACCTATCACAAAGAAGCTCAGGAAACCTCTGTAGCAAATCGTGTAACTGAAGGGCGTGATGTGGGGAGAGATGGCCCAGATCGAACTCAATAGGCACGGCCTCAACAGCCAGGATGCTGGCATTTGGATGCACAGTACCTTTAGCACACTCACAGAACCCAAACCTCTCCGCAGGAACGAACTTAAAGAAGAAGGTGTGCCCGGAATAATCCAAGACTAACCCAGTTTTTTGATCAAATCACTCCCCAAAATTAAATCAACCAGCAGATTCTTAACCAAGTCTAATGACAAGGACCAGGAGAAATCTCCAACTGATGTACTCCATCTGACCCAACCACCCCACTTGGTCATTGGCCACCCAGCATCTCTGCACCGGTGATGGAACCAACCGAAGTTTCGTAAGATGACCAAATTCAAGAAACCATTCGAAGGTCAATAGTGAAAGGGAGCTACCAGAATGCAAAAGAGCACAAATCGGTTTCCCAACAACTCGAGAACAAATATAAGACAAGTGTGGTGATGAGGAGCGGCATACGTGTACAACAAGATTTAAAGACTCGATCCCGAGGTCGCTGCTCACCCCATCGTCATTTATTGGCTCTGGGTGCGCCAGATTGAACGCAAGAACGGACCAAACGAGCCATGCTACTGCACCTGAATCACGCCGGCGTTCCCTTTTAACGGACTCAGCCGATGTAGGCAATTCGGAATGTTCCTCGACAACGCCTGTGGCCTGACCCTTAACTTAACGACACACATCGTTGACAAGTGGCAACGCAGATATCGCTACAACTGCGGCACGGAGCTCTTCCCACGTTGAAGGATGACCACGAAAAACAAAGTGCGACTTGAAACTTGATGTTTGGTAGAGCACTTGCCCGCGAAAGGCAATGGTCCCGAGTTCGAGTCTCGGCCCGGCACATAGTTTTAATCTGCCAGGAAGTTTCATATCAGCGCACACTCCGCTGCAGAGTGAAAATCTCATTCTGGAAAGTGCGGCTTATCTGCCGCTCGCATCCCCCTAAGAACTAGACACCAACTCCCGTTCTCTCAAATCGATCAACAAGGCCAAGCAGTCCGTCTGACTTCTGTCGACATACTGATGTAACTCCTCTTTATCCCACTGCATCTTCCAAATGTAACGACACTCAAGTTGTTTCCGAATCATGGTGGTCAATCTCTGGTTAATGACAAGCTCCCACAATTGCTGTAAGGACAACCCTTCTGCCAAGGCTCGGGATAGGAGGTTCCGCAACTCACCTCTAGCTAACGGTTACAACAGTGACAAAAATACTTGGTGCGGAACTCGAAAGGCAGCAGCATATTGTTCAAGACGAACCAACAACCATAATAAGTTTTCGACCTGCTCAAGTCGTACTACAACTAATTCACTAATATCTCGAAAAAAATACACCAGAGGATTAGGCAATTTGGCAAACGCTGCGTCTAACTTCGCAGAGGATATAACAACAACTACCTTGGATGGCTCCCGGCTCCCCCTTGATATAGCAAATCCCGCTCTTTAGTCCTCTTCCCATCCAATTCTAAACATGTAAGCTTAAACTGCAATGAATTAACCAAAGACCCCAATTCGGTGGTTAATTTTTTATGATAATCCTCCAAACCTAACATGCATAAATCCACTATCCGAATGGTTCAATTGCACTACCTGCGCTCGCACCCTGTTCAATTGACTGTCACTAGGTTGAGTGCCTTCCAAAACACAAGTGGTGTCCTCAAGGCCCCTGACAGCCTTAAACAAAAATTCAAAGGCTGCTTCTGTCTCACCCATCACCTCTGGCATGATGTCAACCGGATAAAGAACGGTAGTGTACAAGCAGGCCGCTAAGTCGGGAACACTGTCCTCAATAGTCTGGCGAATTATGGCGAACTCATAAACAAGGTGGTCCTTCCTCAACAGGCCGATCCCCGGGCACCACCTGACTGCCATTACAATAAGTCACTTTAAACAATCAATAACCAAAACAATATGGTGCAACACTAACGGAAATAAAATTCAAACTAACAGTAACTACAATGGTAATATCACAATCGTAACTACACTCTGCTGCCAGTTGAAATCTGGTTTCAATGGATAGAGCGGATAGGGTTATGGTTGTGGAGGGGGACATAAACAGATATTGTTAGTTGCACAAAACACACATACTTTTATGTTCCTAAGAACCACTTAATTACACATTGCTTTAAATGAATCAAATTAAAACAATACAGCTGAGGCCCAATTAAGAAAACTTACGATACCTGCTTGCTGAACGCCCAAAACCGCACCAAAAACAAGAACGGCTGAGGGCCTGAACACAAGTTACAAAAATTGCTTTATAGAAAACACACGGCTGAAGGGCTTATTTAAAAAAAAAATTTCACATAAATACTCGGCTGAGGGCCACACACAAGACATTGATCAACTCAGGGCTTAGGGCCTGGATAAGAAGAATTTCAGGTAGAGCAATTTTAAAAAAAATTAGTTTTAAACAAATCAGTTTTCAAAATTTTAGTTTAAGATTGCTGAAGGATTTATCTTTAAAAGATTTCACGTAAAAGCTTGGCTGAAGGCCACACACTAGACATTCAACAACTCAGGACTTAGGACCTGGATAACAAGAATTCAGATATAACCAACTTTCAAAATTTAGTTTTTAAACAAATAAATCTTAAAATTTTCATTTAAGTCGGCTGAAGGCCTTATTTTAAAATTAAAAGAAACTAAATTAATAGAGGGCTGATGGCCTCGCAATGAAAATCACAATCTAAAACTAACAGAACTTTGTGCTCAGAAGTGCTCCAAAAGTAGGCCTGAAGGTAACTCTAACGTAAAGTGAGGTGAGACAGGCAGCCAAGAGTAAGCTCAAATAATCGGATGGACACCCGACCCAGGGACAGCTGAAGTACCGACCAACAACGTAATCAAATCCTTTCCACCCAACCAACGGTACGACAACACAAAATATCATCCGCGGACGAAGATACTAGCAGCACTACGTCTTCCAAACTGGCGTCTAAAAACAGCCAAGGCACAATAACCACTCTTAAGAAAAAAAATCAACAAACAATTATAAGGCTGTTGAACTACGTGCCTTGCCGGACAGCATCAACATGACGAGGAAAAACACACTGCCGGAATACTATGCTAACGACCAAGACAGGTAACTGGTGCGTTAACGGCCACAAGGCAGAAAATCCACTGGTGCACTTCACTGTTAAGTAACAACCAATTTAATAGATAAAGACTGTACAGGAAGACGGCTGCAAAATTTTGCCGACTCCAACAAACCAAACGTGGTTGCTAGCCAGAACGGCCCAGGAAGTGACAACCGGCAATGAACGAAGAGATGTCACAGCAGTTGAGGTTTCATAGCAGTTTAACCGATCACTCAGCTTCAGTGTTCAGGTTCTGTGGGCAACGAACTTTGTAGCTCTCACAGCTAGCGCCTCACAATCGGACCGCGTGTGCATGCCACCACCGGTCCCGGCCTGAACTCACGCCGCGGTGACTTCCTCGCTGCTCCGTCCCAACCGACCGACTGCCACACACACCACCACACGGAAATATAGCGGTCGCACCATTGATGGTACATCAGTACTAGTGTCAATAAGAGCTGCTGCTGCCACTGACAGAGCAAGTTCGCAACTCGTTATGGTAGTAACTTTGGGATAAATAGGACGCCATTCGATTGCGACAAAATGCCAAAGAAAGAAGGCATCAATGCGAGGCGGCCACAGCTCTGAAACGACTTCAGCGTTTTCGTTGCCCCAAAAATGCAAACTGACTTCTTCTTCTCCATAACAACGGAAGGCCTCGCACAAATCTCGGCGCCCGAGAGGGGCTACCGAAACTTCATTGGACTATTCTTCGTCATCCGCGATACAGCACGAGTGTAAGCCCTTCCGACTTCCAGCTCTTTGACCCAATGAAGGATGCACTCCGCGGGAAGCAGCAAGCAGATGGGTGACTATCGACGCAGCAAGACGTTGGTTCTCACATTGGCCTGTAGAGTGGTACCATCCGGGCATACGTGCCCTCCCAGTGAGACGGTGTAAGGTCGCCAAATTGGGCAGCGATTGAGAAATACGGTTTTGTAGCCAAAAGAGTGGGGAATAATGTGGTGTATCAGAATTCTGAATAAAACAAACTTGCTGCCAGAAAAATGAAATGTTTGGCATTACTTATTGACGATCGCTCGCAATTTCATCAATGTATGCTGAACGACAGCTTCAGATTCTCACATTTTAGCCGCATTCTTGACTTGATTTTATTTTTGGCTTCTCTATCAGACTTGTATTTACTTGTGGCTTATGGAGCAGTGAGCATCAGCACTCACAACTGTTGCGTACACTAAAGAGGGTCTTACGAATCTGTGTATGACCTAACTTCTTAGATTCAGGATTTGCGGTTAACAGTAAATAAACTAGTAATTTGTAGTAACTTGCGATGTAACCATCCCAGCATTCAATTTTTATGTGCTAACTGGGAACTACTTGCAACGTTTATTAACTGGCCAGGCGGAGGTGGATGGGATCACCCTCTACGTAACGAAGATCCAAGCGCAGTATTTGAGGTCGTACTTTTAGTTCAAATGAGGACAGATTTATTTGAGCCACACTGTAATTCAGTTAACTCAACTGGAAGAAATCCCTACATCGGAAGACTGATCAGAATTGATTGCCAAGAGTTTAAATATGACGAGCACGACATCTAATGCACTTGTTGAAGTACTGGATTCACTTTCGAAGAGAGATGAGTTGAAATTCTAGTCCAGCCCTTCATAATTTTCAATGGTTTTCCTATGTTTATCAAAACTACTTCCAGTAGATCTGCTTTGAGAAACGTCGTGCAACTTGTGGCGCGGAGCTTGCGCTCTGGCTGACACGATGCCATCAAAGGTGCGTTATACGCTAACCTTTCTCTTTTCCTTCGTATGATACGTCAGGAGTGGGACCCGCTAAAAGTTTTGGGTGGCCCGGAAAAACAGTCAGAAAAATCATCCTTGAATCGAGATTTCCTTCCCGTGTGCGACCGAGGATTTCCACTAGGACGGCCATGTCAACCGCATGCGGTCTTCGGAGCGTAGATTCTATTCGCGAGAATAAATTGACACTCGGCGTGGTGGCTGATGAGAACGACCATAAATGAATTTTCCATTTACTTACTGGCAGGCAGTTAGATGAAACTGTGAGAGACGCATTTAATGCTGTGACATTAGTAAACTTTTACAAATCTTTATCCACTGAAAACTTTCAGCGTATGGAGAAATCTATTGGGAAAATGTTCTATCTATTGGAGCTTACGTACGTTTCTGAGCAAGTTTCTTTAAGCTCGAAGAACAACAAGAGTAAATATACGTACCTACATGCTGTTTGACAGACATGAACCTGCAGGCAGCGATGAGAATCTCAGCAACCAATCTGTTGGTTTAAAAAAAAAAGTTTGTCATGAAATACACTTGTTTAAGTATATCAGTTTTAAAATTAAATTTGCTTGCAGCTATAGATTGAGAGGCACCCACATGCCTTGCTCATACTGTGGCATCAAGCAGTCAGGCCTGCAAGATGAGTGGTCTGCCAAGCGAGTGGATTCATTCTTATTTATCGAGTAACATGAAGTCTCGTACTCACAATTTAGTTACTAATTATCCTCCTGTATGAATAATACGCAACGGAAACACGCATCTGACTATCAGTAATTTACAGAACTCTGACTGTTCACTACGCACTGGCAATACCACATTTTCTTTCCTTTTTATTTAACGGCTTTTATCAACACGTGGCCATCGCACTGAATATGAGTGGCGCACACATTATAAATTCTGGATATCATGACAACATACAATTCGAAGGAAAAGGCCACCAATCTTTTTCTTTTCACTACCTTATTTATTCCGATAAATTCTATAACCTAAACACACAAATTCTATAACCTACAACAATAACACATGAGAAATTCCGCCCAGTGGGCACGGCTTAACATTGGTGATTCTCTACCTTATGGTCTCGTAATTATTTAACGCTACAGTGCACTTTCTGGATAGGATGGTGGATCTTTTATTATATCCCACACTTCGGCTCTCACAATCATCATCACGAAACTTTCCTCCAGACCGAGCAGTACAAAAGGAACACGGATAACCCACTAATCTTTTGAAACTACCTCGCTACTCTCCCATGCAAACCACACATACCCAAATTACATGACATACACCACACTACAATATGAAATACTACACAGGGAATAGTCACAACATTATCACTTTCAGCTTTCCCACTTCAATTAATATTTATCCCAGTTTCACACGACACTGCCTCACTTCGTAATTCTACTTTCCTACTATGAACTCTGGAGATATATGCACGTCTTCCTGTGCAATGCAAGCCAAGTGGCGTTGCTGGATAGACGGTCGACTCACCTTGCTTCTCTCTCAGAGTTTGAATCTAGCGTCACACGGAATCATATTAATATTACCTGCCTGACATTTAATTCTCCTCACAAAAGTTCCTGGAATAGAGAAATTATTATTTCAAATTACTCTTAAATATTCCACATGCATACCATGTCGCCACTCTTTTGTCTTTACGGACCACAACTAAGGCAGGTCTTAACAGCACAAGATCCAGCGGCAGAGTGCTGAAAAATGGCCGTTCTTCAGGTCATCTCGCACCTCTGTCGAGGTGGGAGAAGACCATGCTACCGTATTGGTCAGCCACATTTCAGGCGCTCAAAGCTCCGGTAAGTTTCATCTCTTTGGTTCCACCAAAGGTGGCCAAATGATCGTCTCAAAGATGATCATATATTCACATTCACTATCTGCAGTTAGCAGACAACCATACATTCATTCATTTCACAGATCTCACCAAACTGGATGTGGGGATTTATTTTGTGGGAGTGCATATGTGATAAATTAAATGAATAAACTGTCATTCTTTCCCACACTGGTATCTGGCTTCGCTGTATTAATTGAAATTGAGTTATTATTAGAAAAAATACGTTGTACTGACAAGAATAATGAAGTATGTTGTACCTATTTTCAATGTCGGGCGGTACTCTACCCTTTCAAGATGATATGAAATTAGCACATTAAGTAAATTGATGAAAACTGCCACTGATTTATTTAACTTACATTTATTGATTTTTGTGGAAAATTTGTATCGTTACTGCAATGGAACGTTAACTGATGAATCCAATCATTTTAAAACGTGCGGCCCTTTGGTAATCTGTGTTTCCACACCGTGGTCCCTGAGTCAAAACAAATGACCACCCCTGTGGTATGTAGTGATTTAGTTGTTTATATATTTATTTATTTAAATGTCGAGTTCCGTAGGACCAAATTGAGGAGCAAATCTCCAAGGTCATGGAACGTGTCAGTACATGAACTTACAACATAAAAAGTAATAACATATAAAAATAAATATTCGTGAACCTGACAGAAAATCAGTCCATAAGTTTAAGCAAACGCTATCAGCAATACAATGAGAATCATCTTAATTTTTGAAGGAACTCCTCGACAGAATAGAAGGAGTGACCCATGAGGAAACTCTTCAGTTTCGATTCGAAAGTGTGTGGATTACTGCTAAGATTTTTGAATTCGAGTGGCAGCTTATTGAAAGTGGATGCAGAAGTATACTGCACACCTTTTTGCACAAGAGAAGGAAGTCCGATCCAAATTGAGGTTTGATTTCTGCCGAGTATTAACCGAGTGAAAGCTGCTTATTGTTGGAAATTAACTAATATTGGTAACAAGAGACGACAATAAGGAATATACTTATTGAGAGGCCAATGTCAAAATACCCAGACTCGTGAAAAGAGGTCGACAAGAAGTTCGTGAACTCACACCACTTATTGCCCGAACCGCCCGTTTCTGAGCCAAAAATATCCTTCTAGAATGGGAAGAGTTACCCAAAAACATAATACCATACGACATAAGTGAATGGAAATAAGCAAAGTAGACTAATTTACGTGTCGAAATGTCACTCACTTTCGATACCGTTCGAATAGTGAAAATGGCGGTATTAAGTCTTTGAACAAGATCCTGAACGTGGGCTTTCCACGACAGCTTACTATCTATCTGAACACCTAGGAATTTGAACTGTTCAGTTTCACTAATCGTATGCCCGTTCTGTGAGATTAAAACGTCAGGTTTTGTTGAATTGTGTGTTAGGGACTGTAAAAACTGAGTCTTACTGTGATTTAACGTTAGTTTATTTTCTACAAGCGATGAACTGAGGTCATGTACTGCTCTACTTGAAATCGAGTCAATGTTGCACACAACATCCTTTACTACCAAGCTAGTGTCATCAGCAAACAGAAATATTTTAGAGTTACCCATAGTACTAAAGGGTATATCATTTACATAAATAAGGAACAGGAGCGGCCCCAACACTCTTCCCAGGGACACCCCCCCCCCCCCCCCCCCACTTGACAGTACCCCACTCAGATCCCACATCACAGCCGTTATGAACATTGTGAATAATGACCTTTTGCTGTCTGTTGCTAAAGTAAGAGGTGAACCAATTGTGAGCTACTCCCCTTATTCCGTAATGGTCCAACTTCTGGAGCAATATTGTGTGATCAACACTGTCAAATGCCTTTGTTAAATCAAAAACTACGCCAAGCGTTCGAAACTTTTTGTTTAGCCCATTAAGTACCTCACAGAGAAAAGAGAATATAGCATTTTCAGTTGTCAAACGACTTCTAAAGCCGAACTGTTCATTTGATGGCAAATCGTGTGATATAAAATGATCAATTAACCTTAGATACACAGCCTTTTCGATAACTTTTGCAAACACTGATGTCATAGAAATAGATCTAAAATTATCTACATTATCCCTTTCTCCCTTTTTATAAAGCGGCTTTACTATTGAGTACTTTAATCGCTCAGGAAACCGACCATTCCTAAAGAAAACATTACAAATATGGCTAAATACAGGGCTAACATGTGCAGCACAGTACTTTAATATTCTACTAGACACTCCATCATAACCATGTGAGTCCTTAGTCTTCAGTGATTTGATTATTGTCTCAATATCCCTCTTGTCTGTATCACAGAGGACTATTTCAGACATCAATCTCGGAAAGGCATTTGCTAAGAAATTTATATGATTTCCTTTAGATACTAAATTTTCGTTTAATTCACCATCAATTCTCAGAAAATGGTTGTTAAATACTGAACATATATCTGATTTATCAGTAACAGAAATATTATTACTGCAAACTGACTTTATATCGTCAACCTTGTGCTGCTGACCATATGGCTTTAATTTTATCTTGTGAATTAGCTATTCTATTTGCATACTACATACTTTTTGCCTTGCTAATAACATTTTTGAGCACCTTACAATACTGTTTGTAATGGGCTACTGTAGCTTGATTGTGACTACTTCTAACATTTTGATATAATTCCCGCTTTGTTCTACGTGATATCCTTATCCCACTAGTCAGCCAAACGGGCTGTCCATTACTACTAGTACCCCGTTTAGACTGTTCTAATGGAAAGCAACTCTCAAAGAGCATGAGAAATGTGTTATGGAAAGCATTGTATTTATCATCTATATTATCGGCACTATAAACATCTTGCCACTCTTGTTCCTTGACAAGTTTTGAAAAACTCTGTATTGCTGTTGGATTAACTTTCCTACGTAGTTTGTAATTATATATGACACTGATTAGAGTACAAAAACCTTTTAGTGTTAAAATTTGTGCATCATGGTCTGAAAGGCCATTCACCCTTTTACTAACAGAATGCCCATCTAGTAAAGAAGAATGAATAAAAATATTTTCTATGCCTGAGCTACTGTTCCCCAGCACCCTAGTTGGATAAAGCACAGTTTGCATCAGGTCATATGAATTTAGGAAATCTACCAACATCCTTTTTCTTGCACAATCATGTACACAATTAATACTGAAGTCACCACATAGAACTACTTTCTGGTGCTTCCTACAAAGTGAATCAAGAACCCTCTCTAGCTTAAGCAAAAATGCTCTGAAGTCGGAGTTATGGAACTTATAAACAACAGCAATTAGAAGTTTAGTTTCACTAAATTCAACTAATGTTGCACAACTTTCAAATATCTGTTCAATGCAGTGTCGTGATACGTCTATGGTCTCAGATGAAATACTATTTTTTATGTACAGAGCCACTCCCCTACCCCGCAAGGAACTCCTTGAGAAACAGCCAGCTAATCTGTAGCCTGGTAAAGGAAGCCTCTGAATTATCAAATTATTTAAGTGGTGCTCTGATATACCAATAATTTCAGAGTTAGCATCTATTAGCAGTTCACTAACTTTATCTCTAATACCTCTTATATTTTGATGATATATGCTAATTCCTTCTCTACTTGGAAACATTACATCCTCTGGAGGTGAGCCCTTAGTTAGAGGCACTTCCTTTAAGCAGGTATACCCATCAGCTGACTTCAGTCTAAAAAAGGGTGCAGCTCTAACGCCAACTACTATAGGAATTTTTCCATGAGTGATACCACTACCACCACCACCACCCACTACACTGTCACCTATAAGCTTAGCCAGCCTCCCCTTCCCATACCTATTGAGGTGCAGGCCATGCCTAGTGAAACCCCATCTACTGATACACCCAACGGGCACCACTGAGATGTGATCCATGCCCTCCGCCATCAGTGCCCTCCCCAGCCCCACATTAACGCGCCTAACAGCCGCATTAAGGAGAGGCCGATCATGACGCTGAAACAGTTGCACGAAATGCACATTAGTACCACCAGTTTGAGTAGCTGTCTTAACCAAGTCACCACTGACATCATATTCCCCGTCCCTATCGAGACTGTTCCCTGCTCCACCCACTATCACTACCTGATCCTCTTTCGTAAAATTCTTACATAACTCCCCTACGCTTTCAGTCACCTGAGCCAACCCTGCACTAGGCTTCACAATGCTGGTGACCTGGTACTCACTCCCCAACACTTCCTGCAACTGCCGGCCCACACCTCTACCGTGGGAACTACCTATCAGCAGAACCTTCTTTCTGCTAGACTTTGCAACTAACTTAGGCCTCCTAACTGCTGAGTGCTGCTGCAAGTTACCTACATCTACGGGTACACGAGGCTCCTCTTCACTCAACTCTGACAGTTAGTCGTATCTATTGCATGTATGCAAAGTAAAACTGTCTGAGTACCTCCTCTTCCTAACTACCTTCTTGCCAACTGCCAGTTCCCATTCCCCACCACCCTTCACCCTCCTCAACCTATCTAGTTCCTCCTTTGCGCATTGTAACTGCACCTGAAGGGCACAGATCTTACGCTCCTGCTCTTCTATTAACTTGTTTCTACTACAGATTCTACATTCCCAGGAGAGGATCTCCCTAAAATGATCACTGGCTTCCCCACTGCATTCCCCCCAATGAAAATACTTTGAACAAATCCCACACCGTAATCCACTACTCACAAACCTACGACAGAGCCCACATTTTTCACTCATGGTAAATTTTACAGTTACTGAAAAAAAAACTATACGTCTATGTTACCAAGGTTCAGTTACACCAGTAGAACTATTTAATAACAATAATGGTCTCGAAATTCTCTGCCTACTAAGAAAGCAGCTATTTGTATTAATACTACTACAACACAGCCGATACCAATACCAGCAAAACTATACAAAATTATTAGCTACAACCAAAAAATTAAAACTACCACTGTAACACTAAGCGAAGTTAAAACACTATATGAAAATTTTACTGAAATATTTCGCTAGAAAGAATAATAAAAGTCAGTTGAAAACTAAAGCACGAAAATTACTAGCGACTTCAACACACGGAAAACTCTCTAAAACACAGTGACATCACACACTGAAAACTCTCTAAAACACAGCAAGAGAACGATTACAAAAGTTTATTAAGTCGTTATTTCGCCACAAGCGGCACGCAAGACCGCTGAAATCTATTAAATTTAATAACTGTATTACAGAGCACAAATAAGTTTGTCGATACTTAGCTTATAACCCGTACAGCTGCAGTGCACGCCGCAAAATGTAAACACACTACTGAGGCTCGAGGCTTAGACGAACGACGAAAGATGGTGAGTGATACTTTCGGTTTGTTTCCAAAAGTAGCTGCAGTACAGAATCTAAACTCCAATAGAAATATATTAGAAATGTGGGTCGTATTTGTTACGAAATCCTTTAAATGACTCATTGAACTACTTGTTACCAAATTTGTTGAGCGTCATCTTGTCACTTTCCCTTAGAGCGTGGACTGTTTACTTTGTCTAATATACATGAAAGTATTCGAAAACCAGAATAACGAAAAAGGTCTGAATCTACGCCATTCTTCAGAGCACAGAATTATTTATTTTCATTTTCAGGAACTGCTAAAATACTGAACTACTGTTACCAATAATCTCAGGTTGAAGCACTTGTAAAAGAGAAAATATTAGAAAAGGGATACATGTGTTCCCCTTATGGCTCTTGCGGTGTAACGACGTATTAGGTTTTCGTTTGTTATATGACCATGTGCAGACTTCGTCACCCACGTCAGTTACACTCACTTCAAAAAATTATTTATATTCTTTTTAAATTGTCATAGAATGGTTCTTGAACGAAACTGTAAAACATCAGTTGAGTCGTGTGCAGAGAATTACATCACTTGGGCCAATTGGTTTTTGTGACTTTTTCGAATTTAAATTTCGTTTGTTTCTCCTCAGAAAATTATATCGACACACGTTATCTTGATCTAATCGATATCAGAATCACACATTAAATAAACTTTTTTTTAGACTCAAAGTTTCGGCCAACGCTGTCTGAATCAATAATCTTGTCAAATATATTATTAATCCGTTCACATAACTCTTCATAAATAAATCTTCAAGACACGTGTTTCAACTTTAGTAGCATACACTATTTTGTTAGCTTCCTACACATACAGATGTGAACTTGAGCGTTGACAGACAGTGACTAACTTTTCAATAAGGTTAAGATCATTATGACGTCATTGTTGTACAAAAAGAGTATAAAAATTCATTTTTAATTTTTTAGAAACACGACGCAACAACTCGGTTCCAGGATCTTCTGTTGCTCCTTGGCTGTCGACCCGCGACGTATAGCGGCCAGCAATTTCCTCTCTGGTCGCGGCAACGAAGATGCTGTCGCCGTTCGTTGCGCCGATCTCTCCGTACATGAAACACATAAAAAAAATACAAAACTTTTAGATAATTCACATCTATTATAAATAATAAGAAAACACATAAGCAAAACTAAATTAAACTTATAGTCACCTGCAAACTGGGCTGACTTTGGTGGATGGGTGACGCTTAATTTCGTCCCACTACATACCCCACCCACAAGCTCAGTTTGTCAGGTTTTAACCGAAATTAAAACTTTTCAATATACAATATTTAACTGTTAATACATTTTCCTCACATTTTACGTAACCTAGAGTCCTTGCTATTAGATAGATTTAATCCTTTTAATACGATATTGTTGTGACTGTTTATCATTTCCTCTTAATTGTGCTATTATGGTAATTCGTAACCGAATATAGGGAGATTGCTCCTCTTCAGTTAATAGTTGCTAATAAATACTAATTTAGTACGTTCTTTAACGTTGTACATTAGGACAGAGCGTTCAAATTGTGATAGATTAATTTCAGTTTCATTTATTTACTAGAGTTATTCTTTTCAAGAATGTATATTACTAATAAGTTTCTCACAATAACTAATAGTACTATTTACTTTACGTCATTCTCTTCCCTAAGGCCTTATTTATGCCTGAGGTCAAGAAGAAATCAAGCAAAACTTTCTTTAGAATCTCGGCACGGCTTTCTTTACCTTCGGACACCTTGTTGGGTAATGGCCATTTATTTAGGAGAAACAAGCGAGAGAGCCCCGTTTGGTGTGTTCTATATTAACACTATTGCAAACCTCTATTAAAGGCACTCTGCTATGTTCTCGTGAGCCATATAGCTCTGGACGCCCATGGTCCCTAAAACTATTAACCATCCCCTTTGGTTCCTACTATCCGAGTAAATTTGAAATATGCAAAATTCCTTTTGACCTAAGAGCAAAATTTCCTCCATATAAATCCCCCTTTTGGTTATCTTTCTCTTTTTGAAGTACCAGTAGATTATTGTAGAACACATGTTTAAGCTTTCTGTCATTTATTTAAAATAACACGTAACTATCACGAAAAACTTCACATGAATAAACTATGAACGCTCTTCCGTGTGTAACATGTACTAAATATTAACTTATTTAGGAATGAAGAGTTTCATTTGATCAACACTATATAATCCTTTAATTACACCTGATGAAGGTTCCATAAGAAGTAATGCTTTGGGATGTACAATCTTATGTACAACATATGGACCTTCAAAGATAAAGAAGAATTTTCTACATTCCTTATCGATCTTAGAACTTTTAGGATGAGATCGTACTAACACAAGATCTCCTACCTGAAATGAGGGTTCTACAGCCTGTTGATTATAACTTTTAATTCTCCGTTCGGCATTTTTTACAATCTGTTCGCAAACTTTTTCGTCTGGAATATCTTGTTGTATCTCATTTACTGGTGGCCAAGGTAAAGCAGCTAGTAAAGGCTCACCTATAATTCGTTTGCCTAAAATTTCTATAGGTGATAATCCCGTCGTTAGGTGAGGCAATTCATTTAATATCTTTTCGAATTCAGGCATTAGTTTGGCCCACCGAGTATGTTTATGCGCACAATAAGTTCTACATAATCGTCCTAATTCTTTCATGACTCTTTCTACTAAATTACTTTGAGGGTGATATTTCGAAATTAAGATATGTTTGATTCCATATTGTCTTATCATATCTTGAAATCTTTGACTAATAAAGGCACTACCGTTGTCAGACATAAGTCGTTTAGGAATGCCCCAGTTAACAAAGTAATTTCGGGTGAGGCAGCGTATAACGCTTGCTGTATTCGCTCGTTTCAAAGTATACAGTTTCACATGTTTGGACCAACATTCCATTACAACAAACACATATGTTAATCCTCCTGAACTCCGAGGCAGAGGGCCGAAAAAATCTAATGACAGTAGATCCCACAAACCTCGAGGAATTACAGCATATAATTTATAACGCTTGGATTTGTTATTAACTTTAACCTTTTGACAGGTTTCACAAGCCCTAATAATACTTCTCACAATACGGGACATATTTTTGAAATAATAATACTTCATTAGATGTTTAATACATTTATGAATTCCGAAATGCCCGTAACCTTCATGAATATAAGTAATTAACTCGTCCACAACAGTTTCCGGAATGCAGATTTTCCATCTCTGGTGTTCCCTCTGTGCTTTCCAATACAACAAGTCGTTAAAATATAACCACACACCCCGGGTGTTAACTGTTTCGTCCCCATTATTAAGGTTTTGTATAAGGTCCCTATATTGATCGTCATTTCTTTGATTGCATCTAACAGCAGTTACTATCCGTTTAACCTTACGTTCGTTCTCCTTAGTCAAAAGGAAGTAAACATGATAATTTGTTCCTGGTTCTTCTGCAATATTAATATTCTCCATTCCTACGGGAAGCCTTGACAAAGCATCTGAAACTACATTCTGAGATCCTTTTATATACCTAATTTCGTACTGAAATTCTTGCAAGTATAATACCCAACGTAATAGCCTACGGTGAAGTAACCGGCAATTGTTCAAAAAGATTAAAGCCTGATGATCAGTATATACAATTGTTTTTCTTCCCATTAATAATCCTCTAAATCGTTGAAAACCCCATACCACTGCGAGAGCTTCCTTCTCGGATACAAAATAATTTCTTTCATGTTTATTTAAAGTTCGACTAGCGAATCCAATAGGCCGATATAATCCCTCTTCATTGGTCAGATCACCTTGGAATATTACACAAGACACACCATAATCAGAGGCATCCGTACACATACCAAAGTCCTGATCGAAATCTGGGTGGTATAACATTTTGGCTTTGGTTAACGCTCCTTTTATCTTATTAAAAACTTCCTCTTCCTTTTGTCCCCAGAGCCATACTGACTTCTCTTTCAATAAATCTAGTAATGTAGGATTAACAATATCCTGCCCTGGAAGAAATCTTCTCAGAAATCCTACCATTCCTAGGAATGATTTCAATTGTTTCCGATTTCTAGGACTCGGGCATCGAGCAATAGCTTCAATACGTGCTGGGTCTGGCCTAATACCTTTACTGTCCACTATATGCCCCAAAAATCTCACTTCCTCCTTTCCGAAGTAAGACTTAGATAATTTTAAAGTAATTCCTCTGTCAATTAAACGGTTAAACAATTCCCGTAATATCGTTACGTGTTCTTCCCACGTTTTAGTAGCTACTAAAATATCATCTACATATAAAATAATCTTTTGTAACAATTGCTGACCCAAAGCAGAATCTAATGCCCTAATGAAAGTTGACACTGATATATTAAGTCCAAAAGGTAAAACTTGGAACTGATATGATCTGCCTTCAAAAAGAAAAGCCGTATATTGCCGTGAATCCGGGTGTAATGTTACTTGATGGTAGCCAGAGGTTAGATCCATTGTACTCATATAACGAGAACCAGCGATCTTAAGAAGTACGTCCTCCATAGGAATAGGTCTGTCTCTTTCCATCTCTATAATTTTATTTAATTCACGGGCATCCAGAACCAGTCGTACCCCACCAGTAGCTTTCTTAACTACCCACAACGGACTGTTAAAAGCGCTACATGATCGTTCGATAATGTTTTGTTCTAGCATCTTACTTATTTCTCTACTAGCCGCTTCTTTGAATTGTACTGGAATAGGATAAGGTTTCTTAAAGAATGGTTTCTTATCTTTAATCTTAAGTTTACAAACGTAATCTTTAATTCTCCCCGGTTCATCTGAGAAGACGGCTCTAAATTCTAACATCAAAGATTCCAACTCTTCCTTTTCTTGCTCGGATAGACAATTCGTAGATAAACATTTTTCTTTCACTTCGGTTTCGATACTATTACTAGCCTGACATTGGTATACTGCATACCCAAGATCACTAAAATCTGTTAATAGATTCATGGTCGGTGCGTACTTAATCTGTAAGGATTCGTAGCAATTTTCAGGTACTTGACTGTTAGAAAACCTCACTTTAAAAGTACATGCCTCCTTATGGATGGTTAAGGAAGAGTCTTTAAAATCTAATATAGCTTTATATTTACACAGCCAATCTATACCTAAAATTATGGCCACATTTAAGTTGGCTACGACGAGTACAGAGTGAGCAATTAATTGTTCAGCAATTTCAAAAGTTACATAAACTTCTTCAGTAATATTTTGACTTCTTTTACCAGTAACTCCTATAATTTTCACCCCAGTTACAGGTAAAGTCGGGAAATTCCAATATTTTCTTTTAAGCTGAAATAATTCTTTGGATAAAATACTTACTTCGCTACTCGAATCAACTATAATATTTACTTCGGTGTCTTTAATATAACCTTTAATAACGGGTTTATATGTTACATTCTCCCTTATCTGATTGTTTTCCTGAAGTAAATCTTGTTGCCAGTCATCGTCCTTTTGGCAGCTTAATGATAAATTGCAATTGGGTCTTGGGTAATCTTGACCAATAGTTCCCTTTAGTTGACCCGTACTAAAGGACTTTACTAGTTTTCCGAACGTTCTATGATGACGTCACCTACCACTTGACCTTCATTAATTACTTGAGGATGATTTATCTCCTGATCGTTATTGTGTAATTTCCGCACTTTAGAGTTATTACCACGATTTTGTTGGCTCTCTTTATCTTTAGATTGACGTTTTATATAACAGAACCGACTATGATTGTTGTTATTAGCTTTTCGTGGTTCTGAATCATTATTATTATTTCGAGGATTGTCATTTCTACCAAATCTAAACTTCTCGTCTTCCCTTTCTCTATTAAGTATATCTAACTGCTCTAAATATCCTAACAATTCGCACGGCTGTGACCATTCTCTTTCTATCATTCTTTCCTTTACGTAATACGGTAACCTACTAATTAGGACTCGTATTAAATGACTTTCAATAATTGGTTCTTCAATTAATTTAGCACGGTTTAAATGCCATTCAAAATAATTCCTATAACCTCCCCACCGTTTAGAATATGGAGGAGGGTCTAACAACTCTAAAGTTAAGTGTTGTTGTTTTCCTCTTGACCAATAATTTTGTTTAAACTGCTTAACAAAATCATCCCAATCCCTGAATTCATTTCTATGCAGTACTGCCCATTCCGCAGCTTCTGCTTCTAAATGTCCTATTACAAATTGAATGCGTTTTTCATTACTCCATTTAGGAGATAATGATGTTTCAAAAGCTTTTATAAAGATTATAGGGTGCAGTTCGCCTCCTGGTTTGAATACAGGAAATCGACTTGCTACATTTGAATTTGTTGTTATGTCATCCAGACATTCTGCGAGAGAAATAGTCGGATTCTGTTTAGCTGGCAGAGACGGAGTTGCATCGGATTGGCTTGCCGTGACTGCCTTATTCATATTGTTGCCATCCGTGCTAGCAAATTCGATGCGACTGTTGTCTCTGATTATGTTATTACCTCTGCTACCTGAAATGTTCTCGTTATTATCTAATTCCGATAACCGTTTCGTAATTTCCTGTATCCGCATTTCTGTATTGGATACGCGATTAGCTAATATCGATTCTTCACTGTGTTCACGATGTGAACGCTCTGTACCTTCGTCAATATTATTATCTTTGGCAGTCTCAAGATTACTGCATATCTCAGTAATTAAAAATTTCATGTTTTCGATTTCGGTATGGTCCTTTTCTACTTGATGAGTTAATGTTTCTAATTCTACATTATCTATTGAAGAAATCTCTACAGGTTTGGTAGAGACCTCTTTAATAGATTTCAATAATTCTCTGCGAACAGTTTCTGTTTGCATAGAAAATTCATCTCGTAACATATCGTTATTTTTCTGTATTTCATTTACAACTAAGATATTGACACTATCTAGTCTCTCGGTTAAGTCAGTGATATCGTTTCGCATGCGAGCTTTTTCCTCGCGCGATTCCTGGATATGTTCTTCTAACCTTTTACAATTATCGGCAATCTTATTACTAAGTCCTACTAATTTTTCTTGCATTTCAACTTTAGAAGACTCTATTTTACCACTTAATTCTCGACTGGTTTCATTAAGATATTCCTGCAACCTGTCTGTTGATTTTGTTAGCTCCCCTTTAAGTCTAGCAGTAGATTCCTCGTTAGACTGTTTTAATTCCTGTTTTAGTTCCTGTTTCAATCTAGCAGTAGATTCCTCATTAGACTGTTTTAATCTAGCCATAGATTCTTCGTTAGACTGTTTTAATCTAGCAGTAGATTCTTCGTTAGACTGTTTTAATTCCTGTTTTAGTTCCTCTTTTAATCTAACAGTAGATTCCTCGTTAGACTGTTTTAATCTAGCCATAGATTCTTCGTTAGACTGTTTTAATTCCTCTTTTAATCTAGCGGTAGATTCCTCGTTAGACTGTTTTAATTCCTGTTTTAGTTCCTCTTTTAATCTAGCAGTAGATTCCTCGTTAGACTGTTTTAATTTAGCGATCGCCCTAAAAAGGGCTCTCATGCTCCTATCGGACATAGATTGCTCTTCGTCTGACATTTCACTTCCCGACATTATTGTAAAATATTAACTATTTACACACGCAGATTTGCAATCAACAATCCTATAAAAGCACACTCCCTATGTACAACACTCCACTTCCAACTTGAAACAAACTCACCGGACACTAATATTGTAATTTGTAGTTCTCGATGATCAGTGTACTGCTATGGGCTGCAGATGTAACAGCCGTCGATGCAGCCGCTGAGATGCTGCGACCCCGCTTCCGCAACCGGCAGGACGCTGAGTCGAACACCGGAAACGTCGCTGGCTGCAACCACGCCCGGCACCGCCGTAGACAGGCGAAGCCCTCAGCAACACCTCTAATACCAGCCGGAGGAACGCCCCGCAGCTGACGTACTGGGCCTATTAGTTTAGGGAGAAAAAAGGTTGTCGGGGTTTGCAGCGTTCAGCTGCTGCCCAACAGATGCGACTTCTCGTGGAACAACCGCGTGACCGTACTGCTTGGCTGCACTCCGTCAGATGCCCACACCCGCGAAGTCGCCGCTGGCTGGTGAAGGCTCCAAGAAACTCGCGTTGACTTCCGAAGGACTCTTGATGCTTTGTTTCGTACCTGTGTGCCTTAGTTGCACACAAGTCCTGTTTCTAAGGTCGCCACGGTGCGGTGTAACGACGTATTAGGTTTTCGTTTGTTATATGACCATGTGCAGACTTCGTCACCCACGTCAGTTACACTCACTTCAAAAAATTATTTATATTCTTTTTAAATTGTCATAGAATGGTTCTTGAACGAAACTGTAAAACATCAGTTGAGTCGTGTGCAGAGAATTACATCACTTGGGCCAATTGGTTTTTGTGACTTTTTCGAATTTAAATTTCGTTTGTTTCTCCTCAGAAAATTATATCGACACACGTTATCTTGATCTAATCGATATCAGAATCACACATTAAATAAACTTTTTTTTAGACTCAAAGTTTCGGCCAACGCTGTCTGAATCAATAATCTTGTCAAATATATTATTAATCCGTTCACATAACTCTTCATAAATAAATCTTCAAGACACGTGTTTCAACTTTAGTAGCATACACTATTTTATTAGCTTCCTACACATACAGATGTGAACTTGAGCGTTGACAGACAGTGACTAACTTTTCAATAAGGTTAAGATCATTATGACGTCATTGTTGTACAAAAAGAGTATAAAAATTCATTTTTAATTTTTTAGAAACACGACGCAACAACTCGGTTCCAGGATCTTCTGTTGCTCCTTGGCTGTCGACCCGCGACGTATAGCGGCCAGCAATTTCCTCTCTGGTCGCGGCAACGAAGATGCTGTCGCCGTTCGTTGCGCCGATCTCTCCGTACATGAAACACATAAAAAAAATACAAAACTTTTAGATAATTCACATCTATTATAAATAATAAGAAAACACATAAGCAAAACTAAATTAAACTTATAGTCACCTGCAAACTGGGCTGACTTTGGTGGATGGGTGACGCTTAATTTCGTCCCACTACACTCTTCACGTAAATTCAGAATATGATTTTCATTTTTGTTTAACGAACATGCTACATAACAGTACCGTAGCGAATCTTTCATAATTGCCCACTTCAAGAACCGCTCACTTTTACTAAACCTCCAGAAATTTCTCATTATAGCCAGTCACTCCGTAGGGGATGGTATAAGAGGTGTACAGTATAACTGGCCGTGCTTTTCCATCCGAGTTTTGCGGAGATTAAGACAATCCGTCCTTGGGCTATCGTCATCGTCATCGTCATCGTATAGGATTCTTTGTACCTCTGTTGCCGAGAAGGTGTCGAAATATATGTCGACTAATAATAAAATCCGTGGTGTCACAACTGCTGTTTTGAGGAAATTTACAAAATGCATTCCTTTTTGTATCCTTATATTTTGAAACCTAAACAAGTGAAGACAGTTAATCTACAAACATTTTTAGACTAAAGTTACTGTAAATCATTTAACAGCAACAAAAAGCTGTAGATGGAACAAAACAAGAACAGGGCTGTATGCCAACCTCTCTAACATAAAAACCAGGTTAAGTCTACCACTTATATCTACACATAAATGGGCGTGGGTAGGATAATAATAATTTTACTATTATAAAAATCTGAAAACTACGGTTTACAATTTTTCTGTAATAACTATATTCTTATGAAAAGTCAGTTAGGCATACAGAAGTGCTGTGTTAGCAAATAAACTAGTTAAAGGACAAAGACAAAATCAAGCACGTTACTGTGTTCTCACAAGTTTTATTTGAAAATGAATGCCTTTTACAAAGTTTAAGAAGTTACATTTTTATTAATTTACCACTGATTCGTAAACAAAATGTTATAATGTTACAGTCTGTAAATAGCTGCTTTGTTTACTCAGTCAGATTTTAGTAAAACAGGTTGTTTTCTTGTTTGAGGTAAGGTACCATCTTTTTTAAGTTCTCCTTCTCAGTTTTCAATCTGTCTGTTAGTTCAGGCTGGGGTAGATCTAAGCCTTTTATGGTTTCCATCTTCACACCTTTTTTGAATACATTCGTTTGCGTCCACGTTTCAACTTCATTGAACTCTTTTTTTTTTTTTCGAGCTAAACGGACCTGGAAATTTCTAAATTTTTGTGATGAGTTGTTCTTTAGCTACTTTGGAGAAGTCATAAAAGTAATCACTGTTCATCATAGTGCTTAGAAAAGCAGTTTTGCTATTGGCATTACACAGAACTCTCACAAGATCCAAGGGAACTTCACATTTTTTTACTCTTCTTCCTTATTCAATTAGAACAAAGTCTCGGTCACAGGTTAAGTATGAGTGTCCAGAGACGACATACGCGTGGTGAACTTCGTCAAAGAAATCATTACAGACCAAGTACATTCATAGGAACAATACCATTTGATTTTTGTTTTGGCAGCAGCTGTTGTCAGACCACACTGTTAACATTTTTCTGGGTAATTTTACTTTTAATCCCTTAACACATAGCTCGCTATTTCGTTGCCTCTCCTGCTACTCATGCCTTCGTCCCAAAGAAACATAAAACCTTTATTATTATCTTGCATATGCAGTCCCAAATTATAACAATAAAGGTGACATAAATAATACATTTGGCAGTTTGACAACGTTCGCAAAGAGAAAAACTGTTGTAAAAATATGGATACTGTGCATGTGTAACTTGTTCGAGGTGGGAGAATATACATGAGCATGCCTCATCTGTTCTGTAGCTTTTCTAGCGCGTCTGTGATGAAATTCTAGTGAAGTACGATTTACAGCTCTATTGGCTGAGTCTTTCAACAATTTACTTTTAAGCAGATCACATGTGGAAAGTGTTCTTTCAATACTTTTTTGTAGTACAAATAACTAATTTTTGTGTTTGGATAAAGCGTAACAAAAGCCTCATACATTCTGCTGTAATTTAAATCTGGGCTTAGAAATAGAATGGAGCTTTTAGCCCTTGTATAAAGGCTTTCGTCATTGGGGAAACGTTTGATGTGTTCAACAATGCACTTTACATCAGCAGCTGTATATTTTCTTTCTTTGTTTTTATTTCCCCTACATTCATTGTGGAAGGTAACATCACCACTCTTTGTTGCTTTTACCAACGTTTCCACTCTTTGCCTGGTAATTTTGTGTATTTCCAGAATTTTTTCTTTTTTTTGCAAACTTGAAAATGTCCGCCTTCGTCATGAGGAACTAAATAAAAATTACTAGCGACTAGCCTGTCTGCGACTCTCCTCGGGTTCTTCGTAAGAACCATGACGCCTTCTTCTAACATTGCGTACACTTACCTAGTTCGTTGAATTGGTTGAATATGTTTAATTTGTGTTCCAATGAAATGTCTCTACATTGACAACGGCACCAGTATGAAACTTACAAACAATCATGGGAATTAGAGGCATTAAATAATTTATGACTGCCATAAATTACCTGCTTGTTTGCTACTCTGCATAGTTAATAGGTCTGCTATAGTCCAGGAACCAAGTCAAACATAACCTAATGTGGTCCGTATAATGTAAACATAGGTTAGGTTAAAACGCCACAGAAAAATCGTAATCAAGTTCTTCAAAAACGCCTTAGTCCTAAGGTGTTAAAGTTATCATGTATACTTTCCTCATCAGGTGGAGGTTTTTTGAGGTACAGTAACATTCTTATTTTTCTCATATGGTTTTCACTCGGCTCTTAGCTTCATATTTATTTTGGAAACACTACCTTCACCTCTTTTCCTGTTTTCCGACGTTTTCTTGTTATTTATTAAGATGATCGATTTCTCGCATTATAATATTGTTTTAAGACAGTTATTATTGTGGTGTCATCGCCAGACACCACACTTGCTAGGTGGTAGCCTTTAAATCGGCCGCGGTCCGGTAGTATACGTCGGACCCGCGTGTCGCCACTATCAGTGATTGCAGACCGAGCGCCGCCACACGGCAGGTCTAGAGAGACTTCCTAGCACTCGTCCCAGTTGTACAGCCGACTTTGCTGGCGATGGTTCACTGACAAATTACGTTCTCATTTGCCGAGACGATAGTTAGCATAGCCTTCAGCTACGTCATTTGCTACGACCTAGCAAGGCGCCATTATCAATTGCTATTTATCTTGTGATGCATGTACCGTCAGACTGATGTTCACCAATTATGGATTAAAGTTAAGTATTCCAGAAGCTACGTTCTTTTTTTTACTAGACTCAACTCCTTTAACTGTTCCAGACCTCACGCCAGCCTGCGTGAGCTTAAACGCGTGCCTTTCGGCTATCTCATAGTGGCTTGGCTGTCTTGTCAAGTCACAACAATTATAACCTAGAGGCTTCTCCTAATATCTGTATTGGAAAAGCGACTTTTAGCAAGTATTTATCAAGCCAGCATGGGAACTGAAATATTACTCCCAGCTGTGTGCGTTCTACAGTACCACTTTAATCGCTGAATGCTACGTGATATCTGTAGACGCAATATAAAATTTTGAAACTGGAAAATAAGGAAATAAAATTGGCTTCAACAGAATGGTTGCCTTACGTCACATTGAACTGCACCTTTATTCGTAACGTATAGTGCACATATCGTCCGAGTCCTGAAACGGCGTAAGTGTGGTGAATTATCATGTGGGAACGTTTTGTAATACATTCATTATGAGTGGTGGAGCAAAAGCGCCAGTAAAAGAATTTTTGCTAACACGAGACCACACATTTACAGCAAAGCAGTTTTGATAGTCTCGAAAGGACAGTGCCTACAGGTTTTCGCTGTTCATTTGGTGACCATTCCAGTTGAAGAACTTGACATTCGTAGTGAGCAATTCGAAAGATGGGATATTTTGGTATTATAAACAATGATCTGGAATGCAGTTTGCAAACTTCACTGAACAGGTGGTGAAACGTCCCCTTTGAACAATTATACAGGACTGTGCTTAGACTGACACACATTACATTATTTTTAGCGCAACGCAATCTGACTTTCAATAATCCCAACAAAAGAATGGCCCTGACTAACATTAACCTATACCTTTCACAAATCACTTACCTCACAAAAATCTTCGTTACTCGAACTACTGCAATACAGCGAGCGCCACTACTGCCAGCTAAATAAAAGATTCAAACTACGGAAAGCACTAACTACTGACAGGCATAGTTAGCAAATGAAAGATTTTAATAGAGAACAAACAATGTATTTACCTTAATAGTGTAGAAGAATCATAATATACATAGCAGTTCATGACATCCAGTCTTACAAACTTCAAAACTCCGCCATTTCTCTCCCCACATTCACCATTACTGGTGGCTCACCTCCAACTGCGCAACGCTACGCGCTGTTCACATCCAGCTGCCCAATACTACAATGGCAGACAACAATGCAAACTAGCCACAGACTGCACACAGCACAGCCAGTGATTTTCATACAGAGCGCTACGTAACGTTGCCAATAAGAAAACATAAACAGCCTACTAGCACAGCCAGTGATTTTCACACAGGGCGCTACGTAGAGTTGCCAATAAGAAAACATAAACAGCCTACTTACAGTGGCATCCACTGATCGCAATTCCTATTTCTTTATCGGATTTGACGGGTTCATTAGAAGTAAGATTCTGAAAACAATCGTTTCGCTTAATTTCGTTTTGCATCCACAGTGCTCACTGCTTTATGCCAGTTCTTCACCAGACACGAAGGAAATCACTTCTTGTCAAATACGATCTTGGGTTTCGTCTCTAATTCCCACGTAATGAGCGCTACATCGAAATGTACTCCTCTTTCCTCCATTTTCTTCAAGATCACCTGTTTTAACGTACATTACACGAGCCAAGGCTACCATCGGGATACGACCTCTTACGGCTGTCACTCTTTTTTCATTTTTAGGAAGTATATCCAGTCCTGGAATATGTCTACCAAGACCTTGGTAAGAACTGGTGTGTTATTGTCGTTTATTCCTGAGACGGTAAGTCCCACATGTGTATTTATGCCGCTAGCCTCCCTTCATATTTTTTAATTTTTTTTTATTTTTTACGCAGAGTGGTAAATAGGAGCTCTTCGAGATCCGATCCGTTTTAGGGCACAGTTCTTGTACAGCATCAGTTATTCTGTGAAAAATGTACCATGACCACAAGTAAGTAGAATGTAAAAATTTTCTTTTTTAAAGAGTTAAAGCATTCAGTGTTATACACATCTGTACTAGTGGTCAGCTACTCTTAGCGCAATGCAATCACAGAGGTGATTCGCCTGACAACCAGGACTAATTTTGCTCTAGCAAGAGACTGCGGACAAGGAATTCCTTGTATCAAAACATTCAGCTAACGAGGTTACCACAGTCACAAAATTTTTCATGTCTGCTTGCGTTCGTTGTGTATTTCAGGAAACATTGCTTCTCCTGTCTGCCTAATACAAAATATTTATCTTCTGTAACGAAACGAGAAGAGCAAATGTTGTCATAGTTCAGCAAATGCGGTACCAGACTGTCGCCTGCCACGGAACAGTATGTTTAACCAGTTGATGGTGTTAATTAATTATCCGTCATCACATAAGGACTCTCCCACTATACTCCCTCTAATCACTCCAATCCTCCCTCACGATTTACGTTACTGTTTAATAAACCCAAATATGTCAACGCAAAGTGATACCAAAGTACTGGAAGCAACAGCGTTATGGAGGAGAGTACTTCTGTTGCGCATTAATATCGATTTCTGTAAGGCATGGAAGCGTGGTTGAGTGATGTCAGGCGTACGGTTGGAGGTAAGACAAGTTTTTTCCCCCCTCAGAGCGTAGGAATACCAGCCTTGCCGGATCCTTTTGATAGACATCCAGTAGCATAGCATGCTGCAAAATGACAGCATTCCCGCTGTTCAACCGTTCAGTTAGTTAGGCCAACATAGAAAATTCGCTCCTGGCCATGTAAAAAATTTTTACTAATAAATTAATTGTATTGCACGATACGTATGTTGATTAATCTTTAGTTTCGGCCACAATCTTACTACCATTTACATAATCTTATAATCGTAGACATCGAATATACACGTTTACAGTGGGCTAAGGCATATACGCCATTTTCCTCACTACAGTTCAGCGATCTGGTCTTCATTGTATTAATTTATAAGCTAGGTGCATTTACGCTATACTTCCGAGTGGTTAATGACAATGAAGTATGTACTTTAGGTCTGGATGATTGTCTTTGTACAATTAATTATGGATGTAGACTCTGCGTAACATATTGTCGCTGTTATAGATCAGCTCATATTCCTGTAACGCATTGTGAGTGTACACTGAGTGTCGCATACATTATCAGATAACTTACAAACCCATTTATTACGCAGATAGGGTCATGATCCTAATGTATTGTTCTTAGGATGTAACTTTTGCAATGCCTCACGGAATCAGTGAGACTAAGTAGACGAATATGTGTTGCTCACGACATACTGTGTATAACTAATCGCCTATTAAGTGCGTTATACAACACATGTCTTGATTGTGTCTTTTGGGTTGTCCATTGAGTTAACAGTGTTCGTAAATTGATGGTAGTAATTGCTTTATGTATATGATCACACATCTCCCGTATCCTTAACCCTTTCTCCCGTAGCGTGACAACATATAATACAAGTCTTACTTTTACACATCACTTTTAGTCAACTTTTGTGTTTTGTATATCTATATTTTAAGGGACATTTTGCTGTTTAAATTTTATGCTCAAAGAGAAATATTCTGTAAATAATGATATTCTCATGAGCTTCATTTAGACCTCAATCACGTATACTGCGTGCCAGCTAGGCATCTTGGTTCACATACAACACTAAGAGTGCTTGCTGTTCTTAATTTTTAATTTTTTTTAAATAATAGAGTCCCAAGCGCTGAAAGATATTTATTTAGTTACTGGTGACCTATTTCGACCTCTGTTCTGGTCATCGTCAGACCGCTTACTCTGTCGGAGTCTGCTGAGGCTTGCGAGGAGAAGGCGACACTCTAGGAGGCACGCAACCACTGCAGCACTTGAGCAGTGGTTAGGCGTATGCTAGAGTGGCGCCTTCTCCCTCGCAAGCTTCAGCAGACTCCCACAGAGTCAGCGGTCTGACGATGACCGGAACAGTGGTCGAAACCGGTCACCAGTAAATAAACAAACATCTTTCAGTGGTTGGGACTGTTTTATTATAAAAAATTAACATATTTGTTCTAACCGCTGACTTTCCAAAACAAACAAGGTAAACGTAACGTTTCGAAAGAGGGTTCCTAATTTCGTGAACTGTTTTATGTAAGAAGTTATTTGCTTCTTTGTTTCATCTGTTATCATTGTATCCTACTTAATGTCACTTAATATTTGTATTACATTTAAGTGCGTTTACCACAATGCCACCCCGTATCGGCATGCAGTTTTCCTATGACGCCCAGCGCGCAATATCAGCCAGTATCCTCGTCACTCTCAGTAGAGTAAGAATCACTTTAATGACTTAGTCTATGCAATGTTACTGATACAAGTTTATTGACTGCTGTGTATTGGGTGCATAAAATATGTTGTTGTGAAATGTTACTAACAAGGGGAGGCCGCCAATTGTGAAATTCAGATTCGATTCATACTGCGCATAATAAAAGCTCATGGCCAGAGGTGTAATGTGGCAAAGCACCAAGATGCACTTCTCAGCCGTTGTCGAGAAAATCGACAGTTAAAAGAAACCGTTGCGGTGAAATGCTCTCTACTATTAATAATTTTCTGCAGCATCGTGGTGCAGCGGTAAGCGCTCGGGTTCGCAGTCCGAAGGTCGCCGGATCGAATCTCACGCCATGCAATTTTTTTTAATTATTAGTTTCTTGTAATTCAAATATATATATATATATATATATATATATATATATATATATATATATGCTGATTTTCGACGATGTTATAAGTTGCGCTAGGGACCGCATCTACCTTCTTTCGAAGTTTGCAGGCAACTACGCTGTTATGCGGCGGCTCGTTTCGGCCCATTCAACATCTGCCCTTCAAGTGTAACGAGCGAGTAACGGAGTTTATATTTCATACCTGCCGCAGCAAATTTGTGTTCGTGGGGACTCTATTCTAATTCGAACGTTTGACTTACGCTATACGTATTCGTTTCGGGATACCGTTTCTACGTCTTCCGTTAACTATACGTGGTTAACATTATGAAGACAATTAATAACATTTGTGAAATACAACTTTGTTTGCGGAAAACATAATGATGTTCGAAGTCGTCAGTTTTTCCACGACAAACGACTTATTATATACATAATTGTTGCAACTGATTGCCGGTAATTATATATATATATATGTATATATATTTGAATTACAAAAAACAAATACTAAAAAAAAAGGGTTGCATGGCGCGAGATTCGATCCGGCGACCTTCGGATCATGAACCCGAGCGCTTACCGCTGCGCCACGACGCTGTAGAAAATTATAAACCGTAGAGAGCATTTCACCGCGACGGTTTCTTTTAACTGTCGATTTTCTCGACAACGGCTGAGAAGTGCATCTTGGTGCTTTGCCACATTACACCTCTGGCCATGAGCTTTTATTATGCGCAGTATGAATCGAATCTGAATTTCACAATTGGCGGCCTCCCCTTGTTAAGTCACCGTACAGTGTGTATGACGGTATTACCTGTTTGAATAAGAACGGTTTCTCCTCAAGTATCTACAGGGTGAAACGTATTTAAACCGACAAACTATGGTAGGTTGTAGGGGACATCAAAACAAATATTTTTCCCTGATGTCATTTTTTCCTGTCGGGCTTATTTAAACCAGTGGAGGCCGTATAACGCTCTTCAGTTGTTAAAGGCCGTATTACGATCTTTAGTTGTTAGAGGGCGTATTACGCTCTTCAGTTGTAGGCAACTCCTGTCCACCAGTGTTGTAGTGCATTGTCTATGTCTACTAATGGAGTGATACACATGGAGTGAGTAAACTGATGTGGTTGGTGCGTACTACGTAGCGCACCACAACGGACGAGCTGCGCAGCGGGTTTATCAACAACAGTATCCTAATCGCCGTATCCCGCGTCATACGACTTTTGCTGCTGTGTACCAACGTCTGCGTGAGACCGGGTCATTTAGCAGATTACCTAGACAGGGACGCCGTCGCACTTTAAGAAAGCTGCAATTTGAGGAAGCTGTCTTGCAGCATGTGGAGAGCGATCCTTCAATCAGTACTCGTGCAATTGCACGTAAATAGGGACGAATCAGACGACTGTAAGAATAGTCCTTCGAGAGCAATTGTAACGTACATTTCACTTACAACGTGTCCACAACCTAGAACCAGATGATTATCCACCCAGTGCACAGTTTTCGCAGTGGTACCTGGAACAGTGTGAAATGCATCCTACATTTCCATCCTGTGTGTTGTTTACCGATGAATCACAGTTCGAGCGTAATGAAGTCTTCAACATGCACAATTCGCATGTTTGGAGTGAGAATAACCCACATGCCACAGTTACTAGAGCTCATCAAGTGCGGTTCTTCGTTAATGTGTGGGTCGATGTTGTTGGGGACTGTTTAATTGGACCGTATCTGCTACCTAGGCCATTGAATGGCAGGCACTATTACAATTTTCTCTCCAGAGCATTGCCAGAATTGCTGGAAGACGTCCCGCTCCCTACAGGACAACACATTCCAACATGACGGGGCGCCGGCACATTTCAGTCGTTGTGTGCGTCGATTCCTGGACCGACGGTTCCCAGAAACGTGGACTGGCAGAGGTGGTCCTGTACCATGGCCTGCTTGATCCCCAAATATGGCCCTTCTGGACTTTTTGGTGTGGGGAGAGATGTGCAACCTTGTTTACGCAACTCCTGTTGCATCAGAAGAGGATCTGGTTGCCCGGATAGTAGCAGCAGCAGGAACAATTCAGGATACTCCTGGGGCTTTTGCCCGTGTCAGACAGAACATGATCCGAAGGTGTAACCTTTTTTTACGTGTCAATGGAGGCATTTTTGGAAATCTACTGTAATTGAAATTGGGTTGTGTTAATGTGTTGTCTCTTGGTCATAAAAAATGGAAATATGTTTGTTGGTTTAATTAATTTGCCACCAGAGAAATCTTCCTCTACCGGTTTAAATACTTCTCATAGGAAAAAACATTACGGAAAAATATTTGTTTTGATGTCCCCTACAACCTCCCAGAGTTTGTCGGTTTAAATAATTTTCACCCTGTATACTCGTGTAATTACGTCACGTTTATTATTACTTGTTTTGTTCACCTTTTTAAGTCATTGCTTACGTAATGTTTCATCAGTTAATAACATGCTAAAATTGTCTTGTCGTTTCTTCCGTGCACAAGCATTCATGTCTTCATCCGGTCTTGTTATTAGTGTGTGGGCTCATTTTATTCACTTGTATGTATTTACCTTCATTTACCTATTGTTCAAGTAGCCAGTACGTTTTATGATGTTTTTCTTCCTATATCAGTTTTCTGAACCATTTCAGATCTGAAGATGGCAGACTACTTAGCCGAAACTATAAATAAATCATTGTTAAAATTTTGCTAGAAGAACTTCACATCAAAAATCTTTAACGTTAAAAAAAAAAGAGGCCCGGTCTTCGAAGCTCGCCCTTTGGTTTCTATTTTAAGCCACACTTTTGGGGCCGTCGAGTTAGTGTGTCTGTTCTAAGTTCACGTTGTTTTGTGTAGGCTAGAATGTGGATGCAGACTTAGGAATCACTGCTTTTACATCAGTTCAGCAATCAATATTGTTTTTAGAAAAGATCGCGTTTTGTATGCATGAGTTGCGATTGTGTTTTGTTCTGTCTGGATCAGTCCATGTGCCTTCAGTGTAAACTTTTTGGTTAAGTTCAGTGTTTCCCCCATTCCTAATAAGTGCGCAGATTTCTAGTTTGTCGTAGTGTACAACATGAATGAGTTTGATTAGGTGCAACGGATTTCGTGTTCTACAAGAACTGACCCATTGCTGGTTCCTAGCAATCTAAATTTCCCTACTCATTCGATCATTTAACCGCCCTCAGCGAACTTTCCACATCCTTCCAAGTGCAGTTCCTTCCGGTTTATCGTGTTTCTACCATTTTACACCCATCATGTCAAATTTGTCTTTTATGTGGTGCCGACATTCACGAGTATTTCGATATGCGATTTACGGTCAGGAAACCTTTCGATAAGAGTGAGCCGGTCGAAGTGGCCGTGCGTTTCTAGGCGCTACATTCTGGAACCGAGCGACCGCTACGGTCCCAACTTCGAATCCTGCCTCGGGCATGGATGTGTGTGATGTCCTTAGATTAGTTAGGTTTCATTAGTTCTAAGTTCTAGGCGACTGATGACCTCAGAAGTTAAGTCGCATAGTGCTCAGAGCCATTTGATAAGTGAGCTACATTTATTAAATATATTCAACTCCTATGTCTGTGGTAACAGACCCGTTTAACACATCTTTTCGAAATTATTGTGTTTTTGCAGGTTGGCTCTGACCCCGTAGTCTGACACATTATCTTCTTTAAGTGCATGGTGCTAAATCTGCTGAGTAAAACGAACCCCAGTATGTATGGTAGTGCTCCCACATTTCGAGACACCCCGTAATCAGTGCACTCTTCTTCTACTGGCGTAGCAGTAGTAATGGTTCCGCATAGTCTGATTGACCATTCGGTGCAGATCGGAATTATTCATTTGTAGACAATCCCCATCCAGCACCCTTCCAAGAGGTCTTTGCCGTTGATTAGGTTAACGAAGCGTTCTAATGTCTACTATGTATATATGAGGCACCATATACGATCAATACTTGTCCGCAATGTATCCACTGTGTTCTTTGTTACTAGAGTTTCATTGTAATAAATATTCAGTCTTATCTTGCAATTGAAAGTCCAGGATGGAATGTAAAACATTATAAGAAGGAAAGCTGCTACTCACCATATAGCGTAGACGTTGAATCGCAGTTAGGCACAACAAAAAGATTTTGACAATTAAAGCTTTCGGCCATTCGCCTTCGCCAACAATAGACACACATAGGCACACACACTCACGCAAATGCAACTTAAACACGCGACTGCAGTCTCAGACACTGAAACCACATTGCCAATCTTATCTGATATCGTTTCCAGTTGGTCTAATTTCCTCTCAAGCTCCGCTTTCCCTGGTAAACAATCAGTAACCAGGACAACCTCTTACCTAAAAGATTTCCTCGTCATAAAAATCTCAGTGGGATGTAATGACTCCCGCTACGTTTCCTAAATCCACAAAGAACCGATCGTCACTGTCAATTAGTTACGCGTCGTAACTTTTGGCTGTCGAGTTGGCGAGGGCTTGCTCTGTAACTTACCACAGTTTCGTACGACATTGCACATACAGTGAGAGGCAATAAGACAAAAAGAGAGAACGTAGGCGATTAAATTTTCGTCCCGATCTATTGACAATCCTGAGTATTTTAGAAAATCAATGTCTTATGGTGAAAGGTGCAGTGCCAAGGAGCACAGCAATCTGTGTTATGAAAGAATAGGCGTTGTAACGCCCCAAGGACAGAAAACCCCAGTTAACAAACTTTGGGAAAACTTGAAGTAGGGAAGTGAGTCATCTTGACAGCGCCAACAACTATTGGTGATAAAGAAAAATTACACTGATAATGTTTTGATTAATAACTATAACCCTTAAATACTGAGAGTAACATACAAAAAGAGGAGATAAAAGGAAAGGGTTGTCATGCATTATCTTTTATACATCTATAGAATAAATTTAAATTCATATGAACGAAGGTTAGCCGGCCGGAGTGGCCGTGCGGTTCTAGGCGCTGCAGTCTGGAACCGAGCGACCGCTATGGTCGCAGGTTCGAATCCTGCCTCGGGCATGGATGTGTGAGATGTCCTTGGGTTAGTCAGGTTTAAGTAGTTCTAAGTCCTAGGCGACTGATGACCTCAGAATTTAAGTCGCATAGTGCTCAGAGCCATTTTGAAGGTTAAATCTAAGGAGGTAATTCGGTCAAAGATAACATTTGCCATGGAAGAGAGTTGTAGCCGCATCGAAAAGGAATTTCAATGCGCCTACAATGCAGTTCGGATAAGGAAATGTTTAGTTAGTTGCTCATGAGTCGCTCTAGAGTACTATTGCGATAGTCTTCTGGAAGCAAACGCTGTTAGATTGTTTCAGTTGTGAAAGTTCGATAGTTCGTGAGAGAGAGACTAAAGCAATTCTCAATCATTCGACTGAATAAAGCAATCTTTACCGTTATTAAAGCGACGGTGATTTTGAGTGATACTGATTTACTGCACTTAACCTTCGGACTGAAGAACAGTTGCGAACTTGATAGTAATGGATCAGTGACAAGAAAACTATTCGTAGTCTTGAGTAGGACACAATAATACAAAGTCATGAAGAAAAACAAATACACCGTTCAATCAAAAGTGGTTGTCAACGTCACGATCACTGGACTGATGAGAAGTTAATCTTGAATGACATATCGGTGTTTGTGCGTGATAGGGACAAACAATTAATTACAAAAAAGATTAATGAACTATTAGTCAAGAGATAAATCATATGTGTCGCCTACATGATTCAAGGAACAATATTACGTATGTTCATGCTAGTGATAGAGTCTTTTACACATTTTAGGTGTCTGTGTGAAGACAGGAATAACAGACAGTGAAAGGTAAATAATATAAAAATCAGCATTACGGCTTGTTACAAGGACGTTACTGCAACATAACTGGTCTCTGGAGTTACGTTGGACCGTTGTTATTCATTTGACATAGGAACGGAATTACGAACAGCAATTATTAATCCTCTTTAAGGATGATGTGAAAAACGACCGTAATGATAGGATTAAGAATCAAGATTTCACTCCTCAACGAAACTAACCGGGCATAAGATAAAAGATAAACAATTGATCAGTTAACACAAACTGATAAGACTGTTACGGACGAACAATAGAAATATTTCTTAACTGCGCGAGGAGCCGTGTTTTACGAGGGTTACAGGTGCTATTCCACGTCGTACTGACGGGGACGTACATCATTACGAGTCGCATCTCCTCCCGACGAGTGCAGAAGGAGGGAAGGGACGTCCCAGCGCCCATGCCAATCTTAGGGATATCCTATTTAATTTAAGGCAGAGACCAGTCTTAAGCTGGGTCTTGGTTGCTCAGCACATTACTGAAGACAATAAGTGTGATCAATAAGTGTGATAGTTCTCGATGGACAAATAGTACCCAAGATGATCACTCTATAAGACATTGACAAAAAGTAACAGATTTAGATACATTTACTGCTTTGATCGTTGAAAGAATCCAGAACGACCTGGAGTCAGAAGGCAACAACAGTTTTCAGTTTTTGTCTAGTGCTTCCGCTCTTAGTTTGTTGTACCTTAAGTATTCTGCTAAAAGTACTGTGTTACCTCTAGATCTGCTTTATGAAGAGTGAACGATTCCAGCAGTTGATACGCCTCATCCCAGCGAAAGGCTCCGCGAAGCTTGCAAGTCGGTTGAGACAGTGTTTGGCCATGAAAGATATTCACCTGGAATTCTATAGGATCTGAGGCAGTAATCGAAGGCACTATGACACCTGTTACCCTTCAAGTTTGACGCCTTCCCTGACGGCGACTGCATCTTCCAGCGGGATAACTCGGTGTCAGAAAGCCAGATTCGTGCTATAGTGATTTGAGGAGTATAGTAGATATCTCACGTTTATGTCTTCGTCACCGAATTCGTCTGATGTGAACATGACCGAAGACATCTGGAACGGTTATAATTTTTGAGAACCACGTGACCTGTGCTGCACCATCTAGCGACACATATCCCCGGAAAAATATCAAGGACTTTAGAAAGCCAAACTACGTAGGATCGTTGCTGCTTTGCGTTCCAAATGTGAACCAACATGTGATTAAGCAGGTGATAATAATTTCTACTCAAAACAACGAACGTAACCTGTTGTAATAATATTCCAAGAGTTGATCTCTTAAGAAGACTTGCAATGGAATCAGTATGTTTCAGCCCACTGTCGACTTGTAGCTCTGTCTCGTACTATATGGATCGTAAACAGTAAAAAACTCCGCTCTTCACGATTAGATGGGTAAAAGGAAGTATGGGACATGCTCAATTACTTCATGAAAGAACGCAGCACCCACGTGGTTATTTTCAGCAACCAGTAAATACTTAAAAGCAACAGTTCAAAATGATTTTTAGATAGGATTTCTCATAAAGAGCATTCAACAACTACAGTTTCCCATACAAGGAGCAGAACTGCTACTGATTATAGAATTTAGATGCATGATGTCTTCACTGCTGCAGCCTCTTTCCTACGTCACAGATTTCACTGACTTGAAATGTTATTTCATCTGTCTCTACATACTTCTTTTCATTACTACTTCACCGTGGAAATGTTTATTTATGTACTGATCTTGTGTTACTTATGTGATTTTGGCTTCTAACGAAGTTTATTTCTTTCGTCTGGATTTTCTGTTCTCCCTAACCGGAACGGTATATATTTCAGTCCGTGGGTCAGACTTCGCACACAAAACACAACATGGTTAACGTAGATTTCCTGAGTACTTTGTTATCCGATAGGAGTGGTTGTCGTGGTCTATGGGTAGATACTTTCAATAGTATTCACAAACGTCGTGGTTCCTAGATTAAGCCCCACCCAGTGTTTAAATTCTGTATAAAATGCATCAGCAATGGTGGCTGACGACTCCTGTTGTATGGAATCGTTGTCTTTCTGCCAAAAGCTCTTGCAGAGATCGAGGGAGAACTGACAGAATTATTCACGAACAACCTCTTCTGTGGCTGGAAACTGCCCCTAAAATGTAGAAGAATAAGCAGTGACCAACGGCCTGAGGACGCAGATGGTAATGCATCAAAGACCTACAATATGCATCCACAGGGCACGTGAACAGTAACTGAAAAAGTGTCGTCATGATCTTTCCATTGGCAAAAGATTAGTCCTCCATTTGGATGTCCTGAAGGAACTGCCTAGGGGAAGGGGACCATGAGATAAAGATCGAATAATCAAGAAAAGCATAACATTCTACCACTCGCAGCAAGGAAAGTCAGTCGTTTGGCTGATTAAGTGTAACTGTCACGATGACAACGAGGTCATTAGAGACGGAGCAAAAGCTCGGGCTGTTTCAAGGATGGGGAAAGAAATCAGCCGTGCCCGTTCAAAATGCAAAGGTTTAGTCTAGATATGGTGGGGGTCAGTGAGGTGAAATGGAAAGACGATATGCACCACTCGTCACAGAAATATAGCGTAAAACCAAGAGCTGCTGAAATTGTTGTAATAGGAGTAGGTTTCGTCATGAATGGGAGGGTAAGGCAGAAAGTGAGTTACTGTGAACAATTCAGTCATAGGTTTGTTCTCATCAGGAGGAACATCTATAGTTCAGGGGTACATGCTGACGCCGCAAGCAAAAGATGAAGAGATAAAGTAAATGAGGATATTGAAAGGGTAATTCAGTACATAAAGGGACATGAAAATCTTATGACTTGGGTGACTGGAAAATGGTAGCAGGGGAAGGAACAGAAGAAAGAGTTACGGAAGAATATGGACTTTGTGTTAGGAATAAGAGAGGAGAAAGACTAATTGAGTATTGCAATCAATTTCACCTAGTATTAGGGAATAATCTATTCAACCATCAGAAGAGGGGTTGTTATACTTGGAAAAGGCCAAGGAATATGGGAAGGTTCTGGTGGATTGGATCGTGGTCAGAGATTCCGAAATCTGATATTGGGTTGTGTCGTGTACTCAGTCATATAACAGTTAAGAAAGAATGAAGAGTAGGCTCAAGTTGAAGATAATCGTCCGGATTAATCATTATGTAAAGAAGTCGGATACGGAAGTACTGAGAAATGATGAGACGCTTTGCAGGTTCTCTTGTTCTTACTCATCCCCCCTACAGCCGCGATCTCACACCTTTCGACTTCCATCTGATTGGTCCAATGAAGGGCGCACTCTGAGGAGGCAGTAAGTGGATGACGTGGAAGTCATTGTACAGCAAGATGTTGGCTCCGACGTCGACCAGTAGAGTGGTAGAATTTGGGCATTCAGGCTCTCCTAGTAAGGTGGTGTAAGGCCGTCGTATTGTAAGAATATCATGTTGAAAAATAGTGTTTCGTAGCCAGAAGAATGAGGAATCATTTGGAATAAGTTTGAGAATTGAAATCCTGAATAAAACCAACCTGCTTTCAAAAACAAAGAAGAGAAAGTGTTGTATGGCTCATTGAACGTCCCTCTTAGATATACTAGGGTAATTTTTGGCTAGCGGATGGCTAGGAAGAAGAGCGTGAACGTGTTGTTTGATGAAGGCAAGTACAAACCGTCCTATGTGATTTCAGTAAAGAAGTCTTTCAAGTGAGCTTTCTGGAATGTGAGGTTTGGGGTTAAAATTCGAGCTGTATGTGTGTGTGCACATGGTTTATAAGCAGCTCTCTCATGCCTCGGCAAGTCTGACTGTTGCACGACCACGTCGTAATTTCAGGACGTAGAAGGCAGTATTGTATGGCGGGTAGATGCAGTCTTTCTGTGTTAGTTTTTGACTATATTAATTTACACTGCTGTTAAATGTTTATGGAACCATTTTCCAGCAGGAGCTTTAATTTCAATGGTACAATTATGTTACGGTATAACGATACCCAGCGAGTGAGACTGTGTTTCTCAAGCAGTTGCCTACATATCTGAGTAATAGACTGTGCGAAGGACGTCAGACATGATGGTAGTTATGATTAATTCGCAGTGACCTCTATTAACTGATGCTGAACTTCCTGTGTATTCTATAAGCTAATTTGGTTTGGCCTTCTGCTTTCATTTGCATTCACTGTAATAGTGCATATTTACATACGGCTTTTAATATTTTAATTGTTACTGGGTATTGCATACTTTTCAGCGTGGAATTCTGTTTAGCGTACTGCCATTTTTTAAATAGCATAAACTCATTACCTGATTTCAATATTTTTCGTTATTACTGGTTTTATTCTTTGGAGTTGTACCATCACTGTGAATTTACATTACTTGCTATTGTCTTTTGCATATGACTTCTACTGAGGAAGAGTTATTTTGTCAAAAAATACGGGTGACTGATCAGATTTAAAAGTATTTTTAGTGAAATTTTGTAAACTGAGATTTTATGTGATTAGTAAATAAATGGTTAAAAGCGTACGTTCAGTCACAGCTCTACCCAATCCTATTATACCCAATATCACTTTGCAACAAGGAATGTAAGTGCGAAGAAATCGTGAGTGGCTGGCCGCGGTGGCCGAGCGGTTCTAGGCGCTTCAGTCCGGAACGGCGCGACTGCTACGCTAGCAGGTTCGAATCCTGCCTCGGACATGGATGTGTGTGTGATATCTTTAGGTTAGTTAGGTTTAAGTAGTTCTAAGTTCTAGGGGACTGATGACCTCAGATGTTAAGTACCGTAGTGCTCAGAGCCATTTGTACCAAATCGTGAGTTTCAGAGTAAATACCTCAGTTAAATGCTGAAAGAAGGAAGAGCTAAAATGATCAGGGTATAGCAATGTCAGTCACTCGGAAATAAAGTACATAAGAAGTGCTTCGAAGCCAAAACGTAACTACAAGAGGCTAAATGTGAGAAACTCGAAAAATAAATGTTTCTCAGAAAAAATGACAGAGCAAACAGAAACGTCAAAATAGCTTTTAAATTTAAAGGTAAAAGCAAGAGTGCAGTGTTGATTCCACTGTTAAGCGAAATGGAGAGATTGAACAGGCGGAAAGGGTACACCATGTCAAGTGCTAAATCGACATTAACACGTTGCGATCCATTAGGTCTCACATAAAGCTGGACATTGCATTGTGTAAGGTGTGCTGTTCCCACAACACACAGGGTGGTGGAAATAAAATATAGAGGCAGTCTTTATTATTGACAAAACTGTGGAAGATATCAAAACATACGGAAACTGGGAGAGTTTGCAACATTGTGGAGTGTTTCCAAACAGCTACCCGAAAGCGACAACCACTACATTTAATCTGCTGCTCCCTATTGATAGGGTAGTAGATGTCTCTGTGTTCCGTTTTCCGAGAGACAAAGAGCACTGATTCCTCATATTGCACACGGGTACATGGTCAGTGTTTCGTTGTCCTACATGTTGGTTGTCCTGACCTTCAAACCTAAAATAGGAAGGCGTCCAGTCCTGGTGGAAGGTATTGACGAGGTTGCTATTAATGTAACTAACAATTCAGCATGTACGCCGGGTAGTATTAGTGCTTGTACAGCTTTAAGAGAACTTTCTATCGGGATGGTCAAAAGTGCGCAAAACTTTTTTGATTTATGTTACTACGATACCCAGACAAGAAACACACCGAAAGTGGAACGCCATGATGTGCAGTAACGTTCTGCATTTGATCTTCAGTTTCTGGCATGAATAGAATTTGGTTGCATGCGGTGGGCAACATTCTGTGGAGTGACGAGGCACATTTTGCACTACAAGCTGCCATGAACGCATAGAACTGCCGAATTTGGATTACTCTTAAACCCCATGTCGTGCATAAAGAGCAGTTGCAACCGCTCTATGTGTCTGTATCGCATTGGTTCACAAGAATCATTATTCGTGATTCGTTCTTCTTTGAAGAGAATACATCCAGAGGGCGTCAGGTATACCATGACGTCCACGCATTAGAAATACCTCCTTGTACACCATGCAGTTTCTGCTCTGGAAGAGTGCAGTTGTGTGGAAACCACTATATTCATACAATATAGATAATAATTAAATGAACAGAATGACTTTCTCAATTCTTTAACCCTTTCTGTGCACGTTCAATTCCTAATTCACTAGGCATGGAAACATTTCCATACCTCCTTATTGCATTCGCAGCACCAGACTTGCACCTGGTGGCAAATAATTTTTTCCAGGGCAAAGTGATTCCACACTAACACATTAGCGTGCCAACCAAGTTTGGCTGGCATGCGATGATTGCAATCCACACTGGACCCTCACGAGTAGCTTCACGTTAATTATAATCACAAAAAGAACTTGACATTAAAATTGATCACTAGGAAACAGACCAAGTTAAGGAATTCTGCTACACTGTAAGCAATATAAGGAATGTTGAACGAAGCAAGGAGGACATAAAAAGCAAACTAGCAGAGGTAAGGATGGTATTCACGGCTGGAAGAAGCCTGCCAGTATCAAACATCGTCCTTCATCTGAGGTCGAAATTTCTGAGAAGACGTTTTTGGAGCGAATGGCAGTGAATCATGCACTGTGAGAACACTGGAAAAGAAGATAATCGAAGTGTTCGATATTTGGTGTTACAGAAATGTTGAAAATTAGGTGAAATGATAAGATAAGAAATAGATTCTCTCCATTATCGACGAATAAAGAACATACTGGAAACACTAACTGGCAGAAGGTTCAGGTTGAGAGAATATGTGTTAAGGTATCAGGGCATAACTACCATGGCACAAACTACAGTTATAGAATGAAAAACATGTAGTGGAAATAACAGATTGGAATGCATCCAACATGCAATTGAGGGCGTAAGGTGCAATGCCTACTCTGGGTAAAGCAGGATGACACAGGAGATGTACTCGTACTGGATCGCATGAAAACATTCTGATGGCTAAAGACTGAAAAACAGCAGGTTCTCCACAGTTCCACTCTCGAAAAACCGCGCGCAGGAAACACGAGCACTGAAATCTTTCCGTGCGAGTACTGAGTTCTCTACTTTGTTACGATGATCATTTCTCCCTATGTAGGTGGGCACCAAAAACATATTTTCACACTCTGAGTAGAAATTTGGCGGTTGGAATGTCATGAGAAGGTTCTGGCGCAGTGAAAAATGCCTTTGTTTTAATGGCTGCCACCACAATTCATGTGTCATATCTGTGGCGCTCTCCCCCAAAATAAGCTGCCCCTCTCTGAACTTTATCGACGTCCTGATGCAGATCCCACACCACACAGCAGTACTCCAGAAGAGGGCAGAAAAGCATAGTGTAAGTAGTCTCTTTAGCAGATCGCTTAAATTTTCTAAATATTCTGCTAATATACCACAGTCTTTGGTTTGCTTTCCCCACAACATTATCTATGTGATCTATCCAGTTTAAGTTATTTGTATTTAGTTGAGTTAACAGCCTTTAGATTTGTATGATTTATCGTGTAACTGAAATCTATCGGATCCTTTTTCATTGTTCATGTGAATGACTTCATACTTTTCAAGATTTAGAGCCAATTGCCATTTCTTGTACCATTCATATATTTTGCTTAAATAATTTTGCAATTCGTTTTGATTGTCTGATGACTTTACACGACGATAAATGACGCCATCATCTGCAAACATTTAAGAGGAGTGCTCAGATTGTCACCTAACCTTTGTATAGATCAGGAACAATAGAGGTCTGATAGAAATTCCCTGGGGAACAACTGATATTACTTCTGTTTTACTCGATGAATTTTAGTGAATTATTAGGAACTGTAAACTTTTTGACAAGAAATCACGACTCCAGTCACACAGATGAGGCGATGCTTCCTAGGCAAGTAATTTAGTCAGAAGTCGCTTGTGAGGAACCGTGTCAAAATCGTTCTGGAAATCTACAAATATGGCATCAACTTAACGTCCCCTGTCGATAGCACTCATTACTCCACGAGAATGAAGAGCCAGTTGTAAATCCCAAGACCTGCGTTGGATATTTGTCAATAACTCGTTTCTTTTTCGAGGTGATTCATAATGTTCGACTGCATTATATGTTCCAGAATCCTTGAGTAAATCGACTTTGGTGATATTGGTCTGTAATTTGGCGGGTTACTACTGTTTCCTTTCTTGGGTATTGGTGTGACTTTGCAACTTTCCAGTCTTTGGATACGGATCGTTTTACGAGCAAGCGGTTGTATGTGACTGTTAAGTAAGTAGGTGTTGCATCAGCACATTGTGAAAGGAACCTAACTGGTATAACATCTGGACCGGGAAGCCTTGCCTTTCTTAAGTATTTTAAGCTGCTTCGCTACACCGTGGATATCTACTAAATTACTCATGTTGGTAGTTGTTCATGATTAGAATTCTGGAGTATTTACTTCGTCTTCTTTTATGGAGGACTTTCGGAAGACCGTGTTTAGTAACTCTGCTTTAGTGGCACTGTCACCAGTGACATCACTATTGTTATCGCGCAGTGAAGGTGTTCATTGCGTCTCGACGGTGTACTTTACATACGACAAGAAACTATTTTCGTTTTCTACCAGTTTTCGAGACAGAGTTTCGTTGGGGAAACTATTAATGTTACCTCGCATTGAAGTTTGAGCTAAATAGCGAGCTTGTGTAAAATTTCGTCAATCTTGTGTATTTTGCATTCTTTTAGGTTTGGCTTGCTTTTTCGTTGCTTCTGCAATAGCGTTATGACCGTTTTGTGTGATGATCTAGTGTCTGGTATTTCGAATTGAATGAATGTGGGATTTAATTCTGATTGCATGCTGAAGGATATTTGAATTTGTTACTAATCTCATTTGCATGATTTTCACTGCATTACTCTGATCTGTTCAATGTGTTCAGTGTCTCTTGACTTCTCACTTAAGATTCCCATTCGCATCATTCGGTCGTCGGCAAATCCCGGGGCGTTAAATCTATTTTGTGTATCTATTTAACTATAGATTTGTGTCAGGAAGACATTTCTGAAAGTATTTGTATGGAGTGTAGCCATGTATGGAAGTGAAACATGGACGATAACTAGTTTGGACAAGAAGAGAATAGAAGCTTTCGAAATGTGGTGTTACAGAAGAATGCTGAAGATTAGATGGGCAGATCACATAACTAATGAGGAAGTATTGAATAGGATTGGGAAGAAGAGAAGTTTGTGGCACAACTTGACCAGAAGAAGGGATCGGTTGGTAGGACATGTTCTGAGACATCAAGGGATCACCAATTTAGTATTGGAGGGCAGCGTGGAGGGTAAAAATCGTAGGGGGAGACCAAGAGATGAATACACTAAGCAGATTCAGAAGGATGTAGGTTGCAGTAGGTACTGGGAGATGAAGAAGCTTGCACAGGATAGAGTAGCATGGAGAGCTGCATCAAACCAGTCTCAGGACTGAAGACCACAACAACAACATTTAACTATTTGGTCCTTTAATATATCAAATGTTAGTAAGGATAAAGTACTTTCTTCTGGAGCTCCTGTGTTTCGATCGGTTGGTACAGTGGGGCATTAAAGAGAGTATTTAAATAAAGGTATTCATTGGAGAAGGAACTACACCGAGAGAAGCAAATAGTGGGAACTAGTCTTAAAGTCTCTGTTAATCCACTGTGGACATGGGACAGCGACTCGTCATATATTAAGAGTGATATTCGCCCAACAGCCGTGCAATTGAGAAGTTATTTCATTTTATTTTCTCTGCCAGTTTCGGCAATTCATTATTCCATCTTAAAGTCACAGTCACGTCTTCTCGGGTAGGACTCGAGAATTCGCGACTTCCAGAAACATCTGGCCTTAGTATACCAATATCGATTATTTTTCGGAGGGGCGTATAGGGCCTCAAGATGGCATAATGAACTGCCGAAAGTGATAGCGAAAATAAAATAAAATAACTTGTCAATTGCACGGCTGATAGTTGATTTTCGTTGTTGAATAGTCTTAAAGTGGTTGAAATAGAAAATTATCCCATTTTTCCTTTCACTTTTCGTAAACTGAGTCTCTGCTGTTTGTTACGTAGGGGTGTACTATTTGTATTTTACATGTACCTACCAGTTTACTAACAGTATTTTCACAGCAGTTGTTAATGCTGGTGTAAGCTTTTATGTTTAACAATGCTGTGAAACTGTCGTGTGGCTAACCCAAAAATAAAATTTGTTGCAGAATAGGGGCATAGGGGGTTGCTGATTTCTTACAAAATTCCGTATGGATTAACCTAAGCCCTGAGGTAAAACTTGACTCCATTGAAATCTTAGACTTTATAAAGGAAATATTCCAATCTGTTCTTGATCATATTTCATACAGTATGTTATGTATCATACTTCATACACTCTCGCAGAGTCAACAGAACAGAGATATATGAATGCAGGACCGAGCGAGGTGGCGCAGTGGATAGCACACTGGACTCGCATTCGGGAGGACGACGGTTCAATCCCGTCTCCAGCCATCCTGATTTAGGTTTTTCGTGATTTCCCTAAATCGTTTCAGGCAAATGCCGGAATGGTTCCTTTGAAAGGGCACGGCCGATTTCCTTCCCCGTCCTTCCCTAACCCGAGCTTGCTCTCCGTCTCTAATGACCTCGTTGTCGACGGGACGTTAAACAACACTAACCTAACCTAACCTATGAATGCAGGAAAAACAGAATGTGAATCTTCTTCTGGTTTGGTCTCAAAATGGTTCAAATGGCTCTAAGCACTATGGGACTTAATATCTGAGGTCATCAGTCACCTAGACTTAGAACTACTTAAACCTAACTAACCTAAGGAGATCACACACATCCATGCCCGAGGCAGGATTCGAACCTGCGACCGTAGCAGCAGCGCGGTTCCGGACTGAAGCCCCTAGAACCGCTCGGCCACAGCGGCTGGCTGGTTTGGTCTAAATCATGCTTTCCGATCGAGCTCAAATGCATTTTGGAAGCAGTCGTTTAGTTTCTACTTCTGTACAGAGATTGAAGATGATGGAATAAGTAATTTATTTTAATCCGGGGGGCACAAAACTCTTTTTAGACCGTAAATTAACTGAACTACACTATCTGACAGAAAAAGTGAAGCACTCAGAAAGTGCACATATGTTAGGAATGCAGCTACTGCTGGTCTCCGACTAGTGGCGAGAGAAGACACAGAATGCTACCGGGACGCTGTTACCTGTTCTCGGTTGGCAGGCGCCCATGTGAAGGAGTCGTGATTTGCTTGGTGCACAGTACAGTGATCTTGCCTTGTGGAGGTCACTCGTGGTCGACCGCGACATCGACAACTGTGCAACGACTGAGAGATGATACTACCGAGATGGCACCAAAGTCTACGGCCTTTTTGTCTCACACAGTGAGAAATATGATGTGAAGTGTGTGTTTCGACCACCATCTACGATTATGATCATTTTAGGTTCCGTAAACGATGATCTTGGTTATTGTGGGGCAGGTGTCTACTGCCTGCCTTGAAAGTTGTGACATGTCATAGTATCGGTCAGACTATCAGAGCAGTGGAGGACCGGTGTACTGGGCATAAGCGGCACACAGGCTTACAACAGCCGAGCAAATCCGCCGCTGCAGTACGTTGTCTTGGCACGGGCCATCCTATGGAATACAACAACACGAAGATTCTGTTACGCACTTCCCGCTATTGAGGTAGTGTTACTATGGAAGCTGTTGAAATGAACTCAGCTAGAAACCTTATGAATGAAGATGGTGGTTGTTGTTTAAATTTTGCGTGGAATCCAGCTCTCTCCCTTTTCACAAAACAGAGGGACAGAGGTACTTCATTCGTTGACTTTAAATTTCACTATCGACAACTTCTGACGTCGGTCATCTTTGGTTTGTGGTGGCTGTAGTGTCTACAATGTGTATGAGTGTTATCTCTTCGAAGCTTTAAATTCGCTTGCACAACGCTTACTTGTTGCAGTTTTGCCTTGAAAATGGCCCGGCTTTCTCCTGTGGAAATATCTGTGGTTGTGTACGACGTCACCCCTCTTAATTCCCTAAGTTACTTTAACAGTGTTCGGAAATCTGTGGAAATCCGACCATGTTTTCCGAGTTGCTTCAGTTCTTCGTTGAGGCAGTGTATACAGGGTGGTCCATTGATAATGACCGGGCCAAATATCTCACGAAATAAGTATCAAACGAAAAACTACGAAGAACGAAACCTGTCTAGCTTGAAGGGGGAAACCAGATGGCGCTATGGTAGGCCCGCTAGATGGTGCTGCCATACGTCAAACCGATATCAATTGCATTTCTTTATATAGGAACCCCCATTTTTTATTACATATTCGCTTAGTACGTAAAGAAATATGAATGTTTTAGTTGGACCACTTTTTTCGCTTTGTGATAGATGGCTCTGTAATAGTCACAAACGTATAAGTACGTGGTATCACGTAACATTCCACCAGTGCGGACGGTATTTGCTTCGTGATACATTACGCGTGTTAAAATGGACTGTTTACCAATTGCGGAAAAGGTCGGTATCCTGTTGATGTATGGCTATTGTGATCAAATGTCCAACGGGCGTGTGCTGTGTATGCTGCTCCATCCAAGTGCCCGGACCGTTCGCCGGATAGTTACGTTATTTAAGGAAACAGGAAGTGTTGAGCCACATGTTAAACGTCAACCACGACCTGCAACAAATGATGATGCGCAAGTAGTTGTTTTAGCTGCTGTCGCGGCTAATCCGCACATCAGGAGCAGACAAATTGCACGAGAATCGGGAATCTCAAAAACGTCGGTGTTGAGAATGTGGTGTCACCGCCAGAGACCACACTTGCTCGGTGGTAGCCTTTAAATCGGCCGCGGTCCGTTAGTATAAGTCGGACCCGTGTGTCGCCACTATCAGTAATTGCAAACCGAGCGCCGCCACACGGCAGGTCTAGTCTAGAGACTCACTAGCACTCGCCCCAGCTGTACAGCCGACTTTGCTAACTATGGTTCACTGACTACATACGCTCTCATTTGCAGAGACGACAGTTTAGCATAGCCTTCAGCTACGTCGTTTGCTACGACCTAGCAAGGCGCCATATTCAGCTACTATGTATCCTGAACAGATAATATTGTTAATCGTGTACCGTCGAGAGCGACGTTCATCATTAATGGATTGAAGTTAAGTATCAAACTAATTACGTCCGCTTTCTGAATTCTAATTTCTTGTCATGATCCAGACGTCACGTCAGTATAGTTCTTCCCTCCTCACGCCAGCCTGCGTGAGCTAAAACGCGTGCATTTCGGCCTCCTCTAGTAACACTGTGTTGGCTCTTCTGCCAACCCAACAGAGAATGCTACATCAACATCAGTTGCACCTGTACCATATTTCTATGCACCAGGAATTGGATGGCGACTACTTTGAACGTCGTGTACAGTTCTCACGTCAGTATAGTTCTTCCCTCCTCACGCCAGCCTGCGTGAGGTAAAACGCGAGCATTTCGGCCTCCTCTAGTAACACGGTGTTGGCTCTTCTGCCAACCCAACAGAGAATGCTACATCAACATCGATTGCACCTGTACCATATATCTATGCACCAGGAATTGCATGGCGACTACTTTGAACGTCGTGCACAGTCCTGCCACTGGACACAAGAGAAATTACGGGAGGATGACAGATTTTTTGCACGCGTTCTATTTAGCGACGAGGCGTCATTCACCAACAGTGGTAACCTAAACCGGCATAATATGCAGTATGGGGCAACGTAAAATCCACTATGGCTGCGACAAGTGGAACATCAGCGAACTTGGCGGGTTAATGTATGGTGCAGCATTATGGGAAGAAGGATAATTGGACCCCATTTTATCGATGGATATCTAAATGGGGCAATGTATGCTGATTTCCTACGTAATGTTCTACCGATGTTGAAACAAGATGTTTCACTGCGTGACAGATTGGCGATGTACCTCCAACATGATGGATGTCCGGCACATAGCTCGCGCGTGGTTGAAGCGCTATTGACTAGCATATTTCTTGACAGGTGGATTGGTCGTCGAAGCACCAAACCGTGGCCCGCACGTTCACCGGATCTGACGTCCCCGGATGAAAAGTTCAAACATACCTACGTTCTGTATTTTAATTTAACTGTTCGTCTAAAATTGTGAGACATATGTTTGTGACTATTACAGCCCCATCTATCACACAGCGAATAAAGTGGTCCAACTAAAACATTCATAATTCTTTACGTACGACACGAATATGTAATAAAAATGGGAGTTACTATTTAAAAAAAATGCAGTTGATATCCGTTTGACCTGTGGCAGTGCCATCTAGCGGGCCAACCAGAGCGTCATCTGGTTTCCCCCTTCAAGCTAGACACGTTTCGTTCTTTGTAGTTTTTTCGTTTGACGCTTATTTCGTGAGATATTTGGCCCGGCCACGATCAGTGGACCACCCTGTATACGTTGAAAGCAGTTAAGAGGTTAATGAGAAAATGATTGCTGCTTATGATGCCAGAAATCGGCACCCAGCAAAATTGTGAAGGCAACGAAGAAGATCCTTATGTGACGTTAGAAGTTGTACTTCATCAGGTTACTGTTTAGCTATTGTTCAGTAAAATTCCTCCTCTTAATCTTCTCTACATTGTAGAAGAACTGGGAAAAGGCACTGGCAGAATTGCAGCTATCAAACATTATGTGATATCTCTCTAGACAGCTTAGTTCCGATCATTATTTCCTGTAATGGCGAGATTAGAGGTTTAATCAGTCCGCATACATCCCGCTGAGGAGTTTACGATACCGATGTGCAGCGTGCAGCCAGCCGACGAACGTGACGTCGGGCTCACTTACAGGCGGCAGAGCGTCGCCCGTGACGCAGCAGCCTCCGCGGATGGTCCAGGCGCCTGGGAGACGGACTGCGCATGCGCCGCGGGGCGGCTTTATCGATGCGCCGGAGCTGTGTGTCGGCTTATAGCGGCGCTGCAGGAACTCGGGCCGCGGTGCCGGCACTCGCAGCGGCGACTTCGCGAGCCCGCTGGACGCTCAGCCGACCGACCGCCTCCTCTGGGAAATCAGCGGAGCTCTTTCTGGCTCGCTGTCGCATTAAGCGCTCCAGATGGAGTGCTAACCTCAGCCTGAAAGTGCCCGGTGATAAACGACACTGTAAAACCCAACGGCTTGCGGTGTCCCTCCCTTCCTTCACACCTATTAATCAACTATTGTCAAATGTAGTATAATCGTGCTTATTATTATTGTAATGACACTATTATGAGAAATATAGTTTGCTACTCACCATGTAGCGGAGATGTTGAGTCGCAGGTAGGCACGGCAGAAAGACTGTCAAACAAGTAAGCTTGCGGACAAAAGCGCTATCTTCTGATTTAAATGTGGCGATAGATGTAGAAAATCGTGGTACATGGCCAAGGGAGCAAAAGCATGTGACAAAAATCCAGAAGGTGTTTAACAGACTTTCTTTCTTTCTTTCTCTGACGCCATAGTCCCACAACGATCGCATGGTCAGCGCGATTAGAACGGATTTGGCAAGGTTAGTTTTAGGGGTGGCCGGATGCCATTCCTACCGGCACCCCATAGCCCCAGGGGTGGAATCAGTGTACCCCAGCTGTCTGCATCTAGTGTACACCTTGAAATAGTGGGAACATGTTTCAAATGTCTACGACACAAAGGTAACTGAGGCGGAACGATGGACCAGCCCGGTATTCACCTAGCAGGATGTGGAAAACCACCTAAAAACAACATCCAGGCTGGCCGGCCCACCGGCCCTCGTCGTTAATCCGCCAGGCATACTCGAACCGGGGCCCGCGCGCCTACCTGAGTCCAGGAAGCAGTGCGTTAGCGCGCTCGGCGGACCTGGCGGGTAAGGTGTTTAACAGACTATAGTCTAATATATTACGTGAGCGTCACAGTGATACCACATGGGAGATATGTTCCAGATGTAAAGGATAAAATAACGGAAACAATGGTCGAACTCTCTTGCTACATCCAGTATTATCGAATGATGGTGCACATGTGTGTGTGTGAGATGCGATTGCTTGAGAGAGAGAGAGAGAGAGAGAGAGTTTGTTTGTGTGTGTGTGTGTGTGTGTATGTTGTCCAATAGCGGAGAAGGCCCTTTTGGTTGAAAGCTTACAGCTCTTTTGTTGCTCGTATCTGCGACTCAACACTCTACTGTATGGTGAGTAGCAGTCTATCCTTTTCATAATATTGTCATTATTCCAGTGTGTATTTTCCATTTTTTTAATTATTATACGTCGAAACGTGTGAAATTTCTGGCAAACAAGAACAACATCTCCATTTTTTCCGTTAAGGTATTGCTTAAGGGATGTCTGCAAGGCCCGTGCTAACCATTGTTACATAACCAAGTTTATTTACATTCATCTTTTGTTCAGTTGTTTCAAATGGCTCTGAGCACTATGAGACTTAACATCTGAGGTCATCAGTCCCCTAAAACTTAGAACTACTTAAACGTAGCTAAACTAAGAACATCACACTCATCCATGCCAGAGGCAGGATTAGAAACTGCGACCGTAGCGGTCACGCGATTCCAGACTGAAGCGCCTAGAACCGCTCGGCCACACCAGTCGGCTCATCTTTGGAATCCATGATAACAACATGAATAAATTTTTACAAGTAATGTATCGATGTTATGTACATGGACAGAAGCACAATAGGAAAAGTAATTCAAAGGAACTAAACATATTTATTTACTAACAGTATGAGATTTTACCTTAAATATATTTCATGCAAAAACCTCACTTCACATCCATTCAAAACTCTACTTCAGTAGGTGTGGTAAACTGTAATCAAGCAGTTTGCAAAGTATCGTGTAGCTTTCTTCTCAGAAAGGAACATTAACTTATAAAAAGTCATTTTGAGAAAATGGAGTTTAAAGTGGAAAATGATAAAATCACGTCCATATTTTAGATGAAAGCTTGAAAGCATCCAGCTGAATAGTCACGATGCCCTTTCTTGCCCCCCCCCCCCCCTCTCACCACGTCCCCTCTTTCTCTGAAAGCATCATCCTTCCGGTCGACCTTGATTCTTTGTCGTTGAACGTTGAACTCGGCTGTACGCTATGACTTGGCCACTCTTAACTTGTCTGTAAGTTGGAGTCACTTTACAATATGACCCAAAGATTGATGTTGGAATGCATCGGTACTCACATCCTCCCCATGTTTCACAGTAACACTGACTCCCCATTTCGTACTATTTAATACCACACACATACTCTTGGACTGTCATGTCCACATCATATTATTGGAAGACTGAACGAGATGATGAGAGCGCCCATTTAGACTCATCTCGATGAGGTAGATCCTTGCACATTGCGTGCTGCGTGTCTTTTATTGTTATTTGAAATCCACACACTTCTATGTGTAGTCGTTTCAGAGGTACCTATAAATAAAGGGCTGTATGTCCAAAATTAGGCAGTTTCACAGACACGCAGATAATGTGATAAAATTAAACATAAAATACTTATATGGATTATACCAAGATAATTTATTTGCCATTTTCGCAGCAAAGGGTGAACAGTGTAAAAGGAATTGTTCTGAAAGACACCGAAAGTTTCAGATATTTGTTTGAACACTCCCTTTAAAAAACTGCACAAGTCTTTCTTCATGCTATCACGATACACGAGGCTAGAGAATATGAATTTCAGCGTGATATCATTAATACTAACACTTCATACCGTTTTGTATAACATGAAATACAAATTGTTGTTTGTCCACGGTAACATAGACTCTGAGAAACAAGTATGCTGTAGGAGGATCGTGACCTAGGAAGCAAGCAATCCTGATTCAAATGCCGGACGCTGTGGCCGAGCGGTTCTAGGCGCTTCAGTCTGGAACCACGCTACTGCTACGGTCGCACGTTCGAGTCCTGCCTCGGGCATGGATGTGTGTGATGTCCTTAGGTTAGTTAGGTTTAAGGGAGTAGGAAGTCAAACGGGCCGACTTGGAGCAGGAGAGGCACCACAGTATATTTTAATTTCCATTCTGTATACTTTTACAAGTAAATTCGTAAAACTTTGTCAGCAAGACCAGGAAGGATTCAGGATTTTCACTCGTAGCAGCGAAAGTTCAAAAACAAAATAAAATAATTTTTTACATGTGAAATTTCATCTTTTTTTTCACTTACTATTAGCTGCATGTATTGCTATAGTTACACTTTTCTTCATAAGTAAGAGAGACTGTTCGATGAATTTTGCACAGCATGCAAACCATACTTCCAGGTGTCTGAAACTCGAGAATCTATTTAATTTATGAAAACATGAATTAGCTGTTACGTTTTAAACTTTATGATTAGAAAAAAATCAAATTTTTTACTTAATTATCTCAATTTCTACCACAGTTTTTAATAGATTTGGAAAATTCTAGAGTTTCATACACCTGTAAGTATCGTTTCTATGCTGTGCAAAATTCTTCAAAGAATCTCTCTTACTTGTGAAGAAAAATTTACCTATGGCAACAAATGCAGCCAATTGTAAGTGAAAAAAATAATGAAATTTCGTATCTAAAAAAAATTATTTTGTTATGTTTTTGCTCTTCCACTGCTATGAGTGTGAATCCCGAATCCTTCCTGGTCAGGCTGACAAAGTTTTATGAATTTATTTGTAAAAGTATAGACAGAAGAAAATACAATGTCCTGTGGTGTCTCTCCTGCTCCAAGTCGGCCCATTTGACGTCCTAAGTAGTTCTAAGTAGTTCTAAGTTCTAGGGTACTGTTTACCTCAGATGTTAAGTCTCATAGTGCTCAGAGCCTTTTGAATCATTTTCTACTGATTCTAATTATGATCACCTTGTTCAAACTGCATTAATATTTCAAACACGGTGCGCTGCTTCCATGCACCACTCTAATTCGCACGGGATTCGTAGCACCTAGGAAGTGTAGGACTCCTGTTCGGTAGTGTGTGTACTACTTTGGGTGGTTGTTGTACAGCATCGCCAGATGCAGCGAGGTCTTCGTACCTCTATGTTTCTATAGTATGTATAAGTAATGTATAAGTATCTGCTGACATCTCACTCTCTAGCATATCCTCTGCATTTCCTGCACTTAACGTCTTGCTAGGTCTACACCATTTCCAGAATCCTGGATATTTCAGTGCCCACATTTTCGAAGGTATGTTGGTACGGTCTGTACACCGATGAGTCACAACGCTAAGACTACATGCTTAATAATTTGTTTGTCCGTTTTTGGAACGTAATTGGCGTAAATAGCAGACCGCTAGTTTGCGTACATGGTGACGGCACCCGATAATGACCCACATAAGTGCCATACGATTTACGTCAGGCGAGTCTAATCGCCGAGGCATCAACGTGAGATCGCTACAATAATCCTAAAACCACGGTAGCACAGTTCTGGCTCCGAGACATGGAAAATTATGCTGCTGAAACATGACATCGCCGTCGGCGAAGACATCAAGCATGAAGGGATTCAGGTGGTTCGCTGCTGTCATCATGTCTTCATTAGTACCACGGGTCCCACGCAAGCGCAGGAGAATGTCTCCCATAGCACAATACTGCTCCCACCAGCCTATGTCTGAGGCACGCTGCACGTTTCTAGTCGCCATTCACCTCCCTAAAATGTGTTTGTGGAGACGAACGGGAGGGGTCAAGTTTATAACGTTGGTTATGCACCTCCAGATGGGGATGGGCCTGAAGCTCCGCCAACACCTCCTCCTCCGTGATCGTCGGACAAGGCCGAGTGATCAAGGCGGTGAGGGTCGGCGGGCGATGCGGGGGTTGGGGTTGGCGGGAGAGAGGCGGGGAAGGAGCAGGGGTGAGGAAGGCATTAGGGCCAAAGTGGGTGACAGGGATGCGGGAAAGGAGGTCTGTGTGGAGGGTAGGGCTGGGGGAGGAGATGAGCACCGAATCACGGCGAGGAGTGAGGAGGGAGATGGGGGCACCAGGAAATTTCTGGCGAAGGAAGAGGGTGAGGTTCCGGGCTTCAAGAAGGGAGGGATCAGGATGGGAGAGGAAGTAGCGGTAGGAGGAGGGGGTGGGAGAGGAGGAGGAGGGGGCAGGAACAGGCGGGGAGGCATCTATGGCATCATGTGTGGGGGAAGGGGGACGAGGCAGAGCCTTTTTGGGAGTAGAGGAGGCAGAGGTGCCAGTGGGGCGCTTGACGGCGACGGAGGAGGTGGGGGGGATGGGAGCGACTGGAAGGTGGAGGGGAGTGGCAGATCCCAGTGCTGGAGGCGGCGCTGGAGATGGTGAGGGCGATGGCGAAGGCGACGATGAAGACAATGACGAAGAAGACGAAGGGGAAGTGTAGCTACCTAGTGTAGCAAAAATTTTATTTACCCAAAGAACCGACACATTTCCACTGATCGACTGTCAAATCTCGATGGTCTCGTGCCCACTGACGATGTCATTTGGTTGACACATGAATACTTAGGTAGGGGTGGCCTGCTGCGGAGCTCCATGTCCAAATGTCCAACAATGTACGATGAAAAATGTGTTCTTGAACACTTGTGCGTGCATCAGCATTGTGCTCTTTCGGCAGAGTTTTAGCAGATCAAAATCTATCATACTGTACAGGACAGGCAATCCTACGAACGCGACGTTCCCTGCAGAGTCGTGGACGTCCGACAATTTAGCGCCTAGTGGTAGTCTGCTGTCCCTCTACCTCTATCCGAGGTACTCAGGACAGCAGCACGTGGACATTTGACCAGCTCCGCCGTTCTCGAAATGCTCATTCACAGGCTCTGCGTATGATATTCCGCCCTTGTAAAAGTCACTGATCTCAATCGATTTGCTGTTATTTGGCTATACCATTCCAGCTGTTTTCTTTCTATTCAAACAGCCGATGTGGAATCTATTTTCATTGTTTGCTTAATGTCTTCCTTCTCTCTTCCCTCCCTTCGGATTTGTAAGTACTTTACCAAAACATCATTTTCACTGCATATAGCGTTTCTTTTAATTTGCATCGTCAACGTCCACACTGACACACCATATGCTTTCCGCAAAGGTCTTGTATAGTCGCTTGTTTGGAGCTTCTGAATTGTTACAGTTCGATAATATTGGACATATGAAGTTAGTCATTTTCTTATTTTTCCTCTGTATCTCGAACATATTTTCCACGTGCTGTTACTGTTACGCCCACATAATATATTACATTACAGTTGTGTTAAATACCTTCTGGAATTTTGGCACATGCTTGCTCCGTTAGCCATATACCACATTTCTCTAACATCTGTCACCATACCACACTCCTCATACTTCACTACAAATCTGTAAATGTAAGGGGCGATCACAAAGTGTCCGTTCGAAGGTCGTACGGTATGTGAATTACGCAAATCAGGCAAAAACGCCGTGACTATTGAGGTAATCTCCCCACCGATGCACCAGGTTGAAGATACCCGTTTGGGAAAACCCTGTGTCATACAGTCTGAGGAAGTCCAAAACTGCCTGCTACTCATCTCCGTCTGACTGGAATCGTCGAAAATTCAAAGCCTTTTTTTTAAAGTACCGCATACATGATAACCGCAAGGATAAGAGATCAGTACTATAGGGCGGGTGCTCTAGCGTTTTCCACTTCAGTTGTCATAATTTCCGCGTTACGACTTTTCGAGCGTGGGGACGTGCGTTACCATGAAGTAACAGTAATCCTTGGTTTTCGAAAGACATTCTGCCCATACACACTCTTAATTGCCCGTTGGATGACAACGTATTTGTGCTTTGCAAGCCAAAAGAATAACAGCACGTTGGTCCTATTTGGACGCACATGATAATAACGAGGCTTAGTTCACGTTCTCGCATTTGGTTCAAATGGCTCTGAGCACTATGGGACTCAACTTCTAAGGTCATCAGTCCCCTAGAACTTAGAACTACTTAAACCTAACTAACCTAAGAACATCACAAACATCCATTCCCGAGGCAGGATTCGAACCTGCGACCGTAGCTTTCGCATTTACTACACACGCGTCGCAAAAACAGGAACACCACACCAGTACCATGGCTACACGTTGGCGTTTAAATACCTGCATCGAAGTCGCGCTACGTTGCATATAGGCTGCCACAATGCCCTCAAACGGAAACTTTTAGACTGTCGTTACTTTCTACACTATACAGAGAAAGCAGGCAGAAAAGGTACAAACGTGATGAATAAGGTTACAACCGCAGCAGATAGGCAGTCTCGTCTTCCTTTGAAAACAATCAGAATACCAGCAACCTACATTAGCATCAGTTGTTGGATGTGGTGCGAGCGATTGGGCTTACAGATTGCAGCTGTGTGTGTGTGTGTGTGTGTGTGTGTGTGTGTGTGTGTGTGTGTGTGTGTGTGTTGGGGCTTATGGGCGCTCAACGTCGAGATCATAAGTTCAAAAATGGCTCTGAGCACTATGAGACTTAACATCTTAGGTCTTCAGTCCCCTAGAACTTATAACTACTTAAACCTAAGTAACCTAAGGACATCACACAGATCCGTGCCCGAGGCCGGATTCGAACCTGCGACCGTAGCAGTAGCGCGGTTCCGGACTGAGCGCCTAGAACCGCGAGACCACCGCGGCCGGCAGATCATAAGTGCCCTGACACATATTAAAAGGAACGAATGTGGACAGACTTAGCAAAATCGAAGCACACACGAGAAAGAAGCAGGAAAAGAAGAAAAATGCTACATAAGAAAGTAAAACGAAAGGAAAACGAAAACGTAGCAGCAAAAATGCCACAGGAAATTAACATTGACTGGCCACTTACATAAAATATGGGCGAGCTTGTCACACAGTGAGCAAATTAAGATCCTCTCCCTAAAATCTTTGTAAAAACATTTGACAAGTCACACAACTTTAAAACTTTAACCGCATTCCTCCGAGTGTTGCCTAAAAGAGATGGCAGGTCGCCTGGCAAGTCAGCCGTGGCCTGCTGGTCAGAAAATGGAACGCAATCCAATAAAACGTGGCGCACCGTGACCTGGACGCCCCAAGCACCACACATTGGAGGGTCCTCTCCCCGGAGCAGGAAGCCATGCGTCATAGGGCTGTGGCCTATCCGAAGCAGAATGAGGAGAACCTCGTCCGGTCGACGGGGCTGAAAGGAAGTACACCACATACGCGTTGTGGGCTTGACTAGACGGAGCTTATTGTCAGTCACTCCCAGCCACTCATCCTCCCACCGACACATGACTCGTGAGCTCAACAGCGAGGTGAGTGCGTGCATGGGGATAGCACACTGAGATTCTTGTGGATCGAGACACGCCTCCTTGACTGCGAGATCTGCCCTTTCATTTACAGCAATGCCGACATGCCCCGGAACCCAGCAGAAAGCCACCACCTTCCCCAGTCGCTGTAGTTGGAGGAGGGCATCCTGGATGGTCTGAGATATTTTATCTGTTGGATACAAACGTTGCAATGAGTAAAGGTCACTTAGTGAATCGGAACAGACAAGAAATGTAGGACAGGAAGAATGTATCATCTGCTCCAGTGCCCGCAAAATCGCGAACAATTCTGCATCAAAGAGGGTAAAAGTCTGAGGCAGTCGAACCTTGAGGACACGATCCGGAAAAACAACAGAGCAACCAACGGAATCCCCTTGTTTCGACCCATCCGTAAAAACAGCTACATAGTCGTGGTGCTCACATAAAATGGCAGAAAATGCTGCATTAAAAACGGTGGCAGGAGTGCAATCTCTCTTGTACTGCACCAAATCTAAAATCACTCTGCGCCTCACCAATAACCAGGCTGGCACGCGTTTAAAGCCCTAGATTTGGGCTTGTACAGACTCCCCACCGAGGGACTCTAGCACACGTTGCACACGGATCCCAAACGGCAACGTAGCCCGGGGACGGTGGGAAAAAAGGCAGTCCAGAGGTGGATGAGCAACAATATGATGAGCAGGCGAGGTGGGAGCTGCAAGAAACTTACAAGCCTGGCGCACCAGCAGGAGCTGCCGCCGGATGGTAAGTGGCGGTTCGCCAGCCGCAGCAAAGAGGCTGGGTACGGGACTGATCCGATAAGCACCCGTGGCCAGTCGAATCCGTGCATGGTGGACAGCGTCAAGGATCCGCAAATAAGACGGCCTCGCTGACCCATACACTGTGCACCCGTAGTCCAGCCGTGAACGCACAAAAGCCCGATAAAACTGAGATCGCAGCTAGTGAAGCCAGCCTTATTAGTGAGAAGAGTTCAACGAGGGGCGCTACGAAGATTAACGGGCGCCCACTGCACTACCGCGAACGATCCTTTGTTAGTAATTCTAGGGAAACGCTAACTGTACGTGGAAATTAGGAAAAGGGAAGCGTTTTACTGGTTAAAGAAATTCAGCCACGTGGAAGTACGAAGGATGCCTGGAACTGAGGCCATCCTAGAAAGTTAATAAAAGGTCGCATATTACAACTCTGGCAAAATGAATGGAACACCTTAGGCACAGACAAGAGAATATACAATTTCCTCCCTAACATATGGGAGAGACCAAAAACGAGATTTCTTAATCCGTCGTATGGATTGATACATTACTTGAGTGGTCATGGCGCCTGTGCTACTTATCTAATTAAAACGAAAGGACAGATGAAAGATAGAAGCGCCTGCGGCATTGTGGGCATGTCAGAACATGCGATTTGCGACTGCGCGCTCTATGAAGATGCTGCTGGTAATGACCTTCAGGTATTAAGGATACTGGATCTCGAACCAGAAGCGAGTCGACGTGGCACATGTAGAACGACACTGAAGCCGTTGTATCGACCTCCTGCGGTATTTTGTTCGAATACCGCCCTTCGATTGTGCTCTTACGGTACCAATCGAAGCGATAGGTGTTACAGGTGCCAGCCCGTCTTCGTGCAGCAGTCCAGCCAGCATCGGTCCTCGCCAGCAGACAGCATCGGTCCTCGCCAGCAGACAGCATCGGTCCTCGCCAGCAGACAGCATCGGTCCTCGCCAGCAGACAGCATCGGTCCTCGCCAGCAGACAGCAGCGGTCCTCGCCAGCAGACAGCAGCGGTTCCTGCCAGCAGACAGCAGCGGTTCCTGCCAGCAGACAGCAGCGGTTCCTGCCAGCATACAGCAGCGGTTCCTGCCAGCATACAGCAGCGGTTCCTGCCAGCAGACAGCAGCGGTTCCTGCCAGCAGCCAGCAGCGGTCCCTGCCAGCAGCCAGCCTCCAGCTGCGGTTCCAGCCAGCGTCCAGCAGCAGCAGCAGCAGCAGCATTAGCGTCCCCACTGGCCGGCCACCCAGGTCGCCTCCCCTGCCAGCAGCAGCAGCAGAGTGGGGCTTCATCCCCAGTCTCCTACATAGTTTCTCCGTCCCTTCTCCTCTGTGTTTCTCGTCGCCTTCTTTGTCCTGTCTTGTGCTTTTCCCCTTCTCGTAATGTCGACCCCCACCACTGCCACTACTGCCACCACCACTGCCATCATATACACATCCCCCTCCGCCGCCGCCACCACTATCACGTGGTATGCCGCATCCCTTCCCCCTCAGTCCATCCCTCCACTCCTCACTCTCCCATCTCCCGTGCCACCTCTGATCCCTTCCCTCCACTCACTCCCTTTGCTCCTTCCGTTTCTGCGGCCCCCGCTAGGCTGGTCACCCGGAGGGCTACGGCCCGCGCTGCACTCTCCCCTTCCCCTTCGTCTTCTTTGTCATCGTCTTCAACGTCGCCTTCGCCATCGCCCTCACCATCTCCGGCGCCGCCTCCAGCACCGGGACCTGCCACTCCCCACCACCTCCCAGTCGCTCCCATCCCCCACACATCCTCCATTGCCGTCAAGCGCCTCTACTCCCAAAAAGGATCCGCCTCGTTCCCCTTCCCCCACCCATGGTGCCATGGATGTCTCCCCGCCTGTTCCTGCCCCCTCCTCCTCCTCCTCCACCCCCTCCTCCTACCGCTACCTCCTCTCCCATCCTGATCCCTCCCGTCTTGAAGCCCGGAACCTCACCTTCTTCCTTCGCCAGAATTTTCCTGGTGCCCCTATCTCCCTCCTCACTCCTCACTGTGGTTCGGTGCTCATCTTCTCCCCCAGCCCTACACTCCATACAAACCTCCTTTCCCGTGTCCCTGTCACCCGCTTTGGCCCTAATGCCTCCCTCACCCCTGCTCTTTCCATGCATCTCTCCCGCTAACCCCAACCCCCGCGTCGCACACCGACCCTCACCGCCGTGATCACTTGGCTTAGTCCGATGATCACAGAGGAGGAGGTGTTGGCGGAGCTTCAGGCCCATCCCCATCTGGAGGTGCATGCGGTTCGTCGCATACACAATGCTGCCGGCCCCACCCGCCTTATTTGGGTCTTTTCCAAGCATGCTCCCTCCAGAGACCGTCTCCTGAAGGAGGGTGCACTCCTTTTTAACCAACGTTATAACGTTGACCCCTCCCGTTCCCCTCCTCAATCCCTCTGCTGTCAAAGGTGCTTGCGATATAATGCACACCTGACATCTGAGTGCCGATAGGCCCCCACCTGCCCGCACTGCACCAAGACAGGGTTTTAAACGAGGGTGTCAAGACGGGAGAAGGTGAAATGGGCCTGGTTGTTGAAGTAGGTGACACGATCGTGACCAGGAGCGGTGTTGCACTTCGTGCGGAGTGTAGCAATGAGATCCTGTGTAGTGATAGGGGCATTGAATTCCGTGTGTGCATTGTTGTCCAAGTACTGGAAACCAGGAGCGAGGGGAGGGACAGAGGTGTCAGTTCGATCGCGGACATCCGGGAGGAGGGAGTAATCGAACTGGGGATCATCGGGGATGGAAAAGACGTCGGAGAGGTAAGATGCAAAGTGATTTGCCGTACTAAGGGAGTCTGGGAAGGGGTGATCATCATGAAGAAGAGGATAGTAGGGGGAGGGTTTAGTTCCGGTAAGGCGATGGAAGGCTGACCAGAACTTGGACGAGTTGATAGGTAGGGTAGCATTTAAACGGGTGCGTGTCTGTCGCCACTCCCAGCGAGCAAATTACGAATGTGTTGCTGGAGTTGCCGGTGGCGTTGGAGTGTGTCGGGGTCACGCGTGTGGAGGAAGGCACGGTAGAGACGGCAGGATTCACGGAGGAGGAGGACAGCCTGTGGGGGTAAGCTAGGACGGTGGGGGTGGACGGCGAAAGTAGGGACGTGGACCTCCACGGCCTCAGACAAGGTCTGCTGGAGAAAGGAGGTGGCATGGGTTACATCGTCAGGGTGGTGGTAGGTGAAGGGGTGGCTATCGAAGCTCCTGTCTCTTTCCTCTCCACCCTGGCCAGGCTCTACAATGTAGTCGTGTCCACTGGTTACTACCCCGACCTGTGGAAAACCTCCCGTATCCTTATGTTCCTTAAACCTGGCAAACCGCCATCCACCGTCTCCTTCTACCGTCCCATCCGCCTTACCTTGGTCTTCAGCAAGGTCCTGGAATCTATCCTCACCCGCCGCATCCACCAGCGTCTCCGCCAGCACCGCCTCCTTCCCGTTACCCAGTGTGGCTATCGTCGGCCTTCTCATCCAACGACCTTCTTCTTCACCTCACTCATCTCCTTTCCGAACAGCTTAATTCCCGTCGCTCCGCAATCTCCCCCTCCCTGGACTTCGAACGTGCTTATGACCGCGTATGGCATTCCGGTCTCCTCTTCAAGCTCCAAACCTTCGCCCTTCCCATTAATTACGTCCGTCTGATCGGCTCCTTTCTCTCCCACCGTCCTCCCTACGTCACCATCCAAAACACCGACTCCTACACCTTTATCCCCTCCGCCGGTGTGCCCCAAGGCTCCGTCCTCTCGCCCCTTCTGTACCTTTTGTATACGGCGGACATGCCGCCGCCGTCACCCCCAGTCCACCTCCTCCAGTTTGCCGATGACACTGCCTTCCTTGCCCTTGCCCCCACCCTGCAACGCTCCCAACACCTTCTCCAATCCCATCTTGACTGGTTCATCGCTTGGTGGAACCAGTGGTTGCTCAAGGTCAATCTCTCCAAAACCCAGGCGATCATTGTAGGCAAAACCATCCCTTCCTTCCGCCTCCTTGATTTCTATCTTACCGTCTATGGCCGTCGCTTCTCCTGGACTCCCCATCTCCGGACAATCCAAGCCAAGGCACTCTCCCGACTCCATCTCCTGAAGCTCCTTTCCGGCCGTACGTGGGGTCTGGACCCCTCCACCATCCTCCACACCCATAAATCCCTCATCTGCCCTATCCTTTGTTACGCCCATCTGGCCTGGATCTCCGCCCCCCCTACCTTTTATAAATCCCTCCAAATCTTTGAACGCCATGCTCTCCGCCTCGCCTATCGCATCCATCTCCCCTCCCCCACACGGATCCTGTATGATCTCATCCCCTTTCCCCACCTTTTCCTTGAAAGGATACGGATCCTGTACACCTCCCACATACTCGATCCTCCTCGTCCGCTTGTCTCACCCATCCTCACCCACCCCGACCCGCTGCCACGCCTGTATTCCCACGTCCCACCCAGTCTCCATCTCTCCACCCTCCTCACCCTCTCGCAAGGTGGCTTCCGCCAGCTCCACCTCCATGATGATGTTCTCATCCCCTCCATCTACCCTTCCTATCAACTTTGATCCTCCCCCCCACTTCCAAAAAAAAATAGTGTCCTTTCCTTTAGGCACCCTCCTTCCCTTCTCTTTCCTTTTCCCCCATCCCCTCCCTCCTTCCCTTTTCCCCCGGGCTTCCCCTCCCCCTTCCTCCCTTCCCCCTATCCCCCCTGCCTATGTCATCTGCTCTCCCCTCTCCCTCTCCTACCCCCCCACCCCCCCCATCCTCCTCTCTTGGCAGGTCCCCGGACTCGTACACGGTTAGTGAACATTCGCGCGCCGGAGATCAACGCCTCGTGTTCTGTGTGTGCCGTCGTTTTGTGCTTAAGTGATTCAGTGTTATTCGTTTTGTGCACCTACGTTCACGTGTGACAATTTTCGTCTCTGTCTGTGTCCAATTGTCTGAACAATTTTATCTTGGACTCTACGCCCGTGCATGGCACCTTGTATTTTAAAAAGTGTTTGTCTCCGTTTATATGTCGACCATGTTTTTTCTCTAAATGTCTTCATTTGTATATTTGTGTTTCTCTGCGGCCAAAGAGCGGCGTCGTATGCTGCTGCAGGCCTGCCTGTAATACAGGTTTCAAAACAACAATAAAGAAAAAAAACCGTTGTATCCAGGAACGCCAAGGAAGACTTGACGACGCATTCTACCGCACGTCAGCATGATGCCATCACAGTCAGATAACATACTGTGCTGACGGAGGGAAGACAAACTGGGGCGATCCCCACCGAATGAAATAATTTATCAAGGATCTACATTGCGCTCGTGCAAGTAATGATGGAAATGTGTACTTTAAGGCGTAACAGTGATTATGGAAACGCTTGTTCTAGTGCAAACGCCGCTAACGTGCTGCACGACGCCCAAGGAATCGATCAGAAAAAATAAATGAACAACAACAGTACAGATTCTATACTACATCCAGCAGTATTGGTAGTTGGGTAAATATTTAAAGGTCTTATTGTTTCCTAGCAGTAGATGTAGTTGTAGTATTAAAAAAAATTAAGTACCAGAAAAAAAAGTTGCACGCCCGACTACCCGCGCGATCTATCGCGCTGCTTGCCGGGCGTGAAGGCGTGCGGGTCCCCGGCACGAATCCGCCCGGCGGATTAGTGTCGAGGTCCAGTGTGTCAGCCAGCCTATGGATGGTTTTTAAGGCGGTTTTCCATCTACCTCGGTGAATGCGGGCTGGTTCCCCTTACTCCGCCTCAGTTACACTGTGTCGGCGACTGCTGCACAAACACTGTCTCCACGTACGCGTACACTGTAATTACTCTACCACGTGGGGTGGCGGTGGGGAGGGTGGACTGCTGTGGCCTGTCGTCGGGTTGCGAACTATAGAGGGCTACGGTGGGACGAAGCGTTTCTAGGTCCCCGGTTTAATACGCACGTACATACATCAGAAACAATAGTTAATGTCCATAGTTATTATTATCCAAGGAATTGTGATTTTTATGCCCTATTTTAGCTTCTCAGATAATAGACTAATAATGAAGAACATGTACACAAATAAAAATAAATCGTATCTTACAGGTAATTTACGTGTTCATTCTTGGCATTAGTCACTTGGCTGTTTGCAACAGGCTTAGTATATATATCTTCAGTTCCATTCATATACTCATATTTTTACATTTCCACCTGGTTTTTAAGTATTTCGTTCTATATATCTTGCAGAACGTAGGATATGTGCAACAATCTCGTTATTAACCCGTGGAGTGGTCTACGCAGTAACGTCTCTAAATTATCAGATCCAAAGAATTTGTACTTGGTGTAATGAATAACAGCTGTCTTTAAATACATATCGTAGACTGGTTTAATGAATCACAGCTCTTTTGAAATACAAAAAATTGCCAGATACTGAGTGTAACAAAAGGAAGGAACTCGGTGTTATTCACTTACAATATTAATGGTGATTATCATATAGCAAGGGGGGGGGGGGGGACTTATATTAAGAAGCGATATGAGATGGGATGAAAAGTAGAAAGAAAGGGAATGGAAGAGTTGTATTTGTTGGAAATCATCTCCAAAGGAGCAATACATCTTGTCATGTCGCCATTTTTCTCTGAAGGTATCCACTATCACATACCGGAGAGTAGTATGCAAATTCCCTTTATCAGTTAGTCGTTCAATTACATTGCTGTGTAACTGCAGAACTGATTTAGCATCACCAGTGGCTGTTTTCATTTCACTGTTAGTTTTTCTGCTATTCCTATGTAGAAGTTGGTGATTTCAAAGACTCAAAAGCTTACAAGAGTCCTTTTAAGACGAATTTGCCGTCATAAAACTGTCGAGCTCTGGGCAGAAGCGCTTCCGCAACTAGCCCGACAGGCATTCGCGTCCATTCTCATTCCTGCAGTATGCTCTCCAGGAGGGTCACACGACACGTTTGTGCTATCGAAGGTAACAGGGAATTCTACACAAAATCTTTTTAGCTCCATAACAGATCTCCAAGCATGTGTGGCCTCCCTCAGAGATTGTGAATGTTCGTTTCATGGCCTTGGAATAACGTTGAGTTTTAACTTTAAGAATCCAGCTTCCTGACTGAGTCACACTCATTTTCAGGAGAGCCCACACTTTCTCGCTGGTTCTAATTACGGAGCATCGGATAGGAAATTTTCAGAATTGTACCATGGAGTGGGAGAGGTTTTACACCTTCCTCCACAACTAGGAGCCCTATTCGTCGAACGTAGAGAAAATGTACGAGAGCGGGAGACAGTGTAACGTCTTCACTTGAGTTTTACTGGTCGGCACTCCCAGTCGCTGCCAACGCTGACCAGCGAGATCCTGCTATGGCAGAAGTCAGTAAACTTCCAGAGCAACTATAAGGAGAACACTTCTCTCAAGGTTTTTGTAAAGTAAACACTTCTGGGTAGTAGTTGGAAGAGTAAACACTTCACCTTAGGAATTCGTAAAGTAGTGATTTCCCCGTCAGATTTGGAAGAGTACACTTCTCATTTCATTAGGCTTTTGTAGAATAAAGACTTCAGGTTAATATAAGATGTCTGATGAGGCGTACCTAGCAGTCACTAGAGCGACGACTATACTTAAGTACTAAGTACACAGAGATGGCGGAAATCATAGTTTCCAGCAGTTGCTGCCAACACACATTAGGGTATTTTGCCCTAAAAGCTGTCCAAAAGTCCACTTTCCCATTGTGAAATTCCCAGAATCCATAACTCCGTGCAATATTCTCATATATGGGACAGGGCTGAGGCAGTGTATTATTTGATTATTGTGCACTGACACGCAGTGGAGAGAGTCTATCTTGAAATCACTCTACGTTTGTGAATATGTTAAGGTGTGTTTTTACTTGGAGTGTAGTGGAAAGCAATATGTATTCCGAAGATCCGAGTATCTTCCTTTATTTATTTTTCATATTATTAACTACTGTTATTAGTATTCATCCTTTTTGTTACATTTAGAGGTGTTGTTGATACAGTGTGAAAGAAACATCATTCCTCTATTGGGAAATCACAAAAGAAGTTGCTGAATACCGCAGTTTGACTTTGTACGATTGTTTTACGTTAATGAGTTGCCAGCTATAAAAAATGTCATTTCCGAAATGAATTCTGAACGCATTTTGTTATTATCCTAGGTTCTTCGAAAGTCAAAATTATGACAAGAAAAGGTCTCTATGACCTTACGAAAAGATGCTCTGAAAAGGGTTAGTGAAATGACTGGATTTAATGGAAAGTTATATATTATAAGATCATCCTTTCCCTGATGAAGAAACGAACGGTTTTAAACATAAACTGTTTTGCATAAAGTCCAAATTAAAGAAACGATGACCTACTGCAGATAAATTTGAAAGTACCTTCTTCTACGAGGTACCATTAAAATTCCATGTTGCAAAACTCGAGTTGGTCATCGAAGTCTCTGGCAGAGTTAAGTGAAAGCAGTAAAACGTATAGTACACAGCTGTTGAGAAATAGTTCTCGACCTACAGAGTTAACGTATGCCGGTCAAATAAAGCTCCGACAATCTAGAAATGTTGAGCGTTCCAAATTGGTTAAGGATATTACTTCTTCTCCTACATGAGGAGCTAAATACAGGCAAACATTACATCGTTGTCGTAGAGACTTACAAGCATAAATACTACTTTCACACATCCATGCCTTGTCAGTCTTTGTAGAAACCTCGCTGACAACGAAACAATACCAAATAACCCGAATAGATAAGAATCTATCCCTGTTACAGTATCGTTCAAGAGACTAAAAATAAGTGGTACCCTGAGACTGAATCCTGGCAGGTGACTGCCACATGTGTGGAGATTCAACTTAAAGCCTTGCTTACTCACACTTCTGAGTTGTTAGTATTATACTTGAAAGAGGTTTTAAACGATCTCGCAAATGGTGCCGTAAGTGCAATAGTAAATGGGGTTTTCATGGTTCACAGTAAATTAATTTTAAACAAAAATTTAAAATAACGATGATTCTTAAGTCAAATTATTTCAGTCATCTTTAGTATCCCTCCAAAGTATTAGTAGCACGGATAAAGACCTAATTGTTTGGAAACATCTTACACCATCATCTCCTGGCTATTTCAGATCAATAGGAATAAGGTTAATTCGTGAAACACCTGATGTTAGTAATGAGAAACTGGTTATATCAACAGGGAAAGTGAAACATTACAAGAAACAAAAGTTTGCAAGAACAGTGGGTGATTCGTCCCTAAACTGTTAATGACTGTAGTAGATGCAGCAACAGAGACAACATCGACAATGATATGCTAGCCTATCTCAAAAGACATCAATGACTTGTGAAAAACAAAAGTAGTAAATTCATAACCTCTTCCCTTCGACCTGTCTATACTCCATACCCGAATTAGATTTTAAGTTTTGTTGCATTGGTCCTATAAAATAAACACCAAAAAGTGGCAAAGCCGTTAAAATAGGAAAAGAAATTTGTGCAAGAGAAGAAAGGAGTCACACAAGAAAGGTTTAGAAATCGATTGGGATGACCAGTAGATGTTCCCAAGCAAGGCGATGGAAATAGCAATGATGAAAATACTAGTAAAAGGTTTTTTCAGACCCTTGAAACACCAACAAAAATAACAGATCTATACCTGCAACCCATCTATCAATTCCGGGTTATTCTAGACGCTATTTGCAGTGGACGTAAGAGAGGCATAGACAAACTTAATTCTTATACTAATGAAACAGCATCACTGTATGTTGATATTTTGATTTTTATCCATGGTATCCTATGTCTTCCACAGTACACAAGATTTTGATGCATGGCCCAAACGATTTTTAACATGCCGTCTTACCTACAGGAAGTTTGTTAGAAGAAGTAGCAGAGACCTACAATGAGCACGTTCGTCTGAACTGGCAACGTTTACCAGTAAATTGTCACGAGAAGAATGCAGTCTGGACACAATAAACATCTGCTCCATTAGTGACGGGTATGAGACCGTAGAAAAAAAAATGAACAGTAGTCCTCAGCAAAAACAGAATGCTCAGATGAAGAAGACGGAGGCATCATCTGATAATAAGTAGTATTGTAACTAAGAAATAAAGAATCTAATAAAAATACCATGGTTTTATTTGATGCTATAAATTACTATCCTAGAAATTTGTTCTGTGGGGTCTCACAGTACAGAAATTACCAAACACAAATTTTAGTCAAATTTTTGCATGAAATACCCCTATGTGAAATACGCCTATGCGAACCGGCTACTTGATTCATGCTCTGAGTGTTTTGGTAAGGTGGGCCATTGTAGCATGCGTAGTCGTTGTTCAGGCGCAAAGTTAATTCGATTCCTTCACGGGCCGAGTACGTGATTTTAAGGTCACCCATCTAGCGTGTTACTGAGAGTACGCAGTTTGGCAGTCTTATGCTGTTCGTTCCCACCTTCCCGTGTACTTACTACTTTTAGCCAACAACTTACACATTCACTGGTCGTGTTCACAAATTACATACATAACAGTGGTTCATCCTCCCCTCACATTTGTGCCAAGGTTATTATATCGTGTTATAATCACTTGTCTGCCTGTCAGTGGTTCTATATGAATATCAGTGGGTAATTGTCATGTTAATTATGATAAATCTAATCAGTATAGTGGTGATTTGTTTCCATTCTTAGCTAGAAGTCCCTTCCTCCATGAATTGTTTGTGTGAGTGGTGTGGCACCCAATCGTTTCATGCTTCATTGGGCCACCGCTATCAATATTCATTTAAATATGAATGTTTCCGTTGCGCGACATTATTTTTAGTTTTAATTAATTTGCATGGTCATTGTTCCTCACTCTGGTGGTCACGAGAGTTTGGTTCTGTGCATCCTAGGGGTATGATCTAAACACAACTGACAACCTACAAGAGGTAATGGAAATTGCGAGCAAGACAGTAACGTGAACAATAACATTATTTTAGTGCTTGAGCTCCTTACCAAGCATGCATGACAACGGATATCGAGCCAATTCAGACAGGCTGTGGTGGGATCATAATAAGTCCATGCAGTGCATATGAAAGTGTAACAGGAAGTCGAGACCCTTGGATTGAAACTGAAGTAATTCTCACAAAGTTTCTGTTCCGTAAATTTATAATTTCAGGAATACTGTAGGCCCATTTCGCTGACACCAATGCATGTCTCAAATAGGGGCCATGAAAATGAGATACAAAATGTAACGTCCAGTCCAATGAAACAATCAGTTTTTGCTTTTTACAGTACGGAAATGGAAAATGACGGAAATCAATGATACTGGGTTGCATCACCCCCTGCCGTACTCCGTGCAGTGTTTCTCGGAGTACATACTGTGCACTGACGTGACAAACGTCGTGAGATGTCTCCTAATATCGTGTCGGACCTGCTTTTGGCTGGCGTAGTGCATCAGCTGGACGTGGTGTGGACTCAACAAGTTCTTGGAAGTCACCTGCAGAAATAACGAGCGATAGTCGCCCATAATTGCGAAAGTATTGTCGGTAAATGAGGTTGTGCACGAACTGACCTCCCCATTATGTCCCATTAATGTTTGATGCGATTCCTGTCGGACGTTCTGGGTGGCCAAATCGTCCACTCGAACTATCCGGAATGTTCTTCAGACCAATCGTAGGTGACATGAGATCACTGTTTGGGAACATGAAATCCGTTAATGGTCTCCAAGTAGACGAACACAACCACTTCCAGGTAATGACTGGTTCAGTTTAACCACAGGATCCAGTCCATTCCACTTAAACACGCCCCACACCATTATGGAGCCACCACGTTGCCTTGTTGACAACTTGCCTACATGGCTTCGTGCCACACTCAAACCCTACCATCAGTTCCTCCCAAGTGACCGAGCCACGGTTTTCCAGTCGTCTAGGGTTAAACCGATACCGTCAAGAGCCCAGGACAAACGCTGCAGGCGATGTCGTGCTGTTAGCAAAGGTGTGCGCTTTGGTCGTCTGCTGTCATAGCCCATTAACTCCAAATTCCGCCGCACTGTCCGAACGGAAACATTCGTCGTACGTCCCACGTAGATTGCTGTGGTTATTTAACACAGACTCTGCTGCTCTTGGTCGTTTTGTGAAGACTGACGGCTGCTGCGTTGTCCGTGGTAGGTAGTGCTGAAATTTGGTACTGTCAGCGCACTTTTAACACCGCAGAGCTCGGAATATTGTATTACGTAACGAGTTATGCAACGAATTGTCCTATACGTCTAGCTTAGACTACCATTCCGCGTTCAAAGTATTCGTTGCGTCGTGCGGCCATAATCACGTCGGCAACATTTCCATATGAATTACCTGGGTACAAATGACAGTCTTGCCAATGCACTGCCTTATTTTACATGGATGCCGAATAACACCACCATCTGTGTATGTGTATATCGCCAGCCCATGACTTCCGTCATCTCAGTGAATGTAGCTGTAAAATTATTGCCTAATCAAAGAACAGAGATTAACATTTTGCGTTCAGGCTCAGTCATATGGTTGGTATCTGCTACGGTCGCAGGTTCGAATCCTGCCCCGGACGTGGATGTGTGTGATGTCCTTAGGTTACTTAGGTTTAGGTAGTTCTAAGTTCTAGGGGACTGCTGATCTCAGATGTTAAGTCCAGTGCTCAGAGCTATTTGTCGGTCAGTTAAGACCCCTGTTCTCAGGAACGGGTGGAGGTACCAAGTTGAAATCTCTATCAAAATCTGAGATCTACAGGCCTCAGATGGCGTTAAGAATTTAAGCTTTTAAATCAACTCAATAAAAGGATACCGCCATTTATGTCAATTTTGATACTCGCAAACTCACTAACCAGAAGCTACTGATGAACTATGAGGGTTGGAACGTTAATAGTGGCAACTACTTACTTACAGCTCATGAAAAATGGATACGTGTTTCAAAGTATTACTGACCTTCAAAGTAGTCACCAGCATTGTGTATAACCCGTTGCCAGTGATGTGGAAGTCGTCTGTATGCTGTTCATTTTTGCAACACAATCTACGACCAGCTTAGAAACAGAAATGATGATACTTTCTCCGGAACCTGACCATCATTTTGCAGGACAATGCTCAAGAACGTACAGTGCAAGCTGTTATTGATTTCTTTGACTGATGGGACTGCTAAGTGCTATACCACCTACTGCACTCCCCTGACTTAAGCCCTCGTGAGTTCAACTCGATTTCTAAACTGAAGGAAGCGCTTCACGGCATTCGCTTCAGAGCTGCTACAAATTTGTCGGACAGTAGACGGCGCCGCTCGAACTGTCAACACAACTGGCACTGCTAAGAGTATCCTACGACTTCGACATTACTGGCAACGGGTTATACACAATGCTGGTGGCTACTCCGAAGGTCAGTAGAACTTTGAAACACGTATCTATTTTGTACGATCTGTAAATAAATAGTTGCCACTATTAAAGTTCGTACCCTCGTATTTGTGCACAAAATTAAGTTTTTACGGAATCCTGAGAGAGCGAGTCTTTCTCACACTTGTTCAGTTTCTCAGCTTCATCTCGTCTGATGTGATGCAGTCAAAAATTTGAACCGTATTACGGAATGCGTAATTGAGTTGACTGTCCTATTACACGGAATATTTTTCTCCAAAGCGATGCAAGAGAATTGGAGCAAGGATTATATAACACGCCTACGGAAGATTCCATCTATTGCAAGTGCCGTATAAACTTTATTGGTTAAAAACAGTCTTGGTTGCAATTTTAGTTTTTTATTTTTCAACTACGCGTTTCGCTTTATTTAGGCATCGTCAGGTTGATCTTGATTCGGTATTTATTAGACCGATCCTTTAGACAGTGTAGCCACAGGGCATCGTCGAATACATCAGGCCAAACATCTCCTTCGTTAAACTCAGTAAATTGCATTATGCTTACTACCTGAGCCCCATCTTATTCTGTTACTCGCTACTGTGAACGGGAACGCGTTATGGCGGTCTTGAAGTCACTCGCGTCCATCTAGAAAAGTTTTTATTGAGTTTAACGAAGGCGATGTTTGGCCTGATGTATTCGACGATGCCCTTTGGCTACACTGTCTAAAGGATCGGTCTAACAAATACCAAATTAAGATCAACCTGAAGATGCCTAAGCAAGGCGAAACGCGTAGTTGAAAATTAAAAACCTAAAATAGCAACAAAGACTGTTTTTAACCAATACTGTTAAGCACTGGTTTGCTGTATGCCACATATGGATTGGAAGAATTTCTACCGTACAAACTATCGCTGTGTTTGAAATTACTTCACTGCCTTCCTGAGTCGACAGCATCATCTATTGTCTCTTCTCTGTTTCGTCACTCTACTTCAGAGAACAAGTATTTCTGAGATTGTTTCTGCTTCTAGTCGTTAACAATGGCATTAAAATTACGGTACAAGTTACTCTGCATGTGACGTTCGCTGCGCCGCCTTCCTTACATCCCCCTAGTGGCCGGCTCTCGGCTGCAGTAACCGACTGCTGTGTGTCCTCGTAGTCTATAGCCCGGCGTTCTACTCGTAAATCGCGTCCTAACTGATAAGCATTATGGTCAGTGCAGCGTCACCTAGACGTCAGTGTACACTTCTCACTCATTCGTAGTCCGCCCCCGGTAACTGAGTGGTCAGTCTGCCGCCGGCAGTGCTGCGAGGCGGTCACGCGCTAGAGCGCTGCGGGCGAGGCGCGCACGGTGTGTTTGTGTTTACTTCGGCCACTGTAAGTGCCGTTTTCCCTTCTAGACCACCATGGCGCACAACTATCGGAAGAAGACATTACGTTTCAACTTTTGTTCCGACTTCGCCCGACCCAAGGCCCTGGAGGTAGAACGATTTATATGCGATGAAGCTTTGATACCACCAACGGATCTAATTGGTATCCACTTGTCCATAGTTAGCAGTACCGTCTACGTCAAAATGATCAACGATGCGGCGTGCGACAAGGTGCTTCAAGAGGCAAAACGTGGACTGCGCTTCTGTCATTCCGACGGCAACGTCGGACCCGTTACCGTCGATCACGCAGGTCTCGGCACACGGACGATACGGATCTTCGAACTGCCGTTCGAACTACCTGCAGACGTCGTCATCGAGGCGCTCCGTCCCTATGGCAACGTTCTGGAACATGTTGCCGAACGATGGGTACAATTTCAAACCTATCCCGTTTTAAACGGTGTTAGACAGGTCCGCATCGAGTTGCAGAAACACGTGCCTTCCTATCTATGTATCGGAGGCTGCCGTGCCATTATAATGTACGACGGCCAACCTCGGACCTGTTCCGGTTGCGGGAAAGGTCACCTACGGTCTGAATGCATTCAACGACGTGTCGCGCAGCTCCCGTTGTCGGAAGCGTCCGTCACACCCACGATGACCGCCCTGCCGGTCACTTACGCAACGGCTCTTGCCACGTCTACAGTTTCGTCCAGTCCGTCGCCCGGTCCTTCCGATCGGCACGTCCCACCGTCCCAGTCACCTATGGACGGTGCGGACGTCCCACCTGACAACCTTGCCGCCGAACAGGCTCCCGCACCGGACGCTGAGGAGAACAGTACTTCTTCACAACACCTGTTTGACAATTTCATTGTACCCACCGCCGCCTTCGAACCAGGTCGACGCTCCTCCTTGCCGTCGTCCGACACTGAGGAACACGTGCGCAAACAACGCTCGCCACGTAGGCGCAAACGTCGTCGCCGTTCACCCACGGGCTCTCAGAGCGTTGCCACCCGCGACGACGAAGACGACACCCAAGCAGCCGACATTTCCACACAGAGGTCGGCGGACAACTTTCACGATGAACAAGACGTTTCGCAGGACGGGACCACTATGGAGGTCGCCACGCACAATGTAACGATCGGTGCGCAGGTTGAGACGCCTGTCTCCCCGCCGACAACTCCAGATCTCTCTCACCACGACGCCATTCCCATGGACATTGGACAGACCCACGGCACAGGAACATGGGCCGACGACGTTGAGGAAGATACGCCCCCTCCTCCGGATGAATTGCCTCCGCCGGACAAGGCTGCCTGTTAACATCAAAAGCGAGGCACTGCAGCTGATGGGACGGGACTTCCTGTCGGTGCCCTCCCCTTGGTGATGGTAGATGCGCGTCCACCACCACTGAAACAAACGTACCGGTTTGCCACACTGAACATCAACATGATCGGCACTGCACCCAAGCTGCAACTCCTATGTGACATGCTTCGGGCCTCTGACGTCGACGTCGCCCTTCTTCAGGAAGTACGCGTTGCCACACTACCACCAGTCTACGGCTACGACTGATACACGTCCACATGTGATCAATCAGGGCGTGGAGTGGCTTTCTACATACGCGAAGGAATCCCACTCAAGGACACGACAATCCTTCCCTGTGGAAGGGGCATGGCTGTTACCATCTTCGACACGCGCGTCATCAATATCTACGCTCCGTCTGGCTCCACGAACCGTCGGCAGCGGTCCACTTTCTTCGGACATGACGTGGCGCCCCTGTTTTCTGGACGCTATGATCGCCTTATCATGAGAGGCGATTTCAACTGCGTCCTCCATCCGCAGGACCAAGTGCCTGGTTATTCGCCATGCCCGGCGCTGCTCACCTTAATCGAAGATTTTCATCTAGTGGACGTTTGGGAGAAAATTCATGGCAATACCCCCGGTTTTACCCATTATACAGCACATTCTGCGAGCAGACTGGACCTTGGCAATGAAGTCGCCCAAGCTGAACGATGGCCCCTTGCATTTTCGGACCACTGCGCCGTCATTTGCTCCCTGCCTCTGCCACCTCAGTCAGTGTGGCGCGGCAGGGGTTACTGGAAACTTAATACCTCCCTCCTTAATGATCCACACTGCCGACAACGTATTGCCACTACATGGGCGTCTTACGAAAGACGCCTTCCGCAGTACACATCTACGTTCCATTGGTGGCTCAAATGTGCCAAACCGGCGATCAGAAAGGCCTTCATACAATGTGGCAAGGAAGCATCAGCATGGCATCGAGACACCACAAATTTTCACTACGCCGTCCTCCGTGAGCTCGATGCGCTCCCTCCATCACCTGACACCCATAGGGAACGACAGCGTACTAAAGCTCGTTTCCTCTCTCTTCAACGTGCACGAATGCATGGTGTCGTCGTGCGTTCCCGACGACAAGACCTCCTCCACGACGAAACCCCATCCACAATCCATGCCGCATCCGACCATAGTCGTCGACGTCGACTTTTTGTCCCCAACATCACGACCTCCGACGGTCTTCACCACACAACACAGGCGGCAGTGGTGTCTGCCTTTGCTGAACATTATCGCCAATTTTATGGTGATGAACCGATGGCGACGCCCATTCCTGAGGATCTCCGTCCTTCCCCTGATCGGACCCTCACCGTAGCGGAGTCAACGTCCATGATGTCTGCAATCACCGCAGAAGAGGTGGTAGATGCGATCAACAAAGGGGCCAAGAACAAATCACCCGGACCAGATGGTCTGCCAGTGGAGTTTTACCGGGCGTTCACCGCGTTAATGCTTCCTCGCTGGACGGAAATGATTCAGGAACTCTTTACTCCGTCCTTCCCAATTCCACCTGAATTCGTCACTGGCATTCTTCTACCTGTGCCTAAACCGAAAGGAGGGTCTCATGCCTATGCGTATCGCCCCCTTACACTACTGAATGCAGACTATAAAATCTATGCACGCCTCTTAGCAGCGCGCATACGCACCGTCTTACCTACGGTACTTTCACCTGAGCAGACTGCACGTGGTTGTGGGGCCACCTTACAAACAGCCCTAGGAGAATGCCGTGACCTCATTGCACTGGCGTCGGTTTGTCGCCTTCGTGCAGCACTGGTATCCGTCGATTTCACGAGTGCCTTTGATCGCATTCGACACCCATTCCTCCTCATGGTGGCGACATGTATGGGGTTCCCATTGCTTTTTGTCGATGTCATTCGCCGGTTACTACTTCCCGCGGTCTCGATGGTACAAGTCAATGGGAGGCTTGTAGGACCGATCCCTATACGCCGCTCTGTCCGTCAAGGATGCCCTATGTCTACTTTACTATATGCCATTGCACTTGAGCCCCTCATCACTGGACTTACCTCTAGACTGCAGGGCCTCACTTTGCGCGACTACACCTTTCACTGTAGGGCTTATGCGGACGATCTCCTCTTTCTCACCTGCTCCTCCACGGAACTCAATGACGCCATCCAATGGATCCACCAGTATGGACGTCTTTCTGGTAGCCTTCTTAATGTCCGTAAATCGACTATGATGCACATTGGGCGCGGCCTCCCGGCTATGGTGCCGACCCCACTCCCAGTCAGTGCCACCCTTCGTTACTTGGGTATCGAATTTACGAGCTCCACACACCGCACAGTGGCCCTGGCTTACCGGCGGCTTTTGCAGTCGATTCGGCACCATGTCCGCGGTCAAGTGCACCGTAACTTAAACCAACTCCAACGTGTGTCCTATGTCAACATGTATGTCGCCCCTAAACTGGTACACGTCGCCCAGATCCTCCCAATGCCGTTACTCCTTGGCCGCCGCATCCAATCAGCCTATGGATATTTCGTGTCAGCAGGGGAACTTTTCAAAGTCCGCTACAACACTCTAACACTGCCTCCTGCAAAAGGTGGCCTCGGACTCGTCAACGTGCGGGCACGATCTTCTGCACTCTTTGTCCACACTCTGTTGCGGCACTGGCAGGGGCCGGTCCCGTCCTTAACACGCAGTCTCTTAGATATCCTCCGACCAGCTTCTCTCGATCCACCGATCAATGTGGCACCTATTTCTCCATTATTGTACCACGTCGCCAATTGTTTCATAGAACTCAGCTACGTTCAGGCCGATCTTCCAGTCACCCGTCCTCACCGTACAAAAGATTATTATCGTTTGATTATGCTGTCCAACCCTTGCGACCCCATGGTGCTACAGCACCCTGACATTAACTGGCGTACGGTTTGGGGGTGTGTGCATGCACCCTTTTTACCGTCGTCTGTGTCTGCACTCTGGTATGTTTTAGTCTATGGAAAATTCCCGACTAATAGTCGACTTTATCGCATAGGACTGGCCACCTCCCCACTCTGCCCTGACTGTCACCTCGAAGACACCGACGAGCACCATCTTATGTGCCCCCTGAAACAAAACGTATGGCTCCTCATCCAACGAATCGTGGGCTTTTACCTCCGTGCCCCGCCGACGACGGTAACCACGGACTTCCTGTTGTTGCCCCAGACATTTCACTACCCTCTTGCTAAGCACCATATCCTAATCTGGTTTCGAGGACAGGCTTTAGAATACCTCTTTCAGAGTGGTCCGGATACAGTCCTTGCCTTCTGATACAAAGTTGTGACCGCGCATAGCACCCTCACCCGAAAACCATCTTACCGACAAACTTTTGCCGGTTTTCTCCGCAGCGTCTTCCTTGACCCTCCTCAAAGTTGGGGTGTACCATGCCTACCTGTCACATGATGCAACACCCTTATCCACGTTCTCATGCATCGACCAAAAAACAAACTTAAAAAAAGGAAGAAGACAGAAGATGTTATATTTTGTTGTATTTAATGTTTTTGTTTTTAATATATTTTTGTTTAAGTAACAGTCATTTGTATATGTTTCAATGGTACCTTGAAGAACTCTTGCATAGTGAATATATATGTAGTTTTAGTTGGTTCAATAAAAATTATTAAAAAAAAAACAAACAAAAAAAAAGGAAAACAGGATATGTTATATTTTGTTGTATTTAATGTTATTCTAATAATTTGTTTACCTAACACTCATTTGTATATGTTTAACTGGTATCTTGAAGAACTTTTGCTTTGTGTACCAAAAAAAAAAAAAAGGGTAGCGTCTAAAAAAAATCCGAAGGGCCCGGGTTCGATTCCCGGCTGGGTCGGAGATTTTCTCCGCTCAGGGACTGGGTGTTGTGTTGTCCCAATCATCATCATCTCATCCCTATCGACGCGCAAGTCGCCGAAGGGGCGTCAAATCGAAAGACTTGCACCAGGCGAACGGTCTGCCCGACGGGAGGCCCTCGTCACACGACATTTCATTTCACTCATTCGTACATGTAAATGATCAAATTTTCCCACTGTTCCTACAGTACTTTGCTGAAATTTAAATGGCTTTTCAATTTTTTGAGTTATTAGCTTTTGTTAAAATAATATGCTACACTACCGTAACGAATGTCCTAAAGTAGATATTTTTTTTAGAGAATACAGACAAAGAGAATGTTACGCTCGTACTAAATCTACATCTCTATCTTCTGATATCTAGTACTGAAAACGCAACGGAAACTGCTTGCAGCATGTGCCTTTTGGAATGACTTGATTATTTTTTGTCGTTACATAGATATTCTGTAGGATGTTTTATATACTACACAATTATGCACTGTATTTTTTTTTCACTTATTTATTGGCAATCTGACCTGTGGATGGTCGCAATCCTTAATGGCTTTATGAAATGCCCTAGTGATTGTGTCGAAAAATATAGAAATAAAAGGACGTACGATATTCGTGATAATTATTTCGTTATTTCAGATACTGTCGCAAACCAACACCCAGCATAATGCTACTACCAGTAATGATGTAACTTCCCGGATCCTCCCGAAACCATCTGAAGATGAACCTAAAAAGGTTCGAAAACCGGTTCATGGAATAAAGCATTATTATTCAAAAAAGTGACTGGGTTTCAGTTCTTATAACTTATTTACATTTCAGATTTTGATTTTTGCCCATTTTATACACTCCCGGAAAAAAATAGTACACCGGGATGGACGACGTATATTTTGATCCGATGCCATCTGTGGGACGGCAGATGTACTGATAATGGTTTCAACGTCGTTCGCCAACAGTAGTAGCAGCATAAATACCAGAGCGCCATCTGTGTTTACTCTTTAACAGGGAATGTTCAAAGCCAGAAGACTTAGAAAGGTGTAAAAGTCTGAAGGAAGTAGTTAACAATGCCATGGAGGCTCACTCGTGCTTTCTACAGCCAACTCAACGAGTCTGGAAGGGATCAAATTGTGGTCTTCCGAGTAGCGATATTGTCCTTTCGGAGAATTGCCATACAAGTTCATGCTACGTCATTTGCGCAGCGATGAAGGTATCAGTGGTCACTTAAACATTCTCACACCCGTAGACAAGTTTCTGGACATCCACGCTGCGCTGACGCCCGCCAGGATAGTCACATTGTAATCATTTCATGCACTCCACAAGCACTGTCGCAACAGTAAATCTTTCGTGAGTTGGAAACCTCTAAACGGGCGTACTAATTTTTATTCCATAAGTGTACACTGAGAAGATACTGGAACTCACAACGATATCTGCGTGCATTTTCTTGAGACTTCGGCAGAAAGAATGAGACGGGAATGTCTTACTATTTCTGAACTGTTATTTCATCTGAGATCAGGACCACACAAACAAAACTCTATTCGCTTTGTATACTCGACAAGCTAGATGTCAGACGTTGAAACGCTTGCTTTTCTCAAAAAGCATGGAGAGATGCTGTCACGCAAGTGCAAGTGAAATAGATGATCAGTGAGTCATTTCCTGCCTGGAGCAACCGACAAATCCGATAGTACCTTGTATCGCTCCATACCTTTCCCTTGTTTCGATAATACTCATTTCAGGGAAATATTCGCTACTGAATAGACACAGAGCAACGTACAAACAGATTTCCTGCCTGGAGGAACCGACAAAGATGATAGTACCTTGTATCGCTCCATACCTTTCCCTTGTTTCGATAATACTCATTTCAGGGAAATATTCGCTACTGAATAGACACAGAGCAACGTACAAACAGATTTTTTTTTTAAATTTCCATTTCGCTATTGGAAGATTTCATGTCTCCAATGAGCTGTTCTCATACTCATTCGACAGTACTTCTCACACGATGCAAAGAATATTTGATCCCAGTCCACTCAGTGGCACAGTTTGAAGTTCTGAGACACCTTCGGTCGATACTGGATACAGAACAGTTTAGTAAAATGGTAACTGAAATACACTCCTGGAAATGGAAAAAAGAACACATTGACACCGGTGTGTCAGACCCACCATACTTGCTCCGGACACTGCGAGAGGGCTGTACAAGCAATGATCACACGCACCGCACAGCGGACACACCAGGAACCGCGGTGTTGGCCGTCGAATGGCGCTAGCTGCGCAGCATTTGTGCACCGCCGCCGTCAGTGTCAGCCAGTTTGCCGTGGCATACGGAGCTCCATCGCAGTCTTTAACACTGGTAGCATGCCGCGACAGCGTGGACGTGAACCGTATGTGCAGTTGACGGACTTTGAGCGAGGGCGTATAGTGGGCATGCGGGAGGCCGGGTGGACGTACCGCCGAATTGCTCAACACGTGAGGCGTGAGGTCTCCACAGAACATCGATGTTGTCGCCAGTGGTCGGCGGAAGGTGCACGTGGCCGTCGACCTGGGACCGGACCGCAACGACGCACGGATGCACGCCAAGACCGTAGGATCCTACGCAGTGCCGTAGGGGACCGCACCGCCACTTCCCAGCAAATTAGAGACACTGTTGCTCCTGGGGTATCGGCGAGGACCATTCGCAACCGTCTCCATGAAGTTGGGCTACGGTCCCGCACACCGTTAGGCCGTCTTCCGCTCACGCCCCAACATCGTGCAGCCCGCCTCCAGTGGTGTCGCGACAGGCTTGAGTGGAGGGACGAATGGAGACGTGTCGTCTTCAGCGATGAGAGTCGCTTCTGCCTTGGTGCCAATGATGGTCGTATGCGTGTTTGGCGCCGTGCAGGTGAGCACCACAATCAGGACTGCATACGACCGAGGCACACAGGGCCAACACCCGGCATCATGGTGTGGGGAGCGATCTCCTACACTGGCCGTACACCACTGGTGATCGTCGAGGGGACACTGAATAGTGCACGGTACATCCAAACCGTCATCGAACCCATCGTTCTACCATTCCTAGACCGGCAAGGGAACTTGCTGTTCCAACAGGACAATGCACGTCCGCATGTATCCCGTGCCACCCAACGTGCTCTAGAAGGTGTAAGTCAACTACCCTGGCCAGCAAGATCTCCGGATCTGTCCGCCATTGAGCATGTTTGGGACTGGATGAAGCGTCGTCTCACGCGGTCTGCACGTCCAGCACGAACGCTGGTCCAACTGAGGCGCCAGGTGGAAATGGCATGGCAAGCCGTTCCACAGGACTACATCCAGCATCTCTACGATCGTCTCCATGGGAGAATAGCAGCCTGCATTGCTGCGAAAGGTGGATATACACTGTACTAGTGCCGACATTGTGCATGCTCTGTTGCCTGTGTCTATGTGCCTGTGGTTCTGTCAGTGTGATCATGTGATGTACCTGACCCCAGGAATGTGTCAATAAAGTTTCTCCTTCCTGGGACAATGAATTCACGGTGTTCTTATTTCAATTTCCAGGAGTGTACTATTCGCCGACTGAAAATATGGATCCACAAAGGCAATTCAAGAACTGACGGTGAAATCAGTTCCCATTGGACTTAACGTAACGTATACAACTGTGCCAGAGGTGCTAACAGATTACCTTCATAATATGTTCTACAGCTTCATGGAGTAATGTGAGTAGCTACAGAATATTCCACATAGAGCTGTACTTCACACTTCTTGATATAATGAGTGAAAAAATCGTAACAACAAAAAAACAATTAATGTAGAATAATGAAGTTTTGGGATGCATTTGTCTAGGTGACATATTTAAACGATTAATATTGCAAGACCACAGGAAGACGTAAGCGTAGAATATGCCATTGAAAATGTGAAATACTGGCGCAATATTAACCACTCCAACAGCCAGGCTGTTGAATGCAACGGTGTGAACATGCATGCATTGTGTTGTTCAGAGCCGGATGTCTGTAAGATGGAGTTCCACGCCTGTTACACTTGAGCGGTCAATACAGGGACGATTAATGATGTTTGTGGATGTCGCTGGAGCTGTAATCTGATGATGTCCCATATGTGCTCCATTACAGACAGATCTGGTGAAAGAGCAGACCCAGGCAACAGGTCGACACTCTGTAGAACATGTAGGGATACAACAGCGGTATGTGGGCGAACGTTATTCTGATGGCAAATACTCCATGGGACGCTGTTCACGAATGGCAGCTCAACAGGTCGAATCACCAGACAGATGTACAAACGTGTAGTCATGGTGAGTGGGATAACCACGAGAGTGCCCCTGCTGTCATACGAAATCGCACCCCAGACAATAATCCTAGTTGTAGGTCTAGTGTGTCTAGCGCGCAAACAGGTTGGTTGGAGGACCTCAATTGCTCACCGCCTAACCAACACACGGCCATCACTGGCACCGCTGCACATCCAGCTTCCATCAGAAAACACAACAGAGCTCCAGCCTGCCCTCCAGAGATGCCACTGAAGTCGCAAATGACGGTGGTTTGGGACCCGTGGAATGCATGCTACTGGGTACCTGGCTCGGAGCTGCAATTGAAGTAACTGACTTGTAATTCGTCGTTTCGCTGTGATACCAGCTGTTGCTGAAATTGCTACTGCAAATGCAGCACCAAGCTCCAGAACCATACGACGAATGACATCTTTCGCTAGTACCACGTGGCCGTCTGTAGCCCAGTCTTCCTGTAACCACACGTTATCGTGACCACAGCTGCCAGTAATCATGTCAGTGGTTACATTCCTCCCCCCCAACCCCCCACCCCTTCCAGGTGGAACCTGGGTTCGCAGAACAGAGCACATCAGATTATGATTGTGGAAAGGAGTCAAAATCAGTTACTGTTAGTTGCACAAAACACACATACTTTATTTTCATAGAAACACTTAATCACACATGCCCTTAAAAGGATCCAAAAATAATACGGATGAAATCCCGAACATAAGTTCTTAAAAATTGCTTTAAGAAATACACGCGTCTGAAGGCCTTACTTAAAAAAAATTTACGTGAATACTCGGCTGATGGCATCACATTAGACACAAAAAACTCAAGGCTTAAGGCCTGGATAACAAGGATTTGCAATAGAGCAAAATTCCCGTTTTTCTTTTTAAACAGAATCATTTGAAACAAGAATCTTCAAAGTTTTAACTTAACACTTTAAAATTAAAACAAACCGAATTAATAGGCGGATGAAGGCCTTGCACAGTACTTGAGACATAATCACAATCTAAAAACAACAGAACAATGGTGCTCAGAAGTGTTCCAAGGGTCGTCCTGAGGAGCTAACTCTAACATAAAGTTGGGTGAGATAGGCAGCCAAGAATAAGATGAAGTAATCAGACCAAGGGACGGCTGAAGGACCGACCAACCACCTAATCAATTCCGCTGCGCCGACCAATGGCAAGACTACGGAAAATATCAGCCGAGGACGAAGATACCAGCAGCACTACGTCTTCGAAATTGGTGTCTAAGTCCAAGGCACAATAACCACTCAAAAATATTAACAACATCAAAGGCTGTCGAGCTACAGGCGGTACCGGACAGCATCAACCCGGAGAGGAAAAAAACACTGCGGAACACTATGCTAATGACCTCGCCGCGGAGACCTCCTCGATGCTCTGTCCGAACCGACCGACTGCCTACTCCGGTAAGCCGGCAGCATTAACATAACTGCGGGACTGATGACCCCAGATGTTAAGTCCCATAGTGCTCAGAGCCATTAACACAACTGCCCAATCGAAATTACACAAACTAAACACAGTTCCACGAAAACACTTCCACAAGAACTCGAACAATCGTAAAAGCAGTCACTGTGGAACAACAACGACTAATGACAAGTCGACATATACCGAGAACCCGAAGCGGTCAGCGACCAAATATACGTCTTCCAATGAGACGACCGACCGAAAGACCAACCAAGGTCGTCCCCACTCAAGTCATGTGTGTCGGCAACGGTCGGGCGAGTCTTGGCTGTCCGGACCTCACTGCAGCTCCATCCCGACTCAACTCCATGTCCGGAACTCGTAGACACGGCGACGCGGGCACACTGGCTCGGACCCAACCATGCAGAGGTAACACTTGACCATTGGCCACCCGACATCTCTGCACAAGGAAGGAATCGACCCACGTCTGGCAAGACGACCAACTGACGAGGCCCAGAAACGGTCAAAAGACCCACGTCTCCCGATGAGACGACCGACCGAACGACCAACCAACGGTCGTTCCCGTTCCAGTCTGCTTCCGTCGGACAGTGCATGTGTGTCGCCAGCGGTCGGCGAGTACTGGCTGTCCGGACCTCACTGGCGCTGCGTCCCGACTGAACCGACGATACTGGCGGTCGCTTCAAAGATAATACGACAATGCTCTGATCGATTCACGCTGCTGCTGCCACTCACGGGCAAGCAAGCCAGAAATTTAGAGACGCCAGTAAATCGAATAAGAAACAAGGCGACGGTTCTGTAAAGACAAGCTGTCAAGCAAGAAACGGCATGAACACGAGCCGCACACGGCTCACCAGGCTTCCTGCAATATTGCAGAAGAAACATCTAGCCCTACCGCACGACCTCGTTCGATCTCAGTGACGATAATGACGTTTTTGTCTCCCTAAAGGCATTCATCGCTAACATCAACTGAACACGCCCAATCCCGAAGGTGAATAACGCTCACGACCGTTACAGTGTGTATTACAAGCAAACCGGTTTGTATCCTCATGGAGGCGCTGCTAGCTCCACGCTTATGCGACTGGCGTGAAATCCCCATAAACCTCATCTTTCAAATGTAGGAATAGCATACCAGTTTTGCGTCGCACAGCTCCTTCCTCGAACCGTGAATTTTTCCTGTCATTTTATATACAAAGTGGTCCATTGATAGTGACCGGGCCAAATATCTCACGAAATAAGCATCGAACGAAAAAACTACAAAGAACAAAACTCGTCGAAGGGGGAAACCAGATGGCGCTATGGTTGGCCCGCTACATGGCGCTGCCATAGGTCAAACGGATATCAATTGCGTTTCTTTAAATAGGAACCCCCATTTTTTATTACATATTCGCGTAGTACGTAAAGAAATGTGAATGTTTTATTTGGACCACTTCTTTCGCTTTGTGATAGATGGCGCTGTAATAGTCACAAACGTATAGGTACGTGGTATCACGTAACATTCCGCCAGTGCGGACGGTACTTACTTCGGGATACATTACCCATATTAGAATGGACTGTTTACCAATTGTGGAAAAAGTCGATATCGTGTTGATGTATGGCTATTGTGATCAAAATGCCCAACGGGCGTGTCCTATGTATACTCCTCGGTATCCCGGACGACATCATCCAAGTGTCCGGACCGTTCGCCGGATAGTTAGGTTATTTAAGGAAACAGGAAGTGTTCCGCCACATGTGAAACGTCAACAACGACCTACAACAAATGATGATGCCCAAGAAGGTGTTTTAGCTGCTGTCATGGCTAATACGCACATCAGTAGCAGACAAATTGCTCGAGAATCGGGAACCTCAAAAACGTCCGTGTTGACAATGCTACATCAACATCGATTACACCCGTACCATATTTCAATGAACCAGGAATTGAACGATGACGACTTTGAACGTCGTGTACAGTTCTGCCACTGGGCACAAGATAAATTACGGGACGATGACAGATTTTCTGCACGCAATCTATTTAGCGACTAAGTGTCATTCACCAACAAGGGTAACGTCAACCGGCATAATATGCACTATTGGGCAACGGAAAATCAGGATGGCTGCGACAAGTGGAAAATCAGCGACCTTGGCAGGTTAATGTATGGTGCGTCATTACGCGAGGAAGGATAATTGGCCCCCATTTTATCAATGGCAATCCAAATGGTGCAATGTAAGCTGATTCCCTACGCAATGTTCTACCGATGTTACCACAAGATGTTTCACTGCATGACAGAATGGCGATGTACTTAGAGCATGGTTTACGTCTGGCACATAGCTCGCGTGCGGTTGAAGCGGTATTGAATAGCATAGTCCATGACAGGTGCATTGGTCGTCGAAGTGTCATACCATGGCCCGCATGTTCACCGGATATGACGTCCCCGGATTTCTTTCTGTGGGGAAAGTTGAAGGATATTTGCTATCGTGATCCAACGACAACGCCTGAAAACATGCGTCAGCGCATTGTCAATGCATGTGGGAACATTACGGAAGGCGAACTACTCGCTGTTGAGAGGAATGTCGTTACACGTATTGCGAAATGCATTGAGGTTGACGAACATCATTTTGGGCATTTGTTGCATTAATGTGGTATTTACAGGTAATCACGCTGTAACAGCATGCGTTCTCAGAAATGAGAAGTTCACAAAGGTGCATGTATCACATTGGAACACCCGAAATAAAATGTTCAAACGTACTTACGTTCCGTATTTTAATTTGAAAAACCTACCTGTTACCAACTGTTCGTATAAAATTGTGATCCTTATGTTTGTGACTATTACAGCGCTGTCTATCACAAAGCGAAAAAAGTGGTCCAACTAAAACATTCATATTCCTTTACGTACTACACGAATATGTAATAAAAATGGCTTTCCTATTTAAAAAAACGCAGTTGATATCCGTTTGACCTATGTCAGCGCCATCTAGCGGGCCAACCATACCGTCATCTGGTTTCCTCCTTCAAGCTAGACAAGTTTCGTTCTTTGTAGTTTTCTCGTTTACCGCTTATTTCGTGAGATATTTGGCCCTGTCACGATCAATGGACCTCCCTGTATACTGCGTGAAAAAATATTATATGATGTATAGGCGTTGTCGTACAGTTTTAATTAACAGCTTTAAGAAATAGTAATGTATTCATCGTTTTTTTTTTGTGAGCATAGCCATTTCGTTTTGGTCCCTGTAGCGGCAAGCGCGGGATTTTCTCTGTCTGCCAGGACTGTCACCATGAAGCTGTAGACAAAGAAAAGAGAAGCTTATTCTTTTTGGAGTGATATTTAAAACTTTGACGGCCCCTAGCAAATTGTTTCAAAGTGAGATAAGGAGGAGAGTAAATTTGTGAAAGAGGTTACTTTTCTAACAGCATCTCCGTGAAAAAGTGCCTGGTGTAATAGAAACGTGGAATTTTTTTCACTCCAAGCATCTTGTCATACATTTTGTCACAATTTCGTCTAAAAGAATATTGCAGTTGAAAGGTATTCAGTGAGAAGAACTCTTTTGCCATCCAGAGAATGCCGGTCTTTATCTGTCCGAGTGCTATAACTGACTTCACTTTGTTGCAGGCTCGACGCCTTCCACTATCTGATCGTTGCTGTTTCTTTTCTGTTATGAAGTGTTTGGGACCTTTGGCAGCCCCAGTCGCAATTCGAAATAGAAAATGACCGTAGTTTAATCCAGACTGTTGATAATTTGTTTCCACATATCTTTAGATTGCTATGGTAGATGTAATTACTGGAAGCACAAATTGGGACAGACTGACTCACCCAACTGCGACTGTGGGAATCCACAAACTCTACATCATATCGCAATGGACTGCCCTACAAGGAGATTCCCTGGCACAATGCAGGAGCTGCATCTCCTGGAGGGAGATGCTTCTGGCTGGCTGAGGGACTTGGACATACAACCATGAGTCTGGTCTACTCTTCTCCTTCTGAAAAACCTATTACTAGATACTATTACTATAATTTCTATGTATTTTTGTGCATTTTGTGTTTTACTTCCTTTTTTAGATCTAATAATTGTTTGTTGCCTGTAACATTGACCATTCATTGTTTTTATACGTTGTTTGTGTTACTACTTACTTACTGCTGTATTCTATTAGCCATACGAAATATATATATATATATTTAGATTGCTGTCAACAAACACGCTACCCATGTTCCAAAAACCTTTGTCATGGTTACACGTTCATATGAAACGTACTGTGATAGTTCTTCTGATACACCAAAAGAATCCAGTTTATCAGAAAATAAAGGAACAGACGCCTTTCACTGAGGTGACAAAATTCATATCTCCTAACATCGTGTCGGACCTTCTTCTGCCCGGCGTAGTGAAGTAACCCGTCGTGGCATGGACTCAACAAGTCGTTGGAAGTCCCCTGAAGAAATATTGACCCATGTTGCCCTTATAGCCATTCATAATTGCGAAAGTGTTGCTGGTGCTGGATTTTGTACAGCAACTGACCTCTCGATTATATCCCATAAATGTTCTGCGGGTGGCCAAATCATTCGCTGTAATTGTCTAGAATGTTCTTGAACCAATCACGAACAGTTGTGGTCCAATTACATTTTACCTTGCTATTCTTAATAATCCATCATTGTTTCGGAACATGGAGTCCCTGAAAGGTTGCAACTAGCGGAACATAGCCATTGATCGATTCACCTGAACCAGGGGATGCAACCCACTCCCTGTAAACACAGGCCATACCATCATGGAGCCACCACCAGTTTCAACGGTGTCTTGTTGGTAATTGCGTCCTTGGCTTCGTGGGGTCTGCGCCACACTCGAACCCTACCATCAGCTCTTAGCAGCTGAAATCGGGACTCATCTGACTAGGCTACGGATTTCCACTCGTCTAGGGTCCTAACAATATGGTCACGAGCCCAGGACTGTCATGCTGTTAGCAAATGCACTTGCGTCGGCCGTGTATTGCCATACATAGCCCATAACGCCAAAATTACGCCGCACTGTCCAAACGGAAAAGTTCTTAGTACGTCCAGCATTACTTTGTGCAGTTATTTAGCGTGGTACAGCTTGTCTGTTAGCGCTGACTATACTATGCAAACAACGCTACTCTAGATTAAGTGAAGGATGTCGGGTAGTGTGTTGACCGTGGTGAGTGGCAACGCCTGAATTTTTGTATTCTCGGCACACTCTTGACGCTGTGGACCTCGGAATATTGAATTTCCGAAATTGAATGCCACATTCATCCAGCTTCAACAATCAAGTCGCGTTTAAAATCTGATAATTGGGGTCGTGCGGCGAAAATCATGCCAATGAACTGCTCTTTTTTATTTGCATGGCACTACCGCCATCTGTATATGTGCATGTCGCTGTTCAATGCCTTTGCTACCTCACTGCATAAATCTGAACCAACTTTGCACGAAATCAATTGGTGATTTATCTTCCAAAATAAACAGTTTGCTGACAGTACATTACTAGGACTGAAAGTATTTTGAAATCTCTGGGAGTTACACTGCTGGCCACCGTAAATGCAACACCAAGAAAGACAAGAGGTAGCACAACAAAATTTATTTTGTAGATAACATGTTGACCAAGTATCAAATGATTACGTTTACAGACGTCTGTGGCATGTGGTTCCTGCCAGAATCAGTAGCCAGAGTAGCCGCCATTGTTGGAGATCACCGCTGCCACACGCATCGGCATTGAGTCAAAGAGACGTTGGATGTGTTCCTGGGGTACAGCAGCCCAAGCAGCTTCCACACGTTGCCAAAGATCATCTGGTGTGGCAGCTGGGGATGTGATCGGCGAAAGATCCGGAGAGCGAGCCGGCCAGGGAAGCAATTCAATCCGGTTTTTGACGAAGAACCTTTGGACATTGCATGCCACGTGTGGTCGCGCATTATCCTCTTGAAATATGGCTGTGGCCGAGCCCTGAAGGTAAGGAAGGACAACTGGCTCCAGCACCTCGGATATGTAGCGCCGGCTATTTAAAGTACCGGCAATGCGTACTAGAGGCGTGCGAGAGTAATATCCAATACCGCCCCATACCATAATACCCGGTGCAAGACCAGTGTGGTGATGCATAATGCAGCTGTCCAGCATCCTCTCTCCACGGTGTCTCCACACTCGAATCCGACCATCGTGGTGCTGCAGACAGAAGCGTGCCTCGTCAGTAAAGACAACGTCATTCCATTCTGCCGTCCACATCCGTCTGTCATCACACCATTGGCGACGGAGACGTCTGTGGTTCTGCGTCAATGGTAGACGAAGCAATGGACGTCTTGCGGACAGACCACTCTGCTGTAAACGGCGTCGAATGGTACGCGCAGACACTGGATGATGCGTAACAGAGGCAATGTGCTGTGCTATGGTTCGGGATGTCACTGAGCGATTCGTCACTGCCATGCGCACAATTTGCCTATCAGCACGTGCAGTGGTGCACCGAGGTGAATGCGATCGACCACGTCGGTCCCTCGTACCCTCCTGCATCCAACGGTCACATATCCGCATAACAGTTGTTTGGTTTCGTCCAACACGATTAGCGATTTCTCTGTATGATAATCCACAATCTCGGTAAGCCACTATCCTTCCTCTGTCGAACTCGGATACTTGATCAAACGATGTTCGCTGTTGTCTACGAGGCATAACTGATGGTCTTGTGAAACAACCACAAGCTAAACACACGTGCCGAACGTACGCTCGTCGAAATCGCCAAGCCTTAAATGGCGCTATGAGGTGGCGCCACAGGCGCGCGCGATGTGCGTCTGCGCTGAAATTCTAATCAGTTGCATATCTCATCGCTGCAAACCCATGGTGTAAATTTCACTTGATTCGGATGCTTCCTTCAGGGTGTTGCATTTACGGTGGCCAGCAGGGTACTTATCTTGCTCGTTCCTCTGTGATAATTACATTCTTCGTTCTACGTCACATTCATAGTCCTGCATGCACGTCTTATCAATGAAGTTAATGTTACTGAACACTCAGAGTAAACACTGAATATCATTATTATGCGTAACGGATTGCTATGACCAGTCTTATTTATTTTTCGACCGGAATTTTCGAGAGAAGAAAGGGGACATCACGGTTATACGATCGTTTATGGTGTGTGAAATAACATTGCTGGTGTGCTAGGACGCCAAATGCGCCTCACAATCATGAACCGTATCCAGCTCACACATTTCACAGTTTATCTCTTCGTAAGAAATACACATGTGTTCCCTGCTAGAAACTAAATAAGCCAGCAATTTCCCGCATTCTGTGCTGCTGCACCAGTTATATTACAACGCATCTTGTACAGACAAGTATAAAATTTCTGTTACATCAGTACCTGAGACGTGCTCACTCCCAACTACGCGTTTTCGTGAACTCCGCTATCTGTGTTTGGTTTCTCGCTCTTGTTGCGGTTACGCCGTGGTTCTTGTTGTTCCTACGTGTGGCAGCATCGATGTGTATCGATATTTGTAACGTGTACTAACTTTGGGTTTGGGCGTATTGTTTCCGGCTAGAGGGTCTGCGGGGGTCGGTCGGTTACTGCGGACCAGGGAAGTTATCTCCGCACGGTATAGTCAGCTGGGTGTGCTTGCGATCCCTGCGCAGTGTCGGAGCGTGTGTGGAGCTGTCAGATCGCTACGAGCTTCGTGGTTCACCGATCCAGGACGTCAAAGTAGTGATTTCAAGTACCCAAACCACGACCATTCACGTTGTGTGGTTCGTTTCGGTGGTTCATTGTTGGGGAGGTTTTCCTGTGAGCAATACCGAGTGTTTGTATTGCTGAAACTAACTATATTGGTTGACTGCAATTCAAGTGCACCAGCGGAATTACCTGCCTTCTGGGCGTTAGTGTTCTGGTTACCTGCTCTGGCCACTAACGTAATTTCAGGGAGCGTCCTTTCCTCATCTGTAGTCGCTGTTCAACATGGTGTGTAGTTTTGATAGCTTAATACTTATTTCATTTTGGATAATTACGTTTGTATCATTTTGTGTTTGAGTTCTCATATACCGATTGGTGGCAAGCAAGTCGGACAGATTAAGTGTAGTTGGGCTCATCACCTGTCCCACCCAAGTGAACGTGGGCAGACCGACCCCCTGGAGGTTTCTGAGTGCTGTTGTCGTTACTGTCTTTCTCACCGGTGTTTAATTGTCTGTTTATAATCTATCATACACAATGATAAAAAATTCTTGGTTTTACTGTGTTTTATGTAAGTAAGTTTGAATTCCGGCAAGTGGATATTTGCTGACAGGTTATTGCCGTTGAGTTGTCTCTTCTTAAAACTTTAGGCTTATTGCTATATTTTTTTTTAATTTTGGGAAATTAATTGTGGGCCTTCAGCCTTGGAACCTTATTCTTAAAATTACCTTTCAAGCTTAGACATTGCGGACGTCTGCCTTTGAGACGCTATGGTAATTTATTTTAAAATCTTGATAATTTTACTGTGGGCCTTCAGCCGCTTGTGTTGCATATTGTTTATGTTTGTCTATCCACCCTTTTATTTTATTTGCAAATTTTGTTGCCTTTTAAGATTCTTGTTTAGAGGCCTTCAGCCATGAAAGTATTGCATTTTGAAACTCGTAGTTGTAAAAGTTCGGCTATGTGTTAGAAATTACAATAAATTACAATTTTGAGGTGAAACTGACCCCAACCTTATTTGGCCCTTTCCACAATCCTAACCACCTGTTCTGCCCAGTGGGTTTAGCGGGCGTATCAGTGCTATTTGTGATAAAAGTTTGAGTACATTTGACTTTTCTTTCTCATGTTCCAGTATGAATAGGCAAGAGTGTTACCAGTCAGTAAATCACAGACGGTAGAAAAATACCTCAATATTAATTTTTAATCTTCGGTCCATCGTTCCCTATGATTTTTATAGTACCAATGGAACTGCGTTTAGTCATTTGCCTATTGGCCCCAGGTTGTATGGATAAAGCCTGCAGTTTAATTCGTCAGTATATGTTGTCTACATTATTATTACCTCTGAGTAGTACAGTAGTAGCAAGTAGCAGACTGGGACCGTGTACATCCTATGGAGTCCTCTCGACGGAATAACGCATTATGATGCGCTAGTAGGAAGTTTGCGCAAGAAAGTTACGGAGGTAGGAAAATACGAGTTTTCAATATGTTATGGCTTTGCCGCTGCTTAAAAATTACTGGGCTAAAGTGTGAAGAACTGAATATTGCTACAAGACTCTGATTCATAACCGTATTACTTAGTTATATATACGTAGTTTTGTGAGATGTTTACTTTTTACAATGAAATCCAATTCTAGAATACTGTGAGATAAAGTTCTGTGGGGATCTTCCTCTCATTCAACGATCAGCTTATTCGTCAGTCAGGAATTGGTTTTGATGCTTTGGAATTTCGAAGCTTATGGATGCTACAGTACTGAGAAGATGCATGTATATACGTAACACTCCAAGAACAATGACTCAAGAAGGTTTTTGTTGGCTAGAATTTCCTTCTACAAAATTTTATAAAATTATTCAAATGAATAGGCACAAGAGGCAAAATGTTCTCTCATCATGAGGAATTCTTCCCATAAAATTAGGACAAGACTGAAGTAAAAGAACTCTAGCTAATGGATCATCATTATGTACTACACCCACACATCGTTGACCAAACCATCCTTTTGTGCCTCGCACACTATAGAGGATGGCCAAAGCGGACTGGTCAGTATTCATATTTGTGACAGGAGCGATCGTTCCAAGCTACAGATTTGCTAATCATGGGCTCTAAAGTCCATACCTTAAGTGTTATGAGCCTTTCTTCATCCTCGCTTCTACGAAACACATCTCATTCAATGAACAAGTGCTCATGGCTCTTAAGATATGCGTTTTAAAGCCCACGTTTATTGGACTTTTTTGCTTACAATGCTCGTTCTCGTCACATTTATGAATACTGACCAGTCCTCCAGGAACATCCTGTATAGCATCCGTCTGTAATAGAAACACTTCATGGTAAAACACTAACGTGTATTTAGAGAAAAAATTTTATTGAGTAAAGACTGTCAGAAATATTCATGTTTTTCTTAAAATCCATTGCTACCCCAATAACGTATATGTCCTGTCGTGGTAGTCTCTTCCATTAATAACATCAGGACAGTTTCTACGAATTTCAGTTACTAAGATGGAAGCATTTTAGTATTATACATTTGCTTGCGCTGTGCTTCCAATAACATCTGCAGTTTCTCCAAACCCCCTCAGCATATCCTGCAGCATATACTATCGCAGAAATGTATCATACAATTATATAAAAGAACATTAAGATATTTGTTTGGTTTAGTCGGTCTATTCCGCAGTATGGGAATGCGTCGCATGGCGTGCATTAGCACAAGCATTGCTTTTTGTTTACATCACATGGTTCGCTGCAGTTTTAATACGGCAGACATTAAAGCTCTCCTTCCCTTGCCTCATGTTTAGACAGGCACGTTATTTTCCCTGTGTACACACGTCTGTTATTTTACCTGTGTACACGCTTTTGTTTATGCACCACGATGTTTGTTGTTCTTAAATTTAAAAGCGTCCCAGCTACAGCGGCGTCCCTCATTGTCCCGGGAGATCGCTAGTTCTGAATTGTATTAGTTCCACCAACAGCTTCTGCCTGCAAAATTCTGATTTTATGGACTGAATATCAGGCAACAGCGCATTGAATCCATCAATACGATGTGCTTAATACACTCACGTTTTTAATTAAAGCTTAAGGACAATCCGCCTTGCACCAAAAGACAATATTTAAAGTGCCATCCTCAGCTGCATCATTCAGCCATGTAAAATGCATAGGAGAGAAGCAGAGAAATTATACAGGGAACTTGGGAACAAGAAGTTGTGTTCCGCATTTCAGACTTATTTTACGGTATGGAAATAATACAAATTTTTGCAGAAATTCAGTTTCCTATTCGTCTTACGACATTTTAACAGTTTAGTAAATGATCCGATAGTATTTATGAAATCAAGGTAGAATAGGTATGTATAAATTTAATATTCACGCACCATCATATTTGAATGTATCTCGCAATTCTTAAGTACCTAGTATAAACCCATTGTTATAGTTTATCTTTATTTGTTCCACAAACTTGAAGTATAGTTTGAATTACGATAATCAGAATCATCCATCCTAGTTACTGTTTTGTAATCTGAATACGTCTACAGTAAACTAATATTTTAAGTTTAGTTGCGAGAGGTTATATTATCAGATATTGCAACATAGATTTTTTTTAAATAAGTTGTATGCTTTCCTTAAACTTGTCGCAGCCCTGGAACTAATGTGTTTCCTAAAAATACAGACCTTATATAGAAATGAAAACATAGCAATCGAGAAAAGTAATATGTTATTTGGGTTTCTGCTAGCTGCATCTACTTGCTTCTTTGGCTAACATGGTTATAGCATGGACAGACGATATTTACTGATGAAGCGTATATGACCTCAGGAAAATCTGAGACTGATTCCCGCAATTAATCCTAGGTTTTCCATCTTAGTAGCTATTTCAACAACCACTGTCCTGCAACAAAATGAACACTGTAGCTAATTATAAATGTTTACAACGGAGGTCAGAACTCCCAGAATTGTTTTCATCAAAATTCTACCCGCGATTTCCCATATATGATCACGCAGATATTACTGTGTTGTCCCATTTCTACCATAGTAATGAAAGGTAGCCTGTTTTTTAAAGATTTGCAGCGTCAGGAGAACGTAACACGCCTAATGAAAAACTTTTAGTAGTTTCAGGTGGCACAGCAAAAATTCCTTTGACGACGTTGTGCGTCTACAGTGAGATAAAGTGTGAAACTTATCAAACTGGCCTAGTACTCAGTCCCCCCACCACTATTATACCCCGATAGCTACGTCTGTTGTCAAAAAATCACCCCACACTTTCCGCTGTGTGTCGGATGGTATTTCTGGTACCACGCCACTTTGTCGTTTGCCCTGTACCACTCTCAAATGGTGCATGGAAGGACGGCTGTTGGTCATCTCCCATAACACAACTACTTACAACAGATTGTTTAATCGTGGCCATTGCACCTGGGAGGAGGTAATAAGGTGATTCGCCTTTCTTGGAAACTGCGCTGTTGAAATTTTAATAGTAAGTCACTCTGTGGTGCACAAAGCTCCTTTTGCATTGTCGGCTAGTTGGTATTGATGAGCATATCGGCAACAATGTTCTTGCTCAGCGAATTCTTGACGAGATGCGCTGCTGTTCTCTGGATTTTCACTGTTCCACATTGAAGAGAAATACACAGGAGTCGGTAAGCTATATCTGCATAAATACTCCGCAGCCCATCGTACGGTGCGTGGCGGAGGGTACTCCAGTACCACTACTCGTTACTTCCTTTCTGGTTCCGCTCGCAAATAGAGCGAGGGAAAAACGACTGCCTATATGCCCTAATTTCTAGTTTTATTTCATCGGCAGTACGACCGTTTAGTAAGTCACCTTTCTCGTGGGTAAGTTACATTCCCTTAACGTCTGTACAAATAGTTTTACGCGCTAATTCTATGTAGGTCACTGGGTGGCTACTCCCACATAAGAGTTAGTAATTTATTGCCGCCAGTGTAGTCGAATTCCTAATAAGGTCAAAGTATTAGGTTAGTCGCAAACCATACATATGGTTTATTGCCACGTGAGACCATTATCGTCAAGTTCTTGTTAGCACCAGAGACAAAGTGGCATTTTTTTTCTAAATGTTTATAAATGATTGTTCGTTGGGTCTCAACGAAATGTTAACAAACTAAATGGATTAGTTAACATACCAAAACAGAAACACATATGATACAAAAATAAATAAACTAAGCTACATACGTAACACATTATGAAATAATGAACAAATTACTGAGAATGGTCCTCTTTCAGAACACGTTTCGTTTCAGCTCTTTATTGACTGACTATTTTGTCGCTCTACACGTACCAGCTCAATACACGAATCATATTTATCTATTTCACTGTCTACTTATTCTTAAGTTCTTATACGGTGTCGAAGAAAATTTTCTGCATGTACATGGTGTCAATGCAGCCACTACAGCAAAATATACCTCATTCATTCTTACACGTCTCATTTAAAACCAACAAGGCCTCACAAACATTTTAAAAGTCGCACTATTAGTCACATCACCTTACAGTTAGCGCATCTGGGCAGCTTGCAGTCTTCCACGTACGTCTCCTCTTGCAGAATGTCACGATTACCGTGACATATGGCGTATACTTTCAGCTTTATCAACGATAAATGCTGCAATGCCTTCATTGATATAAGTTGCTGTTATGTGGCTACTGACCGATACCAAAATATGTACAATAACAAGAAAGCGTTCGATCTTAGAACTGACTGAAAGACATATGCTCTAAATATTCAGTTGTAGACCCTAGGCTATCATCACAGTAGAGGTAACTACAGGAAATGTGACACAGCCAAATGTCATGGTATGACGCCCACGTATATACCATTCGAACGTATATAAATGATTATATTTATATTTAGTACTCTGCCACAGATAGAAATGAGAACTTATCATCATATCGAATCATTAACTTCTGAAAATAATTATTTACCGTTATTATGTCCCTAATCAATGATATTAAAAAGTCACATGTACACACTCAGCGAAAAATGAGATATGCTTTGCAGATTACGGTGAGGAGACATATGCAGATGGCTGTCGTAACGCGTGCACAAGGTATAAAAAGGCAGTGCATTGACGAAGTTGTAAATTATACTCACCTGAATTTAACAGACGTTGAACAAGGAATGATACACTACTGGTAATTAAAATTGCTACACCAAGAAGAAATGCAGATGATGAATGGATATACATTGGACAAATATATTATACTAGAACTGACATGTGATTACATTTTCACGCATTTCAGGTGTGTAGATCCCGAGAAATCAGTACCCAGTACCTCTGCCCGTAATAACGGCCTTGATACGCCTGGGCATTGAGTCAAACAGAGCTTGGATGGCGTGTACAGGTACAGCTGCCCATGCAGCTTCAACACGATACCACAGTTCATCTAGAGTAGTGACTGGGGTATTGTGACGAGCCAGTTGCTCGGCCACCATTGACCAGACGTTTTCAGTTGGTGCGAGATCTGGAGAATGTTCTGGCCCGGGCAGCAGTCGAACATTTTCTGTATCCAGAAAGGCCCGTATATGACCTGCAACATGCGGTCGTGCATTATCGTACTGAAATGTAGAGTTTCGCACGGATCGAATGAAGGGTAGAGACACGGGTCGTAACACATATGAAATGTAACGTCCACTGTTCAAAGTGCCGCCAATGTGAATAAGAGGTGACCGAGACGTCCAACCAATGGCACCCCATACCATCACGCCGGGTGATACGCCAGTATGGCGATGACAAATACACGCTTCCAATGTGCGTTCACCGCGATGTCGCCAAATACGGATGCGACCATCACGATGCTGTAAACAGAACCTAGATTCATCCGAAAAAATGACGTTTTGCCATTAGTGCAGCCAGGTTCGTCGTTGAGTATACCATCTCAGGCGCTCCTATCTGTGAAGCAGCATCGAGGGTGACCGCAGTCATGGTCTCCGAGCTGATAGTCCATGCTGCTGCAAACGTCGTCGAACTATTCATGCAGATTGTTGTTGTCTTGCAAACGTCCCCATCTGTCGACTCAGGGATCGAGACGTAGCTGCACGATCCGTTACAGCCATGCAGATAAGGTGCCTGTCATCTCGACTGCCAGTGATACGAGGCCGTTGGGATCCAGCACGGCGTTCCGTATTACCCTCTTGAACCCACCGATTCCATATTCTGCTAACAGTCATTGGATTTCGACCAACGCGAGCAGCAATGTCGCGATACGATAAACCGCAATCGCGAAATGCTACAATCCGACCTTTATCAAAGTCGGAAACGTGATGGTTCGCATTTCTCCTCCTTACACGAGGAATCACAACAACGTTTCACCAGGCAACGCCGGTCAACTGCTGTTTGTGTATGAGAAATCGGTTGGAAACTTTCCTCATGTCAGCACGTTGTAGGTGTCGCCACCGGCGCCAGCCTTGTGTGAATGCTCTGAAAAGCTAATAATTTGCATATCACAGCATCTTCTTCCTGTCGGTTAAATTTCACGTCTGTAGCACGTCATCTTGCTGGTGTAGCAATTTTAGTAGCCAGTAGTGTATTTGGAGCCAGACGCATGGCACGTTCCATTTCAAAATCGCTGGAGAATTCAACATCCTGAGGTCCACAATGTCAGGAGAACGCCAAGAATACAATATTTGAGGCATTTACCTTTCGCCACGGACAACGCAGCGGCCGACAGCCTATAGTTAACGATTGAGAGCACCGCCGTTACCGTAGTATTGTCAGTGCTAACAGACAAGCATCACTGCGTGAAATAACCGCAGAACTGAACGTGTGACTTACGACGAACTTATGCGTTAGTACAGTGCGGCGAAATTTGGCATTAATTGGCTATGACAGCAGACGATCGGGGTGAGTGGCTTTGCTTGCAGCGCGCCATGGCTTGCAGCGTCTCTCCTAGGCTCGTGACCACATCGGGTTGACCCTAGACGACTGGAAAACCGTGGCCTGTTCAGATGAGTTGGTAAGGGCCATGGCAGGGTTCGAGTGTGGCCCAGACCCCACGAAGCCATGGGCCGAAGTTGTCAACAAAGCACTATGCAAGCTGGTGGTTAGTGGTGTGAGCTGTGTTTGCATGGAATGTACTGGGTCCTCTGGCCCCAATGAACCGATCATTAATTGGAGGTGTTAGGTTCGCCAGGTATTCATTCACTTCATGTCCCCAAATAACAATGGAATCTTTATGGATGACAATGAGGCATGTGACCGGGCCACAGGGTCAGCTCGTGCACGAGATCCTGCACTGGCAACATTTTCGCAGTTATGGACGGATACGGATGCAGCATAGCTCAAAATTTCTGCAGGATACTTCCAAAGACTTGTTGAGCCAACGCCAATTCGAGTTGCTGGACTACTCCGGGAAAGAAGGAGGTCCGACACGATATGAGGTACCTCATGACTTTCGTCATAGTGTAATTGATTGACGTACTTCCTTTTCTGTTTTGAACCTTTGTATTAACCAACTAGGATCACGTAACAAATACCTCATCCTTCTTTGTTATTCCCAATTTTTTCCAGTACTCCTTCATCGTCTCCTCATGTTGGCCTTTCCTTGCTTCTGTTCCTGTTGTTCCCGATGTCTTATCTCTTCTGCTATGAAAAAGTTTTAAATTTAGAATTTTATTCTTAAATAATTTGACTCTGTTACTTCCTATTGTTTTTTTTATTTCTAGTTATTTTCTTATTTCCGAAATGCATGCTGCTTTTGGTTTCTTTTACCAGAAAGACAGAAACTTTTGTTTCATTAGCCTTATCTCATTCATTCGGTAGAAGTGTTTGAGGAAGGTTTTCTTCGCTTTGCTGTAACTTTTGGTATTTTCTATATATTTTCATAGATCCCTTCGTTATTTCTCATTTTCCAAACATCTGCTGTTTGTATTGCATCAATTGTTGTTCTAATAATCCGTTTCTCATGTATCTCTAATTTGTCCACTTTATGTTCGGCGTTAAATATTCACATGACCTAAGCACTCTGATTATGGGTATTAGTTTTGTCTCCCTACGTATACCTTGCTTGGTGTAGATATTTGTTTACGTACCGTGCGCTCTTTCAGTTACGTTATCTTTTAATTATGTTGCTATTGTATCTATTCTATTCCTCCGTGTAGGTTCTCCAAGATATTTAAATGTACCAAGGTGCTCTGTTTTACTCTTAGTTTTTTTCTGTGTATTTTGGTGCATTTTTATGTAATACATGAAATGCATTCGCAGCTGCGAACACAAACAAGCGTAAGCTGTATAAGGGACGACAACTGTGAAGCTTAGCGGCGGACGGGGATTCGAACCCGGATTTTGCCCTTAAAGCGAACAGTCGTCTTAACCACTTTGGCTACCCATGCACAGCTCACGGCCAGACCAAAACTTCCATATGTCATCGTTCCTCTGTCACAACCTGTATTCGTACACACGTTATGTAATTTCTGTGCAGGGATAGCCAGAACAGTTAAGGCAACTGCTCGCTTAAAGAGGAAAATCCAGTTCGAGTCACGGTTCGGCCCAAATTTTCACTGTAGTCACTCCCTTATACAGTTGATGGTTGTTTGTATTCGCAGCTGCTATTATATTTCATGTATTTGATAACGGCTGTAATTCAACAGTTTCTGTTACTACGTCCAAACGACCATTACGTCGTTCTTGTTAACAACACGGGCACAGCAGTATCACATTTTTTATATTTTTCATGCATTCGGTTTTAAAGCTGACGTTTTGAGACTAATTCTACCCGCTGTTTCTTCCAGAAGATTTATTTGAGTCACTTCTTCCTTCAGATTTTGTGGAAGTATTGCGAAATCGTCTGTAAAAGCTTGGAAATTTAGTTTAATTCCATTTATTTTCTCCTTAGAATCATTGCTTCAGTTCTGCGAACTGTTGGCTCCAAGTTGCAATTCCTCTCTTTTTTCTCTAAACCCCATTCAAACATTACAGATAATACCCGTCCCCTTGGCTAAAACCAGAGTTTATTCCAAATAGCTGAAATACTTCCTACCATAAATTAAGTTTCATATACCCTGTTACAGTCTCACGAATTATATTTGCTAATTTTACTTTCGCACCAAATTCTCTAATAATTTAATCTATTGGATCTCAGTCTAACGAGCCAAATGTTTTAATGAAATCGCTAAATAAGAGTATTCTAGGTTCTTTTATTTATAACCTTTTTTAGGCCTCAGTCACATGGCGATAGTACCGTAACTAATTTCGATCGTCAGTGTTTTAGAACGAGCCTGGAACCTCTTGTAGCTTTTGCCTTTTGTCTGGGGGTCACCAGTCGCTGGTCGAAACCAGTTACGACATTACAGAATGTTCGTGTGATTGTGTTGTAAACAGTGTGAAGAATAAAAGAACTTGTTCGAATCAGAAACAGTTTCTGGTTGCAGTTTATTCTGTTATTAACAATGCGCTTCGCCTTCGTGTGGTATCTTCAAATAATCTTTAGGGGTAACAATAAGAGCTTTGTTAATAAAAGAATAAATTACAACCAAGATTCTTTTTAATTCAAATTTTCTACATACAGTTGTTGTACCAGATGGCCTAACAGAGTGGAAGACGTTTTGTTTAAGAGAACATATATCCATTCCAATGCAGTAATTTTATAAAAAGAAGTGTAACATGCTTTTGGCGTCTCAGTGAACAAAATCTTACTTTGTGTGCATCGTTCGAGGCCTGAAGGGTTCTACTACCACTTAGGGAGGCTAAGGAGAACATCCGCCGTTCAGTTTTGTTATATGTGGTACGACAATAATTTAAAATATTAAGACAGCAGCTTTTTAAAGGTATTATGAAGAACAGCTTATGTATAAGAAGAAATTTTAGTTGGGCACAGGTGCCTCTGACACATTGCCCAACTGTCACACTCTTATGAACTGTTAGGCTCCCCACGCCTGTCTAAAACTAGCACACAACTGACGGCTTATAATGGACAAGACACCCCTGTTCTCACAAAATGTACTTTGCCTCTCGTGTACCGTTCGCATACGTGAACAGTGACTTTTAAAGTGCTACAATCATGTGAGTGTGAGAACATATGTGGAATTGATTCTTTTGATTTGTTTCGCTTAAACATTCAGGACAATATGTTGTCAGTGTCTGCATTCTATGCACAAGATGTGTAGCTACCTTGCTAAAATTATTCCCGGAACTCTTTTCTGAACGTTTCGGCTAAGCTAACAATTTTGTTGCACATATTACTATGAAAGGCAATGCTCATCCGAAATTTTGCCGGGCCAGAACTGTTTCCATTGCATTATGGGCCAAAGTCGCGGCTGAACTTAAAGAATTGTTAGATAGCGGAGTTATTGCGCCCATATCAGCTAGTCAATGGGAAAGTCCTCTGGTTTTGCTCTGCAAGCCTTCAGATTGCATTCACCTGTGTGTTGACTTGGGAGATTGTAATTGGTACTTATCCATTGCCTCGCCCACAGGATCTCATAATTAGGTGCTGCACACTATTTTTCAAAAATTGATTCGCGCTATGAGTATATTCAAATACCGGTCCATAAAGAATCTCAAAATGTGTGTGTAGTGAATACTCATTTGGGCTTGTTGGAATATCTGCGTTTGCCTTTTGGCAGTATGTCCGCACCCGCCATTTTCCTACGGTATTTGGAATAGCTAACTGCACAAGTGCAGACCTGTTCAAACTATTTGGACAGTACTGTAGGAGCAGGTTTTTCATCTGAAGAACACATTGAAAATTTCCATGCTTTGTTTCGTGTGCAGTCTGACGCAGGACTAAAGTGTAGACTGGACAAGTGTGATTTGTTAAAAGCTGAGTTGTAGTATCTTGGTCGTGTCATAAACAGCCAAGTTGTACATCCTCTTCAGTCGCATTTATTAGCCACACGAGGCTTGCCAGTTCCTCGCAATGCTACCGAATTACTGTCCATCTTAGGGAAAATGAACCGAACGCTGCACAAATTGCAGCTCCATTGCATCACTTGCTTCGCAAGAATGTTCCACTTGTTTGGGCAGCTGAGTGTCAAGGAGCTTTTCTAAAACTTAAAGATGCATTGCTCAGTGATCGATGCCAGTTCACTTTTATCCTGACAAACCAGTTGTATTGCAAGCTGTCGCTTCGTTTTACGGAATCGGTACTGTGTTTTCGCACAAAATTGATGATAAAGACAGGCCTATTACGTTCATATCAAAAGTGTTGTCCAAAGCTCAGTGAAACTATTCACAAATTGAAAAAGAGGCTTTGGCTATTGTGTATTGTGTCACCAAATTCTGTCTTTTTTGTACGGCAGAAAATTCTACTTAGTAACGGATCACAAGCCTTTGCAGTCCTTGTTTCATCCGACGAAACCGGTTCCTGCACGAACTGCTCAAAAACTGCAACGATGCTCTTTGTTGTTCACTCAATACCAGTAGGAGACTGTGTATCGTCCGACGACTCAACATGGCAATGCGGACGCACTTTCACGTCTTTCAGTTGGCGCTGATTCAGACTTTTACGCTTCTGCTGCATCTTGTTGTCACGTCGATGCTCAGGATTCTGAACTGATTCAGTCTTTTCCGCTGAACTATAGGAAAATTGTACTGGCCACGGAAGCTGATTCAGATTTGAACACTTTGCTAACGCACATTCCCACATCTTAGCCTCGTTCCTTGCATAGCATAAAAAACTTTGTAAAGCGCCGATACTTTGCCCGTCGGTATAGCCTCGCAGTATAGAATGGCGTAATTCTTGTCCAAAATGACAATGGACAGTCACATGTATTGATTCCTAAAGCTTTGCAAAAAGGAAGTGTAGCGTTACTTCACCAAGGAAAGTGTGGGATTGTTTGTACGAAACAGTCCGCGCGTCGACACTGTACTTGGCAGGGTATAGATACCCAAATAGAACAGATGATATCAAAGCGTCACGCATGTGCAGAAAATCCTCTCCGTCACAAAAATTCTCTGCTTGGCCTAAGTCGCAATCACAATGGAAAGGTATGCAGTGTGCACACAGACTTCGCAGAAACTTTTTGGAACACTCGCTGGTTGATTGTGGTTGACTCGTATAGCAAGTTTCCTTTTGCTGAGCCAATGAACTCGACAACGTCAAGTAACATAGTTCTGGGGTTGTCCTCTATTATTTGCCTTGAATGTTTACCTGAAGTAGTAGTGTCAGATAACGGCGCTCAGTCCGCCTCAAATGAATTTGAAACATCCTGTGAAGGCAATGACATACAGCATCTAACGAGTGCACCGTTTCATCCACAATCCAACGGCGAAGCGGAACGTTTTCGTCAGAACCTTCAAGGAGCAGATGGGCAAGCTTAGCTCCGCACACACCAGGGATCAAGCATTAATCGCACCCACGAGATGGACCATAGGCGGTGGCTTCACGACAGCCTCCATCGCACACTGCTCCACCTGCTCCACCCTCCTCAGCATTCGGCGCCGAAGGAAGGCCGCAAATGTCACTTCGCACCGCTTGATATAGTCTTTTACAGAGTTTTCAGCGGCAGCAGACAACGGGCGCGCGGCGTCCATCGACTTGGCACTTGCATGTACAGGGTGTTTCAAAAATGACCGGTATATCTGAAACGGCAATAAAAACTAAACGAGCAGCGATAGAAATACACCGTTTGTTGCAATATGCTTGGGACAACAGTACATTTTCAGGCGGACAAACTTTCGAAAGTGATGTGAAAGATATAGAAGACAACGCAGTCTGTGGGTGCGCCATTCTGTACATCGTCTTTCTGCTGCAAGCGTGTGCTGTTCACAACGTGCAAGTGTGCTGTAGACAACATGGTTAATTCCTTAGAACAGAGGATTTTTCTGGTGTTGGATTTCCACCGCCTAGAACACAGTGTTGTTGCAACAAGACGAAGTTTTCAACGGAGGTTTAATGTAACCAAAGGACTGAAAAGCGATACAATAAAGGATCTGTTTGAAAAATTTCAACGGACTGGGAACGTGACGGATGAACGTGCTGGAAAGGTAGGGCGACCGCGTACGGCAACCACAGAGGGCAACGCGCAGCTAGTGCAGCAGGTGATCCAACAGCGGCCTCGGGTTTCCGTTCGCCGTGTTGCAGCTGCGGTCCAAATGACGCCAACGTCCACATATCGTCTCATGCGCCAGAGTTTACACCTCTATCCATACAAAATTCAAACGCGGCAACCCCTCAGAGCCGCTACCATTGCTGCACGAGAGACGTTCGCTAACGATATAGTGCACAGGATTGATGACGGCGATATGCATGTGGGCAGCATTTGGTTTACTGACGAAGCTTATTTTTACCTGGACGGCTTCGTCAATAAACAGAACTGGCGCATATGGGGAACCGAAAAGGCCCATGTTGCAGTCCCATCGTCCCTGCATCCTCAAAAAGTACTGGTCTGGGCCGCCATTTCTTCCAAAGGAATCATTGGCCTATTTTTCAGATCCGAAACGATTACTGCATCACGCTATCTGGACATTCTTCGTGAATTTGTGGCGGTACAAACTGACTTAGATGGCACTGCGAACACCTCGTGGTTTATGCAAGATGGTGCCCGGCCACATCGCACGGCCGACGTCTTTAATTTCCTGAATGAATATTTCGATGATCGTGTGATTGCTTTGGGCTATCCGAAACATACAGGAGGCGGCGTGGATTGGCCTCCCTATTCGCCAGACATGAACCCCTGTGACTTCTTTCTGTGGGGACACGTGAAAGACCAGGTGTACCGCCAGAATCCAGAAACAATTGAACAGCTGAAGCAGTACATCTCATCTGCATGTGAAGCCATTCCGCCAGACACGTTGTCAAAGGTTTCGGGTAATTTCATTCAGAGACTATGCCATATTATTGCTACGCATGGTGGATATGTGAAAAATATCGTACTATAGAGTTTCCCAGACCGCAGCGCCATCTGTTGTTGAAAATTGTAACTACTGTAATTTCGAAAGTTTGTCTGTCTGAAAATGTACTGTTGTCCCAAGCATATTGCAACAAACGGTGTATTTCTATAGCTGCTCGTTTAGTTTTTATTGCCGTTTCAAATATACCGGTCATTTTTGAAACACCCTGTATCTTATTTCAGGTTCTGCTGGCTTGCAACGCCGCCATCAAAATCAACTCCGCCTCTGTTATGTGCACGATGGCTTTTAAGTCTCTCTTCCCCCGAGATTCACGGATCCAGAGGACAGCGCGGCCACAGCAGCCGCAGGAGTGCATCATCACGATACCGCCGGACGACCCCATGGAGGCGTAGCCTTCGCCTCCTCCGCCTTCTGTCGTCCTACCGATGGAGCCGGATCCGCCCACACCGCAGCAGTCGCCACCTTTATCTGGTTCATGGCATCAGGAGGTGGACGCGTAGCCTTCTGAGAGCGAAGGCCGGATGGCGGGGTACGATCGGAAGCTTAACGTCACCTGCAGCCACAGCTTCCTCCCGCGATGCGGCCACACACTCCTGCTTCCTCTCGCTATTTTCACCTCCCTACACTACGACGGTCCGTCGCTTTGGAGGGGGGGGGGGGGTGGGAGGGGAGAAATGTACGGGCGTCATGCCAGGAGTCGGCACAAAGATGAAGAACGCAAGTGCAGAGAAGGCTGTGAGACAGCGTCAGCCAGTATCATGCTGACTAAAGTGCGCGTCATTTGTATTGGCGGCCGAGTTTAGGTTCGCTCTGCGCATCCGACGTCAAAAAATACAATCAGCCAATGAACGACGTTGCCAGATCTTGACTGCAGAGCAGAGCACGGACGAGTGTCTTCAGTTTTAGAAACGTTCAGTCATAAACAAAGTAATAGAACAAAAGCAATGTCTTGATAGCAGACTTTGTTTTTTGAAAGTTTGGAAAAACCATTCTTTATACCAATTGCTTCATTTTCTATTAATTAATTAAACCAAACAAGCAATAAGACTCTTAATTCAGGCGATAGCAAGGAAAGGTGTTTGTATCAATTTCATGAACCGCTTTTTCGCAATAAAGAACAGCGGTAATTGTTTATTTCCTATTGTACTTCGACGAAGTGCGAGTAATTCATAGGCATACCAACAGTGTTTGTCAGAATTTTGCGTGACCTGTTAGACTCCTTAAGTACAATCACTACATGGCGAGCTGCGCTAGCGTAACGGTTAAGGCGTTGAGTTGGTAACCGAAAGGTGACGAGTTCAAACCTTGTGCGATGCAGTATATATTTTTTTTTATTTTAAAACAATATCGAAGTGTCTTACTTCATGAATTTTATTCGTTTGAACGCAATTTTTTGAAATTCCTAGTGCTTTGTCTCTTCATTAACCCTTTCGCTGCTGCAGTCGCGTGCTCCCCGCATTCCGCGCTGTGCGCGATTTTGTCATCACTGCACTGCTCGCCTGTGCAGACACATGGTGTTCCCACTGTTTTGACACACTTATCATTCGATTTCACAAAAACTATTTGGCCCAAAAATTAGATTTTTACACATCTTCTTGACTGATACCTTCCCCCCATAAATGACTTAATTTTGTTTCGATCTTCAACCCAGTTATTGTGCAGCATTAAATGTAGTAAACCATTGCACGAAATTTTGAAGAGTTTGCAGAGGTAAAAGTCCATAGGGTATACTTTCCGTATGGTCGATTTTAGTTGCCACAATGTTGAGAATGAAATGTGGACAAGGTACCTAAATTTCATATAAAATTTACTGTATAACAATATCTCATTTAATTTAAGTACCACATAGGTGTCGTATGTAATATTGAGAAATATTCCGTCTTTCGCGACTGTAATAAAAGTTTTATTTACACCGGGCGCGTTTGGCTTTATTTTAAAGCACTTCAGTCAGTCAAAGGAAGTGGGGGGAAGGTATCAGTCAAGTAGACGTGTAAAAATCTAAGTTTTGGGCCAAATAGTTTTTGTGGAATCGAATGATAAGTGTGTCAAAGCAGTCAGAAACACCATGTGTCAGCACAGGCGAGCAGTGCAGTGACAAAATCGCGCCCAGCGCGGAATGCGGGGAGCACGTCTCTGTGCAGCGAAAGGGTTAATGCGGCCGTGGTGGCTTTACTTCATGAACTGCGCGCTCCCCCCTACACGTAAGCTTGCGAACTATGCTATACTATGGCGCTGCTTCTATTGGCGCGTGCGTCGTGTGCAACTGGCAACGCAGCAATCTCCCGCGTCTGGGCGGGCATGCGCGAGCCGCCAAGATAAAAGAATTCAACTATAGGACAGTACCACGACAGGAGCGGCCCCTATCCGATGAGAATATAAGCGCCGCTCCTGCCACACTCGGCTGGAAGGTAGAAGACGGACACTAGCAGACACGGTCTAGAAGAGAGCAGTAGAAGAACTGTTACTTGTGGTCCATATCCATTACATGCATGGACATATTATGTAACGAAGGACATTGATTATTCACGTGTCGCCAGTAGCCTGCGACACGACATTGCAAATCAAAGTTAAGTATTGTCAACCTACTTTATTGTAATGAAAACCATTAATGTGATTTGCTTGAATTGTTGTATAGCTATCTGAGAAAGCAGCTTCCTTTAGGTCCGCTACAATAGACGAGTGGGTAGGACACCACAGTTCTGGTACACAATTTTGGAGGAATTACGCTACGGACCAAATCTGCAAAATTCTTGATGAGAGATAGTTTTTATATTCTGCGTTTCTGGTGCCCTGTTGATGAATGAGATAGTTCAGAACCAGCTCCATTCGAAATAGTTGGACTTCAAGAGAGGGCACACTGTGAACTGCGATTTATGAAAACAAAATCAGGCGAGCAGATTTTGTGAAGCTTCAGAACTAATACGAATGGCACCCTTCATTGTATTATCGACTTATGCTGTGGAGAACTGTGTGCAAAAGAGATAGGGGGGGGGGGGGTGACCAAGAATATCTAAGGAAAAAAACAGACTGCTTAAGGATAGACTTCGATAGTTCTTCGAGACAGATGCAGCTACCACGTTCTAAGACGCACAAAGTCCTACACATTGTACACTTCTTAAGAGCATTTGTTACAGGAACTGAAGTCAAATGATAAACCGATGCTAAAAGACTTGGCAGATAACACGTTAAATAGTAATTTCCGCGAATGAAACAGTCCTCAGCCGAGTTTCAGTGATGAGGTTACCTTACAGAAAAACTCCATCCTTACAAGACGAGAATCTGCGGCTCGCCGCTTATTCCAAAGGGAAAAGTGTGTTGCGGGATCACATTAGTAACTGTAAATGTTACTTGGAACTTCTGACGGAATACTTGACAGCTACAGGACCTTCTAAGATGGTGTACCACCACATTGGGAAATGAATTTAAGTGCGTTCGCAGAAAACATTCCCTCAGTGACGGCCAAATTTCCCAGCTGCCCCGTTCATCATGTATCGCTCCCATCGATTCTTTTTTATGGGGTTTTGGTAATGATAATGGGTATCGCAGAAAAGTTCGAAACGTCAGTGAATTCTAGCAGTAGTTTACTCATGCCATTGCCATCACTGATTTAGCTCTTAATATGTTTCGTGCAACTAATGGTGCACATGTAAGTCCCTGCAATCTGGAGATACATGTACCAATCGGAATGGACCGACCACTGTGTAGTCGTATTTAAATGGAGGGACGTGGAGTCAACACACAGCAATCCCGGCTGTTGAAAGCTTACCTGGCCTTGTTGTCGCTACTTCACACTCTAGTAGCTCCGCAGCTCACGAGGTTGAAAGGATCAAGTTCCAGTCCTCCCATGACCGAAAAATTCCAGGTTGGAATCGGGTAGCGAACCCAGGTCGTCAGCATGGCAGTCAGCATCTCAGCTACGGGGGCGGACTAAAGGTGTCCTTGTAGAGATATATTAAGGTGGCCGAAATCTACAATAGAGAACTTCTATTTTGTTATAAATTTCACATACCTCTCTTTCCATTTCCCAATACCACGATTTATGATTTTTAAAAGCTGCTGTGTGGATCCTTTGTATTCTGATCTAGGGGTTTACCTGTTCTGAACTTCAAATCGATTGTTGTCTTTTGCGGAAATTCGTATGTTACACGGAATACTCGCGTCCGGATGACGGGGAATTCCAACTTGACGCCGCTAACTGATTACAACTTCGGATGAGCTAAGTTAATATAAAATTATATTAGTCACAGTTAACAGTATGTAGTAGGAGCGACGCACCAACTAGAGAGCAAGAAACATGGTATGTAAGATATTTCACCAGTTAGCTAAGGTAAAAATTCCGCCTTATTTCTGACGTAATCTTGAATGAAAGGCGAATGGTTCGAATTAAATGAAGCTGCAAAACAAGAAATGAAGGTACATAGTCTGGTGTACTGAAATATCACACAAGAAGACAGTGCCACAGTTGGTACTGGAAGTACTTTGGACGTCGGTCAGCAGCAGGAACATCGCTGCGCCCAAACCAATCATGGTGCCCCCGAAAACTACGCCCGCTGGATCGGCAGTTCCATCAGGTAGAGAGATGCGCGGTTGAAGTAACCTGGCACGAGCGGAATTTGTCTGCTGCAGGTTGTAAGTCAGTCCGAGTCTTACTAGGGATTTTCTGCGGAAAGTCCGTCATTCCTTCAAGTCTTCAAGTTGCCGAGTGACACAGAAACAGTGATACTAAAATGTAGACTTTCACGGCCGGAAATATCATTTCCAATATAATTATCCGGACTGTTATGCCGTGGTCAGTTGATGAATTCTGTGTCAATTCCCAACGTTTCGTCTCCAACTGAGGGAGACATCTTCAAGGGGATCCGTAGCTCGATGGAAGGTCCAACACACCCACTGGCTCGCTACTGACTGCCGCTAAATTTCGTGTCCGCGCGCTCCCACGCCGCGGCGTGACGTCACGTGTTTTGAAAATGTCAGTGCAATTGGCCGATGTCCGTCGCCGTCGATCGCCGTTGCCATCACCCAGTAGTGGACGGATGGTACACATCTTCTTTAACACCGGCAACGAAATGTATGGTTCCGATACGTGGATGACACGTTTGTGCTGTGGAGACGTGGTAGGGTGGAACTAAGCCGGTTCCACGAACATCTGAACAGTATAAACTCGAAAATTCAGTTTACAATGGAGGAGGAGGTAGACGGCAAATTACATTTCCTCGATGTGCTAGTTTTTAGAAACGAAAATGGTAGTTTGAGCCGTTCAGTATACCGCAGACCCACGCACACGGACCGTTATTGGCACCGGCATTCGAACCACCACCCACAACAGAAGCAGGGTGTTATCAAGACGTTAGCGGACAGAGCTAGAAATATTTGTGAACCTGAGTTGCTCGACGCTGAGATGGAACATCTAAATGGTTCAAATGGCTCTGAGCACTATGGGACTCAACTGCTGAGGTCATTAGTCCCATAGAACTTAGAACTAGTTAAACCTAACTAACCTAAGGACAGCACACATATCCATGCCCGAGGCAGGATTCGAACCTGCGACCGTAGCGGTCTTGCAGTTCCAGACTGCAGCGCCTTTAACCGCACGGCCACTTCGGCCGGCGAGATGGAACATCTCCACAATGCACTAATGATGAACGGATATTCGTCCGCCGAAATAAACGTGCGTTGAGGCAGCCACACAGAAATCATACTCACGTACAGGCTACTGGAAAATCTAAGGTTTTCCTGCCGTTTGTTAAAAATGTAACGGAAAGAATAGGGAGGATCTTGACGAAGCGGAATATTACCGTGATTTACAAGCCCACGAGGAAGATACAGGAATACCTTAAGCCTTCCAAGGACGCTCGCGAACCATTGGAAAAAGCTGGAGTGTGTAGGATCCCATGCAGCTGTGGAGATGTTTATGTGGGTACCACTAAAAGAACTGTTTCTTAACGTTCGGAAGAGCACAAGGAAAATTGTAGAAGAGGAGAAACGGAACGATCAGCTGTTGCGGAGCACGCTTTCCAGCCAGGGAACCACAATATTCGTTTCGAGGAGACGCAAGTACTAGCGGTCAGAAGCGGATATTACGAAAGGCTCTACAGGGAGGCAATCGAAATCGCTAAACACCCAGGTTAGTTAGGTTTAATTAGTTCTAAGTTCTAGGCGACTGATGACCTCAGAAGTTACGTCGCATAGTGCTCAGAGCCATTTGAACCATTACGTATGTGGATTGTAGACAGTTGGGAATGTGGGCTTCATAGGAGGCGTACGGATAAGTCCCTGCAGTCGCGCTCTTCATCTGTGTCCTCGGTGGCTCAGATGGATAGAGCGTCTGCCATGTAAGCAGGAGATCCCGGGTTCGAGTCCTGGTCGGGGTACACATTTTCAGCTGTCCCCATCGAGGTATATCAACAACACATGTCGGCAGCTGAGGGTTTCAATTAATTATCATTTGGCTAGTTAGCGCACCGTCCCCATTCTACAGGCGGACAGCACGCTCACTGATAGTACATGCACCATTCGTGTGTCTGACTAGCAATTATTTCTCGCTGCTATCGCCTGGACGGGTATGTCGATGGTAGATCGGTGATCATAATGTGCTAGCTGATCAATGTGTATCATAAGTAACACCTACAAAAACTCTTCCACGAAATTGTATCGACTCTTCCGCAATGGGTTTCTCAAATCGCTGGCGACACGTTTGCAGACATGTATGGTGAATGTTAGTTTTTCACTACAAGCGTTACAATATACGAAATGAAGAAGTTGATAGCTATTGTAAGTAATGCAAGGTAAATCATTGCTCGCTCTACTGCACTATTATATTGTAACAGATTTGTGGTTATCCCATACCGTCGTTTTTCCTGGAAAGATGTCTCCCCCCGACAGATTATACAAACGCAGCGCGTTTCCCACGCGTATGACCAGCGCCCAAGGTGGAAAGCACGCAGATCGAATGCACCTCAGCGCGTTCGCACCTTGTGAAACTCAAACCCGCGGGCACGCAGCTTGCGAAAACGTGTCATGCAGCCAGCGCAATTCAACAAACCGTGGCCTATAAATTGAGGTGCCAAAGTCATGGGATGGCGACACGAACATATAAAGGTGCCAGAAGTATCGCGTACACAAGCTGTAAAAGGGCAGTGCATTTGTGATCAGTGATTCAGGCGATAAGATTTTCAACGTGATTATTTACACACGACGGGAATTGGCGGACTCTGGGCGCGGAATGGTAGTTGGAGCTAGACGCATGTAACATTCCATTTCGGAAATCGTTAAGGTTTCCAATATTCCGAGGTCCACAGTGTCAAGAGTGTGCTGATAACTTCAAATTTCATGCATTAATTCTGACCACTGACATCGCAATGGCCAACGGTTTTCACTTAAGGGGAGGTTTACTATCTTTGGGCAGAAAAAAGCATGTTCTTTGAGTTTTTTTTCTCTGGATGTGTTATAGATATCAATGACAAATATGGTCAAAATGTTTATTGATATTTCCTCTACAAACTGCAATTTTTTCGACCGGAAAAGAGCGAAGAGCGAAGGCGGAAGTGCCGTCGGAACAAAACAAAATTTCGATGTTGACCTCCACGCGCGGTACAGGTCAGCCAGCTCGTCTGAAATCAAAATTGAGTCGACGTTAACGAAGTATGTAAGATTGTTTAGGAGTTGTACCTCACGTAACTTATGTGGACCATAGGAAACAAAATGGCGGCCATTTGAAGAAAATAGGGTTTCTTCATCGATTTTTCTTCGTCCCCCAAGTAAAAATATTTATAGTTCATGGATCGGAGTAAAAGTGGTACAACTACTAGACAATTTAGTTAGCTTCGTCGGAAACAAAGAATCATGCCAATCGGTTCAATAGATTTGAAGTTACCATACCGCGCGATAAAAATGTCATTTCGAGAAAAGCGCCTTTGAAGTTTTGACTACATATAAATGCAACATTACGTTCACTGCCATTCCGGGTCGATAAACTATTCCTTCCTCTTCCTCATAGAGGGCGTTCTGCTCGATCTGGGACTTCCTGCGCTGCTCCAGAGTCCCAGGTTAACGTCCATCGTTGTCATGGTCTTCAGAATTGCTGAATACCCTTCGTTGAAGCTGCTCACTGCCAGGAAAGTCGCAATCTCCACAGCCCTCGCACCAGAATGCAAATGCTTGGGGCCTAACTTCCAAACACATGCGTTCAAACTTTCATTTGAATTTCGTGTGTTTCCTCCCAAGCACCGGTACAATAACTCGTCCTCCGAAAGAAAAAAAAAACTGGTGTGTGAAAAGGCCGATTTCAGGTAGGTGCATCTTTTTGTTCAACCGCGAATAACAATCATCTCCGTTTTCGTATTCGAAAAAACCATTGCAGGGGTGGATGATAAAGACTTTTATGGATCCAAAAAATGCAATTGAAACAAAATCGATTTTCTGAACAAAAAGGTAGTAAACATCCCCCTAACAACCGAGAGTGCCGGCGTTTGCGTAGAGTTGTCAGAACTAACAGACAAGCAACACTGCATGAAATAACTGCAGAAGTCAATGTGGGGCGTACGTCGAACGTACTTGTTTGGACAGTACTGCGAAATTAGGCGTTAATGGGCTATGGTAGCAGACGACCGACGCCAGTGTCTTTACTAGCAAAATGACATCACCCACATCGCCTCTCCTGCTCGGTTGGATCGTAGACGACTGGAAAGCATGGCTCTTGACCAAATCGGTTGGACTCTCGAAGACTGAAAGACCAAGGCCTGGTCAGAAGACTCCCGATTTCAGTTAGTAAGTCCTGATGGTAGGATTCGGGCGTGGCGCGAATACCACGGAGCCATGGTCCCAAGCTGTGATCAACACTCTGTGCAAGTTGATGGTGGTTCCATAATGGTGTAATCTGTGTTCACATGGAACTGACTGGGTCCAGTGATTGAACAGAACCGGTCGTTGACAAAATGGTTATGTTCTGCTACATGGAACCATTCTAAGGCGTTCCTTAAGAAAATTATGTTACTCAGCACTTCAGTGTTTGATTCGCGCGTCTTTGCGTGTTATATGGACTGCTATGATGACATGGGCATCGACTGAGCGATGTAGAGCATTTAAAAAAAATGTGATAGAATAGTTGATTTTGTATGATTTGATACTTAATCCTATTATCTGGCTCTAACTTGAGGAGCTCATGGTGTTTGAACCAAATTAAATGTCGTAAGTGCTTTGCTTCACTTAGCGCACGTATGTAGGGAATGATTGTTGATATAACTTCTGCGTGTGTAAACCTGGCTGCGCGACTGTCAGATTAGTGTATTTAGAACTAGTATTTTCGTACTTGATACTCTTTATGTTTGATGCTGAAACTCTACTCGAGTTTACACGTAACATGTAATGGCATAAATATTATTTAATACTGAAGTGCGCAATCACTTTCATGCGTAATTTCCTTTACTTACACACACAGGTAAGCACTGAAGTCAGTTTTATTAACACCAGGTATCAAAATTCAGCTGTGAGAAGTTGTATAATGTTCGTCGGATTTTGACATAACTTCTTGGTCTGATTCTTAAAGGACGAAATGCCTGTTTCTCTGAATCTTGAATTTAGCAATACACTTCACACATGTTTTTCCGACATATCATTTTCGTCACTCTGGAGTAGTTTATATGTCTTGTTATGCTGTTGAATTAGAGTAGTGAAATTTTGCTTCCACTGTCAGCAAGTACGATGTACTTCAGCACAATAGATACTTCAGCTCACACTTCTGATAATGTACGGACGTATTTTAAGCAGCCACTGCATCTGTTACGGGTTCTCTAAATACTACGCTAAGATGTGGAGAATTTTTTAGTAACTTTCGCCTTTTTATTATTAGAGCAATAAGTATACCTCTTTCTAGGACCCGTTGAAGGTAGCGGTACACTGATGATGATGATCTTTGCTTTGGGGGGCGCTCAACTGCGCCCTCATCAGCGCCCGTACAAAGTCCCAATTTTTACACATTCCAATTTTTTACACAATCCAATCAATGGATGATGATGATGATGATGATGATTAAATGATGAGGACAACAGAAACACCCAATTCCCAGGCAGAGAAAATCCCCAACCCGACCGGGAATCGAACCCGGGACCCCATTATCCAGAGGCAGCAACGCTAGCAACTAGAGCACGTGATGCGGAAAGCGGTGCAGTTATCAGACATCAGAGTGCCAACATGAGAAATTTACTCTAATAGTGATAGAATTTAAGTTCGAAATATGCGGTAAAAATTTACGTTCCCACCATTATGCATATTTTCTGCATGGTGCGCAATTAATTTCAGAACTGAAACACGTACCAGTTTTAGAAACGACGCCCTTGTGTAAGCTATTTCTGTCCTCACAAGAATATTACAATGCATTTCTGCGTTCTCGCGTTCGTAGTTCGACATTCGCACGCTTACTGTGAGATGACTCTCCTTTTTTCGCAGGATAAACGGCATCTTATTCGACACAACACTTTTCAATATGACTACAACACAAGATGAACACCAGTTCAAATTAGCGATTTTTTCTACAACTCTAAAAGGTAGGCTAAGGCTGTACGTGAAATACACTCTCAGACCTCACAGCTTGATTACACTCTCTTGAACATTGTTTTTTCCCTTTAAGGAGAATAATTTAACCAGTGACGCAACAGGGGCTATACGTCTTTCGAGGCTACAAATGCAGTCTTTAATTACACATATAGATAAAAAAAATATTTTTGATGTGTTTAAATAGTATGTACATATATAGGGCCTGCACACTTGTATAATTCTTGGTTATTCCCCTTTAGGAGGGCTTGGGGACTTGATCCAATCACAGTTTCACTTCCTTTTCATCTTTTCTTTTCGTCCAAAAACTTCTCCATTAATTAACTGTATTTTTTTCCTTCCGTCTGTCCATTTCTTCCCCGTTGTTTCTTTCACTGAGACTTGTTTCAGTTTCTTGTTTCGGATTTTACTTTTGGATTGTTCTCGCTCCTCAGTTCTTTATTCTGAAATTTCCGTTACTGCAGGTCATCGTATGTTTCTTTTACCCAACTGGTCGTTAACTTGCTTCCACTGAAGATGTTAAAGAACTTCTTTGTGATATGTTTGCATCCACCGTTACATCGTTCATAGGTGTCTGTAGACTTGTAGGCGTCTTTTCTCAAATTTATCGGTGATGTCTGTGTTTTCGTAGAGTTTCTTTTTAAGTCATCTGATCCAAGTTTCTCGCAGAGAATAACGCCGTAATTTTTGTAAGAATTTTTCGTTCTTGTTTCTCTGTGTCATAAATTTTTGTCATCGCTATAATTACTGTGGTTTCTGCAGCTTCTGGCAAAACAGCAGTGATGTAGTGTCGTAGTTTTGCATTACAAGATAAAGCTTTTGTGTTGTGATGATTGTATGTCAGTATGTACGTCTTTTGCAATTTGAATATTCTCTGTGTTGAGGATTAGTTCTGTGGGTTATATGTTTTCTCATATGTGATTGAAGTGGTAACCTGTGAGATTTTTCCATTCTGTGCCTCTGGTGGGAGTTTGACGGTTGATTTGGTGTCCATACACTGAGTTTTTCCGTAGGAAATTACGAGACCGGTTGTACAGATGTCATGTAGTTTGTCGAGGGTCAGTTTGACTTAATCTTTGTTGTTTGTTAATATAGCCAGGTCATCGGCAAACGTCAGGGGTTTCACAGTGACCTTCGTTTCTCTCTTCCAGTTTGGTTACTTTTTACGAGCATCAACCAATCTCGGATTGTTTTTTCCTTGTATGATGTTCAACAAGAGTGGCGATAGGAAATCTCCTAGCCCGCATCCCGTTTAAATTACGAATGATTTGTGACCTCTCCTGAATTTCATGTATAATGGATCTGGTCTTTCTATCGACTAATGCTTCTACGCTATTAAATATCAATGGTCTGTCAACAGAATCCTAATATATTTTTGAAATTTATAAATGCGACTGAAGTGAACCGGCATCTTTTCGATACAAGATCTGCCCTACCTGAATCCCGCCTGATGCTCACCAGTCGGTGTTTCCACTTGCGGCTCAAGCTGGTTTCACAAGTTACTGGAAGAAGTGTGATTCCCCTGTAATCGTTCGCATCTATTTGTCTCCTTGAATGTGATTTACGTATAATAAGGACCTCTTCCATTATTTTCAGATTTTCTCCGTTTTCCAGTCTTCTGATATTATTCTTTGAGTTTTTGGTGTTATGTCCTTCTGTCCAATTTCCGCTGTTCTACAATAAGTCCATCATCGCCAGGCCTAATTTTGAGGTTAAAATTTTGGCAGAAGCTTATCAGGTTTTCAACATTCTTTGTCCTGTAGTGAGCAGTGTATGCTCCTGCGATTATCCTCCATTTGTTTTCTTGTCCTCACTACCAACTTAAGATTCATAGCTGAATCTGGAGGTGGTGTTTACTAATTTTGTTCGTGGTTTCGTCTGGACGTCATCTCTCACCCGTGAATCTTTTATGTTGTACTCATTTGTTGGTGCGCGCATGTTAATCAGCCCGTGCGCCTTGTTTCCATTTGTAAACTGCAAAACCTGTGTCAAATTGTTTCGGTCATGTGATGATCTGTACTGCAGATTTTCCTTTACGGAACCTGTAATTCTCAGAGTCGAAGTGATTTTCATTGATAACGGTGATTCTTGCAATGCCAGAATTTTGATGCAGATCCGTCCATCATACACTCCTGGAAATGGAAAAAAGAACACATTGACACTGGTGTGTCAGACCCACCATACTTGCTCCGGACACTGCGAGAGGGCTGTACAAGCAATGATCACACACACGGCACAACGGACACACCAGGAACCGCGGTGTTGGCCGTCGAATGGCGCTAGCTGCGCAGCATTTGTAGACCGCCGCCGTCAGTGTCAGCCAGTTTGCCGTGGCATACGGAGCTCCATCGCAGTCTTTAACACTGGTAGCATGCCGCGACAGCGTGGACGTGAACCGTATGTGCAGTTGACGGACTTTGAGCGAGGGCGTATAGTGGGCATGTGGGAGGCCGGGTGGACGTACCGCCGAATTGCTCAACACGTGGGGCGTGAGGTCTCCACAGTACATCGATGTTGTCGCCAGTGGTCGGCGGAAGGTGCGCGTGCCCGTCGACCTGGGACCGGACCGCAGCGACGCACGGATGCACGCCAAGACCGTAGGATCCTACGCAGTGCCGTAGGGGACCGCACCGCCACTTCCCAGCAAATTAGGGACACTGTTGCTCCTGGGGTATCGGCGAGGACCATTCGCAACCGTCTCCATGAAGCTGGGCTACGGTCCCGCACACCGTTAGGCGTCTTCCGCTCACGCCCCAACATCGTGCAGCCCGCCTCCAGTGGTGTCGCGACAGGCGTGAATGGAGGGACGAATGGAGACGTGTCGTCTTCAGCGATGAGAGTCGCTTCTGCCTTGGTGCCAATGATGGTAGTATGCGTGTTTGGCGCCGTGCAGGTGAGCGCCACAATCAGGACTGCATACGACCGAGGCACACAGGGCCAACACCCGGCATCATGGTGTGGGGAGCGATCTCCTACACCGGCCGTACACCACTGGTGATCGTCGAGGGGACACTGAATAGTGCACGGTACATCCAAACCGTCATCGAACCCATCGTTCTACCATTCCTAGACCGGCAAGGGAACTTGCTGTTCCAACAGGACAATGCACGTCCGCATGTATCCCGTGCCACCCAACGTGCTCTAGAAGGTGTACGTCAACTACCCTGGCCAGCAAGATCTCCGGATCTGTCCCCCATTGAGCATGTTTGGGACTGGATGAAGCGTCGTCTCACGCGGTCTGCACGTCCAGTACGAACGCTGGTCCAACTGAGGCGCCAGGTGGAAATGGCATGACAAGCCGTTCCACAGGACTACATCCAGCATCTCTACGATCGTCTCCATGGGAGAATAGCAGCCTGCATTGCTGCAAAAGGTGGATATACACTGTACTAGTGCCGACAGTGTGCATGCTCTGTTGCCTGTGTGTATGTGCCTGTGGTTCTGTCAGTGTGATCATGTGATGTATCTGACCCCAGGAATGTGTCAATAAAGTTTCCCCTTCCTGGGACAATGAATTCACGGTGTTCTTATTTCAATTTCCAGGAGTGTATTTGTAAAGTGGAGCACTTTCCCTGGTTTCTGTAGAGTGTTTTCGATCAGTGTACCTATGAGAAATTTCTGTTTGGGTTTAAGAGGTTTTGAAAAGTTCCTATCCTTCTCTACACGGCATGTCCGGCCTCCCAGAATTCTAAGACTGAACGGGAAAACACTGTCTATGGCTTTCTTGTTGTCCTGCCATGGCTCCTCCAAGTTGAAGAATCGTTTTTGTCAATCTCCTATGACGATCACGAGATACCAAGACTTAATTATTTAAATCAAGTCGTATGTCCAAGATCTGCCCCAACAAAGTCAACAAATACTGACCAACAGTTGCTGGAAACCTGATCAGACGCTGAGGATATTTTGATAGTATTTGGTACGCCATATGTATTGCATTTCCACAGTGCCACCCATACTTGTGAGGCTTTCCCCTGCCTCCCACTCCTCGAGGCACCGATGGGACGTCCATAATTGAAGTTACAGATTCAGAACGTTGCAAAAAGAAAACCAATGCCCAGAATGACGTCAAATGTGAACAGCATACTACTGAAGGAGGGGGGGACGTCATGGAACAAAAAACTTAACGATAATTTGACCAAACATTTGATAATAGCTTGCGCTGAAACAATCAGAATATGAATACCAACATAATAGGACGCCAACAGCTCACCAACAGACCCTCTGGCCACAGTAGTTCCTCAATTTGCGTCCGAGACGCACAACGTGACTGCCTCAATGAAGGATTGAGCGCTGCTGGTAAAGCTCTTTTACAGGAACGGTGACTGTAGCCACAGAAGTTCCGGACATTCAAGAGTATGAAAAAAGGCATTGGTACGATGTGTACTAATGTCTGGAGAACACAATCACAATATTTGTAAACACAGGTTCTTCTGAAGTGCAATGTCACAGACAAGCAGTTCATCCGGCGTCTGTCCAATATGCGGCGACAGGACTGCAGTAGGGGTCGAGCAGTGGCGTACACACATGGGGTGAACGGGGAATTGTCCGAATCTTGGACATGCCTGCGAGCACGGTGCATACAATCAAACGAAACATTCAGTAGTGCTATCCATACAAAAACAACCATGCTCAGAAATTATTTCCTGCTAACCTGCCAGGGAGTGAGACAGAGTTGTAGCCTCTCCCCGAAGTTTTTCAATCTGTATATTGAGCAAGCAGTACAGGAAACAAAAGAAAACCTCGGAGTAGATATTAAAATCCATGGAGAAGAAATAAAAACTTTGAGCTTCACCGATGGCATTGTAATTCTGTCAAAGACGGAAAAGGACATGGCAGAGCGGTTGAACGGAATGGACAGTGTCTTAAAAGGAGGATTTAAGATGAACATCAACAAAAGCAAAACGAGGATAATGGAATGTAGTGGAATTAAGTCGGGTGATGCTGAGATAATTAGATTAGGAAATGAGACACATAAAGTAGTAAAGGAGTTTCGCTATTTGCGGAATAGTAGTAGTCGAAGTAGAGAGGATATAAAATGTAGACTGGCAATGACAAGGAAAGCGTTTCTGAAGAAGAGAAGTTTGTTAACATCGAGTACAGATTTAAGTGTCAGGAAGTCGTTTCTGAAAGTATTTGTATGGAGTGTTGCCATATACAGAAGCGAAACATGGACGATAGTTAGTTTGGACGAGAAGAGAATAGAAGCTTTCGAAATGTGGTGCTACAGGAGAGTGCTGAAAATTACATGGGTAGATCACATAGCTAATGAGGAGGTACTGAACCGGATTGGGGTGAAGAGGAGTTTGTGGCACAACTTGACTAGAAGGAGGGATCGGTTGGTAGGAAATGTTCTGAGGCATCAATGGACTACTAATTTAGTATTGGAGGGCAGCGTGGAGGGTAAAAATCGTATAGGGAGACCAAGAGATGAACACACTAAGCAGATTCAGAAGGTTGTAGGTTGCAGTAGGTACTGGGCGATGAAGAAGCTTGCACAGGATAGAGTAGCATGGAGAGCTGCACCAAAGCAGTCTCAGGACTCAAGACCACAACAACTCTGGAATTCATTGCTCGCATGGAAGGAGGCAATGAATGGCCTTGGAACATTCTGTTGACAGACGAAGCCCATTTCCATCTCAAAGGTTATGTCAATACGCAGAATTGCAGAATATGGGCAACTGAAACTCCGCAGTCATGTCAACCGGTAACACTTCATTCTACAAAGATAAGTTTGTGGAGTGGTTTGACGACTTCATCTATCGTAAAGCTGTATTTTTCGAGGAGGTGGATCCTGTGGGTCCTTTTACCGCCGGCCGGAGTGGCCGAACGGTTCAAGGCGCTACAATCTGGAACTGCGCGACCGCTACGGTAGCAGTTTCGAATCCTGCCTCGGTCATGGATGTGTGTGATGTCCTTAGGTTAGTTAGGTTTAAGTAGTTCTAAGTTCTAGGGGAATGATGACCTCAGAAGTTAAGTCCGATAGTGCTCAGAGCAATTTGAACCTTTTACCTGTACCGTCAGCGGTACACGCTATGAGAATCTTCTGCGCACCAGCGTCATTCCAAGACTTCAACAACGTAGGTGTGAAGGTAGGATCATTTTTATGCAAGATGTCTCTCCTCCGCACATTGCACAGTCAGTGAAGCGGCGGCTGCAGAGGCAATTCGGAAATGCTAGAATTATCAGCCGTCATTTCCCTGCAGCCTGGCTATCCACATCACCTGGTCTTAATCTGTTTGACTTCCAGCTGTGGCCTGTGTGAAGGATTTTGTGTTCAGTGCGCCAATTTATCGTGGGTGAACTGAAGACACGCAGCCGGCCACGGTGGTCTCGCGGTTCTAGGCGCTCAGTCCGGAACCGCGCGACTGCTATGGTCGTAGGTTCGAATCCTACCTCGGGCATGGATGTGTGTGGTGTCCTTAGGTTAGTTAGGTTTAAGTAGTTCTAAGTTCTAGGGGACTAATGACAATAGAGGTTAAGTGCGATAGTGCTGAGAGCCATTTTTTTGAAGACGTGCATTGCACAACGCGTTCTGAACGTGAGCCCTGAGACACTCCGGTTTGTTGTGGAACATCCTGTTTCTCTATTTTGGCTTGTGGCAGAAAATGTTGGACAGCATACTGAATATGTCTTGCGCCAGCCTGACGACAGTTAGAAACCGATTTCGTTTTGCTTTTTATGCGGTTTTAGGCTACAGGACCATAAAAAACGATGATATTTTGTTTTTTATGAGACTTTTGACCTCGGGACGATTAAATCCTGTCATTTGGCTTTGGATGCTGTTTTTGGAGTCAGGACTATTAGAAGTCGACGTGGTACGACCTTGCCGTGGTGGATGGTCTTACCTAACTAACAGTGTCTCCCGGCCTTGTGCAGTAATGCACATTGAACAATACGGATGTTTCCACCGAGGTGACAATAGTCATGGCGTAGCGATATGGAAATGTACAGATGGCGGTGGTATGGCGTACACAAGGGCAGTGCACTGGCTGAGTTGTCGTTTCTACTCAGGCGATTCACGTGAAAAGTTTACCGATGTGATCATGGCCGCATTACGGGAATTAAGACTGTGAACGTGGAATGGTAGTTGGAGCTTACGCACGTGACATCCTACTTCGGAAATCGTTAGGGAATTAAGTATTCCGAGATCCACTGTGTCAAGAGATTGCCGAAAGTTCAGTTTTTCTTTCATCTCATTTTTTATAATGTGATATCTCCTAAACTCTATGTCGTACAATGATATAATTTTAATGGTACATTCAGTGGTGTATGTGAATACTGTTTGCAAAACATGTAGCAAATACAGTTAATATTAAGGAAATAACAAATTAAAATGTCATGTCTGATGCGGCAGTTACAATGCGTGAATGGTGAAAATGTAGTACGAAATAGCTTTTTTTTCATCATTTTGTGGAGCTTGTCAGTGGGAAGGAATTTTGTAAAAGTTTGAAATTATGTATAAAGTTTGTTCCAGTCACTAAGTTCACACGTTCTGAAATAACGGACGAATAAAATCTCCTTTTTCACCACACCCCTTTCTTAGCTGGGTGGTTCTTACCTCTAACGCATATTTTTCAGGTAATAAGTGATATAAATACCATGTTTGTTTGAAATCGGTACAATGCTTGAGATGGCCATGTGGAAAATACATAGATACACATTGTTGTAGTAAAACTTCACTAAATGACCTACATTTGTGAGGAACTACCTCCATATGATATTCACCTCCTCTGATGATTCTCGGTTTTTCAGCGAATACACCGATGTATTTTGACAATAAATCAAGTAGTTCGGTTTACTGTTGTAAGTTAAGAGACACATATTCAGACACTTCCTCTCTGATATGCCAGACAATGTAACGAAGTTGCTGATTCACATTCACAGAAGGAGATGAGTGACTGTTAGTAAGCAGCTCTTTTGTTCCAATAAACTTTACCTTTACACTTTGACCGATATTGCCATGTTTTATTTGTGGTTTTATTAAATCTAATGTAGCATCTCTCCCAACAATACCCAAATAGCATTTACCACAAGTGGGATCGACCTTACCTTTCCCTAGCACCCAGGATGCAATTCACTGTTAAAACTTCTACTATTAATAACATGCAACAAAAGGGCCCAATTTCCCACATTTACCTTAACTAGCACTTGCACCACGACACAACATGGCGTGGTACCAATAAAACCTAAAATTCTGCAGTTAGGGGCTGGCAAGGTTGGTATTTTAGAAATCTCATTAATCCTTTTAAATAAATCAATGCACATTCATTTACAGTAAGCTCAGTGCCCAACACAACAGTAGTAGGAATGTTGCTTACCACAGCATTAACTGCAGCTTGAACTAGGTTTTCACTCTGTTCTTTACACACAGCAGAATCAGTACATAATTCGTCCTAAATGTTCATACCATTAGTATACCGCAACCATTTGATTATATCGTTTTCGTTGCCTTATTTCCATCCCATGGCTGACATTCGAGGGCAAAATGAGGTCAGCTTTCCTGCTATCGTATGAATGGACAGCTGTCCATCACCTAAACCACCCAACTACTGGATTTTGCTTACGCCAATTTGGTTTGGCAGTACCACATTGTATTTTTCTGTTACCTTGATTAATAACATTCACATTTGATTCTTTGGTATTTCCTTGATTAGGATTCCATCGGTTTTGATGGTTACTGTCCCATGGATTGTTATTATTCATAACACAACCACGATTGTACCAGTTATGATATTGCCTTCTTTTATTATAGTGAAACGCACTTGTCTTGTGCATGCTTATTTACCAGAGGTCATAAAAAAAGACAATATCATGCAGTTGACTCAACAGACACTGTTTCTGTTCTGACCTACACCATGCGATCAAAGGTATCCGGACACCCCCCCCCCCCCCCAAAAAATACGTTTTTCGTACTGGGTGCACTGTGCTGCCACCTACTGCCAGGCACTCCATATCAGCGACCTCAGTAGTTATTAGACATCGTGGAGAGCAGAACGGGGCGCTCCGCGGAACTCACAGACTTCGAACGTGGTCAGGTGACTGGGTGTCACTTGTGTCATACGTCTGTACGTCAGATTACCACACTCCTAAACATCCTTGGCCCTCTATTTCCAATGTGATAGTGAAATGGAAACGTGAAGGGACATGTACATCACAAAAACGTACAGGCCGACCTCGTCCGGTGATTGACAGAGACCGCCGCTCATTGAAGAGGGTCATGATGTATAACAGGTATAAATCTGCCCAGACCATCGTACAGGAGTGGCCGAGTGGTTCTAGGCGCTACAGTCTGGAACCGCGCGAACCACTACGGTCACAGATTCGAATCCTGCATCGGGCATGGATGTGTGTGATGTCTTTAGATTGGTTAGGTTTAAGTAGTTCTAAGTTCTAGGGGACTGATAACCTCAGTAGTTAAGTCCCATAGTGCTCAGAGCAATTTGAACCATCATACAGGAATTCAAAACTCCGTCAGAATCCACTGCAAGCACTATGACAGGCGGGAGGTCAGAAAACTTGGATATCATGGTCCAGCGGCTGCTCATAAGCCACACATCCCGCCGTTAAATGCCAAACGACGCCTCGCTTGGTGTAAGGAGCATAAACCTTGGACGACTGAACAGTGGAAAAATGTTGTGTGGAGTGACGAATTACGGTACATAATGTGGTGATTCGATGGCAGGGTGTGGGTATGAAGAAAGCCCGGTGAAACTCATCTCACAGCAAGGAAGTGCCAAAAGTAAAATTCATGGAGGGGGCTCGCACCCCTTGTTGTTTTGCGTGTAACTATCACAGCAAAGTTCTACATAGATGTTTTAAGCACCTTCTCGTTTCCCACTGTTGAAGAGCAGTTCGGGGATGGCGACTGCATCTTTCAACATGATCGAGCACCTGTTCGTAATGAACGGCCTGAGGCGGAATGGTTACACGACAATAACATCCCTGTAATTGAATAGGCTTCCCAGAGTCCTGACCTGAATCCTATAGAACACCATTGGGATGTTTTGGAACGCCGACTTCGTGCCAGGCCTCACCGAGCGACACCGATACCCCCCTCAGTGCAGCACTCCGTGAAGAATGGGGTGCCATTTCCCAAGAAACATTCCAGCACCTGACTGAACGTATGCCTGCGAGAGTGGAAGCTGTCGTCAAGGCTAAGGATGGGCCAACACCATATTGTATTCCAGCATTGCCGATGGAGGACGCCACGAACTTGTAAGTCATTTTCAGCCAGGTGTCCAGATACTTTTGATCATATGATGTATGTAAGAGTCGCCTGACAGAGCAGGCTGGCCCGTACCATTTCCATTGCTCTTTTTCGAGTCTTCATTGATTAATTCAGTGGAACGTAACAAGGATACAAAACGCTCCAAGTTTGCTTCTGGGGAATAGAATTGCTTCTCCTTACTGTTGAGAGGTATCTTGGGTTTGAGATTCCCTGATAGGTCACGGTACAAGATTGGTTCATCACCGGGTTTCATCTAGATACCATCCAAAATATTTAAATAGAGTACATTTTTTACGGCTCAAGATTAAACACTTTTATTCGAAGTCTTTCCTGTGCATAGGTAGTCCATTATTTTGAGAGGGATAACTTTTCAAACTGTTCGTATGATTTACGACACTCTGCAGTTTCAACTGTTCATAGCGCTCCACCCCCTTGTATATAAGCTGTAGTGAACTGCATTTTTCATGAATCAGTCAACGTTTTAGATATACTCCCTTAAAGGATTTTATGGAAACCACATGATGTATTGTTGTTTTCTTTTTATCAGGTGAGAAGACTTGTAATTGTCTATGTTTTAATAAACTCTCTTCTAAAGGAATTGGTGACAAAGCGGGCACTGCTCCCATCCCATATCATGGGCTGTCATGACCTACATCATTTACATGTATTCATCCTCACTGACCTGGTGTGTCATACATGACATCTGGCCTAGCAACAATTTCCTTCTTACGTAATTCATTTGTGTAGCAAAATTTTCTCGTCGCTGAGGGAAGTGTTTACTCAGAGTGGTTTTAATTTGATCTGATTCACCTTTGACTAGCTCACTTGAAGTATCGTGAGTGATTTCCCAATAGTATTTTTCTGGATTGCAGCTGTTAATCCAGAACCTATTCTTTCATTTGTCTGTGCCTCATTTTCATATATCCTCCTCACAGATTCATTTGAAAATTCCTTTCCGTGAATATCAAATGACTTTTAGTTTTGTATCTCGTTCAACAACTACGTTTTCTATTTTCTATGATAGTTGCTAAACAGTTGTTTCTTGATCGGACAGCGGCATACGAATAGATCCACAATCACTGGTTAGTTAAGTGATTGCTTCAGGTCCGCCTCTGTGAGCATTATTCAATCACGAAATTTCGGTTTTTATTTTTTCGAAAGTTTCTGTAATGTGTGTAACGTGTTATTATGCTATGTAATAAAAATTAGTAATTATGCTATCCGATTAAAATTTACCCTCATTGTAACGTCTAATTTTTTATAAAGTCCCACAAACGCATCTAATATCTAATTGGCTTGTGGATCCATCTCTTTAACCTAGGCTTGTGATTCCACTTCCATCGTACAAAGTCCTGCATTCTCAACTGCCGAACCAACCTTCCGACTGCTATTAATGTCACATTCTACATCATGATTTCGCAGGTTCCATGTTTAGTGTTTTGCCTATCTTTACCAGGTCACAGGTGGTTAAGATTGTTGTAATATTTTGCAAATTTAGCTTTAAGATGAGAATATGTAAGCAATATCAACTCAATGAGGGAGTGTACAGCAACGGATGTCCAGTTTGCATTACCAGATTAGCAGCGGTATTCCATATTGCTGGCGTGACACATGAAGTCATCATATTTTTGTCATTATTCTTATGTTCAGTGCAGTTATTCAGGATAATTTGAACACTAAATCCGAGATGTGCCATTTGTCGTGGACCATCGACCTGATTGACACTAAACTGCAACATGCAAAGAGAGAGAGTCACAAACCATGAAGAACTTAGCTTCAGTATTGCGATATAATTTGACTTTTAAAATACCTTGTTCCAAATTTCTTAAAATGTTCCTGTATTCTCTCCTCAGATTTAGTTATCATTGGTTTATTTCATCATTTTCATCTTACAAATGCAGTGTGTCTCAGTAGTCGAACGAACAACATGAAAAAGAGGCAACAAAATTTGTAGTTACGTAATACGAAACTATGCACATACATAAAATAAAGTAATTTACAAAATATGATATGTTGACAACTGTACGACGAAAGGACCCACTCCGACATTGAAGGAAAACAAAAGTGCTTTACTATCAGACCGATAATTAGGATTCTGATTTTCTTTAAAAATTTCGTTGCAAATTATTCATATATTTCCTTTCATTCAAAAGATTAAAGTTATAGGCCAATGTTGGCTGCTGGCATGTTTATGACCTATGACCGCATAAGTATGTAGTAATATTCTCGTACAGGGAAATGATCTGAAGAAAAAGGTTACCAGAATTCACATTAAAATTTCAGTCTCGAGTTTTGGTAATAAACAGCTAACAAGTCAACATCGATGGAGCTCAATTGATACATCACCAAACAAACCGCCTCGAAATTAGCTAAAATTGTCATAAATGTGTTTTCATTGCTCAGTTAAAGCAAAGAGATTGATTATATTTCTGAAATAAACCAGTTTTGAACTAAAAGAGAAAATTATCATTCGTAAAACGCATACTGTGCGGTGGAATTACATCTGTAGCATTCAGTAGCAAGGTAAGAAGGAACAGGTAAAAACGATGTTTTTCGTGTACAGATAATTATTACTTCAATGAAGGCTGGAATAACTCGCTGTATTTTGCGTACTTTGCTTTGTTATTACCGATCAAAAGAAGTAGATCTGGATGCGTTCAGGCTGCTCATTGTCGCCTCAATGCAACTTACTAATATCAACTATCAAATATTGCAAAGGAAAACATCACAAGACACACAGAATTGAGCGATTAATTTTTCGTTATTGTGTAAGACAAGAAAACATATTTTTAAGAGTTCCCTTGTGAAACGTCCCTTAGAAGAAGACTTCTAGGAAATTTCTCAGGCAAAAGAGACAATTACATACTCACATGGTTACAGAAAAGCATCTAAGCGTATTGTTAAAAAATAAAATGCTGCCGTTCTTAGCTTGAATCATCGCCTTAACAGAATAGTAGCTGTATACCGAGGTAAACCAAACTACGGAATTGAAAACAAGTCACAATTTGAAAACATCTTACCTTGCTGACCAAAAGGTCCTGAATTTGAATCAACAAACCACACACAACGAATAATCATTTCATTAGTTCAGTTGCAAATGCAACGATGGAAAACGTAATAGAAAATTACTTTGTCGTAAAAGATGGTTATAAATTTTTTTTATTCTTGTTGTGCATACTAGTACTAAATATCAATCTAAATGTGGTCTATCATCTTCCACTAGTAATCAGAAACTCATGATTTCTGTGTCTGAACCTAGCCACTGCTTGAATTTTAGAAGATAATTGTCAGCAACGCCGACCGAAAGCTACTAGCGTAAGAAGTTATCCGTATTCTGCCAACGGCCTTGTGAAAGAGGATAGAGGAGCGAAGAAAGGTTCGGGGTATACCTTTGCCTTTGGGATGGGAAAGTGGGAAGAATCAGAATTAATCAAAGGCATGAGCAAGGCAATGACAGCGACCGATTTAAAAATACGTAAGCCGGAATTAAGAAAGCGATATGATGATCTGTCTAGCGCCAAAATGTTCAAGAATAGCCCCCTTTCGAACCCCCAGAAAGGGCGCCAAGGAGGAGGTGACCATGAGAGAAACATGGAACTATTAACAAGGAGTAACATTCTACGAGTCAGTGCAGAGTGTGAGAAATTTCAACGTGGTAGGGGATCTAGAAAACCTAAATGGGAAATTCTCCGTCTAGCTATGGTGTGGGATAGTGAAGTTAAATTGAAACAAGATAAAGATTTCCGCTAAGACGAATATAGAATAATATCAACACTAGCATAAAATGGTGTAATGGGAGTAGAATTCATTATGAATAGGAAGGTAAGGCAGAGAGTGTGTTACTATTAACAGTTCAGCGATTTGTTCTTATCGGAATCGGCAGCAAACCAACAACGACAACACAGTTCAGGTGTACACGCCGACGTCGCAGTTGAGGAGATAGAGTAAGTATATGAGGATACTGAACTGAAAATTAAGCACGTCAAGGGAGAAGAAAAATTAATAGTCAAGGGGGATTTCAATGCGGTTGTAGGTGAAGGAACAGAAGAAAGTGTTACGCGGGAATAAGGGCTTCGTAATGGGAATGAGAGAGGAGATAGACTAATTGAGATTTGAAGTAAATTTCAGTTAGTAACAGCAGACATACTGTCCGTAAATCACAAGAGGAAGAGATACACATGCAAACGACGAGATTCCAGTTCGATTAGATTAAGGTCAGAGAGAGATTCCGAAATTAGGTACTGGATATTAAAGCATAGCCAAGAGCAGACATAGTCTCAAATCACAAATTAGTAATGATGAAGGACAGACTGAAGCATAAGTGAATGTCTCGACGAATCAGAATGGAAGGATGGGGAGAGGGAGTATTTAAGTGGTTATGAGCTAAGAGACGCATTTTAAGTTCGCTGAAGATGTGGATTTCTGAAGTATGGAGATCATTTGAAGAGGAGAGGATATCCCTAAAAGGACAATCAAGGATGTTGGAAAGAGCGATACAGGTACTAGGTAGGAAACTGGAATGAACTCTCCGGTAACAAATGATTAACTAAACAATGAGTTCAGGCAAAGCGAAGAATACACCAACATAAACGGCTCAGGAATGAAATAAATAGTAAGTGCAAGGAATCCAAGGTAAAATTCTGAAGGAAAATTGTGATTGAGTGGACTGGCAGCCAAAGGACTATTCAAGTTGATGCATACAGTCTATGAGACTGAGGACATATCATCAGACTTTCTGAGAAATATCATCCATTCAGTTCTAAACCTGGAAAGAGCTTGTAAGTGAGACATATGTTGCACAATCAGTTTAACAGCTCACGCATCGACGTTGATGACAAAAATAATATACAGAATAATTTGGATTTATTAAAGTTAAAGGAAACAGAGAGTCAGTCCTGACGTTGCGCTTGATAATGGAAGGAAGAGTGGGGAAAAATCAAGACACACTTATGCGACTGGTCGACCTGGATAAAGCGTTCGACAGTGTAAAATGTTGCAACATATTCGAAATTCTGAGAAAAATGGGATTCAGCTATAGGGAAAGAAAAGTATTATACAATACGTACCTGAACCAAGCGGGAGCAATAAATTCATGAGACCAATAACAAAGTGCCTGGATTAATGAGCAGGCAGTAAAGGCATGTAGTTTACTGTTCAATTTATTCATCGAATATACAATGACGGAAATAAAAGAGAGGTCGAGAGAGGGATTAAAATTCAGGTTGAAGTGTGTCAATGATGAGATCTGCTAATGACATTGCTATCCTCGGCGAACATGAAGATGAGTTCCTAGATCTGTTGAATTAAATGAACAGTCTAATGAATATACAACATAGGTTAAGAGTAAACCGAGGAAAGACCAAAGTAATGAAAAGCGACCGACCAGAGAGTGGTGAGTAGCCCCACGTAAATATTGGTGATTGTGATGACAGAGTTAAGGAACCCTGCTGCCTTGAAGCAAAATAACCCATGACGGACGGAGCAAGGAGGACATAAATAGCAGACCAGCACTGGTAAAGAGAGCATGCCTCGTCAAAAGAAGGCCACTGATATCAAATATAGTTATCATTTGAGGAACAAATTTCTGAGAATGTAGATTTGGATTACATCATTGTGTGGTAGTGAATCATGGACTGTAGTAAAACAGGAACATAAGAAAATCGATGCATTTGAGATGTGGTTCTACAGCAGAATCATGAAAATTATGAGGACTGATAAGGTAAGGAATGAGGAGTTTCTCCTCAAAATCGGCGAGGAAAGTAACGTTTGGAAAAAATTGCCAAACAGAGGAAAAAGGAAGATGAGACATCCATTAAGCTACCAAGGAATAACTTATTTTGTGCTAGAGAGAGCTGTAGAGGGAAAAACTTAAAAGGAGGATAGAAATTGGAATACATTCAACTCATAATTGAGGTTTAAGGTGGAAGAGCTACTTTGGATGAAGTGGCAGGAATAGGAGAGGAATTCGTAGTAGACCATAATAAATCAGGCAGAAGATCGGAAAAAAGCAGTCTCCTTAAAATCTTTGTAACATAAGATCTACTCCAATCCCTCCTCATTCGCGCATTGACAGTTTTCGCATATATCCCCTGTTCTATGTCTGGCTAAGGATTCTGTGGCCAGTATTTGTAAAATACACTTTAATAAACTTTGGTATATACTACCTAGATTTATAGAGCTGTATACCACATTTTGAAAATTAATTAAACTTTCTTAATGCACGTGAAAATATATGTCTCACTAGCAGTCCCCATTTCGTGAAGAGTTCATTGGACTCCTTCAAGAATTGGCCGCCTCACAAATGGTTCAAATGGCTCTAAGCACTATGGGACTTAACTTCTGAGGTCATCAGTCACCTAGAACTTAGAACTAATTAAACCTAACTGACCTAAGGACATCACACACATCCAAGCCCTTGGCAGAATTCGGACCTGCGACCGTAGCGGTCGCTCGGTTCCAGACTGTAGCGCCTAGAACCGCACAGCCACTCCGGCCGGCCGGCCGCCTCACAGATGCTCAAACTTCCAGTGATAACACATTACACTCTCTCACGAAACTGTTAGTGTTGTAAATTGACTTACTTATGCATGTAGTGCCAACATATGTATTATACTCATAATTTATGCTCCATTAGTTCCACCAAGGTCTCTTAATATAAGGGTAATTGATCCGTTCTTTTCATAATTCGCAGTACTACCTGCAAAACGAATATGTAAATCCACATGTTGCCTACAGTCAAGCTAACAAATAAAGTAATTGTCCCCCTCGGTTTGTGAGAAGCTGTATTTCTCTTATTTATTCAGTACAGCAGCCTAGCAGATACAGATGGTAGAACAAAGCAACCATTTGACCTTCGTCACAACAATAAAAGTGTACCTGTAAGCAATCTTTAGCGCCGATGCAGCCTCCACCTTCATGCTTCCTCCTGACTTGAGGCACGCCTTGATACGTGACGGGAGGTAACTCACAGTGTAACTAACAAGTATTCGTGCAAAGACGTGGTGCCTACGTGAAGAAGTGTCTTCGTCACTTAAAGAAAGATGTGGCTGGAAGTTTCCTGTGGGAACAGCAAGACAATGGCTGCTCTGGAATGTGGCTAACAAGACGGATATCTTCTGCCCATGCTCCACTCACAAAATAAACTAAATGTCTCACTCTTGTTGGCGTTCTGCCAAAATCTTGAAATTTCATTGGGGCAGTGATCACAATCTCGGCATAACTTGGCCGGAGATTAGGTAGCACTCAGAATCAAATCCGTCATTGGTGGATGACATGGGGTTTTTCCAAAACTTGAACAGGAAGTTAAAATTTCTGCAGAGACATTCTGCGTGCTGCAACCACGAACGATATACTTGCTGGCATCCTCGTGGGTTGCGCAATCGAAAATATGTCCAGTGCGCTATTAACTGTCATTCACAGGCTGCTGCCATTCATGCAGCCAGGTACTTGGAGTTTGTTGGTGACATACAGTCAGCAACGTTTTTCCCGTGTAAAGTCAGGGGTTGTAGTATTTGTTAACTTTGAGAAGTTAGTCATTTAGTTAATTGATGACTGCACTTCGTTGGTTGACTTGCAGGATGTTCTTTGCATCTGCGGATAGTATTTTTTCTTTTGAGTTCACTTTTCGTTACCATTTTCTGATATGTCTTTCTTTGCACCATTGCTAATATTCATTACGCCAGCCAAAAATTGGTACCAAGACAGGAATGTACGTAACCGTTCTCCACCATTGCCCTCATTGCAATGTTGTTGAAGGTTTTTCCCAATTCAGTGCTAATTAAGGGTGATAAATAACATCTTTTATAAAGGTGCATTTTCATTTTATAGTTAGTTGTTTCCCTTAACTAATATATTGGGTTGTGTGGTATCTGACCTGGGTTTTTATGCATGTCTATTAGCTTCTACAGATGAGACTACCTCTGTTAAATCGAGGTTCAATAAGATGTTATCAGTTGCACAACTTTTCTCATTACCTTTCAAAAGCAAATTCGCATGACTGGGGAGCGAGCTTCACTCCGTTTTCCGATCACGAGGTCTCTAATTTTGCATCTCAGAGTAAATGCACTACTACAACTAGAACTAGCATTACCTCACATCACAGATCCTTCAACGCATTGCAGAATATTTACACATAATTCATACAGATAGAAATACAAACGTTGCCTTGCACCTATGTACTAAATGAAAACAGGATCGATTAGGTATAAAATTTATTCCATTATTGATATAGTACACCAGTTCAGACGTACGCATTATTTCGTTTGTCATAAGTCAAACCACCAACAACTACACGCTGGTTTCAGTGTACCATACTAACTTTTATACAAGTGACAAAATGTCTGTAGACTTCCATCTTATAATATGCGTGTAATGGTACGTATACATTGTTTAATTTAACATCTATTGATTGAAAGTAAGTGAAGAAAACTGTGGATCTACTGTCCATCACGCCAGCGTACGCAGTAACAATGATACTGAGAGAACTGTTGACCCTTGAGACTCAACGTTCTCGACATGCGTAGGATTATCATCTGGTAATATCACTAAATCGTTTATAACTTGTGCATTGAGACCTAACCAACCGTAAGTGGTTGGTAAGGCGTCCAATGCATCAAGCGTCGCAAGGGACTCTGATCTTCTGTTTTTTTTTTTTTTTTTTTTACGTATTACAGCTGACAGTGTGACGTAAAGTGCTGCAATATTCAAAATGAACAATTAACACGTTCTCTATTTGTTCTGTGTCTTTACCATCGCTCTTGCGATTCATATAACTCATAATTGTTTCCATTGAAACTTTTCTCTACCGCTGGGATAAGTGCGGGAACGACAGCTAAAAAAAAAAATAAAAAATAAAAAAATAAAAACCACAAAATTTCTCGCCATCTGTAATTCTAAATTTCAAATAATTCATTCTCTAGTCGTAATTCTTATTCCACCTCAATGCCTGCTCCAAACAGTGCTTCTGCATCGGTTCTTTGAACCTAGAATGAAAACTGGTTTCCTCCAAAAATAATTCAGATTAAACGGAAATCTACAACGAAATCATAGATTATTAGTAGAATAAAGGTACCTTGTAGGGCACAAAGGAAACTATATCCGTCAACGAGGAACAGCTCAGTGAATTAAGCCATTAGTCGTCATTGGAATAGGAATTAACTACATGTTGTGTCCCACAAGAGTCCATCTTAGGCAACTTCTTCCACTCTACAGTCATATATTCAAACCAGCTAATGTGCTGCATGTATAACCGTTATTGTTCTTGTTGCTATAATTTTTATTATTAACATAATGTAAGAAAAAAATAACTTGAAGTATTTCACACTCATAAGAAACTCTTCAATATAGATCCATGGAATGAAAGGGCTGCTAATGTTATTTTCATTGACGTTAATCAATGTGATATTGCATGTCTATGCTGTTCAGAAATACGATGTTATGTTCCTTCGGACATTCAAGCGTTTTTAAAGAATCAGGCGCAGCGGCGACTACAGCCACTATAAAATGCACGGAATTTATTCCTGTACAATAGAATGACGACAGTGAAAATTTGTGCAGGACCGAGACTCGAATCTGGATCTCCTGTTGATGGCAAGCGATCGCCTTACCATTAGGCTATCCGAGCACCACCCATGCTTCCATTTGTCGCCAACCACGTGTCAACACCCTGTGCTAGTAGATCCTTTACGTATATTCTCAAACAGGGAAGATATATTTTAACTGAATGCCGTATGTTCGGTGTCGGAGGATACATACGATGTTGCATTGCCTGTGTTGTTCAGAAATAGTATGGAATGTTCCGTCGGACATGGATGCATGTCCTTTCCTAGCTATCTTTGCTCTGCACACGTTTCGTGCAAGTTCACTTATCACTAGAATTTTGTTCTTCTATTCTCATTTATCTAAAGACTTTTGTTCCTATTGAATGTTACGTATGTATCTACTGTATGTGCTCATATTATGACCACATTTTGCTCTGAGTCGAAGTTTTAATAACAGGCTGGAGGCTAGTACTTCTTTGCCTTACAGCGGAACATAGCAATGTTTACACTGTGTCCTTATAACGAATATCAGCCAGCTATACTGCTCTTTACCTTATAAATCATTCACGATGAGCCCATTGCGACATATTGCTCTACTTATGTTTCATGCAGAGAGAACAGGGTGCAATCTAACATTATAGCTTTATCTGTTTATCACTTTTTCTTTCTACCATGATATTTTTATGGTATGTTAAGATCCATATTTATTTGTTTAAGACTGCAATCGTAACCTAAATATTTCACTCTACATATGTGTTCGTATTTATTTTATCCATATTTCACTGCCTTTGGCTGCCACTGACGTAATGTTGCAAATATTCGCGGAACTCATGTCATTTATATGTGCGATGGTAAAGGCATTTCATGTAGCAGTCTCGATTTCTTGCCTGACCCATTCCTGCTCCGTTCCATCGTCTCCAGCAGTCATCATGGGTATTTCACGTATTTGTGTTTTAGCTATCGTATTTATTGTGGTCAATATTTTGACCTCTCAACCAAAATTTTAGTGATACAACTTTCACAGAGTAGCTCGTCTGAAGATGATCTCACACTGTTCAAAACCGTACTGCATTTAAAATTAAAATAAATCATTTTACGCTTCCACGACTATATTTTAATCAAAATTTTTAAATTCCTGAAATGGGCTGTCCTGTCCAGAGTTCTGAGTTAAACTAAATGTAACGTATATGGGATGAAGTAGAATGCGACTTCTCCACACCCCAGTGTTTTACATCAGTCTAGTTTCGGGTCTTGAGAAATAGTGGGCTGCTATTCCTCCACAGACATTGAGATACCTCACGGTAAGTGACCCAAGCAGAACTCAAGCCGTCATAAAGACGAAATCTGCACACAGACCATATTAATGCAATTCTATTCCATCCATTAATTTCTCAACAAGTGCAGTAGACCATTTTAATAAAAATTTATTATACTTTAATTTTTGACAATACTTGGTTGTAACAGCCAAGTAACTAACTACTGTGGATTTAAGTCTCAAGTCTGTAAACAGAGGAAGTTTATTTTTAAATCTTGTACATAATTTGACTGTTCTTAACTGAGGATCATTGAAATGAATAATTTACTTTAATTTTTGACTTGGTTGTGATAGCCAAGTAACTAGCTACTGTGTGAATGATGGATTTAATGAAAGCAGATGTAAGTATTAAGCCTGTAAATATTCGAAGTTTAATTTTAATTCATGTACATAATTTTATTGTTTATTGACTCAAGTTTTTCTAATTTCATTTTTGTAATGTGTTTATCTGACATGTTCCACACACAGAAGGATCCCCTCTTTTGTGGGTCTATGGAATGAATAATTAATCTAATATAATCTAATCTAGATAAGTGTCCACTAATTAGGTTGGTGCATTAGACCGAAACATTTTTCTGTACGTTCAATAAACATACCAAATACACGTAGCAGAACCTTCAGCCATCGATAATACGTTCTCCTTCACTATTTACGACAGTCTGATAGCGCTGACGTAACTTTTCGATTCCGGACTGTAGCGATGATGTCGTTTTGAGGTGAACAACTCGTCGAGGCATTTTCGGAGCGAATTTTCGTCCGGAAAGAAAGTAGCTTGAAGATTGTTCCACAGAGGGTGGAAAAAGGTGAAAATCTGAGGGCACAAGATGAGGTGAATAAGGCGCGTGCGGAATGACTTCCAATCCCAGCTGCTGTACAGTACTTGTTGTCAGTCTAACAAATGCGGTATCGCAGTATTGTGGAGTAGCATCACTTTACACAGTCTAGTGGTCACTGTCCTTGGACTGCGTCTGCAAGATGTCTCAGTTGTTGACGATAAATATTAGAGATGGCTACACCTCAGGAAAGCAATTCGTATTTATTTATTTAGTTATTTACACGTCAAGTTCCGTAGGACCAAATTGAGGTCACGAAACATGTCAGTACATGAAATTACAAGATGAAAGTAATAACGGCTAAAAATAAAATGTTTATTAAACCCGAAAAAGGTCAATCCAGAAATTTAAGTAAGCACAATCAGAACAATACAACGAGAATCAGCTTAATTTTTCAAGGAACTCCTCGACAGGATAGGAGTAAGCCATGAGGAAAACCACACAGTCACTGTGTCCCCACAAGCATAACTTTTCTTTTGTGGATGCGTGCACGTCTTTGTACGGAGAGTTCTGCTTTGTTCGGCCCCAACAACTCTTTTCCTTAGCATAAAAGACGCCATTTATTATCACCAGTAACGATACAGGGTGGAAATGGTAGGTGCTGTTCACGAGCCGGTTGATGACCAGCAAGTAGTGACGCACATAGGGGCCACCTGCTCAATTTTTTGGTTTTCCATTAGAGCCTGAGGTACTCATACACCCTATTTCTGATCCTTCCCCATTGCAGGCAATTGTCGCATAGTGGTGCAATGATCACAGTTCATCCCATGAGTATCCTGACGTTGTGGATTAACGCGTTTCACCCATCAAACTCCAAAAGTCCTACTGAACGTGGAGAGTCAGTAATGTCAAAACAACAATCCTCCTTAAAACAAGAAACTAATTCTACTGTATCTCCATACACGGCGAAAATTTTTCTGGCTGACTCCGCTGCAGTTACCTCTCTATTGAACTCAGACAGAAGAAAATGTCCGACAGGTTTCGGGTACTCCATTTTAAATCGTGCAGAGCTCCACCCACTATCTCCAGAGAACGTAATGACAATACGTTAACTTGAATAGCAACAGAGACAACAAATAAAAAATGACAAATCATAAACCCTTAGCGTCTGGAATACCAACATGTAGAACACAAACGCTTCGAACAATTACAGCAACCTAATACTCTTCGTCAGAGTATACTGTCAGGCTGGACTATTGGTGCTGCTGTAGGTCACCCGTATTAACGCTAGGACGCCCAAGCCTTTTTTTCTAATTTGGATGCCTAAAGGGAGGGGGGGGGGGTGTTCAGCGAGCCCACAGGTATTAAATTAGTTTACTGACGGAAAATTACAACTTTCAAAATGGTTTATGTATTTTAACTAAGGCATCGTTGTATAAATATTGTTAATTGTTATAAATATTGTATTGAGTGAATAAAAAATTGTCATATTACAATACAAAATACAGATGTGTTCTTATACAATAGACTTCTCTGAGTCTTCAACTTCAAGGCAAGAGACATAGCCGCGCGGGATTAGCCGAGCGGTCTAAGGCGCTGCAGTCATGGGCTGTGCGGCTTGTCCCGGCGGAGGTTCGAGTCCTCCCTCTGGCATGGGTGTGTGTGTTTGTCATTAGGATAATTTAGGTTAAGTAGCGTGTAAGCTTAGGGACTGATGACCTTAGCAGTTAAGTCCCATAAGATTTCACATACATTTGAACATTTTTGCAAGAGACATACTTCACAATTTTTTCTAAATTTGTGTTACACACATGTTTATGTCACTGTCCACAATACTGTTTTGGTTTACTTAGATTGTTGTACTTCCGCTTCCTTGTTTTAGCTTCTCTTACACAAATATGGCACCGGCCTTTCCCTGCAGGATGCTGACGTGCTTCTGTTGTCACTTCTTTGATTTTCTTTTGTAGAACAGTCTCCTATGATTGAACAATTTGGTTCGATAACCCTCTTGCACTGGCACTTCTTTCTTCTACCTGCAATTTCACTAGTTCCATCCCAGCTTGCAGAAGATAAAGTTTCCGTTTGTTGTGCTTCTTTTCATTCCATCTTGGATGTTGCTGGATGAATATGGTGGTTGCATTGATAGCACGTATGTCGATGAGAGAATAAAATACAGATGGAGGCCATCTCTTTGTTCCCCTCTTGGAGGTGTCCATACGTGCCATTTGATCAATGGTATTAATTCCACCTTTAGTGGAATTATAATATGCATTTATCTCGGTTTTATTCTTCTCTCCTCCAGCAGTGCCTTTATCTTGGTGCATTGTTGACAACATCGGTAAGTTTTTACTTGGTTTCGTTTTTGCTGTGTGGGACACCAAAGTTATTGGAGGCCTACCTGTTGATGGGTCTGTGAACAAGAACATTGATGAATATAGCTCTAGATTTGACGTGTTCTTCATTATGTCTGGAATACGCTTCCTGTTTGACTGGAGAGTTCCTACTGTAGTAACTTTGTAGTTTTGGTATAACTCTTCCGACAAATCCACCGATGTGTAGTATCGGTCTGTAGTAATATTTCGACCAGTAATTTTCGCAGGTGGTACCAGACGTGGTACCCCCCCATGAACCATGGACCTTGCCGTTGGTGGGGAGGCTTGCGTGCCTCAGCGATACAGATGGCCGTACCGTAGGTGCAACCACAACGGAGGGGCATCTGTTGAGAGGCCAGACAAACATGTGGTTCCTGAAGAGGGGCAGCAGCTTTTTCAGTAGTTGCGGGGGCAACAGCCTGGATGATTGACTGATCTGGCCTTGTAACATTAACCAAAACTGCCTTGCTGTGCTGGTACTGCGAACGGCTGAAAGCAAGGGGAAACTACAGCCGTAATTTTTCCCAAGGACATGCAGCTTTACTGTATGATTAAATGATGATGGCGTCCTCTTGGGTAAAATATTCCGGAGGTAAAATAGTCCCCCATTCGGATCTCCGGGCGGGGACTACTCAAGAGGACGTCGTTATCAGGAGAAAGAAAATTGGCATTCTACGGATCGGAGCGTGGAATGTCAGATCCCTTAATCGGGCAGGTAGGTTAGAAAATTTAAAAAGGGAAATGGATAGGTTAAAGTTAGATATAGTGGGAATTAGTGAAGTTCAGTGACAGGAGGAACAAGACTCTTGGTCAGGTGATTACAGGGTTATAAATACAAAATCAAATAGGGGTAATGCAGGAGTAGGTTTAATAATGAATAAAAAAATAGGAGTGCGGGTTAGCTACTACAAACAGCATAGTGAACGCATTATTGTGGCCAAGATAGACACAAAGCCCATGCCTACTGCAGTAGTACAAGTTTATATGCCAACTAGCTCTGCAGATGGTAAAGAAATTGATGAAATGTATGACGACATAAAAGATATTATTCAGGTAGTGAAGGGAGACGAATAGTCATGGGTGACTGGAATTCGTCAGTAGGAAAAGGGAGAGAAGGGAACATAGTAGGTGAATATGGATTGGGGGGAAGAAATGAAAGAGGAAGCCGCCTTGTAGAATTTTGCACAGAGCATTACTTAATCATAGCTAACACTTGGTTCAAGAATCATAAAAGAAGGTTGTATACCTGGAAGAATCCTGGAGATACTAAAAGGTATCAGATCGATTATATAATGGTAAGACTGAGATTTAGGAACCAGGTTTTAAATTGTAAGACATTTGCTGGGGCAGATGTGGATTCTGACCACAATCTATTGGTTATGAACTGCAGATTGAAACTGAAGAAACTGCAAAAAGGTGGGAATTTAAGGAGATGGGACCTGGATAAACTGAAAGAACCAGAGGTTGTAGAGAGTTTCAGGGAGAGCATAAGGGAACAATTGACAGGAATGGGGGAAAGAAATACAGTAGAAGAAGAATGGGTAGCTCTGAGGGATGAAGTAGTGAAGGCAGCAGAGGATCAAGTAGGTAAAAAGACGAGGGCTAATAGAAATCCTTGGGTAACAGAAGAAATATTGAATTTAATTGTTGAAAGGAGAAAATATAAAAATGCAGTAAATGAAGCAGGCAAAAAGGAATACAAACGTCTCAAAAATGAGATCGACAGGAAGTGCAAAATGACTAAGCAGGCATGGCTAGAGGACAAATGTAAGGATGTAGAGGCTTGTCTCACTAGGGGTAAGATAGATACTGCCTACAGGAAAATTAAAGAGACCTTTGGAGAGAAGAGAACCGCTTCTATGAATATCAAGAGCTCAGATGGCAACCCAGTTCTAAGCAAAGAAGGGAAGGCAGAAAGTTGGAAGGAGTAGAGGGTTTATACAAGGGCGATGTACTTGAGGACAATATTATGGAAATGGAAGAGGATGTATATGAAGATGAAATGGGAGATAAGATACTGCGTGAAGAGTTTGACAGAGCACTGAAAGAGTCGAAACAAGGCCCCGGGAGTAGACAACTACTGATGGCCTTGGGAGAGCCAGTCATGACAAAACTCTACCATCTGGTGAGCAAGATGTATGAGACAGGCGAAATACCCACAGACTTCAAGAAGAATATAATAATTCCAATCCCAAAGAAAGCAGGTGTTGACAGATGTGATAATTACCGAACTATCAGTTTAATAAGTCACAGAAGCAAAATACTAACGCGAATTCTTTACAGACGAATGGAAAAACTGGTAGAAGCGGACCTCGAGGAAGATCAGTTTGGATTCCGTAGAAATGTTGGAACACGTGAGAGAATACTAACCTTACGACTTATCTTAGAAGAAAGATTACGAAAAGGCAAACCTACGTTTCTAGCATTTGCAGACTTAGAGAAAGCATTTGACAACGTTAACTAGAATACTCTCTTTCAAATTCTGAAGGTGGCAGGGGTAAAATACAGGGAGCGAAAGGCTATTTACAAATTGTACAGAAACCAGATGGCAGTTATAAGAGTCGAGGGGCATGAAAGGGAAGCAGTGGTTGGGAAAGGAGTGAGACAGGGTTGTGGCCTGTCCCCGATGTTATTAAATCTGTATATTGAGCAAGCAGTAAAGGAAACAAAAGAAAAATTCGGAGTAGGTATTAAAATTCATGGAGAAGAAGTAAAAACTTTGAGGTTCGCCGATGACATTGTAATTCTGTCAGAGACAGCGGTTGAACGGAATGGACAGTGTCTTGAAAGGAGGATATAAGATGAACATCAACAAAAGCAAAACGAGGATGATGGAATGTAGTCAAATTAAATCGGGTGATGCTCAGGGGATTAGATTAGGAAATGAGACACTTAAAGTAGTAAAGGAGTTTTGCTATTTAGGGAGCAAAATAACTGATGATGGTCGAAGTAGAGAGGATATAAAATGTAGAATGGCAATGGCAAGGAAATCGTTTCTGAAGAAGAGAAATTTGTTAACATCGAGTATAGATTTAAGTGTCAGGAAGTCGTTTCTGAAAGTATTTGTATGGAATGTAGCCATGTATGGATGTGAAACATGGACGATAACCAGTTTGGACGAGAAGAGAATAAAACTTTCGAAATGTGGTGCTACAGAAGAATGCTGAAGATAAGGTGGGTAGATCACGTAACTAATGAGGAGGTATTGAATAGGATTGGGGAGAAGAGAAGTTTGTGGCACAACTTGACTAGAAGAAGGGATCGGTTGGTAGGACATGTTTTGAGGCATCAAGGGATTACAAATTTAGCATTGGAGGGCAGCGTGGAGGGTAAAAATCGTAGAGGGAGACCAAGAGATGAATACAATAAGCAGATTCAGAAGGATGTAGGTAGCAGTAGGTACTGGGAGATGAAGAAGCTTGCACAGGATAGAGTGGCATGGAGAGCTGCATCAAACCAGTCTCAGGAGTGAAGACCACAACAACAACAACCAGACGTTGACGACAGCAGCTGAATCCCGTTCTTCATTCAACACATTCTGAACAGTACCTGCATAGGGTTCCATATTCAAGACGTATCTGTCAGCTGCATCGGACATCATGCTTATAAGGATGCTATACTTGCCTGGTTTATCCTTCATAAATACTATGAAGGGGCAACGCCATCTAAACAAGCTGAGTATCTCATCAATGGTGAGGTGGACCCCTGGTTTATACAGTAGTGGAAACCTGTCACTCACTTTGTTGAAAACATCACGGATTGCTGTGAACTTGTTTGCTTCCCTTCTTAGCTGGAGGGTACTTTTGTCATCGAACCTTAGGAATGCAATAAGTTACTTGAAATGTTCTCTTGCCATAATACCCTTGTAAACTGGTCGACCCATTAGGTCTGACCAAAGATCGTGTACACTGACAGAATTGTCCTAATTTGCCCCCATAAGTACCAAGATTTCTATAAAGGCATACAATTCTTTCTCATTAGTCAAAGTAAAATTCTCCTAACTGCCTCTTTATTTTAATGTTTTACTATAATATCCATGATGTTAGGCGTAAGAAGTAACTTCAAGGCTTCTCCAGGTGAATGGCAAACACCAGCTGGAGTTACTCCTGCCTGCTCTCTTACTATATTAGCAACAGACCTCCGAGGAAATCTAGGCTGTGTGGTTACGTACCTTCTTCCAGTCTTGGCCACAATAACATCCTGATGGTTACTGCCTGAAGCTGCGCTATCTTCATCTTCTCTGACATACACATCATTTTCCCGATCTGAATCATACTCCATAACACAATCCTCTTATTCACTTTCACTCCCCGGGTCAGAATCTGCATCGAAAACTTCATTCCGAACTCTTTCTAAAGACGAGTCACGTATTCTTTTAGTCATTTCTAAGTCTGGGTGTGAACAGTAGGGAACTGCGCTAACTCACTGCAAGTTTACAAGATAAATAACAGCTGACTGACATCAACAATCACTTCCTCTGAAAGAAAACCGATTGTTGTGAATAACAAGAATACCAACCAACAAGAAACTAACTTGCATTGTTGTAGAGATGAGAAATACGAAATCCACTAAAGGAAATTTTCTGTAGCATGGAAGTCTAAGGGTGGGGCGGGAGGGGTTGTTGGACCCATAATAAGTTTATTTATGTTTTCTTTCAAAGCAGGAATTTTGTATAAAATATATTGACACTAATGTTTCAGAAAATAGTCAACAAACAATAACTCAATGGGAATATTTAATATGAAAGTTACTTGGGGAAAAGCAGGGGACATAAAAAAATTGTAGGTTCAACGAACACCCTCCCCCCCACCCCCCTTAGGCGTCCTAGGGTTAACAAATTACTCAGCAAATTAGCCATCGTGACGTAAATTATTGGCAGCAAAATTACTGATCAAGTGATTATTCTACCAACTGTCCGCCCCTTTTTACATCTGCGGCTTTATGTCTACCTCCGGCAGTCCAACTGGGAAAACAACATCGGGGGTTGCCTACCTGCCAGGCAACCCCTCTGTACCAGAAAACAGTTCCGCAGCAATTCCACTAGGCGACCCTAGCATCTCCACCAGTTTAGGCCACGTTACCTAATATAGTTCCTGCGATATTCTGCCGCGAGACAACATTTAGGCCCCTGCACCGCCGTACAGAGGTAGTTCATGTCAACCGAGAGCTACAGGCATCTGCTCCACAAGGACGCTGCTGCCCGTGCCGACAAGCTGCCTCTTCGACGGACACCGCCTGGACTCTGCACCTCCGCCGACAGTCCTTTCTCCATCGTTGGATGTCGTAACCTGGTTCACAAAGTTTGTCGAACACTGACAGTATTCTGCTTTTCCAGTGATGTACTAAAAGTAAACTCTTATGGGGAAAATTGGTTTCCGTTTGCAGCAGTAGAGTCTTGTAGTTAATAGTTTGTCGAAAACTCAACCAACTACGAGACTTTGAGTTGTTGAACAAAGACCATCAGCCTGTCAGTCATTTTTTGTGTGTTAGTTGTCCACCCCCGTTCGCTAAGTGGTCAGCGCGGCGGAATGCCACGCTAAGGGGCCCGGGTTCCATTCCCGGCTGGGGCAGGAGATTTTCTCAGCTCTGGGTCTGGGTGTTGTGTGGTCCTCATCATCATTTCATCCCCATCTCCGACGCGCAAGTCGCCCAATGTGCAATAAATTCTTGACTTCTGCGGCCGAACTTTCCTGGATGGGGGACTCCGAGCCCACAATGTCTTACGTTTATATCCTTTTTTTTTTAAGTGTTAATTGTGTTAGGTTCGTCGGAGCTGACGAACAAATTTTGGTTTTTTCAATAAACTATATTTGTGGTAAATTATTGACGTTATTTCCACCTACGATGAATTCTTTACCCTTAGCTGACTGGTCACCGCGTCTGCCTATCATGCAGCGAACTCTGGTTTGGTTCGCAGCCGGCTCGTAGATTTTCTGTGCTCGGGGACTGGTGGTATGTTGTTGTCATCACCATTTAATCATCATCGACATCAAAGACGCCCAGTATGACGTCAAATGAAGTGCTCTACCAACTGAGCTACCCAAGCACGAATCACGCCCCGTCCTCACAGCTTTACTTCTGCCAGTACCTCGTCTCCTACCTTCCAAACTTTACAGAAGCTCTCCTGCGAACAGGCACACAGTTTTAATCTGTCAGGAAGTTTCATATCAGCACACACTCCGCTGCAGAGTGAAAATTGTTGTGTTAGCTGAAGAGCCAACACCGTGTTACGATTGGTGGCCGAAAAGTACGCGTTTTAGCTCACGTAGGCTGGCGTGAGGAGGGAAGGACTATACTGACGTGAGGTCTGGAACATGACAAGGAATTAGAATTCAGAAAGCGAACGTAATAAGTCTGATACTTAACTTTAATCCATTAATGATGAACGTCACTGTTGACAGTACATGATTCACAATATTATCTGTTCAGAATACTTTCTTGAAGAATATGGCGCCTCGCTAGGTCGTAGCAAATGACGTAGCTAAAGGCTATGCTAAACTGTCGTCTCTGCAATTGAGAGCGTATGTTGGCAGTGAACCATCGCTATCAAAGTCGGCTGTACAACTGGAGCGAGTGCTAGGAAGTGTCCCTAGACTACACCTGCTGTGTGGCGGTGCTCGGTCTGCAATCACTGATAGTGGCGACACGCGGGTCCGACGTATACTAACGGAACGCGGCCGATTTAAAGGCTACCACCTAGCAAGTGTGGTGCCTGGCGGTGACACCACAAAAATCTCATTCGGGAAACATCGCCTAGGCTGTGGCTAAGTCATGTCTCCGCAATATCCTTTCTTTCAGGAGTGCTAGTCCTGCATGGTTCGAAAGAGAGCTTCTGAAAGTTTGGAAGGTAGGAGTCGCGGTACTGGCGGATCTGTGAGGACGGGGCGTGAGTCGTGCTTGGGTAGCTCAGTTGGTAGAGCACTTCCCCGCGAAAGGCAAAGGTTACGAGTTCGAGTCTCGATCCGGCACACAGTTTTAATCTGCCAGGAAGTTTCATATCAGCGCACACTACGCTGGAGAGCGAAAATCTCATTCTCGGCGTCTGAGAGGGGGGACTCCAAGCCATCAACGCGATCTTGTTATCTCATCTCATTCCACCAGCTGCGAATTCACTCGTACATATTCACCGAGTGAATTGTTCCCTTATAAGACCTGTAATACATAACCTTGGGGCCTACATCTAGAGTCAGTGAGTTAACTACGACCTATCAACGGTGTCAAAGCAACTCCTTCTGGAAAACCAATACGATATCGAGACGAGTGTGACGGCGTGATTTCTGCGCCGGGCGGTGTATCTGCGGATTACTGCGGCAACTCGGCTCCGCTTTGCAGCCATCGCCGGCGGCGGCGCCGTCCGCACCCCTCCCCTCCGTGCCCCTTTCCGCCCGGCGCTGGCGCTGGCAGCCGAGATAAGCCCTAGCCGCCCCCGCCACCCTCGACGCTCCCCCGCTTCCGCTGAAATGCGCAGCCGGCCGGAAACACGGGCAGGCGCCGCGATACCGCCCGCAGCGCACGTCCCGGCGCTCGTAGGCTGTTCTACCCAATGCAGCGTGCAGACGACGCCACACCGGCCCTGTCACCGCTCCGGCTCAAACTCCTCGCCACAGGAGGGCTGCTCTCACACCCTATTCCGCTATCGGCACACAACTAGTCCTCCCTTTTCTTTTCCGTAAAATAACGCAGGTACAAAGACAAACTGCTGATCGCCTGGATAAAATCTTTCCTAGTTCATTCGTTGCTGACTGAAAGCTGTCTTCTCGTAAAAGGTAATCTCGTCTTCTGCTAACCATATGGGGCGATTCATTGGTTAAAATGGCTCTGAGCACTATGGGACTTAACATATGAGGTCATCAATCCCCTAGAACTTCGATCTACTTAAACCTAATTAACCTAAGGACATCACACACATCCATGCCCGAGGCAGGATTCAAACCTACGACCGTAGCAGCAGAGCGGTTCCAGACTGAAGTGCTTAGAAGCGCTCGGCGACACCGGCCGGCAGTTCATTGGTATCTGTGAAGTTTCAGAAACCGACTGCACAGATACTACATTACAGACAGAAAACACATAAGTACATAGTAATGCAAAAAAATTAGCCAAGTGCGAGTGGGACTGTTGCACTGCAAGTTCCGTGCTAACTGAATTATGTATTTAGTTCATCCATCCTCGTAATCTAGATGTCAATGATTTTTGCCTGTTGTGAGTACCGACACTGGTAAGATATTTGTCCCAGGAAAAGTCTGCATATGTGGAGAGAGAAGACTTAATAAGACATTTTTTTATTTACTTACTAATACATGACCACAGCTTACATTTTACGTTTACGTGCAATGATGTTCCTCTAGTATGCAGTGTATATTCAAATGGCAAAAGATTTTTATGTGATTTAATTACAGTTTAAGAAATTTCGAATGTTTTACTGTACTTGAACTGTGAGACCTTTCTTCTTGCCAAGTTTCAAGACTGCAACTCAGTGGGAAGTATCCTACAGGTTATGATGACGGATTTTTCGAGTACCAAAACATGCGACATAAATGGTCGTATCTGTTGACTGGATCGCGTTTGAGCTTAAATTTTTTTAAATTACCAAGGGACCGGAGATCTTAGTATGAGACATGTCTGAACTCGATTCGCCAACCGTTTCCAAAGAAGAAGGGTGTTAACATGCAAGCAGCCAAAAAGGGAGCCAGATAAAAAATTATATATAAAAGATTTTTTCATGTTATATGATTAAAAAATAACAGTTTTAGAATATTTTTCATTGCTTGTACTATGAAACCTTGCTTCTTGCCGTATTTCATTCTTCTTGGTAAACGAGAAGCAGCATATAGGTTATGGTGAGAGAGTTTTCAAGGATCTTAATATGTAACATAAATGGCCGTATCTTTTAATTGCATTGACTTAGAAGATTACAAATTTTACGCCTCCAACGATCCCTAGACCTTAGAATGTGACATAAATTTTTTCTCTCTGACAGAGAAAAAGGGTCTATACAGATGGACAGACAAACAGACAGATGCATAAAAACTGTCCAACATATTTTTTCGTGTGATGTGAATACAAATTAACAGTTTTAGTATATTTATCGTTGAGCAGTGGAACCTTGCTTCTGACAAAATTCCGTGATTGTAGGTCATCGGGGAAAACCCTATAGTTTTCGATAAGCGAGTTTTCGAGTAACAAAATACACTACTGGCCATTAAAATTGCTACACCACGAAGATGACGTGCTACAGACGCGAAATGTAACCGACAGGAAGAAGATGCTGTGATATGCAAATGATTAGCTTTTCAGAGCATTCACACAAGGTTGGCGCCGGTGGCGGCATCTACAAAGTGCTGACGTGAGGAAAGCTCCCAACCGATTTCTCATACACAAACAGTAATTGACCGGCGTTGTCTGGTGAAACGTTGTTGTGATGTCTCGTGTAAGGAGGATAAATGCGTACCATCACGTTTCCGACTTTGATAAAGGTCGGATTGTAGCCTATCACGACATTGCTGCTCGCGTTGGTCGAGATCCAATGAGTGTTAGCAGAATATGGAATCGGTGGGTTCAGGAGGGTAATATGGAACGCCGTGCTTGATCCCAACGGCCTCGTAGCACTAGCAGTCGAGATGAGAGGCATCTTATCCGCATGGCTGTAACGGATCGTGCAACCACGTCTCGATCCCTGAGTCAACAGATGCGGACGTTTGAAAGACAACAACCATCCGCACGAATGTTCGACGACGTTTGCAGCAGCATGGACTATCAGCTCGGAGACCATGGCTGCTTCGACGACCAATCTACCTGTCATGAAATATGCTATTCAATACCGATTCAACCGCACGCGACCTATGTGCCTGACATCCATCATGTCGGAAGAACATCGTCATTCTGTCATGCGGTGAAACATCTTGTAGTAACATCGTTAGAACATTACGTAGGATATGAGCATACATTGCACCATTTAGATTGGCATCAATAAAATGGGGGCCAATTATCGTTCCTCCCATAATGCCGCACCGTACATTATTAACCCGCCAAGGTCGCCGATGTTCCACTTGTCGCAGCCATCGTGGATTTTCCGTTGCCCAATAGTGCATATTAAGCCGGTGTACGTTACCGCTGTTGGTGAATGACGCTTCATCGCTAAATAGAACGCGTGCAAAAAATCTGTCATCGTCCCGTAATTTCTCTTGTGCCCAGTGGCAGAACTGTACACGACGGCCGACCGGGGTATCCGAGCGGTTCTAGGCGCTACAGTCTGGAACCACAAGACTGCAACGGTTGCAGGTTCGAATTCTGCCTCGGGCATGCATGTGTGTGATGTCCGTACGTTAGTAGGGTTTAAGTAGTTCTAACTTGTAGGGGACTGATGACCTCAGAAGTTAAGTCCCATAGTGCTCAGAGCCATTTGAACCATTTTTGTACATGACGTTGAAAGTCGTCGCCATGCAATTCCTGGTGCATAGAAATATGGTACGGGTGTAATCGTTGTTGATGTAGCATTCTCAACACCGACGCTTTTGTGATCCTCGATTCTCGCGCGATTTGTCTGCTACTGATGTGCGGATTAGCCTACTTGGGCGTCATAATTTGTTGTAGGTCGTGACTGACGTTTCACATGTGCCTGAACACTTCCTGTTTCCTTAAGAAACGTAACTATCTGGCGAACGGTCTGGACACTTGAATGATGTCGTCCAGGATACCGAGCAGCACACACAGCAAACGCCCGTTGGGCATTTTGATCACAATAGCCACACATCAATACGATATCGACCTTTTCCGCAATTGGTAAACGGTCCATTTTAAAACGGGAATTGTATCACGAAGCAACGTAGTTATACGTTTGTGACTATTACAGCGCCATCTATCACAAAGCGAAAAAAGTGGTCCAACTAAAAACATGAATATTTCTTTAGGTACTACACGAATATGTAATAAAAAATGGGGGTTCCTATTTTTAAAAAACGCAGTTGATATCCGTTTGACCTATTGCAGCAACATCTAGCGGGCCAACCATAGCGCCATCTGGTTTCCCCCTTCAAGCTAGACAAGTTTCGTTCTTTGTAGTTTTTTCGTTTGACGCTTATTTCGTGAGATATTTGGCCCGGTCACTATTAATGGACCACCCTGTATACATGACCGTATATGTTGACTGCATTGACTTAGAAGGTCTCCAAGGCACTATATATATAATAGCACGTGTCGTAAAGTTTAACGTGATTCGATTGCCTGTTCCTGAGACAAAAGATTCTTAACAGTCGGACGGACAGATAAGCCGTCTGATGAACAACAAAGCGATCAGTTTTTACAGATTGAAACACCAAACCATAAAAACGAAGCACCAAGATAGAATTATCCGAATGGGACGAAAATCGGTGGACGAATAAATTATTACAGTTTAAGAAACATTGGATGATTCATTTAATAGGAAGAGCTTCTCTAATTGAGCAAGTCCTCTGACCCCTGAGGAAGCAGTTATCGGGCGTAGCATTGGTTGATAGAGTTTTTGGATGCCCTGCTAATGGGTATCGTGCCAAATTATGTCCAGTTGGCGTGTTAGATCGTCAAAATGTCGAGGTGGTTGGACGGCCCTGCCCCTAATGCTCCAAGCGTTCTAAAATGAGGAAAAATCCGGCGAGTGTGATGGCCAACATATGGTTTGACAAGCACGAGGACTAGCAGTAGAAACTTTCGAGTGTGAGATCGGGCATTATCTTGCTGAAATATAATCCCAGGATAACTCGATAGAGGTGAAGCAAAAAGGGACACAGAATATCATCGACGTAGTGCTGTGCTGTAAGGGTGCCTACGAAAGGGGTCTTGCTATAAAATGAAACGTCACCCCAGATCCTCTCTCTCGTTTGTTGAGCCGTATCCAGACAACAATCAGGTTGCTATTCCACCACTGGCCGGGCGTCTCCACAGACATCTTCGCTGCTCATCTGCGCACAGTTCGAAGCGGGACCCATCGGTGAAGGCAGTTCTACTCCAGTTAGAAATTTACAGGCCGAATGTGCCAGACACCTCTGCAAACTGGCTTATTTGTATACAAATGTCAATGGTAGTCCACATGCGGCCACCGTTATCTCACAACCTCCCCCCCCCCCCCCCATTTCCGTGAACAGCCTGTTAATGATACTTTTAGGCATACTGAGGCACCAGTTGTACATCGGCTAGATGATTATGATAAATCTGGGCTTCCGTGTGCCTCTCTGACGATTGATCGGTCCTCAGTTTTGTAATCTTTCTAGGTCTATCGCTTCCTTATAGATGCTATGTTGGGCCGTGGTTCACCCATTCTGCTAATAGCATCCAATGGTGGCATCCTACGGTTCAGACGCCGAGCGATTCGCCGATTACTCCTAGTGACTATACGTCCTCTCTCAAATATTGACGTACGCATACATCTGTGGTAGTCTAGCCTTTTTGTGGACATGGGTCAGCGGTTGGCAATATATGTAATGCAAATGGAACACGACAGCCGTACTTTACAACTACTCATTATTCATACGACTAGTTTCAGCCATATATTTGCGTCGTATTCAGGTCCTGTTTAACAAAAAAAGCTTATATAGTTACAATGCCTGTGTCTTATAACTTAACTGATGTCGGAAGTAAGATACAAATGCTTTAGCGTTACAAAAAGGGACAAAATAATCAAGGCACTGTATGAGTGTACACAACAATACATGGAAAGGATTTGTACATATATGTCTTTTTTACAAGAACTTTGATCATTAAGTGGATAAATAAACAAGAAAAAAACAGTAGAAAATCTGTCATAGTAATCAGATGTGTAGTTATTAGCATATGTGAGAAAGGTGGTACCTTCTACGATAACTGCTGGCTCACTTTAAACTAGGACAGCATAAAGCGACATGGTCTCAAACTAATGTAAATTTTGAAAAGAGCAAAGTATCTGCGTATATTGTTCACGTGCCTACCTGCGAGGGACAGCTACTGTCCACTTGTGCGCACGGAATGAAATTCACAGACTTTGTGTCCTGGTATCGACATGTCCCCTTTTTACCGTCCTCGCCCGCTCCGCGATAAAACTGCGCTGCAGCGTCACGCATTTATCCATCAGCCGCCAGGGTTTACAGTTTTGTATTTTCCGTTGATACCTGTATGAACATCAGTTAGTGACCCCTCTGCATAACTCCTATGAGGTGAGTCCCCCGTTTTTTTCTCTCAATGGACAGAGCATCTCTCCAAGTTTTAACTCAGTTACAGGTGCGTAATAGGAGAGAGGTCCCGATTATCGGATGCTGTTTATAAATAGAAATTAATAATATTTTAATCTACTGATATATGTATCAACAAACAATATTAACACGTACTGCAAACATTATACCTGTAGAACAATAATGCAGAAGACTCATATATTAATTTTAAATATTTCTTTTAAAAAGTGTTGGATGCTGTAATATGTGTATGTATACATAAATTTTCTAGGATCCCTAATACCAGATGTTGACAAAAAGCAATTCTAAAATTAGTACTGTTCAGTGGAATGCACTCCTTATGTTCAAGAAAATTTATTATATGTTCGCAAACTGCACTTTCATTGTTTTTCACCAAATGGAAGCAAATGGGCCAAGTTATAAAATGTACAACTTACAAAATGTAAATTATTGACAGAGAGCATAAACAAAAGACTTCCTTGCGTACTTTTGGAAATAGTTCATGAGACCTCCTAAGAATTTTTGTACAGGATATCTACTATTTTCCACTTTAGTCCAAGCAATAGGGATAATTACTTCCTTCATCCACACCGTCTGCGTCGACGGTTGTGACCAGGGGAATACAATAGTCCATAGATGAAGAGGAAGAAGAGCTAGGGCTTCTTTTGTTTTGTTGTTGCCTGTGTTGTTGGCTGCTTGGAATGGATGCTTTAGTGACAGCTACAACAGTCCCGGATGATAATTCCGAGGACTACCTGTACTCTACTTGATTTAGTAGGCCTTCTTGGTCCGCCACTTTTTTTGTAGATTTTCTGCAAAGCCACTTTGAAAGGGGGATGTTATTATGTTAGATGCTGTACGGGAATGTCGTCCTGCTTGTTAAGCCTATTAAAATGACTTACTGTTGGTGATGGACGAATTTGGAATGGTGAGACTGCCTTGCTATCATTTCTTTCTTCTGGTGTACACACAGCTTCAGTAACGTCATTGTTATTTTCTAACAGAAGGAACTCATCATCAACAGACAAAGATATACTTATTGATGGGTATTATAGCACGTGACAGAAACTCATTCATAGCAATTTCAAGGGTCGCACGTTTAGAATAAACCTTTCCCATCAGTTCACACATCTTACAGGAAGTTACGGCTCTGAATGGATGTTCAACTTACCTGAAGTAAGTATTAAACGGATCCGTGAATGAAACGTCCAAAGGATACAACTTTAGGGTCATGGTAGGTGAACGACATCGACATTCCTTGCGTGGAAAAATGTTTATCGGTTGCCTATCTGCAGACGTGAACGCATTTGCCGGGACAAAAAGGAGCGGAAGATAGTTTGCTTTCTTCCTACCGGTGAGCTCCGCAACTACACCACGGGGCATATAATGAATCTAAACTTCGAGATATGTTCTGCCAGCTAATATTTCTGTTTTTTGGAAACCACTGGGCTAATTATCAATAACCCAGCTTTGGAAGTACTGTCATCTTTTAACAGTTCTTTCTCTTTTTGCTCTGTTTCGACGCAATTAAAGCTAGATACCAATATGAGAGCAAACACAAGCAGGATGGCATCAAGACGCCCATAGGATAGGAAGAGGAGCTTCTGTGATACTTGTAAATGACCTATACGCTGTGCTAGAGGAGCAGGAAAAATGAAATATCTAAAATCTTAGACGTTATTTCTGATCTACGCTACGTGCCGAAAGAAACAGATCATGTAACACCACAAAAGAATTAAGCATTTTTTCTGCATACATCTAAGAATGATTTTGCTGTGTATTAGTCCACTGTACTACGGGATTTCAATTAGAAATGTTTCAATCATTAATTCAAGGTAATATACAAGTTGTGAATAATACATTCTATCCTGTGGGATAATACATTCGATATGTACAGGATACATAATATTCACGACGCATTCAGATGCAGATTGCGGAGAACCCATTGTGAGCTGTCTGCATATTTCGGATATAAGTGCTAAAAATTAAAGTGGGGCTTCAAGACCTAAGGAAACAGAGATCCTCAAATGTGCACCTCTAGAATGAGGAAATGAACGAGCTGATGGCAAGACGTGATAGCGGACATAATATGCAAGGCAACCATTACAGTACACTCCCTACTACTATGACTAAGCACGAGAAACTTAGTTTTATAGAGCAAGAATATGTGTGGCGTATAATGACGGGTACGGCATCTAGGTGCAAGCACCAGGCGCCACGGAGAACCAGAGCATGGGACTATGCTGTGGAAAATCGAATATACGATAGGCTGAAGGTCGGATTCAGATGATGCTTTTCATTTAGGATTATATTAATTTAAGACTTTTGTAAGGTAATTAGTTTTCATTTATTTCGCTATGTAACCAACGTAATTTTTCTTTTCTTTCTCTCATTTATTCGATTGCAATAGTAGCTGTGCCATTTGCTTTTCCTTCTAGTTAGCAAACTTGAGAAATAAGAGCAAATAAATGAAAATAAAATTAAAAATGAAATAAACCCCGATTTCCATATCATTCTCTTTGTCAGATGTTAGATAGTACTGGTGACATACGCATCCCTGTTTTACGCCTTGATTTACGAGTACGTTGTTCTTTATGCTAGCTTTTCTAGTCCCCGCATTTACTGACATGTTCATATACAGCCATTAAATTACTTTAAAGAAATGGAGGAGATATTATTTTCGATAATCGACTGCTCCCACACAACCAAATGACTTTTCATCTATTCATAACAACAATGATGGCAATTTGTATTATTTTCTGTTTCGAATCTACAGAACATCCAACTGGAGCAAGATATCTACAGCCATATTGTTATTCTAACAGAAAGGCTTCGTTGATTAATTAAAAAGACAACAAGGAGATGTGCTGCAGAGGGAAACTGCATTTGACAACTAAAATAGTAACAACTAAAAATTATGGGTTAAATACGTAGTTCAGTATCGTGGAATATCATATATATTACTGCAAGCGAATGGAGATTGCAACAGCAAGTACCGGAGAGTAAAAGAGGTCAGACAAGAGGATATAACGAACTGTTGAGATTTTTATTAGTGGCAGCCTATACAAACGGTTGACCTTACCTAGTAGGGCGGTGCGGGTTTCCCGCATCGTTCCCCTACGCTCTGTAAAGAAGCATGGGACTTCATTTCATTTCACATACAAACGGTTCCATACAACACTATACTGTACACAAATAATTTCAGGAAAGCCTTCCCCGAACTTAAATTCATATTGCATGTAAATTAATTTCTCTTTATCAGAAACATTTTTCATGCTGTCAGCAAGCTGCATTTTATCTCCTCTCTATCAGCAATATTTCTACGAAATGGCAAAACTAATTGACTATTCTACTGTCTCATTTCCTAATCTTATTCCTTCAGTACCGCCTGGTATAATTCGACGACATCCCATTATCCTTGTTTTACTTACGCTGACATTCACGTGATAACCTCTTTTCAAGACAATATCCATTCAATTTAGTTGTTCTCCTAAGTCCTTTACCTTTTCTGATAAAATTACAATTTCATTAGCAAACCTCCAAATTGTTTCTCTTATTCCTGAACTTGAATTCATTTTACACCTTTGTCCTTGATTTCATTCGCGGTTGAACAGTGTAGGGATTGGATAAGATTGGTAACAGTCACCAACCCTGTCTCACTCCCTTCTCAAGGACTGCTACGTTTACATGCCTTTGTCTGCTTTCTGCTCAAGTTGTGAATAACCTCCCGTTCTCTGTATTTTATTCGTACTGTTCATAATTTCGAAGAATGTAGTCCAATCAAAATCAACGTGAACTTTGTCTAAAACTATTAATGCCAGAAATGAAGAGTTGCCTGTATTCACTTTATCTTATAATATGAGTAATAGGATCAGTAGTGCCTGATGCGTTACAACATTTTTGGAAAATCTAAAATGTTTTTCCATGTTTTCAGTATTCTGTAAGTAATTCGTGTTAGTATCTTATAAGCACGATTTCTCAGACTGATAGTCCGCTGTGCGTTATTGACAATACCTGCCTTTTTATAAACGTAATTTCGCTGTACGTTATTGACAATACCTGCCTTTTTATAAACGTAATTTTTTCACTGTACTTCGAGTTTGTATTTCGCCTGTCTTACACTGGTTCGGTAAAAATAACACGCTGGCTTTAACACACACGCCAGTTTCAAGTGCCTAAGCGCATGCATGGAAGTTCATCACAGACTTCGTTTATCAGAAGTACTCCTACAAAATCTGTCTGTCGTGTTATTGAGTCTTCCACGGAATATTGATGTCCGCAGATGGTTACGAAAATGAACACATTAACACTTTAAGAAGGAAGTCGTACAGCATGTAACTGTAATTTTCGGTCAGAACATTGCTACTTATGACGCCATATTATGTTCCGTCACATTAATGGAAAAAAATACGTAAGCCAGAGCCATAAGGTTATTATAAATAAAAACTATGAAACAGCCCAAATTTTGAGCTTTATATTTTTAACTATGAAGGGTTCGAAGAGTCAAGTAGCAGGTTCAGTGGGATTTACAGTCCGTATCTGTTTCCAGTGAAGTTCAAAACCAACACTAAAGAATTATTTTAAAAAGTTCTCAGTAGCTGCCTTAAGAAAGATTTAAGTTGTTATCAAAAGCCTGGAAATTCCTCCTTGAATTTGGAGTGACGTGCTTCGCCCCGTGAGGATGAAATGAAATGTCGTGTGACGAGGGCCTCCCGTCGGGTAGACTGTTCGCCTGGTGCAAGTCTTTCGATTTGACGCCACTTCGGCGACTTGCGCGTCGATTTATTTTCCTATTCACAATTGGTGGATTAACAGGATTAGTACTAGGAAATTCATCACTTGATATTGTATTACATGATACGTATTATGTAGTAGCCCACTTCCATTACGTATTATCTATAGGAGCAGTATTTGCAATTATAGGAGGTGTTATTCAATGATACCCACTATTTACAGGATTAACTATAAACCATACATGATTAAACATCCAATTAACAATTATATTTATTGGAGTGAATTTAACATTTTTCCCTCAACACTTTTTAGGATTAGCAGGAATACCACGACGATATTCAGACTACCCAGACGCATATACATCATGAAATGTAGTATCAAGAATTGGGTCTACAATTTCTATTCTAGGAATTATTATATTCATTGTAATTATATGAGAAAGAATGGTTACAAACCGAGCAATTATATTTAGAGCTAATATAAGAAGATCAACAGAATGGCTACAAAATAACCCTCCTGCAGAACACAGTTACTCAGAATTACCATTAATTTCTAGATTCTAATATGGCAGATTAGTGCAGTAGATTTAATCTCTACAAATAAAGGTTTTACCTTTTATTAGAAAATATTATAAATGGCAACATGATCAAATTTATCCCTTCAAGATGGAGCTTCACCATTAATGGAGCAACTATCATTCTTTCATGATCATACAGTGGTCGTATTATTATTAATTACAGCAATTGTAAGTTATGCCCTAAGTTATATACTATTTATTGCCTATACAAACCGAAACATACTTCATGGACATTTAATTGAAACAATCCGAACAGCATCCCGTGAGGATGAATAATACACATTTAAGGTCACACTTTGTTGATCACGAAACTACTTAGAATCAATATCTACCACAGTAGGTTGCACTAGCTGTCGCTCATTACAGTTTCTCGCGACCGGGAAAAAGCTCTCGCTGCTGTGACGCAAATATCCGTATAATGCGCAAGCTATCTTTGGAAACTGAAGAATCAATGTGTAACGTCATATCTGCTCGGCCATTTCTCCACGAGTAAACATTCCCGTTATCTCTACGCCCATTTTTATGCACGTTATCTGCAGGTGGTATGGGGACAACAGTGCAGGCATCGGAATTTAGAACTTGGCTAAGGCCATTCGAAACCTGTACAATGGCTGGGCAAAGATAACACAGCTCCTTTCGTCAGAAACGATTTCCGATACACGATGCTATAGATAGTTGTCTGCAAGATACCTTAAACGCTACTTGCGTAGCATTGGAAAGGTTACCACTGTAAGTGAGCAATTATAATTTTAGCCAGGTCACAGACTGCTGACGCAACCACTGTCATTGGGCACAACAGTATGTTCATTGAATCACACAGCAGCACGTGCCTACGTTAAATGTGTGTGATTGAGATGAATAAGTATTAATATGTGATTATTTTGAATCAGTTGAACACACAAATAAATATATTTGCCAATATCTTAAGCTGATCCAGCCTGTATAGAATTACTCGCAGGGCGCTAGCTTACGAGTGTTTTTGATTGTGCTTTTGTTTTGAAGTCTTTACAAAGTCAAGATTTTGTAATAAATGTGTTTTGACAATAACTGAATGGAATGTTTGTGAACTCATTGTTGGTGCCAGTATTCACATATTATATAACGCTAAAATTCTACTTCCGGCCATTTCTCAAATTTTCATTTCAGAATACACTATTTCAAAAATACTCTTCATCTTGTACCTAAGTCGATATGTTTCGCATTAATATGAGTGACCAAGCGTCACAGATTTTGTATTATACTCCGGAACAAAATAAAAATATCCTTTTTCGAAACACCGTCGCTCTGTCCCAATGCTAAGTTTGAAATTTGGCTCAAAGGTGCCTACAGGCTTTCTCTGTAACGGTGCAACAGCGTGGTGTACAGCCAGCCAGAGTGGCCGAGCGGTTCTAGGCGCTACAGTCTGGAACCGCACGACCGCTACGGTCGCAGGTTCGAATCCTGCCTCGGGCATGGATGTTTGTGATGTCCTTAGGTTAGTTAGGTTTAACTAGTTCTAAGTTCTAGGGGACTAATGACCTCAGCAGTTGAGTCCCATAGTGCTCAGAGCCATTTGAACCATTTGAACCAGCGTGGTGTCCTGCGACTTCACCATCCGGCTGGGCGACGTTTCAGTCAGCGAGGTGTGGACAACATGCGGGACAAAGGCCACAGCTGAGAAGTTCATGTGAGCTATAAGGTAGGCTGATGATGTCACATTGCCACCAAAATTCATCACACTCCTGCTCACCGTCACCGTGAATGTGCCACAAGATGGCAGAGTCGTCGAACCACCTCTTACCCTCATGTCACCCCTTCTTTTGACACCCCTGCGATGGAGACGTTGATATTACGCGTTTTTCTTATGGGTGGCCGAGGGAAACATTCAGACACACCGCCGCTAGGAATCTACACGGGAAGACCTCATGGAGCCGCATAGATGGCGTCAACGAAACCACGTCTTCCCTTGGGGCGTTGATTTCCATACACTTCGTGATCAGAAACGACAGTTCGCAGTACGATGAGCAACAGGACAATGTTCTTGACAAAATTTGACCACTGTTGCCACTCCCTGGTTGTTTCATCCCTACTCTATGGACCATGTACGGCTACAACCGTACTGAACATGATCTTACACCTTTAGAGTGTAGCTTAACAGCAATTTTCCTGTGCGATACAGAGTGGAACCAGTAGCAACTGTTCAAAACCATTCGACGAAATTAGAGCATGATCAGAAGCACAAACGTGTTTTTTGCGTCCTGTTGTGGAACGATCACAGGAGAGTTCGTCATCGACACATGAGTGAAAAAATGACAATGTGTGCCTCTAAGACCACCCAGTTCGGCTGTACCCTCGGTGCCACCCTTGTGCATTTACTGACCACGTTGGGAATGCACCTGTCAGAAACTTCACCACCTGCTGCTGTAGCGTCTGGAGGTAAACTCCACCTAAGGGTATCGAAATGATTGTCTAACCCTCAGATGCAAGAGCTGCCGCTAGCCTGAAATTGTGTCGAAGTTCCAGAGAGGTATATCAAGACCCCAAGGGAAAGGGTGGTTTCATTTACTCCCTTTGTTGCCTTTTCGTGCCGATTCGGACCTGCGATGTGTCTCAAATGTTTTCCTCGTTTATCCGGAAGAAAACCGCATGACTTAACGCTAGCTGTCGCGCATCTGACCTCCGTCGCAGAGGCGTCAATAACAAGGTTAAAATATGGCTAAGAGGCGGTGTGACTACCTTCCCAGCCAGTGATACATTCTCCAAATGGCTCCAAGCACTATGAGGCTTAATATCTGAGGTCATCAGTCCCCTAGACTTAGAACGGCAGGATTCGAACCTGCGACAGTAACGGCAGCGCGGTTTCGGACTGATGCGCATAGAACTGCTCGACCACAGGGGCCGGATGATCCGTTCGCGATGACGTTGGGAATAACTGTGGTAATATTTGATGCTAATGTGCCCCTAATCCACATTACACCTCAAATGAAATCCTGAGCTGTGACCTTTTGTCCTCGTGTGGCGGTAGCTTGTGGTTCGAAGGGTCACCGAGCCCTAGGGTGACGTCGCAGTGATCCTTTAATATTGTTGCGCTGTGAACACGCGGATTCTGAATTATACCATTTTAGCACGACAGCTGCTGTGCCCAAACAACGGCGACAAATGTCATCTGGCAACGTTATTCCCCGTCCGCCTCCACACGCGGCTACGTCCGGAAATGATGTATACAATGTTGGCGTTAGCACTCCACTGTCGGCGCATTTGTGACTGCTGCCACATTATTGGAAACAGCAACAATGTTCGCTATACTTAAAATCCACGACGCTCCAGACACCGTTCCACTCTTCGCGTGTAGGCGCGCAGTCCGGAACCGTGCGACTGCTACGGTCGCAGGTTCGAATCCTGCCTCGGGCATGGATGTGTGTGATTAGGTTAGTTAGGTTCAAAGTAGTTCTAAGATCTAAGGGACTGATGACCACAGCAGTTGAATCCCATAGTGCTCAGAGCCATTTGAACCACTCTTCGCGTGGACACTTATCTTGTTACAGACAAGTTCGTTTCCAAAAATATGTATGTGACGTGGAGGTGCGATCACTCACAGCCAAGTGAACAATATGTCTGTCCTTTTGGGCACTATTCACACGAGGCCGATGACGTCCTGCGTAGCTTTGAGTGTGGTCATCCTGAATCTGCCGATTCCACATTCGCGTGCGTTCTCGATAGTCTACGATCCAGCCCCTTTCGAACTGCGATACCCGTTAGTAACCATTTCTCCTTCGTATGTGATGTATAACACGACCATTTCACACAAAATCAACATTAAAATGCGTTTCTGAACGGCAAATTCGTTGAGTACGCTTTCATAACATTGTTGTTGTTATTGTGGTCTTCAGTCCTGAGACTGGTTTGATGCAGCTCTCCATGCTACTCCATCCTGTGCAAGCTTCTTCATCGCCCAGTACCTACTGCAACCTACATCCTTCTGAATCTGCTTAGTGTATTCATCTCTTGGTCTCCCTCTACGATTATTATCCTCCACGTTGCCGTCCAATACTAAACTGGTGATCCCTTAATGCCTCAGAACATGTCCTACCAACCGATCCCTTCTTCAAGTCAGGTTGTGCCACAAACTTCTCTTCTCCCCAATCCTATTCAGTACCTCCTCATTAGTTATGTGATCTACTCATCAAATCTTCAGCATTTTTCCGTAGCACCATATTTCGACTGTAGAAACTATTAATCGTCCATGTTTCACTTCCATACATGGCTACACTCCATACAAATACTTTCAGAAACGACTTCCTGACACTTAAATCTATACTCGATGTTTGTTAACAAATTTCTCTTCTTCAGAAACGTTTTCCTTGCCATTGCCAGTTTACATTTTATATCCTCTCTACTTCGACCATCGTCAGTTATTTTGCTCCCCAAATAGCAAAACTCCTTTAATGCTTTAAGTGTCTCATTTCCTAATCTAATTCCCTCCTCATCACCCGACTTAATTCGACTACATTCCATTATCCTCGTTTTGCTTTTGTTGACGTTCATCTTATAGCCTCCTTTCAAGACAAGAACATAAACGGTAGAATTACTCCTACCATGTTTACGCCAATCATTTGCACATTCATGCAAGTTCAAAATGGCTCTGAGCACTATGGGACCTAAGTTCTGAGTTCATCAGTCCCCTAGAACTACTTAAACCTAACTAACCTAAGGACATCATATGCATCCATGCCCGAGGCAGGATTCGAACCTGCGACCGTAGCGGTCGCTCGGTTCCAGACTGTAGCGCATAGAACCGCTCGACCACCCCGGCTGTCTTCATGCAAGTATTAAACAAGACAAAACGTTGGTAGTTGATGTGAATAACAAAAAATACTACATTTTGATCGTGAGAACGGCAATTTGTGTGCGTGTATCTGTTTCTATTTGTGTTAGTGCATGTGTGCGCATACGTGTAGTTTACATAGACAGGTCGTAGGAATTGTTATGGCCACCGTGACACAGTTGAGGGCTGGTCGCACGATGCGCCTTCGCCCTCCCAGTCTGCCTTACAATGGCCCCAATTCGTCACACACACACACACACACACACACACACACACATACACACACACCCTTACGCTGTGCACTGCCGGCGTCCAATCAACGAGTTGTCTCGTCGTAATTGGGTTGTTTCTGCTGTGTCAGAAGCGCCCTCGTCAATAGCCGCAGCGCAGTAGAGGCACCCGAGAAGGGATTAGGCTGTGCCCTGTGGCTGCATGGCACGTCCGCGCTGCATTGATTAGAGCCAGCACAGACAGCCTCTGTTCTCTGTGCGCACGTGGTCCACATGTGTGAGCTGCCACATCCGTGCTATCCGTGCTACTACCCCTCCAAGCACAAATATGAACCAAAATAATCAATATGTGTGCAGTCCCACAGGGTTCTGTTCTGAGTCCACAGCTCTTCCAGATATGTACATTGATAGAAAAAAAATTGTAACACCAAGATGGAGTTGTGCGACACGTACGAAAGTTGGTATAAGTGTTTCTACATCTGAAGGATGAAACCTAGTCAAATTTCGCGCCAGTCGCCAAGAGTGATGTCAGTAGCGCCAATATGAGGACGCAAAATCAGGTTTGCTTTAAATACACACTATAAAGGTCGTGAGCGCTACACACCTTTGGGATTGGACGTGACGAGTGAACATTAGTCAAAAATTCCTTTAAGGCTACAGAGATAGCTCTGTTAACACCCTACTGAGGTTGAACGAGATCCTGTAAAGGGCCATGAGAAGCTGGATGTTCCTCTTGTGATATTGCAGAAGGACTTCGCAGGTATGTAGCCACTGTACATTATTGATGGCAGAGGTGGTCACGAGAATATATGGTCAGAAGAAGACTGGGCTCCAGATGGTTACGTGGTGCTACCAAGAGCAAAGGCCATCGTGTTCGGCATATGGCTTGGAGCATTGTACAGAATCTGCAGTAGCAATGTGAGCAGCAGGTTGCACCGCAGTGACACAACGAACTGTTACAAATCGGTTACTTCAAGGACAGCTCCAAGCCAGGTGCCGAGTAGTGTGCATCCCATTGACCCCAAACCACCGCCGTTAGCGACTTCAGTGGTGAATGTGTGAACTCATTGGAGGGCAGGTTAAAGGTCTGAGGTGTTTGACGATGAAATGTGATACAGCCTCGGTGCTAGTGATGGTCGTTTGTGGGTTAGAGCGAGGCGAGTTGAGGACCTGTAATCAAACTATCTGCGTGTTAGACACACTGGACCTACAAATGGAGCTGCAGTATTGGGTACGGTGTCTTGTGGCAGAAGGAGCACTCTCGTGGTTATACACACCCAGATCGAAAATTTGTACGTGTGGTAATTCCACTGCTTTGCTGCCATTCTTGAATAGTGTTCAAATGGTTCAAATGGCTCTGAGCACTATGGGACTTAACTTCTGAGGTCATCCGTCCCCTAGAACTTAGAACTACTTAAATCAAACTAACCTAAAGATATCACACATCCGTGCCCGAGGCAGGATTCGAACTTGCGACCGCAGAGGTCGTGCGGAACCGGAGTGAAGCGCCTAGAACCACTCGGCCACACCGATCGGCCATGAATAGTGTTCAACAGGTTGTTTTCCAAAAGGATAACGATCGCCCACATACCGCTGTTGTAGCCCTACATGCTCTACAGGGTGTAGACATGTCCGTTGACGTGCTCGATCACCAGATCTGCCTTCCATCGAGCACATGCAGGATATCATTGGACGATAGCTTCGGCGACATCGACAAACAGCATTAACTGTCATTGTATTGATAGACCAAGTGCGCCATGCATGGAACTCCACCCCAGTAACTGATATCCGGCACCTGTACTACACAATGGATGCATGTTTGAAATGTTGCATTCAACATTCTAGCGGTTACACCAATTATTAATGTACCAATATGTCACATTCGCAACAGCTTATACCAGTCTTACTTCTGATCTTTCAATGTTGATCACTGAATATGTTACCAAGACAAACATATTCCCGAAATTTCATTACCATATATTAACTATTTTTCAGTGTTGGTATTAGGATAGTAACATCAGCACATGCTTTCAGCGAACATATTGACTCATATCCCTAACAAAATGCAATATACGCAGTCTCTGACACGGTAAAGATAAATTGTTTGTCCGTAGATGGTCAAATAAACAATGAAGTGTACCTTTTAAATTTTGCAGGACTTACAGCAGAAGGAAAAGACTTTGTGGGAACTATCGATTTTAAGACCTTGTGCGGAAACTCAATGCTACCGTTTTCGCTGTTATAGTAACACAGGTTGCCAATGGAAAAAAATTTTGCTGAAAAATATCTCATTGTTATGTTTTTTAGGATGGGAAATTCTAATATAATACTTAAAAAACTGTATCACCCACCACTTCTTCACATTTTACAGTTAAATTTATTAAATTAAGCGATACTTAAAGAATTTAACTGCTTTTATATAGTTAAAATAATTTAAAAAGGAGGTGTAATGAATCTAGATGACGTTGGTAGCATTCCTGAAAAACATTTGCTATCCAAAAAGTTCGAATCTATTATCGTGTTAACAGATGGTGTTTTGTTTACTGTCAACCTAACTTCACTTTCCTGTTTCCTGTACATGTACTCAAAAAATGGTTCAAATGGCTCTGAGCACTATGGGACTCAACTGCTGAGGTCATTAGTCCCCTAGAACTTAGAACTAGTTAAACCTAACTAACCTAAGGACATCACAAACATCCATGCCCGAGGCAGGATTCGAACCTGCGACCGTAGCGGTCTTGCGGTTCCAGACTGCAGCGCCTTTAACCGCACGGCCACTTCGGCCGGCACATGTACTCAGTACAATGTCTAATCGTGGTTATAAAAATTCTGCTGACAGTTTTTGTTGTATTTTTGGTGCATTTCTGATAAAAACACATCAAAGAAATATTACAGACTTTGTGAAAAAGGTTTATCTATCATACTTTGGATCTGAACTTTATAATCAAAATAAATCTTGGGCGCCACATTAGGTATGTCATGTGCGTGTTGAAGATCTGAGAAAATGGTCCACAAAGGAGAAAAAAACTTTAGATTTGCTGTTCTTATCATATGGAGGAAGCCAAGAAATCATTCTGATGATTGCTACTTTTGCAGTATTGATATTGCTGGTCGTAATTCGAAAAACAAGAAAGTAATATGCTACCCTAACCTTTCGTGCGCCATCCAACCAGTAGGGCATCGTGTAGATTTCCCAGTTCTTGAACCACCAGCTGATTTTAATTCTATTCCAACAGCAGTATATTCTGATGTACAATGTGATTTAGATGAATCAGACGGTGATGAATTCTATTGTAATACAGAAATTCTAGATCCCAAATTGTTTACTCTTAACAATTTGGTTAGGGATTTGGGTTTAACGAAAGAAAAAGCTGAATTGCTTGGCTGTAGATTAAAAGAAAAGAGCCTATTGGCAGTTGGAACCAGCATATACATGTAAAGAAAGAGAGAGCAGCAATTTTTCAAGTTTTTTCAACAAGAAGGTGATTTAGTGTACTGCTCACACGTTCCTGGTCTGATGAATGAGTTCGGTACTGAATACAAAAAGGAAGACAGAAGGCTGTTTATTGATTCAACCAAAACTAATTTACAGGCTACTTTACTACACAATGGTAACATGTATGCATCTATACCTGTTGGACATTCTGTACATACGAAAGAAAGCTATCAAAACCTAGAAATAGTGATACATCATATAGGCTAGTCTGCTTGGATGATATGTGGCGATCTAAAAGAGACATGTATGCCCCTAGGACAGAAAGGTTGCTTTACCAAATTTCCATGTTTCTTGGGCGACTGGGACAGTAGGGCTAGGAATCAACACAGGTGCAGAAAGATCTGGCCTGTGAGGGAATTTTTAAAACCTAGTGAGAAGAACATTCTACACAGAAACATTGTAGGTCCAAAAAACGTACTCCTTCCACCTCTACATATAAAGTTGGGCCTAATGAAACAGTTTGTAAAGGCTTTGCCTAAAGATGGACACAGGTGTAAGTACCTCTGCCAAAAGTTTCCACACCTTTCAGAAGCTAAATTAAAACAAGGCGTATTTGTCGGACCTGACATTGGAAAATTTATGTTAGATGTTAAGTTTGAATCCACAATGACCTTAAATGAGAAAGGATCATGGTTATCATTCAAGCAAGTTGTTACAAAGTTTTTAGAACATGAAAAATACCCAGAATATGATTCTATTATAGCTACAATGTTAAAGAAGTTTAAAACTTAAGGATTTTAATGAGCCTGAAAGTTCACTTTTTGAACAGTACACCTAGATTGCTTCCCGGACAATACGGGAGATGTCAGTGAGGAGCAATGAGTGCGTGTTCAGAAGGACATTAAAGTGATGGAAAAACGCTACCAAGGTCGCTGGAACACCAATATGATGAAGGACTACTGTTGGTCACTTCACCAAGATGTTCAGCAAGCGACCCATCGTAGAAAAAGCTTCAAAGAAAAAAGAGGAAGAAAAGAGAAACCCCATTCCAGCTGACAATTGAATCCCCTATTGACACATACCATTGTTTTAAGTAGCTTACTGTAAATACAAACCATGCTTATGTTGTAACAAAGCGTTTCATTAATTTCCCCATTTACCATATAGCTTAGGATTTTTATACTATATAGTAAAAAGCATATTGCTCGGAAACTATGGATGATAAAAAAGAAACCAAGGCTAGATTTGGATTCAGCTCATAAAAATCTGTAAGAATCAGCTATCAAAGTAAAAAGAATTTTTAAAAGAAGTCTTTCGTTGGTCTGCGTAATCTCCACCACCTCTTACGGTGAAATGCAATGGCTTGTTTACCTTTCTTACTTTCGCTCTATATATCTCGTAAGGTGTTATGTGCGTCATTCAAAATTTAAGTTTTCTTATTCTCTAAAAAAGTAATTGCATGAGAACCTTTATTGACAGCGGATACAGCTTTGTTTGATTTGTTCTTTGGCATAATAATCTCCTGAAATGAGATACTTCTCATGTCGCACAATCAACTTATGTATCCTTGTGTCTTAGAAGTCTGCCATCTGGGAATAGAATTAATGTGTGACAGTCGACTTCATCTGCTCATCACTGTGCATAAACAGTAAGTTTTTGAGGTGCAAGAAAATATGGTAATCACTAGGAGCAGTATCAGTCCTCTCTGGAGGGTGATCAAACAGCTCCCAGTCAAAAGATTCAGAACACTTTGTGCAACGAGCTGCATGTGGACCAACGGTTTCATGTATCAACACAATATCTATAATGGGCATATGACACCTGTCGTTTTGAATGGAACATCACAATTTATGTGGTGTTCCACTCTAACAGTCAGCATTCACTGTCACATGAGCAGAAAGTCAATGTGCAAGATTCCCTTCCAGTTCCAGAACACTCTCCATTTCATTTTTTGCAGCGACGCATGCTGTTTGAAATTCCCCTAGAAGCCAATGCATCGACTGCTGCTTGGTTTGTGGTGTAACGTGAACAACCTATGTCTCATTGCCTAATGTTTCATCGCCTCTAATGACCCTGCCACCCCTATGGTACTGCGGCAGAAATGTGAATGATCTTCCTAACAGGAAGTCTATTAAATATGTGAGCTCAAATGGTAGGAAAGCTTCCTAAAACATCTCAACAGATTTTATTTGACAGGGGGTTGGGGAAGCCAATGAAAATCACAGACCAACTTTTACTTCAGAGAACTATGGTGCTAACCCAGAACAAGGTTTGGTTAATTTTAAGAGAAAATATAAGGAAGGTGGACTCACGTACTTCATTACTTGTTGTTTCATGGAATACACTTTATTGTCTAACAACAGTTATGATAACTACAATTTTGAAACCTCTTTAAAAGAATAACAACACTCACAACAATTTAAAGAATATGAACAGGATCAGTTCATTAATAACAAACTTTGACAATTTATGTAATTAAGAATAGGGCTTGAAACCAGTTCCCAAATACAAGTAAAAAGTCATACCAATTAGGTGTAGCTGCAAGCGGGTTTAACAAACTGTTTTAATCAGTGAAATGAATTACAAATGGCTGCCACTAAATGTACTAGTAATACCCAAGCGTTATACAAATGGATAACGTCCATCCAGAAGACAGAAAGGAGAACAAGTCATCCCACTGATTCTGGCTGCTGGAAAGGCCTTCAGAGTGTATAAGCCTTAATAAAATCCCTTAAGCAATAAAATACACAATCCACAAAATACAAGCTAAGCTGGGAAGGTATACATTTTAAATGTGACACCCAGTTGGTACGAACGAGAAGAAACATTGAGAATGACCCTTAAATACCTATAAAATCCCCAAAAATACAAGATGAACTGGAAAGACAGGCAATTTACATGTTACTCGAAATTGGTACACACCAGCAGCAACATTGACACTGGCTCTTGAATAAATATTTAGTGCAGCAAAATACAGGATAAACTGGCAAATACAGCAGGCGGCTATCACAGCCAACAGGCAACAAGCAGGCAAGTTTTACAATGAGTGGAGTTAGCTAACGACAGTGGGGATAAAAGGAAAAGCTGAACAGTTTATATTCATAAGTAAAAGGTCTTAAGACCTGTAAGTCTCCAGGCTTAACAGCAATTTTATTTGTAATTTTATTTACACGTCAAGTTCCGTAGGACCAAACTGAGGAGCAAATCTCCAAGATCATGGAACAGATAATAATAAATGTTTATGAACCCGAAAAAAGTCAGTCCATGAGCTTAACGAAACGTAATCAATATTACAATAAGAATCAGCTTAAATTTTCAAGGAAATCCTTCACAGAATAGAAGGAATGACCCATGAGGAAAGTCTTCAGTTTCGATTTGCAAGCGCGTGTATTACCGCTAAGATTTTTGAATTCGAGTGGTAGCTTATTGAAAATGGATGCAACAGTATACGGCACACCTTTTTGCACAAGTCCTATCCAAATGCAGGTTTGATTTCTGCAAGGGTGCAAGGATATACAAGTAGTTAAGGAGCAGGTATAGTGAGGACCATAACTGCTTACTAAATACACAAATTGAATAGAGGTCCAAATTAACTGGCGACACTGCGCCGTGGCACATATCAAACAACCAACTTTACTTAACTTGAGCCAACACGACGCAGCTGGTAGAGGCACTAGACTGCGAACCAAGCTAGGTGTCATGTGACGATGGAAGGTGCCGCCGTAGTAGAAGGAAAACATGTCTCTGCACCGGGCCCAGGAAACAGGAACGCGCGTCCGCTGGAAAAACTACGCTGCCAGCATACATCAGGATGCAAAGTAATCTGCCCAAATAAGGCTACAGACGAGATTGCATAGGATGTATCCAGTGTTAAGTTACTGAGAGGTCGACTAAACTTGCAAGTTACTGTGGGGTCCTGTCCACTCATCTCTTATAGGGGGCCTAAAGATGCTGCTTTCTCAGATAGCTATACAAAAATTCAAATAAATCAAAGTAATGGTTTTCATTATAATAAAGAAGATTGACAGTACTTAACTTTGGTTTACAACGAGTTGTGGCAAGCAATGGGCGAGATACAAATATTCAAAGTCATTAGCTGTTTACAGTGTATAAGTTATTCACACTCGCTCATAAATCCCTGGTATCGTTAATATCACTGCTCTTCTAGTCCTCTCTGCTAGTGCCAGTCTACTACTGTCCGGCCGAAGCTGGCAAGAGTGGCACATATATTCTCCTCTTGTAGAGACCGTTCCTATCGTGGAGATGTCCTATCAGCGTACCACTGGCTGAGGTCGTCTCACAGGCTTCTCTGCTGTTGCATTCTTCATCTTCGAACCAGCGCTTTTCATTTCGCCGGAACAGTTACAAGCTTAACACTCCGTAAAATTACTTAAAAATTAAAAGGGGTGAATTATCAACATCACTAAAACAATGGCTAGGGTATACTAAAGTAGTATATTTATGACAATCCTCGACAAAAACATATTTTTTCAAAACTCCCCAATTTAAAACAAGATTTTAGTTTTACAGTTCTCCCTTTTAAGAGTTTACACATACCCTTGAACAAAATTTTCATTTAAGTTAAAAATAAAAAATATACAAAAAATCTAAAATTTATTCAAATTCAGTAACATGAAGCAATTTATTCTTTTTTTTTCTCAGTAAATAAATTTTAATCCAACAATTTTCTCCAATTTCATAGTCTTCTGAAAAGATTTTAGTAGAACGATCTGAAACAGTAATTATATATTTATCATCTAAGAGTAACAAAATTTTTTCACCATATTTAGTGTCGCAAAAATTTCAGCTTTTTAAATATGTAAGATATATTTTTCAAGCACTGATAATTTCGTGAACACTATTGTACAACCAATACTAAAGCTGTTAAGTTCATTTACTAGATTTCCAATGCTATCATTCATGTTCATTTTCCTTCGCCTTTACATTTTCAAACATTAGAACGTATATCAAACGTTTGAATTTTTGAAAATCAGAAACTGAAAATTTTTAAAATTTAAAAATACTAAATTTCTAAATTTCATTATTTCAAATCTAAATTTTTCAGTTTTTATTTTCTCTACCATTCTGAAAATATTCCAAAACGAAATGTGAACATGAAGTTAAGCTGTCTAAGTCTTTTTGTAATTATTTATTCATTTATCTCAATAAAAATTTTCAACTCCAATTCTACATTGCGAATCATAGTTAAATTCTTGTTACCATACGTAATTATATATTTAACTGTGTTGTTAGGTATATTTTCATGAAAAACAGCACCTAATTTCATTGTTGTTTTTTTAGTAGTTAAGAAATTCATTCTTCTAGTCATATTTATGACATAGATAAGTTTGAATAAAACTGAATGCATTTACATTGACATCGTTATTTAATTGTGTTATTTTTTGTAATCTCTAAAAGCATCTTAATCTTTCAAAAAGTTTGTTGGTAGATCAAGATTCCACAATTATTGAGGAGGAACCTCATTTCTTCCATTTTTATATTAATATTTCGTAATTTAACATGAATGAATAAGGAAGAATAATTTAACAGAGCATTTTTTAATAAGTTTGCAAAACAATGAGAATAAAGTAAGGCATTTAAACAAACTGCCTATTGGCTTCTGTCTCGGGTTCTTTGGCCGACGTTCATCTAATGATTTTTCTGACGTTTCACCAGCACGAGTGGCTGGCATTGTCAAAGCTTCACCCTCCATTGCCGGTGGTGAACTGGAGCCGAGCTCGCGGCCGCAGACAGAGCGGCCTGAGCTGGCGAGGCGAGCGCATCGCTGCTGTTGCGCGCTTCGCTTACTCGGCCGTTGAGAGCTCGTGAAGAGGTTTTCTGTGCTGTGGGCGCTGCGGAGAGCAAATTGTCGTGCGTTGTTTTGACAACGCGTGCAAATTGTCGTGTTCCGCGCCTCGCAGCATGGGAAAGAAGGGTGCGCAGAGGAAACCTGCCGCTACGAAGGGTCCTTCGGTTGTGCGACTCTCTGAGTCTGCCGACCGTGCAAGGAACTCCTGTGAAGACGAGTCGCGGCCTGTCCCCCCTCTGTACGTCAAGTGCAAAGGCGGGTGGACGGCGCTGTTCGACACCATGACGAAATGCGCTCGGAACGAGGTGGTCTACGAGTCTGTCGATACAGACTCGCTGATCTGCGTTCGAGCCGCAAACGTGGCCGACCACAGGGCGATCAAGGTCGCAGTGGCCGACCACATCGTCGACGCGCCGCCGGTGCGGGAGAAGGCACCTTCCGTAGGAAGGATGAAGACGACTAAGGCACTCCTCAGGGGGTTGCCTTGGTGCTGTGACGAGGCAGCGGTCCGGGAAGGGCTGCTGCGAGCCGGGTTTGGTCATGCAGCCGCAAGGTTGCACAACCGGACCAACAGGAAGAGGGCGCCGCTCTATGCCGTGACCGTGCAAACGGTCGACGGCGGGAGCGACATCTTCGACTTGCGGAAGTTGCTGGGCTTCCCGGTTACGACGGAGGCTCTCCCGACCGCCATGGATCCTCAGCCCCAGTGCTTCAGGTGCCAGGGCGAGGGCCATGTTGCGAAGTACTGCCGCAACGCGGCGCGGTGCGTCAAGTGCTCAGGTGAGCACGACAGCCGCGCCTGCGACCGCGGCAGCAACGCTCTGCCGACTTGTGTCCGGTGTGGCGGCCCGCACGTCGCCAGCTGGCGCGGTTGCGCGGCTTTCTCTAGCCGCAGCCGTGCCGGGGGCGGCGAAGCGGCCGCGGCCGCACCGACGCAGCAGCAGAAGAGAAGACGACGTCGGAAACGGCGTAGGGCGGAGAACAGCCCGGTGCAGCTGAGGGACGGCGCAGCAGCAGAGCCACCTGCCAGGGGCGGGGACGGCCGCTCGGAAACGGGCCGCCAGGACGCAGCTCGCCCTCCCGCTAAGAGATGTGACCTCGAGCTCGGCATCGCCGTGAAGGAGGCCACAGCTGCCCTCAAAGCCGTAATGGCGGCGGAGAGGGCTGCCTTCGCAGCCGCCGTGGCTGCAGAGAAGGAAGAGGCCTTGAGGCAACTGCGAGCAGTCTTCGCCCAAGGCCTCAGTGCAGTCGTACCTGCGAACACTCCTGCGACCTCGCAGAAGGACGTTCGCGCGCCTGTCCCAGCGGTTGCCCCAGCAGCACCGCAGGTGAAAGGTGCAAAGAAGAAAACCGCCAGGGCAGTCTTCATCGCGCAAGCGTCGCCGCGCTGCCGCGCCGAACTTTTGTGTTACAGGGAGTAAGCCACTGCGGCCGGCCCAGGAGACAACGAGGGAGCCCAGCCGCGGCACCGGACTGACCCAGCGAACGACCACGCAGTACATAGGTAACGTTGCACGATACCTCACGCTAACCCCCCTCACCTTGCATGCTCTGTCGCAGCTAGCAAACCGCTACTGCTCTTACTTCCCGTCCTACTGTCGCAGAGGTTTTTTTCCCTTGGCGCTGGCCTTGGCACTTTTTTTCCTCTGCTCTTACAACCGCTACCCTTCGATCGCTTTCGACCACTACTATCTCCTGATGGACCATGTTAATGAGTAGCCTTACCCAGACGCATGGATAACATCACAGCCTGCATCCTGTGACGCCTTGATTCAAAACTAACATGCATACGGAGGTGACAGTAGAACTTTTGTGTTGGTCACCACGTTGGTGCGGGCGTGGAGGGGCCCCATCCTTAGCGCGGCCGCAGACTATATGTACCTGGCGCGTCGTCCGAGGGCTGCTCCGCGGTCATTTCCGGTGCGGTTCTCCCCTTGCTACCTGCGATGGTCGTTACCCATGGAGACGCCTTCCAGCTGTTCGTAGAAATCACCATTCCACGAGAAATAGCTCGTGGTGAGACATGCATGGAAGAGCTTTCTGATCTCTTGCGGGAAAATGGAACCGATGTGCTCCAGAGCGTCACTGACTGGCACTTTCGTAAATAACGAAACAACATCAAAGCTGACCAGTATGTCGTATGGTGCAAGTTTCAGTTCCTTCAGCTTCTCAATGAAATGTCCTGAGTCCTTAATGTATGTGTCGGTCTTCCACACGTGTGGCTGGAGCAGAGAGGCCAAGTGTTTTGCCTGTTTATACGTTGGTGAGCCAGGAGCGCTAACGAAACAATTTTGTAAGGCATTTAAAATTCAGCAGAATTATAATAATTAGTAATAACTAGTTAAAAATTTCTTTTCACATTTACTCCATTAAGCCATTTGCAGCTACACGTGCCGAGCGTCCTGGCTAGCTGACGGGAGGAAACGCAGTGCGCGACTGGCCGGCGGGCGGCTGACTCAGCCCTGAGGATGCTGTAGATTACGGCCACTGTAGGCTTCCCATCTGTTTCGGAGCGCACAGAACCACTGGCCAATAACGTTCTTCCTAAAAGCAGGATACCCTGTATGGTCACTGTGGGTATAGTTTCTGGTAATCATGAAAGAGAGCTTTGAAATAAACCAACACTATCAGTTATATGATTATTATGGGCTGAAAAACTGTTGGTTTAGAAAAATGACAGGAACTTTTTAAATAGTAATTCCTGTAACCTGAGACCTACACCGTCGATGCATGTGTCTACAATTTTCCCCATCCTGTATATATAATCAAAGCGAGCAGATGAACTCCACACTCGAACTCCTACAGGCGGATGATAATGGAAAGGGGAACTATGTCAGTAGTGTGTAGATAACTTGAGTACTTAGGTCTGACAGGAGGCGTGCTACGGTAGCCCTGCAGTTCCAAATTGACCACTGTGTCCGGAAGGCTTAGTGGTTCATTTAAAAAAAAGTCATCAGAGCATATACTTCGTAAGCAGGAGACACGGGTTTGGATCCCAGTCTGGCACAAATTTTTAACTTTCCCCTTTGATTTACATCAATGCCCGCTGGCAGCTAATGTCATTAATTCTTTCTGTCTTGATTTCAAGATGGACAGGAAATGCATTTCTCAGACCACATTTGTAGAAAAAGGATACCAGTCCTAGGAGGAGCTGTTTATGCAGAGGAGACCATCATATGTAATTTGTCTAGCTACCGACAGAATTTATCAAGACCTCTAACTCAGTAGAGATGTATTTCTACAGTTATTGTAAAAAAATGTTCTTCAAACCTGCAACGGAATTAACACATGACCAAGGAAATGCGCTGACGGAAACACCAAGAAGGAGTTGTGCGACATAGACGACTGTTGGTACGCGCGTTTCTTCTTCTGAAATCTGGCGTCCATTCCCCTTTCACACCCTCGCATTAGAGTGGCTAGTTGCTCCACTATAAGCATGCACATCAGGTTTCCTTGAAATACGTGCTGCAAAGGTCGTGACTATTGAGTTACCTTCGAAACTGTATAGCGAACCTACACTTCCGCATGATGGAAATAACTGGCGGCATGTTTCTAAATGTCCCTGTCGTCAGGGAAAAAGTATCAGTTCGGAAAAACAAATTACATACTGTAGAATCAGTTATAATCGAATCGCTTTTCTGGACAAGTATACGCAATAAAGATCGAAAGAATTCTGACAACTGATAAAAACTACATAGTAGTTAGCGGAATTTGAGATACTGAAGTTAAATATGTTTCAGTTTAGATTGTAATGGTTATAGAAAGCGGTCACCAGCTAAAGGTATGAGTAAAAAGTATTTTGTAACTGTTAATCAATGTGGAGAAGTATTTATGTAATGATTAATTCAAGACAATCAGACGGGAACGTGCAGAATGACAATGAATCGAGCTCAGATTCAAAATTACAGTTAGCAACATGAAATAAATCTAACCGTGAAATCAATAAAGCTAACTGCGCTACGCATATGCACTCAACTGCTAACACAGGAAAAATGAAAGTTATTTTAAAAACTTTTTTTTACTTTCGTAGCTAATCTTTATAGATTTTTATGAGCTGAGTCTAAATTTAGCCTTTGTTTCATTGTATCTCCCATAGTTTTCGCGCAATATGCTTTTAACTATATAGTATAAATATCCTTTGGTATACGGTAAATGGAGAAATTAATGAAATGCTTTGTTACAACATAAGCATTGTTTGTATTTACAGTAAGATACTTAAAACAATGATATGTGTTAATAGAGGTTTCACTTGTCAGATGCAATTGGTTTGTATTTTCTTCCTCTTTTTTCTTTGAAGCTTCCTGTGTAGCTTTTTCTACGATGAGTCGCTTGCTGAACTTCTCGGTAAGGTGACCAACATTTGTGCCCCATCTTGTTGGTGTTCCAGCGGCCTTGATAGCGTTTTTCCATCCTTGCTCCTCACTAACATCTCCCATACTGTCCGGGAAGTACTCAAGGCGACTTTTCAAAATGTGAACTTTCAGGCTCATTAAACATCCTAAAGTTTTAAACTTCTTTAACAATGTAGCTGTAATAGAAACATATGCTGGGTCTTTTTCATGTCCTAAAATCTTTGTAACAACTTGCTTGAATGATACCCATGATCCTTTCTCACTTAAGGTCATTGTGGATTCAAACTTAACATCTAACATAAATTTTCCAATGTCACGTCCGACAAAATCGCCTTCATTTAATTTAGCTTCTAAAAGGTTTGGAAGCTTTTGGCAGAGATACTTAAAACATGGTCCAACCTTGGGCAAAGCCTTTACAAATTGTTTCATTGGGCCTAACTTTATATGTAGAGGTGGTAGGAGTACGTTTTTTCGATATACAAGGTGGAATGTTCTCCTCATCAAGTTTTAAGGATTCACTCACAGCACAGGTCTTTCTGCACCAGCATTGACCCCTAGCCCTACTGTCCCCTTCACACAAGAAACATAAAATTTTGGTAAAGCCACCTTGCTGACCAAGGAGCACGCATGTTACTTTTAGAATGCCACATATCCAACCACGAGCAGAACAGAATAGCCTATTTGATTTAGCACTATCTCTAGGTTCTCACAGCTTTCTTCCATATGTACAGAATGTCCTACAGGTATAGATGCACACATGTTACCATTGAGAAGTAAAATAGTCTTTAAACTACTTTTGAATGAATCAATAAACAGCCTCTAATCTTCCTTCTTTTATTCAATACCAAACTCATTCATCAGAACGCGAATGACTGAACGGTACACTAAATCACCTTCTGGTCGAAAACTTGGAAAATTGATGCTTTCTCTTTCTATACATGTATATGTTAATTCGAACTCCCAATAAGTTATTTTCTTTTAATCCAGAGCCAAGCAATCCAACTTTTTCTTTCGTTAAGCCCAGTACCCTAACCAAATCGTTAAGCTCGGTCTGAGTAAACAATTTAGGCTCTAAACGATCTTTATTACATTGGAATTCACCCTCATCTGGTTCATCTAAATCACATTGTACATCAGAGTTTACTGCTATTGGAATAGAATTTAAATCAGCTCGTGTTTCAGAAACTGGCAAATCTACACCATGCCCTACTGGTCAGATGGCGGACGAAAGGTTAGGGTAGCATATTACCTTCTTGTTTTTCGAATTAATATCAACACTGCAGAAGTAGCAGTAATCGGAATGATTTCTTGGCTCCCTCAATATAATAGGAACAGCAAATCTAAAGGTTTTTGTCTCTTTTGTGGACCATTTTCTCAGATCTTCAACACACACATAACATACCTTATGCGGCGCCCGAGGCTTATCTTGATTACCATGTTTAGATCCAAAGTATGATAGATTAACCCTTTTTACAAGGCATATTATGCTTCTTTGGTGTTTGTTAATCACAAATTCTCCATAAATATAGCAAAAACTGTCAGCAGAAGTTTTACAACCACTATTGGATATTGTACTGAGCACCTGTACAGGAAACGGGAAAGTGAGGTGAGGTTGACAGTAAACGAAACACCATCCGTTAACGTAAACATTGAATCGACGTTTTTGGCAGCTAATGTTTTTCAACAGTGCTACCAAAGTCATCTGCATTCATTACACCTCCTTTTTAAATTATCTTCACTATATATAAATTTAAATATATATAAATTTATGAAAATAGGTGTTATACTTCTCAGTTTGATATAAATAAATATTTGTTAAGGAATGAAAGTTGCTATGGCAATATCTGAACAAAACGCCAAAGGAATGATTAACAAAAAATTTGGATTCAAGCTACCAGAATCGCTTTTTGGTGACAAGTACATGAGTAAAAGACCATGATTATATGGACTTCACTAGCGTGAAAAGCTAAGAAAGTGTTGCAATCTGTGAAAAATATATAAATTTGATGAATTAAAACAAGAAAATCTCTGTAGGCCCCACGATCTACGCGAGCAGTGGGCGCTAAAAATGGAACTACGACGTTGGCTAGCCACGATACCCTTCCAAAGATTAAATTTGGTGCGGAATTACTTCACAGCGCTTTTGCTGGTCCTGCATAGGGTAATAATCGCCGAAAATGCACGGCAACATTCTCTTCTTAGTGTCACTTAGGAATAAACAATTCTGAGCCCACAGTGCTCTTCTTTCATATTAATATTACTCTTGATGCTCTTCCACTGTACCCAAGTAACACCGAAATTTTGACTGACTATAACAAACGAGTCTTCCAGTTTGGTACCTTACACTGTGCCACACTACATGCCACTAGCAACCACTATGCCTGAGCAGACCTGTCAGACTACGCTGAACAAGAGCTCACGCCAGGCTCAACTGCACTGTGCGCGTGCGCGCCCAACGAGAGTGCTCTCGGCTCTAAATTTACTCTTTGACTTTCACATTGTCAAATTGCTCTGACTGTACCAGCATGTTTAATGTATGTTATTACATAATTCATTTTTATATGTCGCATTTAAATTGCAGAAACATATTCATTCATGAGAGAATGTTAACAAAATAGAGACAAAATATGTTATATAAAAATTACTTCATTACTTAAATTCACAACATTAACACGGAGAAAATTTCTTCTGTTGTTCTATTACACAGGCCCCAAATTTCATTGATCTATACTGGCAAATATAGACTCAAGGAAGCGTCCGAACATGGACAACCAGTTGCTTGGACTGTTCATGTGTTATTAGCAAGATATTAAAAAAAAATTAATTTTTTTACACTGTCTTTTGCCTGATACATTTTACCCCGTTCAAGTAACATGTTTTGCACTTAACATCTTATCTACCACAAAAAATTTTCTCATATACAGGTTTACACAAATCTTTTACATTACTCAAGTCAATTTTTCATTAATTATTTCATCGCAAAGCAAATGCGTTATGTAACCACGCACAGTTAAACCTAATGCCTATTTTTTAAATGTATCAATTCTCATTAACTACTGTAATACGCATCTGAGTTACTATTACTCAAAGCAGTTTATGAAATTCGTCACACATCTGTAACCATATCAATGTTTTTCTTATAACGACTACTACACTTCTCGAATTATTAAGTTCACATAAATATTACATATTTCTTACATTCCTCAAAATAAAGCACATTGTTAGTGGTACACTTTCCGCTGTATTTTCATCAACTTGTGCTTGCATGTCATCCCTGTCCATAAAAACATCATTTTTACATCATTTTCTCTTTGACCTTTTGACAGGCAACACACAGTTCCATGCTTCAATAAGCGTCCATTTATTTTAGGATTTCACCAGCAACTTAAACGACAAATCCAGATTCATCTGAAGCTACAAATTATATTCCTCTCCCTAAAAATTAATTATTATTCAAACACAAAATATAGACAGATATTTACGTAACATAAGCACTACTAATAATCCCTTAGTACAAAACAGCACTGCTGATTTTAAATGAAAAAGTCAAAAATCTTTCTTATATTAAATTATTATTGATTATTATTACATTCAGCATAAACGTTAACTGTTAGTCCTGTGATATATTTTCAGATCTACAATGTTTCGCACACCTGACTGAGGGTATATCCAACAGTAAGCATTACAATGAGGAACGCTCTCAACTGTTAATCGTCCTTCGTAAAAAAAAAAAAAAAAAAAGAGAAAAAAAACAACCCTGCAGGTTTCATTACATTTTTCATGTCTTTTCAGGAGAACACTTCCTATGTCTTAAAATTTACTGGTTTCAGATTAGTATCGTGTCGCTCAGTTCATCTCTCAGCACGCTTCCTCATTATTTTCTCATAACACCTCTTTCTTTCCTACAAAGTCTAGGTCCTGTTGTGGTGGGAAATCGACCATCTCTTCTATTATACTTTTTGATTTACCAGCCAACATAATTTTCTCAGGTGGAAAACCTGTTCTTTAGTGAGATACAGAGTTCATAATTTTTTTCATTTTGAGCCATATATTTGCCCCACGTCGTGTGGTCATTATGGCGCATATTGCCAAGCACATATTGTCTAAAACATCTATCTAATTCACCACAAAAAGCGCTCTGAAGGGTTCCCCAACGGGTAATAGGAACCACCCCGACAATGTTTTCCTTTTTTACTTCATTCCAAATTTTGGTTATGAACTGATGACCATTGTCCGACAATATACCTTTACATTTCCCTATCTTCACGAAATATTCGTCTCCCAGTTTACTAAATACTGCCATAGCTGTGGCTTTACGTAACGTATAAAATTTCACAAATTTTTCAACAGTTATCCAACAGGGCTAGTTGTTTTCGTTAACAGAATGTAAGTATCCATTGCCAGTATTTTTAACTTATCTTTAGGTTTGATAGTCTGTATGGGACAATGACTAGTTGCATTCGTTACTTTCACCATCTGAAATCCGTCACACGTGCATATTCTCTCAGCCAGTCTCCGGTTCATTTTGTCAAAATTCCTGACTCAGCTATCTTGTCTACACACTTTTTCTTCCACGATGACCAAAAGCTAAATCAAAACAATCAATCAACTATGGTACATACTTCTTTGGCCACTTTACTCGCCACTCTTGTCAGTATTCTTTCGTGAGTGTAGTGTGCCACCGTCGATATTATAATATTCCTGCAATTACTGACCTTTCTCATTCTTGGCTTCGTAATGAGTATTCTTACATCTATTTTCTTTTTTCTGTCAAAAACCTTGAAGTCATCACTTTAAACATTGCCTCTGAATTATCCTGATTATAAGTCCACCTGGATCTTACACTAGTCTAGACAATGTGTCTGCAACACTATTGTCTACACCCTTTACATGACAAATTTAGTAATCAAATTGTTGCATACTTGATGCTCGTCTCCTCAACTTATTGTGCAACAATGTACAACTTTCTAAAAACGTCAAAGCCTTATGGTCAGTATGCGCTATAGCTCTGCGCCCCTTTAAGGAACATCTGAATTTTTTGAATCACCATACGAGAGGATTCTGGAATACAGAAATACAAGTCGCTGAGGAATGAAATAAATAGGAAGAGCAGGGAAGCTAAGACGAAATGGCTGCAGGAAAAATGTGAAGACATCGAAAAAGATATGATTGTCGGAAGGACAGACTCAGCATACAGGAAAGTCAAAATAACCTTTGGTGACATTAAGAGCAACGGTGGTAACATTAAGAGTGCAACGGGAATTCCACTGTTAAATGCAGAGGAGAGAGCAGATAGGTGGAAAGAATACATTGAAAGCCTCTATGAGGGTGAAGATTTGTCTGATGTGATAGAAGAAGAGTCGATTTAGAAGAGATAGGGGATCCAGTATTAGAATCGGAATTTAAAAGAGCTTTGGAGGACTTACGGTCAAATAAGGCAGAAGGGATAGATAACATTCCATCAGAATTTCTAAAATCATTGGGGGAAGTGGAAACAAAACGACTATTCACGTTGGTATGTAGAATATATGAGTCTGGCGACATACCATGTGACTTTCGGAAAAGCATCATCCACACAATTCCGAAGACGGCAAGAGCTGACAAGTGCGAGATTTTTCGCACAATCAGCTTAACAGCTCATGCATCGTAGCTGCTTACAAGAATAATATACAGAAGAATGGAAAAGAAAATTGAGAATGCGCTAGGTGACGATCAGTTTGGCTTTAGGAAAAGTAAAGGGACGAGAGAGGCAATTCTGACGTTACGGCTAATAATGGAAGCAAGGCTAAAGAAAAATCAAGACACTTTCATAGGATTTGTCGACCCGGAAAAAGCGTTCGACAATATAAAATGGTGCAAGCTGTTCGAGATTCTGAAAAAAGTAGGGGTAAGCTATAGGGAGAGACGGGTCATATACAATATGTACAACAACCAAGGGGGAATAATAAGAGTGGACGATCAAGAACGAAGTGCTCGTATTAAGAAGGGTGTAAGACAAGGCTGTAGCCTTTCGCCCCTATTCTTCAATCTGTACATCGAGGAAGCAATGATGGAAATAAAAGAAAGGTCCGGAGTGGAATTAAAATACAAGGTGAAGGATATCAATGATACGATTCGCTGATGACATTGCTATCCTGAGTGAAAGTGAAGAAGGATTAAATTATTTGCTGAACGGAATGAACAGTCCAATGAGTACACAGTATGGTTTGAGAGTAAATCGGAGAAAGACGAAGGTAATGAGAAGTAGTAGAAATGAGAACAGCGAGAAACTTAACATCCGGATTGATGGTCACGAAGTCAATGAAGTTAAGGAATTCTGCTACCTAGGCAGTAAAATAACCAATGACGGACGGAGCAAGGAGGACATCAAAAGCAGATTCGCTATGGCAAAAAAGGCATTTCTGGCCAAGAGAAGTCTACTAGTATCAAGTACCGGCCTTAATTTGAGGAAGAAATTTCTGAGGATGTACGTCTGGAGTACAGCATTGTATGGTAGTGAAACATGGACTGTGGGAAAACCGGAACAGAAGAGAATCGAAGCATTTGAGATGTGGTGCTATAGACGAATGTTGAAAATTAGGTGGACTTATAAGGTAAGGAATGAGGGGGTTATACGCAGAATCGGCGAGGAAAGGAATATGTGGAAAACACTGATAAGGAGAAGGGACAGGATGATAGGACATCTGCGAAGACGTGAGGGAATGACTTCCATGGTACTAGAGGGAGCTGTAGAGGACAAAAACTGTAGAGGAAGACAGAGATTGGAATACGTCAAGCAAATAATTGAGGACGAAGGTTGCAAGTGCTACTCTGAGATGAAGAGGTTAGCACAGGACAGGGATTCGTGGCGGGCCGCATCAAACCAGTTAGTAGACTGATGACCAAAAAAAAAAAAAAATAGCTTCTTTTTTCGATATGGTATAAATTCTTTTATATTTCGTCAGACTGCTACTAGCGAAAGCTATGGATCGACATTCCTTATTTTCATCTCCCCCTACTTCTTGGATAATGTGAACAGCGGTACGAGAGTCGCATCAATCGCTTCCCCTATGAAATGGCACCACCGAACCTGGATGATGTAAAACTATGTTCCTCATCAGTTATTCTTTTAACTCTGCGAATGCTAGTTGACGTTTCTTTGTCCAAAGGAATTCACTATTCTACTTCAGTAAATTATTAAAATCTCGATCATATTTGTGACAGAAATTATAAAGGCCAAAAAACCCCTGCTATTGTTCTATGGTTCGTGGGGGTGGGCAGTTCCTTCTCACCTCCAATTTCCGTGGTTCTATTGTTATTCCAGAAGTTGTAATAATATCGTCTAAAAACTCTTCTTTTTTTTTACAAATTTACACTTTTCTTGTTTTCAGTGTCCTTCCTTCGCATCTTAATACATGCAAAACTTATGCAACTGTTTACAATGGTCCTCCCATGAAGAGGTCACTGTTACCGAATTGTCAGTCTAAATCATTATTCTGACACCAAGTTCTTTCCCTAGTACGTTATCCAGTGCTTCGATGAACACTGACACAGATGTGTTCTGTCCGAAAGGAATTACTTTACAATGGTAATATTTTCTTGCAAACAGGAATGCTGTCAGGTTTCTTGCTCAAAAGCGACCTGCCAATAGCCAGTTGTCAGGTTGAGGCTATTTATATTCCGCTATAGGCTTCTTGCAACACCTCGTCTAAGCACTCAGGGCAATTTGTCTTACGCCTTACAACCTTTTTAAGATGGCATGCACCTATTACTGTCCTGACACTATTGTCTTTCTTATTTACCAGAACGAGTGCGCTATTATTTCGGCTCTTAGATCGTTCTGTTATGCTCCATTCGTCTATTTGGTTCATCTGCTTATTTCGTAGTTAATGGTACCTGATAAACTGGTCCAAAAATTGGTAGTTTCGTACTCAAAGTCGTGTACCTGATCCACTTTGTCTCACTATAGCTCTCTATTAAAGATCAAATAATTATACAATCTGTCCTGTTCAGAAGACATACCCGAAACACTCTCTGCTATCTTTGTAAATTCGTCGTCAGAGGGAGATATCATGTTCGCTTTTCTGACATGCTAAGTTTCAGACCCTTCCCTCAACAATTTACTTATAGGTAGTGTAATTAAACTCAGTCTAGTATCGCGATTTTCAATAACCTCACTAACATCTTCAAAATTAATTTCTAATTTACTGTGTCCTACAGAACACATCATTACCTTCTATCCACAATTGGCAGTTACTTTATGTTTCGTCATGCAATCCATACCGAGAATAATTTCAGTACTTAACTGATATAGCACTAAAAATCATAGTAAAATAAAATAGTTACAATATGAAACTGCAGTAAGACTTACTTCTTAATCAGTTTGCTATAGACACTGGTAGCATATATAACTCTTACACCCGTAACAGACCTCTCAATGATGTCAATAGGTTTCATAATTTGCTTACAACTGTTTCGATTCATTTCAACTGTTTTGATTCATTACCCTTATCTTCCCACAACTTCCAGGTCCTTCCAAAAAACGTTATCTCATTCAGCCAGTTTATCTGTTTTTTCTTCAGTTTTCCCCTATCCCTTTCCTCCTCTTGACACAAGTCACATCGACGTATCTAAGCAATCGGCAGGTTCACTTTCATTATCACTGTCATCTGATCTTATCACATAAACATTGATTTCGTATACATTTCAACCATCTGCTTCACCAAACAATTTCATTCGGTTATCAGAAGCTACATACCCTTGCCATATTTACAGATACAGGCTGTCTTATTTAATCTGTAGATTTCGACTGAATCGGAATGGCATCTGCAAAAATTGTTATCACTCGCACTTCACATACCCCCACGTCCTCACTATGTTCATTAATATTATAGTCATTATTCATTATACACTTATTAACTTCATGTGCATTACACGGCATCTCTCTCAGATTGCTGATCTCATATCGCCTCACACCCCTCATAATTTTCATTACTCTTAATCATCTTACCACTGAAACTTATTTTCCTGTTTCTCTTCCATTCCTCCAACCCATCATACATTTTACGTAACTGTAGTAGCCATTCCTTCCCCTTGCCTACTGATTCGATCTCCTTAACGTCAACAACACGCTTCTTCTTGACCAGCCACTGACCATTATCGACGCCGCCGTACTATTCGTACGCACCGGATCCGATGTCCCTTCGATAACATCTTTGATTTCATTCGTTACCGCATTTGATTTGCATTGTTCACGAAATTTATTACGCTTGCATTGATATTCATGCGCATTGTTTCTTACCTGCTCGTGTTTACACGCATAACTTTATTGGTTACTGAGCACTCTATTATTATTTGCTAAAACAATTCCTTATTTAACGTCCTGGAGCGCGTACTGGTCTAAGCTATTGTGTGCTCCATTACTGCTGCAGATCACATTTTTTCTAACCGTGATTTCGTATATTCGTTTGTTCTCATTTCCTCTTTCGCGATCGCCACCTCTTCCTCCCCTCCCTATCTCTTTCTATGTGAGCAGACTTCACCTCGTAATCATTGTTACAGTCATTGTTCCGGTTGTTGCGGTTAAACTTGTTCCTATTTTGGTAATTGTTGTTGCTGTGTTACCGGTTTTCGTTATCTCGGTGCCAAGCAACAGTGTCGCCTACTTTTTTAGAAAAGATGTTTTCTCATTTTCGCTCGTTAAGTAGCCTGAGAAACTCCACGGTAATTTTCCGCGCAACACCGCTAACAAGCGCTTTTCTGATATCTGGCCTTTTACGCACTCGACTTTTTTAAATAATTCCTCGCAGTATGATTTCATGTTTGTTTCTCTACCTGGTCAGTAAGAAGAAGCTTGTATAAATTTGTTCATTACTTCGTCAAACGTATTTAAAAAGTCATCTAAAGTCGGCAACCGTCCGAAGCGTGTACTACAAAGCTATTCGCGTTCCCGATTGATTTCGTTCGTGCTGTTCTAGTTCGATCTTCCTCAAGTAATGCTGAAGCCATTAATTTCCTGCATGCGTCCATAAAAATAACAGGATAGGCTCCGTCTTTTAAGTTGAATGTCTTAGTTTCGGAAATTACACGGTTAGGGTCAGTTCCCTTAATGTAAATGTAGCAACCAAATTTTTCACATTCTCTAGTTTTTTCACATGTTCTTTGATTTTATTAGTTTGAGATCACAGACTCTCTAGATCTTAAATTTTAAATTCCACTAGTTTGTTTCAGTTTTACCCTCACATCAGTGTTAACAGCAGACACTGTTTCTTGTAATTTGGTCTCTGTCTCGTTTTGAACATTCACAATATGTCTCTTCCAAGTTTTTACTGACCGAGCTAGTTCACCACGAATTTTTTCCTGCTGTGTTTTACTATTTTACTTTCATCTTTGCATCCGCACGAATAGTGTCAGGATCTTCAGTTAGTTTATTGCTAACTCCATCGTTCCGTTTTTCTCTTTGTTTTTGATTTCATAACTTACCGACTTTTTTAAGGTCTCCATTTCACAGTCTAATATACCACCTAGCTCGTTTATTTTCTGTTATTTTATCGTCCATTTGTTGAGTCGTAGTTTTTTTCTGGTCACCAATTTTTGTACCCAACGAACTCATTTTACTACCCAATGCCTACTTGACGAATATATTTCATTTCTAAATCATTATTCATCGTTACTATCATTTCTTCCAATTTACTCAAAATACCTGATCGCACATCGAACACCTCAGTCAGTACCGGTTTTATTTTTGTTTTCGTTTCGATCTCATGGTATGACACACACACCCTCTGACAACATCTCTTCCGTATTTTGCTGGGAAGAATCTCCTGTTATAATATTACTTAGACCTGTATGCCTACCGAGCTACCCATACCAATTTCGTTATTTAGGTCGGCGTCAAACAGCTACGAGCTCGGGTCTCAATTTGTTGCTGCCGCTCCGCCTGCGTTCCTGCGTGATGGGTTTCAGCGTTTTTGCTTTCTTTATTGTTTTATTTAACATTCCACTAAGTAATGTTAATTCCAAAAACTAAAATTTGCACAGTTCGGCCACTGGACGGTCCCAAGATTAGGAAATATCCTGTCTCAAGGGTGCCACGTATAACGGATTTACACTTCCGAATAACAGAAAAAATTGATGGCAAATGTTCCTTATGGTCAATAAAATTTTCTGCGTTTGTGACCGCATTGTCAGTATGAAAAACTACCGATGTTTCGGTCACCGTTACAAGTGATCTTCTTCAGGGGTAAACAAAAACACGCTGAAGAAGGTCACTTGCAACAGTCACCGAAACGTCTGTAGTTTCCTATTTTGACAAAGCGGTCACAGACTCAGAGAAAATTCATTGACTATGACAAGACTACGTTTATAAGTGTTCCCAATGCCCCTATTGTCTGGAAAAAACATCAGTTTAGAACAACAAATTAAATCGAGAAAAATGTAGAATACTTTTCAACCGAATCGTTATTGTGCGACTACTTCTACGGAATAACGATCGAAAGAATTATGGGAGATGATAAAAACTGCAAAGTAGTTAGTGAAATTAATTAACTTTTCATAACTCCGATTTACAGTCTTGTAAAATTTTTTGAAAGACATAATGTTTATGCCAGTGACTGTTAAGTTTGTATTTCCGCTATTGCAATTTCGGCCTTAGGCAATTATCAAGTGCAGGTGTTTTGGCTTTAAGCCATGTCATCTTTATACACGCTGACACATTTATATGTCGTTGTCATTTTGGCACTACCTTGCAGCGTTACGAATGTGTGTAACAGCAAATGACAACGACATATAAATTTGTCAGCGTGTATAAAGTTGACATGGCTTAAAGCCAAAAGATCTGCACTTGATAATGGCTTAAGGCCGAAATTGCTATAGTGGAAATAAAAAAGTTTAATAGTCACTGGCGTAAGCATGACGTGTTAAAAAAATTGTTAGTGAAATTTCAGATAATAAAGTAAGATACTTTTTAGTTTATGTTGCAATAGTTACAGAAAACGGTCGCAAACTCACGATATGAGCAAGCAATGTTGTATAGTTGTTAATCAATTTGGAAAAGTATTTGTGTAATGATTGATGAAAGACAAACAGGAGGCATCGGACACAATAACACTGACTCGAGCTCATATTCAAAATCACAGTTAGGAACTTGAAATAATTCTCATCGTGAAATAAGTAAAGCAAATTGCACTAAGCATTTGCACTGGGTTGCTAACTGTTTGGTACTCGGTTTGCTTAATAAATAGCTTTGCAGCCTTCCATAATGCCGTCAGTTAATGTTTCTACTATTGTATCTGTTATTAAATAAGTATTTCTATGAAGCAAAACCTGTCTTATTACCGCGTAGCTTTCATTAAATAACTACTGATCAACATTTGCAGAGCACTGTTACGTATTTTGGAAATCAGAACCGAAATTATTGATCAAACAAAGAAACTAACATTCTGATCTAGGATTATCTTTAAAAACTCACTAAAACTATTTTTTCATGAACGCTGAATGTTTCTACTGGTTTTATTAAGTGAAGACTTTGCTGAGCAACGAAGTACATTATCTTTAATTATTAGTCCTTTAGAGCTCTCACTTTTTTAAACGGACACATTAAAATTAAATTAGATCAGCCATTTTAGTATTTTTGTCATCAACTGTGACACTCGGTTTGAATTAATAATGGCAGCATAGGATCCTACTTGGTAATCGTTTAGGATGAAGCACTTTTAAAGGGGCGTTAACGTTAAGTTGGTAATCATTCACAAAAAGAAACTACTAGCTGGCAGGCCTTGATTAAGTTCTAAGTATTAAAGTTGGTCTTGTCTTACTTCAGTGAGTGGCTGCTGGTGCTGCGTAAGGTAATAATCGCGGAAAATGCAAGGCAACAGGCTCGTTTTAGCTTCGCTTTGCAATAAAAAATTTTGGGCCCACAATGCTCTTCCTCCATATTTACGAGTATAAGACCCTCGATGCTTTTTGCACTGTGCCCAGTAAACAATGTAATTACGCCAGGTCATACACACAATTCTTCCAGTTTGGTACCTTACTATGTGCCACACTACATGCCGCTAGCAACCATTACGCCTGAGCTCTTCCACCAGACTCCGCTGCACAAGAGCTCAAGCCAGACTCAGCTGCACAGTCCGTGTCCGCGCGTAGCGACAATGTTTCCGGCTTCAAGTGTGCTATTTGACTTCACAAAAGTAGATAGCCCAGACTAGACCATCGTGGTATCTACATTTTATTACATAATTCTTTTTTAAATACTGATTTAAATTACATTGGTACGTTATTTCTATTTTGAACTGCAATTTCCTTAACCTTTAATATAAAGGGAGTGAAAGGACTTGACCCATACAGTGACCATTTCATTTCAACATATTTATTTGCATTATAGATAAATCATTAAGAGAATTACAATCATAAATGAGATAATTTCTTTAAGAAATGCCATTCAGGCAAACTTTACAAATCTGCTTGTTATATAAAACCACAAATGAATTAAACTCTTTAAAAACATTTAAAAAACCCGCCACTCACGCCAATTTTACAAACTGCTTGTTATATGAAACTACAAGCGAATTAATCTCTTCCAAACATTTAAAAAAAAACCACTCGGCCCAAGTAAATCATTTAAAATAAACTTTAGATCGAATAACCAGGAAATCAATTATTATTTCCGCATAGACTTTACAATGTCATAGACAGTTTGATAAATAATAACCTCGTTACTTTCCCATCAAAACTGACATACGTCATTAGGGCTGAACTGCACCGCAACTTTAGAAAACGGTTTCAATTAAGACACATTGTTCTAGAAATCCCTCAAAATTCTTAAGACATATATTTAAAACATTTACGCTGGGCAACCGTGCAGAGCCACCACAAGTTTTAGAAAACTGTAGCTTGTACAATAACCGAGGCCCGAGATTGTGAGGCAGCGACTTGGCCACGAACGGTGGAGGCGACTGAGTACCTATCTTCTAGTTAAGATGTGGGCTCCGTTTGTACTTCCACCCCGTTCAGAACACCGAAATCGGAACCAAACAGCAGACGCAAGCTCAGGCGAAGTCCACCGTCCGTACGCCCGCTAGTAATTTAGAAGGGGAGGGGGGGGGGCGGGGGCTCTGCACTTTGGTGGCCCACTGCTTCTGATCTCTGAAACATAAATCAGAAGCGACAACAGGGAACCAAACAACCCTTCCTTCACCTTAATACCCAAACTTATACAGAAAACTATTTCGATAAAATTGACAATAATAAATCTGATTTCATTCCTTTAAGCAGAACCACGTACTCGAATGATGCAAACGGAACTGGCTCATTAAAACCCAAGCATCACATGAAGCACCTTACGTGGGCCTGTAAGGCACCACACGGCAATCTTTAGACACGAAATATAGATCGTTCGGTAAGGCTGCGCACACGTATCAACGTTTTAGACACTTGCCAGCTGAAGTAAGAACAACACTATTAAGGAGCGAAGCACACACTTAATAAGAGGCATGAAATATGACATCACAGTCCTTGCAACGCTTTGCTACCTCAAGAGCAATCATCATTACATTTCAGTAATCGTTGGTAGGACTTGAATTACTTTACTTGATGCCAGCTGCTGGATCGATGTGGCGAGGACACCAGACGTTGCTTTACTCCTATGGTAACAGCGTGTTCCTTCATGGAAGCGAGCACATTCATAGCTTCACGAGGTTGCCAAGAAGCCACAGCGCCGGCCCGCTGTTACTGACCCCAGTACGATCAAGCGCTAACTGCCGCCCGTACTCAGGCACACCGTGCTCGCTGTTGTCTCTCCAACGTCTCGCTAATACGCGCACTTCCGCGTGCCGTGCCCAACGTTGTTGTCCCTTTCCACTCCGTACTGCCGCTATATTCTGAGCCGGCCCAGGCTCCGAACACAAACTTCTGCCAGAGGGAATTGGTAGTGCCTAACCAAAGATAGCCCTGGCACCAGTCCCGCCAAGGCTCATACATAATCATATCCATTCATACGAAAAATTTACCAAACAGTGACGAAATATATCACACAAAAATTACCAAGTTTACAACATTAAAATTGCGAAAATTTCGTAAGTTAAACACTACGTTGTTTTTATTACAATTGGACGTTATGAGTTGATGTCAGTCAATAATATCTTTAAAGCGACCAAGATGCTAGTAAAAGCACCTCACTGAGTTTGAACGAGGTCGTGTAATAGGGCTACGAGAGGCAGAACGTTCCTTCTGCGCTGATGCCAAGCCTTGTCAGGAATATAGCAACTGCAAATGGATGTTAGAAGCCGTGGTCACGAGTACATGAGGTGGCAAGATGATGTGGCTGGAATGCTACGTGGCACTACCGAGAGGGAAGACTACCGTGTTCGGGATAAAGCCGTCGGGACACGGAACGTGCATCCGAACGTTGAGCGTTGAGCGTGCCGAGTTTCTGACGTCATAACGTGAAATGACACGTTCGGGAATCTTTCCGAACGTGTAGAGCAATATCTAGCAAGTCAGACATTCTGAGCGTGCGTCTGAGCGTTGACCAATCTGATGGCACAACGCCACCTGCGTCACGTGCACGCCATCTCCTTTCAGTACGGAGTTGTGAGGCGCGGTATTGGCATTCATTTCAAGTCTATACGTCTATATGCCACTTCTGAGCACCAGCAAATTGAGAATCACACGAAAACCCATTGTTAACTGTGTGATACGTTGAAATAAAATAATGAGAAACATCATACTCGTGGCAAAAGAATGATTGTAACTTGGGCATTATAAGACTGTCATTTAAAGGTAGCGACACACTGAGGATCCACTATTGTAACTTGCGTACTGTGAGAGTATGCCATTTGAAGGCAACGACACACTGAGAATCCACCAATTTGTTATAATTAAATTTCAATTAGTAACATAGCCAAGATTAATACTTTTAGAAAGATACAGGATGCTGGAAGTGGCCAACATATACAGGGTTATTACAATGATTGAAGCGATTTCACAGCTCTACAATAACTTTATTATTTGAGATATTTTCACAATGCTTTGCACACACATACAAAAACTCAAAAAGTTTTTTTAGGCATTCACAAATGTTCGATATGTGCCCCTTTAGTGATTCGGCAGACATCAAGCCGATAATCAAGTTCCTCCCACACTCGGCGCAGCATGTCCCCATCAATGAGTTCGAAAGCATTATTGATGCGAGCTCGCAGTTCTGGTACGTTTCTTGGTAGAGGAGGTTTAAACACTGAATCTTTCACATCACTATGCGTGAAACTTGCCCGCACGCGTTCAACCGTGTCTTCGCTCACTGCAGGCCGACCAGTTGATTTCCCCTTACAGAGGCATCCAGAAGCTTTAAACTGCGCATACCATCGCCGAATGGAGTTAGCAGTTGGTGGATCTTTGTTGAACGTCGTCCGGAAGTGTCGTTGCACTGTTATGACTGACTGATGTGAGTGCATTTCAAGCACGACATACGCTTTCTCGGCTCCTGTCGCCATTTTGTCTCACTGCGCTCTCGAGGGCTCTGGCGGCAGAAACCTGAAGTGCGGTTTCAGCCGAACAAAACTTTATGAGTTTTTCTACGTATCTGTAGTGTGTCGTGACCATATGTCAATGAATGGAGCTACAGTGAATTTATGAAATCGCTTCAATCATTTGTAATAGCCCTGTACTTCTCGCTGAATTAGCGTAGTTGGTAGTGTAACTGTTTCTGAACACGCTGCGTATTACGGCGGTGGTTCGCGTTTATTATTAGTTTAATATAAGTGTACTATACTATCTGATGTTCACCTTTATTTCGAGGAGTGAGTTTATTCGATTGGCTTAAACTACAGGACAGCTTGCGCTCCTTGTAAAAGAAAAAGAAGTGATATATCTTTATACGTTTGTAATTTACGTGTTGCAAGGATTCTACTAGTGGGCAGGAACAGTGATCAACTAAGAATTACCTTGCGGTTATACTAAATTGTGAGAATGATTAACTAATGTTTATCTTACGTGGAGAACTATTGCAAAATTTGTATCGCACTGTTTGTTATGGAACTTCTATAAGCCTATGTCCTTTCTGATTGGACATGGCACTTTCCTTTCCGTCTTAAAACATGTATATGGATATTGAAGTTTTTATTTGTGTATATTACGTATAGAACAATGTGACTACCATACGGGCAATGGAGGAAATGTGCGTTTTAATAGAGCTAACGCGAGAATTTTATGCGCGCCCATTTAGTAAACAGTGCGATTTGCGAAACAGAAACATCCCGCAACTGCCGCTAGAGTGCGTTGTCATCGCTTATACTACGTCGGGACCCACTTACCGTATGCACAAGTCGCATCGTTCCTGAGCGTTCAGCAGCACGTTGAACTCAGTACGCTCAACGTTGACGTCCGTGTGCCGACGGCTTAAGGCTCTGGCGCATCGAACAGCATCCATTTGAGCAGCAGCTAGTCCACAGTGACACAAGGAACTATTACAAATCGTTTACTTTAGGGAAAACTCCGAGCCAGACGCCTTGGAACGTGCATGGCACTAACCCCTGACCGCAAACCACTGCCATTTTCGACTTCGGTGATAACAAGCGCGAGTTCTTGGAGGACAGGGTGGAGGTCTGTTGTGTTTTCGGAAGAAAAGTAGTTCTGCCTCGAAGCCAGTCATGGCCGTGTTTTGGTTAGAAGGAGGCCAATTAAGGGCCTACAACAAGCCTGTCTGGGTGCTAAGCACATTGGACTTGCACCTGGAGCTGTAGTCTGGGGTGCGATTTCGTATGGCAACAAGTGCGCTCTGTGGGTTGTCCCGCGGGCCCCTCGATGCAAATTTGTATATCGGTCTGGTGATTCGACTCGTTCTGCTGCTTTTCATATGCAGAACGCCAGGGGGTGATTCCTAACATGACAATGCCAGGCCAGCATGCCACTGTTGTAACCCAACATGCTCTACAGAGTGCCAACTGGTTGCCTTGCGCCTGCTCGATTAGCAGATCCGTCTCTAACCGCGCACTTACTAGAAATTGTCGGAGGAAAACTCGAGCGTCTTCCACAACTAGCATTATTCGTCCCTGTGTTGACCGGCCAAGCGGAACAGGCTTGAAACTCCCATCTCACAGACTGGCACATGTCAACAGTACGACACAGAGAACGCACGTTTGCGTGCTTGCATTCAACATTCCGGTGGTTACAGATATTATTAATGTACCAGCATTTCACATCTGCAATGGCTCATTTCACGCTTACTCTAACCTGTGATCTTGCAATGTTTATCACTTAAATATGTTACCTAGACAAATAAATTCGAAATTTTTTTTACTCTGCATTATTTTTTGGTGTTGCGATTTTTTCCCGTCAGTGTACGTTATGGTAAAACAAAACAAGTATAACAACTGTTTGAATGATGTTACCGCCATTTGAAATGTCATTCAAACATTATTACCTAACTACGGCCCAAAAAGTTATAAAAATAAAGCAAAATATATCTTGATAATCTTCATCTATTTCGTCATTTATGTAACATACAAGACATCCCCTACAAATTTATGAAACTTATTTCACTCTAGAAGTACTAAAGCTGCACGTAGACATAACACACAGCTTATAATAAGTACTGAAGCAGATACACAAGAAACTCTTAGCAGTTTTAGAACCGAAAACAAAAATTCAGAGTCATGCTTTGCTTGAAAGCAGGCGGTGTGGCGCTCAGCTGCATTTTCTTTAACAATTATAGCAATGAAACAGTGTGTTGTATGAAGAAAAGTGCGTGGACTATATCTATTCCACTTTCTATGTGCTATACGAAACCATGACGGATTCATTAAAAAATTAAGCAAGTAGTTCATTTCTTGTATCTCTATTGTTCCAAACTTATCATGACATGTCCTACAAACTTTTGTAGTCTTTAAACTTCTGTGGAAACTCTATCATAATGTGACGTTAGCGATATTTGAACAGCATTTATTCTCGCGCGCATCGATGGAAGGCGAACTCCTGTCCGGGGGTTAGCACGAGCCGACCGAATTGGCCGTGCGGTTCTGGACGCTACAGTCTGGAACCGAGCGACCGCTACGGTCGGAGGTTCGAATCCTGCCTCGGGCATGGATGTGTGTGATGTCCTTAGTTTAGTTAGGTTTAAGTAGTTCTAAGTTGTAGGGGACTGATGACCTCAGAAGTTGAGTCGCATAGTGCTCAGAGCCATTTGGTTAGTACGACAGCGCTACACAGTTTGTTGCGTGTCGGACTGCGAGACCTAGTCGACTGCCCGACAAGCAAATTCGGTCAGCCGGTGGGTTAACATACGTACACACGTACAGTTTGTTGATTCGATGGCAGGTAGATCGGTCCGTGTAAGCGCTCTTTGTTTCTATATAGTTCTTGTCCAAGAAGGGATAGACGAATTTCAGTTGGTTCTGAGTTGAGTTGGAGTTGACATCAGATAATTATAGGAAAGTATTTTGTTTGGCGTTACATTGCATAGAGATAGCGGTCACAATTTATGCAGCACAGATAGATATACATCATGACTGGATTCAGCTCATTATTTTTGCAGTGCCATTAGAAAAAAAAAAAGTTTATCACTGAAGTAAAATATGAGGTTCATTCAAATGAAACCCGGTCAGTGCGTCTGCCTTTGTCTTACACGTAAAGTGGCACCACGTAACTGCTGGTGTGGTGGCGCCATCTATTGGTAGAGAGACTAACGTGTGCGCACCGTTGATGTTGCACAGCGCCAATGTGGTTTCACGCCGAAGAGAAGGTGGTCACGCAACTTATCGTTAACTGCCGGACATGCAGCGAGTAAGCACGAACAGCGAGGAGTGAGTGCATTTTTGGCGGCGGAGGGAACTGCATGCCGTGAAATGTATCGACGGATGAAGACTGTGTACGCTGAGTATACAGGGTGTTACAAAAAGATACGGCCAAACTTTCAGGAAAGATCCCTCACACGCGAAGAAAGACAATATGTTATGTGGACATGTGTCCGGAAATGCTTACTTTCCATGTTAGAGCTCATTTTATTACTTCTCTTCAAATCACATTAATCATGGAATGGAAACACACAGCAACAGAACTTACCAGCGTGACTTCAAACACTTTGTTACAGCAAATGTTCAAAATGTCCTCCGTTAGCGAGGATACGTGCATCCACCCTCCGTCGCGTGGAATCCCTGATGCGCTGATGCAGCCCTGGAGAATGGCGTATTGTATCACAGCCGTCCACAATACGAGAACGAAAAGTCTCTACATTTGGTACCGGGATTTCATAGACAAGAGCTTTCAAATGCCCCCACAGGTGAAAGTCAAGAGGGTTGAGGTCAGGAGAGCTTGGAGGCCATGGAATTGGTCCGCCTCTACCAATCCATCGGTCACCTTATCTGTTGTTGAGAAGCGTACGAACACTTCGACTGAAATGCGCAGGAGCTCCATCGTGCATGAACCAAATGTTGTGTCGCACTTGTAAAGGCACATGTTCTAGCAGCACAGGTAGAGTATCCCGTATGAAATCATGATAACGTGCTCCATTGAGCGTAGGTGGAAGGTCATGGGGCCCAATCAAGACATCACCAACAATGCCTGCCCAAACGTTCACAGAAAATCTGTGTTGATGACGTGATTGCACAATTGCGTGCGGATTCTCGTCAGCCCACACATGTTGATTGTGAAAATTTACAATTTGATCACGTTGGAGTACATACTGACGAAACTAAAATGAGCTCTAATATGGAAATTAAGCGTTTCCGGACACATGTCCACATAACATCTTTTCTTTATTTGTGTGTGAGGAATGTTTCCTGGAAGTTTGGCCGCACATTTTTGTAACACCCTGTATTCTGAGTTGTTCAAGTGTTGTGGAATGGCGCAAACGATTCCTTGAGGATCGCGAGTCACTGGAAGACTATGATCGTCCTGGACGGATTCATCGTGTCATCACACTGGAAGTGGTTGCGGAAGTGAATGCTTTAGTCTTGGACAACCGCAGAATCACCATGGACAAGATCCATCGGTTACTGGGTATTAGCATGGGCACCGCCCAAACCATAATGCATCAACACTTGGACTTTCGAAAAATCTGTTCGCAGTTGGTTCCCCATCAGGTGACCGCCGAACAGCGCAATACTCGAATGGCGCTATCTTTGACTCATCTGCAACGTTATCATGAGGAGGAATACGGCTTTGTGTTACGTATTGTCACACGTACGAAAGATGGTGTCACCATTTTGAACCGGAAAGCAAGCGTCAGAGCAAGCAGTGAAAACATGCGACTTCACCACCTCCAAAGAAATCAAATGCCGTGCACACCACTTCTGGTAAGATCATGATGTCCTTCTCTTTTGACCAGAAGGACCCACTGCTTGCCGAGTTCCTGAAACGGGGAACTACCATCAATGCCCTGCGTTATCAAGCCACTTTACAGAACCTTAGACGAGCCACCAAGTCGAAACGCCGAGGCATGTTGACCAATAGCATTATCCTCCTGCATGATAATACCCGGCAGTTGCGGTGCATTTTAGGTGGGAAACGCTGGAACGTCCACCGTACAGTCCCTTGCACCGTGTGACTTTCATGTGTTTGGACCTTTGAAACAAGCCATTCGCGGATATCGATCCGCAACGTACGACAAAATGTGTGACTAGGTCCAGGCCTGGATCCGCCAGCAGCCTACTAGCTTCTTCAAGGTTGAATCGACCGGCTGGTGTCGCAATAAGATAAACGTGCCAAAAGTTTTGGCGAATATTTTTGTGTATGTGTACTGTGTATAAGTATATTCGTCAGGTAATAAAATCGTTACCGTTACTTTACACTAGTGACGGGGTTTCATTTGAATGCTCCTTATAGAATAGAGGATTTAAGTAATGCATTATGTCTAATATATGATTGTTTACTGCTCATTGAGTGAAGTGCATCTGGGACTAAAAGAGTACGGCATTAAGTGGGATGAACGAGTTTACCAGTAATTCTACCGATTACTATCCAAGAATATACTCATCCATGAGTAGTGGCGCATTTATCTTGGGTGGAAATTAGGCTCAGAAATATGGCTGTTACATAAGCTAGTGGTTGATATTGTAAAGCCGGCCGGAGTGGCCGCGCGGTTAAAGGCGCTACAGTTTGGAACCACGCGACCGCTACGGTCGCAGGTTCGAATCCTGCCTCGGGCATGGATGTGTGTGATGTCCTTAGATTAGTTAGGTTTAAGTAGTTCTAAGTTCTAGGGGACTTATGACCACAGCAGTTGAGTCCCATAGTGCTCAGAGCCATTTGAACCATTTGATATTGTAAACATACCGCCTGAAAAAGTTGGAAAATCCAGAATATCAATGAGACTTCGAACACTTACACACCATTTGTAGGTATCCAAGCAATTAGAGCTGTAATTTTCTGTGATAGGTAGCACGGCTACCAGAGAGCGTTAGTGCTGTTCGTGTTTAGTGTTACTACGTGGCGTGGCAGTGTACATAAGGGGCATGAACAACGTCACATGTTGAGTGATCACAGAGGAGGACACATACAGTAGTGGAAATCGGTATAAAGACATGGATGTTTGCAGGAAAATTAACATTGTCGGTTGGCACAGTTGTGCACGGTGTTTATGCAGTAGTATGAGATCCAGCATACCGACAACTGCTCTCAAATGGTATCGCATTTGAAGTCAGTAGTACAGTATGTAACAAGACGCCAACGATTCTGGTGGCAGAGAATAGAACTCAGTATAATGGCAGTCGGCTGTGTGATGTTACTGTGAGTATTCCAGTCTCTATTGCTGATAGGAAAAAGACACAATTAATGACAGTGCATGTTGTGCACATAAACCTCAATGTGACAATACCAAGTGGAAAAAGACTTTCATCTGATGAAAGAGCAAAAATCGGGTGTGCATAAACAAATGCGACTCTCTAATCGTCAAACTGCCAAGAAATTGAGCAGTTCAAGTGCAGTGGCTAATAATTACCATTAGATCTGGCGCACAATACGGACAGAAGAAGTGGAGGAAGCAGAAAATTATCTGAGGCATCGAAACGGTTACTTTTGGGCAAAACAAGAACTGCAAAGCGTTATTCTTCTTAACTTGTTGTTCACGTACAGTTGCCAGTAACAGCTAAACGTGTACGACAAATTATGTCTCATGAAGAACATCTTGCATTCAAGATACGACGGCAGAAACCTGGTCTAACACCCAAACATGAACAGACTAAGTTAGAGATTGCTGAAAAATGTATGTCAAGGAGTTCAGAACGAGATCAAATAATTTTCTGCGATGAGAAGAAGTTTAATTTAGATGGGCCAGATGTATTTCTATATTACTGTAAAGACCTGATAACAGAACAGCAAGTAAGAGCGAGCCGATATTCTAATGGTGAAAGTTCTCTGATTTGGTCAGCCTTCTGCGCTGACAATAAATCACACATTGTTTTGCGGAACACTGCAATGAAGTCTAACATTTGTACTGAGATTCTAGGGACAGAACTGACTAGATTGTTTAACGATCTATGGGGCGAAAGTCTAAGGTTTCAACGATATAACGCTACTGGCGCTTGTTTTTGCTACAATCAAAATGTGGTTCGAAGATACAGATATCGATGTCTAGCCCTGGACTGCTTTAGCCCGGATGTGAACCCCGTGGAAGATCTATGGGAAATACTTGCAAGGCGAGGTTATCGCAATGGAAGTCAAAAGCAGCGTTACGAGAAGAACGGGCGACAATTTCATTGCAAGAACTGCAAGGCCCATGAGAATAAATGCCCAAGAGGAAGAACGGAGGTTGCACAAAGTCTCAAGTTTGCAATAACATAATAGGATAGTGAGTGCCCTTGTAACACTTACTCATTTTACGTAGGAAACTATGTAATTTCCAAACTATTGTTCATGTCTTATATGTACACTGTATGTTCAAAAGTATCCGGACACATGGCTGAAAATGACATACAAGTTCGTGGCGCCCTACATCTGTAATGCTGGCATTCAGTTAGATGTTGTCCTGCCCTTAGCCTTGGCGACAGCTTCCACTTTCACAGACATACATTCAATCACGTACTGAAAGGTTTCTTGTGAACGGCAGCCCATTCTTCACGGAGTGCTGCACTGAGGAGAGGTAACGATGTAGGTCGGTGAGGCCTGGCACGAAGTCGGCGTTCCAAAGCATCCCGAAGATGTTCTATAGGATTCGGGTCAGGACTCTGTGCAGGCCAGTCCATTACAGGGATGTTATTGTCGTGTAACCACTCCGCCAAAGGCCGTGCATTATGAACCGGTGGTTAAGCGTGTTGAAAGATGCAATCGTCATCCCCGAATTGCTCTTCAACAGTGGGAAGCAATAAGGTGCTTAAAACATCAACGTAGGCCTATGCTGCAAAAAAACGAGGGGTGCGCAAGCCCCCTCCGTGAAAAGCACGACCGCACCATAACGCCACAGTCTCCGAATTTTACTGATGGCACTACACGCGCTGGGATGACGTTCACCGGGCATTCGCCATACCCAAACCCTGGCATCGGATCGCCACATTGTGTACCGTGATTCGTCACTCCACACAACGGTATTTCACTGTTCAATCGTTGAATGTTTAAGCTCCATACACCAAGCGAGGCGTAGTTTGGCATTTACCGGCGTGATGTGTGGCTTATGAGCAGCCGTTCGACCGTGAAATCCTAGCTTCCTCACCTCCCGCCTAACTGTCTTAGTACTTGCAATTTGGAATTCCTGTGTCATGGTCTGGATAGAAGTCTGCTTTTAAACATTAAGACCCTCTTCGCTGTCGGCGGTCTCCGTTAGTCAACAGACGAGGTCGGCATGTACGCTTTTGTGCTGTACACGTCCCTTCACGTTTCCGCTTCACCATCACATCAGAAACAATGGACCTAGGGATGCTTAGTATGTGGAAATTTCACGTACATACGTATGACACAAGTGACACCCAATCACCTGACCACGTTCGAAGTCCGTAAATTCCGCTGAGTGCCCCATTCTCCTCTCGCACGATGTCTAATGACTACTGAGGTCGCTGATATGGTGTACCTGGCAGCGGGTGGCAGCAGGTGGCAGCACGATGCACCTAATGTGAAAAACGTATGTTTTGTTGCTGTCCGGATACTTTTGATCACATAGCTTAGCTACTACTTTCATAGTAAGCTCGATACATATATGCTTCAGATATTGTACTCTTACTTTCGTAGTAATCCTACTTTTATACTGATTTCCACAGCCGTAGACAGTGCGCACTCGTGTGGGACTGCGATACCAGGACCTGACATAGGCTGAAAGAATCCCATTGAGGCTTTTCGTTTGGCCGACTGGTTGAATTGTGCAATATCAAAATTTTTGACACAGTACTGGACTGCATAGAAACGTGAGGAGACGCATGATTTTCATACAAAACCACAAGAGAGGATCGTGATGTACCAGGAATACTATAAGCCCTTCACATCAGTATCTGGCATCTGAGAACAAGTAATGTGCTAGTTGCATCATTCTGTGTCATCCTGCACTACCAATTGGAGGCTAGTGGCAGCCGGACTAGGGAATTACCGCTCCATAGGTGGGCTGCTGTTATCACTATAACACAAAACGGCTACCTTTGCAGCGGTGTCGTGACGGGTAAGCAATGAGTGCTAATGACTGGCGTCGCGTTGTGTTCAGCTTTGAATAGCGATTCTGCACTACTCTGAATGGCCTTCCTTGGCGAGTATTGTGGCGACCTGGGCAGAGGGTTCATGCTTACCATGTTTTGGAAGGTGTCTCAACTGGCAATATGGTGTGGGGCATCTTTGAGTATGATTTCACGTCCCGTCTAGTGGTAATTGAGAGAGCTCTGAGGGAAGAACTGTACATCACGGACATCCTGCGTCGTCAAGTTTTACCCCCTAAGCGATGGTATCGTGTGGTATACACCACTTCTAACAAACACCGAACAACGCGCTTCAGTTCGCGGCCGCCAAATACATCGCTGGCCGCACTTCTCTCGGCGGCCCGCTGCTTCCATCACTGGCCGTCTTCACACGCACGCTCCCTTACGTGGCCGAGAAATACATCGCTGGCCGCACTTCTATGGGCGGCTCGCGGCTACCATCGCTGGCCGCCTTCGCGCGCGCGCGTTTGTCAGCACACAGCAATTGGCTACGCCAGGAAACATTACGATTGGTTTTCCCTGGAAAACAGCGACCCCAGCCTACGGCTCCATTAACTAGCAAGCCTTATATAAACCCGGCCGCCGCCGCAAACGACAGTTCTCATCGGGAAGTGCATTACGCCGTGTTCCAGCTGCTTGTGGATGACTCGCCGCACCACTCGAGGTTACCTGGCTGCTCGGCGGAAATCTAGCGGCTTCACTTGGAGATACTGAACTTCACTGGACTTGGGAATAATTACGGGACGTGCACCCCACTATGCACATTTGGACATTGGTATAACCAAACTTTAATTATGCATTACTTCTGAGTGTGAGCCTGGGTAGACGCTTGGCTAGCATAATTGTTAAAAAGTGATTTGTGATTTAATAAACCAGACTGACGAAGTTATTGTGTTATTCCTGGTTATAACATATCGTGATGTCAGTTTTCAACAGGACAATGTTCGTCCACACGTGGCATGTGTTTCAATGAAATATGTCCATGATGCTGAGGTACTCACGTGGCCAGCAAGATACCCACATCTGTTCCTGACGGAACATGTGTGAGAATAGCTCGGACGTCAGGTCCGCCCAAGGATCAGCCATAAAAGTTATTGGCCGGCTTGCCCCTTGAGAAGATACAGCGTCTTCATGAGCCCCTTTCTCAGACTAATCAGTGCATTCATCCAGCACCGCGATAGTGCAACGTGGTACCGGTAAGTAGGCTCACTCTGCCAAGTTCTTTGTAAATTAGACTCGATTTCGTAATAACATCATTCATGTTTCATTTAGTTTCCCCCTGCCTGTCTGTGTACTTCACAGATTTCTGATATTCAGTGTATTTTGGACAGTTATAGACGGTGAGCCTGGGTGGCTCGTGTTCCCGCCATCGTGTATTTTACACCCTATTTTTAATGTACTTCCACCTCACTACGTTAATTAAAATTATTACTGTCACAGAGTTGCTGCTTTGCCTGACCGTGAGCGCCGCAAACAGCGCGTATCGATGTATCCCCTCTCGTAGTATCTTTGCTCGTCTGTTGTTACTTCCCGGTCGTTGTCTGTCGTAAGGCAGTTCGGGCCCCGAGTTCGGGCTGCCAGTCAGTTGGAACGCGTCTGGAGCGCAGTCCGGACCTGCCAGTCGTGGAGTTGCAATGCGGCACTAGTGCAGTCGGGTGGGAGCAGTGAGGTCCGCGTCGACATGGTTCGCCCGACCACTGCCGCCACGCATCACTTGAGCCGGACCAGGGTCTTGGTGGATTGTCTGTCGGTCGTCCTACCGGACGACGAGTTTTGGCTCGCCGATCGTTCATGAGTCGGCCATGCGTGTGTGCATCGATTCCCGATTTGTCTTCGTGCGTGCTTAGTTACTGTTGGGTATCGTTCAGGTCTTCGTGCAAGTGTTTCTCAGGTTGTGTGTGTAGTCGCCGGAGGAGTCGGTCGGTTTCTGCGGACCAGGGAAGTTTCTTGCGTGTGGTGCAATCTGCTGCGTCCGCTGCCGGTCACTGCGCAGTGTCGGAGCGTGTGTGGAGCTGTCCGATCGCTACGAGATTCGTGGTTCACCGACCCAGGAGTCAAATATGAGTAGTGGTTTCAAGTACCCAAGCCACGTCCATTCATGTTGTGGTGGTTCGTTTCAGTGGTTTTGCTGTTGGGGAGGTTTTCCTGTGAGCAACACCGCGTATTTCTAGTGCTGAAATTTAGCCTCCATGCGGTGAAATTAACTATTTTGGTTGACTACAATTCGAGTGCACCAGTGGAATTTTCTGCCTTGTAGCGGTTAGTGTTCTGGTTACCTGCCCTGGGCACTGTCGTAAATTCAGGCAGTGTTCGTTTGGGTAAAGTTAACTATATTACCGTGTTTCAAATTAAAGTGTTCCAGTAGAATTTTCTGCCTAGTGGTCGTTAGTGTTCCGTTTACCTGCCCTGGACACTAACGTAATTTCAGGCAGCGTCCTTTCCTCAGCTGTTGTCGCTGTCCAACATGGTGTGTAATTTTGACAGCTAATACACATTGCTTTGTGGATTATCACGTTCGTAACCTTTTGTGTTTGAGTTCTCATGTACTGATTGATGCAAGCAAGTCGTTGTGTCGGACGGTCTGTGGCTGTCCCCTGGTTGGGTTCCGACGGATCCAGTGCAATTGGGCTCACCACCTGTCTCACCTAAGTGAACCAGGGCAGACAGACCTCCCTGGAGGCGTCTGAGTGCCGTTGTCTTTATTGTCTTTCCCACCGGTGTTTAATTATCTCTTTTTAGCTACTTAAAATTTAAAGCTTATGGTTATGTTTTTAAAAATGTTGGAAAATTAACTGTGGGCTTTCAGCCTTGCAACTTTATTTTTAAAATTATTTTTCAAGCTTAAACATTGCGGCCTTCTGCCTTTAATAGATTGTGGTAATATATTTTAAAATTTTGAAATTTAATTGTGGCCTTCAACCAATTGTATTGCACATTACATATGTTTGTTCTATCTGCTGTGCTTTGAGGCATTCCACCTAGCTGTGACAGATTTTTTAAAATTGTTTTATTGCTATTTAATTGGATTTTTATCTCATCGATTTTTTTAGATTTCTTGTTTGGAGGCCTTCACCCGTGAAAGAGTTGCATTTGGTAAAGTTTCGGCTATGTGCCGCTTTGGTTGTAAATGTGTTATTATGACAATAAATTACTATTAGGTGAAACTGACCCCAACCTTATTTGGTCCTTTCCACAATCCTAATTACCTGTTCTGCCCAGCGGGTTTAGCGGGTGCCTCAGACGATAACAAGGCTTGATATAAAGATTCCGATGTAGAAAGGAAGTTTAACTACCAGTTATGTAGGTTTGGGCAATTTTAGGTAACATGAACAGCACTATTCTCCAATTGTGAGCGTACTGGCTTGAGTTTCCGCAAACTGATGTAGCAGATGAATTTTTTAAATACACTGTCTAGCGAAGTGCCAACACTTGAAGTGTCTGTGGTCTTTTCTGTTTGTTTCTAATAGGTATCAAGTGGGAGTGGTAAACTAGAAGCTTCTTTGTTAATGGTGGAAAGCCAGGGTATAGGTAGTTTGGGGAACACTGTGAGACTCTAGCTCAACGTACGTATAGAAAGGAAAAAAATTGGAATCTGGTGCCGGCCGGAGTGGCCGAGCGGTTAAAGGCGCTACAGTCTGGAACCGCACGACCACTACGGTCGCAGGTTCGAATCCTGCCTCGGGCATGGATGTGTGTGATGTCATTAGGTTAGTTAGGTTTAAGTAGTTCTAAGTTCTAGGGGACTTGTGACCACAGCAGTTGAGTCCCATAGTGCTCAGAGCCATTTTTTTTTGGAATCTGGTTTCGCAGGACAGAGCGGATCAGGTTGTGGAAAGGGGTCAATATCACTTACTGGTAGTTACACAAGAGCACACAACTTTATTCCTCGAAAACGAATGCACAGTTTTCTCTTTAAAACCACATGTATCAAGTCCCGGCTGAGGGCCCAAATAACTTCTCAATAAGAAAGTTTGAATAATTCATTTTAAAACGCAAGGATTTGGAGAAAAGGCTGAAGGCCTTACTTCAGTAAAATTAAAATATCCTCAAGTATTCCCTTTTAAGGCATAAGAATTTAGACAAACGTCTGAAGGCCTTACTTAAGTAAAATTAAAATATCTTCTCGACTAAAGGCCCAAATAATATTTCAGATCAGCAAAGGAAATTCTTTAAAATGAAGGCATTTACAAATTTCGGCTAAAAGCCATATTAAGGAAAATTCAAATTAATTCCTCGGCTGAAAGGCCAATACTATTTCAACATAATAAAAAGGAACCTTTAAAGATAAGCATTTACGCAGTACAACAGAAAACCATCCTAAGATAACATGAAATATCTTGACGGCTGAAGGCGTTAACTATTATTCAAAATAATTAAAGACAAACCTAAAGATAAACATTTAAACAGTACGGCTGAAGGCCATTTCAAGAATTCAAGATAATTAAAGAGAAACCTTACAGACAGGATTTTACACATTACGGCTGAAAGCTACAGATTTTAAACAAACGCGGCTGAAGGCCAAAATACAGAGCAAACAAATAAAAAAAAAATGAAAACACGGCTGAAGGCCTAATCTTAAAATACTTCACATAAGGTTCGGCTGAAGGCCATATCCTGGACATAGAAGAGAGAAAATTAATACACGGTTAAAGGCCTGGCACAGTACATGCAACAAAATAAAGTCACAATCAGAAACAGCAGAACAGTGGTGCTCAGAAGTGTTCCAAGGGTCGGCCTGGGGAGGAAACTCTAACAACAGTTTAGGTGAGACAGCCAGCCGAGCGTAACACTAAATAATCAGGTGGCAGCAGGACCTAGGGACGGTTGAAGAACCAACCAAAAATTTAATCAATTCCCTTTCACCCAACCAACGGCACGACATCCGAAAATAACAGCGAGGACGAATACGGCAGCAGCACTATGTCTTCATAACGGGCATCTAAACACAGTCAAGGCACAATAACCACTCAAAAATATAAACAAACACCAAAGGCTGTCGAACTACATGCCGTGCCAGACAGCATCAACACAACGATGAATCACACACTTGCAGCTCTGTCCCAACCGACCGACAGCCTACTCCAGTACGCAGACATTATTTATAATTGCTCAGTGGGAATCACAGAAGCTACACACAGTTCCACGTAACCACTTGTACCAAGAACTTCGGCAATCCTAAAACCGATCACCGTGGAACAACAAGGAAAAATGACAAGTCACACACACACACACACACACACACACAGAGTTGAGTTTCCGTAAGCGGTGGACGACCAAATACACGTCGTTCGATGAGACGACCGACCGAACGACCAACCGTGGTCGTCCCAACTCAAGCAATGAGTGTCGGAAACGGTAGGGCGAGTCTTGGCTGTCCGGAGATCACCCCAACTCCAATCCGACTCAACTCGATGTCCATTTCGAACTCGGAAACGCGGCAACCCGGGCTCCCGGGCTCGGATCCAACCATGCAGAGGTAACTCTTGCTCATCGTTGACGACATCTCTCCACGAGGAAGGAACCGACCAACGTCCGGCAAGATGACCCAGTGGCGAGGCCCAGAAACAGTCAAAAGACCAAATACACGTCGCCCAATGAGGCGACCGACCGAACGACCAACCAACGGTCGTTCCGGTTCCAGTCTCTTCCGTCGGGACAGTGCACGTGTGTCACCAGCGGTCGGCGAGTACTGGCTGTCCGCACCTCACTGGCGCTCCGTCCCCGACTTAACTCCCGACACACGACAAGACGGAAATACTAGCGGTGGTTTCAAAGATAATGCGACAGTGCTCTTATCGATAAGCACTGCTGCTGCCACTCACGGGTGGGTAAGACAGGCACTTAGTGACGCCAGTAAATCGAATAAGAAAACGAGTAGGCAGTACCATAAAGAGAAGATGACAAACAACAAACGGCGTGAACACGAGCCGTGCACGCCTCAAAAATTAAATAGCTAGTTATTTTACAAGCTAATCGCTATTATTTGAGAATGTGTATTTTATTTTAGTCTGCCCCACAACAAAACTGACAGCTTCTATAGAAAATAAGAAAAATTAAAACAGATACTTTAAGCTTTTAAGGAAGTCATACGATCGACGTGTATATACAAATATGACTAATTAAATATTGATTTCTGATCGGAACATTTCAGAGACGAAATTCGATTTCGTTAATTCAAAAGAAACGCAGGCAGATAATATATTATTTTATCAAAAATATATGAAAATAATATACCTATGAGGGAAAAAATAATCTAAATACAAAAACGACGTTTATTGCAAGGCCAAATAGTAAATTATTCTGGTGAACTGTGTTTAATAACGTTAGATTATTGAAATGTCTTTCATAACATAATAAATGTCTTTGACGATGTGAATAGGACCTATGACTGTAACGTACTGAGAGAAGAAATTCACTCATTTTACAAAGAAAATTCCTTCTACTATACATTTTAAGACGCTTATGGCAACATACCATAGATCAGGGTAAAGTGGAAAGCTGTTACTTTATGATAAAAAATAAACATAGATTTGGTCACAATGACTGAATTTTTAATTAGATCGTACTATGTAGATTCCAACCCTGACTATACCAGAAGTAGCTGTGCAACATCATACCCCTGTATTTCTATAATCGTTTCTTCTAATTTATCTGTCTTCCAGATTTATAATGCTGCAAGGGTTGGAAAAAATACTTAGTGACGAGTCACGCCGACGACCAGAAATCTAGCTGCATTAGAGAGCACTAGTAGCCAGTTACGCATAAAATTAAAATTCCAGCCGCTTCTAGTAGGATTTCCGAAGATGATGTAGGAATTTGCTGTGGCGCAGCTCCGAAGAAAGAAGTATAATCTTATTAGTAATATTTGCAGCAATCTTTCTTCGGTACAGGAACGTAGACACCCACCGCCACAGAAGTCAAATAAAAAAAGGCTTTATTATAGCACAATTAACCCGTCAATCACGGCGAAATCTATACAGTCATGCACCTGTTTTCTTACTATGTTAGTCACCATGGCCTTGTGATCATAGGGAAGAGAAGTAAGTACGTAAGTAGGACAAATAGATCAGATGCAATGAATAGGAATATACGTGCATCACCAACAAATTTTGTAGCGACATTCATTAAATGTAACATGATAAAACAAATATTACAGTACAGTTTTTTTACAACATTTTACAGCAAACCAACATACAGCATGCATTGTGCAGTTTCTCACGCGGTCCTGTCACATTCTTGGAACGGAAGAAGGGAGTTCAGTTCACTAACAACAAAGCTGTATGCCGTGTCGCAGAAAACGCTTTGCCCGAGAAGTAAACAAGCACGAACCGAGAGATCACAGAAGATACTTTCCCAGAATGCTTTAGTCAAACAGCTTCGTATCGCCCGTGTATGAATTCACGGAAGTAGACCTCACGGAAGCCAGGAACGCTTTCGCCGAGGCCATGTTGAGTATGAACCATTGGTAAACAACTATGTTTTCAACAGATTTCATGTACACGTTCGCGCGGAGATGGGGGAGGCGTCTCTAACATGTAGAACTAGTCCTGTGTATTGACTATTCCGAGAAATTTCGTAACAATACTGGATGTCAGTAAGTTGCTGCACGGATATATACCTGAATATGGCCAATGCTGCGAAGAGGCGAAGTTGCTTTCGTCGGACCACAAATGTTTATTCTTCTCTTGCTGTGACAGAAGCCACACCAAACTGGAACACATGAAATATTAGTTCACTTTATTGCCTAAATGAATAAAAGGTTTACTTTAGATTTGTTCTGATTTTTGTGATATGTACAGGGTTTGTTATTTATCTACTATACGCTGTATTAGTTTAAATAATATTTTTCTGCTAGCATTTTTTCGGTCGTTTATTATGCGTTTATTTTTTTGATTGCCTTTTGGTTTTGGAAGTTTTCTTGTAGGGTTACGAGGTGCTTCTTGTTACCGAAACTGACTGTTTCCATGTCTGTTCCTATAGTAGTTTTGGTGTCGGAGGTGTTCTGCAATTACGAATGACAGCTGCCACATTTCCACGACTTTTAATGTTCTTTATACCATATTTTAAATGTTCTGTTGGTTTGTCCCATTTCTAGACCATCACAACTGTTAAAGTAAAGTTGATAAACGATAGTTTATCGATATACAGCAATGTCTTCCTCCTTCTTTAGAGAGTTACTGTTTTGGTAAGCTAGGACAGACCAAAAGGACAGATATACAGACGAGCGCACACACAAACGCTCTCACACGCACACACACAAATGAGGACAAATCATAGCACCCTATATTAAAAAAAAGAAAGAACCACACACTCTCCCTCTCCCTCTCTCTCTCTCCCTCACACACACACACACACACACACACACACACACACACACACACACACACACACAAACACATGCACGCACGCAGGCGCAAAAACACACAAAGCAATAGTACACTCTCCTACTACCATCAAAACAAATCAAAAGCCGATCGGAGCCCGTACAGTCAAAATTGAATACACAAGCTGGCGAGATGGCAGTGGATCTACACAATATAAAAACGTAAGTGTATTTCGTACCGGTCAAATGTTGTGTACAAAAATGCGTAGAAACACGTTAAGACTGGAAATTGTATTATGAAAGGAACCACGTGCACTGATAATAATTTATCAATGTTTACGGTAGTAAGTTAAAGTACGAAAACTGTTAATGATCCTAGCAAACAGAATTGGAAGAAAAACCATGTTGTTACAGTTACCACTAAAGACGCTTGGAAACAAAGCGAAATACGTATAGTCTAAATAAGACTTTTATTAGATATTGCAGTGCCTGTGTTATTCCGAGTTACGATGCGAAGTTACTTTGTATTTAGGCAGGCGACTTTCAGGTAAGATGTCTCCGCCAGTACGGGAACATACATAATGGATGTACAAGTACAAGGTGCGGACACGTGATGGACGACATATGGATGTGTGGGTCTGGCCGTGGGTCATTCTCGCGATAACCCAGAAATCCGGGTTCGAATGCCTGTCCGGTACAAATTTTCACTGTCGTCATTCTATTGTAAAGCTGACGCTCGTCCAATTTCGCAATTGCGAATACACCTCATGTCAAACGTATACTGTATGCATAACTGCAACTGCAGTAAAAGAGGCCGAGAAACAAATAAGACATGCGTAACTGCTATTAACGAAAGGAAAACACGAAACGAAAGGAATTTTAAAATTAGTTTTCCGTATTGTTTGAGTTTGAATTCAAAAGGTCAGTTAATGCCTGTCTGAAGTCACATCCATTCAATCTGCATAACACAAATCTTTCGTATCTGAGAAATATATTAGTCGACATATGTGATTATTGGCTTTGCAGAAGTTAATACCACCAGAATTCGGTTTGTTGTTCCTATCACTCGCGGCCACGAACCTATGTAATAAATATTTTAAGTATTTTCAACAAACTGTGTACGGCCATTATAATGGTGCGCCCTCGATGAGATACGTCAATTGAATTCTGAACAATTTGTGGTAGCGCAAATATCAATATACTTGAAGTTATAGTCGTATTAAACCACCACTGAAGATTGAATCATAATGATAAGTACTGGCGACTTATTCCATCCCCCTCATATACATCGATCGAATACCATGCAGTCAATCTACAGTCATTATAAACGTGAACCATTCGATGAGAAATTTCAATTGAATTTGTGACGGCGCAAATTTTTATACACTTGACGTTATTACGGAAGATTCACTCACAATTAAAAGTAACGGCGACTTTCTCTACCCCTTTTGTATACATCGACCGAACACCATACAGTGATTTTCCCGGCTCTACTCCAACACACGCACGCGTTTGACGTTCCTAAGTCATATTGTCTATCGGCGATGACAGCGCTCAAACTCGTGCTACCCGATCGCCAGCTGAAAGAGAACCACCAACGGAAAACAATCACTAGTGTACGCTATACGGTTACAACCCGTAATTACTCGGTGCTGCATAACGCTGAGTTGTACGTAGGATCATAATTAAGTTCTGTAAGGTATTGTTAAGATGTTGGGAAGATATGGTGCGATATTCTTACTGCTCTACTTATTATTTAAGAATATTTACTGGGAAACGCCAGAAATGGTTTAAATGGCTCTGAGCACTATGGGACTCAACTGCTGAGGTCATTAGTCCCCTAGAGCTTAGAACTAGTTGAACCTAACTAATCTAAGGACATCACACACATCCAAGCCCGAGGCAGGATTCGAACCTGCGACCGTAGCGGTCTCGCGGTTCCAGACTGCAGCGCCAGAACCGCCGAAACGCCAGATATTACGAGTATACAGCACAGGAGCGTTACGAGACCGATGACTGGGTGTTGTGTGATATCCTTAGGTTAGTTAGGTTTAAGTAGTTCTAAGTTCCAGGGGTCTGATGACCACAGATGTTAAGTACCATAGTGCTCAGAGCCATTTGAACCGTCACGAGACCAGAATTCGTCGACTCTGCTGTTACTACTGTGGGTAGAATACTACTGCAATCGAAATGAATAGTTACTTGTCCAATATAAATTACATTATAGTACGAAATGTGATTAAGAGTAGGCTGAAGTTTAAGAGTCTTGTCCAGTGGAATGAGTGTGCGATGGAGTGGGATACTGAAGGACTGGTAAAATGTGAGATACATTTGCAGATTTCTAGGTTATAGATACTACAATAATGAATACCGCAATAGGCAGTTTATTTGAAGAAGATGGGTATCTATAAAATAAGGCATTAAAGAAACAGTGCGGACAAATATAACTAGAATGAAAATAAATGCGAATAAGCGTAGGGTAGCAAGGGGAGGAGGTATACTTGGAAAATGCCGGGTGATACGATGAGGTTTCAGTTACATAACATCATGGTCAAACAGAGATTTCGAAATAAGATAGTGGACTGTAAGGCGTACGCAGGAGCAGATATAGACTCAGATCACAATACAGTAGTGTTGAAGAGTAGGCTGAAGTTTAAGACATTGCTCAGGAAAGATCAATATGCAAAGAAGTGAGATACAGAAGTACTAAGGAATAACGTGATACGCTTGGAGTTCTGTAAGGCTATAGATACAGCAGTAGGGAATAGCTCAGTAGGCAGTACAGTTGAAGAGGAGTGGACATCTATAAAACGGGCCATCACAGAAGATGGAAACAAAAACGTAAGTTAAAAGAAGGTAACTGCGAAGAAACCATGGGTAACAGAAAATATACTTCATTTTATCGATGGAAGGAGGAAGTACCAAAATGTTCCAGGAAACTCAGGAACACAGAATTATAAGTCACTGAGGAATGAAATAAATAGGAAAGGCAGGGAAGCTAAGACGAAATGGCTGCAGGAAAATGTGAAGAAATCGAAAAAGAAATGGTTGTCGGAAGGACAAACTCAGCATATTGCAAAGTCAAAACAACATTAAGAGTGCAACGGGAATTCCACTACTAAATGCAGAGGAGAGAGCGGATAGGTGGACAGAATACGTTGAAAGCCTCTATGAGGGGGACGATTTGTATGATGTGATAGAAGAGGAAACAGGAGTCGATTTGGAAGAGATAGGGGATCTAGTGTTAGAATCAGAATTTAAAAGACCTTAGGAGGACTTAAGATCAAATAGCGTAGAGGGGATAAATAACAATCTATAAGAATTTCTAAAATCGTTAGAGGCTCTGAGCACTATGGGACTTAACATCTGTGGTCATCAGTCCCCTAGAACTTAGAACTACTTAAACCTAACTAACCTAAGGACATCACACACATTCATGCCCGAGGCAGGCTTCGAACCTGCGACCGTAGCAGTCGCGCGGTTCCGGACTGAGTGCCTAGAACCGCTAGACCACTGCGGCCGGCCTAAAATCGTTAGAGGAAGTGGCAACAAAACAACTATTCACCTTGGTGTTTATAATGTATGAGTCTGGCGACATACCATGTGACATTCGGAGAAATATCATCCACACAATTACGACGACTGCAAGAGCTGACAAGTCCGAGAACTATCGCAACATCAGCTTAACAGCTCATGCATCAAATTTGCTGACAAGAATAATATACAGAGGAATGGAAAAGAAAATTAAGGATGTGCTAGATGACGATCAGTTTGGCATTGCCGGCCGCGGTGGTCTAGCGGTTCTAGGCGCGCAGTCCGGAACCGCGCGACTGCTACGGTCGCAGGTTCGAATCCTGCCTCGGGCATGGATGTGTGTGATGTCCTTAGGTTAGTTAGGTTTAAATAGTTTTAAGTTCTAGGGGACTGATGACCACAGATGTTAAGTCCCATAGTGCTCAGAGCCAGCCAGTTTGGCTTTAGAAAAGGCACTAGAGAGGGATTTCTGACGTTGCGGTTGATAATAGAAGCAAAAGCACTCCGTCTTCAGTCCACGAGTGGCCTACTGGGACCATCGGACCGCCGTGTCATCCTCAGGGGAGGATAGGGATAGGAGGGGCGTGGGGTCAGCACACCGCTCTCCCGGTCGATATGAGGGTTTTCTTTGACCGCAGACGCTACTATTCGGTCGAGTAGCTCCTCAATTGGCATCACGAGGCTGAGTGCAAACTAAAGAAAAATCAATACGCGTTCATAGGATTTGTCGATAAAAAAAAAAAAAAAAAAAAAAAAAAGAGCCTTCGACAATGTAAAATGATGCAAGATGATCGAAATGCTAAGAAAAATACGGGTAAGCTATAGGAAGAGGCGGGTAATAACAGTATGTATACCAGCCAGGAGGAAATAATAAGAGCGAATGACCAAGAACGGAGTGCTCGTATTAAAAAGAGTGTAGATCGAAGAAAGACGAAAGTAATAAGAAGTAGCAGAAATGAGAACAGCGAGAAACTTAACGTCACGATTGATGCCCACGATGTAGATGAAGTAAAGGAATTCAGCTTCCTAGGCGGTAAAATAACCAATGATGGACGGAGCATGGAGGATATCAAAAGTAGACTAGCAATGGCATAAAGGGCATTCCTGGCCAAGAGAAGTCTACTAATGTCAAACATCGGCCTTAATTTGAGGAAGAACGTCTGGAGTACGGCATTGTATGGTAGTGAAACCTGGACTGTGGGAAAACCGGAACAGAACAGAATCTAAGCATTTGAGACATGGTGCTACAGATAAATGTTGAAAATTAGGTGGACTGATAAGGTACGGAATGAGGAGGTTCTGCGCAGAACCGGAGAGGAAAGCAATATGTGGAAAACACTGATAAGGAGAAGTGACAGGATGATAGGACATCTGCTAAGACATGAGGGAATGACTTCCATGGTACTAGTGGGAGCTGTAGAGGGCAAAAACTGTTGAGGAAGACAGAAATTGGAATACGTAAAGCAAATAAATGTGGCTGGAGGTTGCATGTGCTACTCTGAGATGAAGAGTTTGGCACAGGAAAGTAGTTCGTGGGGCGCCGCATCAGACGAGTCAGAATACTGTTGTTGTTGTGGTCTTCAGTCCTGAGACTGGTTTGATGCAGCTCTCTATGCTACTCTATCCCGTGCAAGCTTCTTCATCTACCAGTACGTAGCGCAACCTACATCCTTCTGAATCTGCTTAGTGTATTCATCTCCTGGTCTCCCTCTACGATTTTTACCCTCCACGCTGCCCTCCAATACTAAATTGGTGATCCCTTGATGCCTCAGAACATGTCCTACCAACCAATCCCTTCTTCTAGTCAAGTTGTGCCACAAACTTCTCTTCTCCCCAATCCTATTCAATACCTCCTCATTAGTCATGTGATCTACCCATCTAATCTTCAGCATTCTTCTGTAGCACCACATTTCAAAACTGATGACCTCCAAAAATTGCAGAAGAAATTTTTCAGCTGTTCGACGAAGAAGGGAGTACAAAAATGATCAGCTGAAGTCGGGAATATAGAAACACAAGACACTTAATAATGGAAGAAATTGGAACTGCAGGGATGCAAAAGCGAAATGGCTGCAGGATAAATTTGAAGAAATAGGACTGGTTCAGCATGCTGTAAAACAAAAAAAAAAGCTTTTGGTCAGATTAAAATCAAGGGCGTCACGTAGATGAGTGCAATGGGAATTTCACTTCTCAGCTCAAAAGGGACAGAGCGTATGTGTGAAGAGTACACTGAAGATATTTACGAGAGAAATGATTTAACTAATGAAGTTATTGAGTACGCCTTAGTATCCAGTATCTGATTTCGGAATCTCTGTCTGACGACGATGTAATCTAAATGAAATCTTCCCTTATCCTCCGCCATTTTCCGAGTATGCCTTCTCCTTATTTGATTCTTGAACAGACTATTCGCTGTTACTGGCTGAAATTTATTATAGAGCTCAATTGTCTTTCTCCTCTCTCGTTCCTTGTCCCAAGCCCATATTCTCTCGTAACTTTTTCTTCTACTCCTTCTCCTACAACTGTATTCCAGTCCCCCATGACTATTACATTGTCATCTCCCTTTACGTACTGTATCACCCTCTCAATGTCCTCATATACTTTCTCTATCTGTTCATATGCAGCCTGTGATGTCGGTCACCTACCTTTATCGGTGTTGGTTTGCTGTCAATTCTGATAAGAACAACCCTATCACTGATCTGCTCACAGTAAAACACTCTCTGCCCTACCTTCCTATTCATAATCCTGAAATCCCTGGACTAGCAGGACAGAGAGGGTGAGGTTATATTTGTGGAAAGGGGCCAAAATAAGTTGCTGTCAGTTACACTCAACATAGAAATATTATTAGTTAAAACACGCAATAACATAAGCAAGAATTAAAAACTCTCAAGGTTTTAACGAAAGAGCTTCTCTGATTTGATTTAAATATGCTGAAAGCCACCTACTAAAATCCAGGTTCCAAGGTCTAAGCAAAGAATTAAGGTACAGGAGTTGTTCTGGAAGTTTCACTTCTTTCAAAATAATTTTTTTTTTACTTTAATAAAAATAGGCTGAAGGCCACACATTAAGAAAGAACAGTGTTACGGCTTAAGGTCAAAACAAAGATTTTCGGTGTTAATTCTAAATAGACTGAAACCCAGCTGAAGGCCGCATATCAACCAAATAATTGAATGGCTCATAGCCTAGGAAATAGGCTTTCAGTTTAACACGCTGAGGGCCTTAGCTTAAAAATTTCACGCAACTCGGCTGTAGGCCTCATATTAAAGAATAACAATGTTATGACTTAAGGCAAGACCAAGATTTTAAATTTTTACTTTAAGAGAGATTAAAACTCGACTGAAGGACACATACTAAAGAATAACAATCTTATGACATAAGGATAGAAATAATTTTGAATTTTTAATTTAAGAGAGATTAAAACTCGGCTGAAAGCCACAAGCCATGTCAAAACAATTTTAAGGACTAAGGCTCAGGGAGAAGAGCTTTCAATTTGAAAATGCTGAGGGCCTTAGCTTAAAACATTTCGTGCAAACTCGGCTGAAGACCTCATACCAAAAGAAAATAAATATTTTATGACTTAAGGGCTAGAGCAAGGTTTTGAATTTCACGGCTTAACGCCTAAAGGGAAAAAAAAGCTTACATTTTCAATAAGCTAAAACTCTGCTGAAGGTCACACAGAGTACTTAAGGCTAAAAGGAAATCACTGTGTAAAACACAAGGAGCGGTGCTCAGAAGGTTCCAAGGATCGGCACGGGAAGTGACGCGTTTAGGTAAGACAGGCAGCCAGACCGACAACCTCTTAATCAGTAGGCAACCCAACCGCAGGCCAGCCGAGAAACCAACCAACGAAATCAGTTCTGCTCCACCCGACGAGCAAAACCACAACAAGTCGTCCAGTTCAAATACTACATAACTGTCATCCACCACTTTAGTTGTAAGGTCTTTGGCTGCTACTGAGAACAGTAAACAAGCACAAAGACCCTCCAATGGCGGCATCTTCTGCGCTACTGAAGTTGACGGAGCTACTCCAGCTAATAACTTCAAGCAACTGAGGGCGAGACGGTCTTTGCCGTCACTTTTGCTGTCTAGAGCACTGAAACCCAGTAAACATCCACCGGTAGAATGCAAGGTCTGGTTCCACGGTCCCGAAGTTCTGTTCCCTGAATGGCCGGCAACTCGTCGAAAGGGGAGGGAGAGATTGGTGTCCCTCCGCTACAAATAACGGGTCGAGCAGCCTTTGCGGCTGTTCACCACAATGCAGATCACTAGGAATAATTAAATCAAGTCTCGAAAAATTAATCAGCCCCCCCCCCCCCTAGACAGCAGATTAATTTCATTGACTTTCTGTATATTAACTGAATCGTTCTTTGTAAAATATCAAATGATGTGTTAATTTGCGAATAGTTTGAATCTACCATCAGAAATCTAAAATGCATTTTTTTATCACACTCACTCTTTGTTAGAGAGGCTGGACAAGATGGCACTCGTTCCTACTGCACACATTGTGAAAGACAAGGGAAAAGTCTTTGCTCTGTGATGCGCCCGGTAGGATTGGGTACAGGAGACACAAAGGGTGCAGAAGCAATCTCAGGCCCGTGGAGAGTTTACCACAGAATTCCACCTTCATTCGTGTTCAGTGAAATGTGCTATAGCTGGTTGCCATCGGTGTTGCAGGACCCTAAGAGTGGCGTGTGTGCGAAACTGTGGGATGGGCTTTCTGAGACAGTTACGAGTGTGGGATCAAAAATGTTTCCTTAACAGGAACATTTTTTTCACTATTAGTTGCCTTTCATCCAGTTCTCCAAGGATGGCTACCCAGAATTCTACTACACCGGCAGCAGATGAGGTACCCTGAAGCAACACGACGGTGTCTGTCGTTAGCGTCCTTGTTGACACGGGTTGCGTGCTAGCTCGGGAGTGAAGCGATGCTTGGAGGATGGTAGGAATGTGCAGGCTCCCGAGTTGAACCCAGGAGCCTCGTAGTCTTACCTAAGCGTCAGGTGATAGAAGCTTAGCATCGGCGGATCCAGTTAGAAGACCAGAAAAATCAAGGCTAACTGACGGCTCGCAGATCAACGGCCTCGCCTAGTTGCTGATGGGGCTTGGCGGGTCTATAGTTGCTTAGCTGCACAGTCCATCAATGACTGGCGCTGAGACCGAACCGTTCGCACACATGGCGTCGGAGGGATGCTGCTATCAGTTGAGCTGTGAGCTTGGTGTGTTACTATGAGATTTATGCTCGCGTCACGTAGCTGGCTGAGCAAACGGCATGTTGTTAAACAGCAGGCCCGGCTAAGTTTGGCACTCCCAGAGTGCACTCGCGCTTCGCGAACGCAGCCAACTCTGCTCAGTGCCCCGGCTTCGAACATCACTGCCCTGTTCCACGCAGATGTGTGAGTGGAATGGCTGCATACTAAAGGTATCACACGCAGAAAACTGAAAACGTATTACAAACAGAGTGCGGCTGCTTCTAAGGAACCAACATTGCAGCACACTTATCACTAGTATTTACTGCCAACTATTTATTTTTCTCCCAAAAATAACTTTTACTGCATGATTAAATAAGTAAAGTAGGCAGTGCTAATACCGTGAGAAAACTACAAAAAGCTTTACGTAGTAGCTTTAACGTTCAGTTGTGGCGTTCACACACCGCTAAGCCAAACCATTATGAGCAGTGCCCACTGCGATGCTGGATGCCGATTGGAGGCGCTATGGCTACGTGACGTGGTAACAAAAGTAAGTAAGTGGAGCAGACCCAGAGTGAGGGGCGGAGTGGGGGGGGGGGGGGGGGGGAGGGCACTGAAGCGATGATATGGGCTACAAATGGGGAAATCCACTCAGACAGGCGATTTCGTCAAAGGACAGATTAATGTTATGCAGCGAAGCTGGTCGAATGATCACGTGCTACTGTCGTGAGCATCTACGAAAAGTGGTAGAAGGACAGTGAAACTTCCACTAGGTGCTAAATGATTAGTCGCCCACGACTCTGCACAGAACGTGGGGTTCGGAGGCTTGTCTGCTCTGTAAAGCGGGATAGATGGTGATCTGTGGCATCTCTGCCGGAACAGCACAATGCTGGTACACCCACAAATGTTTCCGAGCACAACGTCCATTGTACGGTGTTGAACATGGAGCTCTGCAGCAGACGACTCCTGCTTGTTCACATGTTGACCCAACGATATCATCAGTTATGACTGCAGTGGGTAAAGGACCATCGGTATTCGACCGTCGATCAATGGACACGTGTCGTCTCAAACGTGTCGGCTCTGGGGTGAATCTCATTTCTGCTACACCAGGTCGATGATCCTCCACACAAACAACGTGCTCGAAACTGGCAGCGTGGCACGGAAGCAAGCTGCTGGGAGAAGTATTATCATATGGGAGACATTCCCCTACGCTTGAATGGCGAAGATGGTAGAAATCGAAGACACACTGACAGCTGCGAACTAGCTGCATCCATTCCTGCTTGATATCTTCCCCAGCGGCATAGTCTGTTTTTTATTATTATTATTTACACGTCAAGTTCTGTAGGACGAAATTGAGGAGCAAATCTCCAAGGACATGGAGCTGGTCAGTACGTGAAGACTACAACATAAAAGTAATAACAGATAAAAATAGGATGTTTATCACCCCGAAAAACGTAAATCCATAAGTTTAAGTAAACGCAATCAATAATACAACAAGAATCAGCTTAATTTTTCACATAACTCCTCGACAGAATAGAAGAACTGACCCATGAGGAAACTCTTCAGTTTCGATAAGAGAGCGCGTGGATTACTGCTAAAATTTTTGAATTCGAGTGGTAGCTTATTGAAAATGGATGTAGCAGTACACTGCACACCTTTCTATACAAGAGATGTCCGTGAACTATTGCTCAACCGCCCGTTTCTGAGCCAGAAATATCCTTTTAGAATGGGACGAGTTACCCCAAAATATAATACCATACGACATAAGTGGATGAAAATAAGCAGAGTAGACTAATTTTCACGTCGAACGATTACTCACCTCAGATACCGTTCGAATATTAAAAATGGCAGCATTAAGTCTTTGAACAAGATCCTGAAAGTGGGCTTTCCACGACAGTTTACTGTCTATCTGAATAACAAGAAATTTGTACTTTTCAGTTTGATTAATCTTATACCCAATCTGTGAAATTAAAACTTCATGTTTTGTTGAATTGTGTGTTAGAAACTGTAAAAACTGAGTCATACTGTGATTTAGCATTAGTTTATTTTCTACAAGCCATGAACTTAGGTAATGAACTGCACTATTTGAAACTGTGCCAATGTTGCACACAACATCCTTTACTGCCAAGCTAGTGTCATCAGCAAACACAATATTTCAGAGTTATCCATAATATCAGAGGGCATATCATTTATATAAATAAGAAACAGGAGTGGCTTCAACACTGACCCCTGGGGAACACCCCACTTGACCATACCCCACTCAGATCCCACATCACAGGCATTCTCAATATTGTGAATAATGAACTTTTACTGTCTGCTGCTATAGTTAGAGGTGAACCACTTGTGGGCTACTCCCCATATTCTGTAATGGTCCAACTTGTGGAGCACTATTTTGTGATCAACTCAGTCAAACGCCTAAGTTAAACCAAAAAGTATACCTAGCGTTCGAAACCTTTTCTTTAAACCATCCAGTAATTCACAGACAAAAGAAAATATAGCATTTTAAGTTATTAAACGACTTCTAAAGCCGAACTGTACATCTGATAGCAAATAGTGTGATATAAAATGATCAATTATCCTTACATACACAGCCTTTTCAATAACTTTAGCAAACACTGATGGCATACAAATAGGTCTAAAATTATGTGCATTATCCCATTCTCCCTTTTTATAATGCAGCTTTGCTACTGAGTGCTTTAATCCTTCAGGGAACTGACCATTCCTAAAGGCAAAATTACAAATATGGCTAAATACAGGGCTAGCATATGCAGCACAGAACTTTAATGTTCTGCTAGGCACTCCATGATAAACATAAGAGTCCTTAGTCTTCAGTAATTTAATTATTGACTCAATCTCCCTGTTGTCTCTATCACAGAGGAGTATTTCAGACATCAATCTCGCACAGGCATTTGTGTAGAAAGTTATATGATTCACTGAAGAAACTAAATTTTTATTTAATTCACCAGCAACACTCAGAAAACAGTTGTTAAATTCTGTACATATATCTGATTTATCGGTACCAGAAATAATTCTGATATGAACTGATTTTATGTCGTCGACCTTGTATTGCTGACCAGACACTTCCTTCACAACTGGCTGTATGGTTTTAGTTTTACCCTGTGAATTAGCTATTCTACTTAGATATTACATACTCTTCGCCTTCCTAATAACATTTCTAAGTACCTTACAATACTATTTGTAATGGGCTACTGTAGCTTGATTGTGACTACTTCTAACATTTTGATATAATTCCCACTTTGTTCTACACAATTTACTTATCCCACTAGTCAGCTACCCATGCTGCCTAATTCTGCTACTACCTCGTTTAGAACGTTGTAATAGAAAGCAGCTCTCAAAGAGCATGAGAAATGTGTTAAGGAGAGCATTATATTTATCATCTATGTTATCGGCACTATAAACATCCTGCGACTCTTCTTCCTTGACAAGGATGAAAAAACTCTCTGTCGCTGTTGGATTAACTTTTAACTTTCCCGCATAGTTTGAAATTATATGTGACATTTGTTTGAGTACAAAAACCTTTTAGTGTTAAAATGTGTGCGTCATGGTCTGGAAGGCCATTCACCCTTTTACTAACAAAACGCCCATCTAGTAATGAAGAATGATTTTAGAAAATTTCTATGGCTGTGCTACTGTTCCCCTGCACCCTAGTTGGAAAAAAACAGTCTGCGTCAGATCATATGAATTTAGGAGATCTACCCACATCCTTATTTTTGGACCATCATATACAAAATTTATATTGAAGTGACCACATATAACTGATTTATGGTACTTCCTACAAAGTGAATCAAGAACCCTCTCTAGCTTGAGCAGAAATGCTCTGAAGTCAGAGTTAGGGGACCTGTAAACAACAACAATTAGAAGTTTAGTTTCACTAAATTCAACTGCCGCTGCACAACATTCAAATATGTGTTCAGTGTAGTGAAGTGCTATGTCAATGGACTCAAATGGAATACTGTTTATTACGTCCATAGCCACTCCCCCACCCCACAGAACTCCTTGAAAAACATCCAGCTAATCTGTATCATGGTAAAGAAAGCCGCTGAATTGTCAAACTTTTTAAGTGGGGCTCCAACATACCCATAATATCAGAGTCAACATCTATAAGCAGTTCACTAACTTTATCTCTAATATCTCTTATATTTTGATAAAATATGCTAATTGCATCTCTTCTTTCAGCAGTGTAACTGTCCGTGTCTTGGAGACAGAAACGTGCTAAAATGTTTTGAAGAGCATTATAGTAAACTCAGTCTGATGTCTCGGCGACCATATTCACTTTATATGAATCACATAGAACCCATCTCGATCGCCATTGGGCGCCATCACTGCATTTTGATTTTAGAATATAAAATACATTTTGAACTACAGTTCGTGATACAGTTAAACACATGGAACTATGCAGTTCAAAATCTATTAAACGTGAAAGCAGGCGAGACTTTGGCAATTTCATAAGAGAAAATATATTTGTACATATGTGTGAAACCAAGTATTGAAATTACTTCACTGTCTTGTCTGTGCAGTTGAGGATATTTTATGAAAGTCCTGTAAATTCCTTCATTCAACGAACAGGTTGTCGGACTGGCTGCTATAATGTATGTCGCCAATTCATGTTGGAAATAATCAGGTATATTATCATCTAAAAATGAGAATGGTCTGAGAAATAAATCGTAATCCGTATTCAGTCATGCAATGTTGTGGAATCTGTTTGAGGACTAATTATGAAATGGTTCAATTACTGGAACGTAGTCAGTCATGTCTGATCCACAAATGATTGCTTTGAGCTATGGGACCTGCAGCATGTTAAGAATTTGAAGCTGATTTTTCCATGGGATTAGTTTTTGTTGGAAAACATCAATCTTGTCCACCATATCTGTTTCCAAATAATTTTCCCCTCACCTTAAGAGCCTTAGTGAGTACCAGTAATTGATTGTCAAGCATAAAAGACTTTGTCACCACTCTTTTTACTCGAAATTGCATTTTTTCCCCTAAAGACCATCTACAGTTTAGCCTGCATTCACTGTCGTTCCTCACAAGACAAATGCATCGTATCATCTCTGCAATTGGCGTTGTATCGACATTCACATAATTGTTTTCCCTGGTCATAATGTAAGGTGGCGTGGTCTCCTGAGCTTCATTTCTTACATATTCTGATCTCACCATCGTACTCTGCATATCAAGACGTTTCAATTGATCCCAAACTTGATAGGGTAGAGGCAAATTTACACATTTCCATTTAATCCATATGCAAATCTAATAAATAAATCGCAAGTGAGCACTGAGATTAAAAAGTCGATGCTGGCATACACAAACATTCAAGACACGATGCTCATAGGAGTGTTTGTTCAGTGTAGGCAACCAGCCCGCTGGAAAGCCAATTGGAGTCTGAGTTAGCACGCAGCTCCACCGGCTGGCCAGCCGCCCAGGGACCAAAACAGTTTTTTGCCAGAGAAAAGGGGTAATGACCTACGTGTTCACATTAAAAGCAAAACCAGCTGTATTGTCTGGAGAGCCCCACCATAAGCAGTTTTTGACGGACCTATTGCGCAGTGTGTAGTTTCAGACTTCTCACAGGTGGACAGTAAACGCCTAATGCAGATGCTATATATTTCCGGATTGGTCGACTTAAACGGAGCGCCATTCTCCCGTTTGTACGAGTAACGCTGATTGGGGGACTATTTCTGATGCAATAAGCCGGAGGAGTGAGGGAAAGACAGCAGATGATATACCCTTTCGCTTTTTACGTGGAGAGGCGTCGTTCTGGTGATGCTCTTGCAGCGGGAACACGTAGCGGGAGCGAGTGCACTCGTGTTTGTAAACAGAGAGTGAGGAACGAAGTTTCTACTCAGTACTGCACTGAGGGAGCACCTCTATCGCCAGCGAATCAGAGTGATTAAGTATTTGTTTACAGTGTTGGAAGCGAACATTGAGTGGCATCGCGGTGGACTGGTTATCTGAACAGTGTACCACGCCAATTGTTGGACTAGAGGCAGATACGAGTCCTTGACTTCATCAAGGCGTAGTGAGAGTTCGATTGGCGAAGGTCAATCAAGATTGAAAGAGATAGTTTTGTTATTTTTCAGCAGCAAACGACGCAGGCAGCAGTTGCAGCAGCTCATGTATTATGTGCTACAGTGTAGGCCAGCCTCATCTTTCCTCCATTAGATACAATATACTTCATTCAGATCACTCCATTACACTTCTCACGTGACAGCCTAGACCATACTTAGAAAAACTCAATGAAATAATTATTCAAGTTGTGTAGGTGCGGCTCTCGGCCATTCTGCCGAGTAAATAACATTCTTAAAGAAAAGGGACAAAAGACCTTTTCCACACTTTGCATATAAATTTCATTAACAGGATACCTGTCCTCCTATGCTGAAAAGAACCCAGAAATTTGTGTATCAGTTTATAAATTAAAGTTTGACTTGATTTTCTCAGATTTTGCAATAAATAATATTTTCCGTTCATTTAATGTTTTTCTTGCACTAACTAGCAATACTCCAGTACCCAATTATTCCACTAGTTATGTATGAAAATAGAATATTTTTGTGTCTTTTCCTTACAGCAGACGACCCCATAAGATATCTATTGCTGAAAGTTTTCAGGCATTTCTTTTTGGTACGTTAGGAGCGTGTGTCTGACTTCTCTAGTAGTGTGGGGTGGGTATTGCTTCTTGCAGAAGCCAAAGAGTACTTGTCAGATAAATTCGATGTGCAACTCATCAACATAGGACCCAAATACTGACAATAATGGTGCAGTAGCGTACTAAGACCGTTGAGTGGTTTTTAAGCATATAAAAAGTACGGCAAATCCAATTAGGTATTGAATGAGTCATACCGATTGTCTGCATTTTTTTCTTTTCTAGCCGAATGTGTAGACACTATAGCATTCCTAATTCAGAATGTAAATCTAATTTTAAGCAATAGTATTGTCAGGAAACTGCTTGGTGCCAGCTTCTCTCTAGCGGCGTCCAGTTGCAGCCTTCATTTCTCTCTTCCTCCTCACCCCTCAGCGCCACTCGCCGCTGTGCTCGCAGCACAAGGCAGGAACGGGGCAGGAGCGCTCGCGCTCGCAGAGTACTGTATATCCGGGCCGCCATGTCTGCTAGAACGTGCTGCAGTCTAGTTCACTGCTGGCGGTAGAAAGCCGCGTTGTAGGATGGTGTGCGACCATTTCTGCAGTGCCCACCTGTAGAATTGCGTCAGTTCGTGGCCTGCACACCCCTTGGCTGGTTGTGAATAACTGCCTGAAGCTAATGCTGCAAAAAATTATACAGTGCCTTACTGAAGCTGGAGGTCGCTATTGACTTTCTTTAGAAGAACGAATGGATGCAAATTTCACGACAGCGGTTTCGCGTCCCTTGTCCGAGGATCGTTCCATAAGACATATTTTTTTTCTTGGCCAGTTCGAAAAATACGGAATGGTTTCTTAGATTTGGCGGAATATTCCCGCTTCCGTTACTATAGTTTCATCAAGTTCCAATAGGTGGTGGTGCCTTCAAAATGGCGTCTCTAATGAAAAAACATTCCAAGGACAGCTGTCATCGAAAATTTTTTGGTACAAAAAGTGAGCATCGCGCTTGCACAGTGTCTGTGGAGACATGGCAGTGAACAAAAGCACGGTGAGTCGTTGGGCGATGTGTCTCTCATCATCGCAGCTACATCTCGCTAACGTACCCGATCTCCCGCTTGTCGACCGGCAGTACACGACTGTGACTCTTAACGGTTGGAATATGTGGACAGTCTCATTCGAGGTGACCAATGGATCACAACAACACACATCAGTGCTCAAATGTACGTCTCTGTTGCTAGTGCTGACTCATTTGTCCACCAGTTGAGGCTCTCAAAGCTGTGTGACTCCTAGGTTCGTCACCGCCTTACAGAAGTCCATAAATAGCAAGGAAAAACCATGTGTGCGAAATTGATTGCGCATTTTGAGGCTGATCATGACAACTTTTTGTCTAACATCGTCACTGGCGATGAAACATGCGTTGACCACTTCGAGCTGTAAACAACACGGTAATCCATGGAATGGCCCCATACGATCTCTTCTCTGAAGAAAAAGTTCAAAGTTGCAACCTCAAGATGTAAAGTCATGGTGACGGTATTCTGGGACTCTGAAGGGGCTATTCTATCTGATGTGTTCCCTCTTGGTGCAACGAACAACTCAAGTGGTTCAAATGGCTCTGTTCACTATGGGACTTAACAGCTGAGGTCATCAGTCCCCTAGAACTTAGAACTACTTAAACCTAACTAACCTAAGGACATCACACACATCCATGTCCGAGGCAGGATTCGAACCAGTGACTAGCGGTCGCGCGGTTCCAGACTGAAGCGCCTAGAACGTCTCGGCCACAACGGCCGGCAACGAACAAGACTGAAGTTTATTGTGCTACCCTCCGGAAACTGAAGAAAAGAAGGGTGTCCGTCTCCTCGAAAATGAACTTCCTCTCCCTGACAACGCAGGACCTCACGCAAGTCTGCTCACAGGAGAGAAGCTCACAAAACCTTACTGAACTGTTCTTCCTTACCCACCCTATAGCCCAGATCTCCCACATTCTGGCTTCCGTTTACTTAGCCCAGTGAAGGATGCACTGTGCGGGAAGCAGTACTTGGATGATAGGGACATTACTGATGCTGCAAGACATTGACTCCGACGTCGAGCAGTAGTGTATCGCCATGCAGGCATACAGGCCCTCTCAGTTCTCAGGAAGGTTCTGTAAGGCCGTCGCACTGAACAGAGATTATGCTGAAAAATAGGGGTTTCATAATCAAAAAATGGGAAATAATATGGTGTCTTGGAATCCTGAATTAAACCAACCTTCTTTGAGAAAAAAACTGTCGCATTACCTAATGTAGTCCCCTAGTATAGCTAGGCGGCTAGAATTGATTGCAGATGTATCGGGGGTCCTATTTCATGCCACGCCAACATTACTGATACTAGCAAGGAGACCACATCTTCTCATCATCACTGATTTCTTTAAAAATTTTGGTATATGAAGGACTTGACCGAAAATGGAAGTGACAGAAGTGGGAGACGTAGATAGACAAGCGCTTAAAAAATAGCACTTTAGGCCTGGGCCGGGCGATGCACGAGCCATTTGTTGTAACAAAGTTCCCAGACAACGGTTGCGCGGCGGAAAGAGTGCTGACCCGTAGACCGAGGGTTGTTGGATCATGTTACTTTGAGGGAAATATTTTGTACTCGAATTTTACGTTACTTACATGCCAATAAACCGAAGTAATGCTCAGTCTAATCTATTTGTGAATATCTTCATAAAATGTTCAAATGTGTGTGAAATCTTATGGGACTTAAATGCTAAGGTCGTCAGTCCCTAAGCTTACACAATACTTAACCTAAATTATCCTAAGGACAAACACATACACCCATGCCCGAGGGAGGACTCGAACCTCCGCTGGGACCAGCCGCACAGTCCATGACTGCAGCGCCTTTGATCGCATTTAAAAAAAAAAAAAAAATCTCATTTTGTTCGGTTTCGTTCATTGCATCTGCTCGGGGTGGACGTCGTAAGACATCCGTTTATGTTCGTTGTTGATCGATGAACTCAGTTTTTTTTTTTTATTACAGAGGGCAGCTAACCCTCTGACCAAACACGCTGAGCTACCGTGACGACTTCCGCTCTGCTAATCCCGCGCGGCGTGTTAATGTCTTTATAAAATGCCCTGTTCACAAGCAGAGTACGTTGCCCTGTGTGGTTTACGGTTTAACTGTACTTCGCCAACTGCGTGTAACACAACTTATCAGTCCTTGCCACAGCGAGAGCATCGGTTCCCGGCTTATCACCGTAATTAAGCACTGTCGGGCTTGGTTTTCTCTTGGAGGGGTGACCGTTAGGTTTTGCCAACTGCTGTTGGAAATCTGGTACATTTAGCCCTTGTGAGGCCAATCGAAGAGTTACTTGATTACGAAGAGTGGGCTCCGGTCGCTGAAACTAACAACGGCTGGGAAATAGGTGTGCAGACCACATGTTCCTTAGCATCCGAACCCAGTGACGCCTATTAGCTGAAGATGACACGACGGTCGGTCGGTGCAGTTGGGACTTCCAATGACTGTTTGAATGCAGTTTAGTTTAGTTGAACTCTTGTCATTAGCAGTTCGATGCACTATTTCATCGTCAGTGAGGACAGCCTCATGTCCTAATTTAGCTACTTGTGACACCACAATAACGTACTGAATCATGAGACTACACCGAAGTTTGCCTTCTAAATGCAGAGAACTAGCAGTTGGTGCTGCTTGAAAGATGTACACATATTTTCTTGGTGATAGGTGAAGATCGTGGAAACAAAGGTGATATGTCGATGAATTATTGCTTTCCTGAACTTTCAAAAGCGTCGTGTGAAATTCACAATCTCTTAGGTACATGGACTGTAAGACGGCTTTAATTTTCAAGCAGTTTAAAAAATAACGATTTTACCACTTTCATTATTAGATTGAAAATGCAGGCTAACAAATAACTTCTTAGTTTCCAGAATGAGTTCGAGTCTTGGTCCGGCACACAGTTTTAATCTGCCAGGAAGTCTCAAATTCTTAGTTTACAAAATAGAACTAACCTTTAAAATCCTTGAAAATCGTCACCTGAACTTTCCTCTTGTTCTTATTTTTCTTCTTCTTCTTTCTCTTCGGCGTCATTGTGGTCAGCTTCGAATATAAGATAGTTTTCACTGCCGTCGAGAGCGTTACTTATGCCACACTTCTTCGAATGTTTAACAAAAATGTCTTCTCTCACTCTAGACCACGACTGTTTTATCGACTAACGCACTTGTTTGATTGTACATCGTTTTAGAGCGCCCTCTGACACGAATTCATGTTGGATTTCATCCATCATCCATTTGTACAATTCCTGTCTCATATATATTTTAAATGGTTCATTTATGGTCATATCAAGAGGCTGCAGTTGTGAAGTAAGTCCTCCTGGAATAACAGCAAGCTCTGTGTTTCCCTGTCTCGATTTCTCTTTTACAGAATTTTCCAAATGTATACCACACTGATTTAGCACATGAAGAGAACTCTTCTTGAATAGAGCATCTTTCCTTCTCTCCTACACTCAGTTGATCCATAATTATATACCTGCCTCGTCCATTCAACGCGTGTCGTGTACGTGCGCAACAACACCTGGTAGTATATCAGAAGGTTCAGGCATTGTTTTGCGCTTGAAAATGATCATGGGATTAAGTTTAGTACTATCAGCACAACGTGAAAGGACAAAAGTGTAGCGTATTTTCCTATGTTGCAATTTAAACACTGTTCATGGCAGCAGTTCTGTTATTCGGTATATCAAATGTCAGAGGAGTTCAGTCCATATTCGCTATTTGGCTTAGATTCACACTGGTTTTCTTTCGATGTTGAATAATAAAGCGATGAAAAGGTAGTATTTGTGTTCACACTCTTGAGCGATTTTCCGAGATATTTTTGTTTTGGTTTGCTTGCTAAATCCAAGACGCTTCATAAACCTGTAGCGCCAACCAACTCCACCCTTGAAGTCTGCTAACTTCCACTGTAGTGCTTGATTAAGAGCTGTATCTGAATCATATCTGTATTAATTCCAATGCCATTTTGACGGTGTTCTTGGATCCATTTCAATAGGTCATCTTCTCGTTCTGGCCATTTTGCATCCAGCCCTCTGTTTGCACATTTAGTCTTGCTTTTTTTCGGTTTTTCTTTGCTAGCCCTCCATTCACGAGGGTTTCTTTGTTTTTTTTTTTTATTTGTTTCTGTTGGAGGAGCGTAACGCCACTCAGCTGCTCGGTTTCCGTGTTCTTCCACATATGCTGTTACTTTCAACTTATAGCCCGCATCAGAATATCTTATACTGTTTCTTATTACTAAATTAGTACTAACAAAAATAAACTAACAAAAATATTGTACTGTTACCGACAATACGAATCACTTTCAGTTCGAGTTCATTGTCACCGTAGAATGAATTGTGATGGAGAGGCGGGAGGGAGACAGTGTTAACAAGTTCTGAATCCCCGCTACTCATGTACGTCACATCGAAGCAGTGCTGCTGCCAGTCGAATCCAGTGTGGCCAGATAGAGACAGGTTCCTGCGGCACTGAATATATGGCCATTTTTAAAGCTGACGGGATTCTTTATATTAAATTCGAATTTAAGACGCATCTGAATCTTGGAAGCAATTTGTCTTAGAAAAAAGTGCCTCTCATAGTCCTTAAAATACTGTAGCCTTTAATGTATGCAAGTACAACAAACCCGCAACTTTTTTTGGGAAGCATGTGTGGGTACAAGTACAGCTAAGTTTGGAGTCGAAAAAGTGTTCCTGCTCTCATTTATTCTTACAGTCTCTGTTCCCAACTGAACGTATGCATCTGAACGTACGCGGGACTTCATTTTTTTCTTTTCCTTCACTCGTTCACTGTATTTCCGCCGTTCTTATGTCCATACTCCAGTTTGTCGAGTACGTTTATCAGTAAATGTATGATTGTTAATTATAGTTCTGATTTTTTTTCTTAGTTGAAAGGTTTCATCACACATATAAATTTCCTTTATGTGTTGATGGATTTCTGTAACGTATTTGTTTATGCTCTTCTTCGATACATGTAAGTTCAGAACCATTATTATGAAGCTGTTGTTAGTTATTTTGTGTAATTGATCATTGTAATCGCCTTTTTCTTTTGGAGTTGGTTGCTATCTTCATCAATCATGTCTGTTTCTTTCTCTGTTGTTTCAGATCATTTTGATTTGACATTTGCTACCAATTACGGCAGTTAACTACGCCTATAGTACTTGTGTGTTTAACATCGTGTGTTAAATGATTGTATTGCAGCTTTTGCTGAAAGAGATTGTGTAACCGACGTATTCCAAGTGAGTGTGCACGCTTTTTGCACATATACACCCATATCTTTATTTTAAATTTTGATTGACTAATTGTTCTATGCACTTCCAATCCATCCACATCTTGCGACTTCCTGCATGAAACTTGCAGCAATGTTCTGGCCGCAGTTTCGTATACTTCCTATATTGAGTAAACTGTCTGTTATCTATTATCGAAAATTAGAAGACGCTAGGCAGAGTAAAAATGAAATGATAATTAAACCAAGAGCCTACGCTGTCGGTAGGCGTTGATATATATCAACGGGGATAGTTGAAAATGTGTGCCCCGACCGGGACTCGAACCCGGGATCTCCTGCTCACATGGAAAACGCTCTATTCATTTTTTTTTTTCTCATTTTGTTCGATTTTGTCCGTTGCATTTGTTCGCTGCGGATGTCGCAGGACACGCGTTCAAGTTCAGTGCTGAGCCGTTGACTCAGTTTTTGTATTGCAGAGTGCAGCTAACCGTCTGACCGAACACGCTGAGCTACCGTGCCGGCATGATGATGAAGGACACACAACACATAGTCCCCTGCCGGGAATCGAATCCGGGCGATCCATCTGAGCCACCGAGGGCACAGAGGATATTGCGACTGCAGGGACTTATCCCTTGCACGCTCTCGGTGAGACCCACATTTCCAACTTAATGTCCACACACTACATTCGTAGTGCCCCTGCCCATTACACCCATTACTCGCAACAGACAATGTTACCGAGTCCCGTAAAAGTTCGGGCAATATGTGTGCATCTGCACAGAAGAAAAAGGTCAATGGCCGATTAGCCTTAACTATATGAAGATGCTATCTGTTCTTTTGGACATGTCCGAAAAAACAGATATCATCTTCATCTAGACAGAGTAAGTGAAATTTGGTTTCACACCCCCGCCAATAGTTATACGGTTAGTTTCATATTCTAATCACTCTCTCGAGAACTAAATGCGCGGATACGGCATGTTCTGTCTGCTTCTTCTTCTGTATCACCTGAAGAAACATATATGTATAAAGAAATGACAAGCAATAAGTAGCACAAAATAAATTTAATTTCCTTAGCTGTTTCTGGCACTTAGTGTCCTTCTTCAAATGGTTATCGTATTATTTGCAAGCGTCAACAATGAGGCGCGCACAGCAAGATGCCGCGGTCGATTGATTCATAGTGTCTGTAGAAAATTAATAACACTAATACTAATTTTGTACAGACGCTATGAACCACATGACTATCGAATTTTGCTGTACGCATCTTATTGTTGACATTCGCAAGTAATGAGATAGGTATAATCTTTTGAAAAAGGGCACTGAATGCCCGAAACCGGTAAAGAGATGAAATTTCTTTTACGCAGCTGTTTGCTTGTCATTTAGTTATATCCGCTACAGTTGCTGAGTATGAATAAAATACGAAATATACAAAGGTTGAAAGGTAGAGCTTAGGATATATCCAATAAATGAGAAGATCAAATGTAATCGACAAGGCTTGCAAGAACGTTTACAAAGAACGCCAGATTCAAGACCCCAAAATAAGCTTAAATTTTAAACTTCTGCGTACAAGATCCGTAGGAAGACCAAGAAAAAGATGGCTGGATACCTGCAAGACGGAACAGGTTTATGGTATGGACAATGATGAAAGAAAGAAGAAGAAGAGAAGCTATGTCGTTGAAAGTGCACGAAGCGTCTCCACCGAGTTGAGTACCTTCTTCTTATGCCCACTGGAACGTATCACCATTCGGCTCGAGCTGGAAAGCCGCAAGCGGGTGGACGCCTGGACGCTGACGAGCCCGTCACTCTGGACTGTTTGCCATGGCGATCGCTGGACGACCGGCAGCCATCGCAGAGAATCCTTCCGGCTTTGGCGGCCCCGTCCACGTCTCTCGTCTACAATTCAATCGAGCGGCTTTGGGCCGAAATGCGATGTATGATAACAGCGGGACGGGTCGAGACATAATCTCCGCCCGCTAATCGATAACGGGACGAAGCGCACCGGTGGCCAACTGTCCGCTTTCATTGCTAATGAGGCGGCGCGGTATTCAGCAACACGGTAAAGCTTATGTGTAATTAGAGAGCGCGCGACGGATTGTCCGCAGTAACTTAACATATGGGCGGTGTGCGGCGGTGAACTAATTATGTAATGCCGTCGAATGCAGTGGCCGGCAATGGAGTGCTTAATTTGTATTCCGGTGCGCCCGTGCATGGATTCACAGTCACTGGACTAGTGTACAGCTTACGCTGCTCTGAAAGATTTTCGGTGGTGACTTATTTATCCAACGTATAACATTCCGCGGTAAGTGTTATGGATGTTGGATGTAGGGCGATCATATTTACTTTACTGATAACATGGGTACAACCTAGGAAACGAAACTGTTAGTTTTACATAATTAAACTTGAAAAATGTTATGCACTTTGTGACGGTTCACCTAACTTGGTTGTTTATCCCAACGAGAGGAAACCGTGTAGTCTCGCAAGCACCATACTCGAACCTACTTGCAAGCAAAAATCGAGCTGGCAACTGGTTTAATCAAGGTTAATCATGAGTATGTAAGTGAAGAAGGAGGACCATGCTATAAATACAAAGTGAAGTGTCCAACCGCTGCTCGATATTTAAACTACACTACTGGCCATAAAAATTGCTACACCACGAAGACGGCGTGCTACAGACGCGAAATTTAACCGATAGGAAGAAGGTGCTGTGATATGCAAATGATTAGCTTTTCAGAGCATTCACACACGGATGGTGCCGGTGGCGACACCTACAACGTGCAGACATGTGGAAAGTTTCCTATCGATTTCGCATACACAAACAGTAGTTGACCGGCGTTGCCTGGTGAAACGTTGTTGTGATGCCTCGTTTAAGGAGGAGAAATGCGTACCATCACGTTTCCGACTTCGATAAAGGTCCGATTGTAGCCTATCGCGATTGCGGTTTATCGTATCGCGACATTGCTGCTCGCGTTGGTCGAGATCCAATGACTGTTAGCAGAATATGGAATCGCTGGGTTCAGGAGGGTAATACGGAACGTCGTGCTGGATCCCAACGGCCTCGTGTCACTAGCAGTCGAGATGACAGGCATTTTATCCACATGGCTGTAACGGATCGTGCAGCCATGTCTCGATCCTTGAGTCAACAGATAGGGACGTTTGCACGACAACAACCATCTGCACGAACAGTTCAACGACGTTTGCAGCAGCACGGACTATCAGCTCGGAGACCATGGCTGCAGTTACCCTTGACGCTGCATCACAGACAGGAGAGCCTGCGATGGTGTACTCAACGACGAACGTGGGTGCACGAATGGCAAAACGTCATTTTTTCGGATGAATCTCGGTTCTATTTACAGCATCATGATGGTCGCATCCGTGTCTGGCGACATCGCGGCGAACGCACATTGGAAGCATGTATTGGTCATCGCCATACTGGCGTATCACCCAGCGTGATGGTACGGGGTGCCATTGGTTACACGTCTCGGTCACCTCCTGTTCGCATTGACGGCACTTTGAACAGTGGACGTTACATTTCAGATGTGTTACGACCCGTGGCTCTACGCTGCACTCGATCCCTGCGAAACCCTACATTTCAGCACGATAATGCACGACCGCATGTTGCAGGTCCTGTACGGACCTTTCTGGACACAGAAAATGTTCGACTTCTGCCCTGGCCAGCACATTCTCCAGATCTCTCACCAATTGAAAACGTCTGGTCAATGGTGGCCGAGCAACTGGCTCGTCACAATACGCCAGTCACTACTCTTGATGAACTGTGGTATCGTGTTGAAGCTGTATGGGCAGCTATACCTGTACACGCCATTCAGGCTCTGTTTGACTCAATGCCCAGGCGTATCAAGGCCGTTATTATGGCCAGAGGTGGTTGTTCTGGGTACTGGTTCCTCAGTATCCATGCATACAAATTGCGTGAAAATGTAATCACATGTCAGTTCTAGTACAATATATTTGCCCACTGAATATCCGTTTATCATCTGCATTCTTCTTGGTGTAGCAATTTTAATGGCCAGTAGTGTATATATCGTGTGCCACAGATATGCGTGTACTTCGTCGTATAAAATTTTACTCTGAACTCGGAGTAAAAGAGTCCACTAACATTTTTCGTCATATTTCACCAGTTAACAAAATCGTCAATTATAAAAGGGTTATAAAATTAATATATTCTGTTATGTGAAAGGGCACTAAGGGCTTTAGACGAACGAGAGAGGGCACTGCGAACAAAGAAAGTGTCATTGACCAGTACGCCATGTTAGTTAGAAAGTATGCATCTCGACGCATACTGAGGGGAATATTTGCGATAAGAAAGCAGCAGTGAATCGCGTGCAAATTGTCAAAGCACTGGCTATTCTAAAAAATATTTTCATGAATGCTGTTAAGTCGACACTGACAGTGTAAGTGACTTGATGAGGTTTGTTTATAAGTACTGAAATGGGTTTCTCCGCCACAATACGCGTTTAGATACATCTCGTTAAAACTATACAAATGTTTTTTTCTGGTTCGTTTCTTGCTTACAGTACAAATGTGAGCTCCGTATACATCGTTCACTATGATTTTTCTCTTTCTCTCTGATGCTGTACATAGAACATAAGAGAAAGCGGCAGAACCATACATGGCGAACAATGAAAAACAAAAAGGCTTAGAGCAAAGTAAGGCAATAATAATTTCTCGGGTAGAAATTCATGCTGGCGAAAAAGGCAGTCAAAGTTGACTTAATCTCGAATTTTGTCAGCCGACGTCTTCTAGGAGGCGGGGATGATGACAGTTATCTTGCCATTGACTATCGATTGTTCTTCGCATCGTACTGCTGGCACCGGGCATCGTCTAACGTAATGATGCGGAAATAAAACAACGTGTGACCACGGCGGTTCGAGCGATTCCACAACAAGCGCTTGCTGACATTTGCCAACAGCTTTACAACCGATGTCAGAAGTGTGTTGTATGTAATGCTCATTACTTTGAAGGCCAGTAAAGAAATGTTGTTTGTAACTGTTTTTTCCTTTATTTTCTGGACCAATCACCGAACTGACGCACCTTGTAGACAGTACTCTTATAACTAGAGATACACTAAAAATGTAGATCTTTTTAGCTACACATGCTAGCAGCTTATAATTCAAAATCCACAAGTCTAGTAGAATCAGTAATGCAGAAGGAATCATCCTAAGCAAGAGTTAAAATTCCTTATCTTTCTAATAGGCATGTTATGCTGAGAGGGATAAATCTTTCACCCGTCATTTCGTAACTGTTTGATTTCATGATTTGTTAATGACACGATTTTGTTCTTTGTTTATCATATGTTGTACACGTACCAGTTCTTTGCAGAAGAATACAATGGAAAGTCTTAAACACTGTTACGAAACAGCAACTGTGTAATTCAGAACAGATTCAAAAAACAGGCAACCAGTTGCAAATAAATGTTTATTATCCCTTGACAATGGTTTCGATATTTATAAAAATACCTTGTTCAGAAGCATTGGCATTTTTACATCAAATGATGCAAAAGGCGTCACAGTATAAATTATTTGCTTAAGGCCGGCCGATGTGGCAGAGCGGTTCTAGGCGCCTCAGTTTGGAACCACACGACCGCTACAGTCGCAGGTTCGAATCCTGCCTCGGGCATGGATGTGTGTCATGTCCTTAGGTTATTTTGGTTTAAGTAGTTCTACGTTCTAGGGGACTGATGGTCTCAGATGTTAAGTCCCATAGTGCTCAGTGCCAAATGGTTCAAATGGCTCTGAGCACTATGCGACTTAACTTCTGAGGTCATCAGTCGCCTAGAACTTAGAACTAATTAAACCTTACTAACGTAAGGACATCATTCACATCCATGCCCGAGGCAGGATTGGAACCTGCGACTGCAGCGGTCGCTCGGCTCCAGACTGTAGCGCCTAGGACCGCTCAGCCACTCCGGCCGGCGCTCAGGGCCAATAGAACTATTTGAACCATTTGCTCAGTTACATGCATCTTACGTCAAAGACTAAGGCCAACTGCCAACAGTTAGTCTTTGACGTAAGATGCATGTAACTTACTCAAATATTTTATCTTGTGATGCCTATTACATCATGTGAGCTAATAAGCCAGTACTTGGTGAAAAAGATATTTTTCCAAATATCGAAACCATGGTTAAAGGATAATTAACCTTCATTTGCAACTGGTTGGCTGATTTTTCAATCTATTCACACTGGAAAGTTTTGTTTTATTTTTCACTTGTAATTAGCAACCTCTGTCTTTCCCATTACTATGTCCTGATTTCTTTTTACACGTGATGCAGAAGCATGAGCTTGTGTTTTCGAATATTCACAGTAGATTAGAAACGTTTCGTTCCCCATAAGTCGCCATATTCACCTTCAGATTTACGCTTCTCTGCTGCCGGTTTGAATTCCAGGTATGTCCAGGTAAGTAACACGTAACGAATCGTGTGCCTTCCCAGTTTTTCTGTACGTCCAGTAAACAGCACACCGCGAATTGTGTCTTTCCTGGTTTTCCTGCTTCAGTCGACTGCCTAGCAGAGTTTCGCCATTCTCTTCCCCTTGGGAAAAAGCAAGTCGCCGTCTTTATGGGCTGTGCGGAGGCTGGTTTTTTGGAGAAATTCTTTCTGCAGACCCCGACGTGTGAATATGGTTGTTACCTTGAAGCATGGTCTTAATACGAGGGCAAATCAGCATGTCTTGATCCCTATTTTTGTAATCTGAAAAAGTACATTAATTGCAAATATACTTACAATTCTACGTACGTTACACTATTTTTCCCTGTGGTCCCCACGCCGTTCAGACATTTGTCCCATCGCAGCACCAAATTTGAGCTTCCCATGTGCTAGGATATGTCCTGTTAGTACTGGAACGACCGTCGGACTGCTGCTGGGCTTCATCGTTGCACGAGAATCGCTATCGTACCAGCAACTCTTCAGTGAATCGCAAACTTGGAAATTACCAGCGAAAAGGTCCTATTTGTATGGTGGTTGGTCGAGACTCTCCCAGTGGAATGACTGGAGCTTCTCGGCGGTTTTGATTGCCGCGTGTGGCCTCGCATTGTCGTGGAGGATAAAAAAATGGCTGTGAGCATTATGGGACTTAACTTCTGAGGTCATCAGTCCCCTAGAACTTAGAACTACTTAAACCTAACCAACCTAAGTATGTCACACACGCCTATGCCCGAGGCAGGATTCGAACCTGCGAAAGTAGCGGTCGCGCGGTTCCAGATTGTAGCGCCTAGAACCGCTCGACCACCCCGGCCGGCATCGTGGAGGATAACCACGTAATCCACACCGAAAATCCATCAGTGCTTCTTACTAGTGGCAGCCCGCAGACGTGAGGGTGTGGATAACTGCCTGAATTGGTGGTAGCACCTAGTGGCATGAAATTCAGCAGGAGGGGTCGCAGCGATCCCACAAGACTGTTACCATCACTGGCACTGGCCCTGAACGGATTGTTTCTCACAGGCGAACTCGAATGAATCCACAACATGCTCTGCTGCTTTGATTCCAGCATGAAATACACTATCTACGTTTCATCGCCAGTAACAGTGCGGTCCAGCAAACTTTCCCTCTTCTTGGCGTATTGGGCAGCTGATTCAGTGAAGCCATCATTCGCTTGCCTATCACGATGTCATCAACTGCATAGGTGCCCACTGACGTGAAACCTTCGAGTACCCTACGAACCTGTGAACAATGTCGTAAACAGTACCATACGAAACGCCAAACTCCCGGTAAATGTCCCTGAGGTGCACAAGCCGATCCGCTTTCACCATTCCATCCATGCGGGAACTATTGTCGTCAGCCAGCGATGAACGTTACCTTCCCAAGCACTCATTGTCATAGAACTCTTTCACCGCCTTTTGCGAGCTTATGAGAGCACCACCTCACTCTACTCGAACCTAAAAACTTTCTTCCACACTTCCCTGTGAGTGGCGATAGACACATGTCCCTTGTTCCATAGAAACGAACCGTACTTCGTTGCTCCTACGCCGCGAATGCGTGAAGCACCTGACAGCAGCGTCTTACCGTGGAGCTACCGTTAGCTAAGTTCCACCGCTGAGATTGGATTCTTGGACTTCTTTTAGACAGCCGTAATTATGGAAAAGACATAGGGAAATGACTTTCTGATTGTCCGTCCTATGAGTCGAGTTTCGCTGTTTGAGTTTGGGTGATGTTAGACTTGGAAGGTTCAGCACTCTCAGTTTCATTTATCGTCCAGTTAGGTATTTCAATAACATTCGCGAGTCGATACCAACACATTCGTGTGCATCTTAAGATCTTGTGTTCAGGCTTCGTTCTTCCACAGTATCTATCCATGTGGTTGTGTCGTACAGACAGTTGTCAGTTTCGCATCTCGCGTCTTGTCTTCGTTACTCAATGCTGTTAGTTTAGCTGAGTGTTAATTCAGTGAAATTCTTAATGATAACGAAATCCCAGTAGTGGAGAGGACTTAGTACCTTCCATGCGTGATGGCGCCAACTGTGTTCCTGTATAGTATCGAAATCCGTTTATTAATTTTTCTCCTCATCGCTTTTAGAATGCTTTACCATATTAATTCAAATTGTAGCTGTTAATTTTCATTCTCAAAGCAAAGCTTTTGGTAGAATCACGTCCATCCTTTTTGTGGTACTGCTGGAGACCATGAGGCGTCAAACCTGTTTTACGGTGAATAACCTCTTTTACCAAAGATAATTCGATTCTAAGTATATAAAGACCCGCCCCCCTCCCCCCCATGAACCATGGTCCTTGCCGCTGGTGGGGAGGCTTGTGTGCCTCAGCCATACAAGTAGCCGTACCAAAATTGCAACCACAGCGGAGGGGTATCTCTTGAGAGGAGAGACAAAAACTTGGAATCTGAAGAGGGGCAGCAGCCTTTTCAGTAGTTGCAGGGGCAACAGTCTGGATGATTGACTAATCTGGCCTTGTAACACTAACCAAAATGGCCTTTCTGTGGTGGTACTACGAAGGGCTAAAAGCAAGGGGATACTAAATCCGTTACTTCTCCCAAGGGCACGTAGCTTTACTGTATGGTTAAATGATGATGGCGTCCTGTTGGGTAAAATATTCCGGATGTAAAATAGTCCCCCATTCGGATCTCCGGGCAGGGACTACTCAAGAGGACGTCGTTATCAGGAGAAAGAAAACTGGCGTTCTACGGATCGGAGCGTGGAATGTCAGATCCCTTAATCGGTCAGGTAGGTTAGAAAATTTAAATAGGAAAATGGACAGGTTAAAGTTAGATAAAGTGGGAATTAGTGAATTTCGGTAGCAGGAGGAACAAGACTTCTGGTCAGGTGAATACAGGGTTATAAATACAAAATCAAATAGGGGTAAGGCAGGAGTAGGTTTAATAATGAATAAAAAATAGGAGTGCCGGTAAGCTACTACAAACAGCATAGTGAACGCATTATTGCCGCCAAGATAGACACGAAGCTAACGCCTTCTGCAGTAATACAAGTTTATATGCCAACTAGCTCTGCGGATGACGAAGAAATTGACGAAATGTATGATGAGGTAAAATAAATTCTTCAGATAGAGAAGGGAGCCAAAAATGTAATTGTCATTGGAGACTGGAATTCGATAGTAGGAAAAGGAAGAGAAGGAAACGTAGTAGATGGATATGGATCGGGGGTAAGAAACGAAAGAGGAAGCCGCCTGATAGAGTTTTGCACGGAGCATAACTTAATCATATCTAACATTTGGTTCAAGAATTATGAAAGAAGGTTGTATACATGGAAGAAGCCTGGAGATACTAGAAGGTATCAGATAAATTATATAATGGTAAGACAGTGATTTACGAACCAGGTTTTAATTTGTAAGACATTTCCAGGGGCAGATGCGGACTCTGCACAACCTATTGGTTATGAACTGCAGATTAAAACTAAAAGGTGGGAATATAAGGAGATGGGACGTGGATAAACTGACTAAACCAGAAGTTGAACAGCGTTTCAGGGAGAGCATAAGGGAACAATGGACAGGAATGGGGGAAAGAAATGCAGTAGGAGAAGAATGGGTAGCTTTGAGGGATGTAGTAGTGAAGGCAGCAGACGAACAAGTTGGTAAAAAGACGAGGGCTAGTAGAAATCCTCGGGTAACAGAAGATCTATTGAAATTAACTCATGAAAGGAGAAAATACAAAAATGCAGTAAATGAAGCAGACCAAAAGGAATACAAGCGTCTCAAAAATGAGATCGACAGGAAGTCCAAAATGGCTAAGCAGGGATGGGTAGATGACAAATGTAAGTATGTAGAGGCTTATCTCACTAAGGGAGAGATAGATACTGCCTACAGGAGCTCAGATGGAAACCCAGTTCTAAGCTAAGAAGGGAAATTAGAAAGGTGAAAGTACAGAGGGTCTATACAAGGGCGATGTACTTGAGGACAATATTATGGAAATGGAAGAGAATGTAGATGAAGATGAAATGGGAGATATGATACTGCGTGAAGAGTTTGACAGAGAACTGAAAGACCTGAGTCGAAACAAGGCCCCTGGAGCAGACAACATTCCATTAGAATTACTGACAGCACTGGGAGAGCCAATCTTGACAAAACCCTACCATCTCGTGAGCAAGATGTATGAGACAGGCGAAATATCCTCAGACATAAAGAAGAATATAATAATTCTAATCCGAAAGAAATCAGGTGTTGACAGATGTGAAAATTATCGAACTATCAGTTCATAAGTCACAGCTGCAAAATATTAACGCGAATTCATTACAGAGGAAGGGAAAAACTAGTAGAAGCCGATCTCGGGGAAGATCAGTTTGGATTCTGTAGAAACATTGGAACACGTGAGGCATTACTGACCCAACGACTTATCTTAGAAAACAGATTAAGGAATGGCAAACCTACATTTCTAGCATTTGTAGACTTAGAGCTTTTGACAATGTTGACTGGAATACTCTCTTTCAAATTCTGAAGGTGGCAGGGGTAAAATACAGGGAGCGAAAGGCTATTTACAATTTTTACAGAAACCAGATAGCAGTTATAAGATTAGAGGGGGAAGCAGTGGTTGGGAAGGGGGTGAGACAGAGTTGTAGCCTCTCCCCGATGTTATTCAATCTGTATATTGAGCAAGCAGTAAAGGAAAGAAAAGAAAAATTCGGAGTAGGTATTAAAATCCGTGGAGGAGAAATAAAAACTTCGAGGTTCGCCGATGACATTGTAATTCTGTCAGAGATAGCAAAGGACTAGGAAGAGAATTTTAACGGAATGGACAGTGTCTTGAAAGGAGGATATAAGATGAACATCAACAAAAGCAAAACGAGGATAATGGAATGTAGTAGAATTAAAACGGGTGATGCTGAGGGAATTAGATTAGGGAATGAGACGCACAAAGTAGTAAAGGAGTTTTGTTATTTGAGGATCAAAATAACTGAGGATGTTCGAAGAACAGAGGATATAAAATGTGGACTGGCAATGGGAAGGAAAGTGTTTCTGAAGAAGAGAAATTGTTAACATCGAGTATAGATTTGTCAGGAAGTCTTTTCTGAAAGTGTTTGCATGGAGTGTAGCCATGTATGGAAGTGAAACATGGACGATAAATAGTTTGGACCAGAGGAGAATAGAAGCTTTCGAAATGTGGTGCTAGAGAAGAATACTGAAGATTAGATGGGTAGATCACGTAACTAATGAAGAGGTGTTGAACAGAATTTGGGGGAAGTGGAGTTCGTGGCACAACTTGACTAGAAGAAGGGATCGTTTGGTAGGACTTGTTCTGAGGCATCAAGGGATCACCAATTTATTATTGGAGGGCAGCGTGGAGGTTAAAAATCGTAGAGGGAGACCAACAGATGAATCCACTAAGCAGATTCAGAAGGATGTAGGTTGCGGTACGTACTGGGAGATGAAGAAGCTTGCACCGGATAGAGTATAATGGAGAGCTGCATCAAACCAGTCTCAGGACTGAAGACCACAACAACAAGTATATAACAAACACCTGTCTCAGTAATATCGAGCTCTTGTAACAAATTTTAGTGGCCTTAACGAACTTTGCTACCACGACTAGGACCCTTTTCTTTATCCATTCGTATACTTCAACCTAACCACGTGACACTAGGTGTCCCGAACAGAATGAACGCTCACACGCATGGTGGCACTTTTCTTGAACAGATAATAAGGGAATATTTAAATTTTTAGCGGACGTGCCAAACTTGGAGCTTTTGTTCGTGCTGACCCATATAATTATGTTAACCAATGTCCTCTCGTGTGCATAAATGACCATAGTAATCAAAGGTTTATCCTTTATGTTAAGATAGGTCTTTTATTATGAATTGAAATTTCAGGTAAAAACAATTGATTAATATGTCAACTAATTTTTAGTTTAAGACACGTCCTGGAAGACATCCACATTTTAGGAACATTCGAGAGATGCACTGTATTCACATGCGTGTAATGAATTTCAGTAGAATCGGTCACTGTACGCTCGTGCGCGATCACAAACGTTTCCGTTGCATAATTGTATTGTGACTTGGCAAGACAGCCCAGTCACTATGAGAGGAAGCCGAACGGCACGCGTTTAAGGTCACGCAGGCTGGCGTGAGGTCTGGAATAGGTCAGGGATATGAGACTAGCAAAAATAGTACGTATCTGTTGGAATACTTAACTTTAATCCATAATTGGTGAACATCGGTCGGACGGTACATGCAGCACAAGATAAATAGCAGTTGATAATGGCGCCTTGCTAGGTCGTAGCAAATGACGTAGCTGAAGGCTATGCCAACTATCGTCTCGGCAAATGAGAGCGTAATTTGTCAGTGAACCATCGCTAGCAAAGTCGGCTGTACAAGTGAGGCGAGTGCTAGGAAGTCTCTCTAGACCTGCCGTGTGGCGGCGCTCGGTCTGCAATCACTGATAGTGGCGACACGCGGGTCCGACGTATAACCGGACCGCGGCCGATTTAAAGGCCACCACCCAGCAAGTGTGGTGTCTGGCGGTGACACCACAAATTGTATTATCAAAAGTACTACAGTTTAATCTTTTAATTTACTTCGATTCAGCACAAGCATTGCACGCACCGTGGGAGACGTTTATACTTTAATGAGAACAGAGATAACATAGATTCCCTATTGTGATTGTAAAGGTTGTGCACAAACCCATTTAACATGGTAAAAGAGGGGACTCCATAGAAGAAGACGGCCGGACGCTGTGTTAAAATATACCGTTAAGTGGTTCCCCAGTGAAACGTAAATGATCAGTAGCAGACAGTGTTTATTTTATTGCTTCATAACTATTGGTATCAAGGCATTACAATTTTGAAAACGAGCGTATCTCTTTTAATGGTATTGGACATATAAAAGAAGATTTTCAATTTCTAAAGCACACAGCGAGCAAGTTGACTGTGAAAACCTTGACCAAGCTTCAGTAGGAAGTTTATCTAAATCAAATGACTTTAAAAATGTTGTGGAACAACATCCTCCATGGAAACAGTAAAAATTGTTACACAGATACAGCTTGTTAAAAGAGCAGAATTGGACTGAAAATTTATTCACGATTGCTGCTGTCAATTACGTTTAGAACTCAAAGATTGATGTTACTGCATACTGAATTCTTTTCTGAGTCTCTGATAGCTTTATTAATGAGCAATAAAGTCGTTTTACTTCTAGTATTTTTACTGTGGACATAACTATTCTTCCCAAACTGTGATGGATTTTTCGCGACGAATTTCATAACGGAGATTACGTGTTATGAGAGAGTAAATAAAGTGACTATGTTTTGAAGAGGTGTCTACGAGATTATTGTGGGTAAACACCACGTATTGTTCACACTGCTAGGTTTTGTGCAACCAAAAATTACGCCATAAGATATTACTGAGCAGAACTAGGCTAAATCAGTTAACTGTCATAAAATTAAAAAAACCCGTCGAGGAAGATGGACCAACAAGTGTTGTAGACTAATATTTAGCAGAATCTTAAACGTAGCGGTTGCAAATAGTAGCAAAAACCTTAAGTGATGGCACAGTATTACTGAAATATTAAATGCATAAATACTGTCACCTTTGACTGTTACAAATACTTACTTATAAAATTTACCATTTCAATTTCAGCCTTTTCCCGCTTTTAAATGTATCATAGAGAAACTGTTCATCTCAAATTTTAAAACATTTGGACACTGTATGTGTGGTGAAATACAGCTCCATCGAGAGATTGTAGGAGGCTATGCACGTATCTTCCCCGTTTTGGTACAACTGAATGAAGCATTCCATTGGCTCACTGCAGAATAATATACTGATTACAATTCATATGGTTTGTTATCCTAACTACTTTCCTTTGTGTTAAAATATCTTGAAAACAGTGAAGAAGCTGGCAGCAGTCATGTATCAAATCCTGTAAAACAAAATGCAACAGACTAATGCAGCAGCCCACATATGTACAGGTACTGTGATGAGGGTACATGATGTCGTTGTGCAACTCCTTCATGGTATTTAGTGAACCTATAAACGACGTGCTTATCAGCCATGTCTTCATCAGTAAAAACATTCGTACTGATTTGTATAATTATTAATACTCAAGGAACCTGACCGTAATAAACCATCTGGAATGGAACTGAGCAGCACTGAATGCTAACTAGGGGGAGAACAATAAAGGGTAATTAGTGTTTTTAGCAACCGTGAAAGGAACGAGATTTTTTTCCAAACAAGAAAACGCATATCGTCGACATTTGCACTTGTGACTTAGTTACGGGTGACTATTTTTGGAGAAAATGTTCGTTTGATCCCAGGCGAGACCAACGAAATGGGACGTAATTACTATAATATTTTTAGGGTAGTGACGTAATTACACTGATATTTGCGGGGAAATGTTTACTTTAAAATGTTTAAAAGTTTAACGAAAAAGTTAATGATTAATTGTGAAGCTATTAACTATTTATTCCACCAACGTTCGGCTTGTGAGCCACCACGTGCGTCAGGACGCATAAAAAAGATGAATAAGGCAAGAAAAACAATACCGGTAGAACTTCCCAGTATGTAGCTGGATTTCAAATTATTGTCATCGTCATTGTCCAGGGGCCAAACAATGCATCCGTCAAAATTAACCCTAAATGAAGGAGTCATAATTTATTAAAATTACAGAAACGCAATGAATGTATTCACGAAAAAGCAGACGAAACGTCCTTTCACACTGGTCACAAAAATTTATTACTAAAATAGTATTCGTCAGTGCGAGAACGTAAGTAAGTCGACCGGCATCACGTTTTCACTTAACTTTTAGAGAAGTCACGAAAATTATTCTCAGTGTTTCGCCACACTTCTAAGTTGAAGTTACGTAATCTGGAACTAACGATATTTCTAACTGTAACTGCAGATCACCATCAAAATTATCTGCAGAATAGTTCATAGATGTTTAGACAAAGTCACTTAACCGAGTATTATTCAAAATCAAAACGCTGAACGACGTTTCAAATTATTTTCTATCGTCACTAGCGAAATATTTACAGGTCTCTACCAACCGTTAATGCGAAGTGAATTTCGTCTGACAACGAACGCCTTGAGTGTGAGATTGCAAAAAGCCAGTGATATTTGCGGCATTCGACGCCCCACGTATTGTCTACCATGCAGTTGGGTAGTAATGGCAAGAGACAGCGGGACTGTAGGTATCCAATGCTAAGCACAGCTTGATTCTACGCTCGGAGCGTAGTTGAACTGGCTAATCGACGCGAAACAAGCAACAGTGCTACAGAACAGTGATGTTGATACAAAAAAAAACATTGCGCTATGTTTACAAGAAGAGTTGCCAAAGTTGTCGTTTCATTAGAAAGGAACCCAAGGAATTTTGCAGAGTGATAGACAAGATAAAATATTAGCGTTTTGCAAGATGAGTCATTGGACTGTGTGGTGTAGTATACGTTCGAATTGGAAGACGTAAGATTTGTAAATTTCAAACAAAGCATGAACTTGACAATGAACTGCAAACTGCAGAATAGGCCTGAAAATTTGTACGTGAGATAAACAGACTTATCCCATCGTTCAGTGAGGAATCTGTTTTCAACTCCGACCAGTCGGGATTTGAAAAGGAAATGCATGTGAAAGGAATAATGGAAATTAGAGATACGAAAAGAGGTGTGTCAACATCAACCGACATCAATATCTTAACGTGTCCGTATTCAATCATGCCGACCGACTATTAATCCGGATGGTGCAGGGGACAGGGTCGCGTTTGTCGCTATCGGTGTGTATGTGGCTGCCAGCCGCGGAGACACTCTGGCGATGCAGTGGCGGTGTGTGAGTACACGGCCGCTGCAGCGCGTGCCTGCGTGCGAATGGCGGTCGTTGGGGACGAGTAGCGTTTGAGCGTGTGGGTTGGTGAATTATGCGTGGGACGCGCCCCGCCGACAGATAAAGCGAGGGTGGCGCCCCCCGGCGGCGGCAGGCGACTGCGACAGGCACCCCACGTGACTGAATGCAGAAACCAAGCGGCGCGCCGTGCTGCGGTCGCGGTGGTGGGCTTTAATGGTTAGGTTAGCACCGCTCTTCCCGTACCTACTGGCCGTGCTGTATACGAGTGTTCCTCTCGGCACTCGGCACTCACCTCACAGGCACATGCGCACAGTCTAATCAGAGGAATCCGGACACCTAACAGTAACGTGGAGTGTATCCATCCCTCCCCGTTAGGACAGCTTGAATGCTAGGGACATTTTCAAGGAGGTATCCGAATATCGGTGGGGACCCGCCAGGGTAGCCGAGAGCGCTAACGCGCTGCTTCCTTGACTCGGGTAGGCGCGTCAGCCCCGGATCGAATCCGCCTGGCGGATCGCCGATGAGAGCCAGTGTGCTGGCCAGACTGGATGTGGTTTTTAGACGGTTTTCCACATCCCGCTAGGTGAATACCGGGCTGGTCCCCACATTCCGCCTCGGTTACACAGCTCGCAGACATCTGAACACATTCATACTATTTCATGGATTCCACTAGACACAGACAGTTGGGGTTTGCTAATTCCGTCCTGGGAAGGGCACAGGGTGGCGGCAGGAAGGGCATCCGGCTACCCCTTACCATTAACATGCCAAATCCGATTAACCATGGACGACCCTGCGTAACTGCGGGACAAGGCGCAAGCGATAGATAGAATAGAATCCGAATATCGATGGAGCAATGACATACCATTCTACCTCAAGAACCAAAACCAGTGGAGGCAGAAAGAGTTGCATGCTGGAGTTTGGAGCAAAGTCGATGTCCAAACCCTTTCCAAAGGTGGCCTATTGGGTACATTCAGGACATTATGCAGGCCAGTTCACTTCATGAATGTACCCATTCCCTTATAACAGGATGCATCATCATCTTAGTACAAACAGATCTCCAAACTGTTCCTCTGCTGAAAAATATGTCCATATACTTCTGCAATTAGTGTTTTCTTAAGCTCAATAAAGAAACCATCCACCCTAACCACGGAAAAGAAACCATACTGTAACACTGTACTTGCCTATTGACGCTACAAATGGTGGCAGTGAACATTCTCCAGGATTCCAACAAACACTTACATCGAATTGTCAGAGAATATATCGTGATCCAGAAATCAAAATAACTCGTTTCTAGTCATCCACTATTCAATGGCTTTGCTCTTTACACAACCACTGCAGAAATGTGAGGCTGGGTACAATGCAAAGAAATACCTTTGCTATTCATCGAATCTGGTCTGATTCCCAGAAATGTATGTCTCGTCGACATACTGAGAACATACTCCTAAAAATGTCAGGTGAAGCACTTCATCTAGCTAAAGGCGTTGGACCTTTCATTTTGTTTTTTTTTTTTGTTTTTTTTTGCAATATCTGTAAACTTGATTGGGTGTATATCAGTTACAGGCCATATCACATGAAACTCGTTTCTACGAAGGAATCCAGTCTCTAGCTGTCCTTAGTTAGAAATAACTTTCCCCACACAATCTTTCGTTATCTTCTTGGAGTGCAATATAATACCTCTGCTATTCATCGAAGATCCATCACAGAAAGCGAAAATCCCCTGTTTGCAAAATCGAGAACTCCCATCAGTAGAGCCTGTTCTTCATTAGCACTACCAGGTGGCTGACCACCTTGTGTTTTACCATGACGACCATGAACGCGGTTTGTCGGGGTTCCTTTGGGAATTTTATGTACTCAGCTAGACTTGTTAATGCTTACTTTCCAGTTCAGAATCTCTATTAGACGCGGGTCAGAAACATTCATGCTGTATTTCTTCAATTCACCCGATTACGTCTGACCACATGTGGCATTTTCACATTGACAACCGTTACGATGTAAGCTGTGTGATGCAACAAACGGAACTACAGCTTATGTAACAAACTCCTGTTAACGTACAGACACGTGAGGAAACGACGTCTTCAATCCACCACTATACTGTTATAGGCATTTGTTACTGCATCCACTGTGCCATTGTTGCTGCGTTCATTTTCTCACTTTCTTATTACATTCGTGAATGTTTGTCCATAAGAGAACTGTTCGAGAAAAGCTGGTCAATTTCACCCAGGTTACTCAGGTGATCAGTTTCATTCCGATACCACCAACAGTTTGCAAAGTCTGCAAGCAGAACTAGTAGACACTGGATTTGTTGCGTGAGGAACGTAACTAACAAATTAAGAGTCGTGGAGGATATTTTGGTAGTAGATACCGTCAAATTGGGTGAAGTTGACGCCGGGTTTAGGTGACCGAAAAGTTCAAAATGGTTCAAATGGCTCTGAGCACTATGGGACTTAACATCTGAGGTCATCAGTCCCCTAGAACTTACAACTACTTAAACCTAACTAACCTAAGGACATCACACACATCCATGTCCGAGGCAGGATTCGAACCTGCGACCGTAGCAGTCGCGCGGTTCCGGACTGCAGCGCCTAGAACCACGTGGCCACAACGGTCGACGAAAACTTCAATAAACATTTTATGTTACATATTTACACACTGGCGACGAAAATTCCTTTATTTTAGTTGTTATGATTACTTTTCGACAATTCTTAATCCGTGCTAACATCTAAATGTATAGGATTCCTAATGTCTATCTGAATACTACACACATCAAAAAAAGTTTTGCATCACCTCGGTTCCGAGAGAACCTATACAGAAAATTGGAGTAGAGATCAACATAGACATCATTTCCTTCCTTTTTATTGCTCATAAGAACCACACATTGCATGTTGTACCACCATACAGCGGTGGTGGTCTAGACTGCTGCACACACCAGTACCTCTAATAACCAGTAACACGTCCTCTTGCATTGATGCATGTCTGTATTCGTCATGGCATACTATCCACAAGCCAATCAAGGCACTGTTGGTCTAGATTGTCCCACTCCTCAACGGCGATTCGGCATAGATCCCTCAGAGTGGTTGGTGGGTCACGTCATCAATTAACAGCCATTTTCAATCTATCCCAGGCATGTTCGATAGGGTTCATGTCTATAGAACATGGTGGCCATTGTAGTCGAGCGATCTCGTGATCGTGAAAGAAATTATCCACAAGATGTGCACGATGGGGGCGCGAATTGTTGTCCATGAAGACGAATGCCACTCCAATATGCTGCCGATATGGCTCCTCTATCGGTCGGAGGATGGCATTCACGTATCGTACAGACTTCCATGTCCACCAGCGGCGGACGTCGGCCCCTAATAATGCAACGCCAAAACAGCAAGGAACCTCCACCTTGTTGGAGTCGCTGGACAGTGTGTGTAAGGCGTTCAGCCTGACCAGGTTGCCTCCAAACACGTCTCCGACGATTGTCTGGTTGAAGGCATATGCGACAGTCATCGGTGAAGAGAACATGACGCCAATCCTGGGCGGTCCATTCGGCATGTTGTTGGGCCCATCTGTACTGCGCTACATGGTGTAGTGGTTGCAAAGATGGACCTCACCAAGGACGTCGGGAGTGAAGCTTCGAATCAAGCAGCCTCTTGCGCACAGTTTGAGTCGTAACAAGACGTCCTGTGGCTGCACGAAGAGCATTATTCAACATGGTGGCGTTGCTGTCAGTGATCCGCCGAGCCATAATTCGTAGGTAGCGGTCTACTACTACAGTAGTAGCCCTTGGGAGGCCTGAGCGAGACCTTTCATCGACAGTTCCTGTCTCCCTGTATCTCCTCCATGTTCGAACAACATCCTGACAAGCCTGGACACTTCCCTTGTTGAGAGCCCTTCCTGGCACTCACTAACAATGCAAACTCGATCGAACCGCGGTATTGACCATCTAGACATGGTTAAGACAACATGAGCTGTGCATCTCGTTCCTGGTGGGATGACTGGAACTGATCGGCTGTCTTTTTTTTTCCTTTATTGTATTTTCCATTCCCCATGATGGGAGGGCTGGCAGCAGCATAAGCGCTGCTCTTCAGCCGAGAGACATAACAAGTAGACAGGACGACATTTAAAACAATATAAAGAAGATAACACGGAGCACTATAGAAACAAAAAAGACGGAACATAAGGAAAGAAAACAAAACAATGCGGTGTCTGTTAAAATTGAGGTAAAAATCTAAAAAGCATTTTACAGAAAATATCACACACTGGATTAAAGGGCACCAGGCAATGTACGGCCAGAGGATAAAATGTCGCAGAACCATTAAAACAGCCACGTGGCGGACGACGTAGCACGTAACAATCATGGACACAGACAGGTCGAACACACAATTAAAACCACTGGATAATGGCACCAAAACACAACACTACCGTAGCACATTTGTTAATGAATAAAAAATTGGGAGGATCTGCCAGGGGGGCGGGGACAGTGACGAGGGAGAAGGAGGCAAGAAGGAGGGGGGGAAAGGGGGATGAGGTGGGGGCAGGGGCAGGAAGGGACGGAAGAGGAAAACAGCCAAGGAGGATGTGCAGTGTCTCAGGGGGAAGGAGGGAAATCCGCTGTGGGAGAAGGAGGGGGGACGAAAAGGAAGGACCTTGGGAGGGAGGAGGAACAAAGCCACGTTACACTTGGAATGAAGTGCAGATGTCATGGTGAAGTTCAACATCCAGGAGGGGGAGGTGCTGCAAATTGCGCTGATGGAGGAGATGGTGGGTGTAGAGGTGGATAGAGGGAGGGATACAGCGATAGAGGTGCAGCAATGGGCGGGGGAGGTGAGGAAGAAGGAAATCAGCAGTGCGGAGATAAAGCATGCAGACAGTGTGAAGGATGCAGAGATGTTGGAGGTAAAGGAGGAGGTGGGGGAAAAGGATGAGGTCATACAGGAGTAGTGTGGGGGAAGGAAGGCAGATATGGAAGGCAAGGCAGAAGGCATGGCATTCTGGAATTTGGAGGGCCTTATGAAAGTGGGGGAGATGGAGACCCAGGAAATGCGAGAATAACAAACAGATGAGGGATTTGTAGGGTGGAGGATGGTGGAAGGATGCAATCCCCATGTCCAGCCAGACAGGAGTTTCAGGAGGTAGAGGCAGGAATGGGCTTTCTACTGGAGGGTCAGGAGATGAGGGGTCCAAGTGAGGTGACGTTCAAGGGTGAGGCCAAGGGATCTCAGGGTGAGGGTGAGCTGGATGGCATGACCATAAATGGAGAGGTAGAAATCGTGGAGATGGAAGGTGGTGCGGCCTATGGTGACTGCCTGGTTCTTGGAGTGGTTGATACGAAGGAACCACTTGTTACACCAAGTGAAGAATGGGTCAGGGTGGGTTTGAAGGGTGCATTGGGACTATTGAAGGGTAGGACACAGAGCCAGGAAGGCGGTGTCATCAGCATATTGGAGGAGATGGGCCGGAGAGGGTGGCTTTGGCATATCGGCAGTGTACAGGAGTTAGAGGAAAGGGGAGATGACAGAGCCCTTGGGGGACACCAGCAGTGAGATAAAAGATATAAGAGTTGATGTCTTGGAGGGTGACATAGGAAGGACGGTGTGAGAGGAAGGAAGCGTCCCAACGGACAAAATTGAAAGGCAGGCCATAGGTTAGGAGTTTAAAGAGGAGACCAGGATGCCATACGCAGTTGTAGGAATTTGGGAGGTCGAGGGACACACAAATGGCGGAGCTACGGGAGTTAAGCTGGAGGGAGAGAAGGTGGACGAGGTTAAGGAGCTGGTCTTCGGCGGAGAAGATGGGATGGAAGCTACACTGGGTAAGGGGGAGGAGGTGGTTTTGATTAAGGTGCTGGTGGATACGACAGGAGAGGATGGATTCGAAGACCTTGCTGAAAACAGAGGTGGGGTAGATTCGACGATAGGAAGAGGTGACAGAAGTGGGGTTCGTTGGGTTGGAGGATTAAGAGGACACAGGAAGTCTTCCACAGGTTGGGGTAGAAGCCGGTAGAGAGGATGACGTTGAATAGATTGGTAAGGACAGTTAGGAAGGAGAAGATCGGCTGTCGTACCCCCCTTCGTCTAATAGGCACTGCTCATGCATGGTTGTTTACATCTTTGGGAGGGTTTAGTGACATCTCTGAACAGTGAAAGGGACTGTGTCTGTAATACAATATCCTCTGTCAATGTCTATCTTCATGAGTTCTGGGAACTGGGGTGATGCAAAACCTTTTTGGATGTGTGTAATTGTATTCAGAAATACTGATTTTTTACCTTTTTTAATTAGTTAGAACTTTTATTTTTGTGACTAACACAAAACGACTTAGTTACATCTTGCTTACGGTGTGCAGTGACCATTCACAATAAAAATTAGAGCAAATACAGAAGTTAATATATTAAGAAGTTAATGTATTATACCTTTCTTTTTGAAGACACGTAAATGAAACATTGCAAATTGTTGATGGAATCGGGATGAAATTGATCACCTGAGTAACATGGGTGAAATTCTCAAGCTTTTCTCGAGTGGATCTTTTATGAACAAACATTCACGAATGCGGCAAGAAGGTGAGAACATGAACGCAGCAGAAATGACAGCTTCCAAATCACGACGATCGGTTAGACAGTAGGTTTCTTTCTATTATCAATGAAAAAAATATATATGAGGAAAACGTTATGTGTGCATTCTTTAGATTGTTGTATATAACGGTTCCGGTTTGCCTGTATGACTCATAACTGCATCCAGGAGTGGGAGAGTGGCCGTAACGCTTCACAATTTTTCCTAGAATATTTTTGACCGCAAGATGATGTTTGAAAGAACATTTCTAGTTTCCCAAACGACCTTTTGCTCAAAAGAAGGTTTTCGTTGCCATAAACATTGAGAAGCTAAGAAGAATTTGTTTATGTAAAATAAACTGTTTCTTGACGATAATTATATTTTATTTTTTATTTTATTTTACGGAAGAATTCCTGGTTGTTGCAGTAATTGTAATTCCCAAGTATATTTTAGTGGTCAACAGGAATGTCAGTCTTTAAGAGGACGAAAGAGTTTTTATAGGATGGGAAGGTTTCCTTCGTGCTTCATTTTCTACAGCAGGAGATTAGGCATCGTTTATTTTGTCTTTAACAAAAATACAAAGAAATAAAGAGCCAAGTTAATCGGTAAGCCTGAGGTAAAAAACCTAAATTTGCTGCCCCTTTCTAAGTGCTAAAACTTCCCTTTTGACATCACTTCTTTCAACTCTGGCAGTGATTTGCGAATGTGAGAAATGGCAAATTGAACCGAGGTGCAGGGTACACGGAGAACTGTCGTCCTCCTATAAGTGGCGGGGTAAACCAGCTCAACAGTCGGAGGGAAGGTAAGGACACACCTTTTCAATAGAGCTATACCTTATAAAGCACTGCAGAGATACATGTAACCTCTGGTTCAATATTCGCTAAATTTTATGCAATGCCTTTTGTTAGTTATGAAATTTCGTGACATATTGAAGCACTGCTGTTTTGGAAAATTTTATATACACACGAGACACTTGTGTTTGGTCGATTAGGCGAAGGCGCATTTATTTTCAGTGTAGTTTAGATATTTAGGCAGTCTTAAAATTAACATAAAGAAACGGAATGAGATGAACAGCTTCAGTAACACTTACAACTGCAGTGACCTAATGGAATGCTATTCACGCTGCTCACAGAATAGTAAAGCAACGCTGGAGAGCGAGAGAAACTGGAACAAATGCGTAGTATCGTGTAGAGCCCACGCGAGCACGCAAAAGTGCCAAGACACGACGTTCCATGGACATGATTGATGTCTGAAGTAGTGCTGGAAGGAACTGACAACATGCATCCTGCAGGTCTGTCCATAAATACGTAAGAGTACGAGGGGCTGGAGATCTCTTCCGAACAGTGCGTTCCAAGGCATCTCAGACATGCTCAATAATGTGATGCTGTGTCCAACTGCTGTTGCGCCAACTGTAACACCACGTTCAAACTCACTTAAATCTTAATAGCCTGCCACTGCAGTACCGTATTCTGCCTGTTTACATATCTCTGTATTTGAATACGCGTGCCACTTTCTTTGGCGCTTCAGTTTAAAATCACTGCAGTGGAAAGACAATCGGATGGGATGAATGACCTGTCAGGTTCCACAGAGATCATGGGAAAGAATTTGCTCCCATTCTAACATTAAGTTACCGCATATCGCTGGAACAAGGAAGGGTGTCTACTGAGTGGCGAAAGGCGTAGTTTGTTCTCGTTTCCAATAAGACAGAACGACAAATAATTTTATCCCTATATCGGTGACGTAAATCTGCTGAAGAATTGTGGAATTTGTTTGATTCGCGCATTAGGTTTTTGGGGAGCAAAGTCTTCTCTATAAAAATCAACACAGATGTTGTGGAAGTCAGCTCTGTCTGTTTGTAGATGGCATTCAGAGCGCCGTAAACGTCGGTGCGAAGATATAACATGTTCCTTGATATCAGGAAAGCATTTCATACAGTTCCACACTCTACTTTAATGAACAGAATAGGAGATTACAATCTGACGAGATTTGTGATCTGATTCTGGGTCCCTATAACACATTGAGGCATATCAACAACACCTGTTGACAGCTGAGGGTTTCAATTAATTATCATTTCTTTCTAGAGAAGCTGCGTGGTCATCATTGGTATCCGTTCTTTCCGAACAGTTACTATCTTCATACAACGTAATTTGATAGAGTGGTAACTGTTCACAGCATATATTAATGAACTGATGGATAATGTTGGAAGCTGCACATGTCGGTTCGCAGAAGACGCTGTAGTCTATGGAAGTTTACAAAACCCGAAGACTGTAACGAACTGCAGGAAATGAACCAGTTGCTGGTGCAGGGGCTGGAAGTTAACCCTGAACGTAAGTAAGTGGAACGTCCCCTACAAAAATAAGCGAACAAACCCGCTACTGTTCGATTACACTATTGCTGGCAAATCACTGGAAACAGTAACTACTGTAAAACAGTTAGGAGGAAACGAATTCAGGCCACGGAGATACTCACCGAATTCGAGTCTCGGATGGACATTAAGAGTCACGAGAGGTTTTGCTATTGAAATTATAAGTGAGTACGTTCCGGCAAGCGTCGGTCAAAATATTATGTCCTTCCATATAACGTCTCACGAGATCACGAAAACGAGAAATTCAGAGAATTAGAGCTAATGCCAAAGTAAACCGAACCTTTCCTCCCACGTACCGTTCTCGAATGGAACAAAGAGGTAGTCAAAACAAAGCGTTACAAGAAGTAACCTTTGGCATTCACCGTACTGTGATTTATTAAGGCACACTTTGATGAAGATGTAGAATGTGTCCAAAATCCCATAATGTACGAAACATTGAGCCAGCGAAAGAGAGTTAAGACTGGTGAAATAGCTATGCATCGACGCAGCAGTACATTCTCTAGAGAACCAGGCAAGTGTTAACAGCTTGCTCAGAAGTTAAAAAATTGTCACTGTTGGCGGACAGACCCCTAGGATTAGGCACTTACCCTTCGCGAAGTGCTGCGTCTGAAGTGTATCAGTTTTATGCAGAAGACTCTACTGGTAATGTATGGAGTCTTGGTGCCGAACCTGTGTCATTTATTTCAATGAGTGGGTGAATGGATAGTGATGAAACTCGGTGTCATATATAGTCTACACCTGTCGAATTATGCTAATGAGGTCGACGAGCTTAACTTTCTCGTACTGACGGATTACCATGAATGACGTCATCTATGCTCACTCTATGAGACATTGCGAAATGGCTACGAATTAAATCAGCGGTACTGGTGCATTATGTGGAGAGGAAAACCTTTTGCATCTAGATTCGATGTACCTCACCCACCCACGCGCCGTCTATGGAGGAGGTTTCCTAACCTACGATGAAGTCATTATTGTTTGAATGCTAGTTGAACTCGAACAATATTGAGAACACTCCACATCGAAGTCTTTCACGAAATGGGAATCCATTATTACGCAGACCATAGCGTTGTTAGTACACCACGACCATTTTTGCACGAATTTATATGTAACTCATGAGGTTGTCGAATCATTTAGAAAACAGGTTAGAGCTGTTACAAACCGTGATATTTCAAATTATAAATTAATGCATGTAAATAGTTTTTCTAAACCTTGCTGTACAGAAAAATATCTTATTTCTTCCACTGCATAAATTCGGCCCACATTTTGTTGTTGTTGATTGTAATATTCCGTTCTAACCCATACGCAACAAAGCTAAACATAAAATAAAGTAAATTCATTTTACGTGCACATATTCATCAGCTTTTCACTGTTTAGTTATCACATTTCTTTGGTCGTTTCGTCATTTAATAATATGAAATGAGCTGTTCACGGCACAACATCTAGAGACAAATGAGACAAACGTCAAACGTCTTCAGACATATGACGAAGTATCTTTCGAGAAGGGACAGGATGATAGGACATCTGCTAAGACATGAGGGAATGACTTCCATGGTACTAGAGGGAGCTGTAGAGGGCAAAAACTGTAGAGGAAGACAGAGATTGGAATACGTCAAGCAAATAATTGAGGACGTAGGTTGCAAGTGCTACTCTGAGATGAAGAGGTTAGCACAGGAAAGGAATTCGTGGCGGGCCGCATCAAACCAGTCAGTAGACTGATGACCAAAAAAAAAAAAAAACAAAATCTTTCGAGTAGTAACTTAATCAGAGACAGACTTCATAGTACGTCTGAATGTCAGAAGTTAAACACAGATTCGAAGAAATGGAGCGCAAGACGCATTGTTATATAAGCACATTTTCCGCGAGAACTCTCTTGAAAAAAAATTTCAGTAACACTACAATTACCACGCTCATTTTGACAAAAGTGCCTATTTGTACAAACAAGAAACTTAGTGTCATATCTATGATGTGTTGGTCATTCATATTTTATTCACTTTTAGATAAGAATGTTATAAACATCCAGAGTTTTTATCATCAATACCTTTAAAAAATATTTTTGGAAAGTGAAAATCGTTCGTTCAGAAGTGGGAAGAGTATGTCTTATTTCAGGTGTTCAAGGCTAATACAAACAACTTCTCCTAGTCATAATTTCATCATATGTCTTTAAATAAAATGCTTTTAATAAAACTAACAACTCTATTACAACTAGGAGACCAACAAATAAATAATGAACAATAATATCCAACGTGAAATATCTTAAAGAAAATTTCAGCAGTACATGCTGGTTATACAAAGAAATACAAAGCGTCATTGGGTTCATCAGTTCCCATTTTGTGTTTAATTTCTACCTTCGTGTTAAAACAAAGTTATGTGATGATGAACATCTATGGCTATATGTCAAACATATGTGTAGCAGTTGACTCTAGAGCAAAAGAATTGTTGTTATTAGTTACATAAACAATGCAATAATAACTTATATGTGAGCACATATCTCGGATAATTCATATGATAGTATCGAGATGATGTACGAACATTAGTATCGACTACCATATTAGTGCAAATTCGCCTGATCCTACGCCTTTGATCTCTCATTCTGAAGCACTTGAAAAATGGTGTCATGTGAACCTGAGCAGCGAGTATTACCCATACATCAAAAGGTAAGTACGGGAGACAGATCTTGATAAGCATTTACCAGTCTTAACATGATCCGGTGGGAAAAAAAAAAAAAAAAAAAAAAACGGGTACGCATGTTTTCGACGGCAGTTCAACGCTTTTCTCTCGATCACTTACGAGTCCTCAGTCACGATGGTAGTGTGAAGAATAAAAACCGTAACTTCATCGAGAAAAATTACGGTTTACCGCTCCATTGAGGATATCATTAGGCGTAGATTATAACATCTAGATATTCTATAGCAATGGATCTGTGCTTTACAGTGTTCACCCAGGCGGTACACCATTAACATTACGGTCCGAAAAAGGAAAGTTTAGCTCACGCTTTTGGGAAAGTTCTAAGAGATCCAGAGGGATAGCATCTTAGCAACTAGTTATCAGAGTCATCCATTATGATGTTACAGTACAATAGCCGCTACAGGAACATTTTCTTTCTTTTCTGATGTATGCAGTAATGTTAAGAAAGACCTAGGGGGAATAACAATGAATGTGATTTTGGGATTATCGCACCATTTTATAGAGAAATGTGTGTAGTTTCTGTCGAGGTAGTCATTGGCGCTAAAAATACTATAGTCCTGTATTAATCGCAAATAAAAGTACCTAGGAAGATGCGAAACCGATGAGAGTCCTCGGGTTGATGAGAAAATAATGACAGTCGATTCTACTTCCTTTCCTTAGAATATAGTGTGTGTGCTAGTGTGACTGGATGGTGATATTCCTTTGTTTTATTATTGAATTCAACAAAAAGTCTGTTGATCTTATCACTGTTAGCGAAGCTGTATACATAACGTGTGAAGACTGCTGTAAAAATGGGTGAAGATATAAATCCACAACCATCTCAGAATGCTACGAAGAGGCGAAAATGTGGTAGATTATCGGACTTAAAGCAAAGAATTATGGTACGATGCATGAAACAGAAGACTGCAGGTGAGCCAGATTAAAATGTTCCGAACGTGTCAATGAAATTGATAGATGTGTTATCATAAAGAAGTTTTACCTGATCGCGATGCACAAACAATATATTCAAGTGATTGGTTGCCTTGAATCTTGTACAGAGGAATCGACCTCGAAAAAGTTCTAGCGAAGCTCTTCTTCACTATCACACATACACATACAAAGTAAGACTGAATGAAGATAACGAAAGCTGTGAAGGAAATTCATGTTTGGTGTAAAACTTTCCTTTCACTTCATGGGATATGTCCTAGAACTTTCCAGACTATCCCGGAAAAGTTAAAAGAATGTGGCAGAGTTTTATCAGAAGGAAGGAGCAAGCACAAAAATCGGCCTCTTACTTTCAGCGGTGACACAAGGAACACAATTTACGAGCACATTCAGTCACTCCAAGGCTTCCAGTCGCACTATTCTTTCAATAAGACACGTAAAACTTAGCTTCCATGTAAAAATACTCCAACAATCCGATGTCTTATGAAACCTATTTGCGAATTTTTAATACAGAATTCAAATTTTCATTTGGGTGTCCTCGATCAGATACGTGCAGTCAACGTGATACCATGAATACACGAGAGTTTCAGATACAAGAATAAATATCTTGCTTAGAAAAAAATGTGAATGATCCTGGTCTTAAGTAACAACTGACCAAAAAACTCAAAAGTCTGAAAGCAGACAAGGAATTTTATTTGAGGAGAGCCCAAACGTTTCATGATGAAAAGGTCTCTGCAGGAAACAGTCTGCTAAAAGCAAAGAAGAAGAAGCTATTGCCATCGGTTTTCAAAGGAATGTGCCAGTCCCAGATATAGCAAGTAACATGGTGTACTTCAAACGTCAGCTGGCGGTACATTTATTTAAAATCCACGTTTTAGCATCGGGGGGAGTCAAGATTTTATTGTTACGATGAGATTGTAGCAAATAAAGGTGCAGATGAAGTTGCAGATGAATGCTTCACCATTTTATATTTCACTTTCTTTCTCTTGATGTAAAACGATTGTACATATTCTGCGATTCACGCGCTGGACGATATAAGAACATCTACATCTACATCTACATCTATACTCCGCGAGCCACCTTACGGTGTGTGGCGTTTTCAGGTACATTCGTTACATTTTGCCAGTGCCTTGAAAGGGTTCCTATGACATTTCCGGAAAGAGGGCACTCATACATGGAGTGTGACAAGAACATGAGTTTAATGTCACGAACTGCTCACACGGAGGTAACGAAAGACTGGTATCACGTCATGCGACACAGTCGCTTGAAACTATTTCAAGTTGTGAAACGCGATCGGTCAGTATTTCTACAGCGGACATCATTCTTTTCATCTAAAATATTGTACAAAACGAGATTACTCTACATTCGAGACCGCATGTGGCGTACAGTGGTAACCACAGAGGTGCATCAGAAGAGTTCATAGTCTCCCCAAAAGAGTTTTCATAACGGGGAGCGGTTTAGTGGGCGGATTTGCCCATTCCGTTCCTAAAACGGAGAGATTTGCAGGAGCGTCTACTGAATATTTTATAGACTTGAAGTAACTATTGTTACTACTACTACTACTACTACTACTACTAACGTAGTAGTAAACTCTACAAACTTCTTTGATATTGGTTTTCAGGAACTGTCAGCGCTTCTAACAGCAGATGAATCCAAAGCCTTTTATAGAAAGATTCAGAACTGTGGCTAAACGTGGGACTTAAATGTGATGTTATGCGTCAGTGTTAAATTACGGTACTTGCGTTTTAAAGACGTACGAGTTCAGTGGTATTAACTGGCGTAAAATGAAAACTACACGCCAACGATTTGGAGTGCATTAATCGTTTTTCCTGGTTTTGTTTGGTCATTGACATCTCATTGCGGCATTTTCTCCATTATTATGGGTAGGACATTCTTGATAGTTTTTCACTACATTGTTGGAACCCTGAGGATTGTTTAATGCTAATATTGTCTTCCTATATGTCAGTAGTAGGTAATACAGCGTGTCAAGCCTTAAAATTCAAATACCTCACTGATACTATAATGCTACATTCATCGTGGACGATAAATAGTTTAGACAAGAACAGAATAGAAGCTCTCGAAATGTGGTGCTACAGAAGAATGCTGAAGATTAGATGGGTAGATCACATAACTAATGAGGAGGTATTGAACAGAATTGGGGAGAAGAGAAATTTGTGGCACAACTTGACTAGAAGAAGGGATCGATTGGTAGGGCATATTGTGAGGCATCAAGGGATCACTAGTTTAGCATTGGAGGGCAGCTTGGAGGCTAAAAATCATAGAGGGAGACCAAGAGATGAATACACTAAACAGATTCAGAAGGAAGTAGGTTGCAGTAGGTACTGGGAGATAAAGAAGCTTGCGCAGGATAGAGTAGCATGGAGAGCTGCATCAAACCAGTCTCTGGACTGAAGACCACAACAACAACATTCATTGTTATTCCCACCAGGTGTTCGTTTATTATTCATTGCGACTAATTTAATAGAACATTGTGAAAAGGCAATTAAAAATGCGTCAACTATGAATATGTTCATGATGGCAATATTTTGTGAAATGTAAGAACAATCTTATAATTATTATTTGAAAATTATGAACGGGAGAACTGGAGAGTATGGGGCTCATAAAGTATTTAATAACTTACTCATGATACTTGAAAACATCCTGCGCTTTTTTTTTCAGAATTTGTAATATTTAAATTGTTATTTTCTGAGAGTATGTTCATCAGGATGTGCTATGTAAATGTGACAAAAAGGTTTATTAGAATTTTACATTTATTCTCTTCCCATTTCCACGAAACTGTTTATGGTGCCTAATATAGGCTTTTGCAACACCAAATTCTAGATAAAGTAATTATCGTGTTTTCCTGTTTTTAAGCTGCTTCAAAGAAATATCTGACGCCCTTCCTACGCCCACGCAGTTAACAGTTGCCTGCTCGATATTTTCTCTCGCCTGCACTGACGAGACGTAGAATTCAGAATGCAGGCGCTGCCGCAGCTTTCGAGAGGGGATTTTTCTGGAGGCTGTTTAGCAAGTCCGCTGAGTATCTCTCAGAGGCGGCACAGTGGTGAAACGAGATTTAACGATAGAGTTTCCTGGCGGCACAGCAAATTTTTCCCGCCCCCGCTGCCGACACCAGCACAATGTGCGCAGGCGGACTCTTTCTGCTGGTCGAGGTATTATAGTTATTCTGTGCGCGGTGGAAGGTAGAAGCAGCGGCAGTAGCGGCGCTGCCAGGTCTCTCTCGCAGTTTTTCCTCTTCCCCTTCATACACGGGGCCGGCTTTAACTGCAGTGCCTGCGCTGGTCCTTATTGGAGGATTACGACTAATAAAAGGCGAGCGTCGGCCAGCGCTGATAACGAGATTTCCGCCGCGTGGAGGCGTTGGCGGCGGGTGGAGCTCTCCGTGGCTAACACGGCCAATTATCAGACTTATAGGTGGCCTGGCTCCGTGGGAAGCCGAGTGTAAGGAGGGCCGGCTCAGCCGCCAGAAATACTCACTCAGCAGCACGGCTGTATGGGACCGCTCTCCTCCCAGTGCTGCCCTTTCCTCCATAATTGCTACGAATCGCGACTCTCTGAAGCAACTCACTTACCAGTGCATGAGATGAATACTAACTAGTCCAGTTTCACCTACTTTTGTTTTGAAAAATCTTAGGGTCCCTCACCTCCTACTATGCTCCTGTACGAGAGTTGTTCATGGAGACCCTATCACACTCTCAGCTTTATTGTCATTGATCAATTGATTGAACAGTACTCGATTAAATCTATTTACAGAGGATCCAAGGATGACAGTTTACCTCCATATTACAAAGAAAAATTGTCCAGGTGCGGTAGAACTCGCGCAATGATAGTTCTATCTAAACTATGTATACAGACAACTCTTCCGTTACGGGAATCGAGGATGTCGATGACTTTTGCCGAGAATTTTTTTTTTATGCTATAATTACAAATTAATAATTTTGTAATTTTTCCTTTAGTTGTATCGTGAAACTTTTCTTCTTTTGAAATTTAATGATTTTACGTGAAGAGGAGCTACCTTATTGCTTTTAATGATTGGCTTTGCTAGCAACAAAATGTGTGACACAAACTGCCATATATTTACATTGCATTGACTTAGAAGCTAACTTTCATTATATAGCCGAGGGACCACAGCCCTTAGTATGTGCCGGCCGCGGTGGTCTCGCGGTTCTAGGCGCTCAGTCCGGAACCGCGGGACTGCTACGGTCGCAGGTTCGAATCCTGCCTCGGGCATGGATGTGTGTGATGTCCTTAGGTTAGTTAGGTTTAAGTGGTTCTAAGTTCTAGGCGACTGATGACCACAGATGTTCAGTCCCATAGTACTCAGAGCCATTTTTGAACCTTAGCATGTGGCATAAATTTCAATTTGATACGTCAGCCTGTTTCTGAGAAAAAGGGGTCGTAACAGACGAACAGACAGACGGACAGTCTGATAGAAAATGGCAAAATCATTTTGTCTTCTCTTATTTCTCTTCTCGCGGGTTACCTGCGGCTGGCTTCTCCGCCCCCAGTCGTCACCTTATTCTGTCTGGGCTTTCATCGACGTTCGTATTTCTCGCCTCCTTTGACTCTGGCACTTAATTTTCCAGTTGTACGACGACCTCTTTCCTCCCCGGGATGGTACCCATCGTAGTATACCACCTGGTATCCTGTCTTCATTCATCCTATTCACATGGCCAAACCACACCAGCTGTTATTATTGGATGTCGTCACAGATATCCCTATCTGTTTTCATCCTTTGTGGGATTACGTCATTTCTTCCCCTACCCATCCTAGTACTGCTTGTACTGTCTTAAGTAATCTATCCCTATGGCAAGCAATTTATTCTGATTTCTTTTGCTATCGACTCAGGATTCAGCTCCGAACAAAACTCTATTCTTTGGTCTATAGTCTTATACATTTTCTTCTTCGTTCTTCTTCTTCTTCTTTTTTCCCACGGCACAGAATTGATTACCCTCGTTACAACTCGTCCTTTATTAATCCTACTAACGATTTTATCGTTGCTGGTGTCCTATTTGTTAAATTATAATCCAAGATATTTTGCATTTTTCACACCTACAATTACTCCTCCACCAACCTCCAAATTATTTGCATTTTCCGTTCCTGTAGCCAAGTACTCACACTTCTTCATGTTCATCTTCAGACCCGCCTTATAGTATTCGTATTTAAGCTTTCTTACCATTTAGCCCAGATTATCTTCATCTTCTGCTAGTACAGTCTTGTCATCTGAGAAATAAGAGGCTAAATATCTTGCTGTCTTCTACTACTGTTACTTCCATAACCTGGAATTTTCTAAGCCACATCTGAAGGATAACTGAAATGGCTCTGAGCACTATGGGACTAAAACATCTGATATCATCAGTCCCATAGAACTTAGAACTTAGAACTAACCTAAAGACATCACACACATCCATGCCCGAGGCAGGATTCGAACCTGCGACCGTAGCAGTCGCGCGGTTCCGGGCTGAAGAGCGTAGAACTGCTCCGCCACCGCGGCCGGCTAAAGGATGACTCCTAGATACAACTCAAAGAAGGTCGATGACAGCCCACATACCCGCTGCAGATCATTATTCATCTGGAATTCTACTGTCAAGCTATTCCCAACCCTTACTCTCGCTGTGTTATTTTCACATAGTTGCATTCTTTCATCTGCGTCTGTTTCAACTTTCCCCACAGTTTGATGGTGGGCTCATTATCATATGCGTCCTCTCGGTAAATTAATGCGACATGTGTCTCCCGTCCTACATTTGTTTCATCGAATATAGATTTAAGTGTCAGGAAGTCTTTTCTGAAAGTATTTGTCTGGAGAAGATCGGTGACAGCTCACACACTTGCGGCAGATCCTTATACCCCCACATGTATGGAAGTGAAACATAGACATTAAACAGTTTAGACAAAAAGAGAATAGACACTTTCGAAATGTGAAGCTACAGAAAAATGTTGAAAATTAAATGGGTTGATCACGTAACTATTGAGAAGGTACTGAATAGAACTGCGATGATAAGGAATTTGTGGCACAACTTGACCAAAAGAAGGTCTCGGTTGATGAGACATATTCTGAAATATCAAGGGATCACCATTTTATTATTGGAGGGATCTGTATGTGATAAAAATCATAGAGGGACACAAGAGATGAATACAGTAAGTAGATTCAGAAAGATGTAGGTTGCAGCAGTTAGTGGGAGATGATAAGCGTCGCACACTATAGAGTAGCATGGAAGGATGCATCAAACCAGTCTTTGGCATGAAGACCACAACAACAACAGTTTCATTGTGAAGATGTTATCCAGTGCCGATCTTCTTACTTGGAATCCTGCTTGTTCTTCTTGCTGCTTGTGAAGTGTCTCTTTCTCTGTTAGGTCCCTCAGTACCACGAAGTACAGTTTTCCAAAGAAAGGGATCACTTCCACTTCCTTATAATTATTTTGGTCGTTATGTACCCCTTCTTTGGCACATGTCTTATGTAACATGTTTTTCATTCCAATGGAATATCCTCTTCATTTTGCAAAAGCAGACATAAAGTCTGCAGGGATACCGCAATCACTTTTTATACACTGTTACTCATAATTCGTCTTGACTCAGCAACCTTCACATGCTGCGTCACATTCCAGCAGCATGTGAAGATTAATGAGTGTGGACGGGTTACTCCTGTAACCGAAATTGCAGATCTGAAGATGGTTCTAGAGGAACCGAAACCGGTAATGTGAAAAAATAATTTTTTTTTTCAATCAAGACGTATTACAAGTAACAGTATACTCTCTCAAACAGCCTCCTAATCATTCCCAACAATTTCGGTGGACCAAACTTCACCAGCTCTGGATATATTGATCCATGTCCTGGTGCCATCTTCATCATGCAGCCCCTCACAGCCTGTTGAAGAACTTTTGTGTCTAAATGCCACAATGCATAACATCCTCATCTCAGAATTACGTGAAAATTCAGGCCAGTTTTCCAGGAATAAACCTGTAAAATAAGTTGTCCATTGAGCATGAGTTATATTATTATGATGCAGCTTGTCACTACTTAACACTCGCATTGAACTGATTCTTCTCTGTACCTCAGCACTACGAGCCCATAACACTTCTCGTTTTACTTACATATTTAGTGTCCAATCCATCTCTACTTTGACTGTCATTCGTATCCAGGAACGACAGAGAAGCTTCTTTCTCCTTTCAATCATTTCTGCTGTTTCTGCATCCCACAGAACTGGTTTCATCTTCTGCTCATATTTTTTAAGGGCTTCTTTGTCTGTTTCATCTATGGCTTTCTTTATATGCCCATGTTTTTCTTCTACGTGTCTCTCTGCACTCTGCATTTTGTTTTCCAATCGCTGTTGGTACAAGTACTTAGTCCTATTTTCTCTTAAACTGTCTAGGTTACACCTGATGACCTCAGGCTGGTCAGTATATTGCGTTCTTTTTTGTACGCCACTGCTCAAAAAGGTATAGCCAATACAAACTTTACATTCGACCAAATGATGGTCACATCCATCATCTCCCCTTCTTCAACTCTGACATCGTGTATTTTTAAATTGTCCTTTTGCCTCTACATTAGATAATCAATAACTGATTTCAACCCTGTTGTATGGTTATACCATGTAAATTTACGTATATCCTGGTGAGCAAAGAATGTATCTTCTGTTCGTAATTAATGCTGCTTCAATAAATCCACTAACCTCTTCTCATTCTCAATCCTAACATCCTCTCCATACATCTCAATAGCATTGTTATTCCTCTCTTTCCATTCTCTGCTTTTCAAATCTCCGAAAAGTATCAACTTCTATTCCAAATATTCTTTTTCTTTCAACTTACCAGGGAAAATCAGATAAATAGGTCCAAACAGTATTCTCTGGTAGGGACTTTGCACTAAGTAAGGTAACGAAATGATACAGATAACGCAGACCAACATGTTGAAAAAAAGCATTGAAAGCATACTCTTTAATAATAAGCAGTGTACAATAGTTTACTACCCAAAAATATCAGTGTAACAATTGAATAACTCTGTCATATCACAACAACCTTTCAGAGTATAATGTCCGTTACTGTAAATTTATGTTCCTAGAATCTATCATCAAAAATGCTAATGTCCTTTCCTCTTCTAGAGCACAACGTCTCTTTGATTAACGAGGGATGTCGATTTACATTTTCCGTCACTTTTGTTTACTAGTTGTACTTATACAACTGTAAAATGATTTGAATATGAACAAGCAACTAAGTACACTATATGATCGAAGTAACCTCATACCCACTAGATTCCATGAGACGGGGAACCGCCAGTGTGAAAGAAAGCGGAGTGTACTGTGTTGTTAGTAGAGATGGGGAGAGGTAACAGCAGAATGGGTTAATCACTGCAAGTCGCCTGAGGAACAAATCAATGAGCAATATACAGGGTGTTACAAAAAGGTACGGCCAAACTTTCAGGAAACATCCCTCACACACAAAGAAAGAAAATATGTTATGTGGACATGTGTCCGGAAACGCTTACTTTCCATGTTAGAGATCATTTTACTACTTCTCTTCAAATCACATTAATCATGGAATGGAAACACACAGCAACAGAACGTACCAGCGTGACTTCAAACACTTTGTTACAGAAAATGTTCAAAATGTCCTCCGTTAGCGAGGATACATGCATCCACCCTCCGTCGCATGGAATCCCTGATGCGCTGATGCAGCCCTAGAGAATGACGTATTGTATCACAGCCGTCCACAATACGAGCACGAAGAGCCACTACATTTAGTACCGGGGTTGCGTAGACAAGAACTTTCAAATGCCCCCATAAATGAAAGTCAAGAGGATTGAGGTCAGGAGAGCGTGGAGGCCATGGAATTGGTCCGCCTCTACCAATCCATCGGTCACCGTATCTGTTGTTGAGAAGCGTAAGAACACTTCGACTGAAATGTGCAGGAGCTCCATCGTGCATGAACCACATGTTGTGTCTTACTTGTAAATGCACATGTTCTAGCAGCACAGGTAGAGTATCCCGTATGAAATCATGATAACGTGCGCCATTGAGCGTAGGTGGAAAAACTTGGGGCCCAATCAAGACATCACCAACAATGCCTGCCCAAACGTTCACAGAAAATCTGTGTTGATGACGTGATTGCACAATTGCGTGCGGATTCTCGTCAGCCCACACATGTTGATTGTGAAAATTTACTATTTGATCACGTTGGAATGAAGCCTCATCCGTAAAGAGAACATTTGCACTGAAATGAGGATTGACACATTGTTGGATGAACCATTCGCAGAAGTGTACCCGTGGAGGCGAATCAGCTGCTGATAGTGCCTGCACACGCTGTACATGGTACGGAAACCACTTGTTCTCCCGTAGCACTCTCCATACAGTGACGTGGTCAACGTTACCTTGTACAGCAGCAATTTCTCTGACGCTGACATTAGGGTTATCGTCAACTGCACGAAGAATTGGCTCGTTCATTGCAGGTGTCCTCGACGTTCTAGGTCTTCCCCAGTCGCGAGTCGTAGGCTGGAATATTCCGTGCTCCCTAAGACGCCGATAGATTGTTTCGAACGTCTTCCTGTCGGGACACATTCGTTCTGGAAATCTTTCTCGATACAAACGTACCGCGCCACGGCTATTGCCCCGTGCTAATCCATTCATCAAATGGGCATCTGCCAATTCCGCATTTGTAAACATTGCACTGACTGCAAAACCACGTTCGTGATGAACACTAACCTGTTGATGCCAGTACTGTAGAGCAATAAGTCGCATGTCAACACAAGCACCGAAGTCAACATTACCTTCCTTCAATTGGGCCAACTGGCGGTGAATCGAGGAAGTACAGTATATACTGACGAAACTAAAATGAGCTGTAACATGGAAATTAAGCGTTTCCGGACACATGTCCACTTAACATCTTTTCTTTATTTGTGTGAGGAATGTTTCCTGAAAGTTTGGCCGTACCTTTTTGTAACACCCTGTATAAATCCATGGCAAGTTGCCCACCTGACTGTCGGTTATGAGACTCGAAAGTGGGAGCGCCAAGAAACACCCACAGCAAAAGCAAAACCAAACGCAACTCACACACTGTGGGAAAGGAACCGTCTAAGGCAGTGGAGGGTGGTGTTAACGATGTGGGGGTGTTTTTCGTAGTTAGGATGTGATCCCATTACTGCAATAAAGGAAACACTGAACACTGAAAGGTACGAACACATTTTAAACATTTTTCACATCAGAACGAAATTTTCACACTACAGCGAGTGCGTGCTAATAGAAAACTTCCTGGCAGATTAAAACTGTGTGCCGTACCCATACTCGAACTCGGGACCTTCACTTTTCACGGGCGGGTGCTCTATTGACTGAGCTACCTTCGCAGGAGAACTTCTGCTAATTCGTGCTTGCGTATCTTAGGCCCTAGAGCATTTTGCCGTGAAAGGCAAAGGTCATGAGTTCGGGTCTCGACCCAGAACACATTTCTAATCTGCCAGGATATTTCATTGTTCGTACCATATGACAGTCCGCGGTAAAGCAGCATGTGTGAGGCAATGGTTTACGGACAACAACGTTCCTCAAATGGACTACCCTATGCAGAAGTTCTGACATAAAATCAACGGAACACGTTTCGGATGAGTTAGTGTGCCTGCTTAGCTCCAGAACCCAGCTGCAAAAATGTTACCTTCTCAAGTTCTGGCTCTTGAAGAAGAATGGGCTGCCATTCCTCCACAGACTTTGAGACAGCTCGTTCAAAGTTTTCGCAACAGACTTCAAGCTGTCATAAACGCGAAGGGTGGAAAAGACGTCTATTAACGTCCGCTGATAGGTTTCAGGATTCTTTCGTTCAGATTGTGTGACTGTCTAATTGTAAGCGTATTATCGTGCACGAAACTGTAGTATCGTTCACCTAGTGGAAAGTGTTACAGTTATTATTGGTAGACACAATTAACTGTCAGATTGTACTTCCCATACAGACATAACAACACTTTCCATCCGAGTCAGGCATTCCCGCTTATATGAGTTTACAAGTCAGCGCTTTCATCAGATAGCTGTGGTGCTGTGGTTAACGTAATTCTGATAACGTGTATGGAATGTGTTAAAACTCCCCATTACATTGAAAACAATATAGACAACGCTATGCTTTGCATTGTGTAAGACTGGAAATAAATAAGCACTCAGATAGCGATAGTAACAATCTGAGGTCGGAACGCGGGATCTCGATTCTAAGCACTGTTGTGAGACTAGTAACTAACTGAGGGCGAAACAGTGGAGCCCGAGCTTTAAGTCAGAAGACGTGTCACGCTATCCTCACATCGGTGACGGCAGATCTTATCACACTCAAGGCCTGATTCCATTTACATAGCCAGCTGAGATTTAGATAACTTAACTACGCTTGAAGATGGATTTCAAGGTAAAATTCGAAAGCATAGCGCAAAAGCAATTGCAGGTTTAGGCTCGTGATTGCTGGTCCGAGTTTGTCAGTTAAAGATGCCTTCTTATCCTCCAAGTAATAATAATTATTCTCCACATCTATATAATAAATATGCTGTGGTTATTAAATGTTAATGTACCTTTGAAATTGAAATAATTTGTTAGTTTGGTACTCAGCCATTGTTGATACCTATGTCACTGTCAGTGTCATTGTCATTGTCTATTACTCGTCATAACGATTTACGAAATTTAAAATAGACTTAATTTATGAAATCCCTTCTCGCAAGTTATTTAGTAGTTAGGAGTACCCAAAGAGACTCCTTTTTATTGACGACATTGTTAGTAACAATAAGTTTTAGCCGCTGATGCTGCATGCTGCAGCGATTGCTGTAAGCCACATGGAAAAGGGCAGTCATATAAAGAGCTGAGTGCAAAACTTAGGACTAAAACTGAGACACTGACACACCACAACATGTCATGTAATCTAATCCAGTAAATTCCGTTGCACAAGCCAGAGGTCCCTCGGGACTCTGGGTTTCATCTTAACTGTCACCTGAACGACTACTTAGCCGCAGGTCTGATTATGGAACTATCGGTATCGGCGTTCACCTTACCGAAATTAGTGACCAAGGAGCGCCGGTATCTTTTTGTAATTATCAGAGGTGTGATGATTATGATGACGGTGATTACTATTCAATGACATCAGACTTCGAGCTCATTAGTCCATTAAACAGCGGAATACTACGATGCTTAGGAAAACCAATGGCTATTCAGGAAGGCGTCGCAAAGCACTGACTACGAATAATGTGAGGCTTAGGAGGAGGTCCTCGGTCATTGTACCCCATCCTGTTTAACTCCCTGTGCACCGTCATTGTACAAGCTGGACTCCTGGCAGGTAGGCAGAAATCACGAGTGATCCCATCAGCTAATTTTGAGCAGTTTATGTTCGAGTATAATGACTTTTCTGGAGACTAGAAATCTACTCTGTAGGAATCAGCATGGGTTTCGAGAAAGACGATCGTGTGAAACCCAGCTCGCGCTATTCCTCGGCGAAACTCAGGGGGCCATAGACACGGGTTCCCAGGTACATGCCGTGTTTCTGACTTCCGCAAGGCGTTTGATACAGTTCCACACAGTCGTTTAATGAACAAAGTAAGAGCATATGGACTATCAGTCCAATTGTGTGATTGGATTGAAGAGTTCCTGCATAACAGAACGCAGCATGTCATTCTCAGTGGAGAGCAGTCTTCCGAAGTATGAGTGATTTCAGGTGTGCCGCAAGGAAGTGTCGTAGGGCAGCATCTTATTCCCTTAATGCGTAGGAAATTTGTTTGGCGAAACATAGGCTGGCAGTGAAATTTGTAACATTCACATGAAGTCACAATATTCACAATATATATAAATGACCTTGTGGACGACATCGGAAGTTCACTGAGACTTTTTTGCAGATGATGCTGTAGTATATCGAGAAGTTATAACAATGAAAAATTATACTGAAATGCAAGAGGATCAGCAACGAATTGACGCATGGTGCAGGGAATGGCAATTGAATCTCAATGTAGACAAGTGTAATGTGCTGCGAATACATAGAAAGAAAGATCCTTTATCATTTAGCTACAATATAGTGATTCAGCAACTGGAAGCAGTTAATTCCATAAATTATCTGGGAGTAGGCATTAGGAGTGATTTAAAATGAAATGACCATATAAAATTAATCGTCGGTAAAGCAGATGCCAGACTGAGATTCATTGGAAGAATCCTAAGGAAATGCAGACCGAAAACAAAGGATGTAGGTTACAGTACATTTGTTCGCTCACTGCTCGAATACTGCTCACCGGTGTGGGATCTGTACCAGATTTGGTTGATAGAAGAGATAGAGAAGATCCAACGGAGAGCAGCGCGCTTCGTTACAGAAACATTTAGCAATCGCGAAAGTGTTATGGATATGATAGATAAACTCCAGTGGAACACTCTGCAAGAGAGACGCTCAGTAGCTCTGTACGGGCTTTTGCTGAAATTTCGAGAACATACCTTCATCGAAGAGTCAAGCAGTATATTGCTCCCTCCTACGTATATCTCGCGAAGAGACCCTGAGGATAAAATCAGTGAGATTAGAGCCCACACAGAGGCATACCGACAATCTCTCTTGCCACTAACAATAAGAGACTGGAATAGAAGGGAGAACTGATAGCGGTACTCAAGGTACCCTCCGCCACACACCGTCAGGTGGCTTGCGGAGTATGGATGTAGATGTAGATGTAGATCCACCCTCCGCAAACCTCGACAGTCACTGTCCGTCAGTACATCAGGTGGTCTGGTCCTGTTTTAGCTGTGGCTATTCGTTCGCGTTTCCGCTTCACAATAGCCGACTTCAGCAGCTTAATCTGGGTTGAAATTACCCTGATTAATTTGTTAGGTGACAACTAATGAAGTCAATGAACTTTCTTCACCGATGCATTCGGCTGTTACTGCCTCTGTCCCGACAACACGTTACTCCCAGTTCCTATTACACTGGCGGCTACGCCTCTTACGACATCTAGTGAAAAATTTCGCATCATATTTGAGGTGTCTGGTTACTTCCCATCAGAGAGTGTGGCTCATAATGCCTTCCATCGAGCAATTACTTGTGTCTTATCAATCACAGCAAAACTTACGATCTCACAATCTTGACTTCATGTAAATGTTACGAATTTCACTGCCAGCCTATGTTTCGTCAAACAAATTTCCTACGCATTAAGGGAATAAGATGCTGTGATACGCAAATGATTAGCTTTTCAGAACATTCACACAAGGTTGGCGCCTACTACGTAGTGGCATGAGGAAAGTTTCCTACCGATTTCTCATAACACAAGCAGCAGTTGACCGGCGTTGCCTGGTGAAACGTTGTTGTGATGCCTCGTGTAAGGAGGAGAAATGCGTACCATCACGTTTTCGGCTTTGATAAAGGTCGGATTGTGGCTAACGCGATTGCGGTTTATCGTATCGCGACATTGCTGCTAGCGTTGGTCGAGATCCTATGACTGTTAGCAGAATACGGAATCGGTGGGTTCAGGAGGGTAATACGGAACGCCGGGCTAGATCCCAACGGCCTCGTATCACTAGCAGTCGAGATGACAGGCATCTTATTCGAATGGCTGTAACGGATTGTGCAGCCACGTCTCGATCCCTGAGCCAACACATGGGACGTTTGCAAGACAACAACCATCTGCACGAGCAGTTGGACGACGTTTGGAGCAGCATGGACTATCATCCCTGAAACAATGGCTGCGGATACCCTTGACGCTGCATCACAGACAAGATCGCCTGTGATGGTGTACTCAACGGCGAACCTGCGTGTACGAATGGCTAAAAGCCATTTTTCCGGATGAATCCAGGTTCTGTTGACAGCATCATGATGGTCGCATCCGTGTTTGGCGACATCGCGGTGAATGCACATTGGAAGCGTGTATTCGTCATGGACATACTGGCATATCACCAGGCGTGATGGTATGAGGTGCCATTGGTTACACGGCTCGGTCACCTCTTGTTCGCATTGACGGCACTTTGAACAGTGGACTTTACATTTCAGATGTGTCACGAACCGTGGCTCTAACCTTCATTCGATCCCTGCGAAATCCTACATTTCAGCAGGATAATGCACGACCACATGTTGCAGGTCCTGTACGGGCCTCTCTAGATACAGAAAATGTTCGACTGCTGCCCTGACCAGCACATTCTCCAGATCTCTCACCAATTGAAAACGTGTGGTCAATGGTGGCCGAGCAACTGGCTCGTCACAATACGCCAGTCACTACTCTCGATGAACCGTGGAATCGTGTTGAAGTTGCATGGGCAGCTGTATCTGTACACGCCATCCAAGCTCTGTTTGACTCAAGGCCTAGGCGTATCAAGGTCGTTATTACGGTCAGAGGTGGTTGTTCTGGGTACTGATTTCTCCGGATCTATGCACCCAAATTGCTTGAAAATGTAATCACATGTTAGTTCCAGTATAATACATTTGTCCAATGAACACCCGTTTATGGTCTGTATTTCTTCTTGGTGTAGCTATTTTAATGGCCAGTAGTGTAGGTGAAGCGAGCTTTGTTGTAAGGGGCAGTCGTAAGAAAATGATACAGATAGGAATGAAGTAAGTGAACTGTTTATTATTTCAATACTAGACCTAATCGTAATAACTACTGATAAATTTATCCCACTGTGCGACAAGATGGTCAGTACCTTCATGGAAAAACGTTAGCGGTTCCTTATGGAACCGTGATTGTACCCAGACATGTACTTTCTAGACCGAAGCAAACCAATGTCCACGAATGTCTGTCTTCAGGGCCCCAAAGATAGGGGTGGTGCATGGGGAGAAATCGGAATTGTATGGAGAGTGTGTACGGGCTTCCAGCGAAACTTCTGCAGTGTAGTCGAAACCACCTTGGCAATATCTGGGACCGTTCATGTGCAGTCCTTATCTCTCCACATGCGATTTCCATACTTTTGGAGCCCTGAAGAAAGGTATTCGAGGCCATCGATTTGCTTTGGACGTTCAGGTCCAAGCCCGGCTGAAGTCATGGTTCCTTAAGAACCGTAAACATTTTGCCATGAAGGCACTAGCCGTGTTGTCTAAAAATAAGATAAACGTACTAACGGCTGTGGCGATTTTTTTAAAAGTAATAAATGTTCTAAAACTTTTATCCATTACAGATGAGGATAATTGTGACTATGACGAATAGAGGTTGCTTGAAATTATTGCCGCCAGTCGCCTTTTGTTGGTTTCTCGAAATTTTTACTATCCCATTACCGGTTTTGAACCGCCTAGTGATTCATCATCAGATGGTATTATAATCTGCAGCAGTGTAGCTGTGGCAAGATGTATGTAAGATGTATGCAACATGTATGTCAACGAAAGAAGCAAGCGTTGAGTGCAAAAAATTCTCTTCACACTCAGTGCTTACATGTTTCGTTTGAACATCTTTCCACAGCTACACGACTCCTATGTTGCAGCAGACAGTCATCAAATTTGTATCCTATAATGATGAATCGCTAGGCGGTTCGATACCGGTAACGGGATAGTAAAACCTGAAGAACAAACCAAAAGGCGACTGGTTCCAGTAATTTCAAGAAACCAATAAAGGGTTTACTTTTTCCATCTGTACCGTTTTCATTTGATTGCTCCTTATACATAAGTAAACCTGTACATCAATCTACACAAAATACAGATGTTACAGAACATGTGTGCACCATTCTTCAGTCCTCTTTTCTGGATATGTGTATGCATTTACTCCTTGGCCATAGGGCAGGAAAGATTCCAAAAAGATATTTAGCAACTATATTGCTTACAAAATCAATCCCCAACTCTCTCACATCGCAACAAATTCGGAATGACCATACGAAATATAGTGGTTATAGTATGCAGGGAGCGATGAATGATGCTCTGCAGCCTCTCTTTGTATTATCTATTTGGCTTGCACCATTTTCGGAGAAGCGAGAAAGTACGTCCGCTTGCCATAACGATATCATCACATGCAGTGTCAATTAAAAATCCAGCGGCAGGTTACAGACTTGGGCCCCTTGGCTCCCTCTTCCACTCGCCCCCGTGGAACCACCAGAAATTAATCACGGTCCCCCAGACAAATGTACGACTTATAATCAAGGCCATAACCTAACTGTGTAGCCGTCGCGTGACATAAAAATAGCGAAAACTCCATCTCCCCCTCCCGTCCTAACCCCTCTGCACCAATGAGAATCAAAAACTGGCTCCAGACTTCCTTCTTTTTTACCTGATGCACTTGAGTGGATGGAATCAATCAGCAGCTGGGCAGCATAGAAACAGAATCGATCTGTATCTAATGCTTATAACAAATTACGTTAAGTCAGCTCACATTTTTCTATTTGTTATACCAATATTACGTTATTCGAGGCAACAGCAGAAACCACACACAAACAGATGTTTAAGTATTCTTATTTTTATGAATTTTTCACAATCTTACATGTTTTATATAACTACGCAAGGTCCACCCCACTGCTCCCGTCGTTGCTTATAAAGGTTACTATTGTACCAAATTTCCTTATTTTTTTTAAAAAAAAAGAAAGAAGAAAAAAGACAATCCTGTGAAATAAACGTGTTAGAATTTCATAAAATATTTGTTATTTGGTTAAATAGCTCCTGCCACTTCCACGCCCATGCGTTTGCTAATTGGGACCATTTCAATCGGGATATCGGTACACAATAGTCAAGTAAATTCACTGTAGATTCGTATTCGTAAAGACAAAATTGCGACGCTTCGTCACCACTGTAAAGCTCCGAAAATATATCTGTCACTCAGTTAAAAAAACTAACACCGTCATCCATTGGTTGTTTGTTGAACCACGAAACGAGGCTCTGAGAACTATGGGACTTAACAAATGGTTCAAAAAATGGTTCCAATAGCTCTGAGCACAATGCGACTCAACTTCTGAGGTCATCAGTCGCCTAGAACTTAGAACTAATTAAACCTAACTAACCTAAGGACATCACACACATCCATGCCCGAGGCAGGATTCGAACCTGCGACCGTAGCGGTCACGCGGTTCCAGACTGAAGCGCCTTTAACCGCACGGCCACACCGGCCGGCAACAAATGGTTCAAATGGCTCTGAGCACTATGGAACTTAACATCTTAGGTCATCAGTCCCCTAGAACTTAGAACTACTTAAACCTAACTAACCTAAGGACATCACACACATCCATGCCCGAGGCAGGTTTCGAACCTGTGACCGTAGCAGTCGCGCGTTTCCGGACTGAACCGCCTAGAACCGCCCGGCCACCGCGGCCGGCCGCCCACGAAACGAACAACGCCATCTATTGGTTCTCTGGAGTGTTGCGCCACGACAATTAAACATCCGAACTACTAAGCAGAGCAGACGAATTTAAATAAAACTCTAAATTACCATATATTTTTACACGTGTTGCGATTCTGGTGAAACAAGTGGTGTATTTGCTTCAAGCTACGCTCAAGTCGGTTTGGAGATTAACGTGTTCAAACACACAAACAGACAGGCACGATCATTTTACCAATTTACGATTATTGTAGATGTTTCTAGTGCCGTTTCTGCTTAAAATTTTTAGCCCTTCTGTTCCCATGACCATCCTGTTCCGTCAAAATATTACAAGTGTAACTTCCATGTGAAGAGGGCTGTCAATCCCTGAGTTTCTAGCTATATTTTGATGCAGTGACTCATTCATAAAATTTGCAATCAGCGTAACTGGAAATTACAGAAACGATGAATTGACTTGACAGAAATTTTGTGATTGTGACATGTAGGTTGAATGATGTCATAACAATGACGTCACAAGCCACTATTACAAACTAATCTGCCTCAGCTGAAAAAGATGGCGGGGATCGACAGAGTGCAAAGAAAATGGGAAGGTGAGAGTGGAGACTCGTAAGTAGTGGTCGATTTGACAGCAACAGGTGAGTGTCACTTCACGTGGTACCACTGTGTTCAAATGGTTAAAATCGCTCTGAACACTATGGGACTTAACTTCTTAAATCGTCAGTCCCCTAGAAATTAGAACTTCTTAAACCTAACTAACCTAAGGACATCACACACATCCATGCCCGAGGCAGGATTCGAACCACTGTGTCTTCTGTTTTGAGTACGGTACGGTGGAAACAGTGATGGTCGTCAAACTGGAAAGCACCTGAAACATGTATTTTCGTCGTGTTGGACGTTGCTGAAAAATAAAGGTTTCATTACATATTTGATTGTTAAAGAAAGCTTCGGTGTTACTTCAGACCACAAGTAAAGCTGTGGACCTGTAACCCAACAACAGTATATCCACGGGAGCTGTATACCAACAGAGAAGTGCCAGAGAATACAAGTATATAATGAAACTTCCTGGCACATTGAAACCGTGAGCCGAGGATCTTTAACTTTCGCGGGAAAGTGCTCAACCGACTGAACTAACCAAGCACGATTCACGACCCGTCCTCACAGCTTTGCGTCTGTCAGGTACCTCGCCTCCTACCTTCCAAGGTTCACAGAAGCTCTTCGCCAAACTTACAAGACTAGCACTTCTCAAAGAAAGGATGTTGCGGAGACATGGCTTTGCTATGGCCTTGTGGATGAAATTTTCTCCGCTGCAGGGTGAAAATTTCATTCAGGATTAGTATATAATGTTTACTAATGTTACTTCCTGCACCTTTTCTGACACGTGGCCTCATTTGTAGTTCTCTCAGTTCCACGTTTCGAGTTGGAATCTAGTTTGGTCCAATCTCCACCACTGTCACCACGACCATCAGTGGGAAAACTCTACCACTACCAGTGACACTGCCCGCCGCGGTGGCCGAGCGGTTCTAGGCGCTTCAGTCCAGAACCGCGCGACTGCTACGGTCGCAGGTTCGAATCGTGCCTCGGGCATGGATGTGTGTGATGTCCTTAGGTTAGTTAGATTTAAGTAGTTCTAAGTCTAGGGGACTGATGACCTCAGATGTTAAGTCCCATAGTGCTCAGAGCCTCCTCCACTACCAGTGACGCTCTTCTATAGGTTTAGAAGATATACATCATGAAGAATTAACAGTCAAACGGGGAGCCACTATGAGTAAATTGGTTTAAAGTAATATTAAAAATTCAAGTTCTGAGGAGCCACAAATGGTTTTGGAAACACATTATCCTTCAAGGGCGGGCAAAATTAATGTTATCGTCTTTAATCGCAGTTGTAGCATTACCGTATAGTATCCCGCGCTGCTTCGTTTATATTCAGGTACGGAAGGTGATGAAATTAAAACAGTAAATATTCATTTACAGGCGCTGGCGGAAGGGCTTATTACGTGCAGCATGGTTTTAGGTCACAAGGTTAAAAGCAATATCTTACAGAAAATTAGGAAAGCGTTCCTAGAATTACGGTAGAGGAAACCTTTAGACCAGGCTTCCGCGTAAAATGTTGACATATATCGCTACGACTTCGTGCTAGAAGTCTCAGCTTATTCTCCTTTCTTGTAGGAGGTAGCGAGTGATCTGCTGTCACTAACCTTCAGTGTTCGCCCCGATAACTGAGTGGTCAGTGCGACGGACTATGATGCCAAGGAGCCCGGGTTCGATTCCTGGCTTGGTCGGAGGTTTCATCCGCTCAGAGACTGTGTGTTGCGTAGTCTTCACCATCATCTCATCCTCATCGACGTGCAATTCGCCGAAATGGCATCAACTCAAAAGACTTACACACCAGCCGACCGGTCTACCCTCTGGGAAGCCCAAGCCACACGAGATATCCATCTCTTACTAACCTTCAGTATCCAAATCTGCACTTGTGCTCCTTACGGCGTGGTGGAGGGTATTCAGGTAGCTCTGTCTTTTCCCTCATTTCCCGTTCCATTCACAAATAGCGCATAGGAAAAATGGTTGTCGGTAGACAATATGCTTGTAATATCTCTGATTTTCTCGTTTTCATTTTGCGAGACATATTGAAACGTCCCCTTAGAAAAATTTATGAATTTCTATGCTGATAAACCTCTTACGTTATTTGATTTTCAAACAGCTGAGCAGAACTGAACGTACTCAGACATTTCTCTGTTTACTTATTCTGATCAACACTAAACTGACACACAGTATTTTTAGCGCAACGCAATCTGACTTTCAATAATCCCTACAAAAGACTGGTCCTGACTGACAATAACCTATACCTTTCATGAATGACTTACCTCACAAAAATCTTCGTTACTCGAACTACTGCAATACAGCGAGCGCCAATACTGCCAGCTAAATAAAAGATTCTAACTACTGAAGGCACTAACTACTGATAGGCATACTTAGCAAAAGAAAAATTTTGATAGAAAACAAACAATGTATTTACCCTAATAGCGTTCAAAAGTTATAATATATGTATCAGTTCATGACATCCAGTCTTAAAAATTTACTCTCTCTGATGGACAGATCATCCGCTCTCAAAACTCCGCCATCTCACTCCCTACATCCGCTTCTGCTGGCGGCTCACCTGTAATTGCGCAACGCTACGCGCTGCTAACATCCAGCTGCCCAACACTACAATAGCAAATTCGAACAATGCAAAACCAGCCACAGTCTGCACACAGCACAGTCAGTGATTTTCATACAGAGCGCTACGTGGCGTTACCAATATAAAAACCTAAACAACCTACTTACAATATGTGAGAGGAAGCAGTATGTTCCCCGACGATCGAAAGTTCAACAGTTAATTTCTCCGTGATGCGTAGCACTTCTCTTGTAGAGTCTGCTACTGGAGTTTGTTGACCATCTGCATCAAGCCTTCGTGGCGAGTAAGTGATCCCATTACGAGATGCACCGGTCTTCATTGAATCTTCCTATCTCTTCTAAAATTCGGTTTCGTAAGAGACCACCACTGACGAACAGACGAATCGATCAAAAGAGTGGCTTATAAGCCACTAGGGGAGAATCCTGGCGTTACCCAGATATTTATTTATAGCTGTGCGTGCACGCCCCTACCAAGCAGTTCAAAAATGTTCAAATGTGTGTGAAATCTTATGGGACTTAACTGCTAAGGTCGTCAGTCCCTAAGCTTACACACTACTTAACCTAAATTATCCGCGCAGTCCATGACTGCAGCGCCCAAGATTGCTCGACTAATCCTGCGCGGCTACCACACAGTGTAGTCCACGCGTTCAATGTTTATGACGTCATACCTCCTGCAATATGTATCGTACAGTGATACAAAAATGTGTCTAGAATACAGTTACTTGTAAGGAAGTAATTAATTCTAACTGTTGTGTCTAGACAAGAAAGCCTGACACAATGAGAGGAAGCCGAAAGGCACGCGCTTAAACTCACGCAGGCTGGCGTGAGGTCTGAAACAGGATACGTATAACCACAATATATATAGCAAAGGATTATGGCGCCTTGCTAGGTCGTAGCAATTGTAGCTGAAGGCTATGCTAACTATCATCTCGGCAAATGAGAGCGTATTTGTCAGTGAACCGTTCCTTGCAAAGTCGGCTGTACAACTGGGGCGAGTGCTAGTACGTCTCTCTAGACCTGCCCTGTGGTGGCGCTAGGTCTGCTATCACCGACAGTGGCGACACGCGGGTCCGGCGTATACTAATGGACCGCGGCCGATTTAAGAGCGTATTTGTCAGTGAACCGTTCCTTGCAAAGTCGGCTGTACAACTGGGGCGAGTGCTAGTACGTCTCTCTAGACCTGCCGTGTGGTGGCGCTAGGTCTGCTATCACCGACAGTGGCGAAACGCGGGTCCGGCGTATACTAATGGACCGCGGCCGATTTAAGAGCGTATTTGTCAGTGAACCGTTCCTTGCAAAGTCGGCTGTACAACTGGGGCGAGTGCTAGTACGTCTCTCTAGACCTGCCGTGTGGTGGCGCTAGGTCTGCTATCACCGACAGTGGCGAAACGCGGGTCCGGCGTATACTAATGGACCGCGGCCGATTTAAGAGCGTATTTGTCAGTGAACCGTTCCTTGCAAAGTCGGCTGTACAACTGGGGCGAGTGCTAGTACGTCTCTCTAGACCTGCCCTGTGGTGGCGCTAGGTCTGCTATCACCGACAGTGGCGACACGCGGGTCCGGCGTATACTAATGGACCGCGGCCGATTTAAGAGCGTATTTGTCAGTGAACCGTTCCTTGCAAAGTCGGCTGTAGAACTGGGGCGAGTGCTAGTACGTCTCTCTAGACCTGCCCTGTGGTGGCGCTAGGTCTGCTATCACCGACAGTGGCGACACGCGGGTCCGGCGTATACTAATGGACCGCGGCCGATTTAAGAGCGTATTTGTCAGTGAACCGTTCCTTGCAAAGTCGGCTGTAGAACTGGGGCGAGTGCTAGTACGTCTCTCTAGACCTGCCGTGTGGTGGCGCTAGGTCTGCTATCACCGACAGTGGCGAAACGCGGGTCCGGCGTATACTAATGGACCGCGGCCGATTTAAGAGCGTATTTGTCAGTGAACCGTTCCTTGCAAAGTCGGCTGTACAACTGGGGCGAGTGCTAGTACGTCTCTCTAGACCTGCCCTGTGGTGGCGCTAGGTCTGCTATCACCGACAGTGGCGACACGCGGGTCCGGCGTATACTAATGGACCGCGGCCGATTTAAGAGCGTATTTGTCAGTGAACCGTTCCTTGCAAAGTCGGCTGTAGAACTGGGGCGAGTGCTAGTACGTCTCTCTAGACCTGCCCTGTGGTGGCGCTAGGTCTGCTATCACCGACAGTGGCGACACGCGGGTCCGGCGTATACTAATGGACCGCGGCCGATTTAAGAGCGTATTTGTCAGTGAACCGTTCCTTGCAAAGTCGGCTGTAGAACTGGGGCGAGTGCTAGTACGTCTCTCTAGACCTGCCCTGTGGTGGCGCTAGGTCTGCTATCACCGACAGTGGCGACACGCGGGTCCGGCGTATACTAATGGACCGCGGCCGATTTAAGAGCGTATTTGTCAGTGAACCGTTCCTTGCAAAGTCGGCTGTACAACTGGGGCGAGTGCTAGTACGTCTCTCTAGACCTGCCCTGTGGTGGCGCTAGGTCTGCTATCACCGACAGTGGCGACACGCGGGTCCGGCGTATACTAATGGACCGCGGCCGATTTAAGAGCGTATTTGTCAGTGAACCGTTCCTTGCAAAGTCGGCTGTAGAACTGGGGCGAGTGCTAGTACGTCTCTCTAGACCTGCCCTGTGGTGGCGCTAGGTCTGCTATCACCGACAGTGGCGACACGCGGGTCCGGCGTATACTAATGGACCGCGGCCGATTTAAGAGCGTATTTGTCAGTGAACCGTTCCTTGCAAAGTCGGCTGTAGAACTGGGGCGAGTGCTAGTACGTCTCTCTAGACCTGCCCTGTGGTGGCGCTAGGTCTGCTATCACCGACAGTGGCGACACGCGGGTCCGGCGTATACTAATGGACCGCGGCCGATTTAAGAGCGTATTTGTCAGTGAACCGTTCCTTGCAAAGTCGGCTGTACAACTGGGGCGAGTGCTAGTACGTCTCTCTAGACCTGCCGTGTGGTGGCGCTAGGTCTGCTATCACCGACAGTGGCGACACGCGGGTCCGGCGTATACTAATGGACCGCGGCCGATTTAAGAGCGTATTTGTCAGTGAACCGTTCCTTGCAAAGTCGGCTGTACAACTGGGGCGAGTGCTAGTACGTCTCTCTAGACCTGCCCTGTGGTGGCGCTAGGTCTGCTATCACCGACAGTGGCGACACGCGGGTCCGGCGTATACTAATGGACCGCGGCCGATTTAAGAGCGTATTTGTCAGTGAACCGTTCCTTGCAAAGTCGGCTGTACAACTGGGGCGAGTGCTAGTACGTCTCTCTAGACCTGCCGTGTGGTGGCGCTAGGTCTGCTATCACCGACAGTGGCGACACGCGGGTCCGGCGTATACTAATGGACCGCGGCCGATTTAAGAGCGTATTTGTCAGTGAACCGTTCCTTGCAAAGTCGGCTGTACAACTGGGGCGAGTGCTAGTACGTCTCTCTAGACCTGCCGTGTGGTGGCGCTAGGTCTGCTATCACCGACAGTGGCGACACGCGGGTCCGGCGTATACTAATGGACCGCGGCCGATTTAAGAGCGTATTTGTCAGTGAACCGTTCCTTGCAAAGTCGGCTGTAGAACTGGGGCGAGTGCTAGTACGTCTCTCTAGACCTGCCCTGTGGTGGCGCTAGGTCTGCTATCACCGACAGTGGCGACACGCGGGTCCGGCGTATACTAATGGACCGCGGCCGATTTAAGAGCGTATTTGTCAGTGAACCGTTCCTTGCAAAGTCGGCTGTAGAACTGGGGCGAGTGCTAGTACGTCTCTCTAGACCTGCCCTGTGGTGGCGCTAGGTCTGCTATCACCGACAGTGGCGACACGCGGGTCCGGCGTATACTAATGGACCGCGGCCGATTTAAGAGCGTATTTGTCAGTGAACCGTTCCTTGCAAAGTCGGCTGTACAACTGGGGCGAGTGCTAGTACGTCTCTCTAGACCTGCCCTGTGGTGGCGCTAGGTCTGCTATCACCGACAGTGGCGACACGCGGGTCCGGCGTATACTAATGGACCGCGGCCGATTTAAGAGCGTATTTGTCAGTGAACCGTTCCTTGCAAAGTCGGCTGTACAACTGGGGCGAGTGCTAGTACGTCTCTCTAGACCTGCCGTGTGGTGGCGCTAGGTCTGCTATCACCGACAGTGGCGACACGCGGGTCCGGCGTATACTAATGGACCGCGGCCGATTTAAGAGCGTATTTGTCAGTGAACCGTTCCTTGCAAAGTCGGCTGTAGAACTGGGGCGAGTGCTAGTACGTCTCTCTAGACCTGCCCTGTGGTGGCGCTAGGTCTGCTATCACCGACAGTGGCGACACGCGGGTCCGGCGTATACTAATGGACCGCGGCCGATTTAAGAGCGTATTTGTCAGTGAACCGTTCCTTGCAAAGTCGGCTGTACAACTGGGGCGAGTGCTAGTACGTCTCTCTAGACCTGCCGTGTGGTGGCGCTAGGTCTGCTATCACCGACAGTGGCGACACGCGGGTCCGGCGTATACTAATGGACCGCGGCCGATTTAAGAGCGTATTTGTCAGTGAACCGTTCCTTGCAAAGTCGGCTGTAGAACTGGGGCGAGTGCTAGTACGTCTCTCTAGACCTGCCCTGTGGTGGCGCTAGGTCTGCTATCACCGACAGTGGCGACACGCGGGTCCGGCGTATACTAATGGACCGCGGCCGATTTAAGAGCGTATTTGTCAGTGAACCGTTCCTTGCAAAGTCGGCTGTAGAACTGGGGCGAGTGCTAGTACGTCTCTGTAGACCTGCCCTGTGGTGGCGCTAGGTCTGCTATCACCGACAGTGGCGACACGCGGGTCCGGCGTATACTAATGGACCGCGGCCGATTTAAGAGCGTATTTGTCAGTGAACCGTTCCTTGCAAAGTCGGCTGTAGAACTGGGGCGAGTGCTAGTACGTCTCTCTAGACCTGCCCTGTGGTGGCGCTAGGTCTGCTATCACCGACAGTGGCGACACGCGGGTCCGGCGTATACTAATGGACCGCGGCCGATTTAAGAGCGTATTTGTCAGTGAACTGTTCCTTGCAAAGTCGGCTGTAGAACTGGGGCGAGTGCTAGTACGTCTCTCTAGACCTGCCCTGTGGTGGCGCTAGGTCTGCTATCACCGACAGTGGCGACACGCGGGTCCGGCGTATACTAATGGACCGCGGCCGATTTAAGAGCGTATTTGTCAGTGAACCGTTCCTTGCAAAGTCGGCTGTACAACTGGGGCGAGTGCTAGTACGTCTCTCTAGACCTGCCGTGTGGTGGCGCTAGGTCTGCTATCACCGACAGTGGCGAAACGCGGGTCCGGCGTATACTAATGGACCCCGGCCGATTTAAGAGCGTATTTGTCAGTGAACCGTTCCTTGCAAAGTCGGCTGTAGAACTGGGGCGAGTGCTAGTACGTCTCTCTAGACCTGCCCTGTGGTGGCGCTAGGTCTGCTATCACCGACAGTGGCGACACGCGGGTCCGGCGTATACTAATGGACCGCGGCCGATTTAAGAGCGTATTTGTCAGTGAACCGTTCCTTGCAAAGTCGGCTGTACAACTGGGGCGAGTGCTAGTACGTCTCTCTAGACCTGCCGTGTGGTGGCGCTAGGTCTGCTATCACCGACAGTGGCGACACGCGGGTCCGGCGTATACTAATGGACCGCGGCCGATTTAAGAGCGTATTTGTCAGTGAACCGTTCCTTGCAAAGTCGGCTGTAGAACTGGGGCGAGTGCTAGTACGTCTCTCTAGACCTGCCCTGTGGTGGCGCTAGGTCTGCTATCACCGACAGTGGCGACACGCGGGTCCGGCGTATACTAATGGACCGCGGCCGATTTAAGAGCGTATTTGTCAGTGAACCGTTCCTTGCAAAGTCGGCTGTAGAACTGGGGCGAGTGCTAGTACGTCTCTCTAGACCTGCCCTGTGGTGGCGCTAGGTCTGCTATCACCGACAGTGGCGACACGCGGGTCCGGCGTATACTAATGGACCGCGGCCGATTTAAGAGCGTATTTGTCAGTGAACCGTTCCTTGCAAAGTCGGCTGTACAACTGGGGCGAGTGCTAGTACGTCTCTCTAGACCTGCCCTGTGGTGGCGCTAGGTCTGCTATCACCGACAGTGGCGACACGCGGGTCCGGCGTATACTAATGGACCGCGGCCGATTTAAGAGCGTATTTGTCAGTGAACCGTTCCTTGCAAAGTCGGCTGTACAACTGGGGCGAGTGCTAGTACGTCTCTCTAGACCTGCCGTGTGGTGGCGCTAGGTCTGCTATCACCGACAGTGGCGACACGCGGGTCCGGCGTATACTAATGGACCGCGGCCGATTTAAGAGCGTATTTGTCAGTGAACCGTTCCTTGCAAAGTCGGCTGTAGAACTGGGGCGAGTGCTAGTACGTCTCTCTAGACCTGCCCTGTGGTGGCGCTAGGTCTGCTATCACCGACAGTGGCGACACGCGGGTCCGGCGTATACTAATGGACCGCGGCCGATTTAAGAGCGTATTTGTCAGTGAACCGTTCCTTGCAAAGTCGGCTGTAGAACTGGGGCGAGTGCTAGTACGTCTCTCTAGACCTGCCCTGTGGTGGCGCTAGGTCTGCTATCACCGACAGTGGCGACACGCGGGTCCGGCGTATACTAATGGACCGCGGCCGATTTAAGAGCGTATTTGTCAGTGAACCGTTCCTTGCAAAGTCGGCTGTACAACTGGGGCGAGTGCTAGTACGTCTCTCTAGACCTGCCCTGTGGTGGCGCTAGGTCTGCTATCACCGACAGTGGCGACACGCGGGTCCGGCGTATACTAATGGACCGCGGCCGATTTAAGAGCGTATTTGTCAGTGAACCGTTCCTTGCAAAGTCGGCTGTACAACTGGGGCGAGTGCTAGTACGTCTCTCTAGACCTGCCGTGTGGTGGCGCTAGGTCTGCTATCACCGACAGTGGCGAAACGCGGGTCCGGCGTATACTAATGGACCGCGGCCGATTTAAGAGCGTATTTGTCAGTGAACCGTTCCTTGCAAAGTCGGCTGTACAACTGGGGCGAGTGCTAGTACGTCTCTCTAGACCTGCCGTGTGGTGGCGCTAGGTCTGCTATCACCGACAGTGGCGACACGCGGGTCCGGCGTATACTAATGGACCGCGGCCGATTTAAGAGCGTATTTGTCAGTGAACCGTTCCTTGCAAAGTCGGCTGTACAACTGGGGCGAGTGCTAGTACGTCTCTCTAGACCTGCCGTGTGGTGGCGCTAGGTCTGCTATCACCGACAGTGGCGAAACGCGGGTCCGGCGTATACTAATGGACCGCGGCCGATTTAAGAGCGTATTTGTCAGTGAACCGTTCCTTGCAAAGTCGGCTGTACAACTGGGGCGAGTGCTAGTACGTCTCTCTAGACCTGCCCTGTGGTGGCGCTAGGTCTGCTATCACCGACAGTGGCGACACGCGGGTCCGGCGTATACTAATGGACCGCGGCCGATTTAAAGGCTACCACCTAGCAAGTGTGGTGTCTGGCGGTGACACCACACTAACCTTATGCCTCATGCGGTACATTTACTTCGTGTCAGCGGTAAAGTAGTAGGTGATCAATATTTTTTTTCTTTCATCATTTTGTAGGGGCTGTCAGCGAGAAAAGGCTTCTTACAGGTCCGAAATTATGTGTAAAGGTTGTTGCAGGTCGCTAACAGCTTTTATTCTCAAATACTGGATGAATAAAATCTACCTTTTGCAAGGTAAATGGTTCTTACCCCCACTGAGATTGTTGCCTGACAGTCAGGTATATGTGCACATTCATTTTTATAACGTGTATGGATTTGTTTGGAGAACAGTACTTCAGATCTCTGTCTAGTCATCCCAGTGTATGTCTTCTGTGATTTATTTGCCTTAATCACTGAGGACAATGGCGGAGCGGTTCCTTTGAGGAGGGCACGGCCGATTTCCTTTCACATCCTTCTCGTTTTCAAAATTGTGTTTCGTCGTAAATGCACTCGCCAACGACTGGGCGTAAACTGCTAATCTTAATTACTATCTTCCTCCAAAGCAGTCTCACTTTCTGTAATGAATGGACAGAATTTAGATGTGTCACCTGTTACGTACCAATCAATTCCATTCATACATAATAAATACGTGCTCAGCAAAATATGGCTGCGAGAAAAAGAAGCAAATGTGACTGGGAGAATGTGAATGAAATATACCCAGTCTGAAACAACAAGGTTTTTTTTCTGTTTTTACTTACTCTCTACTATAGTGAAAATCATAGAATTCAACACTGTTAACTGACCCTGTGAAACTGAAAACTCATGTCTGTCCTACCTATGTCGCAATGGAGGACACCGTGCAACTGCTGTCGTAGAAAAACAAAAAAAGGTAGGTCTCAATTTCTGAGCTGCTAGACAATCGAAATAGTGCAATGCGAGTTGGATAATGCCAAAACTGTTGTCAAGAAACTGTATTAAAATTCATCTCAAAAAATATCTGGATACTATGCTGTTTACAAAATTTGACAGAAAGCTATAAGAAAATATTTCACTGCAAATTATAATTATTTAAGATCAACACTGGAGAAACACAGAAATGTTACTCAACATGAAAATTTATTCTAAGAGAAAACTCATCAAACTAATGGTTAAATACTTTTCGTCTCTTCAAATCCATTAAGACTGTGACAGCGTTCATGAAAATAGCAAGAAACTCCTGATTTGGATGTTTGTGTTGAATGGATGTTCGTGTTGAATCAAGAATGCCTAATCAAATGCTGCTGCAATAAAATAAAGTACAGGGTATTTCAGAAAGGACTTTATAAGTTTAAAAATTCGAATAAATCTATTGAAAGAAGATACAGAGCTGGGTTTAGTGTTATTTTGTAGGTAAAGTTGTTATCTTAAACTAAAGATATGGCATGTGGTTTCAGTTGCTTATCCTGCACACTTCCCATCAGAAGTCAATTCTTCCCAGTCTCGCTGTAGCATTGCAGGTGTAACTTGCTCAGTGGCGTCATAAATTCTTGTTCTAAGTTCAGGTAGAGAAGCGGACACAGTAGATACAATCACGATATCCTTGATTAATCCTCATAAAAAAAACTTGCGGAAATAGGACTGGGGAACGTGGGGCCCATACAATTGGCGCATTACGGCCAGTCATTGATCTGGAAAGCGGTCACTGAGAAAATTCCGATGTCAGCCAGGCAGTGAGGTGGTGCACCACGTTGCATGAAGTAAAAATTTCATTCTTGATCGTACTCATCGATTTGTGGTTTAACATATCCAAGTACATTACCCCCTTGATGGTTCTCTTACGGAAAAGGAGGGGCCATAACTTTGTTTTTGCTCAGTGCATAAGACACTTTCAGTTTAGGGTTATCACGAACATGATGCACTGTTTGACATGGAGTTTCACTGCCCCAAATCCTACAGTTATGTGTGTTAAACTTGGCACTTAAACGGAAAGTCAACTTGTCGGAAACGATGATTGTGTCCAAGAAATGTTTATCCTAATGTAATCGATTTAACATATCCGCGCAGAAGTTCTTGTGAGCAATTTTATCAGTTTCTTTTATTGCTTGTACGATCGTCAATCTTTTCGGTTTCAAATGCAAACGGTTTCTCAATATGCACCAAACAGTCGAATGTGGGATTTGCCGTTCGCGAGATGCACCCCTGGTCCAATTTCGTAGGGCTGTTGACAGAACGTTGTCTCACTCGCTCAACGACGTCGTCAGATGTGCTTGGACGACCTGGTGACTTCCCATGTCTTACCGAGCGCCCTGTTTCTACAAAACATTTACACCACACATACACTGCAGGCCTACTACGAGGATTTTTAGCGTACGGAAATTACTGAAGTGCTGTAGCCGACTTCGATTCTTCAAACCAAAACACACGGTTAGCATGTTCGGGTCCAGTGAAGGCAGCCATCTTTAACGCACGTGCCTCTAGCGCTCCTGCGGTGCGATTCGGCACTAGCGACCTACGCGAGACAAAACTTGATGTATTTCTAAACAAATTGACACTACAATAGCCTCTGAGGGTGCTATAGATTAATTTAAATGAATTTCAAAGTTGTAAAGTCCTTTTTGAAACACCCTGTATGTTTGTACGTTGCCTTAAATCTCACTCTCCTCAAAATAGTAACTATCGCTTGAGCCTTGTCCCGCAGTTACGCAGAGTCAGCGATCGTTAATCGGATTTGGCATGTTAATGTTTAAGGGGTGGCCAGATGCCCTTCCTGCCGCCACCCCATGTCCCCGTATCCCTCTCTTCACAATCAACACTTGACACCCGTACATCACCGCAGAGCAAAGATGTCCGAACTAGTCTCTGGGCAGGGCAGCAACTCTGCCGAGCCTGAATACGCATAGCTGAACGATGCAAATTCACATGTGGGTCCTAAGATTCCAAAACCAAGAAAATTACTTATAGGATTATATACACGCACCTTTCAGTATCTAAATTTAACTACAAAAGCCCGTCCATCTTTGTAAATGTTTTCTTTCATGAAGACAGCTGGAAAGGAAGAAAGAAACCAAGACGTTAACATTGGACCATTACGGCTTTCATCACATATTTCGAAAAGGGCACAAGAGACCATGCAGCCAAAAAGCGTACCGAAATAGCTATCAGGCTTGCTGTTTGTTTACCAACATGTGACAGAAGTTTTCAGCTGCTACTAGAATGTCCTTTCCCATGACAATCAGCTTCACAAGTATTCAGTACTTTGCCATATGGTAAAAGCAGTTCATTTTTATGTAACTCCAAAAACATTATAGTAAAATTTAAAGACTTACAGAATTTTCAGTATTTGTATGTATGGAAAGCATATTACTCACTACACTGATATGTCATAGCAACCTAAAAAGTTCGCATTAAATATTCATCCCCTTCGCTGCAGCGTAGCAGTTTACATACTCCGCGCTATGAAAGTCGCTTTACTTCCACTTACATGGTGTTGATGCGGCCGTAAAATGGTTGCACGAAGGGTTAAAACATATTGCTACAGAATTTGGAGCATTCCCTATCTGTGCTACTCCAACAAAAGTGATAGATAAATGAGAGACGCATTTTCTCACTGTGTGCATTATTTGTGAGCGTAGCTTTGATATCGATAGCGTAATTGTTGTTTACAATCGTTGCCGTCTGAAAGGCAACTATGAGTACGATGAATTTAACCTGAGATGCGAATTTAATTAGTAAGTTCCAGTGTTTCAGCACACTGTCAGTGGATATGTCTGTAATCTTCTCGCGGAGGATCTAGATCCGAAAGTGCCTCGTTAGTTTTAGGTCATGGTGATACATTTTGTGGTGGGACAACCGACTGGTTTCAGCAATCCATGGGCCAGGGGCTGTTTTTACGTTCATCCAGATTTTTTTAGTCGAATTTCTCCCAGTGATTCAAGAGGGCCTCCCTAGGTCTTGCAGGCTCTTTCCTGATGAGCCTTCTCACTAGCTGGTTCCATGTATGCTATGTAAGATTCAAAACAGAGCATCGATCAGGCCAAGCCGTAGAATGAATCTTCACATCATCCAAGAACTCATGAACAGTTCTCGCAACATGAAGAAGTACATTGACATGCATTAGTGGCAGATCATCACCTTTAAATGGAGCAAAAGGGACAACAAGCTCCAAAAGGGTTTTCTCCATATGCTGATGTGCTGTAAGGCCCCCATGCTCCCTAAGACCAAAAACATCCTGTCAGTCTTGCTGATTGCTGCCAACACTGTCAGTACCCTGAAAATGTGTCCTAAATGAGAAAGTGCAAGGGGAAAACGTTTCCTCAGGTCTTCGACACGCACTCTCTCTACCTTTAGATAGACGCAGGCTAAATCGAGGCTCATTGATGGACAACATTTCATCGTATTTCTGTGCTCTCCAGCCTCCATAGTCCCTTTGAAACCGTAGTCTGGCTCTGCAATTCTCTCTGCTGATATCTGGGCCTGTTGCAGGTCTTCAGGATTGAAAATAGGCCCCTCCAAGTCTCCTTCGGACTGTTCTCTCACTAACATTGACTCCTAGAATTTAGTGGTGTCGGTTTCGTGCTTCAGCAACAGCCACGGTGTCAGGGTTGAGGAGAACTTGAAGTGGTAGTAGTGCTGATGCTCCTCTTCTTTGGCCTGATCCTTGTTTCCTTGGATTGCCTCCAATTTCCTTGCAGCTTCTTACAGTTCTAGAAATGAAAGGGGCTGTAGCTATCAACGCTTCTGCACTGTAACGCATGTTGCAACCGTCTTTCACCAAAGCAAAAGATTAGCTGCATTTTCGGTACTTAACGGCATATTTAGTCCAGAAAGCTGATTACAATGAAGCATGTACGTTTGAAATATCGTAACGGACAGCAGCCTACAGCACAGCTTTTGAAATTCGCCCTGGTCATAAAACAAAACCTGATCAATTTCAAAATAGTGGTCAGTCTGCTTAATGAATGCCATCCCTGAAATAACAAATTTCATACCTTTATCTGCGCAACGGTAACGCTCTTCGCACTGCTCGAGCTAGTAAAGAACGAACGAAAAAAATGAGGAAGACTAAATGTGCACATAGAGGACCAAATGCTAATTGGCCAAAACTAGAAGAGCACGTATTGAAATTGATTCATGAACACCGTCAATACGAAAATAATTCAAATACATGCTCGTAAGGTGCTGATGCAATGGAATTTACTTGACTTTAAGGGTGGAGTTGGTTGTTGCTACAGGTTTATGAAGCGTCATGGACTTATCGTGCGAATGAAAACCAAAATATCTCAGAAAGTGCCGCAAGAACATGAAGAGAAATTATTATCTTTCCAAGGGAAGGTGCTTTATTGAAAAAGAGTCCTCTAGAGTCTTCTAGATCATTTTAGCAGTCATTTGAAAAATTCCGTGAAAGAGAAAATGAGACAGGGAAATACAGGGCTTGCTGTTATTCCGTGAGGACTTTCACAATTGCAACCATTTGATGTCTCGACAAATAAACAATTTAAAGTATATATGAGAGAGGAATGGAAAAAACGGATGTTGAATGAAACCCAACATGAATTCACGCCAAAGGGAGCCTTCAACCAACCGACAATCAAACAAGTGTGTCAGTGGATAGAACAGTGGTGGTCTAGAGTGAGAGAAGACATTATTTTTAAATCTTTCAAGAAGTGCACATAAGTAACGCTCTTGATATCAGTGAAGACCATATTATATATGAAGAGATCAACGATGAGGACCAAGAGGAAGAAGAAAAAGAAAAAGAAGAATAAGAAGAGGAACAAGGAAGTTCAGATGACGTTTTAATAAATTAAGAATTTTTTTGTCTGGCATTGATTTCTAATAATAAAAATGGTAAAAATGCAATTTCTTTAATGAATTAAGGTGCGTCTCATAGTACGTAGCATTTTATACCCATAAAATACGTTATATTGTGGTTTGTCGGTAGAACTTTTTTACGACAAATACTTTTCCTCATTCGTTAACTTTCTTTGCATTTCTGTTCTTAACATAATATCATGATTCATAGCTGCAGATGCTGTATATCGCATTGATTTTATGTTGGATATCATTTTTTATAAAATCGCTTGATTTTTCCACCGAAACTCCATTTAGTTTTTCATGTTTCTGATGCAGGCATAAAGTTCGTTATTTATTAAAAGTTTATTGTGAAACATGGACTGCGAACTGAGCTACAAGCTAGCTGTTGCCACAACAAAAACCAAAGAACAGAAGATCAATAACTGTGAGGAGAGGCAATAACAGAATGCAGTCATCAGTAATGGTTTAACAATTGCATCCGCTCAAAATTGATTACGTCGACTGTTGTCTCGCTCGAAAGAAGTAATTGCATGATAATCCTACACACACGTGTACTGCAGCAGAGTGAATAAACCGTTTTAATTCGGTTACTCCCAGTGGACCCTTTCAGTCCAATAACTGAACGAATAATTCAACCGATATGTAAAGCTTCAACAGAATGAGTAGAGTGTTTTCCAAGAGCCTATGGAATCGGTTGCTGCCATGAATAAGCCAACTCCTCCCGCCCTCAGCAGAGAGATATACCTTATTTTCTATAAGGGTTACAAAAGAGCCAACGCCGTTGCCACAGTGGTAACACCTGTTTCCGTTAGATCAGAGGGGTCAAACGGTGTCGGGCTTGGATAGCACTTGGGTGGGGGTGAACGTCCGCGTCTTCCGAGAGCAGTTGGCAAGCGAGATGCACCCCCCCCCCCCCCCCCCTTTGGGAGACCAATTGAGGAACTAATGACTGAGAAGTAGCGGCTCGACAAATAAACAATTTAAAGTATATATGAGAGAGGAATGGAAAAAACGGATGTTGAATGAATCCCAACATGAATTCACGCCAAAGGGACACTCAGATGTTTAGGACGGGTGGTAGGGACAGAGCATCGAGTGACATTATACTGAGTGCACTATCCGAAAATTACCTCGAGCAATTAAACAGAGAACCGACTCGTGGAGATAAGATCTTGGACCTACTGATAACAAACAGACCCGAACTTTTCGACTCTGTATGTACAGAACAGGGAATCAGTGATCATAAGGCCGTTGCAGCATCCCTGAATATGGAAGTTAATAGGAATATAAAAAAAGGGAGGAAGGTTTATCTGTTTAGCAAGAGTAATAGAAGGCAGATTTCAGACTACCTAACAGATCAAAACGAAAATTTCTGTTCCGACACTGACAATGTTGAGTGTTTATGGAAAAAGTTCAAGGCAATCGTAAAATGCGTTTTAGACAGGTACGTGCCGAGTAAAACTGTGAGGGACGGGAAAATCCACCGTGGTACAACAACAAAGTTAGGAAACTACTGCGAAAGCAAAGAGAGCTCCACTCCAAGTTTAAACGCAGCCAAAACCTCTCAGACAAACAGAAGCTAAACGATGTCAAAGCGTAAGGAGGGCTATGCGTGAAGCGTTCACTGAATTCGAAAGTGAAATTCTATGTACCGACTTGACAGAAAATCCTAGGAAGTTCTGGTCTTACGTTAAATCAGTAAGTGGCTCGAAACAGCATATCCAGACACTACGGGATGATGATGGCATTGAAACAGAGGATGACACGCGTAAAGCTGAAATACTAAACACCTTTTTCCAAAGCTGTTTCACAGAGGAAGACCGCACTGCAGTTCCTTCTCTAAATCCTTGCACAAACGAAAAAATGGCTGACATCGAAATAAGTGTCCAAGGAATAGAAAAGCAACTGGAATCACTCAATAGAGGAAAGTCCACTGGACCTGACGGGATACCAATTCGATTCTACACAGAGTACGCGAAAGAACTTGCCCCCCTTCTAACAGCCGTGTACCGCAAGTCTCTAGAGGAACGGAGGGTTCCAAATGATTGGAAAAGAGCACAGATAGTCCCAGTCTTCAAGAAGGGTCGTCGAGCAGATGCGCAAAACGATAGACCTATATCTCTTACGTCGATCTCTTGTAGAATTTTAGAACATGTTTTTTGCTCGCGTATCATGTCATTTCTGGAAACCCAGAATCTACTATGTAGGAATCAACATGGATTCCGGAAACAGCGATCGTGTGAGACCCAACTCGCCTTATTTGTTCATGAGACCCAGAAAATATTAGATACAGGCTCCCAGGTAGATGCTATTTTTCTTGACTTCCGGAAGGCGTTCGATACAGTTCCGCACTGTCGCCTGATAAACAAAGTAAGAGCCTACGGAATATCAGACCAGCTGTGTGGCTGGATTGAAGAGTTTTTAGCAAACAGAACACAGCATGTTGTTATCAATGGAGAGACGTCTACAGACGTTAAAGTAACCTCTGGCGTGCCACAGGGGAGTGTTATGGGACCATTGCTTTTCACAATATATATAAATGACATAGTAGATAGTGTCGGAAGTTCCATGCGGCTTTTCGCGGATGATGCTGTAGTATACAGAGAAGTTGCAGCATTAGAAAATTGTAGCGAAATGCAGGAAGATCTGCAGCGGATAGGCACTTGGTGCAGGGAGTGGCAACTGACCCTTAACATAGACAAATGTAATGTATTGCGAATACATAGAAAGAAGGATCCTTTATTGTATGATTATATGATAGCGGAACAAACACTGGTAGCAGTTACTTCTGTAAAATATCTGGGAGTATGCGTGCGGAACGATTTGAAGTGGAATGATCATATAAAATTAATTGTTGGTAAGGCGGGTACCAGGTTGAGATTCATTGGGAGAGTGCTTAGAAAATGTAGTCCATCAACAAAGGAGGTGGCTTACAAAACACTCGTTCGACCTATACTTGAGTATTGCTCATCAGTGTGGGATCCGTACCAGATCGGTCTGACGGAGGAGATAGAGAAGATCCAAAGAAGAGCGGCGCGTTTCGTCACAGGGTTATTTGGTAACCGTGATAGCGTTACGGAGATGTTTAATAAACTCAAGTGGCAGACTCTGCAAGAGAGGCGCTCTGCATCGCGGTGTAGCTTGCTCGCCAGGTTTCGAGAGGGTGCGTTTCTGGATGAGGTATCGAATATATTGCTTCCCCCTACTTATACCTCCCTGGGAGATCACGAATGTAAAATTAGAGAGATTAGAGCGCGCACGGAGGCTTTCAGACAGTCGTTCTTCCCGCGTACCATACGCGACTGGAACAGGAAAGGGAGGTAATGACAGTGGCACATAAAGTGCCCTCCGCCACACACCGTTGGGTGGCTTGCGGAGTATCAATGTAGATGTAGATGTGAACAACCGGGAGAGCGGTGTGCTGATCACATACCACTCCATATCCATATACAGTGGCACCCATCGGTTGAGCATGACACGGCGGTCGGTCCGTATCGTTGGGCCATCCGAGGTCTGTTTGGACGGAGAGAGAGGGAGAGAGAGAGAGAGAGAGAGAGAGAGAGAGAGTTACAAAAGACGCACGGCATATGGGGCGGCGGGTAAAAGTTAATTATTTGTTTGTTCGCCGTTTTTCTCACGCGAGTCTGGCAACTAATTTAGTGGTCAGCCCGAAATCGAAGGGAAACATAGTGACCATAGTTTCCAGTCTGCACGGCCACATTCTGGTCCAGCCCACTGAAAGACAGGTTTCTATCCTCTTATTTCTTTGTGGGATCAGGTCTTTGATTTTAAACAACAGTATAACGTTCCAATCAAAATTATATCGCATAAAGTTTCTCCCTTACAACCCCTGGAAATTCACTATTTTCAAGTGAAAGCAAGTCTTTCTATCCTAACAGCACAGTCAGCAATTCAAAGGCGACCTCTACGGTACGTTCCTACCAGATTGTCTTTCACCCTGACTAAAATTACTCAATGAAAGTTTGAAATAAATGTTGAAAACTAATACTCGTCATAAAAGTGGAAATAAAGTCACCACTTGCCACGCGGAATTGTAATCCTCACGGACGGCACACTAACAGATACTCTGGCGAATTCTAAGCGATCCTGGACGGTGTACAGTCCTCGCGAGTTCACTATCCGTTTTCACCGCGAAATACGAGCTTTGTCACAGTTCAGCTCTGACGTCACCCGAGGCAGAGCGCGATCCGACGTTTGACAGACGTGGATCTTACAGCAGCTGAATGCGGAGTGAATCATACTACTGCCTCTCGGGGAGCATTTATATAGGTGCCGGAACGGACGGCCGAGTGAACATCCGTTGTCTACGGCTATCTGCATACTGCAGCAGCCTCCGAAGGACCGCTATCTCGGGCTCATAATCTTTAATAACATGGTTACAAATTACTTCAGAAAGTTCTTAATTTTTACTTGTATACAGTTACGCTGTTTGAAATCACTGAAAAAGTTTCAGTTCACTAGAGTGAAAGCTTAGCCTTCTAGAAATTTCATAGTGGAACTAACAGTACATCGTTACCTCTGAACCACACCTTTACTAACACTTATATCGGCTGTTATTAATACTACAACTTCCAAATTTGGTACAGATTTATCATTCACTTTAACCGAAATTCTCTTATCATTAAAATCACAGGTACTTAATCTATAACAACTGGGTATACTTTGGTCACAAAATTGGTTTTTACTTACTTCGACACTTTAAGAGGTATCTTAACGTGGTCTTTCAGTTATTATTTTTGGGGTGAACTGAAGCATAAAACAAAATTTCATGTTTCTAAGTCCATTATTTAGCGCTTTTGATGTTTCCTAAAAACGATGATTCCGGCGTTAATTTTTGTTATATGGTTTTGGAAACCTGCAACTCTAACTGCACATTCTCACCAAATTCTGGCTTTATTTAGCGCTACTCATTTTTCTCTTAAAATGGCATTTTTACATAAGCTGTCAAGTCTAAAACATAAAGACTTTGTATTTGAAACATTAGAACACTAAACTATATTTCAACAAAGTTTTAAACATAAATTTTGATTTTTAATTTCATACTTAATTGTGGTGCAATACTTTCACGCTATTCTCAGACGCGTTACGGTGACGTGGCGCTATCAGCAGTGAACTGGGCAAGTCCCGGCACACCCACTCGCCTCTATATCTCACATATGACACAGCGCTTACTTTGCTTCATCCAGTATGTAGCTACATTTCCATTTAAGCAAATAGAATTTTTCATAGGCTAGGCAACCTGAGAATATTCATGGCTCTGAAGAAAATGTGTCGTTCCCCAAGAATACATTTGGTCATGCAAAAAATTATGTAATCCGAAGTAACCTGAAAAATAGATATGCACCAGTAAATTAATAGGGGAGAGAAATACAGCGACCGGCCATGAACATCCTGTGAATTCATTCATTGGCTCATCTTGTTCAGTGGGCCAGTTTCATATCCAAAATTTCGTTGAACATTCAATCAAGAATGTTCAAGTTGCTTTTAAATGCAAGCACACAACGTTACTATGTGTGAGCAGATGTCAAGACTACCATTGTACTGGTCTGCCTTCAATACTCAGTAGTTTCGAATGATTTTTGTTAAGCTCGCCGCTGTGGCCGAGTGGTTCTAGGCACTTCAGTCCGGAACCACGCGACTGCTACGGTCGCAGGTTCGAATCCTGCCGCGGGCATTGATGTGTGTGATGTCCATAGGTTAGTTAGGTTTACGTATTTCTAAGTCTAGGGGACTGACGACCTCAGAAATTTTGATTTCTGTTGTGTCAGGTACTGTGCTAGTCGGGACCGACACAAACAAGGAAGGAGACGAGTTGCGATGGTCAATAGCAGTAATCCAGAATGATGTTACATTAAACTTTAGGGTTAATATGAGACTTTATTTCTAAAAGGAAATAAACTTTTGATTCCTGTGCTTTCTGTGACTTTTACACGTGCCATGACAATCTACACTACTGGCCATTAATATTTCTACACCACGAAGATGATGTGCTACAGACGCGAAATTTAACCTACAGGAAGAAGATGCTGTGATATGCAAATGATTAGCTTTTAAGAACAATCACACAAGGTTGGCGCCGGTAGCGACACCTACAACGTGCTGACATGAGGAAAGTTTCCAATCGACTTCTCATACACAAACAGCAGTTGACCGGCGTTGCCTGGTGAAAAGTTGTTGTGATGCCTCGAGTTAGGGGGAGAAATGCGTACCATCACGCTTCCGACTTTGATAAAGATCGGATTGTAGCCTATTGCGATTGCGGTGTATCTATCGCGACATTGCTGCTCGCGTTGGTCGAGATCCAATGACTGTTAGAAGAATATGGAATCTTTGGGTTCAGGAGGGTAATACGGAACGCCGCACTGGATCCCAACGCCCTCGTATCACTAGCAGTCGAGATGACAGACATCTTATGCGCATGGCTGTAGCGGATCGTGCAGCCACGTCTCGATCCCTGAGTCAACTGATGGAGACGTTTGCAAGACAACAAACATATGCACGAACAGTTCGACGACGTTTCCAGCAGCATGGACTATCAGCAAGGAGACCGTGGCTGCGGTTACCCCTGTCGCTGCATCACAGACAGGAGCGCCTGCGATGGTGTACTCACCGACGATCCTGGGTGCACGAATGGCAAAACGTCATTATTTCGGATGAATCCAGGTTCTGTTTACAGCGTCATGATGGTCGCATCCGTGTTTGACGACATCGCGGTGAGCGCACATTGGAAGCGTGTATTCGTCATCGACATACTGGCGTATCACCCAGCGTGATGGTATGGGGTGCAATTGGTTACACGTCTCGGTTACCTCTTGTTCGCATTGGCGGCACTTTGAACAGTGGACGTTACAATTCAGATGTGTTACGACCCGTGGTTCTACCCTTCATTCGATCCCTGCGAAACCCTACATTTCAGCAGGATAATGCACGACCGCATGTTGCAGGTCCTGTACGGGCCTTTCTGGATACAGAGAATGTTCGACTGCTGTCCTGGCCAGCACATTCTCCAGATATCTCACTAATTGAAAACGTGTGGTCAATGGTGACCGATCAACTGGCTCGTCACAATACGCCAGTCACTACTCTTGATGAACTGTGGTATCGTGTTGAAGTTGCATGGACAGCTGTACCTGTACACGCCATTCAAGCTCTGTGTGACTCAATGCCCAGGCGTATCAAGGCCGTTATTACGGCCAGAAGTGGTTGTTCTGGGTACTGATTTCCCAGGATCTATGCACCCAAATTGCGTGAAAATGTAATCACATGTCAGTTCTAGTGTAATATATTTATCCAATGAATACCCGTCTATCATCTGCATTTCTTCTTGGTGTAGCAATTTTAATGGCCAGTAGTGTATTACTGCGCGCAGAACGCAGGCTTAGTAACGTCTTCCTATTACTTATTACTGATGCTCTTGGAGACTGCGATCGAACTGGGAAGACCAGCGACGGGCGGCTGGTTAAATAAGGGGGCCACTGAATAGTCTTCCTGGAGGTATGGCGCTGCTCGCTCTTTCCATTGCCTCTTGATGCCATTTCGTGGCGCTGCACTGATCGGTGTTCAGTCGATGCTTTGGGACTGCACAATTTTTCCGCCACTGGTGGCTCCTTTCGCCTCTGGCAATCATTTGTCAAAACTCACGCTGCACATTACATCCGAGTACGCGTTAATACGTAGGACCTACTATAGCTGGATAGATAATTTTCTCTTTAAAGGTAGTAGGATAATTCCCAGTAAAGGACTAAAAAGGACGAAGTGTTCAGCATAGCCCTCGTATTGACCTAATTCGTAACCCAAATGAACAGGAATCCTCAAATAATTAGTGTGATAATTATTAATTTCTTTTTATAAATGTCTCTTATTACACAGTCAGATACCGAATGACTGAAGCTTCTCACAGTGCTTCCGGCGAGACTATTACGGCACAGTTTCAGCAGCTGAGAACTGTATTAGTGTCCAGTGTTGTCAACAGCATATAAACACACTTGGACCTTTAAAACAGTCTTTAATCTGGAAGCACATAGGTATGCAATTCGGCTGTCTTCATAGGCAGGAAAGATATCTTAACTGCCGGTGAGAGTACACCCGATTACTGCAACTGAACGAAGGTCAGTCTCACTTCAGAATGTCACTCATGTAATAACTTAGATTTGAATTTTTGGACACTTATATTTGCACTGACAAAGTACACACGTCTTCGGTTTGCGTCTTCCTTTTATAATCGGTCTCAAATATAAGACTAACTCAATACGAAGAATGTACAGCAACAGGTTGGTTGTTTTGGGGGAAGAAAATTGGTTCAAATTGCTCTGAGCACTATGGGACTCAACTTCTGAGGTCATCGGTCCCCTAGAACTTAGAACTACTTAAACTTAACTAACCTCAGGACATCACACACATCCATGCCCGAGGGAGGATTCGAATCTGCGACCGAAGCGATCGCGCGGTTCGAGACTGTAACGCCTAGTTTGTGGGAAGAGACCAAACAGCGAGGTCATCAGTCTCATCGGGTTAGGGAAGGACGGGGAAGGAAGTCGGCCGTGCCCCTTCAAAGGAACCATCCCAGCATTTGCTTGGAGCGATTTAGGGAAATCACGGAAAACCTAAATCAGGATGGCCGGACGCGGGATTGAACCGTCGTTCTCCCTAATGCGAGTCCAATGTTCTAACTACTGCGCCACCTCGCTCGGTGTACAGCAACAGCTGAATGAATGAATTGTTAGTGGGCTCGTCGATGAACAGTAGTATACAATTTTTTTATATGATCGGAGTGTAGAGTACGCACCACTGACGACTAATGTGCTTCAGTTGCTTTCAGGCGTCAGAATCAATGGACTGTATACTTCTTATACGTAGAGTGATGAAGCAGAATACTTCATGAGCAATGTTAAGGCCTCTGAATTCAACGGAATGGTAACTGCATAATTATTATTAGTTATCTGCTCTGTGAGCAAGTCCTTGTTGTCTCCAATTTCTACTGTCAATGGCTTCTTTCTTCAGGATGTACATACAATTCTGCATACAATACTCAGACCGTCCAGCATCTAGGTACCGTTCTGTGCTTGCCTCCTCTTCTTCGTCACATATCTTTCTAAAGCAGATTTTAGAAGATAGCCACACTTTCTCAGCACATGGTCAATGTAATTTCGTTTCCTACGTTCAATTGCATCCAATAATTTCTTTTATCACCCACTACCCTCAGCACTTCTCTGCTGTTCACTTAGTTTGTACATTTTATTTCTTCCACAATACGCAAAACCTACATTTTTCAAAAGCGTCTAGCGACCTAGTGTCTTTCTTACTCGTGGTCTAAGCCTCGGTGCCATACAATATAACACGCCAGAAAAAAACGCTTTCTAAACATTTCACTAAATTATGTTTCCATACCGTTATACCGCAAAAAAAGTCCGTGTTTACTTAGAGAATGCAAATTCTCCATTGCTATTCTCGCTTTAATGTCAGTGCAGCACCTCCCATTGCCTTCTGCTCTACTTCGTACGAAATTAAAGTCTAGCACATAATGCAGGTTGTATACTTTAAACTTTCTATTACCATTATTTGTGTCCTCTTTACCACAGTTTTTATTCCAGTAGTTTCTCGAACCTCTTTTCCCGGCATCCTTGTCCGTTAATAAACGTCGCTCATTCATACAGGCTTGCTCTACATACGGGCTACATCGTGATGTTGGTGCCAGTCAAAAAACTTGTCTTATACCTTTCCGTAATTCTACCTATTTAGTATTCTCTCCTTCTAGTGTTACTGAATAATTTTGGTTCAGATATACTGAATTTATAAACCATCTGTTTTCCATCCAGTCATTTTTCCTGCATTACATTCTCTTGCTTCCTACAGGTCACGTGGTGAAGTCCTTTCTCCAAGTCCATAAAACGCATGTGTAAGCTCCTTCCCTTCTTATTAAATCTCTCCGCTTCTGTGCTCCCTTTAGTCATGCATTTCTATTAAATCTAAATTGTTCCACTTTATTTTCTACTATTTTGTTTATAATTCTGACTTTGTAGCTTGGGACATAGACAACGACAGTGTACGTTATATAAAATATAGTGCTAATGTGATACCTCCACAACACCAAGTGAAAGCTGAAAGAACCTCTCCCCTACACTGCGTTGGCAAAACTCATAAGGTATCTCTTAATTTCATGTCATACCTCCTTTTGACAGACGCAGTGCGGTAATTCGACTTGGCACAGACTCAAAAGGTGACTGAAAGTCCTCTGCAGAAATATTGAGTCATAGTGCCTCTAAAGCCGTCCATCATTTCAAAAGTACTGGAAGTGCAGGATTTTGTGCAGGAACTGACAGTAGTTTCTCAATCTCTTTTCCAATCATCCTTGTGCATTAATAACCTCTCGATTATGTCTCATAAATGTTCTATGGATTCATGTCGGGATATCTGAGTGGTCAAATCATTCGCTCGAATTATCCAGAATGTTCCTCAAACCCATCACGGGCAACTGTGGCCCAGTCACGTGACCAGTTGTCATCCATAAGAATTCCATCTTTACTTGGGATCATGAATTACATGAATGGTTGCAGATTGTCTTCAAGTAGCCGAACATAACCATTTCCAGTCAATGCATCGTTCAGTTGGACCAGAGGATCCAGTCCATTCCATTTAAACACAGCCCATATCATTATGAAGCCACCATAAGGCTGCACAGTACCCCGTTGACAATTTGGGTCCATGGGTTCGTGGGCCTTACGCTACACTCGAACACAGCTATCGGGTCTTAGCTAATGAAATCGGGTCTGACCTATCAGGCCACGGTTTTGTACTTGTCTAGAGTCCAGCCGATATGGTCACGAGCCCAGGAGAGACACTGCAAGCGATGTCGTGGCACAGCAAAGGCACGCTTGTCAGTCGTCTGCGGCCACAGACCATTAACGCCCCTGTCCTAACGTAAACGTTGGTCGTTCGTCCCACATTGATTTCTGTGGTTATTACACCTTGTGTTGCTTGTCTGTTACCACCGACAACTCTACGGAAATGCCGCTGCTCTCGGTTGTTAAGTGAAAGCCGTCGGCCACTGCGTTATCCATCGTGAGACAAAGTGCCTGAAATTTTGCTTTGGTTCAAATGGCTCTGAGCACTATGGAACTTAACATCTGAGGTCATCAGTACCCTATAACTTAGAACTACTTAAACCTAACTAACCTAATGACATCACACACATCAATGCCCGAGGCAGGATTTGAACCTGCTGCCGTAGCGGTCACGTAGTTCCAGACTGAAGCTCCTAGAACCACTCGGTCATAGCGGCCGCCGAAATTTTGTATTCTCGGCACACTCTTGACACAGTGGATTTCGGAATACTGAATTCCCTAGCAGTCTTCGAAATGAAGCTTCTTATACCTTGTGTACGCGATACTACTTCCATCTGTGTAACTGCATATCGCTGTCCATGACTTTTGCCACCCCAGTGTATATTCTCCAAGCTGGCTAACAGCCCATTACCGAAGCATTCATTGCCAAGATGAATGAAAACCTTGCTGCAGCGTGGAGGACGTGTTTTGAAGGAGAGGGAAGAGCAACCGTTATTGTGGGTGGGTGGGAACTGGTTGTAGCCAGTCCTAGTCAACCGGTAATTGTGATGCTCCATCCATCCACTAACTTAACTTGACAACATGAAAAGGTTCATTCGATATTGCAGTCGGCAAAGTGGCTTCTTTCATTCGCCGTCTCTTCGATTCGAATGATTAAATATCTCTTCCCTGCAAGTTAGGAATCGTCAGTTTCTGGTTGTGTGTGAATGACTAATGAAACCGTGTCCGCCGTAAACGCGAGGAATCCGCCCACACGGATTTCTGCGTTCGACATTTTAACCTTTACAAGGCTCTTTTTAGTTGTAAAAATGTCTTAACTGGATGTGAATGTGAACTTTGGGCAAGGGAACAGTTTTCGTGAATCCTGATGTCTTTACGGAGCTACTGGACAGCTAGAATGGTCTTGACCAGAAGTACAGTATTAACAGCACTCTCATCTAAAATGCCAGTTAAGAGTGCTAAAAATTTGTATAGCTTCCGAAACTTTCGAAAACAATCACATTCGGACTGACTAGCAAACTGCGTCAATTTACGTTTGATTAAAAACAACTGGAGCAGTCTGCGGAATGTCGGGAGCGGCACACGTGCAATCCCTTTAGCATACGTAGTTTTAGTGGCGAATGTACCCGTGGCTTAATATGTCTTGCATGCAGAACCTTATGCAGTGCATGTCATAGAATCTGAGCTCTTACTTAGGTTCGTTGAATGTTACACATAAGCATACTGCATATAACTTTCTCCTGTTAATTTAGGTAGGTAATTTGTAATTTTCAACGTAGGTAATAACGGGACCGTAATGTTAACATACACCAATTTCCATGCCCTTATGATGGGACAGTACAATATTTTAACTGGAAATACTTCGTAGCTTGGATCTCATTGCTGTAGTCTTGGCATTCAAATTTATATTGCTGGTTGTTGCACTTTCTGAAAGTGCGCTCCTTCTCATATGACGTTGTCTTCTTTTGTTTCCTGCTGAACACGAAATTCACAGCGAATGCTTCTTACGGTACGTAGAAGCAACAGCAATATACCCGAGTGCAGGGTCAAATAATCTTTACATGCAACAGGAAAACAGTTAACAGCCTAGGGCAATTTGTTTCAAGGTACAGAGCTACGTACAATAAAGAAAGAGAAACACCCATATTTCGGAAACATTTTGCAACTCCGAAAAAGTGCATATGTTGTTGTTGTTGTTGTGGTCTTCAGTCCTGAGACTGGTTTGATGCAGCTCTCCAAGCTACTCTATCCTGTGCAAGCTTCTTCATCTCCCAGTACCTACTGCAACCTACATCCTTCTGAATCTGCTTAGTGTATTCATCTCTTGGTCTCCCTCTACGATTTTTACCCCCCACGGTGCCCTCCAATGCTAAATTTGTGATCCCTCGATGCCCCAAAACATGTCCTACCAACCAATCCCTTCTTCTAGTCAAGTTGTGCCACAAACTTCTCTTCTCACCAATCCTATTCAATACCTCCTCATTAGTTACATGATCTACCCACCTTATCTTCAGCATTCTTCTGTAGCACCACATTTCGAAAGCTTCTATTCTCTTCTTGTCCAAACTAGTTATCGTCCATGTTTCACTTCCATACATGGCTACACTCCATACAAATACTTTCAGAAACGACTTCCTGACTCTTAAATCTATACTCGATGTTAACAAATTTCTCTTCTTCAGAAACACATTCCTTGCCATTGCCAGTCTACATTTTATATCCTCTCTACTTCGACCATCATCGGTTATTTTACTCCCTAAATAGCAAAACTCCTTTACTACTTTAAGTGTCTCATTTCCTAATCTAATTCCCTCAGCATCACCCGACTTAATTTCACTACATTCCATTATCCTCGTTTTGCTTTTGTTGATGTTCATCATATATCCTCTTTTCAAGACACTGTCCATTCCGTTCAACTGCTCTTCCAAGTCCTTTGCTGTCTCTGACAGAATTACAATGTCATCGGCGAACCTCAAAGTTTTTATTTCTTCTCCATGGATTTTAATACCTACTCCGAATTTTTCTTTTGTTTCCTTTACTGCTTGCTCAATATACAGATTGAATAACATCGGGGAAAGGCTACAACCCTGTCTCACTCCTTTCCGAACCACTGCTTCCCTTTCATGCCCCTCGACTCTTATAACTGCCATCTGGTTTCTGTACAAATTGTAAATAGCCTTTCGCTCCCTGTATTTTACCCCTGCCACCTTCAGAATTTGAAAGAGAGTATTCCAGTTAACATTGTCAAAAGCTTTCTCTAAGTCTACAAATGCTAGAAACGTAGGTTTGCCTTTTCTTAATCTTTATTCTAAGATAAGTCGTAAGGTCAGTATTGCCTCACGTGTTCCAACATTTCTACGGAATCCAAACTGATCTTCCCCGAGGTCGGCTTCTACCAGTTTTTCCATTCGTCCGTAAAGAATTCGCGTTAGTATTTTGCAGCTGTGACTTATTAAACTAATAGTTCGGTAATTTTCACATCTGTCAACACCTGCTTTCTTTGGGATTGGAATTATTATATTCTTCTTGAAGTCTGAGGGTATTTCGCCTGTCTCATATATCGTGCTCACCAGATGGTAGAGTTTTGTCATGACTGGCTCTCCCGAGGCCATCAGTAGTTCTAATGGAATGTTGTCTACTCCGGGGGCCTTGTTTCGACTCAGGTCTTTCAGTGCTCTGTCAAACTCTTCACGCAGTATCTTATCTCCCACTTCGTCTTCATCTAGATCCTCTTCCATTTCCACAATATTGTCCTCAAGTACATCACCCTTGTATAAACCCTCTATATACTCCTTCCACCTTTCTGCCTTCCCTTCTTTGCTTAGAACTGGGTTGCCATCTGAGCTCTTGATATTCATACAAGTCGTTCTCTTCTCTCCAAAGGTCTCTTTAATTTTCCTGTAGGCAGTATCTATCTTACCCCTAGTGAGACAAGCCTCTACATCCTTACATTTGTCCTTGTCCTCTAGTCATCCATGCTCAGCCATTTTGCACTTCCTGTCGATATCATTTTTGAGACGTTTGTATTCCTTTTTGCCTGCTTCATTTACTGCATTTTTATATTTTCTCCTTTCATCAATTCAATTCAATATTTCTTCTGTTACCCAAGGATTTCTATTAGCCCTCTTCTTTTTACCTACTTGATCGTCTGCTGCCTTCACTACTTCATCCCTCAGAGCTACCCATTCTTCTTCTACTGTATTTCTTTCCCCCATTCCTGTCAATTGTTCCCTTATGCTCTCCCTGAAACTCTCTACAACCTCTGGTTCTTTCAGTTTATCCAGGTCCCATCTCCTTAACTTCCCACCTTTTTACAGTTTCTTCAGTTTCAATCTGCTGTTCATAACCAATAGATTGTGGTCAGAATCCACAACTGCCTCAGGAAATGTCTTACAATTTAAAACCTGGTTCCTAAATCTCTGTCTTACCATTATATAATCTATCTGATACCTTTTACTATCTCCAGGATTCTTCCAGGTGTACAATCTTCTTTTATGATTCTTGAACCAAGTGTTAGCTATGATTAAGTTATGCTCTGTGCAAAATTCTATAAGGCGGCTTCCTCTTTCATTTCTGTCCCCCAATCCATATTCACCTACTATGTTTCCTTCTCTCCCTTTTCCTACTGACGAATTCCAGTCACCCATGACTATTAAATTTTCGTCTCCCTTCACTACCTGAATAATTTCTTTTATCTCATCATACAATTCATCTACTTCTTCATCAACTGCAGAGCTAGTTGGCATATTAACTTGTACTACTATAGTAGGCATGGGCTTTGTGTCTATCTTGGCCACAATAGTGCGTTCACTATGCTGTTTGTAGTAGTTAACCCGCACTCCTATTTTTTTATTCATTATTAAACCTACTACTGCATTACCCCTATTTGATTTTGTAGTTATAACCCTGTAATCACCTGACCAAAAGTCTTGTTCCTCCTGCCACCGAACTTCACTAACTCCCACTATATCTAACTTTAACCTATCCATTTCCCTTTTTTAAATTTTCTAACCTACTTGCCCGATTAAGGGATCTGACATTCCACGCTCCGATCCGTAGAATGCCAGTTTTCTTTCTCCTGATAATGACGTTCTCTTGAGTAGTCCCCGCCCCGAGATCCGAATGGGGGACTATTTTACCTCCGGAATATTTTACCCAAGAGGACGCCATTATCATTTAATCATACAGTAAAGCTGCATGTCCTCGGGAAAAATTGCAGCTGTAGTTTCCCCTTGCTTTCAGCCGTTCGCAGTACCAGCACAGCAAGGCCATTTGGGTTAATGTTACAAGGCCAGATCAGTCAATCATCCAGACTGTTGCCCCTGCAACTACTGAAAAGGCTGCTGCCCCTCTTCAGGAACCACATGTTTGTCTGGCCTCTCAACAGATACCCCTCCGTTGTGGTTGCACCTACGGTACGGCCATCTGTATCGCTGAGGCACGCAAGCCTCCCCACCAACGGCAAGGTCCATGGTTCATGGGGGGGAAAGTGCATATATAAAAGTAGAAATGCTTACCAAATGTTTGGCACACATTTCTCGTGTTTATGAAAAAGATAGCGTCTGTAAATAATTATATGAAGCTGGGACTGCAAACAGTATCCAGCTGTCCACCTGGGATAGCTGACACGCCATCTGTAGGAGAGTTTCCTCATAATTGCACTTTGTAACTGGTTAGTTTAATTATAAAGACAAGTGTAGGCTGCTGGTCTACAAGCAGCTTTTATTACAATTTCAAGCCAACGGTAACAATGAAGGAATCGGAATAGCACATAGCTATTATCAACACATGTGATAACTGATATAAACGAAAAACTGAATAAAACTATTTATAAACAGGTAGCTAAGCAAAGAAAGAAACTACAGTATTGGAAGTATTATTCTACTTTTGTATAACTGTAAATTGTGCCACTTTTTCTTTTCATTTCTTTCAGGAAGGGCACTCATGGTGTTATAAATTGTACAATCTTCACGCAACTACCGTTTGCACACTATACATTGTAACCACTCAACTGTAGATCGAGTTTCAGAGTAAAGCTCCATACGTTTTACACTTTGATCTTCATTGAATTCACCTGATTCATTACGACGTTGCGCACCTTGTTCAAATAACTTGTACCTCAAGAGGCTCGATTCGTTACCCGAATGTAGGTACTCCGCATCACGTATTTAGCTTGCAAGCAAAAACACGAGTGATTTAGAGTGATAAGGGCGAAACTGGCGCACAATATATTGACACTCGTTTTTATTTTACTTCTTCTCTCCCACTGCTTTCATGCGTCAGCTGTCCTCCACCGGTAATGAAGAAGACCCACCTTTGCTTTCCGGTGTGAAAATGTCTGACTGGTATTTGAAACGTCCCCTCAGAACAATTATACATGACTGTGCTTAAACTGACACACAATATTTTGTTAGCGCAACGCAATCTGACTTTCAAAATTCCCTACAAAAGAATGGCCCTGACTAACATTAAACTATACCTTTCACAAATCACTTACCTCACAAAAATCTTCGCTGCTCAAGCTACTGCAATACAGCGAGCGCCACTACTGCCAGCGAAATAAAAGATTCAAACTATGGAAGGCACTAACTACTGATAGTGTTACTAATTCAGCAAGGGACTGGATAACAGCATTGCTGGTTCTAAGGACAGTTCCGAAAACTTTGTGAGTGCACAAGTGGTGGTTTATGGACTTGCTATATTATCCGCAAGACTCTGCAATGGTGATTGTGCACCTGCACAGTCACAACAGATGGCTGCTGGCTATCTCTACAAGGACTACAGTGGGTCTGCATCTATGATGACCCACCAAGGCCATTATTTCTACAAGGACTACAGTGGGTCTGCATCTTTGATGACCCACCAATACCATTATCTCTACAAGGACTACAGTGGGTCTGCACCTCTGGTGGCCCACCAATACCATACTCTCTACCAGGACTACAGTGGGTGTGCTCTGTGATGACCTACCTACCAATATTCTTCCAAACTACGACTGACTCTGCTGTCGGTTTGCTCTGTTGTGGCCCATTATCTGTCAACATGTCAAGAGTCAGCACTGTCTTTCCGTTGGAAGGACAACGCTACTTCTTCAAGACTGCATGGAAATCCACTACTTCCGTGTGCATTTTCTTTTACTGCTCAGACTTTGAGAAAAACACTGCTATTCTACTGTTATGTACGATTAGGACTGTCTTTATGGACTGTGAGAAAATTTGAGCTTTTGACCAGCGTTGTATCAATAAGTGTGTGCATTTGATATCTTTGTTATTGTAATTATGAAAAATTTTTTCAAATCTGTATTGGGCACTGCCCAAACCAATTTGTAAAATTTTTTGTGGGGAGCATGGGGGCTATGTAAGTAGGCTGTTTATGTTTTCTCTATGTAAGTAGGCTGTTTATGTTTTCTTATTGGCAACGTTACGTAGCGCTCAATATGAAAATCACTGGCTGTGCTGTGTGCAGTCTGTGGCTAGTTTACATTGTTGTCTGCCATTGTAGTGTTGGGCAGCGGCAGCTGGATGTGAACAGCGCGTAGCGTTGCGCAGTTGGAGGTGAGCCGCCAGCAGTGGTGGATGTGGGGAGAGAGATGGCGGAGTTTTGAAATTTGTCATGAACTGCTATATTTATTTATGATGATATCAAGGTAAATACATTGTTTGTTCTCTATTAATATCTTTCATTTGCTAACTATCCCTATCAGTAGTTAGTGCCTTCCATAGTTTGAATCTTTTATTTAGCTGGCAGTAGTGGTGCTCGCTGTATTGCAGTAGCTTGAGCAGCGAAGATTTTTGTGAGGTAAGTGATTTGTGAAAGGTATAGTTTAATGTTAGTCAGGGCCATTCTTTTGCAGGGAATTTTGAAAGTCAGATTGCGTTGCGCTAACAAAATATTGTGTAATATTGTGTGTCAGTTTAAGGACAGTCGTGTAAGAATTGTTCAAAGGGGACGTTTCATAAACTATGTAAGTAGGCTGTTTATGTTTTCTTTATGTAAGTAGGCTGTTTAGGTTTTTTTATTGGTAACGCCACCTCTGTATGAAAATCACTGGCTGTGCTGTGTGCAGTCTGTGTCTAGTTTGCATTGTTGTCTGCCATTGTAGTGTTGGGCAGCGGCAGCTGGCTGTTAACAGCGCGTAGCGTTGAGCAGTTGGAGGTGAGCCGCCAGCAGTGGTGGATGTGGGGAGAGAGATGGCGGAGATTTGTAATTTGTCATGAACTGCTATATTTATATATGATGATATCAAGGTAAATACATTGTTTGTTCTCTACTAATATCTTTCATTTGCTAACTATCCCTATCAGTAGTTAGTGTCTTCCATAGTTTGAATCTTTTATTTAGCTGGCAGTAGTGGCGCTCGCTGTATTGCAGTAGCTTGAGCAGCGAAGATTTTTGTGAGGTAAGTGATTTGTGAAAGGTATAGTTTAATGTTAGTCAGGGCCATTCTTTCGTAGGGAATTTTGAAAGTCAGATTGCGTTGCGCTAACAAAATATTGTGTGTCAGTTTAAGCACAGTCATGTATAATTGTTCTAAGGGGACGTTTCATCATTATGATGCTATGTTTTACACGGTCTTGTGTAGCTTGAGACCAATATGCTGAGAGGAAGGCATGGTAAAACTCTCCTTCACTGTGGCAATCGTGAATTACCGATCGCATTCTTACAGCTGGTTCATTCTCCAAGTAGCCACACATAAATTCTAATCTGTGTTCTAACGACCAGTTGGGAGGGAAACAATGAGAGAATTGATGGAGCCATGCTTGTGGATGAATGTCGTTGCCAGAATTCTTAAATGTTTTGAATTTACGTGTAGTAATGAACAGCTTATAGTCAAAATCATCATGTCGGCGAGTCGCATATCGGTCATTGTTAGGTCGTGTCGGCCGTTCCATCTCAAAATTCGGTGCACATTGCCAATTTCTTTCATAACTTCCGAAATGCCCTGTGTTATTATTTTGCGGCTTTTCTGTGTTTCTAAGTCCCTCTTCCCGTGTTGGAGCGCCAGTGTCCTCTGAAATACGTAATTCTTGTATTACCTGTGTCAGCTGATCTTGTACTTCCCGGATTTCTCTTTGGTGTTGTGTATTAATTTGATTCTGATTTTGTTTGAATTTTCTTATTTGTTCATACTCTTCTGTGTCAGTGAAGGCTACAGGTCTTGTGTCATTCAGATCATCATCTACCTTTGTAGATAAGTTAGTGACCTTATCCGAAAGTTCGGCTACTTTCTCCGATAGTGAACACATTTCCTCAGAGTGTTTTTCTGAACCAAGTTTCAGAGTGTCCATTTGTGTTGAAATCGTATCTACTGTGTCCTTTAAGTTTTCTTGAGTTTTTGCAAGTTGCGTAACCGAATCGGTAGATGCAACTGAGTCAATTTTAGCTTGCAAGGTGTTGTGATTTTCATGAACAATGGTTTGCAGTTCTTTTATGGCTGCTTCGTGATTCTGTAATACATTTTCATGCCGCGAAAAAATGGGTTGAAAATGCTCACAAATTTGTGTTTTTATGTCATTACAGACTTTTTGACATTTCGATTCAATGTTATGTAACTCACTAGTTAAATCTTCACGTGTTTGTTCAAGTGTGGTGTCTAACTTTTGAAGATTTTGTTCCATTGTGTCTAACTTTTCAAGCTTTTGTCCCATTTGTTGCATTAATTGTAATAAAAATGCACTGGTGTCTGAAACATGTTCCTCAGTGCTTTTCGGCAGTGAATTTGCACCGGCAACATTCACATTTTGACAAGCGGAAAATGTGTCTTGACTCATTTGAGAATACGGTGAGAACCCAAAACCTGAGTCTGCAGTATTTGCAATATTGTGTTCTGTCATTCCCGATTCCTGAGGCGAGCTGTTGCCGACCAATCGATCGATAACGCTTCCCTGTTCACTACCTGTTTCACTGTCTACACCATTGTTTGCCGCCCGCTCCTTTTCCCTATGCGCAATTACCAAATTACTACTTTGAACATTAGTTAATTCATTACCCAGTGGTGCTGGCAAGCTACGCTCGTCGTCACTATCATTTCTCAATTTACTTTGGAGCCTAGTGTTACGTTTTTCGCACGCCATAATTGTCACAATATTTCACACGATAACACAGAAAAGCACAATTTGAAGTGCAAAAATAGGAGAACACATTAACATAGCACTGAAAATAATATCTAGTTAATTGCAAGCGTAGCTGCGAAATACTTGGTGCAAATCTATATGCATGCCACAACTGTTTTACTGTACAACAATGAAAGGCTACAACTACAAAGGGGATTCTCTCTACAATTACACGCTAGCAATAAACAAAAGCTACACTAAATACACAAACTACAAGAAAAAATCAGAAGATTCCAGTGAGGTATCCTGGCAGGGTCGACATATGAAACGTCCCCTTAGAACAATTATACATGACTGTGCTTAAACTGACACACAATATTTTGTTAGCGCAACGCACTCTGACTTTCAAAATTCCCTGCAAAAGAATGGCCCTGGCTAACATTAAACTATACCTTTCACAAATCACTTACCTCACAAAAATCTTCGCTGCTCAAGCTACTGCAATACAGCAAGCGCCACTACTGCCAGCTAAATAAAAGATTCAAACTATGGAAGGCACTAACTACTGATAGGGATAGTTAGCAAATGAAAGATATTAGTAGAGAACAAACAATGTATTTACCTTGATATCATCATATATAAATATAGCAGTTCATGACAAATTACAAATCTCCGCCATCTCTCTCCCCACATCCACCACTGCTGGCGGCTCACCTCCAACTGCTCAACGCTACGCGCTGTTAACAGCCAGCTGCCGCTGCCCAACACTACAATGGCAGACAACAATGCAAACTAGACACAGACTGCACACAGCACAGCCAGTGATTTTCATACAGAGGTGGCGTTACCAATAAAAAAACCTAAACAGCCTACTTACATAAAGAAAACATAAACAGCCTACTTACACATTAAACACTCCGCACTTCGCTATAATTAAACTATCTGTCACTTGTATATTTCAGTACTTCGTTAATTCCGTTACATGTTCATTACATAGCAACATTGCGCTATGTTATTGAAATTTCAGATACCTAGCCCGGCTAGTTGGTACGAAAATTCCCTCGTAAAACTTGCAAATATACTCACAATTACTACAGAATTAGCAGCATTTCTGTCCTCTACAATTACTAACTCGCTACAAACAGCCTCGAGCTGCAACATACCGGCAAGCATGAAAACGGAAATTGCATCTTCTATCCTAATCGCATCAACTCCACTAGCTTTTCCTTATATGCTATTTGATACGGAAAGGGAAGAGGACTGAAAGATGTAAGATCGTAGACGAGGTAAAGTTCAGCGAGAGTAAGAAGTAATGAGAGAAGATAATAGAAGTTGGAAAACAATGTAGATCAGAGTGGTCCAGGACAGGGTGAGGAATTCACATTGCTAATAATAAATAAATAAGCGCTTAAGACATATATATTTGGAAGCTCTGTTGTACATTACGATTTTACTTACTTTGCAGTAGAACCCAACTGTCAGGCTAAGAGTATGTAATTCCGTGAATTGTGGTCACTTCAACTTCAATGTATGATTGGACGGAGATAATCACTGAATATCAAAAAAATGTACTAAAATGAAGCAGGTACGTTTGTCATCTGCGAAAGTAAGAGCTACCAGTGTCTCATCATTGTCTGTATACGTGGACCAAATACTGCTTTAGCAACGAACGAAATGGCTCTGAGCATTATGGGACTTAACTTCTGAGGTCATCAGTCTCCTAGAACTTAGAACTACTTAAACCTAACTAACCTAAGGACATCACACACATCCATGCTCGAGGCAGGATTCGAACCTGTGACCGTAGCGGTCACGCGGTTCCAGAATGTGGCGCCTAGAACCGTTCGGCCACTCCGGCCGGCCAACGAACGAAAGTGTTTTCGTACCTTCAGTTGTTTTTGTGAGTAAAATATAGCAAACAATGTTTCTGACGAATACGTTGCATGACTTCGGAGTATCGCAGTATGAGCAGAAGGAATATTACTTAATGCACGCCTTTGACGAAACAATTTTTCAGTAAAATTCACTCATTCAACTATGACAAGAAACTCTGGTAAGGGTGCACTAATTTCTGCAAGCAGTTCTCAATTCTACTACTTCTTCGATTCGTTCTCAAAACGTGCACTATCCTGGGGAGGAGGAGGGATGCTATTTCATCCTTAACTTCCAGTGCATCGGTTGTAGCTGTCAAACATAAGTTAGTTTATCTAAAGGCACCAACGCATGATGAGAAAATTCAGTAACTCTCTTTCACAATCTTAACGACAAACGATTCAGACTGAATCCCTCTATCTACGGCGGAGTGTGCGCTGTTTCAAAACTTCCTGGCAGATTAAAACTGTGTATCATACCGGGACTCGAACATGGAACGTTGCTACTTGCAGGCACTCCTCTTACAGAGGGAACAGGCATCGAGGCCTGGTACTGCACAAAGGAAATTACTTACAAGTTTTTATTCCTTGAGTTTCCTCTCACATTCTCGTTATTTCTGATGATAGTTAATAACAGTTCCAACGTATGTTACGTTGATGCTTTTCACATCACTTGGTGATTATGCGACAAGAAAGTGTTCTCTTTCTATTTCATTTCATTATTACTAATTTCGAATGCTAATTTCAGCCTGTCCAGTCTACTGTTAAAATTTTCGTTTCGCCACAGCATTCAGACCTCTAGGGTGGACCGTTTTAATACATAATAGGGAATAATACAGCAAAATAATTTAGATAAAAGTTGAAGGTGGCAAAGAGTGTTACGCAATGCTAATAACAGCCCCGAACTTTAACTTGATTTTCAATGTGATTCACAGGTATAAAGCGATTTTTTAAATAGGAACCCTAAAGTTTGATTTAAAATTTGGGAAGGGCGGAAAATGTTACGCGTAAAATGATACATTTTTTAAGATCATTGCAAGATTCGATGAAGATCAAATAAGAAAATCCGTTTTCAGTTCTAGTAAGGATTAGCTCGGAACGGAGTAGGGATACAGGAAAATACAATGTTTGAAAAAAATTGGAAGGACATCCCGAGAGATGAGAGGTGAGGGGACTCACTGAAGACTTGTAAATCAATGCTCTCCATTTTATTTATGTTTGTTCTACCTTGCAAATGTCTCAATAACATTTACACGTCGTGAAGGATTTATTTTTGCCAATAAACACGTTAATTAAATCTAAAAGTTCAAATCTCTCTGCACTCTTGCCAAATGCTGTGTCACAAATAGCAGTTTCCATGTAACACACACTCACCCATGGAATGATTGTCGATAATTACATTTAGGATCTTGGTTACTGGTAACTATATTTGACCCTTATGCCCCGTTGTAATAGACTTACAGCTGAAGGGAGACGTAGTCAAGTATTTATTTTTTGTTCACCTATGTATCTTCTTCACTTCCGATAACACTTACCATCTTGTGTTAAATATTGATGTAACAATCCCGAAGCAGGTGAGAGGGATTACTCTAAGTGACACAGAATAGCTTGGGTGACCTCTTCCAGACCACATAGCACTTTGCCTAAGTTGATCTATTAACAGTCGTAATCAGAGCGTACTACTCACCTACACTATTAACGCGAATAGCCAGACCACTGCTCTCGCTTTTTAGGCCAATGCTACAACGGTGGTAATTAACTGATGTCATACTGATTTCCAGTAACCGTGGCACTCGTACTGAAACAGACGTATTATCAGGTAATATCGATTATTAACGTAATTTACATTTGATACCCAAAGTGTCTGACTACTAGAACGTTCGTTTCTATGTGATTTACATTCCCTAATCTCATTCTTGTAACTGTATTAGGTTGGCGTATTCCTGGTATGGCAGTGATTGTTTTGATCAGTTACACTATTGTTGAACAAAAGGATGATTTTAATATGTCCCTTCATCCCTCACGTTCACAGTGAAATTTGTACCTCTAGTGGATGATTCGCCTCATAGCACGGGTAGAATCGTAGCGTAGTTACGGCATGTACACACTTCATGTATATGTTTAAACTGTGAACGGGCAGAAGTATTCAGGACATGGAACCGGATGCACACGTTGGTCGTTCAGACACTTGCCTAATACATGTATTTGACTATCTATTTACCTCACTTAAAAATGTTCGCCGTCCAAAACACATAGGTTAACATTTAAATTTTTGCGTTACCTACGTTCATTTTATTTTTCTGTGTCTAATATTAATTTTTCCTGTTACCACCTCCTTATTTGTATTTTCATCTGATCTGAGTATCTACCGCTATATTTCCTGGAGTTATATTTCCAAGTAATGTATATTGCTTCATGTACATCGTCACGGGATTATCTTCTACTTTTATCGATCAAATGAATAATTTCCTCAGTTATCCACAGCTATTTCGCCACTGCACAGTGTGCAACAAGCCATATGGAGGGGAGACTTTTTAAAGGCAGGAACAGCTGAAAACCCACAATCAACCCTTAAAAGATAGGTACAGGCATGCATTGTTATTTTATTAGATTGACAGTACTGTCTGCGCTATTAGTTGGATTGCCTGTGTAGTTTCATACAATTTCTTTGACTGTTACACGTGAAGTATCGGGCGTTTCCCCAGATATCACGGTGTCTGCGCTTCTATTAGACATATATTACCAAAAATGAAAAGTGATACTTCTATTTGTGGTGAGTGGATCTAGATGCCCTTTTCTTTAAACATTCATTTAAGTTATAAGGTCCAGTTGTCTTTTAATATATTATACAAGGCTGGGACGGGTGGAGGCAAATGGAGCAGGTACCATATGTTGTTGTTGTTGTTGTGTTCTTCAGTACAGAGACTGGTTGGATGCAGCTCTCCATGCTACTCTATCCTGTCCAAGCTTCTTCATCTCCCAGAACCTATTGAAACCTACATCCTTCTGAATCTGCTTAGTGTATTCATCTCTTGGTCTCCCTCCACGATATGTTGTTGTTGTTGTTGTGTTCTTCAGTCCAGAGACTGGTTGGATGCAGCTCTCCATGCTACTCTATCCTGTCCAAGCTTCTTCATCTCCCAGAACCTACTGAAACCTACATCCTTCTGAATCTGCTTAGTGTATTCATCTCTTGGTCTCCCTCCACGATTTTTACCCTCCACGCTGCCCTCCACTACTAAACTGTTGATCCCTTGATGCCTGAGAACATGTCCTATCAACCGATCCCTTCTCCTAGTCAGTAAACGTCTGTTTATAAATAACCATTCGAAATTAAACGGCGAACTGGACGCCTGTTTGATCACGGCCTGTCAACCTACTTAGTCCCTTACGTTATATGTTTGAGAACATGAAAATTAGGACTACCATATTTTTGTCATATTTCATTTTGTATAAGTTGCAAAGCTACGTTAGATGGTAAGAGTAAATATTAAATGACGTATATTGCCAACTATAAAAAAATAAACAATTTCAGTCTGGGGGAACCACACGCCATTTAAAAGTCTAACTGCTAGAGACATTTTAGTTTCAGAATATGTACCTGGGATTCTTAGAGCTACTACGGAACGTCTTGGTCTGCATAGTAAGTGATGTTTGACAAGCTTCTGCAGTGACAGAACTCTAACAAAACTAGAACAATATCTGCAAGACGAAGTAAAATGAAAACTAGTTTAATAAAAAAAGTTCACTTCGTTTATACGCATATACGAGGAGTATTTCCTTTCAAGTTTAACGTACATCGACAGGTTAAGAACAGGCTGCAAGACAAAGTCCTTTCGTCTTAGATCTTCGTGAAGGAATAACAGATTCATGTTAAAATACACCTTCTAAGGCCAAAGTTGTTTTATATTCTTGACTCACCTGTACCTTCTAGATTCCCTTAATACTAGGTCGTTTCATATCGTTCTATAGAACTGCATTTCAGATAATTTCAATTTTTTTCTTTTCTCTCGTAGTCAACACCCCACGACCACGCAGCAATGTAAAGCAGACGCGCATATCAGTAATTTCATTTACGAATTAGAATAGGATCCCGAGATAACAATAGTGCCTTTGCATTACAGAAAAGGGATCCATCTTGCTTAGATCTTCTTCTAGCCCCCTACTTATAAAGGGGGGGGGGGGAAGGGGCATATCATGTTTAATCCCGTTTCCTGGACGCCATAGTTATTTCCCTTTTCTACTAACGACTTTTCTCCAGTTCCGATTTTGGTAGTTAACTGGCTTTTCCTTCATAATCCTATGCTCTGTGCTTCGTATAAGGTTAATTCCATTCCGCAAGCCCTCTAAGACTTTGTATGAAGTCTCAGAATTTGTGCTTCGAAACTTATCACCTCTGTACGTGTTTCCCTCATCTGTAATTTTCCATGCAGTTCTTCCTTGTTTCCACATTAAAATTCATACAACGGAGGTGTCAAGCTGTCAAGCTTCGCTGGTGTTTTGCGTCCAATTTTTTTTATGTACCATCCACTTTCGTTATTACTGTGTGAAAATTCGAGTTGAGTTGACGGCAGATCTTCAAAATTGTCACAAAAAACCGGACAAAAGTCCGTTAGTGTGAGATCTACCTATTGGTTATTTGAAATGACAGCACCCACTATCAATGCAGAAACTTAAATCCAGAACTCCCGTTGATATAATTCTGTTATGGTATTTGGTTGTCCAGGGTTGGAGGTTTGGAGGTTCCATCGCGTCATATTTTTAATGAGCTAGTGTTGACTTTATAAATAACAAACTACTATTTAGCACCGTGCTTTTTCATTACTGTTCAGTACAACGCACTGAACTATCTCGCTTCCAGTACATCACTGCCATCACTTTCACTCAAGACACAAACAACAGAGTGCCACCTGTACATTAGTATCAGTTAAGTGCCTGCTTGTTACACTCATCGATATCGTGCAAAACTCTCACCATAAATCCTGCTATTGTTCAAATTCAATTTAGACTGCTTCTTTTATTCTCAACTTTAATATAATTTTAAGCACTGAAGATGATCAATTATATAGGGAAGTCAGTGCCTCCAAATGATATTGGGAGTTCCTCAATATTTTGCGGGTCTATTCACAAACAAATCGTGTTATAATAATTATAGTGATTGAACTGTTCTTAGCTCTTTGATGGGTTATGGGAACCGTTGTTACAAGGAACTCAACATTCCCATGTTTATGTGCTGCTGCCATCTGTACGTCAGAATGAGAAACACCTGAAAATTCCTGTTGTTGCCAGCAGTCACACAGGTAACAATTGACGGAGCATTCATGATTATGTGTTGCGCTGAATGTGGTGCCAGGAAAATGTTTTGGTGTTACGCAGTGTTTTTTTATACCTACAAACTACGGTATTATTTAAGTAACTCCACGGACTATTCCTTTTTTCTTTTCTTTTCTTTTTTTTCAACGTTCTTGACGTTAACGCATGAGAGAAAGTTTCTAGACCATTCTAACATCTAAGAAATTAATTGTAAATGTGTGGAAATACTTTCTCTCACAATCCAAGTGAATCATAAGTCTAGTATTGTTTCCCATTTTTAGTTAGACAATATGCCTGTTTATTAACATGTAACTAGGCATTGTCAGTTTAAATATTTCTCATTACACAATTAGTTCACTAGACAGGTACACTTGCTAGTCTTGTCTCAGTTCCTGAGAATGAGTCCGTTTCCGACAGTGAATAATCAACAGATGAGGAATATAATATCCTGAAACATCCACTTAGATTCTCCTGTTACTTTCCAGCAACAAGTGTGCTTAGTAGTTGATAATATATTAGTTCGTGGGACCTCTGCAGATTCTCGTACAGAGTCGACAAAATTGCAGCTCGTAGAGATAAGGAAGAGAGCAGTAAGACTGATTGAGGTGAAACACTGTTTCAGTACTTACACATAGATTCTGTTGGAGAAACCTTAGTTTGTCAAAGAAAGTATCCTCTAAAGTGAATCGTCCACATCGTCATTTTCTTGATATCTTCAACAAAAATATAATTTAGAATAATGTTGAACAAATAAATTTGAATGCACACGAAACAAGAAATTTTCGATTGGGCTATGTTTATTTAATTGATTGATTTGTGGGAGGGGCGCAAACAGCGAGGTCATAGGTCCTATCGGATGAGGGAAGGATGTAGAAGGAAGTCGGCTGTGCCCTTTCTAGGAAACCATCCCGGCATTGGCTGAAGCGATTGAGGGACTCATGAAAAACCTAGATCTGGATGTCTGGATATGGATTTGAACCCTCGTCCTCCGGAAAGCGAATCCAGTGTGCTAATCACTGTGCCACCTCGATCGGTGATTGGGCTATGAAACACATGTAACAAGAACGACAGACTTTCAAATCAAAGCGTTATAGGGCTGCTCATCACTAAGGGAATCTACAAAATGCTACATTTATCCAATTGCAGGAGTTCAGATACCATCTTTCATGTGGAATGAGAATTGAAAGTGATGACTCTAAAACTGTATAAGAATTTTTAGAAAACCTTCATCTCAACGACAGCACGAAGGCGTTCGGGAAGGACACTCCTGGATATCATAAATTATACATGGCGTTCAGGAACATTCTGAAAAGCTTGTAAGAGTGTTGCAGAATAAGTTGTCTTGAGAAGTAACTGTCAAGGAAAAAAAATTATGCTTTACCCGGAGTTAATTGGCACTGAAGTTAGGCTGTCAGTCTGTTTCGCAAGAAAATTCAAGGTACCCGCCTGATACAGCATCAATCGTCCACATAACGTAAACGATAGCGTAAGAGACAGCTTAGCCTTTGGCTCAGGTTCGATCGTTACTACGCCCCATCTCCAATTTCTGTATTGGTAACGTGTTCGAAGTTAGAAAATCAAACAAACCAAACTTTTGGCGAAACGACTCTTGCGGGCCACTTGACTTTGCTGGCGAAACGGCCTGATTGGCTAACTTCAATACTAATTAACTCGGAGACAGCGCAATGTATCGAATCTTTTTCTTAACAATTATTTCTCAGCGCTCCTACCCTGCAACACCCTTACAGTCCTTTCAAAGTCCTTACAAAGTGAGGCCACTAACTGACGGCCTAAGCGCTAATTTCTTAGAGGCGTATAATCATTCAGGCAGATTATCTCTCGACGAAGTTATGATAACTTTCAAGGGAAGATCGTGTGTAAAACAGTACATGCCCACGAAGCCTATAAAAAGACGATGCAAGTTCTAGTGCCAGGCTGATGCTAAGACAGGCTATCTAGACAAGCTCAACGTCTATTGTGGAGAAGGGACGACAATAATGTCTGTATTCCTATTGTTGAAGCGTTGCACTTGAATAGAGTTCACCTTTCAAAAGCCGTTTCACACCATACTCCAGTATTTCTGGATAATAGAATATATTCTGTAGGTACTGTCACAGTCAACAGAAAAGACCTTCCGGTAATGATGAAGAAGAACAACAAACTTTCGCGCCGAGAGTTCAGTGAGGACATCAAAATTCACTCGTTACGATAAAGTGGCAAGAGGCAAGGACTGTAACAGTACTGTCTACAGAAACATCTGCTAAAGACGTAACACTCATTTCCAGAAAAGAGTAGGTCTGTGCGCACTTTAGTTTGTCCAAGTGCAATAAGTTCGAACAACTCTGTAATGGGTGGTGTGGACCTCTTGGATCATATGCGAGAACAGTATGAAGCTGAACGGCGATTTCCAGAAAGGTGGCACAGATTTTTTTTTATTACTTGGAGTTGACGCTGACATTGAAAATGCGTTTATAATGCACGCACTAATCAGAGGAAATGAGGCGGTGGTTACGTACCCTTTACAGGAGGGAGTGAAGAAAAAGAAACATGAATAATGTGTTCCAACTGTAATGTCGCTTTTTGTGTAGATCCATGCTTCAGACGTTTCCATAACATCCATTAATAAAATTATTGTTGAGATTTTGTAAATAAAATATGACCTACCGATCCACACTTTTTATTTTGTTTTACACAGTCAATTAATATAAGAAAAAGTTCCTAAGAATTTGCTTGTATTATTCCACGTCCTGTGGGAAGCTATCGTGCCACATAAATTTCCAAAAAAATGGGTGCCTGAAACAATTTTCTTTTCACGTAGATGGTTCACAGTAAGTCATCACGAAACTGTAATAGGATGACGGGTAGCCAAAGTATGGCGACCATAAGTTCTTATCTTCACACATCCATAGTTGAAATGGAGGACAGTGGGACGTCAGCTGGTATAAATTTCTATTAAAAATGAAGAAATTCCTCCAGCTGTATCTCAGGTGTCGATTTTATTTATTTATTTATGCATTTATTTTACCTGGCAAGATTAGGGCCTTCAGGCCCTCTCTTACACCTAACCAGCCATACTCAGATTGAATGAGTTACAGTTTCTACAGAACATTAAGGACATATAACGTATTATACAGTATTGGTGTTAAAGAAAAAAAATAGAGATTATAACAGTAGTACAATGATAATTATAACAATAAAAAAATTATTACAACTATCAAGAATAATAATGATAATAATAATAATAATAGTAGTAATGACTATGTATATGAAAGTAAACACACTTTTCTTTTGTGAATGTCAGTCCTATTGTTAGTTGGGAATTTTCTCGTTACGTTCTTGCAGCTTGTGAGTTATTCTCATCGAGCAGAGACATAAGACGATAGAATGGGGTGAAACAGATATAGAAGAGGTAGATAGGTTAGAGGAAGACAAATAGAATGGTAAAATTCGAAGCTGTGATGGAGAGGAGAAAGAAAGAGATGAGAGGGGCACAACAATGGTGGCTATACCGTCCCTAATATGTAAGTTTTGAGTTCCCTCTTGAATGTTGAGTGGTTCTCGATAAGACGCAGATCACAGGGGAGCGCGTTTCATAGTCGTATGGCTGAGATGGAGAATGACACGGAGAAAGATTTTGTGTTATGTAAAGGTACAGCCAAGATGCTAGACGTATCCGGTCTGGTATTGCGGTTGTGGAATGATGATAGGTGTTTAATGTGAGAAGATAAGTATTGGGGGCACCAGTGGCTAAGAAATCGATGAAGTAAGCACATCGTGTGGAGGTCGCGTGCCTTGATTTTATCTTGGCAACTAGTTTCAACGTTGTAACAACGTAATCTTCATGCCCATACACTTGTTGACGTCAACTTGGTGCGGCTGCCACTAGAAGTCAGTGGTGAGATATGGACGTGCTCCGTGTGGAAATTGGGTAATTCTAGTATCAGCCGCACCCACTTGACGTCAACAACTGTATGGGCCTGACGATGACGTTGTTACAAGGTTGAAACTAGTTGCCAAAATAAAATCGACACCTTAAATACAGATGGAGGAATTTCTTCATTTTTAATATCTAACAAGGGAACCTCTCCATCGCACCCCCTTCAGATTTAGTTATAAGTTGGCACAGTGGATAGACCTTGAAAAACTGAACACAGATCAATCGAGAAAACAGGAAGAAGTTGTGTGGAACTATGAAAAAATAAGCAAAATATACAAACTGAGTAGTCCATGCGCAAGATGGTCAACACCAAGGCTAATGTTAGCTCAGGAGCACCGTGGTGAGCGTGAGCAGCTTCGGAACGAGAGGTCCTTGGTTCAAATCCCCCTTGAAGCGAGGAGTTTATTTTCTTTATTTTCGCAAAGTTATGATCTGTCCATTCGTGCATTGACGTCTCTGTTCACTGTAATAAGTTTAGTGTCTGTGTTTTGCGACCGCACCGCAAAACCATGCCATTAGTAGACGAAAGGACGTGCCTCTCCTATGAGAACCGAAAACATTTGATCGCAAGGTCATAGGTCAACCGTTTCCTCCACAGGAAAACACGTCTGATATATTCTATACGACACTGGTGACGGCATGTGCGTCACATGACAGGAATATGCTGTCCACCAACCTAATTTGTACACTTGTCGAATGGGTAAAAAGATTCTTCTACTCTGCCCGATTTAAGTTTTCTTGTGAATGTGATAATCACTCCAAAAAATGTGATGAAAACATAAGAGTTTGTCACATAAACTGAAAATAAAGAATTAAAATTTTCACACGAGGGAAGATTTGAACGAAGGACTTCTCGTGTCGGAGCTGCTCACGCTAACCACGGGACCAGGGCCCTCCGGGGTACATCTTCTCCTTGTGTTGCCTATGATGCGCATGGACTACTCAGTTTGTATATTTTACTTATTTTTTCATAGTGCCACACAACTTCATCCTGTTTTCTCGATTGATCTGTGTTCAGTTTTTCAAGGTCTATCCACTGTGCCAACTTGTAACTAAATCTGAAGGGGGTGCGATGGGGAGGTTCCCTTGTAAGTTCTTATAGCGAAGTCGTGTTTCGACTTCTCTATCAGCTCCTTCAACTTGTGTGCAGCCTTTTGAATCATCCTATGTAAAAGGTAGTAGCTCTTTGGGCTAATGGCTGAGTACTGATTTGCTGTTGACTTGCTTCATTGAAAATGAATTTTAGTGAATAAAATATATGAAAGTGTTCTACAATTGGCTTCTTTTTATGACACAGATTTGATGCATGTGTAACAAGCAGGTTCGTTACTTAAAATTGAATGAGAGTGCGCTAATAGGTTTACACAATTTGACCACAAGCGGATTAACTTTACTTTACACAGGGCCGTTCACGGCCACGTATCCATTGACAGGGTAGCTTCCACAGTGATGGGAGTAAATGACGGCATTCTGAAGGCAATCCAGGGATATCATAAGGTAGATTAATTCGTTTTCAAAGATCTGTCTTACTGTTACAAGTGTTACACATGCTGAAATGTGACAGTGCGGGACATCCATAATCCTTACAAAATTGTGACGCTTAAGCGAGATTAGCCGAAGCTTCATGTTTTCTGTGCAGTGACACAGACGATGCCGTATGGGCTGTTTTTCCTCTGTTAGAAGACTGTTACGGGAACCTCTTACCTCAATGTGTTTCAGTTGTGGTTATTTCCACAAATAACTGCTGATTTCGAGAATTTGGTTTTCAAACAAGACTGGGTATCCTTTCAAGGCGAATCGACGTTCGTCGCTACCTAAACGAGAACTTGTGCATCGCTGGAATGTGTGTAGTGGAGAAGATAGTATGGACCAGTGTCCTTCACCCCAGGTCGTCTGATCTAACACCTTGTGACTTTTCCATTCCGGGGTGCATTAGGGACCGTGTTTACGTACCTCAAATGCCACGAACTCAGCAATAGCTGAAAATTGCAAACTTAGTGAGTTTACGTATTGTCCTCGCTCTAGTCTTATGAAAGGCGTGCAGTAAGTTATATGTTACACTTTTTTCTCAGCCAGTTTAGGTTGAAAAAATACGGAATTTTTTCTGCGACATGGTGGAACAGACCTGCGCCAGTACCTGTAGTTACATGTTCTGATAGGTAGCGGTGCTATACGTTGCCTTCAAGGTAGAGTCTACAACGGAGGTGTGTTCCTGGTAGAGAGCTGTTATTGAGTTTCTTTTGGCGGAAAACGGGGGCATCGTAGATATTCAAAGCCGCCCGCAGAATGTCTGCGAAGACCTGGTAGTGTACAAAAGCAAGGTGAGTCGATGGGCGAGGCGTCTGTCATTATCGCAACAATGTCGCGCAAACCTGTCCTACCTCAGTGGGTTCGTCACCATAAAAATGCAGACGAACTTCTCCTCTCCACGACAACGCAAGGCCACACACAGGTCTTCGCGCCCGAAAGGAGCTTATAAAAGTTCTTTCGACTGTCCTTCCTCATCCACCATACAGCCCCGATCTCTTACCTTCCGACTTCCATCTGTTCGGCCCACTGACGGAAGCACTATGCGTGAAGCGGTACGTGGACATGGGGAGGTACGAGTAGATGCAGCAAGACGTGGGCTCCGACTCCACCAGTAGAGTGGTACTATGCGGGCATACAGGCTCTCCCATTACGGTGTCGTAAGGCCGTCATATTGAACGGACAGTATGTTGAAAAACAAGGTTATGCAGTCAGAAGAGTGGGGAATAACATGGCGTATTGGAATTCTGAATAAAAGTAACCTGCTTTCAGAAAAGAAAAATGTGTTTCATTGCGTACTGAATGCCCCTCATATTTGAACATCTAATACTTTGGTAAATATAGAGATCTGAGACCGATTGAGTCATTTATAGTAGCTCCATATTTTAATTCTGAGGTAGTCTGCATTACTTATCCTTTATCGTTTAGAATTACTCGTCTTGTAGTGCTATGGAAGGTCAGTGGCAGGTTAAAACGATCATTCCGTTTTGAAATTGGTGTGATTGTCCAAACATTAAACAGATTATTTTAAATAAAATATTAGTTGCTTTCAGTTCAGTTTCAGTTTATAGTATTTGGTTGGTCGGATGATGCACTTTAGAGAGGAGAAAGCATCGCGTGGTGCAGAATACGGCAGGTCGGTGTCGGTACAGTCGCACCACATGTGAGGGGTGACCGTGCCGGCACGTGTGTAGGAGTGCGCGCCGTTTGTGACGTTGCTCATTAAGCCCGCCGCTGGGCAGTTAAAGAAAATTAGATTGCCGCGCCTCGCCGCGCCGGTTTATGGAAAGCGCCGCTGACGCCACCCACGCGAGTGAGCCGAGCTACAAATAAGCTGAGAGGGGTCGGCCCGCTTCCACAGCCGCGGGGGAACGAAACTGGAAAAAAACTGCGCACTTTTCTCGCGCTGGAATGGCGCGTCCCTGCTGGGATAAGTTGCCCCATTGGAGTAACAACGGGGGAGGGGAGGGGGGGCCATCTGACAGGTGGTAGGGCGTTGGGAAACTATGATTGGTAGCCGGCCGAAGTGGCCGTGCGGTTAAAGGCGCTGCAGTCTGGAGCCGCAAGACCGCTACGGTCGCACGTTCGAATCCTGCCTCGGGCGTGGATGTTTGCGATGTCCTTAGGTTAGTTAGGTTTAACTAGTTCTAAGTTCTAGGGGACTAATGACCTCAGCAGTTGAGTCCCGTAGTGCTCAGAGCCATTTGAACCATTTATGATTGGTATGTGGAAATTTTTCTTCCAAAACAGTTGCGCGCCCCGAATTATAACAGTGTCCAGCTGTTGTCATCCATATCAGTTTGGATTACCTACTAGCATCGAGTGTACACACATTAGGGTATTTACCTTCCATGACAAGAGATCGTAACTGGAATGTAACCACTTCTGAACTATCTTGGCCTCAACCTACGTCTTATGCTTTGATCTGTGCCAGGCATCATCAGACGGTCGATTAATATTTGACTGACTGTGTGAGGTTTATCAAGCCTCTTCAGATGCCTGACGCAGACCAAAGAGAAACGTCATGGCTCAATCAGTGGTCTGATGGAGCACGACTTATCAGCTCTGTAACCTGTTTATGTACGATTTATGCCACTCACAGAAGCATTATACATACACCGAGGAGACAGAAGTCATGGTGTAACTATATGCACATATATAGATGGCGGTAGTATTGTGCACACAAGGTACAAAAGGCCAGTACATTGGTAGAGCTCCCATTTCTAATCGGGTGCCGGCCGAAGTGGCCGTGCGGTTAAAGGCGCTGCAGTCTGGAACCGCAAGACCGCTACGGTCGCAGGTTCGAATCCTGCCTCGGGCATGGATGTTTGTGATGTCCTTAGGTTAGGTTTAACTAGTTCTAAGTTCTAGGAGACTAATGACCTCAGCAGTTGAGTCCCATAGTGCTCAGAGCCATTTGAACCATTTTTTTCTAATCGGGTGATGTAAATGAAATGTTTCTGACGTGATTATTTGTATACGAAGGGAAATAACAGACTCCGAAAGGGGAATGTTTCAGTTGGAATTAAACGCACGGATCTTCGGGAGTCGTTAGGTGAATTCAGTACTCCGAGATCCACGGTGTCAAGGATGTGCGGAGAATTCTAAATTTCAGACACTACCTCTCACCATGGACAACGCAATGGCCGACGACCTTCACTTAACGCGCCTTTTCAGTAGAGCTGCCAGTGTCAATAGGCAAGACGCACTGCGCCGGCCGCGGTGGCCGTGCGGTTAAAGGCGCTACAGTCTGGAACTGCGCGGCCGCTACGGTCGCAGGTTCGAATCCTGCCTCGGGCATGGATGTGTGTGATGTCCTTAGGTTAGTTAAGTTTAAGTAGTTCTAAGTTCTAGGGGACTGATGACCTTAGAAGTTAAGTCCCATAGTGCTCAGAGCCATTTGAACCAACCAAGACGCACTGCGCGAAAAAGTCGCAGAAATCAATTTAGGACGCACGACGAACGAATCCGTTAGCGTACTGCGGCGACATTTGGCGTTAATGTGGTATGGCAGTAGACGACCGACCCGAGTTCCTTTGCTAACAGCATGACATCGCCTGCAGTGCCTCTCCAGGGCTCGGGACAAGAGAATAACCGTGGCCTGGTCAGATGGGTCCCGATTTCAGCTGGTAAGAGCTGGTGGAAGTGTTCGTGTGTGGCGCAGACCCCACGAAGCCATGGACCCATGCTGACAACAAGGAATTGTGCAAACTGGTAGTGCTCCGTAATGGTGTGGACTCTGTTTACGTCGAATGCACTGGGTCCTCTAGTCCAACTGAACCAAACATTCAGAGGAAATCATTATGTTCGGATACTTGGGTACCATCTGCAGCCATTTATGGACTTCACATTCCCAAACAACGGAGGTATTTTTATAGATAACTGTCCGCCATGTCTCTCGACAACAATTTTTCGCGATTGGCTTGAAGAACACTCTGGACAGTTCGAGCGAATGATTTGGCCACCCAGATCGCCCGACACGAATTACATCGAATATTTATGGTGTAACGATTCATGTGAATGTTACTTAAGTTTCTTCTGCCTCGTCCGTTTATGAATGAATGCTAAATTTTCAAGATTCACCAAATATATTCACATTAATTGACATCCGAACTGCACACCTTTCATGTAAACAAAACATGGCAGAGTTCACTGATCTCTTTGACTTCCAAAAGTAACTTTAAAACTGACTTGTCGCAGCATCGCTGCATCGCTTTATATAGAATTTTAACAATAGCTTCCAAAATAATGCATTATTAATTTTGTACAAATCTGATGTTAGAATTAAAATTTACAAAACGTAAAGAAACCTGTTACAGCCGAATAAGGTATAAAATACAATTTTCATTGGCAATCTTTTATAGTAATGCCTTTAGTATTCCATAAGAAAATCATTCTGAACCTTAATTACAATAATATCTCTCGTATTACTTTAATTACGTAATTAATTACAGTTTGGATTTGGTTACTAACATTCAGTGGTGGTACAGAGCTCGTGCTTTATCCGATTACATGCGTAAAATGCACAAATAAGGCCTCAAATTCTGGAAATTGAAAAACTGTGAGACGTAAACAGTAGAAGGGTTGTGACTCTTCAAGCTTTCCCGGCGGGTGTGTTGTAAATAGTGTTCACTGGTTTGCTGCCGGAGTTTCATCAACGTGATCTGGCGGAAAACGTGTGAAGGCTATTTACAATTGGAGAGTTAATTAGAAATGTAATTACAAAGAATATTAATTACAGAGGAAGACATGAAAATAAATAACAAATGAAAATACATCGGTTGGTAATTACTTTTAAGCTCTTTCTCAGATAGTGAGGTCTTCTGTTACTGGATTTTTAGATTACCATTTAGTTAATTAGAAGCATTGACTTTCCATGCTAACATCTCTGCAGTCTCTAGTTATTGCTAAGGTCTTATTACTTCAATTTCTTGATTAGTTACTTAATTTAGTATATGTACATAATTTTATCAATGACAACGATCCACCGATAATTACGACAACGCGTGTACTTACAGAACATTCCACACGCCTTCGGAATGAATATCAAGTTTTTTATCAAACAAGACAGAATGATACATCCGACTACTATCCGAGTGCATAAGAAGGTGGTATCGGACATTTCATATGAGTTCTGGGGGAAGCTGTACCCTTATAATGATGGGACATAACAGAGAGGTCAGTATGTGCGCAAAATGTTTGTCACCTTAATATACCCATAGTGTGTGAAAAAATTTGCTTTCCTAACAGTTGCGCGCCCTGAATTATGGCGGTGTTCAATTGCTGGTATCCATATTAGTTCGGTTTAGCCATGGGAATTGAGTGTACTCATAGTAGATAATCTTCCTTGCATGGCAAGAGAGCATAAATGAAATACAACTGTTTCTGAACAGAATAAGGAACTTTGAGACTGACCTCTGTCTTGGTCTCATCTATCTCGTCTATGCCAGAAATCGTCAGACGGTCGATTAATATTTAGGTAACCGTCAGAAGTACATCACACTGCTTCAGATGCCTGATGCATACCAGCGAGAAATATCACGTTCCAGCACGGCTTATCAGAACAGTAACCTTCTTATACAGGGTGTTACAAAAAGGTACGGCCAAACTTTCACGAAACATTCCTCACACACAAAGAAAGAAAATATGTTATGTGGACATGTGTCCGGAAACGCTTACTTTCCATGTTAGAGCTCATTTTATTACTTCTCTTCAAATCACATTAATCATGGAATGGAAACACACAGCAACAGAACGTACCAGCGTGACTTCAAACACTTTGTTACAGGAAATGTTCAAATTGTTCTCCGTTAGCGTGGATACATGCATCCACCCTCCGTCGCATGGATGCGCTGATGCAGCCCTGGAGAATGGCGTATTGTATCACAGCCGTCAACAATACGAGCACGAAGGGTCTCTACATTTGGTACCGGGGTTGCGTAGACAGGAGCTTTCAAATGACCCCATAAATGAAAGTCAAGAGGGTTGAGGCCAGGAGAGCGTGGAGGCCATGGAATTGGTCCGCCTCTACCAATCCGTCAGTCACCGAATCTGTTGTTGAGAAGCGTACGAACACTTCGACTGTAATGTGCAGGAGCTCCATCGTGCGTGAACCACAAATTGTGTCATACTTGTAAAGGCACATGTTCTATCAGCACAGGTAGAGTATCCCGTATGAAATCATGATAACGTGCTCCATTGAGCGTAGGTGGACGAAACTAAAATGAGCTCTAACATGGAAATTAAGCGTTTCCGGACACATGTCCACATAACATCTTTTCTTTATTTGTGTGTGAGGAATGTCTCCTGAAAGTTTGGCAGTACCTTTTTGTAACACCCTGTGTATGATGGATGCCACTCACAAAAGCCTTATACAAGGGGCGTTCAGTAAGTAAAGCATAACTTTTCTTCTTAGCCAATTTCGGCTGAAAAAATGGGGAATTTGTTGGTGCACATTGCGAAATATTCCCGCTTTAACCCCTATAGCTACTCCCACTTTAACCACTATAGTTACCTGAAGTTCCGAAAGGTGGCGGTACTATTCGTAGATTTCAAACTGGCGCCTGTAACGGAGATGCGTTCCCAGCAGAGGGCTGTCATAGCATTTCTTTTGGCAGAAAAACAGAGCATCGCAGTTATTTTGTGTGCTTGCAGAGGGTCTACGAAGACTTTACAGTGAACGGAAGCCCGTTGAGTCGGTTTGCATGGTATCTGTCATCCAGCAACAAGGTCGTGCAAACCTGTCCGATATCCCACATTCAAATCGTCTGCACACAGTTACGACTCCTGCAAAGTCTCATTGGAGACACTCTCATTCTAGGTGAATGGCGGATCACAGTCAGACTGCTCGCTTCACAACTGGACGTCTCTGTTGCTAGTGCCGACACATTCGTCCATCAGTTGGGGTACTCACAAGGGAACCTCGCCATCGCGCCCCCCTCAGATTTAGCTGTAAATTGGGACAGTGGATAGGCCTTGAAAAACTAAACACAGATCAATCGAGAAAACAGGAAGAATTTGTGTGAAACAATGAAAAAAATAAGCAAAAAATACGAACTGAGTAGTCCATACACAAGATTGGCAACATCAAGGATATTGTGAGCTCAGGAGCGTCGTGGTCCCGTGGTTAGCGTGAGCAGCTGCGGGGCGAGAGGTTCTTGGTGCGAGTCTTCCCTCATGCTACACCAATGCCCTCGCTGGGAATACTGAAAGTGAAATAGAAAGAAAAATCACCCCTATTACACCAATAATAAGCAAATAATCAATTGCCAATTCTATGTTTCATGTGTTTTTTCTAATACATTAGATAACTATTGTTCACATTTTTTGTTGCCAGAAAGCTCTTAAATTAGAAAGCGTCAAGCCCTTTATCATAACACATAAAGGCAAAACTCGACAAAAGTTCAATACAAACGGAAAAAGATTTTAGATATGAAATAAAAGAAATATACACAGTAACGCAAAAAAAAAAAAAAAGTAACGAAAATGGAAAACTGAAAACGAAATGTAATTAATTCCAAAATATAACTTTTATCTACTATATATATTTGAATTGAATAAAGTATTACGTATCGTTAAAAAAAGTGAAAAGTTTACTTTCTTTATTTTCTCAACGTTATGATCTCTCCGTTCGTTCAGTGGCGTCTCTGTTCACTGTAATAAGTTTAGTGTCTGTGTTTTGTGACCGCACCGCAAAACCGTGCGATTAGTAGACGAAAGGACGTGCCTCTCAAATAGGAACCGAAAACATTTGATCGCAAGGTCGTAGGTCAACCGATTCCTTCGCAGGAAAACACGTCTGATATATTCTATACGGCACTGGTGACGGCATGTGCGTCACATGACAGGAATATGTTGTCGACCCACCTAACTTGTACACTTGGCGAATGGGTAAAAAGATTCTTGTACATTGCCCGATTTAGGTTTTCTTGTGGATGTGATAATGATTTCCAAAAAAGTGATGAAAACGTAAGAGTTTGTGACATAAACTGCTACAAATGAATGCAACGGTTTCACAGTCGCACAGTTTTCCCTGTGCTCTGTCAAAACATATGTTTTTAACGTTTTCAAATTTTTCCGTGTGTAGGCCGTCAAATCCTGCATATGTCCAAGCAAATCTGAACATGACCTGGAATTTTGGAGAGCGAAGTTGATCATGTGTGAGTGCCTGAACTTTGATAATTGTCTGAAAATAAAAAATTAAACTTTTCACACTAGGGAAGACTTGAACCAAGGACCCCTCGTTCCACAGCTGCTCACGCTAACCGCTGGACCACGGCTCTCTTGCGCTCACACTCTCGTTGATGTTACTTATCTTGCGCATGGCCTACTCAGTTTGCATATTTTGCTTATTTTTTTCATAGTTTCACACAACTTCTTCCTGTTTTCTCGATTGATCTGTGTTCAGTTTTTCAAGGCCTATCCAATTTGCCAACTTATAACTAAATCTGAGGGGGGTGCGACGGGGAGGTTCCCTTGTCAAAGGAGCGTGCACGCTGGGTTCCTTATCCACCCTACAGGCCGGATCTCTCATCTTCCGACTTCAGTTTGGCCAAATGAAGGATGCACTCCACTGGAAGCAGTACGTGGATCTAATCATCTACCTCTACACGGATACTCTGGAAATCACACTTAAATGCCTGGGAGAGGCTTCATCGAACAACTTTCACAATAATTCTCCATTATGCCACTCTCGAACAGCACGTGGAAAGAACGAACGTGGTCCGATTTCCCTTTACGATGATCGTTTCTCTCTACGGAGGTAGGCGTCAGCAAAATATGTTCACATTCGAAGGGGAAGCCGGTGATAGAAATTTCGTGAGATGATCCCGCCGCAACGAGAAATGTCTTGGTTTTGATGGTGTCCACCCCAAAGCCTGTATCATGTCCGTGGCACTGTCTCCCCGATTTTTCGATGGTAAAAAACATGCTGCTCTTCGTTGAAATTTCTCGATATGCTCCGTTAATTCTATCTCATAAGGAACCCACACCTCGCAGCATTGATCATAAGAGGACGGACAAGCCTAACGTAGGCAACCTATTCAGTAGATCTCTTGTATCTTCTAAGTGTTTTGCCAACAAAAAACAATCTTTAGTTCACCCTCCTCACAACATTTTCTATCTATTCTTTCAAAAAATGGTTCAAATGGCTCTGAGAACTATGGGACTTAACATCTGAGGTCATCAGTGCCCTAGAATTTAGTACTACTTAAACCTAACTAACCTAAGGACATCACACACCTCCATGTCTGAGGCAGGATTCGAACCTGCGACCGTAGCGGTGGCGCGGTTCAAGACTGAAGCGCCTACAACCGCTCGGCCACACCGGCCGGCTATCTCTTCTTTCCAAATTAAGTAATTCGTAATTGTAATTCCTAGGTATGTCCTTGAATTTACGGCCTTTATATTTGATTAATTTATTGTGTAACGCAAGTTTAACGAATTGCTTTTACCACTCTTGTCTTTGACTTCACACTTTTAATTATTTAGGGGCAATTACCAATTTCGCATCATACAGATATATTTCCTAAATCGTTTTGCCATTTGTTTGGATCTTCTGATGACTTTATGCTCAGATTGTCTCGTAAGTCGTTTACCTAGATAAGACGCAGTAGGAAACATATAACAGAACCTTGGGGATCGCTAGAGATCGCTTCTGTCTCACTCGATGACTTTCCGTAATTACTTTGTAGTGTGACCTCTCTGACATGAAATCTTGAACCCATGACTGAGATGATTACAAGCCGCTTGTGAGATATAGCGTCAAAAGCCTGCGAGGTAAAAGACTCTTATCTCTCGAAGGTGTGTGGATGATACTTTGCTAGAGTGGCTCCATAGCGGAGAAACATTCATCTGTTTTTAGACCAACTCAGTTCCATTCTTGGGAACATCCAGAGCTGCAAAAGGACAGATGGCTCTGTCGGTTCGCTGTAAAATCGACGGTACCCTTGGACACTATATTTTTAGCTACCTGATACACTGGATCTACACCTGTGAGCGGTGAGCTGTCGTCATCCTACGCAAGCCAATGGCGTCCTCAGTACACTTGCACACAAAGCACATATGACAACTGACAAGGGCCATCTGCAGGATGAACTCGACCATTTCAAGAAAAGTTTCTGAAGATTATGGATCCTCCGTCGAAGATCTGCATGGCTTCACAACTGAAACCGAAAGTGAGTGTCGCGGTTCAAGAACAGGAAATGTTCAAATCCATGGTCGTTCTACAGTTCGTAGGCAGCCTGTTTTCTAAAACATTTCGTATCCTCTGTAAAGTAAAGGTCATTCTTTCTTCCAGAATGAAAGACAGCTATGTGCGTTGGCTCTCCAAAGAATGATTTTGAGGAATGTCCCAAAGGGGTCCTGCTATGAAAAGAAATGGCACCCAATCACTCTTGCTTGTTGTTCCGTATGATTCGCATCCCACCGTTACCCGAGGCGTCTCCAACATGTCTTCGGCCTGGAATCTCATTGACTGGAGTAAAATTAACGTCAGTGATGAGTCCCGCTTCGAACAGAGCCCCCATGACCAGCAAAGACGTGTCAGCAGGCGCCCCAGACAGCGTTGGGACAAAAACGTGACTGCCGCCCGCCGTAAACCCTTCGGTTGTCATTCGCGGCACAGCTACAGCGCAGCGGTACGCCGACGACATTCTACACCTAATTTTGTTGCCCTTCGTGGCAAGCCGTCCTGGGCTTACATTTCACGCACACGGAGAGAGTTCCTACTGCTTTTGTGTTTGCCAAATCCTACCTTATCCAGCACGGTTGTCGGATCTCTCTCCAACTGAGAACGTTTGAACTTTTTTGTGGGCAGAGCCTTCCCATCAGCTCGGGATTCTGATGATCTAAAGCACGTGAAATCCGTCAGATGGACATCCACCAACTCTATCAATCAGTGCCAAGTTGACTAACCACTTGCTTAAAGCCAGATGTGAATCAACGCCTGATTGACTTGCTGAATTTGTGAAGGTCTTTCTCTCCCATAAATCACCCAATTTTTCTGAAATTCGAGGAGGAGGAGGAGGAGGAGATTAGTGTTTAACGTCCCGTTGACAATGAGATCATTAGAAACGGAGAGCAAGCTCGAATAAGAGGAGGACGGAGGTGGAATGCCGCCGTGTGCTTTCGAAAAAACCACTCCGGCAATCTCCTTAAGAAAAATTACGGAAAAGGTTTTGAACGGTTGTCCTCCCGAATGCGACTCCAGTGTGCTAACCATTGCACCATCCCATTCTGATCCTGAAATTGTAACCAGTTGTGTGCATCTACCGATTTCCGTCGCATTAGGTTATTTCCTTCGTTGTGCGTCTTATTTCTTGCCTTTCAGTGTGTATCGGACTTCCCGTAAGTAGAGCTCAAGGACGTTGCCGAAACCATTGACATTCCACTCACCCTCTACAGAGTGGTAAATCTGCCATGGTCGAAAAGTATAAGTCCAAATTTTATCTCTCTTCTGAGATTCTGTTTTCGGGGAAGCCGTTCAAATATGTTTGGCACATTATTTAATTAATAGTGATCATGGTTAAACTTAGAAATTCTTCCAGTCCATATGTGGCATAACAGCAAACCAGTGCTTAACAGTATTGGTTAAAAACAGTCTTGGTTGCAATTTTAGTTTTGTGGCACCTTATGCTCACTACCTGAGCCCCTGTGAACGGGAACGCGTTATGCAGATCTTGGTGCCTCTCGCGTCCATCTAGAAAAGATAACCTGAAGATAACTAAATAAGGCGAAATGCGTCATTGAAAAATAAAAAAAAATAAAATTGCAACCTAGACTTTTTTTAAGCAATATGGTTCATCTTGATAAAATGTGGAGTCGGCACTGTTAATTACCCCTTTTATTGATAGCAGTATTGTTACCCCGTGGACCAGATTTTATTACAAATCATCCTTGACAGAGGGCGTCGCAGTGGCATATATCTCTGACGCTCACGTGGTGCTTCATCTCTACGATCTTCCGCAAGTGTCCGCAGCTCGTGGTCGTGCGGTAGCGTTCTTGCTTCCCGCGCCCGGGTTCCCGGGTTCGATTACCGGCGGGATCAGTGATTTTCACTGCATCGTGATGACTGGGTGTTGTGTAATGTCCTTAGGTTAGTTAGGTTTAAGTAGTTCTAAGTTCTAGGGGACTGATGACCATAGATGTTAAGTCCCATAGTGCTCAGAGCCATTTGAACCATTTTTCTTCCGCAAGCGTTTGCACAATTGGATCGCCATATGAAGATGCCGGAAGTGATTTACTGTCAGTCTTTACGGCGTGCTTCGATTGTGACTGGACAGTTTACATGCCGAGATGTTACCAGAAGACAACGTTTGTCTATGGCTAAATTCCCGCAGGTTTAAGGATCAAATTCTTTTGGTGTTGATTAGGGAGCATTCCAGGACTGAAAACATGACGGGAACTGCGACTTTGCTGGAGTAGAAATTTTTGTTTGTTCGTGAATTCGAGGATAATCCTTGTGGGACAGGAAGGAGAGCAATACACAGCAAGAGAGAAGGCTGTATTAAGGAGTGTGTAGTGAGACTAACGTTAAAACATGGGAATAGCACAAATGTGTGGTTGCTACAGCACGAAATACCGACATGTGGTGGAAAGGCAGCACTTCTGTTGGTAGGTGGTTACCCGAGAAACTGTCGCAAGTGCACTCAAACTCAGGGAAAATTTCAGGCATCGTCTGTGTTTAGCGAGTAAATATTACTCATGGATAAAGTTCATTGGTGTCGCTGTGAATAACTTTTGTGAATGCAAGCGTGAGAAAGCATTTTCGTGTCGGCGCATTATCTCGATATTACGCGGGCGGCTGAATACCACACCCCTTTCTCTGTTGAAGTGGTGAGGGGTAGAAGGTGGAGGGGCTACCAGCCAGCAGCAGGTAGGCTAAAAACAGTAAAAGAGGAATCATCGTGCTAATGTGTGGAGAGGGCGGTGAATGTTGTTCGCAAGCAGCTGGGAGGACGCGCGCCGTTTACGCAGTCAGGTTGGCCAGCTGTTCAGCTTTATCAGCGTCGGTGGCAGTACGGTTCGCAGGTATGTGTTGCCGCTTGTCTGCCTTGGGGGCAATTTGCCTGCGGAACTCCCACACTGTGCGCGGAACAAAAGTTGGCGGCCTTTTGTGTCGTAGCCTGTCGGTTCTGCGATGCTGTTTGAGACGTGTTGTCGCAAGCAACAAAGAGAGTCACTTTATTACTTACATCAATTTGGGCGAACGGACGCACAGCGTCGTCGACGAATACATAACACCATGCAGGTTGTAACAAAACGCTACTGCCGAAATACCGTGACACATATCTGACAAATATGAGCAAAAATATAGACATGGCTCTGGAAACGCGTCACTCCACGTTAGAAATCATTACAACACTACAATCTAGATCAGCCATACAGAATCCAATAATTTATTCTAGTGACAAACAATAGAGAACAATATCTAAGAATGAACATACAATTTAAGTCACAAAGCACTGACAGATTTAAATCAGTGGGGAAAGCTGAAAATTGATGCCAGACTAGGATGCGAAACTGGGTCTCCCGTTTACTTTTTTTTTTACCGGCCTTTTTTTAATGTTCTACCACCCTTGTTTTGAACCCTACACCAACCCAATCTCTGGACTGTAACATGGTTTCTCTTCATACTGCGCTTTTTTTCCAGACCTCTTCCACTTCAGGCTACAGCCCCTATCATCCGAACTGCCACCACAAAAACATTATCTAAAGCTTCCGGCACTCTCTCGCTAAAAGTTAACTAGGACTGAGTTTTGCCACTACTTCCAGCTCCGCTCGTGAAAAAAAGAAAATACGTCTCCGATTGTTCCTGAAAAAGGAGAAAGCAAACGGTAGAATGTTTTTTTTTTAATTTTGTATGCTTTTTCACTTTTTCAGTGGTTGCCTGCAACAGCCAGATTGTTGCAAGGTGTCTAGGTCGTCTTCCCGTTCATCGTGGGCTAAAAACCCTACAATTACCGTTGGTGTCTCACGTCAGTCCACTTAATGGGCTAATGAGCTTACCACTGCGCCATCCAGACACAGTGCTATCGCATCCGCACGGACTACCCCAGCACGCCTCTCGTCAGATCCCAATTCTCAACTTATCCACACAATACTAATGAAGTGCTCCTGATCCACTATCCTCATTATCCGCGGCATTTCACCGATTAACGTAAGAGGTCACGCCTAGTGAGCGTCTGTACTGAAGAGATCACTGCCATCCTCTCCTTAAGTACATATATTGTTTGTTCTTTCGGATATGTCCGAAAGGATAAAGCACTCCGTCTTCGGGCCACAAGTGGCCCATCGGGACCATCCGACCGCCGTGTCATCCTCAGTTGAGGATATGGATAGGAGGGGCATGTGGTCAGCACACCGCTCTCCCGGTCGTTATGATGGTTGTCTTTGACCGGAGCCGCTACTATTCGGTCGATTAGCTCCTCAGTTGGCATCACGAGGCTGAGTGCACCCCGAAAAATGGCAACAGCGCATGGCGGCTGGATGGTTACCCATCCAAGTGCCGGCCACGCCCGACAGCGCTTAACTTCGGTGATCTCACGGGAACCGGTGTATCCACAGCGGCAAGGCCGTTGCCCGAAAGGATAGACACACATCAAAAAAAGGTTTGCATCACCTCGGTTCCGACAGTTCTGGAACCTGTAAAGAAAATTGGGATAGATATCAACATAAACATCCTTTCCGCCCCTTCATTGCTCATGAAAACCACACATTGGATGTTGTACCACCATACAGCGAGACCTTCAGAGGTGATGGTCTAGACTGCTATACACACCGGTACCTCTAACACCCAGTAGCACGTCCTCTTGCATTGATGCGTGCTTGTATTCGTCGTGGAATACTGTCCACAAGTTCATCAAGGCACTGTTGGTTCAGATTGTCCCACTCCTCAACGGCTATTCGTCGTGGCATACTATCCACATCTACATTTACATGATTACTCTGCTATTCACAATTAAGAGTATGGTAGAGGGTTCAATGAACCAACTTCAAGCTGTCTCTACCGTTCCATTCTTTCTGTGCGAGCCCTGATTTCTCTTATTTTATCGTGATGATCATTTCTCCCTATGTAAGTAGGTGGCAACAGAATGTTTTCGGAATCGGAGGAGAAAACTGGTGATTGAAACTTTGTGAGAAGATCCCGTCGCAACGAAAAACGCCTTTGTTTTGATGATTGACACTCCAATTCACGTATCATGTCTGCAGCACTATCTCCCATATTTCGCGTTAATACAAAACGAGTCGCCATTCTTTGAACTTCTTCGATGTCATCCGTCAGTCCCACCTGACGCGGATCCCACACCGCACAGCAGTACCCCAGAATAGGGACGACAAGTGTGGTGTAAGCAGTCTCTTGAGTAGAACTGTTGCATCTTCTAAGTGTTCTGTCAGTGAATCGATATCTTTGATTTTCTCTAACCATAAAATTGTCTATGTAGTGGTTCCAATGTAGGTCACTTGTAATAGTATCCCCTAAGTATTTAGCTGAATTTACATCCTTCAGATTTGTGTGACTTATGGTGTAATCGAAATTTAGCGGATTTCTTTTAGTACTCATGTGAATAACTTCACACTTTTCTTTATTCAGGGTCAATTGTCACTTTTCGCATCACACAGATATCTTATCTAAATCATTTTGCAATTCATTTTGATCATCTGATGACTATACGAGACGGTAAATGACAGCATCGTCTGAAAATAATTTAAGAGGGCTACTCTGATTGTCTCCTATGTCGTTAATATAGATCAGGAACAATAGAGGGCCTACAACACTTCCTTAGGGAAAGCCGATATTACTTCTGTTTTACTCGATGGCTTTCCAACTATTACTACTATTTGTGACGTTTCTGACAGGAATCACGAATCCAGTCACACAAATGAGGCGATTTTCCATAGGCACGCAGTTTGGTTGAAGACGCTTGTGAGGAACGGTGTCCACAAATTCATCCAAGCATTGTTGGTCCAGATTGTCCCAGTCCTCAACGGAGATTCGGCGTGGATCCCTCAGAGTGTTTGGTGGGCCACGTCGTCCATAAACAACCCTTTTCAATCTATCGCAGGCATGTTCGATAGGGTTTATATCTGGAGAACATGCTGGCCACTCTAGTCGAGCGATGTCGTTATACTGAAGGAAGTCATTCACAAGATGAGCACAATGGGGGCTCTAATTATTGTCCATGAAGACGAATGCCACTCCAATATGCTGCCGATATGGTTCCTCTATCGGTCGCAGGATGGCATTCACTATCATACAGCCGTTACAGCGCCTTTCATGACCACCAGCGGCTTATGTCGACCCCACACAATGCCATCCCAAAACACAGGGAACCTCTACCTTGCTGCATTCGCCTAAGGCGTTCATCCTGACCGGGTTGCCTCCAAACATGTCTCCGAGGATTGTCTGGCAAATGTGATAGTCATCGGTGAAGAGAAAGTGGTGAAAATCCCGAGCGGTCCTTCGGCATGTTGTTGGGCCCATCTGTACCGCGCTGCGTGGTGTTGTGGCTGCAAAGATGGGCCTCGCCATGGACGTCAGGGGTGAAGTTGCTCATCATGCAGCCTATTTCGTGCAATTTGAGTCGTAACACGACGTCCTGTGGCTGTACGATAATCATTATTCAACATGGTGGCGTTGCTGTCATGATTCCTCCGAGCCATAAAACGTAGGTAGCGGCCATTAACTGCAGTAGTAACCCTTGGTCGGCCTGAGCGAGGCATGTCATCGACAGTTCCTGTCACTCTGTATCTCCCCCACATTCGAACAACATCGCTTCTGTTCACTCCGACACGCCTGGACGCTTCCGTTGTTGAGAGTCCTTCCTGGCACAATGTAACAATGGGGACGAGATCGATCAGCGGTATTATCCGTCTAGACATGGTTGAACTAAAGACAACACGAGCCGTGTACCCCCTTCCTGGTGGAATGACTGGAACTATTCGGCTGTCGGTCCCCCTCCGTCTAAAGGCACTGCTCATGCATGGTTGTTTACATCTTTGGGCGGGTTTAGCGATATGTCTGAACAGTCAGAGGGACTGTGTCTGTGATACAGTATCCTCAGTCAACGTCTATCTTCAGGAGTTCTTGGAACCGGGTTGAGGAAAAACTTTTTTTGATATGTGTATAAAATTTAAGTGGCAGGTATTAACGTGACTTAAAGCTTCCGAGCTGACCGGTCGTGGTCGTTACGTAACATATTCCTCTAACGTTGGTACTGGTACTACGAAAAGAAGTGTTAAAATACCCGATTAGTTGAACGTAAGAAGGAATGGTGTCTTGGACATACGAATAAATCGGCTGTAGAAGAACATGTACACGAAGAGGGTAAACGTGAATTAAAATTCAGTGAGGCGAGCGTCATGTCGAAAACATCGAACTATCACGGGCGTGTGTATAGAGCCGCTATTGAGATTTATAAGCACCTTAAGAATTTTGACAAAAGAGAGAAAATATAAATGTCGACTTAGCAGCGACAGAATGACGATCGATTACTTTTTGTCGAGAATGTTGGCACTACCAGAGATAGTCAATTGAGCATCGTCATCTTGGAATTGTCCTTGCACCGACTTTGCCATCAGCGAACCAGAAACCGGTGGAGTGAGATCCAAAACCCGGCCCGCAGATCGATTTTCCTTATCCTCCTGCTACGTGTCACCATCTTCTAGTGCTCTCCTTCCTCACACGGTGCAGTGCAGACGTGGTCGCTGCTGTCGAGCACGACCACCGTTCCGATGGAGGCTGCGTCGTCGCGGGCCCGTGGGGGTCGGCAACTGGAACGGAACAACATGCGGGTCCGTCATGTTCCTCGCTGCCTCAACGTATGTAACAGGCAGCGTTGTCGGTTGCGATGTAGGCGTAGTGTCTGCACGTGGTATCTGGACGAGGCGTCGCTGCAGGCATTCAGAGCGTACATGCCCTTCCTGCCCGCATCCTGAACAAGTACGCGGTATGGTTCCCGTCTACCTTGCCTTCCACATCTCTGTGACACTCGCACGGATCAAACAAACCTCTGGGCATTCATCCCCCTCGTCTGAGAACACATTCAATATCTCCCGTTAGTGCTATTTACTAAAATCCTATGTAGAATGATTTCATTTCCCTAGTATTCTACCAACAAAACGAAGTCTGCTTCTAGACTCAACTAGGACTGAGTCTGTACGAATATTTCACTTCCTTTCTCTACAGAATGTTATACACAACTATTGCATGAGTCGATCGACTCGAGCTGTGACTCACTGATAATATAGTCATAAGATACTACACAGTTTCGTTTTATGAGCAGCTTTAGTTTCATTTCTGACAATTTAAAGCTAGATTCCAATCATTTTACCACTCTGTAATTTTATCAAAATGGTTCAAATGGCTCTGAGCACTATGGGACTTAACATCTGAAGTCATCAGTCCCCTAGAACTTAGAACTACTTAAACCTAACTAACCTAAGGACATCACACACATCCATGCCCGAGGAAGGATTTGAACCTGCGATCGTAGCGGTCGCGCGGTTCCAGACTTAAGCGCCTAGAACCGCTCGGCCACAACGGCCGGCTGTAATTTTATCCAACGTCTGTTTAACTCCATCTTATGCCCAGGAATGAGTTTGTCTAGTGGTGCTGCATATATTTCAAATCAAGAAAATATGATTTACACGTGCTATAATCATTCAGAACCAGTACAGAAATGATACAAAATGTGTACAGCAAGGTCACGCGGACGCCTCAGCAGCTTCTTCCATGAAATTAATGGAAATAAATATGCATAGATTGTTGAAGGTTCAGCATGTACTATATCTCACTAAATCCTGAATTTACTGAACTTACGTGCGTGAGAACCGCATGTTCAGTTCAATAATGAAACGACCAGATCTGCTGGTATACATTACTAGGATTAACCATGACAACCACACAGTAATTAAGCGCACAATAAACATAGTTGCGTTTGGGCAAGTTATTGAGTTCACTACCAGTAACAGATGAACTTAAACCAAGTGGACTTGTATCTGTAGTTTTCCGCATGTCGCAGGCCGTTGCATCATACCCGATACTACAGTGATACGTCAGCGCATTCGGATTTCAACGCGATGGTGGGTATTTTATGATCAATGTTAACGGAGAACACTCTGAACATTTCAAAGGAGAAAAGGTTTAATTTTTATGTTGGTATTTTCTGTTTCTGTATTTCCCAAGTTTAATGTGCAGTGAAAGGTTGTAGAAACTGAGTTTTAGCATGGAAATGAAGCTTTTCCAGATCTATGTCTATATTTCTATCCTCTTCCGTGACTGCGGAATGATTATTACAAGTGTGACCCTAGGTTGTGTAATAGTCAGAGTTTCGAAAGGAAAAAAGGAAGTTGAAGGCAGAGGAACACAACGTAAAGAAATAAATGAGTAGAATGTAACTTGTCTCTTGTCCAGTCACACGAAGCAGGGTAACACAGTATTCGAGTCACTGGTAAGAAAAAGAAAGGCATATTAGGGTTTAACGTCTCGTCGTCAACTAGGGAATCAGTGAGGCAGCACATGGTCGGATTAGGAAAGGACAGGGAAGAAAATTGGCTGTGCCCCTTCAAAGGAACAATTCCGATGTCTGCCTTTAGCGAGTCAGGAAATCACGGAAAACCTAAATCTGAATGTATATATAGTGTCTGTTGTTCTGAACATATCTAAAAGAACAGACACAACGTACACAGATAAATATATTTCATTGAGTATTGCGGCGTGGCATTTTTCGATTGGCACTACTCTCTTAAGTTCGGGAGAACCGAGGTGTCGGCATTGTTTACCCACCGCTTTTTGTCCGTTTTATGAAAGATGTAGACATGTCCAGTGGTTGTTTGCGCAAAAAAAGAGAAAGAGTCTTGCAATCTATTGTCACAAGCTTTTATCAATGAATGGCATTAAGAGAAGAGAAGGATGGGAACTCTTAATATGTATTATTCAGCCGCATAAGCGACGGAAACTGCAAATTTGCTATGAAACGACATTACAATACGATGGAGAATTTCGTTGAAATTAAAAGAGATAAAAATGCAACAATCGACAAACGGGGTTCATTGTCCCCACATCAAGAAGCACTTTGTGCTAAATTAGCAGGCTTGGAGCACGTGAGGAAGCCGGTGGTACGAAGAGTAAAGTTTCTCAAGTCGCGTGCATTATTCCACTGTCACTTGCAACCGTTTTCGATGGAACTGCCAAAGAGTATGGTGGCTTTGAGTATTAGTGGTTAGTACATTTGTTAATTTAAGGGGCCCGACTGAAACGATTTTTCGATTTAAAACTCGCTGTAGTTGAATTTATGGAGGAAAAAGGACTATAAGAACGAAAATTATAACATCCGGAAAGCACTGCAGACCTCGCATTTTAAGTTGGCTCTTGACTGCGCACAGTAACACGCTGCAGGAAGAAGAACAACTTCTTTCTAATTTGATGGGGATGCATTTAAAAAGAAGCAGAAGGGACACATTCTGAGTTCCGTAAGCACACTCATTTTAATGAAAACGTGAGGTGTAAGGAATTCATTGTGTCGTTGCAATAATTACAAGGATAGTTTTTTAAACGTTTTGAGGACACTAAAAATCATTGTTACATGTGTCATCGAAGTATTTTCGAGAGCGTTTGCCAATCCAGTTGAAAACGCCCCTGTGCATGTGCAGACATAAATGATTGATCTGCAAGGTAATCCTGTTTTAAAAACAAATCAATTTAACGCTATAACTTCCCAGGACGTGTAAATTGCTTTCCTCGAGCTGAGTTTCCAAGTTTCCATGAAGAGGTTGCAAAAGTACCACAGTATTTCAACCAACATATGTGTGTGAAAGAATTTTTTTCTGTTGTGATACTAAGTAAGTCACCATCACGTGGGAAAGTGAGTACGAAAATTTATGAAACTGTCTGCATCTGTCCGTATGCCGACAGTTTGCACCAGATGAAAATTACGTTACGTCTTCAGTGCTCCAAAAATAATTAAATAATACTGAAATTTCTTGTGTTTGATTTATATTGTTGAGAAATGTGACATATGAAACCAGGTTGTATGCAATGCGGCTGCATGGCCATTTAAATGCTGCACGTTCAGAGTTTCCCTCTCTTACCCCTCCTGAGACGGCGTGCCGTCGCTGTGTCGGAAATGTGGCAACCAGACTTTAGCGCTGTGGCACTCGTGCCAGGGCATCGCTCGATGGCCGATTCTCGGCCACCCGTGGCTTACTGTATCTCACAAAGGAGACGGATCTGCGCAAAACAACCGCCCAACGGCCGATTAGTCAGAGTTTCCGCTGAGTGCTGCCCCGGGGACAATGCCTGCAGCACACGGTGACGTCGCTTCAGCGGCCGCCAGAGCCGACAGTCCACAACAGCCACACCAAGCCGCCAGCCTTCTCCTCTTTCGATGCTGGCCTTCCCGGGACTAGGTACAACTGCACTCGTAGTGCATAATTGCAACTTAAAATGTGCCTAGCAGTGACTGTCGTGACCAGCGACACCAACAAGGGGAGGCCGCCATTTGTGAAATTCAGATTCGATTCATACTGCGCATAATAAAATCTGATGGCCAGAGGTGTAATGCGGCAAAGCACCAAGATGCACTTCTCAGCCGTTGTCGAGAAAATTGACAGTTAAAAGAAACCGTTGCGGTGAAATACTCTCGACGATTAGTAATTTTCTACAGCGTCGTGGCGCAGCGGTAAGTGCTCGGGTTCGTAATCCGAAGGTCGCCGGGTCGAATCTCGCGCCACGCAATTTTTTTTATTATTAGTTTTTTGTAATTCATATATATATATATATATATATATATATATATATATATATATATATATATATAAAGTATTAATGAATTGCTTATGCATGTTGGTGAAGGCGGATCGCTCTCCAATTGTACCGCCTCCATTTTTCCGTTTTTTTTAACAGGGTGTACCAAAGCTCTCCCGTCCGCACTGATATTCGACAATGTTATAAGTTGCGCTAGGGACCGTATCTACCTTCTTTCGAAGTTAGCAGGCAACTACGCTGTTATGCGGCGGCTCGTTTCGGCCCATTCAACATGTCACTCAAGTGTAACGAGCGAGTAACGGAGTTTATATATCATACCTGCCACAGCAAATTTGTGTTCGTGGGGTCTCTATTCTAATTCGAACGTTTGACTTACGCTATACGTATTCGTTTCGGAATATCGTTCCTACGTCTTCCGTTAACTATGCGTGGTTAACATTATGAAGACAATTAATAACATTTGTGAAATACAACTTTGTTTGCGGAAAACATAATGCTGTTCGAAGTCGCCAGTTTTTCCACGACTAACGACTTTCAACAACTTATTATATGCATAATAGTTGCAACTGATTGCCGGGAATTTTATATATATATATATATATATATATATATATATATATATATATATATATATATATATATATATATATATGAATTATAAAAAACAAATACTAAAAAAGGTTGAATAGCGTGAGATTCGATCCGACGACCTTCGGATTACGATCCAGAGTGCTTACCGCTGCACCACGACGCTGTAGAAAATTACTAATCGTCGAGAGTATTTCACCGCAACGGTTTCTTTTAATTGTCGATTTTCTCGACAACGGCTGAGAAGTGCATCTTGGTGCTTTGCCACATTACACCTCTGGCCATGAGTTTTTATTATGCGCAGTATGAATCGAATCTGAATTTCGCAATTGGCGGCCTCCCCTTGTAAGTCACAAGCGACATTAAAACATACCATCCTCAGAAATCAACTACATTAGTTGAAGATCATGCGTCAAAACTTAATCCTTATCATCTAAAAAATGGTTTAAATGGCTCTAAGGACTATGGGATTTAATATCTGAGGTCATCAGTCCCCTAGACTTAGAACTACTTAGACCTAGCTAACCTAAGGTCATCACACACAACCATGCCAGAGGCAGGATTCGAGCCTGCGACCGTAGCAGCAGCGCGTTTCCCGACTGATGCGCCTAGAACTGCTTGGCCGAAGCGGCTGGCCTTCGCATCCAAATAACTCTCATCCCTTTGCTGTATCAAAGCGTAAATATGTACAAAAGAAACAGATTTACACATATTGCGCAATGTTGTCTATTACTGCATCTAGGAAACAACTGTGAAGTTCGTGAGGGAGGATACTTCCCATTTTACCAGCTTTCATTGTTTCTTCCCATATCGTGGATTATGGAGTAATGTATGAATGTCTGCTTACATGCCTGTGTGACAGCTGGAATTAGTCTAAGGAAGTCTATGAGAGGGATACGTAGGGGGCTGCAGTGTGTTACTGGAAATATTCTAAGCTGGATGTTACTGGAGTTTTGTGAGCGATCCGCTTAATAAACTAGTTGCCTTTTCAAATAATCTATCAATGAACGGAAGTGAACCACCTGCTGTATCTACAATTCAACCCATGCGATCTTTCTATTTTATACAGCCACAAATTAATTCAAGCTGTTTGTAAGAGTTGGTTGGTTCCTCTTGTCACAGACTGATAGTGGATACGATGTTTCCGTATTTTACATTTCTGAATAGTTAAACCATATTGTCGATCTTTTCATCACTGACCCTATATTTGTGCAGATCTTTCAGATGCCACTTCGTTATACACAGCGGAAAAAAAGACACTTTCGAAACCACGTAATTGTCTGCCGTGGTGTTGCATATGTTTTAAATTTAGTTCAAAGTTGCCTACAACCTTCATCTGTAATGGTAAGCCGGCCAGGTTGGCCGAGCGGTTCTAGGCGCTACAGTCTGGAACCGCGCGACCGTTACGGTCGCAGGTTCGAATCCTGCCTCAGGCATGGATGTGTGTGATGTCCTTAGTGTTGTAGCGGCGACCGGAACGGTCGTTCGGTAATAGTGACGGAAACGCTGCGGGACCCGAGGAGCGGCCCGCGCACAACACAAAGGGAGAGGACGGACACGACCAACGGAGGACCTTACGACACAACAAGAACAGACAACAGAGTAACGAACCAAACAAGACAACCTCGCCCACTGGAATAGAAACACGGAAGTCAATACGCTGTCTGAGGCAATTGTCCTGAGACGAAACGCGATGTTAGACTGCTGGCTGAGCGCGATGCAGGTGCTTACGTAGGCTGTCGGGGGCGCCGCTATTGGCCGCTGGGACCACGTGTTCCACTGTGGCGCCCTCACACTAAAAACGGGCCAGGAGGCGCGCGCCGCCACAGCTTACGGCGCGATGGTGCAGAGACCTCTATGGGTCTTCGACGTCCATGACGTCTGGCGCGGATTCAAATTCCGCGGCGCGCGGTACCAGACTTAGGTTAGTTCGGTTTAAGTAGTTCTAAGTTCTATGGGACTGATGACCTCGGAAGTTAAGTCCCATAGTGCTCAGAGCCATTTTTTTAACCATTTTTGTAATGGTGCATAAGCGTCGCGTCCTGTGACGAGCCTCTGGCTCGTCGACACTCCTAACAGCAGGTAGATTAGTGACACCACACTGGCACCAAACTTCATCACAATTCTTCACAACGCCAACGTGGACGTGTCACACCCATGTCACCCCTTCCTTTGACGCCTCTACGATGGAGGTCAGAACCGCGACACCCGGCGTTGAAAGCACGCGTTTTCCTTACGGCTGGCCTAGGAGGACATTTCAGACGCACTGCCGCTCAGAATCGACACGAAAAGTACTCAGAAGGCGGCATAAAGTGTGTCAACGGATTCCCAACCCCACCTTGGGGCGTTGATCCCCACACATTTCGCGGTCGAAAATGACAGCTTGCAGTGCGATGAGCAAGAGGACGAGTCTTGGTAACATGCCACACTGCTGACACCTCCCGGCCAATTGAACCCTAATCTAAGGATATCGTGGGGATGCAACGTTTCAGCTCTGGATACAGGCCGCAAAAGCTAAGGACTGTTCAAAACTATTCGACGAAAGCTAAACGTGATCCGATGTATTAAAAGGTAGGGAGCTAGGTGGTGGAATAGTAAGGTGCAGGACACAGTTTAAAAATAAATATAATTTCTACGTCTCGTTATTTACCATTTAGTACATACTGGCAGAATTTTTCCAAATAATAACTAAGAAAACTTAAAACAGTAGCTACTGACTAACGTTAAAATAAATAGCTATTAAAATTTTCTTAAAATTTGAATTCACGAATACAAAATTTTTTAGGACACAGACAATAAACATTAGTGAATTAACAGACCATACAGTAAAACAATCGCCCTGAAAATGGAAAAACAAAATACAACAGGTGCAAATGAATCGTATGAGAGCTCCAGTCTGTTTGGCAAGCTACACTTCAAATCTTAAAAGCCAGGTTTGGATGCGGTGACAACTAGCCCCTTACAGGCAGTAACTTTGAAAAGCAACTTTTAATTTCAACAGTTCTAATGTACAAAGCAGCAGACCTTCCTGGAACACACCAAAATCTTAAATACAGGAGCAATACATAACAGATATATTAAATAAAGTAAGTGTAATATCACTCCGAAAGCTTATTTTATCATTCAAAAGCTTTTAAACAGCAGTCTATTCGGCCAGTACTTGAAATGCCCAACATGGTCGTACCAAGATAATTAAGCAACGCCTTAGTGGGTTAAACAAGTTAAACGCCAGTCTAAATAAACGTAAATAGTTCATCTGCCATACTTGAATACATTTACACTCATCGCAAGAATAACGTAAGTTACGGATTTTTAGCTTATTCAGGCACTAGCCAATAAATAAAGATTTGATAGAAGTTAATCAGTTCACATTAAAACCGCTTGCGCCATAACACCGAGCATGGTTAAACAAGAAACCACTCGGTTACATTATATGAAGAATAGATAGTCAGAATGCGCATGCAAAGAGTGAAGTGTTCGAATTACAGTGCAATTTACTGAGAACCCTCACTAGCACAGGATAATGATGAGCCCGATGCTCTCCAAGTAAAGAACACAAATCCCTGCAGAAAGAGCGCAAGGCCAAACGGTCACAATTCAGTCCTTGGACCTGCAAAAGTAATTGGAGTTTCAGCTTCAAAACTGCGGTCACTCTGCAATACAAGCAGCATACCACGGCTCCTACCAAGTGGCAGCAACCGCACCGGAGGTAAACACGTCCATACACTCCAACAAACGATCTCTTTCGGTAAACAATTCCTCGACTGTGTCACGGAACCACAACGCTCACCGCGGCATACGAGAAGCCAAACAGCCTCGTTGCGCTGCAAGCCACGTCAGCCAACGAGGCACAAGCAAACCTCTGTTTTACGGACGGTTTTTTTTCTTTATTGTGATTTTAAAACCTGTGGAACAGGTAGGCTGGCAGCAGCACAATCTGCCGCTCTTCAGCCGAAGAGAGTACAATGATATAAACAGAGAAGATACATCACTTGGAAAAACGGCGGGAAAAAAACAGTAGACACATGAACATACAACGTTCACACTCGATGACAATCCACACTACGAACTGCTGACACGACGCACAAACACTGAAGAAGACGATTGCACTGGTGAACGATGGAGTGTGACGGTGAACACTGAACACTAAACATGACAGCACACACGAAACACCGATGGCGGTGATCTCCGGCGCGCGAATGTCCACTGAGCGTGTGCGAGTCCGGGGACCTGCCAAGAGGGGAACAGGGGTGAGGTGGGGGAGAAGGGAGAAAAAGGATGCCAATGGCTGAGGAGATGGGGGCAGGAGGAGAGGGACAGGGGAGGGGGGCCCGGGGGAGGAGGGGGGAGAAATGGAGGAGGGAGGGAAAAGGGAGAGAAGGGAGGGAGGGTGCCCAGAGGAGCAAGCACAGGAGGAGGGCGGGAGGATTAAAGTTGGTAGGAGGGGTAGATGGAGGGGAGGAGGGCATCATCAGGGAGGGGGAGCTGGCGGAAACCACCTTGGGAGAGGGTAAGGAGGGTGGAGAGATGGAGACCGGGTGGGACGTGCGAATACAGGCGCGGCAGCGGGCTGGGGTGGGAGAGGTTCGGGGAGACAAGCGGGTGAGGAGGATCGAGTTTGTGGGAGGTGTATAGGATCCGTATCCTTTCAAGGAAAAGGATTACGGACGGTATGTAAACGCCTTTATATACCCGACTCGCACGTCGCTGTCCCTTGGCGAGATGACGTCACGCCAAATAGCCGACAGTCGGTCGAAGACCATAGTCCCACAGAGACAGGAATCGACAGCACCTATACCGTGGTTCAGGGTGTTTTTAGTACTCCACTCATAATTTCTGGCGTCCTCCCATGGTGTTATCACAGAAGGGTTCTACGTCGACATGTGCGTGAATGACACGTTAAGCGTAATTCTAAGACACACCAGTTGGGCAAAGTCCTCAGTGGTATACGTGCATACACACAGACTAACACAAAAATGTTTGTTGAACTCGTTTAAAATGTCAGAGAGTTCGATACCATTCAGGTGAGTAGTGCCGCCTGGCTGATACAGCTCCCAACCGAAGGGGTGTCGAAACCGTTGCCTTTTTCAATCTATCTCGTTTTCAATTGACGACAATGATGCATACCGCCGTCAACGGTCTTAGTATATCCTGAAATCAAGGAACAGTTTCCTCTAGTCTTCGAAAGTATCCATAGATAAGGCAAGAATTTCAGTGCAGAAAGCCGGCCAGAGTGGCCATGCGGTTCTGGGCGCTACAGTCTGGAGCCGAGCGACCGCTACGGTCGCAGGTTCCAATCTTGCCTCGGGCATGGATGTGTGTGATGTCCTTAGGTTAGTTAGGTTTAATCAGTTCTAAGTTCTAGGCGACTGATGACCTCAGACGTTCAGTCGCATAGTGCTCAGAGCCATTTGAACCATCACTGCAGAAATCTAAGCACCAAAAATGCATAGAGCCGCACGATCATCTTCTGCCTGGCTACATACAGGACTGTGATGTGTTGGAGGTCCGTTAACCCCATAAGAACTGGGGCCGGCAGGGTTGTCATGGCTTAGGGCATCGAGCTTCACGTCATAGGACAGCAAGTGCGAGTGTGGCCAATAAGAAACAGTCATCCTAATGTGCAAATGCTCGCTGTGTCAGCTTTGCATGCTCAGAACAAGAATTATTGCTTGCCAATGGCAGTGCCTATGAGTGGCACAGTTTTTGAGAAATATTATCGGAATATACAACATTCAGTAAGTAATGCAACACAGCTTCGCTTTATACAGGATTCCATTACACCATTTTATGCCCCACTCTTCTGGCTACAAAACCCTATTTTTCAACATAATCTCCAATGAATGAGATGGCTGTAAGCCACCTTACTGGGAGGGCCTATATACCCGCATGCTTTCATTCTACTGTCTACTCGTCGACGTCGGAACCAACATCTTGCTACATAAATAACCACCTCTAAACCATCTACGTACTGCTTCCGCGGAGTGCAACCTTCATTGAGCAAAACAGATGAAAGTCTGAAGCTGCAGGATCAGGGCCGTAGGTTGGATGAGGATGAACAGTCAAATGAAGTTAAATTCTTCTCGGGTGCGTTCGTTTGCATTTTGGGACAACAAGCACACCGAAGTCGTTTCTTCAATTTCCTGAGGACAGCATCTACATCTACATCTACAATTATACTCCGCAAGCCACCCAACGGTGTATGGTAGAGGGCACTTTACCTCCCTTTCCTTTTCCAGTCGCGTATGGTTCGCGGGAAGAACGACTGCCGGAAAGTCTCCGTGAGCGCTCGAATATCTCTAATTTTACATTCGTGATCTCCACGGGAGGGATGAGTAGGGGGAAGCAATATATTCGATACCTCATCCAGAAACGCACCCTCTCGAGACCTAGACAGCAAGCCACACCGCGATGCAGAGCGCCTCTCTTGCAGAGTCTGCCACTTGAGTTTGCTAAACATCTCCGTAACGCTATCACGCTCACCAAATAACTCTGTGACGAAACGCGCCGCTCTTCTTTGGCTCTTCTCTGTCAACCTGACCTGGTACGGATCCCACACTGATGAGCAATACTCAAGTATAGGTCGAACGAATAGTTTGTAAGCCACCTCCTTTGTTGATGGACTAAATTTTCTAAGGACTCTCCCAATGAATCTCAACCTGTCACCCGCCTTACCAACAATTAAATTCAAATCGTTCCGTACGCATACTCCCAGATATTTTACAGAAGTAACTGCTACCAGTGTTTGTTCCGCTATCATATAATCATACGATAAAGGGTCCTTCTTTCTATTTATTCGCAATACATTACATTTGTCTATGTTAAGGGTCAGTTGCCAATTGCCACTCCCTGTAGCAAGTGGCTATCCGCTGCAGATCTTCCTGCACTTCGCTGCAATTTTCTAATGCTGCAACTTCTCTGTATACTACAGCATCATCCACGAAAAGCCGCATGGAACGTCCGACACTGTCTACTAGGTCATTTATATATATATTGTGAAAAGCAGTGGTCCCATAACACTCCCCTGTGGCACGCCGAGGTTACTTTAACGTCAGTAGATGACTCTCCATTGACATCAACATGCTAAAAACTCTTCAATCCAGCCACTCAGCTGGTCTGATATTCCGTAGGCTCTTACTTTGATTATCAGACAACAGTGCGGAGCTGTATCGAACGCCTCCCGGAAGTCAGGGAAAATGGCGTCTACCTGGGAACTTGTACCTAATATTTTCTGGGTCTCATGAACAAATAAAGCGAGCTGGGTCTCACACGGTCGCTGTTTCAGGAATCCATGTTGATTCCTACAGAGTAGGTTCTGGATTTCCAGAAATGACATGATACGCGAGCAAAAAACATGTTCTACAATCCCACAACAGATCGATGTCAGAGATATAGGCCTATAGTTTTGCGCATCTGCTCGACGGCCCTTCTTGAAAACTGTAGGTACCTGTGCTCTTTTCCAATCATTTGGAACCTTCCGTTCCTCTAGAGACTTGCGGTACACAGCTGTTAGAAGGGAGGCAAGTTCTTTCGCGTACTCTTTGTAGGATCCAACTGGTATCCTGTCAGGTCCAGTAGAGTTTCCTCTGATGAGCACAGTACTCTTCTGAGTTTATCTCCGCAGCATGAGGGAGGACATCAAACAGAGTAACACCTTCAGAGTTCCAGGAAACTGTTGTAATGACTTTATCGGCTAAGGGGCGGCTCTCAGCTGTTTGTTCAGAGGAGAGGTGGTGTGGCACCACACTGTGGATTGTCGTTTCGTTTCCGGTTCGAAGTAATGTCATGTTTCATCGTCTATTACGATGTTCGACAAAAATCTGTCACGATAAGCCTCGTAATGCACAAGCAATTGCGCACAGATGGTCCTTCGTTCCTCTTTATGGCCTTCTCAGATGAGAGTGTCCGCACATTCCAACACTACGTGAGAGCAGCTGTGTACGGCGGTCGAGCACGCAGTAGATCCGACAGTTTTGTGCTACCGTGTTGGGATGATGACAGGCGCCACGCCCAACGACTCACCGTGCTTTTGTTCGCTGCCAAGAGTCTGTAGATATTCTGTAAGGGTCTAGGAATATCTGCGAATCTCTGGTTTTCCTCGAAAAGAGTGACAGCTCTCTATTTCGAACGCACCTCGTTACAGACGCTGTTTTGAAGGCTACGTATAGCGCCGCCACCAATCGGAAATTCATGAAAACTATATGCCACAACAAATTCCGCATTTTTTTTAACCGAAACTGGATGAGAAAACAGTGGTTGGTTTACGTATTGAACGCCCCTCGTACATTTGGTAAATTCCTTTGTCTTGTTATTTTGTCTATTTTTTTTAATTTGTTATTTACATGTTCAGTTGTATAAGGGCACTCACTCCGTCGTCAGGCCACGAGTGGCCTACCGGGACCATCCGACCGCCGTGTCATCCTCAGTGGAGGATGCGGATAGGAGGGGCGTGGGGTCAGCACACCGCTCTCCTGGTCGTTATAAAGGTATTCTTGACCGTAGCCGCTACCATTCGGTCGAGTAGCTCCTCAATTGGCATCACAAGGCTGAGTGCACCTAGAAAAATAGCAACAGCGCATGGCGGCCTGGATGGTCACCTATTCAAGTGCCGACCACGCCCGACAGCGCTTAACTTCGGTGATCTCACGGGAACTGGTGTATCCATGCGGCAAGGCCGTTTCGGTTGTATAACCGGTAAAGAAAAATTGGTACACTCGGCTCTTCGCAGCGCGATTCCTCACATAATTTCAATACAAAAATGTCTGTCCCAGAATTTCGTCCTGCGCTTATTTCCGGTGTTAAATGGTCGTAAAAGACAAGCAATTTGGCAACACTGTAACCACATGTACGGAAAATACCTCTGTCACCAGTCACGGGTAGTGCTGTGTAGTTAGTGCAGAGGGTAGCGTTTTGGGTTAGCAGGCAGGAGGTCAAAGGTTCGATCCTGAGTCGAGGTGTATTTGGTTTTATTTGCTAAATGTAGTCTGCTTGGTAGGGTGCATGGCGTCTTAAAAGTCATGCAGCGATTGCCGTAGCCTTCCACAAAACATTAGCGCTTACTACGAACACAGAAATGGCAGTACAATAGTTCTCATTGGTCAGCTTTTAAAGAAGTCTTCTGCATGTCGTGGATGCGAATTGTTTTGAATCACTGCATTTACTAAATTCTAAACCCGTATTCTGTCTATCATCCCCCAGTGGTCCCATCGATTAGTATTGTCTATTATTCTTGCCACGTCCTGGTCCATTACATTTCGTTAGGGCTTACGTCACCTGTTGGGCTACCGACGTGCTCTGCAGATAATTTCCAAACTCGATTACTATTCGTATGTATTATCACCATGGAGCCACTAATTATACTTTTCAACAATGTGCATCATAAGCGCATGCTGTTTAGTGAGTTTCCCCATGCTTTCCTAATATTATTATTATTATCAATGAATATGTGGAAACATCGCGTCCATTACCATTAGAGAAACAGCGTAACTCGATAACTAACATTTCACGATCATTGGTGTCGGGATGAATCACGCAAAACAACTGCTGTAAGAGATGCGATGCGCGTTAGGTGGAACAGCTGGGTGCGACTAATGACGTGTTTATATCGTATGCACTGTTCACCAGACAGGGAATAGTTACTAGCGGAGTAATGCCCCGGTGAGAAGACGCCATCTACATTCGTACACATATCGTATTTTATCCTTGTATTATTCTGAAGTGCAGTGTTGCGTGCATTGTAATGCTGTGTGCGAATGATTGCCATTTGTAATTATTATATCTGGCGCAGTCTCTGAGTTATTTTTCCTCATTTGTTTTTATGCTTTTCTGTTGTTTAATTTTCTAGTAAAGGAGTCGTATGAGTTACGGCGTGTTTTTATGTTGGAATTAAGTAAATACAACTAGCCCGACGTGATGTCCGACGGTCACCAACGTAAAATTCTAGGTACTAACGCTCCGTATCGTGTCGGGTCGCGTTAAATAGGAACATCCGCGTCAGCCACGTCGTTCATTCTCCGTGTTCCACGTCGCCGTAACTCACGATGCAGACCCACCTCCAACTGCAGAAGTGTCTACTAGTGCAGTAATTAATCGCGTGACAGTAAAACCACCACCGTTTTGGCAACAGAATCCCGTGCTGTGGTTTGCTCGACTAAAAAGTCAATTTGTGCTAGCGCGCACAACCGCAGACGAAACGAAGTACAGTTATGTAGTTGCTGCACTCAATAAAGATATGGTCGCAGAAGTACAAGATGTTCTGTCGTCACCACTGAGTACTGAACGTTACACAACCATCAAGAACGCTCTAATCACCCGGCTCTCGCAGTCCGAAGCGAAGAGATTGGAGAAGCTACTCCGCACAGAGGAGCTAGGCGATCGCACGCCATCCGCAGCTATTACGCCGACTGCGTACATTAGTGAGCAACGCGGCCACAGACGACATTTTGCGGAATATTTGGCTATCGCGCCTGCCACCCGACAGGCAGAAAATATTGACAGTGTGTGCCGGTGTTCTGGATGCACTCTCGCGAACCGCGGATCGCACGGCGGGAATGTATCCATCCCTATGCGTCGCAACAGTTTGCCAACAACCTCGGCGCTACAAGCACAGGTTGCAGAGTCCACCGCCCAAGTAACTGCATTACGGACCCAGACTATCAGCAGCCGATCTTTTCGCCACCGCTCATCAGGTAAGCACAACCGCTCACCTTCCTCAGCATTAATCTGTTGGTATGGTTCAAATGGATCTGAGTACTATGGGACTTAACTTCTGAGGTCATCAGTCCCCTAGAACTTAGAACTACTTATACCTAACTAACCATCACACACAGCCATGCCCGAGGCAGGATTCGAACCTGCGACCGTAGCGGTCGCGCGGTTCCAGACTGTAGCGTCCAGAACCGCTCGGCCACCCCAGCCAGCCAATCTGTTGGTATCACCGACGGTATGGTTCCGAGAAGCGCAGGTGTAAAATGCCATGTGAACAGGGAAACTCAGCAGGAAGTCACTGATGATGGCCATGGGCTCTCCAGACGACAGCTGTCGACTGTTTGTAATGAAAAACAGCACAAAGTAACAGTACTTGTGCCCGCCCGGTTGGCCGTGCTGTCTAACGCACAGCTTTCTGGGCGGGATAGAGCTCCTGGTCTCCGGCACGGATCAGCCCAGCGGATTTGTGTCGAGGTCCGGTGAACCGGCCAGTCTGTGGATGGTTTCTAGGCGGTTTTCCATGCGCATCGGCGAATGCGGGCTGGTTCCCCTTATTTGGCCTCACTTACACCATGTCGGCGATTGTTGCGCAAACAAGTTCTCCCCGTACGCGTACACCACCATTACTCTACCACGCAGACATTGGGGTTACACTCGTCTGGTGTGAGATGTTCCCTGGGGGGGGGGGGGGGAGGGGGGGGGTTCCACCGGGGGCCGAACAGCACAATAATCCTGTGTTCGGTATGGGGCGGCGGAGGGGTGAAGTGGAATGCGGTAGTCGTCGTGGGGTTGTGGACCACTGCGGTTTACTCGCGGACGGACCCTCTCCGTTGTTTCTAGGTCCCTGGGTAACATACAGTACATACAATACAACAGTATTTGGTAGACACGGGTGGTGACGTGTCAGTCTATCCATCTGTCTTCTGCCAAATCGCAAATGTGATGACTGCCATCTTTTCGCGGCCAGTGGTTCCACAATAACAACGTATGGTCGTGTCACATTAGTTTTGAACTTGCACCTGCGGCGCAAATTTGAATGGCAATTTGTCGTTGCAGATGTGACGCACCCCATACTGGGAGCGGATTTTTTATCAATTTATGGACTCCTGCCTGACTTCCGTCACCGACACCTTCTTGTCACTGCTACCAACCCAGCAAGCCAAGGTCGAGTGCGTTGTGTGGAGGACACAGCAGTACGAGTGGTTACTGGTGATTCTCCATTTATAGAGCTCCTCAGACAGTTCCCAAAGATCACGTGCCAGACTCCCACACCAGTACCTGCGCAGCACTTTACAGTGCACTATATTTTGACTACGCCTGGGCCACCACTACATGCTCGACCGCGCCGCTTGACACACCAGAAACTGATGATAGTTAAGCAGGAATTCTCTTACGTGGTAGCACAAGGAATCTGCCTCCCATCGAGCAGTAGTTGGTCATCTCCTCTGCACGTGGTACCAAAGAAGAATAACGGATGGCGTACATGCGGCGACTACAGACAGCTCAATGCCAGAACCATTCCGGATCGTTATCCAGTCCCGCACATTAAAGATTTTACTTTCAATGTCCACGGGAAGCGAATGTTTTCTACGTTGGACTTAGTTCGTGCATTTTACCACCTGACGACGTTGCTAAGACTGCCGTCTGCACGCCTTTCGGACTCTTTGAATTTACCCGAATGCCTTTTGGACTTTGTATTGCTGCCCAAACGTTTCAACGGTTCATGAATGAAGTGACACGTGACCTACACTTCTGTTACTGACGTTTTGGTCATGTCACATTCAGAGGCAGGACACCTATCGCACATTCAACAAATCTTCACTCGTTTAGATGCACATGGCCTGCTCATCAATCCGTCGAAGTGCAGTTTTGGAGCAGCTGAAGTACAGTTCCTAGGCTACGCTATCAACGCTCAAGGCATACGGCCACAACAGGAGAAAGCAGACGCTATACTGAATTTTCCCTAGCCTATGACGGTTAAAGAATTTCGTAGATTTCACAATCATGCCTTCCTACCTGCACCACTGAATAAGTTCTTGCAAGGTTCATAAAAGCCGAAAGACAAACTCCAGTGTGACAGTGAGGCCGAGTTGGCATTTAACAGGCTGAAGACTGCCATCGCAGAAGCAACATTGTTAGCTCACCCAGTTCCGCAGGCGCTTCTCGCCCTGATGGTCGACATATCTGCAGCTGCAATCGGTGCTGAACTGCAACAGCATATAAAAGGGCACTGGCAGCCCTTAGCCTTTTTTAATAAAAAGCTATCGCCATCTTGTAAGGTGGCGTGGTCTCCTGACCATCATGTCTTACATATTCCGACCTCACCATCGTATTCTGTGTATCAAGACATATCATTCGAGCCCAGACCCGATAGGGTAGAGTCAATTTTACAATTTCCATTTAATTGATATGCTAATCTTATAAATAAATCGCAAGAGCGCACCGAGATTAAAAAGTCGAGGCTGGCGTACACAAACATTCAAGACACGACGGCCACAGGAGTTTTTGTACGGGGGAGGCAATCAGCCCTCTGGAAAGTCCATAGCAGGGTGAGTTAGCATGCAGCTGAGCCAGCCAGCCGATCGCCGAGGGACCAAAACAGTTTTTGCCAGACAAAACTGATAGTGCCCTGCATGTTCACCTTAAAAACAAAACCCGCTGTATTGTTTGGGAGAGCCACAGCATACGCATTTTTTGACAGACCTAGTGCGTAGTTTCAGAGTCCTCACAAGTGGACAGTAAACGCCTAACGCAGATGCTATATATTTCTGGATTGGTCGGCTTAAACGGAGCGCCATTCTCCTGTTTGTAAGAGTAAGGCTGATTGGCCGACTATTTGTGATGCAATGAGCTGGAAGAGTGAGGGAAAGACAGCAGATGACATACCCTTTCGCTTTTAGCGTGGAGAGGAGTCGTTCTCGTGCCGCTCTTGAAGTGGGAACATGTAACTGGAGCGAGTGCACTCATGTGTGTATGCAGAGAGCAAGGAACAAAGTCTCTACTCAGTACTGCACTGAGAGAGCACCTCTGTCGCTAGGAAACCGGAGTGATACTCTATACTGAGTTGCTCGCGATTAAGCGTTTGTTCACTGTGTTGGCCATGACAATGTGCAGTGCGAACACACACAGAATATTAGTTACCGCCTGCGAGCGAACATTGAGTGGTATTCCGGTTGAGTTGTTATCTGACCAGTGTACCACGCCAATAGTTAGACTAGGGGCAGATGGGAGTCCTTGACTTCATCAAGGCGTAGTGAGAGTTCGATTGGCAAAGGTTAATCCAGATAGAAAGAGATAGTTATGTTATTTGTCAGTGGCGAACAACACAGGCAGTAGTCGTCGCAGCTCACAGTATTGTGCGCTACAGCGTAGGCGAGCCCCATCTTTCCTCCATTAGAAATAACCTACTTCATTCACGTCACTCCATTACATTTCTCACACGACAGCCTCGACCGTACTTACAAGGGAACCTCCCCATCGCACTCCCCTCAGATTTAGTTATAAGTTGGCACAGTGGATAGGCCTTGAAAAACTGAACACAGATCAATTGAGAAAACAGGAAGAAGTTGTGTGGAACTGTGAAAAAAATAAGCGAAATATACAAACTGAGTAGTTCATGGGAAGATATCCAATATCAAGGACTTTAAGAACGCAGGAGCGCTGTGGTCACGTGGTAACGTGAGCAGCTGCGGAATAAAAGGTCCTTGGTTCAAATCTCCGATCGAGTGAAAATTTTAATTTTTTATTTTCAGTTTATGTGACAAACTCTTATGTTTTCATCACTTTTTTGGGAGTGATTATCACATCCACAAGAAAACCTAAATCTGGCAGGGTAGAAGAATCTTTGTACCCATTCGCCAAGTGTACAAGTTAGGTGGGTCGACAACATATTCCTGTCATGTGACGCACATGCCGTCACCAGTGTCGTATAGAATATATCAGACATGTTTTCCTGTGGAGGAATTGGTTGACCTATGACCTTGCGATTAAATGTTTTCGGTTCCCATTGGAGAGGCACGTCCTTTCGTCTACTAATCGCACGGTTTTGCGATGCGCTCGCAAAACAAAGACACTAAACTTATTACAGTGAACAGAGACGTCAGTGAACGAACGGACAGATAATAACTATGCAAAAATAAAGAAAGTAAAATTTTCTCTCGAGGGAAGACTTGAACCAGGGACCTCTCCTTCTGCAGCTGCTCACGTTACCACTTTTTTTTTATGCTCTACCATTTTATTAGTCATAACATTCTACAGTAGTACATATTTTTCAACTGACATTTAAAAGTAATAAAACAAAGGTTCCTTAGCATTTTAGGAAAAAAAAAATCCAAGTCTAAACCAGATAGTGATGTTCGTCACTTGCTCGTATTTGTTTTTCAAAGATCAAATTGTCTCTCGTTTCTTCATGTTCTGAATCGCATCATCGAAAATGGGGTTCACATGACTGTTCTCCACTGGACCACGCCGCTCCTGCGCTTACATTGTCATGATGTTGCCTATGTGGTCCATGGACTTCTCAATTTGTATATTTTGCTTATTTTTCACAGTTCCACACAACTTCTTCCTGTTTTCTCAATTGATCTGTGTTCAGTTTATCAAGACCTATCCACTGTGCCAACTTATAACTAAATCTGAGGGGGGTGCGATGGGGAGGTTCCCTTGTTAGAAAAATTCAATCTGATAATTATTCAAGTTGAGTTGGCGCGGCTCTCAGCCATTCTGCCGAGTAAATAACATTCTTAAAGGAAAGGGATAAAAGAGCTTTCCCAAACTTTGTATATAAATTTGATTAACAGGATTCCTGTCCATAAGATGTAACCTCCTATTCCGAAAAGAACCCGGAAATTTGTGTATCAGTTTATAAATAAAAGTTTCACTTGATTTTCTCAGATTTTGCAATAAATAATATTTTCCGTTCGTTTAATGCTTTTCTCACACTAACTAGCAATACTCCAGTACCCAAGTATCCCGCTAGTTACGTAAGAAAATAAAATATTTTTGTGTCTTTTCCTTACAGCGGACGACTTCAGAAGATATTTATTGCTGAAAGTTTTTCAGGTATTTTTCTTACGTTATGAGCCTCTGTCTAACTTCTGTAGTAGTGTGGGGTGGAAACTGTTTCTTGCAGGAGCCAAAGGGTACTTGTCAGATCAATCCATTGCGCATCTCGTCAACATAACACTCAGAAACATACAATCTCAACAGAATTGGTCGACATATGATCGCGAACTGTATGCTGCATATGCTGCTATTAAGAAATTTCGTCACTTGTTGGAAGGACAGCAGTTCACTCTCATCACAGACCATAAGCCACTAACATATGCTTTCCGCCAGCGTCCTGAGAAGGCATCACCACATCAGGTGCGACACCTTGACTATATCGTACAGTTCACTACTAATATTGTCCATGTTGAAGGAGAACTAAATGTGCCAGCTGATGCTGTATTGTGATGTCGTCACCAACAAACAAAGACCTTTTGTGACTATTGACTATCGCCAACAGGCAATCGCCTCTTTACATAACTTGTCGCACCCTGGAATGCGAGCCACTACCAACATGGTGAAGCGAGGTTTTGTCTGGCCACGCATGGGCAAAGGTTGCAAGCAATATGTGCGACTGTGTGTGACTTGTCAACGGAATAATGTTAGCCGGAACTTTAGGTCACCTCTTGGCACATTTCTTCCTACAGATCAGAGATTGGATCATGTCAACCTAGACCTATAGGACCTCTCCCGCCATCTGAAGGATACATCTACTGCAATACAGCCATCGATCGTTTTACACGCTGGCCCGAGGAGTTCCATATCGCCGATATCACAGCCGAAACTGTCACGACTGCATTTTTCAGGGTATGGATCGCCCATTTAGGAGTGCCGTTACGAATCACAACAGACCAAGGAAGACAGTTTGAGTCGTATTTGTTCAAATCACTCTCTATCCTACTTGGTACAAGGCGCATTAGAACTACAGCTTACCACCCGTCAGCAAATGGATTAATTTAACGCATGCAGCGCCAACTGAAAGTGTAGCTTCGATGTCACGACTCGCAGCGGTGGGCAGAGAAGTTGCCCATTGTCCTCATGGGTCTCCGTGCGTCGCTGGAAGAAGACCTGAACGCCACGACTGCAGAACTTGTTTATGGCCAGCCGATATGGCTTCCCGTGAGTTCTTTGCTAATGTGCCAGACTTCGGCACTGACACTTCAAATATTGTACAAAAGCTGCGTACACAAATCCAGCAACTACGCCCCGTTGCTCCAACGAATCAGCAGACCCGTCGACCATTTGTGTTTGACGAGCTACGGGAATGCCAAAATGTCTTCTTACGACATGACGCAGGACGCAAGCTGCTTCAGCCACCCTTCGGCGGACCTTAACGTGTCATCAGTGGGGAGGTCAAGACAGTCAATATCGATGTGATGAGTAGACCAACCACCGTCTCCGTCGACAGGCTCAAATCACCTTTCCGCGCTCCCTACACTGGTACGGACGCATCTACACACACTAACGACATGACCGTAACTCCAGCCACTTCACTGCAATTCACAGGTCAGTCTCAACGGACGTCTGAGGCTACCTCTAATGCAATATCAGCAGCCTATGCACTACCCTTAGTAACCCCGTCCGGACGACACGTCCATTTCAACATAAAGTACCGTTGACACTAAGGAGGGAGTGGTGAAGTGCAGTGTTACGTGCAGTGTAATGCTGAGTACGAGTGATTGCCATTTGTAATTATTATCTCTGGCCTAGTCTCTGACTTATATTTCCTCATTTGTTTTTATGCTCTTCTGTTGTTTAATTTTCTAGTAAAGGAGTCGTATGAGTTACGGTGTGTTTTTATGTTGCAATTAAGCAAATACAACTAGTCCCGTAACAATTTTAACTAAAACAGTATGGCAGCCGTATGCATACACAAGCGATGAATATGTGGATATACTTCTGGTCCTTGGAGTATCTGATGACCAGGCTGGTGTTGTCGCTCGTGACTATGCTGCTAGACATCCTGGTCGCCGTCATCCAAATAAAACTGTGTTTCGTCGTCTGGAGCTTACCCTTGGGGAGACAGGTCCTCTCCTTCCACCATCACGTGACAGAAATAATCCACAGACTCTTCGTACTTCAGCTACTGAGGAATCTATTCCTGAGGTCATGCACCAAGAACCACAGGGAAGCAAACGTAGCGTAGCAAGGCAGCTGCGTGTCTCGCAACACACGGTCGCTGACCGGCTGCACTAGAATGGGCTGCACGCCTACAAGTATTCCCTAACACAACACCTTCATTCTGCAGAACACCGTCTGCAAATGCAATACTGTGAATGGTTCCAACAACAGCAGGAAGCCAACGACGACTTCATAAATTCTGTAATATGGTCGGATGAAGCAATATTCACTCGAGAAGGTGTCTTCAACACACAAAATGCCCACCATTGGTGTTACTTTAACGCTCTCGTCACCCACGATCGTGAATATCAAGTTCACTTTGGCATCAAAGTATGGGCCAGAATATTGGGAGACAGGAATCTGGGTCCCAACTTGTTGCCTGATCGCTTGACTGCACGATGATAGCATGCATTACTCTCAGACTATTTCCCTGACGCTGTGGAAGCTGTTTCATTTCATGTTCGGCAGATAGAAATTTGGCAATTTGTGGTAAGGCCTTATGGGACCAAACTGCAGAGGTCATCGGTCCCTAAGCCCACAGACTACTTAATCTAACTTAAAGTAACTTATACTATGGACAACACACACACTCATGCCCGAGGGAGGACTCGAACCTCCGACGGGGGAAGCAGCACGGACCGTGACAAGGCGCCCAGACCACGCGGCTAACCCGCGCGGCTCGGCAAATATTACGGTTCTAACACGATGGTGCACCTGCACATTTCGAATTAATATGCTACGATATTCAGACAGAATATTTACACAGAAGTGGCTCGGACGAGGGAAACAGTAGTATTCACCTGACCTAAACTCCCTGGATTTCTTCCTTCGAGGACACTTGAAGGAGCACGTGTATTCTACTTGGCCGACACTTGTGAAACTACTGATAGCTCATCTTTATGCTGCTGTTGTATCTGTGGATATAGCCACGTTGTGAAGAGTCCAGAGCTGTATGATCCCGCGGACGAGCAGCGGGGGTCGATTTGAGCATCTGCTCTGAGGACAGCGTATTCTTTTGTACGTATTCTTTTGTAAACGTCATGCGGACATTAATATTCAAATTATTACTATCTCTGGAATGAGATTTTCACTCTGCAGCGGAGTGTGCGATGATGTGAAACTTCCTGGCAGATTAAAACTGTGTGCCGGACCGAGACACGAACTGGGGACCTTTGCCTTTCACGGGCAAGTGTTCTACCAGCTGAGTTACCCAAGCACGACTCACGCCCCGTCCTCATAGATTTACTTCTGCCAGTACCTCGTCTCCTACCTTCCAAACTTTACAGAAGCTCTCCTGCGAACCTTGCAGAACTGGCGCTCCTGAAAGAAAGGATATTGCGGAGACATGGCTCAGTCACAGCCTGAGGGAGACGAGATACTGGCAGAAGTAAAGCTGTGAGGACGGGGCGTGAGTCGTGCTTAGGTAGCTCAGTTGGTAGAGCACTTGCCCGCGAAAGGCAAAGGTCCCGAGTTCGAGTCTCGGTCTGGCACACAGTTTTAATCTGCCAGGAAGTTTCACATCATTCTGGAAACATCGCCAAGGCTGTGACTGAGCCATGTCTCCGCAATATCCTTTCTTTCAGGAGTGCTAGTTCTGCAGGGTTCGCAGGAGAGCTTCTGTAAAGTTTGGAAGGTAGGAGACGAGGTACTGGCAGAAGTAAAGCTATGAGGACGGGGCGTGAGTCGTGCTTGGGGAACTCAGTTGGTAGAGCACTTGCCCGCGAAAGGCAAAGTCCCGAGTTCGTGTCTCGGTCCGGCACACAGTTTTAATCTGCTAGGAAGTTTCATTAATCTCACTGGTTACTGATATTTTACATCGGAACGGACGTACTGCATGTAGTATAAATGACTAGTAGATGTTGAGTTATTTTTTAACTGTGCGATCATTTTGTATATTGTTTTTGTAGATATTCTGCCCTACGATAATAATTTGTCTATTTCTGATATGTTCACCATTACAAAACACCGTACGGTGAAAACGTTGGAAACATGTGGCGTAAGAAATTGCGCATAGTACGGTATTATATGCCAGAATGAAACAGGCAAAGAAAAAGAAATACGCCTTGATCCAGAATCGAACACTCGACCATCTGCATCCTAATCCGAAGTACTACAGACTGCACCAACAGCACACCACTAATCCCAGATACCGACAGATGTACTTCTTGTACCTGTGATTACAGTGTTGCCACATTGGCATGTTTTAACGTCCATTTACCGGCGGAAATCTGCGCAGCATGAACTTTTGTGACAGGTATTTTTGTATTGTTAGTATGTGTGGAATCGCGCTGTGAAGTTCGAATGCGCGAGTTTTTCTTCACCCTGTTCATTTACAGTGCTTCTGCCATGGGAAATAAACTGGATAAATCGTTGCTGTAGCTGTCCAGCTGTCATTGATCCCAGTTTCACTTGTCAGAGCGAACCACAATGCGACACGGCAACGGCAAGTCGGAAAGCGTAATTAGCATTGTTCAAATGAAATGTATAGCGACGTACAGCTGCTGTGGCAAATCACAATTTCTTAAAAGTTCTCCACAATGTTGCCTCCCATTTGAACACTCAGCACTTTGCGATAATTTCCACACCTACTGGTGCGTTCGCTTTCACAGACGGCACGGCATGCCGGATCAAAGAGAACGGGACCCCCGTGGCCGCGCAGTCACCTGCCGACGCTTTTGTATCGACGCGGCACTGGCCGCAGCCGGCTCTCAAAGGCCGCTGATTTCGTGACGGCGTCAATCACTGTGGAATCCCGCCAGCTGCCGTGATGGATTACATGCGGCGCTGCCCCGCCGCGCTCACACCACCCTCCGCCACCCACCGGTGGCCGCTGCGCTGGCCGCCGGCTGCCGCTTTTTGCCAGTGAATACATTTCAGTCCGCCATCAATAATTCATGCAGTGGCCGTCCGGCGCGGGGCAGCTGTTTTTAATGTGATTTCTAAAGCCCCTAGTTTCATTACAAATATCATTTGAATAATAAATTCGTAATCCGCGCTAAATATGCGGTGTCGCTGGCCCGGAAAATGGAAAAATTGCCGAGGAGGCAGAGCCGTCCGAAAACGAATTTTGCAAAAAGCAATTAATTTAAACGTGAAAACGTTTCCTCTCCAAAATATGCTACACGTGATTAAAACGTTATTTCATGATTATGTGGCCGGTTACAGCGTCCTAAACTGTCGAGTCAAAAGTTATGGGCATCGGGTGTCGAAGACGTTTCCGCTTTACGAAAGCGTAAACCGCCATTACTGAATTCTAGTAAAAAAATTTCTAAGCAAGTGTCGGGTTCAAATGGATCAAATGGCTCTGAGCTCTATGGGACTTAACATCTGAGGACATCAGTCCCCAGGAACTTAGAACTACTTAAACATAACTGACTTAAGGACACCACACACATCCATGCCCAAGGCAGAATTCGAACCTGCGACCGTAGCGGTCGCGCGGTTCCAGACTGAAGCCCCTAGAACCTCTCAGCCACTGCGGCCGGCCAATTGTCTGGGGTGGATAATTTCACGACGACAGCTCACTGAGGGGAAACAGGTTCTTATTAATCGTATGCTAAGTAAAGCTCCACTCTATGCAACATTGAAAGAGTATGTACAGAGAAGGCTAAACAAATAATCTGTTGCAAAAAAGAAATTGAGGCTCTGGCGCAAAAAAGTAAGTATTTTCAGATTTTGCAGATACCATCGCAAATTTTGTGAGAGACGTCAAAGGACCAAGAAGAAATGTTGTACGAAATGGATTTGTCGTGAAAAGGGGTTATTAGATGTATATCGGCAATAGTAGAAATAAGGTAACTGAATACAGTCGAATCAAACTTAGTGTTAGGGAATTTGATTAGGAACTGAGACACTAAAAGTTTTTTACTTGGCAGCATAATTACTGATGTTGGTGAAAGTAATGAGCATATAAAATGCAGAATGGCAACAAATACGTGAGCGTTTCGGAATAAAAGAGACTGGTTAACACCAAGTATACAAAAAATGGCTCAAATGGCTCTGAGCTCTATGGGACTTAACTGCTTTGGTCATCAGCCCCCTAGAACTTAGAACTACTTAAACCTAACTAATCTAAGGACATCACACACATCCATGCCCGAGGCAAGATTCGAACCTGCGACCGTAGGGGTCGCGCGGTTCCAGACTGTAGCGCCTAGAACCGTTCGGCCACTCCTGCCGGACCGAATATCCATTCCTGAAGAAATTTGTCTTGAGGAGCTTCGGTCATGTTGTGAAAAACTTCACGCGTGCAAAGTGTGCTGCCCACCGCGGTCCAATGCTCGGCCATTCTCGGCAGAAACCGGGCCGTGTCGGTTTTACTCGGTGCTTCTCGGAGCAGCACGACATTTCATTTAGTAATGCTGTGCGATGCTTACTGCCAGAATTTGCTAAGGCCTAATTTGGTGGGCACGACTTTCTTCAGTTCAGTGCGATCGAATTGTAAGCGCAGTTTATCCCTCGCTGTTTGTTACTGACATAAATGATTTTCGCAGGTCCAGGACTGTTTTCGGAAAACGAGAGAATCCTTAAAAAGTGAACTGCCATCACAGAGGAGAAGGATGAGAACTCTCAGTATCTATTACGCAGTAGCATAATCAACGTGTACTGCAAATTTGCTACGAAACGTGATTCCAGCACCATGGAGAAACTACTTAAAGGTTTAGTTGACCGTGAAAGAGCTAAAAACTATGACGATCGACAGAAGATTTGTACAGGGTTCATTATTCTGTACGTTATGAAGCACCTTGTTTTAAACATGTAGGCGTGGAACACTCAATGGAATTGAGGATGTGGAATGTAAAGTTTCTTAACTCCCACGCATTATATTACATCGTAAGTTGCAACAAATTTTAGTAGAATTAAACGAAGCTTATGGAGATGTTATACATTACTTCAGAGTACACTGGTAAAGTGGAGGGACATATCTGGAACGAGCTTCTGATTTAAGCCAAGCTATTTCTGAAACTCTGAAGGAAAAAGGACGGAGATAACGTAAATTAGAAGATCCGTAATGGATTACAGACCTTTCATTTTAAATAGAGTCGACTGCGGGCTGACCACAGTAACACACCGCAAGATGAGAAGCCGTTTATTTCTGAATTCACAGCGAAAGCGGATGCATTTAAGAAGAAAATCGGATTGTGTAAGGGACAACTTCTGGCAAGATACATCGTCCATTTCCCTAAACTGACTTGCGTTAAACGGCAATTTTGAACAATCCTTTATGGCTTTGAAGCAATTATTACTGGAATAGATATCTGAACATCTGGGGAAACTACCAAACTTTCATTTGTTTTTGAGCTGTCTTCGAGATCATTTGCCTTTTTGCGTCCCTGTGCATCTGCAGCTGGAACTGACTGATCTGCAGTGTAACCCCAGTTAAAAGAGGGATTCTTGTACAGGGTGATTCAAAAAGAATACCACAACTTTAAAAATGTGTATTTAATGAAAGAAACATAATATAACCTTCTGTTATACATCATTACAATGAGTATTTAAAAAGGTTTTTTTTCACTCAGCAACAAGTTCAGAGATGTTCAATATGGTCCCCTCCAGACACACGAGCAATATCAACCCGATACTCCAACTCGTTCCACACTCTCTGTAGCATATAAGGCGTAACAGTTTGGATAGCTGCTGTTATTTCTCGTTTCAAATCATCGATGGTGGCTGGGAGAGGTGGCCGAAACACCATATCCTTAACATACGCCCATAAGAAAAAATCGCATGGGGTAAGATCAGGGCTTCTTGGAGGCCAGTGATGAAGTGCTCTGTCACGGGCTGCCTGGCGGCCGATCCATCGCCTCGGGTAGTTGACGTTCAGGTACTAACCTTTTTCGTAGGACTCTCCATACAGTTGAGTGTGGAATTTGCAGCTATCTGCTAGCTCTGCGAGTCGATTTTCCTGGGCTGCGAACAAATGCTTGCTGGATGCGTGCTACATTTTCATCACTCGTTCTCGGCCGTCCACAACTTTTCCCTTTGCACAAACACCCATTCTCTGTAAACTGTTTATACCAACGTTTAATACACCACCTATCAGGAGGTTTAACACCATACTTCGTTCGAAATGCACGCTGAACAACTGTCGTCGATTCACTTCTGCCGTACTCAATAACACAAAATGCTTTCTGTTGAGCGGTCGCCATCTTAGCATCAACTGACGCTGGCGCCTAGTCAACAGCGCCCCAAGCGAAGAAATGTACAACTAAATGAAACTTTATAGCTCCCTTAATTCGCCGATAGATAGTGCTTAGCTCTGCCTTTTGTCGTTGCAGAGTTTTAAATCCCTAAAGTTGTGGTATTCTTTTTGAATCACCCTGTATTTTAAAGAGTCCAGCGGTTCTACATTGTTTTCTCTGGAAGAGTTTCCACATCTCTATAATGGGGTTACAAACGCGATATCAATGTTAGATCAACGTATGTGTGTGAAAGGCTTTTCTTACATACGAAACCATCCCCGATTACGTCACAGTCTGCGAAACTGTATTCATCTGTCCGCAGATACAGATTACATTATGTGATCGGCATGCCAAAAGTAATGAAATAATACTAAAAATTATTTTTTTCTGTGTATATTGTGAGAAGCATGAAATTTGAGATAAAGCCGCATGCCGCATGTGGCGATTTGTCAGTTTGCCTCTTTCCCTCTGTTCCTGTTTGACAGTGTGGCTTGTAGAGGGGGAATGTGCACTTAAGATGAAAGACGCTGTCACGTGTGCACAAGCAACGTACACGAGCCGCGTTCTTACCATCCCTGGTGTAAAGGGTAGTCTTGCATGGAAGAGAAATGTGAACAGTAAGCAGCTGAGGTAAGAAGGGAATAGAAGTTTTTGAAAAATGATGCTTCAGAAAAGTGCTTAAGATGAGCTGAGTATATCTGTTAACTTATGAAGAGAAACTGAATCTAAATACGGAAAAAATAAATTTATGACATAGTTTGACTAAAGGAAGGGACTGATTGACAGAAACCATGAGGGAATAAGGAAACATCAACTTGGTAATGGAGTATATGGATAGGAAATGTAGTGGGAGCCAAGGGCTTGCTATAGTAAAATGTTTCAAATGGATGTGGACTGCAGTAATTATGCAGAGATGAAAACCATGTATAAGATAGACTACCGTGGAGGCCTACATCAAACCAGTTATCAGACTGGAGGCCACAGCAACAACATTTAAAATGTATTAAAGATTATGGAGTCATGTAATCTCACTTCCTGTTCCTGATGTTGATACAGTTTTTGGGACTACCTGGAATCTGCATACGCCATCGAGGCACAGAGTTTTACAGATTTCAAGAAAGGCGTCATGTATGGAAGTAGTACATGAGTGTAATATGTCAGCCACTGTGAATTCTATACTGGTCTTCTTAGCTCAACTAAGCGCCTAGCAGAAACTGTTTTGGTTTGAATGACGTATATATAACGTATATGGATATCAGAACTCAAACCGAATATACTGGCATTGTTAAATACAACGATAGCCAAATGCTCAACAATGTGTTATTAGCTATGAATCCCGTATCCAGCGACGCACCAGATGAGGAAATTTATCATCCTTACGTACAGACTAATTCAGTTCTGTAACATACATCAGTTAGTAATAGTGAATACTCTGTTCAATAGCCACAAGATGATTAGGTAGGTTTGCTTGGAAATGGCAGGAAGACACTGGAAGATATCAGATTACAGCACGGTCAGGCAGAGATTCCGAAATCGGATACTAGGTTGTACGGCAGACCGAGGAGCAGATATAGACTCAGCTCACAATTTAGTAATGTTGAAGATTAGGCTGCAGTTTAAGAGACTAGTCAGGCACAAACAAGGAACAAAGAAGTGGGATACTGAAGTAATAAGGAATGAAGAGACACACTTGAAGATCTCTGACGCTATAGAATCTCCGATAGGGAACAGCTCACTAGGTAGTGCAGTTGAAGAGGAATAGACATCTCTAAATAGCGCAGTTACAGAAGTTGGAAAGAAAACCATAGGTACAAAGAAGTCAACTACGAAGGAACCATGGATAGCAGACGAAATACTTCAGCTGGTCGACTATAGAAGGAAGTATAAAAATGTTCTGGGTAATTCAGGAACACAGAGATACAAGTAATTTACAAACGAAATAGATAGGAAGTGCAGGAAAGCAAACGCAATATGAACTGCATGAAAAATTCAACGAAACCGGAAAAAAGTGATTGTCGGAAGCATGGATATAGCTTACAGAAAAGTCAAAACTATCTTCAATGAGATTAAAGGCAAGGGCTGTACCATTAAGAGTTCAATGGGAATTCCACTGTTAAATGCAAAGGAGAGAGAGGATAGGTGGAAAAGGGTGAACTGAAGGCTTCTACGAAGAGGAAAACTCATCTGCCGACGTGATGCAAGAAAAACACGAGTCGACATGGAAGAGATAGGATACCCAGTATTAGAATCCAAATTTAAAGGAGCTTTGGTGGAAGGGGTACGTAATATTCCATCGGAATTTCTAAAATCGTTGGGGGAAGTGGCAACAAAACGACTACTCGGGTCGGTGTGTAAAATGCATGAGACATATCTGGCGGAAGTAAAACTGTGAGGCTGGGCCGTGAGTCGTGCTTGGGTGGCTTAGATGGCAGAGCACTTGCCCGCGAAAGACAAAGGTTCCGAGTTCGATTCTCAATCCGGCACACAGCTGTAATCTGGCGGGAAATTTCGTATCATTGCACACTCCGCTGCAGAGTGAGAATTTCATTCTGGAAACACGATTCGGTAAACTTCGTGTGTCAGATGCGGATAAAACCGTGAGCTCATCTCTATCGTCGCCATCTGTCAAAAGTCTGACTGTTGTGAAATGGCCGATGGTCCCACATTTATTATCAGAGAGCATCATCTCATTCGCTGGCCTTAGTCATCATGACACTATAGAGATGGCGAATGTTCTGGTTGCAATCGCTGCACCCAGAAACTGCGTTGGCGCTTGCTGTACAACTTCACTTGTAGCGCTAACACTCGGATATGTTGGTAATCTTTGTGTTGCATCTCTCTATGACTTTCCCCTATCAAGCGGCCGCTTCCACGCGCTGCTAAAGGACACAGTCAGTCTCTACCTTAGGGCCTGGTTCTCACTCAAATGAGCAAAAAATAGGTAAAGTTAGAAGCTTTTTGAGACATATAAATGATCTGTTTGGGGATTATCATTGATAATACTTTGAATTTTATTTTATACTTTCAATGCAAAAAAAAAAAAAAGGAAAAAACAACACGAAACGACGTACGTGACTATCGTTTAATCAAGGACCTTCGAGTTTGAAGTACTCAGACTGCATGCAGTGTAGTGTCTCAGGAGTTATCTGAAATCAAAAATGGATAATATCAGTCGATACTACATTAAATTTCTGGGAGCTTATACCTAACCGAAATGAAATAACCTTAACCTTAATTTATCGACATGGTGCTAACTCGAGCTTCGAGTTCTATTTTTCTTTTTATCACTCTTTATGGCACTACAAAGGGTAGTCTATGTTAATAAATTTCATATATTATGGGCATAAGTGCCCAAGAAAAAGAGTTTACTTTTCGGGGGTCGAAGGTATAAGTTAATAGACTGAAAATTTTTTTTTCCTTGTGCAGCACGCAGTTTTGCAAGATCGTTTCTTGAGAAAAGTCTGTTTAACGTTAGGAATAACTTTCATAAATATTATTAGTTCAGTTAGCATAAAAATTAGATATTATATATGTTGTGGCGTAACAAGACAGCTACGCCACACTGAAGTAGCCGAAAGGCACGCGTAATCTCACTTAGGCTAGATAGAGGTCTGAAACAGGATACTTATTAATGTTATAAAGAAAAGTATGTAGCTGCTATACTTAACTTTTAATCCGTCATTGGTTTACAACGTTCTTGATGAGACATTTCATACGATAACTATCAAACTATGCAAGGCTAATGGCACCTTGCTAGGTCGTAGCCATTGACTTAGCTGAAGGCTATTCTAACTGTCTCTCGGCAAATGAGAGAAAGGCTTCGTCAGTGTAGTCGCTAGCAAAGTCGTCGTACAACTGGGGCGAGTGCTAGTCCGTATCTCGAGACCTGCCTTGTGGTGGCGCTCGGTCTGCGATCACATAGTGGCGACACGTGGGTCCGACATGTACTAAATGGACCGCGGCCGATTTAAGCTACCACCTAGCAAGTGTGGTGTCTGGCGGTGACACCACAATATATATTTTGATGTCGCTGAACACAGATCTGAAGGTAGATTTTCAAAATTCAAAATTGCTGATCCAATATGGTGGACCAATGGTGACCAATTTTGACCAACATTTGACAAAGAATGTTTTCGTTCCTTACAATTAGTCTGCATTTCCGGGACCGTATATGGACCCTTCCTCTAACTCGAATTGTTCCTGGAGTGCAATTTCCTCGTTCTTCTTGGCGAGAAAAGCCGATGTCGCTGAGCTGGATATGTTGTGTTCGGCAGCCTGCACACGTTGTTCGTCAGTTTTTTGGTGCATATGTTAGCATGCATACTGCAATACAAATCATTATGTGAACGTGCGTGACGGCACGAAACGTTTTCTACCCGAGCCGGACGTCGCAGGCGGAGAGCGTTCCACCGGGCCGTGACACTGTTTTGAGCAATGGGTTGTAGAAACTTTTTCAAGAAACGGATGAAAAAGCTTTCGTCCCAACATTCTAGACACATAAATCTTTCAAAAAAGGCGCTGTTCGAGCACAGCCCAAGGTTTCACAATTAAAAAAGTCATAATAAAAGTCATTTGTCAGTTGGACAATGGACCATTAGTTTTATTTCGCTTTACTGGTTTCAACTGATTAGTCCATATGTTTATACGAAGTGTGTTACTAAAACTCATTTAATAGTATAGTGGGATGATGACAGATTAATCCGTTGAAACTGGTAGAGCGAAATAAAAGTAATTTTGCAGCTGACGATTGAATTTTATTTTGAAGAATGTACTATAGTTCCTGAGAAAATAGGAGGAATGAATATAATTGCAAAATAAAGTACGCTCTGTCGTCACGGATTTTGAGAGATTATCTTGCACATGACACAGCATCTCTTGTTTCCCCGAGTGGCTGGCAGACATTAATTACTTACCTTGAAACGTCCCCTTAGAAATATTATATACGTGACTAGGTTTGAACTGACACATGATGTTTTTAGCGCAACGCAATCTGACTTTCAATAATCCCTACAAAAGAATGTCCCTTACTAACATTAACCTATACCTTTCACAAATCACTTACCTCACAAAAATCTTCGTTACTCGAACTACTGCGATATAGCGCGCGCCACTACTGCCAGCTAAATAAAAGATTCTAACCACTGAACCACTAACTACTGATAGGCATAGTTAGCAAATGAAAGATTTTGATAGAGAACAAATGATGTATTTACCTTAATAGTCCTAATATATATAGCAGTTCATGACATCCAGTCTTACAAATTTCAAAACTTCGCCATCTCTCTCCCCACATCCACCACTGCTGGCGGCTCACCTCCAACTGCCCAACGCTATGCGCTGTTAACATCCAGCTGCCCAACACTACAATGGCACACAACAATGCAAACCAGCCACAGACTGCACACACCACAGCCAGTGATTTTCATACAGTGCGCTACGTAACGTTGCCAATAAGAAAACATAAACAGCCTAATTACATAGCCCCCATGCACCCCACAAAAAATTTTACAAATTGTTTTGGGCAGTGGCCAATATTGATTTGATAAAATTTTTAATAATTACAATAACAAAGATATCAAATGCACACACTTATTGATACAATGTTGGCCAAAAGCTAAAATTTTCTCACAGTCCATAAAGACAGTCCTGATCGTTCATCACAGTAAAGTAGCAGTGTTTTTCTCAAAGTCTGAGCAGTAGAAGAAAATGCACACAGAAGTAGTGGATTTCCATGCAGTCTTGAAGAAGTAGTGTTGTCCTTCCAACGAAAAGACAGTGCTGACTCTTGACATGCAGACAGGTAATGGGCCACAACAGAGCAAACCCACCACAGAGTCAGTCGAAGTTTTGAAGAATATTGGTAGGTAGGTCATCACAGAGTAGACCCACTGTAGTCCTAGTAGAGATTACTGTATTGGTGGGCCACCAGAGGTGCAGACCCACTGCAGTCCTTGTAGAAATAATGCTATTGGTGAGTGATCAAAGGTGTAGACCCACTGTAGTCCTTGTAGAGATGGCCAGCAGCCATCTGTTGTGACTGTACAGGTGCACAATCACCATTGAAGAGTCTTGTGGATAATATAGCAAGTCCATGAACCACCACTTGTGCACTCACAGAATTTTTTTTGAAGTGTCCTTAGAACCAGCAAAGCTGTTATCCAGTCCCTTGCAGAATTATCAACACACATGCAAACACTATCAGTCCCTACTTCTCACATATTGTCCATACACTATGACCAACAGAAACATGTGCAGTGAAATGTAACTTACAAGTTACTTAATTTGATGAACTGGTGTCAATTACAATTTTATAACATAAGAATACAATAACAAAGGTACAAAATACATTATTAAAGAACATAACAATACAGATAACATTTGTAGTACAGGCTTTACAAAAGAATCGAAATAACATATACATCAGTGTTACAGGAATTATGACGTAAGTTCATACATAAAAGATCAGAATAACTTTTGAAACATCAACTTTACACATGAGCATTAAAACAGAACAGAATAAATAATGACTAAACATCTTTACGAAGAAAATAACATAGTATTTGAAAAATTCTACAACATAAATCTTATTAACTAAACACATAAAAACAGGAAAAAGACAAATACACAAGGATACATAAACACATGGCGGAATAATACAAAAGAAAAGACAGGGTTCGTTTTCAGGGTAACATTTGGTACTGCAGTCCAACCCAAAACTTCGTTCCATAGATCTTTCGTCTTATTTCAACATTTGTTTCCACCAAAAAAATCCAATCCAAGCTAGCTTTCTGTATTTACATGTTCACATTTTTCTTACATCATTATTTATTTTCCATTATCTTACCTCATCATTTATTTCCAAGAAAATCCTACCTATACCTGGATTCTGTCCTTTCTATGTATAACTTCTCAATGCATTTCTTCCAATTCATTGCAACTCATTCTCTTATATAGTCTACCCCCTCTTAAACTAACTTAAATCTACTGAGGTCAGATGCTAAACTAAGGGACGAGGCAATGCAGCAGCACAAAACAACTAACACAAACAGCAATGACAAAAAATTGGAAATTATCAAAGCAAGCAGCATAAATTAGCAAAGCAAATGCAATATTACAACTAATATAAGGCAATGTGCAGCAATCAAGAAAAATAAATTCGTAGTAAAACTGGCTTAACAGAGTAATAAGTGAAATTTAGTAGCACTATGCCTGGCAAACATCAGCAGCAAATCTAATCATGACAGAGCTCAAGCACAAAAAATAGTAGACTAAAGACAACCATGCAGAAAAGGGAAATGTCTATTCCCATCTTAATATCTATGTCATTAAAGTGGTGCACCACAAAAACTAATTCTACAAAGAATTACCAAGTACATGAAAAGATAATTATATATGCAGTTACTGCTATTAGTCCCTTCTTATTGTTCTTTCCATTCCAAGAGCTCCTTTTTCGAAGAATGTGGACCATAAAGTAATTATTTAATAGATCTGTTGACAGAAAGTATTCACAATAGCAGATGCATTTAAGTTTATTTTATAAAACCAATGCTGCAACACAGCTGGAGACCAGATATTAAACTAAATGAGCAATCTCTCAACTAGAAAGACAATAGATGTAAAATGTAGCTCATCATTTCATTAGGCATTTTAGTAAATATTATAAATTAAGAGCTCCACAGTGTAATCATATGTTTTCAAGTTTGAGTGTGTCGTATTTGCGATGCTTTCTACAAAGGAATGTTAATAGCGAGGGTAATGGCCTCTTTTTTTTCTCCACCTGTGCCTCTGAAAGGCACACACTAATGCTTTTTTCCAGGCGACTTGCACAGCTGGGTGCCCACAATGCATTACGTGCAGGTGGTCACTTAACTTTCTTACCGAAATATTTATGACACCAGTTTGCACTACAGTGACAGTCTCATATAAAAATTTCACAGTTCGAGAATTTGCGTTGCAAATCTGTAGAAACAAAATCCTATAAATATAACAGTGTCCAACAAATATTCGTCGTCATTGTGATACATTCACGCATTTAGACACATTTCATAACGCTTAAAGTACGATTATTGGTTTCCAACATACTTTTTCACAAGTCAGAGTCCCTAACCACTACTCGTTATTCCTTACTTTATTACACATATACATATTCATCGACACTTCTGCAATATTTCATCATAATAAATATGTAGAATAATCAAATTTCTCATATAGCATCAGCTTATTAATCATAAACATACCTCAGCAGCATAATACACATCGTTGTCGTAATAATAAAATCATAACACCTTGGTCAAATCTCAAAAACGTCGTAGCTTTCTGCAACAATTTCAAAACCTAAAAAAATTCAATAGTGTCATCTACCTCAAACGTACTTTGAAATCACGCTTCCTTACCAAATACATCATTCAAAGCTCTCATAGTATCACAATGGTTCCGAAAAAATATGAACAGTTCACAAAGTACAGACAAAATACAATTTCATAAGTGTGAAGTTATCCAACTGTGTAATTGCGTAAATATCTGTCACTGACGTAGTAAAAAAAAATATTTGTTTCTCTGTTAAATAATCAGATATCTATGTAATTCGGTGTTAGAGGAATATGGTAGCGATGTGTAAAGTTGTATAATCAAATACCATATTAGCTAGGGCTCCTTGTGCTTGCCAAACACATGGTACATGAAGTAAGCATGTACCCCCCTGAGGATTAATGTAATTATACCCTCAGGTGTTACAGATTACAGCAATGGAATGAAATATATCACAGAAAACTTTCTTTGTAATTCAAAAATCTTTAAAAAAAATATTTTAAGTATAAAATTAATCACTCAAATACGTGTACTGTAGCGCTAAACTGTGCGTCTTGTTTCAACATAATCTCTGTGGAAGTGTCGTAGTTATCGTCCTCCGAAAGCTAAGTTCTGCAGAAGTCAATGTACTTACCTCATGATAAACAAAAGTGAAATGCTTTGCGTATAGATATCGTAGTTATTATGCTTATTGGTGTGATGAAGAAAGTACTGTACAGTAACGTATTGTTGTGCCACAAAAAAGGCTGTCTCATTGTTGCTATACCACAAAAGTTACGACTAAAGCATGTTTTCCTTTCCAGAATAATACAGAAAAACTGTGCAGATATAAAACAGAAACACTGCAAAAGCAACATTGTAAATTGTCACTCATTAGTACCGTCATGATAAAACCGTGTAGTTGTTACATAAACTAACCACCGTGTCGTCTGGTATCTCACAGAAAGTACTTCAAATCCAGAATGTATTTTCAAGTAAACCAAATCGTTGCATTAAAATCTCATTAGCAGTATCAGTAAGTATGTAAGCCTTATAGTCATTACGTAATTGTGCAACTAACAAGCAAGAATGTACACCCACAGTAACACTGTGTCCTGTGTTCACTATCACATTGCAGTGGTAAATATCTGTTTAAATAAGTTCTCTTGGTTCTTGACTGGATATTTAACTTCAGACATTGTTGCATGTTAACAGATTCCAAGTCTGACAAAGCATACTAGTAATGTAACGTGAAAAGTTATATGGCAAAGACAAAGTTAAAAAGCAGATTATCTTTCAATAAACGGTTTTACATCTGAAATGTAGTGCAAGCCTTTACTCTTCCTACCATGCAAAGCTCGAGCTTCAACGGAATTATCATGTCGTATACGTTGGTAAAGAATATTTGGTAAAGAATACTGGAATTTTTCTCAAGGTTAGCGTCTATGTTATTTTTCCCTGAGCCAGCGGGCGCACGTGGCTGCCTGCGGTGCAACTCATTGTCTGTTTCTTTGTTGGCGCGCTTCGTTACTGGGATGAGGAGACCTAACTTCTACAAACTCACCTTGTCGATAGTACCCTGCTCTGTTTGAATCTCGCCAGTTCTGATGCAATTCAGGTCTGCCGCTATGATTATATCGTCTGTCGTCATATTGTTGGTTCCTGTAGTACCTTTCTTGTCGGTTAAGTGGTGGAGAATTTCTACCTGAATTATCATTGCACAATGGACCGTTGCGTCTGAAGTTATTTGTCTCCCGTGATAATAATAGTTCTGGTTGCCATATTGTCTGTTTCTATGATTGTCTCTGTTATATTCATTACTACGGAAATGCGATCTTTCTCTGTAACTATTATTACTCTGCCAGTGGTTGTCATGTGGGTGGTGTCTGTTTTGGTCACGATTTGCTTTGTAGGAATATACTTGTCGTGTCCAGTTATTGATTCTGTCGTCACGGAATTGTGACCGATGTGACCTGTAGTGATTGTTTTCCCGTTTTCGCATTCAGCCATTGTCAGTGTCAATTTCTAATTCTTGTAAGAGTCCCTGAAAAGCTTCAATGTCATCTTTGCAACGTCCTGCCAAAATAATATGTCGTAAATGTTCAGGTAATTTGATTAAGCAAATGCGGATGAGTTCTGAGGGGCTGTATGGGTTCGACAGGTACTGACTCATGTGCAACATGTCTTCAAAATATTTCACAAGACTGGAAAATTCAGATTGTTCGAAATGTTTCATCATTATGATGCTATGTTTTACTCGGTCTTGTGTGGCTTGAGACCAATATGTTGAGAGGAAGACATGATAAAATTCTCCTTCACTGTGGCAATCGTGAATGACCGATCGAATTCTTACAGCTGGTTCATTCTCCAAGTAGCTACACATAAATTCTAACCTGTGCTCCAATGACCAGTTGGGAGGAAAACAACGAGAGAATTGATGGAACCATGCTTGTGGATGAATGTCGTTGCCAGAATTCTTAAATGTTTTGAATTGACGTGTAGTAATGAACAGCTTATAGTCAAAATCGTCATGTCGGCGAGTCACATGTCGGTCATTGTTACGTCGTTCCGGCGGTTCCATCTCAAAATTCGGTGTGCCTTGCCAATTTCTTTCATAATTTCCGAAGTGTCCTGTGTTATTATTTTGTGGTTGTTCCGTATTTCTAAGTCCCTCTTCCCGTGTTGGAGCGCGAGTGTCCTCTAAAATACGTAATTCTTGTATTACCTGTGTCAGCTGATCTTGTACTTTCCGGATTTCTCTTCAGTGTTGCGTATTAATTTGATTCTGATTTTGTTTGAATTTCTTAATTTGTTCATACTCTTCTGTGTCAGTGATGGCTACAGGTCTTGTGTCATTCAGATCATCATCTACCTTTGTTGATAAGTTAGTGAACTGATCCCAAAGTTCGGCTACTTTCTCCGATAGTATACTTATTTCCTCAATGTGTTTTTCTGAACCAAGTTTCAGAGTATCTACTGTGTCCTTTAAGTTTTCCTGAGTTTTTGCAAGTTGCGTAACCGAATCGGTAGATGCAATTGAGCCAATTTTAGCTTGCAAGGTGTCGTGATTTTCATGAACAATGGTTTGCAGTTCTTTTATGGCTGCTTCGTGATTCTGTAATGCATTTTCATGCGGCGAAAAAATAGGTTGAAAATGCTCACAAATTTGTGTTTTTACTTCACTACAGACTTTTTGACATTTCGATTCAATGTTATGTAACTCAGTAGTTAAATCTTCACGTGTTTGTTCAAGTGTGGTGTCTAACTTTTGAAGCTTTTGCTGTGTTTGTCTCAGATTTTGTTCCATTGTGTCTAACTTTTGATGATTTTGTTCCATTGTGTCTAACAGTTGGTGTGTTTGTCTCTGGTGTTGTTCCATTGTGTCTAACTTTTGAAGCTTTTGCTGTGTTTGTCTCTGATTTTGTTCCATTTGTTGCATTAGCTGTAATAAGAATGTGTTAGTGTCTGGAATCTGTTCCTCTACGCTTTTCGGGAGTGCATTTGCACCGGCAACATTCACATTTTGACAAGCAGAAAATGTCTCTTGATTTATTTGAGAAAACGGTGAGGACACAAAACCTGAATCTAAGTATTTGCAAAATTGTGTCCTGTCAATTCGGATTCCTGAGGCGAGCTGTTGTCGAGCGATCGATCGATAATGCTTCCCTGTTCACTAATTGTTTCACTGCCTACGCCATTGTTTGCCGCCCGCTCCATTTCCCTATGCACAATTACCAAATTACTATGTTGGACATTAGTTAATTCATTACACGTTGGCGCTAACACACTGCTTTCGTCTTCACTGTCAATTCTCAGTTTACTTGGGAGCCTAGTATTACGTTTTTCACACGCCATTATTGTCACAATATTTCACACGACAACACAGAAAAGCACAGTTTGAAGAGCAAAATAACAAAACACATTAACATAGCATTGAAAATAATATCTAGTTAATTGCAAGCGCAGCTGCGAAATACTTGGTGCTAATCTACATGCGTGCCACAACTGTTTTACTGTACAAGAATGAAAAACTACAACTACAAAGGAAACTCTCTTTATAATTACACGCTAGCAATAAACAAAAGCTACACTAATTACACAAACTACAAGAAAAAAATCAGAAGATTCCAGTGAGGTATCCTCGGCAAAGGGTCGACATATGAAACGTGCCCTTTTGAATAATTATACATGACTGTGCTTAAACTGACACACAAAGTCTTTAGCGCAACGCAATCTGACTTTCAATAATCCCTACAAAAGATTGGCGCTTACTAACATTAACCTATACCTTTCACAAATCACTTACGCCACAAAAATCTTCGTTACTCGAACTACTACAATGTACGAGCGCCACTACTGCCAGCTAAATAAAAGATTCTAACTACTGAAGGCACTAACTACTGATAGGCATAGTTAGCAAATGAAAGATTTTGATAGAGAACAAATGATGTATTTACCCCAATAGTCATAATATATATAGCAGTTCATGACATCCAGTCTTACAAATTTCAAAACTCCGCCATCTCTCTCCCCACATCCACCACTGTTGGCGGCTCACCTCCAACTGCCCAACGCTGTGCGCTGTTAACATCCAGCTGCCCAACACTACAATGGCACACAACAATGGAAACTAGCCACAGACTGCACACAGCACAGCCAGTGATTTTCATACAGTGCGCTACGTAACGTTGCCAATAAGAAAACATAAACAGCCTACTTACAACCTTTATAAGACTCAACCTGTTTCATTCGTTGTTACCTCGCCGAATGGAAGCCATGCTGCGTGACGCCCCCCTTGCTAATGTTCTCCGCACTCCCATTCTGCTCTTCCTTTTTCAAACAGGCAGATGCACCTGTTAAGGAAAATATTAGTTCTGTTTTATGTAATGACACTACTGAACACCTTAGGGAACTATGAAAATACCATGAAACAAAAGAGGTCAGTAAGACAAATCTGATAACATAGATAACTAGTGGCTGCAAATTCTTCCCAAGTATCACACGATGTACCCATAGTGATCAAGTGTTATGCAAAAAATCATAAAGAGGATATTGACTGGATATTTTAACAGCATAGTAACGAGCACTATTAACCAACTGCATCACATTTTTCGCTTGTTTGATGGAACTTCATTATTTCCCTATGACCTATGCTTCTGGGTTGTAGGCACATATTCCAGTGCACAACTGATTCCAAACAAGGCACTCAGGTAAAGATAAACATATGTTAATTGGAGGGACTCTCTATTGTCAGTTTCATAGTCTACTAGTTCTCAACTTAAAATATAAAAGTTATCTCTGTTGATTGTTTCCACACAGAGATCTCTTCTTACTATTTTGACTCTAAAATAATCTTCACGTCTAAGTCATTTTATAATCTATAAATTATTGGTAGAATGAAAAGTGATACGTGTTTAACTTAACTTGGTCGTCATCTTGCAGCTACTTGTGCACTGAAAAATAGGGTTTCTTCGCAGTACAAAGGTAGTACAAAAACAATCATATTTCGTCGATCAAGGAAAGAAAGTGTGTCGTTTAGTTAGTAAAATATACACTGTTTGTCTAAGAACCACAGATGAGCCAATTAAAATAATAATTTGGAGACTGAGGTGTGATTGGGAATTTGGATTAAGGTGAGAAATATGCTTGGGCAGTCTGAGCAGATTTGCAAAGCCACTGTGCTAGTGTGGTGTAGTGATTAGCACATCTACCCAATAAGGAAGGGACCCTGGTTCGAATCCTGGCCATTGCATAAATTTTAATTCGTCACTTCTGTCTGCACATATGCATGATAAGTGTTTGAGACCTGAAAAGGTGTCTGGAACGATGTAGTTTCATTTAATTTAAATAAGAAGCGTTGTGTGATTTGGGCATCACACACTCGCAGTACAACAGAAACCATACATTCATCTGATTGAGGGTAATCTGTAGTGAGCGACTGAAATGACTCAAGGGTATTATCGTGCAGTTTTATTACATGTCAGGCCGCCTTCAGACCAAAGGGAAGATCTGGTTCTTGATTTAAGGCTACATTAAATTTACTATCCCTTAATGCGAGAGCGAAATTATTTCTACTCGGAATGACTTTTTTGTTAGTTATCTGTTTTTTCCCTCTTAGTTTATAATATGTCATTCCAGGGACAGTCTTTAATCATCGAGAAGGAACTATGTATGCCACAAGTAATTTGTATGTTTTCCGTTTTGAGTCTGCAGTTCCGTTTCTCTTGTACGCACAAAGCTATCTCTATCGAATATATATTTTTAGACGTCGTTTCGGCTATCATCATCAGAACTGCAATTATGATTAAAGAAACATAAGAATTAAAGCTGCCTGTTATACATTATAGCACTGAAAAGGATGAAAAATGAAAATTATATATATTTAAAAGTTCATCAGCAAATCTTCCGACTTTTACAACAATGTTCAGGGTCATTGACGCCTCGCTTAGGTATATGTTTTGTTCAGACTAAAGCTAAACGTTGTTTTAAAATTTCTGAAGGTTGGTGAATCAACTTTAAAGTTTTTATGTAAATTTTTCATTTTTTTTTTAACTACAAAACATATAAGAAACCTCTCTCATTCTAATCTCAACAACAGGTTTGATGGTAGCAATATCCGAAACTTGTAAGGACTGTGTCAGAGCTTCCATTACACTGAAAACAATATAGTCAACCTAAAGCTGTTGTTTGCATTGTGTATGCAGGCAGATATCGACAGTAACAATCGGAGGGTGAAATGTGGGAGCGTGTTGCTAAGCATTGTTGTGAGACGAGGTCTGTCTTTGAGAGTGGAAGCAGTAGCGTCGGTCGAGAGCTGGGGGACAGAAGAAGTGTCATGTTGCCCTCACGTCAGTGGTGGCAGATTTTATCGTACTCAAGGCCTGATTTCATTTCTCATAATGCTACACATGAGTTTTATGTACAATAATTTCAGGTTCATATTAATAAATTTGAGTCTCATATGAAACAATCTACAAACTATCATTCATATAAAGTGTGTTTGCAGTTACTTATTTAACTATCTTCACTTAGGCCTATATTTACAGGAATATGTGAAAATTTTTGCAAAGTTGTTACGATAAGTATTTTCTGTCTGTTGAGTACCAGGTATCTGGGATCTGCCGAGGCGCGAACAGTTTAAGAAATGCGCATGCACACACGATCTCTGCAACAATGATGTCACTTCCAACGATGCCAACAAACAAGGAGTTCTGTCATAATAGAGGATGTCTGCGATAAATACCCGTTCTTGAGTAGCAATCAGAGTCCTACGCTGAGTTTTGCATTCAAGAGCCAAAATTACACAGTGCTGTCTCAGTGAAAGGACACTGACAATATAAGCCCCTGTGTCGCCAAACATGCAGTTTCTCTGAGTAATGTGTCCATGAGATAGACACTGTACACACTACTGCATGATTCTGCTACACTCTACGTTTCCCCTTGTTGTTTCTCCTCTCGTATTTCTACAAGCGTTCAAGGTGCAAAACAATGCAAAACTACCCGTGCAGTGAACATTCACTTTATACAAAACAGTAACACTCTACATTTTTTTTCTAGTTATTTTTCTAAACTTTACAGGTTGAAATTTTTCATTTATTAAAATGTGCCTAATTATATTTTTTAAAAGGCTCTCAAAACTGTCTGAAGCAAATTGAGCCAGTAGTGAACAATGCTTCTAACATTAATAGAACTTCCACATCTTTATGTATTTTGTTTCAATATTTGTACATTCTTAGTAGGCAAGAAATGTTTCACTGTATTCTTTGTAAGAACATTATTTACTGTCTAACCTATATGTTTATCCATACATATGTTTCACAACTAAGAATTTTAGCTCCCTTTGTCCTGTTTGTACACAAATCCCGTTGAAATTCTTAAAGAAGCGACAGGGAGGCTATGTAAGGAATGTGTCAAAACTCTCCATTACATTGAAACCAGTATAGTCAACTTAACGCTATTCTTTGCATTGTGTAACCACTCAGATATAGATAGTAACAATCTGAGGGCGAAACATGGGAACGCGAATCTAAGCATTGTCGTGAGACGAGGACTGTCCGCGAGAGTGCAAGTAGTAGTGTCGGTCGAGAGCTGGGTTACAGAAGACATGTCACGTTGCCCTCACTTCGGTGAGGACAGATCTTACCACACTCAAGGCCCGATTTCATTTATATAGCCAGGAGAGATTTAGATTGCTCTGCTACGCTTGAAGATGGAATTCAAGGTAAAATGCGGAAGCATAGTGCAAAATCAATTGTAGGGTTAGGCTCGTGATTGTTAGTCCGAGTTTGCAATAATCCTGTGTTTTGCTTGTCAGTTAAGGAAGCCTCCTTATCCTCCAAATAATAATTATTATTCTCCACATCTAAATAATACTGTGTTGTTATTAATTGTTAATGAACTTTGAAATTGAAATAATTTGTCGGTCTGGCTCTCAGCCATTATTGAAACCTGTTTCATAATTAATACTTGTTATGATGATTCTGAAGTTTTAAATAGACTTAATTAATGAAATCTCTTCTCAAAGGCTATTTAGTAGTTAACAGGACCCAAAGAAACTAAATTCATTCTTAGTAACAATAAGCTTTAGCCTCTGCTGCTGCATGCTGCTGCGAATTGCTGTCAACCGCTTGGAAAAAGGCAGTCATGTAAAGAGGTGAGTGCAAAGCTTACGGCCAAAACAGAGATACTGACACTCCACAACATGTCATATACTCTGATCCAGTAAACTCTGTCACACAAGTCAGATTGTGTATCACTTGAATATTCTTGTTCAAAACACAGTCAGATAGCTTAAGTATTCATTGTTACAAGTTCATTTGTTCTTGTAGTTTTTCATATTCAAATACGCAGTCAGATAGCTTATCCTAATGTTAGATTTAAGTTTTTCATATAACGATATGTTGAGGGCTTAAATGACAGTGAAACTAACACTCATACAACATGCACACAGTGTTATGCAGGTTAGTTTCTGATAGCTCAGGTTGCTTATCGAGTCCAGTTTAACAGACAGAAAGAGGCAATATTGGTTGTCACTAAGTTAGATATTAGTTGCATATACGTTACGAACTACGTTACGTGTAAAAAAATACAGGGTGAGTCACTAACTGTTGCTACCAAGAATAACTCCGAAAGTACGATAGGAGCTGAAACGTTTGTGGGACAAAAGTTACATGGGACCACGGGGGCCATAATATGATGTTGGTTTTCTGTTCCTAGGTGGAGACGCTTCCGACATATGAAGGTCAACTTTCCTTTTTATATGGGGTGCTATAGTTTGGTACTTATTTTCTGATAGCGGCTATCGAGACGAATGCAATGATGTGTAACATTAAGTTCTTTGAATGTCAACGAAGGTCACAAACGTGGCATGAACGTCCATTTACAGAAGGTGCTCGAGGTGATAACCATTGGTATCAATGCAGTGCTGCAATCTTCTTACCATGGATTCTGTGGTGCCCTTATCACTTGTTCACTTATCGAAGCACATGCTCTGACAATTGTCTCTCGCGTATCTTCCTGTATAGCTGCAACGTCTTAAAAAACAACGTCTTTTACGAATTCCCACAAGAAAGAATACAGAGGCGTCAAGTCTGGCGAACGAGCCGGCCACGACACATCTCCTCCGCATCCAATCCAACGATTTGGGAATTGTCTCTGCAACTCATTTCTAGCCATCAGCGAAACATGTGCCGGACACCCATATTGATACCATATTCTCTTCCTTGTTCCCAAAGGTATTTCTTCCAATAACAGACCTAATGTTTCTTGCAGTAATGTGGTGCACTTCCTACCATTAAGATTTCTTTCGATTAAATATGGGCCTATAATTCTGTCCCCAAGAATGCCACACCATACATTCAACGACCACGGTTTTTGGTGTGCAACTTGTTGCAGCCAATATGTATTTTAGTTGCCCAATAATGCATGTTATGCAAATTGACATTTCCATGGTTCGTGAATGTAGTCTCGACAGTAAAAAAAATTAATAAACGTGTCATCCCTCTGAATCTGAAGTTGAGCCCGTCAGCAGAATTCAGTGCGACGCATACAATCTACCAGTTAATTCTTGGTGGACATTGATTTCGTAAGGATGATATTTATGGCCATGCAGAACACGAACAACACTGTTCTTTCTCATACCAGATTCCCTTGCGATTTGTTGCAAACTACCACAAGGATGTCGAACCATAGCGGCAAGAGTACTAATTTCTGTTTCCTCGTCAGTAACTTTCCTTTGCCGGATATATTTCCGATGCGTTAAAGATCCAGTTGCCCTCAATTTCATACAGATATTTAAATGTACTACACGTAGGGTGACTACGATGAGGATATCTTTCAGCGTATAAGTCTCTAGCTCCGACTGAATTTCGTCGGCATTCTCCATAAATAAGAAACATATCCACTTGTTCCGCGAAGGAAAACATCATTCACATTCGCTTGATTCGACGATACTAGTCTTACCGGTCCTGTTAGTGTTTTATTGCGAAACCGTCGAATGGTGTTTACATGTCAATGGTACGTTAGATGGATACCCCGTATTCGGAGAAAATTTACTATTTGCACTATATATGAGAGAGAATTCACAGAGCATGTGCTTCGATAAGTGAAGAAGTGCTAAGGAATACCATTCAACCCACGATAAGAAGATTGCAGCACTACATTGATACCAATGGTCGTCACTTCGAACACCTTCTGTAAATGGACGTTCATGCCACCTTTGTGACCTTCGCTGACCTTGAAAGACCTTACTGTTATACATAATTGGATTCGTCTCGATAGCCGCTATCAGAAAATAAGTACCAAACTATAGCATCCCATTGAAAATAAAACAAAGTTGACCTTCATATCTTTGACGCGACCCCTACCTAGCAACAAAAAGCCAACGCCATATTATGGCCCCCATTGTTCCATGCAACATTTTTCCCACAAATTTTTCAGCTGCTATCATACTTTCGGCGTTATTCTAGGTGGCAATTGTTAGTGACTCTCCCTGTATATTAACCGGTCTAATCGGCTTTGTGCAAAGGAACATCCATAGTGATCACAGCATAATAAAGGAAATTTATTTATCTTATTATTAAATTAGTGTCCTGGGCGAAACCTACTACAAATAAGAACGTTCGATCTAACTTATTGGTCAGACACCATAATAACATTCTATAACAAATCTCACTGTTCCACATCTGCCTTTTGACGAATAAAATCATCCTTACTTTGCTCTGATTTCACAGGCATAAAAAGACAAGTAAATCAGAATGCCTGAAGTTTTATCCGCAACAATGTTACCCCTAGATGTTCATTGTTCTGCTTCATGAGGCACAGAACAATACTTTCTTCATTACGTGGCCACCAACAAGACACAATAAGCTTCCGGGTGTTTCTGATAAATTTCGTTAGTTAAGAAAATAAAATTGTTACTCAGGGAAATCGGAATGATGATTGTCGACAACATTTAACTCTATTTCTGTCACCCAAAGCTAACTCACGTATACGAGAAACGTGAATGCGTAGTCACTCTGTAAATCGAATTTCGTTAACTCCATTGTTCCCGATTCCGCAGTTGGCTTCCACGGAAACACTGGAATCCACCATCAGTGGATTTACCAGAACAACGTTACCAATTATCAAATTGAGACTCGTATTCCTAACGTGATGGCACGATCGAAATTTTTCGTAAGCTTCAGTGAGGGATACCTGCCAGTGAACGTAAAAATTTTGCACTGAAAAATCGCACACATAAATGAAACGTACTTAATAATGTTTGACAGATATTTTGTAATGGGCTGTCTATCACTGTGAAGTCTAGGTACAGAATAATTTTAAAACCGTATAGCCCTACAATATTTTAGGTTTCTGTGTAAGTCCGACACTCCATTTCAAAGGGATGTATTTACTTGTTTAGTCACTATTTCTTTTTAGGTTTGTCACCTTCATTTGGCCATGAATTTTCTGCCTGAAAGAAACACTTCCCACAGCTCTAGTCATAATCTAAGTAATGAAGATTTTTCACCAATTCATAAGTCGAATGTTGTGTGTTGACAAGCCGAAGCAAATGCAGTCACTGAAACGACAATAAATTCCATGAAGCGCGCTTTGTGGATCCGAATATGTTGGACTTACACACAATAACAAAATGTAACTGAAAACGGCGTATTACGTACTAATATAATATCTTTACTTAAACGCAAAACGTTTTACTTATTTACTACCTGAAAAACTCGGCGTTGCGGAAATATCCGTTTCTAGCTGTTCCCGAGAATTTGTAGGTGTGGAATTTATTTTTGACTTTTAGAATTCCCGTGGATCGAATTAGTGTGATTGGGGACATGAGCTAAGAGCATGTATGCTACACTAACACGAGAAACAGCCAAGAATAGTTGGTCTTGCAGAAAGCAACAGACACCAATGACTACGACCACAACACGCAGCGTCCGGCCTTGTGCTTTTTTTTATAGTCATTGCAGGACATAGGCTCGCCGAGAATTGTACACATTTAAAGCGAAATGGTAATCTATTTGGAATAAGCGGGATTTAGGGTATAAAAGCTCGTCCGCCTGCGTCACTTCCAGTCAACATTTCCGCTTCTGTTATGTTACATTGGAGAGAAGTAACTTTAAACCTCGTCCCATCACACAATTCGGTGGGCTTAAATATCCCAACAGAATAATCTGGATGCCATTTTACAAATAAATGTTGTGTGGAGGAGGGCCTGGTGCGTTAAAATATTTTAAAAACTCTGTTGGTAGAGACGTAACATGAATATGTATGTCCGAATTAATTCTTGCATCTTGATCGTCCAGAGGTACCAATGTCTTTTTTAGATGATCCGATTTTGGTGAAATATAGCCCATACGTTTCCCCAAGCTACGCTCAAGTTAACTGTAATAACACCATGAAAATTCATCTAATAGTTTTGGAGATTAGTGTATTCACATATACAAACAGAAACACGCGATTGTCTTCCAGTTTTATTATTAGCATAAATTTATTTGGATATAATTTCATGGATACAAAATGACCATGCTGACGACGTGTTTATCCCAGCTGAGTAAGTCTGATTTAGTGAGAATACTCAAATGTGTGAAAAACCCGCCAGGGTAGCTGAGAGCGCTAATGCACTGCTTCCTGGACACAGGTAGGCGCGTTGGCCCTGGATCGAAACCGCCCGGCGGATTAACGACGAGGGCCGGTATGCCGGTCAGCCTGGATGTGGTTTTTAGGTGGTTTTCCACATCCTGCTAGGTGAACACCGGGCTGGTCTCCATATTCCGCCTCAGTTACACGACCCGCTGACATTTGAAAATGTTCTCACTATTCCATGGCTTACACCAGATGCAGACAGCTGGGGTACACTAATTCCGACCCTGAGGTTCGGGCTGGAGGGAGGAAGGGCATTGGGCCACCCTCTGCAACTAACACTGCCAAATCAATAGTAACACGGCCAACCCTGTGTGATGTGGGACTAAGGCCCCAAGGAAGAAAAAAAAACCTCAAATATGGGAAAAATATCCAGTCGAAGATGTTACAAATCAAATAAATTGCTTGGCCCATATGAAGGTGTAGTAAATAGTAACACCTTAATCACATCAATAAACTCTTAGACCGCATTCACATGTACCTTAGGTTCCTACATTTTTTAAATTTTCCTTTCTACATATGTGTGCATTTTTTTTGCCATAAAACAATACGAATATCTTCCTATGCTGTACTAACAAGAAAAACTAAGTAATGACTCCCCATGTACAGATAATATAATTTTTACTGAAGTGTGATATCTAGTAACTAAATGGCTAATCTAGTGCACGGATAATGCCAGTTGCAGGTTGTCTATTTAGTGCCTTGGAGGGGAAACAAGAACTTGATTTTTGAGTATTTCATATAATTCATAACTGATTTACAAACATTCTGCCATAATTCACGTGTGAAGATGTTTAATCTTGTGTTAAAAGCTTAAAACAACAAGTGTTACAGTTAGAAAAGGTGTATGTGTGTGTGTGTGTGTGTGTCTTGAAGCAGCATAACTCTCAGTTCCTTAAATTCTTCTTCTTTTGCTTACGCCTTTGTCCCGCAGTTTTCGCAGTTTCCTCCCCCCCGGATGGAATCAGTGTACGTCTTGTGTAAATCATGAAATAGTGCGAATGTGTTTGAAATGTCTGCGAGTCGTGGAACTGAGGCGGAACGTCGGGATCTGGCCGGTATTCACCTAGTGGGATGTAGAAAACCGCCTAAAAACTACAGCCATGCTAGCCAGTACACCGGCTCTAGTCGTCAATCCGCCGAGCGGATTCGATCAGGGGCTGGTGCACCTACCCGAGTCCAGGAAGCAGCGCATTAGTGCTCTCGGCTAACCTGGTGGGTTCAAAGTTCCGTAAATTATCCAGACGATATTCATTCAGAATTTGAGAATGACAGCACTCGGCACCTTAAGAGAAACTTAACACATAATTTCAAATCATTTTGAAATTTTATATTGCCCACAACCCACGCATAATGGCGAAAGGGAAAATGTTTATCACTTACTGCATCTCGCTGTTCATGCAGTCGAATTTCAGCGTCGGTCATGACGCTTTAATTTATCGCTGCTTTACTGCCGACTCTACTAAGCAACACATCCTGCCGACAGTTTCCGCATTTCACTGAATAAATACGCCTGCAAAATTGTATCATTCTATGACCAATAGTTCAGGAGTTATGACATCACTGACATCGAGATTTGTGAAAAACTAACTTTTGCTTTGCACGAAACCCAAATCACTCTAGAAATACTCATTCACTGTTTGATAATGAGATTGACTTCTAGCAAACTTTAAACGTAATTTCAAATCCTTTTTAAACTCTTTCTCGAGGACACGTTTAACTTCAAATACGAGGTCTGTTCTAAAAATTCCGGAACAATCGTAATTTCGCGCCAATAGTGCATTCGAACGAAATGCGTTTGGCATCCCTGTACGCGCTTGTGGTTAATGTTGTAATATCCACGACACTAGGTTCTAGCAACAAAATGTTAAAATGAACTAAGTGTACAAATCTCAACAAATATTACCGATACTACGCATAAAAAGGACTGTATCGTGTAAAAATGACGATAATTATTTCATTATTTCTGTAATAATTTAGTTTCTGTGTGAATTAAAATTATTATCAGAGAACTACATTCATAGACAACGACAATTATAATCTTTTTTTGTTATCTGTGGCAATTGTGGTTCAGTTGTTCTTTCTGTGCTAATCGATGCATTGTTCAGACGTGAGACGTGTGACGTATGTGAAGAGAAAACCTGTAATTATATAGTTAGTTATTATTTGAAAAATTGAGTCGCTATTGCCTAGACGTTTGTTTGTATTTATTTCAATTGTAATCTAATCTAATTAATGTTTTTAAGTGTTAATTTTCAGCTCCGCAATTAGGTGCGCAGCCATTAGCGCTAGTAACTTACAGCGGAGTTTACTAGTAGCTGGTATAAAAAAATATGAAACATTTTTCATTGAGAATAATTTTAAATGCTAAAGAATAGAGAACAAAAGGCTTAAAGAATTTTATCTGAATATATTAAATTGATATAAAAGTAATCGAGAATAACAATAGATAAATTGACTATCGTCTGTCTGCCACCATCTTAGCAAAAATATCTTCGCGTTAGTTTTGAATCGAGAATTTTAACAAACATAAATGTTGTTAGATACAAATGAATGGAAATAAATTTGCACCAGTGGTCCAGAATCTACTTTAAAAGACAGAATTCAACTCAGATTGAATCTTTACAAACAGTGCTCACAGCAATGTTAGGTAATAAAAATTTCTTATTTGCTGGTGTATGATGCCTAATTATTTCGGACGATTTACATGAAATATTTTAGTAGGAGACATACATTAGTGTTGTGCGCGGGTTGTATTTTGTGACTAAATGTTCCTTTTCATAGAGAAAAGTGCTTCCATCTTAAGTAACAGTTGTGTAAAATCCGAAAAATGATATGTAATTTAGTGCCACTCATACGACTCTACAGACAACACTTCTACACGTCAAGTGGAGATTTCTTTAGCAGAGTGACAAATATTAGCCGGGACAATCATTTTTGAGATCAAACGAATCGTTACGCTGCCAATAGGTAACTGGTATTTATATATTGTTTTGATCTACCTGAAATATCACTTATAAGTAATTAAAGCCACGAAATATTATAAACCAGTTCCGTCACAATGTGTAACAGTCGGAATGTTCATTGCTGCATGTCTGTTACTTATTGTTAGGTGCTGCATTGAGTAGAACGTTGTCATGCAGTTAGCGAACTTCGAGGTAGCAAGGTTAGAGGAACAACGCTCTGCACTAAATTTTGCTTGAAATTAGAGAAAACCTTTACAGAGAAACACCAAAAGTTGCAGGAAGCCTACAGTGACTAATGCTTAAGCCGTACGCCGTGATAAGAATAGTTCTTACGGTTTAAAAATGGCTGGACGGAAGTTAAAAACGATGCCCGTTCAGGACGCCCTTCGAGGTTTACCAGCGACGCTCATGGCACGAAAGTCTGCGAAATTGTGCGTGCGAATCGAAGACTAACTGTCCAGGAGCGTTCAGAAGAATGTAACGCTTCAGCTGGATCATGTCATGAAAAGCTGAGACAGCTTCTTACAATGCATCGTGTAGCCACCAAGTTTGTCCCCCAGTTCATGAGTCAAGACCAGAGAGATCTTTGCCTCGCAATCTCTGAAGAACTTATTGCTCGTACAAATGAGAACGACATGTTCCTTAAGAGAGTCATAAGTGGTGATCAGACGAGTGTCTACGGTTATGATATTGAGACCAAATTTCCATCTTCACAAAGGGTCGGGAAAGGTTCTCCAAGACCAGAGAAAGCTCGTCATGTAAGGTTAAATGCAAAGCCATGCTGATAGTTTTCTTTGACTTTGAAGGATTAGTTCATCATGAATTCGTGCCACAAGGACAAACTGTTAACCGATGGCACTATCGAGACGTGTTGCGACGCCTGCGAGAAAATCTGAGAAGGAAAAGGCCTCAAATGTTGCGAGACAGTGCACTGCTCTTGCATCATGATAACGCACTCGCACATTTAACCCTGCTGGTGCGTTAATATTGCACAAAAAATGAAATCACTGCGCTGCCTGATCTTTCGTACTCTCCAGACCTGGCCCCTGCGGACTTTTTTTTTTTTATTTCCTGAGTCGAGAATCCCGTTGAAAGGACGATCCAGCAAGAGGCATACCAAGACTGCTTTCGGAAGTGGAAACGGAATTGAGAGCCGTGTATCAACAGTGGAGAAGAGTATTTCGAATGCACAATAAGTACCGGGTGATCAAAAAGTCAGTATAGATTTGAAAACTTAATAAACCACGGAATAATGTAGATAGAGAGGTAGAAATTGACACACATGCTTGGAATGACATGCGGTTTTATTAGAACAAAAAAAAGTTCACAAAATGTCCGACAGATGGCACTGGACAGCAAAACGTCAGTGACTGCGCATGACAATCGTGTATAAACGGAGCTGTAATGAGAGAGAGAATCAGATGAGCCAGCAGTCGCAGCATGTTGACGTTACATGAAAAGGCGCTTTTAGTGAAGCTGTATCATCAGAATGAGGAATATGCTAGATCAGCGTTACGATCCTACCGCCATAGGAAGGGGATTCGAACGGGTAAATGTCCGTTGACAAATGCAGCTGTGGCCAGAATGATTTCCCTGTTCGAAGCCACGCGTTGTTTGGACGATAGACCCCGTAGTGGCCCTCTGAGCACAAGGCGTAATGCTGCTGAGACAGTTTAGGAAGAAATGGAGACTGTAGCGGGTTCGTCTATGCACGGGGAAGTCAGCGCTCGTGCAGTCGCACGTCGCACCGGCATTCCATACACTACTCTTTGGTTGTCACTGAGGCGTACTATCCGTACAAAATCCATCGGCATCATGAACTGTTACCTGAAGCGGAGGGCATTTGCGGTGTGGGCGTTTCAAAAGATGGCGAAAGATGACGATTGGTTGAGTAACGTGTTGTGGATCGACGAAGCTCATTTCATGCTCCGAGGGTCTGTCAACGCCCACAACTGAAGAATCTGGGCTACCGAAAATCCTAGAACTGTCGTGGAAACTCCATTGCACGACGAGAAAGTCACGGTATGGGTTGTATTTACCACATCTACCGTTATCAGGCCTTTTTTTCTTCGAGGAAATGCGTGATTCTGGTTTTGTAACTGCTACCGTGACGGGTGAGAGGTACGCCGATATGTTACAGAATCGCATCATCCCCAGCCTGGCTGATAAACACCTGCTGGAACGTACGATGTTTATGAAGGATGGCGCTCCACCCGATATTGCTAGGCGCGTGAAAGATCTCTTACGCGCGCCGTTTGTTGATGATCGTGTGCTCAGCCGCCACTTTCGTCGTGCTTGGCCTCCCAGGTCCCCAGACCTCAGTCCGTACGATTATTGGCTTTCGCAAGTGTATCGTGATGGTCCGACATCTCTATGGATGCTGAAAGACAGCATCTGACGCCAATGCCTCACCATAACTCCGGGAATGCTTTACAGTGCTGTTCACAACATTATTCCTCGACTACAGCTATTCTTGAGGAACAATGGTGGACATATTGAGCGTTTCCTGTAAAGAACATCATCTTTGCTTTGTCTTACATTTTACGCTAATTATTGCTATTATGAACAAATTAAGCACCATCTGTCGGATATTTTTTGAAGTTTTGTATTTTTTTGGTTCAAATGAAACCCCATGTCATTCCTAGCATGTGTGAATTTGTACCTCTCTATCTACGTTATTTCGTGAGTTATTCAGTTTTCAAATTCATACTGACTTTTTTATCACCCGGTAAAAAGTAAGCGTAGAAAAATATTGTGGAGGAAGCTCCAAAATTTTTTGAAGAGACCACGTACTTCACGCATTCTCATTTGACAAGTGATCAGATGATTGAAGCTGTTTTATATATGGTAGTTTAAGGTAGTTTCGACTCGAGCGTGGAAGGCTTACTCAACGACAGAACTCTAATGTCATAAAAACCTGATAACATTTTGGCCTCTTATTTTTCAGTTTCGGCCTGCACCGTACATTTATGAACATGAATAATTTATAAAAAATTTCCTAGTATTCGCGTAAACTTTTCTTTGTAAATTTAGAATCACCATTTGAGATTCCGTATGCTTCTGAAACACATGGAAGTGATGAAATACACCAGTGCTTTTCGCACCTGATAATACTGAAACAGAAATTATTTTAACAAATGAGTGTTGCTTCTCCACATTTGGAACATACAATTATGCAAACAAATTTTCATAGCAATTTTTTTTCCAGCTTTACGTAGGATTTTGTATGTAGCTATTAATATTGATATCACGTTATCTCCCGAAATAAAGCATGAATGCGACACAGTAAGATGCAAAATAAAAATCCACGCGGCACTGCATTTTAATGCCATTCCCGGGTGCAATTACGGCGGCGTTGTTAAATTGCAGCGGAACTGGTTAACGCTGGCGCTAGCGATGTTGGGCGCACTGAGTTACTTCGTTACCCCGCCATACGACCCCACACCATCAGCGACATTAAAATTTACACCACTAGGGAAATTACACTTCTGCAATCGTTTCTAACTCACATTTAGCATTCGGAGATCCTAATGAATATCTCACGGCGTGACATTATTTTCAACGAGTTAAATAATGTGAACCATCCGGCAGTGTCGCATTTCGAACAGGCGGTTGCAATGTATACCTTTTATTGAAGTTCGTAAAACTGACGTGCTGTGCCGTTAAAATTAGACAAGCGTGGATTTGACGAGGAGAGAACGGTGGAGCAAACACATTTTCGTGCTGAAAAAACAACTGCGTTATTTCGAGTACTTGTAGCCTAGCCGATTCTATACTCAATCTTCTTTACATGGATAAGTTATCCTTACTATCTGATTCACCTGTTGTCAGCAGACTCTAAAACGGTAGAGTCTTGTCGAAGTTACCTCTTTTATGCCATTTTTAGCTACTTTATCTCCTATCATTTTACGGGGACGGCACCCTTCTGTTCCTTTAAGGGAGACCCAAGATGGTACTGCCGTAAATGCTTAATCCCCTGCAGACGTTTTACAGTTGTTCAGCCGCGAGAAGTCCAACAGCCGTTGTAAGAAAACTAATCCTATCAAGCAACTATTTCAATTAGTTCTTGAGATTTAGCTGTACAATATTAAGTATGACATGAAAGTAAGCTGTCCAACTGGATCTAGTTTGCTCCTAGTTTTCAGAGGCCTTGCACATTCTCTTTTGAAGCGTACAGATGAACCCCAGATAAGTTGCTCAGAGACAGGGTGTATTAATACTGAAATGCAGGAAGATTAAAGTTTGTTTAAAAGGAATTACTTCGCAGCTGTGACACTTTCATCCGGAAGTGAAAACTTTTTATAAGGCTGCGTAAGATAACGCTTTTGAAGACCGAACGTTTCTAACGTAGGAATGGGTGTGGTTTCCTAGCCAGCTCTGTTTTGCAGTGACAACCGGAAGGCTGTAGATATGGAGGTGAGTTTCGTGGTGTGCTGCTTCACTTCCAAAAGGTACATTTTTTTTTTTTTTACCTTGACCTACTGTACGAAATAAATACGAGTGGATTGTTGTTGTATGTGTAAACTGGTTTCGTATCCTAACTTTCCTGTGCGTCTGGGTTCCAAAGTAAATCTGAACAATGCAGGTAGTGTGCTTACGTAAACTCTGTTTGAGAAAAATAGTCGCCAAATCAATTTGAAACCATGCAATTTTACTGCAAATGACGTTTGCCAAAAGAATTAGAAAACATAAAACTGTATATTAAGTAAGCTATCCTGTAAAAATTCTGTATTCCACAGTGCAGTGAACAGCCCTACAATGCGTGATGTCACATTTGTTGTCTTACAGGTAGAGTATACAAAACGAACAGGATAAAAATTCTGCATAACATTGCAAGCTGAGCTTTCTAAGAATGACTGTCAAAAGCCCTTTTATTAACATGTCCAGTAAATTTACTTATACAAACTGAGTAAATAAAATTACAGACATTAAACAACACACTCATGAATGTAACACAGCACTGTAAGTAAGACTCTCTGACAAAGAAATGAGCTCGCATCTCGTGGTCGTGCGGTAGCGTTCTCGCTTCCCACGCCCGGGTTCCCGGGTTCGATTCCCGGCGGGGTCAGGGATTTTCTCTGCCTCGTGATGGCTGGGTGTTGTGTGCTGTCCTTAGGTTAGTTAGGTTTAAGTAGTTCTAAGTTCTAGGGGACTTATGACCACAGCAGTTGAGTCCCATAGTGCTCAGAGCCATTTGAACCATTTGAACAAAGAAATGAACTCAATACTGAACGCGATAATAATGTTTTAATGAAATGCATAACAGTGACCTGTGTGCGAACTGTGACGTTAAATTGGCCCTAACAAACTTCTGTGACTTTTCCTGTTGCAATGGTACCGCTCGAAAGTGATGAATGGTAACATGCACTACAGCAGCAACCCATCTAAAGAAAATAAAGCATGCTCAAATGCAATAAAGGGAAATGCATATATACTAGGCGCATCATGCTTTACTTGCAATGACTGTGTTCCGCTAAGTGCAGTGCTGCGACGCACGATGGCAAAACTATTTTTCATTAGGACACGGTGGAAAAAACTGAACTTACTAAACGATATAGAAGAGACTAGCACTCAAATACTACCCTATGAAACCCTGACTCCTTAACAATTACAACAATATTTATAATATTCGTTTCATATAAACGGTACATTTCTACTATGTAATTGGTTACCGAAATGGTAAAGGAGGTATAGCTCTGAGTTGAAGCATGTGAGCAGATAATTTTGCTCGGTCTCTTCTCGGCATTCAAAGTAATCGAGCCCAACCAATAAAGAAAAATTGTGCTAAAAATGTGCTTCTTTCAAACTAATGATAAATTACGTGCGAGAACGCAATGCAGAAACACTTTTCGACCCTCTCTTTACAAAATCATACTTCCAAAGAGCAATATCCTCTGCATTTGTATTTCTGTGTTCTGCTAGTTAGTTCCACACCGTTCTGCAGCGTTACCAAAACCTTACTGTCTCATTTCCTTCTCACCCAATGCTATATTAGCAACGGTAATGCTACTGATAACCAAAGGTCACATAGATTTTACTCAGAACCTCTGTGGCGTAGGTCAAAGATCACGTAGCTTTTACTCAGAACCTCTGTGGAGTAACGCATCGACTATCGAAGACTTCTTTTTGAAAAAAGGCCTGCGAACAAATCTGAAATCGAATAAACAGAGAACTCACATCGCTTTCATCGAATACCAAAAATAAGCTAGAAACCTTAAAACAACCGGAATATCCGAACAGAAAGTGTGATTTTATTCAAAAATATCTAGCGAACAGCACTACAAGAGGCAGTAATAAAGGATTAATTATTACGTAGAATTGCTTACTGTACGCACTGAATTTTTTGTTTGCTTACATTTACATGTCTGTAGCCCTGAGACGCGCAGAAATCCATGTGCATCTGGTACCATCGACGCCGCTAAAAATTCAAAAGAAAATGACCAATTTAACTGCGAATAAGCAAGAAGTTAATAACGTTACATTATTTTTTACGTGTTTATTAAAACTTCATCACTATCCGTTGCTTATTGTTCTTAATGCTATGGAATCGTCAGCAGTGGAGGCTCCTCAAAGATGACATCGTTACAAAGGTGAGGGCAAGGTATTTACATGGTCAATGTCTGGTACAAAACTTAGTAACTGTCTCTATATGGTCCAAAAGTCCGAAAACACGCTCAAAAAATCCTAACGGAGTAGCAAACAGCAAAAAAGAGTCACTACGCATCAGGAAGGGGAGGAGGAAAAACGTACAAGCTATGTCACCAAAATGTCGGTCATCTTGAAAGCCGCCAATAGGAAGATGGTCGTGTGACGTACCAGACAGATAGAGAGTTTCCCCAGAAAAACGGTGACGTTGTTATTTTGAACATAGCTTTATTCGTTCTCAAATTATAACCAATTATGTGTGGCAACAGTGAAATGCTCTGCAGCGTGAGTGTTACGCACCGAAAAGGCATTAAGCCGACGTTACACAGTCCCGAAAGAGCGCCAAAAGTCAGAGGAAAGTTTCGATATACTGTCCATTATGTCGGAGTGTTTCTGCTATCCTCAGAACCCAGTCCTGGTGTTCTTTGAACAACACATCAACAATCTACTGCTTAAGATAAACCAGATCCCGTACTTCCTCGGCATAAACCAGTGCTTTGACGTGACACCAGACGGAAAAATAGAAAGGAGATAAATGTGGTGAACGTGGTGACCACTCCACAGCACCACTGCGACCAATCCACTTTTGGGGGGGAAGTGCACATCCAGGTACATCCCCACTCAGCGTCCATAATGCGGCGGGGCTCCATCGTCCAATAAGAATTCCGGAAACGTCCCGTCCTCCGTTAACACCGAAGGAAACACCTCTTTATGCAACAACCTGAGAATCAGTCTTCAATAAAAAGCGATCCCACCACTTCGGTACCCCGCAAACCACACCAGACCATCACTTTTTGCGAGACCACCATTTTAGATGCATCAATCCAATGTATATTTCTGTCCGACCTATTTCTGTGATTCTGTTCGTCTACGTCACCATTGATAAAGAAATTAGGTTTATCACTGAACAGTGGGTAACAGGTAAAACGAGGGTTTATCTGCATTTCCTGCGTCACCCATTCTGAGAATTGTAACCAACCTTCTGGGTCATCCTCATTCAGGTATTCGAGCAGTTAAATTTTGTACGGGTGTTATTTGTGCGGTGATAAAATTCGCAAAATTGAGTTATGGCATAGCGTATAAGTTTTCCTCCTCGTCTTCCTCATGTGCAGGGACTTTGGTTTACTGTTTTCTACTCCGTTTGGATATTGTGAAGGTGTTTTCCGACTTTTAGACCACCTTGTATCATTACGTACAATGTAATGCACATACATCGACGAAAATTTCCTACGTTCTTTGACTAAGAATGAGCCTTGAGTAACAACTATTTGGAAGTGTTAGTCCAGCTCTGAGCGTAAGTGTTACATATGTAAAAACCATCAAATGGAGTGTTAAACGGTGCAAATTACGAATCCCATGTCTGACATGTAATATGGAAAGACAGCAAAATCTAGCACTGGAGAAGGCAGACGTCATAGTATGATTTACTGGAAGAATGGTAAGGCAGTGTAAACGGAACTTCGCAAACATTCTTTCGTCTCTACCATATGAATTGAGCATTATGTAAATCAGATACACAAAGATACCGAACACACAGCACAGTACCATGCCGGATAAGGTGTAGGATACAGTTGTAATTATAAACAGCTTCCAGTCGCCTCGAAATGGATAAATACAGGTCCTGTTCATTTGCAGAGGAAGCTTATACCACTGCCCCTGCAAAACACTGGCAATTTCAAGTGAAGCTGGAGGTAGATAGCTGTCACGCACCCTTCTCTCCAAACTAGACAACAAAGACTTCATAATACTTAAATTAATGATTGTGGTGGCCCAGAGGAGATGCGATAGTTCATACTCGTGTGCACCAAACTTGTCTTGGACGATGTGAGCACTGTGAATAGCGTCCCTGTTGTCTTGGAACTCTGCCTCACAATTGGGAAACAAACTTTGTACCGTAGGATGGACCTGATCAGCAATAATGCTCGCGTAATCACTGGCTGTATTGCGACCTTCAGAGTAGCCATGGCGCTCAAGGAACACCACTTTACTGCTGAACAAATCATTACTGATGGCCGTGCGGTCTAACGCACGGCTTTCCGAAGCGCCTGGTCCCTGGCACGAATCCGGCGCGGCGGACTTGTGTAGAGTCCGGTGAGCCGGACAGTCTGTGGATGGTTTTTAGGCGGTTTTCCATCTGCCACGGTGAATGCGGGGTGGTTCCCCTTATTCTGCCTCAGCTACACTATGTCGGCGATTGCTGCGCAAACACTTTCTCCACGTACGCGTACACCACCATTATCTACCACGCAAACATAGAGGTTACACTCGTCTGGTGTGAGACGTTCCCTGGTGGGGTCCACCGGGGGCCGAACCGCACAATAATCCTGGGTTCGGTGTGGGGCGGCGGAGGAGTGAAGTGGTCTGCGGTAGCCGTCGTGAGGTTGTGCACCACTGCGGCTGCGGCGGGGACGGAGCCTCTGCGTCGTTTCTAGGCCCCCGGTTAACGCTCAAAACATTACAACACAATGAACCCCAGCCATGTTTCACTCTCGTGACGTAAGCACGGCCAGAAGCTTGAAACAATATGCAACAAAATTCATCCGACGAAATGACTCTCTTCCATTACGGCATAATCCTGTTTTAAAGACTTCGGCGCCATGTTCTCCTATAACGCCATTTGCATCATTGACGAGGTGTTCTGGAATTGTGTGTGTGAAATCTTATGGGACTTAACTGCAAAGGTCATCAGTCCCTAAGCTTACACACTACTTAACCTAAATTATCCTAAGGACGAACAGAAACACCCACGCCCGAGGGAGGACTCAAACGTCCGCCGGGACCAGCCGCACAATCCATGACTGAAGTGCCTGAGACCATTCGGCTAATCCCGCTCGGCTGTTCTGGAATTCAATCTCGCCCAACAGTTCCTTCCTTATGGAACTTCCTTCGTGGTGTTTTGGTGCTGACATGGTTCACAGGGTTCAAGAGTGTGACATTCAGTTCTGCAGTGACTTTTGCAGCTGTCGTCCTCTTGTTTTTCGTCACAATCCTCTCCAGTGACCATCAGTGACGATCATTCACACTTCCGTCCACGTCACTTAGCGGTTAACATTTTCCCGTTTTCCCTGTATACATTATAAATCTTCGATATGATGCCTCTTGAACCACTGGAAACTTCGGCTGCCTTGCTTACATCAACATTCATCACACGAGTACCAACAAGTTATCCACGTCCGAAGTCACCTCGCTCCGGCACGTTGCACTGACAACTTCACTGGGTACTGGACCACGACTGACACTTGTTACGTATTGACAACATTGCATAGGAGCCTTTATCATCAAGTAGAACAACACAACCAGCAGGCGTGGCTAGAATTTATGTTCAACAACGCATTTCTCGCGGTGTTCCCGTATTTTTTCCATGCCCTGTAATGAACAGGAGGGAAAAATGACTCAGAGAATTACTGAATGATCACTCACTTGTTTCTTTAATCCCTGTTGTGGTGAAATATGTGCAACAAACTGCAATGAGTCACGTTAAAATAGGATCCTGCGCTCTTATTTACGAAAAAGAGTAAAGAAATACGCTACTTACTACATGTTGCGTGATGGCCTCGACGCTGAAATTAAAGGTATTCTGCGTAACAGTGACATGTACAAACAACCTTTCTGTTCACGTTCCAGCCGAAATAGAGGAGCTGAGAGTACAAGTGGTGCAAATGACATTTCATAAGAAAATGATCTAAGTACACATTTTTAGAGCTGAATTGTGGATTTCTTCTCAGTAAAAGAACTACAAGCGATTTCATGCATAGTTCTGCAGTCTGGGTGGTGAAGTTTAGGCTCTAAGCGAATACCTGGACTGCATTTATAACAAAACTTGTACAAGCGAAATTCCGTACGAAAGAAGAATTGCGTCGTCTTTAATGAAGTTCCAGATATGTATTTGATAATAACAGTGCAATAGCCTAATCTGTATGGTCTAAGATTACTTATACCAGTATTTAAGGCATGTTTAAATAGGCCCTGTATTGAAACAGTGGATGTACATCTTGACGCAAAATCAGCATATTGACTCAACAGATCACGAGTTATTTGAACCTGGCCGTACGTTCATGGAATATGATAATGCAGAGAAACACTTTAAATGTGTAATTGTTCCCCAAGGTAGGATGTAAGCAGTGAAGGAGGTGAAGCTAAAGCTTTTAGTAGTAGAAATGGAAATGGAAATTTTTCTTTCAATTAAAGGCCTGGATGCCGTAGCAAAGGACAAAATTGCTAAAGACACGGAATGAAAATACAGTGGAGGAATAGCAGTAGGATCAAAATCAGTAATGAAAATCCTCTATCAACGCAGCTGAGATATTTTCTAAAACGCGATCTTGGGTTTACTGAAGCGGATTTTAGGAGGCACAGCGATGGCCGATTACCAGTACCTCTTCTCCAGCCTTTGCATCGAGATGAGCATGAAATAAAATTTGAGGAGTAGGAAGTATTTTTAGGTGTTGTGAACATGAGGGTATTACTGCGTCTGCTGTTGTGGGTTGCCTGTTAATTTTGAAAGTGTGTATATTTGTGGTGATATCTATGTTAAGGTCTAAAAAGTTAATGAATTTTTCACCCAGCTCCACGATGAATTGTATGTTTCTGTGTTGTGAATTTAGATGTTCTAGGAATGTGTTCAGTTGTCTGTTGGTACTTGTCCACATAGACAGTGCATCATCTACATACCTGTACCAGTATTAACTATTATTACTGAGGGATTCATTTTCTAGGAACTGTTTTCCAAAATTGTCCATGAACATTTCAGCTAAGAGGGGACTGAGGGGGGACCCCATTGCCAATCCTTCTAGCTGTTTCTAAAGTGTACCTTAAAATTGGAAATAATTTGTTTCACACATGTTTGCGTGGCAAAATTTAAGTTTTCTACTTGTACTGAGTTTACGCATGCTCTGTATAATAGTTCTGTCAGAATATCAAGGCATTCTTGTGTAGGTATTGGAAGGTCTTTAATTTTTTCGACAAGGTCCACCGTGTTTACAATTTCAAACTTAGATTTGAATTTTGTTTTGGTTTTGACACAGGAATGTAATTCTTTGGCAATTTTGTTGTTTGGTGTAGTATATGTTGGGACAAGTGGTCTTGGAGGATGTATTTTTTGTGTAGTTTAGGTTCAAAATGGCTCTGAGCACTATGGGACTTAACTACTGTGGTCATCAGTCCCCTAGAACTTAGAACTACTTAAACCTAACTAACCTAACGACATCACACACATCTATGCCCGAGGCAGGAACCTGCGACCGTAGCAGTCGCACGGTTCCGGACTGCGCGCCTAGAACCGCTAGACCACCACGGCCGGCTGTAGTTTAGGGCGTCCACACAGTTTAGGTGCTATTGGATTTATGTTGCTCAAATATTTAGCTTCATAATCGTGTATTACACTTTTGCAGAACTTGGTTAAGTTTTTAATTTCTTCATTAAAGGATTATGTGGGGTCTTTGTTATATTCGCAACCCTGTGGTCTAGCTATGGGCAGCCTGTTAGCTGGTATTTTGTCAGAGATTTTTATAAACTCAATGGAGCAGATGTTTTTTAGGAATTATCTGGACATGGATAATAATATAATTTTCTATGCGAGATATGTAAAAGACTTGATGTTTGGGTTTGAAGGTTCCAATAAAGGCCTAGAATTGTTATCTACCACTTTCAATAACGTCCATGAAAAAATCAGCTTCACGCAAGAAAATGAAACAACTGGTAGGACCTTAGACTATGTCGATCTGACTCTGTCCATTATTGGCTACAAAATAGATTTCAACATTTTTCGGAAAGCAACCTATTCCGACAACGTCATCCCAGTTAATTCCACCCATCCTCAAGCCCATAGAATGGCCTCCTTTCAATCGCGTGTCCATCGAGCCCTTTCCATTCCTCTCTCGCCAGACAATTTACAGAACGAATTAAGGGTACTCGGAAACATCGCTCAGAATAATGGATATAATCCCAGTATAGTGAGATAGTTGTTTAAGAAAAAAACACGAAGGAAGACTACCACCCTTTCCAGGCCAGGTACCCACAATCATGACCAGGCAACGAAATACACACTATTTGCCTTTATAGGTAACGTATCCTACAAGGTAGGTCGTTTATTAAAAACATAGGGTGAAAAGTTTGATACTCTACCACCAACAACCTTAAAAAGAATTTTCCCCATTCTCTTGATAAAGGTACTGATAAATCATCCCTGTCACGTGTATATAAGATCACTTGTGCTGAATGTCACTGTTATTACATTGGCCAGACAGGACGGGCTCTGTCTGTTGGGTTTAAAGAGCATCTGCCGACTAAAAGCGGTGATGGAACACGAGGATAGACATTTGCTAAACATCTTGTCCAAATGGCCCATGCTCCCGAGCCTATAAAAGATGTAGAACTTTTGCATAATGAAGTCAAAGGATGTAAGTTAGACACCCTTGATGAATTGAAAATTTTTAAACACCTTATTACTGACAGGGAAAATTCACTTAATGATCAGCTGCAACTAAAAAATAGAAATTATTTCGAAGAATGTCAACTTTTATTCCAGTGGAGTTGACCCACGGTCCGCTTCGAATTTACGATGCTTTTTCCTATCTTCTTTGCCACTTTATTTTGGTGCGAGTGTGCATGTGTCACTATATATATATATATATATATATATATATATATATATATATATATATATATATATATATATATATATATTGGTACTGACACCAGATGCAAAGGTGTTTCATATATTACCTGTTTTATGTTCAAGATATTTCATGCTTCGCAAACTTGTGTCTCCCATACTAATTTATTAGTTACTGTAGTGGGGTTTAGCCCTCTTATTATAATATTTGAATCTAAATTTCTTTGCCCTGACTTAGTAGCGAGTTCTCAGGAAAATTGTTTAATGTACTGTACCACAAGTAGGCATTTGTCAATTTGCAGGACTGTTCCCTGTCACATTTTGTTTACAATTTACGTTGTGCTAAATAATTTTGAGACAGCTTGTCTCTAGCGCTTGCGCATGCGCTCGCGCATGCGCTCGGCCGCTGGCCCAGCCCCGCCGTGGAACTGCTCGCGACGCCTGGTGTCCTTGTTGCTTACGTGTGACTCTTATTCCTGGTCCGGCATATAGCTCTGTCTACGTTTTTCTTATTGTTTTTAGTACTGACAGACATAAACTTACGATTATGCATCTTTATCCTGTATTAGCTTTATTCTGTGACATGGCCAACCCGCTACTGTACCAAAACTGCAAACTACTCTAATCCATTTCTGGGGTAAAGTCATCTGGTTGTTGTGATGATTAGGGCGCCTTTCACTATGGTTGTAGCATGCGATAGAAGATTTGCATTTAGTATTTTTCAGCATTTCAGTTGGCTGTTTAATGCTTTCCTGCTAACTTCAATGATATGGTGTAAGTTCATCCTTAGTGCCATAGAATAGCCTACCTTTCCTCTGCGGAAGTTGAAAGCTTGGTAACCGTAGACCACATGGTTTTTACAGTTCATGCAAAAAAGTCAGATTTGCATGAAAATAATAGTTATGATGATAATTATTTAAAATTATAACTGCTGGTTCGGAACATGTACGTAGCACGTTGTAGTACGCAAACGACAGCGCGTATATTGTGTGCGATCTTTATCACAGCCAACTGATTTATCAGGCTGAAATTTACATTAGAGATCTCTGATTAGCGGAGCATGGTACTAAATATACCGCTACTAAATAGAACTTAATACATTTTAATTATGTTATTATTATTTTCTAATAAAATTACACTAAAACATATTCAGGAGCTACTCGTTAGGAAGCCCAAAGCGGAAGAAGAAGAAGAGTGAGTTGTACATATATAATTTTAAGATTTCCTTGAGACTAAGCTCTGCATCTCTATCAATTTAGCAAAAAACCTCAAACAACTAAAACACAGCATAATGGTAATCATAAACATAAGAGGAAGGACATACTACTTTCTAACTCAGGAGTGATTTGGAATATAACTCAGAGGCAAGGAAGCTGACGTTCACAACGGTTCATTAAAAGTATATATTACCTGAGCGAAACAATTGTATTTGAAAATATCATTAATTACAGTACTGTTCAACCATCTGTTAGAACATAACACGCCCCCAGGCCTATTATGGTGTCGATAGCGGCAGCCTGCGGCAACATTAACAGTCTGGTCACAGGATGGCAGTGGTGGCTTCTGAAACAAGATACTAACACACATATAACAACTGAAATACGTATGATTTTATGTATATAGACTGAAGCGGCGAGTGAAAATATGTACCCGTCTCCTGACAGGATAAGGGAGAAATGGCGGGAAGGAAATGTACCTCTATTTAAACTGTTTTTTTATTATTTATTTTAGATTTAATATCCTAGGGACAAAAGAAAAACCGGTCACATCTGATAAAGAAGAGAAGGAAATGTAGGGCTGATGTGACTTCCTCGTCACCGTACAGGGAGGGATATTCTAGCCCGTGAAACTACGCAAACCTGGGACTCCCCATTGCTCCGGGCAGTCAATAAATATGCTGGCTAGAAAGTTCGCGAAGTGAGTTTTGTATTTTCAGTGACCTCGGATGATTTCCCGTTGTTCTAGGAGCTAGAGGAAATAGTCCGATATCAAGGTCCGTGAAAGCATATAGTGAGATACGTGTCTTGCAATCCAGAGGATTGCCGACGTTTTCTGTGAGGGGAAAAACACCGAGTCTGGGAAGAATAAAGCATTCGTCGCGATCGCAGAGTCGTCGGTGCGTTGGGGGAGTGTGACGATGCGTTGTGCTGGTGCGGATCCTCGTGGGAGGTACTTGTGACTGAACGTGACTAAAATCAACGATGAATCGCGAGACGTGGGAACACGAAGGTGGTGTGGTGCCTACCGCCACAGGTGATTCAAAGGACGAGGGAGAAGAACGGCCGGCCGTGGTGGCCGAGCGGCTCTAGGCGCTTCAGTCTGGAAACGCGCGACCGCTACGGTCACAGGTTCAAATCCTGCCTCGGGCATGGTTTTGTGTGTGTTGTCCTTAGGTTAGTTAGGTTTAAGTAGTTCTAAGTTCTAGGAGCCTGACGGCCTCAGATGTTAAGTCCCATAGTGCTCAGAGTCCTTTGAACCATTTTTTTGAGAAGAACGTCCACGACTGCCGATATGATGGCGTGTTGCCGTTGCGTCCAGGTCCGTACCTTCACCCACAGATACAGAGCGAGAACCTTGTTCCACACATTCGTGAGTTTAAGTCCTCCAGAATGGTGTGGGAGAGTTAAAGTCTCGTATCTAACCTTAAACAGGATCCCTTGGCTGACATAGTACCCAGAGGCTGCCATTAACCTGTCAGCAATATCATGTGGCATTGGAAGTACCTGAGGCAGTCGTGAGGTAAGGTGAACATTAGTGTATTCCACCCTTTGGAGCAGGTCATGGTTTCGGAGCGAATTGTTGTGTTTGTGGAATCGGACGTGCTGGAGCAGTCGTCGATAGCTCGCCGCCACTGATTACTGTAGCGACCGCGTGAACAACCCCTATGCATCGCATAACGTCCACCGTCGTAAACGGACTTTGGAGACCGTTAAGCCCCCGTCCGCCATCAAGCCGTCGGCATATGTGCGACACTTGGATAAACTAGCACGGAATCGGACACTTTAAGTTTCCGTCGAAGAGTCTACATCAGTAGTTCAAGCGCTATTGCAAACAGCACCATCGACAAAGTACATCCTTGCCTAACTGAGATGTAAACAGGAATCGTGCCGACCTCCTTGCTGTTGACCCTTACCATCGATGGAGCGCTGCGAAAGAGGCGCATGAAGACAGTAATGAAATGCTGGGGTATCGCAGTGCGTCGCACGGTCGAGTCATGGAAATCATGATTGACCCTGTCAAAGGCACGATCAAAAACTACTAATATGTACGCTGCTAACATGTGACATGCTTCCATCAGGACTACGATGTCACAATATTCACATTGGAGAGAGTGAATGTTGCTCTGAACTCCGAGACAAACCTGGTCTGGTGGTAATGTCTTGGATATTACAGTCTTGAGCCTTGCCGCCAACATACACGCGAAGATTTTGTAGTGAGTATTGAGCATTGTGAGCGGAAGAAATTGTGGGCGCTGACACTCCCTGACGTTTACTATATTGGTATGATCACTCCCGTCATCAACTGTGACAGGACGTCCGTGTCAGGGCACAATAATTAAAGTCTCGTATCTAATCTTAAACAGCATTCCTTGGCTGACATAGTGTCCAGAGGCCACTGCGAAAACGCTGAGTCCTTATCTAAGGTCAAAGTCCTCGTCCAGTATAGAAGCCGAGTGCACTCTCGAGCTACGCTCAGTCTGTGTCTTGCTGCCGCACAGGCAACTGCATTGAACGCCGCCAACATGCCTTACAGGAGGTATCGTCGTACCCGCGCAATAGTCTACAAAACCATAGAAAACATTGAACTTACAACGACATCAGGAGGCAAGAAAAATCGCATTCCAGTGAGGGGTGTTGCAGCCCACGCCCTCGTCGATGGATCTTGTGTATTTCTTAGATGTTCTCTTAATTTTTCAGCTTAGATATCAACGACACTTTCTCACATGGAAATGGATGGTTCACCGTTCCCATAGTAAGATGTGGTAGTGGTGTTTCTAGTGTACCTGGTCTTGAAAGTCTTAATGATAGAGATGTAACAGCTTATCGTACCTATCATGTGTTTGAAATTGGTAATAAAGGTTTTGGTAAATCAGCTTATGATTCAACATCGTTAGACCCTCAGATTCACGATAAATTTCGAGCGTAACCCATCGGACCCTGGGGATTTATGCACCGCACCTTTCTTGAGTGCCATCGTTATCTCATCTTCCGTTAGTGCTTTCAATAACGCCGCTGCATCCGAACCATTAATCATGTGCATCTAACGCAATATGTCTTCTCCCACCCGATCGTCCGTCGGTATCCAGGCGAAAAGGAGGCGGAAAAGCTCCAGGTACCTAGCTGCAGTGTCCTATTGTGACGTCAAGGGCCGATCTTCCCCTCCGTGGAGCACTATGATCAACGATTGACGATTACGTGCACGTCTTCTGGGCACATGGTGCAAGGAAATACGTGCTTCATCGACGTTTCCCAAGCAACAAGCACACATCGGAAGTCTCTCCAATCGACGTCTCGCGCGACAAAATGCACGCCTAAATGCGATGGACTTCCGCTGAACGCCGGGTGATGGGACCTTGAAGGGCAGGTCACAAATCACCATGTAATAATATTCAAGTGTATCTCGGAGCCAACTCGCTTTTCCCATGACGTAAGTTATTAGAGACCTACGTATCGTCGGTTTTGCACATTATAGCTACACAATCCCCCCCCATGAACCATGGACCTTGGCGTTGGTGGGGAGGCTTGCGTGCCTCAGCGATACAGATAGCCGTACCGTAGGTGCAACCACAACGGAGGGGTATCTGTTGAGAGGCCAGACAAACGTGTGGTTCCTGAAGAGGGGCAGCAGCCTTTTCAGTAGTTGCAAGGGCAACAGTCTGGATGATTGACTGATCTGGCCTTGTAACAATAACCAAAACGGCCTTGCTGTGCTGGTATTGCGAACAGCTGAAAGCAAGGGGAAACTACAGCCGTAATTATTCCCGAGGGCATGCAGCTTTACTGTATGATTTAATGATGATGGGGTCCTCTTGGGTAAAATATTCCGGGGGTAAAATAGTCCCCCATTCGGATCTCCAGGCGGGGAATACTCAAGAGGATGTCATTATCAGGAGAAAGAAATCTGGCGTTCTACGGATCGGAGCGTGGAATGTCAGATCCCTTAATCGGGCAGGTAGGTTAGAAAATTTAAAAAGGGAAATGGATAGGTTGAAGTTAGATATAGTGGGAATTAGTGAAGTTCGGTGGCAGGAGGAACAAGACTTCTGGTCAGGTGACTACAGGGTTATAAACACGAAATCAAATAGGGGTAATACAGGAGTAGGTTTAATAATGAATAGGAAAATAGGAATGCGGGTAAGCTACTACAAACAGCATAGTGAACGCATTATTGTGGCCAAGATAGATACGAAGCCCACACCTACTACAGTAGTACAAATTTATATGCCAACTAGCTCTGCAGATGACGAAGAAATTGAAGAAAGGTATGATGAAATAAAAGAAATTATTCAGATTGTGAAGGGAGACGAAAATTTAATAGTCATGGGTGACGGGAATTCGAGTGTAGGAAAAGGGAGAGAAGGAAACATAGTAGGTGAATATGGATTGGGGCTAAGAAATGAAAGAGGAAGCCGCCTGGTCGAATTTTGCACAGGGCACAACATAATCATAGCTAACACTTGGTTTAAGAATCATGAAAAAAGGTTGTATACATGGAAGAACCCTAGATATACTAAAAGGTATCAGATAGATTATATAATGGTAAGACAGAGATTTAGGAACCAGGTTTTAAATTGTAAAACATTTCCAGGGGCAGATGTGGACTCTGACCACAATCTATTGGTTATGAGCTGTAGATTAAAAGTGAAGAAACTGCAAAAGTTGGGAATTTAAGGAGATGGGACCTGGATAAACTGAAAGAACCAGAGGTTGTACAGAGTTTCAGGGAAAGCATAAGGGAACAATTGACAGGAATGGGGGAAAGAAATACAGTAGAAGAAGAATGGGTAGCTTTGAGGGATGTAGTAGCGACGGCAGCAGAGGATCAAGTAGGTAAAAAGACGAGGGCTAGTAGAAATCCTTGGGTAACAGAAGAAATATTGAATCTAATTGATGAAAGGAGAAAGTATAAAAATGGAGTAAATGAAGCAGGCAAAAAGGAATACAAACGTCTCAAAAATGAGATCGACAGGAAGTGCAAAATGGCTAAGCAGGGATGGCTAGAGGACAAATGTAAGGATGTAGAGGCATATCTCACTAGGGGTAACATAGATACTGCCTACAGGAAAATTAAAGATACCTTTGGAGAAAAGAGAGCCACTTGTATGAATAACAAGAGCTCAGATGGAAACCCAATTCTAAGCAAAGAGGGGAAAGCAGAAAGGCGGAAGGAGTATATAGAGGGTCTATACAAGGGCGATGTAGTTGAGGACAATATTATGGAAATGGAAGAGGATGTAGATGAAGATGAAATGGGAGATATGATACTGCGTGAAGAGTTTGACAGAGCACTGAAAGACCTGAGTCGAAAGAAGGCCCCCGGAGTAGACAACATTCCATTGGAACTACTGATGGCCTTGGGAGAGCCAGTCCTGACAAAACTCTACCATCTGGTGAGCAAGATGTATGAAACGGGCGAAATACCCTCAGACTTCAAGAAGAATATAATAATTATAATCCCAAAGAAAGCAGGTGTTGACAGATGTGAAAATTACCGAACTATCAGTTTAATAAGTCACAGCTGCAAAATACTAACACGAATTCTTTACAGACGACTGGAAAAACTAGTAGAAGCCAACCTCGGGGAAGATCAGTTTGGATTCCGTAGAACTACTGGAACACGTGAGGCAATACTGACCTTACGACTTATCTTAGAAGAAAGATTAAGGAAAGGCAAACCTACGTTTCTAGCATTTGTAGACTTAGAGAAAGCTTTTGACAATGTTGACTGGAATACTCTCTTTCAAATTCTAAAGGTGGCAGGGGTAAAATACAGGGAGCGAAAGGCTATTTACAATTTGTACAGAAACCAAATGGCAGTTATAAGAGTCGAGGGACATGAAAGGGAAGCAGTGGTTGGGAAGGGAGTAAGACAGGGTTGTAGCCTCTCCCCGATGTTGTTCAATTTGTATATTGAGCCAGCAGTAAAGGAAACAAAAGAAAAATTCGGAGTAGGTATTAAAATTCATGGAGAAGAAATAAAAACTTTGAGGTTCGCCGATGACATTGTAATTCTGTCAGAGACAGCAAAGGACTTGGAAGAGCAGTTGAATGGAATGGACAGTGTCTTGAAAGGACGATATAAGATGAACATCAACAAAAGCAAAACAAGGATAATGGAATGTAGTCTAATTAAGTCGGGTGATGCTGAGGGAATTAGATTAGAAAATGAGACACTTAAAGTAGCAAAGGAGTTTTGCTATCTGGGGAGCAAAATAACTGATGATGGTCGAAGTAAGGAGGATATAAAATGTAGACTGGCAATGGCAGGGAAAGCGTTTCTGAAGAAGAGAAATTTGTTAACATCGAGTATAGATTTAAGTGTCAGGAAGTCATTTCTGAAAGTATTTGTATGGAGTGTAGCCATGTATGGAAGTGAAACATGGACGATAAATAGTTTGGACTAGAAGAGAATAGAAGCTTTCGAAATGTGGTGCTACAGAAGAATGCTGAAGATTAGATGGGTAGATCACATAACTAATGTGGAAGTATTGAATAGGATTGGGGAGAAGAGAAGTTTGTGGCACAACTTGACCAGAAGAAGGGATCGGTTGGTAGGACATGTTCTGAGGCATCAAGGGATCACCAATTTAGTATTGGAGGGCAGCATAGAGGGTAAAAATCGTAGAGGGAGACCAAGAGATGAATACACTAAGCAGATTCAGAAGGATGTAGGTTGCAGTAGGTACTGGGAGATGAAAAAGCTTGCACAGAATAGATTAGCATGGAGAGCTGCATCAAACCAGTCTCAGGACTGAAGACCACAACAACAACAACAGCTACACAATTCCCTCTCAGACACGGACAGAATTGCCGAACCACTCACGTCTCTGAATAGTGCCTCAGCATCGAATGTATATGGGTTATCCAGCCTAAAACCTAGGTGAAGGTACTTACGCTAAAGAAATGACGCAGTTTCAGAGACTTTAACTGGTCTCATGAGGAGCCCCGGCAGTTCTGTTCGTGTGTAAGAGGGAAATTAAAAGTAGACGGCGTCTGCAGTGAGAATTTGGATCGAGGAGGAGGCGTACCAGCGTAATCCAGTGGTGTGAGCCGCTGTGTCGAGGTAGTTCAGGGACCTTCTGTAATAAAAAAAACTGAGTTAATGGACTGACGATGAACTTGAACAAGCGTCATGGGACGTCCACCACGAACGTACACATAGAACAATCGCGAACAAAATGAGATCAACAAAAAAAGGAAAATAAGGGGCTAACACCCTTACCTAGTAAGCAGGAGACAAGGGTTCGATTCCCGGTTTTGGTAGAAATTTTCAGTGTATATACATAAAATCATATCTGTATGACTCCATTTACAGTCTCTGAAATTATGTCATTCGACTGAAACACAATAATTTGAAAGCCCATAATATCACGGATTAAAACCCGCTGTGAGCTCGAGGATTGGAAGGAACAAATAATGGACCTAATTCTGGAAGTTGTTAATTAAAGAATATCTTGTGCACAACTAGAAGCTTTATATTTCCTTAAGACAAATCTTTAAAATAAAATACACGCCATCTACTAAATGATGTCACAATAACTATTCAGCTGTTAATTGTCTTTCAGGATCAAGCACATAGACAATTTACAAACGATTACTTCCGTGGATTAATGAGCCAATGTTTCCACGGTCAGCTTAAAACTACTTTGTAAAATCCATATCCCTTAAAGATAATTTTAACGTACTTTAAAAGCAACATGCAACACCAAAACCTAGTTTCTCAGTACATCGGCTAATAAACGTAACAGAGAAGAAACGATATGAGTATAAAACTAATAAAGGTCGTTATAGTTGGACACAGGCCGATAATCCATTCTAACAATCAAACCACGGGAAAGGAACAGAATCCATTTCATGCTCGCCACTGTAATAGTGTAGTGAAGTTTGCCTTTCTCCAACGTGATACAACAGTTTTCCAATAAGCAAAGCATCTTCCGGGGTGAAGCCGACTATAGTAGCATCACATCCACATGTTGCAAACCACACAATGTCACCGCCCAATGTGATTACAAATGCCGACTCAGCTCGATGCAACAACGACTTTGGCGATCGATACATTACGCGAGGGAAACAACACAACCGGACTGACTGAAAAACTGGCCATGCCTTCTTCAGCCAACGGAGGTTATGACACATCAATTGTCCTCATGTGTGATTTCTGTAATTTAAAAACACAAAATTTTTGGGAAGACATAGCTGAAGTTTTCCTTCTTTAATGAACCTGCTCATGGTTCCCCAAACAGGACTTATCTTATATGAAATAAATCGCACATTTTTGAAGACTGGTGTATCATGATCTCTGTACAAATTTACTTTCTTTCATAATTGGAACCTCTGTTAAATTACCTTCAAGAATCTCGATTTCTCGCCTATACTGTTAGCCATTTACACGACACGCTGTCCTATTTTATTTTTGTTTTTTTATTCATGCTTTAAACTTTTGTCTCGTACAAATAGACATTGTGTGTAAAGTACAGAAATACTTCTGAAAAGAACAATAATCGCCATCATGCACGACCGATACTTATGTTCTTTACAAGTAGCTTCTCACGATTCTCGTCATTGGAAATTTTCATTCTGCTGGTGGTTACTCTAATCGTTTGAAGGTGGCCTTTCGTGTGGGTACCATCTGCTCCTGCCGCCGACATACTTAAGAGTGCCAGCAAGTTGCGCACTGCGACAGTGGCAGTTTACGACGTTGACATTGGTGCCCTTTAAGTTACTTTCGGGTTAAGTCACGGACCGGTCGTAAAGTCACCCTGTCCCCCATCCCCCTCCACCACAACATTCAGCCGACTGTTCCGTCGGAGAAAGTGGGGACACAGCCGACTCGCAATCCATCGCGAGGCACTAATTGTGTTCCGGTGTCGAGAAACAACCAACATTAATTGCTTCGCCTTAATTAAGAGGCAAGAGTGGAGCGGCAAGATGGCGGCGCAGTGGCGTGGGCGTCGTCTCGGGGCCACTCGAGCCTAAAACCGACTCACTCTCTCTCTCTCTCTCTCTCTCTCTCTCTCTCTCTCTCCGTCTCTTCCTCTCCCTCCCTCTCTCTCTCTCTCTTTCTCTCTCTATCTCTGTCTCTCTCTGTAACTGTCTGGGACCGGGCGACGTGAAGTGTTCCACTCCTCCAGATGAGACTATCAAACACGTGAGGTGCCTGAGCCACTGTACTGGTGAACGTATCACAAAGCTAACTAAATCCAAATGAAAGCCTTTTAGTTTCAGACACAACAGCAGACGTCCTTCATTTTAACAGCCAAAGGGATGAATTTAAGATTGTTTTGGGATTTATGGCCTGCTTCCTAAAAATTAGAAGGAATGTTCTAATGAAGCAAACAGGTAATCATACCACGGAGACGCACTCATGCTTCCTACAGCCAACTAAGCGAGTTTGAAATGGGGCAAATTGTGGCCTTCCGAGTGGTGGCACGGTCTTTTCGGGGAATTGCCACTTAAGCTGGGTGTGCTGCGTCAGTTGTGCAACGATTGTGGTATCAATGGTTACGTGGACATTGTCAAACCAGCAGACGCGGTTCTGGAGGTCCACGCGTCACAGACGCCTGTTACGAGCGTCGTATTGTAAGGGCAGCAGTGGTAGAAAGTACAGCTACCACAGCACTGATAACAGGTCTTGTCAGCGCAAACGTGTCAGTATGAACTGTTGCAAACCGGTTATTAGGAACGATGCTGTGGGCACCACAGGACTAACACAACAGCACCGACGTGCACGGTTCGACTGCTGCCGTCAGAGGATCACTTGGAAGATGGACGTAGTCCTCAGCAACGAAAGCAGATTCTGCCTGCACACAAGTGATGGCAGTTGGAGCGTACGACGTAGACCTGCGGCGCTGTCTCGTAGCCTTCCACACTGGCTCCAGCCCAGGCCTTCTGGTATGGGGTGTGATCAGTTACATCTCTCGTTCACCTTCGGTGTTTCTGGAGGGCATGTTAACCAGCGCTCGGTACATGCCGAATGGTGTTAGACTCTTTCTTTTTCCGTTCTAGCAAATGGAAGTTGATGTGTTGTCCCAACATGATAATACTCTCCCACACACTCTCCTTGAAATTCAACGTGCTCTGCAAGACGTGTAGCAACTTCCCTAGCCAGCACCATCTCCAGACTTGTCTCCAATCGAGCAAATGATGGGACGAAAAGTTACTAGTGTGGCTCGTCAACCAACTACACTTACAGTACTTCGTGAACAGTTTAAGCAGGCTTGAAATATGTACCCCAGGCCGGTATAGCTATTTCTACGATCGACAGATGCCAGTCAGCACCTGTATTGCCGCCGTCCTTGAAAGCTACCCCACGTACTAATATGGGTGTTTCAGCTTGGTAGCTCAAAACTGATTGTGCTATTGAAGTGTAAATGTAATCATTTCATGTACTCCACATGCACTACTGCAACAGCTGATCTTGAGAGAATTTGAAACCTGTAAAAAGCTGTACAACTTTTTTTCCGGCAGTGTAGTTACATTAAATAAAACGTAAAACATATTGTTTCTTATGTGGGAATAAAAATGGCTCTGAGCACTATGGGACTTAACTGCTGTGGTCATCAGTCCCCTAGAACTTAGAACTACTTAAACCTAACATCACACACATCATGCCCGAGGCAGGATTCGAACCTGCGACCGTAGCGGTCACGCGGTTCCAGACTGTAGCGCCTAGAACCGCACGGCCACACCGGCCGGCTATGTGGGAATACATTTAACAAATGATGAAAAATAGAATAGAATTTTCAATTTTAACGAACCTGAAATTAGTCAGTTAATACTGAGCAGGCACTCTGTGTCACATATTGGTTGATTTCCAGTCTTTCCAATATGTCATTTTTCTGCTTTTGTAAACAGAATGTAGAACTTCACATTCCATGTAATATGAGTGGTTTACTATTAAAATATGATTTGAAACATTCTACCTTAATCTGCAGAGTTCAGATAACACAATTGCCACAGCTGTTCCTGGCCGGCCGGTGTGGCCGAGCGGTTCTAGGCGCTACAGTCTGGAGCCGCGTGACCGTTACGGCCGCAGGTTCGAATCCTGACTCGGGCATGGATGTGTGTGATGTCCTTAGGTTAGTTAGGTTTAAGTAGTTCTAAGATCTAGGGGACTGATGACCCCAGATGCAAGTCCCATAGCGCTCAGAACCATTTTTTAAGCTCTTCCTGAATGATAAACGTGTGGACTGCTTACCACGGTCTTTGCGTGTGATTTCACACAAACTATGCTGTGCCAAAGGTAATAGTTTGTCTTTGCTATTGTATAAGAATTTTGATCTTCTGCGTTTGATGGTCTGTAGTCACGTTTGAAAAGCAGATTAAAATAACGGAACGAAAGGTTGCTGTAAAAGGTAAAAGCAGCCGGCAGAGATTGGAACACACTCAACAGATAATTGAGACGTAGTGTGCAGGTGCTGCTCTGTGTTGAAGACTTTGAGACCAGATAGGAATTCGTGGAAGTCTGCATAGAAGCAGTCAGAAGATTGATGAGTCCAAAAAATAAAGTAGTAGCTGTTTTAAGCACATTTCCTCGTGCATTTTGACCAAGGGCGCTAACAACAGGAGGTTAACTCTCCCAGACGATTGGGTTAAGTGATATGTATATCTCTTAAGCTTCATCTCTATCTCGACGTTTCGACCTCTATGCTGGGCTCTCTCTCAAAAGACTTACCGTATCCCTGACTGCACAAAGTAAGAAATGAGTGTTGTAAAAGGATGTTCTTCCGTGCACTTCCCGAGATGTGGAGGGATGGGAAACAATTGTCTAGGCTGTGACTAAGCCGACACCCCCAACAACCTTTCTTACAGGATGGTCAGTCCCGCAAGATGCCCCATCCATCAGGAAGTTTCGAGACTGTATCAACAAAACGTAGAAAAAATATAAGAGGATGATTTTGAATTATTTTGGTGTTCTACATCGCCCCCCCCCCCCTCACTTGAGTACATCCCAAGGAACGTCCAGACAGCCATGTGAAATTGACAGACATGCATGTGTGTATGTAAAGACATAAAATCTTGGCTACGCTCAGAGCGTAAAGACCACACACGAGATTTGTAGGATCCTCGCTTTGAGAAAACAAACGCACGCCCAGTGTGCATGTAGACGCATTAAACCACAGTACTGTGCAAATGTTCCTTCCTTCTGTGATATGACTGGCAAAATCGCTGCACTCAGTGGATACTACTTGCACCCTTCAGTGTTCACTGTACACAGCTTTTAACCCTATTAACTAGCCAAAGCCGGCCGCGGTGGTCTAGCGGTTCTGGCGCTGCAGTCTGGAACCGCGGGACTGCTACGGTCGCAGGTTCGAATCCTGCCTCGGGCATGGGTGTGTGTGATGTCCTTAGGTTAGTTAGGTTTAAGTAGTTCTAAGTTCTAGGGGACTTATGACCTAAGATGTTGAGTCCCATAGTGCTCAGAGCCGTTTGAACCATTTTTTGAACTAGTCAAATTCCATGGTCGGTCACCAGATCAGACTTTTAGTGCCCCTCTCGTGAAAATGTATAGAAAATCTGCGCTACTCGGAGCATAATGACCACACACCGGATTTATATGCATGTGTGCCTGTTGTTTGGCAGTGATCTGTTGGAGAAAGTGGGTATTAGAGGCAGTATTGCTTTTATTGTAAATGTATGAATGCGTATGAGGGCTGATAATCTGACTTTATTATTTGTATTAAGTTGATTATGATATAAACTTATTTTTCGTTCAGTTCTTATTGTATGTTTGGGCCCACAGACCGAAAAGTTGAAACGTTTGTTTTCTTGTTATTGCCTCCCCATATTTAGCAGTATTAGTATTAATTTCCAGTTCTTTTATTGTTATGAGGAAGGCTTAAGTCATTCCTTGTGTTTTTCTAATACCCAGCGATCTAGGACCTATAATTGGGCCATACAATGAATTCAGTATATCAAACGTATAACTTTTAAGTAATATTTATATAAATCTGGCAAGGAGAACCAAATATTAGGTTTATGCTTCCATTTAGTGTCTCTGAGACAAGTTTAACAAGCCTTGTATCACTGTTGTGTGTAATAATCTGAGTATCATATGTTTACTCTTACTTTTCTTGTAGTCAGTTACTTTAAACCAACTATAATTCGCTTATGGTACCCTGTCTGAAAAATGTTAATGACTGTGAAGAATGGAAATTTCAAAAAAGGTTTATGTTATTTTGCTGTGTACAGATTACATTAAATCTGACAGCTTTTCTGAACTGCACTTCACTGCAAATGAGTTAGTTACGGTTACTGCAACATGATAACAAATTTAATGTAATCATATATCTAGAAAAGTCATTCTCTTTGCTTGGAGAATTCTGTTACAACTCTCGTGAAGCGATTAATCTGTTGTTTTGTTAACTTGTTATGACATGGTACTGTGATGTTTCGTTCCTATCACTAGGTATATTTGTTGTCAATGGATTAAACAGAAAATAGGATGCATTTGTAATCACTTACTTTGGTTATTCTCATTCGGGTTTCACTGCAGCTGTGACGTCTACTATTAGCAGACACTTTTTACCTGACTGCACTATATTCGTTCACTCAACCAAAACAAATATGTTCATGTAATTGTAACCACAAGCACGTTCTCCTTGCACTCTCATTCCATTGTTAACCCTAGCAACACTAACACATATTCCATAACGCGCATTACCAGATGTGGGGGACGAATACTTTACGCCCACTCTAAAACAAAGTTTTCAAAAAATCGTTAACTATTCTTGACGTACATAAACGACGTATTGTTTAAAGAGGTGCTGATGTGTTATTAAGGTCCAGAACATGAAAATGTCTTTTAACATACTATTGTCAACATCACCCCGCTTCCAATAACGTTTACTACCAAAAGGTGGGGTAGACGGGATGTTATTTTAAGCCCACCTCAAAAATTATCTGAAAATACTGAATTCCACGTTTATTGGGCAAAGTGACATCAACAATTACTACTAACACAAATTTTTCGGTTACATTTAACTGAAATATGTAAAACATTTTTAGAATCAGGTAAAAGATTCATTAGAAACAATAAATATTTTTGCAGTATGTTAAAATATAAAGTAATTGACTAGATTAAAGTATTTTCAAAAGTTTAGCGTAAAGTACGCCCCATCCCCCGCTAGAGTTAATTATCTCATTATTTCTGATCGTCCTAAGCTCTCCTAGTAGGCTGTCAGTCTTCCACCCTTTTCTGCCACACTCCATGCACTTGACTACCAATGGTGGCCACCCTCTCTAGTCTGCGTTTGCTTCCGTCTATCTTAGTCCTTCTCCTGCCGTGTGTATCCCTCTTTTGCTCTGCATAGAGCCACCCCTGTGTGTATATATCTTTCGCGTTACACTGCTGGTAGCATCCTGACGCAGTCGACGCCTCTTGCATCATATATGTTACTACTACTAACACAAATTTTTCGGTTACATTTAACTGAAAAATGTAAAACATTTTTAGAATCAGGTAAAAGATTCATTAGAAACAATAAATATTTTTGCAGTCTGTTAAAATATAAAGTAATTGACTAGATTAAAGTATTTTCAAAAGTTTAGCCAACGATGTAGTCAGTAATTTTTATAAAATTTGTATTTTCCGATTAGTGCGTTGTTATAGATCAACTTTTGCCACCTCTGGGATTTGAGTTCAGGACTTTTTACCTCATACTTTGCGTAGGCAATAGTCAAATGTCTGTCAGTTTATGGATTGTACTGATAAAACTGAATTTATCGTAGACGCTGGCACGTTACAAACCACTATTTTGTTTGTTGTGTTTATTGTCTTATTTTTGTTGAGTAGCTACTGACTAGGTTGAACCCGTGACCTAAGGGTAACATCGTTGATATGTAATGAAAGCGTCCTGGGCTCGAACATCGCTACTGTTTAAGTTCTCAATAAAAATCATCAGCAATGACGGACGAAGGCTTCCGGCATAAAAAGTCACTCTCTCGGCCTTCTTAAAGACGGTGGAGGAGCGAATGGAGGTACAGGACACACTCTTGTCCTTTGGGTGAGTAACTCCTCCTAAAGGCGTAAGAATCAGCAATTATCAACGGCATGGGGATGCATAAGACAATGGTAAGCACTGCATTACAGACACATAATGTGTAACCACAGGACATGCGGCCTGCGATTGAAAAAGTATCGTGATGATCTCTCCGTTGACAAAAGATTCTGGACTAATGCCGCATTCGCATTTCGGAGAGGGGACTGCCAACGGGGAGGTGGCCCTGAGAAAAAGAGAGAATAAGCAACGGATGGATAACAATCTTCGAGTCGGCGTGTGGAACGTCAGAAGTTGGGAAGTGGCAGGAAAGCTGGAAAATCTGAAAAGTGAATTCCAGAGGCTCAATTTGGATACAGTGGGGGATAAGTAAAGTGAAATAAAAAGAAGGCAAGAACTATGTAAGACGAATATAGGGTAACATCAACAGCAGAAAAAAGGTGTATTGGTGGTAGGGTTCATTATGAATAGGAAGGTAAGACTGAGGGGAGTTTCCGTGGACAATTCGGTGACAGGGATGTCCTCATCAGAGTCGACGGTAAACCAACATCGACAAGATAGTTCAGCTCTACATGCCGACGTCGCAAGCAGCAGATGAAGAGACAGAGAAAGTATATAAGGATGATGAACGGGTAACTCAGTACATAAATGGAGATAAAAATCTAAAATTCATGAGTGATAGGAATGCGTTTGTAGCGGAGGGATTAGAAGACAGGGTTACGGCAGATTATGGGCATGGTAGTAGGAATGAGAGATGAGAAAGACTGATTGAGTTCTGCAGTAATTTTCAGCTAGTAATATGGAATACCCTGTTCAAGAATCACAATAGGAGGAGATATACTCGTACTTGGAGAAGGCAGGGAGATATGGTCGGGCAGAGAGTGCGAAATCAGATACTGGCGTATCCGCAATAGATATAGACTCAGAAAACGATTAGTATTGATGAAAAGTAGGCTGAATTTTAAGAAACTTGTCAGGAAGAATCAATGTGCAAAGAAGTGAGGTACGGAAATACTACGAAAAGAAGACACGCGCTTGAAATGTACTGAGACTGTAGATACTGCAATACTGTATAACTCAGAAGATAGTTCAATTGAAGAGGAATGGACATCCCTAAAAAGAGCATTTAAAGAAGATGGTAAGAAAAACATTTGTACAAGGAAGGTGATGGCGAAGTAACCCTGGGTAACAGAAGAAATCAGTTGGTAGACGAAACAAGATAGTAAAAATATGTTCAGGGAATTCAGGAACATAAATATAAAAGTCACTTAGGAAAGAAATATATACGAAGTGCAGAGCAGCTAAGCCGAAATGGCTGCACGAAAAATGAAAAGAAATGAAAAAGAAATCGTCGGAAGGATTGACTCAGCATAAAGATAAGTCAGAACAGCCTTTGGTGAAATTAAAAGCAAGGGTAACATGGTGACATCAAGAGTACAGTGGGAACTCCACTGTTAAGTAGAGGGGAGTGCGGATAGTTGGAGTGGGTGCACTGGTGGCTTTTGCGAGGGGACGGACTTCTATGATGACGTGATACATAAAAAAAAAAGATTAGACAGGGGGCGAGAAAGGGGATCCAGTCTTAATGACATAATTCGCCATAAGAGATGAGAAATGTGCTAATTTTGACATGGATTGTGTGTATCAGCTCTTGACACTGTTTTACAGCATACATTGTAGTTAAAGGAACTCAGCGTTATACGCCCTTGTAATTAAAGTATTTGCGGCAGGAAAAGAAAGTTTCAGCGAGAATAAACTCTGTGTAGGCGATGCTGTTCTTTGCTGATATAGCATCCTAGTCACTGGATTAATAATACTGAAGTAAATCGTATTTTAAATTTCTCTCAATTTTATTTTTCTGTCGGGACAAAATAAGTGTGGCGACTGTGACAGTACTCTCAGTAGAATATTTGGGGGAAACCTGTATATTTAACAACTTGTAGAGTGTGTAATCTCTGTTTTGTAAATTTTGTTTTAAGCCGGCGAGGAGCTGAGTGTACTCGTGGTAGCTGAGCAGCCTGGTCCATCACAAACGCACTTATAGACTCAGCAGTCATTAATACAGGCTAGCTAAGCGAATTGTCTTCGACTATAGATTCTGTACCAGTCTCCTAGAATACCAACTCTTTAACAAAAACCCATGTATTGTCTAGCGGTCAGGAATTTGTAGATACATCATAGTGCTGCGTGTTATATGCGTATTTGATTTGATTTTTGTGTACTGTAAATTCACAGTGAGGATAGGTCAATTGCAAGATTTGTTTATCGTTGCTGGGTTATGGTAAGGACTAGTGCTCAGTTTCACAAAATGCAGGGTGAACAGCAATTGGATGTTGAGCAAGCTACTGAAGCTTCTGCATATCAGCCAATAGTAGCATCCAGGTCGAACATGGGTCCTTTAACGAAATATTGAACAGATTAAGTCTTTTGCTTACTGAAATAGAGAAAATAGGCGAGATCAGTACGAAGAACGACAAAATAGACGAACTTGTTGCATCAATGTCTACTCTGACTACTACTGTGAATGAAATAAGTACTAGTCAGACTGACATAATTACTCTGCAGGACTTCGAAGAGATAACATTACGTGTCACAGAGATAACCTCACAAGAGGAAATTATGGCACTCGAAATCACAGCTTTGTAGGAACGTCAGGATAGAGCAGCTGAATACACAGGCTACCACCGTGGCGTCAGGTTACGGAGGGTTCGTTTAAGAAAGATTCGATGTGCATAGAAAACTTTTTCTAGCAAACTTGAAGAGTGGGCTAGAATTAAAGAGAAGCAAGTTGAGACTTACGTGCAACAAACCATATCGGCAACCGTAGATAGCTTATAAACAGATGGTTTATCCTCCAGTACCGAATACAAAGCATTATTGGAAGAAGTAAAGCAACAAACAAGTCCTGGCTTCGTCCAGTTGAGGGAGCAGATTAACGAGTTGGTGAAGAAATTTTCGATGGTATAGAGAAGGGCCAAGAGGAGCTGCAAACATCAGAGGTAATGTGGTGTGCGAATACAGACAGGTCTCGAGCCTCGTATCAAGTACAGATACGAGTGATAGGCAAGCGTATGAAGCTTGCATGAATAACAATGCAGATGCTGTTACAGGTGCACTGTCATGGACAGATCTATATGCGACTATGCTGATGGGAGAAAAATTATTGAAACATAGGCAGTTTAAAACATTCACTGATAAGAGAAAAATCTGTGAATCCGGTTATTTTCATTATGAGATTTCGTCAAGAACGTGGACTGAAACTAAGAAAATTAAGCTATGTGGCAGGCTATTGCTAAGGAGACCCTGCATTATGGGCTACGGATTTGGGTGAGAAGTGCAAATCTTGCGAAGTGTTTGGAAGAGCCTATCTAGCGAAGTATTGATCACTTGGCAAACAAGAGAGGCTTCAAAAACAGATGTTCATCCCAAAAGTCTTCTCTTATAAAAATGGAAATTTAAGACGGTATTTTGAAAACATATGAATGTGGCGAGCTATTGGGATGAACCGATTTCCTATAAAGATTTGCTGCTCATACTAAAACCAAAAGTTCCAGTCGATATCAAGGACAAGCTCATCCATATCTCTCAGAACACTGTCAGTATTAGATTCAATAGATCATATTCAAGACAACATTAAAGCTACACAAATATCAGTGAGTAATAATATGTACGTTCCTAGCTTGTGCAACGGTAGTGCATATAATTATAACCAAATGAATCGTCAAATAGTTCACAGTAGTAACAATAGCCGAGCGGTTCTAGGCGCTACAGTCTGGAACCGCGCGACTGCTACGGTCGCAGGTTCTAATCCTTCTTTGGGCCTGGATGTGTGTGATGTCCTTAGGTTAGTTAGGTTTAATTAGTTCTAAGTTCTAGGCGACTGCTGACCTCAGAAGTTAAGTCGCGTAGTGCTCTGAGCCATTTGAACCAGATATGTTCTAGGGGACTGATGACCTCAGAAGTTAATTCCAATAGTGCTCAGAGCCATTTTAATAACAATAACCAGCCACAAGATCACCATTACCGAAGTAATGGTAATTTCCATAACAGGTGAACAAATGGAAATTGTTCTGGTTTTAGACCAAATAAGAATAAGCGTAATTGGCCAGACTGTAGGCTCAGCTCAGTGTATGGGAACAGTGATAATACAAACCATAACCATCAGTGAAATAAGACAAACCATCAGATGCTACAACCACAAACATTGGATGCGAACTGGCAGGAATGTACGGAAGTAATCACGGATGTGCCTGAGAACAGTGGTTCACAATAGGGCACTATACCGTTAAACTAAACACGACCGCATCGTGCTCCAGAGGATCTGTCGCCGAGGACTGCAGGGGCTATCAGCAGGAGGTTAACTTCTTCCGATAGAATTAAGGTGTTGACTCGAAAGAAGAGCTCTGTGTAGATACTAACAAATGTAGTGGAGGTTATCCAACAGTACTAGTTTCAGCACTGAAAGCAAATCTGGAAAGAATCCCAGTTACTGTGGAGTTGAATACGGGTGCTTCATTTAATGGGATCTCTCGCAGTTTGTTTGACAAACTATCGCTGAAGGAAATATTGCCTATTCCTCCAGTACGCACCCGTAGAGTAGTTGGTGCAGATGGCAGCGGATCAGGAGTAATTAAGATACAAAGGACATTGGTTGTTGGCAGGAGTGCTAGTTCTGCAAAGGTTCGCAGGAGTGCTTCTGTGAAGATTGGACGGTAGGAGAGGAGGTACTGGCAGAATTAAAGCTGTGAGAACGGGTCGCGAGTCGTGCTTGGGTAGCTAAGTTGGTAGAGCACTTGCCCGCGAAAGGCAAAGGTCCCTTGTTCGAATCTCGGTCCGGCAAACAGTTTTAGAGTACCATGAAGTTTCGATGTTGGTAGCTGAATTTGGAAAAGCAGCGAATGAAAGGCCGTTTCTTGTGGTTAATGAGTCGATTGTATCGTTGGTTGGGAAGCCATTTGTGAGGAGGACGGAAGTATCTACTTCTCAACAGGCAAATTTTTATTCAGAGTTGATGACGCCGAAGTCCAATTAGACTTTCCCAAGCAGGATAGTAAGCACAAGCGATACTGCAGAGGGGCACACATGAAATTGATTGTCGATAGCAACCATAATTACTCCACGTATGTTAACAAAGATAAGATGCCTCTTAGTTTGGAAGAACAGGTCTGTAAGAAATTAGAAGAGCCGATACACCTTAATCAAGATCAGAAGGATCCGTTAGCAAGTCTAATTAACAGCTGCTATGACGCCTATGAGAAAGGCCTCACCGCGTAAAGCGATATACGTGCCAAGTTGAAGTATACCAATATTAGACTTTCTGCCACAGGTTCTATACTATCCTCTGGAAGCTCAAATGTGCAGTAGAGGAACAGATCAATCACAGCCCCTACTGTAGCCCGCACCTAGTAGAATCGAAAAGTTATGGTAAAGTTCGCCTAGTACCCGATGTCAGGATGATTGGCTCTGAGCACTATGGGACTTAACATCTATGGTCATCAGTCCACTAGAACTTAGAACTACTTAAACCCGAGGCAGGATTCGAGCCTGCGACCGTAGTGATCACGAGGTTCCAGACTGTAGCGCCTAGAACCGCACGGCCACACCGGCCGGCTCAGGATGATTAATACAGTAATCGTTCCAATACGTGCACACCCAGAGAACAAAAGTTTCATTGTGTATAGTGCTTCACCAGTATAGACATGCGTATATCGTACTGTCAGATAAGTCCTAATCACCCTTCACGAAAGTATAGAGGACTTTTATATGCTGGAATAAGCTACCACATTAAGGTTCTCCCACTCAGCCGTAATGTAAGTGCCGAAGTATTCATCTAGACTTCGGATTATGTGCTGGGAACTGCATTGAGACGTCCCTTGATGCACTTTTTAATAGCAACAGCAATCTAAACGGAACACACAGAGCTATTAAACAGAGTACTAGAGTCTTTTGGAAAAGCTGGAGTGACAATAAATTTGCAGAAGTCTCACTTTACCTCGGAAAAGACGAAGTTTCTTCACCGTCTGTTTGACGGGAAAGGAATTCTGTCCTATTTCGGGAAGAGTCGCACGAATGAGAACTTTCCCACCCCACGAACAAAAAAGCAATTGAAAGTGCTTCTCGTACTCGCCTCGTTCTTTCGAAGTTTCGTGCCGGATCAATTTCTTAATGCAGAAGCATTGTTGAATCTACTGTGGAAGAATGGTGCCAGGCACTGGGCATGCGAATGTAATGAAGCATTTAATGCTATCGAGAAGGCACTGGTATAGTCCAAGCTACCGCGCACACGTCTCACTAGATTTTGGTTTGATCGCATATGCCTCTTCAGGACGATTAGGAGGCTGCCTATTGCAGATGAGGATGATAGATGGAAAGCCAACGTTTCGTCCAATAGCATTAGCTAGCAGAATATTGTCGCCCTGCGAAAGGTCGCACACTACGATAGAACAGGAAACGATGGCAGTGGTCTGGGCTATCTCCAAGTGCAATTACTGTTTCAAGTCAACACAACAGTGTATTTTGATCACCAAGCTATAACGTTGTTGCCCACTTGTAAGTTAATGCTTTCCAGGTTGTCATGATGGATTTGGGCACTCCAAAGATAAAATTTTAAAATCGTGAATGTAAGCGGAAAGGAGACTACAGTAGCGGATGCTGCATCGAGAAATCCAGAAGAGTAAAATCCAGAAACAGCTGTGGATGAATCTTGTTTATCAGGTAAACAAGAGATACTACCTGGAATTTTTCCGGAGGAAAGCTGTACTGCAAGAACAAGACGACCGTTGGTCAAAGATAGTCAGTCACTGCAACACCAACAAGAGCACTGACTGCACAAGTTATATAAGGTCGAAAACCAAGTGTTATTCTATGTAGTAGTGAGAATGTACAAGATTACAGTAAGAAAAACAACTCATTTGGTATTCTCACATGTTTGGGGCTATTTTGGTGTACGCAAGTGTGAAGATAATAATAGAACATATTGTTACTTACCCGATATCACAAGGAAAGTGTTGAAAGAAATCATATCTCGTCAAATATGTCGGAAAACTAAACCGAATAATCGAGGGAATATGGGACCTTAGCACGCCATAATGCTGGGCAAGTCCCTGGCCGTCGCATGTATGAACGTCCGTAGGTCAATACCCAAGGCCAGAAGTAGATGTAGGTACATTAAAGTGTACCTGTTGAGAACAGCAACTTTTGTTCGTATCCTGAAAATATTGTTCGACGACTTCGAGCCATGAATTGGGAACCACATGCTGTACTTGCTAGGAGGCATTCATTCACAAGAGCACGTATCAAGCAGGTACTAACGTACAGGTACCTACCAGAAGGGAACCTAGTTGAGAGAGTATTCCGGGAATTAAATAGATCTATGCGCACGTACTGCCACAGTAGGCAGGAAAAATTGATTGACTACTTGGCAGACTTCGAAGAAATTGTGAACCATTTATCTCGTAGTACGACAACCCAGTTCACAACAGGCGAAGCTGATGTTCTGGCGAGAGGAGAGGAGTGAGCGGGTGCAAATGATTCCCAGGATACCACTTGAGAGTCCTAGGTGGGAGGAGAAAATGAGACAATCATTAGTCAATCTATCTGAAAAAGTTCAAGTTCGGAAACAGGCATATGATAATAGGAGAAAGCAGATACAAACATGTAACGTGGGTAAGCAAGTAATCTTTCGGACTCATTTGAAATCTTAACTGTTCAGGAGAAGAAATAAGAAATGGCAACTATTATGTGTTGGTAAATTTGTAATACTAAAAATTCCACAACCTAGAGCTTACTTATTTTGCTATCCACGGAAGGACCAGATAAAGGGGGCGGGGTTGCACTCACATCAGGAAATAAAGCGATAATTTCTCCCGGGGAAATGAATCTCAGAGGAAGTGTGAATATGAAGATATTTTAGTGTAAACAGTAGATTTTAGTAGATGTTTTATGTATGTTTTCTTAACAATACATAAGTTTATTATTGTATCCTTAACAATTAAGAAAACCTAAGGATAATTTCTGATTTTAGTGCATTTATATGAAATATGTACTAATACTGATTAATTTTTCTACAGTCTGTAATAGTCATATGTTTAATTTTACTTAGCGATTAAAGATTTCTGTGTATAGTGTTAAGTTTATATTTCTGAGCAAGGATCACCAGATTAGCTATACTCAGCAATGGTCTGTGAAACAACTTCAGTTTCATGGATTCTAGACAACACGTAACTGAAGCGTAACTTTTGTGCCACAAGTGTCGCGTGTAGTTAACTGTTTTCACTGCTGTGAATCATTAAATTTTGTTAGTATGACAGCTGGTAAGGGATTTAGAGCGGAGACTGTTGGCTGAGATCTTGCACTGATTGTATTTATACATATTCGAGCCTTCAGCTCTTACAGTAAATGATAATGCCCAATAAAATTATCCGATTCGGAATATGTAATTAAACATAAATGGAAGATAGGAGAGAAAATTTTTTTTTAAACATTTGTACCATAATATTCAATATTGAGGATGGACATCATGATGCAGACCTCTGTGGACTTCTAGTGAAGTTGTGGCAGTGACTGTAGTGACGATGTGAACCTTCTGTTCAAATACAAAGTGGCATAAACTAAAAGAAAGCCCAAGTGATGGGAACGCAAGAACTGTGAATATGCCAGTCGAATGCCGAGGACCTTGGATGTAGTGTTTACTGTTGTGATTAGTGAACGGGTGAGAGTATACCGTAGAATCCGTAAACAATCTGTGACACCTATGCTGGTGCACATAATCAGGTAATGACTGTGTAAAACGTGAACCGACTTTTATTATCATTTGTAAGTTACATTTCCGAGTCAGAAGATTCGAATGGGCAACAATGTCACACGTGTAGACAAATCCGTTCCTTTTCAGGAACTGACGCTTTGATTTTACCTAATACAAGTTTGTTGGTTTCATGTAACCGGTCCCACAACATTCCGAGATTTGGTGATCAACCCATTTCTTATTTCGTTCCATTAGCTTCTCCACCAAGAAGGGCTTCCTTTCTTCTGCCCTTTAGACCCTCGAGATCTTTACATCCCCTTCTCCACCGTTGTGCAATTTCGCCAACGGTGCCTCGAAGTCCCTCCGATGAGTTCAAGAATCGCATTTTGAACTTTATTAATTATACCCAACTCTCGCAGTAAACATGAATGGACAATTACGAATGCCATAAAACTTATCTGAATATGGAAAGGACGATTATAGTAATGTAATACCGATATGTTTGTGGCTGTGATTTCAAAGTTAACAACTCTTTCATTTTAAAAGCCACGTCGGTTATCAATCATACCGAGTCGGTTATCAATCATTTAAACTTATCAACTAAATATCTCGTAAATTCGTATGGTGGTGACTGGTTTGGAGTCGGACCAGCATAAGGTTTACGGGACTTTCACGGGGTTTTCCTCGGTTTTCCATTGAGACTAGCGCAAATGGGGAGATCTTAAACTTCCATAGCGAAACAGGATGTTCTATTGCACCCGAACCTTCGGTATAGTTAACTTACTAAGCAGTAGCTTTTTGTCTTACGCTACTTTTACTGATTGTATCAGCTGCTGTTGTGTTCTTCGCAACATTTGATACTGAGTGCATTGATTTTCCTGTATAGTCAATCTTACTGAGCGGTAGCTTCTCTGCTGTTATCGTGTTCTTCGCAGAATCTGATACAGAGTTCACTACTTGCTTGTCGTCAATCGTTCTTAATATATTTCTTTGCCACGTATTTGTGTCAGCGAAAGAAGTAACTGCGAGCATAAACTCTGCGCAGGTGATGCTACCCCTTGCCGATATAGCGTCCTTGTCACTTTATTAACAATACCTTTCACAATGGTCTGAGATAGTGGAATAGAAACAGGTGTTGTTGGTTCGGTTCTAATTGTATTGTTGCACAGCAGCCATTCCGGAGTCAGAGTATTAAGTTTATTTAAGCGTTAAGGAGTAATATCTTGTGAACAGAGACACGAAAGCGATAGTTTTGTTAAAGAGAGCCATCGTGTGGAAATAAATATTTATTCAAACGTGAGGAATTTCATCATTTTAACAACTTTGTAAAATTTGTGCTTAGAGCTTACATATACGCATTATTCGACATTCGTCACAGCGGCTTTATGAGTGTTACTTCGAGACGACTACATTCATACATCCCAGAGAGTGCTACGAGTGTAGGTGGTCAAGCGTGTGTAATGTCGAAAATAAACTTAAATAATCTGTCAGGAGAGTGGCGGGCAAAATCAGCGGTGGGAAGTGCTGAGGGTACAGCTTCGTATCGCTAACATTAGATTGTTACTGCGACTGTGCGAACCTACATCAGACAAGAAAAATCATTAAACATAGGCATAGCTGGACAGTCCTGGAATCTTAGATTCGTTTAAAGGCGCTCTTACTTAAGGAGAAAAACTTCTTTGAAGCACATTAACCTTTAACTTAACATTCAAGTAACATTCGTTCGAACTTTAACTTTCCAAATTTAATATTCACTGAAATAAATAGCATTTTGAATTTTTCTGCCTTTTACTTTTCTGTCGCCATACAGTATTCGAGATTAAAAGAGCTTTGGCTACATAGGATACGGTATAACATTCCATCGGAATTTCTAAAATAACTGGGAAAAGTGGCAACAAAACGAATATTGACGCTGGTGTGTATAATGTTTGAGACTGGCGATACACCACCTGACTTTCGCGGGAAAAAAAACATCATAAAAACAATTCTAAAGATTACAAGATTAGACAAGTTACCACCCAATCAGCTCAACAGCTCTTGCATTTAAAGTGCTGAAATGAGTAATATACAGAAGAATGGAAAAAGAAAATTGAGAGTCTATTAGAGGACGATTAGTGTGGCTTTAGGAAAGGTAAAGAGAGGCAGTCGACCTGGAATAAATGTTCAACACTGTCAAATGGTACAAGGTGTTCGAAAAGACGAGCAAAATAATAGTAAGCCGTAGGGAAAGACGGGTAATGTACAATACAGATGTCCAAGAACCAAGATTAAACAATAAGACTGAAAAACCACGAACGAAGTGCTCCGATTAAAAGGACTGTAAGACAGGGACGTACTTTCCCGCCCTTGTTCAATCTATACATCGAATAAGCAATGACGTATATAAAAGAATGGCTCAAGAGTAGGATTAAAAGTCGAGGTGAAAGGATATCAATGATAAAATTCGCTGAAGTTATCGCTGTCCTCCGTGAAGATGAGATGAAGAAGACTTACAGTATCTGTTTAATGGAATGAGTCTAAGGAGAACAGACAATGGATTGAGAATAAATTGAAGAAAGACGAAAATAATGAGAGTTAGTAGAAGTAAGAACAGCGAGAAACTTGATATCAGAACGGGCGATCATGAAATAGTCAGCCATATAACCGATGATGGACGGAGCAAGGAGAACATAAAAGTATATCTAGCCCTGGCGAAATGGGGACTGCTGACCAAGAGAATTATACTAGTATCAAATATAGGTCTTAATATCAGAAAGAAATTTCTGAGAATGTGGCTTTGGAGCACAGCAGTGAAACATTGACTGTGGGAAACGGGAACAGAATAGAATACAGAATAGAATCGGAGCATTTGAGGTTTGGGGCTACAAATGATTGATGGAAATTTGGTGGACAAATAAGGTAACGAATTAGGAGGTTCTTGGCGGAATCGGCGAGGAAAGGAGCTAATAGAAAACATTGACAAGAAGAAGGGATAGTGTAACAGAACATCTGGTAAGATATCAGAGAATAACTTCCATGGCACTACAGGGAGCTTTAAAGGGTAGAAACTGTAGAGGAAGACCGAGATTGGAATGCATTCAGGTAATAATTGAGGAGTTAGGCTGTAATTCCTACTCTGAGATGAAAAGGTTGGCACAGGAAACAACCACACATGTGAATCCCACTCGACCCAAAACTTTGCTACGGAGTCTTGAACACTTTATTTATAGAATCTGTTCCATTACGATTTCTGATACATGAACGTTGACACATCATGGTAGCGCATCCAGTACTTCATATCGTCTCCCCACAAGCGACTGTTCGAACGGATGTCTGTCATTTACAGCTGTTAGTTCAAGCTGCCACTGTTGATGCTGCACTGAAGTCGCTTATGTGTCAGGAACAAAACGAATGCAGGAAACTTTTGGACTGAGACTGTATGCAGGAGAACTATGGGAACGTTTGGAAAGTAGGGGAGATGTAGTGGCGGAAACAAAGCTGTGAGGACGGTTTATGGGTAGCGGTTAGTCAGCACAATTGCAATAAAGCTTTAACTCGCGAAAAGCAAAGGTTTCTCGTTCGAGAGCCGGCAGGACTCACAGGTTAACTCAGCTATGAAAAAGCAAACTTGAAGCTTGTTCCCAATAAACGAAGGAGGCATTGAGTTATGTAGTTGCATAGAAACTAACTGCCATGCGCTCCCGGAGCATCCGCACTCAAACGAATATCAGTGGATAATTAACTAAAGAGCCCATGAAGAACCTTTCATTTCAGTAATCGATGAATATATTAGCAAGATGAGTCTGGTAATTTGCGATTCCCGGTCATGATGCATGTTTCCTCAACAAGGATTTGCCTTAAAGTTACTGCCAAAAAAGAGAACTAACTTCTTCCGCCCTCTGGATGTACAGGGTGGTCCATTGATCGTGACCGGGCCAAATATCTCACGAAATAAGCGTCAAGCGAAAAAACTACAAAGAACGAACCTTGTCTAGCTTGAAGGGGGAAACCAAATGGCGCTATGGTTGGTCCGCTGGATGGCGATGCCATAGGTCAAACGAATATCAACTGCGTTTTTTTAAATAAGAACCACCATTTTTTATTACATATTCGTGTAGTACGGAAAGAAACATGAATCTTTTAGTTGGACCACTTTTTTTCACTTTCTGATAGATGGTGCTGGAATAGTCACAAAGATATGGCTGACAATTTTAGACGAACAGTTGGTAACAGGTAGGTTTTTTAATCTAAAATACAGAACGTAGATACGTTTGAACATTTTATTTCGGTTGTTCCAATGTGATATATGTACCTTTGTGAACTTACCATTTCTGAGAACGCATGCTGTTACAGCGTGATTACCTGTAAATACCACATTCATGCGATAAATGCCCAAAATGATGTCCGTCAACCTTAATGCATTTGGCAATACGTGTAACGACATTCTTCTCAACAGCGAGTAGTTCGACTTCCGTAATGTTCTTACATGCATTGACAATGCGCTGACACATATTGTCAGATGTTGTCGGTGGATCACGATAGCAAATATCCTTCAGCTTTCCACACAGAAAGAAAGCCGGGGACGTCAGATCCGGTGAACTTGCGGGCCATGCATGGTATGGTGCTTCGACGACCAATCCACCTGTCATGAAATATGCTTTTCAGTACCGCTTCAACCGCACGCGAGCTATGTGCCGGACATCCATCATGTTGGAAGTACATCGCCATTGTGTTATGCAGTGAAACATCTTGTAGTAACCTTGGGAGAACGTTACGTAGGAAATCAGCATACGTTGTACCATTTAGATTGCCATTCATAAAATGGGGCCAATTATCCTTCCCCCCATAATTCCGGACCATACATTAACCCGCCAAGGTCGCTGATGTTCCACTTGTTGCAGCCATCGTGGATTTTCCGTTGCCCAAAAGTGAATATTATGTCGGTTTTCGTTACCTCTGTTGGGGCATGGCTCTTCGTCGCTAAATACAACGCGTGCAAAATATCTGTCATCGTCACGTAATTTCTCTTGTGCCTAGTGGCAGAACTGTGCACGACGTTCAAAGTCGTCGCCATGCAATTCCTGGTGCATAGAAATACGGTACGGGTGCAATCGACGTTGATGTAGTATTCTCAACACCGACGTTTTTGAGATTCCCGATTCTCGCGCAATTTGTCTTCTGCTGATGTGCGGACATGCCGCGACAGCAGCTAAAACACCTACTTGCGCATCATCGTTTGTTGCAGGTCGTGGCTGAGGTTTCGCATGTGGCTGAACACTTCCTGTTTCCTTAAATAACGTAACCATCGGGCTAATGGTCCGGACAGTTGCATGATATCGTCCAGGATACCGAGCAGCACACATAGCACACGCCCGTTGGGTATTTTGATCACAATAGCCATACATCAACACGATATCGACCTTTTCCGCAATTGGTAAACGGTTCATTTTAACACGAGTAATGTATCACGAAGCAAATACCATCCGCACTGGTGGAATGTTACGTGATACCACGTACTTGTACGTTTGTGACTATTACAGCGCCATCTATCACAAAGAGAAAAAATGGTCCAACTAAAAAATTCATATTTCTTTACGTACTACACGAATATGTAATAAAAATGGGGGTTCCTATTTTTAAAAAAGCTCAGTTGATATCCGTTTGACCTATGGCAGCGTGATCTCGTTTCCACCTTCAAGCTAGACGAGCTCTTTGTAGTTTTTTCGTTTGATGCTTATTTCGTGAGATGTTTTGCCCGGTCACTATCAATAGACCACCCTGTATACGGGCTGTCTTTCAGGAGTCGTCAGCTGCATTTTGTCTGGTATTCCTGCAGTATCTGTAGTTTCCTTTTTTCTGTGTGTAGCTGCAGTCAGCCCAAGAAAATACTGCTCATCATGTCCTTCATGCGACGCCCAATGACGACAATTTGTTTCCAGCTGCAACTTGAGAAAGATGACATTTAATGCTGAGTTTTACACGCCCATTCGATCGAACGGCCCCAAATTAGTGCAGTGCGATAATTATTTATCGATATGAATTAACAGGGACAGTAAAACACAAAGAATAGCCAGTACTTCGGCAGCAACTGAACTGCTCGTTGCTACATAGCGGTAGCAGTCAGCGCGGGCCTGGTCGGTGCTGTAGTTTCAGGAATGTTGGTTACTCTTCACCTCTGTTAATTCACGACGATGAATCAAATGTCGCACTAGACTCATTTAGGATCGCTTTGTCGAACAGGAAAATTCAGCTTTAAGGATCATTTTGTTCACAACAAGAAACAAACAGACGCTTTCCGCTGACAATGGACGTCGCACGAAAGACGTAATGCGGAGTAAGTTTGTGTGTTTAGGCTAACTCCAGCTACACACCGCAATAAAGAAATTGCAGATATCTTCAGAAACGCCAGAGAAAATGGGCCTGACTACTCTTAGGAAATATACCCTGTATATACGCCGTGGGGTTATAATGAAAGTGCTTCTTCTCCAACTATCGTATACCCGCGAAACTTCATACATATTCTAATGCGTTATAGGGGAAACGATTTATGCTCAGAAAATTAGTTCCAGTTTCGGCCATCAGGTCCAACTCTCGCGGCGTATATAGGCCTACAAGAAAGACGTATTGAAATGTTTTCATATGATATGGATTAGGAAAGAAGCATGGACAGACAAAGTGAGATAGGTATTTTTGCATCCCTCCAGGAAGGTGGCGCGTGGGTATGCACGCCGAATGAAGGAAGCGAGTAGGAGCAGCAGAGGTAAAGCACTTCGGTACTGCGTGTAAGGTCGGCCGTTGTGGCCGAGTGGTTCTAGGCGCTACAGTCTGGAGCCGCGTGACCGTTAGGGTCGCAGGTTCGAATCCTGCCTCGGGCATGGATGTGTATGATGTCCTTAGGTTAGTTAGGTTTAAGTAGTTCTAACTTCTATTGGACTGATGACCTCAGCCGTTAAGTCCCATAGTGCTCAGAGCCATTTGAACCATTTGAACTGGGTGTAAATTTAAAGATGGGTAGGCCTACTATATGCAAAAACAAGTCAATAAGTGGTTACAAAACTTTGCAATGATGAGCACGTAGGTGCGAAGCCTTATTTCCGTCGTAAATAGTACAAAGTCTCAATAGCAAGCCAACACATTCTGAAGTTGAAGCGATGTTTCAGGCCGTATGCTCTTGATGAAATGTGCAGAACGCAGAGCAGCGCTCGTTGAGCTCCACAGCGTCGGCTAGAGGGCGCTGTGGTCGGCGTAGTTCGTCCGCTCTCGTAGAGCCAACCTACGAGCGTGCACCTACACTGTGGCATCGCAACTATCAATACCACAGGCATAACGTAAATTTTGTTATTAGCCACCACTTAGACAGTTTGTTCAATATGACCACCGGAGATCTCCATCAGAAGCGGCATTCATAAAACGACGTTATCAACTGTTGTCTGCAGCAGTTCCGATAGAATCCGTGGAAAGAGTTTCTGTACTGGTCTATATATCAGGTAGAGATCGAACCTGTCGCTCATAAAACCGATCTTTTAGCTATCCAAAGACCCAAAAGTCACCTAGTTTCACCTCGTTATCTTTCAGGACATGCATCTAGAAAACCTCTGGAGGTAACACGTTTGTGCAAGGTGTATTAAGGAGATACTTCACCGGGGAGGGTGGGGGGGGGGGGGGGAGGGGACATGAGGTACTGCGGCATGTTGTCTGAAAACAGTAATTTCCATACAGCTACGCTCTTCCAAAGCGCAAATCACATGCTGTACAAGGGGGTGTCGATAAGGTGCAGACGTCACCAGTACACCCTTACAGGCCCTCTAGGCGTAATCACTGCAAACAAAAACAGACCGGGAACAATGATGCTTGTGGATCCACAATCCACATTCACATATGGCGAGTGTAGTGGTTCTTCGTGGACAACACGTGGTTTAACGGTGCCCCAAATGTGGCAGTCCTGTGTATTAACCATCTACTGAAAAATGTGCCTCGTCACTTTATAGAATATTGCCCGGCCACATATCAGCCACACGTCATCAACTTCGATTAGTGACAGAACTCGAAGAGAAAATTCAGAACGTTGCTGCAGATCATGAGGTTTCAGCTGCTGCACCCTCTGGATCTTGTAGGGGTACCAGTTAAAAATTGACCGCAGAACATTCCGTACTATTGACCATGGGATTGAAAATTCATATGGCACCGCACGAACCGTGGCACTAGCCAGGGGAACGTGCAGCATGGCCAGTTACAACAATAGCAACCACGTCAATAACTTCCACCGGGGTAGGTCGCCTTTCTCTTCCAGATACCATACCGATCTCTCTCCAACTAAGAACATTTGGAGAAATTACGGGCAGGTTTCTCTAATGAACTGGCGATTCTGACCATCTAACACGCCAGTTGGACAGAATTTCCACGATATCCCTCAAGAGGTCATTCAACAACATAATCAGTGCCCATTCGAATAACTGCTTTTTAAAGGCCAGAAGTGGACCAAAGGATTACGTACTTGCTCAATTTGTGGAGCTCTTTCTCCCGAACGAATCATCCATTTTTTTATGAAAATGTAATAACACGTTTTTCTGTACATGTACGTCATATATGCGGATTTCCGTCCCATTCGGATAATTCCTTCGTGGTGCGTCGTCGTTTTTTTTCTATTAGAGTGTATATCGTCCCAGTTCAACAATTGGAATTTTGTCAAATATTATCTCATTTATGAATCTTGGAATTACGCTAGTGACAACTGTCTATTCCTAAATAGTGTTTGATTAGCAGCTTGCGCTTCGGTAACGTTTAGACCTGTTTATCTTCAGTGATCAAGTGCACGTAGATGCAGAGTTATAGACAAAGGACGATGACCGGGCACATTTGTTTCTTTTGAAATTACTTTTATGCGGTTTTAGCCACTCAAGCTTTTCTTGCAGCTTTCCTGCGCTTCTCAATAGGAAAGCCTAGGAGTGAAACTCCTGTTGGTCGTTTTGACTTATGACCAAGGAGGATTGTACAGAAGTTCCATCGTTTGATTCTCGAACGGCCTCCAGTATGGAGCCCACAAAGCAGAGGTACCTCGCGTCCACAAGCAATTGGAAGAGTTGAAAACAAAGTCGCCAGGTCCAGATGTAATCCCATTAAGATTATGAAGAGAGTACCGTGGACACTGATCCCCTACCTACCTTGCAATTATAACAATTCTTTGGCCAAGAGCAACGATTCAAGCGACTGGAAATCAGCGCCGGTGTAGTTAGTGTAAGGGTAAAAGAACAGAGCTGCAAAATTATAGACCGATATCCTTACACCGTTTGTTGTATAATTCTTGAGCATATTCTAAGATCGAACATAAGCAAATATCCTTGAGACAGAAAAGCTTCCGTCCACATACCTTCACGGATAGAGAAAGCAACGTTCGTGCGAAACTCGACTTGTCATTTCGTCGCACGACAACCTGCGAACGATGCATGATGGGCAGACTGAATCCATATTACTAGATTTCCAGGAAGCATTTGAAACGGCTTTCCACTGCAGCTTCAGTGTTAGGTTCTCAGATAAGTGAGTGGTTCTAAGACTTTCTAAGTAACAGAACCCCGTACGTCATCGTGAACGGCTGGTGTTCATTAGGAGCGCCCCGGAGAGCTGTGATAGTACCGATCTTGGTCTCTATATCGATCTGACGGATATAGTGAACAACAGTTTTAGGCTATTTTCTGATGATGTGGTACACTCGAAACTGTTGCTTTAAGCGACTGTAGAATGACTTAGACAGAGTGTCTGCGGTGCGATAAATGGCACGTTGCTCCGTATGTACAAAAATTCAGTTAATAAGGATGATGGGGTAAAAAGTTCCTATGATGTTCGAATACTGTGTTAGTGGTGTACCGCTTGACACAGGAACGTCGATTAAATACCTCGGCGTAATGTTACAAAATCATATGAAATGGAAGGAGCAAGTAAGGTCCGCACTAGGGATGGCAAATGTACAACGTCGTTTTGTAGGTAGATATCTAGAAATTGTGACTGATCTATAAGGGATACATCGTATAAGACGCTGGAGTTGGGGATCCTCACCAGGTCGGATTAAAGGAAGACGTTGAAGACATTTAGAGGCGTGCTGATATACAGGGTGAAGCGAAATTCGCGCACTCGGGCTTCGCAGCGCGACTCCTCATATGCCAGCGATAAAAAAAATGTCTCTCACAAAATTTCGTCCAGCGAGTACTTCCGGCAGAAAAAGGACTTTAAAGTGTGGGAATCTGGCAACACTGTAATCACATGTATGGTAACTACCTCTGTCAGCACATATCACTTGGGCTGGGTCGTTGGTGCTGTGGGTAGGGCTTTGGGTTAGCATACAAGAGGTCGCAGTTTCGATCTTGAGTTGGGGCTTTTTTTTTTTTTTTTTTTTTTTTTTTTTTTTTTTTTTTTTTTTTTGCTAATTTCATTCTGACATTTCATACTGTAATATACACCGTTTCTTAGGTCACATGCATCCTACATTTACAGCATTTTGTAATGCTGAGGATAAGAAATACGTGGTTAGACAAATAAGAAATAGACATTTTAACCAAATGACCTGTCATAGGACAGAATATCTTCAAAAACAGTATCATTTTAGAGATGCTAAAGATGATAACACAGCACAGTGACACAATATCTACTTATCATTTATACTACATGTAATATGACTGCTCAGATGTCGCACATTAGCAACCAGTGACAGTAATAATGTCCGTATTAATGACCGCATGACCTTCACAACAGAATACGTTGTCCTCAGAACAACAGAAGCTCAAAGCGACTGCCCTGCACGTCCAAACAATGCGGAATACGCCGAATGATACAGCTCTGGACCCCTCGCAGAAATAAGAGCAGCAGGAACTCGAGCTACCAATTCTTCCACATTCGTCAGATGAGTGGGGTACACGTGCTTCTTCAGGTGTCCCCAGGTTATTTATGACAGGCGAACGCGGTGGCTATACAGCTGCACCTCCACGTCCAAGTCATTTCCCTGCGAATGTTCTGCCCAAATATTGTTGCACATTAATTCTAAAGTGTGGAGGTGCACCATCATGTTCGAACTAAATTCTCTGCCGAACAATTAGTGGAACATTTTCCAGCGAGTAGAAAGGGATTCTCTCAAATCTGACCAATCTTCCGTTTCTACGGTTGTAGTATGGAAGTGCAAATGTTTTCTAGAGGACCCGCTGCAATCGCTGTTGACGATTAAGATGCCAGATACTGTACTGCTTGGACTACATTAACCAAACAAAAACATATGCTTCAACCCAGGATCGAACCATCGACCTCTTGCATGCTAACCCAAAACTGTATCCGCTGCACCAACTATACGACAGAAACTATACGGGCTGACAAAGGTAGTTACCATACATGTGGTCACATTGTTGCCAGATTGCCACTCTTTAACGTCCTTTTTCTGCTGGATGCACTTGTCGGACGAATTTTTATGACAGACATTTTTTTATCGCTGTCATGTGAGGAGTCGCGCTGCGAAGTCAGAGTGCGCGAATTTCGCTTCACCCTGTATTCGTTACCGGTAGATTCGGTCAGCACGTGAGAATTACAGCGATGCTTCGTAAACTCAGATGTTAATCCCCAGAGAAAAGACGGCGTTCTTTTCGCGAAACACTAACAAGAAAATTTAGAGAACGGCATTTGCGGCTGAGTGTAGAACGATTTTACTGCCGCCAACGTACATTTCATGTACAGAAGAGGAATTAGAGCTCATACAGAGACAAACAGACAGCCGCTTTCCCTCGATCCATTTGCAAGTGTAACAAGAAAGGCTGACTAGCAGTGGTACGAGGTATCCATCGCCTAAACCGTATGGTGACTTCTGGGGTATGTATGCAGATGAGAATGCAGTTATAGATGAAGACTGCTAGCAAATCGAGGGTTTTCTAGCGAGCAGTGGATGGATGTCAGGAATCATTAGCAGAGAGAGGAAAAGAAACACGGGGAGAGATAACTTACTGTTTGGAGAACAAGGCATAACCATGATCTCACTCAATACTAAGTGGAAGTGGGCGGGACACGAAACAGGGTGAACTGATCGAGTAAGTTCTTTTCTGGTTTCTAAGGAATAAGGAAATAAACAGAGGACTACATAATGTATGGTGGATGAAAGAAATTACTAAATATGTTGGAGTGAGATGCGTAAGTATAACTGAAGATTTTACTACGTTCAGTTGTCTAAAAGAGGAATTTATCAGATGAGAGGGTGTATGATGTCGTACAGCAGTGATGATGATGACGAAAGGTTTCAGATGAGCTTCTCACATTTGATAAAGCAAACTAGTACAATGTTTAAGAGCTCTAAGTTACCTTAAGAGCTGAGCTAAAATCTGAGAATGTGAGGTGTTAGTGTTACGAGAGCACCGGAGTTGGCTGACATTTTACTAACCGGACACTGAAGACTTCCTCTCCCCTGTGTTTCCACAGTGGCGTGAGCTTCACAGGTTTTCTCGCAACAAAACCTTCTTCATCCCTGCTATACATGTTGCATCATATTCTGGCGCTGAAGAAACATCGGCGTGTAAAAGGTGATGTACGACGTCGTGACCGCTTCGGCATTTTTATACAATGGCAATAAAAAAAAATATTTCGCTTACTGAAGTGAATCAGCCGAAATTGAACTCCAGTTTTTACTCCATGAACTTTGGCCTTCGTTCCCGTGCTCAGTTGCGTTTTTGTTTAGTTACTTCTTTCAGATTAGGTTTTGTGATTGTCTCCCATGTTCCAAACCGAGTTCAAGCTTTATTACTGTTGCTACTCACTAAAAAAGTTTTTCCATTCTAGGGAGTGGTATGGCATACACCCAAAGCAGTATTGCTGTAACTGACTTTACCGTAATCGGAGTTTAGACGGTGACTATTGTGACAGAAATTTTTATAGAATTCTCAGCTACACATTATACATTAGAACTTGAAATTTTAAAGCGGTTGAAAGATTTAGTCGTGCGTCCGAACGCGTCTACCACGTTCATTATGTACTAGTCAGGCCAGTCTGTCGTTTACGACAGCTATACACGGCTAACGACCTGCTACGATTTCTCTGAAAGCGAGAGATTTTTATTTTGCATTTCTACCGACGACGTAACTAAATTATTAATTTACTGGAGAGTGGCAGCTACAACAGACGTCCACCATGTGCGACCCAGGACAGGTGGACGAGCGTGCCCTCCTGTTACTGAGGTCACAGCTGCCCACACCAGGACGTCATTACAGAGGGAGATGCAGAGACGTGTGCCGCTGCGACCCGGTTCCAATTATCAGCGGTGCTCGTTAAAAACAAATTCAGCGGACGAAAGAAATAACTAGAAAATGTTCGCTTTCAATGGTTGTAAGTGAACGACTGGAGCTCTGTGTCGAGTCCCGTTAGATAAACAGTTAAATGTCACGTACTGGTTCCCAAAGGTTATTGCCATAATAAATTACAGCTGGGTTCATCAAGTAACAAATCACACGAGCTCTTCTTCAAAGAGACTGAAAAAATTTTGCCGAGCGCCCTAATTTATTTCAGTTTTTAAAGTCAGCATCTCTCATTTTTACACCGATGAGTACCTTTCCATTTCAAAAAGCTTTTATTACTATTATTATCATTGTTGTTATTGTTATAACAGTTGCAACTATAATTTACATTTAATCTTACTCAGTGCTGTTTTTCCAAATGGCCTCATGTATGATAGCTATGGCACCAAAACCTGGTAGTTCAAAAAGTGTCATTACTGAGTTACAAGTTCCACACGTTATGAAACGTGTCTCTGATAAGATGAAAACCCCTTACCTCAATAGTGCGGCTGGTCCCGGCGGAGGTTCGAGTCCTCCCTCGGGCATGGGTGTGTGTGTTTGTCCTTAGGATAATTCAGGTTAAGTAGTGTGTAAGCTTATTGACTGATGACCTTAGCAGTTAAGTCCCATAAGATTTCACAGGCATTTTCTTTATCCTTACCTCAATAAAGATATGCTTATCTTTTCCACAGCAAAGAACAAATCCTCATACCGCGTAACATTCAAATCTTCACATGAAAAACCTCGTATCTGAGATGAAAGTTCCTGCTTTGAAATATACCATGCTTCTTTCATTTTTTGTGCAAATTTAATAACTTTTTAGAATTTGTTGGTGATACTTATAACACTCTGTGTATGACTTTTGAGTGCAGTGCAGTGCAATAAGCTATTAATTTGTAAAGTGATTACTTAGTGTGTACATAAGATTAAATAGGGCCGGCCGAAGTGGCCGTGCGGTTCTGGGCGCTGCAGTCTGGAACCGCGAGACCACTACGGTCGCAGGTTCGAATCCTGCCTCGGGCATGGATGTGTGTGATGTCCTTAGGTTAGTTAGGTTTAACTAGTTCTAAGTTCTAGGAGTCTAATGACCTCAGTAGTTGAGTCCCATAGTGCTCAAAGCCATTTGAACCATTTGATTAAATAGGTTATCCGGGAACGATAAATATAGAAATGATGAAGTATGCTATTTTCAGAAAGAAAACAGTCAAGCGCATGCCTATTAGAAAACTAAATTTACCAAATTACATTGTGTTACCTTAAATTTGAATCCTGTACTTTTCTCTCTCACTTACTGTCTATTATTGTACCAATGCTTAAATTTCATTTTGTAGATACTTCTCCGTACAGGTAGATAGTAGTATCATGGTATTGAAATGTTGCTTTTTGAATGACTAACGTAATATAACCCAAACGTTTAATTAGGGCTAAAATACATTAAGAAAAAAATTCTTTGTGTAAATAAAATTATAAAGTAAGCATAAGTTTCGTGATTTAATATAGGAATGTATTTTTTGGTGTTCCGATAAAGAATGTTCCACAGAAATGTTTATATATTGCTCTGTAAAGCAAGTTGTAGGCAGTCGCAATAATGTGTTTAGAACTATGTAATAGCAGGAGTTGTGAGCTCTCTCTCTCGTTTTGTATCGATGGCTATTTCACAAAAGAAAAGTGTCGCTCTCGTATCTGTAACTTTTGGTTAAATAATTACGCTAATTTAATTCCAATAGCCGTGTTTGAATTAAGAACCTACTTTCCTCCTCCATTAGTGCCATATTTCAATTTATTATGTTGCATTTTAGAACTTTTTCAGGCTGCAGCGAAGGAGAGTTGCCGTCGAATTGTTTGGTGCCCACAGCCGAAAGATACTAGTGTTCAATCGGCATTTATTTTATCAAACTTTAGTTTCAGCGTCCCTGAGATCACTTTTACCGTTCTCTTATATCAGTATACAGGCTCGGTAATTATGCAAACCGCTTAATTTTGAGATCGGTCACTTTGATCTAAAGAATATCGTCGGTCACCTTCTCGTCGGTATGATGGAAGTCTGATGCTGTATGGCGGGAAGCAATTTCATCACAAACTAAAAAAATTTTCTATACACCACTTTAGCATTTCAGAAGCTTTGCCACCAGCAGAAGTATAAATATAAAACTATTTCAGATTCTTTAAATATCGGTAATATTATACTACAGGTCTATAAAAATACACGCAGTGGCCGAGAAGCAACTAGTCCATAAATTTGACATTCATTTAGCGAATTTTATTGGGTTTTCTTGATATTGCAGAAGACTAAAATGCAAGTAAACAATTGTGAATCAAGGGGAAGTAGAATACTGAGAATGGCCCCTCAGTTATCTGACTTTCATGTTCAGAAGTTACAAGTATGCCACTATCATCTTTCTCGCCAGCGAACGAATCTTCAGTTCTTGTAATGGAATGTGAGTAATTCAGAATGCAGTTATATCATATCTGACACAGAATTTCCGAGCGGAACTTAAATATAGGTAATTCAGAAAGCAGTAATTTTATAATCAAAATATCCACAGGTGTACTGCCGGTCTACAGTGTCCAACGGGCACAATATTTCGGCGATTATACATGTGGTCGTCACAACCATACATTTGCTCGATTTACTCTTGATTAATCCAATTGATTGGGTTAATCAAGAGTAAATCGAGCAAATGTATAGTTGTGACGACCACGGTGATTTACTCTTGATTAACCCAATTGATTGGGTTAATCAAGAGTAAATCGAGCAAATGTATAGTTGTGACGACCACGGCGGACAGAGCCATCACACCGACGCCATCTCAGACGCCGTCGCAATCTGTTCCACCGCGCGACCGTGGCGCGGGACGCGGACGGCGGAGTGAGCGCGCCGCGGGCGGAGGGTATTTAAATCGGCCGCCGCCGCGACCGAACCCAGTTCCCCCTGAGCAGCCATAGTGTACGGATCTCCGTGCCGGCACGCTCACAGGAGCTCAGTCCGTCAGTTCACCTGATGATGGTGACATGTATGATCGCCGAAATATTGTACCCGTTGGACACTGTAGACCGGCAGTACACCCGTCGATATTTTGATTATCAAATACGCCGGAAGAAACTCAAGAATCACAGTAATTTTATAGATTCTGGAACAAGTTATGTGTCTACTAGAGCTGAGGAAACTGAAGGCTCACAACTAGTTGAATCGAAACTAACAAGAAAATAACGGATGAAAGGGTACCCCAAGAAGTCCTCAAAATAGTTAATACGTAAGAAACCAGTTAACACAAAAAATTAAAATTTACAGTCAGTTACAGCTTTTGAATGTGGTGGTATTAAGTAATCAGAATCTAAGGAAAAGCCATGATGCACAGGTAAACTCCCTGAATAATGCTGTGGAGCAATAACCAGTGACTGAAGGAAAATGAAATAACAAAAAAGTGTGCTAAAAAATAAAGCAGATCCATATGAAAGGAAAAGAAATGAAGCTACAATTTACAGAATGCAAATCAAAGAACATAAGAGTAATGTGAGTAACGAAAAAGAAAAAAAATGAAATAACAACTGGATGTAGGTAATGGGTCCACAGTGAGCATTGAAATTATGTTGTAAATCAAAGAACTAGACAATATTTTCTTCAGAATCGGAGGAGAATGGTAATCTAGTATTTCATATATATTTTTTGTCACCGTCGGGAATAATAGTGTGTATCAGTTGCAACCCTAGTTCACAGGAAAGAAGTGAAACGAAAAGCCGAAGTAGGAGAATCAATAAGAAAATGTGGTCTTCAGTATAATTAAAAGAACAAGTGATGTGTTACCCGCGTATTTTCTAAATTCACACTGCAAGGCTAAACTGTCACTCTGCCTCATAATCTAGGGACTCGGTCTGCTGGAATGTGGGCTATTGGTGATTTATTCTGACGGTCGGCTCTCCGTCTGAAAGGAGAGCCAATGGTGCACTTGCTACTGTGGCACTACAAATCGTTGTTATACTTTGGTGTCCTTATTTGAACTGCTTTATGTGCTGTATTAAATGCTCGGAAGAAGTGCGCCACTCTTGTATGGCAGTGAATCAGTCCACGCCATGGTTAGGTCAGGTTGTAGAGATTGATTCAGAAATGTTGTATACGGTGCTGGCAATAGCTCCGAAAGTATATCTGGCCAGTACGTCTTTAGCTGTGAGGTGTTCACTTGCACGATCCCCGTAATCGTGACTTGTAGGTGGAAGGTTGCCCCTGCTATGTCGCATGTAGTCCTATTGATTAATAAACCATTTCCCTTAAGTTCAGTTAGTGTGGTCTCCATGAGTTTCCCAGCTTGTAACAACTCGTCAGTATAACCATATCATCGTAAGTGGAGTATATCCAATACAAACATGTTCGGTGGAAGTGCAGTCTAGGTTGCACTAAATCCCTCGAACAGTTTAGTCCCTTTTTGCGTCGCTAAGAACAATTGCACCACGCATGTGCTATGGTGGGTTTGCAAAACTCTGGTCGGACACGCTGTGACCTTCTACCTTGGACAATGTTGTAACTCCTCCCCCATCATTACTGCACACACCATCATCTGACATTAATAATACCCTGCAGATCATCACCTACATGAATTTTCCAACAACTCCTGGCTTCGCTAGGTACTTGGGAACACTTAAATTGTGCATGTCTACACGTTACTTGGAATCGAATTCGATTATACAATCGCACTCGGTCAGTTTTCACTTCTACTAACACTATGTGGTAGTAGAAAGGTATATTTTGTCTACTGAGTTTCATAATTATGTTTAACTTAGACGGCAGCTCGCTCCTTGCTTTCTGTAACCCTGACAAGTGCTGCTCAGGCAGCAAAATGGCACTCGCTGTTAACGAAGGACGTGTTGACCAGGCACGTTCACCACCTATTGGACATGTGTGGATCGTTCGATTTATCAGATTGCATATCCCTATAAAACCATTAATATTGATTATAATCGTCACTGTTAATTCGGTTACATTAACACACAAGCTGAGTAGTAGGCAACATCGTAAGGATTGATCTGATGTTCGTTATTGTAAATCTGTTTATTTCTTTCCTAAAACGTCCCACTCTGTAATCTTCCCTAAAACACGTTGTTGGAATTGACTGAAGTTAGGGAAATGGATCAAATATGGAATAGTTTCGAGTATCAATAAAAGATGGGGTTGATAATCACAAAGAAAGACAGTTTATATGTATTTGAAAATTATGAGAGTATTAGGATATCCACATGAAATGAATACAAAGCTTTTATCATACGTACAGCATTCACAAAATATGGTAATTTAGTCTTACCAATCTCTCATTATATTTAATTAACGAAACGATCCCTAAACACACAGACAACAGAGCTACGAACGATAGTTGCAAGGATACTATCGTAAGCATAGCAAGCCTCCCGTTCGAGACGGATCTAATATGGTTAGAACAGGACAAAGACATTATGAACTAGTCGCACATACATATCCGAGGATGGTAGAACTCAATGGGTGATATTAAATCTCAAAAACTATCAAAATTAAACCAACTGGAGCTTCATCAGGGATGGCATTGGCAGATTACAGCCATGGTATCAGGCCAGCCAAAGTGGGTTAACAACCATAGTGGTAAACGAAACAGAATTCTGTACATATATCAGCTGCCGTTCTGCACGTAATTTCGCATATTACAAAAAGTGCAGGATAACTTGTAGGTTGTAATACTAGGTGGTCATAATTAAAGTGCAGCTACTCACAGAGCAGCGAATCTGGTAGATATTCTAATACCTTAATGTGAAACCGATTCACGCTGCAGAAAAATAGTTCTACTTTTGGCACCAGGTGCAAATCTGGCGCTTTTAATGTGAAAAATACGCATAGAAATATTTCGATATGTAATGGATTACGAAAGCGACGTGGGCAGAAAAGGTCAAACAAATGAGAAAGGCAAAATTTTGATTTTATATTAACCGCCGCTTACACAATTTGTTCACCGTGAACACTGCAACCGTCGACGAGATGGTGCATCCGTAAAATCACGTGATCAACAGATGCTCGTAGCAGTTAGAGCATAATTTGAGGAACGTGTTCCTGCATGCTGGCCTCCATATCAACAGAGACAGAACGTGTCCATGGTAAACGCGTTGTTTTACAAATCGTGATGTGTGTGTGTGTGTGTATGCGTGTGTGTATGTGTGTGTTTCGAGCTTATGGGTGCTCAACAGCGAGGTTATCAGTTCTCTTGCACTCATTAAAACAAATGAATGTGGATAAAATCTTTAACATTATTGCACACAGTGTGAAGGAAATCTATAAAACGACACCCATTCACTTGCTCCCAACTCACTCGCGTTAAGACACACAATCACTCCATCTCACACCCCTGCAGGCAACTGAGAATGGGTGGAAGATGTTACACCCGGGATTAAAATATTTATAAAACCATATAAGAGCTAAAAGAAAGACACGCAGAAATGTAGCTGGCTGATCACTTACAAAAAATATGGGTGATCCAAACACCCTGTTGACACATTGAAAACATCTCCCTAAAATTTTCGGCAACAAGTTGTACACATTACCGAACCTTAAAAGCGCACCACATTTGTGTGAACGTTGCTTAAAATACAGGGTTAGATCTGCTGGCAAATCGGCCGCTGACCTCTCGTCCTAAAGTAAAATACAGTCCAGTAAAATGTGGCGCACAGTGATCTGTACACCACACACTGGAGGGTCGTCGCTCCGGAGCAATAATCCATGAATCAAAGGGTTGTGGCCTATACGAAGACAAGTAAGAAGGACCTCATCCCGTCTTCGTGGCTGGAAGGAGGTACACCACGGCTGCGTAGTGGGCCTTACGATCTGTCACTTCCAGCCACTCGACTTCCGACTGACGCATGACTCTGTACCTCAACAGGGGATGGCACACTGAAATAACTGTGACAATCAGCTCATGCTTCCTTGGCTGCATTATCCGCCGTTTCATTCCCAACAATATTCATGTGTCTTGCCTGGTGCATAGCAAAAAGATATCTCCCTCCCCAGTAGCTGTATTTGGAGGAGGGCATCCTGGATATTCTGAAGTACACTACTGGCCATTAAAATTGGTACACCAAGAAGAAATGCAGATGATAAACGGGTATTCATTGGACAAATATATTATACTAGAACTGACATGTGATTACACTTTCACGCAATTTGGGTGCATAGATCCTGAGAAATCAGTACCCAGAACAACCACTTCTGGCCGTAATAACGGCCTTGATACTCCTGGGCATTAAGTCAAACAGAGCTTGGATGGCGCGTACAAGTAGAGGTTCCCATGCAGCTTCAACACGATACAACAGTTCATCAAGTGTAGTGACTGGCGTATTGTGACGAGCCAGTTGCTCGGCCACCATTGAGCACACGTTTCAATTGGTGAGGGATTTGGAGAATATGCTGGCCAGGGCAGCAATCGAACATTTTTTGTATCCAGAAAGGCCCGTACATGACCTGCAGCATTCGGTCATGCATTATCCCGCTGAAATGTAGTGTTTCGCAGGGATCGAATGAAGGGTAGAGCCACGGGTTGCAACACATCTGAAATGTAACGTCCACTGTGAAAGGTCTCTGTTGGATTCCTTTCATGTTAATTTCTTAAATCTGTTGTCATTTATGGCATACATTCCACTTCTAAATTTACTGTGGTGTTTCTGACTCTATCTGGGAGGACACTGAGCAGTGGAACGTGTTACTTTTACACATAATCAAGAATGATGAGTCACACTACTACACTTTAAAGCACAGCTTATATGATAAGATACTGTCATCCCCCTTCCCTTCTGTGTGAAAGAATGAATGAGCAAATGTATTTCTAGTTGCATGCTTGATGGTAGCAGACAAGCCTGTCTGCTAGAGAACAGTAGGACCAACGTCGGAACAGGTAGCTACGCTTTCTAAAAGCAAAGAGGTTTCTGTTCTTAGTATAGTCCTGTCCATCCCTTGTCATGTTGGTATTGGAAGCTGCCTCTCTGGTCACTTCCGTTTGTATCTGTGAAGCACTCTCGGTAGGGGCATAGGCCAGTCTGTCCACGGCGAGCATCTGAAGTGGTAAGATCACCGGCTAAGCGCGTCTCTGCTAAGTCCGTAGGACAATGGATTTCTTAAGTTCAGCCTATCTGAAAATTTAATCACCTTTATTTCAGGTTTAGATCTAAAATTTCTAATGTTATCTTAAATTGCAACGCAATGTAATTCGAGTGTGAAGTTCAGAATATCTTCCAGTAGTTGCTTTGTCACTTTTTTGTGAGTAAAGTGGAACCACATGTGGATGATCCGTGATTCTAACTAAGATCATCAATCTTAAAAGCGAATGTGCGTGAGATTATAATGTCTCGTCTTGACAATATTTCTCAATATAGCAACTTTTCTTTACGTTCAACCCACGTGGGGTGTACTTTGTGAGACCAGTACCACGTGCATATACAATTGTTTGACCCATCAGGTTAATAGTAAGACGATAGTAACCAGTTCGAAGTTTGTCTTTTGTAATTTGTGTTTCGATGTAATTTATTTTAATTATCAAAATTATTGGGGAGTTACACTCTTTGTGTAAACCAAGTTGACCACGTGAAGCATGTGGTGTAATCATCAAAGTAGCCCTCAGCTATTCTTTTCAGGAAGATTTCACAGAGAGTTAGTATGAATTTAGTATACCAGTGTGGGGTAATTTAATGATGGACAGGATTGTGCTACGAACGTGACTTCTTTGTGAGAAAATTGAATCGGTTGGTTGAGGTTAATTTCCTCTTGCATATGTTTCAACGTTCTTCGTGTGTTATTTTATGAATGCAGTGTTGTATGCAGTCTCCCAATCTTGGCTCCATATTTGATGTGTTCTGTAAGATTACAAACTCACATTTTCACAATCCTAAATAAGGCAACCGTTTAGTTATCAATCAAGTTTAATATGCTGAAATTTTAACGGAACAATGATCAATGTTAAAATAAATGTCCAAATATAAACTGATTTATTTCTTTTTATTTTAATTGTCTTTTTATACACTCCTGGAAATGGAAAAAAGAACACATTGACACCGGTGTGTCAGACCCACCATACTTGCTCCGGACACTGCGAGAGGGCTGTACAAGCAATGATCACACGCACGCCACAGCGGACACACCAGGAACCGCGGTGTTGGCCGTCGAATGGCGCTAGCTGCGCAGCATTTGTGCACCGCCGCCGTCAGTGTCAGCCAGTTTGCCGTGGCATACGGAGCTCCATCGCAGTCTTTAACACTGGTAGCATGCCGCGACTGCGTGGACGTGAACCGTATGTGCAGTTGACGGACTTTGAGCGAGGGCGTATAGTGGGCATGCGGGAGGCCGGGTGGACGTACCGCCGAATTGCTCAACACGTGGGGCGTGAGGTCTCCACAGTACATCGATGTTGTCGCCAGTGGTCGGCGGAAGGCGCACGTGCCCGTCGACCTGGGACCGGACCGCAGCGACGCACGGATGCACGCCAAGACCGTAGGATCCTACCCAGTGCCGTAGGGGACCGCACCGCCACTTCCCAGCAAATTAGGGACACTGTTGCTCCTGGGGTATGGGCGAGGACCATTCGCAACCGTCTCCATGAAGCTGGGCTACGGTCCCGCACACCGTTAGGCCGTCTTCCGCTCACGCCCCAATATCGTGCAGCCCGCCTCCAGTGGTGTCGCGACAGGCGTGAATGGAGGGACGAATGGAGACGTGTCGTCTTCAGCGATGAGAGTCGCTTCTGCCTTGGTGCCAATGATGGTCGTATGCGTGTTTGGCGCCGTGCAGGTGAGCGCCACAATCAGGACTGCATACGACCGAGGCACACAGGGCCAACACCCGGCATCATGGTGTGGGGAGCGATCTCCTACACTGGCCGTACACCACTGGTGATCGTCGAGGGGACACTGAATAGTGCACGGTACATCCAAACCGTCATCGAACCCATCGTTCTACCATTCCTAGACCGGCAAGGGAACTTGCTGTTCCAACAGGACAATGCACATCCGCATGTATCCCGTGCCACCCAACGTGCTCTAGAAGGTGTAAGTCAACTACCCTGGCCAGCAAGATCTCCGGATCTGTCCCCCATTGAGCATGTTTGGGACTGGATGAAGCGTCGTCTCACGCGGTCTGCACGTCCAGCACGAACGCTGGTCCAACTGAGGCGCCAGGTGGAAATGGCATGGCAAGCCGTTCCACAGGACTACATCCAGCATCTCTACGATCGTCTCCATGGGAGAATAGCAGCCTGCATTGCTGCGAAAGGTGGATATACACTGTACTAGTGCCGACATTGTGCATGCTCTGTTGCCTGTGTCTATGTGCCTGTGGTTCTGTCAGTGTGATCATGTGATGTATCTGACCCCAGGAATGTGTCAATAAAGTTTCCCCTTCCTGGGACAATGAATTCACGGTGTTCTTATTTCAATTTCCAGGAGTGTATATATATCACCGGTTATCGTAAGATGACTACTAAAAGATTATAATTAATATTAGTCTGGTTGGGAATTTGGTAAGCTAGACTGGATACCTGGGGAAACAGTTGCTCAGTAATGCAAGGTTAACTTCCCCAGATAGCTCACAGATTTTAACCCGCTTTTATTGTCTTAAATATCAGCACCGCTTTCAGAACAAATTAATGCATCAACATTACAACTGTTCAAAGTGCCGTCAATGCGAACAAGAGGTGATCGAGACGTGTAACCAACCTATGGCACCCCATACCTTGACGCCGGGTGATAACGCCAGTATGGCGATGACCAATACACGCTTCCAATCTGCGTTCACCGCGATGTCGCAAAACACGGATGTTACCATCATGATGCTGTAAACAGAAACTGGATTCATCCGAAAAAATGACGTTTTGCCATTCGTGCACCCAGGTTCGTTGTTGAGTACTCAATCGCAGGCGCTCCAGTCTGTGATGCAGCGTCAAGGGTAACCGCAGCCATGGTCTCCGGGCTGATTGTCCATGCTGCTGCAAACGTCGTCGAACTGTTCGTGCAGACGTTTGTTGTCTTGCAAACGTCCCCATCTGTTGACTCAGGGATCGAGACGTGGCTGCACGATCCGTTACAACCATGCGGATAAGATATCTGTCATCTCGACTGCTAGTCATACGAGGCCTTCGGGGTGCAGCAAGGTGTTCCGTATTACCCTCCTGAACCCACCGATTCCATATTCTGCTAACAGTCATTGGATCTCGACCAACGCGAGCAGCAATGCCGCGATACGATAAACCGCAGTCGCGATAGGCTACAATCCGACCTTTATAAAAGTCGGAAACGTGATGGTACGCATTTCTCCTCCTTACACGAGGCATCACAACAACGTTTCACCAGGCAACGCCGGTCAACTGTTGTTTGTGTGTGAGAAATCGGTAGGAAACTTTCCTCATGTCAGCATGTTGTAGGTGTCGCCAACGGCGCCACCCTTGTGTGAATGCTCTGAAAAGCTAATCATTTGCATACCACAGCATCTTCTTCCTGTCAGTTAAATTTCGCGTTTGTAACACGTCATCTTCGTGGTGCAGCAATTTCAGTCACCAGTAGTGTAGTTTGTGTGAGTAGTACAAGCGGTGTAGAGACTGGAGGGACGTCAGAGAAACGGAACAGACAAGAAATTTAGCACCTGGAGGAAATCGCATCGGCTTCAGTGCTGAAAACCGCGCATATAATTTCACGTAGATGACAGTAAAGACTCATGGCAGTCGGTCCTCAAGGACACGATCAGGGAAAATAACAAAGCAACCAAGGGAGTCGCCCCGTTTCGATCCATCCGTAAATACAGCTATGGTGTCGCGGATCTCAGCTAAACTGATGTACTAAGAATAATGCAAGAGTGCAGCTCTCCCGTACCGCAGAAAATCTAAAATTACTCCGTACTAACCAGGGTGGAAGAAGGTTAAAATCTTTGATTTGGGGTTGCTCCACCCTTTGTGACTACAGCACATGCTGCAAGCGGATCCCAAATAGCATTGTTGCTGGTGGACTGCCGGACAACACGCGCCCCAGAGGCAGACGAGCAACAGTGTGAAGTCAGGAACAAGAGGAACACTTCATAATGAGTTGCCGTTGGATTGTGTCAGTTCACCAGTCTCATCACAGAGAATCGATATGGGGCTGGTCCTATAAGAAACCGCGGCCCGCCTAATCTCCTCATGGTGGACACTGTCAATGATGTACAAATAAGAAGGCCTCTCCTATCCTCACACCGTGCATCCATAATTTAGCCGCGAACTCATGAAATCCCTATAAAACTGGAGCAGACGCGCCCTGTGCGCTCCCCAAGACCTGTGACTGAGACACTTTATTACCTTCAGCCCCGTCAGGGATCTGGTTTTCAGGTTCTCAGGTGTAGCAACCAACACATTCTGGAGTCAATAACGAGGCCAAAAACCTCACATAGTCTCTAAAATGTATAACGGTGTCTCTCGTATGAATTTAATGTAAATTAAAAATATGAAGACAACGATTAAAATTAACATAAATACTCACTCTTATCTGCAGAAAACTGAAAACTCCTCTTTGCAGCCCACTCTTCTAACCTACGCATAAGAAGCTGCAACTGAAGGGTCACTGTTGTGAAGTTTGGGGAAGAAGAGACAACAGCAAAATCCTCCACAAATATGGGGCACTGTAGAAGTCTCCGTACCGTAGACATGGTAATGTTTATGACTGTGGGAAAAGGAGGTAACATTGAGAACACTGCCCTGAGGAACACCATTCTCCTGCTCAAAACGATCCAACAGCACTTCTCAACTCGAAACCTAAGGGGAAAAAAAGGGCTTAGACAGAAAGGCCGGCATGAAAATGAGGAGGTGACGACGAAAGCCCCATTGTTGCACTAGAATACTGTTTTTCCAAGTAGAGACATACGCCTTACTGATATCAAAGAAAGTACCCAGGCAGAGGCTTACGTAGAGACATACGCCTTACTGATATCAAAGAAAGTACCCACGCAGAGGCTTACGTAGGAAAGCCTGCTGAATAGCCGCGTCTAGCAGGGTCAGGTTGTCGACAGTGGAAATCTCTGGAATCCACAGTAAGAGGGACTGAAGGTTGCCTAGTCCCTAACAACCTATCTAGAGAGGGTTAACCATGCACTCAATGTTTTCGATGTGATTGCGCCGTACCATGGGAATTAACAGACTTTCAACACGAAAAGATAGTTGCAGCTAGACTTATCGGACATTGCATTTCGAAAATCGTTAGGTAATTAAATGTTCCGAGATCCTCAGCGTCAAGAGAGTGCCGAGAAATCCAGATTTCAGGCATTACCCGCTCACTATGGACAGCGCATTAGCCGACGGCCTTCACTTACCGACCGAGAGCAGCGGCGTCTGTGTAGAGTTGTAGTGCTATCAGACATGCAACTCTGTGTGAAATTACCACAGAAATCGATGTGGGAACGTACGACGAACATATCTGTTAGAACGGTGAGATGAAATTTGGCATCAATGGGCTATGACAGCAGACGACCGATGCGAGTGCCATTGCTAACATCACGACAACCCCTACACCGACTCTCCTGGGCTCATGGTCACATCGGTTTCACCTAGACGACTGGAAAACCGTGGCCTAATTAGATAAGTCCTGATTTCAATATGTATGAGCTGATGGTAGGGTTCGAGTGTGCCGCAAATCCCAAGAAACCATGGACCCAAGTTCTGAGTTTTATCGGCACACACATTGCACACTTACATTTACATAATATATTGATTATTGTATCAATTAATTTGAGAGTCCACATTCATGGCTACAGGAATCACCTGTAAGTTACACGGTCTTTTTCTTTTGACATATTGTATGTTTGCATCTTGTGTTGGGAACGTTATAAAGCCTTCCTTGTGGACTACGGAAATTGGAAATTTGTGGTAAGTTCTTTGGGACCAAACTGCTGAGGTCATCGGTCCCTATGCTTACGCACTACTTAATCTAACTTAAGCTTACTTTCGGTAAAAACAACACACACACCTATGCCCGAGGGAGGACTCGAACCTCCGGCGGGAGGGGTCGGGCAATCCGTGACATGGCGCCTCAAACCACGCGGCCACTCTATGCAGCACTTTCACCTTTCTTCGATTTACTCTCAAATTATATTCCACACTTTCCATTCCATTCAGCAGATCATGTAATTCTTCTGCACTTTCACACAAGATAGGAATTTCATCAGCGAATCATATCGTTGACATCCTTTCACCTTGGATTTCAATTCCACTCATGAAACTTTGTTTTATTTTCATCATTGCTTCTTCGATGTACAGACTGAAAAGTAGGGGCGAAAGACTACATCCCTGTCTTACACCCTTTTTAATCCGAGCACTTCCTTCATGGTCGTTCACTCTTATTATTCCCTCTTGGCTCTTGTACATACTGTATTTCACTCGTCTCTCCCTTGTAGTTACCCCTGTTTTTCTCAGAATTTCGAACATGCTGTTCCATTTTACACCGTCGAACGCTTTTTGCTGTTCGACAAATCCTTTGTACGTGCCTTGAATTTTCTTTCGTCTTCATGGTCGTTCACTCTTATTATTCCCTCTTGGCTCTTGTACATACTGTATTTCACTCGTCTCTCCCTTGTAGTTACCCCTGTTTTTCTCAGAATTTCGAACATGCTGTTCCATTTTACACCGTCGAACGCTTTTTGCTGTTCGACAAATCCTTTGTACGTGCCTTGAATTTTCTTTCGTCTTATTCTATTATCAACCTCAACGTCAGAATTGCCTCCCTGGTGCCTTTATCCGTCGTGAAGACAAACTGATCGTCACCAAACACATCCTAAATTTTCTTTTGAGTTCTTCTGTATATTATTCTTTTAAGCACCTTGGATACGTGAGCTGTTAAGGTGATTGTGCGATAATTCTCGCACTTGTCGGCTCTTGCAGTCTTCGGAATTGTGTGGGTGATATTGCTCCGAAAGTAACATGGTACGTCGCCAGACTCATACATTCTACACACCAATGTGAATAGTCGTTTTATTACCACTTCACCCAGTTATTTTAGAAATTCAGATGCAATGTTATCCATCCCTTCTGCCTTATTTAATCTGAAGTACTTCAAAGCTCTCTTAAATTCTGATTCTAATAATGGATCCCGTATCTCTTCTACATCGACTCCTGTTTCTTCTTCTGTCACATCAGACAAGTCTTTCCCCTCGTAAAGTTCTTCAATGTACTCTTCCGCACCTTCTCATAACACGTTGATTACTGGCAAGTCGTGGAGTACCTGTGTACCCTACTCAAGTGTGGAGTTCCGCTAATAGTTTGGGTTAATATGGCTTGTACGCATATTTACGTAACTGCGCTTTTTCTCTCTCATGTGATACGTCTTCGCACAAGTGTTTCTGTTCAGCGTTAGAGTGACCGGACGAGTATACGATATTGCTGTCCAAGGTTAGCATATAGCTAACTTCGTCATTTCTTCCTTGCAAATAGCTAAAGATGTAATACCACTGGAACTACAGGTACCTAAGCTCACCCCTTGCTGAGCAGTTCAGCCTCGTGCAGGCTGATGCTTCGGCGACGTTTTACGTCTCTGCAAGAGATAAGCTGAAGAGATGTGGTATTTTCACAAGACTCTACAACCAGGAGAAGTGGCGAGTTCGTTAAATCGGACTATTCTAAATCATTCCGTCCTCTGTCAAATTCAAGTCAGCCAGCCGAATTGAGGTTCTCCGCGTTTCCGTAGATCGCTTAATACCGTTATCGTCATACTTGGGTTTAAAATGTGTAACTAGTTTCATTTACCACCATTCCACGCTTCGAACACGCGGTGCATCGATAACGACGTCATCGGAACTGGAAGTCATTTGTTAATCTTACACGCTTCCATCGATTTTGCATTAGTGATAGATGTATATGTCCCCAACCGGCAGCAGTCGTTGGTCAGCAGCGGCTCGCACAGATGTAGATCTATGATTTGTACGTATCAGGTTGTTTGTAGCTGCACTATGTCACACGAGTGTTATATTCCCATCCCACGGCTATTTTACATCGGACCTTATTATCCCACAGCAATAACAGTCTGTATGACCCACGATTTACCTGGTCCTGTAATCAATGTATTATTTGACTGTAATACAATGAATCCATTAAATTGTGATTCTTGTAAACATGAGAGACACTGAATTTATGGTCGTGGACGCATGTCTGGAGCGACAGAAATTATCAATAGATATGATCCGGCAGAGCGTCTGAATCTGCAGTGCCTACAGTTCGAGAAGTAGCTGTGCGTTCTTCACTCTCACCCTGTGTTGCCGTTTCGTCAAGCTCGCTCTTCATGGCAGTAATGATACTGACTTACCTCAGCGGGGCACTCCTGCATTTTCTTCTCACGTCTCTTGCGGCGATTGCGACGCTGGCCAGTCTGTTTGCGGTCTTGGACATCAGACGGTGGTATTTCTTCGGCCTCCTTTCTCTCCTTCATGCGCCAAAAACATGGCCATCTCCCATTCAGCATGGATGGCATACGTCTAACAGATAGAAAACTTTAGAACCGCGCCACTGCTACGGTCGCGGGTTCGAATCCTGCCTCGGCCATGGATGTGTGTGATGTCCTTAGGTTAGTTAGGTTTAACTAGTTCTATGTCCTAGGGGACTGATGTAAGATGTTAAGTCCCATAGTGCTCAAAGCCATTTGAAAACTTTAGACAATATATTTAGGTTGGTAATAGACTGTATAGTAACCAAGCAGCCCAGGACTGTGGCTATTAAACAATGTGAAATGAGGCGTTATAGACTTCTGTTTGAAAGTAATACATCTGACAAGGTCGAGGATCGAGAGACACACGAGTGAAAAACCGAGAGTATGTTTTTATGCGGCACACTTAATACAATAAGGGTTAGGGTAACACGACTGCTGTTAAGGCATGCACGAATAATGAAACACGCTCTTCAAAGGTAAAAAATGTGAACGTACTCATAGGTAAGAACATAAGAAGCAAATTATTGCCCGTGCAGCGTGTAGTACACAGGAAGATATAAAATTATCAACACATGAAGAAAGATGAAACAAATCAATAGACTTATTTGTGATGCTTCTCAGTTTACTAATCGGGATAGTACAGCACGTGTATACGTACAGCAACTACACAGCAACATACGCAGCAAACAAGAGAATTCGCCATTGAGAGCACACACACACACACACACACAAACACACACACACACACACACACACACATATATATATATATATATATATATATATATATATATATATATATATATATATATATAAATCTCTGTCTCCTCCCTAATTTCTCTCTCTTAAGCCTCACCTTCGTCACGTGAATATATGTGTAAAGCTGCGGGATGCTGCCCAGTCTACCTGGAATTTCGATTCTGTAAGATTACACGAAGAGACTGTATGACAACATCGTCACCTTTTGTTTAGAATCCCAACACCCCAAAAACTCTGTTACATCTTCGTGTGGTCTGTCCCGGTTACTTAATTTCTTGTCAAGTACTCACTTTTTCCCGCGACTTCGTCCGCATGGATCTCGAACCCGTATGAATTTTGAAATATGGTGAGGCTTATTATCGGAGAGGAAGACGGGCAAAAAAACTGAAGGTGAAGCTGTCAAAATGGTGCAACAGTAAAGAAGTAACGTGTTTGTAAGCACAGGTACAGACATTTGAAGCATGAAGTACCAGTGGACTCGACAGGGGAGCAGCATAGTATCGTATTTAAAGAAATTACAAAAATTAAACCATTTTTTTATGCACAACATTTGATGTTTTGCCCATAGCAGCCATTATAAACACATTATGCGAGCTACACAGAGCTTCGAAGTGAGGAATAGTTCATTCTGAAGTCGACGCCGGCGGCTCCAAGCTCCTTTCCTTGCTACTTCTTGATGGTCATGGTGAAGCAGATGCTCAAGGGAAACCGTAAGCGTTTGAACTGTGAAGAGAGAGTGTTGGTAATGAGGGGTGCGTGGTCCAAAATCAGTAAGAATTCTGTTGTGGCGTAACAAGCTAGCTACTCCACATTGAGAAGGGAGCCGAAAGGCACGCGTACACACACGCCGACTGGCGTCAAGTCTGGAACAGGATAACTATTGAATGGTAGCAAGAAAAGTACGTAGCTGCTTTATACTTAACTTTTAATCTTTGTTGGTTTACAACGTTCTTCTTGAGACATTTATACGATAACTCTCAAACTAGGTAAGGCTAATGGCGCCTTGCTAGGTCGTAGCCATGGACTTAGCAGAAGGCTATTCTAACTGTCTCTCGGCAAATGAGAGGAAGGCTTCGTCCGTATTGTCGCTAGCAATGTCGTCCGTACAACTGGGGCGAGTGCTATATCGTATCTCGAGACCTGCCTTGTGGTGGCGCTCGGTCTGCGATCACACAGTGGCGACACGCGGGTCCGACATGTACTAAATGGACCGCGGCCGATTTAAGCTACCACCTAGCAAGTGTGGTGTCTGGCGGTGACACCACAAATTCCATATTTGTAATATTATTTTGAAGTGACTAAACTTTAATGCGAGGTCCATTACATAACTTCGTAGGTGTTAAGGTCCACTGCAGCATAATCGGAATAACAACTTTCAGAGCATGAGGTATCCGGATGCAGAAATGGAGTAAAGAAACTTTACCCGGTAAGTGGTAGCATCGGTCCGGTCCAGAACCATATTTCTGGAACTCGCTCCCATAACCTTTTCTTTTTTCCAAAACGCTTTGGTTTAAAGCAGACACTTGATCATTTTTAGGCATCAATATTACTAGTTCACATAGCCAAGAATTCTACTGAGGTATTGTTTGGGATATATCTCCAACAACGAAACGAAGGAGTTCCTCTACCGAAGGAACAATTAGACAGAGGGTCTCTGATAGTCACTACGAAGGAAAGAAGTAAAAAAAAAAAATAATGAAGACACTTACAGGAAATCACAACAACTGTATCACTTCACTTATAGCGGTAAGACACTATGAAAATCTCTAAAGAAATCTATGACAGTGACTTTTACTATAAAGTCCACAAATTTATCAATGGTGACAGATTTTTAGTGCACACTCCACAAACCTATCAACGATAATAATTACAGCGCATCAAGAATGAATTCTAGAATGTTTATGGATAACAGGATTAAAATGGTAACATTATTATGATGATAAAGCGGTCCAAATAACTACTTTTTATGGATTCTGTCATTTCTATCCTGGTTTGTTTAGTTTTATCGAAAATGGAAACGCCATGTGGCTAGGGCCTCCCGTCGGGTAGACCGTTCACCTCGTGAAAGTCTTTCGAGTTGACGCTACTTCGCCGACTTGCATGTGGATGGGGATGAAATGATGATAGGGACAACACAACACCCAGTCCCTGAGCGGAGAAAATCTGACCCAGCCGGCAATCGAACCCGGGCCGTTAGGTACGACATTCCATCGCTCTGAGCATTCATCTTCCAGGGGCGGACAGTCTGGTTTTATAAAACATCTGCTCTCATGACTTTTTCTTCCAATACAGTGAAATGATTCTTATGTGAAACTGAGTCGATCCACATGAAAGAATTTTGATTTTTTTTTCCTTTTCATAGACAACTCAGGATTGAGCAAAAATTTGATAATGGGAAAATTGTTTTCACAAAAATGACCTAAATGTGACTAAGAGAGTTTCCCTATATTTCCTACGGATTCCGATTTCCCCGAATTGATCCAGATAAAGAAACACTCTGTATTAATAGATAACTTGGCTTGTAGGCAGCGTATCAAGATAAAACTTATACGTTATTTTTAGAAAGATCTCAGACAGCACAACTATGGAAATCGCATCCTTTTTCATGCAGTAATTTTTGTGTAATTCACGTACAACATACGGACACACAGACAAACAGAGAAAAATTCTATAAATGATTATTTAGGTGTGTATTGCTGTTATAAAGACGCCTGACATTAAGCTTTCTCAAATATCTTCTGTGTACAGACATCAGCTAGTTTATAATATGAATACACTCTTCAGGTTTCTAAACCTAAATTTCACCGCCCTAGCATCCTGCACGTTTTTAAACTACTGCAAAGAAACTGAAGTCTGCTTTCGTCTTCTTTGTTATTGACAGCATACGCCCATTGCAGTTCATAGCAGCGCTTGGTTTTATGCACAGCTATTCAAACTGACACTCCGTATGGTCGCACATTGTGTCGAACTCCCATTGAGAATCATGAAGTTTGAACCAACTGTTAACCTATGTTTTTAACTCATGTATCAGACGAGTGGTGTATTTCGAATCCCTGGTGATTTTACAACGGAAGCTTACTTTCCACAGTAATATCATTGATTTCCACTTTACATTTACTTTGGGATTTTGTAACCAGTGCTAGTTAGTAATAAAAGTGCTTCCTTTAATTAGCCCTACATTTAACCTGGGAGAGTCGATGGTTCTGCAATGCAGATAGTAAGAGATGTTATTGGTCTTTCTCCCTCTCGCCCTGCCTTGCCGTTTCTTCCCGTTTGCTCTGGATGGTGATACAGATGTTAGCTTACCTCTGCACGGCCGTCCTTCCACATATCTTACATTCTCTTCCTTCTTGATTCATGTAGCAGTATCTGGAGTCGGTTGGCAGGGAAAGATCTCAAAGACGGACGGATATTCTGGCTCTCTCCTCTCCCTGAAGCGATCATACTCCAGAAACTTGGGTTATTTGTTTTTACCGTTACTGACTCAGAGAGGACAGTATGTACCTAAAAAATATGAATACTCTTGACGTTTGACTTATCATGCTTGAACAGATTTTACATAACGTAGTCATGTATGGAAGTGAAACATGGACGATAACCAGTTTGGACAAGAAGATAATAGAAGCTTTCGAAATGTGGTGCTACAGAAGAATGCTGAAGATAAGGTGGGTAGATCACGTAACTAATGAGGAGGTATTGAATAGGTTTGGGGAGAAGAGAAGTTTGTGGCACAACTTGACTAGAAGAAGGGATCGGTTGGTAGGACATGTTTTGAGGCATCAATGGATCACAAATTTAGCATTGGAGGGCAGCGTGGAGGGTAAAAATCGTAGAGGGAGACCAAGAGATCAATACACTAAGCAGATTCAGAAGGATGTAGGTTGCAGTAGGTACTGGGAGATGAAGAAGCTTGCACAGGATAGAGTAGCATGGAGAGCTGCATCAAACCAGTCTCAGGACTGAAGACCACAACAACAACACAAAGCAGCCCATACACGTAGTGTTAAAACTGTGTGGAACGTGATGACTTATAAATAAGGTAGAGAAATGAGAGGTACAAGAATGAGAAAATGAGGTAAGATTTTAATGAAACACACTAAACGGAATGGCACCTGAAAGGAATAATCTAGAGATTGTGTGTATCTGCAGATTATTATCGTTGCAGTCCATGAAGAAGAATGAAACCAGTCAAGAGAATTGCGTTCTAAAACCATAATGCATTACATATGACCAGATTTGTATATAAATATTCTGCAGACTTTTTTGTTTACTAATTACAACAGTGTAAATAGAGATATACAGGAAATACATATTAAACTATTTAGGCATTCGTAAGGACGAATTTTTGCTATCGAAAATGTAAATTTATGATGACAATACTACCCTAAATCTTCTGCCAAAATAAAATCAATTAACATTATATGATACGTAACTGTTAATAGCATATATGTCAGGTGTTATCATAAATTATTTGTTGGAATACATTGAGACTCACCTCAAGTTGTTCTATATTAGTTTCTAAAATTGCGTAGTTGCTCTAAGGTTATTAATTTTAGCCTTTTAAAATAATTAACGCCTATAATGTTTGAGCCATTTATCCTTATGCACGTTGTTGTTTCTTTCAGTAATTGTTCTGTTATATAGCGATTCTTTCGTCTAGGTTAATTTATCTGTCACTTACACAATAACAAACATGTTTCATAGGTACTGTTCATTCGTCTGTTGTTCCAGCACTTCTGTTGCTTTGGAACAAAGCGCGTATTTGTCCAGCGAACAATGTGAACATGTTATCAGCTGTAACAGCGAGCGAGCATTGATAAGCGATAATGCTTTCAATCAAATAATCCCTATTCATGAACGCAAGGAGCGTTCTAATGCATGTCACACGAACGATTAGCCTCTGAGAACGGTCCCAGAGGGCATCATCCGGTGCCACTTTCGATTTCCATGGGATTTCCAGTAATCAATGTTCTACCACACACCACAGTAATTTCTATGCCTATAAACGGAACTTTTATTCCTCCTACGTCTCCTTATGAGCGCACATGTTAACAAGTTGACGATGCAATTATAGATAAATCACTGAGTCGATATGGAGATACATGTTGGCTGAAACAGTTACTCTCCCTTTTGTCATTAATTAAACTGTCTATCGACTTTAGATAGATTATGACAATACTGACATTTTTCGAACTGTCATTGTTGCATAATGACACATTTGCTGTATTTACAATTCATATGATGAATTTTGGTAACACGGAATGCCTGTCTGAGACAAAGGTAAGACAGTCATAAGGGAAATAAACGTGTAACTCTTATATTTCGCTGGCTCGCTACCTTTGAGTTTCCGAGGTTTGAGGTTTGCGCCTCGCTGTGTGATATGCGAAGCCAGGAAAAACACCCTGTTTTGCACGAGGTTTCCGTTTATTTCCATCCTTGAGTCATCATTCTATCACTCACCTCAGCTCGAGTAAGTTCAAAATAATAGCTGCCGAAAGCAACGCCGTCAGGACATTTCAGGGTCAACATGAGACAGAAAGTAATTCAGTCCATGCTCCAGTCGTCCATTAAAAACTACAACCTCTAAGGGATCTTACTGTTGTCATGAACAGAGAAACAAAATTCCATACTTACGGTTACAGTTTGCTATCCGATACGCAGGCCACTGTGGCCGAGCGGTTCTAGGCGCCTCAGTCTGGAACCGCGGGACCACCACGGTCGCAGGTACGAATCCTGCCTCAGGCATGGATGTGTGTGATGTCCTTAGGTTAGTTAGGTTTAAGTAGTTCTAAGTTCTAGGGGACTGATGACCTCAGAAGTTAAGTTTCATAGTGCTCAGAGCCATTTGAACCATCTCTTTTCACACTATCACCCCTATCCGAGTAGGAGGCTGGTAATTCTTAAACCACAGTATTTCTTTCAATATCGTAACAAATGCATGTACTAAATTTGACTGAAATCGTTCCATTGGTGTAGGATAAGGTTTTTTACAGTGACTCGGCCCGCGTACGCACATGACAAATATGTTTCTCACATATTTAACATATTTTACACGTATTTTTACACGTATTTCATCTGCATCACTAGCTGTTTTATTTTCACACAGTTTAATGTTAATGACGTCGTAGCTCGTGAACTGTAAATTGTACTACGACGTATTTTTCTAAGTATATTCGGCAGCATGTCTGGATATTGTTCGCAGGAAGTGTTGATAATAGATTTAGTAGTACAGAAGTAATAAATGAAAGACTCGTGCATAATATGGCAGTATTTCACGCTTCTAGGTCTTTGATTGTGTACCTCCCAAATCGTGTATCGTACAAATATTTTCCTCCCCATGAACCATGGACCTTGCCGTTGGTGGGGAGGCTTGCGTGCCTCAGCGATACAGATAGCCGTACCGTAGGTGCAACCACAACAGAGGGGCATCTGTTGAGAGGCCAGACAAACGCGTGGTTCCTGAAGAGGGGCAGCAGCTTTTTCAGTAGTTGCAGAGGCAACAGTCTGGATGGTTGACTGATCTGGCTTTGTAACACTAACCACAACAGCCTCGCTGTGCTGGTATTGCGAACGTTTGAAAGCAAGGGGAAACTACAGCCATTATTTTTACCGAGGGCATGCAGCTTTACTGTATGGTTAATGATGATGGCGTCCTCTTGGGTAAAATATTCCGGAGGTAAAATAGTCCCCCATTCGGATCTCCGGGCGGGACTACTCAGGAGGGCGTCGTTATCAGGAGAAAGAAAAGTGGCATTCTACGGATCGGAGCGTGGAATGTCAGATCCCTTAATCGGGCAGGTAGGTTGGATAGGTTAAAGTTAGATATAGTGGGAATTAGTGAAGGAACAGGAGGAACAAGACTTTTGGTCAGGCGAATGCAGGGTTATAAATACAAAGTCAAATAGGGGTAATGCAGGAGTAGGTTTAATAATGAGTAAAAAAATAGGAATGCGGGTAAGCTACTACCAACAGCATAGTGAACGCATTATTGTGGCCAAGATAGACACGAAGCCCACGCCTACTAGAGTAGTACAAGTTTATATGCCAACTAGCTCTGCAGATGACGAAGAAATTGAAGAAATGTATGACGAAATAAAAGAAATTATTCAGATAGTGAAGGGAGCCGAAAATTTAATAGTCATGGGTGACTGGAATTCAGTTGTGGGAAATGGGAGAGAAGGACACGCAGTAAGTAAATATGGATTGGGGCTAAGAAATGAAAGAGGAAGCCGCCTGTTAGAATTTTGCGAAGAGCACAAATTAATCATAGCTAACACTTGGTTGAAGAATCATAAAGAAAGGATGTATACATGGAAGAAGCCTGGAGATACTGACAGATTTCAGATAGATTATATAATGGTAACATAGAGATTTAGGAACCAGGTTTTAAATTGTAAGACTATGACCACAATCTACTGGTTATGAACTATAGACTAAAACTGAAGAAACTACAAAAAGGTGGGAATTTAAGGAGATGGGACCAGGATAAACTGACGAAACCAGAGATTGTACAGAGTTTCAGGGAGAGCGTAAGGGAACAATTGACAGGAATGGGGGAAAGAAATACAGTAGAAGAAGAATGGGTAGCTTTGAGGGATGAAGTAGTGAAGGCAGCAGAGGATCAAGTAGGTAAAAAGACGAGGGCTAGTAGAAATCCTTGGGTAACAAAAGAAATATTGAATTTAATTGATGAAAGGAGAAAATATAAAAATGCAGTAAATGAAGCAGGCAAAAAGGAATACAAACGTCTCAAAAATGAGATCGACAGGAAGTGCAAAATGGCTAACCAGGGATGGCTAGAGGATAAATGTGAGGATGTAGAGGCTTATCTCACTAGGGGTAAGATAGATACTGTCTACAGGAAAATTAAGGAGACCTTTGGAGAAAAGATAACCACTTGTATGAATATTAAGAGCTCAGATGGAAACCCAGTTCTAAGCAAAGAAGGGAAAGCAGAAAGATGGAAGGAGTATATAGAAGGTCTATACAAGGGCGATGTACTTGAGGACAATATTATGGAAAGGGAAGAGGATCTAGATGAAGATGAAATGGGAGATATGATACTGCGTGAAGAGTTTGACAGAGCACTGAAAGACTTAAGTCGAAACAAGGCCTTGGGAGAGCCAGTCCTGACAAAACTCTACCATCTGGTGAGCAAGATGTATGAGACAGGCGAAATACCCTCACACTTCAAGAAGAATATAATAATTCGAATCCCAAAGAAAGCAGGTGTTGACAGATGTGAAAATTACCGAACTATCAGTTTAATAAGTCATGGCTGCAAAATACTAACGCGAATTCTTTACAGACGAATGGAAAAACTAGAAGAAGCCGACCTAGGGGAAGATCAGTTTCGATTCCGTAGAAAGATTGGAACACATGAGGCAATACTGACCCTACGACTTATCTTAGAAGCTAGATTAAGGAAAGGCAAACCTACGTTTCTAGCATTTGTAGACTTAGAGAAAGCTTTTGACAGTGTTGACTGGAATACTCTCTTTCAAATTCTTAAGGTGGCAGGGATAAAATACAGGGAGCGAAAGGCTATTTACAATTTGTATGGAAACCAAATGGCAGTTATAAGAGTTGAGGGGCATGAAAGGGAAGCAGTGCTTGGGAAGGGAGTGAGACAGGGTTGTAGCCTCTCCCCGATGTTATTCAATCTGTATATTGAGCAAGCAGTGAAGGAAACAAAAGAAAAAGTTGGAGTAGGTATTAAAATCCATGGAGAAGAAATAAAAACTTTGAGGTTCGCCGATGACATAGTAATTCTGTCAGAGACAGCAAAGGACTTGGAAGAGCAGTTGAACGGAGTGGATAGTGTCTTGAAAGGAGGATATAAGATGAACATCAACAAAAGCAAAACGAGGATAATGGAATGTAGTCGAATTAAGTCGGGTGATGCTGAGGGAATTAGATTAGGAAGTGAGACACTTAAAGTAGTAAAGGAGTTTTGCTATTTAGGGAGCAAAATAACTGATGATGGTCGAAGTAGAGAGGATGTAAAATGTAGATTGGCAATGGCAAGGAAAGCGTTTCTGAAGAAGAGCAATTTGTTAACATCGAGTATAGATTTAAATGTCAGGAAGTCGTCTCTGAAAGTATTTGTATGGAGTGTAGCCATGTATGGAAGTGAAACATGGACGATAAATAATTTAGACAAGAAGAGAATAGAAGCTTTCGAAATGTGGTGCTACAGAAAAATGCTGAAAATTAGATGGGTAGATCACATAACTAATGAAGAGGTGTTGAATAGGATTGGGGAGAAGAGAAGTTTGTGGCACAACTTGACTAGAAGAAGGGATCGGTTGGTAGGACGTGTTCTGAGGCATCAAGGGATCACCAATTTAGTATTGGAGGGCAGCGTAGAGGGTAAAAATCGTAGAGGGAGACCAAGAGATGAATACCCCAAGCAGATTCAGAAGGATGTAGGTTGCAGTAGGTACTGGGAGATGAAGAAGCTTGCACAGGATAGAGTAGCATGGAGAGCTGCATCAAACCAGTCTCAGGACTGAAGACCACAACAAAAAACAACAACAAAACAAATATTTTGTTAGTACATTCAGGGAAATATGAGGACACCACTTGCAGAATGTGTTATGAACAAAGTTGATATAGCTGGGCTAGCAGGACAGAGCGGATGCGGTTATATTTGTGGAAAGGGAACAAAATAAGTTACTGTCAGTTGCACTCAACATATAAACTTTATTCCTTAAGACACACAATCACACAAGCAAGAATCAAAATTCGCAAGATTTTAACGAAAGACCTCCTTTGATGTAATTTAGATCGGCTGATGGCCACATCGAAGATCCAGGGCACAAGGCCTATGCAAGGAATTGAGGTACAAGAGCTCTTCTGGAAGTTTCACCTCTTTAGAAAAAAATGTCTTATCTTCAATATAAATAGGCTGAAAGTCGTATCTTAAATTTTTCCCATAGAACTCGGCTGAAGGCCTCGCATAATCAAGACTAGTTTTACCGGTTAACGCCGAGACAAAGATTTTCATAGCTTAATCTGTGTAGGCTGAAAACTCGGTTGAAGGCCGCATATCAAAAGAACAGTTTAACGGCTTAAGATCTAGGAAGAGGAGCTTCAATTTGAAAAGGCTGAAGGCTTCATCTTAAAATATTTCGTGTAAGACTCGGCTGAACGCCTCATACTAAAAAATAACAATCTTATGACTTAAGGGCAAAACAAGGATTTTGAATTTTAATTTAAGAGAGATTAAAACTCGGCTGAAGGCCACACACCATGCAGAAAACAATTTTACAGCTGAAGGCCTAAAGAGAAGAGCTTTTAAATTTCAAATAAATTAGGCTAAAGGTTTTATCCTAAAATGCTTCACATAACTCTCGGCAGAAGGCCACATACGAAACTCAAATAATTTCTTGCCTTAAAGTCCAGATAAAGAAATTTCCAATTTTTAATTTAAGATGGAAAACTCGGTTGAAGGTCACATAAAAACTAGAAAATATTTCTTACAGCTTAAGGGCTACACAAAATTTTTGAACTTTTAATTTGAAAAGGCTGAAAACTCGTCTGAACGCCACATACCAACTTGAAACCAATTTACGGCTTCAGGCCAAGCCACGAGGAATTTTCAATTTTAAATTTGAAAGGCTGAAACTCGGCTGAAGCCCACATACCAAACAAGAAACATTTTTTTTACGGCTTAATGCCTGTGAAGAAAAGTCTTCAAATTTTAATAAGCTAAAACTCGGCTGATGGCCACACAGAGTACTTAAGACTAAAAGGAAATCACTATGTAAAACACAAGGAGCAGCGCTCAGAAGGTTCCAAGGATCGGCCTGGGAAGGTAACACTAATGCACGTTTAGATGAGACATGCAGCCAGACTGACAAAATCTTAATCAGAAAGCAACCCAGCCGAAGGCCAGCCGACGAACCAACTAACAAGATCAGTTCTGCTCCACCTGACCAGCAAAACGACAACAAGGCGTCAATAGCACAACGTTCTGGATGCTGGTGCCCTGCCCAGCGAAGTCAGAATAAACGTCCAAAACTACCAACAACACCTCATCTGTCAAACTACACGCCATACAGGACAGCACCAACACGGCGAGGAAAATATACTGCGAAAAAATACATCAACGACCAGGGCAGGTCACCGGACGTCAACAGCCACAAGGCAGAAGATATCGCTGGTACACTTCATTAATGAAGGAATGAATTACATTTAGTTAAACACGACACAGTAAGACGGCTGCAATTCTAGCCGACTTCAAGGCTCGTGGGAATCTCCCAGAAAGCGACAACCAGGATCAAACGATGAGATGTGATAGCAGTTGAGGCTTGATAGTAGGTCAGAGAGCACTCAACTTTAGTGTCCACGATCAGTGGGCGACGAACTTCGTAACCCTGGCCAGAAGCGCCTCACAACACCTATCCCCCATGCACGCCGCCAGTGGCTCCGGTCTGACTATGTGCCATGGAGATTTCCTCGCTGCTCTGCCCAACCGACCGACTCCCACACACGGAAACGTTCAAAGGACCAAATGGACGTCGGCTGATGGGACGACCGACCGAACGACCAACAAACGGTCATTCCCGCTCCATTCACCGTAAGTCGCACAGTGCATGTGTGTCGCCAGCGGTCGGCAAGTACTGGCTGTCCGCACCTTGTAAGGTGTCAGGCAAATCCAACACCTTCGATGAAAACCCTGACATGATAAGCAAATCTAGTGGTATGTCACACAGCTCCGAATAAATCGTGACATTAAATTAACCAAAGTAATACGAGTAACGAGTGAGCAAATGGAATACCACAGACTAACACAAGAATGCCTAAATGCATTTCATACCTTCCCACTGTGAGACAGACGCAGTTCCGAGGGGACAAACGAGAACAGAAGCCGAGAGCAGAACCGTGTTAAGCGAGAAGGCCCTACGATAAGGGACGGACACCCACGTCGCCAGCTAACCGCTACGACCACACCACCCGCAAGTTTTTAGCGTGAGGCTTTTTCGCGTCTCTGTTACGTTAGGACCACCCAAATTTTAGCGTGAGACTTTTACGCGTCTCTGCTACATCAGGACCACCCCCAGCCCATGTTAAAAGATCGAGCCCTCCAGAAGAACAGTATATATCTTACGATAACGCTAAAAGGACCATACCAGCTGCAAGTTTTAGAGTGAGACTTTTTCGCGTCTCTGTTAGGTTGCAAACTTTAAAAACCTTGCCCCACCACGAGAAGTATAACGTTTCTCATTGGATAGACAGAATGTTTGTAGGCGGAGCTTAAGGTTAACATTGAGACCCTGATTGATCAGATGAGAACAAAGCCAGATTATTTTTTTGAACCAACTTCGGTAAATTGTAGTAAAGAGAAGTTAGCGGGAGTTGCTTCCGGGAAGGCGAGCTGGACGGAGCTGTGCCGGCCGCCGTCCCCTGACGAACACTGACAAGGTAATGAATGCACGCGGTGCCGCGTTTTTGAGTGCATAAGGCCTCACTCAGAACTGCAGAAGTCTCATCTGTTACATCCCCTTTACGCAATACTAGTGTCGATCGTCAATTAAAGCTCATGGTGTTCACATTTGCCACTTGAAGTAAAAATCTGAAACTCGATGATTTTCCTGTTATATAGTTATTGAGAAGCCACATCAGCCACTGTAATTTACGACAAGTTAGATAAGTAATTAAAAATAATTGATGGTCACTGTAAACCATTTTGATAGTTCTCTCTCTTGTGAACCTAGATTATAGATGTGATATGGAATAGGTCATCCTTCGATCCATTGTAGACCTTGGAAACCCATTCAGGGAATATTCGTTCACATTTTTGTTGAACGCAGTTGGTTTTTACCATCCTGTATTAAAACATTTCCTTTTATTAATAGTGCAATTTATAAACGATGTTTTTGAGTAGAATAAAATTTCCAATGGTAAACTTAACTGCTTTTTCGACGTTATTTTACCAGCTAACTAAAAATAGAAAAGCCTTGAACCCCTTCCACTAAATTTAGTTAGCATTAAGATTCCTTTACAGGGAGTGCAGTGGAGCTGACGCTGAAATCATTAAGTATTTGGTTATATTATCGCTAGTCTCACTGAACTCTTCTGAATTCTACATGTCATGTGTGGTCTGACGTCTCCTTACCAGCAACAGGACCCATGTTCAAACTAGTCAATTCCCTAAAAAACACGCTCAGAGCGTCGTTGCGCGAAAGTGGTAGGGAGACACGATATAGAACAAACAGACACCACGCAGAATGTTTAGAACCTCACTGGTACTCCGTCCGCGACACTCCTTCCTCGCCGTCCGCTGCCCCGTCCCCGACTGCACTGCTGGTCCGTCTCCAACTGACTTCCAGACACACGACGACCCGGAAATACTATCGGTCTCTGTAGAGATGGTACGACAGTGCACTTATCGGTAAGCGCTGTTGCCACCACTAACGGGCAATAAAGGCAGAAGTTAGTGACGCCAGTAAATGAAATAAGAAAATGAGGCGGCATTACCGTAAAAGAAGATGACAAACAATAAATGGCATGAACACGAGCCGCGCACAGCTCAAACGTTGGTTGCAAAAAAATAATAAAATTAAACTTCATAAATGGAGCGGCACATTCTCAGGCATCTAAGTGCTTATGACGTCATATTGCCTGAACTAGGTGTCGTGCAATTATACAAGCTCGCTGGTACGTTCAGTGGTAAATGTGATTACTGTTTGAAAAATCTGTTACAAGTAGATGGTTCAAATGGCTCTGAGCGCTATGGGACTCCTGCCTCAGACATCGATGTGTGTGATGTCCTTAGGTTAGTTAGGTTTAAGTAGTTCTGAGTTCGAGGGGACTCATGACCTCAGAAGTTAAGTCCCATTGTGCTCAGAGTCATTTGAACCATTTCAACAGGTAAGTGGGTCTTACTCCCCGAGTGATTTTTTGCACAAACTAAGTGATACGCGTACTAAATATATTTGATATCGGTTCATTAGTTTAGGAGGAAACGTACAACTTGCTTACATATGTACATACATACGTACATAGGCCTATATACGTCACTCAGTTTTATAACATGTATAGATCTTTATATATTATTCCCATTCGTCTTGCTCTTTCCCCGCTGAATGGATATTTGTCCCCATTGAAGTCTCCGTTCAGTGTGAGATTGAATAGAAGGCCCTGTACTACTGTGTGAATTATGGGGTGAAATGAATGGAAGGAAACGTGATGGGGAAGAGACAGGAAGGAAATAATGACTTCCAGCCACACACAAGTCACTGCGGCAATTCAAAGGCGAGAGTTGAAAGGCTGTGCCGGATCGGGTCTCGAACCCGGATGCTACGCTTCTCCAGAGCGCTTGCCTTAAACGCCTCGGCCATTCGATAATGCTTCAGGTCTGATCGAAGTTCCCAACCTACCGTTCACCGCGCCGCAACGATGCCCACCCATAAACACCCTACTTGCAGATTTTTGAACCTCGGAGGAGTTCGGACGTTGGTTGTGCATCCACACTGAAATTTTTTCATCAATCGTCCGTCGCGGCCATAGAATTATAGATATGAGTGGTATCTGCTCTGTCGGACGTGTCTGACAGAACAGACACCACATGCGATGAAGCAGCTGAGACGTACACATGAAAACTTGGTGTGAAAGAGATAGAAAGGAGGAGGAATGGCAAAGAAATAGAAAGGAAGTAATAAATTCCAGTCACACAGGGCGTTGCGGCAATGTGACGGCAGGGATTGAATATTTTTGCCGGGCAGGGACTCGAACCCAGCTCCTCCACTTCTCTGTAACAGTTACCTAAACAGTCTTTTTCTTTTTTTTTATTCCACAAAGACACAAACAAAATTTGCTAGCTTACAATGAAATGACTTAAATAAGGTAACAGATAATTGCAGTCATAAATTATAGCATTCGTAGAGTGATAAATGATACTTAGCCTTTAGCAGTAGCACACATTTAGCATCTTCACTGTCACCTTAAACTGGTGACAGTTCAGCATGCACATTTTCTTCTTCTGGAGCCTGAGTTTCCTCATCATCACTTCCCAGACTCAAATTAATCGTCCAGTACATCCTTGATGTGGGTTCCTAAGTCTCCTCCAGCGTAAATTACGTGATCAGAAGAGCAGTCGCGAACACAAACATCACAAAGTCCTTCACTGCCTTGTTATTTTTTCCCCGTTTCTTCTAAAAGCAACCTTAGCGAGTTCTAGATCTTCCTTTATAACAGACACCAGATATTTGCTGTCATACTCTGGTATCTGCTGTACTTCTGATTTATTTTTCATGTGTGACTTGCAGATGAGGTTAGGGTCGGAAACGCGGCGCAGAAGCAGTGCAGCCGCTCCGCGGCACAGCTACTGTTTCGTGGCCCAACCCACCCCTCACCACGTGCAATCCACGTATTTCTAACCTATACATATTCTGTTGAAGAAAATTCGGAGCATGTTACGAAATGTGATTCTGATACGTGTTTTTTCGAATTCAGTTTCCATATACATCTTGTATTCAATAGGTTCATCGCTTCCAAAATTGTTAAAAATGTAACTTGAATATTTCCCCGTTAACCAAATCACTGCGTTATTTTTTGCCTGAGGGTAGTAACATTCTTCTGGTTTGAAGAAAATGTTAGTCGGTACGTTGTTTGTTTCTTATTATTTGAGCAATTTTCTCCCTGGTCCACCTCCAGTTGATAATCCTGTCTCTACATGTGTACCGATGAAGCACACTATCAACGAGGTTGCATTTGCTGCATGGCTAAGAGGCACTCATTAGTGCTGATGATGTTATTGATTACCTTGTACCACCCTGTTCTCGCGTCAGACCAAAGAACGCCACTACTTATGTTTTTCCAGACTGCAATCCATGCTATTCCAGCATATTTAGTTTCTATGTTATTTTTCCTTTCATGTTTCCGTCTTTCAGCTAAAATCGCCTTTACTGTAACGTTTTTGGAGTTCAAAAGCTTTTAGCTGAGGTAGCTTAGTTCAAGATAAAACTCGCTAATATGTTTTCGTTTAAAACGTGCTTTTGTATAATTATCGGCGGCTCTACACTTTCTGGCCTGACAGTGTCGTATAGTTTTGCTGTAATGCACCCTGCATCGTCACACATTACGCTCCATTTTCGTTTGACATACAACGCATTCGCTTTAGACTTGATGTCGGTTAGTCCCATTCTTCCATTGCTTGGATCCAACACTGCTGTCTTCACCGGCACTCGCAAGGAGAGCTTCTGTAAAGTTTGGAAGGTAGGAGACGAGGTACTGGCAGAAGTAAAGCTGTGAGTACCGGGCGTGAGTCGTGCTTCGGTAGCTCAGTTGGTAGAGCAGTTGCCCGCGAAAGGCAAAGGTCCCGAGTTCGAGTATCGGTTGGGCACACAGTTTTAATCTGCCAGGAAGTTTCAACTAGGATTTTTCTTACGCCCGGAGTCGAGTCCCGGTATTCCCCCAGTAGTCAAGGTATCTAACCATTTCCTAAGATCACCGTCTCAGTTGAAAGAGCTAAAGTAAATGCCGAAGTCCTCGACGGACTCAGTCCTTGCAGGAGATTATATTCCTAATCCTATGAACTTTGTTCTGCCAAGTCGTGGATTAACGACATTTCTACAAACCTTTACCGACACTTGGTTTAGAGTCTACTTCCTTGCTGAACAGCTTAAATAAAGGTTCGAGCTCCATAAGCGAAAGTAATGCCTGAAAGTCCTATGTCCTACATGTCCAACCATCGGTCGGCGTGTGCTAGTAGAGCAGTTGAAACTTTTATCAACGCCCGTTTGGAGTGTTGCTTGGAATCCGAGAATTAAGTTTCAGAAATATAATTTGTATTTCCAAAAGGTTGAGGAAAACTATACAGTATTTCTACTCAGTACACTGATATTTTTCGTGCATTCAACAACAGGCAAATAGATTTTGTGTTTGGTGTTCTAACTTTTTTATAGCACAGTACTGTAGGTGTAAGATTTCAGAATAAATTACTAATAGAATGTCAACAGGAGTGCCTCAATGCTCAACTCCCAGCCTTCTGCTTTAATGTACACACGAGATATGGACAACATCATCACATCAGAGGTTGAAACTCTCCAGTAAGCAGACGATATACGGCTTTTTCCCCACATCAATTCTCTCGCCCTAACTTTAAGATGAGCCATTTACGCCGTAAAGCCCCCGGTTGAATGCTAACGCCCTAACAGTCTGACTGAACAAAGTCTAAGAGCTGGCGAAGAACGGGAGTGGTTCTGGCTGATCAATCAAGTCAGTCTACCATGCCCCGATTTCCAGTTGTGGGTGAGACAACCGGCTTAAATCCAACGCGATACAGCATTCGGGCCAGTAATTATAAGCTCCAATGCAACCGAAAATTTCATACGAGCAGATAGCTCATAACAATCTCGGTACGAGTTCGTATCAACCATAGTTCATCCTCCTCACTTACACTGAGTAAGTACCAAGGGTAAGCGTTTCTACGGCTGTTAGAAAATAGAAGAAGGGAGTGAAAGCAGCTTGCTGTTTCCTACTTCTAATTCGGAACACAGAAAAACTCTTTACTGCAAAACCTTGTGAAATTGAAGATTACCATTCAATAAAGTGTTCCTGTTTCGTCTACGAGGGTCATTCCGAAAGAAATGCACACTTTTTTTGTAAAAATACTGTTTTCATTCTGCATGTGTGAATGTTTTACATTGTGTAGATATATCCTTCCCGCTTGTTTTCGTACTTAGTTCAACCTGTTCCCGTGAGTGGCGCCGTCAGCATGTGTTCAAGATGGCTGCTACACTTGACGATCGTCAGAAGCAACGTCCTGTCATAGAATTCCTGTGCTGTGAAAACGAGACAGTAATAAACATCCACAAGAGGTTGAAAAAGGTGTGTGGACATACTTTTGTCGATCGCAGTACAGTTAGTCGGTGGGCAAGCAGGTTACGTGATGAAAGCGGGCACAGCAACATTGAGGTTTGTCCTCGCAGCGGCAGGTCTCGTACTGCACGCACTCCAGACAATGTTCAGAGAGTTAACGAATTGGTGACTGCTGACAGACGCATCACAGTGAACGAATAGTCACGCTATGTTGGTATAGGAGAAGGAAGTGTTTGCAGAATACTGGAAGTGTTGGCGTTAAAAAAGGTTTCTGCCAGGTGGGTTCCGAGGATGTTGACCGTGGCTCACAAATAAACAAGAAAAACGGTACGCTGTGAACTTTTGGAACAGTACGAGAATGGTAGAGATGAGTTTCTTGGAAGAACTGCGACAGGTGATGAAACATGGCTCCATCATTTTTCACCAGAGATGAAGAGGCACTCAGTGGAGTTGCATCGTGCAAACTCACCCAAGAAAAAAAAATTCAAAACCACACCTTCTGCTGGAAAATTTGTGGCTACGGTGTTTCGCGATTCCGAAGGACTCTTGCTTGTGGACATCATGCCAAGTGGAACCACCACAAATTCTAATGCATATGTGACGACCCTGAAGAATCTTCAAGCTCGACTGAGTCGTGTTCGACCACATCGGCAAAAGCAGGATGTTTTGCTGTTGCACGACAATGCACGGCCACATGTCAGTCAAAAAACCATGGAAGCGATCACGAAACTCGGATGGACAACACTGAAACACCCACCTTACAGTCCTGACCTGGCTCCGTGTGACTATCATCTCTTTGGGACACCGAAAGACTCTCTTCATGGAACAAGGTTCGAAGATGATGACTCCCTTGTGCACGCTGCCAAACAGTGGCTCCAACAGGTTGGTCCAGAATTTTGCTGTGCGGGTTTACAGGCGCAGTTTCCAAGATGGCGTAAGGCAGTTGAGAGGGATGGAAATTATGTGGAGAAATGAAAATATTGTTCCTAAAGGATGTATCTACACCCTGTAGAACATTCAAATGTGTAGAATAAATGATGGATTAAGAAAATAGTGTGCATTTCATTTGGAGTGGCCTTCGTAAAATAGTCTATAACAGGGCCCCTCAAATATCTTCCACAGCGTTCATGAAGTTTGTACGCTATATCAAAAAAAATTATTATTTTTTCTATGTATGGAATTAGCTAAGCTTGCTGTCCTTGATTGTAGCCTGTATTTTAGGTCACGTACTTCGTGGTCATCACTTGCTTTCCTTTCTGCAAGTTCCTAATATGTTCTAACATCTGGCTAAAGAACCAAGTTGTCACGGTTTTCAGAAATAGAGTTAACTCCAGATTTTTTTAAAATTTTAACTGGAGTGTCTTTAGAATATGCTTCAAAATGCAAATATACCATACGCTATTTATAGAAAAAGATTATTTGTTCCCCCAGCACTGAGTCTGCATTCGGCAACGACCTATATTTTCACATTCTCAAGGCAGCGAAGGAGAAGGTGTAGAAAATGATGGCAAAGATGAAGAATTTCCAATGAAGAAACGCTCCAGAACACCAAAGCCTGTCCTAATAGCAATAGCAAGGATGTTCCATGCAAAGCATCTATGTGAAATGTTAAAGAAAACCCATAAAATTCGATCTGATGTGCGTTGTCTGGTAGTAAGATCTTACATTTGTGCAGCGCACGAAATGTAAAACATTTTTATCTTGCAGAAAAATAATGAACTTTTTCTGCCATTCCATAAGTAATAGCAGAATGGCGCATACACGTACAGACTTCAAAAAGTAAGTGACACATATCATCAAAAGCTAAGACCATTACGCAACAACAATTAGGGATTGTGAGATGACAGTACGTAATCTGGGTGTCATGCAGAGACAGTTCAGTGTCGGTACGTATAACAGGTGCCACACAGTGTGAAATAAAGTAGCACGTCAACTGGAAACGAACTCCAACGCTGAATTACGCGGGACAAGGCTGTTACAGTTGGCAAAACGTCTTAATTGTACACACATTGGCCGTGAATTCTGGTAGTATATGGCCCAAATGCAGTGGCGCGTCGACGAACAGTGAAACTGTACCAACAATTAGGCCAAGGCAGCAAAGACTTGGCTGATGCTGATCGGGAAGGAAAGCGATCGACTTCCACATCGACCACAGGCATCGACGGAAGGCAATCGAGGTAACGATTCACAACAGTCGCAGACTTTGCGACGAAGGAGTTTACACAGCAGTTCTGGAGTGGCTCCGTGGCCAAGAAGTGGATTTCTGTAGTCGAAGAACTGAACGACTGGTAAAACGTTTCGAGTTTACAGAGTTTTGATGATTATACTGAAAAATAGTATCGTTTATTTATTTCAGTTCTTATTGTAGTGCAGAATTTAATAAAAGATATTTGGCCTATCATAATAATGTGTAGTTTACTTTTTTAAGTCCCTATAATGAACAATTTTCTGACAGTATTTGCAAAGATAACAGTTAATTAACATTTTGTGGTACTTACATTAATATGCTCATGTATTTCAGTTGTCAGCTTATAAATAAAATCCATGAAAGTAACCGTGAAAATATCTCACTACTAGGATGAGAAACGAGGCTATTTTTGATTTAGCCTATATGTTACACGTCCTAACAAAGGGCATCAAGTTGACTCATAAGTTTTTTAAATTCAGTTTCACTCTTATTAAGTTCCAGAACAAATAATTGACCACCATTATAAAATTTTCGTTCACAAAATCTAATCACAGGACCGAGGAGGATTAACAAAGCTGTTTTATATTCTGTCTTTAGTTGATGTGTGAAGATTCCTTATCTGTATGTATTGAACCTATGTGAAATAGTAAAATAATTTAAAGCCATTGTACACACTATTTATATTGTGTTTTCTCCGCATACTTGAGTTTACGTTTGTACCAAGATGGTTGCAGTGTGGCTAAATTAACCCAAGACAAATAATTATAACGCTGGTCGAAGTGGCCGGGCGGTTTTAGGCGCTACAGTCTGGAACCGCGCGACCGCTACGGTCGCTGGTTCGAATCCTGCCTCGGGCATGGATGTGTGTGATATCCTTAGGTTAGTTAGGTTTAAGTAGTTCTAAGTTCTAGGGGACTGATGACCTCAGAAGTTAAGTCCCATAGCGCTCAGAGCCATTTTTTGAAATAGTAATAACAATAATAATAATAAAAAGCTACAACAGAACAAAGGCACAGTCTATGTGCTGCCTGTCCTTCTAATACCTTCTTCACATTCCACTTTGGCTACACTGCGTAGACTAAGGCCGATTTGACAGATGAATATATAGGTTGATTCACAAAGAATGAACAGATCTCAGTTATCACAGACAGACTATAAAGACAGAACACTTTGCCTACGTCTTTGGATAGAGGAACGTTGAAAGTTTTATGTTCGCACAGACAATACACCATACACTGAGCATGAGCACCATGCGTTACTCGAGAAACATCCACACACACACACACACACACACACACACACACAAATCTTTGCAAGATCTGTGAACACTTCGAGCAGAAACGGAACAAAACACTCCCAGGGCCGGTGTTCGACGGCAAAGACAGAATTTTGTGATCGCCAAATTCTTGTATTACGGCGGTTTAATTTACCCGAAAGATGGAACATCGATTCGTCTGAAAACTTGGGTCGCTCGGTAAAATTATACTCTGCTGTATTTTAGAGAAATGAAATGTAAAATTCGTACCTTTTGTTACGGTCGCCGGGACGGAATTGCTGCAGTAACTGCAACTTGTAAGTCTTCATATGCAGACGTCGTTTCAGAGCACGCCGCACTGTTGTTGGAGGGACTTCAATTACCTGGTCTGCCAGTCTTCTGGGCTTCCGAGCGTCCTGTGTGAACCCATATCGGATGCGCTCGAAATTTTCATCACACGTGCGTAGCCTACCAGTGCTCTTCCCTGTGCATATGCAACCACCTTCCAAGGATTTTGTATAACAGTCATAAATGTGTATGTACAGAGGCGGCTTCATGCTGTATCAACGGCGGAATTCACATTGCATGTGAACAATGGACTGACTTCGCGCAAACTGCAACACACAAAATGATATCTAGTGAGGTGTAGTTGCCATGTTGCTACAAACAAATAGCGCAGCTGCCTCCAAACTTCGAAGCTTCCTCTATCCGAGTGACATTCGCAATGTATAATAAACAATTGAAATCTGTTCTTTCATTTTTATTCACCTTTTTGTATTAATGGCACAACCAGCAGCGTAGTCAGATTAACGACCTGAAAGAAAAAGGGGACAGATGTGTCAAATTTATCTAATGCCTAGAAACCCAGCAAGAACCTATGTTTAGTGTTATGGACGAGAAAGAAGAACAGGGAGTGATGGTGGAGTGGTTAACGCGCTGGTGTTTCACTCGTCTCAAGCTACTCATATCGTCATTCAGCGATCTCACTTGAAATTTACTTCATTAGCTCTAGCTACTTCAAACAAATGCCGGAATTGTTCACCTGGAAAGTTTGTGATCAATATAATGGTACATCTTTGCCTGATTTCGAAGTCGGTGAAACGTCAAAACCAAGTTTCCACTGCTGTCATCTAGAGCTTCATAGCATAGGTTGAAGCTCCAACACAGCTCTAGAAATTCTTTCAACGAGGTGGTAAATTTTTGGATTCTTGATCGGTAGTTTTCGTCCTAGTAGTCAAGATCGCATCATGCTATTTCCTTCATCGAGCTTATTAAAATCATTCATTATTTTGTTTAGAGACGAATAGTTAAGAATATTAGCAATGCGTCATAGAGTAAATCGGCCATGGTTAGCATCCATTTCCATCCCTCTTTGCTGGGTTTATGTTGCCTCCCTGAAGTAATGAACGTATGATGTGAACAACAACGCTAAACAGTTTCCCTCACTACAGTAATAATAAATTTCGGTTAATAATTCGATGATAATTACGTCGTGATCAAGCACCTGAGATTCGCAAAATAACTGCTACTTGCGACTACTACAAATCTTTATGAGCGTTACAACAGAGCTCTATGCACAGCCACGGAGAATCAGTAATTAGTTGACCTCGCAGCGTAGATCTTGTAATGTACATGCACATCAGGCTTAAGAACATTTAATTAATTATATTCACTTTACCCCTTTCTTGCGTCTGATGCATCATTGTGTTTGCATAAGAACATTGAAGATTGTGGTTTCAAGAACACGTTAATAAGTTTTTAAAATCTGAATTGTCATCTTATATCTCGTACCTAGATACAAAATGCTACGAAAGGGAGAAGATTATTACGTATATCAGACGGCGATGTAGTTCGGACACGCATGGTGCATGGTGTCTTGACCTTCTAAAGCCTGAGAAAACCTACTTCACATACGTAATTGGACATGTAAACCTCTATAAAAAGTTTAGAAAAACTTCACTGTTAATGTTAATGCTAAGCTGAGAATGACATTCAGTATGAACGCTTTCACTATAAAACAGTTCAATTCGGTCCCACATAACGTATTGCTCTAAAAAGTGGAAGAGGAAATTCTGATAATGTGAGTCAATAGAGAAAATGATTCAATATCTAGGATGATTTTTTTAATTACTTATTCATAGCAGTTTTCTCGCAAGCATGTAACAACATATTTTCATTCACTCCCACCTCCTTGTGTTTTCAATAAAAACACCTATGTTAAACGAAGAGGTTCGTGCGTACTTACAAAACTCGTCATTTAATTTGGACGCTTGTTTTACTACTGAAGATCTATATTAACACGCAAACTGGACCGCAATCAATCTGTCCTATTTATAAAAAAATTGTTGACGATGGATAAAAGGCGATCTGGTTGGGTATCACATTAGGCGAAGGATTTATCTACGAAGGTGGTAGATCGGAGAGTTACGGATGAACCATTTAGCAGACCTAACTCCTTCGGACGTATAGCTACCGATGTCTGGAGAAACATGCACATACCTATGATGAAGTTAAAATTTAGCAGCATGCATTCTTGATGACTGCATCTACACTGTGAACTGGAGAAACTAGTTTCACATGATTTAACGAAGCAGTATCCGTTGTTCGTTTTGTCAGTTTGGTGAAACTCGACAGGACGTTGCTGAGACCATCCTAAGTGTTACTCCAATGAAGATATTTAAGTTCATCGCAAGTCCCCTTAAATAATCGAAATCTTCTAATCAGTCAGTAGAAGACGATAAAGTGAAGGTCATAAAGCTGTACTTGATCTTCCGAAAAAGTTTCACCACGAAAGATCGTCTCCTGTCAATCATCGTGCAAGTGCCGAAGAGCTACTTATGGAATAGGTGGTCACGAAATTGAAAATTAACTGAAATCACTCATCAGAGGAGACCGATCGGGGCCGCAGAAGATGTGCGACAGTCTATACGGATTGCTCTTACCCCCTCAAGCACCCGTTTATCATAGGTCGCTGCAGCAACTGAGAGTAACAAACAACTGGAAAACAAGCGCAGGTCATTCCGGTGTTCAAGAGAGGTCGTCGGGTACATGTATATAATTACAGGCCTATATTACTGATATCAGTCTGTTGTAGAATTGTGATGATGATGATGATGATGATGATGATGATGATGTTTGGTTTGTGGGGCGCTCAACTCAGCGGTCATTAGCGTCCTTGCAAAATGCAGAGTTTTTCACACTCCAATGTTTTACACAGTCCAACCTAGCCACTATCACGAATGATGGTGATGATAAAATGATGAGGCCAACACAAAAACCCAGTCCCCGGCAGAGAAAATCCCCAACGCGTTGTAGAATTGTGAATGTGCGTTATTCTTATGCATTACAACAAAGTTTATGCAGAAAGGAAATCAGTAAAAGATTCATCCGCAAACAGATATCTCGAAAAACTCGGTGAATAACGTCAGAAGCTACATGGAGACGGGTCTGGTGGCTGTATTAACGCTGGACCGTCAGAAGACTGTGAGAGGAATGCAGAATAGTCAGTAATTCAGGAATAAAATTTTGTTAAGAACCGACGGAGACGGTTAAGTGGACGCATTAGCCAGCTGCGTAACGTTGTAACTGAATGTCAGTGTGGGAGGCCAAAAGTAAAAATAAGGTTTCAGCAAATTTCATCGGATAGGGAATCCAAGAACAAGTGATTCAACAACTCGAAAATACTGCGAAACAGACAGGGTGAACTACTGTAACAAGGCTAAATGTAGCAGCTTCACTTAGAAATGTCGTAAGAGTGCCTTTGAGGATGCAAAGTTCACGTGAAGGCACACTCTGAAATCGTGGAGTTAAATACTAGTGCAGCCTTGAGCGCTGACAGGCTTAGAACACGAGGGAACATTCAGTCACCAGAGTGTGTGGCGGTGAGGGTGGTTGGAGGTGGTACCACTACATGGCGTGGTATGAGACCTCTGTGCACCTCAAGCTCATTCTTAGAGTCAGGGCGTACAATTTGCGTTAGGGATACCGATGGAGGACCAGCTCTGTTCATTTATAGGACGCTCTGGAGAACTCAACAAGTGTCTACAAGCTCCCGCTAACCGGTAGTCCACTGCTGCAAAACACACAGCTTTCCGGCAGCGGAGGGGACTTCTGATCTGCAACCCGCCTTCCTGTCGGTCACAACAGAAAGTGACCGACGAGGGGGTGCTATCTTTCGTGAATCAATAACCCGATCTGCCTGTCTTCAAGCTGTTCAGTTTCTACACCTACATCCATACTCCGCAAGCCACCTGACGGTGTGTGGCGGAGGGTACCCTGAGTACCTATATCGGTTCTCCCTTCCATTCCAGTCTCGTATTGTTTGTGGAAAGAAGGATTGTCGGTATGCTTCTGTGTGGGCTCTAATCTCTCTGATTTTATCCTCATGGTCTCTTCGCGATATATACGTAGGAGGGAGCAATATACTGCTTGACTCTTCGGTGAAGGTATGTTCTCGAAACTTTAACAAAAGCCCGTACCGACCTACTGAGCGTCTCTCCTGCAGAGTCATCCACTGGAGTTTATCTATCATCTCCGTAACGCTTTCGCGATTATTAAATGATGCTGTAACGAAGCGCGCTGCTCTCCGTTGGATATTCTTTATCTCTTCTATCAATCCTATCTGGTAGGGATCCCACGCTGTTGAGCAGTATTCAAGCAGTGGGCGAACAAGCGTACTGTACCCTACTCCCTTTGTTTTCGGGTTGCATTTCCTTAGGATTCTTCCAATGAATCTCAGTCTGGCATCTGCTTTACCGACGATCAACTTTATATGATCATTCCATTTTAAATCACTCCTAATGCGTACTCCCAGATAGTTTATGGAATTAACTGCTTCCAGTTGCTGATCTGCTATTTTGTAGTTAAATGATAAGGGAACTATTTTCTATGTATTCGCAGCACATTACACTTCTCTACATTGATATTCAATTGCCATTCCCTGCACCATGATTCTACTCGCTGCAGATCCTCCTGCATTTCAGTACAATTTTCCATTGTTACAACCTCTCGATACACACAGCATCATCTGAAAAAAGCCTCAGTGAACTTCCGATGTCATCCACAAGGTCATTTATGTATATTGTGAATAGCAACCGTCCTATGACACTCCCCTGCGGCACACCTGAAATCGCTCTTACTTCGGAAGACTTCTCTCCATTGAGAATGACATGCTGCATTCTGTTATCTAGGAACTCTTCAATCCAATCACACAATTGGTCTGATAGTCCATATGCTCTTACTTTGTTCATTAAACGACTGTGGGGAACTGTAGCGAACGCCTTGCGGAAGTCAAGAAACACGGCATCTACCTGTGAACCCGTGTCTATGGACCTCTGAGTCTCGTGGACGAATAGCTGCGTTTCACACGACCGTCTTTTTCGAAACCCATGCTGATTCCTACAGAGTAGATTTCTAGTTTCCAGAAAAGTCATTATACTCGAACATAATACGTGTTCCAAAATTCTACAACTGATAGACGTTAGAGATATGGGTCTATAGTTCTGCACATCTGTTCGACGTCCCTTCTTGAAAACGGGGATGACCTGTGCCCTTTTCCAATCCTTTGGAACGCTACGCTCTTCTAGAGACCTACGGTACACCGCTGCAAGAAGAGGGGCAAGTTCCTTCGTGTACTCTGTGTAAAATCGAACTGGTATGCCATCAGGTCCAGCGGCCTTTCCTCTTTTGAGCGATTTTAATTGTTTCTCTATCCCTCTGTCATCTATTTCGATATCTACCATTTTGTCATATGTGCGACAATCTAGAGAAGGAACTTCTCTCTGTGAAACAGCTTTGGAAAAAGACATTTAGTATTTCGGCCTTTAGCCTGTCATCCTCTGTTTCAGTACCATTTTGGTCACAGAGTGTCTGGATATTTTGTTTTGAGCCACCTACCGCTTTGACATAAGACCAAAATTACTTAGGATTTTCTGCCAAGTCAGTACATAGAACTTTACTTTCGAATTCATTGAACGCCTCTCGCATAGCCCTCCTCACACTACATTTCGCTTCGCGTAATTTTTGTTTGTCTGCAAGGCTTTGGCTATGTTTATGTTTGATGTGAAGTTCCCTTTGCTTCCGCAGCAGTTTCCTAACTCGGTTGTTGTACGATGGTGGCTCTTTTCCATCTCTTACGATCTTGCTTGGCACATGCTCATCTAACGCATATTGTACGATGGTTTTGAACTTTGTCCACTGATCCTCAACACTATCTGTACTTGAGACAAAACTTTTGTGTTGAGCCGTCAGGTACTCTGTAATCTGCCTATTGTCACTTTTGCTAAACAGAAAAATCTTCCTACCTTTTTTAATATTTCTATTTACGGCTGAAATCATCGATACAGTAACCGCTTTATGATCGCTGATTCTCTGTTCTGCGTTAACTGTTTCAAATAGTTCGGGTCTGTTTGTCACCAGAAGGTCTAATATGTTATCGCCACGAGTCGGTTCTCTGTTTAACTGCTCAAGGTAGTTTTCAGATAAAGCACTTAAAAAAATTTCACTGGATTCACTGGATTCTTTGAAACAACTAGGGCAGTACAAGTACCGCCTTATCGGCTGTGTGCTGGGGCTGCCACTCCGTTTCTACTTCGTGTTGCTGCTGGTGCCTACACGACAGACATCTCGACAAACGACAGCATGGACGACCAGATTTCTGGGGCCGAGCCCGCAACCAGCTGTGTCGCCCCTAGTGCTTTCAAGCAGCTCGGACTCTGCACATTCGCTGCTAGAAAGCCACAGGAAGAAGACGAAGTGACTGTAAAATTCTCTCCAAAAAATGAGGGTAAATTGAATGATGTTCCATTAGAGCCTCGGCGCAAAACAGGATTACTCATCCTCGCTCTTCGCTTGACCTGATAACAACATGACAATAGCTTAAGTCATAACAGATTCTATAAGCATAAAATCTTCAAATCCGGGACCTACTAATAACAATTAAAAATTGATTTTCGTAATCTGTTTAACTCAATCGCTGTTAGTCATTGCAATAATGATTATAGAAAGGAAGCCAACCTTAACGATTCTCAGGGTTATAATAATTGGAGTTCCAGTTTCAAAATGCTGTAAACGATCAACCACTGCTCAAAATGACGTCAAATTTGCGCAGATTGTTATTGGATAAAGGAGATACGCTATAGTAAAAAAAACATACGAAAATTGTACGGCCGATGGCACTGTAAGCGGGGGATTATGCAAAATATAAGATTTCAAAAAACTCATGACGCTGAACTGCATAACTGGATATTATTAGTTCTACTGATTTCGGCTGTAAGCCATCATCTGGCGCGACAGTCACTTAAACCATTTCACTTATCATTTTAACTGTTTTTCTTACTAGATGTTAGCTTACGGCCGAAGCCGATAGTACTAATAAAATCCAATTAACGCAGTTCAGTGTGATGAGTTTTTTGAAACATATATCGACGGCTAAAAATGCCTGGAAAAAAACTATCAAAAACTAAGACGCAAGGTACACGGCTGTTCCTCAGTTTGCATCTGAGACATTCAGCCTAACTGTCTCGATGCAAGTTCTGGACACTCAAGGGTATGATAAAGTGTGTTGGTCCGATGTCTGTCAAGTGTCTGGAGCAAATGATAACGATACTCATGAAGAAATGTTCTGCACTGCAAGGGGGCTCGAGCACTGGTGTCTAAACGTGCAATGCACGGAGAATTACCCGAATTTTGGGTATACTTGTGAGACCGGTGCATAAAATTCTACGAAAGATCCTGTATTCCTATCCATACAAAATTATTCATGTTTAGGAATTGATTCACGCTGACGTGGAGCTAGACAAACGTTTGCTCTAGAATTCCTTACTTGCATGGCAGTGTACAATGAGCAGCCATGGAACATTCTGTGGACAGACGAAGCGCATTTCTATCTGCAGGGGTCTGTCAACCAGCGGAAAATTGCTGCTATAGGATCACAAATAGTGCGAATATGTTCCTGTTTAGCTAAAAATCAGGGTACCAGCCACCTGATTTTACCTTCCTCAATTTCTTTAAAAGTTCTCTCAAAAATTGTGGCATGCGAACATACTCTCGCTTTTTGTAAGATGCAACTCACCTCACACTCCAACAAGCTCCCCTAACTGTTCCTCACTCACGGCCACTAGTCCATCCTTGCAAGTCGCTCATACCATCCACTCCCAGTTGTTGTTTCTCACTCACTCATTCAGCGATATTTACTGTCATTATCTCTTTGTGTCTCACTGTCATTGCCTCCTGTGTCACAGTCACAGTCATCGTTCTGTCCTAGAACTACAGCATCCTCTCACTGTCACTGTCCCCCTCTTGCTCTCGTTTAGTGCTAATTTCTCATCTCTTCCGCCTTGCTGCTGCTGTCTCTTCTCGCTGTCATTATCTGTCATACACTCAGGCTCTCACCCACTTCCACTTTCTCTTTCCCTTCATTCCTCCCCCATACCCCTGGTATTGTCTCCTTCACTCTTTTTCTAGCACAGTTCTGTGGCTGTCAACTATGTTCCACTGCCACTGTCTCTGTCTCTTCGTCTCACACTATAATTGCCTCCTTCGCTCTCTCTGTAACACAACTGCTGTCCACTGTTTCCAGTATTTATTACTGTTCCACTGCCAATGACTTCTTCTCTTTCAGCATAAAGATCGCTAATACGTTCGCATATTTCTCCTTACTACGTCACTTTATAGGCTGAGTGTTCGCCTAACACGACATTTTACATGTGTATTTCACATGTAAAAGTAGGGCAACTTCCAACACCTGAATTTTCAAAACTGACAAAGATACGAACAAAAATTTTCAGTACTGTTCGAGATCGAGACCATAAGAATATGTCGTACAACTTACAGATACTTAATGATAAAAGCTATTTTTGTGGGGTTTTCCGAGGAACTGTCCCTGAACTAACGATACCTACACGAGCCCCATTAACCTCACAGCAGACCACATCACATGCAAAATGAATCAACCGATTTGCTCCATTTGCGTAAGCAGGAGGAAATGTGTAATATTCATACTTCGACCTTGAACTGTAAGATAGTGACACTAAGACGATCCTTCTGTTGAATGTATAACTGGTCCCCAGAGCAGTGGCTATCCAAAGCACTTGACCCTACCTTTTTATCACTAACAGAACTCGATGTGAGACTACCGGAAAATCCCGTTTTTATGCTTGGCGTTTTGGAAGATTTTAGGTACGCATGCTTTCTCATGCGTACCGATACATACAGCTGAAGAATAAGGACAACAGAAAAGAAAAGATCCTTAGCTGTGTGGAATGACTGACAGTATTGAAATACACCCATTGCAGTAACAACTGTTTGTTTCTTAACGTAAAATTAGCGAAGTACTGCTTCCGAGGATGAATGTTTGTCGACGTGGCGAGGAACAGGGAGCATAAGGAACGAAGCGGCACCACGAGGCTGCGAGTTTTAGGGCAGTCAATGTTGAGCAGCTTGGTCCTGTAACGACGCGGCCCCACTAGGACTAGGCCGTGTGCTCGCGGTCATTCACAGGAAGATACTGCTATGCGGTGCCCTCAGGAGTGGCTGACGGAAGTCCAACATCGTGCGGAGCTCACGGCGAGGGTGAACAGACACAGAGCGATGGGCAGTAACCGCGGCCCTTATTGGGTGAAAAACGGTGACTCGTGGTGGCTTTTGGTCGGTCGGCGCCTGGAGTGGAACCGACACCCCCGGGATAACAAGGCCGTCCAGCAGTGTTAGTGACGACACACTAAGCGGACCATAGCCGACGCAGCAGTCCACGGACACCTCCGTACAGACGCGCCTGATGCTAACGATCTTCTGTCCGTCATACAGAAAGGAGCGAACTATAATTCGAACCAAAGACCAAATTATATACACTCCTGGAAATGGAAAAAAGAACACATTGACACCGGTATGTCAGACCCACCATACTTGCTCCGGACACTGCGAGAGGGCTGTACAAGCAATGATCACACGCACGGCACAGCGGACACACCAGGAACCGCGGTGTTGGCCGTCGAATGGCGCTAGCTGCGCAGCATTTGTGCACCGCCGCCGTCAGTGTCAGCCAGTTTGCCGTGGCATACGGAGCTCCATCGCAGTCTTTAACACTGGTAGCATGCCGCGACAGCGTGGACGTGAACCGTATGTGCAGTTGACGGACTTTGAGCGAGGGCGTATAGTGGGCATGCGGGAGGCCGGGTGGACGTACCGCCGAATTGCTCAACACGTGGGGCGTGAGGTCTCCACAGTACATCGAAGTTGTCGCCAGTGGTCGGCGGAAGGTGCACGTGCCCGTCGACCTGGGACCGGACCGCAGCGACGCACGGATGCACGCCAAGACCGTAGGATCCTACGCAGTGCCGTAGGGGACCGCACCGCCACTTCCCAGCAAATTAGAGACACTGTTGCTCCTGGGGTATCGGCGAGGACCATTCGCAACCGTCTCCATGAAGCTGGGCTACGGTCCCGCACACCGTTAGGCCGTCTTCCGCTCACGCCCCAACATCGTGCAGCCCACCTCCAGTGGTGTCGCGACAGGCGTGAATGGAGGGACGAATGGAGACGTGTCGTCTTCAGCGATGAGAGTCGCTTCTGCCTTGGTGCCAATGATGGTCGTATGCGTGTTTGGCGCCGTGCAGGTGAGCGCCACAATCAGGACTGCATACGACCGAGGCACACAGGGCCAACACCCGGCATCATGGTGTGGGGAGCGATCTCCTACACTGGCCGTACACCACTGGTGATCGTCGAGGGGACACTGAATAGTGCACGGTACATCCAAACCGTCATCGAACCCATCGTTCTACCATTCCTAGACCGGCAAGGGAACTTGCTGTTCCAACAGGACAATGCACGTCCGCATGTATCCCGTGCCACCCAACGTGCTCTAGAAGGTGTAAGTCAACTACCCTGGCCAGCAAGATCTCTGGATCTGTCCCCCATTGAGCATGTTTGGGACTGGATGAAGCGTCGTCTCACGCGGTCTGGACGTCCAGCACGTACGCTGGTCCAACTGAGGCGCCAGGTGGAAATGGCATGGCAAGCCGTTCCACAGGACTACATCCAGCATCTCTACGATCGTCTCCATGGGAGAATAGCAGCCTGCATTGCTGCGAAAGGTGGATATACACTGTACTAGTGCCGACATTGTGCATGCTCTGTTGCCTGTGTCTATGTGCCTGTGGTTCTGTCAGTGTGGTCATGTGATGTATCTGACCCCAGGAATGTGTCAATAAAGTTTCCCCTTCCTGGGACAATAAATTCACGGTGTTCTTATTTCAATTTCCAGGAGTGTATATTCTTGTAAACAGCATAAAGGTTCATAACGAAATACTGATTACATATACGGGCAGGAATAAGTTTAATCGATTGAGGAACTGTGCCACTATTTTATAATTGTCAGAACACTATTTAGCTTTAAAACTCGCATACAGGTGGTGACAAATGCCAACTGACAGCAGGACTTAACATTTTCAAGCTATTACACTGAAAGTAAATTATCTTAAACACTGTCATACATAGCAAAACCCTCACATCTCTCGTTTACAATAAGGTAACAGGAGTTCGCTCTATCTCATAAAACACATGACTATTGTGAATTTACTCATATGTTCATGGTGACAGCTCTTTTCAAGAACTTTTACAAGTGTATTCCCAGTAATAAAGAATGAAAACAAAAGATAGGTATCAAATATTCTCCTTTTAACATAGACATCACTGAACACAAGATTCTGTCTTGCACTGTGATACTAAGGGACTGCTCTTTCCTTTAAGAAAAGCCTGACAATTTGAAGTTCACTCCGCTATTGAAGATACACTTCTTGAAACAATATTAAAAATGTTATGAAAGGTAAGGAAATGAAAAACAACCAAGTGCATTACATGTAAGAATGTGAGCAAAAGGCTGAGTCTCGATTTACTTACAATTTTCAATCTCTCTACAGCTTTTCCACGAAGAAATCACGAACTGCAAGTCTCATTATTGCTGTCTGTTACTAGCAAAGTGCTTTTCTATTTAGAAAACCTGACAATTTGATGTTCATTCTGGTACTGAAGATAAACACTTTTCAGAGGAGTTCTAGAACCTATTCCTGCCCGTATATGTAATCGGTATTTCGTTATGAACCTTTATGCTGTTTACAAGAATATATATAATTTGGTCTTTGGTTCGAATTATAGTTCGCTCCTTTCTGTATGACGGACAGAAGATCGTTAGCATAAGGCGCGTCTGCACGGAGGTGTCCGTGGACTGCTGCGTCGGCTATGGGCCGCTTAGTGTGACGTCACTAACACTGCTGGACGGCCTTGTTATCCCGGGGGTGTCGGTGGAACCAACTCTGTAATGGCGGACGCGCTACCTATCATGTGTGACGCATCTGCGGGCGCTACATGCGTGGTGTCAAGTGGACACGTGACCGCGCAGACGTGAACAGGTGCCCGCGACTGCAGCTCCTGTACTCGTGTACCACGACCTGCACGTTCTCTGATGCTGTGGCGGCCGCAGGAGCCTTCGCGGTAAACAGCTGAATGACTATTCAATTGTCAAACAACCTCGGAAGTTAGGTAGCGGGCGTAACTGGACCGCGACATATGTGTGGCGGTCGATTATACCGGGGTGCAGCCCTGAATACACCACAGAAAATCCGCTCACGCATCAAGTGATACCGCTTCATACTGACGCCATCGCAGAGCATGTTTCCGAGGGTACGGGCCCACTTGTAACGTACGTCCTCCGTTACTTGCTGAAGATATTCCAATCTCTGTTTTCCTCTACTAGGTATGCAGAATTCCTCAACTTAGTTAACATCGTGATCCCACAATTCTAATGCTGGGCTTTTCTCACTGTTCTCGTTTCTGCTACTTCTAATTACTTTCGTCTTTCTTCGATTTACTCTCAGTCCTCATTCTGTATTCATTAGGCACTTCATTCAACATAATTCTTCACTTTCACTTAGGGTCGCAATGTCATCAGCAAATTTTATCATTAACATCTTTTCGTCTCGAATTTTAATCCTCCCTCCGCTCCTTGAAACTTTCTTTTATTTCAGTCATTGCTTCTCCGAGGCATACGCTGAAAATTAGGGGTGAAAGACTGCATCTCTGTCTCGCGTCATTTGTAATCCGATCATTTACTTCTTGGTCTTCCAGTCATATTGTTCCCTCTTGTTTCATGTAGATACTGTACTGTATAATTTTCCGTCTTTTACTACAGCTTATCCCTACTTTTGTCGAAATTTCGAACATTTTGCGCCATTTTATATTTTCGAACGCTTTTAGCGGGTCGACAAATGCTATGAACTGTGTCTTGATTTTTCTTTGGTCTTGCTTCTACTACCGGTCGCAACGTCATAACTGCCCCTCTGGTGCCTTTGCCATTCGTAAAGCCAAACAGATCGTCATCTGACGTCTCCTCAACTTTCCCTCCTACTTTTCTGTATATACGCTTGTCAGCAACTTGGATGCATGAGTTATTAAGCTGATTGTGCTACAATTAGAGCTATTGTCGGATCTTGCCATCTTTGTAATTGTGTGGGTGATGTTTATCTAAAAGTCTGATAATATATCGCTAGTCACATTTATTCTGCACACCTATGTGACCAGCCGAATTGTTGGCACTTCCCCCAATGGTTTTAGAAATTCTGACGGAATGTTATCTATCCCTTCTCAATTATGTGACCATAAGTCATCCAAAGCTCATTTAAATTGTGAGTCTAATACTAGATCTCCTACCCCTTCCCTGTCGACTCCTGTCGCTTTCTGCATTACGTCATCAGACAAGTCCTCCCTCTCACAGAGGTGTTCCGTGTACTCTTCCCACCTGTCCGTTCTCCCCTTTTCATTTAGCAGTGAACTTTCCATTGCACTATTAGTGTTACCGCCCTGGGTTTTATTTTCACCGAAGGCTGTTTATACCTTGCTGTATGCTGAGTCAGTCCTTTCGTCAATAATTTCTTTTGCAATTTCTTCACATTTTTCTTGTAGTCATTCCGCTTTGCTACCGTGCATTTCCTATTTATTTGGTTTCTGAGTGAATTGTATTGCTGTACTCTTTGCCTGAAGATTTTTGTACTTCCTTCTTTCGCCGATCAGCTGAAGTATTTACTCTGTTACCCATGGCTTCTTCGTAGTTGCCTTTCTTGTACCTATGTTTTTCTTTCTACTGTCTATGACTGCCGTTTTTAGAGACGCCCATTTCTCTTCGATTGAACTGCATTTTTAGCCATTCATTATCGCGGTATCTATAGCCTCAGAGAACTTCAAGCCTATCTCTTCATTCCTTAGTACTTCAGCAACCCACTACTTTGTGCATTGATTTTTCCTGAATAGTGTCCTAAAGTTCAAGAAACTCTACATCATTACTAAATTGCAATTCCAATCTGTTGCTTTTCTCAGGACTATCGTCTCAATTGCGCGACCGGATTCGTGATTTCTTATCTGAAAAGTCGCAGTTCGCATTAACTGATGGGACATCGCCTAGTGAAACAGAAGCGATGAGTGCGATTCCGCAAGTAAAGTGATGCAGAAATTCTGGTATATATAAACAATTTAGCAGGCAATCAGAACATTTCTCTTAGATTTTTCGCAGGTACTGTTGCCGACTATTAAACTCCTCCGAAGAACAAGATGAAAGTAGTAGGGAGTTGCTAGTGTGAGGTCAGCTTTGATATCAAATTGATATGCAAAATAATTAAATTGATGAATTAATCAAACCCACCCCTGCCCACACCCGCCCACCCCCGCCTCCGTCCACGCCCAACCCCAGCCCCAGATGACGTCACGTGTTTTCCCAGCTGTACGTGTGCTCCAGCCCCCTCCTCCCCCTCCCCCCTCCCCCATCACCTCCGCAAATTAACCTTTTGTCAGGAATTTAGAATTTCGGCGGGAATTTCGAATTTTCATGGGAAATTATTTGTCTCAGGGCTGTGCTGAAATCCCACCCGAACCCTCCCCCCCCCCCCCCCCCCCCAACCCGGCCGGGAATTGGAGGAAAATTAAAATTGGCAGTTTCCTTTCCGTGACTCAAAACATGTTCCTCCTGGGCAGGAAGCCCAAGTGCACCCCAATAAGACATTTAACCACCCAAGGCGCTTCGAATTGATGGAAAATTAACAATGGCATAGCCCTTTCTGGGACTGGAACCCTGATTCTACTGGATGGAAAGCCTAAGTGCACCCTCAAACACATGTAAACTCTCCAAATGTGGGAGAGAAAGGTTAGGTTAGCGTACTTTATTTATTTTGGTCGGGAAACTGATGCAAACATCTATCCTAATTACGTAATTAATCACAAAGATCGGTCTTAATTACAAATCTATATGTATAGCCCTGCACAAGGACAGCATAAAATCGCAATAGAGCGCAAAAACTGACGATACCATACAACTCCTGCTGAGAAAAAATTTTACACCACTCGGCATCAGCGCCAGAAATACTCAAACTCAACCATACACCTACAAGCTGGTTGGAAAAAGGCTGGGGGGGGGGGGGGGGGGGGGAAGGTTCTATCTTTATTATTTTTGGTGGGAAATACCTTCAACTGACTAGATGCTTGTGTTGGACAGAGAGGAGTTTAAATGTGTATTACCTGCAAGCTTACAGTATCTATCGTTGTTTGCCGTCAGAGTTCGCTACAGACGCCTACTAAATATCACCCTACAGCCCAGCTAACTGAAGCCAATACACGCTGTCACAGCTGATGGAAAAAATGTGTTACAGTTGTATTTTTACTTCGAAGTTGTCGTGAAAAATCCAGCTCTCATACTGAACGGGTCGTAATGCAGCACATGTACTGGAGAAAATGGACGTCCTAAAAGACTGCACAGGAGGCGGTAGTTGAACAGGCGGTCTCCTCAATGTACAATCACAAACTGCCGAAAATAGAGACCCCCACCCCTCCTTCCCTCCAACCAACTACAGGGTGGATGGAGGGACGGAGAGAACTACTTCACCAGCAACCTCGCGACATGTGCTAGCCGCTGTCCGCCTTGAGACGATGTCCCTTTGTCAACACAAAAGCAGGTGTAGTCAACTAAACAACAGGATATAAAAGTACGGTGCTACGGTATGCATCTTGGTCGTCTAAAATATAGTGACACAGCCACCCCTAATGGTTAGGGGGCTCACCTGTACGACTAGATGTCACAGACTAGACAGGTCCTCAACTCCTCCAATAGACCTCTCGTTCTGGAATGGAAAACACTTATCTTTAATGTCACGTAGGACGCTCCAACTGATGCCAGGCCAGAGCTGCGGTCTCATAGGGAACTCGGCCGCCGTTCTGCACTGTATTATTTAACATCAACTCGACTCCTATAGTAAAACAATTATTAAAACAAAAGAAACATTTGTGACGATAATAAATATCCTCTTTCTATGAAAATAGACGAAGTCCATTTTCATTTAGTCTTAAGAGCAAAATCTGTATACTTTTGTACATTCGACTGCACTCACATCTCATTATTTTGTGATGCCCAGTGAAGTGTACCACCACCGATCACAAATGATCAACAGAGACATACCCATCCTGTGTAAAATCAGGAAAAAAAACTTCGACTATTTTGATGCGAAAACTGCTGATCACCACAGAAAGCCCAAGTTATTTTGAAATTAAGTTGATCATGAAAGTAACTTGGCATGGCAAGTGTTTTCTTTTCTGTAGTCGTATTACACTCACCAGGTATGACAAATGGGAATCCATGGAGGGAACACGATATTCTTTTCGAGGAACACTATTGAGAAATGACATCTTAAGCTGACCACAGAGGGATTATACAGTCCATAACACACATTTCGCAAAAGGCCCGTGCCTTTAAAACACGATCGTCGCTGCTACGTTACCGTCACCTTGCATAAAAAGTGATCTTGGATCTACAGGTACACACACGAGCCGCTGATAGTGTTACGCTTTCAGGTAGAAATTCTGTCTGTGATTTCGATTCAAGGGTATCCATTCAACCACTTACTTGCGTTGGATACTGTAGAGACATCTTTTAATGATAACAACCACAGGTGAATCATATTCGTAGCACTCTCATATCTCGAAATGAGTCACCTTTTTAGAACCTATCTACTAAGGATCCCATATAGCAGAAGCTCCTGTGCTGTTGCTTAGACAGTTCCTCTGCATCTACTAACTGCACCTAAGTCTATTCCCCTGCCACCCATATAGCTCAGTCTATGTGATCACCCCAATTTTAGTCTGACCTGTATGGTAGTTGGAGAGCGCTATATCTAAGACTTTTTGCATCCTATAGGGATACAGGACGAGCTGAGTTAATGCAACAGGAGCGCGTGTTGACCACAAGGTAGAAATGGAAACATGATGTCATATCTCCGCCAGCCGTGTACTGTGTGTAAAACCAGTGGCAAACGAAGCTTTCCCCTGCAACACAAGGTAGTAAGAGAGATAGTACGAGCAGTTAGATGGTGTTCCTTGTTGCGAAAGTTTGGAAGACTACTCTTCATACATGGCTTGGAGGAAGAACGAAGATTTTGCTACACATCTCCAAACTACATACAGGTAGTCCAAATGAGGTCTGTCTCTCTAAGTGTGCATTCATGTCAATCACCCAAACATATGTGACTATCCTATTAAATATAATTGTTTGTTTTGTAAATAAAACTGCCTTTTCCTGCTGCTAGTTGCTTTATTGATCCCCTACGCGTTTCGTCTTCTCCTGTTCTAAGGCATCATCAGTGGGATCTATACCGATACAGTTTTGTTAGTTGTAGATTATCAAACAATTCACTTCGCGTTTTTTTGTAAAAAAATTAATTACTTACGATTTGCTGATCTGCGTTTCCTCACATCTGGTGTGGAGGTCGCACTAGTATTTTTATCACTACCACACAATCACATATTTGTGTTCTCGCCTTCCCCACACTGTTCACCATGTTTCTCACTCTTTTTTGTGTCGGACTATTTTTCTTTTGTCACTCGATACAACTTTTTCGTCGTACACTGCTTTTCACAGCGTAAATATTGTGACTCCATTACGTGTTTCAGCTTCTTTGGTATGTTTTCCTTATTGTTGCCAACCTAACGAAGTGTATCTTAGAGATTAACTTCTATTTATGATGCTTATACCGCGCGCGCGCGCGCGCGCGCGCGCGCGTATGTGTGTATGTGTGTGTGTGTGTGATTGTGCGTGTGTGTATGTGTGTGTGTGTGTATGAATGGGAGAGAGAGGGGGATAGAGCCGGCGAGGTTTTTTTGAGGAAGTGGGTGGGTGTAATAGCTGTTAGCGAGTCGTTGAAATTGAAAACTTTGGTGACAGCTGATTTGACTTTTCGTTTCAATATTCTGTGGAGGAGTTACGGATGAGCGAGTGTAAAGATGTTGAGTTCTATTATTACTACATTGGACAGTATTATTTTATTAATACTTCTTTGAACGTTATTCTATTATTTTATCTATTAGTGTAAATAATGAGCTGCTTGGCATGTGTACTTAGTCATTCAACAGAATTTTCCTATCTTCTATGGTTTTCTGTATGTGGTAACTTTCTTGCATGGTCAGGAGGTGTTTTTTATTGTTGATTCTAATTATTTTCATGTCATCTTCTCTAGTGGTTGGTTTGTGGTCATTTGCTCTTAGGTATTCTGCACATGTGGAGAGATTTGTCCCATATTTCCAGGCTCTCATGTGTTCCTTGTAACTGACATCAAATGTTCTCCCTCTTTGCCCTAAGTATGTGCCTTTACAAGTGTTACACTGTAGCTGATATATACCTGCTTTCTGGTATATGTCTGTTTTTTTTGCCAGTTTTGGGGTGTATTTTTGTATAGAATTGTCTGTTATGTATCATCAATCCCCTAGAACTACTTAAACCTAACTAACATAAGGACATCACACACATCCATGTCCGAGGCAGGATTCGAACCTATGACCGTAGCAGCAGCGCGGTTCCGGACTGAGGCACCTAGAACTGCTCGGCCACAGCAACCAGCTTAACAAGTTCGGATCCATTGCTTCTGGGAGAAAACCAAATGTCTCACGGTACAAATCATGTTGTTACAGCTACTAACAAAACACATCACACACGCATACACACACACACACACACACTAGGTGATTTTAAATAAAAGGCAGTTACAACATAAGGAAACTGGAAGAGTTTGGCAGCGTTGTGGAGAGTTTCCAAACTGCTATCCGAAGGTGATTGACGACCACTACATTCAATCTGATTTGTCACAGAGACAGAATAGCTGATGGCTCTGCGTTCCATTTTGACTGATTCCTCATATTGCAGTCATGTAGGCTAGCGCCGGCCGCGGTGGTCGAGCGGTTCTAGGCGCTTCAGTCCGGAACCGCGCGATTGCTATGGTCTCAGGTTCGAAACCTGCCTCGTGGATTTATGTGTGTGATGTCCTTAGGTTAGTTAGGTTTAAGTAGTTCTAAGTTCTAGGGGACTGATGACCTCAGATGTTAAGTCCCATAGAGCGCAGAGCCATTTGAACCATGCACGCTGTTTCTGTGATAGCCATCCCTACAAGGTGTTGGCCCTCCACCAAAAACTCTTTCTTCATCTCAAATAAGCGATGTCACTCAATCATTATGTGGCAACAAACAGCGTACCAGGGGACGGATGGGGTGGAAAAGACACCGTCGATATACTGTAATAATAAGCATCACAGTTGATAGTGCGAACAATTTTAGCAATTTTACAACAATTTCAACACCGACCAATGATGCGACAGCACGTTTCCCAATTTCTGTATAATCGCTAAACCATCCCTTCTCTACTTTGCGAGTATCATTCTGAATGTAGATAGATGACTGCAGTATGTCCATTAATTGTTAATTCTCGGACACATACATCATCGAAGTATACCAGACAGGGCTGTACGTATTTTTATTACCTAGAGCATATTGCATAATTTACGATCTATCTCTATGCGGATGGGAGTCACAGAGCATTCTCGCAGTCTTAGGATAAAATCAGAGACAGACAGCCTCGCACTGTCTTTGACCAAACCATTGTGCGGTACTGTTACCGATTTAATCTGTGGCTGAGCAGAAGCAGACTGCTATATCCCGCGTCTCGTGAATGAATGGAGCTCGCAGAGTCCTCGTCCATCCAAGTTCAGAAGATTTCTCCAGACGCACCCAAGTCGAGGTGGTTAGCACCCCTTATTGGTGTATGGTAGTTTTGAAAGTGCTGCAATGTAATAACAGAGGGTTAAGAAGAACAAGAAACGGATTGGGTTTTATGCATGATGGAGCTCCAGACAGATGGAGTTCGAAGCACTGTATGTAAATCAACTATGCTATCAATTTTAAAGTATCGTTCTAGTGTCTGGGATCAGTACCAGGAGGGTATTGATAAGAGGGAACATCAACATACGCACTCCTAAGGCTATAAGGTTCTACACTTAAAACAGGCTATGATGTTAGATCGCTTCAGTTTCCAACCTATCACTCATGTGGAATGCAGCGCTGTTATCATTCCAGTGTAAGAAATATATTTCCAGCTTATGAAATAGATCCTTCCAGCAGGTTTCTCTACGATAAACTATGGCAACAAACTGTAAAATGAAAAAAAACACTTTTTTTAAATATCGATTCTGTGTGATACATGCACAATATAGCTTTACAGAGATATATAGCGTCCACTGTTCAAATTAGATCACGGTTCAGATATTATGCTATGCTTGCATCAGTCCTATATAAATGATTGTTAGTCACGGAGAATAACTATTACAAGGAAACAGATAAATGCATAGCAGCTGCGTCTGACATGTGAAATTACACGTCATTCCACCACTACCTCTGTAAGCAGGACAGCTGTCAAGCAGATGCATATATGGGGATTGCAGTGATTCACAAACACTTGTTGTTAACTTAGAATCATCTTAGTTATGAAACTGAAGTATCGCTTTTATATCCAAGATGTGACAGGGGAACGGAGCACATCACATAAATCTTCGTTCGTTTAGAGGAATGTGTCGAAACAGGATGGTCACGTTTCATCGCACATGAGATGGATGTCCTCTGATGACGGAGAGGTATGCTGTTAACGACTGAAAGTAGACAGTGCTCCATGTCAATTGTAGAACATGTGGTTGTATATGAGTCGAACGCAGGCTGCGTCACGCGATTGATGCATCCTAACAGAACAGCAGAAAAAATGGTCAAATGACCTGGGCCAACATCTACCTCCCTCTCTAGAATACATCAGTCCGCCATTAAATCATACGTCATTACAGCTCCACCTCAATCGATCACCCTGTCCACTCTCTGTTACCTATTAACGTGGATGCATGTAAGTTTAGAGGCAGATGGTTCTCTGTTTTCCTGAAAAGCGTCAAATACAGTAGTCAACTTACATGAATCAGTGTTACCTCAATAGGCATACAGTATAGCGCTGCCTCGATGAAAAAAATCGTGACTATTTCCCTGGCCCCCTTCACTTCCATGTCGACGTTTTCTAGGATTCCCCTTGCTGTCGCATGTTTGTTCCCATGTACAAGAATTTTTCTGCGCCAACCAGAAGACACGTAATTACTTAATTTCCCTGCATTTCAGCGTATTTTCCCTCAATTTATACGTATTTTCCATAATTTATCGCAATTCTATCGATTTTTTACGTCACTTCTACCCATGTGATCATGAGACAATCTACATCTACATCTACATCCATACTCCGCAAGCCACCTGACGGTGTGTGGCGGAGGGTACCTAGAGTACCTCTATCGGTGCTCCCTTCTATTCCAGTCTCGTATTGTTCGTGGAAAGAAGGATTGTCGGTATGCCTATGTGTGGGCTCTAATCTCTCTGATTTTATCCTCATGGTCTCTTCGCGAGATATACATAGCAGGAAGCAATATACTGCTTGACTCCTCGGTGAAGGTATGTTCTCGAAACTTCAACAAAAGCTCGTACCGAGCTACTGAGCGTCTCTCCTGCAGAGTCTTCCACTGGAGTTTATCTATCATCTCCGTAACGCTTTCGCGATTACTAAATGTTCCTGTAACGAAGCGCGCTGCTCTCCGTTGGATCTTCTCTATCTCTTCTATCAACCCTATGTGGTACGGATCCCACACTGCTGAGCAGTATTCAAGCAGTGGGCGATCAAGCGTACTGTAACCTACTTCCTTTGTTTTCGGATTGCATTTCCTTAGGATTCTTTCAATGAATCCCAGTCTGGCATCTGCTTTACCGACGATTAATTTTATATGATCATTCCATTTTAAATCACTCCTAATGCGTACTCCCAGATAATTTATGGAATTAACTGCTTCCAGTTCCTGACCTGCTATATTGTAGCTAAATGGTAAGGGATCTTTCTTTCTATGTATTCGCAGCACATTAACACTTATCCACATTGAGATTCAATTGCCATTCCCTGCACCATGCGTCAATTCGCTGCAGATCCTCCTGCATTTCAGTACAATTTTCCATTGTTACAACCTCCCGATGTACCCGAGCATCATCCGCAAAAAGCCTCAGTGAACTTCCGATGTCATCCACAAGGTCATTTATGTCTAATCCCCACAATGAAGGCTTTCCCGACCCGATGGTACTGTTGTTGATACTCGTCCGGGTTATATGGCCGTGGTCCATGGAATAATTCTATTCCTAACGTTTCGTCCAATACTACGTTGGACATCATCAGAGGTATGGCAGGACTCAACAGGACCAGCCATACCTCTCACGATGTCCAACGTAATATTGGACGAAACGTTAGGAATAGAATTAGTCCATGGACCACGGCCATATAACCCGGAAGAATTATCATTTATGTCTCTCGTTCTGTGTCCTAAAACTGCATGTAAATGTAGTACAGCTACCAACACCTAGCACAATTTCACTACTTTTCTTATCAGGAGCCGGCCGGTGTGGCCGAGCGATTCTAGGCTCTTCAAACTGGAACCGCGCGACCGCTACGGTCGCCGGTTCGAATCCTGCCACGGGCATGGATGTGTGTGATGTCCTTAGGTTAGGTAGGTTTAAGTAGTTCTGAGTTCTAGGGGTCTGATGACCTCAGAGGTGAAGCCTACCCTCTTATGAGAAGGTGTAGCATAGCACATTCAACTACCGCCCCCTCTGCAGTCTTTTAGGACGACGATTTTCCCCAGTACATGTGCTGCATTATGGCCCGTTCCATACGACTGCTGGTTTTTCACGATAATTTCGAAGTATAATTACAACTGTGAAGCATTTTTTCCATCAGTTGTGATAGCGTGTATTGGCTTCGGTTTGTTTGGACTGTAGGGGGATATTTAGAATGCGTCTGTAGCGAACTCTGACGTCAAACAATGATAGATGCTCTGTGCTTGCAGACTTGCAGATAATACACTTTTTAAAACTCCTCTCTGTCCAGCACAAGCATCTAGTCAGAAGATAGTACCTCCCCCCCCCCCCCCCCCCCAGCCTTTTCCCGCCAGCTTGTAGATGTAAGGTTAAGTTTGAGTGTTTCTGTCGCTGGCTTGGAGTGGTATTGCGAAATACTACGAAGGTTTTGTCAAGATTCGAGAAAACGAAAAGTAAAAGAAACTACTAGGATGACTACCAGCACTACGGCTGAGCATTGTGTGATCATTACCTGATAGGATTGATAGAGGACATCGAAAATAGTGGAAGTAGGCAGCTGATTTAGTAAGTAGTGAATTGGGGTAAACAGCGCCATGGACGCGTCTCTTTTTCTCCTTGAGTTTGGAGGCAAGATAGGGAAGGGGGATGAGTTCCTGACACAATATTAAACCAAAGGTTTTTTCACTGCGGTACGTTACTTACACGTTTTTCAACCAACATCTTTTCTTCCGAATACAAGCAGTTTTTGTTGCCACCACCGTACGAAGGATGATATTACAAGTATAATAACATAAGAGAAATTAGAACTCACACATAGAGATTTTGGTGTTCGTTTTCCTCGAGCTTCATATGTAAGCGGAATGCTCGAGAAATTGAAGCGATTCCGTGTATAATTTATGAAATACTTAATTGTGAATTGCAGGGTTATCGTGTATCGTGTTTCCCCCTAAAACGTTTAATTTTACAATCCGCTTAGTTACTTTGGTAGAATATATACACCGAAGCGCCAGAAAAATTGGTATAGGTATGCATCTTCAAATACAGAGTTATGTAATGTGGCAGAATACGGCGCTGCGGTCGGCAACTCTCATATGAGATAACAAGTGACTGGCGTAGTTGTTAGGTCAGTTACTGGTGCTGCAATGGCAAGTTATCAAGATTTAAGTGAGTTTGAACGTGGTGTTACAGTCGGTGTACGAGCGATGGGACACAGCACCTCCGAGGTAGCGATGCAGTGAAGATTTTCCCGTACGACCATTTCACGAGTGTACCGTGAATATCAGGAATCCGAAAAGCACAAAATCTCCGACATCGTTGGGGCCGGAAAAATATTCTGGAAGAACGGGACCAACAACGACTGAAGAGAATCGTTCAAAGTGCCGGAAGTGCAAGTCTTCCGCAAGTTGCTCCAGATTTCAATGCTGGGCCATCAGCAAGTGTCAGCGTTAGAACCGTTCAATGACAAATCATCGACATGGGCTTTCGGAGCCGAAGGATTACTCGTGAACTCTTCATGACAGCACAACACAAAGCTGTAGGCCTCGTATGGCCCGTCAACATCGACACTATACTGTTGATGACTGGGAACATGTTGCATGGTCGGACGAGTCTCGTATCAAATTGTGTCGAGCGAATGGGCGTGTACAGGAATTGAGACAACCTCAAGAATCCATGGACTCTACATGTCAGTAGGGGACTGTTCAGGCTGGTGGAGGCTCTTTAACTGTGTGCAGTTGGATTGGTATGGGACCCCCTGACACGTCTAGATACAATTCTGATAGGTGACACGTACACAAGTCTCATAACCTTCATACATTCATGTCCATTTCTCATTACGACGGACTTGGGCAATTCCAGCAAGAAAATGCGACACCCCACATGTCCAGAATTGCTACAGAGTGACAGCAGGAACACTCTTCTCAGTTTAATCACTTCCGCTGGCCACCAAACTCCCCAGAAATGAACATTATTGAGCATATCTGTGATGCCTTACAACTTGCTGTTCAGAAGTGATGTCCGCCCCCTCCTACTCTTTTGGATTTATGGACATCCCTGCAGGATTCATGGTATCAGTTCCCTGCAGCACTAGTTCAGACATTAGTCGAGTCCATGCGACGTCGTGTTGCGGCACTTCTGCGTGCTCGAGGGTTCCTTACACGATACTAGGCAGGTGTACCAGGTTCTCTGACTCTTCAGATTAAAACTGTAATAACATAAGAGATATTAGAACTCGCACATAATGATTTTGTTGTTCGTTTTTCTCAAGCTTCATACATGCGATTAAAGCGATTCATTGAATTCTCTATGAAATATTTAAATGTGAATTGCATTTTCTCAATCAGCTTAGTTGTCTTGGTGGAATACATATTTTAATAAGGAGAGATCTAATGCAGAACACTTACGAAAAAAATGTTCAAATGTGTGTGAAATCTTATGGGATGTAACTGCTAAGGTCATCAGTCCCTATGCTTACACACTACTTAACCTAAATATCCTAAGGACAAACACACACACACTCATGCCCGAGGGAGGACTCGAACCTCTGCCGGGATCAGCAGCACTTACGACAAAACATAGTTTCCTGCATCATTACTAGCTAGTTGAGATATTTTGTGTTAGCTACATGTATCATGAGTGCATTCTATAACTTAGTTTTCGTTATATATTTGAATGAAACGTCAAATTTATTTGAATGAAACGTTATAGCAAATTGACTCCAGCTGCGTTAGTTTATGCTACAGACTTAGTTATGGTAGAAGAAATGTTTGATCCTTCAAGCGTTGCAGCCTGGGCCTGAACTAGCCACGGGTCGCGTGCTGCAGGCCAGGGAGGCTGGATGGCTGGCTGGCTAGCCAGCGAGCTACAGCCTCGTACCGAGGCGAGACTGAAGCAAGCGAGTCGGCTGTGGCGGGCTAGCAGCCCACCCGCCTTGATGAGCCAGCATGGCCACAGTGCCCGGCTCTGCCTCTGCCGCTCCTTTTCACATAAGTATGTTTACTTCCTCTCCTGCATCAGAACAACAGTGGCAAGCAGTAATAGACATCAGGCCATCTGATGCAGTGGCTCACTGGGAGAGATCTACTCAATATAGAGTCGTCACTCTTATTGAAGAAGGTGGATGGTCCATCAGAGAAGGTGGCAGAAGGTATGGCGCGCCACATAACGCTGCAGCGAGATGGTGGAGGAACTGCCGTGAAAGCGGCACTACCAGCAGGGCTCCTGGCGGTAAGAGAGTGAGCTCACAGCAGGAGAACAGGGAGCTATTGTCTAAGAGCAGGGAAAATCACTTTCTGAACGTGAAGCAGTTGCGGTCGGAGACGCACTTCCCTAGCTCCATTCACATGATACACCGAAGGCTGAGGGACGCTGGACTGCATGCACGACGATCTGCCGAGAAACAAGAGCTCAGCGAGGACAATGTTTTGTACTAGCTGGAATTTGCAGAGCTCCAGCTTCGTGGGAATACGCAATTTTCACTGACGAGGTGGTGTTTTCTACCACTAACGACAGTCCAGGAGACGTTTGCGGCAGCAAGTGAGTCGCCATCGGCAGGAATATGTATTCACGACGAGAAGAATTGTGCGGCTATCTATTTCCTGCTGGAGATGGAGTTCTGCAAGAGGAGCAGGAATTCTTCAAAGGATAGAAAGAACTCTCGACAGCGAGCAGTGCGCCCACATATTGGAAAATGTGAGGCTTCCATCCATGCGAATGCTCGACAGAGAAGCGGACTACACATTGTGAGAGGACCATTCTCCCATTCACAAGTATGCATTCGTTCAGCAGCAGCTCTCCGTGAGTGGCGTCAGTGTCAACAGCATGGACCGGCCACCACGTAAAGTGCCCTCCGCCACACACCGTTGGGTGGCTTGCGGAGTAAAAATGTAGATGTAGATGTAGAATGCTGATATGAATCCCATGGAAAACATTTGGGCTGAGGTCGTCAGAACGTTAGCAAAGAACTGACCATGAAACCAATCAACTACAACTGGCGCTCTTTGGGATTGCGTTCTTGAAGCCTGGGCGGTAGTTGCTTCTTCAGGCTGTTACATCCAGCGGCTTATTGATTCTGGGCAAAATATTAGTCATTAAACCTTTTTTGTGTCGTTTATTTCTTCATTTTTCCTCACTGAGGTCCAGTGGAAGATCACTTGGCAACAGATAAGATAAAATTTGAGTTAGTTTTCTTTGAGTTGCCTTTTTAATTACAGTGAATTTCTTTTGAATATACACGTTGTCATATATTCTATTTTTATTTCACTTACACCCTGTCCTGATACTTACAAGGTAATCAGATCAGACTCACGCTTTACAAGTATTTTGCGTTGTTTCAAATACATCGCTCTGTTCCCCTCCATCCACTAATAAACGTTCCATCGTCCAAAAATTATGAAAACGATTTCTCCTTACGTTCAATCATTGTTAATTTCTCCTCCATTCTCTTTCTCACACTCTCTCGTCTCTCTTGCATTATCATCTCAGTTGTCCTTCTACTCCATTTACCCCAAAACACTGTAAACAGAACTAGCGGTTTCCATTGAAATATACGTTCTCGTTTAATTCCTGCTTTCCTCACTGTCTTCTATCACTCCTCTCAAAACTTACGAAACCCTATACTTTTATGTCTCCTTGCCTGTAATCGATTCTTCGTTCTGAGAACATTCCTACCTTTTCCTCTGTCCTACGAGAAAATGGACTGTGGCATATGTCTAAGTAAGGAATACAAGACATACTTTGTTCTTCTGCACTTCTATCCATTCCTAGGTATCTCCTCCTTCTTGCTACTCCTCCCTTGATATCTGCATCCACATCTGCATGAGTATTCTGCAATTCACAATTAAGTTCTTGGCAAGGGGTTCCTTCAGCCATTATTACATTATTTCTCTACCGTTCCACTCTCAAAAAGCGCGTAGAAGTAATGAGAAACCAATCCATCCGTGCAAGCACTGTTGTCCCTTATCACAATTGTCATGTCTCCTTTGTACGTCGGGGTAAACAAAATATCATGATTTTCCGCGGAGTTGGTTGGCAATTGGAATTTTATGAAGATATCTCGTCGCAATATAAGAAGCCTGTATTTCCAATGATTTCCATCCTAACTTGTTTGCTCCATCTGTGTCACAATCTCCCCATTCTGCGATAATAAAAAACGATCTGCCCTTCTTTGAACTTTTTCAAAGTCTTCCATCAGTCCGACCTCGTTGGGATCCTATAACGAGCAAGAATACTCACGAACAGGGTGGAAGACCTTGTTTATAGATGGTCACTTCAGTTGATTTGTTGCATCTTCTACATATTTTTCAAATAAAACGAGGTGTGTGGGTTTCCTTCCCTACAATATTATCCATATGACGGTTCCATTTCAGCTTGTTCACGATCATAACTCCTAGAAATTTAGCTGAATTGATAACATTTAAATGTGACTGATTTGCCGTGTAATCGAATTTTAACGGAATTCTTGGATGTAATGTCTGTCAGTTATGAAAAACACCGTTTTTCCGTGTTCCCAAACATGTTTCAGCACGTCTCTGCCATCAACAGCATCCTTTGCCAAGCATGGTAGGAAATTATAACACATGCTCCCATCGATGTTTCAGTTAGATCAGGCATCCATTGCACTTGTTGTGCAACTCTACAGTAAAATAATTAAAAAATCACATATTCATCTTTACATCAATAATAAGTATACCAGACATGTTTCCCGATATCTAACCTTGGATCAGCTGTGAATACTTTACAATCCTTTGCGGAGAATTTTCTTAGTTATTTAATATGCCTTTTCCTTGCACGTCTTTGTAAAAAATAAACTCTTTATTAGATTTCATAATAAGACCAATTGAAACAGGCTATTTGCTAGCTTTTTCACAAGAGGCAAAACGTACCAAGTCAACAATTACGGAAATGTAGAAAGCTCTCAGAACGTACCACTTTTGACGAATTTCCGCACAAAATTTCGTTACATCTACATCACACTCCGCGTCTCACCTAATGGTGTTTGGCGGAGGGTACTTTCGGTACCACTATCTGATCCCTCCAAACATGTTCCACTTGCGAATAGTGTGTGGGAAGAATTGTTGTCGGTAAGGCCCTGTATTGGATCTCATTTCTGGAATTTTCTCCTCGTGGTCAATACCCGAGATGTATGTGGGGGGGGGGGGGGGGGGGGGGGGGAAGAAATATGTTGTCCGGCTCTCTTGTAATGTCTGCCAGTGGAGTTTTTTTAGCATCTCCGTAAAGCTCTCTAGCCAACTAAACGATCCCATGACGAATTGCGCCGCTCTTCTTTGGATCTTCTCTATCTCCTCTATCAGTCCTACATGATAGGGATCCCAGGCAGATGAACAATACACAGGAATCGGGTGAACAAAGCCACTTCTTTCGTGGATGAGTTACATTTCCTTAAGGTTCTTCTGATGCATCTGAGTCTGATGTCTGCTTTTCCACTAACTGTTTCATATGGTCATTCCACTTAAGGTCTCTCTGGATAGTTATGCCTGGATATTTTACGGCAGACGCTGTCTCCAGCTGTTGGTCATCAATAGTGTAGCTGTACGGTATCGAATTGCTTTTCCTATGTATGCGCAATATGTTACATTCATTTACGTTCAGGGTCAACTGCCAGAGCCAGCACCGGTCATCAATTTTCTGCAGGTCGTTCTGCAAATTCTGATTATCTTCTGGAGTTGCTATTTTGGTATCGCCAACTGCATCATCTGCGCATAGCCTTAAAGAGCATCCAACGCTTTCTACTAGATCATTTATATACACTCTAATCAGCAACAGTCCTATCACACTTCCCTGTGGTACTCGGGATATTACCGTTACATCTGTCGATCTTGTTCCGTTAAGACCGACGTTTTGAGTTCTATCGGCAAGAAAGTCTTAATTCTAATCATAAGTCTGCTTCGATACTCCGTAAGGTCATATATTTTTCATTAAACGGCAATGCCGGATGGTGTCAAATGCCTTACTGAAATCAAGGAACACGGCATCAGCCTGAGCGCCGTTGTCCACTGTGCTGTGGATCTCATGAAGGAACAGAGCGAGCTGAGTTTCGCAGCATCTCTGTTTGCGGAATCCATGTTGATTTTTATAGATGAGATGTTCATTTTACAAAAACGTCATAATTCTTGAGCACAAAATATGTTCCATAATTCTACAACAGATTGACGTCAACGAAATAGGTCTATAATTGTGTGGATCTGTCTGCAACGTGTCCTATGGTCCTTCTCAGAAACGGGAATGACCTACGTTTTTTCTAATCGTTAGGTACCCTTCGTTGCTCAAGCGATCTACGATAAATTACTGCTAGAAGAGGAACAAGTTCCTTCACTTAATCTTTATAGAATCTTGTTGGTATCTCATCTAGTCCTGACGCCTTTCCACTACTAAGCGATTCTAGCTGCTTTCCAGTTCCGCGATCGGTTATCTCAATAACTGCCATTTCGACGTTCGCACAGTGATTGAAAGGAGGGGTAGTGTTACGATCTTCCTAGGTGAAACGACTTCGGAAGACCGAATTCAGTATTTCGGTCTTCTCGCTGTTATCTTCTCTTTCGGTACCAGTGTCGTCGTTGAGAGAATGAATAGATAATTCTGACTGGCTTAACTGCTTTTACATACGACCAAAACCTCTTAGGGTTTTTAGTCAGGTCGGCTGACAACATCTTACTTTCAAAATCATTGAACGCTTCTCTCACTGCTCTCCTTACGCTCATTTTCGCATCGTTCAGCTGTTGTTTGTCAGCTAGGTTTTTGCTTCTCTTGAATCTGAGATGAAGTGCTCTTTGTTTACGTAGCGCTTTCTAGCATAGCGATTAAACCTTGGTGGATCCTTCCCATCCCATAAATCCTTGATGGGAACATACGTGTCTAGGGCATATTGAACGATGCCTTTGAATTTTTTTCCATTTGTTCTCCACATCTTCGTCCACATCACTGAATATTTGATGCTGACATCTGAGGTATTCTGAAATTTGTATCCTATCACCCTTGCTGAGCAAATATATCTTACAACCTTTCTTAACATTTCCTGTAGAACCCGTCGTCACAGATGCTGTCACTGCCTTGTGATCACTTCCTCTACGTTAACTGATTCGATACGTTCAGGTCTGTTGCCAGGAGGTCTAAGACGTTACCATCTCGATCTGGTTCTCTATCTGCTCAAGGTAATCTTCGGACAAGACGTCCACAACAATTCCCTACGAATCTCTGTCTCTGGCACCAATTTTGATGGGATACCACTCATAATCTATGCCTGGTAAGTTGAAATCACTCCCTGTTACTACGGCATGATCAGAAAAATTACTAATGCTAATCTGCAAGTTCTGTTTGTAGCGCTCTACAACTATAGATCTTGACGCAGGTGTTCTAGAGCAGCATCGTATCACGTTTTTGACCGTTCTTTGATACTCAGTTTCACCCAGACTAATTCACATTGGGAATCAATGAAAACCTAGCTAAATTTTATCGAGTTTCTTACTTCAATCAACACGCCACGACCATTGCCGACCAACCTATCATTACGGTAAACATTCCAATCTGAACTTAGGATTTCGTTGTCATTGACGTCTTGTTTAAACCAGCTTTCTGTTCCCAATACTATCTGTGCATTAATGCGCTGCTTCCCGGACTCAGGTAGGCGATCCGGCCCCGGATCGAATCCGCCCGCAGGACTACCTGGATGTGGTTTTTAGGCTGTGTTCCACATCCCGCTAGGTGAATACCGAGCTGGTCCCCACGATCCGCCTCAGTTACACGACTCGCAGACATCTGAAAACGTTCGAACTATTCCATGGATTACATTAGACACAGACATCTGGGGTACACTAATTCCATCCCATAGGGTACGGCCGGCCGGAGTAGCCGAGCGGTTCTAGGCGCTACAGTCTGGAACCGCGCGACCACTACGGTCGCAGGTTCGAATCCTGCCTCTGGCACGGATGTGTGTGATGTCCCTAGGTTAGGTTTAAGTAGTTCTGAGTTCTAGTGGACTGATGACCTGAGCAGTTAAGTGCCATAGTGCTCAGAGGCATTTGAACCACAGCGTACAGGGTGGCGACAGGAAGGGCATCCGGCCACCCCTCACATTAACCTTGCCAAATCAGACCCTAAACATGCCGACCCTGTGAAACTGTAAGACAAAGGCACGAGTGAAAGAAGATAAAGGACGTAGTAAATAGTAAGGATTACTAGTAGTGTTGGTAGAAGTGGTAGTGAAAGAAACGTAAGAGATAATGGGAGCCAACGATTCTCTTTTTTTCGTTTTTGTTCGATTTGCACATAATTAGTATCACACTTCATTCATTGTTAGTCCATACTGTACTTTATATCCTTACAGAATATACATTGCATTTTATAAGTAATGTAAATTAGTTGACCTCCTAACTTCTTCACTTTTATGTAAAAAAACAGTTACTTTTGATCTAACTATATTTTACATGCACATCCGAAAAAAGAAACATTGTTATTTTGTACTCAATACAGCGTACTTCATCATGATCAAAGGCAAGAGTTTCCTGTTATTATCGATAAAAACGAAGGTTTTATGAATAACAAGATCATTATTTATATAATTTCGACGAAGTATTGAAGCGATGTTTCATATAGTTTTCTTTTGGTGTTTTTTTTTTCTTTTTTTAAATTTTACTTTTTGTTGCGGAGATTTCGGTTTCTAGCGCTGTACGGTAAGTGTTTCCCGTTTTCTTTCTTTTTACTGTTTTCTTTAATTTTACAACAGTACCTGCCTGTTTTACATTATCAGTTAACAGTTTTCGAATAAAATATGAATCAGACATTAATAATTTAAATTTTGCTATAAATACTGTTTATTCTTAAATACCAAAAAATTTTCAGATGTGTATGAGTTCCTAAGGGACCAAACTGCTGAGGTCATCGGTCCCTAGACTTACACGCTACTTAAACTAACTTATGCTAACAACTGCATTCACACCCATGCCCGAGGGAAGACTCGAACCTCCGGCAGGAGAGGCCGCGCAATCCATGACATGGCGCCTCTAAACACGCAGCCACTCCGCGCCGCTTAAATAACAGACAGGAGGATAACTATGTAGAACAAAAATGTTCCGTGTGTTACCCGGTCCCTTATATATCCTTATTCATTTGCTACATGGTTCACCACTTCCGGGGGTTAGGGGAATCTAGTAAGAGAGTGCTCGCATACAAAGGCAAGCGATAATTATGAGGTAATGCCCGATAGGTATGCAGCACACCCGACGTACAGGTAAAGCAGGTGCGACATTAAGTGACGAAATCCGATAGCAAAACTACCGTAGTCTACGCATGCCTGCACTTACGGTAGTCTACGGTGGGCTACGGTAGTTTCGCAACCCTCTAACAACTCAAACCCTGCAGCGCACAGGCTCAACATCGTACCTTTTAAGTTGGGTACCCTCCGGTAGATAGTTTTCTATCTGCAACGGCTGAAGCAGCGAAAGTTTAATTATAACTACCGTGTAGTACTGGTCCAAGTGACTTGTCACTGCAGCGCCGTCGAATGAAAGAAAAAGCCAGATGGATAGTTAGAGGGAGACATTTATAGACAAGGCCATAGATACTTTGGCCTAACCATACCAAAAATTCTCGATGTGTCGCCGACAACGGCAACATGTCGGCAGTACGTCAGCAAACAGCGCAACAGCCTGTTCCATCAGAAATATTGTCCGAACTTAACGCAATATTCCCATGTTCTACAGACACAGTGCAACAATCATGGCTATACACCAGGCAACGTGTTGTCGTAAATTATGGCCCTGTAAACGTACATTAATACAGCGGATGGTACAAGAATTCTCTCTACTGTGACTTGTAGCCCATTTCTCCCTCCGTTATGAAAGGACTAAATTTGAAAAAAAGCGTTGTATCGCTTTTTGAACAATCTGTGTAACTAGTTAGATGGCTCTGCGTTCGAAAGGTCGAACGTCGCTGAAACAAATTCAACAAATGATCAGTGTTTTTGTGTGTCCATCCCTCTAGCAGGAGGTCTCTGGGATGACGGCTGTTTACTATCGCGACAAGTAAATAAAAACACCTACACCCGTCCTTATGATTTAATTTTATTTTGTCGCTGCCAGTTTCAACGCTTCATGCGTCATCTTTAGGGCTGTACGCATAAAACATTAAAGATAGCTTTATCAACTTCTCAATCAAGTTACATAGAAACAGGTTACAACAGAAAGAGAAACAGTGGTGAGACTCTACAAATGAATTCACACCGAACATTTGACACAAAAAGAACAGATACATCCAGTGTCACATATACGAAATATACTATCACGAATTTCCACTCAATGAACTGTAAAATTATACTATCTACTAAAAATTTCTTTCAATGCTACTCATGATTTTTATTGGACAGTCGGACAGATTATCTGCACAACCCTGAAATAACTTACTGTAAGACAAATTAACTGTAAAATGTGATGACTGGAAGGATACAATGCCTCACAAACAAGTAAAAAGAAGGAACATGACCTATGTGTCCTGTCAGAGTATAAAATGCTTAGTTGTACACATACGAGGGGCATACACTGTCATATCTATAAAATGAACTTCCAAGACGTGGTATAAACCGAATGTAGGACCCACATACATAGAACGTATGAATGACGCTCACAAGGAAACTGTTCATGATGCAAACATTCATATGCGAATGCATCATGTATCGTGTACTGCCATGAAAAAATCACACACAGGGATACTAAGTAACCCAATGCAGTGTATCATGAAGGATGACACAACAATATATATATATATATATATATATATATATATATATATATATATATATATACATGAAAAAACCAGAGTAGCACACCGCTGAAAAAGGGTGATCACGAAGAACTAATTGAAATATTAAATTTATAGTCATTTATAAATGCATTGTAACTAGTCCACACTTAGGTCTTTCGATGAGATTAAAGTCAAAAGCCATTACATGCCAGCAATTGGAAAATTTCCAGTCATTCAAATCGTGTCAAAGTCAAGCCACATTATTAATTGACCAGTGAGGAGGCCACACATCATGCTCAAATTAAAACATAAGTAATTGTAATTTTTCCATCACACGTAAACTGTTAACGAGTGACAGCAATCTGTATGATCGCAATACATACGCTATTACAACAAGAAAATACTGGCAATGTGACGAGTCGTATGCAATGGACCTTAAGGTAATGTAATGCAAATCTAGGCGAAATAGAAGATAGGTAGATAATCAGTGTGTCATGCATGGCTAAATTAATTGCATGTTACAGGAAGCGGCATTTAACATACACAGTTCTACACCAAACACGTAACTCGTGGCTAGTAGCAGCAACGTTCACGTCAGCTTCCTGACCAGCAACCCAGTCGAAAAGTAATCATTCAAAATGACGCCCAAGTAACCAAGCACAAATACAACAAAATTTAAAGCGCATATGCTTAGGATTCACGATTGTAACCAATGCACATCTTGGACTTTGAACTACATCTAACCTAAAAATTATATCGATATAATCAAATTTCAAAAGAGCCATACTGGGCATACATATCGTCACACAAACCAAATTTTCAATTGAGCAGTGAAGAGCCCACACAAACTGTCAATAATTGAATCGCAAGTGAACCCTACACTTCTGTTTGACGTGAGACTGTGACCATGTCACACCAGTGCTAGAATTGACATTGCATCCACTATAAAAAATTGCAACACTGGGGATGCCATAGTCCTGTCCAGCAGAATCTTCTTTATGGTAAATGCATACTTCTGTAATCACGAAATGTGTGCATAACCACTGAATGTGTCACGTACGACCTAAATAGCTGCGTGTGAAAGAAACAGCATCGTACACTTCAACATATATTATTACTGCACAAATCTCCTAAAACACGCAACAAATTACTAATCACGTACGAACCCAAGCATAAACAGATAACCCATACCATGTCAAGTACCAACTATATCATGGAGCAACAAACTACCAGTGAAAGACGGCAAGAGGCACGTACTTAGTCAAACTAAAACGGCTATGAAAAAACAGGAACGTAATCGTTCATGATACACTGCATCCTTGTGGACTACTTAGTATTCCTGTGTGTGATTGCCTCATGACAGTACACGATACTATTCGCATATGAAAGTTTGCATCATGAACAGTTTCCTTATGGGCGTCTTTCATACATTCTATACATGTGGGACCTACATTCGGTTTATACCACGTCTTGGACGTTAATTTTATAGATATGACACAGTGTATGCCCCACGTCTGCGTACAACTAAGCATTTTATACTTTGACGCAACACATAGGTCGTGTTACACCTTTTCACTTGTTTGTGAGGTATTGTTTCCTTCCATTCATCACCTTTTACAGTTATTTTGTCTTACAGTAAGTTATTTCAGGGTTGTGCAAATAATCTGTCCTACTGTCCAATAAAAATCATGAATAGTATTTAAAGAAATTTTTGGTAGATAGTATAATTTTGCAGTGTACTGAGTGAAAATTCGTGGTGGTATATTTTAGATATGTGACAAGGGATATATCTGTTCTTTCTGTCAAATGTTCGGTGTAAATTCATTTGTAGATTCTTACCATTGTTTCTGTTTTAATCTGTTTCTATGTAACTTGTTTGATAAGTTGATAATGCTATCTTTAATGTTTTATGCATACAGGCCTGGAGATGACGCACTGAAGCGTTGAAACTGGTAGCGACAAAATAAAATAAAATCATAAGGACGGCTGTGGGTGCTTTTATTTACTTGTCACGAATGATCAGTGTGGAGTATTGTCGGTCACACCGTTGCTCTGTTGCCTCCGTTTAGTAGTGCCTTCATAACACGCTGTGACGCACCGCGGCTGAAGGCGGATGAGGTAACGATCGGAAGAGACTGACTCGGTAGCCTCTCAGAGGGCGGTTAGCGCGGCCGACTCTGGTTTTTTCCGAAGACAAAGCGGCCGCCCCGGCTCTTGGCCGCGCTTCCGCCCTCGGAGTACGTCGCCGTGTTTGCCGTGGCCTCCCGCCGGCATCTTCGCTCCTATTTTTCGCCGCGGAAGGAGAAGACCCGCGCCAGCGGTACTAGGGGTGGGGTTTATCTGCCGCTGAGCGCCGGCAGAGCAGAAGTGCGGTAGGGGGTTTGGGAGGGTGAGATGGGGGGCACGAATGGGGAGGGGCGGGCGCCCTTGTTTGGCTTCGGCTTACTCGCGAGCCGTTCGGTAAAGTGGGCGAAAATAAATCACGGGGCCTCGCCTGTGACAGCGATACGAGACGCGTCGTCGTCTCCTCACTGTGCAATGCAGTGCTGCCACAACTTGCGCCGTGCACTCACCCACGCCCCAATATGTAAAATATGGAGCGGAACCGCACTGCGGTAGTGTTGTCACAGCAGAAGCACGTCTGCAAGGCTACTTTGGAAAGCAAAAGGAAAGCACAAAATTCAGAATGACGTCATACGGACCACTCTAGACACATCGACTGGCTAAGTTACGTTTTCTTAGCTGCGGAATTTTGCTGCAGCGTGCTGCGTAGAACTCATGCTAGAACGCGCTCCCAACTCGCATAACGCAAATATGCCAGAACGTTTTCCTAGTGTGCGGACAACGCAGTGTAACTGCGGACTCTACCTGCGGGATACGCTTGCGTGCTTCAGGAGGAGTCTGTCCCACAAGTCGCAGAAATTTGCTTGGTTTGTGGAGTGGGAGAAGTCGAACTGAACAGCAGCCAACTAGGAGGAGACACAGCAGCAGTACTGGTTTTGGTAGTATCACAGTAGTCAGTCCTTACTGTACGCCGGTCGGGGTGGCCGAGCGGTTCTAGACGCTACAGTCTGGAACCGCGCGATCGCTACAGTCGCAGGTTCGAATCCTGCCTCGGGCATGGATTAGTGTGATGTCCTTGGGTTAGTTAGGTTCAAATGGCTCTGAGCTCTATGGGACTTAACAGCTGTGGTCATCAGTCCCCTAGAACTTAGAACTACTTAAACCTAGCTAACCTAAGGACATCACACACATCCATGCCCGAGGCAGGATTCGAACCTGCGACCGTAGCAGTCGCGCGGTTCAGGACTGCGCGCCTAGAACCGTGAGACCACCGCGGCCGGCGGTTAGTTAGGTTTAAGTAGTTCTAACTTCTAGGGGCAGACGACCTCAGGTGTTAAGTCCCATAGTGCTCAGAGCCATTTGAACCTTACTGTACCTGCAAATGGTTCAAATGGCTCTGAGCACTATGGGACAGAATAAATCACGCCTTTCTCATACATGCACTAGACGTTGTTTGTCGACCAGATGTACTAAAATTACCGAGATGGTTCCACAAATTGTCTACTGGGGTAGCTAAAACTAGCTCAGGCGGAATTGATCGTGATGAGGTTTCTGGTTATGGATCCTAAAATTCGAATGCATCTTATATTTTTGAATGAGTACAGTGTACGAGACTGTCTTATGATACATGGAGCATAATGTAACACTACATATGTTGTCAGAACAGTTTCTTATAATGAGCCCCATGATCATGGAAAACATGATCGTAGTTAACGCATATTTCAGAATATCAAAATTCAAATGGCTCTGAGGACTATGGGACTTAACATCTGAGGTCATCAGTCTCCTGTAACTTAGAACTACTTAAAATTAACTAACCTAAGGACATCACACACATCCATGCCCGAGACAGGATTCAAACCTGCGACCATAGCAGTAGCGCGGTTACGGACTGAAGCGCCTAGAACCACTCGGCCACCACGGCCGGCTACTGTTCCTGCCTGAGAGGATGAGCAGCTTATCCAGCTGGTATCCGAACAGCATATTTTGTGAAACACGACTGCGCCAAGGCGAAAAACTAAGTGCAAAAGGAGTTAATTTGGACAGAAATTGGAAGAAAAATGAATGGAACATGTAAGAATAAATGTCTTCGATATGTCCAATGTAATATATTTGTAAGTAGATTTGAAATGAGCCTTTCACCGCAGAATGATTTGGATATTGCTATTGTGATCAGTAATATAAGCGACAATAAAATTCGGTCCACTCAGTTAATCAGTGGAACTCTTCATCTTTTCCCTACAGAGAATTCTGAAGGAACAGCCGACACCGACCAAGGGTAACATGCTTTCCTTGGGCAGTTCGTCAATTTCTGATACGTCTGTGTTATAAGGCAGTGGGAACTGGCATTCCTCAGCATCATCGAGTGACTGATTTGTTAGTAATATATCAGTCACACTGTAAGACCATTTGCGTGATTGCTTTGCTCTTTCCGAGCTGCTACTCTTCTGCGAAATATACAGTCCTCTTCGCCTTCCCTAACTCCCATGTACTTTCGAAGTGTCAAAATTAACGCTTTTAGATCGATCACTGGGCTACATGTTTTGGCTTCGCTGCCTCCGCAACTACTGTTGTGCACTCACTGCACTGCGCATATAATAGAGCAAATCGTTCCTCGCAGCGCGCTGTAACTCGCGTCGCGCCAACGCACCACAGTATACTGCTCACGTCTTGAGGAAGCTGTAGTCCCCACCTAATTCCAAGAAACGGTAAAGATAAATTCAAACCTTCCTGAAACGTTAACTCGCTTTGACCTCCCACTCCCCCGCACACACACACACACACACACACACACACACACACACACACACACACACACATAAAGTATTAAGACAAAAGTTTGTCTCTTACTACATTTCGGATGTTAGTTTGCTAAAAATTTCGCGTCACACGTGACATTTGAATTTATTGCTTCGCTGTTAGCAACTCTATCTGCCAAGAAAGTTTGTACGCGTTAACTGCATGTACAACTGGATCCAACTATAAAATTATGTTGTTCCGAGACTCATCGATCACATGAATCCCAACTCGCAGTTTTCTCACATGGCAAATTGAAAGCTTTGGATCAGTGGAGTCAGGTAGACTCTGTATCTCTCGATTTCCGAAAAGCATTTGAATCACTAGCATACCTACGCTTACTGTCAGAAGTACGATCATATGGGGCATCAAGTGAAATTTGTGACTGCATTGACGACCTTTTGGTAGAGCGGACACAACGATGGATGGAGAGTCGTCATCAGATGTAGAAGTTACTTCGGGTGTGCCCCCCGGGATATGTGTTGGGACCCTTGCTGTTGATGTTGTATATTAATGACCTCTCAGGCAATATTAAAATCAGGCTTTTTGTAGGTGACGCAGTGATCTATAATGAAATACTATCTGAGAGAAGCTGCATAAATATTCAGATCTTGATAAGATATCAGCGTAGTACACAGAGATTGGCGACTTGCTCTAAATGTTCAGAAATGTAAAAATTTGTACTTCACAAAAAACGTCGCATCCTAAGAATGTAATATCAATGCGACACAGTTCGAATCGGCTAAATCATACAAATATATGGGTATAACACGCTGTAGAGATATGCAATGGAATGATCGCTAGGTTCAGTCGTAGGTAAAACACTAGTCAGACTTTGGTTTATTGGTAGAACACTGGGGAAGTGAAATTAGTCTACAAAGGAGACTGCTTACAAAAATCACTTGTGCGACCAGTTCTAGAATATTGCTCAGGTGTGTGGGACGCGTACCAGATAGGACTAACAGGGGATACTGAAAGTATACAGCGAAGGGCAGCACGTATGTTACTCGTTTGCTTAACCCATGCGAGAGTGTCTCAGAAGTACTGAAGGAACTGAACTGGAAGACTCTTGAAGATGGACGTAAACTATCACGAGGAAGTCTATTAACAAAGTTTCAAGAACCGGCTTTAAATGATTACTCTAGGAATTTACTACAACCTCTTACGTATTGCTCACATAGGGATCGTGAAGATAAGATTAGAATAATTGCCGCACGCACAGAGGCAATCAATCAATCATTCTTCCCGCGCTCCGTAGGTGAATGGAACAGGAAGAAACCCTAATAACTGGTACAATGGGACGTAACCTCAGCCATGCACCTCACGCTGGTTTGCACAGTATAGATGTAGGTCTATATAGTTTAGGAGATATGGAGCGATAAATATTGAAAAGCGTGGAAACCCACTTTTCTTAGATACTTAAAAATGGTTCAAATGGCTCTAAGCACTATGGGACTTAATATCTGAGGTCATCAGTCCCCTAGAATTAGAACTACTTAAACCTAACTAACCAAAGGACATCACACACATCCATGCCCAAGACAGGATTCGAACTTGCGAACGTAGCACCGCGGTTCCGGACTGAAGAGCCTAGAACCGCTCGGCCACAGTGGCTGGCTTTAAATACTTAAATACTACTCTATTTCAAGAATACAAAATATACACTGAAGTTTTAAAAAAAGGCGTCATAAGGCAGTTCTCGAATCACTCTATTGTTTACAGTTGTCAAATTATAAAAAAGAAAGCAGTTTCAGTTTTTACGTTCTGACGCGTACCGAAGCGTTCCTAGGAAAGCGTTTCACCAGCGTCCTGTAGCCCATTGGACAGCAACAGACGTAAGCGCATTCTGCAGCACCTAGGAAACTGTAGCTTAAACTGTTCTCAGAAGAAATAACATACTGCGGCGAAGGTCGCCTGGAGGAATATTTGTCACTTCTATGTGCAGTTGATATGATTGAAAACCTTCTGTTATTGTGCGAGGAAACAGTATATGTGACACAGCCGAAACACTTATACCACAAGAAGAATGTAGTACGACCAGTTACAAAGAAGACAATTGCTGCCAGGTGTGAATTACCTGGACCTAGTTTAAAAAGTCATGATTGTAAAATACTATCACACTTTGTCAGCAAAAGGACGGCTAGATGGCTTTCTCGGAAAGGATCAGGTATGATAAGAATGCTCGAGGCAAAATTCACCCGTCAAGTTGTTTAATAAGATGAAGGAAATCAAACAGCTACAGATTTTGAAAACGGCTTCCGAAATGTTGACATTCTAAACTTACCGGTTGTGAAACACATGAAGGTCAGGGTCGGAGGGTATCTATCATTAGTACAGAATTGGAGCATTAGGCGACTAAGAAACCAATTGTGTAAAAAATGGTTCAAATGGCTCTGAGCACTATGGGACTTAACTGCTGAGGTCATCAGTCCCCTAGAACTTAGAACTACTTAAACCTAACTAACCTATGGACATCACACACATCCATGCTCGAGGCAGGATTCGAACCTGCGACCTTAGCGGTCGCGCGGTTCCAGACTGTAGCGCCTAGAACCGCTCGGCCACGCCGGCCGGCAATTGTGTAAAAGAAAGGTAGTAATTGAGACATGTGTAAGACAAAATGCTAGTCTTTTCCCATATTATTTCATATGTGTAATTACACTGCGGTGACGAAAGTCATGGGACAGAGATATGTTGTACACAGATTGCGGTAATATCGCGTACACAAGGTATAAGAGGGCAGTTCTTTAGTGGAACTGTCATTTGTATACAGGTGATTCACATGGGAAGGTTTCAGACGAGATTACAGCCGCACGTCGGCAATTAACAGAGTTCGGACGTAGGGTGGTAGCTGGAGTTCCGCACATGGCATATTCCATTTCGAAAATCGTTAGGGAATTCAATATTCCAAGATTCACAGAGTTAAGCGTGTGCCGAGAATACTAAATTTCAGGCACTACCTTCTGACCACTAACAGTGCAGTGACGGACGACTCTCACTAAACGACCGAGAGCAGTGGCGGTGTAGAGTTGTCAGTGTTAACAGACCAGCAACATTGCATGAAATAACCGCAGAAATCAATGTGGGACGTGGGAGGAAAATACACGTTAGGGCAAGACGGTGGAATGTCAGCAGACCACCTACGCGAGTGCCTTTGCTAACAGCACAACAGCGCCTGCTCAACCTCTCTTGTGCTCGTGATCATATCACTTGCTTCCTAGACTACTGGAAAACCGCGGCCTGGTCACATGTGACCCGATTTCAGTTGCTAAGAGGTGATGGTACGGTTCGAGTGTGGCGCCGACCACACCCCAATCCTCAACAAGACACTTTGGAATCTGGTGGTGCCTCTGTAACCATGTGGACTGTGTTTACATGGAATGTGCTGGATCCTTCGGATGTTAGGCTACTGGAGACCAATAGCAGCCGTTCATGGACGTCATCTTCCCTAGCAACGATGGAATTTTTATGGATGGCAATGTGCCATGTCACTGGGACCCAATTGTTTGGACTGATCTGGACAACTCGAGCGAGTGGTTTGGCCACCCAGACCTCCCGGCATGAATCTCATCGAACGTTTATGAAACATAATCTAGAGGTCAGTTCGTGCCCGAAATCCTGCACCGGCAACACCTTCACAGTTACGAACGGCTATAGAGGCATAATAGATCAATAATTCTGCAGGGGACTTCCAGCGACTTGAGTCCATGCCACTCGAGCTACAGCACTACATCGAGCAAAAGGAGGTCCGACACGATATTGGGAGGTATCTCATGAATTTTGCCACCTTAGTTTATGATACTCATGGCAAGTGAGTGTCCAATAAAGTATAATATTGTGCAATAAGTATCGAGCTCAACCGTTGGGGAAGCATTTTACGTGGTTTTGCCGTCATGGAGGCAGAGCACTGGGGGAGAGCGCTGTGGCTTTCTTTTTGCTGAGAAAAGCCGACCGGTATTTGTTAGCAAGGAATCTGTTGGCCTCGGATTGGCTGAAAGGTTGGGGCAGAAAATCCGATGTCATTACTGGTAGTTGTAGTGTTGGGGATGATGTCCAAGGTAGTACTAGTTCCGGCTCTCGCCAGTTGTTGACAAATATTCCTTTGTTATCAAATAACAGGTGGAGACAGCTAATGTGAACGGTCGTGTGGGTGTGTGTAATGGCCGTAGTGATTCAAAAGAGAAATCGACTTTTAGATGAAGGCTGGAGCTGAGTGCAGCTGCATATCTGAATAATAGTGCTGGTCGTTATCGTGCTTCACGAGTGTTACGTACCGCATGGTCTGTAATAACACGTGTGCAGACATGACAGCTCTGTGTGATAAAGTACATCACATAACAAATAGAATTACTTTTCAGAGTGAATTTAAGTGATCTTTACTGAAAGGTAGTATCAAAATTTCCTACTAGTCTCACAGTTACAACATCACGTCATTAATGAACACACGACTGAGCATCATTTTCTACAGCGAGAGGGACACATCTTTAGAAGGCTCAAGGTGTGAGACATGTAGAAATATCTCGAGATGAGCCTGACGTACTTCATTTCGAACGACAATCCTCGTGTTTATCGGATAACGGGGCACGTCACTCTGACGAGCCAAGGGTGTTGCACACTGAGTAAACAGTATAGGAAACTAAAGAAGAATTGAGAGATGAATTATGACTTAAATAAAAGAAATGACAACCTTAAGATTTGACGATGACATTATAATCTAGCATTGGGAGTGTAAATCAATTGAACATAATGGACAGTGTTTGTAAACAGGCGATAAGATGAATATCAATGAAAGTAATACAAAGGTAACACAGTGCAGCCGAACTAAATTAGGTGATGCTGCTGAAATAGATTAAGAAATAGGAAGCTACTACTGGTGGACGAATTCTGCTATTTCTAGTGCTCAATAGATGTCGACGGCCGAAGTAAAATGGATATAATTTGCAGAATGTCAAAGACAAAAAATCTTTGCTCAAAAACTAAATTTTGTTGACATGGCAATTACATATAAGTTTCAGGAGGAATTTCCAGAAATTATTTCGCTGGAACATACGTTGATGTGGAAGTGAAACGTGGGCAATAAATAGCATACTCGTGGTGAAAATTAACATTTTTAAATCCAAAGTATCTGTTGGAAGGCCAGATAGCAGTGTATAACCTGTAATTAAAAAGAACTTTAAGCAACAAAATACACAGTCCCTCAAAACAGACAAACTGGAAAAGTTTAAAATTTAAATATCAATCCCAAACCTATACATCCAAACAAACATGAAAACAGACTTTTAATAAATATACAGTTGCCAAAATGTTGGTAGTACATACAATTGAAATGTACTGCCAACTGGTAACAACCAGCAGAAACGTAGGCAACAATCTTCAGTACACACACAATTGAATGGAAGCCAACAAGAAATGAGCAGCCAAATTTCACAACAAGTAGAGTTAGCTAATGACTGTGGACGAAGGTACGGTGTGACAGTTTACATTGTTAAGAAACAGGTCTTAAACCTAATGCACTGAAAAGTAGTAAAGAGAGTGCAACGTTTAAACGAGTAGTTGCAGAGGTATAATGAGGAGGAACCTTGAGCTTGGCAAACACACTTTAACCTCATGAACTCATTAAATTCGCCAAATGGAGCAAACTACTGGTTCCCACTTAAGCTGGACACTGCCATCACACGCATCAAACCACCAAATGTACTTAACTTGACCCACCACCAAGCGATTGGTAGGGGCAGCAGAATGTCGGTCAATCCAGACGGCGTGCTACGACAGAAGTGGGGCCATGGCCGAAAGCAAACACAGCTCTGCTCAGGGCCCAGGGAACAGAAACACATCATTTGTCGCCAAAGCTACCCGGACAACACAAATCGAAAGGGAACAGCAATCTGCGCAAAAATGACTTCACACGAGAATGGCCAAGAAGTAGAAATGTGAACTCATGGCACTAGAGGCTACTGATATAGTTTAACGAACCTTAAATTACTATTATACAGAAGTGAAAAAAAAATACCCGCCAGGGTAGCCGTGAGCACTAATGTGCTGCTTCCTGGAGTCGGGTAGGAGAAGGGCCTGGATCGAATCTGCCTGGAGGATAACAACGAGGGCCCGTATGCTGTCCAGCCTTGGATGTGGTTTTTAGGCGGTTTTTCACATCCCGCTACCGGGCTAGTCCCCATGCCCCGCCTCAGTTACATGACTCGCAGACATTTGAAAACGTTAGAACTATTCCATAGCTTACATTAGATGCAGACAGCTGGGGTACACTACTTCTGACCCCTGGGGTTCAGGGTTGCAGCAGGAAGGGCATCCAGCCACCACCTGCAGCTTTCTTTTTTTTTGGCCATCAGTCTACTGACTGGTTTGATGCGGCTCGCCCCGAATTCCTTTCCTGTGCTAACCTCTTCATCTCAGAGTACCACTTGCAACCTACGTCCTCAGTTACTTGCTTGACGTATTCCAATCTCTGTCTTCCTCTACAGTTTTTGCCCTCTACAGCTCCCTCTAGTACCATGGAAGTCATCCCCTCATGCCTTAGCAGATGTCCTATCATCCTGTCCCTTCTCCTTATCAGTGTTTTCCACATATTCCTTTCCTCTCCGATTCTGCATAGAACCTCCTCATTCCTTACCTTATCAGTCCACCTAATTTTCAACATTCGTCTATAGCACCACATCTCAAATGCTTCGATTCTCTTCTGTTCCGGTTTTCCCACAGTCCATGTTTCACTACCATACAATGCTGTACTCTAGACGTACATCCTCAGAAATTTCTTCCTCAAAATAAGACCGGTATTTGATATTAGTAGACTTCTCTTGGCCAGAAATGCCTTTTTTGCCAGGGCGAGTCTGCTTTTGATGTCCTCCTTGCTCCGTCCGTCATTGGTTATTTTACTGCCTAGGTAGCAGAATTCCTTAACATCATTGACTTCGTGACCATCAGTCCGGATGTTAAGGTTCTCGCTGTTCTCTTTTCTACTACTTCTCATTACCTTCGTCTTTCTCCGATTTGCTCTCAAACCATACTGTGTACTCATTAGACCGTTCATTCCGTTCAGCAGATCATTTAATTCTTCTTCACTTTCACTCTGGATAGCAATGTCATCAGCGAATCGTATCATTGATATCCTTTCACCTTGTATTTTAATTCCACTCCGGAACCTTTCTTTTATTTCCATCATTGCTTCCTCGATGTACAGATTGAACAGTAGGGGCGGAAGGCTACAGCCTTGTCTTAAAACCTTCTTAATACGAGCACTTCGTTCTTGATCGTCCACTCTTATTATTCCCTCATGGTTGTTGTACATATTGTATATTACCCGTCTCTCCCTATAGCTTACCCCTACTTTTTTCAGAATCTCGAACAGCTTGCACCATTTTATATTGTCGAACGCTCTTTCCAGGTCGACAAATCCTATGAAAGTGTCTTGATTTTTATTTAGCCTTGCTTCCATTATTAGCCGTAACGTCAGAATTGCCTCTCTCGTCCCTTTACTTTTCCTAAAGCCAAACTGATCGTCACCTAGCGCATTCTCAATTTTCTTTTCCATTCTTCAGTATATTATTCTTGTAAGCAGCTTCGATGCATGAGCTGTTAAGCTGATTGTGCGATAATTCTCGCACTTGTCAGCTCTTGTCGTCTTCGGAATTGTGTGGATGATGCTTTTCCGAAAGTCAGATGGTATATCGCCAGACTCATATATTCTACACACCAACGTGAATAGTCGTTTTGTTGCCACTTCCCCCAATGATTTTAGAAATTCTGATGGAATGTTATCTATCCCTTGTGCCTTATTTGACCGTAAGTCCTCCAAAGCTCTTTTAAATTCCGAGTCTAATACTGGATTCCCTATCTCTTCTAAATCGACTCCTGTTTCTTCTTCTATCACATCAGACAAATCTTCACCCTCATAAAGGCTTTCAATGTATTCTTTCCACCTATCTGCTCTCTCCTCTGCATTTAACAGTGGAATTCCCGTTGCACTCTTAATGTTACCACCGTTGCTTTTAATGTCACCAAAGGTTGTTTTGACTTTCCTGTACGCTGAGTCTGTCCTTCCGACAATCATATCTTTTTCGATGTCTTCACATTTTTCCTGCAGCCATTTCGTCTTAGCTTCCCCGCACCTCCTATTTATTTCATTCCTCAGCGACTTGTATTTCTGTATTCCTGATTTTCCCGGAACATGTTTGTATTTCCTCCTTTCATCAATCAACTGAAGTATTTCTTCTGTTACCCATGGTTTCTTCGCAGCTACCTTCTTTGTACCTATGTTTTCCTTCCCAACTTCTGTGATGGCCCTTTTTAGAGATGTCCATTCCTCTTAAACTGTACTGCCTACTGTGCTATTCCTTATTGCTGTATCTATAGCGTTAGAGAACTGCAAACGTATCTCGTCATTCCAGCTAACACTGCCAAATCAATAGTAACATGGCCGACCCTGCGTTGAAGTGGACAAAGGCCCCAAGAGAGAAAGAGATATACAGAAGCGAATATACCAGCTGTTGCAATAAGTACCAAGATTGCTTTGCCTCCCAAACATATCATGTTACAATTGGTTCCCTTCACGGTACTTATAACAGGGAATACCCTTAGACTCGTATGACATATGACCTAGAACACAAATTGCTATTAGTAACACTGACCGATGATCATGTGCTCAGTCACTCATAGGCACGTCCAATTCCATACAACACAGACATGGCCTTACAGTATGAAGTACTCGAAGTAAGAAAACAACATTAACTCCACTCAGGTGTGTAGGAGTCATGGCCTGCAGGATTCCAGCCAGTGTGTTATAGCCTTCAATCCAGACAGGACGTCGACTAGGTGCCGTAAAATTAAAGCTTGCAGAGTAGGCCGGGTACTTGCTAACCAGGTTATACGTGACGTCCATAGGTCTTCGTACAGCATGCCGCTGCCAGTCCTTAACCAAGCCGGCCAGGCTTGCCGCTGAAAGATTTAACCTTTCACAGCAAATTTAGAACCGCACCAGATAGCTGGAATCCCACAGAGGCAACAACTCGCGGCCAGCTGCTACCCAGGCCCTGCAAACCAAAAACACACACCTCGACCGATGACCCTATTTCCACGATCGAATCGATATCGGCAACCTAAGTAGTTAGTGGCGCCAGTGGAATGCTATGCCACCAAGATTAGAGACACCACAGTTCAGTCTCTGCCCTTAAGCCAATTACCCCCCCCCCCCTTGAGAAATGGCGGGAGGTTAACTAATTGGCTTAACTAGACTAAGATGGACTCTGAGGGTCTTGTCCGTAGCTGAGTCCTTGACCAGTAAATTAACCGGTCCCAGGGTCTTAACAATGTAACACGAACTGATGAAGCACACGGTGAACTTGCCATCCTACCTTGCCCTGAAAATGACATCTACCCTGGTTATAGCGCTTTGCCTGTCGATGAACGGCCTATTCATTATTACTTCTGGCCTGTTTCCAGTTTTCTTTAAGGGTATCAGGAGTGATAGATGCGGACAGAAGATCATTAATATTCTACAAGTTAGGTGGTGGGCAATTGAGGGGATACGACAACATCCTGGTGGCAGGAGCAGCTTTTGATATTTCATGTTGAGTGGAATTAAACGCAAGATTGAGCCAAGGGAGTGTATTGTCCCACTTTAGGAATTATTATGGTTTATAATCAAATCCGACTTAAGATTGCGATTGGCTGTTTTGGCAAAGGAACCCTGACGATGATATGCTGTGACAGTGACGTGCTTAATGGCATTGCAAAAACAGGCCTGTTTAAATTGTTTAGAAAGAAACGCCTGAGCGTTATCACCCACCAGGGCCCTAGGAGGGAGTAACCAGGAGAACATGCAGGTCAGGTGCCCGGCAGTAATAGCGGCAGTACTTTCTCAGACAGAAACGAGCTAAACAAACCGCGAAAACGCCTCAGTTACCACAAGGATTTAACGGTTTCCATTCTTAGTACGGGGAAGGAGTCCCACAAAATCAGTGAAAAGTTTATCCACAGGGTACTCTTCGCACTCCGACTGTTCTTTAGCATAGGAGAATTTCTTTATTATTTTCCACGTCTCGTCTTCATTTTCGCGTGGACCTTGCAATTCGGGATTCAACAAAGGTAAAGTTTCAGGGCGTCTATGAAATGTTTTATAACATTCCACTCAGAACGGGAAAGTGTGGTAATTCCACCATGCTCAACACTATACAAGTTTACTGTCCTTTTTTGTTCCAAAAGTCTTTGCAACATGAATTATGTGTCGTTCCATCTCATGGACATCTTGTATCAAAGCATGTTTTGGCAGACTACACTGATACCGATAATCTCTTAGTTTTCTGGAAATTTTTTCACTGTGCTGAAAGTAGCCCACAGTTTTCTTGTACTTCCTCTACGGTTTGGTTTGTTCATTTGAGAAAAGGGAACGTTTTATCAAAAATTGCAGTGTATATGTGACAAAAGCTATCGACTCATTTTGCACAGGAATTGCAGAAACTATATTTGGTGCACGGTCACGTAATATCAGGAAAATCTTGCCGCTTACGATACATCTCTGTTAACTTTTATTCGATACGTTGAATACGATGATTTCATTCTAACACAGGTGCTCAGCTGGGAAATGGCCTGTAAAGCTGGGGAGTGAGCACTGAAACGTCTTTGTTAGGTACGTTTCAAACCGTTTAACTCGTATTTCATGCTGTCAGCCTCAGTCATTTGGAGATTAGTTTTGTACTTCGAGATTTTTGACACTGAGTGGTACACAATTACGTTAAAGTCCCAATTTTTCCGGTAAGCACCTAATCCTGTGTACATTATCCACATTTGGTCTTCTAAATTTCCCAAATGTTTTATTATTTGTATGAATGAGCATCAGTTTTTTCCAACGCAGTTTTCTCAGTCAAGGCAATGTGATTTGTAACCATTCTTTTGTCATTCGACAGCAGTTCAGTTGGTGGCGGAAAGGACTCCTCTGGTCTCTTCCGGCTGCCTGGGAGAAGTTCGTTGTAGGGAGAGCGTGCTCCAGTCCCTCGACGCTGGACCTTTGGTGAGTGAAGACGGTACTCTTCAGAAAGACTTGGCGTTGGCGAGTGAGTTAATGTCTGTTGGTGTGTAGCTATTCCAACTGATGTACGTCTTTGATCGGGTAGTTCATTTTCAATTTCGGTAGTCTAATTCTTATATTTTTCAGAGTGTAGACACGAATATATTTCCTGTAGTTAGTAGATTTTTCCAGTCCTTACTTTGTGTAACCCTAACACGTGGTGCAGGAAGGCCGTTACTCCAGCACACGTTTGAAATTCAATTGTCTGTCTTTTCTTTTAATTGGTATGTATGTGCGAATTTCTCTGATATGTATGTAATTATTTCTTATGCTTTTCATTTCGTTCAGTTTTAAGATTTTATAGCTTTGTTCACACCACGCGATGGTATTTTCACGATGTGTAATTCCAGTACCATCTCGAATAGGTCTTATTCTTAACTCCATGTGATATTTTGTTGTCATTTTTATCTATACAGTTTACATTTGTGTTCATAAATCTTGGTAATTTTGCTTTGTTCATGAGTATTCACAGTATTTGCGGGTGTTTCACGCCAACGTAGCTTAGTTTCATGTGCAAGGTGATGCAGATAAATTTCTTTGTCGGGAAGTGTTACACAGTATTCTTGTTCAAAATAATTCAATGATAGTGATAGGGATGAACCTCTGAGCCTTCAACTTATTGTGATGGGCAAAATTCATTTTATCTCAATTCTTGTACGTGTGATCGTGTATGTTTGTGTGAACTTTTCCTTGCGCGCCTAAGATTTCCTTTTCATTCATCACCGCAATGTGTCTCAGCACTCAGTACAATAATATTACAAGTGAGTTAATTAATTAAATAACAGGCAACGACATATCATAGCTTAGAATTACTTTGTGAATTTTAAGTATGGTGTTTCATTTTAATAAACTATGTTGAACTGTGATAACTGTTCCTCAGACTAACCCCTCCCCTTATGTAAGATTATTTTTATGGAATCCCACTTGGCAATTCGAAAGCGCAAAAGGCAGGACTCATATTTGTAGACTTTTATCTGATTGTCTTATTCTTTTGTTGGAGCTTAAGCACCTGCTTGCTCAGAGTTATTTGATTTTCCGTTTGTTCGTAAACTGTTCCCATGTGCTTATTTCACGTATTCACTTGGATCTTATTATTAATATTAACAAGTTTTTATGCTCACCAATTCATTGAGTAATTCAATTACTATATTCAGTTTTCTCAATTTTAATGAAACTGAGTGGCGACCCAGCAAAAATTTTGTAGTACACGAAATTTACAGTAGACATCGGAGTTCCGCATTGACTAACTTTCACAAATCACTTTATATATAACCATTCACCATTAATAGCCATTTAGCATGTTCTGCTTGCATTGATCCATCGGTGGTGGTGTTTAAGCACTCGCTTTTCACAGTCAGAATCTTGACACCGGCTTTCATTTTGTCGTAAGTCTGTGACATCAACATTGTTATAACGAATTTTTCAGATTTGAGCCGACATTTGTGAAAAGCCTGTGGATCAGTGAAATTGAGCCATCGGAATGCAGCAGTTATTAAATTCATAATACCTTTGCCTGTTCTTCTCATAATTTCAAGGTCGTCTGGCCAGTGTGCAGATTTAGTGGTCAAACTAGTAATGATTTACTGAAATAGTTTGGGGTTTTTACCCTTCTTGGTACTGGTGACCAAGAAGACACTGCAATCAATCCGCATTGGTTTGGTTCCATCTTTCAAATCGTCCAACTCTGACTGACGTTTGAAAATTTGTTTATATTCTGAGGTATTAAATTTTGAGAAATGTTGCTCCAGTCCATGCAATGTTTGTCTTTTGGGTTAATGACTGCTCAACGAGAGTGTTTTGTTGCAAACGGTGCCACAGGCTTTAGATAAATCGGTGGTGCTTTTATTAAAATACTTCCAAATTAATTTATTTTCTCTTTGTTGTGTCATTTTACAACTAGCAAAAATTAAATTAAATCAGAGTACAATTGAACTGCACGAGGTACAGGTACCCCAAAAAATTTCACATCATAATAAAACCGTTACGGTATTGTGTATCTTCTTGTAGCAAAATACCCTGTAGGTGTACTACCAACCTATCATGTACATACTACGAAATACTACAAGCAGGACACGGCTATTGTCATAGCACACAAATACAAAAAGAGTAGCACTTGCAACCTACGTCCTCAATTATTTGCTGGATGTATTCCGATCTCAGTCTTCCTTTACAGTTTTCGCCATCTACAGCCCCCTGTAGTACCATGGAAGTCATTTTCTGATGTCTTAATGGAGGTTCTGCTATCATGTCCCTTCTCCTTTTGAGTGTTTCCACATATTCCTTTCCTTTCTGATTCTGTGCAGAACCTCCCCAACCCTGAATTATCAGTCCGTTTAATTAACATCACAAATGCTTCGATTCTCTTCTGTTTCGGTTTTCTCACAGTCCCTGTTTCACAACTATACAATGCTGTGCTCCAAACGTATATTCTCAGAAATTTCTTCCTCAGATTAAGGTCGATGTTAGATGCTAGTAGACTTCTCTTGCCCAGGAATGTCCTTTATGACAGCGCCAATCAGCTTTTGATGTCCTCCTTGCTCCATCCATCATTGGTTATTTTACTGCTAGGTAGCAGAATTTCTTAACTTCATATACTTTGTAACCATCAATCGTGATGTTGAGCTTTTCGTTGTTTTCGTTTCTGCTACTATTATTTACTTTCGCTTTTCTTCGATCTATTCTCAATCAATACTGTGTACTTATTAGAACTTCCGTCCCATTCAGCAGATTATGTAATTCTTCTTCACTTCCACTCAGGATAGCAATGTCATCAGTGAATCGTATATTTGGTATCCTTTCACATTCAATTTTAATTCCGCTCGTTAAACTTTCTTTTATTTCCATCATTGCTTCTTCGATGTACAGATTGAACAGTAGGGGCGAAAGATTACATCCCTGTCTTACTCCCTTTTAATCCGAGCATTTCGTTCTTCGTCGTTCACTCTTTCTATTCCATCTTGGCCGGCCGGTGTGGCCGTGCGGTTCTATGCGCTTCAGTCTGGTACCGCGTGACCGCTACGGTCGCAGGTTCGAATCCTGCCTCGGGCATGGATGTGTCTGATGTCCTTAGGTTAGTTAGGTTTAAGTAGTTTTAAGTTCTAGGGGACTGATGACCTCAGTAGTTAAGTCTGCTCAGAGCCATTTTGAAGCCGATAACGTCACTGTTTTGTAACCTCCCCCAAATCAATCAACCAGTCAACCATCACTCATGTGAAAAATACAAACAATATTCTAGTAATATGAAGTATCTTTAAGTGCACCGAATTCAGGATAATAATGAACACTGTTCTCATTCAAAGTGCATTTATACAATATCATGCTTCCGTCATCCTAACGTTCTGTTAACAGAATATTTAAGAAATTTTTGATCATTTGATCACAGTGTTTTCAGGCCCCTCGTATTTTCATGGGGAAAAATGCGGTATGCTTAGTTTTCGGAGGTGTATGGCAAGAGATGTCTACCCTAGGTCATGCAGTTCCTGTGCATTTTCGGCCAGTGATTTGCGACACATACTAGATGGCACCCTATAGCACCCTAGCTGTGATCCATCGGGATCGGATCAGGGGAATATGGTGAGGACGAAACGAAGTTGAATCAACAATCACGCTTCTCTAATCACACTACGGCGATTTCGGCCTCGTGCAACGTGTAGTTGTCCTGTTGGAAGATACTGTCGCCGGAAGCGAAATGAGATTAAAAATCTGACCCCTCTTTGCCCTGTAGAAACTACTTTCTTTCACTGCACGGATGGCCTTCGAATTCAATGAAATGTGTACCATGTTTGCTGGTAACGTAATTTATATAGTAGCACATCAACTAGGTTAGTGTCTTCGTTTTGGATGCGACAAAAATCTTGAAGATTCTTTATATTCAATTGTCGCCTATGCCATTGACATTTTTTATAATGCTGCAGTTTAAACATTCTCCCTTGCCGTAAGTGGAGATCGTTAAAGAATTCAAATAAACCATGTGTAGCTCAATTATGTTGAGAATACTTATTACCCACATGTCTAATTCGGTATCATCTCCAAGCTTATAAAGTTGTCGGAAGCATTTCTTTAAAAATAAGAATGCTGTTGAAGAGCATTAAAATAGAGTTTACTGAGTAAAAAAAAAAAAAAAAAAAAAAAAAAAAAAAAAAAAAAAAAAAACAGGACTACAATATTTTCATCTGAGCCTCCGTGTTTATTCTGACGTATTTGTGTGTGTATACGTTTCCTTTCTGAATGATTTTCTTAAATGTGGTCGTTGCATAATTTCTTTCATCGCAGACTTCTGTTTTGTTGCAGTTCTGGATGTGACAATCGTTCATAGCTGTGATCGTATGTGAGCTTTGTTATCTTCAGAGATTCCTGTCTGCAGTAAGGCAATTTCCTTTGGATGATCAGCCATCCCATTTGCGTTTGCAATTGTGCCATTCATTTTGCCTCAGTATGCAATGATATTGCTATGTGCCACGTTTTACAGCTCCACAGCGCAAATAGATTTCGTTCGGCGAATATTTGTTTCCGCAAATTATTTCGTTTCAAAGCAACATTTATGTTTCCTACTAACGCACTGGTGTTTATAACCAGTAATTCATTCATGTCCTCCCTAAATTTCACACGTAACACATGCGTCTCAAGTCACTTGGTGGAAAGCCGCTTAGTGGGAGGGTTGTTTCCATTCAGTCAGAAGAATTCCGTTTTGCAGTAAGTAATTAGTACTCCTGCTACATCCTTATTGTTTCTATTAGTTTTATTCGTTGCATTCAAATATTCCGCCAATGAATCTTAATTTTCAGTCATCTGTGTTTAATGAAAAAATTTTCAACAAAATTCTTCCCCCCAGTACTTATAGTATGCCTAATTTATAATTCAGTTTTAGTCATTCATTTGGGTAGAAGCAGTCAGTTTTCATTACTGTGTTGTACTGTCTGATTTCTGTATTTTACGATAGGCTCTTTTATTGCAAATACTCTTGGTTATTCCACATGTTCTTGCATGCTTTTGCATACCTTCTCATCGTTAGCGAATGTTTGGAAACAATTTTCCTAGTTTGCTTCCTCTAGATGATTGTTGTTTTAACACTTTACATTTTATATAGCATAATATTTCAAGGAGTCCCGACACCGCCATCTGCGGAATCTTCCAATAAAGAATTGCATTAAAGTCGAACTTGAGTTTTGCGTTTAACTGATATTTCTTATAACTGAAGCAACATAAATTAAGTACCTGTTTGTAGTCACGTCTAACGAAGAAATAATAAAAAGTTACGAATTAGTATCAGCTCCTCACGATTCCCATCAGTTTGCCCTTACATGTAATTTGGCACAGTGTACCACAATCAGTGTCGAACTCGGCCAGTCTCCCTTTCCCCCAGACAAAGCACCTGCCGGTGTACGGCATGACATCGTACCTCACAGTATCACATCCCAGTAACCGCGCTTTGACGTCACAACTAGCATCGACACGCAGATTGGCAGCTGTCGCTTATGGTAACAGATAGATTTGGAACCAAGTGTTCACTAGTCAGTCATCACTTTTACGTGACTGATGACGTATACTCACAAAAGTAGTTTTAGTCATCAGTCTTCTGTTGACGTTTGCTCACAAAATGATTTTTACTTCGTCCTCCACAAAATGCCATTATTTCTTTACATTCCCACTGATAAAAAGAAATAATGAAAAAAGGATGACAGCAGAGACAGTTCCTTTACTTTTGTGGAAAAATTCTGCCTTAGAAATCCTTTCAGAAGCTAATGGTGGATTAAGCCCCGACTTTAGTGACCCCAGCGCCGACCGAGCATTAAATCTGCTCGTTTCTTTCTTTTTATTAAGTCGGCTATTATACAATGGAGCCATGCAGTCAGCTTTTGTCCTACAACTAGCTTTTTTTAATCTACAGAAATCTGCCTGATTGCTAATGGTTTTACTGTAATACATTATCTAAATTAAGAAAGTGCATGCCTAAATATTGTAAGTATTTCTCGATTACTTGTAACGGTTACGAAATTGATCTAACACATTAGTTGATACGTACTGTCACAAACTCATTGGAAAGTGCGCATGCCATTTGTCGAGTCCCGAGAGAGAGTGAGAATGACACGAATGATAATCAGGGGGTTACCTCGTTCTATCTTCTCGAAGAGTAGAAGTAGGCGTGGGCAGCTTCTGCAACTCCGACAGCTAGAAGAAGCAAGCTATTGCTAAGGTGAAGGGTACGGAACTCGGTGAGGAGTAGTTACTGCTGCAGGGCAGAATTCATAAGAGCCCTATAGGTTGATAATTTCAAATTTCCTATTGGCACTGTCTCGCCCCAATTTCTATCAGCACAAATTCATAGTTTGGAATCTATCTCCCTGGTTGTAGAAGAGCCGAGGCATAGCGAATCTTTCTAAGTCCCTACGTCTGCCGTTGAACGACACAGAGGCTGTGCCGGTATATTTGGCGGGTCTCGACTTCACTGCGACTCCTACTCCTTGAATGGTCCTCCTGACCCCTTATTTCTACCACCTACGTGCGTCACGGAAAGCTTCTAGAATGTTCTGGAACGTCCTATATCTCCGACTCAGGGGCTGGCCACACTTACTGGTACGTTTCCATCATCACGAGGCGCGTGACAGCTGTTTTGTTTCCTGTTATCGTCACATAAGCTTATTTTACTCTTGGCGCCACTGTGCGGCGCTTGGGTAAACGCTATCATCAAACACGCCCGCAGCGCTTCCGTCCTAGGACGTGCTGCTTCGTTGCTTTATGAGCTCAATTATTCTTACTACTGTTAATTTATACTTGTTATTAAGCTAGATTCGCAACACATTACATATTTCTGAGACGGATGTGTTAACTTCGTAACACGAATGTTATGGATCGCTTGTCGATCCTGTATCGGTTCAGTTACATCTTATTTCATATATAAGCAGGAAAGATGGTACTCACTCCATCCCTCCAAAACCCAGGCGATCATTGTAGGCAAAACCACCCCTTTCTCTCGCCTCCTTGATTTCTATCTCACCATCTATGGCCGTCCTATCACCCTCACTCCCACGCTTAAGTACCTTGGCGTCACCCTCGACCGTCGCCTCTCCTGGACTCCCCACCTCTGGACAATCCAAGCCAAGGCACGCTCCCGACTCAGTCTCCTCAAGCTCCTCTCTGGCCGTACGTGGGGTCTGGGCCCCTCCACCATCCTCCACACCTACAAATCCCTCATCCGCCCTATCCTTTGTTATGCCCATCTGGCTTGGATCTCTGCCCCCCCTACCTTTTATAAATCCCTCCAAATCCTTGAACGTCATGCTCTCCGCCTCGCCTATCACATCCGTCTCCCCTCCCCCATGCGGATCCTGTACGATCTCATCCCCTTCCCCCACCTCCTCCACTTCCTTGAAAGGATACGGATCCTGTACACCTCCCGAAAACTCGATCCTCCTCACCCGCTCGTCTCCCCGATCCTCTCCCACCCCCGCCCGCTGGCACGCCTGTATTCGCACGTCCCACCTGGTCTCCATCTCTCCACCCTCCTTACCCTCTCCCTAGGTGGCTTCCGCCAGCTCCCCCTCCCTGATGATGCCCTCCTCCCCTCCATCTACCCCTCCTACCAACTTTGATCCTCCTGCCCTCCTCCTGTGCTTGCTCCTCTGGGCACCCTCCCTCCCTTCTCTCCCTTTTTCCCTCCCTCCTCCTTTTCTCCCCCCTCCTCCCCCGGGCCTCCCCTCCCCTGTCCCTCTCCTCCTGCCCCCGTCTCCTCCACCATTGGCATCCTTTTTCTCCCCTCTCCCCCACCTCACCCCTGTTTCCCCTCTTGGCAGGTCCCCGGACTCGCACACGCTACGTGGACATTCGCGCGCCGGAGATCACCGCCATCAGTGTTTCGTGTGTGCCGTCGTGTTTAGTGTTCAGTGTTCACCATCACACTCCCTCGTTCACCAGTGACATCGTCATCATCAGTGTTTGTGCGTCGTCTCATCAGTTAGCAGTGTGGATTATCGACGAGTGTGAACGGCTCCGTGTTTGTCTCTATGTGTCTCCTGTTTTATTGCCCACCGTTCTGTAACTTCTGTGTCTTCTCCTGTTTTTGCTGCTTGTATATTCTATGGCTGAAGAGCAGCGTAGTGTGCTGCTGACAGCCTGCCTGTTGTACAGGCTTTAAAATAACAATAAAGTAAAAAAAAAAAAAGGTACTCACTCCCTTTTTCGATGCCTGTGGTCTCGTCCAGTTCCTAGAGCACGAATAAACCATGAAGAACGATGTACATACTGTGAGGCACTCCGTAGCCTCCGCAAGTCCATCAAGAGCAAACGCCCTGGGCTGCTCACAGAGTGAGTGATTTTACTCCATTACAGCGCACGTCCATATATCTCCAAGGTCACACGAAGTGTAATGGCCAAGTTCAAGTGGGAGCAGCTTAAGCATCCGCCCTACATACCGAACATGTCGCCCTGCGCCTTCCATGTGTCTGTTCCGCTAAGAAATATCTGAAAGGTGAGCGCTTCAACACAGACGACGAACTGAAGGACACATTGGAAGACTGGCTTCTGTCACCGCCAACGGAATTCTGGGAACATGGGGTCATTCGGCTCGGGAAACAGTGTGATAGTTGTGCTCGGTCCCCTGGCGACTACTTTCACATAAAGACCTCAATTACAGCCACAATTTTGCTTTGTACCTTTTGTTTTGAACATCCCTCATACAGCGTAGGCAGTACAACCTGTTGAGTGGTGCCTGCAGTGTTCTAACAGGAAGATACGGATCCCAGGACATCCAGAGCCTACTGAGAAGTTACAACACGATAATGTGCAGCACTTCTTGGGTGGTTCCCAAGACCTGTTCGGTGCATTCTGAAGTTGTTGTTGCCGGGAGTTAACCCCTGAAACGCGGCTGCAAGAGAGTCTTAGTCTCCAAGTGTGCACTCCAAATCTAACAAGTATCTGTTCAGCATGGGCGCCGAAAGACACCTGTATTATCATTCCCATGAAACGTGGGGGGTCTAGCACCTTCCGAACAGCTTTTTTTTTCGGCTGTTACTGTGGATTACCTCCTATTGTACATAATGTTTAAGCTTCATCAACCTATACTAAAGGACCGCCCGGACTCGTTACCAAACCTTAGAATTTCTCTGTTTTTATTTGCACGCAGTGTCGGGGAAATTTTGGAGCGTTCTCTTCTATTCTTGTGCTTCAGGATACATTTACGTTTCACACATTAGCTAGAAGCCCTCTGCCGCCCCTACAAAGAGAGTTAGGGCTGAGTACAGACAATGTGGCATTCTTGTTTTTCGTTTCGTGGTAATCGTCCTGCGTCTGCTACGATTCGCTTCCTGCCTTCGCCCTGCGGTGACGGTGCGCTTTAAATTTGTAAATTTAGCTTCTTGCTATAGCACGAGGGAGCTATTTTCGTACTTTAGAGAATGTACTATGAGCAAGGCACATTTATATGGTCCCTTCTGTACCTTCGATGCGGATGTCAATGAGTAATTTCTCGTGTTGATTTAAAACTGCGATTTGTGCAGATACAGAACTCTGACATTGTTTTACTCTCACAAGGAAATCCTTGAGTGTGAGGGCACAAGTTCAGTCTTTAGTAACGCTCATTCGAAAGAGTTGTATTAACAATTGTGACAAGAAAAATATTAACTGCCAAAGACTCACCATGTGTATCAGGAGGGCGACAGAAAATGAGTGTCCAGGAGATGTAGACATCAAAATTCTACTTCAGTGGTCCCCAACCCTTCTGAGACCATTACCCCTGAGTATAATTAGATGTTACCTATTACCGTCTCCCCACCCCCCGCCAGAACCCTATCCCCACCACCGCAATTAATCTTTAGAGTGAATTGTTGGTAAGTTCCTATGGGGCCAAACTGCTGAGGTCATCGGTTCCTAGGCTTACACACTACTTAATCTAACATAAACTGACTTACGCTAAGGACAACACACACACCTAAGCCCGTGGTATAACTCGAACCTCCGACGTGGGGAGCCGCGCGAGGAGTGGCAAAGCGCCCAAGACAGCGCAGCTAGGCTGCGTGTCTTTAGAGTGAAAAATAATTATCTTTAAACACTTACATTTTTAAAATAACGAAAGGTAGATGAGATTTAGTTTTTGTAGATGTCTTACTAAACCACGAACTAAAGAGTCAGTAATACAGTTGGTACTGTTTATTGCTAACAATCTCATTCTTTAATAGAATGATGACTCAATTCTCAGTGCATCACGAGTGCTACGTACAATTCCATCTTAAATAAGAAAACCACCCACACTGATGGTAGATACCTTGTAGCAAAAGCCACTTCTCTCCCTACCAAAATTTAATTCATCCGCAACCTGCATGCAACTTAAAAACAACCAGATTAAAACGTCTGTGCAATCACTAGGCCTACTGTCTGTTAATCACTTGATCATTGGACTACTTACTTCTGAACCAATAGAAATTGAAGTCTTTTGGCTGCCAATGCTTTTTGTCTGAATATGGGTACTAATAACAGTAAAATGATAATAATAATAATAATAATAATAATAATAATAACAATACTGAATAGGATGTACAGCAGAGTAGTATGTATATAATTTCACATAGTGTGGTTCTTAATTTCAGATAGGATTATTTCATAGCGAAATTTGAAGGTTGCATACCTGTAGGAATACTGTTTTATTACAAAAAGTAAAAGAAGTAATGCTCATATATTCCAAATTGATTAAAATAATAATACACCTATAACTATATCGAGACTGTCATTTCTAATTATCACATTTGTACGTATTCCAGCTATGTTTGTCAGTCCCAGCCCATTTACCCAAGGCAAACATCTTAAGTACCTCATCCCATCTTTTTCATATTTATCTTCCCAGTACAGGTCACAATAATAGATACATTCCTGATCTGCGCTTTCTTTATCATCCGTCGAAACAAGGGAACCAGAGCTTTCGTAATCCTCAGCAGATAATAACTCATGTGTCGATTTTCCTTGTCCCTGCTAATTTCAGATTCCTTCGTGACCTTATGGCTGACCTTTAGGGTGCTCTGATATTTGAAGATCCTTCCAGTTCTTCTAAAATTGCCCTCTTGCATTTTAGCTTGCCTTGAGCCGAAATTTCCTGTACATTTTCTGCATCTCCTAGAGCCCCGTTTCTCTTCCACATTTCCTTTGTTTACGTTACCTAGGAGTATAGAATCCTATTTCTTTATTTGTAGTGTCTTCCATAGCCTTCTTCATATTTTTCTCGACCCAACACTCTCTGTTCTTCATAGCAATCGCCTGAAAAATAAAAAAGAAATCTATAAAATGGCGCATTTCTCAGAGGACTGAAATTAGTCACCCTAGCAGTATCCGAAATTAAGCACCTGTACCACGTGACAAACATGGCTGAACTGCCAACACATGTAATAGATTATTGCGTTTAAAACTACTCACACGTTTCATTAAATATCATACATCACTAATAAATGGAAAAGAATCAAAGGTATCGTTCAGTATGCCCTAGACAAGTATATTCCGAGTAAGGTTTCAAGGGCTGGGAAAGTTCCACCTTGGTCTAATAGCCGTGTTAGAAAAGCACTACGTAAACAAAGAGCACTTCATCTCAGATCCAAGAAAAGTAAAATCCTAGCTGTCAAACAAAAGCTGAACGAAGTGAAAATGAGGGTAAGGACAGTAATGAGAGAAGCGTTAAATGATTTTGAAAGTAAGACGTTGTCAACCTAACTGACTAAAAACCTTAAGAAGTTTCGGTCGTATGTAAAATCAGTAAGTGGGTCAAAGTCATCTATTCACTGTCTCATCAACCACAGCGGCAACGAAACGGAAGATTACAGAGAGAAGACCGAAATACTGAATTCGGTCTTCCGAAGTTGTTTCACCATAGAAGATCGTAACACTGTCCCTCCTTTCAATCGTCGTACGAACGTCGAAATGGCAGATATTAAGATAACCGATCGTGGAACTGAAAAGCACCTACAATCTCTTGGTAGTGGATGAGATACGTATAAGATTCTATAAAGATTATGCAAAAGGCCTTGGTCCCCTCCTGGCAGTTATGTATCGTAGATCGACCGTGGAACGAAAGGTACCTAACGACTGCAAAAAAGCGCACGCCATTTCCGTTTTTAAGGAAAGCCGTAAGAAAGATCCACACAATTATAGATCTATATCGTAGACGTCAAACTGTTGTAGAATTACGGAACATGTTTTATGCTAAAGAATTATGAAGTTTTTGGAAAATGAACACCTCCTCTACAAAAATCAACGTGGATTTCGCAAAAAAGAGATTCTGCTTAAACTCAGCTCAGCTCTGTTCCCCCATGAGATCCACAGCGCAGTGGACAACGGCGCTCAGGCTGATGCCGTGTTCCTTGATTTCAGTGAGGCATTTGACACCGACCCGATCGGGCGTTTAATGAAAAAAATACGATCTTACGGAGTATCGGAGCAGACCTGAGATTGGATTCAAGAATTTCTTGCAAAACTCGACACCTCGCTCTTAACGGAACAAAATCGACAGATGTAGAGGTAATATCCGGAGTGCCACAGGGAAGTGTGATAGGACCGTTGCTGTTTACAATACATACAAATGATCTAGTAAAAAGCGCCGGATGCTCTTTAAGGCTATTCGCAAATGATGCATTGGTCTATACAAAAATAGCAACTCCAGAAAATAGTAAGAATTCGCAAGCGACTTTCAGAAAATAGGCTCTGGCAATTTGACCATGAACGTAAATAAATTTAACATATTGCTCATACATAGGAAAAGAAATCCTCTACAGTACAACTGCACTATTGATGACGAACAGCTGGAAACAGCGCCTCCCGTAAAATATCTGGGCATAACTATCTAGATCGACCTTAAGTGGAATGAACGTAAAACAGATAGTGGGAAAAGAAGATACCAGACTCAGATTCATCGGAAGAATTTCAAGGAAACGTAACTCATCCACGAAGTAGGTGGCTGATAAGCCGCTTGTTCACTCGCTTCTTGAGTATTGTTCATCCATCTGGGATCCCCATCAGGTAGGACTCATAGAGGAGACAGAGAAGATCCTACGAGAGCGACGCGTTCCGTCACGGGATCGTTTAGCTGGCGAGAGGGCGTTACGGAGATGTTAAACAACCTCTACTGACAGACGTTACAAGAGAGGCGTTATGAATCACAAAGAGATTTACTATTGAAATTTCGGGTCAGAACTATTCAGAAGGAGTCGGACAGAATATTACTTCCCCCCTCATACATCTCGCGTATTGGGCACGAGGAGAAAATTCGAAAATTTAGACCCAATACAGAGACTCGCCGACTATCATTACTCCAACGCACTATTCGAGAATGGAACAGGGTTGGAGGGATCAGATAGTGGTACCGAAAGTACCCTCCGCCACACACTATTAGGTGGCTTGCAGTGTATGATGCAGATGTAGATGTAAATAAAACTAAAATGTCAAACTACTTACCATATAGCTGCGATGCTTACATTGTGTCTACAATATATTCCATTCTAATGTAAGATAATAAGAAAAAACAATCAGCTGTGAGGACGGAATGTGACTAATGCACTTGGCATTTGGCAAGACACTAAAATGATGGAAGCACAATGATTTCAACCAGTTTCCGCATCGGCAGCGCTGTTCAGGGAGCAAATATCCACCATCTGCAATTAGGTCACCATCTGAAAATAGGGCACCTTATCCTACATAAGACAGCTTATTCACTAGTATTATTCCGTTTTGGTTAAAAAAAAAGTCTATTTTATCTATTCCGTTTTGTGGCAAGCACGTTTTGCAGTTGCGATTCCTTTTATGATTTCAGTTCTCCATATTCTGTCTTCTTTAACTAACATTAGAAAACCACCTTTTTCTTCAGTTCCGCGTCGTTTATCAAATAAGAAGGCATTTCCAATTCCAGGACAAAGGACGGCGTTTTGGCTTACATCATAAGGCACACCCACTCCTCTAAGATATCATCAACGTTACATCACAAAGTTAGGTGGAGGCTGAGCTGTGTAGCTTAGATGCCAGAGGTCATATCTCCAGTGACCTACAGGGACAGAAAGCTCCCCATATCATCACTCAAATTTCAAAATTTTTACTATGGATAACGCCTTATTAAGCGAAAATTACTGGGGTGGCCCAATTAAACATGTATGTATGAGTACTGCATCTCACACAGGCCGCTAAAAGACGTGCACGTATGTACAAACGGGAAGTCGCACACACTACCAAAATAATTTGCTATGAGACAACCAGAAAACCGTTCACTAGAATTTGAACATACATTACAACATGTCGTACCTGGGCTCACACTTCGCAGGCTCATAATTTCTCCTGTCTTTGAGAGTCTTGTCTTAGCTAACAAAGCTCTCTTTCGCTCCTCACATCGCCAGACCTCACTCAGTGCTATTCCTGGGTTGGGTTGGCTGACAGTCCTCCTCTGATTTCTATCTGCACGGGGAACCGCTTTCAGGAGAAATCAGCTGTGTGACTATTCCTCTAAGTAAAATTTCCCTTTCGCGAGCCACAAGACTGCTGAAATTACAAGAGTCTCTCTCTCTTGTACCAAGAGGAAAGGAAATATAGAAATTATCATAAATGCAGCCATCGACATTAGTGAATATTGCTTGCAGTTTTCATGCATTGTTAATTATTTGACTTGGCTGACTTTTAGGATCTGTATATCTGTGTAATAAAATTATGAAACAGGTTATGGGACAATTTTCGAACAAACTGCCATCTAAGAGCATGTCACGCCAGGGTCATTCCACATCAAATCACCCAATAAAAAATAAATTTTACACCCACCTCCTTAGATTTTCATGAAATTTGGCTCAAATGGTTCTAATAGCATCCTGACAACACCTGCAAAATTTTTTTGCTGTATCTCTTATAGTTTATTTTAATAAATTTTTTAAGATTTTATGTTTTGCTTATTCCGAACCTTCCGTAATTGCTTATCTTAAAAACTCTTCTAGATAACATCATGAATTTTTGCAGCAAGTTTATTTATTATACATATTTGAAAATAAAAACGATACTATTAAAATATATTAATATTTTCTATGAAATATATATATATATATATATATATATATATATATATATATGTATTTTTTCTTTTCTTTTTTTTTAATGTATATTTTGTTTTATAAGAATTGCAATATCTAAAGTCTCAGACCTGATAGAATGCTCAAATTTGTTATAATTTACTCTTAAACATATAGGCTACTTGATAAAACAAAAATAATGATGGCTTTTTAACATGTTTATTAATTATAGTAGATTACATTAGAATTATGTACAAAGATATTGTACTTACGACACTTACGTATAACCCAACTGATTGCTTGAAACATTGAACTTTTTGAGTAATTTTGTCTTTTTAATAAACATTAATGCTGATTCAACTTGTTTTTCCACTTCATCCAAGAGCTTTCAGTTCTTTTGATACAGTCTTTATTGAAGTAATACATTCTTCCAGTGGCGCTTGATTGAGGTGCGTCTACTACACAGACTATGTGCTCCAAAGGCACTATGCAAGAATCTTCTCTTTCAGGCCAATAAAATGATGCAGCTGGTCCTGAAGGATGTAGAAATAGAATTTCGGCATCTTCTTCATCATTGAATATTGTTTTTACCAGTCCAAAGTACAGTTACCATCATAATTTACAGCCACATAGCTATTTATGGATGGTTCAACACGAACCCAATCAGAAGATGAATGGAAAGAAAAGAGTAAGGAGGGTTTAACACTATCTGTAGTCCTTCTAATTTCAAGGTTGTTTGTTGGAAGTGGTTTGAAGTTATTAAAACTTGTTGTTCCAGGAATGGATCGGGTTGCTGAAAAACGGTTTTCTAGTTTTAACCATAGCAAATCAGCTTCTTTTTTGTCAATAAAGTGAAAATGAACACACATCGATTACTGTCATTATTTGTTCTTTGTCTGAAAGCTGTAGACTAGCTTTCCTTAAAATTCTTTTAATAGTTCGTACTAGGCCATCACAAATTGTCTTCCCATGACTTGCTGCAAAAAAAGAGTGTTGGACCTTCAAATTAAAGTCTCTCAAGTGTTCAGTCAAATTTTTAAAACTGTTTCTATTTTTGTACTGCCCAGCACAACCATCTGTAAAGTAGTGAACTGAGTCAATGTCAGTATGATGTGATGACAGACACTTTGTAATTTCTTTTTGTACAAAGTTAACAAAACCAGTATCACGTTCTTGGCCATCACTAATAAAACATTGGCTGGAAACAAAAACATTGTTTTCCTCATTTCTTAGAAAAACTCCAACTGGGTGTAGAGTACAACCACCTCTATTCCAGTGGTAACTTTGCATCTCATTTTGTATAACGAAGGAATAATTTTCACTGAAACCCATCACAATAATTGCTGTTTTGGGTGGTGGGTCTTCTTTCAATCTTTTAAAGGCTGCTGATTGGGATTTTGCTATAAACGAGTGCGGGGTGAGCTTTTCCAATGACCTAACCAATAAAGAAATGTAGTCTTCAACACTGATAGACTGTTTGATCATTTCTGCCCTGTCTTTGTTAACCCACTGACTGATTACAATTTCTTCTTCTAAATCATAATCTTCACTTAGTATTTCAGATAAGTACTCAGTTAGTGCAGTATTTGCAGTACAGCTGTCGCAATGACGTAGCATGCAGTTTTAGTTTTCCGTGTTGCACACAAGCATCTTAATTAGGTCTTTATAAGATTCTTCAATCTTCACAGCATCCAGTAATAGTTCAACATTCTGGTGGATACTGCATACACATACAGTGTGTGTGCCTGCAGCACCAGCAAGTATACATCATTTAGGTCTGAAGAAACAAAATTTTGAAAATCCTACTTCTACCTCGGGATTCTCCCATTAGAAAGAATAATAGAGTTCTCTCAAGTTACACAAAATGAGTCTTTTTTGCATGTATACATTTTTTTGAACACTTACTTTGTCTTTTGTTCCAGGTAGCACTCTGGAACTTTCATCCTTTTCATAAAAATCTGTTACAAGTCTTACTGTATTTTCAGAAAGAGTTTTACCTTTTTTTGGACCAGGAGTTTCCAAAATACCCTTTTCAGATTTTAGCTTTCTAGCTTGTCGCACCATGTACTCACTTACATTAAATTCTTTCATCACTTTATTTTGACTCCAAGAATCTGGAGCCAAGGTCAGAATTTGGATTTTTCTAGACCTCCCAACAGATGAAATCTTCTCTTTCATAAGAGAAATCATTACATCAAAATACTTTAATTCAACCATGACTTCATCATCTTTTTCACTTTCATTGACTTCAACTCTTTATTTTTCCTCACAAAAGTTATGGCATGTTGAGCAAAACTTTTGTCCAGGTTTTATGCTAATATTTTTTGTCAGTAATTGTTTAGAAAGATCCAAGCCTACACTTCTCAACGATTTTTTGATGGGCTTTTTGTGTTTTTTTAGTGGGTCTACACATGTTTTTTGATACTTTTCAAAAACATTTAAAAAGTAGTAGCTGTGGTATGAACATATATTCTTAAATTCACACAGATTAATTCCAGATCGTAAGTGGATCAAATCTTTTTCTTCCTCACTCATTTCAGATACCGGCTGTAACTGTTTTGAAGGTGTGTAGGTTGTTTGGAAACAGTCAGATTTTTTAAATAACCCTACGCTACAGGTTTGAATATCTGACATACTGATTTCACTTTTGGTCTGATTACTGTTCTGTTTACTTTTATAGGGTATTGGAAAAGAATCTCTGTAAACTAAGTAACAGTACTTACTGAAAGTTTGAATAAACTTAATAAAATACTATCCAAGCACTATTTACCACTGTAATAATTTTTTACTTCAAAACACAGGAGTAACAAAACAAAATCCAAGCGTACATTGTTACTCGAAGAAGACAAAAACTTATTTTCGGTGTCTAAGTCACTTGGTAATTTTTATTTTTAAAATATAATTAATATTATTTTAAAAATTAGAAAACTATTAAACAGGTTAAAAAGCCAACATAATTTTTCTTTTATTTAATAGCCTATGCAATTAAGAGTATTTTTAAACAAATTTGAGCTTTCTATCAGGTCTGAGACTCTAGATATTGCAGTTTTTGTAAAACTAAGCACCCGTTAGCTAAAAAATAACTTGTAAATTTTTATTCATTTGGAAGGTTTTAATATATCTTTATGGTAATTTTTTTTTAACATTTAGATATAATACACAAACTTATTCCAAAATTTCATACTGATATCTTGAGTATTCTTTAATATACAAATTTTTTTAGTTGTGAGGACACGTTTAAGTTACGATTTCCGACTGCTGAAACAACGCCAAATCTAAAAACTTTAAAAATTTATAAAAAAAAATGTTAAGAGATAGAGCAAAAAAGTTTTACAAGTGCTTTCAGGATGATAAAAGAAGTAATTGTACCAAGTTTCATCAAAATCTGACATGGTTGGTGTCAAGGCCTGGGTGACTTGACATGGAATGACCTGCCACTCTTTAAATGGTTCCATGTTTGTGGGAAATTTAAAAATTCCACATAGTGGGAAAATAATTTTTTGTAAATATTTACTTATTAAAGGAATTTTAAAAATATGCAAGACAGTGGAAATAGTCCTGTTGAGTGGTGTAACATCTTCCTCTCTCTCCTCTCTGCCCTCTCCTCCAATCAGATCCTAATATATTGCAGGCCATTAAAATTAATAACCCAATCACATTAATGCCATATTGCTGCCCAAAAGTATCCAAATGCTTTGAATTTCTTCCCGTGTTCCAAAATATTGATCGATAAAATTATCTAAGGAGTGTAGGTTTTGCTTGTACCGAAAAATATCTGAATGCTCCAAAAGTTTTGCACTATATTTAAAGGTATTTAACTAAAAAATTACCTGAATGTGAAGGCATCCAAATACTCTGAATTTTTTTGTTCCATGTTCAAAATAACTAGTCCAAAGATTTATCTAAAGGCTGTAGTTCAGAGCTGTAGTGGCCGTGCGGTTCTAGGCGCTACAGTCTGGAACCGAGCGACCGCTACGGTCGCAGGTTCGAATCCTGCCTCGGGCATGGATGTGTGTGATTTCCTTAGGTTAGTCAGGTTTAAATAGTTCTAAGTTCTAGGCGATTGATGACCTCAGAAGTTAAGTCGCATAGTGCTCAGAGCCACTTGAACCATTTTTTTATTCTTGACTGTGCTGGAACCTTTCAAAATACTCGGAATTTTCTTTTCTTTTGCCCGATGTTCAAAATTATTTACCCAAATGATTACATAAAGGACGCTACTTATGTATTTTTGCCACGCTCAACAGTACCCAAAGAGTCCGAGTTTTTCTTGTGACACGCTCAAAACAATTTTACACTATAAGCTGCGTAAAGGGTGTAACTTGAAGTATTTCTGGCTGTGCTTGAAAGTACTGAAACACTTTGAATACTTGTTCTTTCTTTGGTCCATGATCAAAAGAATTTATTAAAAAAAAGTGGAGGATGTAACTTTCAGTATCTTCACATCTAAAAGTAATTTACATACCATTAAATGAAACATCCCTCCATAATGTAGCCACCTTCAGTGTGCTCAAAAGTATCCAACTGTTCCGAATATTTTGTGTCATGGACAAAATTTTTTACCAAACAATTTCCCCATCTAAGTGTAATTTACAGGCAATTAAAACGAAATAGACTTTCACATTCTCGCCACATTGGATGTGACGAAAAGTATCCGAATTCTACGAATTTGTTGAACCAGTGTCAAAATTATTTATTCAAAACATTCAGTATAATAGATCTTATGTGTATGTGCATAGTTTTATTTCTATACAACGGAAGGTGTGAGGCACAATGAAGCCTAAAATTAATTTTTTCAGACATGTAAGTTGTTCTACGATGCACAAGGCAGGCGGGTAGGCAGTTCGCTGACTGGATATTTTGCTAGTTCCAAGAAGTTTTGTCTTGCCAGCACCCAATGCATTTCAATCTCACCTCATCATAATGTGATATGCATGCCACATTGAAAACATACGTTGGCAATACTGCTAATGTAACTCGCCTCTACTCCGGAACCGTGCGACTGCTACGGTCGCAGGTTCGAATCCTGCCTCGGGCATGGATGTGTGTGATGTCCTTAGGTTAGCTAGGTTTAAGTAGTTCTAAGTTCTAGGGGACTAATGACCACAGCAGTTGAGTCCCATAGTGCTCAGAGCCATTTGAACCATAACTCGCCTCTAAAACTGAAATAAAAGTTAGTTTATAGTGATCCCCCTACTAGACTATTACTTTTTGGCAATACAAAGTGACTGTCATTCACACAAGCACGCGCGCACACACACACACGCATGCACGCACGCGCACACACACACACACACACACACACACACACACAAATTTGTTCACCAATTTGACAGACATATTTGTGTGTGTGTGTGTGTGTGGGTGTCAATCACTTCGTATTCCACATCCCAACTCCACTTTGTCTCGATATCCCCACACCCCACACACCCCCAACCTTCCCCTGGATTGTGGAGCACTGGAGTGTACGTTGGAAAAGTATCGTTTGTGAAGCGAGCGAGGTGTTGATCGACGGCGGCTGCTGAAGAGCTGAGATGATGTTCATCAGGTGAGGCTCACACCGAGGACGAAGGCCATGTGGACGACCTTGGCAAGAGATGGATGCGGCTGGTAAGGCTATTTCACTGTTGACAGAAGCGTTGAATTGCTGGTTGTCTTGGAGCGATTGCGAATCGTGTTCTGGGTAGACCAACTGGTCGTAGTGTTAACGGGCAGACTTATTGTTAGTTCACCTTTCAGCGAGAGTTGTGATGACATCACATGCCGTCGGCAGGCAGAAGGTGCGAAGATGGCTAGTTGTTATCGCCTTTGTCGTGATTTGCAGAACTGTGTGTTTTGCTTCCATGCATTGGTCATTGTTGACTAACGTGACCACAGTTTCATCTGAATAAAAGTCTAGTATGCCTGTCACGTTTGTTTCTCGTTGGGCAGGTTTGTGATTCACACGTATGAAGGACATCATTGTCGTCGTCATTCTTTGGGCTACTGCTGTCGATTTTGGTGCTAACTGTTGGTGCCCGTTTCAGTCTCTTGATTAAGACAGTTTTGGTGCTTCCATTGGCATCAATGTGAAAAGTGTGAGTTCCTCGTTTGACAACTCAAAATAGTGTGATTTGAAGGCCATTCGTACAGTATCATTAGTGTGTACAATTCATGAGTATCTTACGTACAATCGTTTCAGGTGCCATATGTGCAGACAGAGGAGGTACCAGTGAACTGCGCATATGGTTCTTCTTGACACATTTTTTCCATCTATGGGAGATCCGTTGGTTGGTAGTCGGCAATGGTAATGTAGATTCAGGTGGCAACATTAGTGTCTAACCTCAGAGAATCTCTGTGACCGAGGTTTGCAGATCTTATTTACATGCCATGTGGATATGGAGAAACAACCACAGGAGGCTTTGATCCGTGTGTCTCCGTGGTACATCAGAGCTGCCTTCATCATGTGGTTCCATCTCTCCATTAGGCAATTTCTCTTGGTGTGGTATGCCTCAGTGCGGTAGTGAGAGATGCTGCAGAAGTTACAAAGGTTGTGAAGAGTGCCAATTGGAATGAGCATCCCTAGTCTGTGGTGATAGCATCCAGCTAACCAAAAGATGGTATCCAAGCTGTGATACAAGACCCGACAATGGAATCCACTGTTATGTCTGATAGCAGTACCACTTCAAACCAGCACGATACTCTGTCGATCGTGGGCAGGAGACATCTGTAGGCCTCTGACTCTGGCGTAGGTCGCACGAGGTCTAAGTGTACGTGGTGGTAGCAACAAGATGGTACATCTAAACTGCTGAGTGGTACCCGCACATGTCCGCCCACCTTCTGTGTTGGCAGCTGAACTACGTGCCTGTCTATTCACAGTAAGCGCATCCACCACCCGGCCAAAGAAATCGTTGCTTGACAAGTCATGTCATGGCTTGGACACTTTGGTGCGCAAGGTTTTATAGACGATCAAAGATTGTTGGTTGAATGGAGCTGGGTGGGATCAGACAGATCCTGCAATGTGATACATCACAATGCACATTGACCTCTGACAAAGGATTCAGTCATTGTTCATTATAACATAGGACGAAGTGTCCACGAGCAGCTATTGGACTGACGAGTACTTGTCCTTCCACTGACATGGTGTAGCCCAATATAGGGAGATTGTGTGCAGACAAGAAAGGTAGTCAGCCACCATGTGCACGTGCTGGACATTAGTTGAGTACCGAGAAATTAAATACAGATGCTGGTATTGCCTGTGTTTTACCGCCGCCATAGGCCTCTGCCATTTTCTTCTGGTCGGTGTAAATGATAACACAGCGCCCACCTAAATCAGAAGGTGTCGTGTTCAAATCACTTTTTGGTCACCATTGTCGACGTATACCTCCGTGCGGTAGAAGGTTATACGTAAGCAACACGCGAACACAGATACGTTTAAATAAGCATTTATTACATTCGAAAATTATAGATGGCATCCACCATCTAACATAGCTCTGAGTGAACTGGCCTCAAGGCTGTAGAGTCCCCAAACCCCTCTCCACAGTGCTCGTCAGCGATTATTTTAGTCTCGATGTCCCTACAAGTAGAGGCTCCCACATCTGTTTTCGAGTGGTGCAGGCTTATCATATTTTGCCGAGCTGAGAGTCAAATGCATTGAACATCTGAAAGATTAGACTTGACAGAAGAAGTAAAACGCTCAGACAGCGAGTCTTGTAATGCCGAAGCCTGTCTTCCTGCCTTAGGACACTAGAGACGTATCATAGAACAATTCTGATGTGAAAAAGAATTAGTTTTAGGCTCAATTATACCTTACATTATCTACGGAACATAAATAGAACACCACATGTAACCAACTATTGCTTCATACAATTCTTCAGATAAATACAAGGCGCTTCAGTCTGGAACCGCGTGACCGCTACGGTCGCAGGTTCGAATCCTGCCTCGGGAATGGATGTGTGTGATGTCCTTAGGTTAGTTAGGTTTAATTAGTTCTAAGTTCTAGGCGACTGATGACCTCAGAAGTTGAGTCGCATAGTGCTCAGAGCCATAAATACAAGGGTTGAAACTTTAATAGTGGCAACTATTTATTTACATCTCATACAAAATAAATACGTGTTTCAAAGTTTTACTGACCTTCAGAGTAGTCACCAGCATTGTGTGTAACCCGTTGCCACCGATGTGAAACTCGTAGAATACACTTCGCAGTGCAAGTTGTGTTGACAGTTCGAGCGGCGCGGTCTGTTGCCCGACGAAATTGTAACAGTTCCGAAGCGAATGCCGTAAAGTGTTTCCTTCAGTTTAGAAATCGAGTTGAACTTGCGAGGGCTTAAGTCAGGGGAGTCCAGTAGGTGGTATAGCACTTAACAGCCCCATCAGTCAAACAAATCAGTAACAGCTTACACCCTTCGTGCTTGAGCATTGTCCTGCAAAATGATAGTTAGGTCCTGCAGAAAGTGTCATCACTTCTATCACTGTGCTGTTCATATTTTGAACACAACCTTCGGCCAGCTTAGAGACAGAAGTGGTGACAGTTTCTGCAGGACCTGACCATCATTTTGCAGGACAATGTTCAAGCACCTACAGTGCAAGGTGTTACTGATTTGTTTGACTGATGGCGCTGTTAAGCACTATACAACCTACTGCACTCCCCTGACTTAAGACCTCGTGAGTTCAACTCGATTTATAAACAGAAGGAAAAGCTTCACGGCATTCGCTTCAGAACTGCAACAAATTCAGCGGGCAACAGAAAGCGCCTCTCGAACTGGCAACACAACTGTCACTGCTAAAAGTATGCTACGACTTCCACACCGCTGGCGACGGTTCATACACAATGCTGGTGACGACTTTGAAGGTCAGTAAAACTTTGAAACACGTATCTATTTTGTACGGGCTGGAAATAAATAGCTGGCACTATTGAAGTTTCAACCCGCGTATAAAGACAGTCACGTGAGAATTAGACAGATGGAGCAAAAGTAAGTAAACTGTTTATTATTTCGAACTTATTCGCCGTAACTGCTAATACATTTATATCATTTGAGCCAAGATGGTCCACGCTTTCATTGAAAAATGTTTACTTTTGCCTACACAACAAGGATTGTACCCAGGCAATCATCCCTTTGTCTGGAGCAAATCGATGCAGACGAATGCCTTTCTTCTGGGCTCCAAAAATAATTGAAATGCCTTGAGGAACAGGCGCATATCTATGGAGGGGGGCAAACCAGGGTATTTTCCCCGGACGGCAATATCAGGAAGTGCTGAATTCATATTTTTGAAAAAAAAAAAACCTTGTTTTACAAAGCGCCTAACAACCAGCGCACGTTGGTCTATCGATTGTTGATCTGGTTTTGAAACGCATCCCTGTTGGTTTTTGAACGCATTCTGATTTCTGAACGAATCATAGTTTAATTTTTGAAAGCGTGCATAGTGTATGGAATGTACCTGCCAGGGGAATCGCCGTCGCACGTAGAAATAAAGAACTTTCCCGCAGACAAAAGGCGATGGGATTATACGAACTGAACCGAATAAACCAGAATGGGTGAAGGGCGATCGCTGTTTGCTTATGTGTCTGATTGGGTGTGCGAATGATCAGCGTTGCTGTTATTAGCAAAATCCATAGATTCAGATTACCAGAGTGTAAATAAACGACTAACAGGAATAACAGGTATGATAGATTGCATATTATCTTCTCTGTGTGTCTAAGAAAAGGAAATTTTGACAGAAAATTTTTGAAGAACGCTGCTCTAATGATAGTCAGTTGTATAGTCCCAACAAAGCAGCCGTTTCAGTTCTGTTCTCGGAATAGCGTGAAAAGCACGTTGTACGCACACGTAATGACGCCTAATCGGAGAATAAACGACGGATAACTGAACTATTGATTCTGGCAGGGCTAGCGAAGTTAAATGGAGAATAAGTTTTAGTCATGTCAGGAATAGTTACAGAATTAGTGATGACAAAATTGTTTGTTAGAACGAGAAAGGAGAAGAAACGGTGTCATCACATTAGTTATATGGAACAATATGACGATTCCAAATTTATACAAAAATTTCATACTGAAACTTTCCGATATCACGCTTGAGAAGCTGGAGAACGTGAATGAAATCTGAAACTATTTCCTCAGATGTTGCTTGTAGTAGGCCTAAGAGGCATTTGATATTGTTCGTTGGTGAATTACATTCTGTCGTGTTATTTATGTAAATGAGGTACGTAAAAATGATTATTTATGCCAAAACAGTGTCGCTTATTCGGAGTGTGCTACAATTGTTGCAATATTAAAAACGCCTATTTCGTTTTATCTGACAGACAGTGACAAAATGACGTAGTCAAATGGAGAAACCACAAATGTCTTGGAAACTATTCTTAGTAACAGTTTCTTCAATATTAGTCAACGGCATTTTCATTTTTCATATAGCAAAACCTTTGAAGAACTTGAGGTAATAGATTCTTTCGCAGAAAGTTAAGTAGGCCGTGTAAAGCTGTAGCAAGGCTAGAGAGAAAAAAATGCTGGCACTTATGGATTGAAGAAATGTATTTCTCTTGCTTGTCTCATTACTGCTTTTGTTTCCTATATTTGATTTTGTGTCACACAAAAGAGAAAGTTATTAACTAATCGGCAATAAAGAGTACAAATTTTCTGAAGAGTTCTTATTCTCCAGGTCACAAATAATCCCACCCAGTATTAATTGTGAGAGTTTTTAAAGGGGGTTAGGACGTCAAACCGGCCGACTGGCAGCAGGAGAGGCTCAAATGGTTCAAATGGCTCTGAGCACTATTGGACTGAGGACATCACACACATCCATGTCCGAGGTAGGCTTCGAACCTGCGACCATACCAGAAGCGTGGTTCCGGACTGTAGCGCCTAGAACCGCTCGGTCACAGCGGGCGGCTGGGCCTGGGTTCGATTCTCTACTGGGTCGGAGATTTACTGCGCTGAGAGACTGGGTATTGTGTTGTCTTCATCATCATCATCATCTCACCCTCATCGACACGCATGTCGCCGAAGTGGCGTCACCTAAAAAGACTTGGACCAGGTGACCTGTCTTCCCTACGGAAGGCTCTTGCCACACGAAATTTCATTTCAGAGCAAATAACATGTATTACATTTCCTCGAACATATATACTTTTCAGAAAGATGTGAGCTACAAAGTGAACATATTTTTTATTTATTTTTTTTTTAATTTTTGACATCCTGCCTCAAACGCCTGAGGTCGAGGTGGGTGGGCCCCACTATCAAGATTTGGCCCCAGTTCGGAAGCAGCATGGATCCGGGGCTGATGTGGAGAGATCGGGACTATATGAGTAACATGCAAGGGCTTTCCAGGGAACCTTCTGCACCGTAGTTGAAACGACATTGGCAACATGTGGGAGGTGCAGTTTCCATCTTTTGGAGCCCGGAAGAAAGGTGTTCGTGGCTATCGTTTTGCTTCAGACATAGAGCGCACACCTGGATACAGTCATCCTTCTTTAGGCAACCGAAAACATTTTTTCATGGAAGCATTGGCCATCTCGTCTCACAGTGGCATAAATGTATTAATTGTTAGGGCGACTACTTTTAAAATAATAGGTCGGCCGTTGTGGCCGAGCGGTTCTAGGTGCTTCAGTCTGGAACAGCGCGACCGCTACTGTCGCAGGTTCGAATCCTGCCTCGGGCATGGATGTGTGTGCTGTCGTTAGGTTTAAGTAGTTTTAAGTTCTAGGGGACTGTTGACCTCAGATGTAAAGTCCCATAGTGTTCAGAGGCATTTGAATCATAGTTTTTAAAAATAATAAACATGTCACCTACTTTTTTCCATCTGCATCGATTTCGTTTGACTACGCCACACAGTTTTGAACAGGGGGAACAGACCACCGTAGGAAAGTGATTTCCTGTTCATTTAACGGCCTACAATGTGCCTTCATATGTTGAAGTAGACCACTTACGTAATTTTTCTTAGATAAATACTTTCGAAGGTAATATAATAAAAAGTTTCCTAGCGTCTGGATACTTTTGATTATAATAAAAAATGCTAGAAGTTACGTCTTACACAAAAGTTTTAGGATGTATACTTTTGAACATGGAGCAGAAAAAGTTCCAGAGCATTCTGATACTACTGGGCACAGTCAAAAAATTGCAAGGCACCCCTTTACACAATTTCTCGTAAATATGATTTTGAATACAGTACAAAAAATTCAGAACATTCGGATGTTATTGATCATCAAGATAGCTACATTATGATTGTTTTGGGAGGTTCTACAGAGCACAAGATGGCTAGTTACGCCAATCTCTACTTTCTAATTTAATTACTTTTGTTCCTTTTTTAATTCCTAGACAACTTGCATGTCGGTATTTTCGCTCAACATGGAGTCGTTATAAATAGTGTCTCTTGTGACGTTACGACGATTATACCGGAGACAAGGTGGAGTTTTCTGTCACGACATAAATGCAACAAAGTGGGCCAGAATGCCCAACAGCCCGGTCAGATAGAGGATTCATAACACCAAAAAACTCCCAATCTAGGAGGGTAGAGGTGAGGAACCATTCCGGAACGAACGAACAAAGAGAGTCTGTGATTATTTCGACCTGCTTGAACTGCTTGAACCATGCGCACTGCGCTCATTCCGATGATGTCATCTAAAGGCTGTACTCTTCCAAAATCTGGTTTTAGCAAACAGAACACAGCATGTTGTTCTCAATGGAGAGACGTCTACAGACGTTAATGTAACCTCTGGCGTGTCACAGGGGAGTGATATGGGACCAATGCTTTTCACAATATGCATAAATGACCTTGTAGAAAGTTCCATGCGGCTTTTCGCGGATGATGTAGTATACAGAAAAGTTGCAGCATTAGAAAATTGCAGCGAAATGCAGGAAGATCTGCAGCGGATAGGCACTTGGTGCAGGGAGTGGCAACTGACCCTTAACATAGACAAATGTAATGTATTGCGAATACATAGAAAGAAGGATCCTTTATTGTATGATTATATGATAGCGGAACAAACACTGGTAGCAGTTACTTCTGTAAAATATCTGGGAGTATGCGTACGGAACGATTTGAAGTGGAATGATCATAGAAAATTAATTGTTGGTAAAGCGGGTGCCAGGTTGAGATTCTTTCGGAGAGTCCTTAGAAAATGTTGTCCGTCAAGATAGGAGGTGGCTTACAAAACACTCGTTCGACCTATACTTGAGTATTGCCCATCAGTGTGGGATACGTACCAGGTCGGGTTGACAGAGGAGACAGAGAAGATCCAAAAAAGAGCGTCGCGTTTCGTCACAGGGTTATTTGGTAAGCGTGATAGCGTTACGGAGATGTTTAGCAAACTCAAGTGGCAGACTCTGCAAGAGAGGCGCTCTTCATCGCGGTGTAATTTGCTGCCCAGATTTCGAGAGGGTGTGTTTCTGGATGAGGTATCGAATATATTGCCGGGTTCGATTCCCGGCGGGGTCAGAGATTTTCTCTGCCTCGCGATGACTGGGTAATGTGTGATGTCCTTAGGTTAGTTTGGTTTAAGTAGTTCTAAGGTTTAGGGGACTGATGACCATAGATGTTAAGTCCCATAGTGCTCAGAGCCATGTGAACAATGTGAATATATTGCTTCTCCCTACTTATACCTCTCGAGGACAATGTAAAATCAGAGAGATTCGAGCGCGCACGGAGGCTTTCCGGCAGTCGTTCTTCCCGCAAACCATACGCGACTGGAACAAGAAAGGGAGGTAATGACAGTGGCACGTAAAGTGCCCTCCGCCACGCACCGTTGGGTGGCTCGCGGAGTGTAAATGTAGATTTAGATGTAGATTTGAACACCATCAAAGGCGTCTTGAAATTGATGAAACAACTCCCTGTAGTTCTGATAGATATGAATGATTTGCAATGAAAAGAAGTGTTCGTCATTAGCGTCTTTTCTGTGAAGTCATGAGGATAAGTACCAGGTATTAAATGATATGTACTTGCCGGTCATAAGGTCGTATACTAAATTTCTTGGGCTGAACGAGTTCCTTCTGGACAGTAGACCGTCGCACAAGCCTGCGTTTATGACATAAGTTTTGATATAATTTTCATTAGGTGTGCCTAAATGTAGAGCGGGCTGTTCGCGTCGTGCACATTGGAGAGTGAGTGACTTCGCAGCCAAAGATTAGGCTAGCTGGTATCTGGGGCAAAGGCAATCGAGTCAGGTCGCTTTTATACATTTGACCTGTATTAGCTGAAACAGGAAAAACGAGCCCGGAAGTGCCATTAAGCGAAGTGACACTATCATGCGGGTTACATGAAAATTTATGGTGGAAATTACAAGTGCTCGCAAAAGGGTACGCTACAGTGAGTGACTTCTGAGCAACAATCGGCACATTTGTTTGCGTGCGCACCGGCGCGTAACAGCGGCGAGAGGCGCAGGGAGCAGGAAGTCGGCGCGGCTGCTATCGACTGCGCAGTGAGGCGGCTGTTATTTTATTAGCGGGCGTGCGTTATTCACGAGGGCCGCGACCGCTGGCAGCTGGCGCGACACATTTTAAAGATATACGCCGCGCGCAGTGCAGCGCAGCGCCGCGCCCGCCACTGTGCCGTATGTTTGCGCCAGTGCCCGCGCCAGTAGCCCGCTGCGCTGCTGCGAGATACGCGCCAGCCGTTATTTATCCGCGCCATGCCGCGCCATCTGCTCTCCACGCAGCAGGCGGCCAGCTGTTGGACGCGCATCCTCGCCCCGCTTTCTGGTGACACTCTGCGCCACTCGTAGTGCACCAGTTGTAAGGGGCGGTAACACAAGCTTGTCGAGCTTACTCGCCGACAAGAGCGTAAAAGGCATTTTCATGAGTAATTAAACGCGCTAGTCAGTGAAGTGGTGCTCAAGTGAAGACCTGCACCCCACGATGAATCGCTCCGCGCTGTAACAAACATGTATGAAAAAGCCACGCACAGAATCGCGGTTTTAGGAGGGAGGGGAGGGGGGGGGGGGGCGCCGGCCGCTGTGGCCAAGCTGTAGCGCTTCGGTCCGGAACCGCGCTGCTATACGGTCGCAGGTTCGAATCCTGCCTTGGGTATGGATGTGTGTGATGCCCATAGGTTAGTTAGGTTTAAGTAGTTCTGAGTCTACGGGACTGATGACCTCATGTTAAGTCCCATAGTGCTTAGAGAAATTTGAGCCATTTGGAGGGGCGGGGGGGGGGGGGGAGGCGTCACAGTACTCGGTTCCCATTTGAAAAAGGGGCGAAAAGTTTTTGGTTTAGCCCGGATCGCCGGCCATGTACATAGCCATTCCAACATATGTCTTATTGTAGCAGTGATACAGTACATTTGGTTGGGTTGTTTGGTGGAAGAGACCAAACAGCGAGGTCATCGGTCTCATTGGATTAGGGAAGGACGGGGAAGGAAGTCGGCAGTGCCCTTTCAAATGAACCATCCCGGTATTTGCCTGGAGCGGTTTAGGGAAATCACGGAAAACCTAAATCAGGGTGACCGGACGCGGGATTGAAGATACACTACACTGAGGTGATCTAAAGTCATGGGAGACCTCCCAGTATCAAGTCGGACCTCCTTCTAACCGGCGTACTGCAGCAGCTGCACGTGGTATTGACTCCACACGTCGTTGGATGTGCCTTGCAGAAATATTCAGCCATATGCTGGCTCTACAGCCACCCATAATTGCGAAAGGATTGCCGGTGCGGGATTTTCTGCTCGAATTGACCTCTCAATCATGTCGCAAGCCGGGCGATCTGAGTGGCCAGATCATTAGCTTAGATTCCAGAATGTTCTCCTAACTAATTGCGAACAATTATGACCTAGTGACATGGCGCAGTCTCGTCCATAAAAATTCCATCGTTACTTGAGACCATTCAAGTCCATGAATGGCTGCAAATGATCTGCAAGCAGTCATTTCCGTTGAATGATCGGTTAAGCTAACCCGAGGAGCCAGTGCATTCGATGTAAAAGCAGCCAACACCATTATGGAACCAGCTGCTTACACAGTGCCTTGTTGACACGCTCGAACACTACCGCCGGCCATTGTGGCCGAGTGGTTCTAGGCGCTTCAGTTCGGAACCGCGCAGCTGCCACGGTCACAGGCTTGATTCCTGCCTCGGGCATGGATGTGTGTAACGTCGTTAGGTTAGATAGGTTTAAGTAGTTCTAAGTCTCTAGGGGATTGATGACCTCAGATGCTACCTCTTAGAGCCATTGTTTCCGAACCCTACTATATATATATATAATTATATATATATAATTACCAGTGGAATATGAACGTGTGGATAATATTCATTCAGTTATATAATTATTTCTTAAAAAGATGATAATTATGTAAAACAGAGACAATATTTGTCTCACATTCTTTATTAATCTATGTTATTCTCTTCTTTTGTTTTGTAACATTTTGTCGTCTTCTTCTGATGTACATCGCAAGACGCGAATCGGTTTGAGGTCTGTTAAATGAAAAACAGTTAATGTAAAATTATTGTACTTTTATGTTCATTTGCTGATAAAAACAAATAGAGGCAAATACGTTAAAACTATTTATGATTAATTATTGAAAATGCACTTCCTGTTTTAATTATAATTTTGTATTAATTGTTTTATCATAGCTGCAAGAAGCGCAGCCATTGTTAGTTACGATTATATAACAACTTCGTCTGTACTTCTAGTTGAAAACTTGAAAATAGATTCAAAGCTCTAGCAACAGCTGGCGAAACATTGCAGGAAGATATTCCTTCCGAAATTCATAGGCAAGTCAAAACCGTGATAGCCAGAGCGATGTATCCTGAAAACCGTAACCCACAAAATCTGTCAGTATGCAGCAATAACAACACTGATGCTGACAGGCAAACGTGCACAGAACATTCTACACTGAATCTTGTTGTACCTCAAAGAAAACGAGACTTTGGTAATCAAATGATTTTGCCACAGCAATGCGTGACAACAAGAAACAACCATGATAACGAAGCAGAGTGTACTTGCAAAAAGGTAAATGCAACACCTGCAAATGATAGCAGTTCAATGCAACTAATAAATCTGATGCATGAGGAGTGTCTCATCAAGCATCGGCAGTTTCATATTTTCAATGAAGAAAGCAAAAGAAACGTACACCCTGTTGTATTTATCCGTAGTTTCAAAATTGTTCTCCCAAAATCATGGTCAGAAGAATAAAAGATACAATTTGTAATATCACATATCTCTAGTGATGCGTCATTATTGGCATTAAATGCCGCCGAAACTTGTAAAACCTTTCATGGCTTTGGAAAGGCGTTTTTAGATCGATCTTGGTCGGCGTCTATTCAAGAGCGACTTTGTAAAATATTATGCAATGCCGAAGTCTATAATCCGAAATCAGGTTAATTAAGGAAATATTTTGAAAAATATGTTAACATGACCAGATACTGGGATTAGCCAGTTACCAGTAGAGATTTGTTACGAGTACTAAAAGCCAGACTACCAATCCACATTAGAGAGAAACTGTTCAATGTTACAGACACCGACTTAAAAGAATTTCTGTCTGTAATTAATTCCTTGATCTTGTGCAGGAGGACGCCAGAAAAACTTCTGATGTTACCAGCAATAAAAACAGTCCGAACGGAAAGAATCCATGGAATTCAAACAAGGGAAATAGGGGCGACTCTAGTCCTAAACAAAATAAAAATAAATCTTATGGAAACAGCAATTACAGCAATAACAGTAATAGAAACCAATACAACCAAGACTCTGGTTACAACGATAATAATAACAAGGATTACAGGAAATCCGAAGAATACCATCAGCCGAATGGTAATCCAAGGCTGCATCACAGTCAGAATTCAAATTATCATAGTGACATTATTAACCGAAAGAGACGGAATGACCACAGACCAAACAGTCCGTACAAAGATAAGCCAAAGAATATGCGCGGAGATAACGAATACTGGCGGCAACCAGGTCCAAGCCATTGGCAACCGTCGCAAGGTTCTTTTAATACAGGCCAGCCGGTAAACTATGTCCAAGCTATTCCGATGTCAAACAGCCAATATTCACCGTGGTGGGATACAAGCAGGCCACCTCCAACTAAAACAGAAAATTCACAAAATATGAAAATAACAGAGGTACCTTCTGATGTTGTTGTTGTTGTTGTGGTCTTCAGTCCTGAGACTGGTTTGATGCAGCTCTCCATGCTACTCTATCCTGTGCAAGATTCTTCATCTCCCAGTACTTACTGCAACTTACATCCTTCTGAATCTGCTTAGTGTATTCATCTCTTGGTCTCCCTCTACGATTTTTACCCTCCACGGTGCCCTCCAATGCTAAATTTGTGATAGCTTGATGCCTCAAAACATGTCCTACCAGCCGATCCCTTCTTCTAGTCAAGTTGTGCCACAAACTTCTCTTCTCCCAATCCTATTCAATACCTCCTCATTAGTTACGTGATCTACCCACCTTATCTTCAGCATTCTTCTGTAGCACCACATTTCGAAAGATTCTATTCTCTTCTTGTCCAAACTAGTTATCGTCCATGTTTCACTTCCATACATGGCTACACTCCATACAAATACTTTCAGAAACGACTTCCTGACAAATTTATACTTGATGTTAACAAATTTCTCTTCTTGAGAAACGCTTTCCTTGCCATTGCCAGTCTACATTTTATATCCTCTCTACTTCGACCATCATCAGTTATTTTACTCCCTAAATAGCAAAACTCCTTTACTACTTTAAGTGTCTCATTTCCTAATCTAATTCCCTCAGCATCACCCGACTTAATTTGACTACATTCCATTATCCTCGTTTTGCTTTTGTTGATGTTCATCTTATATCCTCCTTTCAAGACACTGTCCATTCCGTTCAACTGCTCTTCCAAGTCCTTTGCTGTCTCTGACAGAATTACAATGTCATCGGCGAACCTCAAAGTTTTTACTTCTTGTCCATGAATTTTAATACCTACTCCGAATTTTTCTTTTGTTTCCTTCACTGCTTGCTCAATATACAGATTGAATAACATCGGGGAGAGGCTACAACCCTGTCTCACTCCTTTCCCAACCACTGCTTCCCTTTCATGCCCCTCGACTCTTATAACTGCCACCAGGTTTCTGTACAAATTGTAAATAGCCTTTCGCTCCCTGTATTTTACCCCTGCCACCTTTAGAATTTGAAAGAGAGTATTCCAGTTAACATTGTCAAAAGCTTTCTCTAAGTGTACAAATGCTAGAAACGTAGGTTTGCCTTTTCTTAATCTTTCTACTAAGATAAGTCGTAAGGTCAGTATTGCCTCACGTGTTCAAAAAAATGGTTTAAATGGCTCTGAGCACTATGGGACTCAACTGCTGAGGTCATTAGTCCCCTAGAACTTAGAACTAGTGAAACCTAACTAACCTAAGGACATCACAAACATCCATGCCCGAGGCAGGATTCGAACCTGCGACCGTAGCGGTCTCGCGGTTCCAGACTGCAGCGCCTTTAACCGCACGGCCACTTCGGCCGGCCTCACGTGTTCCAACATTTCTACGGAATCCAAACTGATCTTCCCCGAGGTCGGCTTCTACCAGTTTTTCCATTTGTCTGTAAAGAATTCGCGTTAGTATTTTGCAGTTGTGACTTGTTAAACTGATAGCTCGGTAATTTTCTTTATTTTCTCCTTTCATCAATTAAATTCAATATTTCTTCTGTTACCCAAGGATTTCTATTAGCCCTCGTCTTTTCACCTACTTGATCGTCTGCTGCCTTCACTACTTCATCCCTCAGAGCTACCCATTCTTCTTCTACTGTATTTCTTTCCCCCATTCCTGTCAATTGTTCCCTTATGCTCTCCCTGAAACTCTCTACAACCTCTGGTTCTTTCAGTTCATCCAGGTCCCATCTCCTTAAATTCCCACCTTTTTGCAGTTTCTTCAGTTTCAATCTGCAGTTCACAACCAATAGATTGTGGTCAGAATCCTCATCTGCCCCAGGAAATGTCTTACAATTTAAAACCTGGTTCCTAAATCTCTGTCTTACCATTATATAATCTATCTGATACCTTTTAGTATCTCCAGGATTCTTCCAGGTATACAACCTTCTTTCATGATTCTTGAACCAAGTGTTAGCTATGATTAAGTTATGCTCTGTGCAAAATTCTACAAGGCGGCTTTCTCTTTCATTCCTTCCCCCAAATCCATATTCACCTACTATGTTTCCTTCTCTCCCTTTTCCTACTGACGAATTCCAGTCACCCATGACTATTAAATTTTCGTCTCCCTTCACTACCTGAATAATTTCTTTTATCTCGTCATACATTTCATCTATTTATTCATCATCTGCAGAGCTAGTTGGCATATAAACTTGTACTACTGTAGTAGGCATGGGCTTTGTGTCTATCTTGGCCACAATAATGCGTTCACTATGCTGTTTGTAGTAGCTAACCCGCACTCCTATTTTTTTTATTCATTATTAAACCTACTCCTGCATTACCCCTATTTGATTTTGTATTTATAACCCTGTAATCACCTGACCAAAAGTCTTGTTCCTCCTGCCACCGAACTTCACTAATTCCCACTATATCTAACTTTAACCTATCCATTTCCCTTTTTAAAGTTTCTAACCTACCTGCCCGATTAAGGGATCTGACATTCCACGCTCCGATCCGTAGAACGCCAGTTTTCTTTCTCCTGATAACGACGTCCTCCTGGGTAGTCCCCGCCCGGAGATCCGAATGGGGTACTATTTTATCTCCGGAATATTTTACCCAAGAGGACGCCATCATCATTTCTGATACCAAACAAAATTCACAAAAGCCGACAAACTAATTGCGGTCCCTTTAGGCCTTCGCCAGGCGATAGAGGGCAACAAGGAAGGCAATGGTCGAAGAAGCACAATATAAACATGCTTCGATATCAGGATGGAAATAAATTAGAAGATGAGCTATATGAAGAACCTGCCATTTCTGATAAGATAGAAAAGGAAATAATTCAAGCAAGTGTCAACGGGAGTATAAATGGGATACCAACTAAAATTCTGCTCGATACAGGTGCAAATGTATCCGTAATGAATATGCAATTTTTCAAGAAGGTTTCGCAACTAGGAAAATTACCGGTCTTACCTGTCGCAAATTGTAAGGTTATTGGAGCATTGGGAAATAAGACACAAACCGTAAAATTCCAGACACAGGCGGAAGTTACCTTAGGAAATGATCGCTTGACATGCACGTTCCTATTGATAGATAACTTATCCGTACCAGTGGTACTTGGACTTGAGTTCTTTCGGGAAAAGGAAGGTACAATTAATCTTGCCCGGGGGATGTGTGATCTTAATCACCAACAGCGACCGATAACTTTGATGTTGAATCGGGAGTTTGGTGCAAACCTTCCATTACTGCAAAAGGTACACCTTTCTGTCAGTAAACAGAAGATGTTAATGTTGAACCAAGAGCACCCGCAGTCAAAACCGAAATAACGATGTACCCAGCGATGCGAATGACATCGTGGCAATAATACAAGAAACAATAAAGGAGACACCTTGCATTAATACTTATGAGCCTAAGCAATTGACCGAAGTATTGTCTGAATATCATGAAGTATTCGTTGAACAACCTCGTATCATAAAAGATTATCAGTATAAAATGAATGTATTTCCGCACTAGACCTATTGTAGAGCAGCTTACTCGGTTCCCTGGACGAAGAGGAAGGGGCTATATTTCCATAAAGACATGAAAAAATATTTGCAATAAAATGTTTGTATTTAGAAAGGACTAATAAGAGGTGCTAATGTACCGAACATTAATAAATGTGATGTTTAGTTTTAGTAGTGCAAAGGCATTATATGTTTGTTAGTTTGTAGATTTACACGTCAAGTGTCACAATATAATATTCTTGAATTATTTGTGCAAGGAGTAAAGAATCTCTATGCTAAACACATTTTAATAAAAGAAATCAGTATCTTCATAAAAGTTCACCTAAATATTATTGTATTAGATGTAATAAATTTTATTATCTTTTATGTAGCGTACAGATCAATGAAATGCATAAAATGTTTTAAATGAGATTGAGTCATACAGTCCCATACATGCAATGAGTGTTGGTCATGTGTGAGCTGTGTGATCCTGTCAGCCACCTCTCGAATAGTATCTGACTGTGTAATAATTAATGTACACATTCCATTATGAAGTCATATAAAATGACTTATCAGGGACATTCCGGTTAAAAGAAGTCAAACATGGATCTCTGTCCCAAGAAATGATAAAATATGTGTATTTGTCATGAACATGGAAATGTACTGTTATCTCAATTGGTCGAGAATGATCAAAAGTGCACAACAATGTAGCAGATTCCTAAAGTTTTATATTGTATGATGTTTCCGTAACTGGATAAAATTTTGATCTTGTTATTCAGTCATTGCAATGCGAAAATATGTGCAAACGTACCAGACCTCTTTTCATGGAAGATGTCGTTCGCATATAGACTGTGTGTAAGTGCTATGGACATGTACTCACAGTAATCAGAAACTTGATCTGTGTCTTACAAGAACTGCACAAAAGTCTAGTGGACACTGATTTATTTAGCCAAAAATGTGAGCAGTGATAAACTGTGATCAAAAAACCTTAAGAACACTCATGTAGTGTCGAAGGTAACAGCAACGCTATGGACGTTAAGTTCTGTTGCCAATATTAGCAGTTAAAAAGAACTCGTGACCTCTAGTAATTCGATTCGGAGCGTCTCTACGGGTAAAATATTATGTGACTGGCTGTAGAGCCAGCAGTGCCATACAAAATCAAAGCAACGTTGCTTTCGCAGCGCGTCGCGAGAGAGAAAGTATAATCACATTCTCCGAGTATACACAAAGCACGCTACGGACACGTGTGTGATTAACAGTGCCGTGATTGAAATGTGCATATTGTGATGAATTTCTAAATGAATCACTACATTGTATTGAACAGTGTCAAGATACAGGACAAAATTAATTCCTTCTGTGTGAATGCGAGTGATATGGCCACTAACAAATTTTATCCATTGGATGGTAAGAGTGTTTATCTTGTCACTGACACATGTATTTTGACATTTCATGTACTCGTCTTGAACTGAATGACGAGGCACAAGAGAATCCAGAGCTGCTGCAGGGATAGTTCCGGCCGGCAGCAGGTCGCAATCACGACGCAGCCGACGGCAGTTGACGCTACGCCGACGCGGCCAGGGGCGGACCGGTGGCAGTCACTACCTGACTGCGTTCCGACGGGTCGATGTGGAAGAAATTTTTGTCATTCAGAAGAAATATATTAAAACTGTTAAAGGAAACATCATAAAACTTCAATTTATTTCGCACATACAACAGAAACAAAAATTCGTATTCCAGTTTGTACAATCTCCACTATGTCAAACCTGACTGAAAATAGTAGGTGACTGTATTGTCTTGATGCCCCTTGGACGGTTTTGATCCCGGTTTTCCGATTCCAGCTAACCCGAATGGGGGGGGGGGGGGGGGAATAAGATATCCGGGAAGTATCCGAAGCAATTTCCGAGGCAATACAGTCACGGAGTTTTTTTTTATTGCTCAATTCAAATACAATTTTCTGTGACAAGTTACATTGAAGTTAAATGTTTGGACATTAAAAACAATGAATCTTCGTGGATTATGCGGACTGATAAAAAAAAGGGTGATGAGAAATAAACATGGTGAATAAACTATTTTTTTTATCATCCCAGGTGGCAATATAACATCCACGATATATATATATATATATATATATATATATATATATATATATATATTACGAGTGGATATGAACATGTGGACAATATTCATTCACTTTAAATGCGAACATTTTTAGGTTAGGCTTTACCGTGACTGTTACTGACATTAAATGAAACAACAAGTTTACTGTTACCGGTCACCGTTTTATTTTTTCCACGACGCGTTTCGAAGGTTTAAACCTCCATCATCGGGTGGATTTACATTTGTTAGTATTACATATGTGTGTATGTTGTGTTACGACATTTGGAGGAACTTGTGGCTCTGCCTAGTGGAGAAACAAGACACTATTTCAGAATATGGTTTTGGATAACTTTTGACAAAAAATTAAACTGATATTTAATGGTAAACTTTAAGAAGTATACTAGAGTACCTCCAGTGGTCACAGGTTCCTTTTTCTGTCGTAACACTTCACATGTATACTGCCACATTTGTAAACAAATATGGCGTCTGGAATCAGCTGGGTGCAAGGTTCGTACAGCAGAAGAGAGGACATAATCGCAAAGTGCAAAGAATATACATTGTAACAACATTATTACAGAATAATCGTTTAAACCATTTGGAGGTGTTTGTTTTGAGGTGTCAAATATATGTGTGTGTACTTCAGGTGGTATATAAATCCAATTTTGAAAGGTTAAAACAGCTAAACATTCGTACTCGTTTATGCAATCAGGTGAAATGTTAAAATGGCTTAAACTTCATACTTGCTAATAACAATTAGGTAAAATGTTATAGGCTTCAATTACAATGATCATATTGGCTACAGCAGTAAAATCATACATAGATGACACTCTTTGAAGAAAGAGAGAGAGAGGAAGGAGTGATTATATGAGAGCAAAAATTTACATGGCAAGGAGTCTTAAGATTACATGTTGCATATATTAGCTGCCTAAAGGTTGGGGTAATACACTGGTTAATGTTATAAAATATGCAGATAGATATACATTTGTGCAGTAGATGATGTACATACAGTTTAAGCTGACAGGGGGTACAAGCTGTTGGTGTGATGAATTATCTGTGAATGAGGTCAATCTCTTGTACTCTTGGCGGCTGTCAATATTTATGGTAAATATCAGGCTATGTGCACGTGTGTGTGTGTGTGTGTGTGTGTGTATTTTAAGAGTGTAGGCAGTTGCTGAAAACAGAGATGATACTATTGATCTGCCTGTCTGGCCTATGTAGAAGCAGTCACACTCCAAACATTCAATTTTGTACACACCTGTGTGATGAAGTGGGTTTCGTGTGCCGATGTTGTGGGGTAACTTCTGTCCAATCTTGTTGTCTGTTGTAAAGGATATACTTAAGCCTTTCCGTTTGAAGACATTAGCAATCTGGTATGAAATGTTACCCAGAAAGGGGATTGTATGCAAGATATTATTTTCTTTTTGTTTTTTGTGTTGTGATGGCTTTGCTATTATTGAGTGTTTTAGAGTGTCTATTATGGAGTTGTTATAGCCATTTTCAATAGCTGTTTGTTTTATTATTTCAATTTCTTGATCACGTTTATCTTCTGAGAGTGGTAGTTGGATAGCTCTATTAATCATGTACAGGTATGCTGCCATTTTGTGTGCTGCGGGGTGGCAAGAGGAGTTGTGGATTGTAGTATGTGTTGTGGTAGGCTTCCGATAAATTTCAAACTGAAGTCTGTTATTCTTTATTGTAATGGTAAGGTCTAGGAAATTTATACTGTCATCTTTTTGGTGTTCGACTGTGAATTTTATGCTTTCATGGGAGTTGTTGAAAAACTGATTCAACTCACTGATGTCATCTTTAGTGCCTTTGATTAAAATTATGATATCATCTACATATCTGTAGTAGTAGATGATATTTTTGAGGAGGTGGTGATTGGAATTCAAGATTTTGTCTTCTAGGTTACTAATAAATATTTCTGCTAACAATCCGGAAAGATTTGAGCCCATTGCCAGACCATCTGTTTGTTTGTAGATTTTATTGTTAAATTTAAAATAGTTGTGTGAAAGTGTGAATTCAAGCAGGTCCATTAGTTCTTTAATGTGAGTTGAAGGGATATTTTTGTGTTTATGTAGGTTGGCATTAATTATTTGTAGTGTGGTATCTATTGGCACTGATGAATAAAGGTTTTGTATGTCGAATGAGGCAAGTGTGGCTCCATCAGGTACTTGTATGTTTTCTACATATTGTGTGAATTCTGTTGTGTTTTTAAGTGTTCTCTCATTATTGAATGTGTATGCTTGTTTGAGAATTCTGAAGAATATTTTATTGAGCTTGAATGTTGGGCTGTTCCTACAGTTCACTATGGGTCTGATGGGGGTCCCATCTTTGTGTATCTTAGGTTGTGACCTAAGACAAGGTGCTTGTGGGCTCATTGTTACAATGTTTCTTGCTTCTTGGATGGTGAGTAGAAAGTTAATGTTGTTTGAAATGTGTTTAATCTCCTTTTGTATTCTGGCTGTTGGATCTTTATGTATTTCAGTTATGTTGCTGGTTTGGAAGAAGTGTAAAGTGTTTTCTATGTATGTAGTTCTGTCCATTACAACAGTTGTGTTGCCCTTGTCAGCTTTTACAATTATTGCATTATTTATGTTTAATTTAGTCTTAATGGTACGTGTAAGGGCTTCTTCTCTTTTCTTGTATGCTGGGAATGGTTTTGCAATTTCCTTTTCAATGATTTCGTTAATTTTCTGGCAGGCTGATATTCTGTCGGTGTGCTTCTTAAAGGCGGTGGTCGAGATCTGTGTGACACAAGTGATGAGCTTCTCTTGGTTCTTTTGGTCCAGCGGAGCTTGAACATTGTGTTTTAAGCTTTTGCAGAGTAGTGCCTCTTCTTCTGCAGTGAATATTATGTTCGTGTTGTTGAGGAAAGGTGTGTAGAATGAGTGCTTCTTTTGGCTGTTTTGGTTCTTATAAAGCAGCAATTACCTTCCAAACCGAAACAAAACAGCCAAAAGAAGCACTCATTCTACACACCTTTCCTCAACAACACGAACATAATATTCACTGCAGAAGAAGAGGCACTACTCTGCAAAGGCTTAAAACACAATATTCAAGCTCCGCTGGACCAAAAGAACCAAGAGAAGCTCATCACTTGTGTCACACAGATCTCGACCACCGCCTTTAGGAAGCAAACCGACAGAATATCAGCCTCCCACAAAATTAACGAAATCATTGAAAACGAAATTGCAAAACCATTCCCAGCATGCAAGAAAAGAGAAGAAGCCCTTACACGTACCATTAAGACTAAATTAAACATAAATAATGCAATAATTGTAAAAGCTGACAAGGGCAACACAACTGTTGTAATGGACAGGACTACATACATAGAAAAAACTTTAGACTTCTTCCAAACCAGCAACATAACTGAAATACATAAAGATCCAACAGCCAGAATACAAAAGGAGATTAAACACATTTCAAACAACATTAACTTTCTACTCACCATCCAAGAAGCAAGAAACATTGTAACAATGAGCCCACAAGCACCTTGTCTTAGGTCACAACCTAAGATACACAAAGACGGGACCCCCATCAGACCCATAGTGAACTGTAGGAACAGCCCAACATTCAAGCTCAATAAAATACTCTTCAGAATTCTCAAACAAGCATACACATTCAATAATGAGAGAACACTTAAAAACACAACAGAATTCACACAATATGTCAAAAACATACAAGTACCTGATGGAGCCACACTTGCCTCATTCGACATACAAAACCTTTATTCATCAGTGCCAATAGATACCACACTACAAATAATTAATGCCAACCTGCATAAACACAAAAAAATCCCTTCAACTCACATTAAAGAACTGATGGACCTGCTTGAATTCACACTTTCACACAACTATTTTAAATTTAACAATAAAATCTACAAACAAACAGATGGTCTGGCAATGGGCTCAAATCTTTCAGGATTGTTAGCAGAAATATTTATTAGTAACCTAGAAGACAAAATCTTGAATTCCAATCAGCACCTCCTCAAAAATATCATCTACCACTACAGATATGTAGATGATATCATAATTTTAATCAAAGGCACTAAAGATGACATCAGTGAGTTGAATCAGTTTTTCAACAACTCCCATGAAAGCATAAAATTCACAGTCGAACACCAAAAAGATGACAGTATAAATTTCCTAGACCTTACCATTACAATAAAGAATAACAGACATCAGTTTGAAATTTATCGGAAGCCTACCACAACACATACTACAATCCACAACTCCTCTTGCCACCCCGCAGCACACAAAATGGCAGCATACCGGTACATGATTAATAGAGCTATCCAACTACCACTCTCAGAAGATAAACGTGATCAAGAAATAGAAGTAATAAAACAAACAGCTATTGAAAATGGCTATAACAACTCCATAATAGACACTCTAAAACACTCAATAATGGCAAAGCCATCACAACACAAAAAACAAAAAGAAAATAATATCTTGCATACAATCCCCTTTCTGGGTAACATTTCATACCAGATTGCTAATGTCTTCAAATGGAAAGGCTTAAGTATATCCTTTACAACAGACAACAAGATTGGACAGAAGTTACCCCACAACATCAGCACACGAAACCCACTTCATCACACAGGTGTGTACAAAATTGAATGTTTGGAGTGTGACTGCTTCTACATAGGCCAGACAGGCATATCATTTGAGATTAGGTTTAAGGAACACATGGCAGCACTAAAAAACAAAAAATACCACACATCAGCAATAGCTACCCACCTACATGAAACAAAACACCATGTTAACAACACAAGTATTAGCATCCTACACATCCAACCAAAAGGCAGAAAACTAGACATCCTTGAAACACTCCAAATATACAAACACCAAATGAAACAACCAGAATCCATCTTAAATGAGAAAAATGACAATATTTACAATAGTATCATCTCTGTTTTCAGCAACTGACTACACTCTTAAAATACACACACACACACACACACACACACACACACACACACACACACACGTGCACATATCCTAATATTTACCATAAATATTGACAGCTGCCAAGAGTACAAGAGATTGACCTCATTCACAGATAATTCATCACACCAACAGCTTGTACCCCCTGTCAGCTTAAAACTGTATGTACATCATCTACTGCACAAATGTATATCTATCTGCATATTTTATAACATTAACCAGTGTATTACCCCAACCTTTAGGCAGCTAATATATGCAACATGTAATCTTAAGACTCCTTGCCATGTAAATTTTTGCTCTCATATAATCACTCCTTCCTCTCTCTCTCTTTCTTCAAAGAGTGTCATCTATGTATGATTTTACTGCTGTAGCCAATATGATCATTGTAATTGAAGCCTATAACATTTTACCTAATTTTTATTAGCAAGTATGAAGTTTAAGCCATTTTAACATTTCACCTGATTGCATAAACGAGTACGAATGTTTAGCTGTTTTAACCTTTCAAAATTGGATTTATATACCACCTGAAGTACACACACATATATTTGACACCTCAAAACAAACACCTCCAAATGGTTTAAACGATTATTCTGTAATAATGTTGTTACAATGTATATTCTTTGCACTTTGCGATTATGTCTTCTCTTCTGCTGTACGAACCTTGCACCCAGCTGATTCCAGACGCCATATTTGTTTACAAATGTGGCAGTATACATGTGAAGTGTTACGACAGAAAAAGGAACCTGTGACCACTGGAGGTACTCTAGTATACTTCTTAAAGTTTACCATTAAATATCAGTTTAATTTTTTGTCAAAAGTTATCCAAAACCATATTCTGAAATAGTGTCTTGTTTCTCCACTAGGCAGTGCCACAAGTTCCTCCAAATGTCGTAACACAACATACACACATATGTAATACTAACAAATGTAAATCCACCCGATGATGGAGGTTTAAACCTTCGAAACGCGTCGTGGAAAAAATAAAACGGTGACTGGTAACAGTAAACTTGTTGTTTCATTTAATATTCATTCAATTATGTAATTATTTCCTAAAAAGACGATAATTATGTAAAACAGAGACAATATTTGTCTCACATTCTTTGTTAATATACGTTATTCTCTTCTTTTATTTTGTAACCTTTTGTCGTCTTCTTCTGATGCACATCGTAAGACGCGAATCGATTTGAGCTCTGATAAATGAAAAACAGTTAATGTAAAATTATTGTACTTTTATGTTCATTTGCTGATAAAAACAAATAGAGGCAAATACGTTAAAACTATTTATGATTAATTATTGAAAATGCACTTCCTGTTTTAATTATAATTTTGTATTAATTGTTTTATCATAGCTGCAAGAAGCTCAGCCATTGTTAGTTACGACTATATAACAACTTTGTCTGTACTTCTAGTTGAAAATAGCATGGGTTTGTGTTAAACTAATTTGAAAAACAATTTAATCATTTTTCTTATTGGTAGCAGCAATTTAAATGATTTATTGGGAAAAGGAAAATCTTAATTAAATAGAAATCCTCTATCTTTTGTCGGCCGCCATCTTAACTTATATTACAGCGGCAAATTTAAATTACTTGAAACTGCAAACATTTCAATATTCCGATGTCTAAGAAATAAATGTGCACCCGTGGTACTGAACTCTATTTATAAAAGAAAAAGTTAATCGAATCAGACTGCATTTTCTAAGTACAGTGCTGTTGGTATTTATTGTTGAACAAGATTTCATTGCTGATGTATGTGGCCAAAATTAAACTACGCACGAATGACGGAGAAAATTTTTCTGGTAGCATACGTCAGTGTTGTGTGCGGGTGGTATTCTGTGGTTCCTTTCCATGATCAATTTGCTAAGATAATGAAATCCATCGAAGACAAAAATTTTAAAAGCTCTGTTGTACGATATGGAATTTTAGTGATATGAACACAGCTTACAGTCAACGTTATTACACTACGTCAGGTGTAATTCTCTTGTGCAATTTGAACAAAATAATTATCCGGGAGAAGTTGTTGTTTGAATAATGCATTATACATGTGTATAACATTGTCAGTATCATTTACAAAAACAAATCAAGGCAACTGCTAAAAAAATAGAATGAATTCAAACCGCAGAATACCATAGAGTATCGTATCATCCATATTCACTGCATTTGTCGATGTTGATGATACACAAAAACCGCCACACTGGTCACAGGTTCGAATCCTGCATCGGGCATGGATGTGTGTAATGTCCTTAGGTTCGTTAGGTTGAAGTAGTTCTGAGTCTAGGGGATTGATGAACTCAGATGCTACCGCTTAGAGCCATTCTTTTCGAACCCTACCATCAGCTCTTATCAACTCAAATCAGGACTCATCTGACAACAGTTTTCCAGTCGCCTATCGTCCAACAGATACGGTCACGAGCCCATGAGAGGGGCTGCAGGCGACGTCGTGTTATTAGCAAAGCCACTCACGTCGGTCTTCTGCTGTCACAGCCCATTAACGCCAAATTTCGCTGCACTGTCCTAACGAATACGTTCGTCGTATGTCCCACATTGATTTCTGCTGTTATTTCACACAGTCCTGCTTTTCCGTTAGCACTGAGAACTCACACAAAACGCCGCTGCTCTTCGTCCTTCACCAAAGGCGGTCGGCCAACGCGTTGTCCGTGGTATGAATTAATGACTTAAATATGGTATTCTCGGCACACTCTTGACACTGTGGGTCTCGGAATATTGAAATACCTAACGATTTCTGAAACTGAACGTTCAGTGCGTCTACCTCCAAATACCGTTCCGTGATCAAAGACTATTAATTACTGTTATGCGGCCACAATCGCATGATATATTACCTCCATCTGTGCATTTGGTTTTCGCTACCCGATGACTTTTCTCACCGTTTGGACGAAGAACCAGAGCTTTAGCACAGGCATATTATGCGAATCCATTAATTGCTGGCCGGCCGTTGTGGCCGAGTGGTTCTAGGCGCTTCAGTCTCGAACCGCGCGACCGCTACGGTCGCAGGTTCCAATCCTGCCTTGGGATATGTGTGTAATGTCCTTAGGTTAGTTAGGTTTAAATAATTCTAAGTTCTAGTGGACTGATGACCTCAGCTGTTTAGTCCCATAGTTCTCAGAGCCATTTGAACCATTTTAACCATAAATTCCTTTTGCAAAAGATTGTAACAGCGTAGAATTTAAGGCACAGCTAATGATATCATTTTCAAAAGCATCGTTCGGATTTTACATGCAAAAACAGTCATCCTTCTTCGGGCTATACGTGCAACAACAGACAACCTTAAATAACTCCGGGCTGGAGACGAACTGATGATTCGAATTTGGTCAGCCAGGATATCGGGCCCTACTCTTAGAGAACTTGTAACCTTTCAAATAATCTTACTTTGTTTAGATGTTGCGTGCAGGAAACACTTTTTTCTGGGAAGTTTGTGAAGCGCACTATTTCAATACTTAAAGCTTTTACGATTCTGTTCAAACTCCACAGGTAGCCGAAAGGATAAAAACAGTTTTTTTATCAGATAATCTTCTTTGGTTGTCGATATGTGATGATTTATTTCCGAGCTAAACTGAAAACACGGAAACGGTCTAAAGTGAATGAAATAAATAAAGAAGTGTGTCCTTAAGATGAAACTGAAAACATGGCTTTAAAAATCTAGCATTACTCGGATTTTACATGAAAAAACACTTTCTTTGCAAGTTCCTTTAAGCGCTACACTTACGTGTTTCTGGCTTCTGCAGATCGGTACAGAATTTGTAAGATGGAATACGAATACAAGTAATTAATAGTCGCCTGTTGCTTTGTGAAAGCTTCATCTTTTGCTACGATGTATCAGTCTGAAGAGGCAAATGAACAAATGAAGTGCATGAAATGCACAAAATTCATTTCTAAGCGAATAGCACTTGCTGATTCGGTGTAAAAGATACAGACGATAACAAAAAGAAATTCTCACGGTAATTACTAGAAGCATTCCCAAATATCATTCATCGTTCGGATTTTACATGGGGAAAATAGCGCTTTTGCAAATTACAGTGTTTCGTGGAAATGCGTTGCATTTAGAAATAATTAAAAACTGCTTATTACAGTTGATTATCGTTTCCATGATTATACGTTAATGACTTTATTCACCAGTGCTTAAATTCATCGACAGTTCTTTGGACTTGTAAAACAATGTATCTACCAAACCAGAATTGCGCCCAACGCTGTACAAAATGATATACTGTGTCATCGAGCATTTAAAGCTGTATCAGTGACCATGCAGAAAATCAAAGTAACCCGAAAATTCCTATAAAAAGAATTGTTAAACAAATCCACCTAGCTCCTAACCAAAAGAAAACGTTTTACCTCGCTTTCTGCAAATCAAGTATGCTATTTTGTAAAAAAAATAATTTTTGCTCAAGGAAAGCTTAAGTTCGTCAATTTTCGTACAGGAATGAAAATTTGGTAGTATTTTGTCGCCAATAATTTTCTCGCAGTTCTTCTGCTTATTTCAGTCAATAATATTCATAGTTAATTCGGACTGTTTGTTACGGCACTTCGCGCCAAAATTATTTTCTAGAGACCGTTTCTCAATTTTATGCACATTACATAAACAGTGACAAGAATTTTAAATACGATTTAAAAACGAGATGTATGTTTTTCAATAGTTTATTATTAGTTGCACAAACCGATCAGCTCGCAACATACACTGAACAGCCAATGAAGCTGGTACTCCTGCCTAACATCGTGCAGAGCCCCCGCAAGCACGCAGATCTGCCGTAGCAAGATGTGGCATGGACTCCACTAGTGTCTGAAGTAGTGCTGGAGCGAATTGACACCATGGATCCTTCAGGGCTGTCCATAAATCAGTAAGAGAACGAGGGGGTGAAAATCTCTCCTGAACAGCAATTTGCAAGACATCCCAGAAATGCTCAATAATGTTCATTTCTGAGGAGTTTCGTGGCCTGCGAAAATGTTTAAACTCAGAAAAGTGTTCCTGGAGTCATTCGGTAGAAATTTTGGACGTGTGGGCTGTCGCATTGTCCCGTTGGAATTGGCCAAGTCCGTCGGAATGCACAATAGGCATGAATGGAACATGTCACCTGTCAGAACCGTATGTATACCTATCAGGGGTCTCATATCACCCCAACTGCACATTCCCCACACCATTACAGATCCTCCACCAGCTTCAACAGTCCCTTGCTGACATGCAGGGTCCATGGATTCACGAGATTGTCTCCATACCCGTAGATGTCTATCGAATCGATACAGTTTGAAACAAGACTTATCCGACCAGACAACATGTTAACAGTCAACAGTCCAATGTCACTGTTGAGCCGTCCAGGCAAGGTGTAAAGCTTTGTGTCGTGCAGTCATCAAGGGTACACGAGTGGACCTTCAGCTCCGAAAGCCCGTATAGATGATGTTTCGTTAAGTGGTTCGCACGCTGACACTTGTTGATAGCCCAGCACTGAAATCTGCAACAATTTGCGGAAAGGTTGCTCTTCTGTCATGTTGAACGATTCTCTTCAATCGTCATTGGTCCCGTTCTTGCAGGATCTTTTTCTGGCCGCAGCGAAGATCTGATGTTTTATCGGGTTTTTTGATATTAACAGCACATTCGCGAAATGTTCGTGCGGGAAAATATCCACTTCAACGATACCTTGGAGATTCTGTGTCCCATCGCTCTTGCGCCGACTAGAGCACCATGTTAAAACACACTTAAATCATGATAACCTGACATTGTAGCAGCAGTAACCGATCTAACAACTGTACCAGACACTTATTGTGTTATATAGGCGTGCCGACCGCATCGCCGTATTCCGCCTGTTCACATATCTCTGTATTTGAATAAGCATGCTTTCACCAATTTCTTGGGTGCGTCAGTGCAGTACGCTGATAGCAAATTTATCTGTGTGATATAGTTGTATCGTAAGTTTATTTACATAATATATATCTAAATAATCCGAACTGTTTACATACTTTATTATCATAAATTTCAGCAAGTCTCTAGTTCGGTATCATATTGACATTTCATGTTATTCTGTGCGTTTTATTAAGTAGTTACTGCTTTTTTTATAATGTGTTTGCGTATACAGTATTATGCGAATATGAATAAAATGTGTGTTACTGTAAAACAAAAAATTAAAAATACAGTAAAAGATTGAAGAAAATAAAAAAATATAAAATGTTTAAAACAAAATAATATAAAATATAAATAAAATAAAAAATACAGCAAATGATCTTCCGAAGGCATGTGACCTTGATGTGGTGGTGCGGTTTGTGTGCTCTGAGGACACAGTAACCTATACAGGACTGATTCAACCATACCAGCCAGGCAACTGTGGATGAGATACGCTGACGATGCACAAGCAGAATGGTTTGAAAGACAACAAAAAACCTATATCGGATCAGTCGTCGCCCAAGTCAACAAAAATCTACATCAGTTGCCATGCTGTTGCAAACTAATGTCAAAATTATGGCAAAGTAAACGTTACGGACAAGAATGAAAAGGGCAGCTATCATAACGCAGAAAGGATGAAAGCGTTCTGGACATAGTTAGGGATGTAAAATAGGGAGCTAGCTTTACTGCTTAGCTGTCAGCTTAAAGAAATTTAAATCAAAACATCTTGACATATTCGCGATTTTTGCATGTTAACTCTACTTCCCGAGCACAGTGAGCTCTCTTAGCTGCTACGTGTTGTCACACCTGCATCTTGCAATTTACGGGATAAAATCTCTGATCATATGCCTAGAACCCAGATGATTTGCCAGCCATAGTAAACAATATGGCTGAAGAGCATACATATATCAGTTAAAAATGTTTTTCTGAGGGGACAAAATTTTTGGGGGTGGATTTGTTTCTGGGAACGACGATAAAACAATTTTTTTATTTCTGCGGGGTGGAGGGGGTAGATATTTTCTCTGAAGAGATCTTTTCTTCTCCAAACCCACTCCCTGTTATAGGTATGCTGAGGAGTTTAAGAGCAAACAGACACAAATTTCCGTGCTTCTAGAGAGCGGGATGCATTTCCAGTAGGCAGTATCAGATAGAGGGAGCGCATCTATAATAAATAGTATCCAAGAGTAGGGATGTCTGCATCCTAAACATCAGTGACACGTTGTGAAATGTACAACACACAATTGACCCATGTTTGACGACAAGACGGCATGTATCATGTTATACGACATGACGTCATGTATCATGTTATTTTTACATGTCACAGTTCAAATGATTCAAATGGCTCTGAGTACTATGGGACTTAACATATGAGGTCATCAGTCCCCTAGAACTTAGGACTTCTTAAGCCTAACTAACCTAAGGACATCACACATCCATTCCCGAGGCACGATTCTAACCTGAAACTGTAGCGGTCACGTGGTTCCAGACTGAAGCGCATAGAACCGCTCGGCCACAGCGGCCGGCCGTGACACAGTGCATTGTGTTACACGATTTGGGTACTAATACTTACAAGTAAAGAAGCGCAATTGTGTTGAGATGTTTTGATAAAAATGTTATTTAGGATGCCAGGTAAGGTGAAAAGCCAGCTTTTATCTTTTACATTTCTGGCTAAGAGAAGTCCACTAGTATCAAATATATGCCTCAATTAGAGGAAGAAATTTCTGATAATGTACGTTTTGAGCACAGCATTCTATGGTAGTGAGACATAGACTGTGGGAAACCCGGCACAGAATCGAAGCATTTGAGGTGTGGTGCTACAGACGAATGTTGAAAATTTGGTGGACTAATAAGGTACGGAATGAGGAGGTTCTCCACAGAATCGGAGAGGAACGGAATATGTCGAAAACATTGACAAGGAGAAGGGAGCCTGTTAAGACATCAGGAAATGACTTCCATGGTGCTAAAGGCTGCCGTAGAGGGCGAGAACTGTAGAGGAAGACAGAGACTGGAATACATCCAGCAAATAATTGAGGACGTACTTTGCAAGTGCTTCTCTGAGACGAAGAGTTTGGCCCAGGAGAGGAATTCGTGGATGGCCGCATAAAACCACTCAGAAGAGTGATGACTCATTAAAAAAAATCCTAACTGTGTCCAGGACATATTCGCCATTTTGTGCCATGGTAGGAGCATTTTTCATTCTGGTTATTGTTATAACAGAATACAACGTACGGGCAGGTCAGATTCCATAACAGAGGAAGCTTTTTTGTAAGACGGTGCCATGAATGGATGATGATGTTTGGTTTGTGGGTCGCTCAACTGCGCCGCCATCAGCGCCCGCACAAAATCCCAATTTTCACACAGTCCATTTATTTTTCACAATCCGATCTAGTCACTCTCACAAAAGATGATGATGAAATGATGAGGACAACACAAACAACCAGTCCCCGGGCAGGGGAAATACTCAAGCCGGCTGGGAATCGAACCCAGGACCCCGTGATCCAGAGGCAGCAACGTTAGCCCCTAGACCACGAGCTGAGGACACCACGAATGGAATTAATACTTTCGGAATGTATATTGTTCGAGCTACGCTTCCCTGCATCCGCACTCCTTCCTGAAATGCTACCATCTGGTTACACATGCCAACGATGGAAAAACTTTTTTGCTGAAAATATCTTATTCTTATGATTTTAGGGTGGGAAATCCCAATAAGATACTTAAAAACTGGATCACCCACTATTTTTTCACATTTTACAGTTAAATTTATTAAAGTAAGCGATTTTTTAAAGAATTTAACAGCTTTTACGTAGTTAAAATAATTTAAAAACGAGGTGTAATGAATGTAGATGACGTTGGTAGCACTGCTGAAGAACATTTGCTGGCAAAAAATGGTCTATTCTATTTTTGTGTTAACAGATGGTGTCTTGTTTACAGTCAATCTAACCTCACTTTCCTATTTCCTGTACATGTGCTCAGAACAATGTGTAATCGTGGTTGTAAAAGCTCTGCTGACTGTTTTTGATATATTTGTGGTGAATTTGCGATTAAAAAACACCAAAGAAACATTACAGAGTTTGTGAAAAAGATTTATCTATCATACTTTGGATTAAAATTCTGGTGGTCAAGATAAATCTTGGGCGCCACATAAGGTATGTTGTGTGTGTGTTGAAGATGTGAGAAAATGGTCCAAAAAGGAGAAAAAAGACTTTAGATTTGCTGTTCACGTGATACTGCGGGATCCACAGAATTAATTCCGATGATTACTACTTTTGCAGTGTTGATATTACTGGTCATAATTCGAAAATCAAGTAGATAATAAGCTTCCCTAACTTTCCGTCTGCTACCCGACTAGTAGGGCATGATCTAGATCTAATTTAAGTTCTATTCCAATAAAATTATTTTCTGATGTACCATGAGATTTAGATGATCCAGATGATGATGAAGTCCATTGTAATACAGAAAGTCTAGATCCCAGAATGTTTACTCAGACCGAACTTAACGATTTAGTTAGGGATCTGGGCTTAACGAAAGAAAAAGATGAATTGCTTGGCTCTAGATTAAAAGAAAAGAACCTATTGACAGATCCAGCATATACATGTACAGAAGAGAGCATCAATTTTCCGAGTTGTTTCAACAAGAAGGTGATTTAGTGTACTGCTCAGACATTCCCAGTCTGATGAATTTGTTTGGTACTGAATACAAAAAGGAAGGCTTGAGACTGTTTATTGATTCATCCAAAACTAGTTTAAAGGCTGTTTTATTACAAAAGGGTAACATGTATCCATCTATACCTCTTGGACATTTTGTACATATGAAAGAAAGCTATGAAAACCTAGAAATAGTGAGAGACCTGGTGGTAGTCAAGGGAAGGCAGGATTCGGTTACGATTGTGGACGGGGCCGTAATCAGTTACTATTGGTTGCCTTTTACAGTTACACACATTAATTTTTAAAACGGTAAATCCTGCTTAGCAATAAATTAAAAAAAACCAGACGCTATTAATGAAGGAATAAACAGCTGTGTAAGTAATAGTGTTTTCAGTGCGTTACCATTTAGCAAATCACCATAAAATACAGATACAGATACTGTTTAGGAAAAAAAAGCCACTGTGATCACGGCTGAAGACCTTACACACCAACAATGGCAATAAATTAAGAATGCTTAAGAACTCGCTGCAACTTACAAATTACAGGTATTGACATATTAAAGGCAAGTCACCACAAACACCGCAGAAGGCATCAGACGCCAGGAATGGCAGTAAATAAGGTTTTAAGGTTCAAATGGTTCAAATGGCTCTGAGCACTATGGGACTTAACATCTGAGGTCATCAGTCCCCAAGGTTTTAAGGCTTACTTCTAAAATACAAATACCAAATAGGATTTTAAGCAAATGTCCACAATCACAGCTTAAGGTCTTACACCCCAGGAACGGAAATAATACAAAAAAAATTTGAAACCTGCTGTAAAATAAAAAATACAATAGCAAAAGTTAATTAAAGAACAAGCAGCTGATCCAGACGGTGCTTCAGGAATCGACCTCTGAGAAGGTCTGGCAACAAACACTTTCGCAAGCGATGAGATAGGCAGCCAAGAGTTGCATTCACTTCACTAGATGGCAACACAGACTACTAGTAGTCTAATGAATGTCTAATGATAATCTTGCTGAAGCTACCTGACGTCCTATAAACCAAATGCAACTGTGGAACAATACGCCAAAGCTGGTAACGGCGGTCTGCGCTATGGCCCCAGAATACTGTGTTTAAAGCGCCCGGAACGAGGAAGGAACCACTACCAGATTTCCGTCCGATCCACAAACCCGAAAATCTGAACAAACAAGTCACAGTACAGAACACCAGACAAACTAACAGTAACTAAAACCCCACTCGATTCGCGTGCGAGGAAAAACCGAAATGTAACCAACCAGAATCAACACTCACATGTCACTGCGGAAACAATCGCAAAGCGAGCCAAAACCAAGTACCAAATGAGTGAAATCTACATCTACATATATATCAACATGGTTACTCTGCAATTTACACTTAAGTGCCTGGCAGAGGGTGCATCGAACCATTTTCATACTACTTCTCCACCATTCCATTCTCGAATGGCGGTGGGAAAAAGGAACACCTAAATCTTTCCGTTCGAACTCTAATTTCTCTTATTTTATTATGATGATTATTTCTCCCTGCGTAGGTGGGTGTCAACAAAACATTTTCGCATTCGGAAGAGAAAGTTGGTGATTGAAATTACGTGAATAGATCTCGCAGCAAAGAAAACCACCGTTGTTTCAGTGACTGCCATTCCAACTCGCGTATCATATCAGTGACACTCTCACCACTATTGCGCTGTTACACGAAACGAGCTGCCCTTCTTTGCACTTTTTCGATGTCCTCCGTCAATCCTACCTGGTAAGGATCCCACACCGTGCAGCAGTATTCCAGCAGAGGATGGAAAAGTGTAATGTAAGCTGTCTCTTTAGTGGGCATGTCGCATCTTCTAAGTGTTCTACCAACAAAGTGCAGTCTTTGCTTCGCCTTCCCCACAATATTGTCTATGTGGTCTTTCCAATTTAAGTTGCTCGTAATTGTAATTCCTAGGTATTTAGTCGGACTGACAGCCCTTAGATTTGTGCGATTTATCGTATACCCATAATTTATCAGATTTCTTGTAGTACCCATGTGGATGACCTCGCACTTGTTTTTGTTTAGTGCCAAATGCCACTTTTCGCACCATACAGAAATACTCTCTGCATCATTTTGCAATTGGAATCGACCGTCTGATGATTTTACTAGATGGTAAATTACAGCATTATTTGCAAACAATCTAAGGGGGCTGCTCAGATTATCTCCTAGATCTTTTATGTAAATCAGGAACAGCAGAGGGCCTATGACACTACCTTGAGGACCGCCAGATATCACTTCTGTTCTACTCGATGATTTACAGTCTACCACTACGATCTGTGTCCTCTCTGAGAGGAAATCACGAATCCAGTCACACAACTGAGACGATACCCATATGTATCAATAAGTTATTTTCTTCAAAGTGATTCATAATGTTCGAGTGCAGTATGCGTATATGCTCCAAAATCCTATTGCAAATTGGGGTCATGGATATGGGTCTGTAATTCAATGGGTTAATCCTATTTCCTTTCTTGAAGGAAATAGGAAGAGACCTTTCGTCAAGTGAGCGGTTGTATATGATTGCTAAGAAAGGCCGTATTGTGTCTGCATACCCTCAAAGGAACCTGATTGGTATACCATCTGCACCGGAACATTTGCCTTTCTTAACTGATTTGAGTTGTTTCACAACACCTATGATATCTACTTTTATGTCACTCATGCTAACAGCTGTTCTGTTTTTGAATTCTGGAATCTTTACTTCGTCTTCTTTCGCGAAGGAGTTTCGGAAAGTTGTATTTAATAATTCCGCTTTAGTGGTACCATCATCGGTAACATTTCCATCGCTATCTAGCAGTGACGGTATTGACTGTTTTTTGCAACTGGTGTACTTTACATACGACCAGAATATCTCTGGGTTTCCTACTATACTTTCAGACAATGTTTCATTGTGGAAACTATTAAACGCATCTCTCATTGACGTCAGCACTAAATTTCAAGCTTTTGGTGAAACTTAGCCAGTCTTAGGGATTTTGAGTTCTTCTGAATTTGGCATGCTTTTTGCATTGCTTCTCCAACAGTGCTCTGACGTGTTTTGTGAACCATGGTGGATTAGTCCCGTGTCTTATTAACTTATGCGATATGAATCTATCTATTGCTGTCGATACTGTATCCTTGAATTTGAGCCATATCTGGTCTGCACTTACATAACTAGCTTGGAAGGAATAGAAACTCTCTCTTAGGAAGTCATCAAGCGAATTTTTAACTGAGATTTTAAATAGATATATTTTGCGTTAATTTTTAGTGGTTTTGGTTGATATGGTTTTGAGCCTCGCTACAATGACCTTGTGTTCACTAATTTGTGTACCCGTTATGACGCTCTGTATTAGATCAGGGTTGTTTGTGGCGAACAGATAAAGTGTGTTTTCGCAACCATTTACAATTCGTGTGGGCTCATGAACTACCTGTTCAAAGTAATTCTCAGAGAAAGCATGTAGTACAATTTCGGAAGATGTTTTCTGTCTACCACCGGCTTTGAACATGTATTTTCGGCAAAAAATCGAGGGTAGATTGAAGTCTCCACCAATTTTATCTGTATGAGTGGGGTACTTGTTTGTAATGAGACTCAAGTTTTCTTTGAACCGTTCAGCTATTATATTATCTGAGTTGGGAGGTCGGTGGAAGGAGCCAATTATTATTTTTTTACGGCTATTGAGTATAACCTTTACCCATAGTAATTCGCAGGAACTATCTTTCTCAACTGGACTACAAGATTAACTACTACCAACAGACACAAACACACCACCACCTACATTATTTAATCTATCCTTTCTTTACACGGTTTGCACCTCTGTAAAAATTTCGGCAGAATTTATCTCCGGCCTTAGCCAGATTTCTGTTCCTATAACGATTTCAGCTTCATTGCTTTCTATCAGCGTTTGAAGCTCTTTCACTTTTCCATCACAGCTACGTCAATTTACAACTACTCTCGTCGTTTCTTTGCCCCGTACCCTTTGAGACATGAGCCCTTTTTGATCTTTCCCGAGACTGTCTACCCTAAAAAACCGCCCAGTCCACGCCACACAGACCCTGCTACCCGTGTAGCCGCCTCCTGTGTGTAGTGGACACCTGACCTCTTTAGCGGAACCCGAAACACCACCACCCTTGGCGCAAGTAGAGCAATCTGCAGCCTACACCGTCGCAGAACCGTCTCAGTCTCTGATTCAGACACTCCACTCGGCTCTTTACCAAATATCCGCAATCAGTCCTGTCGACGATGCTCAGCCTTCATCACGCTAGCAAGACTCAGATAGTGGCCGGAAACCGGAGAGATTCTCTTCCGATCCATAGCGACACACGTCATTAGTGCCGACATGAGCCATTCCCTGCAGCTGGCTGCAGCATGTACCCTTCATGGCATCCGTAAGGACTTTTTCCGCATCTTGGATGACTCTCCCGGTATGCACACGGAGTGCACATTGGCACATTGGCTTTCTTCCCGTTCTTAGCTGCCATATCCTACCCTCGGCGCTAGTCCGGACCTCTCAGGAAGACCGGCCACTGCCGCAACAGGCGAGGCCGCCCTTGCTGGCTCAGAAGTACTTTCAGCAGTGGGCAGTACCTCAAACCTGTTACGGAAGAGTAAGGGTACAACCCTGCGGCCAACACCAACTTTCGCCTTTCGTCCAGGGATTCGCGACCCCGCCACGGTTCGCCAGTCACCGTCAGGCAAGTGTCGGTCGGCACGGACGTCCGAAACCGTGGGCACAGTGACATCAGAAAGCCCAGACGATGCTACAGGTTCCAGAGGCGCCAAACCGCTCGCCTCTGGGTGTCCCAATGTCACCGCGGCCCAGGGCAACAGCCTGGAGCCTGTCGACCACGGTCAACACAGCTTCCAGCTTACGGACGGTGACCAATTCCCACTGAATCCGTACCCAACAGTTGCGGTCCCTATCCATCCGTAACAATCTTTTTTCATCTCTTTTATGTCACAAGCCGTTCGAAACAAACAGACGAATGACGACTACATGAATTTACACTATACGGATACTAAAACACGATGCTACAGCTCTGGGCTGTTATTGCTTACATAGTAGGCCTTCACAACCGCTATACCGTGACGTTTTCACGTGTAAATGGCCGACAACAACAACAAGGCTCCTGAGCATGTGCATACTAATTCCCACCATGCCCCGCTGCCAACCGTGCAGTTTGAACGTCCTGACACAAACCGTTCACAAGTTATGACGATCTGATTTCATATGGTCCAATAATTGTCAACCTGTATGTCGTCCCACACTGAGGACACAACAGGAATGGCGCGTTGTCGGAAGAGAATACACGTTCCGAGTATCACATTTCTGCTGCGGTGTGGGTGATAGCTGCGTCGCAGCATACGAATGAAATGGCGGAGCAATGGAAACGTACTCCAAAATCGGACCTCGCAGGACGCTACGATTCTGGTGGGCAAAACATTTAAATTGCACACCGATTCACCGCTAAATTCTTGCAGTATAAGTACCAAATGCAATGTCGCGTCCAGCTATAGTGAAATGGTAACAACCGTTTCACCGAGGCTGCACAGAAATGGGTGATGCTAATCGTGAAGTCCAGATCTTGCAACATACGATTTCCATATTTCCAGAAAGCTGAAAGAACATAAGGGGGTGTTGGGGGGGGGGGGGGCAGAGATTTTTCAGCGACTAGGACGTTCAGACAGTGTTCTCAAGTGGCTCCGTGACCAGGCAGCTGGCCTCTATCGTCATGGATGTGGATGACTGGTAAAACATTCCGGCTGTCATTTACGGAGTCTTGGGGACTGTGTTGAAAAATAATGTCATGTATTCGAACCACTTTGAAGTGTAGTTCTGTGGTGTCACCGCCAGACACCACACTTGCTAGGTGGTAGCTTTAAATCGGCCGCGGTGCATTAGTACATGTCGGACCCGCGTGTCGCCACTTTCAGTGATCGCAGACCGAGCGCCACCACACGGCAGGTCTCGAGAGACTTACTAGCACTCGCCCCAGTTGTACGGACGACGTAGCTAGCGATGCACGCTGACGAAGCCTCGCTCATTTGCAGAGCACATAGTTAGAATAGCTTTCAGCTAAGTCAATGGCTACGACCTAGCAAGGCGCCATTAGCAGTATATTGTCTGAAACTATAGAATCTCACTTGTATCGTCAATAGCGATGTACCAAGGAAGGATTAAAGTTAAGTATTCCAGAAGCTACGTACTTTTCTTTATAGAATTCATTACGTATCCTGTTACAGACCTATCTCTTGCCTGCGTGAGCTAAACACGTGCCTTTCGGCTTCCTCTCATTGTGTCTAGGCTGTCTTGTCTAGACACAACAAGTTCAACATTCAGTTAAAGAAACTTGACTTTTCATAATATTGTAAAACCAATTTTTTTAAGTCTCCTCGTCTATACTTAAGTGCGAAATATGATCTCACTTACTATACACATGATAAGAGAAAAGCAGCCAGTTGACGGTAAAAGGTGATCCAAGTGAAACATCTGTGTAGAAATGCGATCTCTGTGTTCCCATTCATCGACTTTGCATGTCAGGTCAAATAATATACTAGTTACAGTACTTTCTGTTTATTTTAGTAGTTCTGAATGTATTCATCTACGTGTACTGAAATGTTTAATACCAAACCATTGAGTGTTCTGTCAGTCACTAAGCGCATAAATAGGTCACCTATTTCTCCCACATCAAATTCTCTCTTCTCTTCCCTCGCCCTTCTACACCGCTCTTTTTTCCAATTACATTGGACCTCACGGCAAGTTGTCCTGTGGATAAATCGGTTGTCTTAAATGCAGAAATATTTATGCGATGTAGGCTGTTGAATATTTTTAGCAAATAAAACATGTCACTCCTTCGGTATTCTCAAGATCACAAAATTCAGTCTGAACATCGTAGTTGCAGTAGCTACGCACCCTCACAACGATTACCAATACTGTCACCTTGTAGAAGAAACATGGATGAGCGTAGGTAAAACTGTAAGGCGTACAAAAGTGCAGAGGAGTCCATTATCTGGCAGTGGATGAGAAAGGGCAAACGATGATGCTGTTTGACCAATTCGGCTTACAACGTACATATACCCGTGACACCTTCTGTAGTGTTGGCAGAAGAGCCAACACTGTGTTTCTAGAGGAGGCCGAAATGCACGCGTTTCATTACACGCTGACTGGCGTGAGGTCTGGAACAGGACAATATCGTGAGAATTGCAAATAAAGTACGTAGATGATGTAATACTTAACTTTAATCCACAACTGTAGAACATCTCTCGTTACGGTACGTGCTTCATAATATTAATTATCAATTGAATACGGCGCCTTGCTAGGTCGTAGCAAATGTAGCTGAGGGCTATGCTAACTATCGTCTCGGCAAATGAGAGCGCATTTGTCAGTGAACCTTTGCTATGAACGTCGGCTGAACAACTGGGGCGAGTCCTAGTACTTCTCTCTAGACCTGCCGTGTGGTGGCGCTCGGTCTGCAATCACTGACAGTGGCGACACGCGGGTCCGACGTATACTAATGGACCGCGGCCGATTTAAAGGCTACCACCTAGCAAGTGTGGTGTCTGGCGGTGACACCACACCTTCATTTTCGACGTCAGAAAAAATTACATTCATGTCAGCGTGAGCCATAGTAGTGTACCCAAAATCAACAACAGATGCAGCACTAAAGTGTCACCTGCTCTACTGTGTTTATATTGTTAGCGAAAGGCGTTATACAGGGTGGTAAACTGACCGGGCAAAATATCTCAAGAAATAAGCACCATACGAAAAAACTACAAAGAACGAAACTCGTCTAGCTTCAAGGGGGAAGCCACATGGCGCTATGGTTGGCCCGCTAGATGGCGCTGCCATATGTCAAACATATATCAACTGCGTTTTTCTAAAAAGGAACCCCCATTTTTATTACATGTTCGTGTAGTTCGTAAAGAAATATGAATGTTTTAGTTGGACCGCTGTTTTCGCTTTGTGATAGATGGCACTGTAATAGTCGCAAACGTATAAGTACGTGGTATCACGCAACATTCCGCCAGTGCGGACGGTATTTCTTTCGTGATACATTACCCGTGTTAAAATGGACCGTTTACCAATTGCAGAAAAGATCGATATCGTGTTGATGTATGGCTATTGTGATGAAAATGCTCAACGGGCGTGTGCTTTGTATGCCGTTCGGCATCCTGGACGACATCATCCAAGTGTCCGGACCGTTCGCCGGATAGTTACGTTATTTAAGGAAACAGCAAGTGTTCGGCCACATGTGAAACGTCAACCACGACCTGCAACAAATGATGATGCCGAAGTAGGTGCTTTAGCTGCTGTCGCGGCTAATCCGCACATCAGTAGCAGACAAATTGCGCGAGAATCGGGAATCTCAAAAATGTCGGTGTTGAGATTGCTACATCAACATCGATTGCATCCGTACCATATTTCTATGCACCAGGAATTGCATGGCGACGACTATGAATGTCGTGTACAGTTCTGCCACTGGGAACAAGAGAAATTACGGGACTATGACAGATTTTTTGCACGCGTTGTATTTGGCGACGAAGCGTCATTCACCAACAGCGGCAACGTGAATGGTGCCCATTATGGGAGGAAGGATAATTGGCCCCCATTTTATCGATGGCAATCTAAATGGTGCAATGTATGCTGATTTCCTACGTAATGTTCTACCAATCTACATCTACATCTACATCCATACTCCGCAAGCCACCTGTCGGTGGGTGGCGGAGGATACCCTGAGTACCTCTATCGGTTCTCCCTTCTATTACAGTCTCGTATTGTTCGTGGAAAGAAGAATTGTCGGTATGCTTCTGTATGGGCTCTAATCTCTCTGATTTTATTCTCATGGTCTCTTCGCGGGATATACGTAGGAGGGAGCAATATACTGCCTGACTCTTCGGTGAAGATATGTTTTCGAAACTTTAACAAAAGCGCGTACCGAGCTACTGAGCGTCTCTCCTGCAGAGTCTTCCATTGGAGTTTATCTATCAACTCCGTAACGCTTTCGCGATTACTAAATGATCCTGTAACGAAGCGCGCTGCTCTCCGTTGGATCTTCTCTATCTCTTCTATCAACCCTATCTGGTACGGATCCCACACTACAAGATGTTTCACTGCATGACAGAATGGCGATGTACTTCCTACATGATGGATGTCCGGCACATAGCTCGCGTGCGGTTGAAGCGGTATTGAATAGCATATTTCATGACAGGTGGATTGGTCGTCGAAGAACCATACCATGGCATGCACGTTCACCGGATCTGATGTCACCGGATTTCATTCTGTGGGGAAAGTTGAAGGTTATTTGCTATCGTGAACCACCGACAACGCCTGACAACATGCGTCAGCGCATTGTCAATGCATGTGTGAACATTACAGAAGGCGAACTACTCTCTGTTGAGAGGAATGTCGTTACACGTATTGCCAAATGGATGGAGGTTGACGGACATCATTTTTAGCATTTATTGCATTAATGTGGTATTTACAGGTAATCACGCTGTAACAGCATGCGTTCTCAGAAATGATAAGTTCACAAAGGTACATGTATCACATTGGAACAACCGAAATAAAATTTTCAAACGTACTTACGTTCTGTATTTTAATTTAAAATACCTACCTGTTACCAACTGTTTGTCTAAAATTGTGAGCCACATCTTTGTGACTATTACAGTGGCATATGTCACAAATCGAAAGAAGTGTACCAGCTAAAACATGCATATTTCCTTACGTACTACACGAATATGTAATAAAAAATGGGGGTCCCTATTTAAAAAAATTGCAGTTGATATCCGTTTGACCTATGGCAGCACCGTCTAGTGAGCCAACCGTAGCGCCATCTGGTTTCCCCCTTTAAGCTAGACAAGTTTCGTTCTTTGTAGTTTTTTCGCTCGACGCTTATTTCGTGATACCTTTGGCCCGGTCACGACCAATGGATCACCCTGTACATTGCGTTTCAAAGATACTTTTAGAAGCTCTCGGGAGAGGTTCCTTACAACAAAACAGGAAAAAATTGTATGCACCAAAACGACAAAAAAGATGTCCATTGAACATGGGCTCTAAAGTGCATACGTTATGAGGTACTAGCACTTGCTCAATAGATGTGTTTCACACTAGCGAAGATGGTTCAAATGGCTCTGAGCACTATGGGACTTAACTTCTGAGGTCATCAGTCCCCTAGAACTTGGAACTACTTAAACCTAACTAACCTAAGGACATCACACACATCCATACCCGAGGCAGGACTCGAACCTGCGACCGTAGCGGTCGCGCGGTTCCAGACCGTAGCGCCTAGAACCGCTCGGCCACTTCGACCGGCTAGCGAAGATGAACAAGAGCTGATAGCCGTTAATGCTTGCAATTCGGTGCCCATGTTTGCTGGACAAGTTTTGTTTGTTTTCGTTCAGACTATCTCTTCCCGAAACATTTAAAGCAAAGGGTTTGTGGCAGAAGAGACTTTTTTCACAGTGGCGAATATGCACAACTGGTCACAGCTCTTAGCGTATGCATCTTCGAGTCAACCTTCCTATACTTTTTTTATTGTTTTGTTATAAGTAACTTTCCACCAAACATTGTAAAAGTATTTTTAAAACACCCTGTTTATAAAAATAAGAAAACTTTGCCTTCAGAATTTCCCTTTATCCCCGATAAGAAAATGAGATGTAAATTATACTCATCATTTTCCTGTCCAGGATTAATTTTGGGCCAAGTTAATTCTAATGCAACGCCATTCAAACTGCGGTGGCAGAGACGCTCCTTGGTTTGAAGAAGGACGTTCTATGATACCTCCCTCGGAGGTAGTCGGCGGTTAGGACCAGCCAGGTGATAGTAACCTCACTAATCTGAAGAGTTCCCTGAGAACTTCAGTGTAAGTTGTACTTAGCTTTTGGTAGGAATGGCTGTTTAGAGCGTCAATAGGAAGTATTGCCTACACGATATCTTTCTTTTTTCGCCTGTGTTTTTAAATAGGACCCGGGAGGGTCACTCAGTCTCACCTCTGTCATTGTCCTAGTCGGCCACCTGAAAGCAACAGGCAGCGTAGTCAGTGTCTGTCACAGAGGACCTCTCGGCGGGCACCACGTTCGTGGAAATCTTGCTCTCAGGCCTCACGCTTGGGTAGGAGTAGTGAAGGACTTTTTAAACCAAGTATGATGTATGCCATTCACGAGATGAAAATTATCTACGTGATTCCCGCGATCGGACGACATTTGCATGTAGCCTTCTGCACAACACAGCGGGATTCTATGGCCTCCAGGAAAATGAAACATGTCGCTCCTTCAGTATTCTCAAAATGAGAAAATTCAGTGGGAACATCTTGTAATTGCAGTAGCTTAGCACCCTCATAGCCATCATACTCCACTGTTCCTCCCAACTGATAATATTTCAACCCTGTTGTGCCTTTTTTGCTACAATATTGTAACTTCTACTTTTAATTTATGCTTGATTACATGTGTAGCCTGATACTGAAAACTAGTGCATCCTCTCCTCCCGATTTCTGTGCTGTATTTTCATTTGCCTGTTGGTTTATAGCCCTAAAATGAAGCAGACATTTCGGATGATGAGTGAAATTTGAGATTCTCCCATTATTATGACCGGTCACTCAAGTCCCCGTGATAAGTTTCATTAACTGATGATCAGACTGACTGACTGACTGGCCCCTGTAAGTTGGTTCAAGTCCGATGCCTTTTTTCTGATTCCACTTGTTGTGGAAAGATGGGAACAGGCGAGGTGTAAAAGATGTTGTGGCTCAAGGAGCTGTGGTTGCAAGAGAGTGGTCGAATACACAATCACAGGCCTTATATATACAGCGGTATCTGTTCAAAATGGTTCAAATGGCTCTGAGCACTATGCGACTTAACTTCTGAGGTCATCAGTCGCCTAGAACTTAGAATTAGACCTAACTAACCTATCACATACATCCATGCCCGAGGCAGGATTCGAACCTGCGACCGTAGCGGTCGCTCGGTTCCAGACTGTAGCGCCCAGAACCGCACGGCCACTCCGGCCGCCTGCGGTAACTGTAATAATATTTTTTCGCCAAGAGGAGTATGCAGTGCGATAAAGTTGCCTTATCCAGTCGCACAGCGGCGAGGCCTCAGCGTATGCCATGAAGAAGTGCTGATGCGTCTCATCAGCAAATCGTGAAGTCGCAGACTCTAAAAAGTTCAAATGTGTGTGACATCTTATGGGACTTAACTGCTAAGGTCATCAGTCCCTAAGCTTACACACTACTTAACTTAAATTATCCTAAGGACAAACAAACACACCCATGTCCGAGGGAGGACTCGAACCTCCGCCGGGACCAGCCCCACGGTCCATGACAGCAGCGCCTCAGACCGCTCGGCTAATCCCGAGCGGCACGGAGAATCAGGTCAGCGTGCCGCGCCTCGTATGTTGCCAGGTAGGCAGCAGGGTAGAAAAGAACAGGTGTTGCCCACTCCAGAAGTTCTGTGGTAGAGTGCAACCCTACACCTCAGAACTCTTGTAGGCATTCCAAAGGGCTTAGGTGAGAAGACTTGGTTGTCTGGTCCTGGACGTCTGTTCTTATGATGGTTAGGTTCTGGTCATCCACCATGGGTCACCAGGGGCTGTATGAACGTGCCACTCTCCGACGGTGTGGAAATGACAGCTTTGCAGGTCAGCCGCGTGGAATTACCCTAGTGATCTAAAGCGCTGCAGTCATGGACTGTGCTGCTGGTCCCGGCGGAGGTTCGAGTCCTCCCTCGGGAATGGGTGCGTGTGTTTGTCCTTAGGATAATTTAGGTTAAGTAGTGTGTAAGCTTTGGGACTGATGACCTTAGCAGTTAAGTCCCATAAGATTTCATACACATTTGAACATTTTTTTTTTTTTTTTGCAGGTCATCTGCAGACGACCGAGAGTCAGAGGAGGGCAGGCAGCACGTCAATGTTTTCATCACCCACGATGTTCCAGTAGATGGCACTGACAGACCACAGCTGTGGTTTCCAACAGGTTGGCCGCAACTTGGCGTTGAAAGCAGGTAGCAGGCAGATAATCATGCGGCAGCTTGTCGTTCTTTCACTCAAACTCAAAAGACTGAATTTCTCTTGACAGAGTGGTAACAAAGCTGAAAGTTTCCTCGAGCTCTGAAAGGGTTGTTATATGAAGAACGGAACCCGTGCCTCTGACGCTGTCGCTATGAGTTCATGAGCGAATCTACTATCATTTTTTGGTCTCGTCTCTGCGCGACTTTTGTGATTCTACAATTATTCTGTGTTGTTTACGAGTGTTGCTTCTTACTAACCTGTTAAGTCCTACTGCAGCTTTTGTTCTTTTGCTTCCCTCGGTCAGAGGTCGTGTGGCAGTGCTCGCCTGCTGCACTGTCTTCCGCCACATCTCTAGGACGGTCATGTCATTTCGGTTTTCGGATGTTATCGCCAGAGAGAGAGAGAGCAATTTACGATACTGTTAAACAGTCATTGGTCTTGTCGTGGCACAGTCCTTGCCTCTGTGCAGTCTGATACATTCTTAGATGAAGTGTGGTAGGTGATGGACGTATTCTGTAGTGTTGTGTTGATCTGTGACTGCAAATGATAGATGAAAAAGATTTATTGTAAAGGACACCAACGATGAATGTAATGCGTACAGGTGAAAGGAATATAAATTTTGAATAAATTTACTATTTTTTGAAGAGAAGAAGTTTGAGGTGAGACTGCAGCATTGGCATTTGTCGGACTGATTATTGTCAGCTAATTAAGCGGATCAGAGCAGAAAGAAAGACCATTCTACTTCCCTAAGTCATGCATTGACATATTAACTGATTACACCGTTTGACTTTTATAGGAAATCTCTGTTAAAATTGTACCCTCTTTAAAACACTGTTCACTTTATTAAACACGGTATTCTTCAGACCAATGTCACGTGCGAGTTTACGCGATGTCTTATTCCGTCTTTTTGAATACATAATTCATCTTTTTCACAACATACTTCCTTCTAAAATCCTTGTCTTGGAATATCATTTCATAGGAATAGTTACAATCTCCATCCCACTGGTTAGCATTACACATTACGAAATTGAGCCAAGTGACATACAATAGTCTGAATGTAGTTTCTAAAATGTATTTAGAAATGGAAATCTAGCTGAGCCGCTGCCTGATTGCTGTTTGCTGTGGTGCTTTTGAGAAATCTGCAGCAATGTTGTCAAGAAGCGAGGTAAGTGGAAGTTTTGATTAGCGCCAGATAATTGTCGTACCCCAGTTGTGCATTTAATATAAGACAAATTGCATTCAGATCAGTTACACCTCAGTTCAAATTAGGTTCTCTTTAGTCAAAGGTTAGCTCACAAGTTTAAGATGGATGACATTTTCTGGAGACGTAGTTATGATAATACACTACTGGCCATTAAAACTGCTACACCAAGAAGAAATGCAGATGATAAACAGGTATTCATTGAACAAATATATGATACTAGAAGTGACATGTGATTACATTTATACGCAATTTGGGTTCATAGATCCTGAGAAAATAGTACCCAGAACAACAACCTCTGGTCGTACTAATGGTCTTGATACGCCTGAGCATTGAGTCAAAGAGAGCTTGCATGGCCTGTACAGGTACAGCTGCCCATGAAGCTTCAACACAATACTACAGTTCATCATGAGTAGTGACTGGCGTAATGTGGCGAGCCAGTTGCTTGGCCACCATTGACCAGACGTTTTCAATTGGTGAGAGATCTGGAGAATGTGCTGGCCAGGGCATCACTCGAACATTTTCTGTATCCAGAAAGTCCCGTACAGGACGTGCAACATGCGGTCGTGCATTATCCTGCTGAAATGTAGGGTTTCACAGGGATCGATGGAGGGTAGAGCCACGGGTCATAACACATCTGAATTGCAGCGTCCACTGTTCAAAGTGCCGTCAATGCAAACAAGAGGTGACCGAGACGTGTAACCAATGGCAGCTCATACCATCACGCCGGGTGATACGCCAGTATGGCGATGACGAATACACGCTTCCAATGTGCGTTCACCACGATGTCACCAAACACGGATGCGACCATCATGATGCTGTAAACAGAACCTGGATTCATCCGAAAAAATAACGTTTTGCCATCCATGCACCCAGGTTCGTCGTGAGTACACCATCGTAGGCGCTCCTGTCTGTGATGCAACGTCAATGGTAACCGCAGTCATGGTCATGCTTGATGTGTTGCCTTTTATTTCTTAAATGAGCTCCTACATATTCCGCCCGTTACTAATCCTCATCAAATCTATTAGTCATCTGTCCAGAACAGGACTACCACACACTAACAATAGCTCTATCTTACAAATGGTCAGTCGTGTAAATTGATAATTTGAGTGCAATAGATCCGATCACTGGCTAGCAGTACTGTATTTCTCAAATGTCGTTCTAGTTACCAGTAGTATTCTGGGTGTAGTGTTTAACCCAGAGTTTAAGTTGGATAACATTTCCTGGAGACGTAGTTTTGATAATGCATAGACTTTTATAGAGCGAGGGTGAAGTTGGGCTAATTTCAGATGGAAGCTAATGTAGCGGGGAGGTTACACATCAGTCTTATGTCATATTGCCATTGTCATTGGCACAGCAATCCCTAACTGGCCTGGTCGGCTCCGAGCTTGCTGAGTGAAACTGTAAATATTTTTGGCTTGAACACCAAATTGATTATGAGGTGCAACTTAACACAGTATCCATCTTGTGTCTGGTCTACAAACGTTTCTGCGCAGTTGTTCAGCAGTAATGACATGCTTGATGCATTGCAATCTGTGTTTCTCAAATGTCGTTCTAGTTACAAGTAGCATTCTGGGTGTAGTTTTTAACCCAGAAACAAAGCATTTTCAACCAATCTAAATATGTTGTCATTTGCAGTGTGTGGTAGTAATATTCATCCAACGAACTACGTACTTGTGAGTGGTGGTATGGCTGTCAGACGACTCTTACGCAGAGTGAGACGTACTTCTCAAATTAGGAGTCATTTTGTGGGGATTGTCCTCTGCAAACGTGGTTGTTATGTTTTTTTGGTATGAACAGTGGCATTGTGTGTTTTTGATGTATATTCAAATCCCGTAATACGACAACTTGTTTATAAGACCAATATATGTTATTTCGACAACAACATGTCATTTAGTCAGGACTCATATTTTGTGATATGCAAGCAATGTTCTCAAATATATGATGACCTTTTGTTCCTCACATTACACTCAGCACTGTTTCATCTTGTCGCTTTAGTAATTTTCAGCTCGCATGTCTCTGAAAGCATGTCTCTGAAAGCATGTCTCTTTACTGTACAAAGGCGGAAAATTCCTTTAAAAAACGTTTCCATGTTTTATTTATGTATGATTTTATGGAATAGGGGCTCTTCTATAACGGACATTTAACATGAAAGTGGTGCATCGCATTGGACGGAGACACAGATAAAAATTGTAGACTCCAAGACCTATATGCGGCTTTGCTCACTCCTTGTGTCACGAAATATTATGACACTCGATATAACAATCGACACATTTCATAACCACATGCTGAAAAGTCTAATATGAAGAGAAATTTGCCTGCAGGAGGAAGCTCCAATAAAGGACCATCAGCGATTAGAAAATTTGCTCACCGCTAACACAGCAATTTCACGCAAGAATCCCTTCACACAACGAAACCTCTATCGGAAACAGATTCCATTACAGCAACGAGGCTACTGTGCACATGATATGAAACCGCGATCCACCGGAAGACTGGGATGCGAGGTGAGGTCAGGGGCTTTGAGGGGTGGGGGGTGAGGGGGGGGTGGTGGTAGTGGGAGGGACGCTAGTGTGAGCTCCTATGTGTGTGTTTGGGGGAGCGGGGGTGGGAGAGTATTGCACGGCAAGACGGAGGCAGTGACATGTATCGAAAATTAGCCCACTGCAATCCGGCGCGGCCACTAATTGCTAATCTCCTTAGCCTGCCAGCGCCACGCGGCCCCCGAATAATTAAATTGTCCTGATCGATCGACAATTAGCGCACCTCTGCGGGCGGCCTTCTGTTCCCCAAATAACATTAACGCGGCGCCGCGTTCCCTGAAGAGGGCGGCCCAAGCACCCTCCGCCGCAGCCGCGGCGCCGCTCGCTTCTTCCGCAACGCAGTGCGGTCTACCTGCGCCAGAACGTGTTCTCCGTAACATCCTGCCGACTGCGGAGTGGGACTGTTAGGTAACGGTAGCCGCTTCCGAGATGGAATCTGAATTCACATTACGAGCTCCTCGAGTACGTACTAGGCTAGAAAGTCGCAATGGATATCAAAATGTATCCATGGTACAGTTATTTATTTAATCGTATGGCTATAGCCCCCCGTCGGGCAGGCCGTTCGCCGAGTGCCGGCATTTCAATTTGACACCACTTCGGTGACATTCAGTCGATGAGGATGATGATGAGGACAGCACAACACCCAGTCCCTGGGCGGAGAAAACTCCCTGACCCAGCAGGGAATCGAACCCGGACCCACAGGATTGACAATCCGTCACGCTGGCCATTCAGCTACCGGGGGCGGACCCAGGGTACTGTGAACTGGGTTTTCTCCTGCTGTGGCTGCTACACAAATCCTTTATATCACCTGACGGCATTGTTGATCTCGTTACCTGGTGGATGATAACTAAACCCAGATTTATGTACCGTTAATTAATAAAAATAATGAAATTGTTCCTGACATATTAATACGATCTAAATGATGCTACGCTGAATGGAGTTACTGCTATCCAAATAAAATTCCACAACTAGAAATTGTTAAAGTTCAATAAGATGTTTTTTGTTGTTGTTTATCACACATGCTGAATGAAGACTGGGTATTGAATTCAACTACGTAGTTAATCCAAAAGAAGTTAGCTTGAGCCGCGAATACAGTGGCTGCCAAACACAGTATATACACTACTGGCCATAAAAATTGCTACACCACGAAGATTACGTGCTACAGACGCAAAATTTAACCGACAGGAAGAAGATGCTGTGATATGAAAATGATTAGCTTTTCAGAGCATTCACACAAGGTTGGCGCCGTTGGCGACATCTACAACGTGCCGACATGAGGAAAGTTTCCAACCGATTTCTCATACTCAAACAGCAGTTGACCGGAGTTGCCTGGTGAAACGTTGTTGTGATGCCTCGTGTAAGGAGGAGGAATGCGTACCAACTCGTTTCCGACTTTAATAAAGGTCGGATTGTAGCCAATCGCGATTGCGGTTTATCGTCATCGCTGCTCGAATTGTTCGAGATCCAATGACTGTTAGCAGAATATGGAATCGGTGGATTCAGGAGCGTAATACGGAACGCTGTGCTGGATCCCAACGGCCTCGTATCACTAGCAGTCGAGATGACAGGCATCGTGTCTGCATGGCTGTAACGGATCGTGCAGCCACGTCTCGATCCCAGAGTCAACAGATGGGGACGTTTGCAAGACAACAACCATCTGCACGAACAGTTCGACGACGTTTGCAGAAGCATGGACTATCAGCTCGGAGACGCTGCATCACAGATATGAGCGCCTGCGATGGTGTACCCAACGACGAACCTGTGTGCACGAATGGCAAAATGTCATTTTTTCGGATGAATCCAGGTTCTGTTTACAGCATCATGATGGTCGCATCCGTGTTTGATGACATCGCGGTGAACGCACATTGGAAGCGTGTATTCGACATCGCCATACTGGCGTATCACCCGGCGTGATGGTATGGGGTGCGAATGGTTACATGTCTCGGTCACCTCTTGTTCACACAGAGGGTACTTCGAACACTGGACATCACATTTCACATGTGTTACGACCCGTGGCTCTATCCTTCATTCGATCCCTGCGAAACCCTACATTTCATTAGGAGAATGCACGACCGCATGTTCAGGTCCTATGCGGGCCATTCTGGAAACAGAAAATGTTCGATTGCTTCCCTGGCCAGCACATTCTCCAGATCTCTCACCAACTGAAAACGTCTGGTCATTGGTGGCCGAGCAACTGGCTCGTCACAATACGCCAGTCACTACTCTTGATGAACTGTGATATTGTGTTGAAGATGTATGTGAGCTGTACCTGTACACTCCATCCAAGCGCTGTTTGACTCACAAGGGGAGGCCGCCAATTGTGAAATTCAGATTCGATTCATACTGCGCATAATAAAAGCTCATGGCCAGAGGAGTAATGTGGCAAAGCACCAAGATGCACTTCTCAGCCGTTGTCGAGAAAATCGACAGTTAAAAGAAATCGTTGCGGTGAAATACTCTCTACGATTAATGATTTTCCAGAGCGTCCTGACGCAGCGGTAAGCGCTCGGGTTCGTAACCGGAAGGTCGCCGGATCGAATCCCGCGCCACGCAACTTTTTTTTTATAATTAGTTTTTTGTAATTCAAATATATATATATTTATATGAATTGCTTATGCATGTTGGTGAAGGCGGATCGCTCTCCAATTGTACGGCCTCCACTTTTCCGTTTGTTTAACAGGGTGTACCAAAGCTCTCCCGTCCGCACAGATTTTCGACGATGTTATATAAGTTGCGCTAGGGACCGCATCTACCTTCTTTCGAAGTTAGCAGGCAACTACGCTGTTATGCGGCGGCTCTTTTCGGCCCATTCAACATCTGTCCTTCAAGTGTAACGAGCGAGTAACGGAGTATATATTTCATACCTGCCACAGCAAATCTGTGTTCGTGGGGTTTCTATTCTAATTCGAACGTTTGACTTACGCTATACGTATTCGTTTCGGAATATCGTTTCTACGTCTCCCGTTAACTATACGTGATTAACATTATGAAGACAATTAATAACATTTGTGAAATACAACTTTGTTTGCGGATAACATAATGATGTCGCCAGTTTTTCCACGGCAAACGACTTTCAACAACTTATTATATGCATAATTGTTGCAACTGATTGCCGGGAATTATATATACATATATATATATATATATATATATATATATATATATGAATTACAAAAAACAAATACTAAAAAAAAATTTGCTTGGCGTGAGATTCGAACTGGCGACTTTCGGATTACGAACCCGAGCGCTTACCGCTGCACCACAACGCTGTAGAAAATTATTAATCGTAGAGAGTATTTCATCGCAACGGTTTCTTTTTTACTGTCGATTTTCTCGACAACGGCTGAGAAGTGCATCTTGGTGCTTTGCCACATTACACCTCTGGCCATGAGCTTTTATTATGCGCAGTATGAATCGAATCTGAATTTCACAATTGGCGGCCTCCCCTTGTCAATGCCCAGCCGTATCAAGGGCGTTATTACGGCCAGAGGGGTTGTCCTGGGTACTGATTTCTCAGGATCTATGCACCCGAATTGCTTGAAAATGTACTCACATGTCAGTTCTAGTATAATATATTTGTCCAATGAATACCCGTTTATCATCTGCATTTCTTCTTGGTGTAGCAATTTTAATGGATAGTAGTGTGATTAAGCAAAATCAGCAATTGTTCAATGCCTAAATTCTCAAAGTCAAATTGAGACTATCACAGTGAAATGCAAGACTGGTAAGCACAATGTGTAACAAGCCTAAATGTTGACGAGCACTGAAGCCGACACAGTGCCATTCAGTAGCTCTGCTAAATTTAGACTTAGCGCAAACAATCGGAAGCCTGATACAGCTAAGCTCGGGTTAAAAAAGAAGTCCCTCCAAACTATGGCGAGACGTCTCTGAGTATCAATACCGCCGTCTCTGAAAAACTAATAAGTCGCAAAAGTGAGTGGCTATGCCACCGCCTCAACCGACAAAGGTCTGGCCTCTACAGCTTCCTCAAGAATAGAGTGAAAGAGGCAAGACGGCAGCCTCCTTATACAAGTTTGCCATCCACATGCCAGAAAATTCCAAATATCTACGTCACTTAACGACTCTAAGCACTCACGTCTTATTTTACGATTCCTTCTACAATAATGCAATTTTTAAATCTGGATGCACCATTATATGCGCACTAAATATATGAACAAAATGAAATATCGTACTCGATTCTACGTACATGAGCTAAAACAAATGTACGTTTTCATTGCAGTGGCCCAATTCTGTTTACACTCTGTTTGTTTGATCTGCGAAATTTCCTTCTTACAGTCACAGACCTGTTTCCCTGTTCTTCCCGTTGCTGCAGTTAAATTTTATGTAGCGCTTAATACATTTAAATTAATGGAAAAATAAAAAATTAACGAAAAATTATACTTAATCACACAAATCTTATAAACTAAATGTTGTTGGTGATTTGTATGAGTATACTGTACGTGCCTGCACACACATGGAAAGTAGCGAGCTCTATCTTCTAATCGAGTGTTTTCTATAGAAAATCTCGTGCTTGTACTCTTGTTAACTTTACTATTACAGAGATCGCCAAAACTTTATTTTTTTTATTGGTCCTGTTGTGACTTGGCAAGACAGCCAAGCCACTATGAGGTAGCCGAAAGGCACGCGTTTAAGCTCACGCAAGCTTGCGTGAGGTCTGGAACAGTTAAAGGAGTTGAGTCTAGTAAAAAAAGTACGTAGCTTCTGGAATACTTAAATTTAATCCATAATTGGTGAACATCGGTCTGATGGTACATGCATCACAAGATAAATAGCAATTGATAATGGCGCCTTGCTAGGTCGTAGCAAATGACGTAGCTGAAGGCAATGCTAACTATCGTCTCGGCAAATGAGAGCGTAATTTGTCAGTGAATCATCGCTAGCAAAGTCGGCTGTAAAACTGGGGCGAGTGCTAGGAAGTCTCTCTAAACCTGCCGTGTGGCGGCGCTCGGTCTGCAATCACTGACAGTGGCGACACGCGCGTACGATGTATACTAACGGACCGCGGCCGATTTAAACGCTACCACCTAGCAAGTGTGGTGTCTGGCGGTGACACCACAGGTCCTGTGCGCAACAAATAACTTACTTGGTCTTTCTGCTGCCACTGCTTAATCTGCTGCATTCCATTCTTTAACAAAAACATAAAAAAACCTATTATTCATGCTGAGTGCAATGCATGTTCTGTACGGCGACTCCTGCTGTTGCTGCGGCTGCGGCTGCTGCTGCTTACTACAACTGCATATAATTCAAGAGAAAGGGTTTGGTCAAATCTAAACTCGATAAATGATAACCCAAACAGAAAACTATATTCTGAAAGCGATTCTTTCTCATTCAATTAACAAAACGCTAGAAGCTCTTTGAACAATCGCTTCGTTTGTAAATCTGACTCCAGTGGCATTAAAGCAATATTACAAATTAATCAAACTCTTAAAACAGACTGAAATACTTCTCAATTGAATACATAGTGAAACAATTCCCTGACAATTACAGAGGAAATCAATGACAAAAATCAATACTTAATCTAACAATGGTTTCCCGTTAAGAATTCAACTCCTATCATTATCAAAATTACCGTCTGCTGCTACGCACATACACAAACCCTTTTCTTTAAATTAATAATCGCGCTGCAAATTATAAAAAATATCAACTTACTATCAAATCCTGTGTTGCTGCCAGCGAACACAACAGTGCGGCAGCTCGGCGACGACCCCTCGGCCAACACACGTGCGCAGCACAGCAGGCGGGCTCCTACACTGGCTTTAAAACTGCCACTAGTTAATCCGTGCGCTGCGAGGCGCGACAATATCTTCGATTCCAGAGCTTGTGTACGCGCGCTGTAGCAAACCTTTATATCCCAAGAGAGTATTGCCAACTCTCATAACCCCCAACTTCATTTTTGAAAATTTTGCGGGGTGATTCTTGCCTAACATATTGGCAAGAACGAACAGTAAATTTTTTTTTTACAAAACGACGAAAAAATTAGGCAAAGAGAAAAAATGTTACAATTTATATCCAATGACTAAAAGTATTTCTTGCCTAGCATCTAAGTAAATTTTTTTTTTTTACAAAAGGACGAAAATTTTCTTGCATGGCATATAGGTACCAGAAAAATGTTAAAATATTATACAAAATGGCAGAAATATTGCTTGGCTAATTGATTGGAAAGGAGAAAACATGGCACCTTTTACAAAAATAATATGAAAATGTTGATAGCCTAGTATGTATCTAATAAGAAAACATCAAAGGAAATATAACAAGTTTCTTACATAAGTAGATAAAAAAGATCATATAAGTTTCAACAGATGTTCATCACTAACTATTTAAGCATGGAATAGTCTTCAATAAGCTAATATAACCTAATAACCAGTAAAAAAATAATATTTTATTTTCTGCATTTGGGCACTTACGTTTCCATGACATTAATCAGTAGTTGTCTCACTACATGATACTGTATGCTTTTATGCTCGCAGCTCCCTCTGGTCAAAAGAAACCAGGTCTACATGTTTTAAGTGAAGTAGACTCAGCGACTTCATGTCCACTGACAACCACACTAATATTCCAACATCAGTTAATTTACGGTGTAGGCTGACTCAGGGACTTCATATCCACTGACAACCACACCTGAAGTCAAATTCAGGTTTGACAACACAGTTTGACAACGTAGGCAGACTCAGGGACCTCGTGTCCACTGACAACCACACGTCACTGCGTTATTGCATAATTACCTCCTCAAACGTATGTAGTACAAGTCTAGGTCAAGTATTTCTGTACACCGAAAACGTCATATTTTGTAGAAAGTAGATTCTCTCTTTAAAATACAATATCTCTAACCTAATTACAGAAATGAAGCAAGGAATAATATTATATCATATAAACAGGCATGTGAGCTCTGAGCTCATTTAAATGTTTTCTTTAACCCTATTGCCATAGCAATTACAGATTTGTGGTATATATCTCAAGTCATGAATAATATGAGGCTCACCACACGGTGGCAAAGTCAACTTTCTTTAAATTTATCGCCACAACAATCACAGATTTGTGGCATGTATTTTTCAATTCAGTCATAATATGAGGCTCACCACACGGTGGCAAGTTAATTTTCTTACAATTAGTTTGGCCAATAACAGTGGCAAGGTTTTGATTGTGATCACGAATGATTACAAATGTGGCAACGCACACAAAAAAAAATATCATTTTAATTTCAAGGCATAATTCCGGTGGCGCGAACTCTAATTACCTACTATTTTTACATCACTAGAGATGCTGAAAAAGAATGTTACAATATTTGTTACAATAATTGTTAAGTACATTTTGGTTATGAAATATTTAAATAATCCTACAAATAGAGAAGTAATTCCATAGTGATGCTATTATGTATAATAAAAGTTACAGAATCATTTGGAAAAAGTCTAGCCAACGGCTCGCCAAATCAGTTCATGAATATGTACAAAATTTAGTGAATAATTACTTGACTTTGCGTCAGAATTTTTACACTGAAATTACTAAGTTATACCAAATTTATAATTATTAGTCTGTAATGACTGTCAATATTTCTGATGTCAAAGGTCAATGTCTGTGGTATAGCGTATCAATCGTTTTTATATGGAGTCCTCATTGTCTCTGTTTGGAGGCCTCCCTAGTCTCTCACGACCCTTAACGGTAGGCGTGCTACGCTCCGATCTGAAAATATCATCTACTACCCAAAATTACGTCACGATAAGAGCTTTCGTTTCTGCAATGGAGCAAACTTCCGCTGCGATCTTGTTTCCTGTAAGAAATGCGATAAAGTCAACCTTAACAACAATAACGAGAGAAACAACACAATCATTCTGACAATTCCACAATTTCGCAGAGGAAAAAAAAAAATTCCTGGCACTCATTCGTCACATAATTCAACACATTGCTGTGTACTTCTATCAGAACCCCTTTCGTGACTCATAGCCATGTCTTAACTTTACTGTGACTTAGATTTTAGGTAAGTGTGTACTCTACCTTAACATCACTGTGACTTAAATTTTACGCAAATGTCTACAAGCTATATTTTCCTTCATAGAATACTGTTGTGGGTTTCTACGTTTAGAAGTGTATCTTTCTTACCTTCTCTTGTTCTATAAATGTCTGCAAAGTGCTCCCTCATTGTGTCACACTAATCATGAGTGGTCCGTAAATCCTAATACGCCTTACCTGGCAAACAAATAAACACGAAAAATCCACACAAATTGTCACTCTTCAAACTACCTCATAAATCGGATCAAGTGTCAGTCAAAGGTTTCCTAATTACACTATTACCCATCAAATGTACCTTCTCAATTCAGAGCCACTTATACACTATATTTTACCGGAAGATAATTTCAACAGTTTCTGTTATTTCATGTTATTTCTCCCTAAAAACGTACATAGTGATTTTTTACATTTTCCTTCCAATAAGTCACGAAAATTTCATTCTTTCAGTGAACAATCGCAAGATGTCAACAGCTAGTATAATCCTCCTGTCAGAAATGTCCTTTGCAAAGTTCTCATTCTCTCAAACAATAGAAATCATTCATAATCATACATTCTTGGTCTTTCAAACAGGATAGATTGATAGTAAAAGATTAGTAGATAAACAAGTTAGTCAAAGATTATGAAACAGTAGCGAAAACTAAGATTGGAAGAATATACTGTAACGGCTGGGGCACCAATGCTTGCCAAACATATATTTCCTAAAGATCAGTAAACCCCCTACGGCCTTATTCCTTGAAAATTTTAATGTGTGATAAGTGATGAAGATCTCGCGATTTGTGTGTTCGTATTGTCGCAAGTTCCAATGTGTCGTATACGGAAGGCTCCTTCATGCACCAAGAAAAGCTTCCTACTCAAATATTTTCCCTTATGAGCTTTTTGACCTACCTTTAAATTCTTGACGTTGACTCGTGGATTATGCAGCTTCTTTTTTCTGTCAGCAGCTTTCTTGATGTTCTGTAATGCTATACTTACCACTTCGTGGTGTTTTTGCAATAGTTCATCTAGAGTCTGTGGTCTATCGGTTTCAGGTTGGATTACTGTGTTAATTTGTCTGGAATCAAGAACCAGTCTAATGGAATTATCCCTTTTTTTAACCACCTGTAATGGGCTGTTATATGAACTCATAGCAGGTTCGGTGATTTCCTGCTCTAACATGGATTGTATTTCCTGTTTGACATTGTCTTTGTATGTCAATGGGCTGACGTATGGTGCTACAAAAAATTTATTATGTTTCTTTACCTTGATTTCATAAAGAAAGTTACGTATGTTCCTGTCTTTCCAGAAATAAATTCACAATTTGTTCGTAATTTTTCAAATAACCCATCAGTGCCTGCATTAGGATCTACTTCGTCTGTACTAATGGGTTGTTCTGTTTCACAGAAAAACGTAGTGATGTTATCTGTGCAACTATTAGACAAATTCATTGACTGTTGTGCCCGAAGTGGAAAGAGAGAATGCAGATAAGTCACTTCCTCATCCCCCTTTGTTAACCATCCTTGAAATTTAAGCCTAACTAGCATTTGATTTACTCGTAACATGACTTGAGCACTACAAAAGTTTAACATTGCTTTATATTCACGTAGGAATTCCACACCCATAATCATTTCTGTTGATAGAAGAGGGACTACTAAGAAAGTTGCAGAAAATTCGTGTCCTTGATACCTGAAAACTAAAGAAGTCTGATTGCGTACGTGCACACTCTTTCCTTGAATGACTCCCTTTAATTTGGTCTTTAATAATGGCAAGGTTGGACAAACAGATGCCTGTTCACACTTCTTAAACATTGTCTCGCTAATTACATTCACGGGGCTGCCAGAATCAAGTACAGCTGAAAGTAGAATATTTGCTACCGAAATTTTTATAACTGGATGAGCATGCATAATTTCGCTGTTATCATTTTCTTGTAATAATGTGTCTCTAATGTCCTCCAGTCCAACAAAGTTAACATAATCTGTGTGTGGGCTTTCTACCGCTACAAACGGACCGTTTGTAGTCCTTGTTGCTAGTCATTGTTGTGCCGGCTCGTATTGCCGCGTATTATTGCTTGGGTTGGGTGGTCTGATTTATACATAGTCCCCACGCTCTAAATTGGAATTTCTGTGATCCTGCCAATTTTTATTTGTCCCCTCGTCATAACTGTTTTGGTTCTCACAATTGTTATGACCATAAATATCACGTGGGCTCGATGCTCTGTATTCTGCATGAGCACCGGGTACCGAATTGTAATTTGCGTGTCCGCGCCAATTTAGATTGGCCCTACCGCGACCATTCCTTCTAAAATAATTTTCATTTGCATATCGCCTTTGCTTTCGCGGTCCGCGATCTCTATTACTGTACTGAGAGTTGTTGATGTGTGATGTACATCTACATCTGCATGACTACTCTGCAATTCACATTTAAGTACTTGGCAGAGGGTTCATCGAACCACAATCATACTATCTCTCTACCATTCCACTCCCGAACAGCGCGCGGGGAAAGCGAACACCTAAACCTTTCTGTTCGAGCTCTGATTTCTCTTATTTTATTTTGATGATCATTCCTACCTATGTAGGTTGGGCTCACCACCTAAACCTTCCTGTTCGAGCTCTGATTTCTCTTATTTTATTTTGATGATCATTCCTACCTATGTAGGTTGGGCTCAACAACTAAACCTTTCTGTTCGAGCTCTGATTTCTCTTATTTTCTTTTGATGATCATTCCTACCTGTGTAGGTTGGGCTCAACAAAATATTTTTGCATTCGGAAGAGAAAGTTGGCGACTGAAATTTCGTAAATAGATCTCGCCGCGACGAAAAACGTCTTTGCTTTAATGACTTCCATCCCGACTCGCGTATCATATCTGCCACACTCTCTCCCCTATTACGTGATAATACAAAACTAGCTGCCCTTTTTTGCACCCTTTGGATGTCCTCCGTCAGTCCCACCTGGTAAGGATCCCACACCGCGCAGCAATATTCTAACAGAGGACGAACATGACCATAAAAATCATTTCTCTGGCGTCTATGATCTGAGTTCTACGGTTGATGCCGCATATCGCGCCTATCTTCTTCCGCCCTGTACGCGTGAGGTTCGTCCGAGTTCCATACGCGTTTACGGTCACGCCGCGGATTATTATTTTCCCAATATTGATTACTTTATCTCTTTGTGTGTTTTCATAGTTGTCAAATTCTAATTCTTGCAAAAGAGCTTGGAATGCCTCCAAGTCATCTTTGCTCGTACCTACCAAAATTATGTGGCGTAATCTGATCGGCAGTTTGGTCAAACAGATACGAATTAATTCCGACTGACTGTACGGATTCGATAAATATCTGTTCATGCGCATCACGTTTTCAAAATATTGCACTGGAGTTGAAAATTTCGATTGCTCATAACTTTGCAACTTTTATACGATCTTGTGTAGTCTCTGACCAGTAAGCAGTTAAGAATGCGTGACAAAAATCACCATATGTGTGATATTCACGTACTATTGAGCGCATTCTTGTTGCACACTCTCCTTCAAGACAACTGCAAATGAATTCCAGTTTGTGGCCAATTGGCCACGTTGGTGGTAAAGAATAGTCAAATTGTTGTAACCACTCTCGAGGGTGGATTTCGTGACTAGCATTCCGAAAAATTTTAAATTTCTTAACTGTGAGAAAATTCTCACAGTCAAACTCGTCATTTTTCTTAGCGGATGAGTTTTCTTTTACAGCATGACTCACGTTTCCTTCATTACGTCCCGCAAACGTGTCATATCCACGATAAAAGTGGTCGACATTTCCATAATTAACGCACTCGTTGCCATTACCAATTTGGTAATTATCGGATCTACCAGTGTCAATGTTGGGTTCGATCTTTTCTTCGATGCTGGCAAGCTGTTCCCGTATATTTTTTACGTCACGTTTGTTTTGCTGATTAATTGTCATCTGCCCTTGTTTGAAACGTCGCAGAGACTGAAATTCTTCGGTATCCGCGATCGGTACCGGCTGAGTGTCGTCTGACATCGTATGTAATCCGCTACTCAGTTCCGTCACTTTCATGGATAATTCATTGCCTGTTTAGCTACTGTCGTTAATTGAGTTTCTATCTTTGAAACTTCATTGGTGGTTTGTAATTGGAATGACTCAACATTTTTCGGTAATTCCTCTACTTGCAGTTCTTGTTGTGACGTCTGTCGTTTCACTTCAGCAATATCAACGTTTTGTACGTGATCAAGTCGGGATACAGGATTATTAATATTTGATTTGAATTCTTCACGTAGCTGACTTTTCAAGTGATTGGGCATTTCTTCAAATTTACTATTTAAATTTTCATTGACCTCACCCTGAAACAATGTGAGATTCTCGTTAATTTCGTTCTGAAGCGATTTGCAATTATTTGCATTATTGTCATTAAATTCAGTTAGTTTACTCTTAAATTCAGTGAGCTTACCCTCCTGTCTGTTATTAAATTTAGTGAGTTTACTCTCCCATCTGTCATTAAATTCAGTGAGTTTACTCTTAAATTCACTGAGTTTACTCCCCTGTCTGTCATTAAATTCAGTGAGTTTACTCAGTAATAATTTAAAACATCGTTACTGGGGGCAGGGAGTACAACGTTACTCTTCTCTATTAAAGCAGAAGCAGTACCAGCATTTCCACTAACATAAGGAAAGGCAAAATTACTGCGCTCTATCGGAGTGGCAACCAGACCTGAATTTCCACCGAAAGTGGTGAAAACAAAATTATTCTGCACTTTTGAGGCGGAAGCAACGCTGGAATTTCTCATAATGCGTTCTGTCACTGTATTGTCATGTCCTAAGTTGCGTGTAGCACACAGTTGTTCATCACGTGTTGTTGGCAAATAATCGCCTACATTCCGATTCTCCGCAGTATTGTTCGAAAATTCCCAGATCTCAATATTCCCAAAAGAATTTTCTACTCTCTGTTCCAAATTTTTGGAAACTGCGTTTGAAAACGCGCCTGCATTCATGTTTGTAACCATATCTACATTCACATTTGCAGTAGCATCTGCATTATTTTCCATTTTCTTTAGTGCTCGCGTCCTCATTGTCGCAATACGAACGAAAACATGTCACTAAAATACACCGGTATCCTAAAAATTCCACTGTTCAATTAACTATTACACGATGCACCGACAAATGCAAAGACGAAACTGCTGAAATAAAATTTTGTGGTAATACAAAGTGGTGCACAAGCAATCAAAATGCTGTGCCTCCACTGATGATTACTGTTGTGTAAACTTGCAGTTGGTAGTAGAAAGATGAAGCATATCTAACTATGACTCATCCAAAAAAAATGTATCCTGGCAGGGTCGCCAGGTGAAAGTTGCGAGCTCTATCTTCTTATCTTGTGTTTTCTACTGAGAATCTCGTGCTTGTACTCTTGTTAACTTTACTATTACAGAGATCGCCAAAACTTTATTTTTTTTATTGGTCCTGTGCGCAACAAATAACTTACTTGATCTTTCTGTTGCCACTGCTTGATCTGCTGCATTCCATTATTTAACGAAAACATAAAAAACCTATTATTCATGCTGAGTGCAATGCATGTTATGTATGGCGGCTCCTGCTGTTGCTGCGGCTGCTGCTGCTTACTACAGCTACATATAATTCACGAGAAAGGGTTTGGTCAAATCTAAACTCGATAAATGATAACCCAAACAGAAAACTATGTTCTGAAAGCGATTCTTTCTCATTGAATTAACAAAACGCTAGAAGCTCTTTGAACAATCGCTTCATTTGTAAATGTGCCTCCAGTGGCATTAAAGCAATATTGCAAATTAATCGAAGTCTTGAGACAGACTGAAATACTTCTCAGTTGAATACAAAGTGAAACAATTCCCTGACAATTACAAAAGAAATCAATGACAAAAATCAATACTTAGTCTAACAATGGTTTCCCCTTAAGAATTCAACTCCTGTCATTATCAAAATTACCGTCTGCTGCTACGCACATACACAAACCCTTTTCTTTAAGTTAATAAGCGCGCTGCAAATTATAAAAAATATCGACTCACTACCAAATCCTGTGTTGCTGCTGGCGGACACAACAGTGCGGCAGCTCGGCGACGACCCCCTCGGCCAACACATGTGCGCACCACAGCAGGCGGGCTCCTACACTGGCTTCAAAACTGCCACTAGTTAATCCGTGCGCTGCGAGGCGCGACAACAATATCTTCGATTCCAGAGCTGGTGTATGAGCGCTGTAGCCAACCTTTACATTCTAAAGGTGCGTTTACACTGCGATTTGTATCGGCACATGTATGAGATACATGTATATACGACTTTGCGACATGTATCGCGACTTGTATGAGTTGACAAGTATCAACCTCATACATGTATGAGCGTGCGTTTACACTGGTTGATATGTATCACTGTGCGATAGCTTCCGACGACGATTTGGAAGTTTTCACATTTTTATGTGCTGATACACTTGCTCTTTTGGAAAATGATAGGAAGAAAAGGCGGAGGAAGCGTAGATGGTGGCACAGAGAGTTTCTCGCGAATTAACGCCATATTTTAGAAATTATGTTAGGATGAGTATGGAGGATTTCCGCGGTTTGTTATCACTTGTGGCTCTTCTTGTGTCCAAAACCAACACAAACTTTCGGGAAGCGATTCCACCAGAGGATCAGTTGGCAGTAACAGTCCGTTTTTTAGCCACTGGGGATTCCTCGTAAAACGAAGATTTCATGACAAAACATTTGCATTGTCGCGCGATTGCTAATGCCGACGTCTCACACACGATTGTCGGCATCCGTTGTCAACATTATCACGCGAGGCCGCCGGAATAACAGCAAAACATTGATATACGTGCCAGATGCATGAAAAAATTATTTAATGTATGACATACTCTGATATATATAAAACTTTTACCTTCACTTCTTGGGATAAAACTTGCACAATGGCCTCGCAAACACGAAGAATAATGTTGCATATGGCACTTTTTGATATTTTATGCAGATACATTAACGTCGAAACGACAGTAGGCACCTTCAAAACTCAAACAGCCGCCAAAGAGCCTGGTACTACGCATACGCTAATCGTCGAAATAAGCGGCAGTCGACAAGACGACAGGAAATGATAGTACTGCGCATGCGCGAGTTCTTCGAATGTCGCTCATACATGTCGCGTATATGGCCAAAAAGCGATATACAAAATGTATACGCGACATGTATGAGCTCGAGGGTCCGCATACAAGTTCCGTGAATTTTTGTATGAGGTGATGTATCGCGACATGTCAAATTGACATGTCGCTCATACATGTCGCGATATATGTATCCCAGTGTAAACGTACCTTAAGAGGGTATTGCCAACTCTCAACATACGCCCTTGCTGTTAGTTTAACAATATTCGTTAATAAAGCAAGCTGTTTGCAATCAAAAAACCAGTAGTTTAACAATATTGGTTAATAAAGTAAGCTGATTCTAATCAAATAATCAATTAAAATGTCTGTCATAGGTTTTAATAGGAAATACGAGGCTTGTCTAAAAAGTATCCGACCTCTGATTTTCCCGCCCAAAATAGAGGCGATAGCGTAGCGCCAATGTACACAATAAAGGAAGAGACCTTTACGCGCATGCGTGAATTTTGTCCCCGCCTTCCAGCGCGTCAGCCGCTGCCTGTCGGTCGCTGAGTGAGGTGCTACTCAACGTGTTCGTCGGATTCCCGATTCCCTCAAGATGACTGAATGAGTTGATTCGTCAAAAGCTTGGTGATTCTCAAAGCGAAACAATTCGTAAGATTCAGCAGGTGTTTGGAGAAGTTGCGATGGTTGTAACATAAATTAAGGAGTTGTTCGACCGATTTAAAAACGGCCGCACATCAGTGGAGAGTGACCAGCGTTCTGGCAGGCCCCAAACTGCTCGGAGTGCAGCTGTTGTTGAGAGGGTGAAAAATTTGGTGATGGCAGATCGTCGTTTGACCGTGTGGGAGATTGCCCAAGAGGTTGAAGTGAGTAAAGATTCTGCACATGCAATTTTTCGTGATGATTTGAACATGCACCGACTGGCTGCAAAATTCGTGCCCAAGCTGTTGTCGCCGGAACAAATCGACCTCCATTTTGACGTTGCACAGGACCTGCTGGACACCACCAACACTGATCCTGGGTTTCTGAATACCGTGATAGCTGTAGATGAGTCATGGGGGGTGCGGGTACGATCCAGGAACAGAACGACAGTCGTCGCAATGGAAGCATCCCGAGTGTCCAAGGCCTAAGAAAGTGCGGCAGGTGCGAAGCAAAATCAAGGTGATGCTGACTGTCTTTTGTGATGTCTGTGAAATTGTTCATCACGAATACGCACCGGAAGGACAAACAGGGTCAAAGGAGTACTATGAAGATGTTCTCCAGCTACTCCGTGACGCAGTTTGGCCCAAACATCCCACTTGATCCAAAATTTCTTGGCTAAACATGGAACTACAGCCGTTCGCCAACCTCTTTCCTCTCTAGATATGGCTCCTTGCGACTTCTGGTTATTACCAAAATTGAAGACGCCACTAAAAGGATCCCGTTTTGAGAGTAGAGAAGAGATTCCAAGAGAATACATACAGAGGTGATTCCGGCAGTGGAAGGATCGGTGGGCTAAGTGTTCGCAAGCACAAGGGGCTTACTTTGAAGGGGATTAGGGTCCCAACCCCGTCAGGTATTCGAAATATTTTTTCTAGCCAGATGTCGGATACTTTTTAGACTGGCCTCGTATAACGAGCTCAGTTAACGCGTATCGATAGGCACAATTATTTGATAGGTCGATCTCTTTCCTGCAATGAAATTTACAAAAGCTGTTAATTGTTTGCTAAATTTCTCTGAAAGAACGTTCTCAGCACTGTCAATTCTTTCAGACATTATGTCCATAGAAGATCTACATATCCCCAGATTCATCCTCTTCTCATATACATCTACATCTACATGGATACTCTGCAAAACACATTTAAGTGCCTGGCAGAGGGTTCATCGAATCACCTTCACAATTATCTATTATTCCAATCTCGTATACCGCGCGGAAAGAATGAACACCTATATCTTTCCGTTCGAGCTCTTATTTCCCTTATTTTATCGTGGTGATCGTTCCTCACGATGTAGGTCGGCGTCAACAAAATATTTTCGCATTCGGAGGAGAAACTTGGTGATTGGAATTTCGTGAGAAGATTCCGTCGAAACGAAAAACGACTTTCTTTTAACGATTTCCTGCCCAAATCCTGTATCACTTCTGTGACACTCTCTCCCATATTTCGCGACAGTACAAAACGTGCTGCCTTTCTTTGAACTTTTTCGATGTGCTCTGTCAGCCCTATCTGGTATGGATTCCACACCGCGCAGCAGTATTCTAAAAGAGGACGGACAAGAGTAGTGTAGGCAGTCTCTTTAGTAGGTCTGTTACATTTTCTAAGTGTCCTGCCGATAAAACGCACTCTTTGGTTAGCCTCCCCCACAACATTTCCTATGTGTTCCTTTCAATTTAAGTTGTGCATAATTGTAATACCTATGTATTTAGTTGAATTTACGGCTTTTAGATTAGGCATATTTATCGTGTAACCGAAGTTTAACGAGTTCCCTTTAGCACTCATGTGGACGACCTCACACTTTTCGTTATTTAGGGTCAACTGCCACTTTTCGCAACATTCAGACACTTCTTCTAAATCGTTTGTTTTGATCTTTTGATGACTTTATAAGTCGATAAACGACAGCGTCATCTGCAAACAACCAAAGACGGCTGCTCAGATTGTCTCCAAAATCATTAATATAGATAAGGAACAGCAAAGAGCCCATAACACTACCTTGTGGAACGCCATAAATCACTTCTGTTTTACTCGGTGACTTTCAGTCTGTTACTACGAACTGTGACCTCTCTGACAGGAAATCACAAATCCAGTCACATAACCGAGACGATATTCCATAAGCACGAAATTTCAATACGAGCCGCTTGTGTGGTACAGTGTCAAAAGCCTCCCGGAAATCCAAAATACGGAATCGATCTGAAATCCCTTGTCAGTAGCACTCAACACTCCATGTGAATAAAGAGCTAGTGGTGTTTCACAGGACCGATGTTTCCTAAACCCATGTTGACTGTGTGTTCTAACACAATATATGTTACAAAATCCTGCTGCATATCGACGTTAACGATATGGGCCTGTAATTTAGTGGATTACTCATACTACCTTTCTTGAATATTGGTGTGACCTGTGCAACTTTCCAGTCTTTGGGTACGGATCTTTCGTCGAGCGAAAGGTTGTATTGATTGTTAAGTATGGAGAAAATGCATCAGCATACTCCGAAAGGAACCTAATTGGTATACAGTCTGGACCAAAAGACTTGCTTTTATTGATTCTAGTTGCTTCACTACTCCGAGGATATTTACTTCTACGTTACTCATGTTGGCAGCTGTTCTCGATTCACTTCGTCTTCTTTTGTGAAGGCATTTCGGAAGACTGTGTTTAGTAACTCTGCTTTGGCAGCGCTATCTTCGATAGCATCTCGATTGCTATCGCGCAGAGAAGGCATTGATTGTTTCTTGCCTCTGACATATTTCTCCTCTTTAAAACGGTTTCTCTTTATTTATTACTGTAACAATGGCTTGCACCTCACATGCGCAGATGGTTACAAATCCATTCGTTTCTTTATAACTACGGCTGGATGGACATGACGTCGCAGCCTGGTAGTGCACAGATTTGAGTTTCGCGTGGTCCTAACCCTAGCCGGCCCACGGCCACCCTGCAATCCAGCCAGCTGTCGGTGCCGCACTAGCCTCCAAGCCACAACGCTTGTAACTCGGTCGCTGCGATCGATCAAAGCAATCATTCAGCTCAGTTTACAGCACTTCGCGTCACACTACACATCCCATCTGCAAATTTTATAACACGATAGAAATGGTCGCCCAAAATTAAAATAGAGTACGTGATTGTGTAATCAAATGGTGATGGAATCTCGTTACATTCCACTGAAACAACTTCAGTGTGTCAGTTAACTGATTAATTCAACATGTGAGATTGTCAGCCAAAATAATGAAGTTTAATTTACTGTCTAAATCAAAGTCAATAAAACAGTGCTCATATATTCGAGACGTTTCTTTATTTCCATGCTAAAATCAACATCAAATTTACAAAAACATCATCCTTTGACAGAAAATGTAGTTACTACGAGAATATGGTAATAACATGGTGAAATAAAAAGTATGCATGGATCCAGAAACGCACTCAGTTAGGGTGACACGAGCAACTAATTAAAACCGCGCAGTATTGTAAACAAACTACCGTGTACCAGCAGTCAAATTCGGTTACCGACTTGGCTGCGGCAAGTCAGAGCACAGCACCCACATACGTGTAACGGTGGTTTACGAATTTACGCATTTCACGAACTTGTTTATTTACTACATTGGAAATCAGGACCTACGATAAATGGGAAATTGCACTGAATGAATGGGAGCATACGTAACTATTGTTTTATCAAGCAGTAGAAAAAGTTTAAGGCAGGGTGTGATACTGTTTGATGACAATGTTGTCTTATGTTCGAATAACCACAGTATTACGACTGCAACAGCATTTTATTATAAATAGAAAACAGCTTACATGGGAAACACTGATATCTTTGCGTGAAACTTGTGAACATCTCTAGGGTGAAAACCAAGAATCCATATTTGAACCCAGAAAAATCTTATCACCTCACGTTTCTTCAGAAATTACAATTTACAAATTTTCATCATGTGCATTTATCTGGAAACCTTTGTTTTACAATACTTGCATATTTGTGTTTATTTTTAAGTCAGTTTTTGTGTGTTCTTTTGCCTTACGCTTGACAACATTGTACGATCCTGAAGTAGTGAGTTCCAGTGATTAATTCAATACGTCGCATCGCCGGTGCAAAAGCAGTCCCGACATTTTATGATACGTGCGCAGTCAGCTTACTCCTACGAACAAGTGACAGAACACAACTACGTTTTTGAAGAAAGCATACTGCCGTTATTTGTACACATTGCACGCGCAGGAAGTCTCTTAGTTCCTGCTCTAATAAAACGTAGAGTGAAGATCACAGGTCACTCAATATTATTCACTTCCTTTTTGCAATTGCACAAGTGAAAACTATCTTTGTTTATCCACTAATAAAATGTAGCGCACAGATCACTCAATACTATTCACTGCCTTTCTGCAGTTCACCTCTATACCGTGCACATATTAAATTAAATGATTCATCCTCGTCTTTACGCACGGAAACTATCACAACAGCCACGCCACACGTCAGCAATCAGCGCTCTCCACAAGAGCTCCGTACAAGTCGACTGTTCTGTTTTGACAGGCGGAAGCAGGCTCTCTCATGGCAAAAACATATTCAGATACACTGAAACATATACTAGAGTTTAACACCATTGCTAGCTGAAGGTTACATTAGCTGGGGCTTGAAAATTTCCGCGGTTATGAAGAAACTCGATCCCGCAGCGAATCCGCTTCCAGTCATCCATTTTAGCAATGCACCACCAACCCCCATATTTAGTTCACTGACATGAAAAGAGACTCTCTGTAGAATCAGTAAGATAAGGGATATATGGAGAAAACTGCCCAGAAGTCGGGCTAGGATGATGGGGCATGTCATGAGACATAAGTGAGTGACTGCATGGTGCTAAGGGAAGCAGTAGCGGGCAAAAGCTGGGAGGAGTGACAGAGAGGCATAAGAGATTGCAGTATGTTTCACAAATATTTAAGGTTGGTTGGTGTATGTCCTACTCTGACATTCAGAGATTGGCAACTGCTGTTATGAGATAAAAACAGGATAGGAAGTCCTCACGGATCACAAAAAATGGTTCAAATGGCTCTGAGCACTATGGGACTTAACAGCTTCGGTCATCAGTCCCGTAGAACTTAGAACTAGTTAAACCTAACTAACCTAAGGACATCACACACATCCATGCCCGAGGCAGGATTCGAACCTGCGACCGTAGCAGTCGCACGGTTCCGGACTGCGCGCCTAGAACCGCGAGACCACCGCGGCCGGCTCACGGATCACATTATTTCATTTAGAAGGCTGATGTCTCGTTCCCAGGGTCCGTTTAATGCCCCAGAGATACCACCGGCCAGTTGGGCCGCCGTCTTGAGAATGGGATCAGTGACGGAATTTGTACACATGTCATATAATTTGGGGCGAAAATTGTAACTGGTGAAAGTAGACAAGTTTGGGGAGGGACACTGTTATATCCTAGCCAGTAATGCCACCCGAGCCCGCTGCCAAAAGGTTGGCAGCATCAAAGCCCGGACGCCGTCCGCATAAGCAGCGCCAGCGAGACAGGAAATCACCGCAAGTCTGCGCGCGCCACCGCTGGCTTCTGGTTTCTTAAGCGCTGGAGTCGCGAGCGCTAGGACAGTTCTGTATTCGCCGCTCAGTTGTATACTCGCCACCGAATTGTGTACTTGCTAGTCAGTTGTGTGTTCATCGCAGCAGAGTTGTTGTTTGTCGTCAGCCGACGTTGACCTTGCCGCTCCGACTCGAACTAGACAGATTTCTGTAGACACGGAGTTCACTACTGTGTTTCTGTATCTTCGTTAATAAAGATAAGTACCGACTTTTACTTAATCAGAGTGTTTGGGTTTTCATCTTTCTGTTCACTGTTCCAGCGGACAGGTCGGCCCGCTATTAAAAGTGTGGCGGTGACTTCGTAAGCCGTTTCTACAGCGAATTGTTTGTCGCTACGAACGCCGCCACAAAACTGGCGGCGAGGGCTTCCGAACTCGTGTGCAGGGCTGGTTCAACTTGTTTCTGGTTATACTAATTATAGCGATAAAATTTTGGGGGCTGGTTTAATTTGTGTTCACTATGTCTGCCGAATTACAACAGTTGATCTTGTTACAGAGTCAGCAAATACAAAGTTTGGTGGAAGCAATCGCCAAACAAGCGGCTAATCCTCCAACACAAAAGGAACAAGCACAGGCAGCACCACCTTTCCGTGCTTTTGATGCATGAAGAGAAGAATGGCGAGAATATTTCGCGCAGTTGCAGGCGCACATGACAGTCTACAAAATCACGGGTACTGAGCGGCAGCTTTATTTAATTTCCACTGCAGGCGTGGAAGTCTATCGACTACTTTGTAAGTTGTTCCTGGAATCCAAGCCAGAAGCTTTAGACTATGACGTTGTTGTTAACAAGCTTGCTGAGTATTTCGAGTCGCGAGTTCATGTGCCAGCAGCCAGATTCAAGTTCTTCAGATTAAAGAAACTGCCACATCAATCTCATAAACAGTGGTTAACAGATTTACGGGGCCTCACCCGTCAGTGCCGATTTAATTGTGTGTGTGGAGCTTCCTACAGTGATGTCATGTTGCGAGACGCTATTACTCAAAACATTGCAGATTCTCGTATTCGTGCTGCTATCTTAAAGTTGCCTGACCCGTCATTAGAGACTGTGATGAACATCATAGAAGCCCAAGATACTTTTGACTACGCTGAGTGTGAGTTAGATCAGCCATGTATTTCTCAAATTGCCTGTGCTAAGCAAGTTATGTCACGCCCGCGGCCCCACCGGCAGAGTCAGACTGTAAACACTAGCCGGCCGCGTCATGTTAAACACATTCGTCAGCCGCGTGTGCAAAATGATAGAGTTAAGTCTTGCCCTAAGTGTGTTCTTGCTCATCCTCGTGAACGTTGCCCGTTGAGAAACGCGGTTTGTCACTTTTGTCAAAGGAAAGGACACATCCAGACTGTTTGTTTGCGTAAACGCAAGAGCAATTCTAGTGCTGCCCAGCCCATGGATATTCATGTTCTTCAAAGCCAGCCCGCCCAGAAGGTCGCGTTTAAAGACTCTTCCACGGTTCGTGTGGGTAATAAACTTGTTCGCAATAAGCCACCCACCCAGCCCACTGCTATGCGACCCAGGCGTAATTCAAACGCTGTAAAAAGTAATGTACAGACTGCAAGTGAAGCGGGAGTTGTTGTTCCACCCGCCCAAGGCACGAGTTGTCGTAAGCAGCGAACACGCGCTAAACGCGCTGATTTTGTGTCTTCCGCCTCCACTGCACCGATCCAGAGACAGTGTAATAAACTATTTGTGAAGCTACGCATCCAGGATAAGACCTTCAATTTTCAATTAGACACTGGTGCGTCTGTGACTCTCATAAATAGTGCTACGTATGCGGCTATCGGCCGCCCTAAACTTTCAGCGGCAAAACATTCTTTGGCTACTTATAGTGGAGAACAAATTCCGGTGTTAGGTGTATGTAGCGTGCCAGCCACATTCCGTGGCAATACAAAAACAGTTTCATTCACAGTGCTCCGCGCTACAGACAGTGTAAACATTTTCGCATTAGACTGTTTTGACTTGTTTGGCCTGCTATCCAAGACAATGTGTTGCAAATTAATTCTGTTGTTGTTCCGCAAGACAGCATAACCGATTTGTGTAAACGATACAGTGACATGTTTAAAGACGAACTAGGTTGTGCTGCGAACTTTGCCGCTCATATTACGTTAAAAGATAATGCTCAGCCCCGATTTTTTCGTGCTCGTCCAGTGCCTCACGCCCTCCGGGCACCTGTAGCAGATGAACTTTTTCGTTGGCAAAACAACGGTGTTATTCAACCCGTTTCAGCGAGCCAGTGGGCTTCTCCCTTAGTTATTATACAGAAACCGTCTGGCAAGTTACGTTTGTGTGCTGATTTTAAGTCGACAGTTAATCCTCAGACTGTCATTGATTCTTTTCCTTTGCCTAGACCGGACGAGCTGATGGATAAGTTAGGGGAAGCTCGTTTCTTTTCCAAAATTGATCTCCGTGAAGCATATTTGCAATTGCCCCTCGACGAGCAATCACAACAGTATTTTGTCATAAACACGTCGTTGGGGTTGTTCCATTTTCTGCGTTTGCCTTTTGGTTGTGCGTCAGCTCCAGCTGTTTTTCAGCGTTTTTTGCCACAACTTCTGGCTAATGTGCCATCGTGTTGCAACTGTTTAGACGATATTGTTGTGTCCGGTCGGACGCCTGCTGAACATTTCCGTAATTTGGAGTGTTTGTTTACAGTGTTGTCTCAGGCAGGCCTACGTTGCAACATCGATAAATGTTCATTTTTCCTTACGGAGATGGAGTATCTGGGACATGTTATTAATGCTCAAGGCATTCATCCCTCCCAGTCACATTTAGCAGCTATTCGTGATTTGCCCGCCCCTCGCAATCTGCATGAATTGCAAGCAGTTCTTGGCAAATTGACATATTATATTAGGTTTATACCTAATGCATCACTGATTGCTGCACCGTTGCATCGTCTCCGCCGTAAGAATGTTCCGTTTGTGTGGTCAGCTGATTGCCAATCAGCCTTTCAGCAGCTTAAAGAGGCTTTATTGAATGATCGTTGTCTGGTCCATTACGACCCTAACAAGCCTCTGGTGTTAGCTTGTGATGCCTCTTCTTTCGGCCTCGGTGCTGTGTTGTCTCACCGAGTCGGTAACACCGAACGTCCTATTGCGTTCGCATCTAAATTGCTAAACAAAGCTCAGTGTAATTATAGCCAATTGGACAAGGAAGCGTTGGCTATTGTGTTCGGTGTCACAAAATTCCATCACTACCTCTATGGTAGACCATTCTATTTAGTAACAGATCACAAGCCCCTGACGTCACTGTTTCATCCGTCTAAACCAGTTCCTCAGCGGACAGCTCAGAGACTACAACGTTGGGCTCTTTTGTTATCACAATACCAGTATGAGATACTGTATCGCCCTACAGCTCAGCATGCAAACGCTGACGAGCTTTCTAGATTGCCGATTGCTGCGGATGATGTCTTCGATTCCTCTGACGACTCTTGCCATCAGATTGACGCCGATGAGCATCAATCCCTCCGGGATTTTCCGATTGATTATCGTCAGGTGGCACGTGAGACAGCTACGGATCCTCATCTGAGTTTACTGTTACGTTTTGTTCAACGTGGTTGGCCGTCCAAGGCAAAGGACATATCGGATCCTGTGGTTCGTCGCTATTATCCGCAACGTCATCTGTTGTCTGTTTCGCACGGAGTTTTGCTGTTACGCACCGAGAATGACCAGCTTCGTGTAGTGGTTCCCCAAGTGCTCCAATCCAAGGTCCTCGACTTGTTGCATCAAGGTCATTGGGGAGTGGTCCGCACCAAGCAGCTTGCCCGCCGTCATTGTACATGGATCGGCATTGATAAGCAGATTACGCAGATGTCTACAGATTGTTCGACGTGTGCCGAACACCAAGCTGCTCCGCCTCAACGCTATTTTGAGTGGGCACGCCCTGCCGGTCCCTGGCAGCGAGTACATATTGATTTCGCTGGTCCATATTGGCATTCTCGTTGGCTCATCGTGATAGATGCATTTAGTAATTTTCCGTTTGTTGTGCCCATGCAGTCTACAACGTCTGCACAAAATATACAGGCGTTGACTTCAATTTTTTGTATTGAGGGTCTTCCAGAAGTTTTAGTGTCTGACAATGGTCCACAATTTACCTCTGCTGAATTTGAAAGTTTTTGTTCTGCCAATGGCATTCGCCATGTTCTTACTCCGCCGTTCCACCCTCAATCGAATGGTGCAGCGGAACGTTTTGTCCGCACATTCAAGGATCATATGGACCGCCTTCGTGCTACGCACTCTCGTAAGCAGGTCCTCATCACGTTCCTGTCGTCGTACCGGACCACGCCACGCGACGGCCCTTCGCCGGCGGAGCTTCTCCACGGCCGTCGTCATCGCATCCTACTACGGTTGTTGCACCCCCCGGATCGACCCGCCGCTTCTGAGCATCGCACGCGTTTTCAGCGCAACGACGCCGTTTTTTTTCAGAGTTTATCACGGTCGCCGTCGTTGGGAACGTGGTACCGTGATAAGTGTCCAGGGTCGCGGTTTTTATACTGTTCAAGGTGCTACTGGGGTGCATAGGAGGCATCAGAACCAGTTGCGCCGCGCTGGCCGCCCGGATTCTGCCGCTCGTTCTTTGTCCACAGATTTGGTCCGCGGCGGGTTCCAGCCGCGCCTTCCGACTTCGCTGCCGCCCCCAGGGCAGCAGCAGCAGCCGTCGCCGCTACCACGCCGACAGCCCGTCCCGTTGATGCCTCCCGCGCAGCTTCATCCGGGAGCGCCCCAGGTGGTCGCTCCGGCGCCTGCGGTCCCTCTTCAGTCGCCACCGCCTTCGGAGCTGATGGACGTCGACCCCTCAGCCGGGCTGCCTTCCCAAGCGGTGGCTGTGCAGCCTGTCCTGCAGCCGCTTTCCTTGGGCACCCCCAAGGAGTCTGACACCGCAGCGCCTTGTCCGGCGCCCACTCAGCAGCCGTCGACGCAGCGTCAGGAGACGCTGCCTCTCTTCGTGGGTCCCGACGCCTCGTCGCGTCCAGTACCAGAAGCTGCGCCCGTGGTCACAGGCGTGCACCCTGACCTCGGTTTTCAGTCGGTGTTTCCCGAGGCCCCGCGCAGCCAATGCTGGGGTGCGGACCGGGGACTGCCACCGACAACAGTCTCCGCCCCGGTCTCTTCTGCTACGCCTGCGGCCAGACCCCTCCCCCGCCGTCGACGCTCGCCACGTCATTATTCAACGACGGTGCGGCGATTTAGGGGGGAGGAGTGTTATATCCTAGCCAGTAATGCCACCCGAGCCCGCTGCCAAAAGGTTGGCAGCATCAAAGTCCGGACGCCGTCCGCATAAGCAGCGCCAGCGAGACAGGAAATCGCCGCAAGTCTGCGCGCGCCACCGCTGGCTTCTGGTTTCTTAAGCGCTGGAGTCGCGAGCGCTAGGACAGTTCTGTATTCGCCGCTCAGTTGTATACTCGCCACCGAATTGTGTACTTGCTAGTCAGTTGTGTGTTCATCGCAGCAGAGTTGTTGTTTGTCGTCAGCCGACGTTGACCTTGCCGCTCCGACTCGAACTAGACAGATTTCTGTAGACACGGAGTTCACTACTGTGTTTCTGTATCTTCGTTAATAAAGATAAGTACCGACTTTTATTTAATCAGAGTGTTTGGGTTTTCATCTTTCTGTTCACTGTTCCAGCGGACAGGTCGGCCCGCTATTAAAAGTGTGGCGGTGACTTCGTAAGCCGTTTCTACAGCGAATTGTTTGTCGCTACGAACGCCGCCACAAAAGACACCAAATGACATTTCATTTGTGTGGAAAACTTTTTTCGACCTGTCCGTGAATGTCCAAAAATAATTTGAATCACTGTGCAAAATGTAAAAGCCGTTTCTTTCAAACGGGTTTTGCTGTTACAAACCCCCAGAGGAGAACCTTTTCTGTGTGGTTGTGTGCCAGTAGCGCCAGTTGAGAATGACCACCCTAAGAGCCAGGGAGCTCTCCCCATCCCACCACCTAAAAAGCCACAACTTGTTTACCGGCGTTTTGGTTGGTTTGGGGGAGGGGACTAAACAGAGGAGACCAAACAGCGAGGTCATCGGTCACATCAGATTAGGAAAGGATGCGGAAGGAAGTCGGCCGCACTCTTTCAAAGGAACCATCCCGGCATTTGCCTGAAGCGATTTAGGAAAATCACGGACACCTAAGTCGACGGGCTTGAACCGTCGTGCTCCCGAGTGCTAGTCCATTGTGCTAACTTTGGCCCCATTTCGCTCAGTTTACCGTTTGAGACTCACCACTTAGGCAATCAAACTAATGGACAAACGCTCTCCAGCGCCACTCTGATGCTGCTCGTCATCGGTACAGTTTGCTTCCTAGATCGCTCGAATGAATGAGTGCAGAAAGTTCCATCATCTTTGCTTAACACATAATGGCCCCCATTAGTTCAGTGTTCGTTGTGCGACAGAATCATATCGGTAAGAATCTGGTGATGTCATGAGAAGATGCTCGCAACCACCCCTATCGCCGGTGTTACAAGTGCACACAGTCTGCTCTGTGAGCTGATGGCACACCATGCGCCGATACTGCTTGCTTACGTGATAAAGCACACGACGCCTTCTACTTTCGGATCTCTTTTCTCTTATGGTCAATGTTGTGTACATAGTTCCACGTAGTCAGCGCTACTTTCCCACTAGAGCGCGCTCCGCTAAGCACAACAGCGCAGGCACAGCGCTCGTCCGTCTCTGCACTACGAGTTGGCGCTGCCACTGATACGGACCAAATTGTGCTTCCGCCGATCCACGCATTAATATGTAACGCAGCCATTGAGATTACTGATAACGTAGAATCTTTTCTCCTCGCAGATCACACTCGCGCAGTGATACATGAATGCGCGAGGAATTATAACGAGTGTACAGACCTCCTATTAGTCAGTCTGCATTAGTCTGTACCAGTCTGCATTAGTCTGTACCAGTCCGTACGAGTTCTACATCTGTCCGTACCAGTCTATATTCAAGTTTCAGTCTGTGTCTAATAAGATTACCATATTTCTGTACATAGCCATGAAGATAAACGTATAGACACTTTTGGCAAGTATCAGAGATACATGTGAGAATAAGATTAACATACCAACACCAAAGGAACTTCAGATTGTCAATTGTAAATAGCATCCAGAACCAACTTAAGTAATGTTTATGCTTGTTATTATTTTAATAAATGTGTGTGAAAATTAACCAAGTTCTGTTTAAAGTTGGTTACCATCAATCTGCTACTCTAAGCGTGCAAGTGGCATTTCTATCGTCTGACCTAACGGCAGAAGATAAAAACGCCACAATAAGACCACGAGACATATTGCTGACACTCGCCTACTTCGTTAGAGCGACAAGTCAAATAATCTGATGGTGTGTGTACTGAAGGTCTAACAGTACGCACACCACAGTCAACAATATTTCCCATCACTCTCTCAAGTTGTCTCCAACGTATATACTAATTACGACTCCCTAGTAGCTGATGAACATTTTATTCATCTTTGACAGTATCTCTTACGAATTCTTATTCCTGTCGAGAATTAGTGAAACGACTAAAAAACCAGAATTTTGGACTGGTGTCGTTCCGTTCTGATAAGATTTCGTTGTGAGGACACTGAAAAGTTTGTAACGATGAATAGGTTGTGCTGAGAAATGACCGTTAAGGAAATAATTCGATTTGTTGCGCCATTTCCGAATTACTTTGCATTGACGTTGTAAGTAGGCTGTTTAGGTTTTCTTATTGGTAACGCCACGTAGCGCTCTGTGTGAAAATCACTGGCTGTGCTGTGTGCAGTCTGTGGCTAGTTTGCATTGTTGTCTGCCATTGTAGTGTTGGGCAGCGGCAGCTGAATGTGAACAGCGCGTAGCGTTGTGCAGTTGGAGGTGAGCCGCCAGCAGTGGTGGATGTGAGGAGAGAGATGGCGGAGTTTTGTAATTTGTCATGAACTGCTATATATATTATGACTATTAAGGTAAATACATTGTTTGTTCTCTATTAAAATCTTTCATTTGCTAACTATGCTTATCAGTAGTTAGTGCCTTCCGTAGTTTGAATCTTTTATTTAGCTGGCAGTAGTGGCGCTCGCTGTACTGCAGTAGTTCGAGTAACGAAGATTATTGTGAGGTAAGTGATTTGTGAAACGTATAGGTTAATGTTAGTCAGGGCCATTCTTTTGTAGGGATTTTTGAAAGTCAGATTGCGTTGCGCTAAAATAAAAAATATTGTGAGTCAGTTTAAGCACAGTCTTGTATAATTGTTTAAAGGGGACGTTTCAACGTTAGCGAATCAGACCGTTGCGCACGCAAATTCAGCTGTTACACGAGGTACAATTAGTGTCAGCTGCTCGCATAGCGTAGATGGTAGTGCAGGAGACTGTCAGTCTCTGACTAGGGTTCGAGCCTTACTCTCTTCCAGTATTTTATCATTCTCTTCTGCGCCATTTGGAAACTAAACGGACACTTTCGGCGACGTCATCTCTGGTGGGACGCTTGAATTTGCTCACGCTACGGCCTGACTAACTTCAACCCTAATGAACTCTGAAACGGAACAACGTATTGCACAGCAAAACCTATCCTGAAACACCCTTACAACTTTTCCAGCTTCTTTCTGACAGCTGTGTACGTACATTGTGGCCATCCCGGGTGTCGTTAAGCGCATTTTTTTCTAGTGCTTCGGCAGACATTGCAATGTGCTCCCACAGTCAGCTCATTACGTCTCCCATGCGAAGTTCATTGTTGACGGAAAGCGTCCGTTTGTTTCCCGCTACAAAAAATGATTTTTAAAGCAGATTTTTGCGTGCCTATTCAACAGAACAATTAGTCTAGTGCGATATTCGTATTATCGATATGTATTAACAGCATTAGTAAAACATAAAGAGCAACCAGTACTACAGCAGCGACAATACCGTCCTGGGCCGCAATTACTGCTACCCCAAAGCAGCAGCGCTGCTCAGTCACTGTTGGAGTACTCAGAATTCTTCGTGCTTCACTTTTTTGGTTCATACATGTCGACAAAACGAATATAATGCTAAACTAATCTGGGACAGTTCTGTCGAAAGGGAACATAAAATTGCACTTCTAAAATCAGTTTGTCCGTAAAGGGAAAAAACGGTCGCTTTCAATCGACACCTAGCGTAGGATGGAAGCAGTGATGTACAGTATTTGCATGGGCTGACTCCAGCCATACACTGAAAAAACATAATAACAAATGTCAGTGACTCGAAACACCGCTGAAGATTCACCTGACGAGCCTCCCTGTAAGTTCACTTGACCCACTCTCTTTCTGTTATTGGTGCATCCTCATTTCCCACCTCCTGTCTCTTATTCTCCAATATTTTCTGGCTAACAAGGGGAGGTCGCCAATTGTGAAATTCAGATTCGATTCATACTGCACATAATAAAAGCTCATGGCCAGAGGTGTAATGTGGCAAAGCACCAAGATGCACTTCTCAGCCGTTGTCGAGAAAATCGACAGTTAAAAGAAACGGTTGCGGTGAAATACTCTCTACCATTAATAATTCTGTACAGCGTCATGGCGCAGCGGTAAGCGCTAGGGTTCGTAATCCGAAGGTCGCCGGATCGAATCTCGCGCTATGCAATTTTTTTTTAGTATTTGTTTCTTATAATTCAAATATATATATATATATATATATATATATATATATATATATATAATTCCCGGCAATCAGTTGCAACAATTATGCATATAATAAGTTGTTGAAAGTCGTTTGTCGTGGAAAAACTGGCGACATCGTTATGTTTTCCGCAAACAAAGTTGTATTTCACAAATGTTATTAATTGTCTTCATATGTTAACCACGTTTAGTTAACGGAAGACGTAGAAACGATATTCCGAAACGAGTACGTATAGCGTTAAGTCAAACGTTCGAATTAGAATAGAGACCCCACGAACACAAATTTGCTGTGGCAGGTATGAAATATAAACTCCGCTACTCGCTCGTTACACTTGAATGACAGATGTTGAATGGGCCGAAACGAGCCGCCGCATAACAGCGTAGTTGCCTGCTAACTTCGAAAGAAGGTAGATGCGGTCCCTAGCGCAACTTATAACATTATCGAAAATCAGTGCGGACGGGAGGGCTTTGGTACACCCTGTTAAACAAAACGGAAAAATGGAGGCGGTACAATTGGAGAGCGATCCGCCTTCACCAACATGCATAAGCAATTCATGAATTACAAGATACTAATAATAAAAAAAAATTGCATGGCGCGAGATTCGATCCGGCGACCTTCGGATTACGAACCCGAGCGCTTACCGCTGCGCCACGACGCTGTAAAAAAACCGTTAACCGTAGAGAGTATTTCACCGCAACGGTTTCTTTTAACTGTCGATTTTCTCGACAACGGCTGAGAAGTGCATCTTGGTGCTTTGCCACATTTCACCTCTGGCCATGAGCTTTTATTATGCACAGTATGAATCGAATCTGAATTTCACAATTGGCGGCCTCCCCTTGTAAGACTGATAACCGTAGTTACTATTTAGATTTACCCTCACTTTTCCAACAACTTCAAGAAGTTTTGAGCTTTGTAAAAGTGAAATTAAGGTTATTCGATTATCAGATTATTTGTGGTCAGTAATGATGATTGTAGAATTGACCACGTTTCTGGCAGTAGGAACAGACGCCAGTTTACATTTGTGAATGTTTTGTTGTTGGTAATTAGTTTCCATGCATTTGTACGGCGAACGGAACTGCATCTGGCAGTGTTTCCTTCTTATATTTGCAAATCCATGAGACTCAAGACTACCAACGGCCTTGCCGCAGTGGTAACACCGGTTCCTATCAGATCACCGAGCTTAAGCGCTGTCGGGCTGGGCTAGCACTTGGATGGCTGACCAACAGGCCTGCCGGGCGCTGTTGACTAGTGAGGTGCACTCAGCCCGTGTGAGAAAACCTGGGGAGCTCCTTGATCGAGAAGTAGCGGCTCCGGTCTCGTAAACTGGCATAGGGCCGGGAGAGCGATGCGCTGACCACATGCCCCTCCGTATCGGCATCCAGTGACGCCTGTGGGCTGAAGATGACACGACAGCTGGTTGGTAACGTTGGGCCTTCATGGCCTGTTCAGGTGGAGTTAATGCGATTGAAGAATATACATGTATTTTTTCAAATGTGTCCATAACTATTACGTTAGTTTTTTCAAAAGTTCCATCTGGATGCTCTCTTTCCTGCTGCTGAGCATTTATCCACGCCTTTTTTGGTTCTGTTTATTTATTTTTGACCAGACACCTCTTTGCCTGCAAGTTTGGGAACCTACAGATTTCCAGTTGCCAGCAGTTTGTTTCCTTTTTCCGATTTTTGGTCGCCGCAGGGAAACAGAACTATAGAGAGGAAATAGGTTTTCAGACTGTAACTGTAAAAAGAGGCTGCCCGCTTGTATTCAATGACTCTGGTGGCTCTGGCTATTTTGGCAGGTGATACACAATAAATACAAGAGCCGAGAGGGATCAACATGAGCGGAAAACCAAGAACGAGGTGCTCAGATTAAAAAGGGTATAAGGCAGACATGTTGTCTTTTGCCCTAGGTGTTACGTCTACACATTTTAGAAGCAATGAGGGAAGAAAAGGCTCAGGAGTGGAATTTAAATTCGTGGTGAAAGTATAGCGATGAGAAGATTCGCTGATGACATTGCTATGCTGAGTGAAAGTGTTGTGTCTAGACAAGACAGCCTAGACACAATGACAGGAAGCCGAAAGGCACGCGCTAAGTTAAAGCAGGATGGCGTGTGGTCTGAAACAGGATACGTAATGAATGCTATAAAGAAAAGTACGTAGCTTCTGGAATACTTAACTTTAATCCATCCTTTTGGTACATCTGGAGATTGTGGCGATACAAGTGAGACTCTGTAGATACATGCAATGTTACTAATGGCGCCTTGCTAGGTCGTAGCCATTGACTTAGCTGAAGGCTATTCTATCTGCTCTGCAAATGAGTAATGCTTCGTCCATGTAGTCGCTAGCAAAGTCGTCCGTACAACTGGGGCGAGTGTTAGTCCGTCTCTCGAGACCTGCCTTGTGGTGGCGCTCGGTCTGCGATCACACAGTGGCGACACGCGGGTCCGACATGTACTAATGGACTGCGGCCGATTTAAAACTACCACCTGGCAAGTGTGGTGTTTGGTGGTGACACCACATTCCTCCCCCGCAAATCGGCGAACGGTCGTGTTATAAGGCTTCCGCCCGCCATCGGGAGGACCCCATGTTGACGTATGCAATGAGGTGGGGAGCCTAACAACAGGCGAGTCTGCGCCACCCGCACCTGGCCATTCGGTCCGAGGGGATCTAGGAAACGCCTGAAAACCTAGTCCAGGGTGCACGTCAACATGCGGTGTATGCGCCCGTAAAGAGACAGGAGGGGACGAAGGGTCGATCTCCATTGCGTCGGGGTAGCCGACGCGCGATGACGTCATGTGGTCCAGAGCGGGCAAGAGTTCCATGGTGGACAGCTGGTCACGGGAAGCGATCGGCGGCGCGTGACCCAGGGAGGCGCTTGGCGGCTGCAGCGAAGCGTCCACTGCGGGCGGCGCCGGCTGGAGGACAGGCGGCGGCGGCGGAGGCGGCAGCGGCGCGTCGCCATGGGGCAAAATGGAAGGCATCGTCGGTAACACCTGGGGATGAGGCGAGCCAGTAGATGGGTCCCCAGGGCGCTGACGGGACGGCACCGTCGCTGAAAGCAGACGGGGAGCGGCAGAACCCGTGCGACGACAGAGGCGCAGCTGATTGAGATGCCGACGCACCTCACCAGAGGCCCTCAAAACCAAATACATCGCGCAGCCGAGGCAGCGAAAAATGCGTCCTGCAAGCCAACGCCGTGAACCTCGATAGTTGTGATAGAATACAACGTCGCCTGGAGCAAAAGCAGGAGTCTGCCGCTGCACAGGAACCTGATGCGGTGGATGGAGCAAAGACATCAAGGTTCGATGAGGACGACCGTGGAGCAACTCAGCCAGCGAGCGACCATCTCGGGGCTGAGAGCGATACGATGACAAAAAGAGCAACAATGCGTCCTCCCGAGAATGCGACTCTTTCAACTTCAACATCTGTGACTTGAAAGTCCGGACCAATCGTTCAGCGGCACCGTTTGACTGAGGCGAAAACGGCGCCGATGTCAGATGTTGAATACCATTGGCCCTGCAAAAAGACTGAAAGTCTGCAGACATGAATTGTGGGCCATTGTTGGAAACAATAGTCTGCGGAAGACCTTCAATTCAAAAGATAGCAGACAACGCTTGGATGGTGGCAGTTGACGTCGTGGAAGACATCCAGACAACAAAAGGAAAATTACTGAAGGCATCTACCAGGACCAACCATCGAGCATTCCAGAATGGACCAGCAAAATCGATGTGCAAGCGTTGCCAAGGGGAAGTGGCTTTTGGCCATGCAAAGACTTTCCGCGGCGGTGCGGATTGTTGTTCACACGCCATGCAAGAAGAACACATATTCGTAATCGTAGCATCGATTCCGAACAAAGTACAGTGCTGACGAGCAACTTGTTTCGTACGCACTATACCCCAATGTCCTTGGTGAAGAAGACGTAAAACAGAGGACTGTAACGAACGTGGGACCACGAACCTGGACTGATCATTATCAGAACGCAACAAAAAAACACCACATCGAACAAAAAGTCTCTCCTTGTGAGCAAAAAATCGGCGAACCAACGGATCCTCGATCCGAGACTTTGACAAGGGCCATTGCGTAGCAACAAAACGCAAACCGGTAGCAAGGACAGGGTCAGCAGCTGTGGCTGTAGCTACACGACGAAAATCAATCGGAAACGATTCGACCACGTGATCGGTTTCCGAATCAATGAACATGCAAGCAAGTTCGGAAGAATCGAATGCTCTATCTGCAGCAACAGGCAAACGGGACAACGCATCGGCGTTTCCGTGCTTAGCAGTGGACGGTACAAGATATCGTAGCGGTACTGCGAGAGGAAAATAGACCAGCGATTGAATTTCTGCGCTGTACGTGGAGGTACAGGCTTGTTCGGATGAAAAAGCAATGTCAAAGGTTTGTGGTCTGTGATGACGGTAAAGTGACGACCATAGAAGAAATCATGGAACTTAGTAACACAAAACACGAGAGCCAAAGCTTCTTTCTCTATATGTGAATAATTTCTTTGTGCAGACGAGAGCAATTTTGATGCAAAGGCAATAGGGCGATCATGCGATCCATCTTTGTGCGCAAGCACAGCACCGATCCCGAAATCCGATGCATCTACCATCAACAAAAGGGGTTTCTGGGGATCGAATGGCGTAAGGCAAGTATTTGAAAGCAACGCCGATTTCAACTGGCGAAAAGCGCGTTCGCATTCCGTCGTCCAGACGAACGGAACACCTTTACGGCGTAAGCGATGAAGCGGAGCTCAAATGGAAGAGGCATGCGGGATAAAGTTGGCATAGTAGTTAATTTTTCCCAACACACTCTGTAGCTGCTTCAAATTCTGCGGCGAAGGCAAGTCTTGTATGGCATGGAGGTGCTCTGGACTGGGATGTATGCCTTGTGCATTTATGACATGTCCCAGATATGGTAAGTCACGAGCAAAAAACACACATTTGTCCTTCCGCAAGCGAAGACCATTTTTTCGAAATACTTGAATTAATGTTCGGAGATGTTCTAAATGTTCGTCTGCTGTCTTTCCAGAGATCACAATATCGTCCAGATAGTTCACTGCAGTAGGGATCGACGCACAAACAGTTTGTAAATATTGCTGAAACAATGCAGGGGCAGACGCACACCCAAATGGCAGTCTTTTGAATCGGAACAAACCAAGATTCGTGTTAACCACCAAGACGCGCTCGAATTCGGCGTCCACTGGGATTTGCAAGTACGCATCTGCTAGGTCCAACTTCGAAAAGTATTTACCCGGGCACAGTTTATCAAAAAGATCTTCCGGGCTCGGTAAAGGATAAGTTGCAATCACTAATTGTGGATTCACTGTTGCCTTGAAGTCCACACAAAGTCTCAATTTTCCGGAAGGATTCGGCAAAATTACTAAAGGTGAGGCCCAGAGAGAAGCTTGCACACGTTCAATTACACCATGTGATTCTAAATCGTGTAATGTTCTTGCGACCTCATCACGCAATGCATGAGGAACATTGCGCGCTCTGAAAAATTTCGGTTGCGCGTTGACCTTCAGTTCCAAATGTGCTTCATAGCTTTTAGCGCGACCTAAGCCCGGTCCAAAAATGTCTGCAAATTCTTCACACAGACGAGAAACACTGTCTGAAGGCACAGTCTGATTCACTGATAAGACCTGATTTACTATAGACATGTTAAACAACTGAAATAAATCTAAACCAAACAAGTTCACTGCAGTAGAAGAACGAAGAACGTAAAATGACACAAGTTTTGTTTGTCCCTTATATGTTGCAAGAAGGCTGCACTGTCCTAACACAGGGATATTCTGACCTGAATAACTATTTAACTTAACATATGCGGCATGCAACGGACGTTTGCCCAGTTGTTTGTACGTGTCATGATTGAGCAATGAAACTGCAGCTCCGGTATCGAGCTGGAATGGTATGACCTTGCCATTAAAGTCCAAATCTACAAAAAGTTTATTGTCCTGCTGATGACAAGAGCGACTGTCTCGTGCAATTTGAACTGATACAGGTACAGCATCACTTGCTAATTGACGTGATTTCTGGCGACGTCGACGCACAGTATTTGTGGGACGAACACAGTGACTGATAGAGACAGTGGCACTGGACGAAGTGGAATTAACTACATGAATGTCCATGGGGCAAGGTCCACGATCCTGAGTGTCCTTGGTTCGATTCCGGCGCGAACCAAAGGGCCTGGAATGGTTGTGATTGTCTGATCTGAGCTTTTTCTGGCAAACACTTTGAACATGTCCTTTCTTATTACAGAAAAAGCAAATAGCTTGGCGTGACGGGCAATTTTCACGCGAATGTCTAGTAGCACACCGCGGCCATGATTTCACTGCATTTGCATGCTTGTGTGGCACACGTGGAGAGATAGGCGGCAGCTGCGTGGACGAGCGCGAAGGCTGTTTACAGTTCCGTGCAGCTCGCCCGGCGGGCCGGTTAATGTGACACACGGCTGGCGGAGTTGCAAATGATTCCTGAGCAAAGTCAAGTGTGTCTTGCCTATCCAATATGACTATCACTTGTTGAAGGGAGGGATTGACGAGTTTCAAAATCTGCCCCCCTAATGCGAACATCAGAAACGTTCTGTGCTATTGCATCACATACCATAGTATCTGAATAAGGGAGTCCACATTCATACTCAAAAGCACAATCCCTTGTAAGGCCTTGCAATGTTGCAACCCACTCCCTATGAGTTTGACCGGCCGTACGTTTTGTACGAACGAAAGTATACCTTTTTGCAACTACATTAACTGTTTCCTTGAAATAGGCATCTAAAGCAGACAAAATTTCTTCGTAGGACAGAGTTGCTACGTAGCGTCGGGGAAATAATTTCACTATCACACGGTACGTTGGCACCCCTACACACGCCAATAAATGAGGCTGCCGCTCGTTACCTTGAATTCTGTAGGCGGCGAGATGAAATCCAAACTGGCGTGACCACTCCGCCCATGTTTCCTTAGCTGGTTCATATTGCCGGAACGTGGGTGCAACAGCATGTTGTGGCTGCGGTAGCAGTGAAGCGGCGGCGGCCGCATCGTTTTGCAGTGCACGTTGACCCTGGACGAGCTGTCCAAGGGCATCCAATAACGCCTGCGTCTGCTGATTCTGCAAGCGATAAAATTCGGACAGTACATCTGGCGAAGCCATGACACAAGTAAATGTAAGCAATTAGAAAGAACAAGACCCTTTCTGGACTCGTCGCCAAAAATGTTGTGTCTAGACAAGACAGCCTAGACACAATGAGAGGAAGCCGAAAGGTACGCGCTAAGTTAAAGCAGGATGGCGTGAGGTCTGAAATAGGATACGTAATGAATGCTATAAAGAAAAGTACGTAGCTTCTGGAATACTTAACTTTAATCCAACCTTTTGGTACATCTGGAGATTGTGGCGATACAAGTGAGACTCTGTAGATACATGCAATGTTACTAATGGCGCCTTGCTAGGTCGTAGCCATTGACTTAGCTGAAGGCTATTCTAACTATCTGCTCTGCAAATGAGCAATGCTTCGTCCATGTAGTCGCTAGCAAAGTCGTCCGTACAACTGGGGCGAGTGCTAGTCCGTCTCTTGAGACCTGCCTTGTGGTGGCGCTCGGTCTGCGATCACACAATGGCGACACGCGGGTCCGACATGTACTAATGGACCGCGGCCGATTTAAAACTACCACCTAGCAAGTGTGGTGTCTGGCGGTGACACCACAGAAAGTAAGCACAAATTAGAAGATTTGTTGAATTTAATGATCAGTCTAATGATTACAGATATAGAATGACAGCAAACAGAAGAAAGACGAAAATAATGGCAATTATCAGAAATGACAATAGCGAGAAACCTAACATCAGGATTGATGGTCACGAAGTAGATGAAATTAAGGATTTCTGCCACCTAGGCAGCAGAATGACCAACGACGGACGAAGGGAGGAAGACGTCAAAAGCAGACTAGCACTGACAGAAAGGGCATCCGTGGCTAAGAGAAGTCTAATAGCATCAAACACAGGCGTAATTTGAGGAAGAGATTTCCGAGAATGTACGTCTGGAGCACAGAACTGTATCGTAGTGAAACATGGACTATTAGATGGATTGATAAGGTAAGCAATGAGGGGATTCTCCATTGAACTGGCGAGGGAAAGAACATACAGAAAACACTGGCAAGAAGAAGAGGAGGATGGCAGGACATCTCTTACATCAGGGAATAAATTCCATGGTACTAGAGGAAGCTACCCTTAGGCGAAGAAGTTGACACCGTCAGAAGAACTGATTACTAAAAAAAAAAAAAAAACATTTTTACAAGTTATTACTTTTGCGGCTTTTTCGCATTTTTCTACTGCCATTTCACCTAGGCTTTCCTAAGTCACATATATGGTCGTTGTAAACATTCTTTCACTATCTGAGAGGGGTCCTTTGAAAAACAAGTGATCACAGGACGGCAAAACTTTGTGGAAACATTTGTAAGGACGTGCGAAAGAGAAGTAACGAATATATAATTGAAACAAACACAGTTTTGTTTCCACATGAGAAGGTAACATTTATTAATTGCTTACCAAGTTTATGTTCCCGGTTACAAAATCTGCTCAGTGTAGCTACTATTTGCATCCACATCACCTTGGAACTACACAAAACACTGTTTTACTGTTAGCCGAAGTACCTCAGGTGGGATGTTGGCTACTTCCATCGCTGTGCTCATCTTCCACCTCCAACTTGTGTTCGTGCGAGTTGTCTTTCAGTTAAATCCAACAATCAGAAACGACACGAGTTCAGATGTAATGAATGATTTTGGTGGCCTCTCTATGGAGCTGTTCCCAAATCGCCAGTTAATTCGGACTTCCGAATCATGCTCATCAAATCCGTTTCAAAAAGAGAATGTCACCATGTTCTTTTAAAGTGTCGATACTCGCGAAACCCGATATACCTGCCGTTTGACATGTCTAGATGAGCTCTAGTCACCATAATAGTTAACACATATATCCCACTGTCAGACAAGACGTCAATGCCTTCAGGGAAAAGTGTTTGTGGTTGCTGACATAATCATGATTGTACCCAGACGTGTACATCTTCGTCCAAAGCACATCGACGACAACGTATATCTTTCGGTAGGGCTACAAAAATATGGAGATCGCACGGGAAGAGATCAGGGCAGTATGGATGATGTGGAAGAATTTGGTTTTTTATAGCAGACATTAGCAGAAAGTCTGGTGGTCAGGAACCGAATGCTATCCGTTCTCTTCCAAATGCTAACCGAACAGTATTGACGAAGATTTCATCGGTTACCAGAGATTGAAAAGGTCACTTCCGATTCGAGCTGCACCACTCAAGTATATGTTAGCAATCTATTCTACAGTTCTACAGTTTTGGATAGGTACCTGCCATCTTAATCAGAAACGGAGTGAAGAAAAAGTTCAGCACTTGGTGGTCGGCATCCGATTCCTCATAGCGATTCAATACGAGAATGTATGTTGCAAGACCTATTGCATCTAGTACGTTTATTAGAATCGCATTATAGAAACCGAGGCTCTGGCAACACTGTAACCGCATGCAGCATTACCAAGAACAGGTAGCATAGACTCTGCTTTTTGTCAGAGTTGTCCCACTAGCTCAGTGATACATTGAGACATAACATAAATTCATACAGACGTAAAGCACCACTTTGTTTCGCCCGTGATACAACTAAAGCAAAAGAAAATAACAACAGCAGCATCTTCCGTATGCAATGAGGAACAGAAACCAGAACAGGTAGGCTTCACTAGAATACGCATTATGCTAAGGACAATTATTCCGTTCTGTGCGTTTGACGTCCAGACTTATCTTCACAAAATCAGTACGTACACGTACGAGCACTGTTAAGAGAATATGTTCAAAGCAACCACCTTCCACTTTAAACTCTTCGCCAATAGCCGGATTATACTTTACTGGATGCTACGAAACACACCTTCATCCACCATTGCCGAAGAGGGATTTATGCCCGTTATGAGGTCGTGTACACCAATGGGTGGAGTACTGTCAACTTGTTCCTATAAGTGCCCCACAAATAAAAATTTAATAGATTGAGGCTCGCGGAAGATTGAGGCCAGAACACTAGATCGTAATAACGAATCCTTTTCCGTGGAAACGCTTCATTTAAAGTTACGGCTATTCATTTCAAAGTGTGCACCATCATTCTAAAATCATAGCTGTCACCGAACACCAAGGGGAACGTAATCTAAAGCGGCAGGCCAAGTATCGAAAAGAAACGTACGATAGAGGGGCGCATTCTAAAGGTCCGGCAATAGGTAACTGTTCAAGAACACGCCTCCCATGATTTCAGCTCACAGAATTAAGCTAGAGCCATGTTCACGGGCGACTGTAGGTTCTGTACATACCTATAACGTAGTATAAGGTATTTGACTGGTCAGGATGATGGCGGGTGGGCTTGAGGGTTTAGGGCGAGCCGGTGATCAGCGTTTGAACACGGTCGAATAATTTACTTTAACTTTTATTATAAACTCGTTACATACATACTCAGAAGCTGTCAGTGTCCTCGCAGCCTACCGACCGGAACGCGACGCGGAAGCCCGGTGTCTGAGGACGCAGCAGGGTGTCTGATGACAACAGCCGCCCGGCCGACAGAAAGACTCACTTTTATTCTGCGTTGCTAGCTGACTCGCGCGGGCAGTGACACGGCAGTGCGGAATCAGTGGTGACGGAAATATGTGTACCGCGCTGGAGGGTGAACGATCGCTTGCCTACTTCACCCGTTCCCTTATAGTAGGTTGAAAACACCTTCACGAGTGAAACTAGATTCGTCAGTCCATGTTACCTTATGTATGAAACGTTAGTTATCTTCCACTTGATGCAAAAGCCATCCACAAAAGTGTAGTTGTCGAGTGCGGTTTTCTGGCCGCTGGTTTCAGTTAATGTGTTATGATATGAATGCAGATCATCATACAGCACTTCAACAACCAGCTCGTAAGGTATAAGGAAGTGTCTTGCAATATCAAGGGTACTTCTTCGTGGTGTTTGGTAAACGCTTTAAAGAATCGCGTCCTCTGTTTTCGGAGCACGTCTGGTTCTTGGACAACCTCTGTCTGTTACTTGTGGACGGAGATTATCGGATTCCCGAAGTCGTTGCTACAGGCAACAAAAAACATTCTTGCCGGGATGCCACCTTTAAGGGTACAATGCGGTATACACACGAGCAGGAGCAACAGTACCTTGGTTATCAGATGCATCCACCACCCAAAGCATGTAGGCGTATTCACTGTTTTGTGTACTCCATCGGGAAACTGCCCTACACGACCGTGGTAGTACCAGTTATGGTTGTACGTGTACGATTAGCAGATACAAGCGTGCAGCTTAACGGATACTTTTGTAATGTAAAATGCTTTTGTCATGTAACAAAACGACGTCCTATCTACACTCATGCTCATGAGCTATGAATAGTGCTGATACATGGTGAAACAACGCTTTGGTGGCCGGTTTGAGGGTTTAAATCACCTCGGGGTATGACCATGCGGTGCATTTGACCTGCCGTCGTCGCACGATGGCGATGGCAGCAGTCCACATACGCAGAGGTGTGTTGGTGCATGTAAGAGTACGGCGCTGCGTGTAAGTGTGCAGACGTTTTCGGACGTGCTAATAGTGACTGTGTGTTGAAAACGGCTCAAAGAACACATATTGAAGACGTTAGGAGGGGTAGAATAGTAGGGCGACTGGAGGCTGGTCAAACACAGCAGGTCGTAGCACGGGCCCTCCGAGTGCCACAAAGTGTAATCTCAAGATTATGGCAACGATTCCAGCAGACAGGAAACGTGTCCAGGCGCTACAGTACGGGACATCCACAGTGTACAACACCACACGACCGATATCTCAACATCAATGCCCGCAGACGGCCACGGTGTACTGCAGGTAGCCTTGCTCTGGACCTTATCGTAGCCACTGGAACAGTTGTCTCCAGACACACAGTCTGTAGACGACTGAACAGACATGGTTTATTCGCCCGGAGACCTGCAAGGTGCATTCCACTGACACCCTGGTCACAGAAGAGCCCGTAAAGACTGGTGTCAAGAACACAGTACATGGCCATTGGAACAGTGGTCCCAGGTTATGCTCACGGACGAGTGCAGGTGTAGTCTGAACAGTGATTGTCGCCGGGTTTTCATCTGGCGTGAACCAGGAACCAGATACCAACCCCTTAATGTCCTTGAAAGTGACCTGTATGAAGGTCGCGGTTTGATGGTGTGGGGTGGGATTATGATTGTTGCACATACACCCCTGCATGTCTTTGACAGGGGAACTGTAACTGGTCAGGTGTATCGGGACGTCATTTTGCACCAGTAAGTCCGCCTTTTCAGGGGTGCAGTGGGTCCCACCTTCCTCCTGATAGATGATAACACACGGCCTCACCGAGCTGCCAAGGTGGAGGAGTACCTTGAAACAGAAGATATGAGGCGAATGGAATGGCCTGCCCGTTCTCCAGACCTAAACCCCATCGAGCACGTCTGAGATGCTCTCATTCGACGGATCCCTGCACGTCTTCAAACCCCTACGACACGTCAGGAGCTAGGCACTGGTGCTAGAATGGGAGGCTATACCCCAGCAGCTGCTCGACCACCTGATCCAGAGTATGCCAACCCGTTATGCAGCCTGTGTACGTGTGCATGGTGATCATATCCCATACTGATGTCGGGGTACATGAGCAGGAAACAGTGGCGTTTTGTAGCACATCTGTTTCGGGACGGTTTTCTCAACTTATCACCAATACCGTGGACTTACAGACCTGTGTCGTGTGTGTTCGATATGCCTCAGTTTTGTGTAGTGCCATGTTGTGTATGAGAGCTGGTACGGTGTTGCAGGGGGATAAACGTTTCTCTGTGCATTCTGATGCGCTGCACGGTATGACAATGGTACCAGCTCAAACTTTTTTCTTGCTTCTGGATAAGAAATCGCATCTCGACCTGCAAGTGCGGTAAAGTTTTTTACGCCTCCGGCAGTCATGAATACGTTTAAACTATTCTGAGCAGCCTTCACCGACTACGGTTTGTACAAGACACTAGTATAAGTTACGAGCTTTCTGTAATTTTTCAAGGACGTCGAGAAGAGGATGGGGGGGGGGGGAGGGAGGGGGGGGTACTCTACGTTACTTACAGCGCGGCGACTGTGTGTGACGGTAGTTTGCGGAGACGAGAGGGTGACTTACCAGGCCGGGTCGCATCTGGCGCGCTGCCAGCGGGCGGACGGGGAACCAATCTATCGGCGCGCGCTGCGACGAGGAGTGACGAGCCACGGCGAGCTGAAATTGCGCGGAAGCGGGATTGTCTCCTAATTGGATCCCGCAGCCGCGCTACGGGGCCGACTACTCTCCACTGTGGCTGCCACCTGCCAGCCCGGATCTCTAGGGCACACCCACGGCCCCACAGTTCCCCACTGAGGGGCCATAACCGCAGGTCTTACGTTAAACTACAGTTACTTGTCGACTGTGGCGCCGGTATCTGGTGACAGTGGCAAGTGACTAGGTGTTGTATACGTGTAATCTCTTAAACAAACGTAATTCAGTTTATTAACAAGTATAAACACTCCAAAGTGCTGGCAGAGCAGGCAGCTTCTAACGACCTCATCACTCGGAAAAATATTACTTACGAACTAATATAGGTAAAACACATTTAATTAACTTGCCACAGAGCTGACACTACCTCGGATACAAGGTACCCTATACGTCGTGCATCCACGATTTATCATTATACACTCGACCGTCAGGTCGACAGCCAACACACATTATGGTGCTATCCTAATCAAGTGACACCTGATGCATAATGCGTGAGACACCAAAAAATTTACATTACCATGGCGACTTATTTTCAAACAGCAGCAATCTTCTAAGTTAACTGCTAACTACTTTTGCCAACTGTTGTGTGCGTACTGTAAGACCTTCGGTACACACACCATCGGATTATTTGACTTGTCGCTCTAGCGAAATAGGCGAGTGTCAGCAATATGTCTCGTGGTTTTATCGTGGGGAGTTTATCTTCTGCCGTTAGGTCAGACGATAGAAATGCCACTTCCACGCTTAGAGTAGCAGATTGACAGTGACCAACTTTAAACAGAATTTGATTAATCTTCACACACATTTATTAAAATAATAACAATCATAAACCTTACTTAACTTGATTCTGGATGCTATTTACAATTGGCAATCTCAAGTTCCTTTGCTCTTGGTATGTTAATTTTATTCTCACATATCTCTGATACTTGACAAAGTGTCTATACATTTCTCTTCATGGCTATGTACAGGAATATGGTAATCTTATTAGACGCAGACTGAAACTTGACTACAGACTGGTACAGACAAATGCAGACTAATGCAGACTGACTAATTGGAGGTCTGTACACTCGTAATAATACCTCACGCGTTCAGGTATCACTGCGCGAGTGTAATCCATGAGGAGAAGAGGTTCTACGTTAGCAGCAGTCTCATTGGCTGCGTTACATATTAATATGCGGATTGGCGGAAGCAGAATTTGGTCCGTCTCTAAGACAGCGCCATCTCGTTGTGAGGAGACGGACGAGCGCTGCGCCTGCGCTGTTGTGCTTAGTGGGGCGCGCTCTAGTGGGAAAGTTGTGTACGCTCTGATTACGCGGAACTATGTACACAACACCAACCAAGCGAAAGAACTAGCCCTTCTCCATGCAACAAAGTTCTGGAACAATAGAGTACCCGTCATCAGCAATACAGATGCAATGGCCTCCGAATCGATCTGACTGCCTCCAATTACTACACTGAAGAGCCAAAGGAACTGATATATCCACCTAATATCGTGTAGGGCCCCTGCGAGCACGCAGAAGTGCCACAACACGAAGTGGCACGGACGCGACTAACGTCTGAAGTAGTGCTGGAGGGAATTGACACCATGAATCCTGCAAATCCGTAAGAGTACGAGGGAGTGGAAATATCCTCTGAAGAGTATGTTGCAAGGCATCCCAGATTTGCTCAATAATGTTCATGTCTGGGGAGCTTGGTGACCAGCGGAAGTGTTTAATCTCAGAATAGTGTTCCTGGGGCCGTTCTGTAGCAATTCTGGACGTATGGGGTGTCGCATTGTCCTGCTGGAACTGCCCAAGTCCGTCGGAATGCACAATGGACATGAATGGATGCAGGTGATCAGACAGTATGCTTACATACGTGTCACCTCTCTGAGTCGTATGTAGACTTATCAGGTGTCCCATATCACTCCAACCGTACACGCTCCACACGTTACAGAGCCTCCACCAACTTGTATAGTCCTCTGCTGACATGCAGTGTCTATGGATTCATGATGTTGTCTCCATACCCGTACACGTCCATCCGCTCGATACAATTTGAAACGAGACTCCTCCGACCAGGCAATATGATTCCGGTCATCAACAGTCTAATGTCGGATTTGACGGGACCAGGCGAGGCATAAAGCTTTGTGTCGTACACTCATCAAGGATACACGAGTAGGACTTCAGCTCCGGAAGCCCCTGTCGATGATATTTCGTTGAATGGTTCGCACGCTGACACTTACTGATGGCCCAGCATTGAATTCTGCAGCAGTTGCGGAAGGGTTGCACTTATGTCACGTTGAATGATTCTCTTCAGTTGTCGCTGGTTCCGTTCTTGCAGGATCTTTTACCGGGAGCAGCGATGTCGGAGATTTGATCTTTTACCGGATTCCTCATATTCACGGTACTCTCGTGAATTGGACGTTCGGGAACATCCCCACTTTAGCGCAACCTCGACGATGCTGTGTCACGTCGCTCGTTCGCCGGCTATAACACCACGTCCAAACTCACTTAAATCTTGATAACCTGTCATTGTAGCAGCAGTAACCGATCTAATAACTGCGCCACACGTGTGTTGTCCTAAATAGGCGTCACCGACCACAGCGCCGTGATCTGTCTTTTTACATATCTCTATATTTGAATACTCGTGCCTACACCAGTTTCTTTGTCACTTCAGTGTATGAAACTTAAGAAAAACATGTTTTGTTTCTGTACGCAGACGGGGAATTTGTAGGGGATGTGGAGCTGATACTGTTACTCTTAGCTTTTGGAGAGTTTTTATACCCATACACACTGTCTCTTGCTTACATAATGTCCCAATAGACGTAAGTTTGTCCTTGGGAATGCTCAGTGAACAGTATCAATTAAGTCTTTCTTAATAACAAGATATTATGGAAATTCAGAACATTGGCACACCTCGAGAAGTGAGATGGATCGTTACAGTGCACAAACTAATTAAATCATATGGTACGCAGCGGTAAGAATCGATTCCAATGTTTCTTTAAGACGATCAGGCTACGCAGTTTATAGCAGCCCAAGATAACTGTCTTTATGGACCGAATTATCACGAACTTTTGCATTCGGGCTGCTGCTCAACTTAGTGGGGAAAGTTGTAATTATACACGAGACACAGATATGGACCAGTTGTTACGTAAGTAACAATCTCGTCATACCGTTATTATTGACATGTAATTAGCATGTAAGCTATTCGTGTTGATTCCACAGTCGGAAATTTGGAATGTGGCTGATTTAAGTACAGCTCTGTTGAGTTACAGCACTGTCTCATGAAAGCATATGGTCAACGTAAGGAACGATACTGAGGCGGACGGACTGGTACGAGCGAGTTTTTAGGGCTTCGGTGTTAAGGCCAAGGCTAAAGAATGCTGGGATTAACTGATTGAAGAACCCAAAAAACGGCTTCAGGACTCGTACCACTCCCTGCTGCTGCTTCGTAATCACGTTGTTAAATGAAATACAGCAGAATCAACAATGACATGTAAATTTGTTAAAGAACAGTAAATTACAAGATTACCGAAAGTGAAAGTAGGTTAGATGAATTTGGAAGGTGAGCAAAAGTACAGAAAATGGGATAAAATTGACTCTCAGAAGATTCAAGGAAGACTCCAGATGAAATAGAATTCAAATTAGATGTACTTTACTACAGAAAAACATAGCATGAAAGTAATTCAGGTGCGAACTTTTGCTGTGTATTAGAAAATTTTAAACTGTATGGCAGATGTTCAAGGAATCTCTAACAGGATAAAAATACAGAATCTGATACATGCTGGTAGACTCTTCTGCAAAATGGTGATAGGAGTGTTTAACGCAACGACAGGACAAAGTCTCTGGAATGGTTTTTCTTTGTAAAACCTTCGCTACGATACCGGAAAGTGGTCATACTAACTAAAAGTAGAATGCACTATCTACATCTTCATCCTCACCACATTCTTCCAGAAGTAAAACAAAGTAGATCTTGTTACACCATAATTCACAAACACAGATTTAGAAAATTAATTTAATAATAACAAGGGACAGGAGATGAAATTAAAAAACAAGTTGCACACCACAGAAGAACACAATGATGGAGGAATAGCGGCCCACGGTAGTTACTTATGCCAATTGCAAATATGTTTTAGATACAGATAAGAAAAACAAAATTTCCATGAAACTGCGCAGCTAATAAAGAGTAGCCTGAGAGTTTAATGCGGATGTTACAAAGAATATTCAATAATTAATCTACCTATAGAAAATTAATCAAAAAAACAATCAAGGGCATGAAACGAATATTTTGAAAATGATATAGCAGAAAATGGTGACTATGAAAGAAACAGTGCAGAAGCTCTGCCTTCACACGTCAGCGGTTAGAACTGAAACAAAGAGAAAATTTGTCAAAAATCGCTCTGAGCACTATGGGACGTAACATCTATGGTCATCAGTCCCCTAGAACGTAGAACTACTTAAACCTAACTAACCTAAGGACATCACACAACACCCAGTCATCACGAGGCAGAGAAAATCCCTGACCCCGCCGGGAATCGAACCCGGGAACCCTGGCGCGGGAAGCGAGAACGCTACCGCACGACCACGAGTTGCGGACAAAATTTATCAAGGACCATCTTTTTCTCTTAAATGTTTGTATAACCCAAAAAGAAAATCACAGACCCAGGAAGTAGCACATTTAAGGAACGTACACTATTGTTTACAGACAGTCTGGGGAGGATAGTACTGTAACTATTTCGCTGCACAAGATAGGAAACAGATAACTGTGGTATTTCAATAAAATTATCACGAACAACAAACAGAAATATTTGTAGTTAGTAAAAAAGACGTAATGTAAGTTAACCTGTGAGGCAGTTATATAAAATGATTGAGAATGTATGAAAAATTTAGTTTACTGACAACATTTATTTTCCCATAACAAAGATAGACATAAATTATGCAAAACAAGTTATGACTGAATATCGTAAACTACTAACAGGTGGTTTAAGACCACAATGGACAAGGACCCTGGGTGGTAGAAATGAGACAAGTACTCTGGCCCTAAAAAGTGCATAACGCAATCTGATTTGATCTGACGCTGAGCAGACTTTGATTGTTCAAATCTACAGAGGTTTCAATAGGTGCAGGTGAGAGCAAGTGCGGACTGAGATCTGTACGCCCTGCCAAGGCCAGACTAGCGGTACGTTACCCTGTTTGCTTCGTGCGGCGGAGCGAGACGTGAGGCGGCACCTGTGAATCAAACGCGGCCACGACAGAAATACAAAAATCTCACAGTCTAGTGATCAGGCAGACGGATCGCAGTTTACTCTGTACCAAAGCTCTGAAATGACGGTAGATTTCAGTGTGTGACACAGCTGCTCGCTGGTCGTACCAAGAACCAATTTGACACACTTATAGGGCAGAGTGCACAAGGATACCAAACGTCAAGACTGCTAAAACAAGGACGAATAAGTGTGCCCTCGGCATACGAGTAGTCCGAGACGTTTGAAGTGACGCCGTCGGTACAGTAAGAACTTCACCACAGGCTCCCCAGGCTAAATACTCGCAAGTGAAGTCAGTCTCAGGACAGGTTCCAAGCTCCGACCACACATGCCAGAGCATCGACCGGAAGTCCCCTTACCAGACCAAAGTCCAGCACCCGAGTGCCTCTCACTTCTTCAGAATAAAAACCGTTATCCTGCAAAGTGAACGAACGACACCGCCTTCACGCTGTCTTTAGCCAATCATAGCGCTCTAGAGGAGCTAAATCTCCCCTCTTACATGACAGCACAAACTTCTGTCGGACCAGAGTAATAGGTAAGAAACCTGCTTCTCTGGAAAATGAAGAAACCGCCAGTTACTGGCATTTTTAAGTTTTCGCAGAGAGGGAAGATGTTTTTCAACGAAGTCACGTCGCTTCCCGTGGCAACATGCAAACAGTTAAATCTTAAAGATCTTTATCTAAATCGCCAGTGCCTTGGTAGTTGTCAGTCCGAGCTATGAGGTGTAACAAAGATTCTCTCTCTAAACGTTTCTCAGATGCCGGAGGTGGCCGATGGAAGTGGGTCACAGGCCTATTTTCGGTATCAGCGAACACCAAAACTTGTGAATTTTTATTATGCATGGCTCTGCACACAATGCCCAGTTTATGACTCCACTGTGCAGATGCGTCCTTTCATTCCGTCACCCACATCCCAGCCTTCAGATAGCGCCAATGCAGGTATAGTTGCGTTGTTCTCCTAGAGACCTGTGTCGACAAGGGGGTGCTCTTCTGACCTGTACGGCTGTGGGCCTGTCCAGAAGGATTACTGATTGATTGGCTCGCTGCCAATTGCTTGCAAGTCCAAACATGCCATTTTCACGAGCTAAGAACCATAAAAATACCAAATGCCTTTAGCGCCATACCAGGCTCCATTAATGTCTACTCAGGCCTTTAACTTTCTAACAGTTGCAGGTAACGTAAAAGTAATCTAATGTAGCAGTACCTTATAATTTCCTTGGGACTGTACAGCTGATCCAAGAACCGGGTCTTCTTGACCAGGGATTCGAAGAATTTGACAGCACTGCAGAATCCTGACGCTTCTTAAGTCCTTTCCTAACATAGTCTCCTGTAATAAGATTAAAAAACAGCCGACCAGTTGCAATGGATAAAGTAATCTTTACCTAGGTTTCGACAGATTTAAATCTATCTTCTTCAGAAGGCGGCCTGAGGACAATGAACATCGTAATTTATATTAAAAGGTATGAAGCATAAGTCAAGAATAGAGTTTAACACATATTAGAAAGCTCTTGTATCACAAAATATGAGAAGGATTCCTGGTACTTACAGTATTACATTAATATGGAATGATATGTCATTGTCGTTTTTACAAATATCTGCATAGATCCATTAGTCAAAATAAAATATAGCCCTGAAAATAGGGTTTGTCAAGTAAATAAAAATTTGTGGATGGAAGTTGCAGAGCCCACAAGTGACTGAGTATAATCGGCCAGCGTAGCTCCACTGCGGCCAGGGCAGGTGGCGCTCAAGTCGCGAACTATGTGCCGATTGGCGTACTGAAGCAACATGTAAAATATCAATATTAATTGCGTCCTTAGAAAAAGTGACAATAAATAGAAGGAAAGCATTTAATACTCCCGTTATGACAGTATGGGAGCCTTGGAAACATTAACGTAGATATATATACTTCAAAAAGGCAGGTGGCGCTTATGCCGTGAGTTACATGCAGTGGCATATACAGCCAGAATATAAAAGTTATATTACAATATTAGTAAAGCACATAAACATTCGAGGGTTGGATTCCCTCACTTCCTCAGCGAGGACTCGCACTGCCTGGGCTACTCTCAGGGTGTATCTTCGACGTGGAAGAGCCCCAACCGTGCTTGTCGCGTTGTTGACCGTCTGCACGCCGTCACTGTTGCCCGCCGCCGCCGCCGCCGCCGCCGCCGCCGCCGTCGTCGCCTGTTTGCCGCCGCCCGGTGCTTGCCGCCGCCGCCGCCGCCGTCGCCGCTTGGTCGCCGTCTGTCGGTGCTCGCCGCTTCCTCTTCTGCCGCCGCCACCTGGTCGCCGCTTCTTCCGCCGCCGCCACCGCCGCTGTCGCCGTCTCTTGGTGCTCGCCGCTTCTTCTGCCGCCGTCTCTCGGTGCTCGCCGCTGCCGCCGTCTCTCGGTGTTCGCTGCCGCCTGCGATCATAGACGCCCCAACTACCACCATCATCTACACCTCTCCTTCACCTGTCCCCACTGTAACGTCATGGAGTGCTTCCTCTGCGATTCACCCGTCTCATGCACCTCCCCTACTCACAGTCTCCTCCCCATCTATCTCCTCTCCATCAATGTATCCCCACCTGTACGTCACTCCTGCTCCTACCCCTGCTACTGCCCCTGCTGCTTCTCCCGCTCCTGCCTCTGTCCCTGTTCCCAACCCCCCTCCCCCTCCTGTCGCCCGCCGAGACGACTTTCCCCCTCTCCCCCCTGCGACTACCACTGCTTCCCCTGCCAGAGTCTCCACCCGCCGCGCCACAGTCGCCGCCACAGAGCGCCCTACCCTCTCATCTGGTGCTACTGCCTCCCAGGAGGGCCCTGCCTCCCACCGCCTCCCCATCCATCCAGTCCCTCATCCCTCCTCCCAGGCAACACCCGCCAAAAAATCTTCCAAACGGCCCAGTGGCGACCTCTCCTCTACTCCTTCCTCCAAAAAGCCACTGCCCGCCCCACCTCCCACTGACCCCGCTATGGATACCACCCCACCTCCCTCCTCTCCAGCACCCTCCCTGTATACCTTTGTCCTAGCCAACCCTGATCCGAAATTCCTGGATGCCCGCACTTATCCCTCGCAGAGACTCTGTCCTCATCAAGTCTCCCTCTCCGTCCTTCCACACTGATCTCCTCCGGTGCCTTCCCCACATCACCTTTGGGCCCCACACATCCCTCACCCAAATCCTTACATCCTCCTCTCCTCGTCAACCCCAACCGCCTCGTCGTCCGCCGACCCTCACTGCCATCATCACAAAACTCAGCCCTGTGTTCACGGAGGCTGAGGTGTTGGCAGAACTGAATGCCCACCCCTCCCTGGAAGTCCGCTCTGCCCGCCATATTTACAACTCCTCTGGCCCTACTTTCCTCATGCGTATCTTTACAGAGTCCGCCTCCTCCACCGACCACCTCCTCACGCAGGGAGCCCTGATTTTCAACCACCGCCACCCTGTTGACCCATCCCGTTCCCCTCCTCAATCCTACCGCTGCCAGCGTTGTCTTCTGTACAATGACCACCTCACCTAAAACTGCAAGAACCCACCCACCTGGCCCCATTGTAAAGCCTCCCACTTCCTCAAGCAGTGTCCCAACCTCGCCTCCCCCCCATCCTGCAACACCTGCAATGAACCTCACCCCACCTATTCCTCCAAATGCAAAGCCAAGCCCCCTCCCACCAACCCTGAACTCACTGTCCCCATTCGCCCCATTGACCCACCTATCCACCCTAACAATTCCCTCCGCCCTCCCCCTACAGCAGAAGACATCATCCAGTTCCTCACCGTCGTCCTGCAGAACATCCACCCCTTCCAGCGCCCCCACACACTCCAGCAGATATCCCTCGCTGCCCGTTCTGTTTTCCACTTAAACAGCTACGCCACATACTCCCACAACCAGGCCCACTTTACCTTCACCCGCCTAGACACCCTCGTTTAAGCCCCTCTCTCCCCTTCCCACACCGTTCCCACACCCAACCCCATGGCTCGTCAACAGTATCGTCTCCTCTACCTCAACATTCGTTCCCTCCCTGCAAACAAATACCTCTTCATGCATACCCTCTCCCAGCACCAGGTTGACTCCTTCATCCTTAATGAAACCTTCCTCCAACCCCACCATGTGGTCCGCATCTCCCCTAATCTCCTTCACCGCACTGACAATCCCCTTCCCCTAGCTTGAGGCGGGTCGCTATCAGCCACCTCAGGCATCTACCTGTCCGGCCGCAACCCCTCCTCAATGACCCAACCAAACACCTTCTCCTCAGCCTCTTTTTTCCCTCCCTCACCGTCACCTGTGCCACTATCTACATTCGCCCCACAGTTCCTCTCCCCTTTGACTTCATTTCCCATGTTGACCGTACCTTCTCCACCTATGTGATCGCCGCTGACCTCAACATCCACAGCCGTGACCCTGCCACCCTTCGGCGGTGGCATCAGTTCCTTGCCACCCTCCATGGTGACCCTGTTCCTCTCCCACAGCACACCCGTCCTGAAAGTAACTCCACCCCCGATGTTATCCTTGCTTCCCCCAACCTCCTTGGTCGCATTGCCATTGATGTCCTCGATCCCATCGGTAGTGACCATCTCCCTGTCCTTCTCACCATCTCCTCTACCCATCCTGCCACTGCAGCCACCCGCCCACCTGCCCCTCCAAAATCTGTCCATGACTACCACCATGCCAACTGGGATGCCTACCGGGAATCCATTGCCTTACAGGTCGAAAGCCACCCCCTCACTTTCCACTACCCTGATGACATCACCCATGCCTCTTCCTTCCTTCAGAAGACCATCACTGACGCTGTGGAGGCTCATGTCCCTACCAATCTCATCCACCCTCACCGCCCTACGCTTCCTCCACAGGCCGCCGGCCTTCTTCTGCATAACTCCCGCAGGCTCTACCGCTCCTTCCTCCGCACTCGTGACTGGGATACTCTCACCCGCCACCGGCAATTACAGCGGCATATCCGGCACCTCCTTACATCAAAGAAACGCCGGGACTGGCGTCAGACATGCACACGCCTCAACTTCACCCTCCCTGTCAACTCCTCCAAGTACTGGTCAGCCTTCCACCGCCTTACTGGTAGCCATCCCACCCCGCATTACCCCATCCTCCATGACAATCGATCCTTTCCTGACAATCTCAGTAAGGCTAACCATTTTGCTTCCCACCTGTCTGAGGTCTTCTCCATTCCTGACGATCCCCATTTTGATTACTCCCTCTTCCCCACTGTCCTTGACCGCACTGACACCTCTGTCCCCCCGCTCGCCCCTAGCTTCCAGTACTTGTATCGGCTACCCCCCCTCCGACATCAACACTCCCATCACCATGCCAGACATCACACTCGTCCTCCGCTCCAAACGCAACACCACCCCTGGTCATGATGGCGTCACCTACCGTCACCTCAAGGAATCCCCTCCATCCTTCTTGACTGTCCTTGCTACCCTGTACAATGTCCTCCTCTGCACTGGTTTTTACCCTAACCTGTGGAAGACTTCCCGTGTTCTTCTGTTCCCTAAGCCTAACAAACCCCCCTCTGCTACCTCTTCCTATCGTCCCATCTGCCTCACCTCCGTGTTCAGTAAGGTGTTTGAGGCCATCCTCTCTCGCCGTATCCACCGCCACCTTAACCAGCACCGCCTCCTTCCTCTTACCCAATGTGGCTTCCGGCCTTCCATCTCTGCTGACGACCAGCTCCTTAACCTTACCCATCTTCATCCCTCCAACTTAACTCCTGTCGCTCTGCTATCTTTGTTTCCCTTGATCTCCAGAACGCCTATGACCGTGTCTGGCATCCTGGGCTCCTTTTCAAACTCCAGACCTATGCTCTCCCCATCAACTTCGTCCGTCTCGTTGCTTCCTTCCTCTCCCATCGTCCCTCCTATGTGACTATCCACAATTCCAACTCCCGTACTTTCTACCCCTCTTCCGGCGTGCCCCAACGTTCTGTCCTTTCCCCTCTCCTCTATCTCCTGTACACTGCTGATGTGCCCAAACCTCCCCCTCCTGTTCATCTTCTCCAGTTCGCTGATGACACCGCCTTCCTAGCCCTTTATCCTACCCTTCAACGGTCCCAACGTACCCTCCAAACCCACCTTGACCAATTCACCGCTTGGTGCAACCAGTGGTTCCTCCGTGTTAATCCCTCCAACACCCAGGCGATCATCATAGGCTGCACCACCCACTCCTTCCGCCTCCATGATTTCTACCTCACCATTTACGGCTGTCCTATACACCTCACTCCTACCCTCAAATACCTTGGCCTCACACTCGACCGCCACCTCACCTGGACTCCCCATCTCCTTACCATCCAAAACAAAGCTCACAACCGCCTCCCCCTCCTGAAACTCCTGTCCGGCCGGACGTGGGGTCTGCATCCTTCCACCATCCTTCACACCTACAAATCCATGATCCGCCCCATCCTTTGTTATGCCAACATCGCTTGGATTTCCGCCCCTCCCCGGTTCTATAAAGCCCTCCAAATCCTAGAACGCCATGCACTCTGCCTCGCCTTCCGCATCCGCCTTCCGTCCCCCACGCGCATCCTCTATGCCCTCATCCCCTTCCCCCACATTCTCCTTTTCCTTGAACACATCCGCACACTATATATTGTCCGCCGCCTTGATCCCCCTCACCCCCTGGTGTCTCCCTTCCTCTCCACTCCCAACCAGTTGCCGCGCCTTTACCGTTGTGTCCCTCCCTCTCTCCATCTCCACACCCTTCATCTCCTTCCCCAACACAACTTCCACCGTCTACCACTCCCGGATGATGAGCTTCACCCTGACATCTACCCTTCCTACCAACTCTAAACCCCTCTTCCTGCCTCCTCCTCAGGGCTCCCTCTCCTCCCCCTCCCTCCCTCTGAGCGGATTTCCCCTCCTACTCCTTGTCCATTTCTTGTGCCTTCTTTCAGTGTCTCTGCGCTCCCTCCTGCCCTGTCTTCCTTTTTCCTCTCCCGCCCCATGTGTCTCCTGCCTCTTCGTGAACCCACGGTTGCCCCTCCTTTCTTCATCCCACCGCTTCCTCAGCTGCCCCATGCTCTCCCCTCCTTTTCCATCCTCTCTGACCTTTCCCTCGGCAGGTCCCGCCTGGTAGTTTTATTCTTCGTCGTGTGTGCTCCAAGTGGGTTTTAAGTGTGTTGTTTCGGAGTGTTTTTAATACTGTGGCCAACTTTTCACCTGTGCATGCGCAACTGTGTTTTTTAACTTTCTGGTGACTTTTTTAACTGTCGCCAATGAACGTCTACATGTCAGTGTATTTTTACCTCCATTTTCTCCCCTTACTCTGTTTTATGTTCCCCTTTTTTTACCTCCTTATGTATGTATTATTTTATTCTTGTTTTAGTTGTCATGTCACTCGGCTGAAGAGCGGCGGATTGTGCTGCTGACAGCCCTCCCCTGCCCATATGGGGCAGGGGCATGAAATCACAATAAAAAAAATAAAAAAAAGCACATAAACCGTATATAAGTCAAACTTTAAAAATAATCCGTAATGGCTCTTAAGACAAAATTACGAACCCTGGTCCACAATCCAGTTAATAAACATTCTCAGGGAGCCAAGGTTTTATAATAAAAGAAAATCACATGAGGGCCGATGTAGTGGCAGCCATACATCGTGAGAAAACCACATTACACAAAAGTTGGTGAGCTTAAAGATTTGAAAGTGCATTATAGCTTCCTGAGAAATAGACTACTGAGGATACCAGCATTAATGTTATACAATAAACAGTACGGGTTTAAAGCCTTCGAAAAATTGTCTACAGGCAAGGTTCAACTAGTCGTATCCGCTGCCGAATTTCCTTCTCGTCTGCAGGGCGTGATTCCACGTATCCGTGCCCCAAAGGTCTTCGTGCACTGTTATGTTATTTCCTCGTGTTGTCAGATTCTCGTAATAACGTTTCTGACCACCGTATACGTGTACAGTTGTTTTCGGGCTCGCTCTCTGACATGCTGCCTATTAACGACGGAGCATTTCCTATTACGCGTTCCGCCGCGGCAGCAGCGTATTCTTGCTGCAATCGCCCATGTGCAAGGAGTGTGTCCTCATGTAGCGGTTCGGAGAGTCACAAAACTTTTTCTTCACTTCTGTGATGCTGTCGATGGCGCTCTACCGCACGTGATTGTGTTTGCATTTGCGCGGCCCGCTCATGTGCTGCCGAACGTCTTTAGCCAACTCGTTTTGTTGCGCGGCGACTCTGGTCTGTTGATCTTTAACTTCAGAGGTTTCGGCCTGTTTGATTTCTAACTGTTCGATTCGCTTCGCAACCTCACTCTTTTTTTGCGTATCTTGAACTATTTTTTTTTTTACCTTGCGTTTGGAGATTTGCAAGCGCCTTTTTTTTCTTACACGTCTCAGTTCTTGCCAGTTTTATTTGTTCTTTGGCCACTACTGTCGTTTCCTTGGAGTTCTCTAGCTCTTCTTGGATTCTTACGATCTCTTTACTTACTTCATCTAGACAGTCTGTGACCGTTCTTATGACTAATTGGTGTCTTTCCTCCTCCCTACCTCCCGTCTCTTTTTCTCTGCCTCTTGTCTCTTCCTTTCTGCCTCTTGCATGAATTGCATGAGAGCCTCGAACTGAGATCCACCGCTAACACCTACCGGACTAGATGAACGAGATTCCATCATTCTGTGACGTTTCGTTCGGGATTCTGGTCTGCCAGCATCACTGATGGTGCTTCTCGTACCACATTTCGTTTTGCTGCGGTCTCCCGTTCACTTTCGTCACCTGACTGAGGCATGTCGTCATACTCTGCAGGTTCCACGTTAAACATTTTTGCCCGGCCTGCAACCGAATTTACCTGAGAATCCTGAGTAATATCTGTCTGGTCACCTCTAATAATCTTACGTGGATTCATGGCTAACAAAACACAATTACTTCCGCTACTCTGTAGCAAACGTGCCTTGCTTCTTGTAAGCACGCACTCTAATTCTGACCCAAACGAATTTAAACATTGCACATTCCTGTTCCACACAGATTCTACTCTAAATTACGCTCCCGCAAGCTACTGATTCCTGCTTCCTGACAACGAATTCAAATAACAACACGCTTATCTAAGATCACAAACGAAAATCTCTATCTATACTAACAAATCAGCACAACGCCGATAATCGTCAGAAACAATCAAGTGACACAGAATTCACATCTAAAACATGAAAATACACACATAAAGTAATTAAATATTAGTATTATGTCCAGGCGCCAGCAACGCGATTATACTCTACCCAGTGCATCACATAAAACATAGGGAACAGAAACTTCACTAGGCAATGCTATCTATTATCTGACGGTCACAGAAATGCCCATCAATTCAAAATTCTGCGCAAGGGACATTAAACTGAATGACTACGCTACGCAACATAATCTGACGGCCACAGAAGGTGCCATCAATTCAAAATACTGCGTAGGAGAAGTCTAATTGAATGACTACGCTAGGCAACACGATCTGACGGTCACAGAAGGTGCCATCAATTCGAAACTCTGCGCAAGGGACGTCAAACTGAAAGACTACGCTAGGCAACACGATATGACAGCCACTGAAAGGTGGCTACACTGAGTCACAGCGCCAGAGATTGCGCCAAAGAGCATTATTCAGCCGCCTACACTGACAGTGCTTGTTCAGAAGTGGTGGTGGTTAGTGCTTTGCTGAGAGGATGTTGATAGCTGTATTATTTGAGGCCATATCGTGTGCAGTTGTTTTGATGGGCTAGACAGCAGATGTTGTTCGAATGGAGATGTAATGATCAGAGTGTATTTTTAGTCAATATATAAGAAGGTAAAAAACATTTTTTTAAAACTTTTTCATTCTTTTTTAAATTTCCTAACAATGCCTCTTGGTCACAGGTTCAGTCAACAAAGCATCTGGCTTGTGTTAATGTATTAGACTGTAATTCGGGTTTCTACGCGCAATTATAGTATTTGAGTTTTATTTACTTAATTCAGTGTAAATGGTATTTAAAATATCTTGTCTTATTGAGGAAGAACCGTGCCAGATGTGTAAGTTGAATCACACTTCCACACACAGAACTGTTACAATTGTGCTTTGTTGTTCGTAGTTGTTGTTTCGTAGCTTTTAAAGTTGCTGGGGACTTAATTCATTAATTGTGTTAACGGAAGTTTCCTTTCATTCTTTGTTGTTATTCTATGCAGTCAGATTGCGTACTAATACTACTCAGGGCCCACCGGATACGAGACTGCGTAACCGGACAGAGAGCGACTAAAATTAAAATTATTTGCATTCTATTTGTAGTGTCGGTAGCTGGACCGACACCGTGATGTTGATTGCTGAAAAGGAATGCTAAACTAACGCTGTAGCCGATAGTGCACGCACGGCAATAAGCATACGGGCGTGAAGTCTGGAACATAAAAACTTATGAATGAATAAGAAGAAAAGTATGTAGATGCTTTTTACTTAACTTTTAATAATTCCTTGGAATACATCTCTCTTGATTACTCGTAAGCTATAGGCACTGATACAAATGGCTCCTTGCTAGTTCGTAGCCCTTAACTTCTGATGGCTATTCTGTCTCTCGGCTAATGAGAGAGAAAGGCTTCGTACAACTGGGCGATAGCTAGGTTCGCGTACAACTGGGCGGTAGCTAGGTTCTCGTACAACTGGGGCCGAGTCCACTCTCGTATCACGAGACCTGCCTTGGTGGTGGCGCTAGGTCTGCGATCACAGTGGCGACACGCGGGTCCGACATGTACTACATGGACCGCGGCCGATTTAAACTACCACCTAGCAAGTGTGGTGTCTGGCGGTGACACCACATTCCTCCCCCGCAAATCGGCGAACGGTCGTGTAATAAGGCTTCCGCCCGCCGTGGGGAGGACCACATGTTGACGTATGCGAGGAGGTGGGGAGCCTAACAACAGGCGAGGCTGTGCCACCCGCACCCGGCCATCCGGTCCGAGGGGAGCTAGGAAACGCCTGCAAAACTAGTCCAGGGTGCACGTCAACATGCGGTGTATGCGCCCGTAATAAGACATGAGGGACCGAAGGGTCGATGTCCATGGCGTCGGGGTAGCCGACGCGCGATGACGTCATGTGGTCCGGAGCGGGCGGGCGTTCCATGGCGGAGGACAGCTGGTCACGGGAAGCGATCGGCGGCGCGTGACCCTGGGAGGCGCTTGGCGGCTGCAACGAAGCGTCGAATGCGGTCGGCGGCGGCGGCGGCTGCTGCTGCTGCTGCTGCTGCGGCGGCGGCGGCGCGTCGCCATGGGGCAAAATGGAAGGCATCGTCGGTAACACCTGGGGATGAGGCGAGCCAGTAGATGGGGCCCCAGGGCGCTGACCGGACGGCACCGTCGCTGAAAGCAGACGGGGAGCGGCAGAACCCGAGCGACGACAGAGGCGCAGCTGATTGAGATGCCGACGCAAGTCACCAGAGGCCCCCAAAACCAAATACATCGCGCGGCCGAGGCAGCGAAGAATGCGCCCTGCGAGCCAACGCCGTGAACCTCGATAGTTGCGATAAAATACAACGTCGCCTGGAGCAAAAGCAGGAGTCTGCCGCTGCGCAGGAACCTGATGCGGCGGATGCAGCAAAGACATCAAGGTGCGATGAGGACGACCGTGGAGCAACTCAGCCGGCGAGCGACCATCTCGGGGCTGAGAGCGATACGAAGACAAAAAGAGCAACAATGCGTCCTCCCGAGAATGCGACTCTTTCAATTTCAACATCTGTGACTTGAAAGTCCGGACCAATCGTTCAGCGGCACCGTTGGACTGAGGCGAAAACGGCGCGGATGTCAGATGTTGAATACCATTGGCCTGGCAGAAAGACTGGAATTCTGCGGACATGAATTGTGGGCCATTGTCGGAAACAATAGTCTGCGGAAGACCTTCAATGCAAAAGATAGCAGACAACGCTTGGATGGTGGCGGAGGACGTCGTGGAAGACATCCGGACAACAAAAGGAAAATTACTGAAGGCGTCGACCAGAACCAACCATCGAGCATTCCAGAATGGACCAGCAAAATCAATGTGCAAGCGTTGCCAAGGGGAAGTGGCTTTTGGCCACGCAAAGACTTTCCGCGGCAGTGCGGACTGTTGTTCGGCACACGCCGGGCACGAAGAACACATATTCGTAATCGCAGCATCGATTCCGAACCAAGTACAGTGCTGACGAGCAAGTTGTTTCGTTCGCACTATACCCCAATGTCCTTGATGAAGAAGCCGTAAAACAGAGGACTGTAACGAACGTGGGACCACGACTCTGGACTGATCATTATCAGAACGCAACAACAAAACACCACGTCGAACAAAAAGTCTCTCCTTGTGAGCAAAAAATCGGCGAACCAACGGATCCTCGATCCGAGACTTTGACAAAGGCCATTGCGTAGCAACAAAACGTAAAACAGTAGCAAGGACAGGGTCAGCAGCTGTGGCTGTAGCGACACGACGAAAATCAATCGGAAACGATTCGACCACTTCATCGGTTTCCGAATCAATGAACATGCAAGTAAGTTCGGAAGAATCGAATGCTTTATCCTCAGCAACAGGCAAACGGGACAACGCATCGGCGTTTCCGTGCTTAGCAGTGGACCGATACAAGATATCGTAGCGGTACTGCGAGAGGAAAATAGACCAGCGAATGAATTTCTGCGCTGTACGTGGAGGTACAGGCTTGTTCGGATGAAAAAGCGACGTCAAAGGTTTGTGGTCTGTGATGATGGTAAAGTGACGACCATACAAGAAATCATGGAACTTAGTAACACCAAACACGAGAGCCAAAGCTTCTTTCTCTATCTGTGAATAATTTCTTTGCGCAGACGAGAGCAATTTGGACGCAAAGGCAATAGGGCGATCATGTGAGCCAACTTTGTGCGCAAGCACAGCACCGATCCCGAAATCCGATGCATCTACCATCAACAAAAGGGGTTTCTGGGGATCGAAAGGCGTAAGGCAAGTATTAGAAAGCAACGCCGATTTCAACTGGCGAAAGGCGCGTTCACATTCCGTCGTCCAGACGAACGGAACACCTTTACGGCGTAAGCGATGAAGCGGAGCTGAAATGGAAGAGGCATTGCGCACATATTTATGGTAATAATTAATTTTACCCAACACACTCTGTAGCTGTTTGACATTTTGAGGGGACGGCAAGTCTTGTATGGCACGGAGGTGCTCTGGACTCGGATGTATGCCTTGGGCATTAATGACATGTCCCAGGTATGGTAAGTCACGAGCAAAAAACACACATTTGTCCTTCCTCAAGCGAAGACCATTTTGCCGCAAGACCTGAAATAATGTTCGTAAGTTCGCAAGATGATCTTCTTCTGTCTGTCCGGAGATCACTATATCGTCCAGATAGTTTGCTGCAGTAGGGACCGACGCACAAATAGTTTGTAAATATTGCTGAAACAAGGCAGGGGCGGATGCACACCCGAAAGGCAGTCTTTTGAAGCGGTACAATCCAAGATGCGTGTTAACCACCAATACGCGCTGGGATTCGTCGTCCACCGGTATTTGCAAGTACGCATCGGCTAGGTCCAACTTTGAAAAATATTTTCCCGGGCACAGTTTAGCAAAAAGATCTTCCGGGCGGGGCAAAGGAAAAGTAGCAGTCACTAGCTGTGGATTCACTGTGGCCTTGAAGTCCACGCAAAGTCTCAATTTTCCGGAAGGTTTTGGCAAAATGACTAAGGGTGAGGCCCAGAGAGAAGCTTGCACACGTTCAATTACACCCTGTGATTCGAGATCGTGTAACGTTCTTGCGACCTCATCACGCAAGGCGTGGGGAACATTGCGCGCCCTGAAAAATTTCGGTTGCACGTTTACCTTCAGTTCTAAATGTGCTTCATAGTTTTTAGCGCAACCTAAGCCCGGTGCAAAAATGTCTGCAAATTCGTCACACAGCCGAGAAACACTGTCTGTAGGCACAGTCTGATTCACTGATAGGACCTGATTTACAATAGACATGTTAAACAACTTAAATAAATCGAGACCAAATAAGTTCACTGCAGAAGAAGAACGAAGAACGTAAAATGACACAAGTTTTGTTTGTCCCTTGAATGTTGCAAGAAGGCTGCACTGTCCTAACACAGGAATTTTCTGTCCGGAATATGTAGTGAGCTTAACATTTGCGGCACGCAACGGAGGTGCGCCCAGTTGTTTGTATGTGTCGTGATTGAGCAATGAAACTGCAGCTCCGGTATCGAGCTGGAATGGTATCACTTTGCCTTCAAAGTCTAAGTCCACAAAAAGTTTATTGTCCTGCTGACGACAAGAGCGACTGTTGTGTGCAATTGGAACAGACACTGGTACAGAATCACTTGCTAATTGACGTGATTTCCGGCGACGTCGACGCACAGTTTTTGTGGGACGATCACAGTCACTGTTAGAGAAAGTGTCACTGGACGAAGTGGAATTAACGACATGAATGTCCATAGGCGAAGGTCCACGAGCCTGAGTGTCCTTGGTTCGATTCCGGCGCGAAGCAAAGGGCCTGGAATGATTGTGATTGTCTGATCTGAGCTTTTTCTGGCAAACACTTTGAACATGTCCTTTCTTATTGCAGAAAAAGCAAATAGCTTGGCGTGACGGGCAATGTTCACGCGAATGTCTAGTAGCACACCGCGGGCATGATTTCACCGCATTTGTGGGCTGGCGCGGCACACCTGGCTTAGCACGCGGCGGTCGCTGTGCGGACGGCCGCGAGGGCAGTTGACCGGGCCGCGTTGCGCGAGCGCGCCCGGCGGGCCGGTTAATGTTACACACAGCTGGCGAAGTTTCAAAAGATTCCTGAGCACAGTCAAGTGTGTCTTGTCTATCCAATATGTCTATCACTTGTTGAAGGGAGGGATTAACGAGTTTCAAAATTTGCTCCCGTATGCGAACATCAGAAACGTTCTGTGCAATTGCATCACGTACCATTGTATCTGAATAAGAAAGACCACAGTCACATTCAAAGGCACAGTCCCTAGTAAGTCCTTGCAATGTTGCTACCCACTCCCTATTAGTTTGACCGGCCGTACGTTTTGTACGAAAAAACGTATACCGTTGTGCAACCACATTAACTGTTTCTTTGAAATAGGCATCTAATGCAGACAAAATTTCCTCGTAGGACAGAGTTGCTACGTCGCGCCGGGGAAACAATTTCACTATCCACGGTAGGTGGACACACCGACACAGGAAAGCAAAAACGGCTGCCGCTCATTACCTTGAATTCTGTAGGCAGCGAGGTGGAAGGCAAACTGGCGGGACCACTCTTGCCACGTCTCATCGGCTGCCACGTATGGTCGAAAGGGAGGTGCAACAGCGTTCAGTGGCAGCGGTAGCGAAGAAGCGGCGGCGGCCGCATCGGTTTGAATGGTACGTTGACCCTGGACGAGCTGTCCAAGGGCATCCAGTAACGCCTGCGTCTGCTGATTCTGCAAGCGATAAAATTCGGACAGTACATCTGGAGAATGGGGCGAAGCCATGACACAATGAAATGTAAGCAATCAGAACACTTTAAAAACGGCGCCAATGAAGCAAACAAACGAAGTAATACAAACTCTTTTTCTCGTCGCCAATAATTGTAGTGTCGGTAGCTGGACCGACACCGTGATGTTGATTGCTGAAAAGGAATGCTAAACTAACGCTGTAGCCGATAGTGCACGCACGGCAATAAGCATACGGGCGTGAAGTCTGGAACATAAAAACTTATGAATGAATAAGAAGAAAAGTATGTAGATGCTTTTTACTTAACTTTTAATAATTCCTTGGAATACATCTCTCTTGATTACTCGTAAGCTATAGGCACTGATACAAATGGCTCCTTGCTAGTTCGTAGCCCTTAACTTCTGATGGCTATTCTGTCTCTCGGCTAATGAGAGAGAAAGGCTTCGTACAACTGGGCGATAGCTAGGTTCGCGTACAACTGGGCGGTAGCTAGGTTCTCGTACAACTGGGGCCGAGTCCACTCTCGTATCACGAGACCTGCCTTGGTGGTGGCGCTAGGTCTGCGATCACAGTGGCGACACGCGGGTCCGACATGTACTACATGGACCGCGGCCGATTTAAACTACCACCTAGCAAGTGTGGTGTCTGGCGGTGACACCACACTATTTAATTAAGCCCCCATGCACGTGGCGACCGCTGCTTCGGATCGTCCCTTGGAATTCTTTTGATAGTAAAAATAGCAGACAGTTGTATTGTTGTAGTAATTTGTAGTTTAGTAATTGTAGTCTATATTGCATGTGTAGATTTGGTAAGTGAACATTTGTAGTTGTCATTCTTCTAATGGTAGTTTTGCAGAATTTAATTTTTGATATCTTGTGTAAGGGTTTGACAATTTTGTGCAATTATGAAGATTTCAACTGTTCGTTAATCGTGTTTGTCGGGAAGCATTTCGTGTGAATGATATTGTTGGAGATAAAGTGTCATTGTGTGTAATTTTCGTATAGTGACGAGTTTTGTATGTTTTGCAAATGATTACGCGATCGATGAAAAAGGCAAAAATGATGGATTGGGAGAATGACGAAAATGTTCACATGGCGAACTCGCCAACACAGGAGAAGAGGATGATGAATAATGAAGTAGAAAATAATTTAATAAGCAGGGAAAATAGTCCGAAACCAGTTCAAAACTTTTCACAATCAAAAAATTTTCAGAATACGAGATTAACGACAGAAGACTCTGGAATAGTATCGAACACAGATAGCTTTACAGCTTTGACGGAAGAAGTTGGTTTTGTGGGAAATGTTAGGGGCGAAAAGAATTTCGAACCAGTTAATATGGATCAGTTGATGAGTGCAATATTTAATTTAGGATCTGAATTAAAAACAGTGGTATGACAGCTACGATCTGAATTTAAAACAGAGATGGGAACTTTGGTAACACGGTTAGACTCACAATTAGGAACAATTAAAACTGAGATGGGAACAATGGAAACACGATTAGACTCACAAATAGGGACATGTTTCAAAAATATGAAAGATGAATTAAAGAAAGAAATTAGAGAAGAATTACAACCGATTTTGAATGCTCACAATAATAGATTAATTTCAATAGAAATTAGACAAAAGGAAAAGGATAGAGAACAGGAAGAAAGAGATCGCGTGATGGTACAAAAATTTTCAGAGTTAAATTTACAACGTGCACACGATAAGGAAGAAATATTTGAGAGAATTGAGGAATCCGTACCAAATGACAGAATAAATAACCTAACACAACAATATGAACAGTTAACTAGTAACTGTGTCAATACTGAAACCCGAGTCGCGACACTTACGTAAGACGTAAATAAACAGAAAGAAAAAATAGGTGACTTATCGGAAAGAGTTGAGGAGATTTCAGATAAATTGACAAATCTTAGTTTACATGGGGACAGAGATTCAGATGATACAGCTCCATTGCCATTTGCAGAAACCGAAGAGTACCAGAACATAAATAAACATGTTGAAAATCAGGGAAAATTTAACGAACGCGTTAAAAGGGAATTTGAGGCGTTACAAAAGCAAGTCAAACAAATTGAAAGCGAAATCGTAGGAAAAGACGGTAGACGAAATTTGGAACACCGATAGCAGAGGGCTTTGAAGAAAATAATTTATTTCATTTACGAGAAGCAACAAGAGAGTGCCAGGCGCGCGAACTTGACAATAATCGACATTGGGACTGGGACAGACGCGGTAGGTCTTTATCGTCACGAGGCGAGAACTCTGACTATAAACAATTTTTAACTGTTCGGAAATTTAAGATCTTTCGCAATTCTAAGAATGACATACACCCACGTTCATGGGTAGATCAATTTATGTACGCACTTCCACCAAATTGGCCACTAAGTCACAAACTGGAATTTATGTGTGGATTTTTAGAAAACGAACCGGCGACGCGCATGCGCGCTCTTATTAGAGATTGTAATAATTTAAATGATTTTTATCATGCATTTCTATCAGCATATTGGTCCGAAAACACGCAAGACAGAGTCAAACACAGTCTTATTATGCAGCGTAATTTTAAACAGTCTGAGTTCCGCACGCCAGCAGAATACTTTGAAGACATGATTCGAAAGAATCAGTTCTTTTCCAGCCCTTATAGCCCGACTGAATTAATTCGCATTTTTTTAACTAAGCTGTCACAATCCATAAGACAAATTGCTTTAGCCGGAAGATGTAAAGACGACATTGAGACTTTTAAGACTTTGCTACAAGAACTTGAGTATGACAACGACGACGGGACTTCTTGTAATTTTTTCGGTAACGGTAATCACAATAGATTTTCAGTGAGAAGGGATAATGATCGGAACGGACGTTATATGGGTAATTTTGAGAATGACATACGAAACAGACAGGACAGTAGATACAAGCCTTATGACAATAACAGACGTTCTAACAGAAATTACACAGACAATTATAATTACGGTAATTCCTACCGGAATGATAAATCATACGGAAACAGTAATCGGTATCATCAAGACAGAAATTCTTACTACAGAAATAACCAGGGTAGTAGATCTAACAGTAATTTCAGAAGTGACAGTCGAAGTTACACAAGAAGTAGTCATGCAGATAGACAGGGAAACAGAAATTTTTATAACAGGCACAACCAAGAATTTACATCTAACAGACAGGAGGGACCTAATTGGTATCCTCCGCGTGACAGAAATTCCGAGAGACAAGTGCAAATCGTAGAAATTGATTCGCGAAATGACGCGAATAATCAAAGACGTGACGCAAACAATCGACTACGACTTTACACTACGTACGCGTGGAAGACATGAGGAGGAGGAGGAGGATATTAGTGTTTAACGCCCCGTCGACAACGAGGTCATTAGAGACGGAGCGCAAGCTCGGATGAGGGAAGGATGGGGAAGGAAATCGACCGTGCCCTTTCAAAGGAACCATCCCGGCATTTGCCTGAAGCGATTTAGGGAAATCACGGAAAACCTAAATCAGGATGGCCAGAGACGGGATTGAACCGTCGTCCTCCCGAATGCGAGTCCAGTGTGTTAACCACTGCGCCACCTCGCTCGGTAGGAAGACATGAGAGACATTTTGCTAGACGAAAAGGAAAATAATGTAGACGCATTTTTACATCCTGTTATTGAAGTTTGTGTGGGTAATAATAAGTTCACTGCGGTTTTAGGTTCTGGGAGCCCATTGAATGTTATTAGTGAATCAGTTTTTCGTATATGTGTAAGAACTATTGCTTGTCCTGTGTTACCTGTTTCTAAAACTACAATTCGAGGAGCTATTTCTGGAAAAAGTGTGGAAGTCAGACAGCAGACCAACCTAAATTTCATTTGTCAAGAATACGAACTTTCTGCTAATTTTATTATTGTTCCATTACTCAATACACAAATTATATTAGGTATGGAGTTTCTTAACGCACATAAGGCAATTTTAAACTTTAAAGAAGGAAGCGTGAATTTGACTGTTGCCGGAATGCCGAAATGTTTGAAATTTTTCGAGTGTTTAACAAAATCTGAATCAGACACAAAATGTTTAAGGCTTCTTACTTCTGATGTTTTCGCTGAGTATTACGGCGACAATGTGCTCATTCATGACAACGACAATAGATACAGAGATGGGATGGATGATAATATTAATAGCGAAGGATTAATTAATGAAAAGTTTAAGAAAGCTGAAGTGCCAGATGACGTTGCAAGAGAAGAACTGCACCAAATTTTGACTTCACATGCTACAGTATTTAGTCATCACACAGGAACTATACAAGGCTTACAATATTTATTTAAAGTAAAAGAACATACACCATTTCGAGGAAAAACGTTCGCTATTCCTTTGGCTTACAGAGACAAGGTTAAGAGGGAACTTCAATACATGTTAGATCAAGGCATTATTGAGCCAGCAATCAGTCCTTATACCAGCCCATTACACGTCGATCTTAAAAAGGATGGGTCAATTCGTTTGGTTCTGGATTCCAGACAGATAAATAATATCATCATTCCTGAAACTGACCGCCCACAAAATTTAGATGAACTTCTTCAACATTTCCATGGAATTAAAGTTTTATCCACAATTGATATGCGCCAAGTTTTTCGCAAATAGAACTTCACCCTGATTGTAGAAAATACACTGCCTTTTTAGCCTTTGGTAACTGTTATCAATTTCGGAAATTACCGTTTGGACTTACTGTATCTTCAGCAGCATTCATTCGTAGATTAAACGAAATTTTACCTGTTTATCTTCATGATGATATTACTTCACATGTTGACGATATTCTCATTGCTAAACGTTCTTGGAGTGAGCACAACAGAATTTTGGATTCATTATTATGTATTTTTGCAAGAGTTGGCATTACAGTGAACTTGGAAAAATCTGAATTTGGTCGTTCTCAGGTGGAATTTCTTGGTCATATTATTTCTACAGAACGTATTCTTCCTGATCCAGAGAAACTAGATTATATTCGTAATTATGCTGTTCCTATTACAAAACGTGATGTTCGTAGTTTCCTTGGTGTCTGTAATTTTCTTAGACGCTTTGTTAAATTGGACGATTTGACCACACCTCGTTTATGTGAACTATCTGGAAAAAATTCTAATTGGTGTTGGGATGAGGAAGCTCAATCAGAATTTGAACAACTTCGTGATGCTTTAGTTGCTGCTCCACTTCTTTCACATCCGGATTTATCTAAAGATTTTTGTTTGGCGACGGACTGATCATACAAAGGCCTAGGTGCACATTTATTTCAAGAGATAGAAGAAAACGGCGTTGTAGTAAAAAAAAACTATTGCATTTGGAAGTCGTGTTCTCTCTAAATCAGAAAAGAATTATTCTATTACGGAACTTGAAGCCTTGGCTGTTATTTGGGCTTTCACAAAATTTCGCATATTTTTGTATGGCAGACATACTAAGGCTTACACCGATCATCGAGCTCTGGAATTTCTTATGTCAACAAAATTAACACATGGAAGATTGTCACGATGGGCGATGTATCTACAGGAATTTGATTTTAGTATTGTTTACATACAGGGTTCTTCAAATTTTATTTGCTGATGCTTTATCACGTGCACCTATGGGTTTGAAACAAAGTGCTGAAGAGGACTGCAAAGAAAACAATTATTGTTTGATGTATATTCAAGGTGTTGCGTTTGAAAATTTTATTTCGTCTTCGCTCCATGACATCGCTAAGGAGCAAAATAAGGATCTAATCTGGAAGGACATTAAGGAGAAGTGGAGGAGAAAGGAAAGCGTAGTGATTAGAGAGTATCATTTAGTTCGCAATGATATTCTTTTTAAACGAAAATCGGTCGACAACTCTGTTTGGTTAGTTTGTATTCCTGATGAGTGGGTTAATAAATTGATTTGGTATACACATTTCAGTTATGCACACTTTGGTCCCAGAAAATGCTTTCAGAAATTGCGAGAAAATTGCTACTTCAGTAATATGGAAAAACGTATTCGATCTGTTCTGGCCAAATGCAAATTATGTCAAAAGGCTAAGCCGCCAACTATTTCTCACAGAGCACCGTTGTTTCCTATCATTCCAGCGAAATTAAAGGAGATGGCTGCAGTCGATTTGTTCGGTCCAGTGGTTCGTTCTACTAATGGTTTGCGTACATTTTGGTAGCAGTGGAATTGACATCAAAATATGTGTGTTTTACACCTTTACGCAAAGGAACAGCTCGTTCAGTATCTAATGCTTTCATCATACATTTTCTTAAAGAAGTGGGTGATGTCGATAAGGTTATATCAGATAATGGATCACAGTTTCGCTCTAAAATTTGGCTTCGTACTCTACGGCGTCGTAAGATGAAACCAATTTTCATTTCACTTTTGCACCCTCAATCTAACGCTTCAGAGAGATGGATGAAGGAAATCAATAAATTGTGTCGATTTTATTGTCATCAGAATCACAGAACATGGGATCAGTATCTTCATATTTTTCAAAACATTCTGAATGAACTCCCTAATGATTCAACTTCTTTACCGCCTATATTGATATTAAAAAGTAAAGCACCGACAAATCGCATTTCTGAAATCGTTCGTTTTCCGCCTACACGGAAACTGCGGCATTCTGAAGTTGTCAACCTGGCTCTGCAAAATATTGCATCTGCGGCTGCTAGAAGAGAGAAATCAGCTAAGCGTCCTGGTCGTTCAAAAATCTTGTCAGTTGGTCAAAAGGTGTTAATTAAGTCTCATCGTTTGTCTCACAAAGGAAAAGGCTTGTGTCACAAATTTTTTCTGCTTTATAACGGTGCATATAGAGTTCGCAAAATTATTCATGATAACACTGTCGAAGTAGAAACTCTAAAATCTCGGCGCTCTAAGGGAATACATCATATATCGAACGTTAAAATTTTTGTGGAATGACATACTTTTGAGAAACTAACAGTTATACGTAAACACACGGAGAGTACAAGGATACCACGCCGTGTTCTGGCGGCGGCACATACTCAAAGCAACAGTCAAGTCTGCGCGGCGCACAAGGCAGTAGTTGACCGCAAACAATTACTTCCTACATCACGCGTACCTACAGCTGATCGAGCGCTCAGTGCGAATGCACTGACAGCCGTAAACAAATACACAGCCTAATTTCTCTGATTAAATTCAGTATAAAGCTATAGTGACTTGATAAATTATGTTATTAACATTCAGTATTTTTCAGGATACGGTTGTATAAAATATTTAAGAACTTCAGGTAAATTCTGTGTGTGTCCGACGTTAAGAGGACTTGCTATCGAGAAATTTTCAGGAAGAATGTAATTTCGAAGAAGAAACTAATAAATTAAAAAGGTAACTATTAATTGAGTTTATTTTTCAGGTAACATATTTCCACTTAGGTACGTACTTTAGACGTAATTTGCTGCTCGCGATTACGTGATTTATACTTTGTGTTATCTAATTTTGACAATGATTCATTAATGAACAGGGCTGTTACTTATGTATATTATGCATCGCTTGGCTGCTATGCTTTTTCACTGATTTCGCAATTTTTTTTATGTGCCTGCTGTGCTTATTTATTTGAATTATAATTGTCATTTGATTAATTGTGCTGATATGGTTGTGTATGTAGGTTATACTTTGTGATGTATCTGCTTGCGCCTTCATGTTTACTTACTAAGATTACATATGAACATTTATTTGCTAATGCTGATATGATGCTAATGACCTGTTTATTATGTGAGATATATATTTGCTGCTTTGCGTATGGATTGCATATTTACACATTTCTGTTTTGTTGTCATAACTACTCTTTAATTTGGTATATAGAAATGCTGATATACTGTGTACGAACATAGAGTTTAGGTCACACTATGGTATTAATTATAGATTCTTCGCTTGGCAGAGCCTCGTGGTAGAAATTGTGCTGCATCCATTTGTTGACATTCTGTTCTCTACTGGTATATTTACTCGCTATTGCAATTTTTGCTTACGCTCAGTGCCTTATATTTTAAGATAAGAAAATGAACTACTATAATGCTACGAACGACATTAGCACAAGAAACTTCATAGAAGTCACATGGGCTGGAGGTTTTATGGAAGCTGCATAAATTTATGCTAATAGGAAGGAAGCTAACGACGTGACATACCAACGCTAGGTTTAGACCATTGACAGTTATTACACTGCATTCTTCGTGAGCAATTGAAATATCAAGTGACACTTGACACAAGAAATACTCCACATGTTTGCTTCTGTGTTGCCATGATTCTTAAAGTGGTGTACACACTGTGAATTATTTCTATCATTCACACTCCGTACTCGTACTTACTTACTGAGAGTTATTCAAACTAAGGGCTGTTAGAGGTCATGCATGCATTTCTTTTATTTAATGATGGACAAGGTAACCAAAATGTATTTTGTAATTCATAATGAGTGGAAGATTTGGGTCAGATGGATTACACAGAGGTTGTGTGTGGACATTATGTCTTCGGATTGTGTGGGATGATGAATTGAAGTTTGCACCAGGATTTTATCTGTACCTGTTCGAGGAGACTGACTAGAGGAAAGAGTTGTTATGGAAGTGAAATGATATTGGCCATAAGGTTTATATGTGTCGACGTATTGAAGAGGTATTATTGAGGTATTGAGATTGTGTGAAGTTGATGATTATTGGAGTTTTGGTGGACAAGAGGTGAGGTAAATGATATTGATGATAAGGTTTATATGTATCGACGTAAGAGGTATTATTGAAGTATTGAGATTATGTGATGCTGATGGTTATTGGAGTTTTGGTGGATAAGAGGTGAAGTAAGTGAGGAGCATAGTTTTTTTGTTGGTTTATATGGAACAAGGAGGATGAAGATGGCAGACTAGAACACTCAAGTAGAAGGAAGAGTGTCTACACACACACTTTGTTAAACCAATAAGCAGTATATACTTTTTTTGGAGAGAGGAAGCATTTGCATATCTTGGCACACTGACAGTTGTTCAGCAACTGTAAATTTTGATCTGGCTTGGCAAACATTGGTCTTGACATGATGACTATGATGTTGACTAACTATTATTGACTGTTATACACTGCTGCCATTACTACTTGATACACATGTTGAACATCAAATTTTGACAGAATTCCATTTACACAGTTAACACTATTCAGTTACACAGTAGTACTTAATGTGGATTAAAGATGTGTGAGTGTATTTTCCTTTCCTATTCCCAAATAATTGGTACCGACCTATCTCCCAAATATTATTTTACTTGTTTGTTGTGCCTTGCACTGACACCCATAAATATTATAGGTTTACTGATATTTGTGTATTTGTAACACTTAGTATGACAATTATCTGATATCATCTGTTCGTTTATTATAATTTGTATGTTTAGTGTAAGAGCATTAATAAAAATTTTGTAATAGCAATTGGGTGTGCGTGCAAACTGTTGTTCGTGCTTACACATATTAACATTGTGGGTGCCACTTAGAAATGTTTAATTTATGCTAATGAACTCTGATGAACTGTCTAATTAGTGATAGTGAATATTATGGACTGTTACCTGCACTTGTTCAACATGATGGCTGCCACTAGGAGATGTTTAATTTCTGCTGATAAACTCTGATGAACTGTCTGATTAGTGATAGTGAATATTATGGACTGTTACTTGCACCTGTTCAACATTGCTGGGTGCCACAGATGGAACTGATTCTACTGAAATAATGTCACTTGTTGGTGTCTGCAACTGTTCAACTTTACTGGGTGTCACTGATGGTACTACTTCTACTGAGATAATGTCACTTGTTGGTGTCTGCACCTGATCAACATTGCTGGGTGCCACTAATTGAACTGCCTCTACTGAAATGATGTCACTTGTTGGTGTCTGCACCTGTTCAACTTTACTGGGTGACACTGGTGGAACTGCTTCTACTGACATAATGTCACTTGATGGTGTCTGCACCTGTTCAACATTGCTGGGTGCCACTAAATGGAACTGCTTCTAATGAAATTATGTCACTTGTTGGTGTCTGCACCTGTTCAACATTACTGGGTGCCACTGATGGAACTGCTTCTACTGAAATGATTCCACTAGTTGCTGTCTGCACCTGTTCAACATTGCTGATTGTCACTAATGGAACTGCTTCTACTGAAATGATGTCACTTGTTGGGGTCTGCACCTGTTCAACATTACTGGGGGCCACTAATGGAACTGTTTCTACTGAAATGATGCCACTAGTTGCTGTCTGCACCTGCGCAACATTGCTGGGTGTCACTAATGAAACTGCTTCTAATGAAATGATGTCACTTGTTGGTGTCTGCACCTGTTCAACATTACTGGGTGCCACTAATGGAACTGCTTCTACTGAAATGATGCCACTAGTTGCTGTCTGCACCTGCTCAACATTGCTGGGTGTCACTAATGGAACTGCTTCTAATGAAATGATGTCACTTGTTGGTGTCTGCACCTGTTCAACATTGCTGGGTGCCACTAAATGGAACTGCTTCTAATGAAATGATGTCACTTGTTGGTGTCTGCACCTGTTCAACATTACTGGGTGCCAATGATAGAATTGCTTCTACTGAAATGATGTCACTTGTTGCTGTCTGCACCTGTTAACATTACTGGGTGCCACTGATGGAACTGCTACTACTGATGATGTCACTTGTTGCTGTCTGCACCGTCAACATTACTGGGTGCCACTGATGGAACTGCTTCTACTGAAATGATGTCACTTGTTGCTGTCTGCGCTTGCTCAACATTGCTGGGTGCCACTAATGGAACTGCTTCTACTGAAATGATGCCACTAGTTGCTGTCTGCACCTGCTCAACATTGCTGGGTGTCACTAATGGAACTGCTTCTAATGAAATGATGTCACTTGTTGGTGTCTGCGCCTGATCAACATTGCTGGGTGCTACTAATGGAACTGCTTCTAATGAAATGATGTCACTTGTTGGTGTCCGCAACTGTTCAACATTACTGGGTGCCACTAATGGAACTGCTTCTACTGAAATGATGCCACTAGTTGCTGTCTGCATCTGCTCAACGTTGCTGGGTGTCACTAATGGAACTGCTTCTACTGAAATGATGCCACTAGTTGCTGTCTGCACCTGCTCAACATTGCTGGGTGTCACTAATGGAACTGCTTCTAATGAAATGATGTCACTTGTTGGTGTCTGCACCTGTTCAACATTGCTGCTTGCCACTGATGGAACTGCTTCTACTGAAATGATGTCACTTGTTGCTGTCTGCACTTGCTCAACATTGCTGGGTGTCACTAATGGAACTGCTTCTACTGATATGATGCCACTAGTTGCTGTCTGCACCTGCTCAACATTGCTGGGTGTCACTAATGGAACTGCTTCTCCTGAAATGATGTCACGTGCTGGTGTCTGCGCCTGCTCGCCATTGCTGGGTGCCACTGTTGGAGCTGTTTAAATACTGCTGATGAAATGTTATGAGACTGCTGTTTGCAGCTGTTGACCATTGCTGGGTGCTACTGTTGGAACTGTCAACTACTCTGAATAGTGCTACTTGTTTATTGAACTATTGACAAGACTTTATGTGAATATTTGTATAAACTGATTTTTTGGGTATTTACTGTTTATGAAATGTTATGAGACTCTTACCTGCACATATTCGTCATTGCTGACGCTATTGATTGAATTGTTTAACCACATGATACTTGTGTAAACTATTATGTAAAATCACATGTATGCAAGCATTTGTATTCCCTACTGTATTTTATATATTAGGTTATTGAAGGGTCAGTGCACAGCCAAAATTTATCTAGTTATGTGATATTTACTTATTAATATTATCTTTTATTTTTGTCTGTATTTTTTTTTGAAAGAATTTGGTGGTATTTTCACCACCAATGCTGGCAAAAATACCATCAAGTTCTAGCCCGTGGAGGAGGGGCATATGAAAGGTGGCTACACTGAGTAACAGCGCCAGAGTTTGCGCCAAAGAGCATTATTCAGCCGCCTACACTGGAGTGCTTGTTCAGAAGTGGTGGTGGTTAGTGCTTTGCTGAGAGGATGTTGATAGCTGTATTATTTGAGGCCATGTCATGTGCAGTTGTTTTGATGGGCTAGACAGCAGATGTTGTTCGAATGGAGATGTTGTAATGATCAGAGTGTATTTTTAGTCACTATATACGAAGGTAGAAGAACATTTTTTTTATTTTTTTATTCTTTTTTAATTTTCCTAACTAACAATGCCTCTTGGTCACAGGTTCAGTCAACAAAGCATCTGGCTTGTGCTCATGTATTAGACTGTAATTCGGGTTTCTATGTGCAATTATAGTATTTCAGTTTTATGTAATTAATTCTTTGTAAATGGTATTTAAAATATCTTGTCTTATTGAGGAAGAACCGTGCCAGATGTGTAAGTTGAATCACACTTCTACACACAGAACAGTTACACTTGTGCTTTGTTGTTCGTAGTTGTTGTTTCGTAGCTTTTATAGTTGCTGGGGACTTAATTCATTAATTGTGTTAACGGAAGTTTCCTTTCATTCTTTGTTGTTATTCTATGCAGCCAGATTGCGTACTAATATTACTCAGTGCCAACCGGTTACGAGACTGCGTAACCGGACAGACAGCGACTAAAATTAAAATTATTTGCATTCTATTTAATTAAGCCCTCATGCACCACCAATCCGAGATCCTGGCAGGGGATACCACAATGAAAGTTAACCCATGGGGCTGTTGTATGAAATGATTGAGAATGTATGCAAAATTTAATTTGCTGACAACATTTATTTTTCCAAAACAAAGACAGACCTAAATTATGCTAAACAAGTTATGATTGAATATTGTAAAAAACTAACAGGTGGTTTAAAACCACAATGGACAGGGATCCAGGGTGGCAGAAGTGAGTCAAGTACTCTGGCCGTAAAAATGCAGATAACGCAATCTGAATTGATGAGACACAGAGCAGACTTTGATTGACAAATCTACAGAATTTTCTCTACATGGGAGCAGCTGAGAGGAAGTGGCATTAAGATCTGTGCACTCTGGCAAGGCCAGAGCGGCAATACGCTACCCTGTTTGCTTTGTGCTGTGATGAACTTGCAGCTGGCGAGATGTGTGTGGCGGAGGCGAGATGTGAGGCGGCATCTGTGAAATGATCGTGGCCACGAAAGAAATGCAAAATCTCGCAGTCTAGTGATCAGGCAGACGGATCGCATTTTAGTTTCTACCACAGAGTAGATTTCAATGTGTGTCACACCCGTTCGCTGGTCATAACAAGGACCAGTTTGGTTCACTTATACGACAGAGTGCACAAGGATACCAAACGTCATGACTGGTAAATCAAAAGCGAATAAGTGTGCACTCAGCAAACGAGTTGTCCGAGACGTTTGAAGTCACACCGTCGGTACAGTAAGAACTTCACCACAGGTTCCCCAGACTAAATACTCGCAAGTGAAGTCAGTCTCAGGACAGCTCCAAAGCACCGGCCACACATGCCAGAGCAGCGACCGGAAGTCCCCTTAGCAGATCAAAGACGAGAACCCGAGTGCCTCGAACCTCTCCAGGAAGGAAAAAAAAAAGCTTTACGGCAAAGTGCAGGAACGACACCTGCTTCACGCCGTCTTCAGCCAATTATAGGGCTCTAGAGGCGCTAAATCTCCCCTCTTACATGACAGCACAAACTTCTGTCGAACCAGAGGAATAGGTAAGAAACCTGCTTCTCTGGAAAAAGAAGAAACCGCCAATTACTGGCTTTTTTAAGTTTTCGCGGAGGGGGAAGATGTTTATCAACGAAGTCACGTCGGTTCCCGTGGCAACATGTGAACAGTTTCAATCATAAAGATCATTATCTAAATCGCCTGGGCCTTGGAGGTTCTTAGTCCTAGCTTTGAGGTGTAATAAAGATTCTATATCCAAACGTTTCTCAGATGCCGGAGTTTCTCATACAATCGAGGTGACCGATGGAAGTGGGTCGCAGGCCAATTTGCAGTATTGGCGATCACGAAAACTTGTGAATTTTTACTACGCGTGGCTCTGCACACAATGCCCGGTTTACGACTCCACTGTGTAAATACGTCCGTTCAGTCCACCATCCCCAGCCCAGCGTCCGGCTGGTGCCAATACAGGTATAGTGGGGTTGTTCTGCTGGCGACCTGTCTTGACTGCTGTGGGCCTGTTTGGCAAGACTTACTGAGGGATGGGCTCGCTGCCAATTGCTTTCAACTCACAACATGCCATTTCTATGAGCTAAAACCCTAAAAATATCTCATGCTTTTAGCGCCCTACCAGGCTCCATCAAAGACTGCTCAGGCAGTTAACTTTCTAGAGTGTCGCTCAAGGTGCATCAGGTTGTAATAAAATGTTGAATGATTTTCTGTATTCGAAAT